>NC_090707.1:19878569-22378569 GCF_040954835.1 Lepisosteus oculatus
GTATCATCCAAAATTGCAAATAAGCAAATTAACACTGACAAAGCCAGCCATATCACAGAATTCTATCTGGTGATTGCAAAATTAAACTATAAGGTTAGAAATACAACACACAATAAACCCATTTTCTCGTGAGAGCTTCCAGCTCCTTGTCAAGCTATTATTAGTATTACTGTTAGTAGCTATTATTTTATTGACTTCAGAAATCTTTTCTGAAAATGTAAGCACTCTGATATTGAGTATTCTTGAACTAGGCTTTCTTATGCTTTCATAATTGGTGTATTAAAACAGAACAAATCCTGCATTTTATATAGAATATATATATATATCCTACAAATAATTGCCACCTGCGCTTTGTATCAGATAAGAGGTAATCTGTAATCTTATTTCACTGCTTAAATTAAAGTTGCATATAATGCAGGAGCAAGTAAAACACCAAGAAAATTAGGTGTTATCTAATGAACAAATAAAACCCCATACAATACTTCACTCATTAAACTGCCTCTAGATTTTTATCAGAACTTTAGATCATAAGGTGCTGCACAAAACCAGTAAACGGAAGAAAAAAAAACATTGGGTTATCCTAACCACAATAAAACACCTTTTACGGCTTCAGCAAAATTAATAATTTTGCTTCAGGCAGTCAAAAAAGTCTTTTTAAAACTTAAAAGGAAGCACTTCTTGCTTTAGTGGCACTTTCCACTTAAATCCTCTGGGTTTAAGAATTTTCAAAAACAAAAATTCAAGAAAAAATTACTGTATTTTGGGTCACTCAATGAACTGAAACTGTTTTGACTGCAAAGGTCCTTTCCAGTGAGTACTCTGTTATATAAATGTTGTTTTGCATATACACCTAAATTAAATTTAGGTTATTATTATTATTATTATTATTATTACTACCAGTCGTAATAATATTTAATATTTATTAATTAACCATACTATTTTTGCACTGTTCCAATAATTACTTTGCACTGTTTTTGTCCTGTTATATTTTCGCAGTTTGTGGAATTATGCACAGTTTTGATTACATGTTATTTATGTTATGTTATTACATGTTACTGTTATTACTATTGTGTTACTGTCTATTGTGTTATCTTCTGCCCTATTTATATAATGCACCTGAGTGACTAATGAGAAACACTTTTCATTATACTAAGCACCTGTGTAAGTTTAATGACAATAAAGTTGAATTGAATCCAAAATTAAATTTAGGCTTTATAGTTGATAATATCAAAATAAAATTGAGGATACTTTTGTCCATGATTTTTAATTGTAAAAAACGATAGAATTACGCGATGGGGTCTCAGTCTGCAAAGATTTCAATTTCAGACAGTCTATAGACCCGGAAGGAAACAAGGAAATGTAGACGCCCTCTCCCGAATGCACTGTGTGTTTTTTTCTAGATTGCCCGAGGTCGGGGCTGATCTCAGGGGGAGGGAATGTAAGAGGACACGGGGAAGGGTCATCTCTAACAGGTATTTCCGAAACGAAACGCTGAAAATGCTAGAGATGGACCTTAGCGAGATGGCGGACAAAAAGAATCAGCTGACCAGTAGATGGAAAGGGTCTACCTTAAGAGACAATGAGACACAGCTGAGACGCATCAGGAACCGGGATATAAGTGGCCCGGAGGCAGTGAACAGGGCGGAAGCCGGGAAGGTGAATGCGTTTTGGGGGAAAAGAGTGGAAAGAGGTGCTTGTTACGGATGGGGCTAAGGAACAACGAACGACTGCAAGGAGAAAGGTTTATGATTTTGGATTACGGACACTGGTTTAGGATACATCGCGGATTCTTTATTACGGACTTTTGGAACTCGGAACGAATCAGGACTAAGGGAATGGATAACGGACTGTGTTGGAAGATACGCCACAGATCTGAGGACAGTAAAGTGTGGTGTAAGTACTACCTTCGTTTACATAAACTATCCCCCGGAGACACCACAGTGGGTACGATCACAAGTTAAGTATTTATATATTCAGAAGAAAAGTAACAAGATAAGCTTGTATGATATATTAATGCAGCAGCACAAAATGGCTTAGCATTAAACTGTTCCCTGGTAACAAACTTTTTGCATGATTACCGTTTCTGTGCCAAACGCTCTATCGCCAAGTACAGCCTAGCCCTCATTACACACCAATGTTTAAGTGAAAGGCTTGGTGTTGTTCACAGCACTGGTTCCATGAAAAGGAATGCCTCATGAATGACTCAGTACTGAAGTCTATACCAAATCAGTCCTATGGGACCCATGTACATCATCTTGGGGCTGGACCTCTTCTTTTGAAGGCTTCATGACAGGCTACTCCACTGTACTGTATGTCATTTAGCAGAAAATCTGCTGTGAGACACCATAAAGGGTGGATGTGTGCATTTATTTTTAAGGAACTGCAGTTGTAAAGACAAATGAACTTTCCTTTTTCAGGATGAAATCCAGTCATCTCCCACTTTGTCACAGGCATGCCGTAAAATCAATAGGAAGTTTGCACTGAGTGTGCACTTGGTGAATAGCAGAATGCAGAATGCACATTCAGGTCCCATGATGTTGCTGAACAGAAGACCACCAATAGTGCCCTTGAGGTAAAAGACCCAAATTGAATATGCTAGATGGATCCATTGTGATAGGCATTAAGTCTTAATGATCCAGATGTCTCACCTCAAAAAATGACATGAAGAGTCACACCAGTTAGGACACAAGGAGAAGGGTAGGCTGCTCAAGGTCTATCACAACTGTTGCAAGTATGAAGGCCATTTCTGGGCAGAAAAGGTGGGGTTACCATGGTACCTTCAGAAGAAGAACGGCCCACAGGAAGGAGAACTTGAGATTAAAAGAAGACATCATGCCTAGGAGAGCCTGAGCAAGGAAGAGGATGCTCTCACTGGTACATTACAAGGCACCTTATGCTGGTACCTGAAGAAGTCTGAAGTGTATGTCTGAAGTCCAAAAGTGGACCACCATTGCCATTGCAGAGGCAGCTTTGCAAGGGACAATGCAAAAGCATCCGTGACACTACTGATATATGGCCTGGTAGCTGGTGGAAGGTCTGAATAGTGAGGGACACAATAGTGGGTTTGCTCAGGAACTAAACAATGCAGGTACATTGTGGTCATTACGGCCAAGCTGTCACCACTGCAGAGTCTGGGAGACCACATGATACTACAGAGATAGGATTAGGTCCAGTTCCATGGAACCACAGTTTCCATTACTGCCTATCTGCTGAGTTCATGCTGGGCTCCTGAAGCACTGGGAAAATACCGAATTAGTTGTACTGTATCTGTCTAGCAAACTGTACTGAAAAGGTTCTTTCTTCATGGACATGTTGTTCTAGATTCTGTTGCAATTTTCTCTACACTGCTGATCCCAGAATTTAGGATTATACATCCTCATCACTGGGTATCTGACCAGGAATACAATTTCAACAAACATTTATTTTAGCATATTTGGCTTCTTTACAAGGCTGTACATTTATTCAAAGCTTCCAAGAATTTTGTTAAAATAACCAATTATGCTTTGATTTTTTTAAATAGAAACTTACATATGCCAAAAAATATACTGTACGGTACCATATTTTCAAAAGAAAATTATATTGGGCAGTATTCCTATTAAAAATAAATGTAGCAGCTGTCAGCTTATTTAAAGCGTACTCCTTTGATTTAGTATGTTTTCTTTTTGAATTGATATTAGATGTAAAGTGAGCTTGGTTTTTATGGAATATATGTTTAATATTTCATGAGCTGCCACAGAAAGGTGCATGTGAGCATTTACTCATACCAATAAACACATGAATATTCTATTTCAAATTTATCCGCAGATATTTAAATGTATACATAGTAAATATAGTAAAATTCCAGTTCATACCAATTTTATGCTGATTGAACTTTCTACAGGTAGAACAGGTATGAACCTGTGAAAAGCAGTCATTATATTGTGACACAAAGTGTGGATACATTCACAACCATACCTTCACTACTTTATATTAAACTTAACATGACATTATGTTCACCCCCAACAAAGTTTATAACCCTTAAGATGTTTCTCATAAATCTGTTTTTAAAAACAAAAAACACCAAATTTTAGATGTAGCTCATTCATCCATTTTGAATTGTGGGAGAACCAGAGCCAATTCAAGCAAGCAACCGGAGCAAAGCAGGATGCTCTGTTGACAGGAGATTGCAGATTGTAACTTATTTCTTCATTAAAATACAGTATGTACTGTACTCTGGATACTGTATATTAATTGGCTTCTTACTGTATATTAACAGGAATGTTCAAGCATCTTACTACTGATAAACGGTAAAAAAACAACTATTATTTGATGCACTTACAAAAACCTGCTGTGTGATCCTAAGAGGCCTGCAGTATTAACAAAAAAGAAAAAGGACAACCCACTTAGTCTTTCAGGGCTCATTGGTCTCCTAAACACCTAAGTAGTTAATGTGTTTAAGCTTATTTTTGAAAATTCCCAGCAGTTTATAGTCATGAACCTTATTTTGCATCTGCTGAATCTAATTAAAAAATAAATACCAGAATAAAAGTAATTCAACATTTTTTCCCTTACTATTTTGGAAACTTCAACATAATCCACGGTCAGCCATTTTCTACTTAGACCATAAAGATTAGGTTAATTTAAATTGCCCTCATAACTTGAGGCCCTGAAAAAAGTTAAATAATTATATTTAGGAATGGGAGGCCTTGGTATAGAAAATTATTTTGTCCTTTTTCTGGTTGCTCTGCAATACCTATAAGCTTTCAAGTGTCATCAAATCTAAATCTATACCAGTTTCTCATCTACAAATAAAACTTTTCAGAAGACCTACATTCACAGTGGTGAATCATGTGGGTCTTATACATTAGCTAGCCAAGATTCTGCTTCTCCAACTATTCTCCAACTGAATCTTCTATGCTGGCTAAAAAACTTTGTTATAAAAGCATCTTCCCCTTTATAATCATATCTTTCAAAAGTACTCAAACTGTTTTTGTCTTATTTTGCATCTTTTAGATTGCTAAACAGTGCTACAGCTGACAGTCAAGTTGTTATTGCTCAGTGTCTCCATCTTCGTATTCTATTACTTGCTTATGGGTCCTTTGGGTGAAAATGTGGAGTGGGTACCACGGAAAGTCTGGGCGGAAAATAATATTGCTGTGTTATACTGTTGGGTTCTTATTTTTTTGCTTTTGAAAACTATTAAAATCTGGTTCATGAAAAAGCCCTACATTTCCCTAAGGAAAAGTGATAAATGTTTTACAATGTTAATGCTCTGATATACTCATCTACATTTTTCTTAGCCAATAATAATGTAATTTTTTGGTACTTCCATTATTTAAGGATAAAACATTTTAAAAATGTGAACACAACGTTTCGGCCGTGGAGCCTTCTTCAGGGCCGAAACGTTGTGTTCTCTTTCTTCTTTTTTTCAGCATGGAATAAACCTATTACTTGTTCCTTTGCAGCCTACGCATGCTGACGCAGCTACCCACCATTTTAAAAATGTGACTGCAAAGTATTTTGTTTTTGATCGTGGTTTCCTCCAACTTTGAACTTATTTTATCATTAGTTTTTATGATAATTTCCTCTGTTCAATTTAGTAAGGACAGAACTCCCTGAAGCCTACTGTATTTCCCTTTTTAATTACTACACTAACCTTAGTAAATGTGACCAATGTATCTGGTACAGGTGGAATCCATTCTGTTTAAACAATTCCCACTTGTTCCAAATACATAGTAGTTAAGCAAACCACAAGTCCTCTTCATTACAATACCTTTTTTGTAATTAACTAACTTTACTTTCCTGGCTTGATTGTGATACTTACGATATTCGAATATACAGTAAGTACTCCAAGTTAAATATCTCAAATTGTAGTGCAGAACCACAAACAAAACATTCCTAAAGAGCCAAGTAGCAAAATACTAATATACTGTACCTCCTATACTTGTCAAATGGTGAGTAAGACCATCCACAAAATTCCAAAATCAATCTTAAAACCAGCTGTTAACTTTGAAGAGCTTTTCAGTAGATGATTGTTCTTTACTCACATAAAACTAGAGTAGGGAATCAGTAGTATATTGGCCATTGACTCCTCTGACTTGGTTTCAAAACGCCACTCCTTTTAGGTAAATAAAAGTTTATAGTTAATTCCCTAGGGAGTACAGTTAACACCCCAGATGAGTTTGGAGTACTAATGAAGTGTTTTGAAGAATCTAGATAGAATGCTTAACAACTGGCTAGGGTAAGCACTTGAAGTCATAGAAGCTTCAAAGCAAGAAAGTAACTATGGTGTATCCTTATTTTTCTTGGGTGTGAGACACATTGATTAAAGGAATTTTTTGTTTTACCTTGGTTATTTAATCATTTACTCTTAAGTGTTAATCCACAGTCTAGGAATAGAACAAATACATGCAGGAATAGTTCAAGAGAGAACCAGGGAAGAGACAGAAGACAGGAGAACAAGAAGAGAAAGAGAAAGGGAGGATCCAGAAAAAGAAGAAAATGCCAGATGAGAGGTCCTTGTCCAAATCATCCATAAACACCTAAATCAATTTTAGGTATTTAAGCCTTGTTAAGATAGCTTGCCATTCTGTTGTTTTTAGGAAACTCTGATTTCCCGTATAAAGAATCTGTCAGTTAAAAATGGCTTCTCCTGGTTAGTAAATGCATTTCTAGAATAGGGAGGCAGGTTTCCCCAACTAGTACCATCTAGATTTGCATAGAGACAGATTTAACTTAAGTTATATTCTGTTGGTTTAGAAGGCATATTAAATCTCCGTTGTTGACCTATGTAGGTGTTATACAGAGGAGAATAATACTGGTTAGCAGGCTGGGGTTTTCTGGTTGGTCAAGAAATTAATAGGCCTCTGGGAAGCCTTGTTTGTAAATGGTGTGACCTGTATGTTTTCTGTATATGTTGTGTATTGTTCAGTGTGTATACTTATTATTAAAGTTCATTTGTTTAACCCAACGTGCCTGATGTATTACTCAACAGAGCGCTCAGGCTCATACCAACTGCTCAGGTATATTCTTGGCAAAATCTTTACAAATTTGGGGGTGAAGGACATACCAAACCCAATCTCAAAGAGCTCAAGAAAGGGTCCACCTTACTCTTCAAACTTTAAAGACCATGATCAAAACAGTTTGAGATGAGGATGAGGACATTTCTTTGTTATGGTCTATACTGCATGAGATGGTCCAAGACCCCCTTGGTCTTTTGAACACAAAGTGTCAGTATCCCCCTGAACTTGCTCACAAAACAAGTTAGCCAAGGAAATCAAATTTAATCTTTTTATTTACCTGTAAGTGACAGCCTTCAAGGGGAGACTGATGACTTCTAACAATTTAAAAGATTCCCAAGACGACATGAAAATTTGATGCGTTAAAAAGGCTTATAGTAAATTCATCCAGGTAACAGAGTACTGGCACTTTTGCTTATCTTGAGTGATCTCATACAGGCACAGCATCTTTGATCATATGACAAAGCCAGGAAAATCAGTAAGGCTGTTTACATTTTCTCGGCCATGTGCTATGCATTCAGAAAACCATGATAAGGAAACAGAAGCAACACTCAAAGTTGTACTGTGGCTACCCTTCCAATATGTAATGTGGCATAAATTGAGGATTTTCAAATTTGGGATATGGCCTCAACAGTTAAAAATCTAAACATTCCTTTGTTATGGAAGATCTTGACAACAGGTTTCATCTTGCTAGGTTCTGTCAACAGGACGCAGCTCCTATAAAACATTATCATGCAAGTCCACTCAAGTTGTTAAAAACAATGTTGTTTATGCTGGAGAAGTAAATTAAACTCAGTTGAAGCAATTTGGGTTTGCCTAGTATTCTTGTATCAAAACCTGCCAATAGTTATAGATTTTGCACAGACCTTCGCACAGCCAATGCCTTGACTACAACTGACATGTACCCAATCCCATAAGAAGATGTCTGTATTAAGAGATGGAAAGGTCTAAATCCTATGTTTTTAAGGGATACTGACAGATTTCTCTCTGAAATGGAAAAACAAATGTCACCTTTTATGATTCCTGACAGATTATGTAATTTCAAGTAATCTGTTTGAACAAAGAACACACCTGCTACCTTCCAGCAGCACATGAATAATATTATAGCTATTATTGAGGGTTGTAAGGTTTATATTGGTCATATGATATTTCAAGTGATACCTGCAATGCACATTTGTGTCGCCTTTAAGATCTTTTTGAAAGGTTGGATATATAAACTATTAACGTAACCAAGGCTGAATGAAGGTATATACTGCTTTTTCTGGGATCTCATGTCCGAACTGGTGACATACAACCCACTGGTGCAAACCAAGGAAGCAATTATCAGCTTTTCTGAATCCACAAACTGATGTGTTTCTTGGGCATGGCTTAATATTATTAGGAGCATTGTAAAAAAATATTTGTTGTGCTGTCAACCCTTACGAAATTGCTAGTTGAGTCGGTATCGTTTGCTAGGACACGTGAATGTACAACATGTTTGACAGGGTAAAAGCCATGACAGCATATGCAGTGTTAGAGCATCTGACTTGAGTAAATCATTCAAATTATCTGTACATACTAGTGATGCACCTTCAGGTGCTTTGCTATTTCAAGAAGATTTGCAGTGAACTGACCACACTGCCTTACTTTTCAAAGAATTTCAACAAGCATCTGTGTCCATATTCCAGTACTGGAAAAAGTACCGAGGAAGGTACTGGAGATCTATTTTGAGGTGTTAGCTTTTTGGTGTACATCTGTTTATTGCTACTATTTTATGAGCTTATTTAATATATACTGATTATAATAATCCACAATCATCATTATGAATGCACAAGCATCAGAAGTTGTTGAGATAGATTCGATACAACCACAACATAAACAACTTAAACACACAACATTAGTGAAAAATCTAATCTAACTGCTGTCTTGTTTAAAGTAACCACTTTCTATATCAGCCAAGATGAGTACATGTAAATACATATTTTGGTAACCTTGATAAATGAAAGTTGAACTTTGAGATCAAGTCCCTTCATAATCACTACATTATTTAATAAGACTACTGTATGTATGTTTGTGGTCAAAACAGTGTAACAACTTTTTCTTCTTTCTTTCACAATTTCAAACTTTTCTTTATGTGGGAGAAGAGTTATAATAGGTAAGACATAATACCGATAGTTACATTTTTTTTAGTGCACATATGTAACCATGATGACCCAGATCATGCGCGACCTTAAAAGTAGCTCTCCTGGCTTACTTGATTGGAAACATTAAATCACTGAAAAATCTTCCAAGCAATCTTGTACTTTCTTTGTAGGTTGGATCAAACAGACAGAGGCCACCATTTTCTCAGACAATTGGAAAAGCACAAACTAACTTTGTGAAGGTATAATTTAGGAGTTGTGGAGTATGATTACAGCTATTAAATGTCTGTATAATGTATGATAAGGAACTTGGCGGCATCATTCCAGTTGCTGTTTTCCATATTGATTATTTTCTTTATTCTTTACAAAAAAGAATAATCGGCACATGCATTAAAAGTATTGGCCTTGTCTTGGAATGATGTTACACAGATAAAGAAACTACATGAAAGCTGTTTATATTTATCAAACAAAGGAACACCGCACTCTATTTGCAATTGTGACATCTGCTACATCCATTAAATGTTTGTTAAAAACAAAATGATTACAAATTATTTGAGGTACTGGGGAGATTGGCCAGTTATTAAAGTAGAAGGCTGTAAATTTACTTATTTCACCAATACAGTGTAAACACCTTTGAGAATAACTATGGAGGACACTCAGATTTTGCTGCCCTTTGTGTTTTACAGATTCACTTCTAATAAACTGTGGTATACTAATCCCAAATCGATAGTAGGAAGCGTTCAAATGTGATTGTTAACCAAGACTAAGACACAGGTAGGTAGCTTACTTTTCCATTGCACTATATGACTGTGACAAAACAGGTAAAAAAACACAACACAATAATAATGTCTTTGACCAAAAATAAAATGTGATGTACGAACAAATAAGTACATGTTGTGCAGTAAACATCTCATTGCAGAAATGTTCCAAGGTGAACTGTATGCAGAGGTAAAAAGTAATATTTGTCAGCAAAACATTCTTGCAGTCAAGAGCAATATTTCAACTGGATTAAAAGAGATGTATTCACAAGCCTGCTTGATTGTGATGTACAGTAGTAGGGTGGCTTCACATCACGGACCTCGTTCTGAATCACAGAATAAGTTGCTTTGGATATCTAGAAATTTAGCCTATTTTGTCATGTAAATTGGAGGTTTTACACATTACTGTGAACATTTTACTTTCATTGTGGTTTGAAATGCACTCATTAATGGCGATTCCTTCTAACCATGAAATATAAAAATATCATTTCAGTTCCCCATTAAAAGAGGTATGTGGTACAGTGAGTTACAGCAGCTGGGGAAAGGTTCAGCAAAATAAATATCGTTCTCTTCATGCCCAAGTACGTGTGAAAATATAAAAATCTGTGGCCTGAGTATATGGTAAAATATTACCATTCTAGTCTAATTGGTGGAAAGAACAACGAACGTAAAAAAAAAATACCGTATGCCAAGTTCCATACAAGTTAATAACAATAATTCATGTGAGTTAGTCTGTTTACCGGACTCCTGTTGCAGCAAACTGAATTCTAATTGGTAACCATAGGAATAATTATACTACTGAACACTAAGCTTGATTACAGTGGTTACTCACCAGGCTTCGAGTTCCAAAATTAAAGACCTTTCTCCAACTTAATTAAGCTTCAAAAATTCTTTTTCTGATCTACACTGATTTACTTGCCCTGCATTACTATGCAGCACATGAGATCCTCAAATCGTCCTTGTAACTCCTGTGACTAAGAGAATTATGCCTGGGAGACAATCCTACAGCCAACATTGCCAAATAAGTGTGTATGATGAAGAAAAACAATGCCTAGATGGAAAAGCTAAGAAAGTAGCCTGATTGTAATAAGATTAAAAAACATTATTACATTGTAGAATGGACACATTATTTAATACTTTTTCTTGAGACAGAAAAACCTTCCAAAACAATGCTTTTGTGATCCGTTTCTAAACCACACGCCTAAATACCACACTATTATTAATCCTAAAAAATAGAAAAATGAGAATCTATTTAAACAATTAAAATTATTAAAAAACTATTAAAACTAGAAAATGTATATTAAAATATATAAATTTAAAGTATATAAAATATATAAATAACATACAAAACTTATATGTTAAAATGTTATAAAACATTATAGTGCTAGATTTTCATCTCCTTTAGGGTATAAGAAGCAGTAAAATACAATGAGGCAGCACAGAAGTACAGTGCTTAGCATTGTTGCCTCACAGCACGGGGTCCTGGGTTCAATTACTTGGGTGCTATCTGCCTGTAGTTTGTATACTCTCTCCGTGTTTGCTCTAGTTTCCTCCCCTAGTCCAAAGAATTAATTGGCTTCTTGAAAAAATTGTCTCTGCCCTGCAATGGCCTGGCATTCCGTTCAGGGTGTATCCTGCCTTGTGTTTGTTGCCTGCTGAGTTAGGCTCCTGTGTCCCCCATGACCTCGTACTGGATAAAGAGATTAGAAATTGAAGGATAGCTTAAACACAACGAGAATTCATGGCTCTTGCCAAACAAAGCTCTTCTACATATTGTTTTTCCAATGTGAGGGAGATTCCTCTGGTTTACCTTTAAACTTTTGGAAAGAGACAAGCTCTCTTTATATTTTATGGTTGCATAAAAAAGTAAACTGCTCTCTCAAATAAACTCAAAAAGACTATGTTTTAACTAATATAGCATAAACCTTGGATGTTGCAAGACAAGAAATACCTTCAGTTCATAAATCATTCATTTTGCCCCAAGAAATAAAGATAAAGGACTTGAAGACAACTAAATTTGCAGTTCTTTTTTAAATTGAAATACAGCTTTGGCTCCACAGACCTTTGCTTCACAATCATTTTCATCTGTGTATCCAGCACTATTATTGTGTTTTGTGGCTGAACATGTAAGTCTCATCATATCTATAATGCATATTTAGTCTGCTTGTTTTACATAAATTACTAAAGAGCATTAAGGTTTTGAATCATGATTGTGCAGTTTGTTACAAGGTACTTAAAGCAAACGTTTTTCTTGGCACGCAAAGTGCTGACGCAGTTTTACTTCAGGAAAATCATTATCTAAATCATTAGAATTTTTAAAAATCAGAGTCATCCATTTTCGTATATCCTTAGGTGTTGGGGATAATGAATTTTAAACGATCCCACTATAAAGACAGTACAAAACACTCCCACCCCCCTTTAAACTATAAACCAGCAATGCATGCTCTAAAAATATGTGTTCAATGTTGTACACTTTCACAAAAGGTTAATTTGATCAGTAAGAGCCATATTACTGTAGGTAAGATACTTCCTGCCTTTTATATACACAAAATAATTTCACTTTAAAATTCCAATCAGTTCAAAAACAATTATTCTTTTAATTCTACTATTAAATTATTCTGTCTGTTCCATATGTAAGAAAGAAACAGAAATGTTATCCAATAAATCTGAAAATACTGTAGCTCCTTGAAAAACTATTTTTTGCTTTTCTACCATAGTAAGACACAGAAGCATAGCTAAAGCATGCATTACAAAGTGGCTGGGTACAGCATCACAGGTGATGATTAGCCTGAACCCAAGTGCAAGAAACCTGTAAGCGGTGGACTTGCCCAGAGAGAACCAACTTGCCGGGATATGAGTGATCTGGGATGGAGGAGAAGTACAGTGCGTGTAAGGGAGAATGATAGATTTCTGCCCAAACGGCTTATTCAGCCCAGACCAGACAGTAATGAGAAAGAGAAAAGCAAAGATGTGACAGTCTGAAAGGAAGCCAGCTGTCCACATCCCAGGAGAAAAAGGCTGACATGGAAAAGTTCCTGCTGTCTGAGACATACCCCACCTCAACCTGTCAATCAGAATCAGGGAGACTCAGCTTTGGGACAGAACCAACTGCCCAACACACCAAAAAAAGGGGACTACACTGAATTGGTGGAAATAGTCTTGGATGCAGGCAGGCAGACAAGCAGACTGTCCAGCGGAGCAAAGATTGGCACAGGAGCCAGTGATTCAAGGCACACACTCAAATGGTGTGTTACCTCCAAAACCAGGCAAAGTGTGCACTGACAGCTTGGTCTCTCAGGTACACCACTCTGACAGAAGCATTCAGATGTGAATAAAATCAGATACCCAGGCACCTGGATCAACCCAGGGAGACACCTGCTAGGGACGGGTGACAAAACCCATCCTTATTTCCCTCTCATCTTTCAGAGCCTCAGGTCAGCACAGCTGCATGGAACAGACCCTGTTAGAGCCCAAGAACAAAGGCTACTGGAGCATCGGAGCGGAAACGTATTGCCAGGCTCCCAAGGAAGAACACAGAAGGCTCTGCTGGGGCACTGGTAGGTGACTAGGATCAGGAAAAAATAGAAAAAGGAAAAAGTAACCCAGAGAGCCTGAGAAACAGAAGGTGAGAGAAAGGAAAAAAAGAGTCCTAAAGGTCTAAAGAAAAAATGGCTGGCCTAGAGAGAAGCTAGAAAGATGGCAGGAATGAGTGCAGTCGGAGAGAAGACTAATGTGCGGGACTCACTACAGAACAGGGATGAGGCTAAGAGGCTAAGCAAAGGTTGACTGCAGGAATAGAGCCCTGGGCAGACTCCTGGGTTGGAATGATCGGGGAAGAGGAAGCCAGTGGGATAAAGTCCAGTGATCCAGGGCGAAGTTCAGGATCCACCAAGCACACTCAAGTATGGCGTGGAGTGTGGACTTAGAACCTAAACTGGAGCTGCAGTGCAGGACAAACTGCAGACTTGAACTAAAGCTACAGCGCAAGCAGAGAAACAGAGTGGGCTTAAGAAGTGCAGGATGTTTCAGCAGAGAAGGGGGAGGGTAGTTTGTAAAGAGCCCTGAAGAATAGGACCCTGGATGCTAAGCCCATCGACCGGCTCTTTGGGTGTTGCGCACTCGACCTAGGGGAGCTGTTGCCGAGCTGCCAAAAAAAGGGGGATGCATGGGTCAAGTTTACCAATTGATATGTATTAAAGTATTAAAACTATAAAATATAATACAAAATAACTACTATAATTTATGGCTATACAAATGGTTTAATTTTGAAAGAGAAACTGGAAACACAATTTTAAGAGTTATGCCCGATTCCATATTGAATGATAAAACTCAACAATGTCATATTATACAGTGTTTAAACTAAGGAATAATCCAGGTTTTACCTTTGTAAAAATAAGAAATACACTTCGAAGTAGTTCCTCTGACAGCATGCTAATACAGGTTATTATTATTCTTAGTGCAAAGTAGCATACATTGTTACAAGTCCTCCCACAGCTACTCATTCTCAAAGGATTGAATTAACGGCAAAAAAAAAAGTTGAGAAATTTTTGAAAGCAATAGACCAGAATAAATGAGCAAATAACAAATAACTTGTGACATATACACATTATTATTGGCATAGTGCATTAAATAAATAATGTAACCTCAGATAAGCATCCATCACCTGCCTCATCAAATTTAAATTACAATATCCTAATCTATGAAAGATAAATGGCAACATCTGTTTCAATGTATCCAATTTAAAATACAATAACAAGCTCGTGAACAGAACAGATAATAAGGCAGTAAAGTGAAGACGTATTAACATTTACCGCAGAAAGAAAATATAATGCACATTTATGCCATTCTAGTACCAAAGACAACTGGAAACTCAAATTTCAAAGTCTACTAATATATACTAGATGTTTTTATCAAGCAGAAACAGCTGTTACCTGCTCTACTTCACTAATTGACTAATGTTGTCTTTTTAAACATTGGGGTTAAAAAGGTGAAGGCTATTGACATTTTTACAGATGAATGAAAAGACCCAGTGTTGTTTCCTTCATGATCCTCCTGTAAGACTTTAGTTAGCACATTCAGCAGACTCTTCACGATTGACAAGATTCCTAGATACTCTGAATCCAAGAAATCCGAATGAGACATCTGGGACTAATCAATAGCCCATACAGTATGTACCAATCCTATTCTGTAACATTCAAACAGAAAGTGTAGCCTATATCCTTTTCTTTTTTCATGGCATTCTTTATACTTTTTAATTATTAAATACATTTATGTTGCACAATTATTTAAACTCATGTAGCCCTGAAACACCTGTTATCTGACTTCCAAATACGTAACAAAGAATAGTACACTATATCAATTAAGTCACTCTTAACCTTTATAGACACCACTAAAAATGCACACATAGCCATTGTCCCTTAACATACACAGCTCATTTACTCCAATTCTCAAAGCATATGACTCACCCCTGCACACACATCCAGGCAGGAAATAATATACTTTATCCATATAAATCAATTTAATAAATTCTGAAATGTGGACTTAAATCAAGCAGCATGGTGCCGCAGGGGTTAGCATTACTCCATCCCTGGGTTCAATTCAATAGTGTGTATGTTCTTCCCATGTTTTAATGGGTTTCCTGTTTCTTCAGGGAAAACTGGCCCTACAGTAGGTGTGAGTGTGCATGTCTGTGTATCTGCCCTGTGATAGACTGGTGTCCCATCTAGGGTGTGCCTTGCCTTGTGCCTGTTGCTTGCTGGGAGAGGTTCCGGCTCCACTGCAGTCCTAAACAGGAAAAAGCTATTCAAAATTGTATGGATAGCTGAACTTAATCAATTCAAAATGTCTTCATGCATACTATACTGTTAAACTATTTAAATATTCAATTACTTTCCTTGTATTCAGATCCATCCATTCCAGTTACAGCTACAGCAACAGCAATACAAGTATATACAAGCATTCTAGTTACAGCAATAAAAAAAATGTATCATACCTGAATATGGCCTAAAGCTTACATGCTTACAAATGGCTACAGAAAATCTGCATTTGAATATGCGTTCTGAACTTTGTATAATTAAAAGGATTAACAAGGAACAGCTTAAAGTCACACACTTTTCCCCTGACAACACAAAATCTCCAAATTAAAAAAAGGCCATGTTGCTTACAAAAAGCTGTGAGTTAACTTGTACCTACTAAGCAAAACTAAGAGCTGTAGTGCATTATTCAAAAAATCAGGATCTCATAATTAGATTAGGGATCAAATATATCCTAAAAATGTTAAAGAAATAGCAGTAACATTAATGTTAGAGTAATACCTCCATAACTGTGTAATATAATGAGTCATATCACAATATTCACAAATACAAATGCACTCAAAGGTTTTTGCTTCTGTTGTTTATTTCTGGAAGTCATAGGTATAACTGTCCCACAAAGGAAATTAAGGCAGTAAGACTCAAAAGGACAGAGATACAGTAATAACTACTGACTTGACTCAAGCTTCTAAGACCTTTTTTTCTCCAGCCAGAAGCTGTGCACTGTGATTGTGCAGAAGTGCTGTCTTAGGCAGATAAGGAGCTCAAATTAACCTAGTGAGTCACACTGCCTGGAGGATCACCTCTTAAGGCTTTTCACGTTTATCTTGTAAATTTAGAATCTCAAGATTCAGTTTTGCTGATTTCAGGAGGGCAGTAGGTTCCAAAGAAAGCAAAAAGAAATTTTCAACCTTAAAGAAGCTCTGTAAACTTACTTATAAGTATGCTCAATTAGTTCATCAGCTTTCCCCACAGTTAATTTTCTGTAAAACTTTTTTCTAGTCAACTCAGAAAAAGTTTGTAAATATGTTTTTAAATGTATAACATTTAAGTAAAAACAAAATTTTAGAATAAAACGAAAACGGGCATATATTCAACTATACTTTTCTATTTGAAATATGCATCTGTACTGTATGTACAGTATGTGAAAACATGCTTGTAACCCAGTGAGTGTGGTTAACACATAGTCCAAACACTGAGTGACAGCTGATATTTGCCATGGTGTTGTGTTAGTGTGCCTATTTTGTGTAGGTGGCACCTTGAGAGACAAGGACACAAAGATGGCAATACTAGTGCCCCTAGGACACAAAGATGGCAATACTAGTTCCCCAGGTTCCATGCAAAAAAACTCTCTCTAAACATATAAATGCATCTGTACACCTAAAAAAGCCGAACGTTGTGACTACTGCTGGCATCTTTTCTCCCAGGATGTTGTCTCTGTTCCATTCTCTTCTCTCAGGAAGATACTTCTTCAAAGGATGATCTCTTTCCTTTCCCAGTCAGCAGATTATCTTACAGGCTCTGGCTTCATCTTTTAATTCGGATGCGGTGCATTTCCAGAGAGCACAAATACACTTCACTTCTTGGTCCTCAAATAGTAACCCTACCAATCATTTTCTACTAATTTCAGGACTGGGCAAACACCTGGCAAATAAAATTTAATGTAGATAAGGGCAGGATGTTGCCTATAGGAAACAACAACAAACCACAACTATAAAATAAGAAAGACTTAGGTATTTACAGTGCCAACAGAAAGTTTGTAAACGGCCAAATATACTGTAGATATGTAAATTTCAGTTTTCCCAAGATAGACAGACGTCTTGAAAAAAACATGCCTGTATATATCCAACAGGTTTTATAGTATCCAGTTCCATATCTCTTGGAACAGTACAATATATCAATTAAATGATTAAATAAACATTAATCATTAAAATGAACAACTAAAAAAACATTTACAAGGAGACCGGATTAAAGTATTCAAAATTCTTAAAAGTATCAATAAAGTCAATAGATTCCTTCATGTTCAACAATGAAACAAACCAGAAGACAAGCCATCATTATGTGCAAATGCACTTTGTTTACCAGTCACTTTGTTGTAGCTTATTCCCTGACTTTCCTCAAGAAACATATGGATCAGACCCTTGAGTCAATAAGGTACTTGAAAAAAAAACAAGCTTAATGGCCCAAATATAGGAAGCTCTTATGACTGAATGGTCTGGTGATGGCGAGTGGTAGATCATTCCCCACAACCTTCAGGGAAATGGCATCCCCGAAAAGATCTGCACTTGTTTGTATCTACTGCTAAAAAAAGTTTGTGAACCCTTAGGAATTATATGGATTTCTGTATGAATGACTCCTAAAATTGCAGTTCATGTATATTTTTGGGATGTCTGGCTTCAACGGCCTGCTTCAGACACCACAGCATTTCAATGGGATTGGGATCCAAGTCAGGACTCTGACTTGGCCATTCTAAAATACTGATTTCTTTTCTTTTTGACCCACTCTGTTGTTGATTTATGCATGACAACTTCTTTTGAGTTTTAGATCACAGACAGACACCCTGACATTCTGCTGTAGAATATCTTGATACAACTTGGAATTCATTGGTCCCTCAATGATTGCAAACTGTCCCGGCCCTGAGGCAGCAAAATCAGCCCCATACCATTATACTTCCTCCACTATGTTTGAGGTTTTTGTAATGGTACAGTATGCAATGTTTTGTTTTTTCCCCAAACCTTAACGCTGTGTACATTTACCAAAAAGTTCAACTTTTGTCTCATCTGCCCACAGAACATTGTTCCAGTTGTGCTGTGGAACATCCAGGTGGTCTTTAGGAAACTCGAGACGGGCAACAATGTTTTTTTTTGGAGAGCAGTGGTTTCCGTAGTAGTAACCTGTGGTACTACTGTGGTAACCTCCCATGAACATCACTCTTGTTCAGTGTTTTTCTTATGGTAGACTCATGAAAGCAGATGTTATCAAGTGCTAGAGATGCCTGCAGATCCTTAGCTGTCACCCGAGGGTTCTTCGCCACCTTTTTGAGGATTGTACAGCATGCCCTTGCACTGATCTTTGTAGGACGCCCACTCCTAGGGAGAGTAGCAATGGTGCTGAATTTCTTCCATATGTAAACTATCTACCTAACTGTGGACTGATGGAGTCCCACATCTTTAGAAATCCTTTTTTTAACAGTTTCCAGTCTTATGAGCTTCAACAACTCTTCTTTTGAGGTCCTCTGAATTCTCTTTTGATCCGGCCATATTGCACTTCTGTTGAGAATTCTGTTGAGAAGAACAGGTAACCAAAATTGTGTGATTTTTTTATATAGCAAGGCAGGTCAAACCCACACCTGAATTGATTGTAACACCTGACTCATTGATTGAATCCCTGATTCCAATTTCCCTCTTTTCAATATGTAATTATCCTAGAGGTTCACGTATTTTTCCATCAATTACCTGGATTTTTTAAACCATTTGTTCAATAAAGATATGTTGTGTGTGTTGTTTGTTAAATAAGACATAGCCTTTATTTATTATGACTTAAATTAAGATCAGATCACATTTTAGGAGCCAATCATGCAGAAATCCAGATAATTCCTAAGGGTTCACAAACTTTTTCTCACAAGTGTACCATCATACTGTACCTTATATGTTGTTTCACCAGTTCTTTGAATACAAACATTTCAAGACCACTTAGAACCCGGTCTTTATCGTCCTAAAAAAGGAACACTTCTGAGGACGTGCCAAAGTGTGACTCCTTATTGTTATTACTATCAATACTACAGCTGCATGTTCAATGCCTGAAGTCAATAACCCTAAACTGAGATTTCAAAATGCGAAAGGCAAGCAACCATCCTGAACCGTGCCTTGTTTAAGTCACGTTATAAAACAATTATTGAACTGAGCAGTATAACCGATTTAGCCCTTCTGAGTGATATCAAATGTTTTGACTTAGACATACAGTACCACTGAATAGTTCAGATGCTTTTAAAGGAGGAGGGAAAGGTCTAGGATATAGGTTGTAATATTACATGGCCTACTTACAAGTTAATTGATTTCATGTGTCAACGTCAGTCAGGTACAACTGAATAATATCTAGAGAGCAAAGGAAAACTAAATCGGTCACTTTTTTCCAAAGCAGGAGGCAATTCTTATAAGGTGACATCAACAGTGGAATGACCAATGCAAAATTAGGTATATTCCTATTGACTGCAATGTATGTCTACTTAATTTGCTGTAGTTTAAAAGAAACAAGTGACCCTTGTTTAATCCATTAAACTGTTGTTAATATGTCCCTGCACTGATGTTGCATTCAAGATTGTAGTTAAAATTGTGGCGTGGATTGTGTGGTTGCCAGCTCCTTTCTTTATCCAACTCCTCTTAATGTTTGTGGTTTTATTAGACTTTAGGTACTAGTAGAGCTCCAGGTTAATTTTTTCTCATCTTATCTGTAGATTCAAGATTAAAGCCATCAAGACTAAGAAAAAACAAGAGCGGAAAACAAGCAGTCATAACACAAGGATGTGCCAAAAGGAAATCCATGTCAAAATAAGGGAGCAAAGAGTCAGGCAGATGATGAAAAGGATGTGCACAAATGAGTTTGCGCTTCAAAAGAAAAGCGCAACCGAGTTGAGAGAAATTACACAGGGAAAAATCGCATTCATGTTTCTGTGATGTTTACTGGTAATTATTTTGCAGCTTATGTTCCCTCCTGTTCACAAAACTTACAGGGTTAACCAAGAATGTCTATAACAGTAAATAAGCAGAAATTATGTTACTTGTTTTGCAAATGTTCTTTTCTTTGCATGTACAGAATATTATTCTCTAGCTTAGATTGTAAGTATACAGGAAATACAGTATGTATTCTGGAACAATATGTACAGTACCACTGAAAAGTTATGATTGGAGATAATTTCTGGTATAATATTTAGACATCCCATATGATCAGGAAAAGTATGAGAGGTTTTTATCTTCATTTGCCTTGACATTCCCCTGAAAAGCACAGTTCTGGAAGTACTTACCTCCCTGCCTGAGCTAAAGGAGGTAACTTACTGTATAACATGTAGAAAGGAAAATCTCCTGGCACCAATGGCATCTGTTCTGGACTCTATTTCACTAGTTGGCCCTAATTATGTCTGCTTGAAATAATATCTATTATTACCATTACTATACAGTATATCCATGTAAATGGTAATCCACAATCAGAAAGGATTTATTAAAGAGCATACTGCACTGGACACCCCTCTATATTACAATATATACACATCACCACTCCCTCTATTATATACATGACCATCACCTGTGTTTTTCAATTTTTGGATGCCATGATGTTTTTGGCTAGCTTATGCAGTAACATATACTTATAATTCTTGATCATGTGGGTTTTTAATCTGGTTTCATTAATATGAAATATACCAGCCCTTCAGAATTTATATCAACTGGTTACAAATGGCTCACTTCATTTTTTTGTCTCTAAGGGCAACTGTCAGAGATATCTCTTGCTTCTGTGGTTTGCCTGTTTTTTGAAGCCCTACCTCAAGCTGTCCATTAATCCACAATTTCTGCCCCTATTTGTATCAAGAACACACAACATTCCAAATCACATTTTGTTGATGTTATATTGTTATATGTAGGTACAGCTTCCAACACCTGCTAATGATTTTTGATTCTCTATTCAGGTTATGAAATCAATAAGGGTATAAAGTCAGCTTTACTACTTTTAAATTTAGCTATGCATAATTATGGCTGTTGTGCTGATGTTTAAATACTTCAGCTATATTATTATTTTTTGTATTTACACAATACTTCACTAGAGATATACTTCACTATTTGACAATACTAAAGATCTTTCTTAAAAGTTTCAATAGGCTTACTCAGACCTGAACAGTTGATCACATATTCCTGTCTACAAATCCCTTGGCACTGGAACAGATTACATACTACTTGAGTTTCCAAATCAATATGGAAAGTGAAGCATTAGAATATTAAATTCACCACTTGGGGTGCTAAAGCTGTGGCATTCAAGTGGTCTACATTTTACCTGTGTAAATTTGAAAGGGGAAAACACCAAGGGATGGGGCAAGGATGTGCCCATTTTTATACAATTTTGAAAATTTAATAACAACCGGTTATAAAAAAAACGATTTTATCTCTCTGGAGCATATGTAATATGTCAAAAATGTGAAGGTACAAAATAAAATATATGGAGCTATCTCCCTAAAGCACTTTAAAAAAAATAGAGCTACAAAAGGCTGAAAGAAATGTACTGGAGATAAAGAATAAGATAAACCGCTGATTCTCAAGACCAATATCTGAAGGTTGCAAGATCCAGAGATAAAAGAAAACCCATCATTTTTAGACTGAAGGAGACACCTAAAACAGCAGATAAAGTTCACTATAGACTCAAAGAAGCTGATTTATGTGGTTGTTACAGTTAAAGTGTCATTCTGAGTCCAAGGAAAAAAACACTAAATATTAAATACTGACATATTATTCACCTGCCTATTAAACTACACAGTATATCATTTTGAAGAGTAAAAATCAGCATCTGGTTCCATATCTACTGTATGTTAGGCAATAACTGCTTTAAATGTGTGACCCACTGAGCTCACCAAAATATTTGTGCAACCATTTAAGTTGCTGTATACAATAAGTTTTATCTTATTCTTGGGGTGTTATGACCTTTTGGATTAAAATCTGAAAATTGACTAATCTGTAGATTAGCTCCTCCAGTGTTTTCCACTTATGATCTGCCTTCTTCAGCTCATACCTTTATTTTTAGCTAGAAGCCTATTATAAACACAGATTTTTATTCTCCCTGAACTGCTAGGTCATAGCCTTAAAGATGCATACTGTGGATTGTTACAAAATGGACTACAAACTCTATTTTTAACTAGACTTGAGCTTTGTGATAGAAAGCTAGCTAAAAGCTAAAAGCTATTGGTTAATTATAGAATCTCCCCAAACCTCAGTTTAGAAAAAGACTCCTGTAAAGGAGAATGCAGAACAAACTTAAACTTAACAGGGGCTAATGCTGAAGAACAATAATGAATGCTGGACAACACAGCTGAAACTGGAATTATTATTTTATGGATTTTTTTTAACAGCCAATGTGGAAGTCTATGACTTCGGCTCAGGTCTTCAGACAACTCTGCCCATGGTAATGAATACTACTGACTGCATTGCCTAATTTAGTAACCAAGGCAATAAAGGTAATTTCCAGAAAGTTCTATAAACCTCATGAGGCTCTGTGCAATTACCAGCTGAACAAAAACATTAATGGATTAAATTTACAGCATTTAAAAATAACATAGAACTTCTTGTAGAAGTACTGCACAACTCTCGTGTAAGGCATCACAAAAGGTTTAAAATAGTTTAATAATAAAGTGGTCCACAGCATCAAACATTTATTTTCTTGATTAGGTTGTCAAAAACAAAGGACTTATTGCAACTGAGTAAATTACTTGGATCCATAAAGTGTATTTCCCCTTGATTTGTTAAAAACATAACCCTATTAATTAGTCAAGCATGTTAAATCTAATACTTGTATTCCCTTGCACAATATAATAGTTTTAACAGAAGCCGGTGCAGATCAATGTTATTCCATGGTACAGAATTACAGCCTGAAGTAAAATATAGACTACAATCTGGAAAATTAATAATTAAGATGTGCATAATGTACTTTCATAAAACAATTTTACAAGGATTTGGGACCAAATACATTTGTATGGTTCAACATGCACATCTCATTTATTGTTCAGTCATCCAATAAACAAAATGTTTTACTTTTACACATCATTCCCTTGTAGCCAGTCATGCTGCAAATTAAAAATAGGTCTGGTCTACTGGTTATCACCACAGGTATTCATTTTTTTTAAATTAAAATATTAAACCAAAAGAGAAAACATATCATTTAAATTTGACTTTATGTTGATTAAAAAAATTAAATATCTATCATTCTGTTTACATAATTATGCATCTTGTTTTCTCAGCCATTCAGTAGGATTCCTGACAACACAGATCTTGTAAATAAAAAAACAGAGCTAATCGGATATTTTAAAAACCTTTACATTATGCTACAGGTGGCAAAGTTCTAAGCAGCAGCATTTGAAATTCTTAAAACACCCGTCTGTCCATGTATGAGGAACAATGCAAAAATGTGTACCCAGAAGAGAAAAAAATATTTCACAGGCTCATCTGTATTTCACACTGTAAACATGTACTGTAAGGATTATTGTTCAACACAAAAAAAGTATTTTTGTGTTTGTAATACTCTAAATTGCATAGTTGAAACTCCATGTAGCCCTAAAAATAAAAATAGTTTATATAGGCAGACATATGATTACTACAGCAGGGGAGGTGATATCTTGATATTATTTATCTAGTATTTATCAGATTTACATTTAATTTAGTTTAACACTATTTTTGAATTCTTTTATAAAGGAGTCATTTCTTTTTCAAATCTAATTTCCAAATGTATTTTGTGTTGATAGAGATACTTAATAATTAGATACTTTGGCGTGAAACTCAAGGAATGTATTTTTCATATTCACAATAACCTAAAATATTCTAAATTATCTAAAATATTCTAGAAAGTCATGGAGCAACCCAAAAAGCAAACTAGAAGTCCAGAATGAAGTTAAAATATACTATTAAAATCTACCACATGAACTAGGGTCCTCAATGGAAAAAAAAGAACACATAATGAAAATATTAAATGTAGAGCAGTATCCTTCATAATGTTGACTTCAGAGTGTTAAGTGTTGGCGTGAGCTCCTAAACAGAAAGCACGACTGATTCTATTCCCTGAATGCTGCAGTGTGAAATGTGAAAGTATAATAATCAACTTAACCTATTAAAAATAAAATCAGAAGAAAATGTCTTTCTTAAAAGACAAGAGAAAAGAAAAGGACAGAATGCACTCTGGGATGACACTGACAAGAATGTCATAACATGAAGTCATCATGGTATTTAGGGACCACCTGTCCACCATCATTAGACTCAAGCAGCAGTGCCAACTGGCAGGAATTACTTTTGGTCCATCCAGTCTTCTTTATGGAATTAGGATTACTCGGCTGAGAATTTATTTTTCACACAGCAACAACTACAGCTGCTAATACAACTTGATATAATGGAAAACCTTGTACTACGACGTATACCATCAGCTCAGCGGTAACACTGCGAGTCAGAAGGCACCAGGTTGAAAAAGTGAAGCTTCTGCATTAACATGCACAAGAACGACTTACAATATCAATGGACTACCTGCAACACCTGTGCAAATCCCTACTCTCACTCCAATATCAATACAGCAACCAGCAGCGTCTCTATGCAATCTGAACCATCCACTTGTTACAGGCGATTATCAGTCCCTTCCTGCTGCTCATTAACAAGGTACTTATTTGTTAACCATCAGCTCCTATATTTAAGTCCTGACAAAACCCTTGCTGAGGACTCCTTCACTGGGCTTTCTGGTGTCTCAGCTATGCTCTTGCTGTTCTGCTAGCATTTCCTCTCACTTTGCTAGACTATTACCATGCTTGTTGGTTTCCCCTGGCTTGCCTTCTTGTGTTTTCCCAGCTTCAAACCCTGCTAGCTAAAACTATGATTTCTGGAATTTCCTTACTGCACCTGGATTGTGGTGCCACTGATCATGAATGGTGATGAGACTCCGTACAGGGAGGACATTGAAACCCTGACAGCATAGTGCCAGGACAACAACCTGAACACCAGCAAGACTAAGGAGTTGATTATGGACTTCAGAAAACATCATAGAGCAGACCAAGCTTCCATTTACATCAGTGGGTCTGCAGTGGAGAGGGTCAGCAGTTTTAAGTTCCTAGGTGTTAACAACACAGAAGACTTAACCTGGTCTCACCACACCAACATCGTGGTCAAAGCACGGCACTGCCTATTCTTTCTCCGCAGGCTAAAGAAGTTTGGCATGCCGTCACATATCCAAGCCAACTTCTACAGGTGCACTGCTGAGAGTATCCTGACTGGCTGCATCATTGCCTGGTATGGGAGCTGCTCCGCCCGGGATCACAAAGTATGGCAGAGGGTGGTAAAATCAGCACAGCTCATCACTGGCTGCGTGCTAAAGGACATTGAGAATATCTACTCTGTTAGATGCCTCAAGAAAACCAGGTTTATACTCAAGGACCCCAGTAACTCAAACCACAATCTGTTTTTATTACTACTATCTGGAAAACGATACCAAAGCCTACAGACAAAGACCAGCAGATTTCAAAACAGCTTTTTCCCTATGGCCACCAGCCAAGCACCCAAAAGTACGCCTCCGTTACTTTTATGCCTGCATTTTTTTTATTATAACATAATCTTGTAAATTGTTACTGTATAATGTATTGTATTCTTCTTGTAACCTTCTATCAAATTCTGTCCTATCTCTCCTTGGTGAGCTTGCGGAAAATGCATTTCACTACTGACAACCAGCTCTGTATGCTGTATTGTTGTGCATTGATAAATAAACCTTGATAGATTGATTGATTGAGCTCAGCATGTGGATTCAGCCCAGCTCTCAGGGCACTGTATCCCACTAGTTGTACTGCATTATGACACATGAAAAGTCTATTGTTTTGATGGCAGAAGTTAAAAATTATGCATCAAAAATGAATTATGTTTTTAATATATTCATGACTTTAGGAATGTTTCCCAATACAACTCCTTTTTAGTGAAGAAAAATCTCACTTCTTCCTCTAAACCTTTAAACCAGTAAAATTTGGAAAATAAAATGGCCACATTCTGGGAGTTTTAAAATCAAAGAAACTACTAATTTGCAGATTAGCCTTTATTACATCATTTCCTTGACACTGAAGCAGACAAAGACAAAAGTATTTATCCCATTTAAACTAAGATGTAAAATTATATGAAATATAAAACATAGAATTAAAGCTAAAACTTAATAATATTAAATATTCTGAAATGCATGACGTAAAAATGATATAATTGTATACTGTGGAAAAGGCATCGTTTTCATTGTTTTGTTGTTTAGGATTTTATGCAATGGTAAGACCTCTATAACGGGTATAATACAGTATTTTGTAGTTTTATGCAGGCAGGTGAATCATTTTGTCTTTAAGGACAGCAGTGATTGCAGAGTAAGAGGACTTTTGTGCAATCCAGTAACTATTTGCTGGGGGGTAGATTAAAACAATAATTAAAGAGAATAAAATGGATCTCTGGCTTAAATACAGAACTGAGAAATTAAACTCTCGGTAGAAAATCTGAAGAAAATAAATAATTCCCAATTGCAGCTCAGAACATACCAGTATTTGAATAAAATTAATAACATAATACATAATAATGAACAAGTAGAGGTCAAATACTTGCTAACATGCAGACAAAAACAATATCTGGCAACTGAGGTTTCTTCAGTTCTGAGGGTCCTTTTGTGGTCTACATACAGATGCAGCTCCCCACTTGAATGATTTTATAATAATTGTATGTTTCTAAAATATCTACATAATGATATGCTGATAGTACAGCCTCTTAAACCAAGAGCAATGCATTCCATTTGTACCAAGAGAGGCACTTGTACCAACGTTTGTTTGAAAAATCAGAGTCCATGGACACACTAAGAGATCTGTTTGTAAACACCAGGAGAGAAGACTGTAACCACACATTGTATGCAGCTATAAACCACAAGAGGGCATTACTAATCTGTATACAGTATTTAAATTTAACATCTTACTTTGATTAAATGTTTTGTGGCTCCTTTTACTTACAGATTAGGTGTATCTAAATCTATGTATAAAAGTTATTCTGAAAATTGAATGAATTAAGCATTCATAAACTAGATTAGACAAAGCTTTGTTGAGGTGTTATTGGCTCAGAGACATACCAAATGTGATCTTGAGCCAAGAAAAAAAATACAGTAGTAGGGTAGTTCATCATTGTCTCATCTCTGTTCTGGGTTATGGACCTAATATCTGGAGATACTGTATGATATTTCACCATTTCTATTACTTGATATACAGTATGTGGTACACAGAAGAGACAGGTGATGGCAATTGTGGAACCTTGGATCTTCTATGGCAGAATCTGCATAGGTCTTAAAAAAAAAGACTAGATCCAGGTCCTGTCAGTCTATGTTTAACACGAAAATGGCTTAAATGAAATGAATTTGGTTGTTTGGTTGTTACCAAAATTGTACACAACATTCTAAATAAGGTTTTATTAGTGTGGCATAAAATATTAACATAAAATCCCTTGATTTGAATTTTACACTTTTGATTACAGTATATATTCTTACATTGTCTTCTTTATTGCTTCCCCACATTGTCTATATGTAAACAATGTATCAACATATATACCCACATCTTTCGTAAGTAGCCTCTTCTATCTCAGCATTTCCTAATAATGTGTTTATGGCTTGCGTTTTTATTGCCTGCATACAAAACACTGCAATTAGCAATTTTAAATGTCATCTGTCAGGTGTTTGCTCAGTATTGAATTTTATCAGTCTTCTTTAAATTCCATATGCACTACATTGTTTGATATTCCTCCTGTTTGGGTATCATACAGTAAATGACTAGTTTGCAATCTACAATAAAACCTACAGGGAATGGACACAATAATGGAAACACCAAGCAATTTATCAATATTTATTCACTAATAACGAATTGGGTTGACCTTCACCCTTACTCCTTTTTTATATACTAATACATAAATTTTGAACTGTTTGTAGTAGTGTGTTGGACCATTCTTCAAGAGGAAAGCCTGCAGTTCGTTAACAGATGAAGGAGGAAATAATCTACTCTGCAGTCTACATTACAGAACATCCCATAACATTTCAGGGATGTTTAAATCTGGTGACTGGGGAGGCCATGGAAGGCGTCATCCTGGTGTTCATGAAACCACTTTTGAATCTGTATAGCAGTACATATGGGGGCACTGTCTTGGAATATGTGAACATGATTTTATATCATATGGTGCATCTGGCTGCCTAAAATGGCTTTATATCCCTTAGCTGTAATTCTACAGTAATTTGTAAATTCAAGTTTGAGTAATAATCAAACCCAATGACTCACCATCCCATAACTTATCCACTACCATATTAACAGCCGAGAACAGACACTGTGGCTTAAAGGCTAATTTTGGCTTTCACCAAACTTCTTATCCATGTCAGTGAGTTCTGAATTACACCCACTGTTAGTCCTTCCTAAAGCTGTTTTGCCATGTTTAGCATATGCCATCATGATTTTCAAACCAGTCCCCTCTGACATTAATTGAAATTAATATGAAACATGCAGAATCATTTTTAACTGTGATTTAGTTATTTCATAATATGAGTTTCCATTATTTCATCCACCCCTGTAGATTACTGATGAAGAGCACTGGGCCATTACGCATCCCAGTGGTACTCCACTAATTACAACAATTAATTATTAACCCTTAATAGTGTAAATTTATTAAGGCTGTTATCTGAGAATCCATAACTCAAAAATAACTCTATCAAAACTCTTCTGAATAACTAAAAACTATTATATGCTCTGAAGCTGTCCAAAGAATTGTTATGGCTTGTTCAATGAACTCACAAAAAAGTTAAGTCCGATAATATCTACCTCTTCTACAGTATATCCATGTTGACTGTTTTCTAGGATATAATTTCTAAATACTGTAGGTGATCCTCTTGTTCTTATAATTGTTCCTATTACCTTACATATGGTACAACAGAAGTCAGACATGGTGGTCTATAATTACCAAGTTCAGTGTTCTCACTCTTTTTATGGACAAACACTGCATTAGCAATTCTCCAGTTCCTAAGTACTACTCCTGTCCTTAGCAACTCTTGGATGAATTATGCCAATGGCTGCTGAATTACATATTGTTTCCTTGAGTATAATTAGTAAGACACCATAGGGCCCTCATCTTGATGTGACAGGGGATGTAATTAGAAAATGTCCTAATATATTCCGAAGGTTGGGATAATCCATGCTTGGTTTTTAGTTCCCCTTTAGGATGCATCACCCCAGACTGTTTCTCTTGTAACTCAAACTCAAAAGTTCCATTATATCATGTCTCTTTGTATGTGGAGTATTATTAGCATTAACCTTTCATGGCTACTAGTTAAATTATGGTCAGTGTCTCTCACTTAATATCGAACACCTTACTCCAACTAGGATGCGACTACAACAAAGTTTCTGCATTTTGAAAACAGGTAGATATTGGAACAGTTTAGCAGTATCACTTTAGCATCAATCTAAGATAAGAATCTGAATATGTAACTAGTCGGTCTTATAATAGTCAGGTTTAAGAGTTATCAATTAAGTTAGTTAATTCTGTAGTCACAAAGTAATTTATTGGTTAATATTTAATTATCTTCTGTATTTCAGGGCCTTTTCTCTTTGGCAACCAGCTTAATTTGCCACTTCGTTAATTGATTTATGTCTTAATTGATTCATATCTCTGAACTCAACATTATCCTGAAATATTTTATATTTGTATTGCTTATTCCTGAGATTTAGATTACACGTCAGTTCCTCTTCTGTACATATCTAAAAAACTGTTTATGGTATATTTAAACAGGACAAATAAGCAAATTAACACAAATCCTTTAGTTTAAGAGCACAGTATTACATTACAGTATCTTCTGCATAGTAAAAATCCAGTTGTTGAAACGAAACAAGACTATTTAAAACAATTCATACCTAAAGTACAGTCTACAATTTTACAAATGAGGATAACTCTGAAACTTCTTGATTTCAAATATTATTTTCTCACATATATAAACACATATAATGCTTATTCCTAAAGCATTATAACCACCCCATTCTTGGTTTAAAATTAGGCTAAGTGCTGTCTAAATTTCAATACTAGCTGTCCTACTGCATATTGCACCCAACTGGGATTCCCTGTTGACATTTCTAAAGAAATCGAGCAGAAAACAATTCTGAAACGTATCTTCCCTTTCCCTGAACAGCCAGCTACTGAGTCAATCATAACATAAAAGTATTTAAATGTGTTTTTAAGTCATCCACACAACACACATTGGCAGACTAAAAAAAACTGAAATTTCTTAGTCCAGACTTCCTTGTCTGGAACAGATAAGACTACAAAGGAAACCAATCCAAGTATTCAGAATCCTCAAAGGCACTGACAAAGTCAAGAACACAAACTAGAGGACATAAGTGGAAACTACAGTGAAGTGTTTTAAAAACTGACAAGAGGCACTTTTTTATACAAAAGGTTCTGTAACAAGCCATCCAGCTACTTTATGTTGTTGAAGCAATAACCTGAACTTTACAGACAAGATCCCCAGATCAACTAACTACTAGCAACCAAACAAGCTACATTTATATTCTTGTGGTCTTTTATACTCCTGGTTTACTGGGCACTTTGGGGGAAAAAAAAGTATCAAAATATCCTTTTGAATACACTCATTATGGTCATACATAGTGCCGCGATACAGAAAGGGTATTTTATTTTTTCCCCCCAAAGTCTATAATATAAACCATTGAATTAGAAGAAAAGTATTTTATTTTTATTTACAGTATGAATCTGAAATATGTCAGAAATGTGATCAAGTGACTGAAATGCTTTAATGAATATGTTTAAAGTAGAATGTTTACATGTTAACGTAATTCATGATGTAACAATATGCAAGTATTTTTAATTTTTGTAATTGTTCAGTTTATATATAGTTAGAAATGCAGAGGATGGGCATTTTACTTATTTTTAACCTCCAAGGTTTTTACAATTCTGAGGCTGCAGATGTGATTTTGTACTTCTGACTACTAGTCAATACAAATCTTAAATCTGTTCTTCACTTTTCCCCACTGTTATTCACCTCTGAAAGTGCCTTTCACAGAACTAACAATCCAGATTATCAAAAAAAGCTTGCGTGCAGCTATTGACACAGATAACCTCCAAACTTTTCACATCTACCCAGCAGACAGTTACAATACTGGTTAAGTAGATTAATCCAATTTTTGTTTAATTTGTACAACCTGATGGTAAACGTCATGGTTTATGAAAATAATGTTCAAAAAGCACATATATCAGAACTTGTCATGAGTTCAATAGACACAGCAGGACATATATCTTTGGATAGACAGTTTTTCAATAAACAAACACTGCTTAGATGTTGGTATTTCACTCTGACAGGAATCCCTTGTCTTTAAAATGAAAAAATAAATCAATCTGTCCATAAATAAAATGTAAATGATCAATTAGCATATCAATGTATGTATGAAAAAGTCATATATAAATCAACTTGTTCAAGAAAATAAAAAAATTAAAATGTAAAACTTGTTAGTCAACTTCAGTTTATAGAAACATCTTGAACTCTTAATGTTCAGTCCTTAAGGTGTATTAAAGGGAGAAATCCAGAATGTCTCCTTCCTTAGAAGTCTTCTCTTAATATTACCTGAGTAAATTACCAGTTAAATTCAGCAAAAGGTTATTTACAGCAAGAGCATCAAAGTATATATATATTCTATTATGCATATAATAATTGAATAAAAGAAAACTGAATGGAAATTATTAGAAAAATACTGAGATCCTCATAAATACAGTAAATAGCTGTCTTAATGGAAGACCAGGACCATTCAAAATCAAACACTTTATGGTCAAGGGACAGGAAAATAAGCAGAGGTGTCATCTGCACATCAGATCACTGATACAATTATTTTACAAATAATTAAAACTTAAAAACTAAAATCCTATGAAAAGCTTTTCAGTTGAGTTTCCCCAGGACATTTTTGACTTGCAATGAAAAAGAGATAAAAGAGACATTTAGAATAAGGTCCTGTGTGACTTATCTCTAATTCTAGACATTTCTGAGCATTTGCTCAAAACTCAAAATCAGTAAGGCAGAGGGACAAAGCCTATAATGCCACTAACAATTAAAAGGTACATTACGTCCCTCAAATGTGCTTAATATACAATTAATTACAGTCATATTGACATATTGATCATCTAGAGTGTTATTAAAACCAGTATGTTTAAACAGAACTGACTCCTGAAATGCGTTGTCAAATATTGATTACAGTATTAATAAATGTAATAAAATTTAAGAACAATAGTGTTCAAATAAGTTCAAATAGTTGTACAGTTTCCATTAACATTTTTTGCATTTTCAAAATGAGAACGAAAACAATTAACAGCAATATTATCTAAATAGCCCCACATTTTTTACATGATTGTTCCCAAGGAATCTCACTTCTCATAATGGAGTGGCTCATGTCAAGAAAATGATTTTAAACACAACAAAATGTAGCACCCAGCACAGATGATCTGTTGTAACAGTTTGCATTAACCCATTCACAGCAGAGTGTAAGGCGAAATCTGCTTGCTAGTCATGAACCACTAACAATCTTTAAGGACTTTAATTACCACAATTCGGTAGTAAGATTACTGTCCAGTCAGTAATCATGAAATGGAGGTTGAGGATAGCGCTATGTCTTCTGCATCCTGTAGCAATATTCAGGAAAAGCTGTTGCTGCTGCATGAATTGCTCAGTTCACATGTGCCTGAGTGTTTGCTATGGGGAAGATGGAGGCAAAGAAAACCGATTATATATATAGTTTTGATGGAGACCTTGTGGAATTAGCATTAGTATTAACAGAATTATTAGCCTTAAGGCGCTTCCGCCATTTAACGCTCAGACATAGGCAAAGAGCATATTAAAGCTCATTTATATTCATACCCATGATTCATAGCAACCTACTTTCTTTGAAAGATATACATTGCCCTCAAGATGTATTCCACACCCAACGAAATAGGAACAAAAATAATTCGCAGATTGGATGATGCTTAATGATAATGTACTGCATAGAGCAAACTCGTTTGTCATAAACATGTTAACTCCACACAACAAGAGGATCAAACCTATTCACAACTCTATAGTTAGTATTTTGCAAATTCTCTACTGGCATGGATTACATTAATAAGATGGCTCCTGTAGTGTGCTGTATGTTTTTGGCACTTCTGGAGGACAGATTTTTAACAATTCCTCCAGGCTGAACTGCCCTAGGTTCTCCAGATCCTTTGTTTTCCATTTATGAACTGCCTTCTAGAGTTCTAACCACAAATGCTTGATTGGATTGAGGTCTGTAAATTGAGATTGCCAGTACAGAACATTTATTTTATATCCAGTTAACCATTTCTTTGTTTATGTGCTTTGGATTACGCTGGAATATCCATAGTCAGCCAAGTTTGACATTCTTGGAAAAGGAAACCAGGTGTTTGTACAAAACGTCATGGTAGTGTTGCACTTAATGACTCCCAGACATCTAAGGGACTACAGTATTCAAAGTTGCAAAACAATCCTAAAACACACTAGACCCCCTGCCACATTTCACACCAGGCATGAGTGTTTTCTCAACAATCTTCACGTTTTAAACATGCAGTAACACTGATGAGTATGGCCCAATAGCTGAGTGTCCATGAGACATGGTTCCAATTGTTATTGTTGTAGTTTCACAAATTTGAGTATATGTAGCCTTAAATTTATTTAAATAGTTGATACTTCAGCGGAAAGTTGAAAATTCAGCTTTTTGGATTCTTTTATAGCCATGCCATTTGCCAGCAGTCTTTGGAGGGCTTTTCCAACTGTCTTAAATCATGAATATCCTTGATGTGTTACCTCTTTTTATGCCCTAGGAAAAGTGGCAACCTTAGTAAGCCTAAACATTGCCAGAAGCTTTTATTTCACTTCCAAAGAGCAGTGTCTTATTGCAGGCTTGTTATTCTCTTTATTTAAAAGAGTACTTAGAGGTATAAATAAATGTAACCCGCAGAGGACAAATATGGGTGCACAATGGTCTAATAAATTACGATATATATTTTTCAATATTTTTTTGTCTTTGGATTATTGGACTCATTCTATGTTTCTAGTTCTTATTTCAGTGGTATGAAATAATGAGGGCACTTGAAATATACAGTATTGCTCCCAACCACACCATCTGTCTGTTGTTTGTATTTGCAATTTTGATTTCTTTAAAAATCATAAAAAAAGATTTAATATTATATGTTGAGCAAGTATTCCCCAGTTTACAAATGTGCCAGCTTTCTTGTTTAAGAGGTGCTTACAAATGGAACAAGTATTTGTTCAACATCTTCCTCAACTGGAAAAAAAAAAGATACTAACAAACTGTTACATTTAAACATGTTTTAGCATTATTCATTACAAACTCAGGTAAAATATTCTATATTTTAATTATATAAATATTCTATGGTTCTATTCTATTATTTAATTATATCAATATTCTAACTACCAGTTTTGCCACACATATACGTGACATTTTCATGTTCATTTTCAATTTGATTTTCTGAAAAATATCCTTTTCCTGTGTAAATCATATAACAAACTGTATAAAGCTCACTTCTTGGAGGTCTATAAGGTTTTGATTGTGTTTGTTCCAATCTATGATCTGAAACGGACTTCCATTCATTTTCTAGACGATTTATTCCATACAGGAAAACAGGGAAGCCAGAGCATAACCCAGCAAGCAATGGGAGCAATGCACTAGACACCCTGGATGGGATGCTAGTCACACAAGGCACAGACACTCACACCAGCATATACAAACTCCACGCTGATAACACTCCAAAAACTGAAACAAGGGCTGCAGCTCTGCGAGGCAACCATGCTAACCACTGTCCCACAGTGCTGCTTCTCAAAGAACTTGAGAACATATCCCTATTACATATTTGCTATATTGTAGTACATATCCGCTATACATACAGTAGTACACATTTGATATTCTGAGCATCAGAAGAAACTTATCAATCTATGCATGTATATGAACAAGTTATAGGTTTATTCCATGCTGAAAAGAGATGAAAGAAAACACAATATTTTAGCTGTAGAGCCTTCTTCGGGTGTCACCTGAAGAAGGCTCCACAGCCGAAACATTGTGTTTTCTTTCTTCTATTTTCAGCATGGAATAAACCTATTACTTGTTCCTTTGCAGCCTTTGCATGATGATGCAGCTATCCACCTGAACTATGTATGTACATTACTAGAAAAAATATGTCTTAAAAATGATGACCTACTGTATAAAATAACATATCCTGACTTAAGTTGTAAGGACAACTAATTAAAGGCTAAAGCAGCTTTAAATGATTCAAGTGTTAGAGTTCAAAGGAACTATTATATATTATTATTAAATATTAAATTATACTTTATAAAATCAGGAAATGTTTCAATTCACTATCTGATGAATTTTAAAATGCTTGCCTTGTTTTGAACAATAGATAATATGCTCAGAATCATATCCTTCACCTCTTTCCAAAGTCCATTTTTTCCACTGATGTTTCGGCAGTGCAAGTTTTGAAATGTTATTTAAGTCGATGTACAGCATGTCAGGTAAAGTAAATGTTACTATAGCAACCTTGAATACATGTTAGGAAAGGCGAGACACATTGCAGAGAAAAAGGTAGTTTTTAATTCAGTAAAGTATAATTACAGTATGTCTCATTTACTTCCACTATTTAGTTAATAGTGGAAGCACTTGGATCTGATTTTTTTTAAATGCTGAATTTAGATTGGCTTAGGGGAAAAACAAAAATGTATCAACTTATGGGATAAAAATGAAGATCAGATTGCTGAGCAGATGTACCAGTAATAGCTGTGTAAATACAGCAGACTATTATACTCATTCACTTCAAGAAAAAAAGATGGCATGAAATTACTTAAGAACATCAAAACAGAAACAAAAGAATTACAGTGGATTCTATGAATTTCTTTCATCTGTGAGAGTGAGCTACAGGGTTTGTTTCTTAACTTGAATTAAAAGAACTTTGGCTTGACCACTTGGATATAGTATTCTTTTCTCTAAGCTAAATTGTAAATGCAGGAGGCATTTGTTTATATAGCAAAAACTCGTGAAATACTTGGAAATAAGAAATAAAATTACTTATAGTGGCATATTCATATCTTTGAAAGTATTCTATATGAAAACAATAACCAAAAACATCACAAAATGTACCAATGCACAGCTATGCAACATCACAATATTAAAAATGCACAGCATGACTTATCCACAAATATTATATCAGTGGTCTCAAACCCATTTCCTGAAGGGCCTAGAGTATTATTCTGCTTATTGTTCCATCTGAGCTATAATTTTTGATCCAACGATTTAATTAACAGCCCAACTGTAATACTTCCAGCCAGACTTTAATGTTTTTAGGCAATGGTACACTTTAATGAAGTTAATGTTCTAAGCATTCAACTGCAAGAAATCCTATATATGAAACCAGGTTAATTGCTTGAAACAAAAGCTAAAAAAATATTCAGGAACTGAATATGACACACCTGAAGTAGATGAAAATCTTGTGTACCCACCTTTGGAAAAAAGGGTCTCTTTTCTGGGTATCTTCTGTACTTCAATATTTAGCTAACTGAACACACTTGTCCTTACTCCCCAATAATATTTTTTAATTTGCTTTCACTTATCTGTTGTCCATGAACAGTCTATTGGTTTGAAGGTTCTTTATTATGGAGTTCAGCACCATGGAGTAAAAATTAACTATTAGTATTTTTATTATCCATAAACATATAGAATAAATTTCTGCAGTTCAGGATCCACTTAATTGCTTGTTATTGCTATTAAGCACTATGTAACCAAATTGGTTAATTACAAAATTAGTCAATTACTGTGAATTATTTGCTACTTTGTAGAATCATTATTTTCAGCATTTTTATGTTTTTATTTAGACATAATTAACCAAATGTTAAAAGGGAGCAAGAGCAATCCTTTTTTTTTTTTTACAAATGTGATGTAGCTCATCAATAACCATATTAACATATAAAGGAGAAAACAAGATTTTTGAGCCAATGAACTGTGAAATAGGAAGCCAATAAATTCTGTATATTTAGTAACTTAGTGCATTAAAGAAGTAAATACTATATTGATTTGGTACAGAAATCTAGGGTTTATACATCAACAACAATATATTTCATTAAATGTGATAAAAAATTCAATACAGGTATTAGTAGCACTTCAGTAGCCTATTCATTGTGGTGTAGGACAATAACATCTATATAATTTAGATCCAGTTTTCAGTTTGTGTCCTAGAGCATAAAATATACCCATGATAATGAAAAAGGACCATAGGAGCTGTCACCTAACAGAATTATTATCTGAACCAGCCCAGGTTCCAGTGTTGTAATTCTGTGCAATAGTTTCTATATCCAGCCACTTCAAAGAGGATATGGCATCGGTTTGGATAGCATGCAGTTGTGAGAATAAGTTTGTGAACCCTTTGGATTTCTGCATGAACGGCTCCTTAAATGTGATCTGATCTTCATCTAACTCATAATAATAAATAGTCTTATTTAACAAACAACACACAACATTTCACGTTGCCATATCTTTATTGAACAAGTTGTTTAAGCAAAAAAAACATACTGGGTCAAGTATGTGAACCCTTATATTTAGTAACTAATGGAACCTCCTTAATATGAGACTATTTGTTATGATGACTTAGATGAAGATCAGATCACATTTTAGGAGCCATTCATGCAGAAATCCAGATAATTCCAATTGGTTCTCAAACCTTTTCTCACAACTGTAGCTTGTTCCAGGCTTGTTTGTGGACTACCCTTCATGTAAAGAAGGTCCTCATGTTCTCAGTTTTTAAAGCACATCCTCTTAGTGTTGTTTGTGGTCCCTAGTTTGTGTTTCACCATTGATTTTGTCGATTGGCTTGGCTCCAGCACTGCTTTTGAGAATTCTGAATCCTTGAATCAGGTCCCCTCATTGTCTTTTCTGTTCTCTAGACAGAATTAACAGAACAGCATTTCACAGATGTGAACACTAATTCTAAATAAGGTCTTTTTAATGTATCTTACAGTTTTAAAATCATATCCCTAGACTAAAATTCTGGTTTAAATTATATATCGTATGCTTACACTGTCTATTTATTGCCTATATTGCCTAGAACTCCATAGTTCTCAATTTGGGGGGGGGGGGTGCTGAAATGTTGATTTGTAAAAATAAATACAGTAAATATGTTATATGTTATTGCAGTTTATACTGATGGCATTAAGGCCTACAAATGGTGAGATATATTATTTATGGTTGTACGTTGTTGCATCATTCAACGTCAGACACCACATGGTAGAAAGTATGTGGAAAATGTGACTGCTCTCGCAATGTTTTATAGTGGTTGCTGCAATGGCTTTACTGAAACAGATCACTGGCTTATCCAAGCAAAACAGAACAAAAAAACAACAGCTGAAGTGGCAAGTCTCCATATAGGGTGTTGTTAATTAATTACTAATTAGTAAAAGTAATTTTTAAGTAGTTAAGCTTTATCTTTGTTTAGTCTGTGATGTCTGTCTGCTAGGCCTGATTTTTCTAGCTTAGTTCTAATTATAGTTTCTGTTACATGTAATAGCAATATTACTTAACACTAAAGCCTTTTCCTTTCAAAATTAACAAAAATAGGGAATAGTGAATTTATCAACTGTATCACAGTTAATTTCTTTGTATTATTTTATTCCACACAAAACAATGTGTACATAAGATCACTTAATGAGCATGTACCTGAGCACTGGTCACAGAAGTCTTTGACTACTTAAACACAAATTAGCAGGAGACATTCAATCTACAAGAAGCCAGTCCCAATGAATATTATGCTTGATGAATACTGTAGTTACTACTCAACAATGATCACAAATTATCGAAAATTGTCCAAATTATTTGTGGAAGTTTTAAATCAATTTTGAGAAACCCACCCTTAATCAATAATAATCATGCATTTTACTTTAAGCAGTGCTGTACCACAGCAGAAAAGCAGCAATACTGCAGAGCTTGCTCCCACTACATCTACCAGGAGCAACAGCGATTGGTCAGGTGACTACATAAAACCTGAAAGGATGTGTGCTTTTACCAGTGGAACAAGAGGGAGCCTGAGGTGGAGAGCAAGAACTGCACACCAGTGGAGGAGCAAACTTTTTTCATGTAGTATGTGGTTATTTTGCAATCTGGACTGTTGCTGGGTTTCTTGTGGCATCTTAACTGCCCAACATACAGTATAGACACGGACTAGAGGAAACCTAGTTAGAGGTTAGATCATGACTCTTCTCTGTTTCTTGTTCTGTAAGATGAAACACATTTGCATCTCATCATTGCTTCAAAGAGTCTGTTTTCAAAACCCACTTCCTTAAAAGATACTAAACACAACAATGCCCCATGCAGTGTCATAGCATTTACCAAAACTGCCTATTTGTGGGCAGTGCAGTAAGTGCATAAATGCAGGGACCAGTCTGCACAGATGGATCTACTTCACCCACAATGCATCGGCCTTTTTGTTTGCTTGTGCACTGACATCTTTGTCTGTAATCACTGTCATTGATAGTGGTTTGTTTTTACATTCAGAACCCTCGTATTAGTAATTGCAATGGCTCTCAAGTGCAAGTTTAGAGTTGATGAAATTATAAGCAAAAGAAAGTTACAAAGATCACAGACAAAACAGAGTTTCTGGACAATCTGCAACAGTTGTTGTTAGTTGTTGCAGGTTAGTTGGCTAGTGCTAAGGCCTGTAAGTATTGTATCAACATGTCCACTGTTAGCTACTGTACATCTGAAAGAAGGAAACTGAAATTTGCACTAGTATTAAAGAATGGAAAACTTTGCACTTCAAAATGCAAAAGTAACAAGTGATGTCTTGATGTCTACATTGAGAAGATTGAAAAGAGACTGAATTTATGGATTTAAGACATGGTGAGTAATAGAAAAATTGGTAGACAGCATGGATCTGACACAGCAAGCTCTGCACACCTACTGTATGAGCATATAAAGAAAGATGTCAAAACCCCCAAGCCTTTCTTGACTTCAAGATGTCTAAGTGAACTTCATAATATTAAGTTAGCTGGAGAGGCTACTTTAGCAGATAAGGTAGCTGCTGATATATTTATTCTTGAGTTCCTTAAAGTTTCAAAGAAAGGGTACAATCCAGAGTAAGTATTTAAATATTGATAAAACCAGCTTATTTTATATAACGGTTTAGTGTCAGACTAAACGTACATCTTAAAAAAGCACCTGGGCTTAAGGCCTGTGCAACATTGCTTCTGTGCACTAAGAAGGGTGCCTTGGGTGATTTTAAGTTTATGCCTCTTATGGTGTACTGTGCAGAAAAAGCCTAATGCGTTTAAAAGAAAAAACAAGAATCCAAAAGCAGTTCATTGGCTATTGGTATGGACATCACCGCACGTTTTCTGGGATTGGTTTAAGAATTGCTTTGTTCTCCAAAATGGAGAACTATCGGCAAACAAAGAACCTTGATGTCAAGGTACTCTTGATCCTGGGTAATGCTCCTTTGTACTGCAAAGGTCAATTAGAGCATGCATAAACTTTGATGTTTGAAGTTCTGTTTATGCCTACCAACATAATGTTGGTAGGCATAATGATGCAGCCATTAGATAATCAAGACATCATAAAAACTTTTAAAAGTTATTAGACTTAAGATGTACACAGTATAAGGCTGCCAATGAAGCCCTTTCAGCTGATACATGCCTGACACTGATGGAGTTTCAGAAAAATGTCATACAGTTTACAGTATCTGTGATGTCATACATTTTATTTATGCAACATGAGAGGAGGTAGATGCAATAAATAATTGTTGGAAAAGCTGTGAGATGCAGGAGTGCATTACTTGAAGGCTTTACCAAGACAGATGAGGTTGTGAAACGCATAATTCTTCTTTCTAAACAGACTGGAGGTGAAGGATTTGATTTCATAAATCAAGATATTGGGGGGGAACAATCAATGCAAAAACAATGAACCAACAAATAAAAAGTAAGACCAGCTGGTTAGTGAGGTATGGTGGTGATCAATAACCAAAATGGAGCACATTTACTGCTGCTAAAACTTGTACACCTATTACATAAAGTACATTCTGTTTATATTCAGTGATCCAATTATGGGAAAAAAGTACAAAATTTAAAAACATCATCAGGATCAGAATGGTATTAGGAGAGCAGCTAAGCAGACAATGCTGACAAGCTTCACTATGCCTACTGAGATATCAGAACCACAACCTTGTACAAGCTCAGAAATAACCAGGTCTGATCTTAAACCCTCTACAAATTATTCAAGAAAAAATGGGAAAAGAAAAGACATACAAAGGAAATTAGAAGAAAATGTTCAGCAGACAAACCCTAGGAGTATGAGAGTGAGTTAGTTGAGTGGAAAGTGAGAGGCTACTGCTGCTCACACTGCACACCTCCACTCAGTAGCAGCCAACAAACCCTCCTTTATGTCCAGCATACTGTTTGCAAGAAGCCTCCACCTTTCCACGGTAAGTGCAATCCTATATACTTAATACTTACTTTCATGTGTGTTATTATTGTGCTGTAATAAGCTTTCTTACAGTAGAACAAAGCTCCATTTGCAATAATAATAAAAACAAGATGTAAGAAGTAAAGAAAATGCACTTTACTAGTGAAGTGTAAAAGACCAATACTAATACAGGTGTGGTGCCCTGGGGGTAGCGGACACTGCATTGGGCATGGACAGGCTCTCAATCTCCCCTGTCACGCCCCTTTAAACTCTCTTTTGTGTTCCTTTCATTTATCTTATACACACACTTCTCGGAGAGTGGTGATCATACTGACCCCCTCATCGGGGTAACAGAATACACGACTCCACATTCTGTTACTTCTGGGCCCTTTACCTTCGGGGTCTCAAGTTCACCAAGTTCATCCTGTTGTCCTCACTGCTAGGAACCTCCTGCTCCCAGACCCCAACACAGCCTCCTGCTCCTACTCCATTAGCCCAATGTTTCATAAACAACCAGTGCGTCGGACTCCCAGGTCCGCCTCCAGCCCTGATGTCCTCTTCCTAACGCCACCAGGTTGGGTTACACAAATACACACTACCTACATCACCGAGTCTCTTCCACACTACACACCGTGCCGAGACCCAACACACTGTCCCTCTCTAACACACACTCACAACCTTTCTGGCGCCTCACTCTCACGCCATTAGGTTATGAACTCACATTGTGCCCAGACACCAATGGGTTACACCTACGCAGCTGCCAGTGCACCTCACTGTGCCCAGCCACCACTGCAGAGGGTGCAGCTAGATAGACCCCACTCAATTCCCCGATACCACTGTATTGCCAGGGGGTGGGTCCCTCTACCATACAATCCACTCTGGTTCACACACACTAACTCACAACTCACTCATACAGTGGACACCAACAGTCCTGCTCCCACACCCTAGCAGGATGCTGTCCCTTTAAATCTTTAGAAGCTCTGTTTCTTGTCAGTCCCCCCACAGACTGACGTTCTCACTCTTTTCCTCGCAGGCTATTCCTCTAACAACCCCCTCCAGAATTGTCATTCTTCTTCACCCCCTCATGGGGTTACTACAGTTGTTAACCAAGTCTTTGCTCACTCATACTGTACATGGCGGCACACCCTTCTAACATCACCCCGACTAGTAGCGTCTCACACCCGCTACTGTCATGCTTAACCCCGTCTTTTCATAGCAGAGCCTCTGCATTTGTTCTCTTACCACTGCAGCCACAGCAAGGCCAAGTTCCGACTGGATCTTTCCCCCTTTAAACCACTTCCAAGTCTGCCGTTCATTCACTTAATCATGTCAGATGTGGTTTCCACAGCAACATGTCTTCCTTAATCTGGGGCTCCCACCAGACACTCCCTCCATTGTACCACACAGGGTAAGCTATAACAACATTAATCTAAATTAACAAGTAATAGGTTTATTCCATGCTGAAAAGAGAAGAAAGAAAACAACGTTTTGGCTGTGGAGCCTTTTTCAGGTGTGAGCCTCACACCCTCACACCTGAAAGAGGCTTCACGGACAAAACGTGTTTTCTTTCTTCTCTTTTCAGCATGGAATAAACCTATTACTTGTTGCTTTGCAGCCTACGCATGCTGACGAAGTTACCCACTTGAACTACTTTAATCTAAATGAACTGAATTTTCTTTCCTGTCTGTCATTACTGTGCTGTAATAAACTTCAACAAAAAATAAGACATTACTGCATAAATGCTTTTTTGTGTGCCACAGAACAATACCTTATTTTCCCCATATAAGGTATTAAGGCCTTGGTTTGCAAAATTGCCATTCACCTCAGACTTCAGGTACAGTACCTAACCTTTACGAATACCAAGGTTTTAATGTCATGTTTTCATCTTAAATGTAACCACAGCCAAACAAAGTCATCTTATTTGGGGTGAAGCGGAGACTCTGTGACTAAGGATCTGCGCTTGTGGAAAGAAGGTTGCCGGTTCAAATCCTGTAGCTGGCAGAGGAATCCTACTCCATTGGGCCCCTGAGCAAGGCCCTTAACCCCAACTGCTCCAGGGGCGCTGTACAATGGCAGACCCTGCGCTCTGACCCCAAGCTTCTCTCCCTGTCTGTGTGTCTTATAGAAAGCAAGCTGGGGTATGCGAAAAGATAATTCCTAATTCAAGAAATTGTAAAGGGTCAATAAAGTAATGTTATTATTATTACTGGATGATTTCTAAACAATATTGTGAAAAGGTGCACTTAGTTCATTGATAAAGCTTTAATTCTGAAAAAAAATTGTATGGGCTAATAAAACTTTTTTACACAGTTATAGATTTGGCTTTGAACATCCGTAAAATCACTTTTGTGCTGTAGAAGATCTACACACAATGTGACAACTGTATTATATAGCAAACTCTAAATTTTAATAAACTCAAAACAACTATAACATATTAAAATTAATCTCAAAGCAAAAGATGATAGCTTCTTTCTAGCATAGGTGTAGAAGAAGTTGCAGGGCTTTAATTTGGGCCTGGAAACTGCAATTACATATTTTTTTATAAATTCACTTCTCTCAAAACCAATAATATATCGCTATCAAATATTCCATCAACAACAACAACATTCTAAAAACTTCTCTTCAATAGCAAAGACACCCCCCACCCCCACAAACACCCATTTTCCTATAGACTAAATGTGCAAAAGAATTAGCCGTCCCAAGATCTGGAATACTGTGATGTTAATTCTAATTACCTTTGATAGCCTTGGGCTGGTAGTCAGCCAAATAAATATTGATTCACTTTTACGGGAAGGGGGAAGGTAGTTTCTCTAAATTCCCTAGTTATCTCTACTAAACAAATGACCAGCAATGCACAATGGATCCATCCAGCATTATAGCCCATCATAATTTACCACTCAGGAACATGAGTGTCATGATTCACTTGGAATCATGTATTATTTAGCCTGTAGACATTACATTAGTTCATTCTTAGACCTTCACCACTAATTACAACACAGCGGCAGTATCATTGAGCTTACAATCCTAAAGAAACAATACATTGTCTAACACGTTTCTTAGAAGCAACAAATACAAATGTCTACAATGCAGTTCATTATACAATGGTATAAACAAAAGAAAATCCGCCCATAAAATAGTTTTATCAAAGTTTAGTATTACAAGAAGGGAATGACAGCTCTTTTGTTTCATTTGTGCAAAGTTCTTTCCAATATTTGCTTTATTCATATTTAAAACTAAACAGGTGGATACCCTTCTCCTTCTCTTTAGGATTAGAGTGGAAAGTAGTGGGGGTAGGAGGAGTTGGTTTGTTTCTTCCCTGATTGCTGTTCTTTGTTAATAAAAATAAATGAAAACATCTAAAAACTAGACGAGGAATTCTACTGGCCAGTTTCAAATATTCTCCCACTGGCCCAAACCAAATCATGAGGTGTAGTAGAAACAATTAACTTTAATGTTATAAATAACTAATAAGTTGCCTGGTCCACCTCAAAGTTCAAATTCCATTTATGAATGAGAAAAGGGAATGGGGGGAATGGGGAATATTACACAGCTAGTTCCCTAAAAGAAATGTAGTTAAATGAGGAAATGCAGCATAACGACCAAGTGCTGAGAGCACATTAAAGACTGTCCCATCAGAATCTGCCATGTTACACAGCCCTGCTTGTAAGATTAGGTTGATATGGAAACCAATAGCCAGTTTTTGAGCAAGATGAGCAACTCTTGCAGCAGTGAAATGCTCAGAAAGGTAATGCCTGCATTCCGCTTTCAGGGAGCCATGGCTGTACCAATAGCTATTCCCTTTCAATTAGCATTGCAGTCATTGGAACAATCACAAAGAGTAGAAGGGGAAGGAAAGGAGTAAGTGGAGTAAAAGACTTATCAAGTCTTATCAAGGGTCATGGTGCATGTGTGATGTTCAAGCTTTAAATGTAGGTGAATATAAGCAGGGAAATTCCATGTTGTTCTTCAGGCGTTGTACAATAGGGCTTATAATATAAATAGGGCACCCCTAAAGTGAACTTTCCATTCTCTAGGGAAACAAAGACCTGAGGTCTTTTAGGCTAAGAATATGACAACCACAATCCACTTAGCTAGGTGATTTTTAGATAGATGCCTTCTCAGACATGTCTGCTAAAAACCAAAAACAGTGGATCTGTTAATTGGAAGAATGCCATCCACTTAATTCTGATGTCCAAAAATCTGACAGGATGATGCATACACTGGGGGCAAACCTTATGTTAGGTGGTCCAAAGGCCTCCAGTGTCACTAGCTGGTTGACAAAAATATTAAGCACTTTCAAAAAATAGCCAGATTACATTTCTCTGTCACTGCAGCGAGTTCAGGAGTTGTGCAGATCGAAGAGAATCTGACAGATAATGACTGCAGCTCCCTCCCTGAAGAGCTGAGGTGACAGACAAAAATTAAAGTTGCCTTCATGGACAGGTAGAGCTAACTCATTAAGGACAGCAACTCTTGTTGAGCCCTGTCACATGAAAAACATGTTTGTAAAATACTAATATGGGTCTTACTTTTGGAGACAAAGGTCTAGAGCCATCAGAAACAGTGGTGATTGAGAGGGGAATGAAAGTGAATGAAATTAATTTATTCTGGACAGCTGGGTTCCCAAGTTGAACTTTATGCATGTTAAATTATATCTGTGGGGTAAATAAGACTGCTGTCTTGATGGTCATTTGTCAGTCTGTCTGCTGGTATTAAAGGAACAGACTTGTGTGATGGAGAAAAGATTATCTCAAATGTCACTGTTGCATAGAAGATTTGTGAGTGAAATCTCTGCTGGAAAAAGTAACTATTTGCTTACTTTGTCAGAGCTTAATAAAGCATTATCTGATGATGTGGTCATTCACAGAGGCAAACTGTCAAGTGGTAGCAGTGGATGGTTTCAGTTTAGGACAATTAAGCAAATAAAAATCAGAAACTGAACCGGAACAGAGCAAGAAAAGCATCCAACATACACAGAGCACAATGTAGGAAGTTTTCAATGACCGAAACTAAGTAGTAGTATTCACGGTAGATGACACAGGAAATGCTGTATACCAGCTGGTCAGCGCAATAGCTGCTGAGGTTTGAGAAAAGATACAGCCCAACATGACTACTTTAATAGAAACCTTGGTAAATGTACAGCAGAACACAATTTAACAGCAGCAAATACAGGCAGCTTTGCAAAAGCTGAGAAAGATCAAGCTACAGAAATCAAAGTGGCGGATAGCTTTAAAACACATCACCGTGCAATTTATATCGGTGGATTGTCTAGAGTAAAGGTAAGGAGGAAAAAACATGAGAAACTGTTGCAACATGATACTACAGGAAGAAGCAAGTTAAGTGATGTATCTAAAACTCTTTACAATAGCATAATATATTAATTTGGCTTGATTGTTAGAGGACTGTGTTGAATTATAGCTGGCAACATTTGAAAGACCAGTCTGGACTTATCTTGATCTAAAACCCATGCTTAAATTGTAAATCACTAGGTGCCTGGAGCTCAATCTGAACAGCAGAATGGATGCACTGTACATGGGGCACTGGAGGTCCTAGAGCAATTAGCTGTGACAAGTATATAATGTTTAATATCAACATAAAGCACTTTCATTACATTTTACAATGTATTTTCAGGCTACCATTGTCAATTACATGCTTACAAGGTAATCAAAAATAAACTTTAAATACTAATTTAAAATACAATAACCATACAGTATGTTTTTTCTTAAATATTTCAGCTCTAATGCACTTGTCTCCAGGTCCATGTGGTCTCAGAATCTGATGATTTTATACCAGTCCATACATTGACAAAAATAAGTCTCATCTAAAATAATTTTAAGGTATCAAATTCCCATCTTATCAATTATTTCTATTAAATTGGGATTTATATGGATATCCACCAGCAAAGTCTGTAATGCAGACAGGTGTTCTTGCCTCTCCTCCCTCTTTCTGGATTTGTTCTATAAGCAAATACATATGTTTTTTTTTCCAGAAATGTTTGAGGACTAATAACAAAACACTTACCTTGAGACGGGTAATTAATTAAATTAATTTTTAAATTGTTAAAGCACATTCAATTTTTTATGTCACAATGAGATGCAAGAGTTTTGTTCAAAGTTCCCAAAGCACAGTCTCAAATTGACAGGTAAATGAACTGGGCTCCAGCAACCTTAGGAACAAATTAAAGGCAAGGCAAACTACAAGGCTATTTTCATATTTCAGGGTTAGAAAGAATCAGCATTGATGTGCATTGCAAAATGCAATAAAAGTAAAACGTACACAGTAACTTGTAAAAATAGACTAAACATCCAGGTATGCACAGCACCATCTTCTGAGATTCAGAACAAGGCAACAAAACATCCGATGATGTGCACAGCCCTTCGACATTGTAAACAAGCAGGCTTGTGAACACATCTCTTATTGAAATATTGCTCTCAACTTTGAGATGGTTTTGCAGACAAATACTACTCCCTTGTTATCTCTGCATGTAGATCATGTTCGACCGTTTTTGCAGTGAAATGTTTGCTGCACAACGTGTATTTATTCGATCATACACTGCATTAGTCATTATGGAGACTAGTGAGCAGTAAGCGCTGCATCTCATCTCATTTAAATTCTTAAAATTTGCGACAACATGACCACTTACATTACATTTACAACTTTGTGCTTAATTTGAAAATGTGTAAAAAAATGTTTTTATATTGTCACTGAATTTATTTGGTTACCGAGATTTAATAACAGGTCTAAGAAACTGGGACTATTTACAGTAAGTACTGCCTAAATAACACAGGGTTAGTAGGGGGTGCTTATTGACAGAACATACTTAGTTTGCTTCAGGCTAAATGATGAAGATGGCCAACATGACAAGCTGAAGTCGGACATCCTAAAGAATATGAACATAAGTCCCAAATTAAAGGGCACACAAACTTGCACATTCTCACACCGGGGCCATTTTCCCCAGAAGCCATATTAGCCTACCAGTATGGTTTTGGACTGCGGGGGGAAACCAGAGCTCCAAGAGGGAACCCACATAAACATGAGGAGAACATATAGATGCCATTAGCACCCCTGGTCAGGAAATGAACCCAAGGCCCCAGCACTGCAAAGCAATGCTAACCACTGCACCATCATGCCACACTGTCATTATTATTCATAACAGTAATATGAGTAATGTCTAATTGTGAGTGCCAAAATTAAGGTTTGTGATCTGCTTACCCCATTTTAATATGCCAACGAAATCGGTTTTAATAAACTTCCAATGTAACAATACAACATTACAGGCCTAAACCAATGAAAACTGTAATCAATATTACTTTTGGGGGATACATTTGCACCACAGGAAATTGTAAAACCCTTTTTTAGAACATCTCAAAAAGTAGAAGAACTAACTGCGACAAGAAAAACACTGAAGGAATTCTCTTCTTCACTACAGCTAAACGGTGGAGATAGCCAAGCAGGCCAGTCTGGGGCTTGGAGAGCCAAAGAACAGTTTTATAGGTTACCCTATAAATACTTTATAAAATTTGAATAATTTATTTTTGACCACTGAAGCAGGTGATTTGTTCAAGTTACAATTTAGAAATCATTTGAAACAAAAACACCAACACCCTGTAGCTTTCAAAAAACCAAGATCGACATTACTGGTTTAAAATTAACAGCTTATCTTAAACATGTTCTGTTAAAACTGTTGTTATGGATGACTTACAGTATTAATTAGGCAGGACCAAACTGTTGATGTAATTAGTTATATATGCTAACGGACAACCAAATTTGCAAATTGTTTAATTCTCAGTTCTAAGTTATGATGTACTGATTTCATTTGACGTACAGTAGCACAAATGTCTTACAACACCACCCTTTAATTGGACCTGTGCTCAAGACCTGGTGTAGTCATGCATTACTGTAGTCTAGCATTAGTGAAATGTATTTAATCACTATAACTATTGCAAATACAATAATTTCAAAACAACTGGATTAGATATGGGTTTTGTGCTATTAAAACACCATTCTTTTCTCCTGACAAGCTCTTCGATAAACCATGAAAAACAAAATCAAGTTGTACAGCTAGAGATTTTGTGAAGGGGCAAAGTATACATATTTCCTTCTGATATTTTGTGTTTGAAAGTTGAATGTACAGTACACTGCTTCTGACATACTCAATTCCCACTCACATATCATTTTTACACAGCTGGTATCTATACTGGTTGCGTCCCAACTAGGAAAGAAATGGCAATATTCAACAACATATTCAACAAATTTATAACAATGTAATTAAACTCTATAATTTAATTCTGTTGCATTACAGTTATACAGATTATTAGATACAATACTCGCACTGCACACTGCCAGCAGAAATGACATTCCAAATCATATCTTTTTGTGTGATGTCCTTGTATGAAAGACCGCTGAGGTTGAAGACCTCTCTGCACTTCTCCACTTCAACAGTATATTTTACCTTGTCTGTCTTTAATATCTTGAATGAAACTGAAAGCAAAAAGAATCCGAAATGTGGTTTGACAAAGCACTGTTTAGGTCACAATGACCTTATTATCTGATTATGAACCTCAGTCACAGGCAAAACTAGTAGGAATTGGGCTCATCAGCACCCTTGCAAGCACCTTATTTATGGGGTAGTGGGTCATTTGGACATAATATTTATATCTACGCTGCATTATTTTGTGTTTTTATGCTCCACTTTATGGCCACGGGCACATAAAAACAGATTTGAAGTGAGAAATCAAAAATGCAGAAAGACACAGGGCCTTATGCTCTACTGCATTCGCTGCATTTGCATTGTTTGCAGCATTGTTTCATGCTTTTAAAGTCAACAGTGCAGATGTCAGACATGAAAAAAATCAAATTAAAAACAGCTAACGTAGGTCAGCCTTAATTTTGGTGCTGGCCAACCACTCATAAGTCAAAGGTGGTCTTTGGATAACCACAATGCTTCACAATATTTAGTTTTCTTCTTGCATTTTGCTGCTCCCAAAAGATACACTGTTTGGAGTAGCCCAAAGCAAGCAAATTTAGCTAATATTTTTTTTTTCTTTGTAGCTAGCAACTTTTGAGTCCGGACTTGTACATCCATCTTTGCATGCTTCACCGGCAGTAGGTCATTGCGCAAGTTTGTATAGGTAGATAAACAATAGTATGATACTAAAGATACAGAAAATCAAATCAAATATGATTTTAAATAAGATGCATACATTTTCAGTAATAATTATATAGAAAAACATACTTTTTAGAAACTGAAAGATCAATAAGCCCCTACTAATTGAGTCCTACACAAGGTTTGCCTATGCCTAGGTAGCTTGATTTAATTCAGCCCTGGCTAAAACTGGCAACTCTCCAGCACCAGATTTAGCATAGGCAATGAGCTTAGCAGTCAAAAAGTCTAGTGTTAAAAAATAAATGACACACTCCTCTCACAGTGGTAACAGGTGACAGCAGCAGTTAAGAGCTGAGATACAAATAAGGAAGGTTTTACTGGAGATTTGTTTAACTTGGACAATGGCCTACTACTCATAGAAATCCATTAAGTCAATATCTCTTCTAAGAAACAGTGCCGGCGGCTTTAAAGCAAGCTATTTCATTTTCTAATAGTCACTCAGCAGCTTGTGTTTAAAATTGGATCCCTGATTGTCTTTTTTATTGATTGCGCTACTGCCTCATGATATTTTCTATTTTAAGATGAATACAGATCCTTCTCAACTAAAAGGGCCACAAGAGCTTGACATATATTGAAAGTGATGCCTTTCTGCCAAGTCCTACAGCTGCCAAGGCTGTGTCATAACAATAACCTGGACTTGAACGACAGTAAAACAAAAGAACTTATAGTTGACTTTTGAAGACACAGGCCACACACTCACAGTTAACTGTGAACACGGACATTATCTTGAAGAAGGCTCAGCAGCGCATCTATTTCCTGAGGTGCAGCACATAATGGGGGATGCCAGTAGCTGTGTTAGTGAATTTCTACTGCTGCACCATCGAGAGCATCCTCACTAACGTGATCACCGTGTGGTACGGCAACACCTCTTCTTGAGAGAGAAAAGCACTTCAGAGAATGGTGAATGTGGCCCAGAAGATCATTGGCTGTAGTCTCATGGAGATTAAACAGCTCTATGAAGACCACTGCCATGGTAAAATTCTGGCCATCACAGAGGACAGTCACCACCCTGGGCATGAGCTCTTCACCTCACTACCCTCAGGCAAGAGATACAAGACCATACAGACACTTACCATTAGATTCTTCAATAGGTTCTACCCACAAGCAGTGCGATTGGCGAACACATTTGGCCATGCCCCTCGGACCACACCAACACCATCTACCTCACTGTAATTTGATTGCACATCTGCAGTCGTTTACATGTCTGCATTGTTTACAAACTGTTTACTTGTACATTGTCTACTGTTTGTTTGTATGTCATCTTGATGCACTGTCTGCACTTTGTGTTTTCACAGTTTTTAACAATCAAGAGACTTTCTGTAAGTAAGAATTCCATTGTACCAGTACATGTACCGGTTACACATGGCAATAAAGTTCAAGTTTAAGTTCATTCTGTACTTCAGAAAAGCAAATCTGAGCCAATAAAGTTTCATGAGTTGTGATGACAAAGCTTTGAATAATATCCAACAAACACTCCTGGACTGCATAGTAGTACAGAAGTTAGCATTGCTGCCTCTAAGTACTGGGATCCTGGGTTCAATTCCTGACCTGGGGTGCTAACTATGTGGAGTTTGTATGTTCACCCTACTGTATGTTGATACAGGTTTCTTCCTGGTGCTCTGGCTTCCTCCCACAGTACAAACGTAGTGGTAGGTTAACTGGCTGCTGGGAAAATTGTCTCTGGTGTGAGTGTGCACCCTACAATGGACTAACAATGCCCTGGGTGTATCCCAACTTGCACAGCTGCTTGTTGGGACAGGCTCCAGCTCTACTGCGACCCTGAATTAGATATAGCAGTTAGTGAATTGATGGAAGACCAGTCCTTTATTGCTCACATGGTTTATTTTCATAGGGATAAATTCACTCATGAATATGTGCAATACATATCCAGAAACTGAGTACTTTCAAACTAAAATAGTTTTTATGCCCTTTGAATCCCTTTGTACTGCATCGTAATTACAATTTACAAATGAATCACCCTCTCAGAGGATGAAAACTCCTATATGAATGTTTAAAAACAACTGTCAACATTTTGTAAATACATTTTAATGAATATTTTATCTAAATACTGAAATTGTAGGATTCCTATGGACTAATAATAATAGAAGCAGCAGCAGAAGAACAACAACAAGAGGTAGTGTTCTCTCATTAAAACTATGAAAACAATACAACCTGTGGAGTGAAAGATTCAGTCAGTTATTTAGGTAGTGCACTGTTCTCTATTACCAACATTTTTATTTTCAACAACTGGAATCCAGCTCCACATTATTTTTACCTTCTAGAAGCACCGCATCTCATCTCCCAGACTGCTGTTTGTCATGCTGAGTGTTTTGTCTCCATTTGACATCTAATGGTGTTCAAACCCTTATCTGAGATGTGGTAAATGAGCTGCAAACCTCATAAAAATTCTTAAACACATTTGTTCTCTGTGTGCAGATGTTTGATTTGCCTTTACTGTACTGGTGAACCTAAAGACAACATTCTCATTTACAGAGATGACCTGGAGACCTATTTATATAGCAAAGCATTTACTGAAGCAATTTAAGTAAAACTACCTTGCTCAAGGGTACAACAACAGTATCCCACCTGATATAACCAAAAAGAATAGTATCCATTCATATACTAAAACCGATTTATTACTCATTGAAATAACTTAATTCAGTTACTTTTTCTCCCTCACCTTATGTGTTAAAAAAAGTTTATATTTTATAAATCAGGTATGCATAAATGCAAGAGATGAGACATCAAACCATCAATCTGTGAAATCTTTTAAAAAAACCCTTTCCACACCTGAACAGGAAGAAATGTTGATCAGAAAAGCTCAAGAATGGCAAAAGCCTCACTGTATTTTATTTCATGGGAAAGGTAAAGTGCACATTCACAACTTTTCATATCATTGTCAGGCTCACCCCTGCTGTGGCCCTGCAGAGTAAGATTTGTACTCCCTAGTTCTTGGCTTTGTTTTGTCTCCTGTGCCTTGCTTTGATCTCTCTACCACAATTCTTGGATCCTGCCAGACTTTTTGTTTACATGTCCCAGTGTAAAACTCGGACTGCCCAACTCTTGAACCTCTCCAGCACTGCAACTTCACCCTGCCTGACCATCCTACTTGGTTTGCCCCCCCACACCACCCCCGGCCTTTTGTCTCAACTTCAGAGGCATGGCCACATCTTCACCGTTTAATGGAAACCTTGCTTGCTACATCACCATCTGTCCTGCGACTTTGAACCTCTACCTCCATGCAGTTTTCATACTGCAGTCTCAGTGAGTGCGCTGCCCGGAGTTTCATCTACCTCTTGCCCAGCAAGTGGGTTCTCCCATTCAACTCCACTAATCCCACCAACCAGTGGAATCGTTATAATCTTAAATTAATATGCAATATTAGCAAATAGGAGCAGAAGCCTTAAACAAGGAATAAGACTTCCAAATAACTTTCAATCATTAAAGAGAACTGGCACAAGGTCTTGCCCTGATGATTCACAGATATTTATGCATCAACAAAGGTGAAATAGATTAAAGAGATGAGATCACATTTGCTACCTAACCTAAAAATGATTACCTTTTTCTCTTTTCAACATCCACCTGAGTTTTTCTGTTCTGAATTTCAGAGCTACACATACTGTCAAAACTCTGCTGTAAACAAGGTGTGTACTACTAGGGCTGGGCAATATAGCCAAAAACATTATCACGATAAACATTTTCACATCAGTCGATATCGATAATTATCACGATACATGTCAAATCATTATTTCTTTCAAGTTTAAAGGCAGATTTTTTCTCCTGAGTGAAAGTTGAAGAAACCAGACAGTTAAATGGTACATTAAACAACTCTTTGAGCTGGTCGTTGGCAGCACTACATTTGCTTCAGTGTTGCTCATTTCTCCACTCTAACTACAATCCTGTCAGCCACCACCGTGTGGGTAAACAACACCAAGTTAGCTGCCTGGTCTGCAACACACACGCGCACTCGCGCAGTATTTTGTGCGCATGCGCATATCATGCACAAAGCATAAACGTATATATCGAACATTTATCAAACTTTTGTTAAAATTATATAGAGGAAAATAATATCGTGATAATTATCGTTATCGAATTATCCCCCAGCACTATGTACTACCACAGTATGTTTCGGCTTGCAAGATCAACAGGTGGCACTTGTGGTGCATTAGATGTCAGCTTCATTTAAATCTACAGTATTTTACTATTTCTTTAAATCCACATAATACAAAATATTAATACGAATTTCTGTAACTAAAGATAAATTTCGGTAGCCTAGCTGAACATTTAAAAATAACTAAACATAATAACAATTTCCAAATTATTAACAATATTAATTTCTAAATATAATGTGGTGTCGCTGGGGAAAAAGTTGGTGTAAAAGAGATGTTACTCACACCACACTGTTCTTCTCCGTTACTTTTGTCCATTTGTTTTCTGATCCAAGGCTGTAATCCATTTTCTCTGTCCTTTAATAATCCAAATTCCAAAGTCTGTATATCCACACAAATCCACGCCGTAACCAAGCCACAATCCGTAAACCGTAATCCGGAGTCCTTTTGTTAGTTCGTTATTCCTTAATCCCTTAAACGCAATCCTACTTCCTCCAAAATGCATTCACCTTAATCGTCTTCCACACTGGCTCACCGCTTCTGGGTCATTTATATTTTGTTTCCTGATGTGGCTCACCAGTGTCTCATTGTTTCGCTGAATAGGCCTTTTCCAAAAGCGGCTCAGCTGGTTCTCCTTGGCGGCCATCTTGCTCAGGTCTATATCAAGTATATTAAGCGTCTCGTTCTGGAAATACCAGTTATGAATGACCCATCCCCTGGTCATCTTACATTCCCTCCCCCTGAGATCAGTCCTGTCTGTGTGCGGTCTAGAAAAAAAATTAACAATGCATTCGAGAGAGGGCATCTACATTACCTTGTTTCTTTCCGGGTCTATAAACACTTCGGAACTAAAACCTTCGAAGACTAAGGCCCCATTGAGCGATTTGATCGTTTTTGTCCATAGTTTTCAATATCCAGATTCATGGAGCATGATCCGTTTACAATACAAAATGTCTTCCCAATAAATAATATTGCACATAGTCAAGGGCCCATTTTACTGTGAGGCATACTTTTTCTATTCGAGAATGTTTCTCTGCAGGGCTTAACTTATGGCTAATATATAAAATAGGGTGCTCCAGTCCATGAATTTCTTGTGACAGTATGGCTCCAATCCCAGTGTCAAAAGCATCCATTTGTACCATGAATGTTTTGTTAAAGTCAGGCACCTGTAAGACCGGTTGAGAAAATAATGTTTTTAATTCCTGAATGACCCTTTCTGTCCATTTTATTTTTCAGAACAGCTAGTTTTTGTCAAATCATGCAGAGGGGCAGCAATGGAGGCAAATCCTGGAATAAAACAGCGATAACTCGCAAGTCCCAAAAACATTCGTATCTGCTCTTTCGTAGAAGGTTTAGGCCAGTTTATAATTAACTGCACCTCTCAATCTTGTGGCATGATCATTCCTCTCCCAATCATATAACCGGGGTAACTGGCTTCCCGGGCCCCCAGACAACATTTATTTGTATTGGCTGTTAATCCTGCTTCTCGCAAGGCTCCCATTACTGCTTCCAGGTGTTGTAGGTGTTGTTCCCATGTCGTACTATGAATCACGACGTCATCTAAGTAGACAGCCGCAAAATCACGATATGGTCTAAGTATTTGGTCCATTAATCGTTGAAAAGTAGCTGGAGCCCCATGTAAACCAAATGGATGGACCCGATACTGGTACAGCCCCTCAACAGTGGCAAAAGCGGTCTTGGTTTTAGCTTCTTCGGTCAGCTGCACTTGCCAATATCCCTTCGTGAGATCCAGCGTACTATCAGGCGTTACCTAATTGCTCGATTAGCTCATCTATACAAGGCATAGGGTATGCATCAAATAGCGAGATCTCATTTAACCTTTTGAAATTATTACAGAACCTAATAGTTCCGTCTGGCTTTGGTATTAATACTTTTGGACTAGCCCACTCGCTATGGGATTCCTCTATTATTCCCATTCCTAACATTTTTTCTACCTCTTCTTTAATTTCCTTTTGGCTTCAGGTATTCAACAGGGGGGCGGCCTTACCCTTTTCCCTGGTTCTGTGATAATCTTATGTTGGATGAGGTGAGTTCGACCAGGTGTCCAGGAAAAAAACATCTTTGTTCTGTGATAGGAATTCTTGTAATTCCTGCTTCTGAGATGGAGCCAGGTCCCCCACGGCTACAGCCCCAGTTTCTTCTTCCATAGGGTCAGGGGAGAAGTGGGCGAGCAGAATTTCTGCACCATGACACGAAAGACCTGATGCTGACGCCGTTTGTCATGTTGCTCGACTTTATAGTTGACCGGACCCACCTTTTCGACCACCTCATAAAGCCCCTGCCAGGAGGCCAGGAATTTACATTCCGGGGTCGGAACCAATACCATTACTTTGTCCCCAGGCTGAAATTCACGTATAATTACTCCCCTATTATAAATCTGCTTTTGTTGGGCCTGATCTTTTTCTAGGTTTTCTTTCACAATTGGAATATTTTCTCGTTCTCATTTGTTCTACATGTTCAATGACAGTCTATAAAAGTGAACGTTGATGCTTCCAAGATTCTTTAACCAGATCTAATAAGCCCTGTGGTCTCCGACGTATAGTAACCGAAATGGAGAAAACCCGGTCAAGGCCTGCGGTACTTCTCGAATAGCAAACATAAGATAAGGGAGCAGTTGATGCCAATTTTTACCATCTTTCTGCATGGCCTTCCTTAGCATGCCTTTCAAGGTCTTATTAAAATGCTCCACTAGTCCGTCTGTTTGCGGGTGATATACCAAGGTTCTGATTGATGAATACCCAATAGTTTACTTAAGTCTCGCATGACTTTGGACATAAAAGGAGTTCCTTGATCTGTTAAGATCTCTTTAGGAATTCCCACCCTAGATACAATTTTTACCAGCTCCCAAGCTATGTTTTTGGCTGTGACCACTCTCAAAGGAATGGCTTCCGGGTACCCCTTGGCGTAGTCCACTATTACCAGTATATACTGATGTCCTTCAGCGGTTTTGATCAGGGGTCCCACCAAATCCATCCCAGTTCATTCAAAAGGGGTTTCAATAATTGGGAGGGGAATGAAAGGATTCCTTTAATAAGGTTGCGGGGCAGCTCTCTGACACTCCAGGCATTCCCGGCAGTATTTCTCGATGGCCTTATATATTCCTGGCCAAAAGAACCCAGCGAGCAGTCTCTCAGCTGTTTTCTTCACACCCAGGTGTCCTCCCAGGAGGTGGCTATGGGCCAAGTTGAGGAGTTTCGCCTGGTAGGCTCAGGGAATAAGGAGCTGTTCCACTTCTTCTTGATCCCTCCTCTGCACCTGATAGAGGAGTTTGTTTTTCACCATGAAATAAGGGTAACTAAGGGCACCACTATTATTACACAACTTTCCCTCGATTTTTCTCACATGTCCCCATGCATGTCTCAAATTTCCATCTTGAAACTGGGCTGTCCCAAACCTGCCTCAATGTTCTTGTGGCTCCCAGTCCAGTATATTCATATTTAGGAATTCATCGCCCAGTTCAGGGCCTTCTTCCTGTTGGTCCACCTCTCCAGGAGAATCTACTGTGTTGTTGACCGTGTCTCCAGGACACGGGAGTGGACTTTGCCTAGCTGACTGGACATTACTCCAAATATGGAGAAAGTGGGGACAGTCTCATCCCAACACCACAGGGTAAGGCAAGTGCTCAACCACTCCTACATTTGATTTATATGTTCCCCTTTTTGTAGAAATGTTCATTTCCGCCAACGGATATACCTTTGTGTCCCTGTGAATGCAACTAATAGGGATCCCCTTCATTCCTTTGATCTCCGTTTCTTCGGGTAATTATTATAGGGGTCATCAGGGTCACCATACTTCCAGAATCCAACAAGGCCTTGACAGGTTCTCCCCCTATCTTGATTTTAGTAATGTGGGGATCCTCACAGGTTGGGACGCTTGCCGTGAGGTACCTTGCTTCATCTCTGGTGTCCACTTGCATGGGTTCAGACAGGCTGGGACAATGGATGGCTAAATGCCCCTCTTCATGACAATTATAGCATCGACGGGTTTCTTTCCATGGTCGGGGCCTCTGATCCACCTTTCTTGAAGGGATTTCTTAAAATGTGGAGGACCTTGATAATCACTGTACTTTAACACCCGATATTTCATTCAGTTTCAAAATTCTTGGGGTTTCTTCACTCCTCTTTTCCCCTTTTTCTTCCCTAATCAAGGCCTCCGTGGCATGCTGTCTGTCCACTAAGTCAATTGCCTGATCCAGTGTCTGGGGATCCCCATCACTCACTTTCCTTTTCAAGCGAACAGGCAGACTCCTCACAAAGTGATCCAACACCACCCTTTCTACCACTTTTCCTGAGTTTAGTTCTTCTGGCTGGAGCCATTTCTTTGCCAGATGTACCAGGTCAAACATCTGAGACCTAGCTTGTCCATTTGATATCTCCAGTTATGAAACCGGAACGCTCATATTGCCGTTGTTACCCCAAATCTCACCAAGATCTCCTTTTTCAGAGTCTCATAGTTCTCTGCATCCTCTTCTTCTAAATCATAATACGCCTTTTGGGCTTCTCCAATTAGATAATGCACAACTCTTAGATAGCTTTTTGCGTTTTGAAACCCACAAAAAAAATGCTAAAAATTTCCACAATTATCAGTCCCGAGCAGCAGTTGCCCGCATTCTCCACCAATAGTGGTGTCGCTGGGGAAAAAGGTGGTGTTTAAGAGATGTTACTCACACCACACTGTTCTTCTCCGTTACTTTTGTCCGTTTTATTTTCCGATCCCAGTCCGTAATCAATTTTCTCTGTCCTTAACAACCCAATTTCCAAAGTCCATATATGCACACAAATGCACACCGTATCCAAGCCACAATCCATAAACCGTAATCCGTAGTCCTTTTGTTAGTTCGTTATTCCTTAATCCCTTAAACGCAATCCTACTTCCTCCTCTTCCTCCAAAATGCATTCACCTTAATCGGCTTCCACGCTGGTTCACCGCTTCCGGCTCATTTATATTTTGTTTCCCGATGTGGCTCACCAGTGTCTCATTGTTTCGCTGAATAGGCCCTTTCCATAAGCGGGTCAGCTGGTTCTCCTTGGCGGCCATCTTGCTCAGGTCTATATCAAGTATATTAAGCGTCTCGTTCCAGAAATACCAGTTATGAATGACCCTTCCCCTGGTCATTTTACATTAAATATATATTTATACAGCTTGCAGTGGTAGATAAAATTAAAAACAAGGACCAAAACAGTATTGCACCTTATTCCTTAATATTTTCTGTTATCAGATTATTTAACTTGCTTACTTGCTGTTGTTATTTTGGAAAAGTTTTGACATGCTTGTTTTAACTTCATTGCCCATGAATATTTGCAAGATTGAAAGTTAAAACAAGAATACCTGTATATAACTTGTTTGTTCAAGTACAGTATAAGTACTTAAAAACTTATAAACTTTTTTCATTTATAATATGCCGTTTTAAGTGTGTTTCTCACTAATTTTGTATAAGTTTTCACTGAGCATTTTTATTGATAATGTTTTTTTGTTTGGTTTCTCTTCCTCACAAGCAATTACAACCAATTATTTTAATTAATGGTGTATATATATAATATTTCTTGAGAAAAGAAGACAGTTTGTTCTTTTTTTGAACAAAATTGATACATAAGCATTAAGCTTCACCTAAGCCGTAGCTAGAATCAAAACCATTGCAAAAAACTGCAGCAGTAGCCATTGCATTCTTCATAGGCATGCACTTACTATGAAGAAAATGCCACTTGCTCCTAAAAATGTCCTCATAAAAGCTGTAAAAATTATAACATTCATAAAATCAGAACCACTGAATACGAGGCTGTTCAAAATCCTCTGTGATGACATGGGAAGCATACACATATCCCTGCTACTGCACATAGAGGTTCAATGGCTGTCTCACAGAAGGGTACTAGTATGATTGTTTGAACTGGGGGCTAAAGTGTGTGCTTTCCTTAATAGACCACAACTTTGATTTGAAGGAGTGAATGAATGACAGGGATTGGTTGCTCAGATTGGTTTACCTAGTGAACATATTAACTTAATTAATTTTTGTTAATCTGGCATTGCAAGGGAAGCACAAGACTGTATTCAAAGCCAGTGACAAAATTTGTGCCTTCAAGAAGAAGCTAGAATTTGGGGTCAGCAGCCTACAACGGCATGAGCTTGATTGTTTCACAACAAGTTTTTGTGAAGAGCTAGATGAACTCGCTTAAAAAATCATCTAACATTTAAACGACCTACATGAGTCTGTCATGCAGTACTTCCCAAACAAGTAGGATGAAAAACTGCAGAATTACTCCTGGATTCAAAATCCATTCAAAGTTTCAGGGAAACCTCAAGACTTCATTTCACAAGAATATGAGAAGTTAATTGACCTGATTACAGACTCTTCCTTACAAACAGCTTTTAATGAACTGCAGTTGGCAGAGTTTTGGTGCAGCACCAAAAACAAATATCCAGTATTATCAGAGAAAGCGCTTTCTGTTCTCCTCCCGTTTGTGACCACTGATCTGTGTGAAACCAGATTTTGGTTATAAGTTTCCAAACAAAACAAAAAGTATTGCAACAGAATGGATGCAGAGTTGAACATGAGACTGCAACCATAACTCCAAATATAAAAAAATTTTAGGAGTAAGAGGCAAACTCACTCATCACACTGAAATTGTAATGTTTTTACTAGTTTGAAGTCAATGTTGATAAAAAATTATAAGTACTCTTTTTTAAAAACCCCATGTATTGTTGTCTCACTGCGTTTTACTTACTCATTTTGGTACCAATTCTTTTCCTATTTGCCCCCGGTAAGAGCATGAAAAGTGTCGGCTGGTTCTATAAATCTGAGTTTTTTTCCCCTCTGCAAGCAATGTAAAAAAATAAAAGTTTTCAAACCAGAAGAAAACCCTAACTTAGTCAAACCTGCAGTTAGAACATCGGTTCTTTTATTTTCAAAGAGTATTTCAGTGATTAAGCTTTACTGAACTTTAGGGGTGGTATTTGTAGACAAGTTATAATGTGATTAATAAATGACCGAAATAAACAGAATGGGTTCATGCAATTCTTACAATTAAAACAAAGCATGAAAAGGGATAGTTTATTGCTTAATAATTGGCTAAATTGCCTCCTAGTAGTCCTAGAATACTTTTTGCCACAGCTAATCCTGAAAAGTAAGAAAAAAGGTTGCTGGGCATCCATGACATTAGCTTCGACAGAAAAGGGTTCCATCATGAAAAAGTTTGAGAACCACTGGTTTAACACTTTCAGCATTTAAATCAGATGTTTAAAACTGTCCCTAAAATCACTGTCAAACTTGTTACTGAAACAAAAATCCCCCAAAATATAAGCATATTTTACTCCAAAAAAATTCGATCTACTGGGTATGATCCTATCTAATAGTGCTCTAAATACTTTATTGGTGTAGCAGAGCATATAGCTAGAGAGACAGTATTGACTTGCCAGGGGGTGGCGTCATTGCATTCATCACATTTTCATGAGGAAACCAATGAATTGGTTATACCTGGAATCACCAGATTCTTATAAAAGCAGTGCTTGAGCAGATGGATGTTGTCTCACAAGACCTGCTGGTTATCAAGAACAATGAGCACTAAGAATCTGAGAAAGGTAAAATGTTTGGGGAGAGTTACTTATAACCTTCTCTGGTAGAGTACATACAAGGTAACGACAGGATAACATTGGTAGCAGCCTGGTTGCTTTTTGTGTATGGATGTTGACAAAATGAAAGTGGTTGATGAGTGTACCTGGCCAAATGATAGACTGGGTGACTATTACTACTGCTACAAAAATAAAGATAGTGTTGCAGGGGGGTCTATGAAAACCCTAAACCAAAGCCTGTCATCAAAGAGGGATCTTTCACAGTTGGATATTATGTAGTCTAACAGTGTAAGTTAAAAATATTTAAGAAATCATTACATGGATAAATCTAATTTGCATAAAAGACTAAACGTTCATGGGTTTTATCACCACCACCACCCCCCCACACACTCAAAAAGTTATCTATATTGAGTAAATTGATAAACTATTTTATTCTTTGAGATTTTAGAAATAATCTCAGTTGTTGGAAGACTCTGAAATAAAATTAAAAAAAAAATTAAGAACTTCCAATTAAAAAAAAAATCAACAAATGCATTACAAATATCTCCAGTGTGGGTTTGCAGTGAAACAAATGTACAGTAATTAAACGTAACCTACAACTGCTGCATATTGAACCTGTAATACTATACACCCAACCACATCAGTGGTACAGCACATGTACAGTATGACTTGCAATATTAGCCAATAACCAGTAGAGTTGTAATTGTATTTCCCATTGCATTAAGTTACAGCAGACAACAGTGTTTACTGTAGATGAGTTTTTGAAACACTTCTCACTGCCCCTACTCTGTGAACTGCTCTATAAGCAGACTTATTTTGCAGTTAATGGCAAATGTACACTACATAGTCCCTGAGTCCCTGTAATTATGTCACAGTTTGGGGTTTGTTAGATGGTACCCAATGAGGCAGCAGAAGATGACTGTAGAGATAAAAGAAGTACAGTATAGAGTAAAAATATGATAAAGTAAAACAGACCTGTATTGCTTGTTTATTGGGTACATAAACAAGAACAAAAAAAACTAGTAATCAATTGCTAATTTTTAACCTACAGTATTTGCACTTTTAATTAAACCTCTCAATGGAATAACCATTATCTCACGATGAGTTGTGATGATGGTAAACAAGCCTGCCACATGGGAGTCCTGGGTATGATTCTCGGATAATGTGCAAGTTGTCCTCTTTTTAACAAACTGCTCCTTGGGGATAAATAAGACTTTCTAATTATGATATGGAAGACAGACTGATTTTTACTATTCACACAAATGCACAAAAAATACTGGTATTCAAATGCAAAATAACCTCACCAGATAGAATATCTGAATAAAAAGACTACATTTCCCAATCTGCCACACAAGTTAAAGAAACAAAAGTCATGATTGTCATAAGCCATAAGATATCCAAACAGTATGTTAACTACAATATAGAAATGATTAACATCGTTCTTATCTAGGTGCCATTACATACCACTGTTTGGCAAGCAATCACTAAAATTACTCTGCATTCATTTTTTCAAGAATAGAATACTGTAAAATACCTCAAAGGCACATTACAAAATTAACAATTTAAATATACTGGTGTAAATATAGTGCATACTTGTATTAGCTACAATGCAACTTACAGTTTGGTATAAAATTAGTTTCTGAGTGTGTGGGCATCTCTTTATCAATGTTCCTGTTTTTTTTTTCTTTCAAACCGCTTATATTTAAAATATTGCTATTTGAGATCTTTTCCCCCCCATAGAGTAGTGCACTCCTGCATGTTTATTCAAAAAAATTAAAAGTGCTGTGACATTGCGCCATTCATCATGCTGCAGCTTCATGCTTCATGCCATGGTTTAAAGGTGTAATTTCCATTATATCCATCAAATCCAGGGCCAAAGGGGAGCTGGACCCTATCCCGGTAAGCAATGGTCAGAACATGGGATATAATCCGGACAGAATGCCAGTCCCTAACATTTTCAATAATATAATAAATAGAAATGCTTTACAATAGCAGACCATGGCAACTTAATGTCAGACATATAAAAAAGTTAAATAATGATCACTCTAATTTTTTATGTTTTCTAAGAGGGGGAAAAAAAAAATTACTTTATCTGTTAAGTACAAGTAGTCAATTACATTCTGCCAAGCCAATCAGAAAAAGGGGGTAATTATTTAACAATCAAGAAAACTTAATATTTATAACTGCACAGGTCACTCTATTGGTCCTAAAACAAGCATTATCTAAGCCATTTTTAGATGTTCTTTATCTTGAAGATGTTCTGTTTCATTTTCTGTGTCACTCAAGAGGGAATTAACAATGCAGCATTTCATATTATACAAGTTATTTTTTTTCTGATTCAAGATCAGAGAAATTAAGTATTGTCAGATGGACCTGCCACAGACATTATTCAGTATTGTCACATGCACACAGAAAATTGGAATGATGTTAATGGTTTTATAAACCAGGGTTGAGGATTTTAATGGTGTACATATAGAGCAATCCCCTCAATCCAGAATGAGGGTTTATAAAGAGGTCATGGCAAGGAAATGTGAGTTTGTAGAAACAGCACCATATGAGGAAAAGATCATTTTAATGCACTTTCATGGGAATTAACTTTTTGAGTAAACTGACATGGGCAGATTTAAGCCAGCATGAATAACTTATTTCAGTGTACAAGATGCATGGAAGGTACAGGCCTTGACAGAATGTCAAATGGAACGCACAGTTAAAACTAGTCAACAACTTTTTTTTTATCATATGCGGAAAATTTTAATGTACTAATCAGAAAAATGTTATTACACTGAGGTGTTTAATCACCAGTAAATAAGCATTATCAAAATCCTAAATTTTAAATAATCACATTTAAATGTATAATGTATACCCACTTAAAGAAAATATAATCAGTTACATGTATGTTGTATTCAATGCCATGTTATCAACAACTTCTCTATAAATCATAACTAAAATAAATTAAAAAACATTTCAGACATATCCTTTTCAGATTACACACCATTACTCATTGTGGATTAATGTTATGCACATACTACATTTTTGTTACAAAATCATTGCAAACCCAACTTTCAAGGCATACACATCATGTTTAGTTTGTTCTTCAAGATTTTTTTCAAAGAACTGTACAAAAGCAAAACACTAACCCCCGGCAGGTAGTCAAAGCTTCTGGTTCATCACTCTATAGTTTATTCACCTCTTACAATAATCCATTGATTAGCACTCCAGACATGGTCATCTATGTGTGATGTAAGAGCTTTCGTAACCTTGCCCTTCCATTTACATAGTTATTAGGTTCTCTTCCAATGTCAGCCATTGTCCCTATTTTGCACACATTAAATGTACCATCATTGCCTTCCAAAGGTCAGGTGATAGAATGGCAGCAATAAAGGAAGCGGTTTAAAGATGCCCGTGTTGTAGAAACGGAGAAACTGGACAAGGCAGAGGTATCCCAACATCAAGATTTACCTTGTGCCGCAACTTAAAGATGTACCATTATTGCCTGTTATGCCACCTTATTTTAAATCCTGTCAAGGCCAAAGAACACAATGAAATGTATATCTATCTATTTCTGGCACAGAACATTTCTCAAACAGAAGGCTGACCAGCGTTTAGCTCAAGGCTAAATCCTATGTAACATTTTGCAAAAAGAAGTGTGCAAAGAGACTTCAGGGGTCCCTTGAAAAGAGCAACTGAGACGAGCTGCACTAAACACTGTTGAACATCTACAGCAGTATTTCTCAACCAATGTCATCCCAAGACAAGCCTACATAAACAAAAATATTGAATATACTGAAGCACACCGCTCTCCTCCCCACACACACACCCACATTAAAACTCAATACTTTAGTTTTAAATCCAAGTTTAGCACAAAGTGATTAGTCAATTTATAAAGGCAGAAATTGATAAGAGTGAAACAGGGAGCTGTTGCACAGCCACTTTCAGGTGTTCTCTCTTCTTGGTTTACGTTCCTCAACACACACAATTTCCTAATGAACAGTCTTCTATCTGATGTGACTACACCTGTGTTGCAAGATGATAGCTTTGGTTATTTCACAGAATTACTAATCAACTATTTATTTTATTCACCTTTTTTTTTTTTACAACTTCCATGGCACTCTCATTAATGTCTGAAGGCCTGCCGCTGCACAGTCATGAGCCAGTTGTGAAAGGCTGGTTTACAACATTGTCAAAAGTGTCTTCATTAGGAAGCTTCCTTTTTCCACAGGACTATTGTGTGCACCAATAATGACAAAAAACAGAGGCTACACATTATTAGTCCATATCATCATCCTGGGAGCAGTACTGACAGTAGTTGAAAACACACACTACTTAAGATATCTTTGCTTAATCTTTTTTGTTTGTTCCATTACCTCAGTTACACTGAAACTTTGAACATTTTTGCAATAAGGGAACTGAAAATCTCTCAACTGGATTCTTACCTATCACTCAAAGAACCTCAGGAACTTTGCATCTCTTTTGGAATATCACTATATGATACTTTTGTGTTTTCTTCTATTGTCAGCAGTAGCAGGATCACAAACCCTCCTGTGAGGGTCTCACATCCAATACATCCAATGTGTGAATAAATCTGTATTTACATTCTGAAACTGAACTGCAATCTGTTAACAGGAGCCACTCAACTAAGTGACTGAGATGAGATCATTTAATCTCGATCAGCTACTAATTAAGCCAAAAAATGCCAATTGCAAACTTAACTTTTTAATGTTCCTATAAGCTGCTTTTATTAGCTAAAACTTTGATGTATTATAATTAATCATATTCATAATATATTTTTCTAATTAAAGACAATCACCTCTGAATGCAGTAATACAGTTCATGCAGAAAAATAAGACAACACTCACGTGAGGACACAAACACCTTTTATTAAATCTCCGTCCACCAGTTTTAGGCAACAGAGACAAGCTCAACTCAACAAGGGCTAAACGCACAAGGAACAAGTAATAGGTTTATTCCATGCTGAAAAAAAGAAAGAAAGAAAACACAACGTTTCGGCCGTGGAGCCGTTTTCTTTTTTCTTTTTTTCAGCATGGAATAAACCTTGCACAGGGGCCAAGCTATTCTTCTCTGTATTGTTCCAACTTTAGTATATGTGCTGCCTAAGCGAGGATGGAATGCACGGAATAAACCCATTACTTGTTCCTTTGCAGCCTACACATGCTGATGCAGCTATCCACCCGAACTAAACTCACAAGGGCTGTGGATGGAGCATGTACTGTATGCAGGTTTAGGGTGGTTACAGGACAAGGGACAATACCAGAAGTTAACACTAGGGTGTTGGTTACTCACATACGATTTAGATCTATTTACATAGCAGGATGGCCTACTGGTCACTCTGCGGCCTCACGGACCATCCCCCCAGCTACAACTCCCAGCCTGCTCTGCCGCGTCTGCATTACTCGGGTGCGCCATTTCCTCATCACCCGATGACAATATTAATCATATTATTATTATTTCCTTTTAACGGAGCCATAATGTTCACTGCATATTTGGAAAATACATAATATGATATATAATATCTACACTATCTATATTTATGTAGGCCTTGAAGTAGCATGGCACTTTCTGATGGGGCGTCTTAATCAGTTACATTTCTGTATTAAGAATCATTTCATTTTATCCAACAGCTATCAATTTCTAATGTATACCTTGCATTATTGTGCTTTTTCTCTGTTTCTGTAATTTCCAGTACTATAATTATATAAATCACTTTGAAACTTGGAAATTTTACTGAGAACTAAGAATCTTACGTTTAATACTTAAATCTCAAAAGACATTAAATTAAAATAATTAAAAAAGACCATGAAACATACCTGTAGAGGGACTTTCATTGTAAAGAAAGTAAGATGAGCTATTGCAATGGCTAAAAGTCTTTCTTATCCAGATTTCCCTAACATCTTGGTTTCAGTTATGTCGCCTTTCCTGGGGATAACAGTGTAGAAATGAATGTAGTGTAGTCAATGAAAATAAAAATTAAGCCCTTATTCATTGTATAATTCACAGGAATCATACAAGGACTTAATGCATTGAGATCCCAGATCATTCCACCCAACATGAGAAGCTTCTGTCCAACTCTGGATGTTTAGATATCTTTCTGAGCACAGTAACTCATTCAGTGTGAAATGACAGTCCTAATTAGACTAAACTAAAGAGAAAAAAAGATTAAATAAGTACTGTAATATGCTGCAAAACTGTAATGACAGGGTTATCAATTAAATGAGCATCCTGTTTACGTAAGTGTTGCTATTATTTTTCATTAAAAAAAAATCATGTCAACATGAGAGTACAAGGTAATTTAAATGATCATAAGCCCTTCTGAGCATAATGCTTAATAATCAACCATATCAGAGTTCATGGAATAAGTATCCATGCTACTGTACTAATCTAACTAATTACTATTGAACAAATTGCAAACTTAAAAACTCCTTCTAAAATAATAAGTTATCCAAATATATCCTAAAAAAAGGATCATAGAATAGAATACATACAGATCTGAGGCAATACAATTTAATTGAACATGCTGTGTTCTGTGAGCTGAGGAAGAAACACTATTTTTTTCTTTCCATGTAAGCCACTCAAAACATAACCACCTTTATTGAATGTTTCAGAAAATTGTATAAACTGTAGCTCCAAAGAGAAAATTAAAATAAGTACAAAACAGTTAATTGAGCAATTAATCAAATCAGTGACAGTCTGGAACAAACTACTCAGCCATGTTGTCAAATTTCACACTCTGACTTCTTTCAAAAAATGATTGGATGAAATCCTCATATCAATTAGCTACTAGCAAAAAAATTAGATGTGCCAAATAGCCTTCTCTTGTTATCCTTCTTACATTATGTATGATGATGAGTGCTTACATGTTGCTTTTGTTTCCATCTTGAGCCTTTTCCAGGGTAAGTAAACTATCCAATCCATAGAATCCCTCCCCTTTTATTCAGTTAAAATAATAGTAGAACTCTTCCTGCACAGTGCCTGATAATTGCTGCCAGATAAGTAGAAACAACAACAACAACACAATTATTAATTTGTGAATTGCAGAAATAAGCATAAAAATGTGAAATATTTCATTCTGGCAACAGGCACATTCCAGACTTCTTCAGACACAGATCAGTTCATAATTCGGGTGCATTCCTTCCAATGGAGGAAAATGTGCAGAGAAAATGTACCATTTTCTCCAACTGACTGGTCAAAGAATCTACCTGAAAAAAAACTGTTTGGTAACAATTGATAGCCCATCATGCAGGACTTGAAAAAAGGGATGGACTGCTTTGATTAGAAAAAACAAAAACCAAGAAAACTCCTTTCTAATTCTGGACTACAACAAGAATAGCTGTACTGCAAACAGAAAAGAGGATATCCAAACAGCACAATGGAAAATTGCTATGGGAATACGTTATGCACACTTTGAAATTCACTGACAGACATGCGGAAAAATACAGGCACGTTTGGAGCAGTATGAGACTAGTCAAAGCATCCAGAGGTTCAATGGCTTAAAACAGGGGTCAGTAACCTTCAAAATCTGCCTGCCAAGAGTAAGCTTGTACACTTATTTTTACGAATTTGCATTCTGTTGACATTAAAAAAGTATCAATAACAATCCTTCTCATTTTGATTATGTATTTTAGATGTTATTATATTTTAATATTAAACATTTATTAAAGTAATAAACACATCTTACTATTTAGTGTGATCCTTGCCTTTGCATTCTCTTGCCTAGTTCTCCAATCTCAGGCTCATAGCTAGACACTTTAAGCCTCACAAAGCGTGTTCAGTTGTTAACTGGATATGGGAGGAACAAAGAACTGACTTCCTGTATCATACCTGTTTACCAGATCCCACAACTGAGTTCCATAAATCTGAGCACAGCAATTCAATTGGCTGCATTTCAAAAGACTCAGTACCCATCCACTTACACACTGAAAAATCCATGTCACTAGTCACAAAGCTGTCTGATGTAATCAGAAAAGAAAACACAGGTTCAAAACATTGGAAATCCTGAAATGTGACCAAGTTCTGATGCACTTCTGAAGTTCACGTACACTTCAAACTGCAACACAGATTGTTCTTCCAGATGCTAGAAACTGCAGAAAGTTGAGGTGTCAATGTCCTGAGAAAAACTGGCAAGAGCAAGAAAATACAGAGGCTTCCCTGGTAGGACACTGATCACCTCGAGTCCTAGACTGTTTTCCAAGTCCTAGATTCTTCTCCGAGGAGGGGAGATGTAACAACAATACTCTCAGAGGAGAGTACAGTCTGTGTTAGGGGGTGTATCTGCTGGTTGGGACCCACTTAATTCAAGTGCCCACATATGATCTGTCCACTGCAGCATCACAACAGAACTGTAAAACACTTGTCAATACTTCTTATCTTTAAAAAAAAAGGGGGTGGTGGAGCGGAGGCTCTGTGGCTAAGGATCTGCGCCTATTTCTGGAAGGTTGCTGGTTCAAATCCTGCGGCCGGCAGAGGAATCCTACTCTGTTGGGCTCCTGAGCAAGGCCCTTAACCCCAGCTGCTCCAGGAGCACTGTACAATGGCTGACCCTGTGCTCTGACCCCAAGTTTCTCTCCCTGTCTGTGTGTCTCATTGAGAGCAAGCTGGGGTATGCCAAAAGATGAATTCCTAATGCAAGAAATTGTATATGGCTAATAAAGTGATCTTATCTTATAAGTACAGTAAGATAAGAACAAGTAAAGGTTTATTCCAAGCTGAAGGAGGTTCAGGAGGTCTCCCATCCACATACTGATCAGGCTTACGCTTGCTTAGCTTCAGTGGGTTGCCAGTTGTGAGTTGCAGGGCGATATGGCTGCTGGCTACACCACATACTGATGATATGAAACTCATGGACGTGACAAAACGACTTCACAGTGCTGTAGAGTGATTTTTTACACTACCCAAAGCATCTTCACTAGCCAAAGATGATTAATAGGTAGCATATGTGGTGCATTAGATGTTAGTGAAAACATTCGCTTTTCACAGCACTGTGAAACTGGCACAAATGCAGCACTATCAAATGAGAGTGGTCTGGTTCTCCTGCACCATTGTAGGGGGGCTAAGTGACTGCTGACCAGTAATTCTCACAGTAGTAAAGCCAATGCTGCAACCCTACAGTATCTGTGGATGGCACTGTACTTGAACTTCAGTCTAAATTGAAAAACTTGGGGGTGATATTTGATTCAGGCTTGACATTCAACCCACATGTGCAACATATTGTCAAAACATCATTCTCTCACCTCAGAAATATCACCATACTATGTCCTATGTTATCCCTAATTGTTGGTGAAAAGCTGATTGACACAAATGTGTCCTCCAAAATTAACTACTGTAATGCTCTACTCGCAGGAGTTTTTAAATCCACATTGAACAAACTCCGGTATGTCCAAAATGCAGCTGCCAGAATCCTGACCAGGTCTAATGTAAGTGTTCAGAGAGTCACCCTCCCTAAACTCAAATCTAAACTCAAAGCCTTCTTCTTCAGAAGGGCCTAACTAGTACTGTTATTTACCCTCTGCTCCTACTGCATTTAGCCCCCCCCCCCCCCCCCATCTGCTATCTCCTCTGATTGTTTAATTTCAGTGTTCATATCTTGTGTATTTTTTATTGTTCTTGTCCTCTGTAAAGCACTTTGAGAAGTCATGTTTTTATTATAATACATTTGCTTACAATCTTTTCAGTTCTCAGGAATGCCCATTATGTTTCAGCCCTCAAAATAAGCCAGATTTAAGACAATATAGCTATAGTTTGGTGGAACCCACTCACAGGGTCTTGCTTCTTTGAGTCTTGAGCATGAAAAGGCCAGAGTAGTGTTTAAGTCTAATCTGCTCTAAAGAATAAACTGGTCTTCCTGGTACCTTATTTGTGCATCTTCTACAGAAATATCCATCTAATTGTACCTCCCCCTCCAAAGGAAGAGGTTTAGCTTATAGTATATAACCGATACCAACTTTCCATACTTTTCCCAAAGAAAGTTTGGCCATTCCATTGTCCAGGTAAACCTTACTGACAGACTTCCTACTGGTAGACCACTGCATAGGATATTCCGACTTTCTTAACCTGATCTAGGGCTCAGCAACAAGGAAAACTCTTGAGATATACTCAAGGCACTAAGCAGGTGGGCTAAGCATACCATTCATTGCTTCCTGGACTGAAAGCTAAGTTATAGTCACACTCTTCATCACACAATTTTAAGACATTGTATATTTTTATCAGTTATTTTATCTGGAGAAAAAAAATCCCAAGGAATTTAGGAGGAATAATGTAAAGGTTTAAATCTCTTTCTTACATACAAGGATTTTTTTTCTTACATGCATCAAGGAAAACAACTTCATATTTTAATAAAAAGAATACTATAAAAACCTATTAAAGTATCTTATTTTCAGAATGTATACTAATATAATGAATGACAGTGGAAATTGATAGAGCCTCCTTCAGAAAAACTGCATGCTTTTCCTTTATTAAACTACTAACGTTTTAGAACAAGTACTAACACACAATATCCCCAATTAAATATTTAATGCTCAACTGTTCTTCTGAGTTTTAAAGATTTATCATTTCATATAAATCACTGTAAAGACTGATTATATCCAGAAAGCAAATCTCACCAGAATCAAAGTTGTTCTAGTACATCTTCTACAGCCAGAACACACTGTCAAGTAAAATACTCAGTCAATACCTTAATAAGATGGACAAATATATGTACCAAATTTATTGTGTGGGTTTCTTTAAGTCAATTAGATTACACATTTTTCAAAAATGACTTTTCTCCCCAAAACAGTCAAACTGTGTGAATGATGTAGTTCTTTTAGCTCTACAAAAAGTACTGAAAGTAAAAGTACCTATTCAATCAATTAGTTTCTGATTTAGTAAGTACAAACAGTAGGAATACTGTGCTTGGTGATAAATACAGAATATTTATTGATAGGTGTAGTTTTAATCATCTTGGTTTACAAGATGATAACCTGGCCATGTGGACAAGGAAGGGTTGCTACACTGGCAGCAGCAATGGGAATGGTATTGGAATTTTAGCTTGGCAAATGCCAAAACTGAAATGTCTCGACTGACACATACTGTATATTAATACACTAGTGAGCAAGGATTGATTGCCATCTACTTCCCAGCTGAACTGCCTTTTGCAAAGGTGCAGGGACTACATGCTGCAAAGCAAGATCAAACAATGATGATTCAACTTTCACATGGAAAATTGTAGCTTTTTGACTGATTTTTATTATCATAAGTTGTTACAACCCCAAGTGTCTAGGGGTATAGGGGTGTAACATTTAGTATAATTCTTTTGGAAGCAGGTGGGTTTTGGTGAGGGACTAGGAAGCGTGATAAGGGTAAGAAACTAGAGTGGTGCCAAAGAAAAGAAAATAACAAACAAAATGGAGCTGGCTAGGACAGTGTGGGAAAGCTAATCTGACTACAAAAGAAAACCCGAAACACACGGTCTTCGGCGTCTTCAACACCCTAGCTAACCTGCACTGACTACCCAAAACCATACAAGAAAAATGGCACTCACCCGTACTAAACTAGTGTACTAATACAAAGTCAACTAAGTGTGTAAAGTATACCCAACAACCTAAACTAACCTTATATACAAAAGTTCACACAAAAACACAACAGAACCAGGAACACAAATAAGGGAAAACAAGAGTAATCCACAGGAGCAGGGTACAAAAGAACACAAAAGTTGAACATGTAACACTGGGGCAAAAGAATGGCAAAACAAGGATGAACACACAAACAAACGAAAGTACAAAGAAACTAACAAAAAACCAACAAAACAACAAAGCCGAAGCTATACGAAAATACACACACACACAAAGCAAAACAAACCAACAAATGAAGCCGAAGCGATAACCAAAACCAAATGGGACCGAAGTCAAACGAAAGGCCTTTTCTTCCCGAAAGCCTCCATGTTATATAGTGAACATGAAATGAGTGAAATGAGTTCTGAATGGCTGAGAGCTAATTGATGATGACATTATATGGAAAGTGTGGTGTAATGGTGGGCCAATGGGGAAGGGAGAACATTCAAGGGTCAGCTGTGTGGACATAACAGAAAAAAAACACAGAGAACACATAACATAAGACGTAACAGAGAGACGTAACATAAGGCCTTAAGGAACATTCTACAACTTACTGCATTTGGGACACTTACACTTAATGAAGCAGAAAAAAAAGATTAATCATGCACACCACATCAAGTTTTTAGGACAATGCATATAATTCCATTTTTGGACTTGGACTTTTTTAAGGTTTTTATAAGGTTATAGAAAGTGACATAAAAGGTTGTCAAAATAGTGGCAAAGCAACACAGCTTAATATAATAGTTATCTTGGTTTTTGTCTTTTGCTGGCAGGCATTCCTTATAAAAGTAATGCCAAATGTGTTAGATAGAAAATCAAAAGATCACTCAAGGGCACATATCTTACTCTAGCTTCTGTAGTGAATGTTGTAGTAGGCGCATCATTCCACACCAAAGATTCATTACAAAGATCCACAAGCTAATAAACAGCACCTTGAGACTATCAATCACTGCTAGTTCCTATGATGAAAAAATGAATCTGAAGAGATTAGTATTTCCAGTCAGACTACAATTTGATTAAAAACGTTTATTTGTTTAACCAATAAAAACCACAAAACAAAGCTCCCCCCCCCCCCCCAAATACAAGAGCCTGAACAGAGAAAAGTATCTCAATGATTGCAGAATTACGGTTAAGCATAATCAAATACATATTCAAAATCAATACATAATTATAGCTACATTTACATACAGTAGGTGCTCAGCAGAAGTAAGAAAAAAAGCAGTTAGTTTGGTAAATAGTTTGGATTATCTTAAAGACAATTCACCACTTACAGATAAAACCCTTATTTACAGAGGTCACGCAATGCATCAACACTATCTGGCAGAACATGAAACTAAGGACTAATACAAATAAATTTCATTCACAAGAAATTTTCCCTTAATTCATTCCAGAGAATCAGTTCAAGGACACGAGGTTTAAAAAGCAGGTATTACACATCTACAATATTTCTATATACGCCTGGTGATATTTATACTATGGATAGGGTCTTCTTTGCCTCTTCAGTGATGATAAACTTTTTGTAAAACTGAATAAAAGGTTTCTATAAATGCAGTAAAATAATTGCATTTTATATAGCACTTTTCATACAGGATGGGACCCACTTCATCTACCGCGGTAGTGCAGCATCCTTTCCAGATATCAAGCAATAACCATTTTGCAATAGAAGCCCCATTTTTCTACCTGATCTGCTATGTACAGTATTATGAAAAATTGCTTTACCAATTTAATAAACAAACATAACAAATGATGCTTGGAAGAAGGCTGAAAGCATAAGGATGCTATTTAAATCAAATGAGAACTACTATCTTGAGACGTACTAACAAAATACAGAAGATTCTCTTTGGAAGGAGCTGCAGCTTCCAGGTAGCTCAAAAATATGAACGCAGTCAAATGCACTTGAATCAAAGAACGCAGAAAATGAATGTTCAGTGTATGAATACTTTTGTGTATGCAGTGATATGTTTTTTAAAGTAAATTATTAATTATGTACTACAAATTAAAATATTTTTCATTACATCACTATTCCTTGATTTGAATAGTTTATACAACACAGGTGCTCAAATCCAGTCCTCAATGGGCTACTTTTAAGGTCTCTTTAAATCTCCAGCTTCATATTAACAAAAAAAAGTTTCAATGTGCCCCATAAACAAATATTGAGTTCTATTAGATAACAAAGGATTTAGGTTAAAAAATGACAGATAACACTGTAATATGTTACACTATGATAGTTTGAGAACATCACATTAAAGTGGAAGACTTTCTCCACTGTCGGTAATCAAAAACATAAAACCATTCAAAAAAATATATTTTTCGGAAATACTGTATAATCAGATTGTAACACCAAGTACTAGTGTTAATTTACACACTCAGAACAATGTTCTTATTCACCAGGGACTTTACGTTAGAGGAATTAATCATAATTGTCTGACACTGTTTTGCAAGCTAAAGAACCCTATTGATCAGTACACCATATTTCACCATTTGGTTCCTTTAGTCTTAATTGCTCCCCGCACCTCCCTGATAAGTTATACATAAGTGATGAGTTGTAACCCATGAAACTGATCAATGGGTTTGACAGCAGGCAGTGATATACAGAAATGCCAGTGAGTGGTAAGAGGTTCTCCAAAGGCATGACCATGAATTTGTATTAACACCTTCACTTTTAGTGCAGTGTGTCTAGAATACATAAATTGTTCATGGTTTGATGGGGAGTAGTACAGATAAAAGAAATATTGCATACTCTGCTGTATATTTGTCAATTAAAATGGAGCAGCAATTTGTTGTTTACTCAGCTTTGTTTTTAGGCAAATAATAAGACAGGATCCCATTAGGAAGATGACATGAGGATAGTATTCCAAAACAACCACTGAACAATGAAGTAATTTTCAACAGATCAGTTACCGGTTGTCTGTATACTGGATCATAACAAGACATGGGTTATTTAATATAATAAAAAAGAACCACCATCAATATACAGCTGCTCTGTTGTCTCTCAAGCCAGATTTTTTCCTTGAAACAAATTAGTTGACCAACAAATACAAGGTGGTTGACCTTTTGAGACAATTTTCAGTTTTGGCCAGAATTTGTTTCTGATAAAAACCTAGAAATGTTTAGGATTCCCAATACATGTATTGCCATTTACTGCATGAATTCTATAAGGATTGCAAAGTCTGGAGTCAATGTCTGGTAAATACAGTCAAAAGCTATACTGCCGAGATCTATTTTTGTGCAAGATTTCAGAATTTCAAATGGTCCTTGGCCTTTGGTTTTAGCATTTCAATAGTAATAGATTAACATAATGAGAATTCGTTTTTCCAAAACACCACAATATTTTATAAAGTACTACACTGTATGGTTATTACAAATTCATCTGAAACCTTATTGAATCAATTACAAATGTATTTGGATTACTTTTTATTGCGAAGAAAACATCAGATAGGTTAAATTAAATTAAAATTACATTTACTTTGTCATTGAGTATTGAGTATTGTGACAAATGTCACACCAACTATTTAAGCGGAGAACTCAAAGCTTACTCCTAAAAAGACTTTCAGAAAACAATTTTGGTATTCATAAATATAATGATAGCACACTCTCCTTATGTGGTTTCAATAGGCCATTAAAACTGATGAAAGGAATGGCTCCAGGAACCAGATGATCTCCAGGAGTTATAAATTCACATTTACCCTAAATAATGGCTGCACCTAAAGGCCACTAATATAATGAGATTTATCTTCTACTATGAGGCATGTCTTATGTCCTTCAATTTGTGTTTAAAAGTCAGAAACCATATACTGTGCCAAAATGATTTAAGCCGTTACATCAAATTTCTTTCTGGGTGCTTTGGTAATGAACTAAAACAATTGGGAACAAGATAAATCTGCTGACAGTGACATCGGGCAAGAGGTTTTATGCTGACCACCTATCAGGTGCATGACTGTCATATTTTATTCTCCATACAGTATGTTATTACTTCAGTACTACCAAAAGAGATGAAAACCTTTTCCTAGCACCCAAATTAACATGAATCCTATAACTTAGATTGAGGTGATAGTTGGTATGTTAGGCCTTCAAATTAGTCAATAAATTCTTACATTCTCCACAAACGATGGATCAATTATGGGAAGTAAACTGCAGAGAAAGCATGAGGTACTGTGACCCCTGAAGTCTGAGCTGAATGGAAGTACATTACAACTTCAATTTACCAACAAAATCTTGATCTATGAAAAACATCAGTACTTAAAGTCCTTCAGAGCAGTCTTATTTGAACAGAGAAGAGCAGCGTGAAGGAAGAGAATTATTAAGTCTTTTCTACATTAAGTGAATCTCAAATGTTATTTTGAAAGCATGGCGAGATTGTGCCTTTTTTGACTAAATACACGTCCTCTTCAGCATCTAATGTTAATCGTTGCTCTAATTTTAAACAGTTTGGTTTTGTTGATGTTTTTCTGTAATCAACAAAGCAAACAAAAATGTAAACTATGCCGCGGATATGAAGGTTTACAGATGTCTAAATATAAGTAAACTGTAACCATGAACAAGCTAGAATTTAACCCACAACCTATCTACTTTTTGAGATAAGATAAGATCACTTTATTAGCCATATACAATTTCTTGCATTGGGAATTTGGCTTTTTGCATACCCCAGCTGGCTCTCCATAAGACACACAGACGGGGTTAAGGGCCTTGCTCAGAGGCCCAATGGAGTAGGATTCCTCTGCCCACCACGGGATTTGAACCAGCAAATTTCACACAGTGCCACCGCTCTGCCCCCTGTATGTAGATACAGGATGTAGAGGAATTGGGAATATCTGGTCCTTCAAGAAGTGTTTTTCCTCTGTAATACTGACGGTAAAGACTGAAATTAGACAGAATAAACCCAGCAGCTAGGACTGAAAAAGCATGTTTCATACGCATGCAGTAATCAGAAAAAAAATGTAAACTGAGTAAATCTGCGTTAATTCCTAGAATCAAAGAGAACACAAATTTAAGATACCACATACCACATGACTACTATGCAATGGTTACCCAGACCAAGAGCTCTACCACGAGTTACCTTATTTGTTCATTTGTTCTCATCCCCTTAGTCCTTTTTTTACATTTGGATTGGTGAAGCATCAGAGATGGCAAAGGCATGAAAGAGGCTGATCCTTCATCAGCTGTTTCACCAGTCAAGAAGAAACTGAAAAAGCCCAATTGAACTAGCCAAAATGGCCAAACTGCTGAAGCAATCAATGAAATACATGAGAGCTTCTAAGAACTGATATTGCATCCATGATGAACTCATGGTTTGCTACAACTGGTGTGAACATTAACGTTCAGTTCTCAGCTAGTCAGGAATTAGTCTAGGGTAAAAAAAAAGGAAACAAAAATAATATAAATAATTTCCAGTAATAAGGAAGATGGCCAATTCAACCCTATCTGCATTGTGGGCCTGTAATGGAAACAATACACAATAGCCCGCTTGGAATTTTGAAAAACAAGCGGTCCCTATGCGTCTTAAAGATAGAGACCACTCTTCTGGAGGCCACAATAAGCCCAAACTATTTATTTTCAAATATCTCTAATACAGTGATAGACTATTGCTTTTAAGAAACAAAACAGATAACCAAGTCCTATTCATTAATCTAAAGGAACTGTGCTGCATTTTAATTGGGATCATACTCACAACAACCTAACAGATGAGCCTTTGCGGGAGCTAGGCAATCACTTTGAGAAGCTGGAGTTCAGATTGTCCTGTTTTACCTAATACAGCTCATTACCCTTCTCAAGGATAATGTTCTTTGCAGATTTTATCTCTTGTAATTCAACAAACAGGTACTGGTATTTTATTAGGACTAGTTTCACAGGGAAATATCAATTCATTATTGTTTCTGTACTACAGATAATCCTTATTCAGAACTAAGATATCAGTTATTAATATTTTCTGCATTGCTTCATTCAAAGTGACACATAATTCATATGAAGTTATTCCAATACTGTTTTTGGTCTTTAAAAGACATTTATTGTATTTTGTGCATTCAGAATTTTTGTACTTTAGCAGCTACTGTGTATACTTCATTTGTCATACCTCTTTGATATCTGACTTGGTCTCTGATACAGTCTCAGTCTCTATGCCCAGATACTGTACATGTTTTTCTTGGCACATATCTGGGCTACATTCTCCAATGAACTCTGCTTACTCTCTAGGTTAATTATGGAAAAAGTGTCATGACACATTTAATAAAACTACGTCTTTCTCAAACATGCATATCAAAGGCATGTACTCAAAAAAAGTATAAATTCAACGTTTTAAAATACATTCAATGATAATCTGAAAAAAGCCTGCTGTGCTGAATATTTTTAGATCCTAATGAAGTAACATTTGATGCAGAAACGTGGATTCAATAAATTGTGAATATATTGAATAACAAGTGTGCAATATATTCAGTTATTAAATTACTATTCATTCCATGGATCTATACCTGACATACGGTGGGGTTGCTGTTCAATACAGTAGTGTACTGCAATGGATGAAATCTAGTACCTTTCAGCTAGTTCATATTTTCAAGTTCACGTTTATTTGTCATTCCAGCCATATGCAAGTATACAGTGGAACGAAATATCGTTCCTCCTGGTCCACGGTGCAAATACAAACAGGACGCTGACATAGATTTTGTAGACAGAATACACATAGCGCAAAGTAGATTCCAAGGTGTTGAGGAGCCTGACAGCCAGCGGGAAGAAGCCTTTACAGAGTCTGGTGGAGCTAGCCCGTACACTATGATATCTTTTCCCAGATGGTACTTAATTCATGACTAAGTCATCTCCACTCACACCAGAAGTATCAAATAAACTAATAAAAACTGTCTTAATTGTTTTAAATGCAGTTTCACCATGTAAAGGACTAAGAGGTAAAGTGATAGCTTAAAAAATATTTAATGGTTGGTTGGCCAGAACATACTGCCCACCTTTGATTTTTTAAACAATCCTGTTTTGTACTAGTTTAAATGAGGTCACAGTTACATAACCAGCTGCCTCATTGCCATTCAAATATAATTTCATACTCAATTTATTCAGATCGCTTTGCTGGAATGCAGCAGTGAATAACTTTTTTCCATCTCCTTTGTTTTCTACTTTGAAATATTCTCATGGCAAAACAGGATACCTTTCATAATCACAGACCTCATTTGTCAGTACATACCAGACTAATTAATGAGAATTTTTTCATAAAACCATACTACGGAACTCCAGAATTCTGCATTCATTAAAAAAATATTCACAACATCAAAATGTATAACAGAACAGTTTGGTTAGTGTACTTACAGTATCAAACAAGTGCAATATCTAAGCAGTAGCAATACTGAGTAACAATTTCCATCATAACTCAAGATTCCTGTTTTATCTGCAGAGTTTTAGAGAAGTACTGTACAGAGATCTGTTACCGTCTGCTACAATTCAGATTGCTCCAGGTTATTTGGTAGGCTGGTAAAGATAAAATGGAGAAACAAAAACTTTAGCTTATGTTCATAGTGTACTACAAAATGTACACCCAATAAGAAGGCTTAATGCAAGGGCAAGGTGAAATTGGAAATAACATGCAAAAGAAAAATTATGTTAAAGTCAGTGGTAAAAAGAAATACCATGCACAACAAATTAATATTTAACAATACAAATTGGCAAATCAAGCACATGAATAATTTACAACTCATACTTATGGAATTAGAAGGCAATATTTAGGTTCTTTTAACCTACAGAGAAGATAGATTTGTATTAATGCTGGAATGCAGTCTAATCAGCACCTGACTTCCCATACTTAAACTGAGCAGTCAGAGGCATATTTCCTTGCACTGCCACCACAATTTAACAGATTTCTTAATTACAACACATGAAAGCCTATCCTCACTTGGAAATACAGAGTATGAAAAATACAAATGATTCATCTTAAGGGTTTATACAAATAAGTTTCTAAAGAATTAACAGTTGTTCAGATGGACACATCTGCATCACATGCCGAGTATAACAGTTTGTCTTGAACTTATACCAATTATAGTTATTTGTTCAAAACATATGCAAGATTTTTGGCCCACTTACATTTTCAATTTTTCACAGTATTTATTTCAATACTTAAATTTGTTTCATGAACACAGAATATTGTTTAACTTCTTAAAAGTACCAGAAAATGATTCTTGTAGTATTCCCTTTTGGTCTGGATATGTATTTTTACTCTCACAACAACTGAATGCACAATGTGTATTTTCATATGCTGGACCAAGCTGTTCTAGGTGCACCTAACATTAGACCTAATCATGAAAAAGAAGAAACAGCAATGATATGAAGTGATCATGGAACCAGTTATGAGCCACAGGCTATACACCCACAATGTTTCCACTTATAACACTGATAGACCAAGTACCCTGTATGACCCAGTTTCAAAACTTCCTAAGGCCAAACTAAATTTTCAGGAACACTGGTACTTCAAAAACTTATGTTTTTACTATAGTTTATAGACATACTGTATGACTGTTCGGTCATTAAAGATCCCATGGCACCATTTGTTAAGAGAAGGTGTATCAAGCACAGTGTCCTGGTTAAATTCCACTTTGGGCTTAAAAAAAAATATGTCACCCCAGTCTACCCTTCTACTGATTTGCTGTATAGTAGGGCTGCTGGTGTATAATGGCTACCACGTGTCACCCGGATCAGACCAGCAACTTCAGAGGTGGATGAAATAGTTATTTGTTCAAAACATATGCAAGATTTTTGGCCCACTTACATTTTAAAATTTTCACAGTATTTATTGCAATACTTATTTTTTTCATGAACACGGAATATTGTTTAACTTCTAAAAAGTACGAGAAATCGATTCTTGTAGTATTCCCTTTTGGTCTGGATATGTATTTTTAATCTCACAACAACTGAATGCACAATGTGTATTTTCATATGCTGGACCAAGCTATTCTAGGTGCACCTATAACTATGTGAAGACAAAGTATTGCTGTGCATTATAGTTACCTCACATTAAATACTCTAAATATTCTCTTTCAAAACAGTGTTAAAATTACATTAGCAGAATGATTAGTAATATCACCCAATGACAGGCAGTAAGTGTTGTTCATGATATAGACTAATGCAAATCCTATGTGTTATCTAACAAAATGTATGGACACTAAATCCTTAGTTTTTGGTAGCTTGAGTGGAAAAAAAAATCTTTGGATATGATTATGTATAGGACATTCATTCAATTGTACACTGGCAAAATTGTGAAATATAAATTTAAAAAAAAATCCACTACAATGCTCCACAGTGGAAAGATGCATAGTATAAACCCTAACCATTGGAAAGAAATGCTGTTTGCTCCTAATTTCAATGGACCTATCAGTGGTTAACATTGTCGCAGATCTACAAACCCAATACATCAACAACTGTAAGAGACCACAGAGTCCTTGGGTAAAAACAATCCATGGAGCATGCATGCTCCACATACGTGAGCCACTAATCATGAAACACACTTGCATGGTTGTTTTCACTTGTCTAACATCACAGACCAGTCACCCTATTATGTGGAAAGTTCTCACATGAGCCAAAGTGCATGAGAGTATTCTGTGATGGCTTGCAGTTATGCAGGAAAATGTTACATTATTTGCCTACTTTAATAGTTCTTCAGGATTGAGAGATACTGTACAGTACATACTGCGATGGAAAGTTCTGCAGAGTAAGCTCTTATTATGATAGGTGACAATCAACTAGAAATCGTGAGAAAAAGCTTACTAGATGTTTAAGTTATAAGATACACCACAACACAAAATGGTCTCAGTAGGTACAGTATCTGATTGGAAACCTTTGCTGTGGAGAAAAAAGAAGAAGGATCAGGAAGGGTTTTTTTTAAACAGCTCCATGCCCACTGAGACAAATGTGTGTTGGTCAGACATTTTTTTCCCATTATCAAGTTTGCGAAGGATGAGCAAAACCTGAGTTTCCCCATACTAGTTCTAGTACTGCTTCCCCATATTCTTTTTTGCCTTATGGTTTTCAATTTAGCAGATTTAATTTAAATCATTCAATTCTTAAGTGAGCTATTTTTCCCAATAGTTTCAGTTCCTAAATACAAGGGCAAGGTTAGAAAGAAGCATGAATCTTGTGCCAGACTGTAAAAGATGATGAGCAAAAGCAGAGTTTCCCTACACTTGTTCTGGAGTACTTTTTATCCTATGGTTTTCATTCCAACACAGCTCTTTCTTGATTTGGCATATTCAATACTTAGTCAAGCTATTTTTCAATAAGTTTGGTTCTTAAATAGAAGGGTAAGGTTGGAAATTAGCATGAACCATATGCCACATGCTGAGTTTCAGAATATATCTCACTTAGGAGAGTTTAAAAGACCAGTCGGAATTTAACCAATAAATCGCAACATGAGTTAGAAAGTTTTATGAAGTGTCATTCCCTCCCTTTTCTGTACATCATTATTTGATAACCAATTAGAAGTTGTTTAAGAAGAATAAAATAGAAGAGCACCAAACTTTAAACCAAACTGAAAGAGGCCAGTTTCCTCTATCATACTGTTTTCTTACCGTTTTATCCAATACAGGGTCGCAAGGGAGCCAAAGCATAATCCAACAAGCAGTGGGCACAAGGCAGGATATACGCAGGACAAGACACCAGTCCATTGCTGGGCACACACAGATACAAACACATACACACTTATACCAGGGCTAATTTTCCCAATTAACCTTTGAGTATGTCTTTGGACTGTGGGAGGAAACAGGAAGACCTGGAGGACAGTGGTTATTAATGATTGACAATATACATAGGCTCCAATGTAATTATATAAGTCTTCACAAACAGTTGATTCCATATGCCCTAACTGCTGGTGAACTGAACTAAACATTAAAAATCAACTGTATTTCAACTCATCATATTAACCTATATACAGTACAGTATAAAGATGAATACTTCAAGCTTTTTGCAATTTCATGATTTATTTGTAACTCATGTATGCCTCACATATGGAGCCATAAATGCAGCCTGCACAGCAGCAAATTAGTGTTCAACACAGACCATGAAAACATGCTTATCTGCATTTTTGTGTTAGCATCAATATCTAGAAGTGACACTCCAATGATGTAAAACAGTATTTTTCAATTAAAATGTTTAGCAAGATTTGCCAGGTAATAAAACCGATCGAATTACTTCAGCTAATACTTAAAAAGGTGATCACTGTTCTATGCAGTATTTTGGGAAAATCCACACATTCCTTGTAATGAAATCGGATTAAACTACAAAACATATTTTACATCCCAATCAATGTTTCTTCAGTAAGACTGCACAAGCATACAGCACCTGCATAGGATTTAATAGTTATTACTCTCCCTCCCCCCCGATGCAACTCATGTTACTCCCTTTTTCAAAGCAAAGAAATATGTACACTCAAGTCCTTCAGAAGTAATCTGTGTATGTATTCATTGATGCAATAAACCAGCAAGAGAAAACAGCATGCAAAAATGCTCACACTTGCTGCATTTTAAACTGTTGTTTTAGCAAAAAGGACGTGAAAAACCAGTATTAGAAACTGGTATCTGAAGCACTTATAGCCATTTTATTTTAAAGGAAAAAAAGTAGAGAAAATGACTTGCGAGATGTTAATTGCACGTTTTAATTTTACATGTATTTATTTTTCTGTGTTGTACTTCCCTTTAAAAGTATCTCCATAACCAAAGCTCCAACCTTGAGAATCAATTAAAAAACAAGAAAAGCATAAATCGATTCAATTGCCTTATAACTGCGTTCCCCTTCAAAAATAAAACTTGAATGAATCCAAAACAATAGTGTTATCGTATATGAAAACGGGAAAACAAGACTGTTTTACGTTACAAAGAGCACTAGAAGCTTAACTTTGAAAATATGACAGCGTGAGAAATTACACTTAAATGCAAACAAACACCATCATGTGGCATTCGCTGGAAAAGGTGTCAACTGTTAGTTTTAAGCAGTATTCAACATTAAAAATCATAAAAAAACAAATATTCTTTGTTCCACATAAAATAAATTCATGGACAATTGTGTCCGCCTACGATCAAACGACAGGCTGACAATAAATTATGCTAAATACATAATTAAGTCCGAATTAATGCACCTGTAAGAAAAGGTCTTCAAATGAGAACTTCCCTCTTACTTTTAGCAGCTCTGTTTAAATATCAGTTTAAAAGGTTAACTACGTTAAGCATAATCATGTAACTCAGTGAACATTCCTTCTCTTATTTCCCAATAATGACGACATTTAGTTATTTTGTATTATCAGGGACACCTCTCCCCCAACATCTGCCTACCTGATAATTATACATATTAAAAAATTAACTTAATGCATAAAATCTGCAGTACAAAATCAGTGCATGATTGCACCTCTTAATTATCCACTCATAGAAATACATTTTACTGCACTTCGGAACCGTGCAGTAATCCTTGGGAAGTAAACCCACGAATTAGGTAAAAAAAAGCATTATACTGTATATATGTTTGTAGCCAAACATCCAGTCTCTGACTGATGAAATGCTGCATCACTAAAAGTAAGCACGTTTTTAATTAACGGGAATGACCGCACAAGATGCATAACTTCACTAAACACTTGCTGCCGAGCTTGTAAATGGTGCTAATGAAAACAAAATCTCGCTTATACTTCCATTACAACAAATAACTTTTCTCCCCCTTTTAATCATTAGTGACTTAAGTAAATATTACCGGAAAGCATCCAAACAACAGTGGAAAAAAAGAAGACTCAGATATTTTGCTTACTTGAGAATGTGAAACGAATGCATCATAAAAGGCATGGATTTAACATCGATGTAAAACTAAGAATAAAATTACTTCCCAGTAGTTTGATTAATGATTAAAATATACTTTTATTACAGTATCCCTGCTTCTTTCATGCCAAAACAGTACAGTAGCAAGATTTTAGTTTGTAAATAGCGCTTATCTACAGACTCCTACAAGTGAAATGCCTGAGACCGACACTTCGCTATTCTTTTGTAAACAGACGACTGGAAGAAACCACGGCGTACTTACCCAGACAAAAACACAGTTGCCTAGCTCAGTCTTGTAAACCGCTTCACTTCTGTTAGCTCTCGCTTCCCAGCACTCCAGCATTCCCCCTTATCTCTCCACAGCTGCTCGAAAAGTTTAATGACGTCAACCTACACCGTTCAGCGCAGCTATTCTGCTGGAATACTCAACCAGATGCACTTTTAAAGGCGCAGAACACCCCCAAAACCCAGCAGTAGTGAGGGAACACATACAATTAAAAGGGGATTGGAAAACAGAGGATTTCAAATTACAAAATTACCTTTAGACCCAGAACGCAATTCGTCTATTTCAAATAGACTTTCTGATAATTTCTAATGGAACTGTTACTGCTATAGCAATACAAACATAAGTGTTTCATTATTTATTATAATAAAATAAATTATTATGGTGAAAGCTGGTAATTCCGTTTGGCGATAAACCTTTCTTCTATCAGTAATTTGTATTTCAAGAATGTGCATTTTATAAAATACCGTGGCTGTCAAACTGTAGCTTAGGAATATAAGAAAACTTATAAACGAGAGGAGGCCTGTCAACCCGTCTATGCTGTTAAGTACTTAGTAGGTAATTAATCTGAGTATCTCATCCTATATACTGTATCTTGATGACTGCCAGTGTATCGACTTCAACAGCACGGCTGTCTAGCTTGTTGCCGACTCTTGCAATCATTTGTATAAAAAGTACCTCTTATGATCAGTTGTACTGTAAATACACTGTCATAGTTTCCACTTGTTCATTGTGACTAAATCATTCCGGGCTGACTTTAGTCAATGCCTGAAGATTCTGAACACTTTTATCAGGTCTCCTAATAGTATTCTCTGTTAAAGACTTAAAAGTTCAGTTCCTTCAGTTTGTCAGCACATGACATTCCCTTAAACCTAGAATGTATCTGTTTGCTTTTCTATCGACTGATTCCAGACCAGCAATATCTTTTCTACAATGTGCAAACCAAAATTGTAAACAATATTCTAAATGAGGCCTTACTAGTGTGTTATACAATTTAACATAACATTCTTTGATTTAAATTCTATGCTTTTTACTACACTAATATTTTATTTGCCTTTTTAATTGCTTCCCCAAATTGTTTAGAAGATTTAATCAAAGTGTTACCATAAACACCTGTCTTTTCATACTCTAAGTAGCTTATTCTACTGTAGCTCAGCATTTGCAATTTCGTATTTACTGTTTGCTTTTTTAATACTTGCATGCAAAACCCCACTCTTGTCCACATTAAAAGTCATCTTCTAGATCTTTGACCAGTCTTGTATTTTGCTAATCCTCCTAATATGGCCACGAAGCTTAAGAGGGTAAGTTATTTATGCAGTTTTATGCAGTCCTGTGCATACACCACAACACAAGGCACATCTTACTGCTGTTGGATCCATGGTCTATAGATAATGCTGTACACTTAGAACCTTCTTCTGTTTGCTGCTGGAGAAGTCTTTGGTGTTAAGGGTTTTAACCGTTTATTCTATGGTGAGTGCATTCTTGTGTTTACCCCCAATTTGCATGGTACTAACGTTAACCTGTTTTGATTGTTATAAGAACATTGATGAAATGTCAATTATTTTTATAAATCAAACTTTTTCACTGTTAATGTCCTTAGATCCTCTAGATCTGTGGATTCCTATCCTGGTCCTTGAGGATTGTCTATAGGTATTAAGGTTTTTGTTATGAAGATAGCAATGGATGGACTCTACAGTATGCAGATCCAGGGAACTCAACAGCTGGAAAAACAGGGGAATCCAAATACAAGGTCCAAACAAGCAATAGCCCAAAAGCCAAAAGGTCTGTGGTCAAAAGCAATGCTAAATTCCATAGACCAAAAGGGAAGCAAATAGCAAGGATATTTGCTCTCAGATTTCTCTATAATTAAAAACTCTTTTGTTTTATCCCATTTGAAGTAACAAAATTGGAGTGCCATGATGGGATGGTGAAAATACTTAACATTAAACTTAATGATCCAAAATATTAATTTATAATATATCAAATATTTTTTCTGTTTCAAGATATGGAGAAAGCCTATGCTTCAAGATAAGATATAGATATGATGTGTATGATCAAAAGATAAAAGACAGGTAAACTGAAATTAAAGTCAATCTCTACTAAGAAAAGGGCTTTAATTTTCAGTCCATTATAGCCAATGCATAGCTTTTTTTGTCTTAGGACGAATGGCATGGAAAGGTAAACCTTTTGATTTCTACTGTGTTTAATGATGCTCATACATACACTTTTCCCCATTTTCGGAATGTTTCTCATGCTGATTATGTAAAAAGATAGGAGTTTGAGATTTATGCCATAGATGTCCAACTCACCGGAATGTTAGCTCCGTTGAATATTTGTGCAATGAGTTGGAAGGACATGCGGCATCAAGGGCCTCATTAGAGAGTGGCAGGCTTTAAGAGAGGAAAGGGATAGATTTCCATAAGACAGCATCAGCATCTGGGTGCAAAGCATGAATCACAGATGTTAGCATCACATACCATTAGCCTGTAACTTTCACTGTAAACCCCCAGTTTGTCAACTCTATTGATGACAAATGTTCATCAGCATATTGAATTTATCTATTTCTATCTCTGTTCAATAAAATGTTAGTGTACACAATAATTGCAAAGGAACAAGTAATAGGTTTATTCCATGCTGAAAAGAGAGGAAGAAAACACAACATTTCAGCCATTGAGCCTTCTTCGGGTGTGAGAAAGACAGGGCAGTAAGCAAAGGTAATGTAGCAGGAGAACAAAAGCTGGGAGAAAGGAGGAGCCAGAGGCAGGAGCAGGGGACAGACAGAGTGGCCAATCAGGAAGTGTGAACTCAGGATAGGTGAAGAGAGGATACTTTGCTTACTGCCCTGTCTTTCTCACACCTGAAGAAGGCTCCACAGCCGAAACATTGTGTTTTCTTTCTTCTCTTTTCAGCATTTAATAAACCTATTACTTGTTCCTTTGCAGCCTATGCGAGCTACCCACCTGAACTGCTACAAGAATAGTTGATCACTTTACTGATTTATTCCAGTTATAAGTGATACGTTTTTCTTGTAATGCATACATATTTCCATATTGTCAATCACCATAAGTGATTATCCTACTGATCGTGTGAGTTTGACAACCACAGCTGTGAGATTCTACTTTTAGTAATACTGTATCTAACCACTGCATGTATGAGCTCTCTCACCATTGAAATGAATTTCAGTCTGTTTACTAAAAGAATACAAACAACAAAAAGTTCATTGCAGGTTGAGTATATATTAATATGATGGCTAAAGAAGAAAACAAAACAGAACTTTTGTCATCTTATTCTTTGCACACAAATCTTCATCTCAGGGTCTGACACAAAACTATCTTAAAATTATGTTTTCCTCTATTTTAGCACAGTAGCAATGCCAGCATAATTGCCACCCTGCCAGCGTGTAACATTGTTTTCTTCCATTTTAAGTGGACTGTCATTGATCTTCCCTGACCCCCTCTGGAATACAAGATCCTAGATGGTACCCTCTTGGGGAAGTGTGCATGATTGTCCCAGGTTTAGATTGCTCTTCTGATATGTTCCACTGCACTGATCTTGCTTATTCTCATTAGTTACTAACACACAACCAGGCCGAGGAATATCCAACCAGATTCACTTCATGTCAAGCAGTCGTACTTCTTACTTCACTAATCACTATTCACTAATATAATGAGATACTGGAGTACTCTACCCATGTCACCCAATTATTAACTCTTGTTCTTTCTCCTTCAGCTCTTTCTTTCATTATTCTTATAGGTTACAAGTCTTTGGAGCAGTCGTATTTGCTCTGCAACACCTAACTCTTAACTCCTCATAGAAATGTTTAGTTCTAACTTTTCAAACCAAGCATACTGTTGATCTTTTACAAATACCCTTTTCCATTCCTAACTATGCCAGCTGATCCTGTTTGGCCAGGATGCTGCACAACCAACCACATTAACTCTCCTGACACAGCACCAGACATTATTGTTTTCTTTAAAACCGGTCCATGTCTGCTGTAGGTAACATACAGTGTACTCAGAACTCTAACTGTGCTACCCAGACTTCCTCTCTCATCTGTGGGGAGACTACACACAGTTATGTTGCCAGGGTATGCCCTACTCTCTAGTCCTCCAGGTGCTAATGTCTTCTTCAACCCTTTTCCTCAGCTGCATACTTCAACCCCATTGAGCTTAGCAAAAACAATGCCTATGCAGACTGAGACGTATTCTCGATCACTGCATCCCACAGGCCTGTAAATTCAACCCAGTTCAACCCATTGCTATTGCTATTGATGAAGCTCTCAGTTTCTCCCAGGCTGAAACAAAGACACAGACTGAAAGCGATTTTCTCCTGGCTATTCTTCTACACCTCTCAATTAAACTAGGGGAGTGGTCAATTACACATGTAGCCTATCCTATGTGCCCCATTCCCTCATGTGTAATCTCACTCCCCCTGGATGTCAATGGTTTAATCCTCCTATGTGTGTCTCATTTTACCTTAATAGGTGGCTTTCTCAAAGCCCCATTTCACTACCTCACAAGCATTTTGACAAGACCAGTTACTGTAGTATATAAATGTCAGTATAAAGTGGTGTTTTTTTCCATTTTTCTGAGTTATTGTTCGAGAACAAATAGAAGACCTACATGTTGCTGGTAGATGATGTAAGGTTACTTCATAAAACAAAAAGCATTTTTAATGAATGATCACAACAGAGGTTAATTAATCTTGAACACAAGACCCAAGAGCTATGCCACCATCTTGACCATAACTTACATCTGTACTCAGTTATATGGCTGAGTAAAAACAAGTGAAGTACTTTGTTCAATGGTATAGCAGTAGTACCCCACAAAAAAATCGAATTCACAACCTGTTATGAGTTGCCTTTGAGTTGCCAGTTTTCAGTCCAAAGCTATAACCTCCACTCCATACTTCTGTTCACAGTTGACTTTCTGTACAACAAACACAAAAGGAACAGGGTATTAAGACATGACATGCATACTTCATTAATGAATTTAGCATAAACATGAGAATTTCAGAAATAAAGTATTAAGATTGTGATGCTCTACAATAGCCATTACATACATTCAAAAAACAACAACTTTTCAATCAGTAAAAGATACACGTGCAGTGTGTTAGTAATAGAATTAAAGATTTGATGACTGCAGTTTTTACTTTGGATTGCAATAGCAGTATTTTCTCAAAATTTAATTAAACCATTGCTTACATAACTTGAGGCTAAGGGGTGGTTTACATTATTTCTGTGTGAAAGACAATACCAGTTACAGTTTTTCTAATACACTGAAAAATATATTTGAGTTAGTATTTTATTTTCACATTAACTCTGTGCTGTACACAGCACAGGTGGTAGGGATAGAAAAAGGATTATAACACCTTGGAAAAGTCTTTTGGCCTGACTGCAATGGGACAGGGAAGTTATGTCTTCATGGTGTTCCTATTCTTGCCATAGTAGTAAAGCATTGTGAAGGAATGATTAATAATGTCCACAGAACATTATTAAGAAGCTCCGTGGTCAAATCTCAGTTAAACAAAAATGACATTAATGTCAATTCCTATAGTAAACTCTCCAAGGTAAAATTTCATAATGGAGACATTGGCTATCCGACACAACAATGAATGTTTAAAAGCATGTAGTATATACAACATACAGTACATATCCAAATTTTCTTGAAGACGTCAGAATGTCAGTGTACTGAGATAAAACATTGCCTAAAGGTTTTGAAAAGTCAGCACATTACACCTAATAATAGTTTTTGTCAATGAAAGTGAAGAAGTAAACTGCTGATAAGTCGAGTCATGATGAGTTTAATAGAGGCTGTAATTCTTTCATGTTATAAGACTGATAAACGAGCTCTCTTGGGGCCAGTGTTTGCTTATCTATAGTCACAAAATGAAATCTGTCTGGGACTAGATGTTGAATGTTTGTATCTTCCCTCTTTGAATTACAAAGAAAGCCTAATGCAAAATGTATTTCTTTGATTGCAAACTTCTAACATGGGTTTTCACAATCATTTAGCCATCATATCAATAACTGAGAATGTTTAAAGTTACAATATGATCATGGAGTTATACACAGCACTGGAAAAATATAACATATCCCTTTACTTTGAGGTTTCATCTTTGTTCTTTTTTTCCACAGCATGCGTGCGGTGTGGATGAAATCAACATATTTATTTTGCAGGACTGCAGCCCATGGCCTGCAAGCTGGGAAAAGGAATTGATGTTACAGTAGGCCCTAGGATCCCTTCACAGGGATTTATTAAAGATACCCCACATGATCAACCAGATGCATGTGAATGGCAAATCAAATGAAAGAGTTTTAATTCAGAATCATATTACTCTTGTGTGATATGTAATCTAGGTCACTTACACTAGAACTGGAAGTACAGTATATGAATGAAATGCAACTTCTTCAGATATACATTTGCATATTTATGGACTGAGTAAACTTTTACTTCAGAATATAACATTGTGCAAAGCCACCATGGGATGTGAGTACAAGAATGGAAACTGAGACTCAAAGAACCATCTCTATTTTTTAGAGGAGTAGCTTTAAGACTTTTTAAGCAGATTGGCTTATTTTATATCAATGATCTTAATTCTGATATAGTTAGAAAACTAGTCAAGTTCACAGATGATACCACACTATAAAGATTAGCAAACACTCTAGAAACTGAAAACATTCAAAGAGACACACACGAAATTCAAGACTGCTCAAATACCAGGTAAATACCAGGCAAATACCTGGCAGATGACATTTAATGTAGACAAGTACTACATGGGGTATCTAAAAAAACAAAACGATTAACACTGAGACTTAGTTGCTGATTTGACACTTCATTTTCATCTTCAAGAAAAAGCAATAGATGATAATGTAAATTAAATGGTGCTATTTGAAAATTGTACAATGTTTTCATAAGACCTCATTTAGAATATAGTGTACAGTTTAAGTCATCACATTACAAATTATATTTTGCTGCTCTGGAATGAGTCCAGATAAGAGGAACCAGATACATTCACAGACTCAAAGGATTGCCTTGCTTTCACTGAATTAAAGTAGCTGAATCTTTAACAGGTCAGACTATGATTTGGGTAGTCAAAATTGTTAAAACAAAATGCTAAAACCAGTGAACCTTTTCAGAATCAATAGTGAAACGAGCTAGAGAACACAAATGGAAACTAAGGGGATGCTCATTTAAACTACAGAACAGGAGGCACTTTTTATTTAGGGGTTTATACTGTAGGAGTCTAGAACAAGGTACACAGCAATGTTGTTGAAGCTGCTATCCTGGCTGCCTAAATGAGATGGAGAGATTAGATCCTGAGGTCAATTACGGTAGCTAGTAATAACCAAATAAGCTAGATGAGCCTAAAGGTTACTTAAAGTTCTCAACAGAAGCTGATACTTAAGGACACATCAGTGATCAGTTTAAGTAAGTTGACTTAAACCGATCACTGATCACAAAGCAATTACAGAAAGTGCACTGAACTGCTAAAAGGCATTTTTTTAAATACATATTTAAAAGACAGTTTTCTAAAGTTTTGTTGTATTATGCAAAATGCTGACTTATCTTATACAAATTCCTTACTTATTTCAGATCATTTTGCATTCTGTAAATGCCATCAGCCAGCGCACTGGCAAAAGTACCTTTCAGTTTTTCACAAATTTTCAAAGAGCAACTGTCAGCAGATGACACAGTGAAATCCATCCATCCATATCAGATTCAATCCATATCATAAATCCATTATTGCTGCTAACTACTGACTAAAAAGTTAAAAAGTATACAAAAAAAATGCATAACAGGAGTTGCTTTGGTTGTCGGAGGGTCAGAATAAAAGTTTTTTTCAGTTGAAGTAAATTATATTTATATTTGAAAAGGATTTCCAAAAATAAAGTTTTAAATCCTGAAGGGGGTCAACCATAATAACTACAGTCCATAAAAATCCTGTCCTGCATGTACCCTGCATGTGCCCGAGGATGGAGGACATACTGTACTGTATGGTGAGCTGTTCAGAAAACAAAAATTCAGGACAGCAGGTAGGAGAAACTTGTGGCTAAAAGTGATTAGATTAGGCAAGATACAAAACCTTACTGCAACCATTGATTTTTTTTCTGAACTCTAAGCTAAAATCCTAAAATCATTAACTGGGATCTAGACGCAAGCCCTTGAACTACAGTAAATGGCATTTTTCTTATTTGTACTGTATCTTCAATACTCTATTTTCCAATAGTTTTTGAAAATGGAAATGTCAATTATTTTCTTTGGTATACTGTGAGGTGGAAACATCAGGATGCATACTCTTTTCCTTGAAGAAATAAATCGAAATCTAGGTGTTTTAAATGATAGTGCACTCCCATATCAATCTGCATCTGAGCCCATTCAATCATACTCTTTGTAATCAACATCTTACCCATTGCTTGATTTCAGTTTCAGGAGGGAAAATGCAGTAACTTATACCACCTCAGGGAAGAGCAGGGACCCACATATCCTGAAAATGAGAGGGACCTTTGATTCAGAATGGTGAAGACAACCCCCCCTAGTACTTTGAGTTAAACTTGTCTAACCTGTCTTGTCTCACACTTGTCTGTCACACTTGTCTTGTCTCGGTGCCGTGATTGTCCATGAAGTAGAACTGGATTTGTGGGGTGTAGAAATGACCCCTTAAGGACATTTTCTTTAAATTAAAACATTAGTCATGGAAGAAGAGGGATTTTTTAATTATTTTGTTTGAAAAGGTTAAGAAATGCTGCAGTTATGGACAAAAGAAGGAAAAATTTAGTCTTTGCTCAAAATTGCAGAGGACCATGTATTTCAGTGAGCTAGCGTACAGTAGTTTCACAGGGGACTATCACAGCCACAAACCTCTTTTTCAGTTGAACAGAACTCAACCTTTTATTCCAAATCCTGAATTGATTATGAATCTCTTATTGTTCTCATCTTCTGATGGAGCACTAATTTCTATAACATTTTTTCCACATTACTCATCCTGCATATAAAGCAGAAGTCATTGATACTGTAGGTAATGGTATTCATTCTCTAAACTATCATTGTATATTAATTATGGTACCTCTTTAAAAAAATATTCCATTAAATGGCAATATTTCAAACCTTATACATCTTTTCTGCCTTTCTTCAAGAAAGTAAGTCAAATATAAGTTTTAAATTGGAACTTTCAATTATTTATTGAAAGCTGTTTAAGCACTACAGTATGTTAAGAGTTCATGTAGAAAGACTATATAATGGATTCACTGGCCTTAATGGAAGGCTAAGTAAGATGCCTAAAATGGGAATATTGAAAATGAATGTCAAAATCAGTTGTTTGGAAACACTCTTGAATTTAGAGTGATTTAACTAGATACAGGCAGTTTCTGTTTTATTCCACATTAAAAGCTGAAAAGAGCTGAAGAAATTATTGTTGGTAAAAGTACAAGCAGTCATATCATTATTAATGGTAATATTGAAGTACTGTTGCAACAGTTGTTTATGTTCTAACAATGGATTGTTTTATGTTATTGAGGACATGTTTGACAAGTCGATACCAAATAATGCTTTTTCACCTAGAGTTAGTTCCTTATTCCTCCAGAATCCCTTAAGTTTTACTATGCAGTCCATTACTGAATCTGAAGTACTACTGTAAATGAGATTTGTAAAACTAACTTTAATAAGTCTGGTGGGCACAATGGTATTGGACCATTTTTTCTAAAATTTCCTGCTTAGTCATGTATCTGATACACTGGCCTACTTATTCAAAACAGCTGAAATCCTAGCAGATTGGAAGTCCATCCATGATCTTTCTGTCTTCAAAGTGGACAGCTAACTGCTCTTGAATTGCATCCATTTTGCTGTTGTGTTCTTTATCAGACCCCAACTAGTAAAAATGTTATTTGTCAAAATTAGAACACTTTTTGTATTTATGATAAATATGTAATTTCACTTAGCACAGTAGTTAACAAAATAAAATGCTATACTAACATATTTGCCTACTGGGTGAAACAATGCTTCCTCAACTGACTGAATATGTTGACTTTTCCATTGAAGTGATACATTGGTGACTGTGCCACCACCTGCTTTAGCATTTACACATCTTCTACATCAAATTCCATTAACTGTATGTCTCAGGTTTACTGCTTTTCTTTTATACATTTAGAATCATCAATTATGTTTGTTTTGCCCACAAAATTTGGAAAAAACAGTTGTATATTTTTTACATTTATGATAATGTTTCAGTTTATCATGCTTAATGATAGTATTCACAATGTGTTCTATAGATTCATAGTCCGGGCAAGATGACAAATAACAGAGATGGAGAAAAATGAGGGAGTGTCTGGTATCTATGGTGAGTCAACAGAATAAGTCAAGTTATGACCTCAAAAACTTCTATAAGACTTGTTTAGTGTTTTGTGATGATTTTGTTGTAGTTTCCCTGCTACCTGTGGTTTTTTGTTGATGCATTTATGTTTTCCTGAGTCCTGGTTATTGAAAGATTGCTTTTGATAGCACACCAATGTGGGGCTGTGTCACAGTATCTATGACACATCTAACAAAATTGCAGAGGACTGCACCTGGACTGTAGAATTTACAGTAATGTGCAGTACCATTCAAACTTTTTAAAACTATAGATCTGCTTGAAGATCTAGGAGATCTAGGATATCTTCAAGCTAACATATCAAAAGAGAAAGTAACACTTCTGTGTTAAGTGATAAGAATGGACTTTGAATATTCATAACAATGTCAAAATGAAATGGGTGGTGTTGGAAAAAGTGTAAGTGATGTTACAGATTTACTTAATAGTGCTTATGAATGTGTATATTGTTAAAAATGTATTTACATAATGGATTGTAAAAAATGTGTGATTGCAGTAGGTTCTACAGCATCTACTATCCAGTTATATACAAAGTATAAGTTACACACATATCTTAATTTTAAGCTATTTTCAGTATTTTATTCAAAGTATTAAATTGAACATACACCTTCTACAAAGAAGGAAAAATGAACACAATTCTAGCAACCCTCCAGAGCTCTGGGCACTTATTTGAGCCAGGTACTATATGACTTCACGCCTAAAATTCAAAATAAGTAAGACATATATTGGGAGTGACAGTTCTCTCACTGATGGAGGACATTTTCAGTTTAAGATCTGTAAATGCAATGTACTATTTGAAATGTAGTCCCATTATGCTATACCAATGTAAGATACTGTAAGTGAAAGCACTTACCTGAGCCAATCATATGCACATTTTAATGTAACTCTAAATGAACACATTTCTTCATTGAACCCTCAAGACTTTGTGCATGCTTAACAAACATGACTAATTTCCCATTTTCCCATTTTGGATTTGCAGTTCTTTTCTCATCTTGTTACTCTCTCTGCCTCTAAGCACTGATTGAGATAAAAAAAATCTGTTTATAAATGTTAAAATGGTAACAGGGAGCAAGCTGCAGTGATTTAAAATTGATAACTAAATCCTCTCAAAAACAGGTGTAATTGAAAGCTAGTAATGGGGCAATAAATATAATTCATTTTATTATTTCCCATACAGATTTTCCAACTTTACTATTAATAAGAAAATCACCAGCTATGTATTTCAGATAATATTTCTCTAAAGCAACAGGTAGCAATTTTTTATTAATAAAACAAAATTGGAAAATGATTATTTTAATACCAACAGCCATGGAATGCAATGGGCTCATCTATATGCTATATTTTGTATTTCCAGTTTTGAAACCAATTGACCATTTTGATTTATTTTCTTAGAGCAGAAGTAAAAATTGAGATACAGTATAAAGTTAAATGTTTTTATTAGACTGATTATTTTTAGCTTTCTAAGCTGACACATAAGTTACATTCAAAATTAGTCAATTGTCAATTAGTCAATTGTAAAGATTTTCTACCTGAAAAAGGTACAGTACATAGAGTAGAGAGGTATAACAAAATCTTTACTGCATTAAGCCCAGTACTGAAGTAGGAAAAACAACAAAAAAATTCAATATGGCAATACATTTCTGTTTGGGTCACTTTAAAATCAGAACAACGTAACAGGACAGTTTTGTTAACTTTAAGTAATTAAAAAGGTTGCCTTACATAATGGCTCAGATGGCAATTAATTATGTTATGTTTTATATTATAGTAAAATAAGGATAGACTGCAGGATCCTCAAGAGCAGTCTGAACTTCAGCAGGTGGTCTAACATGGTTCTGATGTTGCACATGGACAGTGCTTTGCTGTACTCCAGCAGGTCACGATAGAAAAGTGGGTATGAGATATAGGAGAAATAGGAACTCAAACACACTCTATACAGTACCCTTTTATCTAAAGTATTTCATTCCGATTTCATTCTGATGGACCAACTAATTTGCAAGAGCTCAGTACTTGTGATGTAAAATGTAAAATACTGTACAGTATGTAAATTTATTTCAGTATAAGCAAAGTAATTCTGTCCAACTGCACATTTCAAGTAACAATTGTTCTGAATAAAGGTCACTGTTATTATTTTGCTATTATTCATATTTTCTCTCTCCATACTCCTTTAACATGAACATTTAAACATTTAACATGGCATTTAAGGGCATTTATGTTGGTCCTCTGTAAATAAAACTTTAATTGAATCATGTATTTAATGTGAAAGAAAAAACCCTTACTAGTACCCAACAACATACTATATTTATAAGATTTTCAAAACTTAAATGGTCTGCTTATACAATGGACTTTGATAATTTGTGCAGCCAATGTGCTGTTTAGCATCTCACGTTGTGTGTCTTTTGTACAAAGTAAAATGACAAGACATGATGGATATGGAAGGATGAAAGTCTTAAGAAATTGTTTGAGTTACTTTAAAATCAATAGATCAAAAAGACACTTAAAACAGTACTATGAAATATAAATGTACCCAGACTATGTTCTTAAGTTTAAGTAATTAAACAAGTTTCCTGGCCTGATGGGCCACATGGTAATTAATTCTGTAAAATTTTGTATTTCTAATTTGCATTTCAGGCAGATCTTCTCACAGAGTAAACTGTACATTTTAAGTATGGTTTATTGTTTATCAAATAAATGAGTACTGCTATTTTTAAGTCAGTCATGAGATACTAAATAAATTATTTAGTATCTGCAGTGACATGCTAGATTTACACTATTTCTACAATATTTGGCTGATATTTTTAATATCCATGAAAGATGGTACTGTATCTAAAATCAATATTAAGTGAATATAAATGTCTTTTTTCACTTTTTGACAAAAATCTCTGACACCACATACAGTCCTGTATCCATTCAGTTTCATAACCATATCCTATATCATCAATTTTAAATTTAATTAGGTCTCCATGAAGAAGATGCTAATTTTCCCTCTTGCTTTTAAAAGTTTCCAAACAAACCTTTTCCTCTTGAGTAATGACTTAGGAGCATGCACTGTCTCTATTTTGATGCCACAATCCCATTTGAACTGGAAAACAAAATGAAGAAAATGTCTGGAAATTCTCAAACACCCTAGTGCCTAATTACTTGACTTATGGTGCACCTGTGAGTTGTATGAAAATTTAATTTAATGGATTTTACAATTTTGAAATGATTTCTCTGGGAATGTGCCTTATCATTTCAAATTAGTATGTGAAACCAAAGAATCAACAACAGGCAAGGGATATCATCACATTGACTAAGGTATATACTAATATGAGAGATGTACATTCAAGGGTAGCTACTGTACATAGTTTAAAAATCAAAGTATATAGGAAAAAATCAGAATAAGAAAGTTCATGTTTTTAATAGTATATTTTATATGAAAAAAACATCAGATAGATACTTTATTGATCCCGTGAGGGAAATTGTAGGATTTAATTACTGTTCAATCCTATTCTTCATATATACATATTGTAAGAGGACACGGGGAAGGGTCATCTCTAACAGGTATTTCCGAAACGAAACACTGAAAATGCTAGAGATTGACCTTAGCAAGATGGCGGACAAAAAGAATCAGCTGACCAGTAGATGGAAAGGGTCTACCTTAAGAAACAATGAGACACAGCTGAGACGCATCAGGAACCGGAATATAAGTGCCCCGGAGGCAGTGAACAGGGCGGAAGCTGGTAAGGTGAATGCATTTTGGAGGAAAAGAGGTGCATGTTAAGGATCGGGCTAATGAACAATGAACAATGAACAATGAACAATGAACAATGAACAATGAACAATGAACAATGAACAATGAACAACGAACTACTGCAAGGAGAAAGGTTTATGATTTTGGATTACGGACACTGTTTTAGGATAAATCGCGGATTGGCTTTATTACGAGCTTTTGGAACTCGGAACGGATCAGGACTAAGGGAACGGATTACGGACTGTATTAGGAAGACAGTTATTGGAAGAAACGCCATGGATCTGAGGACAGTAAAGTGTGGTGTAAGTACTACCTTCATTTACATAAACTATCCCCCAGAGACACCACAATTGGTGGAGGATGCGGGCAGCTCCAGCTCGGGTTTGAGAATCAAAGAGAGCAAGTTTTTTTTTTTGTGTGTGTGTGTGTGCGGGTTTCGCTTTGCGCGTGTGAAGAAACGCTATGGAAGAATTAATACAGCAGTTGTCCCAGGCCACCCTCGCCCAATTCCAGGCATTTAAAGGATAACGAAAAGCTATCAAAGCGCAACTGGAGGCGAACCAAATCCAAAAAGAAACCAACGAACGAATTATAGAGGAGCAAAAATTAATACGCGCAGAGTTGTACAGGTTAAGGGAAGAAATCTGGAAGGCCCCGGTAGCAGGGAGAGGCACCGCTCAGGAATAACAAATTACGCTAGAAAAGATGACTGAGCTTGATGATGTGAAAGCGTATTTAACCACCTTTGAAAGAACTGCAGCTCAAAATGCATGGCCCAAAGAGCAATGGGCTGGGAGAGAAGCCCCTTATTTAATTGGAGAAGCCCAAAAGGAATATTATTATTTAAAGGAAGAAGATGCTGAGAATTATGAGACTCTGAGAAACGAAATATTGGCAAGACTAGGGGTAACCATGGCAATACGAGCAGTCCGGTTCCACAATTGGAGCTACCAGATGAACAAGCCTACGAGGTCTCAGATGTTTGACCTGGTACATCTGGCAAAGAAATGGCTCCAGCCAGAAGAATTACCACTCCCTGTGCACCTGAAAAGGAAAGTAAGTGAAGGGGATCCCCAGACCCTAGATCAAGCCGTGGACTGGGTGGACAGACACCATGCCACAGAGGCCCTGATTAGGGAGAGAAAAGGGGACTTTTGGAAGGAGGAAAGAAGAAGCCCCAAGAGTCTGGAAACCGAAATAAAGTATCGGCCAATAAATTATAGTGATTATCGGGAACCTATACAGTTAAAAAAAACCCTTCGGGGGAAGTCTGACTCAAGGCCCCGGCCATGGGAAGAAACCCGGCGATGTTTTAATTGTCAGGAAAAAGGGCATTTAGCCAGCTATTGCCCCGGCCTGCCCGAACCCATGCAGGTAGACCCCAGAGATGAAGCCCTATGCAACTACCTTACAGCGGGGGTCCCAACCTGCGAGGATCCCCATCTTACAAAAATCGAGATAGAGGGAGAACCCATCGAGGCCTTATTGGACTCTGGCAGTGCGGTGACCCTGGTGACCCCTACAATACTTCCGGGAGAACTAGAGATTCCGAGAACAAAGGGAATACCTATTACTTGCATTCACGGGGACACCAAAGACTATCCGACGGTCGAATTGAGCATCTCTACAGAACAGGGGACCTACCGCTCAACGGTAGGAGTGGTTGAGCAGTTGCCATACCCTGTCATACTGGGATGAGACTGTCCCCATTTCCTCCAGATTTGGAACACGATCCAATCAGCTAGGCCAAGACCAATCCCCTGGCCGGAAGACAGTGGTGACGCCCCTACCGACGACCCTGATGCGACGGACCCACAAGAAAGCGGAACTGAACTTGGAGTTGAGTTTGGAAATATGGAACTACCGAACTGGGAACCCCCAGAACGTCGGGGTAAGTTTGGGACGGCCCAACTAGAAGATGGGAATTTGAGACATGCGTGGGGACATGTCAGGAAAATTGATGGGGAGTGGTGTACTGATCCTAACACAGTGAGTTACCCATATTTTATGACAAAGAATAATCTCCTTTATCAAGTGCAGCAGAAGGGACAGGAAGAAGTGGAACAACTCCTTATTCCCCGGCCCTACCAGATGAAGCTCCTCAACTTGGCCCATAGCCACCTCCTGGGTGGGCACCTGGGGGTAAAGAAGACATCCGAGAGACTCCTCTCTAGGTTCTTTTGGCCAGGGATCTATAAGACCGTCGAGAAGTACTGTCGGGAATGCCCCGAGTGTCAGAAAAGTGCGCCACAACCTTATTATAGGAACCCTTTGATTCCCCTCCCAATTATTGAAACCCCCTTCGAACGGATTGGGATGGATTTGGTGGGGCCCCTGATCAGAACCACCAAGGGTCAACAATATATTCTAGTAATAGTAGACTATGCTACCAGGTACCCCGAAGCCATTCCGTTGAGAGCTGCCACCGTCAAAAACATAGCTAGGGAGCTAGTACAACTGTTCGCTCGAGTCGGAATTCCTAAAGAGATCCCAACTGATCAAGGAACACCTTTTATGTCGAAAGTCATGCGAGACTTATGTAAGCTACTAGGTATACAACAGATCCGAACCTCTGTTTATCACCCTCAATCCGATGGTCTAGTAGAACGTTTTAATAAGACCCTGAAAAGCATGCTTAGGAAGACGATGCAAAAGGATGGGAAAAATTGGGATCAGCTGCTCCCGTATCTCATGTTTGCGGTTCGAGAAGTACCGCAGGCTTCGACTGGATTTTCCCCCTTTGAATTATTATACTCTCGGAAACCACGGGGCCTATTGGACATGGTCAAAAAATCGTGGGAACATCAACCTTCCCCTTTACAAACTATCATTGAGCATCTGGAACAGATGAGAGAAAGAATAAATGTTATTGTTCCCTTAGTGAAAGAAAACCTGGAGAAAGCCCAGGCTCAACAACAACAAATTTATAATAGGGGAGCAGTTGCGAGGGAATTTCAGATTGGGGACAGAGTACTGGTGCTAGTTCCAACCCAAGAGTGTAAATTCTTGGCATCCTGGCAGGGACCTTATGAAGTGGTGGAAAAGGTGGGGCCAGTCAACTATAAGGTCAAGCAACATGACAGAAGACGGCAGCATCAAATTTACCACGTCAATTTGTTGAAAAAATGGCATGGCTCCGAAGTGCTGCTCACCCACTTTTCCCCAGACCCTCTGGAAGAAGAAACGGGTGCGGTAGCCGTGGGAGACCTGGCTCCGGCACAAAAACAGGAACTACAAGAATTCCTATCCCAAAACAAAGATGTTTTTTCCCGGACACCTGGTCGAACCCACCTTATACAACATAAGATCGTCACGGAACCAGGGAAAAAGGTAAGGCTACCCCCGTATCGAGTTCCAGAAGCCAAAAGGAAATTGATTAAATAAGAGGTGGGTAAAATCCTGGAGATGGGAATAATCGAGGAATCCCATTGTGAGTGGGCTAGCCCGATAGTTCTGATCCCGAAGCCGGATGGAACTATCCGATTTTGCAACAATTTCAAAAGGTTAAATGAGATATCGCGGTTTGATGCATACCCCATGCCCCGTATAGATGAACTAATCGAGCAATTAGGTAACACTCGATACATCAGCACCCTTGATCTTACGAAGGGATATTGGCAAGTGCCGCTGGCCAAAGAAGATAAAGCCAAAACCGCTTTTGCCACACCTGAAGGACTATATCAGTATAGGGTCCTACCCTTTGGTTTGCATGGCGCTCCCGCAACATTTCAAAGATTGATGGACCGAATTCTGAGACTGTATCAGGATTTTGCAGCTGCCTACTTGGATGACGTTGTAATCCACAGCACGACCTGGGAACAACATCTACAACACCTGGAAGCAGTAACTGGAGCATTGCGAGCAGCAGGATTAACGGCCAACCCAAATAAATGTTGTCTGGGGGCTAGGGAGGCCAATTACCTGGGTTATACGATCGGGAGAGGATTGATTATGCCCCAAGATCAGAAAGTACAATTAATCAAGAACTGGCCCAAACCAGCTACCAAGAAGCAAATTCGAACGTTTTTGGGACTGGCAAGTTACTATCGGTGTTTCATCCCAGGGTTTGCAGCCATGGCCGCCCCTCTACACGATCTGACGAAGATGAGCTGTCCGGAGAAAATAAATGGACCGACTTGGAAGAGAGGGCTTTCCAAGACTTAAAAGCAGCTCTCACTTCTCAACCCGTCTTACAGGTACCAGACTTCAGTAAGCCTTTCATGGTACAAACTGATGCTTCAGACACTGGGATTGGAGCCATACTGTCGCAAGAGATTGAAGGACTGGAGCATCCTATTCTGTATATCAGCCGTAAGTTGAATCCGGCCGAAAAACACTATTCCACGATAGAGAAAGAATGTCTAGCAATCAAATGGGCCCTAGACTATTTGAAGTATTATTTATTGGGAAGACAATTTATAATATACACAGATCATGCGCCATTAACATGGATGTTACAAAATATGGATAAAAACCATAGAATTACGCGGTGGGGTCTTAGTCTGGAAAGATTTCAATTTCAGACGGTCTATAGACCCGGAAGGAAACAAAGAAATGTAGACACCCTCTCCCGAATGTACTGTTTGTTTTTTTTCTAGATCGCCCGAGGTCGGGGCTGATCTCAGGGGGAGGGAATGTAAGAGGACACGGGTAAGGGTCATCTCTAACAGGTATTTCCGAAACGAAACACTGAAAATGCTAGAGATTGACTTTAGCAATATGGCGGACAAAAAGAATCAGCTGACCAGTAGATGGAAAGCGTCTACCTTAAACAATGAGACACAGCTGAGACGCATCAGGAACCGGAATATAAGTGCCCCGGAAGCAGTGAACAGGGCGGAAGCCGGTAAGGTGAATGCGTTTTGGAGGAAAAGAGGTGCATGTTAAGGATCGGGCTAATGAACAATGAACAATGAACTACTGCAAGGAGAAAGGTTTATGATTTTGGATTACGGACACTGTTTTAGGATACATCGCGGATTGGCTTTATTACGAACTTTTGGAACTCGGAACGGATCAGGACTAAGGGAACGGATTACGGACTGTATTAGGAAGACAGTTATTGGAAGAAACGCCATGGATCTGAGGACAGTAAAGTGTAGTGTAAGTACTACCTTCGTTTACATAAACTATCCCCCGGAGACACCACAATATCTTTAAGATTACATGATTTATGATGTTGAGTGTACTTGTATTTGGTGATTATTTCATTAGAATTCCTAGTAAATTAACCAACCGTACAACATTAGTATAATTCCCTAGCTCAAAATTGTGTTTTATTAATTAATTAACGTGGAATTGTATCCAATATACAATAAATATTTAATGGTATCATGGTAAGATGGTTTGTTTAAATTTACTATCTTTGTAAAAATGCAATAAGCCGTGTTCATAATAATGGCAGATTAATAAAATTAATAAAGTTAGGAGATAAATATAATAAATTAACCTAAATACTCATAGTGGTATAACAAATCTGTTATATGGTGGTAAAATCCATTTAACGTATTAGTGAAAAACACAATGTTGCTGTGATATGAAACACCAATTTTGGATTAAAAAAAAATCACAAACATTAACTGTCATGTCATTTACCAAAAGCCAGAGGCTACCAAGCAAGCAATGAGTACAAGGCAGGGTACACCCTGGATGGGGCACCAGTCCATTGCAGGGCAAGTGCAAGCCAATCTTACATGGGGACAATTTGGAGGCCACGGTAAAGGCCAAAGGGGGAAATTTGGCTCGGACACTAGGATAACTCCCTACTCTTCTTGAGAAATGCCTGGGGATCTTTAATGACCACTGAGAGTCAGGACCTTGATTTAACGTCTCATCGAAAGACGGCACCCACTACAGTATAGTGTCCCTGCCACTATACTGGGGCATTAGGACCCACATGGACCGGAGGGTGGGAGTTCCCCGCTGGTCCCACTAACATCTCTTCCAGCAGAAATCATAGCTTCCCGGGAGGTTTCCCATCTAGGTACTGACCAGGCTCAAAGTTGCTTAGCTTCTGTCAGTAGCCAATTGAGATCTGCAGAGTGATATAGCTGTTGACCAACATTATCTGTACACATTAAGAATAGCTCACCAATTTCTTTTTATTTGGAATTTTCAAGCCAAGCGACACTGTCTTTTGTGCCTTCAAACATGCCTAACATTACATTTTTTTGGAGTATCCCAGCATTTTACCCAGAAAAAAAATCATAGTTATTGCATTTAAACACTTTTCATCGCAAAGAATCTCAAACTGCTTCACTTACAATACAGAATAAGAGCGAACCATTTTCCCACCACTGAAGTGCTGCACTCATCAACGTGATATCTGGAAGTCATTATACCTGAGTTGCCCAGCTACACAATAGATCAGGTAGAGACACAAGTTGTCACGGACGTCCAAAGGGACTAACCGTGGGGAGCAGGAGAGCGGAAAAAGACCCATATGCATAGCGGCGAGACGGGGGAAAAAGGCCCGGGCTCAATAGTGCAAAGAGTTCAGGAATGTCGTATAGAAACCTATGCCCTCAGGGAGCGGACGTGGGGCGCCCTGGTGCTAGGCGGGTCTCAGGACATCCGAACGTCAATACTGAGCCAGGACAGAGTGCAAGACCCGGAAATATATAGCCCAAGGGAAAGAGAGGGACAGGAAGGACAGCAGACCGGAAACTAGGGACAGGACAGAGAAGGAGCGCCCTCTGGCTGCAGAGGGCGTGGCAGTACCCCCCCCTTCATGGGCGGTTCCCGACGCCCATACAAATAAATAAGCTGCACAGCACTGGGGGGAGGAAAAACCTCATTTAACTGAAAGGAAACCTCCGGGAATCCACGGCTGAGAGCTACCCCTTCCTCCGGGGTGTAAACCTTTATTGGGTGGAGGAAGGGGGGGTAGAGTAGAGCTCCGGAGACTTAAAACAAAAAAGTACACAAGCACAAACACAACATACAAAAGACTGATCCCAATGCCGAACCAGGAGGATAGGGAGACCCAGAAATATATAGCCCCAGACTACAAGACACACCGGAAGAACAAGTAAAGCACACAGAAACTAGGAAAAAGGAGAAAGAGCGCCCTCTAGATGTAGAGGGCGTGACAGCAGGTACTGATCAAAGTCAATATTTGGTCAGAAGAAATTAACACAATTCGCAATTGTTAAATATTTCTAGCAAAATATGTACTTGGTGATACATACTAATACCAAAATGTGTTCCTTGTGCAAAAATGATAAAGTATAGACCAAGCAGGAGAAAACTTGAAGGTTTCCACATAATCTCTCCCTGTCTTATAATTTAGCTGCAGATTAACAGTAATTTTCATGTTACCTGTGTTTTATGGTATCTTATTTCATAGTAAACTATGAAATAGGTTATGCTCCAGACACCTCCCATTTAACTACCTACCCAGTTCCTGGAACTTTATGTATTATTTCCAATTACAGTCTTACATCAGTTCTTACAAACCACACCTAATTACTATACCTCCAGCCAGCTCTGCATCTGTCATGGAGCATGTACTTCCGACCCGTTTTTCATCAACTAAATATTCTTGTCATGTCTTGTAAGTGGTTTCTCTTTCATAATATTTTACCAATGTCTGGATGTTCTGACAAACACTTTTTTTGTTATGTTCCACATCCTGTCTTTAGAGGGCACTCCTACCCTTTTCTATTATGATTAGGTTCTATTATTTCCCGATGTGTCTCATTTGTATTTTGGTTTAAAAGCCTAGTGTCTCCGCAGATCCTGGCTCGGCATTGGAAGACAGACGTCCGGAAGCCCGGAAGCCTGCAAGCCCACCTACCAGCAGGTCCCGGAGTGACCCGATGGCAAAGGCTTCTCCCCGGCGTCCTGACCTTCTGAGTCCGGGGCTCAGGGTATCTGGTCCCATTATGCTTAAGTTCTGTGTTCCCCGTCTTGGATCCCCTTCCCAGGAATTTTAACTGTCTTCATCCCGGATGGATCTGGCCTTTGGACTACAGACAGTGCCCTGATTACCCTTTTTGGACCCCTTTGGACTTGGTTGCCTTCCCTCTGTCTGTCTACCTGTCCTGACCCTACTGTATCTTCCCCTGATGTTCCTCTCCATACCCTTCCAGATTATACTATCACGCATAGGGTCTTTAACTACGCACTACACGGGAGTCAGAACCGGCATCCGTGACATTCTTAGGCCATTCTTTAGGAATAGGTGTAGTCTTCTGTTACGTCCCAGTGTGTGGTCCATGTGTGTTTTTGTTGCTATGTTCCACTTCATGACATTGATTGTTCTTCCTTCCCCATCGGTCCATCATTACACCATTGTTTCGGCATTACTGTATGTCATCTTCAATCAACTCTCGACCAATCAGAACTCAGCTTATTCAGTATATAACATGGAGGTTTTCAGAATGATGTGGCCTTTTGCTTGACTTCGGTTCTGCTTGGCTCAGTTTAGTTTCGTTTTCATTTTGCTTTGGCTTTGCTTCTCCATTTTCATTTGTTTCGCTTCGTGTGTGTTTTCATGTAGCTTCGGCTTTTTTGGGTTTGTGTTTGTCTCCTTGTGCTTTTGTTAGTTTGTATTATCTTTACTTAGCCATTACCTTGTCCAAACTTATTACATCAACCTCTGTGCTCTTTTGTACCCTATTCCTTATGTTTACTCTTGTTTTCCCTTATTTGTATTCGTAGTTCACTTGTGTATTTGTGTGAACTTTTGTGTATAGGGTTAGTTTAGGTTGTCAGGTACATTCTACACATGAAGTTGATCTTTGTATTAGTAGCACTAGTTTAGGACGCGTGAGTGCCTTTTGTCTTGTATGGTTTTGGGTAGTTCCTAAAGGTTAGCCAGGGCGTTAGAAGACGCAGATGACCGAGTGTTTCGGGTTTTTTTTTTTGGTAGATAGGTCAGCTTTCCCTCACTTTATTAGCCAGCTCCATTTTGTTTGTTATTTTCTTTTATTTGGCACCACTCTAGTTCCCTTTCCCTGTGTGTTATTGTGTCCTATTTACTGTACATATCAGTCACTTATTCACTTGAAAATAAATTCCTTTTGCACCAGACTTGTTGTCACGCTTCCTAAGTCCCTCACCAGACACCTGCATCCAAATCCATCCTAAATGTTACACCCCTTTACCCCTAGACACTTGGGTAACATCTCCTCTACTGCTTGTCAGGGCATTCCTTACTATCTCACCAAACAACTCGGGCACTGGTCTTCTGAGGCATACCACACATAAATCAATACTTATACACTGATATTATGATATCTAAAACCAAATTTGTGTTGAACTGCCTGGAGGAACCTAACTATTCAGGCCATTGGTCCCAGTGGTTATTTTCTTCTTCCAGATTTTTCAGGATCTTAACAAAAAATCACTTTTCTACTAACAGAATCAGTGTATCTAAAGTTTGTTCAACTTACAGTAGATCTTAGGACACTTCAGTTAGGCAGCTCGCTTCTTTTCCCTTTACTCCTATCCACTCATGAACTCACTGTAAAAAAGGTAAGAGTATGTAAGTTGGTCTGAATTTCATCTATTGGAAATTTCTCATTTTGGAAAAAATCACCATAATGGCTTTACAATAAAGTACTCAATTATGATATGTGAATTTTTAAAATACTGCCTTTTTGTGAATACATAATGCATATTAGATGGTAAGGATAAAAATAGTTCAATGAAACCAAAGTATTCTCACTTTGATATACAAACTTGACAGAAAATGATAGAAAAACATTATGTTTATTTTTCTCAGTTTATCGCTAGAGTCATGCTACCTACGTAATCCGGAATGGTGTCTGTCTCTCCATTTTACACCAATAGATGTAAATAATATGTACAAGAAGTACACTAGGTGTGGAAAACTCCATTATTGATCATTTGAATCAAAACTGCTCTCTTACAGTATGCAAGTGAATATTCATCACCAGAATCTTGTGTTTTTTATGTTTATTACTGTTGGGGTGCAGTTTAAACAAATTCAGTATATTTAAATGTTAATTGTGCTAAGAAATTGCAGGAAACACAACATTATTTTCTCAGGCAACTGAAAAGAACACTCTCGGGATCTGACCGGCAGCCTGAAGCCAATCAGAAATGATATAAGAGAGAAACAAACACTTAAAAAAGTAATCAAAAAAGGAAAGTAGTGCCAGAAAGTAAATAAAACATTTGCTGAACATTTTTCTGTATGATTAAAATCTGTAATTTATCTTTCCAATAAAAATTGCTTCAAGGAACTATTTTTAAATGTTCATTTAGCATGTACACTTTGCAGAATAAGTTCAATAATGCACTTAAAGGATTAACAAATGAGAAGCTGTTATCTTTTAAGTTGATTATGCTTAACATATGCTTACAGTACAAACCATAGCTGCACAATATATGATGAAACTATAGCTGCGTCCTCAATGATTAATGCGGCCATATGGTAAAGGATGAAGATTTCAGAAATCTCTTTTCCTCTGGGCAACTTTCATGCCTTAGCTAACACTTTATGAATACTTTCTTCTTCATAATCTGGTTATTTCGCATGTCTCTAAATATGAGGCAGCATCCAGGATATATACTGTATGTTGAGTTACATGTTATGGGATCTACAGTTAGCAGTGGGAAGAGCAAACTAAACAGTTTTCCATGATTTCAGCGCTCACAGGAGTTGATGGCACTTGGCTGACACTCACCAAACTGGAAATCCTACTAAAAAAACTACATTGCCCTTACTTAATTTTTTTTACATTTCCCACAGTGATCCTGGGTCTCTCTTCAAAATTTCTGTACGTTCAACAAGGAGACAAGTACTGTATATACTGTGGAGTCTGTAGGTTACACATGTCTTAGGAGCAAAGTGTTGTGATTGGATTTTTTTTTAATTAAAACTGATATACTGTAGTACAAATATAAATTGTTGAAGCACAGAATGGGAAACATCATTCTATTTAAATCATACATTTACTTTCCCTCTTGCATTAGGTATTTCTCTTTGCTGTTAATGTAAGTAAGAAACAGACCACTGTGACCACAGATCACTATAGGTGGGATTTTCTGTGCAATTATCCACCATAATTGCCTGCTGTTATAAACAACTGACTGGGACTGAACAAGTAAACTGTAAAAAAGTGGTGAAGGGTGAAAGTGTGAAGATGATATAATATAATAATTTTGTTTTCAAAAACAGCATCCTTAGTTTACTAAAATAATCCATGTGCAGCAACAAAACTAAAAAATGGTGAATTGCATGGATAGGAAACATGGATTTGACTACTTAAAATTTAAATTGCTTCAGAATAACTTACAGACTGAAGAAGAAACAGCACATCTGTTACAAAACACATTCAGCCTCAAGGTGGATCCCTGCTAAGATGGCAGTATAGCTTGGATGTGCCCATTTTTCATTTTTAAATTAAGCTACATTTTGGTCTATGGCTGGTTTCACACCCCTCGTGACTCTTCAAAAATTGAGCTCTCTGGACCCCCCTTCAGCCCATAACTAAAGCAAAGAAAGCCAAGAAGAAGCTTCTTACAGTACCTCAGAGGCTACTACTGTACATCAGATACCACATTTTATTATAATGACTCACCAGAGCATGGCTCTTTGATGCATGGCTCCAATGGCAGTGAGATTTTATTTTGGATTGCCTTAGGGACTCTCTGAAAACTGAGCAATTCACTAATGTCAATTTGTCTAAGACACTCTGAGTACCATCCAGTCTTGCCTTCGGGACTTGGAAGAAAGTATTGCAGCTGCTCTGTCATGTGTCAAGAAAGAAAGTAAGTGGGTGGATATCATTTGGGATGCACAGTATTAAAACTCCAACAGTATCAGAGAGCTGGAGAAAGAAATAGCCATGCCAATATTCTATCTGGCTGAATTGCAGGATAGAAGCCATTGATCTAATTGTATATATAAAATGGCCAACCTTGCTGTATACCACAAAGCCTACTGAAGTCATGCAAACATATAGGATTTATGTCAGCTGTGGCACATGGAAAGACAGGTTTTGATGGTCTTCTTTACAGAGTGCTCTGCATGATAAAATTCCCATTATGAAAAATGATATATTGTATTTCTTATTTCTATGATCCACATTTCACTTCTACCAAAATACCAAGAACTAATATAACTAGTTTAATTTGGAGAGGTATGTGATAAATGTTTCTAGAGCACAAATTAACAACATTTCAAAGCTAACTTTATATTAAATATTACTACAGGGCTTTTTAGTTAAGGATGTTTAGAACGTGGTTAGATTTTAGAGCATCAGTCTCAAAATGCCCAATTGAAGAATCTTATTTAGACAATTATACTCCAGGATCTTTTGTTTTTTGCTCCCAAGACTGTCTGCGCTGGTTAAATAGGTAGAAGCTGTCTAAACATTGCAGACTCATGAGATATTTGCAATAAAGTTTGTGCTTTTGTTTGTAAGTACTCAGCTTGCTCTCCACACATATTAAAACAAAATAAGAGCTCAATAGCAGTTTGCTAATTTCCCTCCGTAAGTATGGAAGGCTTTGAATAGTTAAGTGATCAATTTAGTTCACGTTCTTTTGAATTGTCAAAGAAATTGTTGTCAAAAAGCAAAACAGGATTTGCAGAGCCCAGGATGGATTTCACACTTAAGCTAAAGTTAGAAGAAATGCATCTGATCACATTTTGGTTGCCTGTAAGAGAAAAATATTGATCTGTTTCAGACCATGCTATTGAAATATTCCAATATGATACCATTTCCCATAACTAACTGTACAGTACCTGTGTGAGCTGGCCTGTTAATGGAGCAAGACCTGGAAGTTGCCATTAGCTTGTCCTCTGATTAAGAGAGTTTGCTCACTGTCACGATTATAGTTCCCCCTCCTTAAGGGCGCTCCAGCCCTTTCACTTTAGACTTTATTCTGTGCACCTGATCCCTATTCCCAGCCCACCTTAAAAGCCAGGCGCTGACGCTCATCCGGGCTCTGCATCTGGTTTCCGCACCGTGCGAGTCCGGGACCTGGAAGCGCCTGGTCCCGTTAAGGTTTTAACCTCTGTTCCTGTTCCTGTTCCTGTTCCTGTTCCTGTTCCTGTTCCTGTTCCTGTTCCTGTTCCTGTAACAACCACTAACCAGCCCAGACCAGCTCCGAAGAGGTCTAATCAGTCCCAGCAGGTGGGGGATAATTACAAACGCCGCCGCACGTGTTAATTCTCTTCAGACGTCTTACCGTGCGGCAGGCTGCATTATTTAAGCCGCTCTTACTCGCATATCAATGCTCGGTATTGAGTTCCCTACTTGTGGCTCTACCTAGCGTTTCTTGCACTTTGCCTTCTGGATTTTCTGACCTCATCGTTTTGCCTTCGGACTACGCTTCTTGCCTTGCCCCGTGGATTGTTTACTACCTGTGATTATTTTTGGTATCGACCCTGTTGCTCTTGTCCCGACCACGTATCTGTCTCTCGTTTTGGGATTGTTCGCCACCAGTGCTGTTTACTGATCTTGACCTACCTTTCGCCTCCGGATTACGACCCAGCTCCTGGATAGCTCTGTCCGCCTACTCACCGCCCCAGGAATCCTGCATCTGCATTGGATCCTTTCATCACAACCCAGCCATCGTTACAGAATACCGAGCCTACAGTATGGATCCCGCGGATGCGCAAGCTCTTCGTTCTCTCCTCCACCAGCACTCCCAAGCTCTAACTCAGTTACAGCAGTCGGTTCAACTGCTTACCAATCACGTTGCCTGGCTTTCGTCCCCCCCAGCGCCCCCGGCACCTTCAACAGCTCCTCCTGCAGTTTCTTCCGCACAAGCCGCGGCCCCGCCCACCCCTCCCTCAACCTTACCGTTTGTTCTTCCTGAAAAATATGACGGTAATCCTTCTGGTTGCAGAGGCTTCATTACTCAATGTTACCTCTCTTTTCATCTGCATCCGGAGCGTTTTCCTACGTCGCAAGAACAGATTGGTTTTGCGATCTCCCTGTTGACAGGCAAGGCTTTAGATTGGGCTTCCGTTTTTTTTACCAGAGCTGACCCGCAACCCATGGATTTCAACGGCTTTGCGGAACGTCTTCAGGCACGTTAATCACAAAACAATCTGGACTTGGTTCACCTTCGGCTCTCGGCGATTCAACAGGGTGATAGACCTCTACAGGACTATGTGGAAGAATTTCAGTCTCTTGCCACAGAATCCGCCTGGAACCCAGAGGCGCTGGTTTGCCTTTTTTGTAAGGGTTTGTCAGAGGAGTTAAAGGATCACTTGGTGTTCATGCCAATTAACTCTCATTCCCTGGAAGGAGCAATCTCCCAGGTCCTGGAATTGGACACCCGCATCAAAATCCGGAAAGCAGACAGACTCACTGGAAGCAGATATGGTCCTCCTGAGGCATCGCTTCCTGCTTTGCCAGCTCTGCCACATGCTCCTCTTTCCCTTCAAGAAAAGGAAAGGCGCCGCCGGGAGGGACGATGTTTATACTGTGCCTCCCCTAACCATCGGCTTGCTGCTTGTCCTTCAAGACCTTCGTCTGCACCTCGTGCTCTACCGCAGCCTTCAGCTAAGGTCAGCAGTGCTGTTTTTTCCTCTGCCTCTTCGGGCACGCTGTTTCCGGCGGAATTGTCATGGTCTGATATTCATCTTCCCCTGTCGATTTTTGTTGATTCAGGTGCAGAAGGATCATTCATAGACGCTTCCTTCGTCCACCGATGGAATATCCCCGTGGTCTCTGTATCACCCCCCGTCAGCATCCTAGCCCTGGATGGTTCTCCACTCACCCCTGCTCAGGTTTCTCTACAAACCATCCCACTCTCTCTCAGGGTGGGGGCCACTCATACAGAAGAAATCTCATTTCTTCTCCTGGACTCGCCTGCATATCCGCTAATCCTGGGCCTTCCCTGGCTCAGGAAGCACGACCCCCACATCTCCTGGGCCAAGAATGAGATCATTGCCTGGAGTCATTTTTGCCATGCTAATTGTTGTCGTCTCCCTGTTAAGGTCTCCGCCGCTCTTCTCCCTGTGGATGCTCTACCTTCCATTCCACCTCAATATATTCACCTGAAACAGGCATTCGACAAACAACGGGCTCTCTTGCTTCCCCCTCATCGAACTTATGACTGTGCCATCGATCTATTGCCAGGATCACTCCCCCCCAAGGGTCGCATTTACCCTTTAACCCAAAAGGAGAATCAGGCCTTACAGGACTACATTAAGGAAGCCCTGGACTCTGGTTTTATTCGCCCCTCCTCTTCTCCTGCCTGTGCTGGTTTCTTTTTTATCGAAAAGAAGGATGGCTCATTGCGCCCATGCATTGACTACAGGGGGCTGAACTCAATCACAATTAAACATCGCTACCCTCTGCCTCTAATTCCAGCGGCTTTGGAGTCCTTACGTGGAGCCACCATCTTTTCAAAACTGGATTTACGTGGGGCTTATAATCTTATCAGGATTCGGGAGGGGGACGAATGGAAGACGGCTTTTATGACTACGCATGGGCACTATGAATACCAAGTCATGCCCTTTGGCCTTGTCAATGCTCCAGCTGTCTTCCAGTCTTTTATGAATGATATTTTTAGGGATATTATTGGTAGCTTTGTCCTGGTATATCTTGATGACATTTTGATTTTTTCTACCGACCCTCAGGATCATGTCCGCCATGTACAGGAGGTCTTGTCAAGATTGATTGACAATAGGCTCTATGCTAAGTTGGAAAAGTGTGTGTTCCATGTTTCCAAGATCCATTTCCTCGGTTACAGTATCTCTCCTCTGGGTGTGGCAATGGACTCATCGAAGGTAGCAGCTATTAACGACTGGCCAGTCCCGCGCAATCTAAAGCAGATACAGCGTTTTCTGGGTTTTGCTAACTTTTACAGGCGGTTCATAAGGAATTTTAGTTCAGTTGTTGCACTCATCTCTGCTCTAACTCGCAATCGACCTGGCCGAGGCAAGTGGAACACAGAGGCGGATAAGGCATTCCTACGCTTAAAGCACCTTTTCAGCACCGCTCCTCTTCTCCGTCACCCAGATCCCTCCCGGCCCTTTGTAGTGGAAGTGGATGCCTCTGCCTATGGGGTTGGGGCAGTCCTCTCCCAGCGTCAGGATGAAGGACAGGTTCTACATCCATGTGCCTTCTTCTCCAAGAAGCTCTCCCCTGCCGAAGTGAATTATGATGTCGGTAATCGCGAGCTCCTTGCAATCAAGCTGGCCCTTGAGGAATGGAGGCACTGGCTGGAGGGGGCTCAGCATCCTTTTGTTATTATCACGGACCACAAGAACTTGGCCTACATTCAATCGGCTAAACGCCTCAATTCTCGTCAAGCTCGCTGGTCTCTGTTCTTCTCGCGCTTCAACTTCATGATCACCTATACCCCTGGATCTAAGAATGGTAGGGCAGATGCTCTTTCCAGGCTTCACGACCCCCTGGATTTGGATTATGCACCTGAACCGATAATTTCAACTGACCGTGTCGTGGCAGCAGTTCGTTGCTCGATTGAGGATCAAGTCAAGCGGGCCATGGACAAGACTACCATCCCCCTCCATTGCCCCGTGGACAAACTATTTGTGGTGGATAATTTACGTTCGGCGGTTTTACAGTGGAGCCATGATTCACGGTTCGCAGGCCACCCTGGGGTCAAACGTACGTTGGATCTCCTGAGTAAGGACTTCTGGTGGCCTACCATGAGGGCGGATGTAGCAGAATATATTCGAGCATGTCCTACCTGTGCCAGAACCAAGACCCCGCGTGCCAGAAAGATGGGTCTCTTGCACCCCCTCCCGGTCCCCTACCGCCCTTGGTCTCACATAGGGGTGGATTTCATCACGGATCTCCCCAACAGTCAAGGTAATACGGTTGTCATGGTGGTCTCGGATCGATTTTCCAAATCAGCCCACTTTGTTCCGCTTTCAGCCTTACCCACGGCCCAGGAGATGGCAATGTTGTTTGTCCAGCACATATTTCGTCTTCATGGATTGCCCAGGGATGTGGTCTCAGACAGAGGTCCCCAGTTTATCTCGGCCTTTTGGAAAGCTTTTTGTCAAGCCCTGGGTACTCATGTGTCCTTAACGTCGGGATATCACCCTGAAGCCAACGGGCAGGTGGAGAGAACTAATCAGACGCTCCTGGCTTTCCTTAGAGCCTTCACTTCATCTTCCCAAGATGATTGGTCATCTTTACTTCCTTGGGCAGAGTACGCTCATAACTCCCTTACATCCTCCTCCACAGGCATCTCCCCCTTCCTTTGCTCCTTAGGCTACCAACCTTCCCTCATCTCAGACGCCCCTCTGGTTACGACAATTCCTTCTTTGAGACAATACATCTCGAAGTTAAGAAGGATCTGGAAGGTGGCTAGGACATCTCTCCTCAAGTCAACTCAGCGCCAGGCCGCTTTTGCCAACAGACGTCGTAGACCTGCCCCTAGGTTCAGGAAGGGTCAGTTCGTCTGGCTGGCCACAAAGAATTTACCCTTGCGCCTATCCTCCAAGAAGCTAGGTCCCAAGTATATAGGCCCTTTCCGGATCCTCTCTCGAATTACACCGGTCACCTACCGACTAGCGCTCCCCCCCACTTTCAGAATCCATTCTGCCTTCCACGTCTCTCTTCTAAAACCATTTCACCGTTCACCCCTGGTGGCCCCTCCTGCTCGTCCTCCACCTCCTCGTACTGTTCAGGGGCGTCCGGCGTATACTGTTAATAAGATCCTGGACTCGAGATGGCACCGTAATACTTTGCAGTATCTTGTGGATTGGGAAGGGTATGGACCAGAGGACAGATCTTGGGTTCCAGAAAGGGATATTCTCGATCCAGCGCTCATCACTGACTTTCATCGCAATTTTCCCCAGCGACCATCTCGGGCGTCGGGAGCCGCCCGTGAAGGGGGGGGTACTGTAACAACCACTAACCAGCCCAGACCAGCTCCGAAGAGGTCTAATCAGTCCCAGCAGGTGGGGGATAATTACAAACGCCGCCGCACGTGTTAATTCTCTTCAGACGTCTTACCGTGCGGCAGGCTGCATTATTTAAGCCGCTCTTACTCGCATATCAATGCTCGGTATTGAGTTCCCTACTTGTGGCTCTACCTAGCGTTTCTTGCACTTTGCCTTCTGGATTTTCTGACCTCATCGTTTTGCCTTCGGACTACGTTTCTTGCCTTGCCCCGTGGATTGTTTACTACCTGTGATTATTTTTGGTATCGACCCTGTTGCTCTTGTCCCGACCACGTATCTGTCTCTCGTTTTGGGATTGTTCGCCACCAGTGCTGTTTACTGATCTTGACCTACCTTTCGCCTCCGGATTACGACCCAGCTCCTGGATAGCTCTGTCCGCCTACTCACCGCCCCAGGAATCCTGCATCTGCATTGGATCCTTTCATCACAACCCAGCCATCGTTACAGTTCCTGGTCCTGGTCCTGGTCCTGGTCCTGGTCCTGGTCCTGGTCCTTAATTCCTTGTCTTGACGGATCTCCTGGCTTTGGACTTACTCTTGTGTTTTTGGATACCCTCTAAGGATTACTCTCTTGGATTGTTTGCCTCGGCCACACCTCCCCCGTGCACCAGGGCACTTTGGACACGCCCCCCTGTTTTCAGCCCCGTATTCCTGCATGACGTTTCCCCACTTCTTTGGATTGTGTCATCCGCATAGGGTCTGGAAAGAACTGTTCGTTACACTCACAAAAGCAGCTCCAATTCGCACATTAACACTGTTGGTAAGATACTGCTTACAGTATAATTGACATTTGGGCTCTGTTATGATCCATATACTTTATATGACAAGAAACATTTCTGATAATACTAAACAGGTTTATTGTATTATGTTATGTAATAAAGTTGAGTTTTTAAATACAAATATTTAAATTGTTCATGTGGAGGAGTTATAAATTTTGTACATCTGTCTTAAAAATTTAATACACCCATTCCTTGAATTATGAACACACAGTTGACATGCATTTTAATACCTGTTTTTTTCTGTGATTATTAAGAGACTTTTGTTACAGCTAACGGAAGACACCATCTTAATAGATCCTCATTGTTTGATCCACAACACGTTCGCAGAGCATCTGCATTTTTCAAATTTTTACACTTTAAAATTTAAAAAGTTTAATTTCAAATATACATTTTATCTTGTCTATTTTTCTTAGTAACTACTGTACTTGGGTAAGAAGGTTATTATTGCATACAAACAACACTGTTCTTTGACAATTCTAGGGTCTGTTAGGGTAAAAACAAGTAATGCTGGGGGATTTTCCAAACCTCAGGAACGAATAAAGTTTAGCGTTAAGAAATTAACATTTTTTTGGTCTATACATTTTCTCCTTACAGATAGATTGATTGATTGAGAGAGGTTTAATATGGTATCACTTCACTTATTTGTTTATTTCTTTTTGCTTTTATATCTTGATATTAATCACTTCAAACACTCACCTCACCACATACCTCCTTATAACTTCTCTGCATCTGCTCTGCTGCCAGAGCTCCTTCCCATTCCTCAAAACCCATGGCATGTTCACGCTTGTTTCTGTCTGCAGTGGTGGAATGAGCTATACATTGAAATCTAAATTGCTTAGTCCCTGACTATCCTTTGGCATCTACTCAAGACTTTTTAGACAGCACCTACAATATTTCTCACAGTGCTGTGAAGTTTTTCCACCAACTGATACTGTATTCTGTTCTTCTAATAAAAGTCCATCTCTACATACTGTACAGTAAATAAATATCTGACAGTTGTAGTTTACAGTACATCACTCCCTCCTTATGCAAGCTTTTTTAGTAACTTTATTTCTTCTTATTTGAGCTCTGAGATTATGCTACTGGAAGATATAAATCAGGATATAGTGAAACCTAAAGATAGGTCCGAAAGGCAATTCAGATCTTTAAACTTATTTTAAATGAAAATGTAACAGTCACATCTGGGCTGGGAGTGGCTTGCTGCCTGTGGTTGCCACCGGAAATCACAGCATTCCCACAAGCACTTGCATTCCCTCCGAACCAGTAAGGACCAGGGCAGGTCACCTGTCTGTTCTACCTGGGAGCTAGTGCTCCAATGCCTTCAATTAAGCACTGCATTTACAGTAAGTTCTGAAAAAACACTGGATCAGTGACATTGGAGCTAACTGAGATAGTGCAGTCTCCCAGTTACTTTAGAAATCCTACCTTTATGCAACACAGAATCTCAGAAAGAAAGTAGGGCCATTACTTCAGCCTCTTGATAAACACCCACAGCACTGATCTAGTGGCGTGCCTCCCTCTCAACCCATTTTTCACCGGGCTCTCCCTACCAGCCTCAATAGGCTCTTCTTGCCAGCTTTTCAGCCTGTCCACCGTCTCCATCACATTTTCACTATCTGGTCTTCCAAAGGCTCATTGAGGAATCCATGTCCTGCGTATAGATCTCAGTGTGTCAATCCAACCACGACAAAGCACAGCAGCTGTGCACAGCATAACAGTAACCTTATTTAATTAAGTCTAAGTTGCCAAATAATTCAACCTTACTTAACATCATACTCATGAGCACTCTAGACAACTAGCTGCTGACTGTATTTGGGAATAATTGTGATTGTTTCAGTATCATATGATAGAAGCAACTTGAAAGCAAATCAGCTCCATCTTAATCTACCTAAACACAGCTTTTAAGAACTTTAATAAACAGGTTTTTCTAGGCCTTAAAAATCTGGATAATTTCTCTAATCTTTAAGTAGGAAAACAGCTTCCAATTTTAATAATGAGTTGCATGATCTTGTACCACCCTTTCATTTAAGATGCAGATCCTTTTTATCTGAACCTTGTCAGAGTAGCTCTTGGCTTTGAGAGTGAAACATTTCAAAATGTTGCTGCTGCCAATGACCAGAACAATCTGCAGAGCAAGCTGGAAGCATCCAATTTAATATTTCATAAGGTAATAAGTTGTATGATTAAATCTTTTCTGCCTGACACTTGCACTTGTTAATACTGCTTGTTACAAAAATTAATAGCTGAGCAGAAAACAATCCAGAGGCAGAGGTCGTGGCCAGAATAGGGTCAGAGAGGTAGAGTCCAGCGGGCAGAAGTTAGAGGGCTAAGACAGACTAGGAAACAGGCGGGGTTCAGAACAGAGGGTTCCACAGGGCACAGTCAAAGAGAAGGGAATCAGTGTCGATAAAACTGGGACGTAAGCCAAGAAGACCAGAAGAGGAAAAAACTCAGAGTGGACTCAGGGAGCTTGATCTTGAACTTTATTGCCATATGTAACCAGTACATGTACTGGTAGAATGGAATTCTTACTTACAGAAAGTCTCTTGATTGTTTAAAAAAAAGTGTAAAACACAAAGTGCAGACAGTGCATCAAGACAATATACAAACAGTAGACAATCTTGTCCTCGTAGATCTGTTTAATCTCTATGAGACCACAGCCTATGATCTTCTGGGCCACAGTCACCATTCTCTGCAGTGCCTTTCTCTCTCGAGAAGAGGTGTTGCCGTACCACACAGTGATCCCGTTGGTAAGGACGCTCTCAATGTTGCAACGGTAGAAGTTCACCAACACAGGTACTGGCATCCCCCATCGCTTGAGGCACCTCAGGAAATAAAGGGTTTGCTGAGCCTTCTTCAAGATAATGTCCATGTTCAGTCCAGGTTAGGTCATTAGAAATGTGAATTCCCAAAAACCTAAAGCTGGTGACTGGTTCCATTTCTGTTCCATCAATACCAAATGGGCTGTGAGTGTGCGGCCTGTGTGTCCGAAAGTCCACTATAAGATATTTTATTTTACACATGCTCAAGTCCAGGTTATTTCTATGACACCACCTCAGCAGCTGTAGGACTTCATCCCTGTAAGTAGACTCATTATCATCGCTGATCAGTCCTATTATAGTGGAGTCATCTGCAAATTTAATGATGTCTTCCTGTGCAGTCATGAGTGAATAGGGAGTACAACCTTGAACTCAGACAGCAGCCTTGTGGGGTGCTATTGCTCAGGATGAGTTGTGTTGGATGTTTTATTACTTATCCGCACCACCTGTGGTCTCTCAATTAGGAAGTCCAGCAGCCTGTTGCAGACAGAGTTGCACAGCCCTAATCCCCTGAACTTTGTCATCAGTTGGCCGGGTATGATGGAATTGTATGCTGAACTGTAGTCCACAAACAGCATTCTCATTCTGAGTGTCCAGGTGGTCCAAGGCTGTATGTAGAGTTAGGGAGACAGCATCATCCACTGATCTGTTGTTCTGGTAGGCGAACTGCAAGGGGTCCAGGGAGCTGATGTGTGACAACACCAGCTTCTCCAGGCATTTCTTTATCACAGATGTTAATACTAGTGGGCGGTAATCGTTCAGGCACGTCACTTTTGCCTTTTGGGGGAGTGGAATAATAGTGTTTTTTTAAGCAGGTGGGGACAATGGATTGTGTTGGAGAGGAGTTAAAGATATCTGTAAACACTGTGGTCAGCTGGGCTGCACAGGAGCAGGGTGGTATGCCATCAGGCCCTGCAGCCTTATGAATTTTCACCTTTTCTGCACATCCTGCTCTGAGAGTTAATAATTGCTTACACTTATATAGTGTATATATATTTATATATATATATTTCTGGACACATCAGCTATCAGTGGGGAGAACAGCAGTGTAATGAAGCCAATTAATAGATAGGGATTATTAGGAGGCCATGATTGGTAAGGCCCAATGGGAATTTTGGCCAGGACACCAGGGTTACACCCCTACTCTTTTCGAGACACGCCCTGGGATTTTTAATGACCACAGAGTCAGGACCTCGGTTTTACGTCTCATCCGAAGGACTGCGCCTGTTTACAGTATAGTGTCCCCATCACTATACTGGGGCATTAGGACCCACAGACTGCTGGACCCACTAACACCTTTCAGAACAAATCCACCATGTACACTTGGGGTCTTCTCAGCATGTCTGTGTTCAGAGCATCAGAGCGGGCATAGAAATGGTTCAGCTCATCAGGCTGTGTTGTTCATGTCAGTCTCCTGGCTGCAGTCCTTGTAGCCTGTGATTGACTGTAACCCCTGCCACGACCCATTGCGTTTCAAGCCACAGTCTGTAGCTCCATTTAGCGCATTTTATGGCTTTCTCCAATGCATTCCTGTACAGATTCCCCCCCCCCCCCATTTTGAAAGCAGAGGATCTCTCTTATTTTTTTGGACGTGACATGACAGGCGTGTCCAATTGCTGAATTGTACAGTAAGTGCACTGGAATGAGGAGAGTGTCGGGTCCTCATTTGGCAAGGTGTAACATTACTCCCCTCCCCAGGGGCAGGTCCTGATGCCCTAGAAGGTTGATTAGGGAACCTCCGATAGAAGTCTGAAATTAGTTGAGGATCGAGAAATGTCCCTTTCCGAAACCCAGGACCGTTCTTTTGGGCCATAGCCCCCTCAGTCGACTAGATACTGTAACTTGCCCCAGAACCACTGGGAATCCAGGATTTTGTCAACAGCATAGGCAGGGAGTCCGTCAATAATCTGGGGAGGTGGATGTTTAAGGTGGGGTTTGGAGAGTGGAGAAATGAAAGGTAGAGTGGATCCTTAGAGAGGGTGGGAGGGCAAGGCGGTATGAAACTGGGTGATCTGGACAAGAAAGCGAAATGGACCAATACAACAGGGAGCCAGTTTATGGGAGGCATAACAGAGAGGGAGGAGGGGGTGTGTCTTCTTAATTGAATCTGCACTGGAATGCAGAGAGCGTCGGCATGACAGGTGATCCCGATTGCTGAATTGTAATTGCACTGGAATGTGGAGAGTGTCAGGTCCTCATTCGGCTAGGTGTAACAACTGCCATCTCTTGTTATATGGTATTATGATTTGTTAAGCTATTTTTTATGCAATGTCCTTCTCTTTCTTAGTCTATTCTATGTATGTATACTTCTATGTAACATTGGTGTAAGCCTCTAGGCCAGGATGTCATTTTAAATGAGAACCTGTTCTCAAATGACTTATCTGGTAAAATAAAGGATTCTTGTTACAGTTCTTTTGATTTTCCACTAGTTCTTCTCATTCTGTGTTGCAGTTATTTAATTTTGATCTTAAATGAGTGTATAATATTTGCAGGTGCATTGTGTAGAAGGATGAACATTCTACACTTGAAGATAATCAATGCTGGTTTTACAGGAACTGAGAGCATCACCAATTATGATAAGCAACAATTTGATCAAAATTCAAGAAGCATTCTGTTGTGTAGTAAACAGTGATACAGATACATCACCTCTTCTGTTTAAAATCAGCTCACTGAAATTTTACATACAAAATATTTTGAATTCTATTCAGTAAATATTTAGTACATATTTTGTGACATCCTGCCTAGATAAATCTTTAAAAGCTGTGTCATGCAACTTAATAAAATTAAACATTGTAGTTGTAGTATTTAATATTCATTTAAAAAGAAATGGTCACATTATTGGTGCACATGATCGTCCCATAATGTTTTTGAAATATGAGCAGTTAAGCCAGAGATAGGGATGAGTTCTGAGGCTCCATATGTCTGCAGAGTTGACAGTAAACAGTGACCAAAACATTGCCAACAGAATGTACTGCATACCTGCAGGAAAAGCTGCCGCTGTATATTGGAAGACATTTGGAAAGCACAGCAGAAGACTGAGTAATATTAACTGCAAAGACAAAATGGATTTACAGCTATATTTGCTTTTTAACTATTTAAATAGTTAGGTGTTAAGCAGAATATAATGGAAACCATTTTATGGCATATATTATTTTATACTGCTACAAATAGGCAGTTATGAAAATAGTGAATATCAGAAAATGATTGAGCAGATTAATCAATAAGTATATTAAATAATCACATCTCCCAACTTGTAAAGATTTTTGACAAGGATATACCCGAAACGTTTGTATAATTAGAGACACGTGTGTTCTTTGTTCTCTTGCATAGCTTTGGTGAAAAAAGTAATACTTTAGGCACACTGTAGTTAAACAAAAATCTAATAAAAATGATAGTGCCCACACACTTAACTACATACAGCATATAGATACAATACACAAGTTACACTATGTACATATTTACTAACAAGGCACCTCAAATGCTTATGTCTTGACCACTCAGAAGAACCCCAGACTGCTACCAAGTATTTAACTCATACAGTATATAATGCCTAAAATGGTCAAAAGAAGAGAAAGCTACCTTCTAAACCACACAGAATAGGATCTACCGTTAAATCTCTCTCTATATAAACCCAAATTCTACTAATAAATAGACACCTACTGTATCTATTCTATTCTAAAAATGCACCCACTAACTAGAAAAGACTTAAATGAGGGATGCTCTAAACAGGAAATTAGCAACAAAAGATTAGCAAGCTCTCTGGTAACTTGGATGTAAGGGTATATGTGTGTTCCATTCTCACTAGGTTGTGAACTCTTTTTCATCTGGCCTTATCAGACAATAACACAGCACTATTTTACCCAGGAGGAAAGATGTAACACTATACAGTACCTGCCTGCCCTAACTGATCATCTGATGAGCAGAATTACTAAGGGCTTTTTAAGCAATCAACCTAATTTAACACTAATGCAGACTCCCCATGCTTATTTTTCACTCTAGTCAGGCAATGACCCACCAGCTTTCTGGAAAAAAACAGCTAAGCACATACAATTATTTACCACTTTCAGGAGTACATATACAGTGTTACTATGGTTGACTTATGGTATGAACCTATTGATATTGTTCCCAGGAGGTACTAGAATGGTAGCTGAAAATGAATGGAATTTATTTTCTTTCTAAAAATACTATTCTTATACCTGGATTGGCTTGGAATCTTAACTTCATTTATCTAATATGACTATCACAGCAACTGTGCAATAGAGAGAGAATTGAAAAATGGTTTAAAAAGCTCAGATCAAATGAGCTACAGTACATAGGGAAATGAGAAATAACTAAATTAAGAAAATAATCTTCATAGACTTTAATGCTATATACAAAAATTATTTGTTTTTATTCTTAAAAGTTATTTAATTAATTTTTAAAGATGGCACGATGAACACACATCTTTAGTGTATATTGATTAAGCAGCACTTAGCAGAATTATTGAATTTACAGTTTTAATGCAGATAACAATACAGTTATATATAATGGACCTGAGCTGATTACATAAAATCAGTCATTCAACAGCATGAACTGTACAGTATGTGGTTTCAGTGGAAGCTTCGTTAATCACATTGCAATATTAATTATACACAATCCTGAAGTATATATTAAAACACAGTCTTTTTTACATCCTGTTGAAGAATTGTAATTATAATAATTGATTTAGTTATTTATTTTCTATTATATTCATACAGATAACACTAGATTCGGTTAAAATATCACCAAAGGAAAGAAAAAAATTACAATGTAAAAAACATAATTAAAACAGTTAATTGAAAAAAAATGGATATAGGATTAACTCACTTGTGACAATAAAAGTACTTTCATTTTCTCTGATTTTGTTTTGTTCATCTGCATGCAAACTAGTTGGAATATTGCATCTGGTTGTTTTGGAAGTTTTTATGTTCAAAGCACCAGACCTGCAATCAAGACTGCTTTATATAGCCAAACTCTAACTACAAAAAGAATGAACAATTAAATGATATGAACAATTTATAAGCTAATGTGATTGTCTGATTAATGAATCACTGTTTCTTTTCTGGAAACTTAATACTAATCTCCTAAAATCTTTATTTCCAGTGTACCTATAGTACTTATTAGGATAATCAGCAGCATGATCAGCTCATATGCATATTTTTCACTAACTTAGATTGGAAGAACCTGGAATGTGACTGATTTACCCACTCTAAAGTATTACATTTACAGCCCTGATTCTTTAATTAATACATCTTTCTGCCTAGATGGGGATTGGTACCAGTCCAGCTAATCATCCTTCCTTCTTCAGATGACTCTAGTTAAGCATAAAACAAAAGAATCAAAAACATACTAAACAATTCTACGCCAAAATATGATACACCCTACTAGCACATATCCAATAATGTCTGGTTCGTCAGCCGGCTTTCAAGGTCTCTTTAAAGTAAAAGCAGCAATAGTTGAGAGAAGTTGTTAAATTGGTCTAGTTAATCTCTTCTAAAGATACAGAATATTAAACAAGAGAAAAAAAGAACACTGAATGCACCAGTCAGCATCTAGTGCACTCAGTGCTTCTTCAGCCATGATTCATAGCTTGCTAATGTCATGGGTATCAATCTTCAGGTCTGTTTCAGCTCTTCAATAACTGGTTTTTGCCCTTTCAATCACCTTTCCCAGTCTCTCTGAAGCAAGTTCAGAGTTGATTGACGCTCTGAGAAACCTGAAACTTTATTGTGACAGCAAACTGTTGGCTTTTGATTTTTTTTCCCTCACCTTGTCAGATGCATTGTCCTTCTCCAGATTTGTAGTGATCCCCCTGTTTGTTTTTTCATCCCGTCAGAAAATAAGAGTACAAGAAGTTACAAATGAGAGGAAGCAATTTGGCCCAACTAGCATTTTTGGTTTTTAGTAGCTAAATGAACAGGGACTCTCATCCAGCCATTTCATGAAAGAAGTCAGGTTCAGTCCCAACAGCATGACTAAGTAAGTTGTGCCACCCTCTTGTGTTAAGAAATGCATCCTGTTCTCTGATTAAAATGCACTTTCACATAGCCAATAACCAGCTGGTTTACCATTTTACAGCTCTGGAAAACCTGGAATGAAAACCTGTGACACACCAGTCCCCCAGGACCAAGTTTGAACATCCCTACAACATATTCGAAAAACTACAACTGTCTTTTTTAATAATTATTTCAGTAGTTTCCTTCCCACTTTTTTGATGTCTGTAATAAATCAAATGACAAGTTAGCCTGTTCTTGCCTCAGCAGGTATGTCATATTTCCTGAGACTGCCAATGTCCTCGTACCAATAACATGCAGCTGAAGGATGAGATTGCTTCAAAAAAAAGATCGCCTCCACAGGGGAAAATAAAAATGCATATGTACATTGATTTATTTTCATTAATATCTGAAAGGTAAAAAGGAAATCAACATGAAATGGTCAAGAAATGACTCCAACTCTATCAGGAAAACATTACAAAAATATCTCCTGGTTTATTTTAGCACAATTATCTCCATATTATCAAGAGAACATGGAAATCCTAGCTCTGTGTGAGAACATAGCAAATTAATATGGTAGAATGGATAATGTCACTTAATCAAAACCATTTTCTATTTGTTTTCTACAAAGAAAACAGCTGTTCTGTAAATTGTTCCATTTAAAAAAAATGACTAATGAAGTTTCTCCCTGAAAAAATGAAAATTCTACTCACAATAAACATTACTAGACCAATTTATTTCCATAATGATTTTTATACAACATATATACTACAGTAGAGTTCCTACACACTGACATTTATGTAAGATTTAATTATATGGTCAGGACAGACCAAAGGAGTCCTTAGGCAATATGAATTTGAATGTCATGTTCAAATGAAGAAAATTGAAAAAGAAGTGTTATACAAATATCCGTCAGTGATTTTTAAATGAATTTTCATGGTTATTACTGATTTCTACCAGATCTCTAATTTCATGTCTGATGTTGAAACATGGGTAAGTGCTTGTGGGAACTCCATAAACGAGTATGAACACTTTCAATCTTGACTTTGCTCAATTTCAATCATGATGTTAAGTGTGCAAAGCGTTGAAGCTCTTCACAGAGAGCAGCTTGCTCTGTGTTGTAGCTACAGATACACAAAATCAAATAAAAATCCAGTAAGAGCTCTGGGAAAGTGGTATTATTAAAAAGGTTATTCTTTTGGAGTATTCTACTTTTTTGTTTTTGTCATTACCTGTTGTTTTCTTGTATTTTTTTCCATTTTTGCATCTATTTCAGTATATTAGTCAACATACTTTAATCTGATTCTGTTATGAGAGAAGCTACGCAAACACAAAAATAAAAATGAAGGCAACACTAAGCGTTCAGTACATAAATGGCAGACATGATTATGCCACCTACTGCTGAATTAATATTGCTGCCCTCTGGTGGAAATCCCCATTTGGTGCATTCAAATTCTTAAAGTTTGGTGAATTAAGTAAAAAAAACAATTTAACAACATTTTTAACGGGGGGTATTTAAATTGAAATCAAATTAATATTCAGAAATCCTGAATACACTTTAATCACTCTCCTGTGAACTAACCTGCATGTCCATAAAGTTTTTTGTTTCTCCCATACTTTTTTGTTTCTTTGTTTATGTTGCTATTCCTTAAAGCTATTCTTTAGTCAATATTTTACGGAAGGAAAGTGATACAGATACATCTAGATAAATACTGGACAAAAGACATAAATAGACCATTCTGTCATGCTTGTAATAGTTTTCTGAAATTAGATGCCCACACCAGACCCCAGATAAGCTATAGGCGCATAATTTACTTGCCGGATTCAGTGACATCAAAATTATATTTTAGGACTTCACTCACAAAATTGGCTGTAAAGCAGTACATGAATCATTGAAATTATTAGATTGTCTGAGTCATATCCTTATCCTTTGACGATGTACAGTATGTCTGGGTTATTTGTGCATAGACTTTCATTTGAGTCACCTTCCTTACAGAGTATTTACTCTAATTAAGGGCGGTTAAGGGAAAGATGAAAGAACAATAAGGGATGATCTAAACAAAATATGGCATGTTTTAAAAGGTATTAATATGACTTTATGAAATGTGAACATTAATTTGTGGTACAGTAATGCATCTCTTATTTATATGACTGCCATTATTCTTTTAATCTCTGAAAGATGAGCCCCCACAGAGGACTGTATTGACAGCATATACAGTACAGTATATGTTTGTTACACTTGAATCTCATGTTTTTTGTACTGTATTCTATTGCATTGGATTGTTATTTATATTGCATTGATTGTCCATTTCTTGTAAAATCCACTGGATCTTTTAGGTACTCTGAATTACACTGCTATTGTTGCTATCTCCGTGAGGCCAAAGGAAAATTTCTGCTGTATGTGGATGATGAAGTTGCTTCTGATTCTGATATACTGTCCACATATTTACAATATGTCTGTGCTGCCATAGTCAGCTCTCACAGCTTGTTTATTCCAATTACCTTTTACAGTCTCCTGTGAAGCTTTCACCTAATACATTTCAGTGTGGCTCAGGTGAGTGCACTCGTCTGATCTCTTTAAAACACCATAGTTCATCATTTTAAATTTTAAACAAATTATGCTTAACATACATAACATTCAGCTAAAAATGCTTTTAAAAATGTGTTTTAACGATGCTGAAAAAAAGCAATGATTTCCTTTGCTATACTGCATCTATTTTTATACACCAGATAAACAAATCCCAAACTTGTACATGAATGTCTTCCCATAGGTACTAATCATAAATATCTTTTCCTTCTTACATTCTATTTTCTCTTGAGGTTATAAATCAGAGTATCCTGTCTCGAGTAACTTCCTGCCTTGTGCCCTTTGCTTTAGGGATCATGTCTCAGTTGCCATGCTCTTTTCAGGAATACAAGAAGAATAGAAGGGAGACCTCCATGAAAATCAGATTTCTGCTGCAAGTGTTGTTGGTGGTGCTGTTCATTTGAACTTGAGTTTCCAAAAAGGTGCTCAAGTATGGCATCCAGGGACATTGTGCTGCAGGAGCTGTCATCTTTCATCATCCAGGTGTGTGCTACACTTCAATGGTGTATGAAGTGAGTCCCCACCTACTGTAACTGTAACTAAGGATAGCTGTTTCACCTTTAATAGAGTATATCAATGTAACAGAGCTATAGTAACTTTGATCATTGAAATGAGTAATGATTTGTTGTTCCTTGCATCTGAACACATTATGAGGCCATACTTATAGTACATCATAGTGGTTGCTCAGAAAAACTCAGGGAATAGTTATTAATTATTGTGGGCAGTTACATGAAATTTATTTTGATAAATAAAATTCATAGCAATATTCTAGTTTCTGGTAAAGGTAGTAAATCCATAATAGGAAGATTAGCAAAAACTGCAGAAGCAGTAAATGAAATTCAAATAGATTCAGATAAAATCTGGCCGATGTTGTTTAATGTAGACAAGTGCAGAATAGTACATTTACAGTTGCTAGCAAAAACATAAACGTAAAGTACAAAATGGCAAAAGCTAAGAATTAAGAGTCTACTTATGAAAAAGACCTAATTGTTTATAGTATATTGACACATCATTTCTCTTTTTTTGAATGTGAAGAAGAAATAAAAAGGCAAACAAAATGTTACAATATATAGTTAGAAGTGGAAAATTCAAATCAAGAGATATTTTGTGAAAATGGTACAATGTATGACTAAGACTTCTTTTATAAAAATCAGTTCAATTTTGTTGTCCACATTATAAAAAGTTATTGCTTTTATTATAGTTATTGCTGGGTTTTCAGAAATGGTAATCTGTTGTAGACTAATTCAATATGAAACAATCTTTTGGACTTTATAACTTAAAATGGAAAGGCTGTGCCTACATAAATAATATTAATATTCCTTGAAGGATCAATAAACTTTTAGGTTTTGTGTAGCGATTGAAAATCAATACACACTTAGCTATTACCTGACCTAATACATAGCAGATAGATGGCAGAATTTATTTTGTCAAATGAGTGGCTTGGTGGTGCTGTAGTTAGCATTGCTACCTTGCAGTGCTGGGGCCCAAGGTTCAGTTCCTGGGGAGCTCTCTGCATGGAGCTTGTATGTTTTCCCCATGTTTGCATAGGTCTCCCTGGTGCTCCAGTTTCCAGCCTCAGTCCAAAAACATACTGGTAGATTAATTGGCTTTAGGGAAAATTGTATCTGGTGTGAGTGTGTGTATGTGTGTCTGAGTGTGCCCTGTGACAGAATAGAATCCAACCCGTTGTTTATTCTGCCTTACACCCGTGGCTTGACAGGATAGGCTTATGCTGCCCTGTAACCCTGTATTGGATAAAGTGCTTAGAAAATTGATTTTTAATTTATACTTCCTGATATTGCAATTGTACAGTAGATATGATATTGATATTGACTGTTTTATCTTTGATTACACAACGCATGTATGCCTACCGTATGACAAGGATATTTTGGTGTGGCAGGTTAAAAGGTTAAATAACCTTTATCATTTTGTTTTCAAAGCAATATTTTTAACTTGTCAAATTGGCACAATAATGTTTTTCATCATAAAATAGGGTCATAAAAATCAACTACTCATTTGATGTCAATCAACTTTTGAAAGCATGCAAAAAAATCACACTGTTGGCACAGCCTTACTGCATAGCACCCTTCAGTGCTTTTATAAATATGTGCCTTACTACTCTTTGAAATTCATTTGTATCAGGGCAACATTCAATATTAGACCCATTACAAGCATTCCCCTGCTTTCACTAGGTTTGTCTTGGTTTGATAATGCTTGAATATATTGTGTTTTCCTATTAGATCAGTGATATTTATCAACATTTTCAGTGGCCCTTGCCTTTTTTAAACTTTTATTATTGTCGATCATTCTTTTATTTTTGGAAAACCAGAAATAATCATTATTCATTTCTAGCATACAATAAATACAGACGTACTAAAAAAGTACATGTCTAGTTGTAGCTCATGAAAACATTTTGTCATTCCTATCATCCTTTAAACATTCCCCAGTGGAAAATAATCATATGCTATACTTTTTGAATTCATTTTATTCTATGAATTGTATCAACTCTGAAATTATAGTAATTGTAGAAAGAGGCATCATGGCACTATCTTATGTTATGGTAGCACTAATTATTTCTGCATATTAAACTGCTTTGCCACAAACTATAAGTATGGGGAACTATTTGTTGTTACACTGAGGTGGCACAATAATACCTTCAAAGCAAACAAGATGTTTGCATTATTTAAAACAAACAGAAATTCCACTCTTATTTATACTGTTTTGTACAAGAACCTCTAAGTACACTTCCTGGAGGTGGCTATTAAAAATATGCATAATTTTCTAATTATGTAACAATAAATCTGGGATCAAGACAGTCCCATTTTATAACATACTGTACACTAATTCATTGAGTTTACTAAGTATTAGTAAATGTACAAGACACTGAACAACATTTTCTGTTATCAAAGTGGATGGGGCAGTTGGTATAAAAGGCAAGCATTTATTGTAACATGCCTGACGTTGATCAATTTATCCTAGTTCTTGGGTTAATAATGAACAAGCGGGATTAGCTGTAATTTCTGATAATTCATATCAAATTTACTTTCTTCATAATTTCTTTATTGTTTTATGATAGTTTTACATTGTATCATAAATTTGACAGGCTTTCAGTGATATTTACCTCTATTGCTAATAAACAGGACGTACTGGATGTACTATAGACTTGAAACTGATTTTTATTAAATTATAACATCAATAGTGAGTGATTTTTCATTAATTCCAAACTTACTGTTCTTAAAATGAAGATAGAATGTGAACATAACAAAGATCATGATGGGCATTCTCCAAATACATAAAATATTATTACAAAGGATGTACAGTAGCATATTTCCTATTTTTCTGATTTTCTAGTATTTTACTATGTATATATATATTTTTTTATATGAAAAATCATATTGAAACCAAAATCACTATGTGCTCTATTTCTAAAGTTGAAGCATCTTAAAAGAAAGCCATGGGTAAAGCATTATTACAGTATTTTTTATCTGATTGCTTTCTTTGTGTAACATTATTTAAACAAGTTTAAATAGGTTTATTCCGTGCTGAAAAAAAAGGAAGAAAGAAAACAAAGTTTCGGCAGTGGAGCCTTCTTCAGGTGTGAGTCAGGTGGGTAGCTGCGTCAGCATGCGTAGGCTGCAAAGGAACAAGTAATAGGTTTATTCCATGCTGAAAAAAAGAAGAGAGAAAACACAATGTTTCGGCCATGGAGCCTTCTTCAGGTGTGAGCCTTATTTATACAAGTCCTGCTTGATTTTCTGTCATCGTGCCCTTTCCTGATTGTCATTTATCTTGCTAATTATTTTAACAATTTTTTAACAAAAGAAGTATTTGGAAAAACAACTTCAATCACTGTACTATACTTCTGAAATATGTTAGTAAGGAAATGTGCCCTTAGCCTTTGATATACTTAACAACCTAATTTCTCTACATTGTACAAGTTTTAAAGGAAGCTTGTTGATGTCATAAATGGTTAGTTCTGTAAGTAGTATCCTGAGTAATCTTTTTTTATGTTATATGCTCCTTCCCCACATTATGGGAATTAGAAGTTCAATAGAACAGTAAGAACCACAGAACTACTCATATTTAAAATATATCCTTTTGTTTTATACAAGTACAAAAGTGCATAAAAATCATGGGCGTGGTTTTATGTATAAAACCCTTTTTAGAGTAGTTGTTACATATGGTACCCAAGCTGCTGTAAGCCTTTACCTCTATCTCTTTGATAGAAATTTGTTTCATTTTTTAAACAAATTAACACTTGCTTAAAAAATATATTTTTTAAACAAGTGTTAATCCTTAGCTGACTAATCCTGCATTGCTTTCACACAATGCACTGTATATGAATACAGCACCATATTGTTTAATTTTGTGTTGTTGTTGTTGGATTTATTTTACAGTCTCCCACAGTTTTGTTTTGTTTGATTGCCAGTCTGCTTGGCTAACAGCCAAATTCCTCACATCAAGCCAGGAGTAATCAGAATCATGCACAATTTTATTGAAATCCTCACCAATGAGCATCTTCACAATTATCCCATTCATCTTGTGCTGCTGCTACTGTAGAGACCTCAGTCACTATCTGCTGACTGCAAACAGTGAAATCTCAAGTCTCAACCCTTGGTTAAACCACTTACCATTAGAGTTCAAATCACTCTGGAGCCTCTGTACCACATTGTATGAAATTTCCATCCAAAACAATTTTACAAAATGGTTTCAAAATTCAAACTCCTGCTTTATAAACATTCCAAAAAATTTTGTAGACCAAGGAATATACAATTGTTTCAAAACCAGAGGTAGATTCACAATACAAAGTACAACACTTGTTTGTAAATGACTTGGGAATGAATGGAACAAACCTTACATCTTACGCCCAGTTTACATCTGAGTACACATTTGATTATTTTAGGGTAAGTAATATGAGTAGGGATCAAGTTATTTATTATTAATAGATTAGTTGATTAGCAGCTTCACAGTAAGTGTTGTTATATTTAAATATACTAAGATTAAGATATAGTAATGCTTCCTTCAGTGACATCAGCCTCAGAAGCTGAACTACCAAACTCTTACAAGTATGCCAATTTATTAAAATGTTAAAGAAAGAAGTAATGTACTGTAGATGCAGATGTTACCTTACAAAACATGAGCAGGACGATTATAACTATACTGTCATGTTTGTAGACCTCCGAAATTTCTCATTTTCTTCTTCAACACACTAGAATGTAAATACAAAAAGGCAATGCAATTACCCAAGCTCAGCTATTAAAGGTATTCATTACTGAATCTGACTAACATGCAATTGTCTTTGGTGTGAAAAAATCAAACTTCTCTAGCTTATAGCTTCATAGTTTGAACAGCTGTGCTGCAGACTGTCATGTTTTGTTTGAAAGAACAAAGCTGCTATAGTCCCTCTGTTTCTATCAATGCGAATCCTAGGAGAACTATTTAATCCAGCAAGAGGCCAATTTTACAGTCAGTCAGATGCATTTAATTTTTGTTGGAAATATTCTGGCACATTGGTGCCAATATTCTGCATAAGATTTAAAGCTAAGGGTGATGTCAGAACTGCACAGAAACCAGAAATTAGGGAACTTAAGCTAAAAAACATTAGCTTATTAACTGTGTTGGAATCCTCATAATTGTGAAGAAAGTCTTGTAAGTCACTTTCAAATTACGTATAACTCCCACTGGGAGCATTGCATTTCAAGTCTGAGTAGAAAAAAGAAAATCAATGAGTTTTATGAGTACCTCAAATGATATGGTAAACTCTGTAAAACACTACTGCCAGTTTGCTATTTAAGTTTATTGCAAAAATGTCTTCCCCATAAAATATTCAATGAGATTCCAAATTGTTGATGATATCTATTACCATCAAAGACTCACATCTTCAACACTAAAGAATTTCACTGAAATGAACTCCTAATAGATTGGAACATTACACATTTTATACAAAATTAATTTGTCAAAGAATGTTATTTTTAACTTTTATCACCCTAATTGGACATCGGATTTCTCAAGCACTGTAACTCACCCATGCAGAATAAAGTACATTTTTAGCACTTGCAAAGTTAAGCCTCAGTTGTTCCTAAAAGTGTTATTTTCAAATAATACCAGATGGATTCAGCTTCAATTTAGATTAAGCTTACTGCAATTTAAAGCCTTGTTTGAGGTTGTAGGCTAGAAGGTCACCTATGGTTTATGAGGTGTGGTGATAAATGAAGAGAAAATTGCAAGGCAGCAATGTATTGTTGCAAAACATTACTGACATCTTTCAGAAGAACCTTCCCTCTGAGATGAAGTTCTTACTAACCAGCTCCGCTATGCATATACTTTACAAATACAGAACGTTATGTAAGAAGTAATCAGTCACATCTATTAAATTAAAACACAAACGTACTATATACTGTATGTGTGCTGTCTGTACAACATATTGCATAACAAAACTTGTTTTTATGGTGTAATTCAACTGCTTGATTTTTAAATAGCGGTTTCTAAAATCATGATATAAGATACTTACTTCATAAAATAAGCATTGTGAATTATGTATTTTACAAGCACTACATATTTAGAATTTTATGCAATAGTTTGTGAGTGATCTGAACAGAGTAATCATTGCTGCTGCATTTATTTGTTTCCCCTTTACATCTAAATTAGGTATTGGTGTTGGGTGACATTTTTGTACCAACTTGGGATCAAATCAAAATTTGAATAGGTTTTTGTATTGGTTTGGTTTTTACTTTTACTCTCAGATTACGACAGCTGTATGTTTAATGGTTCCCCATTAAACTCTTTTGAGGTACTGGTAATAAATGATATTTCTGATGTAAAAATTAGTTTTGTGTTTATTTCATTATCTGATAGTGTATCATACTATTCTGAAAAGCTACAATTAAGTTCAGCAAAACTTGAGATGTAAAAATTTAAAATATTAAGGGGTTGGCAGTAGGTAAAGCTTTCAAATTGGCTTTTCACATAAATATAACTTCTATTTAAAAAAGTAGCCAGGCTCTACTTTTGGTGAAAGAAAGAATAAAAAGCACATATATCTGCATGCACAAGAAGAAGTCCTACCTATTGCAAAATTATATTAAAAATGTTTGTACCAAACAAATGTTTCTCTATGTGTTTTGCATTTCAATATATTTTCCTATGGATATATTGTAAGTTTACAGTAATATCAAAATCAATCAATACTGTCAAAATGGAATTTGAAAATTCCTAAAATATGAAAGATTTCAAATCTAGCTCAGAACTGAATGTTTACAAAATAATTTTACTATGTAGAATAGATTATACTGTATTGAATTTACATTCATTCATTCTGCACAGCAACAAAGGCCATGTCTACTTGAAACTGAAAGTAAGGCTTTCAATTTTTTGAACACATAGCTTGAAGAGAAACAGTACAACAAATACATAGATCAACTTCACTCTGTTAGGAAATCACTCACTGAAACTAGGAGAACAGACTCCACAACCTCAGTTAAACCTAAATTAAAAACCAATACAGTGATACAGAAGGTATTTTATTGTGGAGTCTGGTATGTGGTAAGACTCTACATCTCTCCAAGGTCACATTAGGAGTCAGGCACCCTCGGGAGAATCAATGGTATAATTTCCCAGTCAGAGATCCTTCCTCCATTAATAGACTTACTGCACCTGTAGCACTGGTGTTGTCACGGGGGCCGAATCCGACTCCTGATTTTAAAGACCCTATGCATGTCAGTATAATCTGGAAGTGTCTGTAGAAGCACATCAGGGAAAACACAGCAAGGTTAGGTTGGGTTGACAAAAAGGGGGCGGTGACAGTGTTGATCCAATGCACGGGGAAAGGCCGAGGCAACAAATCCAGGGAAGTCAAAAGGGGTAGTTAGAGTGCAGTCCAATGTCGAATGCCAGGAGGTTCATCCGAGATGAAAACAGTTAAAAACAGGAAACGGGGAACTAGGAATACAGAAGGTTAAAACCATAATGGGACAAGGTGCTCCGAGCCCCAGACTCAGAGGTCAGGACTCTGTAATAAAGCCTATGTCTTCAAGCTACTTCTGAGCCTGGTGATTGGCTGGCTTTCGGGCGTCTGTCATCCAAAGCCCAGAACTGTGGAGACGCCGGACTTAGATAAGACAAAGGGGATGAGACACAGATGAAACTACTAAACTAAAACAATACAGAAAAAGGTAGGAGTGCCCTCTTAGAGGAGGGATGACGACCGTGACAGGTATTGCATGCACCGGGCTCTAATATAGTATTATTAAAACAGAACATGCTCCAAGCTTGGCGTTATTCATTTAAAAATAAAATTAATGTTCAAAGTATTTTTATTATATTAAATATTCAAGATAAATTGCATGCTGCTGATTAAAAACCAAGACATTCTATCAAAACTGAAGGGGAGTTGGTATAGGTTCAGATATCACATACTGTATAGTGACAGTTCACATATATATTTTGTTACTATCTTTTAAGTTAGGAAAATGTAACAAAGACCTTTGAATTATATTTCTGCTTCACTGCTTACAAAAAATAGAATATGTAACTATAGCAAATGCCTCTTCTACTTTTCTCTTTTTACCAGATTGCAAGCAGTGGCCCAGATCAGCATTTTTCCACACATACTATTCTGAGGATAGCAGGGTTGTTAATGTAGATTCTGTTCTAAAATACTGTACATATATAAATTCTAATGAAATGTAAGTTTGCAGTTGTTACGTAGGTATTATGTTTATATATGAAAAAAGATAAGGTATTATCTTTACAGTTGTGATGTGGGTACCTTATCCTCACATTGCATTACCATTTTTAAACCTGCATTTTAAAAGCTTTATGTTGTCCAAAACCAAAATATATATGAAACATGGAACAAATTACAGAAAATTAAGTACATGCCATTGTAACATTTTTGTGTATTGTAACCGTTTCTAGGCAAGGGATTATACACAAATGGAATAAAAACTATATAGTCTGAAAATGCGGAGCTCCTGCTGTAATGAAGACATACTGGACCACCAACATCCATCAATTTTCTTATTGATTCATCCAATACAGTGCTGCGGGGGATGCTAGAGCCCCACCTGGTGAGAAACAGGTGCAAGGAGGGACATACCCTAGATTGGAGGCCAGTCCATCACAGGGTACACACACTCCAACCAGGGCCAATTTTCCTAGGTGCAGACTAACCTACCAGTATGTCTTTGTAAAGTGGGAGGAAACTGGAGTCCCTGGATTGAGCACGAGGAGAACATACAAAATCATGCACACAGCACCACAGATCTGGAATTGATCATAGGGCCACAAAACTGTGGGGATGCTAACCACTGAGCCACTATGACACCCTCATTACCAACATGTTTCTTGGAAATACAACTACAGTAAGAGGGAACTTATGTCGTTTTACATATATGTAAATTTGTGTGTCTGTCTTTGATAAATACATACATCTGAGTTTTCTGGCTATTTAAGTGCGTGAAACAGATACTGTAGGATATACAAACAATAGGTGAAACAGTAGAAGAAATACAATTTTGGTCTTAAAATAAATTTCACTCTGACAGAACATTGAATGAGTTTTATCACAAATGGTGTCAACAGTGGAGTTTCTGGCTCCTTGAAAAAGTGCCTTGTAATAATAAGTGCATGGGGTTGTGCTGTTGTTTACACCAGTTGTAAAGAGCTATCTGAGTTCATCATATGAACTTGAGACAGGCCCTCTGGAGATTTTAACAAAAACACACAAGGCTAGAATAAATGATGCAAAGGAACACTACGTCCCCAATTTCTCAGGGTGATGAGGAGAAAATGAACTAAACAGTGCTTGCTGTGAAAGTATCACACTTTTCATGACAGGGATATATTATGCACTTAGAAAACAGTAGGGCTATATTAATTCAATAACATGATCGATTTACCTTGTGTCAGCTGTTTTATAGTCAGCCTGGGTAGCTTCTTCATGTTGAAATGAGATATTGTACCCAGTCTCCTGAGAAAATTGTTATTGCATGGCATTATTCTTATGCATACTATTCATGCTTTTTGCATGAGTGAAGTGAATGATTGCCAGTGAGGTCTAAAAATGGAAGGTCATCTGTTTTTCAGAGACAATTGAAAAAAAAAATTCTGATAAGTTTTTTTTTGTGTGGCTCTTCAGCAATACATCTAAATGAGACTTGACAGGCAGGTTTTCTATGTTCAGTAGCTCTCTCTCTGTTCAAGTCAGCACTTTTCTGAAAACGTTTTCTATTCTACGAATCACACGAAGGCAAAAGTTGAAGTAAAGCAAAACTGTGAGTGTCCACACAAAAGACAGGCTGCTTTAACTTTACTGAAGGGAGAGACAGCTGGTCCCCAAAGTAAATAAACATACTAAAATTTGAGAACTGTGTTTGTTATTAAAACTGACTGAAAACGGAGAAAAATAAAGAAGTCATTGAATACAAAGAAATCAAAGGGAGAATAGCTTTTCAAACATTAAGTAAGAATCTGAAGCTGTGGCTGGAAGGTTGTTGGTTCATTTCCAGTGGCAGGCAGAGGAATCCTATTCCGTTGGGCACCTGAGCAAGGCCCTCAACCCCAACTGCTCTAGGGGCACCGTATAAATGGCTGACCCTGCGCTCTGACTGCAAGCTTCTCTCCCTGTCTGTGTGTCTCATAGAGAGCAAGTTGAAGTATGCAAAAAAACAAATTCCTAATACAACAAATTGTATATTGCCAATAAAGAGATCTAAATCAAAGGATTTTCACAAATCAGACAACAGACTCTTAAGCCCAAGTCAAAAACGTATGTCTCTGTAACAATATCAGCTGTATATCAATCAGAAGGCTCAATAAATACATTGTAGCCTAAATCACAACATCTGAAGCCACACATACACACACAAAAAAAATTTGCACTACCTACAAATTGATACATTTTTGTTTTTTGGATACGTTTTTTTAAATAATAATGTGCCACTTGGGTAAGTTTTTCTGAAAAATATTTTCAAACACAGGTATTTTGGGTTTATTGCAGTTTACACATCAGTTGTTTCATATACTGTACAGTACAGTATGTGATTATCCTCATTTAACTGGAAAGTGCCCCAGCATTGCTCCTCTTGCATGAACAGTTTGAAGACTACCAGGATCTTCTAAATATGGAATGTGCTGATTATCTGGGCAGAGGTTCTGAAAAGGTTATTAATAAATTTATTGCAGCAGATAGATTCCCCCTCATGCTGCATTAAACTAATGGCTCATTTTCTAAGACCCTTTGCTATGCCTTGCTGTTTTGCATTGCTGTTTTGTCTCCCTCCCTGTCTTCCTTATTTTCATGTTTTTCTGGTGTTTACAGTGAATAGTGTTAAATAAATAAACAAAACAAAAAAGTTAATAGCAAAAAATACATGCTTAGCTATTTTACAGCAGAACACTAAGCCCTAACTTACAGCCTGATTTCCTAATGGGGAATGAGAAGCAGTGAAACTTGTTTTGCATCACTATTAAATACTAATTTAAGACATTGAGACTAGTTTTACACAGACCAGAACCATTACACTGTTTCCTTTGCTGTAGACCCCCCTCAGCTTAGTTCCTTTTGGTGTACCAAATTCTAAAGTCTTTTAAAGGGTACTGCAACACTGTTTTTAGATTCGGGGTTTCGAAAGAATCAGCATTAATGAGTGCCTTTCAGACCAAAATAAAAGTAACACGTACACAGTAATATGTGAACATCTTATATACATAATAAAATAGACAAAACATATTTTTTTCTGCAATTCAGAATGTGCCAAAAAAAACTTCTGGAGATTAATATTACATTTATAAAAATGCAGGCTTGTGAATACATCTCTTTCAATTCAATAGAAATATTGCTCTCAATTTTGAGACGGTTTTGCCAACAAATATTACTTACTTGTTACCTTTGCATGCAGATCATGTTGGAACACTTCTGCGGTGAAATGTTTGCTGTACAACCCATATGGATGCACTCGTGCATCTCATTACATTGGTCATACAGTGACTAGTGAGCAGGAAGGGGCCGTTTCACATCACAATTTATGGGAACTCTCACTCTCACTTGTGACAAGACCTGGGGTTTTAACAACATGGCAATTTACAGTACTTTCACAACGGTCAGGATTTTGTTTTTACTTAGAAATTTGCTATTTTTTCTATACCTTCAATGAAGTCAGTTTGTTATTGAGATTTGATAACTGGTCTGAGAAATGACTGCATTAACCCCTTTAAGTTACAGTATTTTCATAATAAACATTTAATCATTTTGAAGGTTTTTGAAATGCACAAACAGGCCTTGGTTCCACCATCTACAGATCTACATAATCTACAGAATTCAGAGTAGGTTAAATAATTTTAAAAAATTGCCCATCAATTTTCAGGTACTTTTAACCCCTGGAAAGTTACACACAAAATTTAACTTCTAACATAAGTAAGACAATGCGTAACATAAATAAATCATAACAACCATTGTGGTTTACACAACAGACAATAGAGAGAGCCAATGCTGGCATTGTTAGAAAGAGGCAGACTGAACTCAGACTCATCACCAAAGAAGCAACCATATCAAAATCAATACAATGACAAAGTGATAAAGCTATACTCAAATGCTCTGCCTAGAGGGCTCTGGTTTGGAAACACATGAAACTCCTGAAATTAATAAGTGATTCATTAATAATTATGTTTATTATTAATATTATTAGTAATAGTACTGTTACTAAAATCTTTTGAATACATCTTGTTTTCAAAATGCACTGTATGCAAAGTGCCATGGAAAAATATATTTAAAAATATTTGTTTAAAAGCTGTACAAAATAAAGCATTTTAATCTATTTTAGCAATATTCTAGTTTTATTTATGCATATAGCATTATGCATTTATTTTATAGATTGTAATCATTTTTAACAGTATAGGCAATACATTATATTCTCAGTGTTTCTTTAAAAAGCTTTTAATTTAAAGGAAGACTGCTGAGTGGCTTTTTCCTATAACACAATCATTCACACAATTAGAAAAATGATTAATAAATGGATTGAGATAAAGGCTGTTTTTTATCACAGAGAAAAGGACAAAACTAAAGGTCACAGAAATAATGACATTTTGAAAAATAGTCCTGTGCATGGTAATCTGTAAAGATTTAATCTGTCACACATCCTTGCTCTACAGCTGGCATTATACTCTACATCTTGTTTCTTTTAGGACTTAGCTGCAGACTGGATGAATTAGGTTTCACAATCCACTATACTGTGATCCTCTTTTAAAATTCAAATGCTTATGGAAAATTGAAAACCTAACTGAATCTATTAACTCATTTTGTGAGTAAACATTGATAGGTGTAATGGAGCAGCTGTCTCTCTGAGCTGCCCTTGTCAGTGCTGGAGGGCATCTTTAGGACAAATTAGAGAAAATCAGGGCAGGCATTTGCAGGTATCAGATAGATCTGATGCTGCTCGTTCCAATAAGGTTTTAGTACAAATAGGTAGGGAAGACAAGAGAGGTTGTCTCTAAAATATTTGAAATCAGTCTCTTAATCAGACTCTTGGACCAAACTTTTGGTAAAGTAATAGGCTATAGAATCAACACCAAACTGAATATGAATATTTCAGTGCTTGACTGTTAATATAGGGTTTACTAAACACAATCCGATTATACTGTAACAGCATTTCTTAGCAGTGTGTGAACAGGTTAGTAGCAGATAGAAGATTCAGTGCTCATTCATTTACCATACACATATACAATACATTTAAGAAATACACCTGGGTCTTGGTGTCTTGAAATCTAACATTCACAAATTTGGTTATCGCTATTCGGTCTGTCCAACAGGGCCTTGTATGGAAGAAGAACAGAGGAGGATGAAACCGAGCTGAATGTTGTTAACCGCAACTTTCAAATTAGCAGTGTAACAGACTAGGATGGTGAGACGAATCTTGCTATTAAGCCTCTCCCTGTAGCTAGCACGATTACCCTGCACCCAGCATCCACATTTTAGTATGGCCTTGTTTTTATATTGTAAAGAACACTCCCTGTTCTGTGTCGGCAGTGTGGGGAATGAGAGTCTAGAGACAACTTTACCTGTTTAGAAAAACAGGTTTTATTGTCCATTTAATTACAGTGGAGTGTTCTCTTCAGAGGCAGAGAGAAAGTGGAAGATGGACATAGAGGAGGGATTCATGCTGGTTAGTGTCACGATTGTAGACCCTCCTCCTTAAGGGTGCTCCAGCTCTTTCACTTTAGACTTTATTCTGTGCACCTGATCCCTTTTTCCAGCCCACCTTAAAAGCCAGGCGCTGATGCTCATCCTGGCTCTGCATCTGGTTTCCACACCGTGCAAGTCCGGGACCTGGAAGCGCCTGGTCCCGTTAAGGTTTTAATCTCTGTTCCCGTTCCCTGTCCGCCGGTTCCGACCCGGTTCATGGTTTTTATTCCTAGTTTGGATGGATCACCTGGCTATGGACTTATTCTTGTGTTTTTGGATTCCCTCTATAGATTACTCTTGGATTGTTTGCCTCGGCCACACCTCCCCCGTGCACCAGCACACTTTGGACACGCCCCCCTGTTTTCAGCCCCGTATTCCTGCATGATGTTTTCCTAGTGTTTCCCCACTTCGTCGGATTGTGTCGTCCGCATAGGGTCCGGAAAGAACTGTTCGTTACAGTTAGTTCAACTAATTGCTTTAAGTTTATGATTACTGTTTGACCAATGTTACTTAACTTAAAGCCAGTGCATTAGTACTTTAATTATCATTTAAGGGAGAGTTATCTGTCTTTTAACCATTTATAATATATACTGTAGTAAATTAAGTGCAATTATGAGGGTGGACAGGGAATTTGGCTATTTGTGACAGTTTCTGCACCAAACCCTTGCAAATGTTTAGACCTTACTGTACAATATAAAATACAATAAGGTTATAGGCAATAGTTTATGAAGGGATATGCAGGGTTTGCTCTCAGGCAGACAAAGGAAATTCAGACTCCAGTTCAGGCTGAAGAAACCCCATTATGGTTTTAGCAAAACTGTTAACTGCTGTAGGTGGGCAAGGTCAGGTATGGACCAGATCAAGGTGGTGCAGTGATTTCATAAAGAAAGGTTTGCTCTGGCCTCAGCCTTCATTCCCTGCACAGTTACAGTACATTCACTTTAGGAATATACAGTAAATGGTGCAAAGATAAATGGGTGGTTAATTAATTAATGGAGTGGTAGTGGTCTAAAGTGGTTAGCTGAGTTAATGAATGGCTGTGGTCAGCACTGTTGCAGAGTATATTGGACTTTCTTAACAAATAAAAGTTGAGTAATGGACAAAGCTTTCTGGGGGTAACTTTTTGCTTTTGGGGGATGCTCCACACTTCTTTGCTTTGTTTTGATTGAAAAATACAACACATGTTTCTACCAGCATTCAGCAATTACACAAAAAGTAATTTCACTTCCAAATTGACTTCTACGATAGACACAGAGAACCTGCCATGGACAAGCATGAATAGACATGTTAGTTTGGAGGCCCTGATAATATAATCAACAATGACCTACATTACAGTACTTGGCTAGATCAAGACCTTAATAATTACTGATCAATGTTTCCACAGCTGAAACAGTCATTCTACATTTAAGATCTGACTCCTAATGATGTTTGCTTTTTAAAATCTGACTTATCTTGTAGATGATGAAAGACTATAGGTACTGTACATATTAAGGCCTGGCTAGAGGCAGGCAAGATGAGAAGTTGTACTTTGCATGGATAGGCAGTCTGAAAGAGCAGTGGACTGATAGTGAAATGTGACAGAGGTATCTTGTGTCTAGGACTATTTTAATGAACCTTTTCAAGAAGAGTATTCATCGTTGTAGAAGGACTTTTTTCAATGCATGTTTCAGATGCAGGATGAATTCTCATGGTTTGCTGAGTGCATTCAAAACCAGTTGAAAATTATTTTTAATTAATTTTCTTCATTCTCTATTAAATGCATGACCTAGGGATTGTGAATTTAATAAACAATTGTGATTATGTCAAATTGGGTTAGTATGGTATTTTTTCAGTAATGCTCTAATCATAATAGATGCTGAAAATAAACAAATCTGATCACATGAGACAGTTATGGAGTTCTCTTCAATGGAGATTACAAAGGCTCCTGCCACTGGAGTGTTTCCCATTGTAAATAGATGGTTTATGGTTCATAAACATTATTCTGGTATGATTACATATTTTGTGAATAGCTGATGGAGAACATGTTTTTTCCATTACTGTTTGAGTTGTAAAATCACCTCCAGAACCAAACTTTTAGTATTGGAACATAAGAGCCTAAGAGGAAAAGAGAAAAAAAGCTTTGGCACTAGTTTAATAAAAGCTTTGGAAAATGGAACTACTCTATACAGTAGGCACAGTACCAGTGTATTTCTAGAAAGTTGACTTGGCATTATTACCCCAGGAACCAATGCCCAATTGTTAATCCAGTACATAAATCCATGCCAAATACTATTTTATGTCTTTATTGTGACATATAATACATTTAATGCTTGCGGGCTCACTTTAACAACCACAGAGCAGTAGTAATAAGCCTTCAAAAGTCTTGTTCCCCAAGATTTACGGAAAGGGGGAACTTTTGCCTGTCTTAATAAATAGCAAACTCTCATGGGAAATGTTTATGCAATTAATATTTAATATTTAAAGGCCCTAAGCATTTATAATATTTTTATTTAGTACATTTTAATTGTATATGTATTTATTTAATATGGTGGTATCCCATATGATAGAAACAAAAAAAACAGTACATTTATTTTATTATTAAATTATATCTGTTAATAAATAACAACAGATTGTTACAGTACACTGTATGTGTATAACTATGTGGAATATAGTAATAAAGCTCTATAAAAAAACACTTTCTATAGTTTTGGATGACAATTAGTCTTTTGTGTTTTAAAAGGCATACCAGTGTTATTAGAATGATTTGCAGTGAAACAATTATAATAGAATGAGATTTGATTTGGAATCTCATTTTCAGGAGGTCCAATTTCATTGTGAGAAAATGTGACAAATTCAAGTAATCAGATCCTTTGATCTGCTGTAAAATCTGTATTATCTTCCACAGCTCTGGAGAAAACAATATGTGTGTATATCGTATACGTTTGCTGTTTTTATGATGTAAGCTTTTTAGTAGTAAACACATAAAATCAGTTTCACTAAAAAACATGTATTACCTCATTCACAGGTCCGTGAATCAAATATGATTCCGTATATAATTCCTATTAACTGTTATTACCCTATACCCAACAATTGCTCCATAAGGTTCTAATTTTACTTTTGTGAGAAAAAATAAGGGACATGAGTTGTGCATTACTTAAAACAGTTCAAAAGGTAGCTCACTGCCTGCCAACAAGGTGATGTCCTTGATAGAAACAATAAAAGGGTTTAAGGTTTTTGCAGCAGAATCTCAAAGATATTCAAACTGAGCCCTATAAATGTAACAAAACATTTCAATGTGTTGCATCTTGCTTTCATTTTCATTTCCTCACGTCCATCTTTTCACTGATCTGAGTATCTTCTTTTGAGGCAGCTACTGTATATGGATCCATTTATTTTTTCCTTATTCATTTGAGGTGGCATTCAAGAAGACAGTAGTGTAATCTAATTCAAGAAAATAAGACTGAGGTGGAAATTTCTTTAGTAATGTCAAGGTCTTCAGAACTCAGTATCCTTGAGCTGTTAATTGTGGAGAAAAATAATGATACACAGTAAAAAAAAAATTCATGTTCATTTTTAATTCCATGGAATGTGTTTCTTTTTTAAAAAGCCTGTATTGCAATCTTTGTTGTCAACCTAAAAAAATCAATCAAAATCAAAATATACAAGTGGTGCTAGAATTTATTCCTTTTGTGTTTTGATAACTTTCTGTTATCAAAATTATATTACAGTAATTATACACTAGAGGGTTTTTTTTCCTGATGAAAAGACTGCATAAATTATTACAAACAGCCGAAAAAAAACATTATAAATGAGTGTATGAGAAATGCTTCAGTAATACTTATACGGCATATAAATGTCCAATTTTTGTAATGTTCTTTTTAGTTCTAAAGATAAACACAAACTTACACAGTATGTATATTATTTCTGTATGTACAATATTTCTACAGCTTCTTGAAAAACATTATTCCATAAGGAAGCTATATAATATAAAAATACTACTACTAATAATAAATGGAAATAATGGCTCCAAGCTTTGAACAATTGTTTTTCAGGAAAAAGCAAACGATACAAAAGAGATGAATGTACAAATCATAAGGTAGTGCATACTGATCATGCATTTACATTAATGAAAGTCATCAGCTTCAAGCTTTAAAGGGAACTTTGGTTGGTTTACAGCAAAATATTGCTTGTGTCCAAAATACTGTATATATCTGTTGGCTATAAATCAACGACACAATCTGTCTTTGCTGTAGCTAACTGAACAACTGCATGCACTGTGAACAGAACATGCATCTGCCTTAAATATAGGAATATTGTGAAATGGAAAAAATAACTAAGTAGTAAGACCATTTTGCCTTACCTTAAAACATTTTAAACAAATGACCAAACCTATATTTTCCTTTCTGTACTGCAATTCTATTTCTCCCTAAATATTTATGTTGATTGATGTTTACAGCTACAGAGCTCCTTAGTGTTTCCAGTTTCTTTACACAGTGTGACTTGGACCTGAACTTTGATTTTAAGGAAAACTAAAAATGTGCTCTCAGGTGGAAAACTCGTCCCATCAAAGTGGTAACTGATTTGAGAGCAGGCTATGACTTTTCCACTGATTGCTACCGGTGACTCAGTGACTACACAGAAGTGACACAGTGCTATTTCTGGTGTATGAACTCTTGGTGTACTCACAATCATTCCTGGCTGGGCTCTTGCAGAACTGACAGTTCTCTATAATAAAAAGATACAGTAACTAACTGTCTGTCTCCATCCTGACTTCTCTTTGGGATCACACTCTGGATAAATGCTTGGTGCTACTCTAGCCTCTTGTATACAACCACTTATACACAGAACAATCTTTTTTTCATAATAAGGATTTACTTTCCCCCATTAACAGTATGTAACCCTATTTGCATTTAGTTAAACATGCTGCCTCCAGTGCCAATAGTCCTTTTCTAAACACATAATATTTGACATTGAAAAACCAAGCCGACATAGTGAAGTAGACACATAGAAATGTTCTGTTCTATGACACATTCTCTCAGCTACAGATAATAGCAATATTTTGCAAACGCTTTTGTCCAGAATATCAATATGCATCAAGATCATAATTCAAAAATTGCCTTTCAGACTCTCTTCAAGCAAAGCTGCCATTTTGCCAGTTCCACCTAAAAAGTAATGCTTTAAAAATGTACTTTATAACAGAACTTAAAAGTTCTATAAAATCTGCAGTCATCCCTGTCTATATTTCTTCAGTAAGTTTTTTTCAGCATAAAAATCCTTACTTTCTTAAAGGTTTTTTTTGTTATACTGTGGCTGTTCACAGAACAGAGAGCTGCAGTGGTAGAATCCAAACACAAGGGACAGATTGGAGGAGGCACCCAAAGAGACCCAACTGGTAGGGGACCGAGCGCTCTGGAACAGAGGGAAATGGTGATGATTAGATTCTGGCCAGTAGAGCTAGGGAAGCCTCAGCCAGACAACAAGGGGAAAAACTAATGTAAAAACACAGCAGTCCTGAGGAAGGTCATCTTATTGCACTATAGGCAAGTACGCAAACTGTCCATCAAAGTCCACTTGTTGGACTATGTAAGCCACAGCTAGTGGGTTGTCACTCTCTTCACATCAGGAGTGAATTTTCCCTGCTGTACTCCCAGAGAGAAAGGCTGCGCAGACCTGGCGGACAGCCCACCAGAATCTCCAAGGGTGCAGAGGTGAACTGACTGAAGTGCAGAAAAAGGACAGTGCAGGGGAAAATTGGTGCTAGACAGGGACAAGCCATTCTAGCTCACAGCTATGTCCTGTAGACTTCTCAGTGCAGAAGGGTCTGCTCTTCCAGGCTAAGGATGAAACTCTCTGCCTCTGACAACCATGGACAGCACAGCAGCAGGCAGAGCTCACAGACGGAGCACAAGAGATCTGAATTCCAGGATCAATGAATCAGCACTGCTGGGGGTCTGGAAGGTGGTTCAGGAGTGGAGAAAAGAGAAAATGAAGTTTAAGACCCACTCAAATCCTAGACTGCGCTTAACACCAGGGTGCAATTCAGGGCAGAGAGGTCCAACATGGAGGCTGGGTGGGGCACTTATGCCGAATGGTCTACTAGAGGAGTGCCATTACCAATCAAATGGATCATGTGGTATTAGAAAGATCTCTTCCCAAGACCAGGCCAGTGCGTGCCTTAAAAGCTTGTCAGGCTCGCCTAAGACCATACCAGGAGTGTCAACCACTGAGACTTGGTCCGAACCAGGGTGCTGGTCCCTGTTTCTCTTGCATTAACATTATAGCATCGTCATCACAGACAGAGTTCCCAGATGGAGCCCAAGGAATGGAATCTTGGAAACAAGGGCCAGTTCAGTGTTGGTGCTGTAGTGCTGGGTGGAGAACTGTGCAGGCTACTGTCCTTAGGTAGTGCAGGGCACTTCAGCGGTGTGGGCTGCATGATCAGTGCAGGCTGGTTTAGCAGTGTGCAATGAGGGCAGACCGGAAGGAACCTGTTACAGATGTACTGTAGGAAGGGACGAACCATAGAATGGCAGGAGAGCAAAAAGACCCTATGCGAGGTGGCGGAACTGGGAGTTAGCCCGGGCTTATCAGTGCAAAGAGTTCTGGAGTGCCGTATATTGTAGAAACCTATGCCCTCAGGTAGCGGACGTGGGGCAACCTGGTGCTAGGTGGGTCTCAGGACATCCGAATGTCACTGCTGAGCAAAGGCAGACTGAAAGATCCAGAAATATATAGTCCCAGAGAGAGAGAGAAACACTGGAAGGACAGCAGAGAACCAGAAATGAGAGAGAGGACAGAGAAGGAGCGCCCTCATTTCAAGGTGACAGAACCCTGAAGTTCTAGGCATCGCAACATAAATGCTTTGGCTTTATACACTCATACCCCAGTATCCGAACCTAATTTGTTCCTGAAAATCTCTTTGGAAGGTGGTAAATCGTAAAATGAAAATAAAAATTCCATTATTTCTTATGGGGAAAATTCCACCCCATTTCAAACAGAAGGCAAGTTCACCCAAAACCCACCCTAAACATATAATACCACACAGCCCCTTACAGCAAGCTTAGTGAACAATGCAGTACTACCCAAATAACCCAATTATAGTAGTAAATTTAATGATATCATATTTAGATTTTTCATTCTTTGGTAATAGATCGATGTACATACTGTTGACAACTATTACACTAATTAATATTTTTCACTGCCTTAGGGCCCGTAGTGAGCAGCAACTTCAAAACAAACAAAAAGAAACACACTGAAAATGAGAAAACAGGCTTTCGCTGTGATCGTAAACAAAGGACTTCTGGCTAATGGCGTCCTTAACCATAATGCATTGCACCCGCAGATAAACAAACAGCTGTTCAGTGGTGCTGAATTCAGATGTTCACAGAAGGTTCTCGGCCAAAGTCATTCACTTACAAACTTCAAAATTCAGATTAGCAACATTTTGTTTTTATAACAAATTACAAGGTTCAAATTCTTCATGTTCGTATACCGAACGTTCTTACACCAGGGTATGAATGTATATGAAAAGGAGCAAAGTGAATAATTGGTGTCCAGATTAGTAATTAGGACAGAAGACAGTAAGGAGATCCAGCGACTGTGGAAAGTCATGCAAACCTGTGAGCCCGTGTGAGAATGCTCCGGTTTCCAAGGGCAACCGCAGGCCAAGTGATGCCACTAGACAGCAGTTGTAACACTCTTCTTTTGCAATTAAAGATTGTCTGTCTTTGTTTACAGGAGCTTTACTGTACCTAAGCTTGTAAAATGCAGAGTTTCAAATTAAATGCCGGTTGAATTTAAGTCACATGCCTCTCTGTGTACATTGCTATAGAGATTATAATGGCAAGCAAGTTTTACTCCATTAAAGCAAGTTTGACAAGTGCAACTCTGAAACCCACCATCATCTAAACATAGCATTTCACATCTGGCCATTTCATAAAGTCTCTCATCATGTTGCCTCTTAGCAGTTATTATGTATTTATACAACAAGCGGAATTTTGAACATTCTGATTAATAAATGAATACTGATGAAATGCATGTACTGTAGCTGATGCTGTTGCACAGTGATATTCAACCCCTGTAAAACTGTAATATACTGTATATGTCTATAGTACAGTATATATAATAATGCTTTAAAAGTAAACATTAACACAATTGTTTATTAAAACAATTCTATACAACTAAGGGCTTATTCAAAACACTGTTTGAGTGGGGAGCCTACAATGAGACTAACGAGTCTAATGTACGGTATGCCAGATAAAAACCTCCAGTTCTCACTTTTACAGTATGTTTCGCTCTATGTAATTTCACTGTGACTGCATAAAATTCAGGACAGATTGATTTCCTACCCTAACCTACCATTGGGTGCCCTGATATTCCATGTCTAACCATATGTTACATAGTTTGCTGTTAGATACTCACTTAAATTGTAGCATTTGGAATCAATAAATAATCCTGCTGCAGGCTGTAGGTCTCTTTAATGAGGGCTTTGGCCTCAACTCAGCACACTGCTGATGAGGACTTGGCAGACATCAAGTTATCTTTCTGTTACTCCAGCAGTATTCTACCAAATGATCCACAGATTCAATTGTATGATATCGTGGGGATATTATTTAGGTTTTCTTCCCTTTCTTCCCAGCTAAATTCTGAAGAATAGAGAACTGCCTTAGAATTTCCCTGTATCAGTGTTTTTTTTCTTTCTGTTCTATGTGCAAAGGATGGTACTAATCACGGGTTTCTATTTGCTCTATTTGCTGCTTCCTAGCTTCCTTAATACACTGAATTAAGAAGAACATTCAGTTTTTGCTACAGTATACAGTATATCCTCTCCCCTTCTAGCATTCATGATATATTAAAACAGTCTGCAGCAAACAGTAAAATTTGTTTTTGATTTTAGTTTACATTATGTTATATTAGCTTTTATAGTTATTTACACAGGGAACATGCAACAACTATCCACATGTTCAGAAAAGCAGAATCTTCTTGCTCTCTGCCATAAAACACAATGAATTGTTCAACAATAAAACTATAAAAAACATGAAATACTCCAAATATCTTTAAGATACATGCTAAATAAAACAGGAATTAAATTATTGTAAGGGTTTTACTCTGTTTTAAATAAAAATATAACTTCTGTTATAAAACCAAAGTTGAGATTAAATGTAATTTCAATGTTTTGGGAGCAGATGTGAGTGGGTTTCAAACAGCGATTAAATTGTTTCAGACTTTTTAGACGTGCTGCATATGTCTTGGAAATCAGATAAAAATACAGATTTTTTTTTAAAGATCATACATACTGTATGGCTCAATCCACAGAAATGTAACGCCAGCAGCCATATCACCCTGCATCTTATGACTGGCAACCCACTGAAGGTAAGTAGGTGTGAGCTTGGTCAGTAACTGGATGGGACACTTCCTGGGAAAAACTGAGGTTGCTGCTAGAAGAGGTATTAGAGGGGCCAGCTGAGGTGCTCACCTGTGGTCTCTGTGGGTCCTAATGGCCCAGTATAGTGACAGGAACACTATATTGAAAAAAAGTGCTGTCCTTCAAATGAGATGTAAAGCAGTTTGAGTGCAGTGTCCAGAAAAGTGCTATGTAAGTGTAAGGAATAATTATTGTTATTATTATTATCATCACCAATCGTAAAGACACTATCAACTGAGATACATTTTTATATACGTTTAAGATTTTTCTATGCAGTACAAAACTCTCACTGAAGATAAATGAAAAACAACTGCAGTTCTTTCTGCAAAAAAATTGGAATAAAATTATATTGGGTTTTAAGGAGAAAAGCAGATGTACAGTATTACTTTATTTCTTAATAGCATATCATAACTGTAGGAAAACACGTTTATATAAGGAAACATTATTTTGTATAGGAACAAGTAATAGGTTTATTCCATGCTGAAAAAAAGAAGAAAGAGAACACAACGTTTCGGCCGTGGAGCCTTCTTCAGGTGTGAGAAGTTCAGCAGTTCGGCTCCACGGCTGAAACGTTGTGTTCTCTTTCTTCTTTTTTTCAGCATGGAATAAACCTATTACTTGTTCCTTTGCAGCCTACGCATACTGACGCAGCTACCCACCTGAATTATTTTGTATATGTATGTTTAGTTTTACCCTTGTTTGAGATGCAGTTATGTGTCTCAATATGTGAGCTGATTTTGGAAAGCAAATTTCTGTGTTGCAGCATATAGATTGAGAATGCAATCATAACTACTCATACATTACCTACCATTTTCATGTATCTATGTTTTCTTCTCAGGTTACTTTATTTCCACAAATGGATTGCACATGGATCCCCAGAAAGTTTCAGCAGTTAAGGATCGGCCGACCTCCACTACTTTGAAACAGGTACAGTGCTTGTACAGTACAGTAGTTTTGCCAAGTACTACCATCAGCTCATTTATAATTACACTTCAGTTGTGGCTCCCATTACTGCACTAATGAAGAAGGGTCTGAGACAAGGCAGGTAGACGTCTGAGGTGCAGAAGGCTTTTGAGAACTTTAATATCATTTTGCATTGGCCCCTCTTAAGGCATCCTGACCCTTTTGTACCTTTTAAGTATGAGGTGGGAATTGTTTGGGAATTTTTACCTTTTCAATTAGCCTTGGAGAAATAGTGTCTCTTGTCGTAAGGTGCTGCATAACTGTATGTGGTATTCACAACTAGCAGGATGGACTCTTCTTTTTCCAGGTTTCATACAGACCTGATACTAAGAATTGAAAAGCAAAAGCACTTGCTAGAATCTACTCTCCAGATGAATCCATGGTCTCTCCTGAATCTATCAACCCACCCACTCAAATCTACTGATTCACATTGTAATCAGTGGAAAAGACAGTGAGGGTACCTCTAGTTCTTGTTCCTGCACATCTTGTAACGATGCTCTGTAGAGGTGAAAAGGATCCGATGCAGATGCAGGAGTCGCAGGGAGGTAAGTAAACGTACCGAGCAAATCCGTAGTCCGAAGGCGAAGGTAAGTCGAGATCCGGTAAAGGCACTGGTGGCGAACAATCCAAAACGTGAGACAGAATCGTAGTCAAAAAGAGAGCTACAGGGTCAAATCCAAAACAGGCAATGATAGCAAACAATCCAAAGGGCGAGACGAGATCCGAAGTCCGAAAGCAAAAGGTGCAGGCAGAATTCCAGGAAGGCAAAAGAGGGGTGAGAACGCTAGGCTGAGCAACAAGAAGAGAACTCAATACCGAGCAATAACTGTACGAATGGTATAAATAACCCGGCGTGCCGCACGGTAGAGCAATTGCAGGTGTGTTAACTCGTGCGGCGGTGCTTGTTAGAAGTAATCCGCTGCTGGTGCTGATTGGCTCGCTTACGTGTTGATCTCCGCTGGCTGGTGGTCGTGACAGTCCCCCCCCTTCACGGGCGGCTCCCAACGCCCGAGACGGCCGATTAGGATAGTCCCTGTGAAAGTCACTGATTTGTGTAGGGTCCAAAATATCCTTCTCTGGAACCCAAGATCTCTCCTCGGCACCAAAACCTTCCCAGTCGACTAAATACTGCAGGGTACCGCGGTTCCATCTGGAGTCAATGATCTTGTGGACCGTATAAGCCGGGCGCCCCTGAATGCGACGAGGAGGTGGCGGGCGATGTTGGGGAGCCGCAAGGGGCGAGCGGTAAACAGGTTTCAGGAGGGAGACATGAAATGAGGGGTGGATTCTGAGGGTAGGGGGGAGAGCAAGACGGAAGGTAACCGGGGTGATCCGGGAACGAATCCGGAAGGGACCAATATATCTAGGCCCAAGCTTTTTGGAAGGCTGATGTATAGGTAGGTTCCGTGTAGATAACCAAACAAACTGTCCTTTCCGAAAACGAGGGGCTGGTCTGCGGTGTCGGTTGGCGAATTTGGCGTGGCGCTGGGTTGACTTAATAAGAGCTGTCCTCGCCATTTTCCAGGTCCTTCGCAGTTTGGCAATATATTGTTGCACGGACGGCACTGCCGTGAGTGGAGGTGTGACAGGGATGAGAGTGGGCTGATAACCTAAAGAACAAAGGAAGGGAGAGAGACCTGTGGAGGAGGAGGTAAGAGAATTGTGGGCATATTCTGCCCAGGGAAGTAGTGATGACCAATCATCCTGTGAGCTGGAGGTGAAGGCTCTCAAAAAGGTCAGGAGGCTTTGATTGGTCCTTTCCACCTGACCATTGGCCTCAGGATGATAACCAGAAGTCAAAGATACATGAGTCCCTAGAGTTTGACAGAAAGCCTTCCAAAAGGCCGAGATAAATTGCGGTCCCCTGTCCGAGACAACGTCATCAGGCAAACCATGTATCCTAAAGACCTGTTGTACAAACAAAGATGCCATTTCCTGGGCTGTGGGCAATGCTGGGAGGGGGACAAAATGGGCTGCTTTGGAAAAACGATCGGAGACCACCATGATTACCGTATGACCCTGACTGTTAGGAAGGTCCGTAATGAAGTCAACAGCTATGTGGGACCAAGGGCGGTGTGGGATTGGAAGGGGGTGAAGGAGGCCAGCCTTCCTAGAGCGCGGAGTCTTGCTCCTGGCACAGACCGGGCAAGCCCGGACGTACTCTGCTGCATCAGATCGCATGGAAGGCCACCAAAAGTCCCTGGTGAGGAGGTCCAGAGTGCGTCTGCATCCCGGGTGGCCGGCAAACCGGGAATCATGTCCCCACTGCAAAACCGCAGAACGTAAGTTGTTCGGGACGAAAAGCTTATCCGGGGGGCAGCACAGAGGAACTGTAGTTCCGTTGAGGGCACGCTAGACCTGATCTACAATGGAGCAATGAATCGCTGCCACGATTCTGTTAGGAGAGATGATTGGTTCAGGTGTGTCGTCCAGGTCTGGGGGGTCATGGAGCCGAGAGAGTGCATCAGCCCTCCCATTCTTCGAGCCAGGAGTGTAAGTGATAACAAAATTGAAACGAGAAAAGAAAAGTGACCAACGGGCCTGACGCGAGTTGAGGCGCTTGGCAGATTGAATATAGGACAGGTTCTTATGGTCCGTAATAATGACAAAGGGGTGCTGAGCCCCCTCCAGCCAGTGTATCCATTCCTCGAGGGCCAGCTTGATAGCTAGGAGTTCCCGATTGCCCACATCATAGTTAACCTCAGCAGGAGAGAGCTTCTTGGAAAAGAAAGCACATGGATGAGGGAGGCGATCCTCTTCGAGGCGCTGGGAGAGGACTGCACCAACCCCATGGGCAGAGGCGTCAACTTCAACAATGAAAGGCCAGGAGGGATCCGGATGCCGTAGGAGAGGAGCGGAGCTGAAGAGACGTTTCAAGCGCAGGAATGCCTGGTTAGCCTCCGGATTCCATTTACCCCGACTAGGACGGTTGCGGGTCAGAGCCGTAATGGGCGCCACCACGGAGCTAAAGTTCCGGATGAATCGCCTGTAGAAGTTGGCAAAACCTAGAAAGCGTTGGATTTGCTTCAAATTACGTGGCACAGGCCAATCATTGATAGCTGCCACCTTGGCTGAGTCCATCTCGACTCCAAGAGGAGAAATAATGTAGCCCAGAAAGTGAATCTTAGAAGCATGAAAAATGCATTTTTCAAGCTTGGCGTAGAGCTGGTTGTCGATGAGTCTGGACAAGACCTCCTGGACATGATGGACATGTTCCTGAGGGTCGGTGGAAAAAATGAGGATGTCATCCAAGTATACCAAGACAAATTTTCCAATAATGTCCCTGAAGATGTCATTTATGAAGGATTGGAAGACTGCCGGGGCATTAGCGAGTCCAAAAGGCATAACTTGATATTCATAGTGGCCGTGCGTGGTCATAAAGGCTGTCTTCCACTCATCCCCTTCACGGATCCTGATTAAATTATAAGCCCCTCGTAGATCTAGTTTTGAGAAAATGGAGGCTCCACGTAGGGACTCCAGAGCGGCTGGGATTAAAGGCAAGGGGTAGGGATGTTTGACTGTAATGGAGTTCAGGCCTCTGTAATCAATACACGGCCTCAAGGAGCCGTCCTTCTTCCCTATGAAGAAGAACCCAGCACAGGCTGGGGACGAGGAGGGACGAATAAAACCAGAATTCAGGGCCTCCTTGATATAATCCTGCAGGGCTTCATTCTCCGTCTGAGTGAGCGGGTAGATCCGTCCTTTGGGTGGGAGTGCTCCTGGAAGCAAATCTATTGCACAGTCATAGGTGCGGTGAGGGGGGAGCGATAGAGCTTTCTGTTTGTCAAAGGCTTGCTTCAAATGTGCATATTGGGGGGGAATAATAGAGTGTTCTTCCAAGAGGTTTACTGAAGCAGCAACCTTGAGTGGAGGACGACAACAGTTGTCACGACAGGCCTGGCTCCAGGCAATGATCTCATTCTTGGCCCAGGAGATGTGGGGATCATGCTTTTTGAGCCAGGGAAGGCCCAGGATCACAGGGTAAGCAGGGGAGTCCAGGAGAAGGAGTGAAATGTCCTCCACATGAGTGGCACCAACAGTAAGGGATAGGGGAATGGTCTGCCAGGAAATACGTCCAGGAGCGATCGGTGACCCATCCAACGTTTGAATGCAGATAGGGGGTGAAAGCGGAGCAAGAGGAATATCCCACTTCTTAGCAAAAGAGGCATCCATAAAATTCCCAGCTGCCCCTGAATCCACCAAAACCGAAAGGGGAAGGTGCGTGTCCATCCAGGAAATCTCAGCTGGGAATAAAGGCCCTGAAGAGGATTGTGAAAAAACAGCACTACTGACACTAACAGTAGGCAGTGGGGGAGCTCGAGGTGGATGTGGGGGTCTCAAAGGACAAGTAGCGAGCAGGTGACCCGACGCAGAGCAGTACAGACACAGCCCCTCCTGACGGCGCCTTTCCTTTTCCTCCAAGGACAGGGGTGCATGTGGCAGGGTGGGCGCCACGAGGGGAGGACCCATGGGCCGCACAGGTCTGCTTCCTGGGTGTCTCTCCGCTCTCCGCAGCCGAATGCGAGTGTCCAATTCAACTACCGCAGCGATAGCCGCCTCTAGAGACCAGGTTGCTAAGGACATGAGCACCAGGTGGTCCTTTAGATCCTCCGAGAGACCCTTAGCGAAGAGGCAAACCAAAGCTTCCGGGTTCCAGGCAGACTCCGTGGCGAGGGCTTGGAATTCAGCCACATAATCTTGCAGTGGTCTGTCGCCCTGGCGAAGAGAGGAAAGCCGAAGGCAAGTCAAATCCGGGTTGCTTTGAGAAAAACGCGCCTGGAGACGGTCAGCAAAAAGCTGAAAGTCAGAGAACAGCTGCTCTCCTCTAGCAAGCAATACTGCAGCCCAATCCAATGCTTTGCCTGTGAGCAAGGAAAGTGCGAATCCGATCCTCTGTCGAGAAGTAGAAAAACGCTCAGGCTGCAGCTGAAAAGCCAGGGAGCACTGGGCAATAAAGCCCCTGCAGCCTGCAGGATTGCCGTCATACTTCTCCGGGAGAACAAATGGTAAAGTTGAGGGAGTGGTGGGCGGGGCCGCGGTGGTTGGAGCAGGTGTTTGTAAAAAAGGCGTTGTAGGAATCGGTGCGGGAGCCGGCGAAACAGGGGAAGAAAAAAGCCAGGCGACTTGGTTAGTGAGCAGTTGGAGAGAAGATTGAAGCTGGGCGATGGTCTGGGATTGCTGCGGGAGAAGGGAACGAAGGGTCTGTGCGTCTGCGAGATCCATAATCAGGCTCGGTATTCTGTAACGATGCTCTGTAGAGGTGAAAAGGATCCGATGCAGATGCAGGAGTCGCAGGGAGGTAAGTAAACGTACCGAGCAAATCCAGGAGCTGAGCCGTAGTCCGAAGGCGAAGGTAAGTCGAGATCCGGTAAAGGCACTGGTGGCGAACAATCCAAAATGTGAGACAGAATCGTAGTCGAAAAGAGAGCTACAGGGTCAAATCCAAAACAGGCAATGATAGCAAACAATCCAAAGGGCGAGACGAGATCCGAAGTCCGAAGGCAAAAGGTGCAGGCAGAATTCCAGGAAGGCAAAAGAGGGGTGAGAACGCTAGGCTGAGCAACAAGAAGAGAACTCAATACCGAGCAACGGGAATCAGGTACGAATGGTATAAATAACCCGGCGTGCCGCACGGTAGAGCAATTGCAGGTGTGTTAACTCGTGCGGCGGCGCTTGTTAGAAGTAATCCGCTGCTGGTGCTGATTGGCTCGCTTACGTGTTGATCTCCGCTGGCTGGTGGTCGTGACACATCTTAACACTCCTCCTGGTAAGCTGTTTGTTCCTCCTTCAGCCAAGACTGAGTTTTTGCATTACTCATGGCTGACAGGGCACCAACACATAATACATACAGTAGAATATTCAAAGATATTGTTAGTGCATTGTAGCATGCAGGAAGACATTGAGTTGTACTGTATGTGGCAGCATGCCCAGTCTGTAATCAGGCTAAAGACTCTGCCACCTGCATCAACCCTGAAGGTGTATAGGTGAGGTCAACCCTCTTCAAGAGACCTGGAACAAAAGAAAACAGTCCAGACTACAGGGGTGAAGCAATCATCAGGCCTTTATTTCAGTACTGAAGTCAAGGTACAGGAGCAGGGCAAGAAAGAGCAAAAGAGCTCCGACAGTTTCTCTGTCTTTTTTGCAAAATCCACTTCTCAGTAGCCATTTCCTCTTGCTGACTAAACTAACAAAATACCTCATTCTGCAGTTAGGAGTAAGCCTCCTCCCTCTGTCTGTTCCTTAAAGTTCCTTAAAGTTAATTTGGCTATTTAAAATAATATACAGTCTCCTTCTTTGTTTTAATCAATTGATACATAGCTTGCTGATTAAACAATTCTCAACAATTATCCTGTGGACAGTTTTAACAAACCTACTCTCCAAAGAATCCTGGTCTCTCATCTTGTTCCAGATAACATTTAATATAGGTCTACTGGAGGGGTTGTGGATTTGAAGAGAGAGCTTGGGTCACAGATAAGGTCCTTAATGCCCCTCATCTGGTATGGTCATTTCATTCAAGTTTTTTTCAATTAGCCGTGTCCAGCACCAAGTGGTCACCCATTACCCTAATTCCACAGGCAGATCCATTAATCAGCTTATTACATGTCCATTCAACTTGAGGATATTGCAGATCTGTCTATGCACTGCTCAGATAATCAGTCATAATTATCCTTATCTTGTCTCGACATTCTCTTGAATCTCACCTTGGTCCTTCGACCATGTTTGCTTGACCTGTGATTCCTGGATTTTCCTGCTGTGCTTGCTGTGTTTTCCTGTCCTTGAACTTGACTGAACTCTCCAGTTTCTGCCTTTGTATCTCCCTTTGGTACTTATGCCCATGTCCTTGGATTTCAACCAGTTGCCTGTCTTCAGAATATGACTTTGGACTGTGTTTTACTTTCACCTGCTTCTCGCCACATTACTGCAACTCACCTACTGCTATATGCATCTGGAGGCAGCCTTAAGCCTCCGATCACTATGTCATATTGTAAGTACTGTGATATTACAACACATTCTATGTCATAAATTTCTCCAAAAGGTTAACATGAATACTTGGGTACTAAAACATGGACATGGATGATTTGGTTATATTTACAATTATGTTATAACAACCATAATGCATAATGATACTTATATGCCTGTTATGTCTTTCAGAAGAATGGTCATAAAGGAGGATTATAAATGATGTTGTAGCATTGTATGTAGCCTGTATGTGTAATGGCACACACTGACCTGCAGAGGGTAGTGGTCGCAGAGCTGAAGGATGAATCCACACATAAGGGTCTGAGCTGACAGCAAGCTGTTAAAATAGAAAGCATTGCACTGAGAGCAGTGAAGCTCAGTCTGTAGTGAAAGGAAAATCCAGAAGTCAAAGTTTCAAACCAGGTCTTAAGCCAGGTTGTCAATGGGAAGAACACCCCACTGGGATCTGGGAGAAAAGTTGACAACATGAAGCAAGCAAGGAAAAGAGAAGCGTAGCAAAGTTTGGGAAACAAACCCAATGACTGAGCTTTGGTATAGAGTGCAAGCAAGGCTTGTATTGTAATGCAAGATTAGAGTAATGATGTGAGTAACAGTAAATTAAAAGCAGGAGGTACATAATGACAATTCAGACCATGTGGAAAGATTATACGACCTACTGTAGGTGTGCAAACCTGTGGTCGCATGAATATTACAATATTAAGTTGTTACTCTATCTGCATAATACTACATTCACATAAAGCATTACAATCTTTTTTTCATCTCTCTGAACCTATTGTTGTGAGGATAGGCACCAGCTCCCCCACAATTGGCAAAAGTGGTTAGAAAATGAATGGATGGAAATAATAAATTTGTGGAGATTTATACTGTATTCTCACATAGGAACCCAAATGCAAATACATTGTGTTCAGAAAGAAAATACAGAAATTTTAGCATTTAGTATAGACTTCTGTTTGCGTAAACTGTTAATGCACAAAAGCTTACTATTTAGAAAAATACAAAAAAGCAGCCAAAAACTTTATATAAGATAATAGAATTACAATGGATTCTATTTGGTTATCAGGCAAATGGGCAAATGGTTTTTCACTTGCTGAGATGGGAATCTGCATAACCATTAGACAGAAGCTCTTTTTTCATCTGTGCATTGCTGTGTTATGTTCATACTGATAGTGAAAGCTGGAGAATGTTAGAATATAAAAAGACGCCAGGAGCTTAGGATTTTATTTTACTCCAGTTTTCCCATTAACCATTTTTTTTCTCCCCAGATAATGAAGTTTCTTTTGTTTAAGACTGAGTAAAGAATTTACTTTTTCAGATACATGAAAAAAAGCTTGCAAAACAATTCAATTGATTTATTTTCGTAGCACCTTTTTTTCAAAAATGACATTCTGATAGGGCATTTTCAATTAGAATTGGTAGCTCCAAGTATAATTTTGTCCCCAAGGTTCAGATATATTTTAAGCCTGTTGATAAAGTTTTTTAAACAAAATAAACTTTTATTAATATTCAGCTGTTTGTAGGAAATTTTAGATGTTAAATGTGAGTTCTAAACTGAAGTTCAGAAAGGGAAAGTGACAGACAAGCTAATCTCATCCAGCTGTTTTGAATCACAATCGTTACAGACTTTCACTATAAATAACTCTTCTACAAACACCTCTTCTTGCATTTTTATTTGCATTCATCTTTCCTTCATCATTACAGCTACCCCTTGGTTAACTCCTCTCCTCTCTGTGATTGCCAGGAGAATACTTTACCACTTAACCAAGTGGGTTAAGTAACAACTTATTATATTTAAATGCTCAATAAATATTTGCGAAGCATCAAATTCTTGGATGTTTTTATTCCTCATGAAAACAGATTATTATTGATTGTTCTTGTAAATTGCAGGGTACTGTCTGTTTTCTTGTTCCCTGTCTTTCTAAATTACAAAAACTTGCCAAGAGCTGTGAAAAATGCTTAATTCAATTTTAAAAGGTGCCATGGAGAACATACTGTATAAGGGTGTTTCTAATACAAAACGTGCCTTCTCCGAAAGATTCTCTTCAAAGCAAAATGGAGAAGGAGGATGTATTTTCCTCAAAACCAAAAGATAGAATACTGTTTGGTATTTTTTAATTGATTAAAATTAAATTGTGACTTAAAAAAGACTATGCTTCACTCTACACATTCATTCTAAGGACTATACATAATACTCATTTAAAAATAACATACAGAGGAAATAGAATAGAAGTGTATTTTAAATGAGAATATAAACGTTATTAAAACATTTACTGAAAAAAAAACATTTGACAAAATCTATCCTGCAGCACAACATGATTTTTTATATTTCCAAGTAATGCTGATTTCAAATGTCTTTTATATATTTTCCAGGTATCCAGGTCTAGGTAATCAGTTTTTATTGCTTAAAGCTAATTAATTTGGCCCTTATTCATTTAATTTATAATCTAAATAGAGACTAGGGAGGAAATCTCTGGATTATGAATGCATTAAAAGGTAATTTCCCATCTGTTTCTAAGCAATATCAGTTATCAGGCAATCCCAGGGTAATGCACATATAGTAATACACAGTTGAACTTTTTTTTGACAGTTATAAATAACCTGAAGCAGCTGAGTATCTTCTAAAAAAGTATATACTGTAAACTGCATCATGATGGTGTGTTTCACTAATCTTAATTTGTTTTTCACTTGTGTAAAGTTATACTAGTTTCAAGTGATAACATAAATTCTGGTTCATGAATTGCCAGTACTGTAGATGTTTTTTCAAGTTGTAGAGAATCTAGTTGTTTTACATGGAGAAACGTAATATTTTTTTTATCTCAACTAAACAGTTTGTGTAGAAAAGACCTCCAGCCATGAGATCACCCTCATTCCTGCTAAAAATTGAGGAAATGGTGAACTTGTCTTTGACAACTCCTATTTCGAAGCAAACAATTATAGGAAACCAAAAGACCATTTTTGTTTGTTTTTTGTCTTGCATTTTGTTTTACCAGAAATGCAAAGAAAACATCAGGACATATGTTAAAGGCATATTACTGAAATTCAGGGAAATTCAGATTTATGTTTTCTTCACCATATTATAGGAAGAGATAATCTATTCCGAGAAGAGCAACTAGATACATACATAATTAACAAGATTAAAATTTAGATGTACATAATAGTATTAAAGGAATGTCCTATACTGAAGAAGAAACAGAACCTTTTTAGTCTTGAACAGAAAAGACTATGAGGGGACCAGATACAAGTACACTAGGGTCTTGACATCGCCAATTTAACATTCACAAATACACTTATTCAGGATTCAGTCTGACAGACGGGGTCCTGCATGGAAAAAGAACAGAGCGGGATGAAACTGAGCTGAAGGTTGTTTAGTGCAACTTTCATATGTGCAATATGAAACATAACATTCAGCTGTGCAATAGACTAGGATCATGAGAAGACTCTAGCTAATGAGTGAGCCTTTCTGTAGAAAAACTACTTTTTCTATTGTAATGAATAGTCCTGTGCTCTTGACTGCAGTGTGGGAACAGACTGTTACGCATTCCACACGGTCTCACAAATGCCCTCACATTCCCACACACACCCACTTAAACAAATGCTTATGCCTCAGCTAATCTCCCTATCACCTTTCATTCCCAGCACTACTTTTCTCGCTACTCGACTTCTGCTTGTTTCCTGGTTATGTCTCTGTCTCTGCGTCTTTGATTGGTTGCCTCGGTTTTGCTGTCTCCTCCCGGTTTTCGGCTATCGCCTGCCTTTTGGATTTCTGATTCTTGGACTCTCGTTTGTTTAGGACTTCCTGCAGCTTCTCTAAGGTATTTTCCTACTGGAGCCCAGCACAGGGTCATACCTAAATTACTAAAGGGAGACCCGACTTATCCACAACAAACTGTATGCCAAATTGGAGAAGTGCACTTTTCAAACCTTTTTCAAAACTTTTCCCTGACACCATCCCTAACACAGACATCCCTGTAGTCAAGATGTTCTTCCCCTTCCTCCAGAAACTTTGGAAGAGCTAGAACCGCACTCTTATGAACTGCACACAGACAAAGGACCTCCACCAATAAACACTGAAGACCCTTCCCCAGATTTAGACAAACACAAATTATGTTGTTATCTATAAATAACATCCCTCTATGACAACATTCCGAGAAAATTGGGTCTTCGCTTCATAGGGCCTTTCCCAATTCTCGTCCGGATCACACCTGTCTCTTATCATCTCGCACTCCCTCCTTCCCTTATTATTCATCCTACCTTCCATGTTTCTCTTTTGAAAACTTACCACAGGTCCTCCCTTTCTAAGCCACGCCAACATGCACAGAGGCACCCATCAATTCTTAGTTGAGTGGGCAGGTTACAGTCCGGAAGAATGATCCTGGGTTCTGGAGGGTGATATACTGGACCTAAGCCTTGTTGACGATTTCCTTCGTCATCTGGCTCCCATCCGGCTCCTTCAAGTGGGACATCGGGAGCCGTTCCTGAGGTGTGGGTACTGTTATGCATTCCACAAGCTCTCACAAATGCCCTCACATTCCCACGCACACCTACTTAATCAAACACTCCACTAATCTTCCTATCACCTTTCATTCCCTTCACTACTTAAATGCTCCTCTTTCTTCTTACCTTCTCTCACTATTGCGGATTCTCTTTTGGAGCTCCCTCCTGCACGTCCTTTCAGTTCTTGTCTGATCTTTTCTCGCTACAGGACCTCTGCTTGTTTCCTGCAAGTCTCTTTGCGTCTCTGATTGGTTGCCCGGTTTTGCTGTCTCCTCCCGTTTTTCGACTATTGCCTGACTTTTGGATATCTGATTCCTCGACTTGTGTTTCAGACTCCCTGGAGCTTCTCTAAGGTATTTTCCTACTGGAGCCCGGCACTGGGTCATACCTTAATTACTAAAGGGCTGGAGATGAGTTTGCTGGCTCACTGACAGTTTTATTGCCATCTTTATTACAATAGGGCATTCTAATCGAGAAATAGCTGGCAAGACCGGGAAAGAAAGAGTCGGTTTCTGCTGGAGCAAAGGAGGGATTCATGTTATTTATTTTAGCTGATTGCTGTAAGTTTGTGATTACTGTTGTTTGTTTTAGTTGATCAATGTTATCTTAACTAAAGCTAATGGATTTGCACTTTAATTATCATATAAGGGATCATTACTGTCTTTTAACCATACTACATACTGTAGTACATTATGCGACAGTATAGGGGTGGCCTTGGTTACAGTACATGTGAATTTGGCTCTCTGCAACAAACCCTCACAAATGTCAAAACCCTACTCCATTCAAAATCCTAAAAAGACACTCTCAAAGTTAACCCTTTGTTTCTTCTGAAGAAAGAAAGGGTTAACCCTTTGTTTCTTCTTTATGAAACATAAACCAGAAGGCACAAGGTTGCAGAATTGCATTTAAAACCAAGCACAAGGGAACTTCTTTACATAAACAGTTACATACTGTAAGATGATAAGGCGGTCAGAAAAGACGGCCCCAATGGAGGGATCATCCTGTAGGATAGGAGAGTTGTTGTTAATGGTCCTGGGGATAGAGAGTGTGTTAGAGTTGTGGGGAAGCATCAAAGGAATGCATTTGATAGGTCTGGAGTTCCTGATCGAGTTGATGGTCCGTGGGTTTTGGCTCAGGTGAGGGCCCTGTCAATAACATGGGTGGGGTATCTTCTGTTGATGAAAAAAGGGTGCATTTTGAGTGCTTGGAACCTAAACCTATTACTTGTTCCTTTGCAGCCTATGCATGCTGACGCCGCTACCCACCTAAACTACTTCAATTTAGAGGGCTGCCTTGGTAGTGTTAAGGGCCCTCTAGCAGTGAACAGAGGGAGATTCCTTCCACTGTGTCACAACTTGTGTCTTTTAAGAAATGGTTGAATGAGATCCTTTGATCAATTAATGACTAACAACCAAATGGGCTAGATGGGCCAAATAGTCTCTTCCCATTTGTAATTGTTCTTGTGTTCTTATGACTGCAAAGAAGGTCATTGCAAGCCCATATTAGAATATCACATCAAAGATGCCCATATTTCTATTAATTTACACTTTTTTAATAAAAAATAAATTATGAAATTCAAGATGAATCGTATGAGAAAAACATTAATCTCATTAAATGGTGAAGTACTTAGTACAGAAGACCAGGAGAAAAAAACAGACAATTCCATGATTTAAAGGACGTTTAATAGTCATCATCCATCTCACAGGGATTAACTAAGAAGTGAAGCAGCATAAGTTGTTTTGTAAAATTAACAAGCATTAATGACAGTAATTCTCAGAAGATAACTGGGAATGACAAATATTTTGTTTGACGTTTTCCTTTATCTGTTCTAGGGCATATGTTTTCAACAAAGAGTATTACAGTAAATTACATTAGTAAGTGAGTAGTGATGAAGCCTTGGGAATTTTTGTTGCTAAACATATATTGCAACAGGAAAGATAAGGATGTTAGTTAAATGTACAATTTTATATGTGGAATCGAAATTTTCAGAAAGCTAATTATGTGACAAAAGCTATGAATATTGACTCTCTTGTACAGTATGAAAAACCTGAGGTATGACAGCATTTTTGTCACACTCCACATTGGGATGATATGATGATGCTAAGCTCATCGTTCTTTTTTGTTTGCATTTAGAAAATCTAAAATTTCATGTTTTATATAAAAACATCTGAAATTTACATTTCCAGTCTAAGACGATTAAGATCACTGATTCAATAATTGCTTAATATTATTAAATACATTCCTTTAGATTGATTTAATATATTGTTACCTGTCACTGAATATGAATATTTTTGTTTGTAGTGTTTCAAATACTTCAAATAGAACCAAAACTGGAAACATTTGTAAACTGCCACAAGTATTTTAAAAAGCAAAACATAAACCAAAGCATAAATTTGAAAAGGACACCTATGCTTCTGACAGGCTCAGCCAGTGAAAGTGCTTGTTAACAATGCCTGTTGGTCTCTATAGTCTGTACTGTACATCCCCAGTTCTAGTCTTAGTAAAGTCATTAGTTCACGGTGACTGCAATGTTCTAAAGTGACCTCCTGCATTTAAGCAAATATCATCAGAGTGACCTGGCTAGTGTATCTACAATAGGATAGGCTAGTAATGTACTGCATCTGCTGCCCCTGGGTTTTCAATGTAATCAGTCCTCCATTTGATGATTACTCTGCTGTGGGACTTGTAGTATGAAAAGAAGATGGCTAGATGCAGTCAGCATTTCTGTGAAAGAAAAAAGTTTTGACCGAGTTCAGAGGAAGTAGTATCATGTTTATTTCTATTTAACTTCCCTGTCTTTCTGTCTAGTTACTTTATTTATGCAGTCATAAACTACGCAAGAGTAACTTTTCCTAGAGTTTATATAACCTTATCTTAAATTAATTCAGCCCAAGAATAAACACTTAAACAAAACTCCATCTGTACAAGGGAACAGTGATTATTTCATAGCAGTCTTATCCTGTGTATCATAACACAGAAAGTTTTGTTAGCTGACTCTTTTCTCCATATCTAAGGAACTTTGGATAAAAGCATCAGCCAAATAGTCTATGCAATGACACACAGAACATTCTTTAATAAAATATATATTTGTTTAACTTTATAAAACTGCTATGAAACTGGACTAAGTGTATTACTTACTTTTGTTTTAATTTAAAAAAAGAGAAATGGAGAAAAAAATGATTAATCGTAGAAAACTTCCCAAAAGATCTGCATTTGTCGTTTTCATTGGCAACAAATGTCTTTGACGATTTGTGTTATTTTGAAAATGTTTTAGAAGAATAGCTTCATTTACTCTAAGTATCCAGTGACTTATAAAATTCTCAGAAATGTTCTATACAGTAATAGAAAAAACAATTTTTAAACATAAACTGTTTTTAGGAGAACCAGTAACTATATAATGAGATTATTTTATATGTTGCTAATGGTCTCATCATTATGTATGAATCTGAAAAGAATGCAAAAATTAAGTTTTACCAAGGATACAGTAGGTAAATATAAATCTTATAAAGTTCCTATTAGTGACATCAGGAGCGATGCTATTTGTGTGAGAATGTAATTTAAGATGATGATTCCTTCATATAAGACATACATTGTTCAAATATTCAGGAGAAGTGCAAAGAGCCCTTCAATTAAAAATGTGGAAATTTCTAGTGATACACTTATTAATGGCTACATTGATGCATTCTGAAATGTAAACATTACTCCAATAGTCTGTTTTTAATGTCCAATAATAAAGCACATTTCCAAAACTAGTGACACTGTATATAGTGCTAAAGAAAAAAGACAAAAAAGTACCATTAAAGGTAAACAGGAACATACAGTACAGATTCATACTGATAGAATGTAGGGCAATCAGGCATAAGACTTGTAAAAAGATTAGATTTAAGTTTGGTTTTGAAGAGAGTCAAAGAATTTGTCTCTCGTAGAAGATGAGCATTCCATAATAAATGCCATAGTGTCCTCAATTTAGTCCTACAGTATGTCCACTGTGCAAAGGACCAGCCTCAACTGATTGGAGCCTATAGGAGGACATGTAAACATGAAGAAGTTCAGAGGTTTATGACAGGTTTTTTTAAAAGTCAGTAACAAGATTTTATATTAATTACAGTATGTGACTTTTTAGATGACTAATGTAGAGACTTTATTGTGTGATGTGCTGCCAAGGTCGGATGTGAGTTAGAGGTCTAAGTACAGAATTTTGACATATTGCAGCTTACCAAGAGGAGTATTAGGGAGCCCATAGAGTAAAGAGCTGCAGAAACTAAAAACGTTCATGTTATAAATGCTGGAATCAGGCATTCTGGACATTGATAGAAATTGTAGTATCAAGTGGAATGATACTACTTGATTGAGAGCATTTCTGTCTGCAATATCTGCATTTGATTATGACATCTCCTGGGCACTTTTTGCTGCTAAGCCATACAGAATCACTCTCCCAGACAGTGGATAATTATAATATGCCAGAAGGCTAGACATTTTACATTTATTATTGTTAGAATTATTAGTTTTTTTATTTTTATCCCTGCCAGTCCATCAGATTTCAGTTTTTATTAAGCAGTCCATTGTCCCTTCTATCTACAATAGTGATATCTACAGTATTAATAAAGAAAGAAGCTTTCTTGTAGGAAGAAACCGGGTCATGCGACAGTTAAAACCAGAAAGCAGAAGCTCCTAGGTGAGATATCAATCCTTCCTAGCTAGCAAGCCGGCAGATCTTCTCTTATGATCTGCACCAGGGGAAGAAGGGAACAAAAGAAAGCAGCCAATAGATAAGCTAGTAGATGTTCTTTAAGGTTTTGGAGAAATGTGAGTTTGGGAAAAAAGCAAAAGTGAGTTTCTTTTGTTTTTTTGGGGGGCGGGGGTTATGGCAGTAAGCAGCTTGACTCCTCAGCTATCTATATAATCAGGGATATTTTTGGAGTTTCTCACACTGTATATGAAGGAGCAATATTTTTCTATTCAGCTGTTTTCCCATAAAAATGATAGCCCTCCATGTGCCACAAAGTATAAATTTCGAAGCATGAAATCTCGAGTGCTTTAGTTAACATCCGTTTCATATATCCCTGACTAATTAATGTATTGAAAGAGTAGATCTAACAGTCATCTAAACACTAAGAATTTTACAGACTAATAAAATGACATTAGTAATGTTCATAAATGTGTAATATATAATTTTCTATATTTATACCCTGTACCAATAATACTATTCCAATGTCGAGCCTAGTCTCATGCAACGACAATAAAATAATCTAGTGAATTTCAAATTGAATTTACAGAAAATATTCAAAATTCTCTCAAGATAACTAAAAAATGTCTGAAGAACAAATATCTTCTATATGACATTATGTGCTTCAGTTGTGAATGTTTTATACTTTGTTTGTATGATAAGCTCTGGCAGCATCAAGAAAGGGCTTAAGTTTGCAAATGCATCTAGCGAGCACAGCACGTCACACTTAATAAGGAATTTAACCACTGAGTCTGACTACCTACCAAGACCACTGAGATTAAAAAATAGAATGAACATCAGCAGAACATAAAATCTTATGTATATTATTGGAAATAATAAATCCAGGAAAGGAACTGTGCTTTTCCTTTCATGACAAACATTTTTTGTATAAATGAAAGCTTTGTATACCAAGTCTAAAGAACTAGAATCAACAACAAGAATTGATCAACAAGAATTGTCTCACTGTATTTAAATTAATGTAAACAAACAAGCACATGTACTTATTTGTTTTGTGATGTCTCATCACAGTTACTGACAGATCCTTGAATTACTTAATTTATCTGTATTTAACTGTAAACATTAAGTTATACCTTCCTCTACCAGCTGCAATTAGATAAATTGCTCCATAAGATGTGGACTGATACTTTGTACTATTGTATGTTATGTTGACAAAATTCATATGAAAGTGCTAAAAGTTAATTTTGCCTCTTAGTTCCTACAATATAAGCATTTAAATACTCATTGATCAATTAAACTAAATGAGAACTTCATTATCTATTAGTGTTTTCATGATTTCTGAAAGACAGGACAACACAAGAACTAAGAAAATGTGATGGTTTTCCTTATTGAGTTGTTAAACCCATTTCATTTTTCCTATACACTGTATGTAATTTGCTTAAACAATGTTTTATCATCTTCCAAACAAAGCAGGCTTTGCTCTTAATTTTAGAATTTTTGGTGAAGATTATGAATTTTACAATTACAGTTTTTTCTTTGTTATGTTTTCACTTTACCACCCCACATATAAAAAGTTGAATGAATGTGAATGACATGTTTTGCAATCTTGTACCAAAAAAAGAATGAATCTTAATTTAAGATTGTATATCTTAAACTCAAATTTACCTGTTACAGTAAAATATAATCCCTGTACATATACAGTTCTGCAATTTCCCTCACGGGATCAATAAAGTATCTATCTAGACTACTTATAAGTGCTGGTATTAGTTATATATTAATTGTGGTGGGACACGCAAATAAGGAATAGGTTAATGGAAACTGATTTTTACATTGTTAAAGTAAATATCACAGGATAATGCAGCTCCAAATATAGGAACTTTATGGAAGACTAAATAAAAGGTTATTTGGACAACAGCACAAAATCATTTGATGTACTCTTAATTTAAATTATTAAAAAATGCAACAAAATTCAATATCTATGTCAATATTAAATTCAGATTACACACTCAAGGCAAGTCCACTACCAAAACATACCTGGTACAGACTTTTGTGGTGATCCATGTTGGCAGTTGACAAGTCTTTGGGAGAACATAACAGATTAACAAAGCCTAAATTCCTTATAACCAAGCCATGAACTGCAGATTGCAGTCACAAGTTATTTTTTACAGCCATTTTTCACTGAAATAAAATCTCTCAGCATGGACCAACTAACAATCACTTGACAATCTCTCATTCTGCCTCTTATGTTTGGCCCAAAGCCTTGGTTAAAACTGCATAACAAGCTTCCCCCTGTTATCAATCACATTTGCTGCTTGCTGTTTAATTCTTGAATTGATTTATGGAATCCCAAAATTGAGAGAAACTCTTTTGTGTTATGGCTCAGTATGTTCAGACATATAAGAATGTGATAGTGTGAAATTCACAAATTACAGAGCTAACAGGTTCTGTATATGTTTTTTTTATATTTTGATTAACAAGCACTATTATTTTATATTTTATATATTAAATATAAATATTTGCACTGAAAATTAAGACTGGCGTCATGTTTATTTAACATAATAGTTGACCATGTAGAGTATACAGTGAATGAGATAATATATGCCAAACATTTCTACTTTAAATGCCTTATGAATTAATCACGTATAAGAAAGGGTCTTGGCAAGTTCAAAATTTAGGATTGCCATTTTCTAATAATAGTAAGAGGTAATGCTCTTAACTTAGTATTTTTAGAATAAGGTAGGCATTACATGAATACAACTGTCATGTTGTAAGCCAACTTGGACAATAGTTACAGTACCAGGGAAGATCGTTACAGAGTAGTGTGCCAGCCTAAGAGGACAACTACGAAGGAGCTTGTCACAAAACAAACATTACTCAGAATTCTTAATTTTCTGCAAGGAATTGGAAACAACTACACAAACAAGATAAGTTTCAAGAGAAAATATCTTCACATGAAGCAAAGAATGACACGGAGGCGGGTGTGGAACAATGAACTATATATTAAAGTTAAGTCTGTTTGTACAGAACATTAGAATACCGATCTGACATTTCTCTCATGCTAGCTCTCTTCAACTGTCACCAAGCTCCCCAGTTCTTCCCGGTTTTCTCCTTTGCTTTCTGGCGGCAAAACTATAAAATGGGGTGACTCCTAAAACTAAGGAAAATGGGATAGAGCCGTCTGATGAACTATTACTTGTAATTCCAAATAAGACTTATACCTTAATTTATATATACTGTATATCACTTTACTACAAAAGGAATAACAGTTCAGATATGTTTCTATCGTTAAAAATGGTTTTGTATGGTTTTACCAAGTCCCCCTCATGATCTCTGTTAAAGACACAGTGTATTCCACTCTTTCAGCCTGTGTATTACACTGCCTGAAGCACAACATTAAATTCTTACAACAACGTTCAGAGCAACAAAGTCTTTTTTATAACGCGATTATCACAGTTCACAATATTGTAAGTGACATCTAGGTTTTAAATGCTAGGTGTCATACTATGTACCTGTATCTTAATGGTTTGTTGGCCTTTTGTATTGTTATCTCATTTTGGTTAGTGCAAGAAAACCATGAGTAAATATAACGACTGCATCCTTTTTTAGCCAAATTCTACTAAATCGGCAAATAACTACCTATAGTATATTTTAATTTATATTATTTGTCCCAGTATTTGTCTACATCAAATCTTAGTTCAGTTTCATTTGGGTTCTTCTTTCTGAACAGCTTCATTCTTGTTTTCTCAGCTCAAATCAAAAGAGCAATAACCAAAATTAACACGTTAAGCCTTTTTTACAATACTTTTGCTCCTACACAAAAATGCCACATGCATAGATGTAAACACACAAAAACAAAAGCTATTTTTGTGCACCATTATGTTCGTGAAATATTGTTATATCTTTCAAAAACAATACTGGGAATCGGATGTCTTAAAAATACATTATTGATGGAAGCCAGCTTTATAAAAGGAAATGACACGACTAACAGATAAAAATCAGTCTGTAAAATAGTTTGATGAATGTTTTTCTGTTCTAAGAAGGGCGCTGGCTCTTGCAAGTGGGCAAGGATGTCACTACTAGCACATTTTATCAACCGGAAGTGCGTGGGAACGTTTTCCCTGAAGAGTGAGCTAACTTACAAAAAGACAGCAGAGTTTTAACAAGTTTCTTGGATCTCGTTGTAAGAGCGATTTTTCAGGTTCTGAGGTGACAACAGAGTCAGAGATGTTTTCGTTTAAGGCAGTTTTAATTATTTGTATTTTACACGTGTCCTCCTGCTACTCAGAAAGTGATGTGCAAATTACAGGTAAGAAACAGATCTTTTTACTTAAACAAAAAAAACAGATTTGTGACCTGTATTTGAAAAGGAAGTTTTCTGGTCGGTTTGACAGAAAATATATTGGGCATAGAGACAAGACGCGTCAATTATAGCAATTAAAAAAGTTTGCCGTCCACAAAACATGAGTGTAACAACCCTCCGAGCTTTAAAATAGTTGTCCCTTTTCTGGGTGTTGTTCCCAAGTATAAACAACGTGTATAGCGTCTTTTATGCGGATGAAGATTTACAAATCCAACTGGGGTTTTTGAACAAATAGATTTCAATTCCATTGTACTTTTTTCACAGGTTGTACTGTAGTGTCACGAAATTTAAACTTAAATTTTCTGAGGATATTTTATTCTCAGACGCGACACAGAATTTATGTTGTTAGGTTAGTAATGGTTTGTCGACCAAATAGTATTTATACCAAAACAAAAAAACTCACATAATTTATTTTCCTGCTTTACAACAACTATGTGTAAAAGATTATTAATCTGAAATGTAACCTATTGCCTTCAAATTTTGTTCAAAAGGCAATCGGGCAATCCGTACAAATGAGTTTGATTATGCCCAGCCTTACTACATTGTTGGGGTAACTACCCTTGCTTCACGGTGCGTGCAACAATCGTATTTTATATATCTTTGGAAAACAAAGGACTTTGTATTAAGTATTTTTTTTTAATATAAGCGGTATGAAAGTCTTAAATTACACATTATTGTGGAATTAGAAAAAATATTATTTTGTTTTCCTAAAGACAATGGTAACTTGGAGATTTTAAGGGTTTCAAATAAAATGCTAGGTATTTCAGATTAGACAAATGGATTGATTGTTATCAAGTTTAACTGTTTTAAATATTCGGTGCAAGCTTGTTTCTTCTTTCAAAATGTTTTACAGTAACAGTCAATTTAAATGACAAAACAATAAGTACCATGTTTCCATTGTAACTATGAAGTAAACAATAAGTTGACGAGACTGACAGTAAGTGCAGTAGTTTTATAAACAAGTAGTCATAACACAGTGATGTTTTGAAAAAATATAAACAAAAGAAAACATTTCTGCTTTATACTGATGAGCTCCTAAAAATAGTTATAATTGCAGGATGATTTATGACTTTGAGAGAATATGTTTCAATAGCACATCAGTTAACCTCCAGAGATGATTAAAACTGCAGTATGTGCAGTTAATTCCACTTGATATTTACATATGTATTATGAAGGGTGCTACAGTATATAAGATAAAGGTTATTATATATCTTGAGGGGGAAATTGTCTGCTAGGCCAACAGCTGTTGATTGTATCCTGCATTAAACTGGTGCCTATTGTCTCCTGCAATTCACCAGAGACCTGTACAGTAAGAATAATGCCTTTTGTAAGATTTTCCAATTTCGTTTTCAAAGTACAGCACTGTGAGGAAGAGCCCTAGGCTTGTACTGCTTCACAGACTAGGAATAAATGACATGTACAGTGCCTTGGGAAAATATTCAAGAAGTTGAGAAAATTAAAAGTCTTGAGTGTTTGCTCATGCATACATGCTCCATGCATGTATGGCACTTTGGCATCCCCTGTGTGCTGCAGTAGCAAATCAAATCAAATAGCATATTCTAGGGTTTGCTAATTCTGGTCAGAACTTAATTTAAGATGCAGTCTTTTGGATTAACTTGGAGTGCAGCCCTGTGGTTCTGGAATACTGCAGGGTTCTATGACTGCATTCTGAAGGACTGCTACATTTAACATCTGGCTTACCAAAGTGCTAAATTCAATTGGTGAAGCAATTTCTCACCTCTCTGCCTGAAATGCTGTGCAGTGGGGCTGCTGGCACATAATGGCTGCACTTCAGTGGTGCATGAAGTGGGTCCCCTTTCTATATGCAATGTGCTTTGGTATCCTTTAGCATGAAAAATGCTTTTATCAGTGGAGTAACAGCTTTGACTGCCCCTGGCATTTTTTGTGGCAGTAGGAACTGGAAAAGGGTACTTTGGAGCTCCTGCAGGGTACCTAATAGTAGAGGGAGTGCTGCTCTGATTTACAAGCAGCTCTATCACACCACATGTCCAGATTCCACAGTTTACTATGTCACATCCTCCTTCATATGTGCAATGTTGTGTGTTAGGATATGGTGAGAATTTTGCAAAAATAAAGAGGATGGTTATGCCATAATTGATGTTCCATTGGCTGTGATGTCTGTCTGGAAAGTTTCTGGATAGATTAAGGTGTCATATTTTCTCAGATTAGCATTCTTTGTGAGATGTCTGTGATGTTTGGAAGATATCTTTAATCTCTGACTCGAAATGTCGTTTTTAGCAACATTCAGACATTTCTTTAAATAAGCCGTGAAATGAGCTTCACTTTGGCTGAGCAGCTTGTTTTGAAGCCCTACAGGTACAAGTACTCTGCTTTATGCAAAGGATTGTGGGAATATATAACTCTAAAGGGATTAATAGTTTAAAAGGTTATACTGTAAATACATAACTACTCTTTTGTCAAAGCTATGTAAAAAAAAATGAATTAATTGTCCTAGTATTTAATTCCCTTGGATACACTAATGGACTCTAATTTCTTTTGCTTAAAAGGCTTTATGTAGGGTTTCATGAAGGATTTACATATTTAAGTATTTCACAAAAAATGTGATAGTACTATAGATTTTAAAACATTCCTCTTGCACCACACCTGTGTAGCACAATCTCTTGTTTGTAGTTTTGCATTTTATTCCTGTATTTAAAAGCAATACCTGTTTGTATGTAGCCACCTTAAAATACCAGATTCAGAAATACTTTATTGTGAGTGCTCATCTGTGACCTATAGTACATTTGAAAGGTTTCTGAAATGTACAGTGAATTGATAAATAAATGTACTTCTCTTCATTATGAATCTCTGTTCTTCTGAAATATGTGAAACATAATGATTTTCCTTCCAGATCTGCCTAAAAATGATTTGACTGTGTGACAGGAACTTTTTTATATGACACATTATGTGTCCTCCAAAGCTTAAGAATGTGGTGCTTCAATATCACACAGCTATTCCTCTGGGCTTTATTCTAGGCTCATTTCTTTTTTTGTTCTGTACGCTTACCCTTGGGTGTCTTTGGGAACATTTTATATATCTGATATTCATTCATGTATAGGATACCAAATTCCTTTTTGACTTTGTATTTCAGTCAAGTTCTGTTTACTGAGAGTGTTTCTTGGGAAAATATTTGAGTGTTTCTTGGGAAAATATTCTTCCATCTATCCATTTTCTAATCGCTTCTTTCAATTCAGGGTTGTGGGGAAACTGCCAAGCAACAAGTGCAAGGCCAGGGTGCACTCTGGTCAGGACGCCAGTTCATCATTGGGCTAATACACATTCTTACTCAAAATATCCTACCCGTCACGTGATCCCCTTAAATTGTCTTTGAGGGGTGTATCTGACTTCTCATAGATAGTATTATTCAGTATGAAGCTAGCTCCTAGACACCTTTGTATGCTATCTGTAGGGTACTTCGAGGACTTCTTGGGAGTGTCCTTAGGGGGTTAGGATCTAGAAACATGTCATCTTGTTTATCCATTATTCTAAATAGGATTCACATATGGATCCTTGCTGGATGATAACTCTAATGTGGACCACTCATAACGGCAGATGCAGATTGCATTAGCTGTGTGACTGCAGCTGAAAAAGTATATCAAGCTGTGTATTGTGAGCTTCTACATTCCCTCTTGTGGCATCAGGAGATCACGGATTATGCCCCATCCAGACATTATATTCATAGGATAGGATTCATAGTACCGGAGGGGGATGGTGGAGAATTTGAATGCTGTGTTTAATACAGTCTAAACCGTGTTGTATAGAGTTTACATTGTAGCTGTATGACTCACTTGCCCCCTTCTAAGGCCATTCCACAATGCATTTCTTAAATACATGCACTTAAGCTTCAAGTCAATTCAGTTGTAATAAATCAATTGTATAGATGTTATGTAGCCAAGTTATTTTAAGGCATTGTTTTTCTCTCATCTCTCAAATTGTCAGCAAGATGTAATTGTCAGTTGATAGAAAGAAAAGAGAGAGGCATGAGGAATTAGTCGCTTTCCATCCTTAAGTTTCCTAGATGTAAAAAAACAATTTAAGAAATATTAACCCTCAAAGTTTTGTGTTTATACTTAGGGTCCAGAGCCCTGTATTCTGTTTTGAGGGTATTTGCTGAGCTGAATTTTTATTTCTATCATACACTGCAATATAAAGTAAACCAGGTTTTAGTTTTTTGTATTACTTGTATATGACCCCTATTTGACCCATATTTTTTGTTAAGCTTCCTACTGGTTAAGACCAAACATTTGTCTTATATTGTATAGTAGTATAACTAATAAGGCTAATAGAAAAGGATAATCTTTGTATCGTGCCTTTCATGGTACTTCATCTCAAGGCACTAAACATTTTACATTGGCTGTATTACAAGTAATTAGAAATACTTTTAAATTTTACAGTAATGCTACTAGAAAACCCCACTTTTCAGTCTGGACCAAAATTTCACTGGACCGAAATGATCAAGTGTGGTGACTGGGGACGTTGTATTGTATTAGGTGTTATCATCCTGATTAGATGTTAATCAGGTAGGCAGGACATTGGTTTATTAAAGATCTTTTGGCATTTTTTAATAAGAGTCTGGTTGTTTAGTGTCCTGGCTGTAATTTGGCTAAATTGGTGAAGCAATTTTTTGCTTCTCTTCCTTGTAATATCCAGGGTTGCACAAAATACTAAACCTGGTTTACACAAGAAACAAGGATACAGTGCTTTCAGAAAGTATTCACCCCCTTGAATTTTTTCGCATTTTATTCCTGTTACACCTCCAAATTTGAGCACATTGAAATAATTTTCATTGAAACATTGAAATGAGCTTTGCACATTTAGATTGGGGAATTATTGCCCATTCTTCAATGCAGTTTGCTCCAGCTCTGCCAAATTAGATGGAGAGTGTTGGTGGACGGCAATTTTCAGGCCGTACCACAGATTTTCAATTGGGTTCAAGTCTGGCTCTGGCTTGGCCATTCCAGAATACTAACCTTCTTTTCTTCAAGCCATTCCTTGATAGTTTTTGCCGTGTGCTTTGGGTCATTGTCCTGCTGATAAATTAATCTTCACCTTAAACGCAGATCTCTGGCTGACTGAAACGGGTTCTCTTCAAGGATTTGCCTGTATTTGGCTCCATCCATGTTGCACTTGATGGCAACAAGCTTTCCAGTTCCTCCTGCTGAAAAGAAACCCCAGAGCATGATGCTGCCACCACCATACTTGACGTTAGGGATGGTGGAACCTGGGTATTGGGCTGTATTTAGGTTGCGCCAAACATAGCACTTTTCTTTCAGGCCAAAGAGCTCAACTTTAGTCTCATCAGACCACAAAATTTTCTTCCAAAATGTTTCAGGTTTTGTCACATGGCTTCTAGCAAACTCCAGGCATGACGTAATGCTGCCCTTTCTCAGAATTGGTTTCCTTCCAGCCACTCTCAAAGAGGCCAAATCTGTGAAATGCTGAAGAGGTTGTTGATGTCTGGACAGTTTCTCCGATTTCAACGAAAGAGCTCTGCAACTCTGTCAGTGTTGTAGCTGGCCTCTTGGTCACTTCTTGGACAATTGCCATTCTTGTCCAGTTGCTCAATTTGGTAGGACGGACTGATCTTGGTAGTGTCTGGGTTGCGCCATGTTTTTTCCATTTTGTTACAATGGACTTCACGGTGCTCCTAGGAAGGTTCAAATGGGGGGTGAATACTTTCCGAAGGCACTGTATAGCAAGTACTGTAAATCCAGGTATTATTATTTTTAAATCTTTTGTTTCTGATGATCAAAGAGATATGAAAAACAATACATTCTTTTCATAGATGTGTAAATGTGCTTCGGACAATGTGCAGAAATTTAAAACTGTAAGGCATTGCTTCAGACGTTGTTGGAGGAAGAAGTTTGTGCTCAAGTTGATTTCCTGGAGTCTATGGTAAAGGATTTTAGTTGTCTTGTTGCTTGAATATAAGTCTCTGTTTAACTTCTTTGCATCACCTGAATTGTAATTTTTAAGGCAAACAACCATGCCAATTGCCTTTTTATTTTAAGAGTAGATGTTTTATTTTTAACTGCATACCATGTATTATCTTAAACACTCATTTAAGTTGCCTATCGCTAGCCATACCCAGGTATGTTAAAGTGAAAACTAACAGCGTCCTAAATTTAGAAATGGTGTATATTCTTGAGGTGTGCTCAACCAAATACATGCAAATTCAGAGTGGCTACTTTTAAAACCAAAAGTATTTTAAATTGGTATCGGAGGGAATACTTTTCCTTTAATACACCACACTTAGCCCACTATCTTGTAACAGCGTGAGGAGTCTATTTTCTGGTTGAGATAAACCTAATTTCTCTCAAGGTTAGGTTTTTTCCAAATGATGCCTGGCTTCCCTAAAATTTAAAACTTTACAAAGGAAAATAAATTCCCAAAAGATAATGATTCAGTCCATGTTCAGTTAACTGTAGGAATACAGTATATTTCCATGTAATCATCTTAGAGAAACTCCTCCCATCTAAATAGATTACCTTTCTGAGTTTTCTTAGTTACACAGGCATTTCCAAGCATGCTATGTCTGGAAGAACTCCTCCCATCTAAGTATAGCCTACATTTTCAAGTTCTCAGAGTGGCACAGGTAATTCCAGGCATTACAAAAAATTCAGATGAGTCATTAGACTTAGAACAACTTAAGAACAAAGAATTATTTACCAAACAATATGGCATAGCACAAAAGCCCATTATTCCCAGAAACTGCCGTTGCAACTATTGTTGTTTACAGAACCTGTTTTTTCATCTTAAAGGTCTCAATCTTGAGTTGATAAGAGTCAAGAGTTTTAAATGGTAGAAAATCACTTTCACATAAAGCTTGTGCAGTGCAGTTAACTCTCTAAAAAAATACATGATGTCTGGCATTGGAAATCATTACATTAATTGCATTTTCTTGCTGGCCATGTCTGACAGTTTATCATCAAAAACATTTAACTGCACATAGAAAAACATGTCTGTTGTTACTGCCTGATCTGCTTTGTAGTGGGATTGCATAGACGCTGTTTACCTTGTGGCACTCACATGGACATCTGCACATCAGTGGTGACTGAAGTGGGTCCCTTCTATATGTAAAACTCTTTGAGTTCCTTAAGGATGAAAGAGCTAGATAAATGAATTATTTATATTTTTTAAAAAAGGAAAACTTCACATAAACTAGGTTATGGCAGTGGTTCTCAAACTGTGGTATGCGTAACGGCAGTGGTACGTGGCGTGCCGCCAAGTGGTACGCCAAGTGACCATGGAACTGTGTCGTTTGCGTTGAAAAATCGGGACGGGTTTTCATATTTTATATTTTAATACGTGTCGAATACGCAGCCTACGTACTACGATACAGTGCGCGCTAATACTTCAGTGGACACGAGATATTCTGTAATTCTATACCACTCTATAGGAATGCGTGCTACGGATGCAAGTGACCAATTGTATTTAAAAAAAGCTACTGTATCTCCAGCAAATAAGGGAATGTGCGTGATTTTGGAACAATGCCAACGTTGTAAACACAGGAATGCATAGAAATACGTGCTACGAACGCAGGTAATCTTGTGAGCACAGGAAAGCTTGATAACAGAAAAATATTTAAGAACTGTTCTAATTTGAGAAAAATACACCGAACGTCTCTGTGTTTCGCTCCCATGCGCATGAAATAATAACTTTAAATACGGAAATAAAAAACGGAAACGCGGAAAAATGCAAGCTTGCGGATTGCTAAAGCAAGTAAGCTACACTATTTTTGAAGAACCTTATTTACCGTTGGCAAAAGAGCTGACACGTATTATGTGTAGAGAAAAGCTGCTAAACAGCTCGACCTGCTGCCCCCCTCCCCCTGAAAGACACAGTCATTCATAGAATTATTGATATGAAGGATTATATCAAAAGTACACTGATAGAGCGCGTTAAGATGAACAGATGTTTTTCACTGCAATTAGATGAGTCTGTAGTCGATTTGGCCAATTTGCTCGTTAACGTTAGATATGAGTTTGAGGGCATGTCCCATGAAGACTTTCTGTTCTGTAAACCGCTACCAACAGGAACTACAGGAGAGCACATATTTTAGCTTCTGAATGAATTTATCGAATAGAATGGCCTCGACTGGAGAAAATGCGTCTGAGTTTGTACAGACGGTGCTAGAGCAATGACAAGCCGGCATAACGGTGTAGTTGCACGAATTAGAGAGGTTGCTCCAGAAATTAATGTATGCATTACAACATCCACCGCGAGACCTTTGCCGTCAAGAAAATGCCTGACGATTTAATATCTGTTAGACTCTGTTGTATCAAGGCTCGAAAAATTAATTCACATCTGCTTTGCTCAACTAAACAGGCTCACCCCTCTCACTGAAATGGTGCTTTTTTATTAGTTGTTGTTAATAATTTTTTTCTGTAAAACACTTTGAGAAGCCACCTTTAAAGGCGCTATATCAAATAAAGTTTATTATTATAATATTTATTATATGTATGTGTGAATGTGTGCACGCGCGCTCATGTTGGTCATTGAGAATTTCTGGGGTTCCTATGAGATGATGACTTGTAGGTGGTACTTGGATGCTTTGGTTGGATTAGGGGTGGTACTTGGTCTAAAAAGTTTGAGAACCACTGGGTTATGGTAAAGAGAAGTAAGAGTTTCAGAGGAAATAGGTGAATGAACTTTTGCTGTCCTTTTCTGTTACTCTTACAAAATGATTCCCCTGTGTACACTTTGTTACATCAGTGCCAGAAGAATGCAGACAGATGAGAGAACCCTCTCTAATGAAGACAAGAGTGCATTGTGAAAACCTGTCACAACCCAGCTTTAAGATGCTTGTTCTTTTAAATTGGTTAGTTGAAACAGGATAGGGGTGGATTGTCATTATCAATATTGAGTTATCTTGAAGGAAGATTGCGATAAATACAGTGATTGTTTATTATTAATGATCTTTTCCCATGTTTGAGAAAAGCCAAATGGAATGTTGCAGAATGTTAGCTTTGCAGAATGTTAGCTTTTGCTTATTATAGTGGAGATATGGTAGCATGATGGCTTGGAATTGTTCTCTTGTCTGAATGTGAGATGCATTGTTTTAGACCAAACTTAAACATTCAATTAAGTTATTCAATGCTAACTGATAAATTTGTTATGAATATATTATGAACATTTGTGAAAATGAGCTTGTGTTCCATTTTGCATTTATTGCCCCTTGTGTATGAAATGGCAAATCCTTTGACAGCACGTGTCTGTTTAGAAATACTGGGCATAGGTTTTTGCCTTTTAAGGTTTGTCCCTTTGTTCTTGTTCTTGTTCTATAAAGGAATAATGAGATGTGCAAATGTGTACCTTCTTACTTGCCCACTTGTTAGATCTTTTTGTGATTTGACAAACTGTGAGCAAGTGTCTTTCATGGCATGGCACAGCAGTTGCTGTTGTATTGAAGTTGGGAGGGGAACTTTGGCTTGGGTTCATACCATCAACCCTGTTCTCTGTGTGAAGGGCCTTTTCCTCGAAACTTAAACTTTGTTTTAAGAATTTAAATTTAAAATGGTTTCATTCTTTTTAATTGGACTTGGACAATGGTACAGTTTGTTGGCGAATGCTTGGCCTATCAAGTTCAAATTTGTCTAGCATCACTAAATTCTGCATGTGCTGCCAGCTGACAGGAGGCATTCAGGATTGACCCAAGTAGGTACTGAGGTACTGATTCCACTTGGCAAAAGCTCAAATATGCATGGAAGGCTCATTAAACCAATTACCATCTCAAAGCTTCTACTATTCAATACAAGCTCTCCATCAATTGTCTTGTCACAACTTAGTGTTACTGGGCTTCATGATTGATGTTATCAGATCAACATGAATGACAATACCCACATCAGCGAAGGGTGATGTTTTCTGAATTCTGTGTTGTTCGTTTTAGGCACAGCTGTGTGACTGCGGTGTGTGTGGGCATTAATTTGAGCTTAAGGTACAAGTTTGTTGTTAATAGTGATCTCATTTATGTTTGTTTTTTGTGAGGTGGCCTAGAGAACAGTGTCCTCTAAGCGGAATATAGGTGTAAGTGTGACTTTGTGACCATTCATCCATTTTCTAACCGCTTTATCCAGTTCAGGGTCAAGGCAGACCCAGAGCCTCAGGATACAACTTAGATGGGATTGCAGCACTGACTATAAGCTTATAAGAAAACAATCGTATACCCCACATCAATGATCACAGAAGTTTGTGCTTCAATCTGGGATACCCCTCATATGATGACCTGCTGTATCAGTGGGTCCTACCTAGTTGAGTAAGGGTGGGTTGGTGATGTCAATATTGAAGTAGTCTTTTTATAAATGTAAGGAGGCAACATCTCTGTGGCCCATGTGCAGCATTTCTGCCAGAGTAATTCATACCTTTCACATGTTTATGATGGAGCTAATGGTAGATGTATGATATAGTGATTGCATGTATAAGGATTGCCAACTGGAATGTGTCATTTGATCCCAACCACATCTGACTTTCAGTTCAATTTTTAGTGGATGAATGTTTACAGAGTCACATTGACATCTATACATTTCAAATCATTTCATATTAAGAATGATGTCAGCAAAAAAATAATAGAATCTCAGCTATACCCCATCTCTAAAGTTTATCTGGAGTCTAAAGTTGTGATTCTATACTGCATCCATACACTTATCTCTCAGCAGAAATACACACTGAAATATACATTAATTTATGTTCATAAAATAAAAATGTTTGGCTATCCAGGTTATAGGAAATAAAACAAATATTGAGACTGTTTTGTGTACATCATTGCTTAAATACTGAGTCAGAAATTTAAGATCCTAAACTATTACAAAACAATGAAAAGAGAGTTACAGAAAAACTGATTTCCTGGAAGCAAAATCCTGCACTCAGTTTGTGAATACTGCATTTGAATTTTGAGCATACCATCATAAAAAAGAATAGTCTGAATATTGATTATTTGCACTTATAGATGCAGCCATTCAAAATGGGTGAGGTATTTCGTGGCATACCCCGGTGGGCGTGTCACGGTATCACGCGGTATCACGCATTTCACGTGTGTCACGTGACTAACTATCCGGCGTCGCCTTGTAAAACCGCCAGGGGGAGCTTAACCTCTCATGTACAGCATTTGAGCCTTTAATTTTGAACTGTGTATTACAGCATGTTAATCATCAGTCATTAAAATGTTGGTATATTTTATGAAAGCAAGATTGCTCAGTTGGACAAAAGTACACAACCTACCTTTATCAGAAATATTTATGCATCAAAGCCTTTACTGAAGATATTACTAATAGTATTAATAATGGATGACTTTGGACAAGCTGTATACTCAAAGTATAATTTCTTTAGCACATTTGTACAAGCACTTGGAATGTGTCCAAGCCATACTTTGTCAGGCATTTTGTTTTACTTCAACGGGCATAAAAACTTCCTTGCTTTTAACAGGGTGTTTCATAATTTCTAGCTACGAAAATGATTTAAAATGCGACACCTATCATTCAACTAGAGCTTAAAATATCACAAGGAAAAATACACACCGGTATTCCATTTCTCCCTAAACATGTAAGCTTCGAAGTCTTTAACTAACGTGATACCGGAGTCAACAAGCATACTTTTAGAATTTGATTAAAAGGGAATATAATATGGAATCGCGTATCTAAAGAATTTAATAACGGTATGATTATATCCGTGTACTGCGGCAGGGCTGTGTAGGGCTGTTTCGCCTGCCTGATCATGCGAGCTGTCTTGTAGCCTACTGGTCTAGGTGCGTGACTACCAACTGGCAGGTTGTGTGTTCGAATCCAGCTGGTGCTGGACTTTTCATTTTTATTTATTTATTTTTTAATCGCGTAACATAAACATATTACCGTATGCAAACTGTACTGTATACAGTATGTATATGTATATTTAATGTCTTAACTGTGCCCGTTTAATTGAATTAAAAAAAAATATTTAACACGAACATTAAGCTGTTTACATCTTCCGCCTGAGAACAGTCACCCGTTGCTACCCAACGCAGAATGGTGATTGGCTGACACTATCTGACACCCCTCTGATTGGAGAAAAAAAGACGTGCTGGTGTGCTATACACACTGTGCCAGGAAGAGGATTTCTTTCTATTCAAAACGTGTATTTTAAAAGTTTAAGAAGTAAAAACCTTACAGCGTACACAGATTTCTAAACTGATCAGGATCGTTATCTTTGTCTTATGCATAATAATGTTCACCGCTCTGTCCAGCAAATTAATAATAAACTTTATTTTATATAGCGTTTTAAACGAATAAGTAATTAGATTGCTCATAAACTTAATCACTTGCTTTTTCTTTTTATTTAGGCTCAGATTTCAACTATAGATCGTATTATTAATAACCATAATAACAACCAACCAACAAAAACAACCATATAAACATAATGGTGGTGCTGGACCTTCCAGTTTTATTTATTTTTTAATCGCGTAACATAAACATATTACCGTATGCAAACTGGACTGTATACAATATGTATATGTATACTTAATGTCTTAACTGTGCCCGTTTAAGTATTGAATATTCATATCTAATTTTACCACTGAAGGGAAATCTTAACATAAACATACAGTATATGGCTGGTCTCGGTACTTTAAAGAAAAAAATACACACCGGTATTCCATTTCTCCCTAAACATTGTAAGCTTCGAAGTCTTTAACTAACGTGATACCGGAGTCAACAAGCATACTTTTAGAATTTGATTAAAAGGGAATATAATATGGAATCGCGTATCTCAAGAATTTAAAGACCAGACAATCGCAAACTCGTTTTCAATAAAATTATTTTATTCATTCAGCAGTTTGTGAGAGGGACATCCAGCAGGGAGAGACACACACACCGGTTTTCATTGACAAAATTGTTTTTTTTTTCAATTCCTCTTGTCTAACAGGAATGTTTTGTTTGTGGACAGACTGTTAGACGAGGAAAAGACCGCCTCCTCCTACAAAGCATTTCGTTGATCCGATCACGAATTCTTTTCCAGTCGTACGCAGCAAGGGTTGAGAATCTCCGATTCACCATCGTACTAATGGATTCCCGGATATTGCAAGGCAAGGCACTTTTGCCTCTGGACCCATCGAAATTTACAGATGTGGTCCACCCCCAGTAAATTTCAAAAGTCACAAGATTTCGAAACACGAGGGCGGCGTAGCGGTCGGCTCTTGCTTTCCCGTCTATGCTGATGCACTGCAAGTACAACCCCCCCTCCATCTCCTGGGTGATGGGTAGCAGTTGGACATCTGGGAGAATTATTCGTCCCACTGGCATCTGTGAATTCCGCTGTGCTTCCTGGGGGGAGATAGCCGGCGGGGACAGCATCAACAGATTCCTGCGCGGTGGTGAACTGAGAGGCCGGGATGGAGTGTCCTGAGGCGGTGTGTGCTCTGCGGGGGGCAGAGCTTCCGCCAGGCATTGCAGCCTGCACGGCGGGGAGAGGCACTTTTCGGGAGACAGCTGCTCAACTGTTTGACTGCTGGAACTCTAGCCTCCCAATCCTCCCCAGTAATGCATCGTAATGCTCCCGCTGCTGCCTAAATGTCTCCATACAGGTGCTGCTTCTACAGGTTGGCACCCTGGCCAGTGGCCGAGAGCAGAGACCCACGGCCTGTGGCAAAATAACATAATTCATGTAAGAAATAAAGTCACACAGTAGTATTCATCAGTCGCGGAACAGAAGTCAAAATAAACTTTTCTTTTTTTCCGTCTTACCGCTTTCTTTTTTACTGTCCTGGTGGTAGATCGTTTCGCCCGTGCGGTGTTTTCTTGAAGAACAGGCTACGAAGAAATAATTATAATTGAATTTAAAATTCAAAACGGCAATAATACCTTGTAATATGCGCTGTAATCGCGTATTTCAGATGAAGTCTGCTGTATTTGCTTACCCTTCGCTCTTTGGAAGCTGGAGCGGCAGAAGCACCCCGTCTCTTCCCGTAAAACGCCTTGGTCTCCATACTGTACTATGGTCGCTGTAGTGCAGGTTCGCAGTTTTTTTTTTTGTGATGGGAGCTCACCCAATCCCTTGGTGTCTTTAATGCGTCACACATACTGTATTTCAGCGCCATATATTTCATGGATATTATGGAATATAATGGATGGATATCTTAGTTATCTTTCTAGTTCACAGGTTTGCATGCATAATTTAATTTTGAAAGCCACTGAGACATCAGGTACTACTGTTGTATTTATGAAAAAGAAACCAAACAAAAAACATACTAACAACTGTGCCATCCTACTCCTTAGTTAATACATTTTATTATTCATAAACAGTTAACATTGTTAGCAAAATATTTTGAATTATATCAATGCAATTTCAACCAAACCTGTTCCCACACACCCCGCCCCCACTACCATTAGAATATATACAAACATTTTAGCGTTTCATTCTGAGCAGAAGACCCTCACACTTGAAGAGTGCTGGCTGTGACGAATTAAACCGGTTTTACAGGTTTCAATCACAGACCATGTGACATGGGACTCAGTAAACTACAGTAACACCGTATTTGATAACGCTTTAAAAATGCTATAAAATAATGTGACTTGGCACAGAACAAGTCACATCAAGTCAATTTAAACACAAGCTGTCTTTAGCCCTCTAAGCTGGTTCATACAGAAATGTAGAGATCCAGGCTCAGAACACACAGCTTCATTAGCGAATACATATGCAGGACAACTAGAGAAGACGTTTTACAGAGGATGGATTTTTAGAAACATCCCATCAGACATCCCATCATATTCACAACGTGAAATCTAGAAAATAATATTACGTAACCAAAATCCGCAATATGGAAACAGAACCTGTGTAATTGTTGATAGACGATGTACTCGTAACATTTTTTAAGACGAACTACAACATTTAAAAAATGACTTGTATGTACTTGATATCTGTAATCAATCCACGGGTCCCAGCACAAAACGAAAGTAAAACGCATACCGTTTCGCGCTTCTTATTAGTTGCTCAAAAGTAATTTGACTGTATGAAATGCATAATATAAACCTAGAAACATATACGTGAGCAGTACTTAAGCACTGTAGTATCGGTGTTAAAACATACCTCTCAAATACTGTAAATCAAGTTAAAAATATCTCAAGACCGATTCTGGTCGTAATGAAACCATGCAAGGGAGTTTTTATGTCCGTTGCAGTTCTTTTGCAACATGAATATAATTATATCGTTATTAATTTCTTGAGATACGCAATTCCATATTATATTCCCTTTTAATCAAATTCTAAAAGTATGCTTGTTGACTCCGGTATCACGTTAGTTAAAGACTTCGAAGCTTACAATGTTTAGGGAGAAATGGAATACTGGTGTGTATTTTTTTCTTTAAAGTACCGAGACCAGCCATATACTGTATGTTTATGTTAAGATTTCCCTTCAGTGGTAAAATTAGATATGAATATTCAATACTTAAACGGGCACAGTTAAGACATTAAGTATACATATACATATTGTATACAGTCCAGTTTGCATACGGTAATATGTTTATGTTACGCGATTAAAAAATAAATAAAACTGGAAGGTCCAGCACCACCATTATGTTTATATGGTTGTTTTTGTTGGTTGGTTGTTATTATGGTTATTAATAATACGATCTATAGTTGAAATCTGAGCCTAAATAAAAAGAAAAAGCAAGTGATTAGGTTTATGAGCAATCTAATTACTTATTCGTTTAAAACGCTATATAAAATAAAGTTTATTATTAATTTGCTGGACAGAGCGGTGAACATTATTATGCATAAGACAAAGATAACGATCCTGATCAGTTTAGAAATCTGTGTACGCTGTAAGGTTTTTACTTCTTAAACTTTTAAAATACACGTTTTGAATAGAAAGAAATCCTCTTCCTGGCACAGTGTGTATAGCACACCAGCACGTCTTTTTTTCTCCAATCAGAGGGGTGTCAGATAGTGTCAGCCAATCACCATTCTGCGTTGGGTAGCAACGGGTGACTGTTCTCAGGCGGAAGATGTAAACAGCTTAATGTTCGTGTTAAATATTTTTTTTTAATTCAATTAAACGGGCACAGTTAAGACATTAAATATACATATACATACTGTATACAGTACAGTTTGCATACGGTAATATGTTTATGTTACGCGATTAAAAAATAAATAAATAAAAATGAAAAGTCCAGCACCAGCTGGATTCGAACACACAACCTGCCAGTTGGTAGTCACGCACCTAGACCAGTAGGCTACAAGACAGCTCGCATGATCAGGCAGGCGAAACAGCCCTACACAGCCCTGCCGCAGTACACGGATATAATCATACCGTTATTAAATTCTTTAGATACGCGATTCCATATTATATTCCCTTTTAATCAAATTCTAAAAGTATGCTTGTTGACTCCGGTATCACGTTAGTTAAAGACTTCGAAGCTTACAATGTTTAGGGAGAAATGGAATACCGGTGTGTATTTTTTTCTTTAAAGTACCAAGACCAGCTATATACTGTATGTTTACGTTCCAAAATTAATATCGTTTATGGCCTTCACACGCGTTACAGTATGCTCCTATTCTTTTTATGCTCAGCTACTAAGATTTCCCTTCAGTGGTAAAATTCAATATCTACAACGGGCACAGTAAAGACGTTTACAGTAAGTCTTTCTACGACAGACCAACGGACCACGAGTGCCCCTGTCGGTCAACCAATCATGCACCGCGGTACCCCGTGTCATCATACCTGCGGTATCTGTACCGTGGTGTCTGTACCGCGCACTTTGAATGGCTGCATCTGTATATAAGAACCTATATGTTTCTTGGAGTTCTGGGACAGCCTAAAATTCAAGTATTTGAAATCTATTTTAATATTCACAGTAGAACAGTATGGATTTTAAAACCCCAAATATCAACAAGTTAATAATAATACTATTATAATATTAAATGCTGTGTCATAGTACAGGAAGCAAAACCATACAATGACAAGAGCTTATATTCTTGCCGAAAATAACAGAATGCTGCCCAAAGTGCTGTTATTATTTTCTTATCAGGAAAGCTAGATAAAAATGCATTTATTTTCCAAGAAGACAGGTCACCCTGGCAGAAAGCCAGGAATAGCAAAAGCATAAGAATGAAGATGAAGGAATTTAATCATTAGAGTGGACTGCTCAAAGAGTGGATGTAAATCCAATTAAACTTCTACTGGAGCTTCTAGAGAAGTGACTATGCAGAAGAAAATTAGAAGAAAATATAAACTAATTTAGTTCAAAACCTTTTTACATATAAATCATTCAATGAACTCTAACACAATGTATATAAAATATAGGAAAACTGTGTTACAAAGTATTAGCCAAATTAATTCTTGGTTTCCATTAAAATGCTATGGTATGTAATCATTGTTTTTTGTGTATTGTTTTTTTATTTGGAGAGAAAACAGTGATTAATCAGCACACCCTCCATTATAACAGCAAAAAACAGCTGTATTCCTAAAATTAGTGTTTCTAATTAAAATTAATACAGAAGAATAGAGAAAAGCTATGAGACAAAAACCTTATATAGCATATCTTTCTCCATCTCCCGTGCATGGTTTCAATTAATATGTATTTTATTGTATGTAATGTTGGTTTAGACCATTACAGCTCTCTTTTTCTTCTGTTACTCACTATACTATAGTTCTTCAGTTAAAACTGATACAGAGGAGTTATAACTTGAAAATGCATTGTATGTTTTATATACAGTAAATGTTTAAACATAAACATTACATTCCTCAGCAACCTTCACAGTTTAATAGATTTTTCTGAAAGTGTTCCTTTTTTCTCTCCCTGTAGTGTCCTGCCTCATAATCCTCCCACAGCTTTCTGACATGGTTAATTGCTCTTTCTCGTCAGTCCTTTTAAAAACATTCTTATCCAATTTAAGTCAGGCCTGACATCTTTTGGGTCTTGTGCCATGTCTCATATTTGCTAGGTTATATTCAGAAAAATATGTATTATCACATCTTTAGTAGGGTCATTTCTGGTCAAACACTTAGGAGAAGAAATAGATCATTACATTATTATTGTTTATCTTTCTTAAAGAACATATAAACAGTTACAAACAAGAGGAGACATTTTGTGGGCCCATGTAGACCATTTAGTATTAAGACATAAAGAGGAATTTTAGAATTTTAGTGTCCTCACATGTCTTTATGTAAATCTATAATATGCGATGCTAAAATATTACAAGAAAATGATAATTATTGAAGCATTCTTAATTATTCCTGAAGTTAAAATACAATCAGGATTTTTAATCTATTTTTAGCATAAAAGGTTCAATAAATGATCACTGCTTCATATTGCAACACTCTGAGGATTGGTACATCTGACGAGGAAACAAATCCTGACTTAATTGACGAAAGGTATAGCCCCTTTGGCAAGGTGAAATTGTACTCTATTGTCCTGGCTCCTGTCACCGTTCCTGCAGTTCATTTGCCACAAGGTTACCCTTGCCAACCACAGCTGATCAACCATATCTTTCTACCTGGTTTATACCACATCCTCCTACAGCAACCACAGCCAAGTGGTGTGGAACCCCACCATTTCAGTTTCCACACACCAATGTGATGTTTTGGTAATAGGGCAGGTCTGACTTCTGTAGGGATTGAGGTGATATGGTTACCTTGGAAACGGCAATCAGAGTTTGATTCCCCTTTGGGCCTGCTTATCACCAGAGCATTACAAGATTAAATTTTCTTTTTTCTTCTATTTGGCCCAGAACAGGGGTTGACAATTCAAGTCTTGAAGGACTAGAGGCCTGTGGGTTTTAGTGATACGTTTTAATTGGAAATGGATAAATACCTAAAAAACGCTGGTCCTTGTTCTGTTTTGAAGCAACTACATGAGCAAGATGCATATTTTAGTTGGATCCATATTGCTTTATACTAGAGTAATTCAGTAGCTCTTATGTTTCAATAAGGCTCAGATTCCAAGGAATGTAAGTGACAGTATGACAACAATATGAGTGTTGTCATCAAGAACTTTCATTTGCTGTTTATAATAATGCAAGAAGGATGTAAACTGCATCAATAAAGTGTAAAACACCATACAGAAGGAACTACAAAGTTGGATTAAAATAAGTAAAAAAAGATGTTCTGTAAGTACAAATATACCCTAGTGGCACACAGCATTGTGGGATGTCATCTGACAGGATATTATGATAATGTAGAATTCAAACAACAAAAAAAGGTAAATAATTATCTATTATGCTAAGTCCAATTCATAATTCTATTCCTACAGGAGGCCCATCTTCCCAATGGGAGCCTTCCTGTGCCCTGTATTGATTAATTGGAACCTAAGACTCATAAAATGAAAAAAACATGTACATTAAATTTGTCAACTGAACTGCAATTTATTATCTACAACTGTCAACAGAACTGTAATTTATTGTCTTCTGTTGACTCCCAGGTATATAGTCCGAGTTACCCAGTAGAATATGTCTGTAGCTTTTTCCAGGAATTACCAATCTCATTAGTGCTTGGAAGTTTGGGTGTTTTTTGTACTAGAAATGGTTATTATTAATGTAGTGTTGAAAAGTAAATGAATAGAAATATACTTTTGATTGGTAGTCCTGCAGAATTATGAAAATGCCAAGTATAGCTCTCTGGTTCTACAGTCATCCTATTATTCACAAAAATGTTCAAAGATTTGCTACAATTACAAATTTATATTCTGTATAAATATATAAACTCTTTTTTAGTAGTAGAATAGCAGGAATTTGAAGTAAACTGAATGTTACTGTTGAAAGAATGTGTAGGTCCTGTATACTCCATAACAGTGTAGTACATTCAGTTGTCCTACAACAAAGCACAGTACCCTTCCTGTCATGTACTGGCATATGCTAAATAAACCCATACAAGTGTTTAACACCTTCTTCCAATTCAGTGTCATAGGGGAGCTGTAGCCTCAGCAAGCAACGGACACAAAGGAGGGTATACCCTGTATGGGCCGCTAGTCCATCACAGGGAAGACGCACAGGCATGCTCATGCCTATGGCAAATGTTCCCAGATGCCAGTTAATCAACAAGTATGTCTTTGGCCTGAAGGAGAGGAAACCCATACAAACATGGGGAGAATATACAAACTCCACACACATATCACTCCACAGCTGGAATTGAACCTGGCAGCCCAGGACAGTGAGGCAGCAATACTAATCACTATGCCACCATGCCACCCTACACATGTGTAAGTGATTAATAATTGCCATGTGAAAAAACATTTCCTGGAGCCATTGATAAGATATTCAGTTGGATATCTTGGAAGACTATACCTGGAGGACAGCAGTGTATAATAAATTACAGTTCTGTTGACAGTGGTATATAATAAATTGCAGTTCTTGTGACAACTACTGTAATACATTTCTAGAAGTTTGGGCTGTAGTTTAAAAGATCTAGTTTTTCTCAACATCTGTAGTAAGGAGGCAAAATATTTTCCTTGTAGTTTTTTTAACAATATTATTCTGTAGGTCTTCATTAATTGCAGACCAATATGCACGTCAAAGAACAAACTGATCGATAAATAGTTTTTTCTGCACAAAAAAAGTTCACTGCATGTTAAACCAGATGTTAATGTTTCCATATATCTTAGTTGTCACAATTAGGTTTTGAGAACGCATAATTCTGTTTCTGTGGATGATACAGCAATGTTCCTGCTGTAATAGGAATTTTGCAATTTTTGTAAGCAGAATGTGAATGAAAACAGAAAGAAACTAGCATCTCATATGTCCTTGAGGCATTTTTTCTGTAGTATTGGTAAGTAATTGCTAAATTATTGCTTGTTTAAATTGCCTGGATTATATCTTAATTTAAAAAATCCAAAGGCAGTGTGTATGGATCAGATAAAGGAGACAATACATTGTTTTACATTTTTGTGTCAGTTTTATCCATTGATTACTTAGCAAGTCATTGTAGTGCTTAAATAATTTTAGACTTCAAAGACATGCAAATATAATTTATTTTAAAAAATGGAGATCAAAGAAGACCTTAAAATTGCCGACCAATTAGTCGGCAAACTGAAAAAGCAAACATACTAGTGGATTTACTAGCTTTGGCTGTCTGTAAGGTAGTAGAGAAAAGTTGTAGTTACTGACATAATACCATAGCTGTGTCTAAATATGTTTACAGCTTTATGATGTATTTCTTTGACTTAAGGGCACTTGACCTAAGTAGGGTACTATAGTTGACATGGCAGGATAATTGAAGTATTTTGTTTTGCACCTTAACCTAAATAGTGTAAATGTTCTCAAATGTTTCATTATAAAATGCTTTTTGTTCTCTCATTTACTTCTGTATATAATTCTTTGTAATTTTGCAAACCTTTGTTCAAGCATGTTGAACAGTTCAAGGCAGAGCCTGATATTCCTTTCCATAAAATGCAGTTTTGGCTCACAAATACCCATAAAATAATGTCTCTGTGAACTGAAGATTTCAGAGGGAGACCTCAACAGCTGTTGCATGCATTTTTTAATAGTTCTAAACTGTGAGCAGTTGAAGTCTCATATGTGCCACTTGCAAAAGAGGCCCTTGGCCATTTAAAAATTTAGACAATTTCTTCCCTCAGAAATTATTTTTATACACCACTTTCGAAAGGGGTTTTTCTTCCAAAACATATCTTAATTCAGCATATGCATGCTTCATATTATTTTGTATTACTCAAGTGATTATAGTGTAGCCTATCAAGTGATGATTTCCAGCTTTGTATTGATAAACTGAACTTTGAAAGTACAAGCAATTTGAAAATTTACAGGAAAAACATCCTGAATCCTTGACAACCCCAGGCATGCCTCTATTTTAATTATATCTAACTGTGCTGGGTGAGACATATATGGAATACTGCATATTAAAATGCATTAATGTCGGGAAATGCGTGGCATTTTGAATCAGCTTGAATCGCCCTGAAGGGGAGTTGCTTATTTACCATAACTCCACAGACAAGTCTGGTTCATGCATGGGTAAATTGCTGTGGTTTGGAGATTTCAAATTCTAAACCTAGCAACCAAAGATAGAGTACTTTAAAATACACCTGGTTCTTCATCAGTAACTCTGTTAGTAACACCTATTATTTTAATAGCAGGTAATGCAATTAATCTAATTGAAAAGGTTTGCCAGTTGACTTTAAATATATCCATTATTTCTTGAGGTGCTACTTACTAGATGTGGCAGTTTACAGTTTGCCAATGGTCCATAGAACTTGTTTACTTATGATATGTTCAGAAAATACAGTGTGTTGCCAGGGGCATACATTTCAGCAGTGGTAGAAATGCGCATAAAATGATTGGTTTTAGAATTGGCTTTTTCTGTGTTGCAACTGTATCCTTTTCCACACTTAGTAGAATATATATATATATTTTAATATTAGGAGATTGTCTGGCATGACAATTATTGTAATTAAAACAACTTGAATATATGTTACTTATTTATTCTCAATTTGATCTTAAAAGTATTTTACTTTGCCTCAAAGCTTTGAGACTAATGGTAAGGACAGGAAAAAGACAGAAACCCTACCATTATGAATCCACCAAAGAACTGGTGTTAAATGACTTGTAATTTTGCTATTATGTTAATATTAGCTTTCTGAGCAACTGACCAGTTGTATTCACTTTGCCTAGTTGCTGCATGGTAGGAACAGGGGTACTAACACTGCATAAGTACTAACAGGGATCTTCGTCCCCATTTATTAAGGATCTGCTAAAGCAACATTGTAACACAGCAATGAAAAACAACTTATGTACTTTGGAGTCAACCACTTGTTTTTCTACAATGTAAAGCAGGTAATGGGTTAAGGTAGTCTCCCATCCCAGGTCCTAGGGGATCACTGTGTCTGCTGTTTTGTTTTTTCTAGCCAAGGTGTGTTTTTAAATTTGTTTTCAGCTCTTTGCATGGCATTTTGCAACGTTGCATGGCATTTTTAGTTGACTTCAACCCTGTACCAATTTTCAAGTTTCCAGGTTTCAAAAACCCCCGTTGTTCAGCTGAAATGAAACTATTCAGATTGCTGAAAGTTACACTGTCAGAGTGTTGTCTTCTTTGCCATTCCCACCTGTGTCTGATTGCTAAAAACTGATCACTGGTTAAAAGCTGTTGAGACAAAATTAAGGAAGCAAATTTAAGGGAATTGCATAAAGTTCTGTTTGCTGAAGGTGTCAGAACAGTATGTGTGATGGAAAGTATATATGAAAAAGAACTGCGTGAAGAAATAGGCAAACTAAAGTGTAAATAAGCAAGTACATAATTTAAAGGCATTATTTTGCACAAGTGGTTACCAGCTCAGTTGGAGTGAAAGGCAACAGATGCAGGGATCCATCAATACAAAGGTTGGCAACCACTGATTAGGGTCTTATTTACCATCATTTTGCTCAGCCTACAAATAGTAGTTTTCAATTTACCCGGGAGATGTAATCCTGGAAAATGCTGCATAAATCAAAAACACATACTGTAAGTTAACAACCAATTTCCCATAAGAACGTCTGCAAGTACGAGAGGCAGGATGCATTTCAGGTCATCTCCCAGCTTGAGTGCTTAACTCCCAGATTTAAAAAAAATGTAAAATCATGTATAATGTTTATATAGTTGTACTAAAAGTAATATTTGATGTTTAATTTGTGTCAGTAACCAATGTATGCTTAACTGTGAAATGGATATTTAGAGTGAGTCAGAATGTTTCTCAACATTGAAGTTGTAGAAATATTTTCAAGAGGGTACAATGCCATGTGAACCTGAATTTGGTGCAGTAGTGTTTTCTTGGTTTGAATCTTGTTAAAGATTTAGTAAAGAGAATATGGATCAATTATAGAGAGTTAATTAATAAAAACATTGGCTCTGCTTTAACATGGGGAGGACTTCCCCGTTGTTAGCTATTCTGGTTTGGTAGTTGTGTCTCCTCAGGGGTGTGAAAGAAACTACAGTATGTAATCAGAAAGTACTAAAAACACTTTGGGTCGATTGCTTTAGCGGGAAACTCAAGACGTTTCTTTGGCAACCCACTGAGGAATTTGTATATAGTGCTTATAAAGAACAGTTCCCAACAGCAACATATAGATCGAAAGAGAGTCAAGGAAACATGCTAAAACATTTGTTTATTGTTGATTGTCTATCAGAAATCTTCAATTTTTTGGGGAAACTCAAGAATACAAGATCAAAACCTGTAACACACAGCTTAACATATTATGTTCCACATCATTTCATAGAAAATATTTCTGCGCAAGATTACGTTGATTATTGAAAATAATTACTCTTCCCTTACAGCTTTCTTATTATGGATGGATGGAACTGAAGCAGAATGGAGTGAGAAATGCTGTAATCTAGAGAAAAACATTTTTTTACTTAGACACTTCCACACTAAGGCTGAAACAGTTAAACGGATTGTTCCAAATGTGTATTTGTCACGGAAGAACAAATGCTGTTTCTATAGCCTGATAACTTGCAGCAACGTGTACAATGCCTCATTGAGGTTGTTAAACTCACCAGGGAAAGGGTTTGAAGTGGCTTAAATGAAAAATGCATACTACTGTTGAGATCAGCAATCCTTATAAACTGCGGGATCTGCGTCATTATAAGGTCATTAGTCACTATCAGTCATTGTGTTTATAGTTCAGGTGGGTAGCTGCGTCAGCATGCGTAGGCTGCAAAGGAATAAGTAATAGGTTTATTCCATGCTGAAAAAAAGAAGAAAGAGAACACAACGTTTCGGCCGTGGAGCCTTCTTCAGGTGTGAGAGAGACAGGGCAGTAGGCAAAGGTAAAGTAGCGGGAGAACAAAGGTTGAGAGGGAGGAGGAGTGAGAGGCGGGAGCAGGGGACAGAAAGAGAGGCCAATCAAGAGATGTGAAGTCAGAATGGGTGCAGAGAGGTGTGAAATGAAACTTCCAATGAATGGAGAAAATTTAAAAGAACAGTAATCTGTCGTTAAGGGAAGGGAGAATGTGTGATCCTAGCTGCAGAATAATTTTAGTTTCGGTGGTCTTTCTGATGTATGAGTTTATATTCATGCTGTCATTGTGTTTATATTCATGCTTTCCTTCATTAAGTGTGTCCTGAAATCAGCAGTGGTTATTAAATTACTGTCTCAGAGCCCTTTTTTAGGAAATATGGTTAAAGCAAATATACACTAATTTTTCAAAGCCTAAAGTTAAACATCCTATTCAATAAATATAAACAGTTTTATGCCTTCATTTTTAATATTCAGGAACTATATTTTCCTATTTTCACAAGCAGTATTTTCTTGTCTAATTGATTTGACTTATTATTTGGCTATAGAGTTTGGATAGAGAAGTGCAACTTGTTCAAAGTTTTCAGTGTACTCCCACTTTCAACTTGACCCTCTGGTTTTGGATTCATTCATTCTCAAGTAGTCAAAGGGTTGATTTTGTTATTTCCTTTGAGGATTCTAAATATATGTATCGGGTGCACTCAGTCTTTTCTGTTCAAGACTCAAAAGGCCCAGTTTGTTCTGGTTGACTGTATAGGATAATCACTTAAGTCCTATAATGTATATAGTTGTTATTCTGTGCACCAGTTCCAGAGAATTCTAAATGAGGCTTTATTTATCTCTTGATTTAAATTCTGTGCTTTTAACTATATATGCTAATATTTTGTCGCCCTTTTTAATTATTTATTCACATTGTCTATAAATGTGTCGGCATAAACAGGTAAGTCAACATAAGTAGCACCTTCTCCCTCACTATTTTCCATTAAATGTCATCTGTCATGATTATTTTACCTTACCTTTACATTTTGGCTTACTATTTTATTTTGCTGCTTGTAAAGTGTTTGGTCATTCTCCTGTTTTTATTTAATCTGCAAAGTTAACTACTTTACTAATTATACCAGAAACTAGTTAGGAAGAGTTGGAATTCTAGTATAGGTACCCATGACACTCCAAAAATGTCATCGTCACAATTAAAGTATTCAACATTTTATCTATAATCTTTTCTCTTGACTAGTTCTCAAATCAAACACATTTCTCTGAATGCCTACCACCTGTAATTTGAGATTTAATCTTTTAGGAGGTTTTTTATCAAAACCCTTCTGACAATCTAAATACCATATCATATACTCTGTATCCCATACTTTTGTTGCTTGTTCAGACAGCTCTAACAAGTTAAGTAAGACCAGCAGTACCTTTTTCATATCCTTACTGACTCTTCTGTAGGATCCTATTTCCATGTAAGTCATCCTGTTTTTTTAAAAGCCCTGTCACAAGAAGAAATCTGAATCCTTAACTGACCTTAATGCTGCTACATAAAAGCAAAGATCTATCATTATAGTTGATTTTCTTGATTCATTTTAATTAAGTCAATCAAACAGAAAGCAATATGTGCTGGTACTGTAACTTATAAGTCAAAGTGAGGTTTTTGTCCTCCACCTCATTAATTTAATTAATTCTGATTAAGTACTCTGTGTTTTAATTGAACAACCAAGAGATTACATTTATGCCCTCTTGGTTTTCCATGAAGAAATCTTCAAAGTCTTTCGTAATGTGTATGATCTTGAATGAGGAAATTGAACATCTGTTAAGGTTTCATAAGATGCATATTTACACAGGTGTGACTCCTGGCCCTTTCAGGTGAAAGCATATAACATAATTTATTTTGTAATATCCTGTGTGTAATATAATTTTGTAGACTCACCAGCATGCCTGTTGTTGATGTCATTGTTTCAGTCATTTTCTTTTGATGTACATAAAGAGTCTTCTTAACAGTCTTTTTAACAGTTTAAAGTAATTGGCTGTTTATAAATACTTTATTCAGATTACATACATACATAGTTAATTGTATTTCTTTGGAAGTCATTTGAGGATAAAAAGTAATGATGATTTGAGATACACTTCTTGTCCCTTTATTGCAATCATGTTAAAAAATGTACATGGGACTTTTTACATCTCATTGATGAGGAAGGAAGACGTTAAAACAGAAATAAATTACACAGACTGTTTGATATTGAAAACCTGTCCTGCAGCAGAGTAATAGGCAAAAAGAACATTAAGGCTAATGATTTGTCTGTATGCCGTATCTTTGACTCTGGAACTGATCTTTATTATGGTATCAAGATGTCTGTCATAACTCAAGAAAATACCTGCTTAGAACAAAGCTAATGGATCAATTTTACTGTTATTTTTTTTACCTCTGCTTAAGATTTCAAAGCCCAACAGAGTAATACTTGATCTATATTATTAACCACAATTACTAAAATATGGTTGTTTGGGTATGAGTGACCCATGGAATAGAATAATCTTGGTCTGGTTAAAAGTGGATCTAAGAATTGGTGAAATCAGAAAGTTTAGTGGGTATAGAAAGTCACCACCCCATTTCAAAATGTGTACCTTTTGTTGTATGACAAAAACAACAGAACAACTTAAATTAGGCTTGTTCCATTTTTATTTTTACACAGTAACCCATATTAGACAAGTGAAAATTAAATTCTAACACACTTTGAAAATAAATATTACAACAGTACAATGTTCACTTTGGTTAAGTGAACACCCACCTTACAATTGCATTTGTAAACTTGGTCAGGTATAACCAGTCACCTTACAGATCACACAACAAACTAATTGGCTCCCACCTGTGATCAATTGTGGTGGTTTTGATTAGTTCAGAATAAAAGCAGCTGTTTCTAGAGGATTCCACTGCTTGGACGTGCATTTCAAAGCAATGAATCAACTATGGGTGGAAAGGTGCTTTCAGAAGGACTTTGAGATAAAGTTGTGGAAAGGTGCTTTCAGAAGGACTTTGAGATAAAGTTGTGGAAAGCACAAGTCAGGTGATGGGTATAAAAAAATTTCAAAGGTTTTAAGTATCCCATGGAGCACAGTCAAGACTATCATTAAGAGGTGGAAGGCTTATGGCACCAACCAGACCTTGCCTAGATCAGGCCATCCCTCCAGACTGGATGATTGAGCAAGAAGGAGACTGATCAGAGAGGCTACTAAGAGGCCGATTGCAACTTTGAATGAGATACGGGCCTTTATGGCAAAGACTGACCATTGTGTGCATGTGACAACAATATCACAAGTGCTCCACAAATCTGGCCTGTATGGGAGGGTTGCAAAAAAAAAGCCACATTAAGTCTCGTTTATGTTTTGCTAAAAAGCACATTAAGGATTCTTTGTCCAAATGGCAAAAGGTACTGTGGTCAGATGAGACTAAAATCTAACTTTTTGGCCAGAATGCAAAATGGTACGTCTGGTGAAAACCCAATACATCTTGCCATCCAAAGAATACCATAGCTACAGTAAAGCATGGTGGTGACAGTATCCTGTTGTGGGGGTGTTTCTCTTCACCTGGGACTGAGGAAGTTGTCAGGATAGAAGGGAAGATGGATGGTGCAAAATACAGGCAAATTCTTAAAGAAAACCTGCAGCCCTCAGCCAGGAAGTTGGAAAATGGGAAGGTGGTTCACCTTTCAACTTGACGCAAAGCAACCGTATAGTGGCTGAAGGACAGGAAGGTGAATGTCCTTAAGTGGCCTAGTCAGAGCCCCAACCTAAATCCTATAGAAAATCTTGATAGTAATGACTTGAAGAGGGCAGTCCCATCAGCGGTCACCATGCAGTTTGACTGAACTTGAACAATTCCACAAGGAGGAATGGTCAAGTATTCCTTTGTCTAGGTGTGCAAAGTTGGTAGAGATGTATCCAAACAGACTCATTCAATTCATTGTAATTCAAGCAAAAGTTGCTTCCACCCCACCCAGTTATTCTACTTTTTTTTTCAGAAATTGTTTTTTTTATTAAGATTTTGCAAGGTACATTTTGTAAATGAAACTGGAAAAAGTCAAATTTATTGGTTTTCTTTTTGAGCTTTAAGGCAACAAAAGCTGAACATTTTTAAAGGGGGTGGTGACTTTCTATACCCACTGTACATTCTCTCCAGGTGTCATACCTAAGAACATGAAGGACAATTAACGGCTGCGTTAAGGGGTGCTGAAAGCACAAGAGAGGTTACATTTTTCTCTGCAGGTCAACCTGGACTTGATGTTTTGTACTGCCTGTTTTATTTTTGGACCCAGATAGTTTACTTTGTGACTAATGAACAATAGCCTTAAGGGGCTTTCCATTTGTGGATGTAACTGCCCAAACCAGGGTGTTTTTCTCACAGTGTTATATATTCTACTTAAGTACAGATTATGTATTTCCTTAACCCTTTTAAACATTATAGACATTATAGAGGTGTTATTTAGAAGGATTCTCTGGCTTCTAATCACTTTGTAATTGACAGTTCACAAATAGCTATACTCATTACAAATCACTAAATAACTAGACCAGTTAATAAGTACAGTTGTTTATGAATTCATACTGATTATTTCAAAGATCATGGTAGTTTACATCTGATTTGTGTTGTATATATGCATCTGCTAGTAAATTAATATTGAAAATGTAGATAGACTTATTCTGCTGTATTGAATCGGAGTCATGCTGTCAACAACGCAGTGTCTCCCATCATTCAGACTGTTCCATTGGTATGAAATTTCTGATCCAGGTAAAAACACTGCTGTTTCTCCACCATCACCACTACCATGGAGGTATAAAAGATGTGCTGTTTTAGAAAAAACAGTGACTGTTGGCTAAACATGCTGGGACTCATTTTCTTCTTGGGGCAACCTGCCCACATTCTGCATTAACTAGAAGACTGGCATATTTCCATCCTTACAAAATACAGGTTATTATCTAAATTAGAATATTGTAGAGGCTACAGCCTGACAAAATGGCATGACTTGTTCTTCTAAGTCAAAAAGAGCTGTAAAAAAATTTATAAGATCCTCAAAATATGTAATTTCTGTCTCATCCCCTGTATTAGAGCACAGCTTCAGTCTGATCGAGGGTTTTAGCAAAGCTCTTGTCTGGATTATTCTAGTCATGAATAAAAAAATTTGAAGGCCTGTTTTCATGAATTCTTTGTGTTGAAAGATCTTGTTTTCAGTATGATAATTTCCCTTGTGGCTGAAATGGGGGACCTCAGCTTTTCACTGTCCTCTTTCAGTGTTGAAAATATTTAGTGAATCTTTACCAGTATTTTAATATTAATATTTTATTATGAATAATACCTTTTCCCTACGTGTTTGTTTTCTGTAACTATAATATTGTCTCAAGTCATGTGTAGAACAGATTGGTTTTCTTGGAATGTGGATAGTTTAAATCTTAACTTATAAATAAACTTTAAATGTCTCTGTTAGCTTAAGATCTTGAGTAATCAAAGGAATGGTGTTTCATACACTTGAACTGGCTAAATAAATAATTGCTATTGCCCTTTGCTGTTGGTTATTTTTTGCAATATAATTAGTTTTCTAGGATATTACATTCAAACATTTCTGATGGGAAGAGTGCAGCATTCAAATAGCTTCCAACAGCATATTAGCTGCAACAGAAGGACCTATGTGAATTTAAATGTGTTACCAGATTGATTTATCTGACAAGATACAAAAACTGATTTAGTTTCTTAAAAAACAGCCTTCTTTTTCTCGATGAAACAACTATAATGACCACATTATCTTTTTTTTTGTTTTTGGCTGAAGTTTGGATTATCATCCAAAATCATTTTAGCATTGCAACTTCCATTAAAACATACCTTGTTTAATTTGACTTAAGAGTAAAAGATTATTACTAAAGCCTCTTACTTTTCTTCGTGTTATTTAGGAATCACAGTCCCTTAAATTACTGGAAGAGGGACATGTGGAACAAACAAATAGACAATGAACCTTATTCTCAGTGAGCTAAATACCTTTAGAAAATCAATGCCAATGTTCTTTTTTCTCCTATCTAGATAGGCAGGTCTAAACATATTTAGACTATCCACAGCATTAAGAAATAGCTTCGTAGTGTTTTGTTACTTCCAAGAATTTTGGAAAGGTGAAAGAATAACAAATCGGAGCTTCTGCAGACTGATTTTATAAATACTAGTGGGTGCAATGTAACAACAAAAAAAAGATAGTCCTGAAAGTAGTTTAATATCACTCATGTATTTTGCAATGTGTTTCATATGTTTCTCTATTAATGCTTGTACACATTTATAGATAGGCATATTAGTGTTGATAGAACAGAATATTGAATACATACCTGTCAGTAGCTCTTTCTAATTTGAACTCTGAAAATCTGGTGTGACAGGGGAGAATACTCTTTGGACTCTGAGAGGAAACCTCTGCACTCAGAGAAAACTGATTTGAACATGCGGAGAACATGGACACTCCATGCAGATAGCAACCCAAGTCCAGGATTGAACCTAGTCCTCCAGCGCTGTGAGGAAGCTATGCTAACCACTGCATCACCATGCCACCCTTTTCTATATAATAAATTAAATAATTACATTTCTTAATGTGTTGCCCTGTACAAATAGTAACAGAACAGAATTTGATGCCAGTATTCTTTCTGTGAAATTAGGGATAAATTATTGATTTTCACCCAGTCATAGGCTGTAGAACAAAAAAACAGGTAGTGAAACTGAGATGAAATTACATAAATGAAGGATGAAGTGAATGAATCCGTACAGTATATTGACTATAATTATTACTCCACAGCGTGACATGACCAGGTCCATGAGAAAAGGCATGATGCTAATGTGATAAAATGCTGTTCTTGCTTTGATGCAGGTAATTTGTAAGCAGAGAAAACGTTTTTTTTTTTTCAAAGGAGCTGGAAGCAGCTAATTTAACATTTGTTCAACATCAGTTGATCTTTATGCCATTTTTATTGTGTGTATTGCATCGCAGATAATCCAATCACCTCTGAGAAGAGTATCTTTATAACTGTACATCCATTTGACTTGAAAATCAAAAGGCATATAGATGGATACATTCATGGTATCAGAGAAATGAAAATGACCAAATTGTTGATATGTGCCTTGTCCTGACCAAGATCCAATTCAGAAAAAAATCTCAGCTTCCAGTGGTCACTATTTCTCTGGCAGTTTGGCTGTGATGCACTTAATCCTGTACATTTCCACATAACCAGATGATCACGATAATTGTTTCTTTGTATTATTATATAGTATTATTAGTGCTACTGCTTAGCTTGTAACAAATGAGTGGGTGGACTCAAGCTAAAATGTAAATTTTAAATTCATTATACTTTGAATTTGCAGGTATTCCTATTTAATTAAAGTGTATTTTATAAATAGATAGGATGTACATTTTGCTTAACCTTATTCTTTAACTGAAAAAAGTTACTTTGAGAAGTAATGCTGATAATCAAAAGAATTGTCCAAACTGAACCAAAAATAAAAAAGCAAATAAATCACATTTACATACTATAGAAAACAACATATATGAGATTCACTCGATAGTATTTCTTCTTGCCTTTCACATGTATAGTATGTGATCCTTTTGTAAACCCTGTGGTTTTCAAGTGACAAGCCAGCTCACCTATAGTGATTGTCAGAGATGATACCAGCCACTCTATATTTTAAGAGCCAAAAGCCAATATAGATTGAATATGAAGCAATTTTTCAGTAGCCTAATATGTTTTATGCTTTGTAAATTTGTAAATTGTAAATATCAGGTAACTAAAAGATTTACTTGAGTCTTGAAAGTTTTGATTTCTCTTGTAGAATTTGAAAACATTTGTACCTGATTCTGTTTCTTAACAAAGCTCACAAAAGTCTGATCATTGAAATATATATATTTATTAATTTAAGTTTGATAGAGCTATAAATTTGATAGAGAAATTTTGTTCTGCCTTTTAATTAAATTAATACACAAGGCATATGAAATTAAATACTTATGATAATGCTTTAACTAAAATTACATTTATGGTGTTACCTAATTTGGCCTCCAGTGGTATAGTTTTTCTTTGTGCTTTTAATTTTCTGCATTAGTTTAATAAAGATTTTTTTCAGCATACAGTGACGTAAAAGTGAATTTTGCATCTAGAATACAATGACTAGAGTTCTAGGTTTTTAGAGTGCAATTAATGTTTAAAAGAAGGTAGATAAGCAAAAAGTCAAAGCTGATTTACACTGTCTTGCAGAAGTATTAACCTTTTCCAACAGTGTCACATTTTGTTGATTGCAAATGATTTAACATTATTAAAGTGAATATTTTAATAAAAACTTGGATGCTAAAAATGCACATTTTCATGTGTGAAAGAACCTTAATGTATACATACATATACATACCTTTTTTAATTAACAATGTGAAATCATTGAAAGGGAGTGAATATTTTTGCATGGCACTCTATGTATTTTGAATCATTACTGCAGGTAACCAAGCACAATATCGGTCTCTGCAAAATGGCACATGCAGCTGAGTTTTTACATTTAAAGCCAAAAAAGATTTAAGTCTATATTTTTGTACTAGTACGTCAATTATTCAGTACACTGGCTATACACTATATATGCTATCTTATTCTCTTTTGATCAGGTGTTTATTTTTCATTCTTCATTGGTTTAAGTACCTTGATGAAGTGAGTGGTGAAGAACATATACTAAAATTACTTTTCAATGTATCAAGGTTCTCTGACATGTCAAAACTGATTTCCAGATTAAATTAAAACAAATTTGTCAGCATTTTGTTAATTCCCTACTGATAAACAAATCTTCTAATCTAAATCTTTTTTTCTTCCCCCAACCAGATGGAGTGCTTCGTGAACTCAAGATTTTCCATCATTCATGTGCATTGAAGATGGATGAAGGCCCATGCAAAGCAAGCAAACTCAGTTTCTATTTTAACATTAATACTCATAAATGTGAAACTTTTCTGTATGGAGGCTGTCTGGGGAATGCAAACAATTTTGAAACCTTGGCAGAATGTGAAGAAAAGTGTTTAGTAACACGTAAGTTTCTTTTTAATATAATTTCTTCACCACAATATTTTTAAAAGTAGGAGCTGCAGATGTGGACTATGAATTTGGCTAAGCTGATGTTGATATACTATATCCTGTCTTTTCTAACTGCTTGAATGTAGTACATATTTATGTTTACACATAAACCAGTGATCAGGATAAAGGGAGTACACACTATCTCTTGACCTTTTCAAAGGAAATTGCAACAGAGGACATGTTTTGCTATCCTTTGACTGCAGTGTTAAGAAAATAAGCAATCGCAGTTTCATAGGATCTTGGCATCCTGTCTTTAAAGTTTAGTAGCCTTTCATCTTTCAGTTCAAATAATCTCCCAGAACAGATTTGTCTTAAACAGTTTTGTTCCTCATTGTAATTTTCAAACTGCTGCACTTGGTTGGTTTAAGGACAAGAGATTGACAAGGCAAGTGCATACATTTTAAAGATGTTTCTTCCTCATTGCAGTTGAATCTGTCATATTTCTTAATGTCATCATCATGTTGGGGAAAAAAAACCTTCACTCATAGATTGAATTTCTGGGTACTGTATGAAATTAAACAATAAAGCACTATTAGGACTGGATCATGCATTCATATCATTGCACAAGCACGCTTACCCCAGATCTTCAGTTTTTTACCACTGTACTTTACGTTGGCACTACACAAGATTTGACTTTTTTATTTCTCCTACTGTTTACTCTTAGAGGTGACATTTTCAAGCATTGTTTCATGTCTTCTCCTTTTCAATTATCTTTTGATCATCCATCTAGTATCACAAAGCTGTATATTCTGGATAAGGGTTATAGTAGTTTGGAGCCTATCCTTAAAGCACAAGGCACAAGTCACTGTGGACAGGATGCCAGTCCATCACATGACGTACACACTTATGTGCATAAAATGGTGGCTAGGTGGCTCTGTAATCTTTTAAAACGTCTTCAGCATTTACTGTCCATTAATCATTTTTTATGTTTTCCTTATTTTAGCCAAGGTTTTTTAAGACACAACTCTATTCAACACATGTATTCTTTAAGACACTTCTCCCCCTTTTTTCAGAGGGCAACCTGATGTGAAATTGAAATGATCAGTAAATTAAGTACTGGGTAGGGAATGCACTTCACTGTTTACACATTTTTTTATGTCACTGGTTGATGAATGCAGTATTCACATCTGTCATGTAAGAAAGCAAATATTCATTACAGAATAGTGCTCTTTTCAGCAGCTGACATTATGCAGACAGATGATCTGGATAGCACACCCCCCAGTTCTCACTGATGGTTTTTATGATCTGTTAGATGATGTTAGGATCTTTAATGTTTTGTTTAAAACCTTTTTTTTTTGGACGATTTGAAGTAATTTAAATTCCTTTGAATTAAAATGGTATATGACATGCAAGAGCATAGAATTCTGCTGTTTAAGGCCCAGGACTGTAATTTGTAAATTTAAGGCTGTTATTTTACCACTTCTTTATTCATTAAGGTAATAATAAGTAAGAAAACGGATGAAGTCATATAGCATCGTGAATGGTTTGTGACATTGCTCTTTTTTAGCTTAACGTATGTTGCTTGAGTGGTATTATTGAGTAACATTTAAATAGAAGTACACTTAATTTGGTGGTACAGAGCATTCGTTATGTCTTGAATATGGTACAGTACATTTACAGACATAAAAAGCTATGGTAAGCCGGCAGTCTAAATTACAGCTGAGATGGAAATGTGAAATGTCGTGAATCATTTCATGAGGTTCAGACCTATCTTTGCTTTGTGCTGCTAAATTCATTCCTAAATACTTAGGCAGAATTTTCAAGCCCTCTGTAAGCTTATCACATGAACATTAAAACAGACTTAACCTTTTGACTATGTAATATCAATTTACATCCTTCATTTACATTTGTATTAGTCCTAGAGATGCTTTTAAAGCACGTCCCCATCTGCAGGGGTAATGTAGTAGTATGTGAAATAATTAGCAGAGCACATGTGACTGAATTGTTCTATATGCTTTTTTTCAAATTCAAGACTGAAAAAAAAGAATGATTCTGACATACCTTTCTAAAAGGTAGATCTGGATATTCAAAAGAGATACAAGCCAAGCAATCTGAAGTATTTGCCCTGATGATAGACTGGCACTTTGCAAAAAATATTTTAATTAATCAAAAACACAAACATTGTTTGCGTTTCCAAATAAAATGAGGTCAGGATATTAAATATTTTTTTCAGTGGTATGCAGGCCGCCAGCCAGGAGTTAGGAAACACTTTATTTCTTATAGATGGTGCTAAAAAAAACTATCATGCTATCTGGCATTGTCTGCTTTCATGGCAGTGATCCAGCAAGTGTAGATTGTTGATTAGATAAGTAGACTGAATCATTTTACTATCATAAACAACCAACATTTGAATGTATATTATACCGGTTATATGTTTACGTGTAAATGTAATGCTGAAAAACTGATTCGGAATAATTAAGGCATGATAATAAAATCTTCTCAATTGACATTTTTTGTTGCGTTTTGTTTTGTTTTTTTTGCACGCAGTGGTTTATCAGTTTTAGATTTTACAAGATTTATGTCCCTATTACTTTCCAATTTATGTTTTTTCCCTTTATTATTATGTACAGTATATCCTATCATCTTATTTGCTTAATTCTTTCTATTTTTACCCTTACCATTGTTCATCAATGTGATTTAAGATCATTTGTTTTAATTCCCTCTCTGTTTAGCTGACAAAAACCCCTGCCACTTAGAGGAGGAGCCGGGACCCTGCCGAGGAGTATTAACTAGGTATTTCTTCAACTCCTCAGCCCAGAAGTGCGATCGTATGATTTATGGAGGTTGTTTTGGAAATGCCAATAACTTTAAAACATTAAAAGAATGCCAGGCTACCTGCCATAAAAAAAGTAAGTACTTAATGAAGTTTATAACCAAAGTTCGGGCGGAAGGTTAGATCTTAATCTCTTGCACTTTTTCCCCTCTTTCCTATGTATATATATCAATCTTTGTCATGCACGTCGGACTTACCTTCGCACGTCTTTCTCATACCCCTCAAGCTACCCCGTCTACACCCTTGCAGCAGCTCCCTAGCTCATTCCTTGCAATGGTGAAGTGAAGGTTTAGGCATCCAAACAGTTAGGCGAGTCACAAATATCAGATGCACTCTACACATTTAATTTCTCTGTCACATACATAAGGAACTAACCTAACATCTGAAAATTAATTTCTTGTAAAGGTATACATACAGTGGTAGGTGGTAACACCATCATCCCAGAATTCAGTGTAATCCTAATTTGTCAATTTGCTATCTAATTTCAATTTAGTGATGATTTTAACAGAATATAGATAGAGTTCATCTCTTCTTAGGTTAACCCTCACACATAAATTCCTCCTTTAGCAAAAACAGTATTTAAAAAAATATTTTATTATCTCTCCATTTAATTTATAATTGCAATGTAGTTCTAATGTAAATAACTAAAACATTTGACTGTTTTCTTCAGACATGTTCTATCAGTGATCATTTTCATGTTTTGTGGATTGATTTTAAAAGCTGGCTCCCAGCTCTAGTTCAAGCATAGTACAATCTCATCAGCTCTCATCAAATAACTTAACCTTTGGAATGTCATTAGACGTTATGAAAAGAAGGTTTTTCAAAATATTATACTCATCAATCTGGTAATTTTTTAGAAATTCTGATCTATATTTAATCAAGTCACCACAATGAATCATGCCAATACTGAATGCTTTTTCTGCTCTTTGGAAGGCATTGCCAACTTTAAATTCATATTTGCCAGTGAATTGCTGTGCCTTGCCCAACTGCATTAAAGTGATTTTGTTTTCAGGCCTAAAGGAACAGAAGAGAAAGAGCACATGCATATTCAAATGTTTCTTGAATTGCTGATTCAGTGAAGATTTGTAACCATCACAGTTCAAGCTACTACTACTAATATTTCATTTCATTTATATAGTGCTTTCCATCTCAAATTAAATTAAAGTGTTTTACACATAAGAGGGGACCACTTACAGTAAAATGATATAAACTTCATTAACTAGTTAGTAGATTTTATATGTAGAGTAAGTGTATTCTCTTCTTAAGTAATGTGATTGTGCTGCACAGGACCATTCTTTAGCGAACCTCTTTGGTTTCCTGACCAAGTTTTCCATTGGCCTTTCCCAGTCATGCCCTCCTAATATTCCCCATCTATGAATTTGCTTCATCACTCTGTTCTCGTCCCCACTGCGAGCTAGTGTGGTGAGTGTACTGGTGCATTATAGCTGCTGTTGCGTCATCCAGGTGGATGCTGCACACCGGTGGTGGTGGAGGGGATCCCCATTACCTGTAAAGCACTTTGAGTGAAGTGTCCAGAAAAGCGCTATATTAGTATAAGAATTATTTTTATGAATTCAATTAGTTTTACAAAACTGGTAAGCATTAGCATGAGCCATATTTAAAACTACAAAGAAAGCCTGCCTTAGTGTGTAATGCATACGAAGCAGTATGCAATTGTATTATTCAATCGGGGTGGGGGTTTCAGATTGGCAGCTACTTGCACTTGTTACAAGTGGTAGCTAGGCATCACTGTTGGTGATATTGGTGCTGCAAGCGGGGCAGATGTGTTCTCTAGACAAGATTCGTATTTGTAGTTTTAGAAATTATTAAAAAACAAGCTATAGAATGTGAAAATATAACTAACAATGCAATGTAATGGAAGAAAAGTGTAATTAGGTCAGAAAGCAATCCATAAGTCCATTAAGTCAATAAAAACACATTTAAATGAAGTGTTGAATGCAATTATATTTTTATATTAGCTGTGGTAGATGGCTGGTTGCTTACCTTATTTAGAGGACAAAATTACGAGAAAGAGGTATGTTTTTTTTCTATAAGATATTATACTGGATACTTTCATGAATGTTATACTTTCTATATGGTTCACAACACAATTTTGTTGCATGCAGTGGTTTATCAGTTTTAGATTTTACAACATTTATGTCCCTATTACTTTTCAATTTGTTTTTTCCTTTATTATTATCTACAGTATATCCTATCATCTATTTGCTTAATTTAATGCCACTTTCAGAAGCTTACTTTAGTGCTTTTGATGTGCTTAACCAATAAATTAATCCTATATTTTAAGCCATAAAAAACAAACAAGCTGACCTTGATTTTTTTTTTCCTACAATTTTCCGACAACTTGTCCTAAACTGCTTTTTCCATTTGTTTTGTATATAGAAAATGTTGCATAACATTCCTAGGATTATTTTTTCAGGCATCCAATCCTTGAAATCAATTTTATTGCCAAGTATTAAAATGCTTTTAGTGCTATAGTTGTATGAAGTAAGGCTTTCAGGAGAAGAGGTGCAGGTCTTCACATGTTTTTAGAATGTTTTTTTCTCTTCTTAGCTATCTTAGATCATGCCATCTAAACATATGCTTTTCATCCAGACTTATTAAATTATTTTTCTTCTCTAAAGTAGTCATTTTTCATTGTTGTGTGGCAGCAAAAAAGGTAGTTTTTAGTCTATATGGGTGATCACAATTGTAAAGTGGTTTTTAACAAATGTGCATTTGTAAAAGGAGGATAAGATTTATTTAAATAGATTCTTATTGCTAATCACATTCTCTTTTCATGCAATCCAAGCAGAGCCTCACACTGTGGAAGATAGTGACAAACATACTGATATCCCAGAACCAAACATAATACCTGTGATTTATTTTGGTAAGTATTTTTTTGATAAGAAGTGATTACATTTTATCAGTGAAAGGTTAAATACTTAAAAGGATAGTTATGCTATTGTATAAATTAGAAAGCATTTATTTTTAAAACTTTTTTGATAATCAAATATTTGCATCATTTAAACATACATTTTATCTGTTATTAAACAGCAAATCTGTATATAGTGGATCATGTGCAATAAACAACACTACAGAATATGTTAAAAAGCACAGGCTTCCAAATAGCTCACCTACCTATATTGTTTGCTCTGAGTTGGGGACTATTGCCCAGACGTCTATGACTTGGGGTCTGGGTCATGTGACCACATAAGACCAATGTAACTGGGATTCCCCAATAGCAGCATACAATTTTCAGAGAATGACTTTAGTTTTTGTTGGCCAGGGTGGTTTTGTCTTGAAACACTGTAGCAGGAGACATTATATTAAACCAATTAGTGCTCTTGTGTTGGGCACTGTGGAGCTTATTAGTATTTCAGAGTCCTCATTTTCAGACACAGGTGTATTTTTGAAGAAGTGCTAAGATTAATTTTGCGCTGAAAAAATAATTTTATAAATGTAAGCTTTCTTGAATGGCTTAAGTAGTAAGCTGACACTGGTTAAGTCCCATAGTTCAGATATTAGCAGTTCAAGTCTGTGTCATTTCATTAATTTGCTTTAACCGGGAGTCCCTCGGTCGGAGGATACAACTGGCTGAGTGTCATCACCATTACAAGAGTCAGCTAGGGCTACTTTGGTTTCTAGGGCTTCCTACAGCAATTTCTGAGACCTGACAGACATTCAAGCTAACAGATATATAGTAAGCTTTCCTCGGCTACATGACTTTGACAGGTGAACATGATAAAGGAGTTGTGAGCTAAGGTCCTCATAGGTAACTTTATACAATAATTGTAATAGTTGTGGTAATTCTGTTCTGTGCTGTGTATAGTTTAAAAATATATCAGCAATTACATTCTAAAACCTCCCCAAAACAAGGACTTCTATGAACAGTAGCTGCAAACAAAATAGGCTATATCAGAGATATATTGATAGAGAATTAATTTTGTTTTACTTTCTTGAACAAAATTGATAGTGAACAAACTTCACAGAGTAATTAAGCATTGACTGGAAATCTGTAGAGCACATATAAAATATCTGCTTTATTGCTACATATTTTAGGTGGTGTATGTGTGAAAACTACTAAAAGCAGGTTAAAACTTGTCAGAATTATTCTGTATATGACTTCTAGCACTTGTAGAGTATATAGAAGTTAGAAACTAAATGACTGAATACTCACAATATCATTGTTGACTGGGGAAAAAATGAGGTTATTGGGTCTAACAACAACTATATACTGCACTGAAGGAACAGGTGAGGAATATCAAGTACTGTTTTCTCCAGTGTGTCCTGATGTGCACAGGGAGGTAAAAAAGCAGTTTGTGGTTTCCTATGCTTTTTTTTAGTTCTGATTTGCAGAGATTTGTATTGCTTATACACAGGTTTCTGATGGTGTAGACTTCTAAATGGCATGGGTGACCTCTGATAAATGAGTGTCTGTATCTAAAGAAGAAAGGTGAAATTGATTAAATTTTAATGATACTGCAGCAAAAATATAATTTTTACCCCTTCAACCTAGAGTTATAGAAAATGGATGTATGTGTAATTCTTCTAATCAGTGTCAATTTAAAAAAAATGGAATTGCGCTTAAATAAGGAGATCTAGCTTCAATAATACTTGTAGACATTTGATAAATCATGAGTAAAACTAAGAAAATAGTAATTGATGGTAAAAAATTTCAATGTGAGAGTTTTCTCATTTTTATGTTCAAACTTTAAAAACTCTGTTTTTACATTAAGGTATATTTTATTGAATTATGTAACTGGGATATGTCACTTAAACCAAATCAATAAATGCTTTTTAGGAGTAACTATTAATTCGTAAATTATACCTTTGAAAAGGTAAGTCAGAGCATGTTTACTATCACCTTCGGGTATAGATCTTGTCATATCGGTTTCTTTCCAACTGGTGATTAGAAGGCTTTCATTGCAACCTGGATAATATTATGTTTACCAGATGAATGCAGTGCTTTTGTGAGCTTAGCAAATGTTGCTAAGGATCCTGTATAATGTTCAGACTCCCTTAGTGAAAGCTCTTTTCAACCCCACGAAATTGGATTTTGGTCATGGTTATTATAACAACAGGGATTGCTAATGGGAATAATACCTTTGTTGGAACAAACACTTCAAATAAATGAAAGATTTGGGTTGTCCTGAGGTATTTTACACCCACCACTTGTATGTTAAAGAATTTTAAATAGGAGGAATAAACTGTATTCTTTGACTGTCTCTTGTTCTGTGTACTGGACTGTAAAGTAGTAGATCCTGAGAATCAGAGTCTTTTGTGTTTTTTATGGTATTTAACTTTATATCTATAAATTCTTAAATTAGTTCCAAATCAGCCACTTACATTTTTTCAATATTTTATGGAATGGGAAGAGAAAAGCCTCAGAACTCCAGTTGCCTGAGAGGCTGGATTGAACACAGTTTAATTTATGATAACCAATTAATAATTGTCTCTTTTTGAATATGGTGTTTCATTTAAACCTATACTGAGTATCAAAAGAGTAATTTCATATAGTTAACAGAAAGAAATCTCTTTTGTTGCAGGTGACATTGTACATTCATTATGCCACTTAACATATTTGTCACCAACAGGGGAAATCAGAGGCAGCAGCATATAGCCAGTACATATAGCCACTATAAGAAACAATACATTGTTGTATGTCTGTGATGGATGTTTTGCACCCAGTTGCAGACAAGTCATCTTTTAGGATTCTGCCCCATTTCTCTCTTAAAGCCTAGACAGCTGTAAGCCTGTTCACTGGTCTCTGAGCTCTAGATGCCACACATTATCCCTGATTATCCCTTAAAAGTTCAGTGGGACTTATACAGATGCAGCCATTCAAACTTTGCAGAACAAACCCGTACCGCATGCAACTAACCACAACCCACCGTGGCGTACTGCGGTACATGATTAGCTGGCCAAAATGACCGACGGGGGCACTCGTGGTGCATTGGTCGGTACAACTAAAGGGAATTTTTAGTAGCTGAGCATAAAAGGAAGAGGAGCATAATGCATCTAAAGGTCACAAACGATATTGGTTTAGAAAGATAAACATATTATGTAAATTGTATATTGCTGGTATTGGTAGTTTAAAGAACAAATACACACCAGTATCCCATTTCTCCCTAAACATTTTAAGCATCAAAGTCTTTCATGTGGTTATTTCGGAAACATTTTTACGTGCTCCTTCTGACCATATTACTGTACGTTTATATACTTTGTGAAAATTGATAATTTTAACCTTTTCTGCGAATAGGCTCGTTATCAGAGTAAACAAAAGCATACTTTTAGAAATTGATTAATAGGGAACATAATATGGAATCGCGTATCTAAAGAAATTAATAATATAATATATGTATTGCTGTTTCAGTGTCACACGACTGGATCAGTAGCGTGATAGCTTATGTGACTGACTTATAAGCGTGAGGTCGGGTGTTCAAATCCAGCAATCGCTATGAGTTTTCTTTTAACAAATTAGCATTTGATCCAGTCAAGTGACATACACTGAAACAGCAATACATATTGTTATTAATTTACATTAATTTGTTATTAATTTACGCGATTCCATATTATATTCCCTATTATTCAAGTGCTCTTGTTTACTCCGATAACGAGCGTATTCGCAGAAAAGGTTAAAACGATCAATTTTCACAAAGTATATAAACGTACAGTAATATGGTCAGAAGGAGCTCGTAAAAACGTTTCCGAAATAACCACATGTAAGACTTAAAATGTAAAATGTAAGATACTTAAAATGTTTAGGGATAAATGTAATACTGGTGTGTATTTTTTCTTTAAACTACCAAGACCAGCCATATACAGTACAGTTTACATACAGTAATATGTTTATGTTCCTAAATTAAAATCTTTTATGAGCATGTTAAAGGCATGCTTTGTATGATTGGAAGCGAATGCATGATCGGATTAACGAAATGCTTTGGTGTTACTTTTTGTCAATGAAAAAATAAAGTATTACAAAGAATGTGGACCAGGGTAATACTTTGAATTTACAGGTTGTCCAAGGTCATTCATTATTAATACTATTAGTAATATCTTCGGTAAAGACTTCAATGCATAAAATATTTCTACATAATTAAAATATTTATGATAAAGGTGGTAGGTTGTGTATTTTTGTCCAACTGAGCAATCTTGCTTTCAAAAAATATACCAACTTTTTAATGTATAATGATTAACGTGCTTTAATTTACAGTTTAAATTTAAAAGTCTAAAGAGTATACAACTTAAGTTCTTAATTGAATAAAGATTGTCTCTCAGCAGTGATCGGGATTCAAAACCGGATGTTTTCTAGTGACAGCTCAAATGCTGTACAGGAGAGGTTAAGCTTTATTAGCTCCACCTGCCGGTTTTACAAGGTGATTCCGGATACTATTAACATAACAATTAACAATCTAATTTGCATACTGTATATTGCGACACGCCCACCGCGTTGTACTGCAGCATACCCCGCTCATTTTGAATGACTGCATCTGTACCATGCAAGAAGGGAATCCATGGTATAACTGTCACATTCTGATCTCACAAGAAAGCGGTTACATGTGCGTTGTCCTGCTAAGAATGATGTCACAATGGGATGAGCCCTCAGAAAGGATGCCAAGTAAGTCCCCATAGCTGCTCAGTGTATTGCTGTGCTGTTGGGTTGCCATCACAAGTTTCGCTCTGTAACAATTAGACACTCCTTCCTATGTCATCACACTGAAAACTATCGGAAAGATGGAGCATAATGATGTGTCAATCTTGGTGAGGTTGATAATGGTCTCCCAGATGGTAGCCTTCATTAAGAATTGTGCTTGACCAATCTTACCAAAAATTCCTTGCTGGAAGCGTTTATCTTACTGAATTCTGACTGAAAGACTTTTGGTAGACTTCAAGAGATGTGAAAAAGCTAATTACCTCACTAAAAAAAGTAAAAAAAAAAGTGATATGCCCCACAGAAATGAACAGGGCCATAACATGTGGTACGCCAAACATTATTACAATAGCTCTATGGTTTTCTGGCATAAAATGTATCTTATTTGCTGGTGAGAGTGTGTCTTCTATTCAAAAGATACTGACTGAATCTTTTGTACTGTGAAATCTGGAAGCAGAAGAATTTTGATAAGGGTCTGTATGGCTACAACCTGTGGCACCATATATTTACATAAATATCTGTTGTGTGTAATAAAATGGGTTGAATATTGTACAGACATTCCTGAGCAGAGTTCTATGATTATGGAGAGATGTTTCAATGAGAATACAGAACTAAATACACTTTTTTGTCAACTTGTAAAATATTTTTTTTTAAAGATTAAAGACTTAAAGGATCGTCTTAATATCTTCATATAAGTCCAAGAGAAAATATGTTGAGCTCAAGTGAAAAGCCTTTGAAACATGAAAGAGTATTCCAGCAATGCTGTGAAAGAAAAACCTTGGGACAATACCACACTGACATAAATCTGTTACATAAAAGTGGTGAAGGCTATAGAAAATACTCTAGCATTTAAAGGAATAAGTTGTCATGTCTTTTCCTAAGATAAATCTTTCATTTAAGTGTAACATGTGACAAATACTTGAACTTCATACTCCTGGACCTAAATATTTTCATTGTTGTACTAGTAAAAGTATTTTAAGAAGTGACCAAATACTGCTGAGAACTGTGATACTGTGAGTAATGGTTTTGAATATGCAATTCAAGAATGTAGATTCCTTAGCCCACAGACTTGAAATGAGATCTAAAGCACTGGAAACAATTGAGTTTAATGTGCCAAGGTAAAAATGATAGTAACGGTGCAGTATGTATGAACTATTCAGACTGAACCACAATTTTTTGACACAAACTGGAATAAAAATCCCCTTTGTAAAGCCACAAACACCTTTCACTACCTCTTGTATACACTATATGTACACTACACAAAAATTGTCATAGTACGTTCATCATTCCGAAAAGAAAATAGTACAAAGAAAGTCTCGACACACATTCTTAGTCTGAGAGTACAGTTTAAAATGTGAAATGCAATTGGCTCCAATACTAATTTGTTGCATTTGTAAAGCATCTTGGTTTATAATTTTCGGAGTTGCCATATCAGCAAACAACCACAAGAAGGCAAGTAGAAAAAATACATTGGTTTTGATTTTTATGGGCAGATAGTTTTTCCAGAATTAGTCAAGAGTTGTTTGTACAATTTGAGAACAGTTATAGGCTTGCTCATGAACCTGTAAACTCGAATATATCATGTTCCTGTAGTAGACCTTTTGTCTGTGATAACAGCAATAAAGTTTTGACTTAAGTCTCTTTTCTTTCAGATTTAACTACTGTTAATAGTTCTTCACCCGAACTTGATAGCAGACATGCTGGTAAGTTACCTTCTTCAGAAAATGAAAACAACAAAACTAATATAATACTAATATAATACCAGCTATGTCACTGGTTTTACACAGCAGATACGGTTTTAAAAATAAAGGAAAAAAAATGGTTTTGATATAATCTTCCTAATGAACCAAGACTTGTTGCCTAACTGGCTTTCTACTGAATACAGCTCCAGTGGTCAAAGGCGAACATTAAAGCTATCATTTTTCTTACCCCTGGCACTTGCTGTGATTTACTGCACTCGTGAACGTTGCTTTAGAAATAAAGCACATACAGATATGAAATGGTAGTCTTGTGAGATTATCAAATAACTCCTGCTCACTGTATATCATTTCATATTTTTATCCAGATACAACAGTGTGGATAAGAATGTACATGCCAAAATTAGAAATCTCATTTTTGCTTTTAGTGTTTTTAGTCCACTTCTAGTGATTTGGGGTTGTATCTATAACCTCCATCTTGGATTGCATACATTGCATGAATTATCTCATACTGCCACCATGTGGGCTGAAAGTGTGCCACTTTTCTTTTCTGTTCAAGCTGTCTGCTTTGTGATAAAATCGAAATAGAATAAAATTGAATTTCACCATTTATAAAATGCTTATAATCATTTAAATTTTATGACATGATTTTGCATCATGCTAAGACGTACCAAATACCACATTCTTATGCACGAGTTGTTTCAGAGATTTGCACATATGTCCATTGTTATAGTGTGTTCACTGACAGGGTTAGTATCTTAGGAAATTCTTTAGACATGCTTTACGTTGGTAGATATCGATTTAAATAACAAGCATGCTAATTTTATAGTCGGATGCACTGCATTTCCATTCACAATCAACCTCCTTGGCTTTTTCAATACAGTGCTAAAATTGAAGAGGATGTCTCAGAGTAAGATTTTACATGGCCAAAACGTTTTCTGCCCATTTATACAAGTTCTGAATATTCAGTTAGGATCTTAAATGGAAGGCTTTCCCATTTTTTTTTATTTTTGTCATACCATTCTGTAAATTGAAAAGAAGGGAAAAGTCATTTATCACATTTTGCAGTTTGTTAACCAGTATCATTTTTATCTGGAATCTGTTGGCTCAGATGTTTAAAGGAGGAATATTTGTAAATCCTTTGAATGTGTGTCCTGTCAGTACCCACTCAAACAACCCATTATGTTTAATATATTTGTAGCCATCAAGACAAATTGTTCTCTTTTGATCATTCCAAATTTGCAGGCATAGAATTAAAAAAGGTGATTCCCGGTTAAAAAATATATACATGTACTTAGACTTGCTATGTGTATGAATAGCAGTTATATGGATATATTCTTTGTTATTTATCAATTACTGTAAAGAACCTCATGGCATACCCCTTCATTAGGCAGTACATTTGAAGGTAGTTTGATTTATTTTATTCACATGATTTTTCGATAAGAGTAAGAAGGTGACATCGCTGGAAAAAGTTACTATTATAGCAGTTAATACTTTTCAAGTCTCATTTATCTTGTTGGGTGTGAATTAAATGCATTTCTAAATTGCATGACATGTAATACCCAAGACTTTAAAAGGCACTATCATTAGAGCACAAAAAGCGTGCAAGAACTGTAGAAGTGCGACCCGTGTGACTGGGTTTGTTTGTGCAGTTGTGAAACATGTCTGAATACAATTGAAGTCTGTTTGGCTGGAGTTGGCAAGGGTATCCATACATCAGAGTTGCCTGTTCGCTCATGGTTAGTGAGAGCCACATCACCCTTCACATTGATGCTCTGCTGCGGGCACTGTGGGACTCGTGGTGGTTTGCTCTGACAAATGCATATTTTGGAAGAATGCAGAGTCTCATCTTGCTAAATCTGATATAAGGGTTATGGTTCTATAAGCAAGATAATTAAGAGCTTGTAATTCAAGTTGAGTATTATCATACATGGAAAATCTAATTTTAAAAAAGACGTGTATTTTGCAAAATGATCAATAGAAAATAGAGAACAGCTACCTGTCATGATAGAAAATCTAGTATACTGTATATAATCCCAAGGTAATCAAGATTGCATGTCTACTATACTTTGCCGTGTTCAATTTCTGTAACACTGTTCCTATTATGGTTTCCAGATTTGGATAGACCAGGTTTTTGCTGGAGTCGGCCAGACAGAGGCACCTGTGATGGTTCTGTGAAACGATATTTATTTAATCCCAAGAAAATGAGGTGCCATGCTTTCCGATACAGTGGATGTGGAGGCAACAAGAACAACTTTGTCTTCAAGGAAGACTGTAGGAAAACATGCATGAAAGGTATTTAGTAAATGACTGTGTTCAGGAAAGTAAAACTGATGTGATTTTGTGGACATTTTGCATCAAGTTAATATCTGGAATAAATGCAGATACTAAAAACAAATCATACATTTGTCTCTTAGTCATTTTAAAGTTCTGTACTTGTAGTGGTCAATCCATGCCCATAAAGCCAAAGTATCTGTAGAGCTGTGAGAGATCAAGATCTGAGCTGTTCTTTAACAAAAGTAGAGAACAAAGAATACTAGATAATTACTAGATGCAGCACTTAGTAGGTGAAGAAAAAACAAGAAACCAATTAAAATGTTAATTAGGTGATGGAACTCCCTGCTCTCCTTGTCATTTGCTTTCAGTGCTTCAGTAGTAGCAGAAGTAGTAATAGGGAAAGCATCTTCAAACAACTGAATGAATCATAGGCCTCAGCAGTGTAATATCATGGGTTTTTATTTGTTGCTGTTTGCACATGGCAATAAATATGGTACCTTGAGTGTAACTAAACACCACCACTGACATTTTGAACAACACTAAGTGATGGCAATTATTTCCCCTCTCTGTGTAAAAAAATTGAGAAGCCAATACTGTATAAAAATATGGTACAGTATGTTGATGAGTGGTGAAATTATGATTCAATACTGGATGATACCAGTAACATACTTGGCAACTATGATAAGCAGTTTTCATGCACCTCAGATATAAAAAGCTATTATGTTTTTGCAAAAAATCTTTGCATATTTTTCTCAGCTGAAAAAAGTGATTGTCATCATTTACAGATGAGAACCTATAACTGAAAGTCATCATCTCTTATCCCTTAGTTGCAGTGTAAACCATCTAAACCAAAAAACTTGTTCAAAGCCTGTATAAATGCATTTTGAACAGACTGTTAATCAGTCTAGGATATCTCAAAATAACCGGCAGGGTTATCTAACCATTAATATACAGGTTTCTTCCAATTTAAATCTTTGTGTTTTATCATTTTTGAAAACATTGTAAATCAGCATTTCATACACACATTATTATAAAGTATGCATGTCTTGCACACTATCACGATCATTATTATTCTTTAATACTGTATAATTCTTCTAGCAACAGTAATGTAACATGTCACAGGTTAGAAATGACTCATTTTTGCATTAGGATTAATACTTAATGATTGAGTTACGCATATTGTAATTGTTGATTAAGGCTTTTATGTTGTTTTAAGTACTTAAAGAGACACAGCATGCACTGAAATTTGACAAAGACATATTTTGCCTTGAGGCAACAGAATGCAGACATTTTTTTTGTAGAATTTTAATTGGAATCTATATGCCAAAGCAGTTTCCTTCTTTAATATTTTCCCTTGTTTTTCAAATGCAGGTGTCCCCATAACAGGGCGAATAAGGATAAAGAAGAAGAATATCAAAATCTTAGTTAAGCCTTGATAAAATATAGGGGATCCTGTGGAACAAAATCAGTTCAACACTACATGAGATTCATTAAGAATTTATAACCTCTCTCTACTTTTGTTTAATCCTCTTGTAAAGAAAATATTTTGCATAATTTCACAAGCACTTACAGTATTAACGTTTAACTCAAATAAGAAAATACCGGAAGAAGGGATGCGATAGACAAATGTATTATGACTAAAATGTTACTGAAAGCTGTGTTTTTTATACTGATGTTTCTGAGCCTACTGTAAAGAAAAAAAGGAATTTCATAATGCATTACTTCTGCTCTGAAAATAACCTTTTTACTGCTGTATATTTAACAACTGTTTTCTTATTAATTTAGCAAGCCGATATGTTTGGTAGGCTATTGTTAACAGTCACATTTCACACTCATAAGACTTCATTACTTATAATCTTATTAAACATATTAAACTATCATAACACTGGGAACCTCGGAAAAGTGAATGTTATTCTGCTTACCTGTGCAACACTCCAAATGATAAAATACCACTTGACATTTTAAATCAAAGCAGCCTAACTTAAGCTTCTTCTTAATTCAAATTGTGAAGCAATTTCTCACATCTTTGTCTAATAGTGGGCCTACTCACACAATAACTGCCACATGTCACCTGTCAAAAGTCACCTGTGGTTTTTTGCAGTGGTGGATGAATTGGGTCCTGTCTTATACTGTATGTACAGTTTTAGAATTACTGGTGATGGAAAGTATAAATGTGAGAAATTGTTGTCTGGGCATAGTCTATATAATGTTTGATGTTCTGCAGTGTCTTGGGGAATTTACAGTATGGTAATTAGAACTATTGATAATTTTATAGTAAAAATTAAACAACTTACTATCTCTGTAATTAAATGGACATACATGTGGAACAATTCACAGTGCAAAATGTGAAAATGAATAAATTCCTTACCATCATAGAAGTCTGCTATTGTGTAATTGTTCATTTCCAGAGGTTAACGTGTCATTGCATTACAGTAATATATTTTCTAAATTGCATGGCCTCTTAAGCACAGCTTCACACATTGGTTGGAATGGATAACACTTCATGGTTGGAATGCTTCACACATTGATTGGAATACCAATGCATACCAGCTCTGCTGTTCTGCAGATTTGCTCTTTCAAATTCACAATCGCCAGAAGACAGTGACAATGATGAATATGATAATTCAGTAAAGCTGCCAAGTCCTGATTCATCACAGAATTCTGTAATGTTTGACATATGGGTTCCCAATGATGCAGCTCATTCAGGTAGAAGTAGAAAATGGGAAGCTCAGAAACCTTTCCATAATGTTTTCACAAATTGTGAAAATTTTGCACATCTCACAAACACTCGCTTTCTGTGGTTCTCTGCTTCTATCAAAATCTACACTTACTGTATGTCTCAATAAAATGACTAAAATATGCAAATAACAGACTTCATAATTCTGTAACATGTTATGTATCCATTGCTTGATAGTTAACCTTCAACAAACATAGTGTAGAGTTTAAAAACACTGGATTTATCTGGAATATATTAGTATGTCAGATATACAGTAGGATGCACTAGTGTGTCTGAAAATGTTACAGCACATAAAAAAGTTGCTACGATGGGGGTATTTATTCCTACATACATGCTAAGAGGACTAATGCTTTTAGTATTAATGAAACCTCAGGCCAAGCATGAGTATCACTGTACCACAACCCACCCACCTTCAGTTGTGTAAAATAGCTACACATCACAAACATTACACTACTTGTGTGTTTTTTTCTGGCTTTTTCTCAAATAGCTCAGGAGTAGGTAGAATGCTGCTGCGGAATCGCCCTGAAGGTAGTTTTACCTTCTCTATTTAAATTGAAAGCTGTGCGATAGGACTTGGTAAAATGAATCATCTTAAGGTTACCAAGAAAAAGTGTGCCTGAGTCATGAAGCGGTTGGCTTGGTTCTGAGATGAACAATGGAGCAGCCATGTGAGTATCTAATATGTGGTTACAATTGGGGTAGAAGGTGTAATGAGTTCCCCTATTACTGCACGTTCATGCAGTAGTGAGGGAGGAGAGCAAGGGGGCCACATTCTTTGTTGTCTTAGGCCCCCTAGTGGGGACTTGTGGAGTCACAGGATGAGGGATAACTTCGCTGAGTCTCATTTGAAATATTCTGAGCTGTAAAGTGGTGGGGCTTTTTTCTCAGGAGAAGTGAATGCCTAAGAAACAAAGGGTGAATATCAAATGGCCACAGTATCACTCTAAAGTAGGGGTGTCATATACAGGCCTGGAGCCTCTAGCTGTAGCTGTACATGAGGGCGTTTTGGTGGTCTGTCAATATTGGCCTGTGGAACCCTTCTGGTCTGCTATTACGTACTGTTGGTCCCCTTTTTGAGAAGCCTGTTCAATCCCCCAAAAACAGTTAATCACAGAGGTATTATTCGGCAAAAGACCTTCAGTCCCTCTCCTCCTGTGAAAGAACTCTTCAGTCCTTTGTATTGCAGATGCAGACTCCAATGCAATAGCCAGAACAGACATACTCCTCTCAAACTCTTCACTTTTATTCACTAGAAACACCTTGCACACCCATGCACAGCAAGTCTTCCCTTAACTAGAAGATACACATTCTGCACTGGTGTGCCTTACACAGCTTAACCCTCAGCTCCCTGTTTCTAACTAACTCTACAGAGAGTTTGGAGAATTCAAATTAAATCCTGGAGTACATGGTAGAGACAGAATGCTAAATCCTTTCTATATCTGTCATTCATTAGCTAACTCCACTCTATAACAAAATACTTTCAAGTTTTTTTTTCCATTATCTTCTAGACTTCAAACCTAAACTGGCATTAGGACTGTAGAATCTTAGACCCAGCCCCCTGCCCTTGGTAGCTGGCTACTGATATATGGACTTGTGCTACTTCTAAGGAATGTCTTAATGCTGAGAGCTAATTATGTATGTATCCTTTTCTATCTATGGATTGCTTCACATGGAGGTTAAACAAGGCAGGTGTATTTAATTTAGTCTCTAGAAGGAGGAGGCTGCAACCAAGCCTCAGCTTGCTCTATAACTCCCAACTAGTGCATTTGTACAGCCCATTTGGCAGTTGTAGTGATCATTGGCTTGGGTTCAATTTGTGTCTTGTCTGTGCCTGAATAGCTGTGAAAGATCCACCCTTTCTGGTAGCATGCCTTAGGTACTTTTGCACATGAAAACACTCCAATTCAACAGATGTGAAAAGGTTAAGGATTTATTTACACTTTTATAACATAAAGCAAAAGCCTACCTGTTACTCCATTCTTTTTAAAGTTCAGATTCCAGATATATCACTATACCCAACCAAGTAAGCTGCTTACCAGTTTCACAAAATTTCACTCTTGCAAAACCTGAACTCTTTCCCAAAAACAAACTTCCAAAAATGTACAATGTAGTGCTAACAGTTTTGTTGATCAGGCTTTACTTTTCTGTTCCATTATCCCTCTGGTGCAATCATGCAACAGACCCTGCTGTCTTCCTAGGCTCAATGTCCTGGTGACTGAGGATGGCAGGTCATTCCCCATTGCCTTCTGGGAAATGTTCCTTAGACAAGAGTCTTCATCTTGTCTAGGCCTGCTACCATCTTGCAACAGACCACACACTAAGCAGACGTCCTTGGTGACTTTATCACTCTCAAACTCACATTCCCACTGGTGTTCTCCACAATTACAGTTTCTCCAGTTTGATGATGTCACAGAACTAGCTTGATAGGGACATCTTTGCACGAAAATGGTGTTGAGAAAATTGACCCTGCAGGACATGTGCACACACTTCCTCCAAATTCTGGTTTTCCCTCAGTGACTGAACCACCATTGGTCACTCTGAAACAGTAACAAAATCTAACACACACTATATACTAAAAACTATCACAAGGGAAGAGGCTATAAAGTGAAGCAGCTTTGTTGCAATCGTGTAGTGAAAAACGTATATTAAAATGCAGTTTAGGTTTCTTTGTAGCAAAAATCCATATAAATTAACTGTTTGTGTAGCAAAGGGTGTGTGTATATAATTGCTAATTTATTTACACCACCTATTGAATGAGATATTCTCACAGGATTCTTTTTAAAAGAACATAACTTTCTTGTTCAATCGTGTACAAAATGCTGAAGGATCCTATACTCGAAAGATAATGAGTAAAGTATTCTCAATTGTCATTTTGTGAAGACACAATGGATATATTATATAATGGTTGTGCCTTACATTTTAATAATTTATGGAATTTACAGTATGGTCATTTCAAAGTACTTTTTTTTTCATATCCGGTCTGCTACAGCAAATGAGCTTGATACCCCTGCTATAGTATAATGAATGATCTTAAGGAATTTAATATACATACAAATGTTTATCCATTACTCAGACAACTATGTTTGTATAGGACATTTCTCCGAAAAATAAGAATCACCTTGAAATTATTTATAGGAACATTTATGATAGTTCCTGAAAGAATGCACCTGAAGATGATTCACTTGATACCTTGCTGCTGATTTACCTATTATAATCATACTGTAAGGTCCTCTGCCTCCTTAGGAATCTAAACTGCACATATTCTAGACATTTCATCTCATATTTATAGCACTTTATCACTATTTCAACCCATGATCCTAATAACCTCCAGAGTATATCTAGGTTCATTTATGTTAAAGTTGGTCCACCTGGGAGGATAAAATTTGAAAACTCACTCTTTTTGCCTGATTTATTTTGTCTTAGTCCTTATCATGTTAAAACACCCCACATTTACAGCACTTTTCTGAGAATATTGCATAATTCAAAAAAACTGGAGGAGGGATATGGTTCACTTGAAAGTATTCAGTATGCTGTGTTCTTTAGGAAAAAAAATACATCATGTTATTATTCTCATGTTTTACTGTGCACAGCATACAGTTTTTTTGGGCATTTCATCTTTTATTTCAAATGTTGCTTTATCTATCAATAACTCTTTTCTCCATTATTGTTTTGAAAAATCTTCTTGGCTCAATGAGCAGGCATCATATTTTTCAAGATGTAACTGTAGTAATCAGGTCAGCTTCTTGAAGATGTCATTTCCCAGTTTCCTTCTGTTTGCTGAGAACACAGTTATCCCTGGACCTCATATAGTCCGTCTCTCCATATATTCTTCATTTGTTTAGTTCAACTGTTAAAGCTACTGTACAAGTCAATCATGTCCTTCTAACCTTAATTGATCGGTTTGAAAAACAGTCTTAGGCCTTCCAATTGAAGAGAAAGTGTATGCCGTATGCGGTAATATATTGCATGAAAATAAAGTAAAATATTGACAATGTAATCTAAGAGGAGCTACACAGAAAAAATGCTAAGAAAGCTTTAATATTGCACAATTCTTGTGTTATTTTGCAACAGTTATTACATTATACGTTTCCAAGGAATAGTGACATCCAAGAATCATATTTTGAATATTTATTATTATTACTCTAAGTGGAGAAGACTGAAACCCCATTCAGAGAGAGGCGTTAACGGAGGAGTAGCTGCAAAGGTGGATAGTGGGTGGAGGGAAGATGCAAAATAGGTGTTTGTGTATGATATACTGTATATATATATACTGATGGAAAAAAGAAACACAACACCCCCTCCTCCACACTCTGGTCCTCCCGTCTGCGTGGAACAGGCTGAAAAGTGACTAATCCGTGAAGAGGACCTGATGGCACTGCTGACGACTCCATCGCAGCCTCTGTCTGGCCCAAGCCAGTCAGGTGTGATGTCTAGGATGTGCGAGCACAGGGCCTCTGACAGGTCGCCTTGCTCTAAGGCCAGCAGCATGGAGCCTCACTGTCCTGTCACAGCGGTTTCAGCAGCAGATCTGCACGTGGCAGATCTGAAACGATCTCCCAGATGGACAGTCTGATGTGTCAGTCCTGCTCTGGTGTGTTCACTCGAGGGCGACAGATCTTGGACTGTCATTTGTCCTGCCGGTCTGCTGAAACCTTCTCTGCAGTCGGGACGCAGTGGAGCGGCTTACTCCATAGTGTCTGGCAATGGTGGCACATGACATGCCTGCCTGCAGGCCTGCTCCCTTGCTTCTGGTGACATTCGAGGCATTATGGAATGCACAGGTAACTAAGTGTGGGCTTTTTTCTTGCAGTGGCCTAAAGTTCGAATTAAGGCCTTTTTAAAAGTCACCTGATCAGGCATTGTTCCAACTGGACCTTGTTGGGTAAAAGTGCACCTAACAAGCTTTTGTGTGATTGGCAAGTTGCAATGCCTCATTGCACAAGCTGTATTGCTGGTCAGAGGGATTAAAACAAATTGACAACTTTTTGTGAAAGTCCATAAGCTATAACTATAGTGTTACGACCCCAAGTGCCTAGGGGAAAAGGGGTGTAACATTTAGGATAATTCTTTTGGAAGCAGGGGGATTCTGGTGAGGGACTAGGAAGCGTGATAACATGGGTAAGGAACTAGAGTGGTGCCAAAGAAAAGAAAATAAACAAAATGGAGCTGGCTAGGACAGTGAGGGAAAGCTAATCTGACTACAAAAGAAAACCTGAAACACACGGTCTTCGGCGTCTTCAACACCCTAGCTAACCTGCACTGACTACCCAAAACCATACAAGACAAAAGGCTCTCGCCCGTACTAGTGTACTAATACAGAATCAACTAAGTGTACCCAACAACCTAAACTAACCTTATATACAAGAGTTCACACAAGAACACAAGTGAACCAGGAAGACAAATAAGGGAAAACAAGAGTAATAAACAGGAGCAGGGTACAAAAAGAACACAAAAGTTGAACATGTAACACTGGGGCAAGGTAATGACAAAACAAGAATGAACACACAAACAAACGAAAGTACAAAGAAACTAACATAAACCAACAAAACAACAAAGCCAAAGCTATACAAAAATAAACATATGGTATATATAATAGATGAATAATAAAAGAAAAATGAAGTGATATGTGCTCTAGAATATAAAGACATACATATGAATATTTGTTTCGTTATTACATCCGTTTATACACAAAACTGAAAAACTATACAGTACAAGTATTACAAGTATACTGAACAACAATTAGCCAGTAAATCATAAGTACAGGAAAACACATCTGAGAAAGATTTTTTTAAACTGTGATATTATTATTTTTGTCTGCAATATTATTACATTTTTATTTGTTCTACGTATGCTATATTAGAAAACAATATAATGACAATAATTATTACATTTACCCATATCATACCCATATTATATATACAGTACACATATATCTTAGTGTCATCATTGTGTAAACTGTACTTAGAAGTGCATTGTGGATAGGAGTGCATTTATCTATTATTGTGTATGGTATTGCTTAATTTTCTTTAAAATGGCAAAAGATGCCCATTCTACTAGGTACTAAAATTTTCTATGAAAGCACAAGAGGGCAGTATTGTTATAACTAACTTTCTGTGGTCCACTTAATTGAAAGGCTATTATTAAGTCTGTTGTCTAGTTAGTTTTGCTTCAATTGTAGGGAAGTTAATAAAAATGCTCTTATATTTTCAGTTTTATTAATTTTTAATACAAAGAGGAGATGTTCAATTATTTTATATGTTATTATCAAGAAGATGTACACTGTGAATTCTGCAACAGAATGAGATAGGAATTTAGTGTCCAAAAACATTTTCAATGCAGGGATATACTGTACTGTAATGTAAAATATATATGCATATATAGACACTGTACATATATAGATTAATATCAAACTCAGGAAAATCTTGTATCACAGTGATTTATTTGGTTTTGTAATGAAAATATACATTTCTTATGAAAGCTACAGTGTATAAACAATCTGTAAAACATATGAAATGTGCAAATATTTGCAGTATTTTGTTTTATACCTATTTCTGTTATAAATGTTTTTTAGATCCTTTCAATCAACCATAGTTTGGTGAAATTTCTTAGTTCTGAAATATTGAGAGCTGATGCTTCATCAGAGTCCCATAGTATCTCGATCAGATCCATGACCAGAAATTGAGAGGGTCAACACAGTTATATCATATTTCTTCAAAAGACAAATCAGCTGATGTGTTACTCTGTGTTAAGGATCATGATTAGAACGTGTTTTGCAGTGATAACAGGTCAGCCTATAAGCAAATGGATATTTCTTTGGATGTTTGACTGCACTTAAATGATCATGAAATGAAGCATCTTCAGCTTAAGCAAAATCATATTGGTAATGATCATCATTATAGGCGGAAATACTTTTTCTAAAAAATACTGTTTATTGTTATATAACATTGCCTCTTTGTTGCAAAAAAAGGCCTATCATCATTTCACCAGACCAAAGAATGCTGTCACAAAAACTCAAACAGCTTGTTTTACAGGAAAGTCATTTATTACTCATTTTTGTAGCAATCTGGTTCCATTTAACTGTCATTTTTCAAGTAGTTTATTAGCTTTGGCAGACATATTGTAAATGTTACAGATTAGAGGAGTCCAGGTATTTAGTCATTTTTTGATCCAAGGATCTCACAAGCTATTTCTGAGGGGAGGCGGAAGTATCGACTTCAGCCTAGGTAGCATGTGCCATACACCCACAACCCTTAGTTTAAAGAAGTGCCTCCTGCTCTTAGTTTTAAATAGAGTGTGTTCTTTGTATTATTCAATATTGTCTGTTATCCTTTGTCAGCTTTTGGTGTAATCTTTCAAGCTGTATTTGAATCTTACAAAGCTTTAAACTATTGAACATGCCCAGGTATAGCAGCACTGTTGTACACCAGTTTCCTGTGATATTATACATTTGCATCCCTCCCATGTTCTGATTTCTTTGTCTTCATGATCTTCTGTAATCATAATTTTTGATAGTTTATAATTACTTTATCAAATATTTTGATACATGAATAATTAAGGGATTATAACTGAAAGCTGTTAATATGGAAAATAATGATTTTCCTAACTAGAATATACAGTTTTAATATACTTTTAGTTTCATAAAAGTTTGTGTTCTATTTTTTTTAATGTAGAAATGACCATTATAGAGTTTAGCGTGGGTGGAAGATGTGAAGCAGTTATGTCGTGGGTTTAGACACGACGTGTGGGTTCACCACTTGAGCGGACGCCGCTGTGAGTGTTTAAGGTGGTGATCGCGGCTAAAGAGAAATTTATTTCCCAAATGCAGGCGGGGTCTTTTGTGATGTAACAGGAAGCCACTGTAGCTGATCACTTACAATCTGACAGCAGTTCCAACTCTACTCACATATCACTTAAGACCAGGCTCGGCTTGCATTCGCAACATTATTGTATCAGCGTTCCAAAGCCTGCTTTAGCCTCAGAAAGAAGGATCAGATTACTTTGCATTTCGTTTACAGTAAAGCCCTGGGAAAACGGTGATTGAACAGCACACTTTCAAATCTTTTTTACTTGGATTCCCATTTTGTTAGGTAAGATGCATCTTGAATTATGTTTTCTTCTTTCCTCAGCATGCGAAACTTGCATAAGGGGACAGTTAGCATTACTGCTTTAGCTAAGTGAATGGCTGGGAGAACAAATGTAGCACCACTCTGTACAAGCTCTACTTGTTTTTTTATGTTATAAAATGCTTATTTTCATTACTGATGATCTATTTTTTATGCAACCTTAATGAAGTCTTTTTCCACTTTATACTTATTTTCATGTGAGAACATCTTCTGGATTAAACTGATAACAGCAGTTAGAAAGTTAAAGTGCAATGTACTGAACTGATGATCATATTTCGCCGCCGGGAGTTAAAACGATTCAATGAATAGACCAATGGAAACAAAGTTATGCTGTTATTCGAAACATTTGTCTTTAAATTAACTAAAACAACCCACTGCACATTTACAATGCTGTTGATTAATACCATAACCGTATCAATTAATGTGTACCGTATGGTTTAAGGCAGAAGTGTATTATAAATGTCTGATTGCGCCTAAAGGGTATTTGACCTTATGATTAAATTTAACATATTCTTATCAAAACGAGGTTTTATCACTATAAATACACATATTTTAATGACAGTGGGCATTAAAATTGCATTATGTTTTGGAAAAAATATTATCAACAATGACATTGGTTTTGGGATGAAAAGATGCAAATGATTTACCTCTGAAGTAGGATAGTAATTCTTGTTAATATCTGAGCAGCAGCTTAATTGAAAACCCTTACATCTGTACTACAAGTCCTTCTGTTGCAGGAGAGTTAAGTGGTTAATATCATCAGTTTAATTGTGGTCCTTTGATCTCAAGGCATGTAGCCTAATTTTGACAGCAAGGCTAAAGCTATGTACTGTATGTGAATATGAATGTAAACTGGCAAGTCAATGGCAGGTCAGCCAAAGAATAAGAAATGATAACTAAGAATATAAAATGATAACTAAGAATAGAATCATTTTCTTTTTAATACTCATGCTTTTCATTCTGTATATTTACTTGGAGAAAATAGTTTGGCTCAGTAAATGTAAAATAAAATAATATTTTAATGGCATAATACTTTGATGTTTTAAGGAATTACTTTAAAATTCTAATTATTGTAGAGAATAACAAAATTATTATTTTGTCTGCAGCAGCGGTAAAGACAGGGACCTTTCTTGAGAAACAAGTTTTCTTCATATATTTCCTGTTCAGCCCTCTGTTAGATTCCATGCCTTTGCTTACTTGTTTATACTTTGTAGAACATTTTTCTTGATTTTTTAAATTGAATCTAGCAATTCAATTGTAATGCACTATAAATGATTTGAAAAAAAAATACTTCCACCATTTATAGAAGGTGTATACGTATTACACATTACTTGTTTTTGTTAAACTTTTACTTTTAACAAATGCACATTTCTGAAGAATGAATGCTTCAGTAGCCTTACATACAAAAACTATACCTGTTATTGTTTCTGACCTGGTGATACAGTTGATTTCTTATGAATCACATAGGCTAAAATGTAATTATTTTATTTATTATCTAGACGAGGGTGGCACAGTGGTGAAGTAGTTTGTATTTCAGCCTAGCAACGCTGGGGCCCTAGGTTCAATTCTGGACCTGGGGTGTTATCTGTGTGGAGTTTGTATGTTGTCACTATGTTTGACTGGGTTTCCTCCCACAGTCCAAAGACATCTTGGTAGGATAACTGGCTTTTAGGTAAATTAGCCTAGGCTTGAGTGTGTGTATGCCATGTGGTGAACTGGCATCCCCAGGTGTATCCTGCTTTGTGCCTGTTGCTTGGCAGGACCGGCTTTTAGTTAGTCTTAACTTTATATATTTCTGACAGATTCAAGCTCTTCTTCCATAACATAATATGGTTGAGAAGATGGAGCAATGTGAACTCCAGTTCTTCTATGCCATACAATCACATTGTTAGATTTTTAATTTCAGTATTTCTATTGATTTCAATCATATCTTGTTTTCCTCCAAATACAATATCACTGCTGTCTTTCATAAACAGAGCACCAGAGGCTCTGTTTATGTAATACTAGGTTACTAGTATTACAGCAGTCAATTTTGCTGTGATGTTGAGATGCACAGCTATATTTTGGAATGTGGACCAGGATTTCTTACAGCTAAGAGAATATCTGAGCCAATCTGCAAGTTTAAACAAATGTTTCTCAGCAAGGACTCATTAAAATCTTTTAGTTTTTTCAATTTCTGGCATTGGGGTTTGTGGAATAATTTCTCATAAGAGCTTTTTTCTAACAGAATATGAATAGAATAATGTGTCTTTTTGATCTTGACTGGACGGGTTATTTGTATAATGCTGTGGTGATAGTCCTTTTAAAAAAATGAATTTCTATAATTCAGTGAGCTGCTGTTGCATTTTGTCTGTGTTGTCTACTTTAAATCTTATTTACCAAGTCAAGGTAATTTATTTTTTTTAAACCGTACTGTTCTGTCCAATGGTTTGTGTTTCTTAAATCACATACAGTGAACACCCTTTTGAAAGTGCTATCCCTGTTCGTTAAAATTGTACTGTGGCAGACAGGTGACTCTCACATTGATATCCATTTGACTAAAAAGTAAGAATATAAGAGTGAAAGCCATTTGGCCCATCTGACCTTTCTGGTAGTTAGTATCTAATTGATTAAGTATCTCTTCCAGCCATTTCTTGAAAAAAAAAACAGGGTTTTGGGTGTACAGTACAGTATGTCCATAATCCTTTGAATAAAGAAGTGCATTCTGTTCAAAGTTGATTTAAATGAACTTCCACATACACTAGTTTCCACTTGTGTCCTCTGGTTCGTGTTTCGCTGTTGATTCTCAAGATGTCGACTGGGTTGACTTAGTCAATGCCTTGAATACATTTTGAATACTTGGATCAGGTTCCCTTGTAGTCTTCTGTGCATTACTAAAAAGGGTGAGTGGTTATAGCCTGTCAATGTGGGACATTCCTTTTATGTGATGTGGTGGCCAAAATTGTACACAGTATTCTAAATGAGGTCTTACTAGTGGATTGTATAATTTTAACATCCAGCTAAATGCTTATATATTATATACATACAGTACACTAAAGATTCTTTTGACTTTTTATTGCTTTCCCTGATTGTCTAAGGAGTGTAAGTGATGTGTCAATGTAAACATTTTCATCGAAGAAGTATTTTCCATAAGAAACCTTTCCAGCATTTCCCATAATGTATCTATAGTTTAAGTTTCTGCTACCTACTTTACAGTACAGTATGCTGTATGTACTGTAATACTCTGCACTTGTCTACATGTAAAGTGTTTGCCCTGTCTTGTCTCTACCCTTTTGAATTTCATTTGCTGCATCTAAAGTGTTTGCTAATCTTTTTTAAATAATTAATAATAATAATTGCTTACACTTATATACTGTAGCTCTTTTCTGGACACTCAACTCAAAGTGCTTTACAGGTAATGGGGACTCTCCTCCACCACCACCAGTGTGCAGCATCCACCTGGATGCGACAGCAGCCAAAGTGCGCAAGAATGCTCACCACACATCAGCTATCAGTGGGGAGGAGAGCAGAGTAATGAAACCAATTTAAGATGGGGATTATTGCCATGATTGGTCAATGGTAAATTTGGTATAATCAGTATAATCTGCAATCTTGATTTAAAATGCATTCACTTGTTATGGTTTATTATGTAATTAAATGCAAAAAGTACTACAGCGATGCATTGTGTAATGTGATGTAAGATTTGGTTGCACAGTACAGTACCTGAAAATACTGCAGGTACGCAATGCTTGCATTACATATTTTTTCAGGAATGCTTCTGTTTGTGTCATGATGTTTAAAATGATAGAAAACACGAATGCTGCAAGATTTCACAAAACGATTTCCTGTTTAATGAGTATAAAACATCTGATAAACTAAACTGATCAGTAAATCGAAACAAAAAAAAGATACACATAACTGGTATAAGTAAAGGCAAATATATTTTGACATTTGGGAAAGGGGTCTTTGCTTGAATAATAACTTTTTATTATCACCCAAGAGCACTATTTGGACATGTTCACAGTTCATATTATTATAATACATTTCTAGTATTAACAATAATAATAATAATTGCTTATAATTATATAGCGCTTTTTCTGGACACTCCACTCAAAGCGCTTTACAGGTAATGGGGATTCCCCTCCACCACCACCAATGTGTAGCATCCACCTATTGTATTGTAAGAAGATATTGTTTCTATACCCCCTGTTTACTATCTATATGACTTACAGGAATTATTTCAATAATAGATCACTATGATCTACCACACAAGGCAAGTACAATTTGGAGGTGCTTCCTCTAGTGAACTATGCTAAAGTTTGTAATAAAAAACTGCATTTAGAGTTAAGAAACATAATCAAAAATCATTCAGTCCCATTTTTTAATGCTTATAGGTAACATATCTAAACTATAAATAGTGTCTATCTGTCTAATAATGGATATCCTTCAAAGTTAGGTTGGCAGTTAAGAGTTGCGATGAATTACGGGCCATATGAATATTAATTAGCAACTCACTCAAGCAGATAGAAGTGTCTTATGATTTTTTATTCCACATTTTTGCGTAGTCAAAGTAAGCAGACGCGCACAGCTGTTCAGCCCTTATTAGGGATCAACAGTGTGACATAGACTTTGACCAGTGACACATACATATTTACGTATCTTAGAATGAACACCCCCTTAAGGTTACAGTGAGAGTTGAGAGCAGTGTTTGCAATTTTCCACATTTGCAACTGTTTATATAACCTATACTATAGGCTATAGAATCACATTAGGGATTATACCTGTCTTTTAGTATTGCTTTGTTAAAATATTATGTACTGTACTGTATATATTCATGTCCCTATGTGTTTGGTTTTATTAAATGTCCCCCTATTTCAATGCTATGCATAAAAGCCTATTATTACAGACAATATGCAAACCTGAGAAACGTAACACCATTTCCTCGTGTATTTGTTTTTTCTTTCGTTTCGTCAGGTTTTTTCTTGTTTTTCTTTATTAAATCTGAATGTTTAAAAAGCACGACAGACATTCAGTCTTTTGCTTCCATCATCACCATGATCACTGCTCCAGCACTGCTTTTGTGGCTTTGTTCAGCAACATGCCTTATTGTAATTAGTTCTGAGTGCAGTACAAGACTAAGAAAAATAAATAAGATACACATGGAACCACTTCTTTCCTCTGCCGAGGTCTTTATTTTTTAATTAGAAACACTGGGCACAATCCTCATGTACACAAATGCTAACCCAAACTCCAATTCTAAGCCAGATTCAGATTATACACTGCCATTTAAAGAAGTGTACCACACCATACCTCAATAGACTGTTCTTATAGCCTGGATTATGTTGTAAAAACGTAATAAATGAGCATTTTACTTGTAAGGAGAATCATATAAGGAGTCCTTTTATAACAGCCTACTGTAACACCGGATCTAATGATGTATTTAAAAGGGAATCAAAAGTTTTCTTTCCCCTTAAGAATCCAAGTAGAGATATTTGGAATCAGTAAGAATCATACATGTATTAATGTAGAAAACAATTATGCTTACAATACAATGGATTTTTAGTTTGATTGGTATACTTCCTATGTACTTGTTTTAAAAAAAGGGAATTGTAGAGTACATTTGCTTTGAAACTTTCCATCCATTTTCTAACTGATTTATCCAATACAAGGTCGCAGGGGATTAGGAGCCTTTTCCGGCATGCAAATGGCTCAAGGCAGATACACGGGATGGGACACACAGACACAAACCTGCACGCACTCACACCAGGGCCAATTTTCTAGAACAATTAACCTACCGGCATGTCTTTGGACCCAGGGTCCCAGCTCTGCAAGACAACAATTCTAACCATTGTGCCACAGTGCCACCCCTGTGTAACTTTAATGTTTATTTGTTGAAAGACGTTTGTGCTGTGCTGCAGTCTAAAAGGTTTTATACTGTGGAATCATCATAAAACAAAAATATTATGTGGGTGTAACAAGCCAAAATCCAGTAGCATTACTAAAATTACTCTCAAAGCTATTTAAACATTTTGTAGTGCTCAAGTAGTGTTGGTTTTAAATCTATCTGATTTTTGATTAAGCAGTTCTTAGGAATTATTTGTATGTGATTATTAATTTACTATTGCTGGTTAACAACGTTAGAAAGAAAGACCATCATTTAATTCTTGTTTGAGAATGTGAGGACACCCCTAATAAGGTGTGAAGGAGCTGCCTATACAGTAATTACTAACATTATATTGAAAAGTGGTAAATGTGTTCAGACAGTTTTGCTTTCTAGCATTGTGAAATGGCCAGAGGACATCAATAATAGTGTTCACATAATTCATGTATCTTTGTTTATTCTCTATACAAAACACACAAGTGAACTTTTAGGCTTTTTCAGTTATTTCTGTTATATTTAATCAGCTTTATTTGAAACGGATTATACCATTTTGCTTTTGTTTTAGTTTTTATACCTAGAGAGAGTGTCGTAGTCTAAATAGCAGTTTAATGTATTAATGTTAGACCTAATGCATGTATTGAGGAATTAAAGGAAGATATTACTAATTTAGATTAGAGATTTCCATATCTGTACAGTACATAGAGGATAACATTACAGCAGCCTTTATAGATTTAGACCTTTGCTGGAAAGTTCCCTTGCCCCAGTCTAACCCACCTCTTCAGATTTTGAGTTGTTGTTGATATGCAAAACCTTCTGAACTGATGTCCTTGAAGCACAAAGATAGGGAACTCTGATTTCGCCTGTATTGTAGGTGACATAATTATCCGTCATACTCACTTCATTGGAGTTACTTGATTGGCATCTTAAGATTTCTGACTGATTGCCAGCTACAGGTATGCTGTTTAATCAAATTCACAGATAATGGGTTTCTGTATCACATCCAGTATTTGAGCCCCATCTCTGAGATGTCATTAATAATTTCACACACAGAAAATTAATTAAAAACGCAAATATACAGTACAAGTCGCTGGGGCACTTGACTCTGTGATAGTACGATCCATACACACAACTGAATCATAAACACTAAATCTCTTGTTTCCACTTTTCATCAGCTTGTTTTCCTAATTGAAAACGAAATTCCAAAAAGTACAAATACAAAACATTGTGCTACAAAAAATAACTCTTACTCATTATTTTGAAAACCAATGTGAACTTTTATTTTGTCAAATCTGACATAGGGAAAATATTCATTTTTACCTTTCAGGGGGATAGTATGCTTTGGTTTAACAATTTGAATTTTAACACCAATGTTGAAATTAGGCCAGTCTAATAAACAAAACAGGTATTCACGTATTCCTGTAGGTGTGGATGAATTGTGATTTGTCGATGATGTATTTTCAAGAGGCATTGATAATAAAGTGCTTTGTGTAGGATGTATAAAAAATGGAAATGATGTCCATGGGTGTTTAAGGCTGATATGTATTAAACAAGCTGTCTCCACTAGACATTTGTTTCCTGATATAGATTTTGTAGAGTCGCTCCTCCTGGTGCTTTTTAAGAGGGGTCTCTGGGAATGTATATATTATAGTTACTCCACCCTGGGTTTAAAAGGAAGGACAATAAGTTATCATACTTCAGCTGTGTTATTTTTTCAACAAGGTGCTTTTACAAAATGAAATTAGCCTTACATTGCATTTTTATTAACATGGCCAGCTGGATAAACATTAAAAGCTGTTATTAGCAGATACAAAGGGTAATCTAGAAAGTACAGTGTGGGAATTATCTGCAGAACTTCTTGATGTCTTGATCTTGACAAAATTAATGGATAGAAGTACCCTATATATAGAGAACTGAACATACTCATCCTCATGTATGCACAATGCTAAGTTTATTCTAAATGTCACAAATAATAACCATTTTGCAAAATAAACAACTTGCTTGGACAAAATTACACACAAGTGTCCTTTTTAGACCTTTATGAGTGTGTGAACATGTTTTGTAGTTTTGGATCTAATGTCATGTTCTATGATTGTATTCCCCCTTCTCTTTGATGCAAGCAGTATTTTAATAGAATTTGTAGTTTAATAGTTTTGTAGTTTAGATTTCCTTTAATTGCACAGAGTTGAAGCACCTCTGTATTATGATACAACAAAGCAGCAGATTTGGTGAATGTTGCAGGTCTTTACAAGAGAAAATGCTTGCATATTTGCCATATGTGGCTCTTCATGCACTATAATAATAATTACTTTAAGAAATGAAAAGGATACAAAGAAGATTTGCATGTGTATTACTATACACTGTATACAGTTATTAGAGTTATAAGAGCTAAGTTCAATATGCCTGCTCATTTAATTTTTTGTTGTCATCTAAAAACAGCCCTGAAGCTGATACGGTCCTCAGGGTTATTTTTGTTTCAGAAGTAGATGTATGATAGTTCAGTGAGCAGCTAACACATCAGAGCCTAGTAGGTTTATGATCTCAGCTGACACATGGGCTGACAATTAGGCAGGTACAGAGAATCAGAAGTGAGGTGTACTGATAAAAGAACCCATGGGAAACATTTAAGCTGTCAATGGGGTTTTTATCATATAATCTGTTCTTGGGGCCAGCTTCTAAAGCCAGATGTGCTTTATTTATATATCTATATGAACATTCTAATGTAATTATTACTTTTCAACCACAAACAAATATCTTAAAGACTATGTTTTCTGCATACTAATTACAATTATTTGGCTTCAATGTCTTCAATGTTTCCAACACATTTGCTTCAGAGCTAACATTACCTGTTACAGTACACACGGGTTAAATTAAGAAGGAGGCCCTCAGATATTCTTTGTTTGCACACTTGGTCTCAACTAGAATGCTGTCAAAGATCATTTTAAAACACACAGCAATTAGAATATACAGTACACAAAAAGTTAACATATGCTTTGGAAATGCCCCTGCAATCTAATGAATGAAAAATGACCAGAAACAACAGCTGAGATTCATTACAGTCCCATCAAATGCTGAAGGAAAAAAAACAAACATTAAAGATCTTTATCGACAAAGGCTAAGAACAGTTCAATAAACTAGCATATTTAAGAGATAATGAATTGCATGCCGTGAAACATTTTAAATAATTCCTCATCTGCATTATTATATTTTATGCTGAAGGTACAATCCTAACAGCACAGACACACAAATTGTTTTGGCACTTTGGTGATGGTTTGGTGTTCCACACTGCAATGTGGAAATGTGTTTTCCTGCAAAGCTTTAAAGTTCTTAATGGAAGAAGTAAAGGTTTATTCCTTGACACCCGAAGAAGGCTCCACAGCAGAAGCATTGTGTCTCTTTTATATACCTTTACTTGTTCATTTGCAACCTACACATGATGCAACTACCTACTTGAACTCATTTTAAATTGTACCTTTTTGGTGAGTTTCTATTATGTCCTTTTTAATATATTGCTTTGTACTACAGAAGGACTTAATACTTTTGGTCTGTTTTTATTTTTCATGTTTAATTCGAAACAGCTAAGCATTAAATGCTGTGCTACTTTTAGGAATAAATGGGAAAATATTTTATCTGGAAATGATAGATCAGGAAAAAATGAATTTGTGCTTTCATTCCCTTTTTATAATTATTTCTAAAATATTATTATATCATTTTAGGATTATTATTTTAATTGTATATTAAAATAATAACTGGGGGAAGGGGAAAACCCCCCATCTCATTCTATGGTTTAAAAGGTACCTGAAACTTACAGGTAGGTGCAGAAAACACTGAGAACTATAGGGATGTTAACATGTTTGGGAAGACCAAGGCATAATTTCAGGATGTGGAGAAAGATTCTTTGTCAAATTTTGCTTTGTGTGCAAACATTTTGTCTCTGTATAAACACCTAAGGTGATTAGGATGTGATCATATATCCTTAGATCATTATCTTATGCAAGTGCAACTCGATTTTGACAAGCAAATTATTTTCAGAATGATTGAAGTGGTAGTGACGACATCTAGAAGAGATGGACCTTTAGTGTAGTGTTTAAGACCATTCACTAAAGCAGAGCTCAAAGCTTAATCCCACTCACAGTTTTATTTTTAAGTCCATTTTCTTCATTGAACGTTTTTTGGCATTTCATTTTAATGCTATTTTCCTACTTCTTCTGCCTTGTTTGTTAATTCAACCAAAATTAATGTGGTTGCTGTCATTTTAGGGCTTAGGAATGGTAGGAGTGTTTTAATTTTTGGCTTTCATAAAACTTTAGGAGCTATACAGTACATAAATTCGATGTAAAACTTTATGTTAATTTTATTCTCTCTTCTTTCAGTAATTATCATGGGGCAGGACTGGTCAGCAAATCCAAATCTTAGTTTATCTGTATCAGCTTGTTTGGTGATACACTGAAGATTCTGGTTGACAGTAAACTATTTAATTGTGTTCTCTGCCAAAACAAAATAAACACCCCAAATCAACAGTGTTACGTCCCAGTGTCGTACTTTTGGGGTCGTAACAAACAGAAATGTCAAATAATTTTGAATATTGCTTATAAAGATTTGTACATTAAACGTTATCAATCCAAGCAACCAGTTTTTAGAGGTGAAGATGTACCTTTGCATTTTTAACCTTTAAATTGATTGCACATACCCTGAAAAACTCATTGCTCAAGCTTTGGAAGCAACAAAAGTTCATATTCAAAGACAATATTTACAGTATTTTTACAACATTAATACCAGCTCTTTACTTATTAGGTACATTTAAGAAGACAACAAAGTAAAATAAAGTTATATTCTTTTTTTCTGGCACTGCAAGTAATATTTTAATTCAAATGTAAAATAAAATAGTTGTTTGCTTTAAGCATCATAACAATTCCATTTAGTAGAATACTTACACTTATCACTAATTTAGACAGATAATTCATTCAACTTTATTTGTCATTATACTTACACAGGTGCATAGTATAGTAAAAAGTGTTTCTCATTAGTCACTCAGGTGCAGTATGTAAATAGAACAGAAGATAAGACAATAGACAGTAACACAATAACAATAAGAGTGTATTAACATCACAGTGTAAACAAAACTGTGTAAACTTAAAATCAGTTTCTTATTGTTTTATTCCATGAAATCAAGCTGAAATTACAAGGAAATCAAATCCTTTTTAATGCTACAAATGCCTTCTTGTAATAACATCTTGGTTGTCACAGAACGGCACCCTGAAAATCTGACATTCTGGAAAGTGGTTATTAGTGGTTATTTAAAATATTTTGTTTTTTTAACTATGTACATTCATCATTCATAATAACTATCTCTAAATAGTAACTCGACAAACAATATTTTATAATTACTGTAATGTGAATTTAAGAAAAATACAGTTTGAGAATTTCATCTCACCCTCTAATTCAGGATGATAATTATACAAAGATCATATATTTAAACAGAATAGAAACATTGAAAGAAGGAATCACTGGACGGAGGGAACATGACTTCATTGTTCAGCCATTTTCTCATTATCTTTCCGAGCCTGTTCTGAAGCATTTATTTTGAAAACATCATTAGTTAGAGTCAAGCAGAGAAAGAGCCCCAGCTGTGAAACTCACAAAGGCAGAGTATTTTAAATGCAGACTGGATGATGAACCAATCAAAGACAGCTCATTAGAATCTTTTCACAAACTGCTATAGTCATCTCCTTTAAATACATACATCTGTATGGAACACTCATGGTTCAGCACAGGGCTTTTTATTTAGCAACACAAAGTCAGAGTTGTAGTCTAGAGATCAGTGGGTGAAGAACTGTAGGGTGTGGAGTTTGTTTAGAAACAAAACATAACCATCTGGATTTGTCATTGAGACTAGTAGACCATTGGTATTAACTTTTAAATATTGTACAACTTGGGGAAAAACTGAAAACATTTTACGTAAAAACTATGAAAGTCCATCTAGCATATATTGTAAATAATTAATTAAATTGAATAGTATAAATTGCTGTGTTTTACCTTCTTAATATGAATTAGTGTACACACAGAGCTTATATTTAGTACAGTATTTATTTATGAGAACCAAACCTAAAGAACAGATAACTTGGACGTTTTCGAGAAAATGCAGAAAACATTTTAATTTAGAAGTCTATTTGTTGGTGTACATGGTGTTGCAATAATTGACAGTTCCCAAGTATTTTTCAAACATTTCCCATGTTCTGTAGAATCATAGTTTGTTTGTTCACATCACTTAAGATAATAAGTGTTCACCAAACCTATTGTATAATTATTTGTTTGCTTGTAAGGGAATATGTGTGCTGTATCTTATATTCTGTATGGTCTGTTCTGGGATTCACTGTGGCTTTTACCTAAAAAAAATGCAACTGAACAAAGGTTTTATCACAGCATTTATCTTATAAATTCTGGCACTGCTAACATTTTGAAAAATAGAATGTTTAATCCAGTTCAGTTTGCTCAATAAATATTCATATTCATACAATTTTTAGAGTAAAATCTTGTAACGTGATGGCCGTAGGCCAGTGAAAGCCTTACAGATCACAATTCTTAAATTATTAGCACAGTCAAATATTCACTGTTTTCTCTCTTTTTTCATTTTTGTACAGTACTGTATATACAGTAAACATACAGTAAGAATATTAAAATGGATAGAAATGAGAGGAAGCTAATTCAACCCAATTAATCAGCTTGGCAGTTAGTAGCTAACTTATCCAATGAACTCATACCATTGTTTTTCGAAAGAAGCTAGGGTTTCAGTTTCAACTAGATGTCTTGGTACCTTCTTCACCGGTTCCAGAACCTTTTGTAAAAAAATACTGCCCTCCTGTTATCAGCTTTAAATTCACTTCCAGATCATCTTCACGTGTGCCCTCTGGTTCATGATATGCATTGGGTATCCTTACACCTGAAGAAGGCTCTATAGTATAGAATTCCCATTTAACATCTACCATATTTAATATATTAAACCTATAGTACTGTACATGTATGTACAAGGGAAATGGAAAATGACAGAAAGCAAACATCCTGTTTGTGCTGTTTGTTGGATGTTTATAATACACCCAGTGAAGACAATAGACCTGATAATAAAAAAGAGGAATATGAATATGTACAACATTGGGTATCCTTACACCTTAAGAAGGCTCTATTGTATTGGATTCCCAGTTAACATCTACCATGTTTAATATATTAAACCTATAAAATGTTATAGGTTTAATATATTAAGGCTTCAGTTTGATCAGCTGCTCAGACATCAGCAAAAAGAATAACACATGGATTTTCTGAAGACACACTGTTACACACTGTAGATTTTCTTTTTATGCAATCATGTGAATTTGCTTTAAAATATGAATATGAACAACCTCAAAATTAGTGTTTTAATGAAAAGCAGTGTTACTGATGTAAGTCATATCAGCTACAAATGAAAGCACTTAAACATCTACACCAGCTGTAATGTTAATGGCATCTGTTAATAATGTACCTACAGTATAAATAAGCCAGCTATAAATAAAGCTGTTAATAGTGGCACAGAAAACAAATATCTCTAGTCTTTATTTCTATGACAATAGTGCTATATTTTAGATTATTTTTATGCTTAGATTTGTATTAAGTATAATTTTTTAAAACGTTCTTGGTTGGTTTTGAAATAACCAAACAATACATTATTTTTATATTCTACTACAGTATTTATAGCATTTGAAATAAATGTATCTTACTATGCTTTGCAATATTTACACTCTTTATAGTAGAACACTTACAATGCACTGTACGGATGTATTATTAAATAATCAAGTCTTAGACTCTATCTTAGAATAGAAATATATATATATAGAAAATGTATGTACTTGTAGAAATATATAGAATAGAAATATGTACACATTTCTAATTGCTACAAGGGAACTGGAAAATGACAGAAAGCAAACATCCTGTTTGTGCTGTTGGATGTTTATAACACACCCAGTGAAGACAATAGACCTGATAACGAAAAAGAGTAAACTGCTGATTTCACAAGTGCTCACATCTATTTACAGTATGCCAATTTTAGCTGTGTTTCATAAGTTTTCATAAGGAAATTTAATAAAGAAAAGGAAATTTTAGGTTTAAATAAACTTCCATGCTTCTCTTTTTTTGGGTTTGCAGTTGTCATTGGGTTGAACTTGAGGCAAAAGGCAATGACATGAATAGGTTATGACCTGTTTTTAATTTTGATTTTTTAAAATATGTTTTAATATGCTGTTAAGGGATGACATTGTGAACTGGCTTTTTTTGGTGGACATCGTAGTGAAAACTGTTCAATTCACTGAAGCACCATGCTTTTATGTACTGTTATCCTCAGGGTAATCATCTTGATGTGACCAAGTAGAACTACTGTAAATACAAGAAATAATCTGAGCCATTTAGCATTCCTGTCGAATGCCCTTGCCTCAGCTAAGATGCATTCAAATTAAATGTCACAACCTAAAAATAATGAAAAAATATGTACAATGTGTATGTTTTACATGCACATATACAGTATAACTGTACTGTACATTCATATATAAAAAAAAACATTATTTTGTAACTATTTCTCTGGGGAAAACTCAAATAATTAAAAAAAGGAAAAATGCATGAAAATGTCAGTTTATGAGTTTAAATGAGCTTAATAAATAGTATGGTAATAACTTTAATTTTGTGCCTTCCTTTTCTGCCCTTAGCCAAGTTATAATATTAGACAAATTATCATCTTACAGATACAAAACAGCAGTGGTGATAGCCCTTTGTTATGGTTACTTGTGTACTAATTATCTAATACAGGACTGATTTTTCTTTCTCTTCCTCGTTGTTAATCTTACAGTAGCTGGTGATACATGGCAATAACAACAGGTGGTTTAGGAATGCCAATAAAGGAAGGTTTAAACTGTGTAGTGGGCAATGTGATCACAACCAGTAGTGTAATGATTAATTCAGTGTCATGAATCTCTTTATCTGGTAATGACTTCTCAGATAGCAGAGATAAATAATGGCATTGGCCAAAAAACAACCTTTGGGTGAAAGGACATCTGAAAATAAACCTCTATACCTTGCATTTTCTTTTGGTTTACTTAATAATTTTGTATAATTTGTGTAATACTTTTAATTCCTTTTTCAGTGGGTGTATTTTAAATATTTTACAATTAAAAAGAGGTTGTAAAGGGCAACCCCAGTTACATTTCTTTTCTGTGATTTTTAACATTTGAATTTGGAAGGATTATTTATGCCATGTAAAACTATGAAGTACTGTAAAATCTAGTCTTTAGTTACATGATGTTTATAAATGGTTTGTTACATATACTGTACATAATATATATTTGTGTACACATAGTCTAATTTTGTTGATTTAATTTTTAATATAATAAGAATTGACTAAGTTATCATTTAGCTGTTACATTTTCTTTAAGGGATTCTTTGCATATTCTTTAGATACAATAGAAAAAAAAATTGTATTTAATTTTCTTGTTTTAAATACATTGTATACCAGCTATTGTATACCAACACAGGAATTTTTGTGTTGTTAAGGTACATTATGTCTTCAAATGGCTACAGTTACCCACTAAGGTGGCTCAGCACTAGTGCTCATATCTGGGTCTCTTAATTGCCACAGTGACCAAAAACATTCACGCCAAATTCAGTTTGAACCCAGTAATCTTGCAGTTGAATATTTCTTGCTGTGACTGGAATTCCCAAGACAATGAAGTACAAATTGCTCAGTGCAACCTGTAAGAGGTTTGGGATTGGATGCCAATGATTAGGACTCACTAATCTCTGTGTCTGGTACATGCAGGAATTTTGTACAGTATCTAATGAATAGTGTGGCATGGTGGTACAATAGTTAGCCTTACTGACTCACAGTGCTGGGTCCCTGGATTCGATTCCAGACCTAGGGTGCTATCTGCATGGTGTTAGTATGTTCTCCCCATGTTTGTGCGGGTTTCTTCTCATGGTACAAAACATACTGGTAGGTTAAATTGGCTTCTGGTAAAAATTGGCACTGGTGTGAATATGTGTGTGTCTGTGAGTGCCCCCCAATGGACTGGAATCTGCTCCAGGGTGTACCCTGCCTTGCATCTTGCTTGCCAGGGTAAACTCCAGTTTCCATACAAACCTTAACTGGAAGAAGTGGTTAGAAAATGGATAGATGAATCTAAAGAACAATGGCTCAATGTGTGGACAGGATAAAGGAGAGTGCAAACAGATATATGCAGATCTAAGAAGGGTTACAAATGTGTGGACCTGTCTTAACAATCCTATTGAGCCCATAAAACCCACCAGTGAGAGCCAGGGTACAGTTGGCAAATCTTAATTTAATGTATATATAATAGCATACATTTATTTTGTTTTATTTTTTTCCTTGAAAATATGTATTCATTTACTATATATCCTAACAAAGTGTGACAGTATTACTTGCATCTTTCTAATATCTTTTTAAAAGTCTTTTTTCTGTCTCTTGGTAAACGTTTCTACAATAAATTATTTGAAATCTTTCCATTTTAGTAAAATGATTCATCAAATTTGGAAAAAATACTCCATACCCCCTGGCTTGTAGCAATGCTTTAATGATCTCTGCTTACGCAATGTCAGTTGGGCAAGGTGGTCATTTGTCTCACAGAATGAATGAGATGACTGGTTGTGATTGGAATGTCTTTTTTCTAAAACTACAATAGTTATACACAAGCAACCAACTCCAAAACATTTAGCAAAAACAAGAAAAGAACAAAAGGGATATTTTAGCTTTATTAAAAAGATGATAAACAAAACAGATTAGGCAAAGTAGTAAAATGTGTTATGTTGTATATTCTTCCAGGATTTAGTTATTGTTTTGTTAATTTTCTAAATGTAATTTGATCCGTTAGGTTTAATTTTAGTCTACTGCAATGCTGGTTGCTCACAATTCACAAATGCACATGCAGCTGATCTGTGTAAAACACATTATGATATTTAAGCCAAATTGTATATCTGTATCCATACATACATCCAAACACATAAACAGTTTATAGACATTAATTAACCTACTGTAGCCACACCACCATGCCATTCAAGTTAAATTATATTATTATTAAAGTATCTAAAAGATAATTAGTGTTAATGTTTTAGAATTAAAGTTTTAGGTGTTTGTTGGACACAAAACTTAGAATGAACATTTGTTGTATTTGTTTCTGTTGTGAAAATTTATAAAACAATTTTTAAAAAGAACACTGAATGATCTGTTTTAGTCTTCTCCATTCCATTTGCCCAGAAGAATTTTGATTTTAATATCAGAGGCTGTATTCCTCGTGTGTTTAAGCTTTTGAGCACTGTTAGCTGAAGGTGACTAGAGATTGCCTAGGCAACCACCAGTAGACCTAGAAGGGCCAGAAAACAATGTGTAGGTGAGCAGAAAAAACATCCCACAACACTTGCCCATTAAGGAATAATAAGAGGTTACAATGATTTACAACATGGTTTAGTTAGAAAAAAAACATATACTTATTGTACTGTGCCATCTCCTGTGACGTTAATAGTAACATTCAAATACCCAGTGTGCATATTTATTTTTCTTCCAGCTGAACATGCATGGCCTCTGTAATGTAAAATCACATGTTAATTAAATAACTTATATAAAACAGATAGTGAAAGTATCCTTTATACTATATAAAGAAAGGCATGGTTTATGCAGGCATACCAATCTTTCCCTACTGACTCTTCCTACATAGTGTATATTGGTAATTTGTGAAAAATTAATCTTATTCACCTGCTCATAGAAACAAATAAACCTCAAGGGCATACAATTTCAAAACATTTTTCTTTTCATTTAAATCCTTGTAACCTCTTACAACTAAAGCTTGATTTGTGTTTTTAATTTGCTCATAAGTCCTTTTTAGTGTAAGCCTCCTTGTGTTTTTCATGTAGTCTGATTAAATTTCACGACAAAAACAGTGATTGTTTTTGGCCAAATGGTTTTGTGTCCCAAAGTGCTCACTGGTTTCAGTATTCCTGGAGAATTCATGCATCATATACAGTATGAAATATTTCAACTCCTGAGTATTATATTTCTTATCCAGATTAAATTTAAAAATCTGTTAAAATTCATTAGGCTATTGTGAAATAATATTGCTATATTTTGTTTGGATTTTTTTCACTAAGAAGGAGGAAAGTCTTTGCAAGAGGTAAAAAAAGCTTTGCTAAAACCATTACGGGGGTAAATGATGTCATAAGAATGTGATAATAGATTGCCAAATGTCTTTTAGTTTGAAAAAAAACAGTAAAAAGTCATTTGTTGCTCTTATACAATAAAAGTTAAAATTAATTGCTAAATATTTTATTCATAATGTTTATTTTTTATTTTACCTTCTGCTGTTTCTGAATACATGATTAAGATGCAATATAATAAAATTAAATAAGTAGCCTTTATAACTTCTGTTTCAGAACCACAAATACATTTCTCAAAGTTAGATCTTCTTTACTCATGTTGTAAGAATTGTGCATTGTATGTCTGTAAGCTTATTTATTGTTGTTGCTTTTTTATTTCAGATCAATATTTCTTAATTGTTGGTTCAGTACTGGACCAAAGATGGGCAGATGTTTGCTGGTTTATCTGTCATTTATAAGCTCTGTCACACAGGTAATGTTTATTCTTTTTTGTTGTTTTTTTTCTTAACATTTTAATTCAAAAATATAAACAGAGAAGAACATTTGTACCACTTCTAGTTCAGGAACTTCGGTTGAGTGATTCTTACAACACAACCATATTTCAAAAACTGCCTGTATTCCATATTAAACTCAAGTGTATGAGCAAACTACATAACTATAAGTTATGTTTAGAAAGGCCAGGATCCAGCATTGCTGACCCTTCCAGCATACAACCTGAGTTTCTTACATTTTTAGTGGTCTGTTCTGTTCTTTTAGATCCCTTCAGGATCCTAACTGTTGGGCATTAGTCCCCTCTCTGGGAAGACTGCACAATCCCATTCCTTCTTTTCTGGTCTTTCTTTGGCTTTACTCACACACGCTCTTCCCATTCAATAGAGCTTCTCACTAACTCTTCACACTCTGTCTTCATTAATCACAAAGCAGTATGACTGATCCTATTTGGCCAGGGACCCCTTACTGTAACAAACACATCTGTCTCTGACGTAGCATCAGCTGTGGGGTGTGGAGTTTCCTCTCTCCCTTTTATTTCATTTCTGAATCTGTCCATCTTTCTGCTGAGGATAAGAAGCAGGATGTAAAGCAGGAACTCAACCTATGCCATCTAAACTCGCCTTTCTCTCATTCTATGGGGAGAAGACTTATTGCCCTTCATCCTGGATACCAGTGGGCCTTATTGACCAAGAGACACTGTGTTTTGCTATTGCTCTTTTTACAGTATAATGCAAGTTTGTACTTGGCAAAGAAGAAAGAATGTAAATAACTTGTTTAACCTGAACTGAATTAATAACACAGAAATAGAAATATTATCCAATATGATAGAAATTGTTTGAATGTTTTTGTGGAGTTTGTGGAGCTTTAACCTTATTTTCCAATTTTACAAAAAGATTACATGTTATAATGACTTAATAGAGATTGATGTAGTTAATGAGATAACAGATCTTAACAAATATGTTCAGTGTCTAACAAACCAAAGCACAAGCTGTTCTGTTTGCTATACCTTTGAGCTAATGACATTCACATAAAGAATTGGACATTTTGAAACTACATAGTCTGATCAGTTATGCAATCACAAGTATCATGTAAATCTCCTGTAATTAAGAGAGGTTTGGAGTACAGCCCTACTTTGTCCCTTTCCTGTGTTCTTAAACAGGATGTGATAAATTGTCCTGTTACTTTGACCTTTGGGTATTTAGAAAATAACAATCCATAAACCTATTGAGTATTAAAACATTCTTGTGTTGCTTATACTAGGCACGGTTAAATAGTTAGCCAGCAGATTTAACCCATAAACATCAGCACAGTGCCAGGCTTAAGTTTCCAATTTTTTTGCAAACTGAGACACAGCAGTACAATAGGGATAGAGGTGGCTGTTATCCAACTAACTAATGTTCTGTTGTTTGCATACAGACAGAGGCATGAATATATGATTCCAAGAGCCTTTCTCTAACTCAACACATACTGTTCTTTTTGCCCATCACTCTCTCTGTTCCACCTTAACTCAGCAGATTTCCCAGCTTCCCTGCCCTCTTTATCACTACCCCAACTGCTACCATCCTTGAATACCAGCTGAGCTCTACCCAGCTAAGTCAGCAGTCTAATGATCAAACCTAATGTTTAAATTGGCATCACCCATAATATTAGAAACCATGATGTTATGTCAAGTTAAAATAGAAGGGAATCAAATTCACAATCAAAGCACCTCCATGAAGTAATATGTGATGTGTATTGTAACTTAATTACCATTTTAATGCATTACCACTCCCTTTAATGGACAGGTTACACACTGTGCAGTGGCTACAGTTTCCTGTGGGTCTACAAACAACAAGGTCCGGCAGCATATACTGTATAATCAGACATCATTAAGTTTGTAAAGAAGATGCTTAATGTGATGTTTTGTACAGTGATATGAAAATTCACATCACCTTGCCATATTTATCTTTTTTTTACCAGCTATTGGTGTTTGCAAACACAGATGTTAATGAAACTCAGGAAGATGAAGAGAACCACGTGTATAGCCCATTCGGAATCACCAGGAATAAGATAGTGACGGCACAGTTTGAGTGTTACCAGAAAATCATGAAAGATAATGTTCACAATACAAATGGTAATGTTTTAAACATAATCCCTGAGTTTTTGCCTTTCAAGATCAATGCAAAAGCATTATTTTGTTTAGCATTAAAAACATTTTCTGGTCACAGCAGTACTTGCTTACAATTCTCTATTCGAAATTTACTTTCATCGAAACATTTTTTAGTAGACATTTTATGCAAGCTAATTTGACCAAAAGTGACTTACAGTATATTTGCACCTATTTATACAGGTGGGTATTTTACCGGGACAATTCAATTTACTTTCTCAGTGGTACAAAAAGCAGTGCCCACCTGGGATATGAACACACAATTATCTAGTAAGAAATCTAATCACTTGCTAATCTGTTTCTTACATTTCAGAGCTGAAGTAAATGATTGACCCAATCATTTTCTTCTATTACTTTTGTATCAGCTTTCATATTAAATGTGCTATGTAGGTCTATTTAGTCTCTTAGAAAACCTTGTAACTATTAATAGGCAATGACAAGGCCTTAAGGTAATTTTCCTGTGCTGCATTAGCAGCTATTTGTTGCAAATATTTTGTACTGTATTTCTTAGGTTGAAATTCACTTTTTATATTGGAAACAGTCTCCTATATAAAGCAATACTTCAAATGATACAAGTAGGAATTTATAGACAATATTTTTAGTTTTACTATAATGTTTTTCAGACAATATGGATTAATATTATAGGACAAATGTTGGACTCTGAAAGCTATATCTAATACATGCTATTAAATAAGAAGTGTGAAAGGTATCAAACAGCAGTATTTATTTTCTATTTGAACCCCTATTTTGAAGTGTTTCCTATACAAGGGGCTGATATTGTTCAAAATGTCATAATATCCACCCATGTTTCTGTCAGTGACTTACTTCAATTTACTGTAAGTCCTAGCCTTTCAAAACAGCAACACCACAAAAACTAGAACAAATCAGGAAGCTCATTTAAAATAGTCAATAAAAAGAAAGCAAATATTGCAATGTAATTCAAAGTTGCTGCTAACGATGTTTGGATTGTTTTGCATGACACTTCCCCGACAATGTTTTGTGTTACCACCACAGAACCCACATGTAAAAGCACATGGGATGGATGGCTATGCTGGGACGACACCCCTGCAGGAGTCACTTCAGAACAGCACTGTCCTGACTATTTCCAAGACTTTGACCCTTCAGGTACATTTCAAATTCTCTGTGTCCAAGCAAAGCCTTGTCACCTCATTATATAGCTGCATTGTGTCATCCATGCCTTTTCATCAATCAGAAAGCAAGACTATAATCTCTCGCTTTCCCATTTTTTTATTCTTAAATGTGGCCAAACAAACAGTAGACACCACAAAAGCAGGAAAATCTAGGCTTTTTACAGGCATGCTTTTTGTGGCAGACCTTAGTTGCTTCACTGCATCGGGCTGCAGTTTTTGTTTTAACTGTGCTAGAGGCAGTCTGGGGGTTTACTTGATTAGCATTTTTACTGTGCATATGACCTTCTAACCGTGTTAACTTTAAAAAGCTGAAGATCAGGGAGGGCATTGAGTAGTTATCACAAAAGTCATAAGTTTACTGGAAATGATGGGCTAGTTTCCAAACTTCATTCCAGTGGTTGCTTAGATACCAATCAGGATATACAGTAATTAAGCTATATCTATAAATACTAGACGAATCCCTCGTTAGCTGTTACCTACGATACAAGATAACTAGAAAAATCTTACTACCACACAAAACACGCTACCAGCGACAGCTATCTCCTTCCACAATAATGTCACTGTTTTTTTATTTATTTTGCTTCAGAAATGGTAACGAAGATCTGTGATCACAATGGGAATTGGTTTTTACATCCAGAGAGCAACAGAACATGGACAAACTACACAAGGTGCAATGAACGCACTAGTGAGAGAGTGCAGGTTTGTTTCTCAGTTCTTAAAATTACAATTCCCAGATCTTATAAACACAAAGAGAGCCGTGGTTCATTTAGAATGTCATTTTTGCTTCTGAAAGTACAGCATATGATTGAGGCTAACAAAGGTCTTTGAGACTTATTTTACGACAGAGTTTAACATTTCATAATGGTTAAAATCTACAGTAAGATACTGTATTACATGTGGCTTTTAACCAAAACAGATTTCAGATTGCAGAAAAGCAGAAAAATAGTTATTACAAGCATTTTGATTGTTATGAAGATATAAATCTTTTTTTTAATATGTATGTTATTCAGAAGCTGCTTATTTTCAGTTTTTTATGGTTTTATCTGCAGACAGCATTGAATTTATACTACTTGGCTCTAATTGGACATGGATTGTCATTAGCATCATTGTTCATTTCATTGGGGATATTCTTTCATTTCAAGTAAGTATTTGAAAATTGTATCATTACTTTAATAAAGCAATATTTTTAAATTTATATAATATATTCATACAGTATGTACTGTGTCAAAATCCGGTTTTGGTAAACTTGGTAAAGTACTCCTGTGCTTTTGTAAGCCCAAAAGTCCTAAAATCCATTCTTAAAATAACAGTAATGCAGCGTTGATGTTAGATGGGCATGATATAACATTTGATATTGAAGACAATTTAAGATAATTTAAGCAATACAGTGTGACAAGATATTGACTTTAGTATTGATAAATATACATTACATTATTTTCCAACAGAGTAGAAATGTTATTATGTCTTGATATACTATACAAGGAAATTTAAATAAATGGATAATCAAGTGCACAAATATATTTCTGATGATTTACAAGTTAATTTTCTTTCTTTCTGTTTCACTAGGAGTTTAAGTTGCCAAAGGATAACTCTGCACAAAAATCTGTTCTTTTCCTTTGTTTTAAACTCCATCATCACTGTCATTTGGTTTACAGCAGTGGCTAACAACACAGAGCTTGTATCAAGAAATCCTGTGAGTAAATTAGTAATATTGGTTTTGGTTACTTCCCACAAAAATGAAGCATGTTCAGCAAGAACATATGGCTAAAAACAACATTTTAGGATCTCAACCATTAAAGGTAATCATGCAGGTCACATACTAAAAGTCTTCAGATAAAATTCATTGACGTACTGTAGCTAATGAATAGTGCCAAACTGGCCAAGAGCACTTGAGCTTGGATGGCTCTGAGTCCTAGAGCTTTGTAAAGCTTTGAGTATCCTCAGATTGCTTTACAGCAGTGACCCCTGTGGCTTGGCAGGTGCTTGTGACCTTGCAGTGTTTCAGTTAATTTGTTCTCTTTCTGACAATTTAGCACTCCTGTTGGTGTTGTAGGCTCTGTATGTTAAAAATGAGCACTCATATTGGTGTTGTAGGCTCTGTATGTTAAAATTGAGCACTCATGTTGGTGTTGTAAGATCTGTAGGCTAACAGGATATTAAACTGAGCCTGTAGGCTCACAGGATGATACATATGCGTGGATGCCTTAGAGGTTTTAAATCTCTTATGTTCAAGCACAAGGATATCTGCAGTTAATTAAGTTAATTAAGAATTACCGGTTTTGGAGAGAGGCAAAGTAGAGTCAATTCTCAAATTAAGAAGAAAAATTGAGTAATATGTCAGTGGATAAGTACAGGAAAAATACATTGTCTGTCTATTCAATCCATCCATTTTATAGCTGATTCTTCCAATTCTGGGGATCTGGACCCTATTCCAGCAAGCAACAGGTGCAGAGCAGGATACACCCTGGACAGGACACAAGTCTAATGCGGAACTGACAGACACAAACACAGTTGTTCACACCAGGGCCAGTTTTCCAATTAACATTAATTAATTAGCAGCCAATTAACAGTGCAGTATGTTTTTGAAGCTTGGGAGGAAACCGGAAATGGGGAGACCATACAAACTCCACACGGATAGCATCCCAGGAATTGAACCCCAGGCCCCCAGCACTGCGAGGCAGCAATGCTAAACACTGCACCACTATGCTGTCACTACTTATTCTTGAAATTTAAATACCAAATACATTATCCAGTGAAGTGAAGTTATGCTTTTCTCAATTAGTATTTTTATATGAGAGTTAAACAGGTTACAACCTGTTCTTTTTTCTGAATAGCAGAATAGTCTCTGGCCTTCCATTGACCTCACCAGGATAGGCTTATTGATATTGAATGGATATTACATTAATGGGTTACTGACAAATACAGTATATGGGTTGAATACAAGTGTTATTCTGTCAGTTTTTTGGATGACCTGTTATACCTTTAAGAAGCATCCTAATCTGAGAATACTGTCGTTTTAGCTAAGCTGCAAAGTGTGCCAATTTATTCAGCTGTATCTGTTTGGCTGCAATTACTTCTGGATGCTATGTGAAGGAATATACCTCCATACTCTCATTGTTGTGGCAGTGTTTGCAGAGAAGCAACACTTGATGTGGTACTATCTTCTTGGATGGGGTAAGATAAGACTTCTGTTTGGCTTTTTAGTCAGATAGTACCTGTTTTTTTCTTTCCTCTGATATTAATGTCATTCCCTTACATTTACTGACTTGCTTAAGAAGTTGTTATACAATAAGTGCTTTCTGATGTAAAATTAGTTGGTTAACTGAGATAGCAAACTCCTTTCTGGATCATACAACATAAGGAAAAATATTTCCTTATGCTGGATGATGTCATTACAGTTTTTTCTATATAAAAATGCAAATGATATTGCACAATTTATATATATATAGTTTCGTGAATACCTCTTTTCCTCTTTTTTCCTAAATTATAATAATTGTAATAATTATATTGTATATGTAAAACCTTTTATACATGAAGATGTATAAAGAAGAAGGTGACTGCAGATGTATAGTATACACATGTGTATCCTGCATAAAGAAACACAACAGTCCTAATATTAGAATAAATGTTCACATTTAAATATTTTTACCTTACATTACACATTACATAGCACTAACCAATGTACCTATTTTAGTCTAATTCTGTTAATTCTTGTTGAAAATGTTAGAGCTTACACACTGTAACAAAATGTAAAAATACATTCAGAAATTTGTGAAGTTTTCTTGTGCAAAGATACTGCTTCCTGCATTATAAAAGGTGCACTGAATGGGTGTATTTAATAATAACTCTTTAACCAAGGCCATGACTCACTGAAACAGAGGCAACACACTGTGGGAATACCAACTGACACTTATATGTACTGTACGTGCAAATACTTAACATCAGCTGAACCTGTTCTAAAATGTTCTTGTCAGAAACTTATTAACAAATGGTAAAAGGGTGGCAAAGCCATATATAATATAAGCCAAACTCTTTTTATTATTATAAGTATTATTATAATGACAGTATGACAATCATAATAATGGGTTGAAATGCAATGCTTAATGGACAGACTACCTTAAACATATTTTCTATCTGATACAAGCTAATTTTATATTTTTTTCCCCAGGATTTCCATTGATTCCAGCCTCCATACATGCAGTAGCTCGCAGTTACTACCATAATGATAAGTAAGTTATTTTCCTTTTCCTGTTTCATTTGCCAGAAGCAAATATAAAAACGCTGTACATACTTGTACAAATTCACTACAAGGACATTTCTGAATCGATTAACTTAATTTCCCAGTTTTCAAGAAGCATTTATCAATATACTGTACAATGTTTATTTTAACAAAATAGCATGCACAATAAAACTTTTTCTGTAAAATGAATTAACAGGATCACCTGTTCTGTGAATTTGACAGGCCAAAAAGACAGGCCTTCAAAAATGCCATAATCTACAACTGTGATTTGAGATATATATTGTACTGTAATGTGTCTTATCAATTACCCAACATCATCACTGACATCAATGAATGACCTCAGTGTCTTCCTTACATATTTTTTTGAGGCAAGAAAATATAGATTTGTATTTACCATCTTTTTATTTAAAAACTCGAATCGAATCTCCTTCTCTCACCCTCCACCCTGGTACAATGACCATCTGCAATTCATGAAGGCAGCCTCTCGCAAACTTGAGCGTAGGTGGCGTCTTTCCGGCCTAAATGTACATTATCAGGCCTGGAGAGATTACTTATCTGATTATAAGGTCACTATAGAGTCTGCTAGATCCACCTGCGTCTCTCACATCATTGAAAATCACCAAAACAACCCCAGACATCTTTTCTCCACCATCAACAGACTGCTCAAGCCAAACTGCCCTACCACATTACCTGCCTCATCACAACTTTGCAACACATTCTTAGATTTCTTTAGTTCTAAGACTGACAACATCCGGCATCACATTCTCTCCACTACGGATATCATTTCCATACCTCCTCATCCAACTTCTCTGGTTCCCGTCTCTCCAGCTTCTCTCTTCTTGACTCAGCATCCCTAAACAAACTAGTTACGGGCATGAAACCCACCACATCTATTTTAGATCCCATTCCCACCACTTTATTCCAGTCCTGTTTCTCTTCTCTCTGTCCCATTGTCCTCAATATTATACATGAATCCTTGAGCACTGGCATTGTACCAACGGTCCTCAAAACTGCTGCCATTACCCCCGTGCCAAAGAAGCCTAACATGGCTCTCGACAATTTTAACAACTTTTGCCCCACCTCCAACTTACCCTTTCTCTCTAAAATTCTAGAACGTGCTGTCACACTTCAGTTACATAACCACCTCATGACATACAACCGTTTCGAACCCCTCCAATCTGGCTTCTGCCAACTTTACAGCACAGAAACCGCCCTAGTCAAAGTCACCAACGATCTCCTAATAGCTTCTGATTCTGGTTCTATTTCCATACTCATCCTTCATGATCTCAGTGCTGCCTTTGACACTGTTGACCATAACATCTTACTGTCTCGTCTCGAGACTGTGTTTGGAGTCTCTGACTCTGCCCTCAAATGGTTTAAGTCTTACCTCACTGATCGCTGTCACTTTTTCTCTCTCAATGGGTACAGGTCTGAAATTGGTCTTGTCAAGTCTAGTGTCCCCCAGGGCTCAATACTGGGCCCCTTGCTCTTCAGCATTTACATGTTCCCACTTGGTCAGCTTTTAAGATCACATAGCCTCAGCTTTCATTTTTACACTGACGATACTCAAATATACATCCATACCAAACCCGACACTGATGTGGCTGTCTCTATTCTATCTAATTGCATCTCTGACATAAAAAATTGGATGACTCAAAACTTCCTTCATCTTAACTGTGACAAGACTGAAGTCATGCTTATTGGTACCCCCCATCAACTTCGTAAAGACAGTCCTGTAACCCTGTCTGTAGATGGCTCTGTACTTGAGCTTCAATCAAAATTGAAAAACCTTGGGGTTATATTCGATTCTGGCTTAACATTCGACCCACATGTACAGCATACTGTCAAAACTTATTTTTTTCACCTTAGAAATATCGCAAGACTACGCCCTATGCTATCATAAACTGTGGCTGAAAAGCTGATCAACATATTTGTATTCTCTCAAATTGACTACTGCAATGCTCTACTCCCTGGGGTATCTAAATCTACTCTGAACAAGCTGCAGTATGTCCAAAATTCAGCAGCCAGAATCCTGACCAGGTCTAGTGCAAGTGTTCGCATTACTCCTATCCTGGAGTCCTTGCACTGGCTTCCGGTCAAATTCTGCATAGACTTTAAAATCCTATAAGGCTTTACATGGCTTGGCACCTCAATACCTATCTGAACTTTTATCGCCCTACTCCCAACCTCACAACATCCGCTCTTCAAATTCTGCCCTCCTTACTGTCCCCCAAGCCCGTCTACATTGTATGGGTGACAGGGCCTTCTCCTGCTATGCCCCCAAGCTCTGGAACTCTTTGCCCAAGGATATCAGAGAGCCACCTTCTCTAAACTCCTTCAAATCCAGACTCAAAACCTTCTTCTTCAGACAAGCCTTTACTTAACTGGTTCCATTCTTCACCCCTCTGCTCTTCTTAATACCACCTTCCACGGTGTCCTCTATTGTTATTGTTGTATTGCTGTAATTATAATTGTGTCCTATCTTGTGAAATCTTCTTATTTATTGTTGTAGTCTTCTTATTTATTGTTATTGGCATCCTGTAAAGCGCTTTGAGAAGTCACCTTTAAAGGCGCTATATAAAATAAAGTTTATTATTATTATTATTATTATTATTATTATTATTATTATTATTATTATTATTATTATTTATGTACAGTACAATAGATGTGATATATCTTTAAAAGCATTTCCTGTATGTATGAAAAGTAATAAAATCCTTTCTGTCCTCAAATGTACAGCTGTTGGATCAGTTCTAAAACATCTCTGCTTTACATTATCCATGGTCCCATCTGCGCTGCTCTGTTGGTAAGCTCCTAATTAGGGTTCTCAAAACACTTTCTGGACTCAGTACATTGTTGGATTGTGCATTGTGTGCATAGCTTTGAAAGAAGAACACATTTATTGTTGCAGTGTACCCTACAAAAAGAGTTAATTGATAAGCAATTGAATAATACACCTGTCTACTTGTTTTATTTATTCTTCACACAATTCATTTAAAATACCTTTTTCTGTTTATTTATTCTGTTAGCAACACCACAGTCCTGAAAAGATTCATCCACATTTTTCTGAAACATTTGCTATGTTACCTATAGTATGTTTTCTCATAAAGCACCCAACATTTACAAAGATGAGACTCTCTTTAGAGATGTAACCCATTGCTTTACATAGCACATGAATTAGCTATTAATGATCTATATTTTGCTCTTCTTATTTTAGGTAAACCTGTTTTTCCTGCTAAATATTGTGCGCGTTCTCATCACAAAGTTGAAAGTCACGCACCAAGTGGAATCCAGTCTGTATATGAAAGCTGTTAGAGCTACTCTTATTTTGATCCCACTTCTGGGAATTGAGCATGTAGTGTTTCCATATAAACCAGAGGGCCAGGTAGCAGCAGAAATCTTTGACTATATGATGAATATTCTAACACATTATCAGGTAAAGAATACTGTATTGTTCTTTATTTAATATTGTTTTTAATGTTATTTTTATCTTATAATGTTCTTCAGAAAAGAATAGTCTAGATTGCACAAGGTTTCTCTTAAATAGAAAGGCCAGCAAAACCTAAAAAAATGAGTGCTGCATCGAAAGGTTATTGAGGTGTGTGTGAAGAGCTATGGAACTGGAAGAAAATGAACACTTCTTTCCTGCAGTGTACAAAGTGAAATTCTAGATGTGCTGTGGATTGTATTCCTGAGGAAGTGCTGAATCAGCTAAATACCTTAGATAGCAGAAGTACTTATTTGTTTTCTGATTCATTGCAGCCCTAAAGAAATAACTGCATGATACTAATTACCGCAATGTACATGAATACACGTGGAATTAGCAATCTTCAGTGACATTTGTTCTTGTATGATTTCTTTCTAGGGGCTGCTGGTGGCCACCATATTCTGTTTTTTCAATGGCGAGGTAAGATTATTATATGAAAAGATCATGAAAAACCATTAAATAAAACATGGGTGCTATTTCTGGCAAAATGTGGTTCTTATACTGTATGTCTATAAAATCATTCATGAAATAAAAGAACACTAATCTTTTATCTGTATCCTTTCATAAGAGCCTTTATCCTAAACATAAAAATAAAGATTGTTTGTGGGGGCTAGCTTGTTAATTTAAAAGAAAGATTAAAAATATGCTGTAGGTAGCTTCAGCAAGTGCTGGCAGATTGCCACGTTGTTGTATTGCAGAATCCTGGCTAAATAGTCCTTTGTGTTTTAGGTTGTTTTGCTATTTTGCAAACACTGAGCACAAACATGATCTGAACACAGACATTCTTTAAAAGACAGATTACACAGGAGAGACGATTTGGCACATCATCTAGTTTATTTGGCTGCTAGTAGCTAATTAATCTGAGGGTTTCATCCAAAATATTATTCAAGAAGCCATGCTAGTGTACCTGCTTCATCAACATGGCTGGATAGCTTAGTCCAAACGCTTACGACACTCTTTTTAATTTAGAAATGTCAAATAGTTTTTGTTATACCCATCTTATTTTTAATAGCCAGCTGTTTTTCATGTCTCACAGCTACCAGTCCTGCAACCACACACAAGGGAGAGTGTGGAAGTGCAGGCACACTCCTACAACCCTCCTACCTTAGATTCCATTTGTTTTCTAATACATCACAGGCAGAACAGCCCATGTACAGTACTAGATGAGATTGAAGGAGACACGTGTCACTCACTTAGCAGCACTACAAGCCTACAAGCACTGGGGACTGAGGGACTGAGGGTGACTAATCCCACCCTCAGTGACACTCAAGTCTTTTCATTCTGTGAAGCACTTTTAGAAGCCACCTTTAAAGGTGCTATATAAAATAAAGTTTATTATTATTATTATTATTAAGTCAATTGGAAAGTAACATGACTCAGGCTTGATCCCGTGATCATTGAGCTTATCCGGTGCATCCTGTGCACTTATAAATTATCACCTGTTCTCAGTTTTTAATGATTTTTTCCTTTTACAAGTGCGTTCTTTGGTTTGTGTTTTGTAGTGATTCATAGGATGTCTGTTGACTTTGTGCCTGAAATATTCAATGCCTGTATATTTGAATCAGAAACTCTAGTCTTCCCTGTTTAAGACTATAACGATTCTGTTCTTTTGCCCTTTTAGTGCAGGCCATGCCTTTAATCCCAGGAATGTTTCTGGCCATTCTTCTCTGGATGCATTGAGCAAAATTGTAAACAGTTTTCTAGATACAACTTTATCGCATTGTACAATTTTATCTTTACATTCCTGAACTTAAATTCTGCATTTTTAACTGAATTATCTTACATTCTGTTTGCCTTTTTATTGCTTTCCCACAATGTGCTGGGTACATATTGTACAGTAGTTCTGAAAAATCATAAACAGATTATTAGCAGTGTTCAAAGGAGCACTTCAAGGAGATGGTAGCATCTGCCAGGGGACCTGAGGTATTTCTTAGCAATATACTGTAGGTGATGTCCATTGGCAGCAAAGGAAATATATTGTACAACTCTAAGGCATCTGCTGTCAATTAGGACAGTGCTAAGGTCCCATGTCTATATGATATCCACTATAAATATCAAATTGTTTCCTTTTAAACAATATTTTGTTTCAGTTTCTTCAGATTTTGTGGAATTTGTGGAAATGTGTACTTTCAAGCACCATAACTATGAATAAAGCAGAGAAGACTGATATAGTATAGATAGTGCTAACATACTCATTATTTATTGTGTAGGTGCAAGCGGTACTAAGAAGACATTGGAATCAGTATCGTATGCAGTTTGGAAGCAACTTCTCCCACTCAGAAACCCTGAGATCTGCCTCCTACACAGTATCATCAATAACAGATTTCCAGGGCTCCTACAGCAGTGACTGTAATACAGAAAGTTTGAATGGAAAAGGCTGCCATGATGTCAAAGCCACGATTTTGAAATCTGAAAACCTGTATGCCTGAGGGTTGCCTGTGTACTATTGACCACAGCAGTGAGGATTGTTGAAGACCAGAGAATTAATCATTTGTAGATGAGACAGCTATGGAGTATGACCAACCTGAACTTCTCCCATGATACAGCATCTGAATAAAAATAAAAACTCAAAGCTTTTATCTTTTGCTATAGACTGAACTATGGCCTGTTACTTTCTATCATTTTTGTGAACCTGCATGCAATTTTAATCAGGAGCTCCCAAAAGAACTTTTAATTGGAATTTACATGAAATATGTAGTACGGGAAGCTGCTTCACTGCTTTAATCTGGATCGGAGGGAAACATTTTTGTCCCTGTCTTAATGCACAGTACTGAACTAGTCATATCACATAAGGACTGGAGCAGAATGAAGACATGCACAATAAGTCATTCCAAACTGAAAGTATCCTTTTGTTATTTGATCACATTGAATGGTGTGCCAAAAATGTGAGGATATCAACATGAAATGCTTTCTGCCAAACTATGGACTGGTAGTCACAGATTTCCACATGGTCTTCAACACAATGCAATCATAACAATGGACTGTGGCCTGGTAAAGAGAAAAAAACTGAGGAAAGCCTCATGTACCAATGTGGAAAATTTGTTTAATTTTATGGGATTTGTGTTATCACACTTGAATATTCCTGGAAGTCACCTGCATCAGTATTATTTGATTTCATGACACATCCTGATGATTGAGGACACTATGAAGACATCATTGATTGTGGGTTTCTTGGGGGCTTTATATACAGTACAAGATCATATGTTCTAGTGTATACGAATATGTAGTTTACACTTTAATTATAACACTGCATATTTTCATACTAGAATTATGTAAATCATTAAAATTAAAATGTACAATTTTAAAAGGTATAGTTAAAATGCTGTAAATGTGACATCTAAAACTTATATAAGATAATCTTATTCAAGTTTAGTTGCTCACTATACGCAAGAAAGGAAAGCAAATTAAGATGCTAAGCATGGAAAATTCAATGAAAATATGAATAGGTCTTAGTCTGTTTGCTTCTCAATAAAAATACATACTATAATTTAATATCAGAGGAAGGCTAACCTTCTTAGAAGCATATAGCCTGATAAATTCTGTTAACATTTCAGTGTTGATTTAATCAATATTCATGGGTTAATCTGGCTAATGCTAATGAAAATCTCTTTTATATTATCACAATATCTGAAAATGTAATTACCTCATAGGAGAAACAAATATTCTGTCTTAGCCTATATTGTTCTCCCCCTTTTGTCCACTTAGATCTCGGAAACAGCTCATACTGTACTGTATATGTTCTGTTAACATTGTATTAAATTACACAGCTTAAACAATATATAACCTTCTAATGTATATGTTAAAACAATCACCAAATAGCATCCTATGTTTAAATCTAAAATGGGTTGTCAGCATTTTGCATATTTTTGTCTATGGAAATGATAGTTTTGCTGAACTGAGATGTGTTAGTCTAAAAAAGAAGCTGCATTTACCAAGAAAGATCATGACTGCTAAAAACAAAAAAAAAATTAAAAAGTCATATGGCTCCAATTAAATACAGTATATAGTACCACTCTGTGTTACTACACAGTAAAATGTCCTGGCCAAATCCAGAAGAATTGGCTCAATTTCCAATGCATTCTGTTACTGACAAGTTGTCTATTGCTACAAGTAACTTGACACCCAGTGTGAAGATAATACTCCCATTTCATTCTAACACTGCCTTAAAGTTATATCATCTCCCACTGAAAATTAATCTTCTAACATTCCCACAGGGCCATTGCCCCCTCTGCTCTGGCTTTCTTTTTATGTCTGGCACATACTGTATGTATCTTGTTTCTTCATACATTTCAAGTTGTTTCATGTCAAAATGCTGGAAAAGAAAGTGGCTCACATAAATGTTGTAAATATGTTTGTACATCATTAGAAGCAAAGATTGTTTGTGTATCTGTTTATATGTATGTGTGGTTATATATACGTATATGTAAGGATGGATCAGAATGTATTTTTATACTTCTTTAGGATGTATGGAAGTATTTGGAAAATATGGATTTGTTTTATAATGTAATAATACAAACAGATCTCCCCTTTGGCTGCCAGCAAACCTCAAATCTACATTAATCTGGAAATCATTACTAGGCTGATTTTTGGCTGAGATGTTCTGTTGTTTTTGTTCCACAACAGATTCAAATTGAAACAAACTACAAAGGCCTCTTTGTCAATTGAATTAAGTTTCAGTTGGAAAATCCAACAACCAACAAGATTATTTTATTAGGTTGGGGTTTAAATGAAGAGTTTTTTTAGGAAAAAAATACAGAGTAGTAAAAAGGTAGTAATACAGTCATATTATCACTAATAACTTATTTCATCCAGTGGTCTCCTCACTCCAGCTGCCAGTCCAGCAAGAACCCATTATTAATTTTGTACTCCATCTGTATGAGGACTTAAAAGTATTTGATACAAAATATACATTAGGCTATTGAAAGCAATGTTATTTTTAGTATATGTAAATATGTAAAATATTTAAAACTTAAATACATTAGCTACCCATTTAATAAATCTACAAAAAGAAAATATTTTCAGTTCAAGGTTAGCAGATTACATTTATCTGTCAAAGCTTGGCAACAAAATGTATCACTGCAGGACAGTTTCAAATAGCTAAAACTTTATACAGTTGAATGTTTCAAAGGATTTAACACACAATTTGGCTATCTGCTTAACCTTGCCTTTCATTTGAGTGAAGTCTCAAAAATCCTGATTATTTTAACATTTCTGGTTGTTTCTTTGGAAATCGTTGTGTACTGTACTGTATGTATCACTGGGAATCATGTCTCTCTATGGATGAAATCTGCTGTATGAGTGTAAATTATACATCTTTGTATCCATATGTTAACATAAATTTGTGGCAAAATGTGTTTTTCACTAAATGTGGGCATTGTTGCAATGATGTGTGTATGTTATCATATAATTATAGATCATTATAAACAAACTTATTCATCTAATGCAGTCTCTTTCATTATTATGTGAAGTTACTGTATGGTAATGTTGATTCAGTAAGAGGAAAAAAATGTGACAGAACTTATACAATGAAACATTATTTTGTTTAGCAAGACTGATATTGTTCCAGAAACAAATGCATTACTTTGCATTAGAGTGACATTTCTGGAAATATAATTAGAAACAGACTTAAACTAAGGCGAGCCAAGATATGAAAATCAAGGTAAAATTAGTGACTCTTTACTGAAACTCTTTGTAAGTGTTTTCTTGGATGTTTCACATGATAAGATGTATATGACAAAATGCTAAATGAGCTGTATGTTGCATTGTACTGTAGTGACATTTTTTATTTACTTAAATGCTGAGATCAGGGTTTCTAATTTCCTAGGCAACAAATACAGGGAGTTCTCCAATACCACCTTCTACTCAACTTACTCACCGAGGGAACCCCCAACCTTCTTCTGCAAAATTTCCACTTATAGGATCCTTAACAACTCCTTCTTACATATGACTAGGGAGCATTGTCTCTTCCTCAATAACAATAAGTTCACCCGCCTTAAAAAAACCCAAACTTCATCTTGGTTTGTATAAAAAAGAATAAATCTTAACCACCCCCTCATGGGGAAACCACAAATCCCCCCCAGTATTCGTACCATAAAAAGTCATAACCAACTCCGTTTGTGGGGTTAGGGAACTAACCTGTCTCACTCTTCCTTGACTTTAATTTTTTTCACCAGGGTCATATTTTGTATTAGCTGGTTAATCAATCCTGTTTGGCCAGGACACTTACTGTAAGTGTTACCTTACCAGAGCCTTGAAACAGCAACAAATGGGCCTGCCACTACTACTCTAAGCTCTCTGTGGGAAACCTTGCTCCTAACCCAACAGCGCTAAGATGGCTTATCCTTTACCCATTAAGCAAAAGCCTAAGCCTAACAAATAGTGCTAACCCATGGGGGGAGCTAACCATTGCTCCTCCTTCTCTCAATCTACACTTTACAAGGAGTCTACCTCCTCCCTGGAGACTGCTCTTTGGATCTTGCCTAAACTGATCCCAGTTAACCCTACTATCAAGAGCTTTATAACATTTCTTTATAACAATTGCTCTAATCTAAGCCTTGCAAAGTCAGGTGATATTAGTTTCCTACAACTGACCATAATGTTAGGAGTGTTATAAGATGTTCTCTGATGCTCCCTCTTTGATGTGATCTGTTTCCCTCCATACCCCTCTGACTTAACCCTTTCAAAAGAGAACAAACAATGAGCATCAGCTACAGCAGGGTGTTGCTAGTTTACTTGGGTTGCACATGCAATTGTTTGCTTTTAACCCACTTTATGTCTATAATAATCCTACTCAAGCTACTTAACCCTTTCTAAGATTTTCAAGACCCTTCAACGTTCACCTCACAACAACCAATGCTTTGGTTACATCAGGTTAAATCCATAAAAGCAGGGGTACAGTAAAATATTTAAGCAATATGATATATATATCTAAGCATTGGCTGTAATGCCTGAAGTGTTGATGGCAATGCATATACTGTAAGTGAGTGATAAACATATAGTACTTTATCTCCATTACTCCCACAGACCTCCCCTTTGTGATTTTACTGGCTCTATGCACTTTTTCCTTAGGCACAACAAAGAGGTCATTCTAGTATAGTTTCTCATAGGGATTTTAACCTCTCTATTCTGAGAACAGGTAGTCACAAAAGGAGACTCAATCTGCAAAGAAATATAACTGAAGCAGTATTTTTGTCTCTGGGGTCACAGTTGTCATGGAAACTGCACTTTGTAATAACATCTGTAAAAATAAGGTAAATACTCGGAAGACAATTTGAATCAAAAGGGCAGATTTATTGCAAACAATCCGTTTTTCTGCTCCATGATTGTTTCATAACTTGTGGTATTTTCCCTGAACACTTCTGTAATGTTGAGAAAGCATTACCTTGCCAAAGCAGTAGCTCAAAATTAATGAATAGAAGAGAAAAGACTAATTTAATAGCCCTTTTGGAGTTGAAGCAAGAACTGATGAAAGAGTAACCACAGCATAGAGGTTTGATATGGTATACATGGCAAAACAATATGTAACTTCCATTTGACGGGCACAAATGTAAACTTACCAAGACTGCCTAATAAAACACCTATTCCAATCACTACATTAATTTGATACCACCTGTTACTTATCTTAATATTAATTGAATTTGTTTTTTTTGGCTGCAGCTTTCATACTATTTGGAAAACATGCATTGCTTCTTTAAAGAATCAGTAGAACTAATTAGTTGGAAGACATTGACTTCTCTAAGCATCATTATCAGCTTTTTGGTTATTTGGTTATTATTTGGCATGCATCATACTGAAGACTCCTAAGTCCTAATAACGAACAGATGGAGCATATACTTTACGAGTAGATCTTTTGCAACTATATGTCCTCCTCTAATTTGACTCTACACAAATTGCTTGTTGCAGCTGCCATTCTAAAATGAATAAACATTCTTCCTCTTCTTAATCCTGAGTTTTGCCTTACTGGTATAGAGCAAATAAAAACCAAAGGATTGTAGAATGTACCATAAGGTTAAATCTGATATTTTTCAGTTACTGGCACTCTACTTGGGCAGGTCCTTGTGATAGTATCCACACTATTGATTTTTGTAGCCACAGGTTTAAATCCAGTTTTTGTTAAAAGTAAAAAGAATCTGGACATGCTTGTTTGGTGAAAGTCCATGAGTAAACAGCCAGGGAGTACTCAAGTTTAGATAAAGGATTCCTTGCCAACATGCGAAAGAAATTTCTTATCTATTTCTATCCACTGTATTTGCAGGAACTTTTCACTTTAGAAAAGTTAGAACTGTACTGTATATATTCCTTCATGATCTCCACAAAACAAAGAAATGAAGAACTACTCCCAAAGAAATTGTATATACACAATGAAAAGCAGATTATATTAGATTGTTTTTGTGTAATTATTCATTTAATTGTGACCAAAACAAGTTTTAGATCATAGATATTAATAAAAGAAACTGAAAAAATGTAGACTCACAATTCAACAGATATGCACCTAATTAAAATAACCCTAACCCTAATTAAAATAACTCTCAACACTGCAGTGATAACAGTGGTAAGACTATTATTAAAATATTCAAATTAAGCCAACTGACCAACAGAATTATATAAGCCCTGTGATAGAGTCACCACGCAACCACAAACTCGCCGCCACATTCCAACGTGCATTGTTCACCGCAATTAATTTATTATCCAACCACTTTCCTCCCTACTTAAGCCTTTCAACCGCATCTCTCCATGCTCACTATTGAGCTGTACTCTTCTCGTCGCTAGTTTTCTCAGCACTTGTCAACCTCTAGGATAATGGATCTTTGCCCAGAATACTGAGCCTCTGTCATGGCACAAGTAGATAGAAATTAGGACTCTTTGCAGAGTTGGAGTAAGGGGTCGAAGAGAGGGAGTATCCCGTAACCAAAATCCGAATTGTAAGGCAGGTCCATAGTCAGAAGGAGGGCAAAGGTTCATTATCCTAGAGGTTGAGAAATGCTGAGAAAACTAGCAATGAGAAGAGTAGAGCTCTGCGAGTAAACTTCAATTGTGAGCATGGAGAGGTGTGTTTGAAAGGCTTAAGTAGGGAGAAAAGAGGAAAGTGGTTGGATAATAGATTAATTACGGAGAGCAGTGCACATTGGAATGTGGTAGCGAGTGCATGGTTGCGTGGTGACTCTGACACCCCGTTTGTCTGCAAAAATACTATTTCAAAACAAAAGAATACAGAACTGCAAATTTCTTTGTATACTGTATGTACTGGTAGAAAAACTTAAGGGCCCCACTAACAGATAACCCATTTGACAGTAGTGCAACTGCAAACAAAGAATCTGATCATGAAATAATTGAAATGTGTCTGTGATTATTGAAAAACATAAAAAGCGTGTGCTTTTAAAGTATTTTGTCTTGTACCATCAAATTTTAAAAAAATGTGTCCAATAAAATTACTGTTTTATAAAAGCATGAAGCTTTCTGAAAACTGCTGTTAAAGAACACAGTTGTGTGATCAGCAGAAGCAACACTATAAAATATCTAAAAAAACATAAATCAGTGAAATCATACTGTAAATCATTGTTCAGAAAAGGGAAAGGAATGGAGTCTTAATTTAGAAATGTTGCATCTGTTATAATATACTGTACATTGGGAAACATAAATGTATTGTTTGATAATAATATGGTATATTATAAACCCATGTGAGAATTTCCAATTCAACAAGTACAGTTTACATACCATTACAAGGTTATGGATATTTAATGTCGTAGAAGAGACTGTTATCTCTTTTGTATTTTAGAATTAGGGATAGTTGCAATGAATAGGATGGTGACAGGGTAATACTGTAAGCTTGTTACAGTGAATAAATTCCCCTGGTTTGTTATGGTAAAATAGCTCATGCCAATTCAGTGGCCTTTTGGTATACTAGATTATGTGCTTGATTGAACTGTGTGGATCAGGTATTTGGAGGTACTGTATTCAAATTCAGGATACAACTGTATGAAGCATGCTAAATACAACATTAGAAAACCTATGATTGAGAGGAATGACTGGGGATTCAGTCCATTTTTATTGTTTCATTTAGTACATTAATCATTCAAGAATTCAAACAAGTTGTGTCTTAATATTTCGCTAAACGTCCTTTTCTACTGCATGATAAGGGAAATGGTTGTAAACTCCCACAACCATCTGTGTAAAGAAGTATGTCTTTTTTCTGCTCTTCATCCACCTATATTGTAAAATCTTTTATTGTTGATATTGAAGGAATTTCCTGGGTTGTTATGGTCAATACTTCTCAGGATTAAGAACATCTAAATCAAGCCTCCATGCTAACTTGTCTTCCCAGGTTAATAAGATTTGGTTACCTCAATCTCTTGAACATGACATCTCTTCAGACTAGAAATCAATCTGATTGCTATCATCTTGCCAGAATCCATCTTAAAGCATACACATTGAACAAAGTAGAACTATATTCCAAGTACTGTAGGATCCAACTAATAGCCACAATAATTTATAATAATATATACTTTCTTGTCTAACTGTATTTAAAACATTATGGCATTTTTATCACTTACCCACACTGTCTAGATGAGCAAAGGGATAACTTAACAAACTCCTAGATCTTTCTCATAAATTGCTTCTCTTAATTGAAAGTACCACCTATTTGAAAATTAGGAGTGGAGTTTATATTCAGTACTTTCACATTGCAAGTTCACAGGGGTAATGTATTAGACAGATTATTATTACTGAAAGGTATTAGGGTGTACGATACCAGAAAATTCTGTCTGAAGAGATAATGCTTTTTTAAATCTTCAGCATGTCCAGGTGGGAGAATTAAAGAACTGCGCTTTGTTTTCTTATGCAGCATCACTTCTCATAAAAATTACCAGTATCCTGAATTTTTTTGCAGCTGGATCATTTCAAAGATTTGTGGGAGTGAAAAAATAAGGAGAATCATACATCCAAGGAAACAGCTGTTCCAGATGTTTCCTTGGATGTACCATGTTGTTACATGGATTTGGCAGATGTGTCATGTCCTCCTAATCCAGTAAGCTTTTCAGACAGAACTGTAGAAAAGTAAAGCCGTCTCTATTTTAACACTAACTCAACAGCAATTGCCAGCAGATTTGCTGCTTCTTTAAACCATCACTGTAATCCTGCCATCTCTTCTGACAATGCAATATACTTAACTTTAAGGCTAGGACAACACTACTTTTCTGTCAAACTGTTTGATTTCCAAAAACCACAGTGCCACAGAATATACTCCACAATCAATTCTGTTGACATTTAAAAAGGACAAGTTCATTCAAAGTTATAAATAATCATTGGTTTTTGCTTGCCGTAATTTTCCATCACCAGAAACCTGTATGTAAAAAAGAATCATAACTACTGTATATTTAAACTGATGATGGTTTTATGATCGAGACAAAAAAAAAATCCACAGTGTTTAAAAATAGCACGATTTCAAAAACACATGTAGGTTTATGTATGACCACCCACTGTGTTTTGGAATGTGACTGTGGTTACTTTTTTAAAAATAATCTGTTGAAGAAATCAGAGGACATGTTATGGGTAAAATTAGTTATGACTTTTTAACTATTTACCTAGAGAGGGTTGTAAAATCCTTTAAATTTAAGTATAAGATTTTGTACAGGTTGGAAACTACATAAATAATAAACAGTTTTGTTTATATAAAACGTAAACAAGATACACAATTATGTGCTATGAGCTGGTAGCCTGTAATACTAGTGTTTTATTATATGATTTTGAATTAGAAATCAAAATGCATTAAATTAATCATCAACTAATCCTACTCTCAGCTAACACCCGCTAGGTGCATACTGGTAACACTAGGCTTGTGACATCACTGATTAGAATTTAAAAAATGGTGGTGTGGTTCTCAGGCTTACCCACAAAAGTACTATATACTGTATGTAAGCCATAAAGTTACTGAACATCTACTAATGAAACACACTAATGTTGTTTGTTACGCCATAACATAATCATTTATCCCTCCTTTTTTTATATTATTGGATAATGGTGTTGGTATAGAATCCTTCACAGGCTCTAAAATTATTGCTTTGTCTTTGATAATTGTCATGACACAGATTTAAATCAAACATACAGTATACAGGTACCTACTTTATATCTTCTTTCCTGAATGATTTATAATGTCTAATTTCATGTTAAAATATGACCTTAATTTTCTTGACACAAGACCATCACTGGCATTGACAAATACACAATGGCAAACTTAAAGGCCATATGAAGTGCAGTTTTCTGTCTCATAAATATAACAAAAGTCATTCAACTCTCTCTAAAGCAGAAGACAACTGAGATGCACGAAGTATGCAGTATGCAGCACTGACGCAAGAAATTCCAGTCTGACTACCTGAGCCGGTGTTGTACTGTATGCCAGAGTTATTAAAATATCATGGTATTATTCTTGTTGTTGTTGTTATTAAAGTATCATTATCTTTCATCATAACTTCACACATGCAAAGCAAAGTGAACTATCATACTGAAATGATTGTTACCATCAACAATTATTACTGCTGGATTTGTTATAGGCATTCTGGACTTCAAAGGCTTTGAACTAGAATTACATTTTTATATGGGTTGACAAATAATATATTACTAATATAACTCAAAATAATTAAAGTCCTCAATCCTAATAGTAAATTTAAAATGGCATGACACCCCATTTCCTTCTACATTACTTTCAGTGTACCGAACATTATTAGCTCCATACCGGAAAAAGGAACTGCTGGTCGTAGAAGTAACGGAAATAAACACTCTGCTGCTGTCAGAGATATCTGGTTTTTCCTAAGTGATATGGACAGGAGCACTGTCGCTCCATATGTATGTCCTGAGGCCATTTTATATTGGATGGAGGGACAGTGTCTGTGAGGTTTAATTGAGTGCAACTGTTAAACAACCCTTTGCCGGGAAACTATGAAAAACAAATCATTGTGGAAGAGAAATAGAACACAGGTCCTTAGGGATGACTTGACAGTTACAGCTTGCAATAATGCCTATTGCCTAGTGTAACACAATAATCAAATTACTGGCAATATTGCCAAGTGAATGAGATTATGTACTATTTACTATATTTACTCTGCACATCATGTAAACATTACATTTTATGTCCTTAGCCAAGTATGAATAGAAAACTCGACTTGCTTACCTCAAAAAATACTTGATTGCTTAATGATAAACTTTTCTTGCTTTTTGATTGCAATCATTGAAAACCCATCATCCAGTACAGGCTTTGACATCTGTTATCTAAATATTAAATGTTCAGCACTGTGAATTATTTATATTTCAATATATGTTTGACATCAGAATAAATGAATATGTACTGTAGTACCTAATGTAAAATATTTGTATTTGCTGAAAATTAAGAAAATAAACTACATTTACCAACATTATTATAGATTATATTAAGTTGCAAAACAACATTAACATATATTAGTTTATGCATTAAAAATAGTACACTATTTGGAAGCTCCTAAGTGGTTAAACCAGTAAAAACTCTCTGAGCACAAGCTGAGCTCTGACATCCAGATTAAACTTTCCAGCAATGGCATTATGTCAGCAGTTGTCACTAGTAAACTTTGACCAGGATTCCCCAAACAGCAGTTGAATTATTAAGACCAAGGGTAGGGTTGAGATTGGTCAACTTGGTGCTCTCAGTAAAACAGATATTGCTGCAACATCTGGGTAAATTTCAGTGACATCAATGAAGAATAAACTGCTCCAACTATCACTGTAAACCCCTTAATGCATGTCTGCTCTTCCTCATTCTTCTCTTGTGCTACAGGTGTTATTGTTGTGAACTGAGGCATGCAGAACCATTTTGTCATTTAAACCTGGGTTGGAATAAAATAAAATAAACACACTATTTCAAGATCACTATAGAAGAACACCATCCATCCATTTTCTATTAACTTATTCAGTTTGGGGCAGACAGGGAGCTGGAACCTGTTCCAATAAGCAACAGGCATAAGGACGTATCATGTACAATGGACAGGATACCATTCCATCACAGGACACACACAGACATATTATGTCTTTGGGCAGTGGAAGGAAACCAAATCACCTGAGGCAAAACCACAAAAACACAGGGAGAAGATAAAAACGCCACACAGATTGCACCTCAGAAATCGAATCCAAGGCCGCAGGGCAGTGAGACAGTAACCACTACTCCACCATGCAGCCCCAGGAAAACAACAGTTAAACTAGTCTGATAGTCATAAGATTCTTCCAGAAACAGACTTTCATTTTTATTAAACTTTAATAAAATAAATAACATCCTCAGTATATACACCAAAATTATAAAGTAATAAAAAATCACCAACCAAGAATGAACATAGTATCATGGCACCCTCACCTGGTGTTGCAGTCGAAGTGCCTGGCTAGAGTGCGCTGGGAGCCATTCGGCTGACCATCCAGAACGGTTGTACACGGTTTGAGGTTGCTCACATACTGTAAGATATCCATCCCCCAGTATTGCACCCCTTTCATACCTGTGCCCACTTACCACCCTATACCTACGTATCTGTACCCAAAATGACCCTTGTGTGTTGTGCCATGTTTTGTTTGGTGTAATTTCTTGTGTGGTTGCCGCTGAGCCGGACACCCATCCGACAAATAAAGCGCCGACTGTTTGTACGAAAAGGCCTGAATTCTTGTCTCCATCCTCGCCGAACCCATTGCTCTACAATTGGTGTCAGGAGCGGGAAAGATGGACAGAGACCTACAGTACCTCTTAGATGCAAAGAAGCGCCGGTTTCCCCAGCAGATTAGTGACCCCTTTAAGTGCCTCCTGGGAGCAAGCAAGAGCCGCCAAGAGCCGGAATGGCTCCTCAGCGCCACCGGTGGCTACAGCCCTTTGCAGGGCTACCCGGCGGAGGAGGGACTGTCTCCCACGTCACTTGAACTGAAGTGGCGGGAAGGGGACGTCGGACCAGTGGGGATCAACTGGCCGTTCATGCACCAGCCGGCACCAGTGTGGCCAAGCCACTACAACAGAGAGGTACCATGGCAACAGAATGAGGCCTGGTTCCAGATGGCGGCCTGGGTGAACGGCTGGTTCCTGATGAAGATTGCAGGCCACCTCGCTGCAGCTCTGGAAGGGAAAGCCTGCCAGGCTCTCCTGGATGTCCATGGAGACCAATACTACAGTTACGCTGTGTTGGCGTCGGCCCTCCGGAAGCATTTTGGCAGAGGTGGGGAGGCGCCTGGATTGCATTGGGCGAAGCTGGCCCAACACCGATGCCTACTGGGACAGCCTCTGGGGCCAGACGCTGCACATGTGGCTACACCACCCTACCAGAGGTGGCCCACCAGGAGATAGCACTCTAGCCATACCTCAAGGCCATGGTACCGACGGAGCTGCAGCGCCACGTGATGCTGGCTATGCTCCTTGGACGGTGCTTTGGCTCTGGCCGAGCAGGCCGATGCTGTGTTTGAGGAGACCAGTGGGCACAGCAGGAAGGGCACTCCCTGCTGGGTGGTGGAGGCCACATTGGAAGAATTGGACGGGGAGAAGGAGATGACCAGCACATGACACTGGCGGAGCGGCGATGACTGGTCACCTGCTACTGATGTGGAGAGAGGGGGCAATTCGCCCAGGAGTGCCAGGAGCCGGAGCCCACAAAAGCCATCGGGGCCTTGAACGATGCTACTCCTACTCTGGAGAGCCCGGAGGAATGCTACACCCCGCCTGCCACTGTGGGAAAGATGACCATGACCGGGGGTTTTATTTCCCCTGCCTCATCGAGGGCCGGCACTGCCAGGCCCTGGTTGACACTGACTAGCCCATCACCCTGTTGGCATCGAGACAGCCCATCACCCAGGATGGGAGACTACCAGCCTGTGCCTGAGGATGGTGACGGAACAGTGCACCCTGGCGGATGGCCTACGAGAAGCGGGCAGCCGTGGAGTAGAAGGTTTGGGAGATGGCCTTAGCAGGAGTGATTGAGTCCTCCATGGTCATGGTCCGCTCCAGTTGTTTTGGTCCAGAAAAAGGACAGCTCATGGAGGTTTTGTATTGACTACAAAAAGCTGACTGAGGTCACCCAGAAGGACTCCTATCTGCTGCCATGGAGAGACGATGCCTTGGACTACGTTTCTAGGTCAACCTGGTTCAGCTCGCTCGACCTCTGTTACTGGCAGGTTCCAGCTCTCTCCGAGGCTCGCCCAAAGACAGCCTTCTTCATCAGCCAGGGGCTCTGGCAATTCACAGTCAGGCTGTGTAATGCTCCGCCAACGTTAAGCGGTTGATGGAGCAAGTGCTGGCATCGGTCCCCCGGAGCAAGTGTGTGGTATATTTAGACAATTTACTTGTGCATCACTGGGATTTCAAGTAGGCTTTGGCGAACCTACGGGTAGTGTTGACCTGTTATCCAGTGGGCCGAGTTGAAGGTTAACCCCGGGCAATGCAAGTTCCTGAGGCTGGAGGTGACTTTCCTGGGGCATGTGGTCAGCCCACAAGGGGTAGCCACAGACCCGGGGAACGTCGCCCTGGCGCACGACTGGCCGACGCCCCACACCATGGCTGAGCCCCACAGTTTCTTGGGGTTGGCGTCTTACTACCGCAGGTTCGTCTGGGACTTCGCCGGCATCGCTTCCCCACTGCACCACCTCAGAAGAACGGGCGGGGTTTCGTGTGGGACGTGGAGTGTGAGGTGGACTTACAGGGCCTGTGAGTAGCACTGGTGGGGGCTCCCTTCCTGGCCTTCCCAGATTTGTTGGTGCCCTATGTTTTAGTATGAATATGCTCTTCTCCTGATCAATGGACTTCAGACTAGAAAAGAAGGCGTTAATTTTTTTTCAGGGCAAATGTGAATCATTTTAATTCATCATTAATGGTGCTTTAATCACTGCCTGTGAAACTGAAATCAAATTCTTGTCACACTACTGTGTTTACTGCATAAATTTGTATTTTCAAGTCACATTTGTCTGCTCAAAGTTAATTGGATCCCAGGGGTCTGATTTCCAAAGCTTGTCAGTGACATTTTGAGTAAATATTAATTTCTGTAAATTCCCAAACCATACATCTGCAATCCTTTTGCATTTTAAAAGCATGTTTTGTTTTATTCTCTTTTGCACAGATTACAAAGTTATTACTTTTATAACAAATGAAAACATTTTAAAAAGTGTAATTCAACCATAAGTATTTGATCACATTTTCATACCAATAGATACCAAAGCACTTTACAAACAGTATAGAAGGGGATTGACTTGAATCCACCACTGAAGTGCATCACCCACCTGAGTACTTTTGTTCCATAAATGGCTAGAAAGCATAGTTTGAATTGTTATTTCTTTCACCCCGCTATTTGTGATGAGCAGAAATGCACTGTGGCACAATGAATGATCTTAGGTGGGTCTCTCCTGTATCATTATCTCCTGTGATAAATCATGTATCCTTTATACTTATTCAACTATGCATGGTACACACTTTGACTTAATTGAAAATAAAGAGATGATGATGTGCGTAGGGATTCAGTTCACATTCAGAAGCATAAGGCAAGCTGTTAAAGTTTTAGTAATGCAATATACAGTTTGACATACCTATGACTGTAGCTTATTTTCAAAACACATCTCTGTGACAAAGCAAAGTATTTTAATGTAAATATATAATGTCGCAATTGTTTACTTACTGTACCATCCCCCTGAAAAGATAATTGAAAGCCCAGAAGGGTGAATCCTCTTCAGTCACAAAGGGAAGGTAACAGATAGGAGTGTTGTCTTTATTGTATAACTCAAATACTGTACATCAAAAATCAGATTAGAACCATCTAAAAATGGATATTGTTCATGTTCTATAATAAAATCCTTGTACGGTTATCAGTCATGATTTAAAAAAATTAAATGGCTTGAGAGAAGTAGAATAAGATTGCCAAGAACGAAACTAAAAACATGCCTCAGGCTGAGTAAAAACAGCCATAATGTGGTCTATATGAATAGGTAGGAGATAGTTTTAGCATACAGAAAGCAGATGTTTTTTTTTTTTTAATGGAAGCACGTATGATAAAACTCTGAGGAAACAAGAAACATTATTCATGGGATACTAACAATGAACTTTGAGAAATCACCCAGAATAGTGGCAAGACCTATTAATTAGAAAGCTTCTCATTAACACCCAACCACCAAAACTAAAAAAAAAAAAATGATTATAGGACAAAAAATCTTCCTTTACATTAAAGGTTATGTAAACAGTAATCAGCCTTAAACCACTGGATTATCTGTATGGTAATAGGATTCAATGGCATAATACTGCGTTCTGATTCTGTATCTGTATATATAACATTGAAAAATCAACCTACTGTATCAACAGCAGTATTGGGCAATATACTGTACATAAAATAGGTGTCAGCAATAGCAGGAACGGCAATCTTCAGATTAGAACTCAACAACCAACACTGCACCAGTAGGACGACAACCACGGAAGGGGTAAAGGTGTGGAGGAATATTCATCGCCATACCAGCCTGGACTGTGGACAATAGGGAAAGTGAGGGCAAGGAGTATCAGATCCAAGGCAGACTGTGATGTAAGTGTGAGAACAGCTTAAAGAAAGACTGGAGAAAGAGATGAGAACAGTAAGCAAATATGGGCTTGGACCATTGACATGAAGGGTTGGACACTTGACTAGAAACAGATACAAAGGGGAAGAAGTGAGATGAGTGAGCAGGATTAGGAAAATAGGGGAAAGGGGAAATAAAATGACTGCAGTTGTTCCTGGAGTTCCTGGAAGGGTTGATGACATTAGAGGAACTGAAATAAAAACGCAGATGGCATAGCAGCAGCAGAGCCACTTATTTTCAATAGTCTAAAGTTTGAATAGGTGAGAAAGTGACTCCAGTCCTGACTTGTAGGAGACAAATGAGATTAAGGTAAAGTCCCAACAATGCCAAATGTAAAACACATCAGTCTGCAACTAAATGCAGAGTGCTAGAAAACATGAGCGCAGCACTGTGTGCAGCAGGAGGGCATTTATATGTAGGGGAGTGAAAGTACAACATCAGTATTTGACCTTCTCCAGAACACAAAGATCATTAATGCCCTACTCAGCAGACTAAAGCAAAAATGGGATTTGGCATACATGTCTATCTAAACTAAACATATCTAATTATACATGTCTATCTAAAAGCGGAAAGGGACAGAATCCCACAAGACAGAAACTACAACATGGTGCAAAGCATGCAGATATATCTCAAATATATACAGTAGCTTCCAAGGGTGGCCACACACACTTTAACCCTGTGACTTTCACATCAGTGTCCCAGCTGAAGACAAGCTCGTCAGCAGAATGAATTTCCAAATTTACCTATGTCACATCTATTCAATAAATTGTCTGTTCAAACAATTTTCCATATAAGAACTTTGTGAATCTGTTGTAATTATAAGTGGTTTACTTTTAGGCACTGTACACCAATAATCTACAGTATTTCTGGGGATGGGCAGTGAATTAATTGAGTTTGAGGATGATACAAAATTCAAAAAGATTTTGACAAAATTCAATACTGATCTAATGTATGTGGACAATACCTGAATATTATATGCAGTCAATGGAAAAATAAACTAAACATATGAGATGGGAAACTGAATCTGATTAAGCTATCTGTGCAAAAGGTTCATATTGACACATCATTTTCATGTTCTAGGCAATATTGGGAAGCCATAAAAAGATTACTGCTCTGGAAGCAGTCCAGCCAAAAGTAAACAGATACTTTCTTGGACCTAACTACTCCGAAAGGTTAAAAGAACTGAATGTTCAGTGCCATCCATTTTTGGTCATGCCTTCTTCAGAAACATAGCAAACTATGACAAAGTGTATACACATTTTTTAAAAAAAGGTTGTGTATGGGTTCCTCGGATCAATTAGATATAACAACCAAAAGAACTAAGTGTGCTCAATGCTTTTCTCTGTTAGTAGCCGTTCTTTTGTTTTTATGTAACAATTCTTTAAGCCACAAAAAAGATTCAAATTGTGTTTCCAAAGCAAACATCCTGGAAGAAATTTTGCATTAAGATTGTAATGTTCCATTTCATTGTGAAAAAAATAATCTTGAAATGTTTCCTAAAACTGTGATTAACCAATGATAAAAGCACCTTTCAATATTGTTACTGAAATATTATTTATGTGCTATGATTCAAGATATATAATATTTATTTTCTTTATTTTATATACTGAAAGTTAGTTTTGAAAACAACTGGATATTTCAGTCAGTTGCACTGTTGGAATTGATCAATTATTTTGTTACAAACTTGTTCAATGTGATATAATCAGTTGTGTGTTTATCAAAGCTTGTGTATGGTTACTGACCCTGCAAATACACACAGAAGAGAATGGGGAAGAGGAAGCAGAGCAATTGTTGATTGTTTGCAGCATATTCATATTCTGACGCTTTTACTTTAACATTTGCATTTGAGTGCAGGTCCTATTACTGTATTAATATTGGAGTTATTATTTTTCTGGATATACACTGGACTTTGCTTTCATAATTATAACAATGCATGTTTCTGTTAAGGGTTAGAGATTAACGTGTTTTTCACTGTCTTTTGATGTCAATTTCATTGCTCTAAATCATTAACATTCACAGTAAAATATTATTAAAAAGAAAAACAACAACAATATACAACACTGCAAACAATGTGTATTGTTGACAAATAATAACTGTTTCAGGTAAAATAAAGTTTTCATAAGCACAGTAGCATACTTAATGGTTAGATATGACAAATAAATCCCAGTCTTCACAAGTTTGAAAGACACCTGCCCACATCCCTGTTTATCAACATATTTTTCACATGCATAAACATAATGGGTGTTTGTGTCACTGAGGCCAAATTCAAGATTTTCAGCTCTGATGACAATTACACATGCAAGAGAAAATGGTTATCTGCAAGCCAGTAGTGGGAGGATGTCTGAAAAATGCTCCGTACAAATGAAGTCAGTAATTGCGGAGGAATGTCCAGTGGTTTCATCCATGTTCTGATTAAAGACTACCACTGTTTATATACATAATACATATAAAGCTTTGATACTGTAGTATATGAATAATGCAAAACATGAACATAATTCTTATCATCAGTAAACAACCAAGCAGAGACTAGTATTGAAAAACCAGAAAGAAGGTAATGCAAATTAGTAAATGTTCACATTTGTTTGTGTATGTGCACACCCTTTGTTCTGAAAAGAGCGTGTGAACTGTATGTGCAAAAAATGTTATTTTATCAAAGTGTTCTTGTCAAAATATAATTTGCCTTTGTCACGACCACCAACCGGCCCAGACCAGGCCCCAAGAGAACTAATCAGCGGCAGGGCGATAATTACAAGCGCTGCCTCACATGTTAACTCAACATCAGACACCCTACTGTGCGGCAGGCTGCAGTGTTTAAGCCTCTCCAACCCGTGTCTTGCTGCTTGGTATTGAGTTAAACTCCTTGAGAGCTCTACTTAACAATTTCTAAACCCTGTGTCAACCTGGATTTTTGACTAATCCTTTTGCCATCGGACTTCGGATCTTGCCTCTCGTCTCAGATTGTTTGCCACCTGTGTAAGACCTGGATTTTGACCTCCCTTTCTCTCTTTGACCACGATCGCGCCTTTCTACTCGGGTAGTTTGCCACCTGTGTCTTTGTGGGATTTCTACCTACCTTATTCCATTCGACCACGAACTCGCCTCTCGATTTTAATTGTTTGCCACCTGTGTTTGACCTGGTTTTCGACCTTTCTTTCTCCCTCTGACCACGAACTCGCTCCTTGTTTCGGACTGTTTGTTGTCGTGCCTCCCACCTACTCCTGCGGCTGCACAGGATCCATATCTCCTCTTTTGGGTACCCTGACAGCCTTCAGACACATCGCTGATGTTTAAGATATAGCATTTTTCTTAACCTAACAAAAATATTAATTTTAGTTGGTGCTAAGCTAAGCAGAAATTTGGGAGGAGGTCAAGTTCTAATCTTGCACTCCCTATGCATAAGAATAAAGCTTCCTGTATGAACATCGTGATGCGTACATCTTTTCTAGCATGCTAGCATGCGGAGAGACTTGTTTTGCACTCAGATGTTTCCTCATTTCAACCCTCCACAAAAACAAGTGACTGTGGTACTACCACACTGTGTTTATTTTTCCAATTTTGATGTTGTAAAGTCCCTTCCCCTCTTTTTCTTCCTGTTATCCTTCGTCCCCCTTTCTCGTCATTTATATTCAAACATCCAACACACTGTGCCTACGGCCCTGGCCTATATAAGTTATTTAATCTCTCCACATTTCCCAATCCTTCTTTACTGCCCACTCTCTGCCCATTTGCTGACTGCCATTCCACCCTACTGGTGCAAGTGCACAATGCTGGAGTGCACTGGATTAGGATTCCTGCTCATTCACAGTTCATGCTATTCTTAGTGCTTTGGCCTAATCAATCTGCTACAGTGATGAGTTCCCTCTCTGCCATTTAACACTGTTCTCGATTGGCGTCCAACAGGTGTGGTAGTGGCCCTCAAACTTTCCTGTTCACTTCTTGTTTTAAAGTTAGGTTACTCTTCCAGGTCACTGCATTTTCTGTTGCCCACAACAGAGTTCCAATCTCAACCTAGCCAATCCCACTAGTGCTGCCACCTGTTTAATGACTCATCTTCATCTCATCCGCACCATACTGTACATTCTTCTCAAGGTCAAGCTTGAATCACACAAAAACATACCTCTCATTCACTGCATATCCAAATCTGCTCAAACAAACTGAGCCCAAATTATCTTGCTCTTAGCTACGTGTTTGAAATCTGCATCAGTGTTTTAGGGATGATTTGGGAGGATGTGATAGTACTGAGCTCTGACCAGTACAGCTGTAACCTCAGCCAGACAATTTTAAACTCAGAATATTAAATATGCTTTTTCTTCTCATTATTTGGATTGTTTGTTTTTAGAATTTGACCTAGCTACTGAAATAATAGTGAATGCAGCACTTAATAATTATAATAACACATAATGTTCCTGAAACATCCATTAATTCTGTTCATCTGCATAACATTTTAGCAGCAACATAGCATTACAGTGGGTAGGATTTAGAAAAGAATCTAGAAGCGTTTGTATTAACTGCTAATGCAGTCTTTCATAAATATTCAAATAAGGCTTTATTTAGCCTGCAAAACTTTTTTTTATTAATCCTCTAGGCTTACAGAGAATTTTACTCAAAGAAAAAAGAAACCTCTTACTGTCCAGGGCATATTTTCAAAAACCAATATCCTTCAGTTAATTACAGCAGGCTTTCCATATAATGAAATAGATGTCTTATCACACACATTTTTTCCTTAACAGAATCATTTCTTATTCAAATAAATGCAAATCTTAAAAAATAAAAAATAATCTGATTAAGTTATTTAATGAGTGAAAACTGAGAGTGAAAATAGATGCCTGAGTTAGAAGCAGTGGAATTACATACAGTACATACATGTAAAAAACATCCTCAAATTAATACACAATGTAAGTATCACATGCAAAAAATAATAAGAAAATACAACCTGGTGCCCCATTTTTTTCTTTCACTATATAAAAACATGATTGTGGGTCTATCCATAAACAGTAGGACGTTTTTAGCTCAAGCTGTAGAACGGATGAGATATTTCCTCATTGCGACACATAACGTAAGCAATTTTTTTTTCTTTGCAAGATCATTGTGTGTTATTGAGGTCTGTACCCATCAAGTTTTGTTTGATCAAATTTAATGATCTGAAGCCTTTGATGTATTAGGGAAGGGATTTCAATCTAGAGATTACAAGCCACATCCTAGATGACAGTACATACTCCATATTTATTACTGGTAAAAATTAAATTAAATCTCTTTAAGAGATATTGTGTTGAAAAAAGGACCTGATCATTATTTTTAATAGACATTTAGATACAAAACCCATAAAGTGTAGTATCATTGAAAGGAGCTCTCCCAAAAATTTTCACCAATAATAATGGGTCCTCAGATATTCCCCAAAAATATTATTTGCATCTTAAGTGGAATGTTTTCTATTTGATTTGCAAGGTGGAGAATGCTAAAATAATGTCCGTTCAGTATCTCATTCCTTTGCATTAAGAAAGGATGTCCTCTTCTTTTCCATAGCAACTCAAGTTTATGTGCTAATCAAAATTGTATTCCCATGTACTGGGTGCAGTATCATTTCCTGTTGCTAATAATACCTTGCTGAACTTTGACTCTAAATGCTAGTAACAATTTTCACTAATCCTACTTGCCACGTGAGGGCCTGTGCTAACAGCACCCAATATATCTGTCAGACATAAGATTTACTCTATTATTGGCTATCCTGCCTTACCCTCTCAGGGTTAGTCAGATATATAGTACATATCCTGTAATATTCTTTTTTTCTGTTGTAATGATGTCCCAGGAGTTTTAATTTAGTATTCTATTTTATTTTCATCTTCCTCTGTTTCATGAATTGCAGTTACCTTCACTGCAAGGTTTGTAGATTCCTGTGTTAAAATTTCGCTTTACTTCTGTATATGATTTACGGCTCAGCAAAGGACAAAATGTGTAGGTCCAGAGATAGACTGACAAAACACTGAATGCCCAAGTGCTTAGGGTACTAAACCCTCAAGAAGAAGATATGATATTTCCTATGATGGTGGGATTGTGATCTTTATCAATATTTCATTAGAGAATTGTGGTTTTAAATTGTACCAGTCTTTGGTAACATAGTAAATAACTCCTCCTTTCCAAAAACTGAATACTCTCAAATTATATTTACATTTATAGCACATTTACTTTAGAATTCACAACTGCTGTATCCCAATGTATGGTTTTGTTTTGTTTTTTTTTGTGCAAAATTTAAAAAGACAATCTGAAAATATATTTTTATTGACAGCTTTCAATAGAAAAATATGTGTATTATATCCTTTTGCCTCAAGACATTTGACTGAAACATTAGAGACATTTTTTAGACTTTATTTTCTGTGTTTCATGTGAACCATGTTTTAAAGCATATTTAAACTGCATGCATCTGTGTTTTATTTACAGTCTACTGTATCAAACAGTATAAATGTTAGGGTACAAGAGAAAATATGTTATGAATTGAAATACATTATTAAAAACTGACTCCAATGGAACTGTCACCATTTTTTGGTCCAGGCATTGGTTTATTAGTTTAGACAAATGTCTGCTTTAGTGTATACTAGCAGTATACTGCATTCACTGTATAACAGTATAGCATGAATTTGACAGAGAAAATGGGAAAGGACATTTCAACATAAAATAATTTCATATATAAAAAAATAATACTAACGAAAGGCAGTTTTACACAATAGTGTATTATTTAAGGTTATTACAATGAATAAGAACTACTGTAGCAGTGGACTGTCCTAATACATTTTCAAACTACTCTGCAGCTTTCCCAGAACTCAAGGTACAGTATTGCAAATGATTTCCCATGACCAAGATGTCATCTCCCTGTTAACACACATTACAATTATATTCTTCTGCACAACAGTATTACTACCACTTGACCACCCCAGGCCAGATCAAGTTGGTTGTAAAATATTAAACTACGCATTTTTTCTTTAAAACTAAATCTGAGCCAAACTTTCCACAACAATGTTGTTTATTTTATATACCTTTAAACTACTGCTCATGCATAGACACATCCTAAAATGTTATTAGGATGTCATTTTTCAGAATACTTTTTCTTCACATTTGGTAAAGTAAACTATTTTCCTTTATTTCAAATTCCTTCTTGACAGAAGAAAAATTGTCAACCCATGTTACAAGCTTCTTAAGAGTGTGGGAAACAGTTCCAATCTATTTTAACACAGATATCCTCTGTACAATCTTGTACATGACTCCATTTATGTTATTGCTAGCCTAAGTACATAGATCCTACACTACACTTTAAATCTGAGTATGCTGGAGAAAAAAAAATCAGGAATCAGTAATCAATCTATAATACTCATCTACACCTACTTACAAATTTCCCAGTCATTCATTTGTATTTTTACATATTAACATTCTTATTCTCATCTCAAAATAAAAACAATGTGCTTGTGAGACTAACATAAAGACGTTTTATGGCTGTAAGAGCCATTGCTTTTTATTGTTTGAAAGAAAATAATTGTTTGTTTCCGTGCGTCGTGACGGGTAAATCAAAAAGATTTTATGATTAAAATAGGATGGAATCTTAATCATACACCCATTGTAAGAAAAAATAAATACTGTCATACAATTTAGTTTTACCATTTTGATATTTTTTCCTCCTGTTATTTTGTCATTCACTAATCATTAACAAGCACTATCATTTTTCACTATCATACTGTGTCATTAATTTTTTTAATATATTTTGAAATGTAGTGAATAATACATACAGTATAAACTCTTCCACATTTTGGTATTTGTAGAGAACTGAAGGCTCATGAATGCATGGTGCTTTAATAAACTATACTATAATATTGTAGTTCAGGTGTATTTACTATATAGTAACTTTTAACTATATAGTACTATATAGTTCATTTACTACAGTAAACTATACATTTTGTAAATTAAAGATTACATTTAAATGTTAGTTAAGGCTTATATATAAGATTTCTGGAAATGTAACTAAACCATATCACATGCACTGTGATATTACTGTTTTTGCTTGCTCAACAAACAAGTTAGTTAAGCAAGACCTTTCAAGATTCCTGTGGTTTATTAAGTAAAATCCTCTTAACATACAGATGATCTTCTAATGTGGATCTAACTATTGTTTCCACAACCATACTGTATGTGAAAAAGAAGAGTTTGTAAGCTGGTCTATAATCATTTGGTTTAGTTTGGTTTAGTTGGTTTGTTTCTTTTTTATTGATGGGCCCTACATTAGCTACTGTCTAGACAATGGGCATTACAACTGTCTTGAGTGACTGGTAAAAGAGTTTTATTAGTGGTCTATGAATTAGATCACTTGCTTCCTCAAACATGCTGTTTTTAATGTAATTTTTACAAGTATTCTAACATTGAAAGTAAAAGTGTGAAAAATAAAATGTTGATTAACCATAACCTTTCAAAGTATCTTTCAGAAATATGCATTTTCATTTGTATGGTTGCAATGGCAATTATACTTTTCACCCCCTGTGCCCTTTTAATGTAAAACAAAGATGAGGTACACTATATATCATTAATTGTTAATCCATCTTTCCATTTTCAAACTGCTCCATCAAATTCAGAGTTGAGCAGGGAGTTGGGACCTTTCCCAGGAAACAATGGCTGCAAAGCGGGATACAAACTGGTTGGGATGTCAGTCCACAGCAGGGCATGTAGACACAGACTCACACCCAGAAGCCAATTTACCTACCAGTACAATATGTGTTTAGACTGTGGGAGGAAATCGGAGCACACAGAGGAAACGCACACAAACATGCAGAGAACATACCACACTTGAAGAAGGCTCCACGACCGAAATGTTGTGTTTTCTTTCTTCTCTTTTCAGCATGGAATCAACCTATTACTTGTTCCTTTGCAGCCTACACATGCTGACGCAGCTACCCCCTGAACTACTACAGAGAACATTCTTTAGGTGACTAAGAGTTTAGATAAAGTTTGTGACGCCTGGCAGCGTAAAAACTTCCAGCTTCAAAGCAGAAGGGATGTGGGGTAGTCCCCTGATCAAAAACAATTGTAAAGTTTATTTTGGTGTACCTAGATAATTAAGTTGTGGTGTAATGATTATCAATGAGCAATACAGAAACACACCATATTAGTTTTTTTACTGATTGACTAAACATCTCAGTCAATTCCTGACTGTCACGGAAGCTGGGGGCTAGCCGTGGAGAGAGACCAGTGAGACCATATGCTTAGCGGTAGGAATGGAGCAAACGAGAGGGTTCGGTTCGGGCTCAAGGTATTGGGCGGAGACATAAGCCCTCAAGTAGCAGACGTGGGGCGACCTGGTGAGGCGAGTCTCTCAACAACCGATCCAACTGCTGAGCGAGGAGGATAGGAGACCCGGAAATATAAAGCCCCAGACAACAAGACACTGGAAGAACAAGGAAAGCACAGGGAAACTAGGAACAGGACAGAGCAGGAGCGCCCACTAGATGTGAAGGGCGGCTCCTGACAATGCCTAATCTATATCAACACATCAACTGCCCGACGCGTGGAATAAACACGTTGGACAATGTTTACATTCCCTTCTGGGGTGGTTACAAAGCCTTCCCCCGACCTCCTTTCGGCAAATCTGATTACGCCTCCATTCTGCTACTTCCCGTTTACAAGCAGAAGCTTAAATAGGAGAGGCCAGTGTTAAGAACCATTCAACGTTGGTCGGATGAATTAGATTTTATATTAAATTACTCTTTTGCTGCCACTGACTGGCAGATCTTCCGCAAAGCTGCCGAAATATCATCAATCTGTATACGGACTATGTTACTGGCTACAACAGTAAATGCGTTGAAGACGTGGTTCCCAGGATTACTGTTCGCACATATCCAAATCAGAAACCATGGGTAAATGGCGAGATACACACCAAACTTCAAACTAGGACAGCTGCTTTCAATTCTGGCAATATGGATAGATACAGAAAATCCAGATATGACCTCAGGAAAGCTATCAAAATAGCTAAATACAACTACAGAGTAAAATTAAAGTCATATTATCACGGCTGCAACACACGGAACATGTGGAGTGGTATACGCACCATTACAAACTACAAAAAACAACCCAGCAATATCGCACAACAGTCTTCCTCTCTTCCTGATGGAATCCAAGACGGGAACCCACTGATCATATCCAGCGGGGATGTGTGTAAAGTTTTTAAAAGACCAATCCACACGAGGCTCCTGGCTCTGATGCTATCCCTGGCCGTGTTCTGAAGGTACGTGCAGACCAGCTGGCAGATGTCTTCTCGGACATATTCAAACCTTTACTAGCTCAGTCTATAGTTCCTTCCTGCTTTAAGAAAACCACCATTGTCCCTGTTCCTAAGAAACCCAGAGACAGTTGCCTGAATGACTACCACAGTTGCACTCACATCAGTTGTCATGAAGTGCTTCGAGTGGCTGGTCAAAGCATACATCACCTCCTCACTGCCTGACACCCTAGACCCACTGCAATTTGCGTATCGCCAGAACAGGTCAACAGAAAATGCAATTGCCACTGCCCTCCATACTGCCCTCTCACACCTGGATAAGAAAAGAACATATGTGAGCATGCTGTTTGTTGATTACAGTTCAGGATTCAATACCATAGTGCCCTCAAACCTTGTCATCATGCTCCAGGACCTGGGACTGAACACCTCCATTTGTAGCTGGATCCTGGACTTCTTGACAGAACATCCGCATGTGGTGAGGGTTGGTACCAACATATCCTCTAGCCTGACTGTAAACACTGGAGCCCCCCAAGGCTGTGTGCTTAGCCCTGTCCTCTACTCCTTATTTACCAATGATTGTGTCGCCATGCATAACTCAAACTCCATCATTAAGTTTGTGGACGATACAACAGTCATCGGCCTGATCACAGATGGTGAAGAGTCTGCATACAGGGAGGAGGTTGAAATCCTGGAGCATACATCACTCAGCATTGGCGTTCGGATGTCCTGAAAACCGCCTAGCACCAGGTCATCCCATGTCCGCTACCTGAGGGCATAGGTTTCTATATGGCATTTCCTGAACAGCTGAGCCCAGGCTAACCCCCGTCTCACCGATACGCATAGGGTCTTTTACACTCTCCTGCCATTCCACGGTTCGTCCTGAATACAGTTATGTTTTCACTATACTGTGCATACTGCATTCCTTGGACATAATATATTGCATACACCATGGAGACATAGCAGCTCTATTTATATTTAATTTTGTCTGTGCTTATTTTGTTTAATTTATATTACATTATTATCTATTATTATGTAACCTTATTTTTTGTAACCTTAATTTTGTGATTTTTACCCCCCCCGGTGAGCTTGTAGAAAAGACATTTCATTGCCAGCAACTACTGCTGCATGTTGTATTGTTGTGCATGTGATAAATACACTTTGATTGATTGATTGTCCAAAAAATAAATGAGCTGCACAGCACTGGGGGGAAGAAAAACCTCATTTAACTGAAAGGAAACCTCCGGGAGTCCACGGCTGAGAGCTACCCCCTCCTCCAGGGTAAAAACCTTTATTGAGTAGAGGAAGGGAGGGCTGGATAGGGCTCCGGGGGAGCAGGACACAAAAAAAAACAGACAAAACATAAAAAAGCATGCACAACAAAAAAGAGCTGGGCAACAAACAACACATAAATATGACTCCCAAAAAATAGGGAGACCAAAGGACAGGGAAGCCCAGACCAGAGATACCAGTGGGTGTGGGATCCCAGGACTGAGAGACAGTGGGCACGGGAGCCTCGGACAGGGAGGAAGCAGGCGGACAAAAAATGTAAAGTACACTCAAACATAAATGCTGACATAACAGGGGGACGAGCAACAAGAACAAAACCAGGGAGACAAGGAACCAGAAGCTGGGTAGGCCAGGGAACCAGAAGCCAGAGAGGCCGGGAAACTAGAAGCCAGGGTGGACAGGAAACCAGAAGCCAGGAAAGGACAAGAGAGACTCGGACAAGTAGCCAGGATGGCCAGAAAAACAAAAGCCAGGAAAGAAGAAAAGGGAGACAAGGAACAGAAGCCAGGGTGGCCAGGAGACCGCTCACAGGGTCCAGTGCAGGCTCAGCACTCAGTCACGGAAGCCGGGGACTAGCCATGGAGAGAGACCAGCGAGATGGGAGGACCCTATGCATAGGTCTGGGCTCAAGGTATCGGGTGGAGTCGGAACAAGACATAAGCCCCCAGGTAGCAGACGTGGGGCGACCTGGTGAGGCGACCCTCTCGACAACCGATCCCACTGCTGAACGAGGAAGATAGGGAGACCTGGAAATATAAAGCCCCAGACAACAAGACACATCGGAAGAACAAATAAGCACAGGGAAACTAAGAACAGGACAGAGCAGGAGCTCTAGATGTGGAGGGTGTGACACTGACATTCACCATTTTTAAAACCCCCTATTTGTAACAATATTGTACAAACTCCATGCAGATAGCCCCCTGGATCAGAAATAGAAACCTGAGTCCCAGCACTTTGAAGCAGCAATGCTAACAACTGTGCCAATCTCACAAGCCATATATTTTCTTATTTAAAATCACATATTAACATATTTTCTCTTAATACTCTCCCACATTTAATTTGCTCACCCCTACGGCCATTGTCCCAACACAGTTTTGAGGATGGGTACAGCTTCCTCCAAAATGCGCAGTTGTTGCAGCCACTTACCATTTTACACTCTCAAGTTGCAATAATTAATTAATGCAGTGCATTAAATTTTTTTAGCATTGACTAAGGGATTGATATGTCTCAGTAGTAACACTGCCAAGTCCACAGATGCTTGGTAAGTCACAGTGGCAAAACAAGGGCAACTGACTCGAATTCCCATAACCCTGGTGGCACTCATCAAATTGTATACCAGGACACACAGCTAATGCCATTACACTGGCTCTAACCTGCAAATAATTTAGGTACAAAAAATATAGGATATAATGTCAACAAAATGAAAATATGTTGAAACTGCCTTTAAGTTTCTCCTTTAGAGCATGTCAGAAAGAAGGTCAACATTGAAAACACACATTGAAAAGGCCTGTTTTAGGAGAGAAAAACACATTTTATTGATATTGTACAAGCGTTTTTTTCTTGTACACATTTTATTGAGTACAAAGGATTACTTACCCAACTTTTCAGTTCAGACCGACCATTAGATGTCACTTTTCCTTTTTCCTATTTAGACGTGCATTTAAATAGTAACCTAATGATATACAGTATAATGGAAGAAAGAGGTTGCCTAGGACTATTTTTCTAGCTGAAGGGTTTGATGGAAAAAGTCTTGTTCAAACTCCAGTACAGTGTACATTTAGCTGATGAATTTCCCCACCAAAGGTCTGTTTTGTATTTCAACTTGCCTTGTGATTTATTCATATAATTTCCCCCAGTAACTAAAATTATTGAGTTCCACTCTATCAAACTGCAAATTATGTGTGTGTTTATAGAGATATCAACACTTTACTTTCCTTAATAGTGATATTCACAGCATGAGATTCAAGAACAAATACTTATATTTTTCTGTCTTTCCGAAGGATCTGGGGCAGATTTTTCACATTTCCTTTTCCCAGTTCAGTGATGAACTTTTAAGTTGAGATGCACAAATATAAAGTGATTTTTTACTCTTTTACACCCCGCCCCTTTAAAATGGTAAAACTGTTAAGAAGTGCATAAGCCTGAAACTGTTATTTTTATATTCCATGCCTTTTCTGTGGGTGAAAGTAAAACACCATTCTGGGTCAGATAATTTGACATAATATTTTTACAAATTAAATGTTTTGCTCATGTTTAGTTGTGGTAATGTATTTTATTTTAACATACAGAATGGTGGAACATATTTTGTGTTTAAATACAATATTACAGAGTAAAGTAAGTGACTAGTGATTCCTTGTGAAGTTTAATTTCTGATTGTTAGTGGATATCTTTTCTCCTAATAGTGACGGCTAAAGAAAACACTACAGACCGCAAATGAAAGTACAAGCAGGAAATCTAAACCTGTCCAGTCAGGAGATGACCCTTCAGGAAAGTCGTATGCATTTTAATTGATAATGTAGAGAACAACCTGAAATTCCCTTAAGAGTAGTATAAGCTTCATCTTAGGAAGCACCACAGTTGCAGCCTATTCACATTTGAGGCAGGCTGGCAGAGGGTTGTGGTGTTGGGGTCCTCATTTTCTGATTCCTGAATACTTTGTTTCCCAAGAGGGGGTGTGTGTATAAGTACAATCCATCAGCTCTAGGGAGATAAGTGTGTGACCATGATGCAGTTTCAGAATGCAACTTTACATGTGTGCATTTAGCATAATGTAAATGCAAATGATTTATTTAAAAAAAAATCTATTCTATATTTAGCACTGCATAAAGAGTCTTAATGCATTAGTCATTAGTCCAGTTAGTCTCTTACATTTTTAAAAAATGGAAAAAATTATCTCACAGATCTCACAACGGCACACAAGACACTGTTCCTTATACAGCACGTGAACCCACTGTACAGTTGCAATAGTAGCAATTCTTTATATTATGTTATATTTGTGGAATTGTGCCTAACAAAAAATGCATCCAGCTCCTTATAGGCTTTCCAAATTCAAAATATTAAGTAAATCACAGTAAGTAATGATTTTTGGTCTTTAAGTTAAATGTTACATTGCAGTGATACAACTAGTGCACAATGCAGATTTAAGAATGACGTACAATATGAATTATCTGATATATTGCATTTTTTTCTGTCAGTAGCTGCATTCTTATTACAATTCTTTGATTTTTTTTATTTTCCACAAAGAACAGGTTAAAAAGAATTTGACTGAAGCATCATGTTAAATTAATTCCAATTGACTTTGAAAAGAAAAAGTTACTTAACAAATTTAACTGCGTAGTCTTAATAAATGTATTTATGAAGTAGAATACATTTTTTAATTCTGTTGCTCTCCTTTTAAATCATTGTATTCTAAAAAAATCAATATTTTTATATTTCTAAATAAAAATATAACAAAACACATTTAAAACTATGTCAACAACAAAGAACTTTTTAAAATACTTACCATAATTATTTGGTGGTGGGAATATTGCCCATAATTTTGGCTCTGGATGTACAGTATAATCTGATTGTCCCTAAACTAGGCCTTAACCTCAAAGCAAAATAGTATAAAACTGGTTGGATGACTGAAATTAAATTTCACTACCTGTTTATAAAACGTATTTAACAAACATAGAAAATGTGTTAAGAATAGGATTTTTATTTTTCTTTTGGTGAAATTTTACTTAACTTTAACTTAGTCACTGGTATTAAGCATACTGCATATGACTTAATTAAATAACTTGATGCCATAATAAACTTCCTAAACACTGGATTACACAATTTACACATTTCGGAGAAATATATATTTTAGATATCAAATGTCCAAGACAAACTGGAACTTTGCACCACATATCTTCTAGATTACACCCATAGATGTTATCATCACATAACCTAATGCAGATTTAAAAACAGTGTTCCTAAAAAGGACCCAAATAATTAAATTCTTTGTTGAAGTGTATTCAGATATTGACTCTGACTTGTTCTACCTATTGGATCTGACACAATAATGTACTATCCAAAGCCATAAACAAGTAGCAGAAAGCTCTAGTGTACTAATAGCATCAGAAAAAAATGCATAATGAGATAGGGTCAAAGTCTACTGATCGGGGTCCCGACCTGCTTTACTCAGGACTGAGGCAGGGAGTAGCACAGGATGGGAAGGCGCCAACTTACATGCTTTCCTATCTAATCGCCGCTGTCTGTGATATGAAAGGAAATGAGGAGAAGGGAGGGTCTCAGGATAATAAAAACAATTACCAAGACCATGCAGTAGCTCTGATGTAGTTTTAGGACAGAAGCCAACCTTCAAAGCCACATTGCAACAAATTAAGAAAGGTAGCTGTTTGCATGACTCACAACCGTAATTGATTCAGCATCTAGAGTACAAACATGACGAGAACATTGAGTGTTAAATCTGGAGTAAACAACGTTTTGGCCATTAGCATTTCTGTGGTGTTTTTTTGCTAATTGATTATTTACACCAATAAATAATAACCAATTTGTTAAGTAAATAAAGTAAAACTTTTTAACTACAAAATTCAAATACTGTATAATTTAAACTATGTCATTATTAAAGAATACATATGTTTGATATGGTCTTACAGTTTGTAACAATGTGAAAAATTGTACTGTACCAAATAATAAAAAAAGTATATACTGTATGCAGGCATAACATTTTTTCTCACATGCAGTGAACATTTTAACTCTAGTTTCAAACACACATAAACACTACTCCTAAAATGTACAACATCATATTGTAAGGTATAGGCAATGCTTTTCCCATAGGTACTGTATGTGACCATGTCTAAGAAATCCTGACGATAGCTGCACACCATAGACAATTCCTAGATACAGTAATTCTAGCACTTAAAGTATGCATCACACCGACATTAACCATTTCAGCTTTAAAGAAGTCTTTGGAGAGATTTGCTCAAGGTAAGGGTAAGATGGTGGCACTGAGGTTAGCATTGCTGCCGTGCTGCACTGGGGCCCTGGATTTAATTTGTGGTGTGCTGTCTGCATGGAAATTGTATGATTTCCCCATGTTCAGGTGGGTTTCCTCCAGGTTCTTTTATTTCCTTCCACAGTCCAAAGACAAACTACTTGGTTGATTGGCTTAGGAAAAATTGTCCCATACTGTATGTGTGTGTGTGTTTGTGTCTGAATGTGCCCTGCTATGAACTGTTATCCCATCCATTGTGTATCTCATTTTGTGCTCGTTGCTTGCAGTGATAGGCTCTGGCTCCCCTGCAACTCCCTGCAATTGCATAAAGCAATTAAAAAATGGATGGATAATCAAGGCAATGACAGACTGATTAAGGCTATAATGATCTAACCTATTAAGCTTACATTTTTTAAAATGTATTAATGAAATCTGATTTCAGGGAAGTATAAGATGCAACTGATTTGTTCAGCGATATCCTTTAGTGGGTACTGTATACCCACTAATAATTATGCATCTCATAATAACCTATCCTTCCCAGTATTACTTCCCATTCCATGCAGTATAAATTAATTCCAATTACACAGAATAGTATTGGCATTTACAGTACATAATCAGCTAACCTGCTTTGAATCTTTGAATTAAATTTGAATGTATTGTGTGTCACCTCACATCATATTTAATAAATGTAAATGCATTTTCTAACTAGTGAAAACATTGAAAATTTGATGTGCATAGAAAAATTGATGAGGAATGGTCAAGATGTCTTTTGATACAGTATCAATTCACTGGAAAATAAATCTCAGATGTCACCCCAATATGACTTATATTACTGCTTTAAATAATGCTGTAGAACACCACCCAGTAACGTTAGCTGTATTTAAAACAGGATGTCTATTCTTTGTTTCTATACATTTAATTGAAATATCATTCCAAAGCTACAGTAGGACACTTATTTTAAAATAGAAGAATCCAAAGAGATAACAAATATACTCATCTGCAATAGTTTTTCAAACCCAATTCCATCTTTACAATTTCCAATGCAATACATCCACAAAACTGAATAAATGTAATGTACTTGTAACCTTTACTGTACAGTATATAAGACTAAGAAAGAATATTAAGTATTAAGTTCAATTTTTTTCTGCCTTGCTATATCAACTAACTTATCAATTGGTGTAAAAATAAGTAACTGTTAGGTGTAACATATATTAAAAAGTATCAGAATAAGTATTCCTTTATGTTAAAAGGAAATCAGTGGTGTGCAGTCAATGAAGTCAATGAAGGACTGGCAAAAAGTAATAATAAAAATTAATAAAGCCAGATTCAATAAATACTATAATAATTACAAATACTAGTGTGCTATACAGCCATCAATACAACCATCCCAACTAACATTAAACCAGTATCACTTGTTTTCGTGTCAAAAGGATTTACAATCTGTCATGAGAAAAGATTTGTTCCCAGCATGTTGGTCTTAAGCAGTTAAGCAGTTGTTGCACTTGGACAGTCTTAACCACAAAGACATGGTATTGGCAGTAAGGAAGAACTGTTAGCTCTATAAAACACATTAATGAAAACATACTGTACAACCCAAGAAGTCACTGATCTATCTTTCCATTTGAAATAATGTCATTGTTTGACCAACAGGCTTCATAAAGATTTCAACAGCCCCTTAAGCTGTGTATTGTGTTAATTGTGGTATTATTGAAAAGGAGCAGAAACCCTAAATCTTTGGTCAACCCAAGTTCATGAATGAGGGTGAGTAGCATTTGCTTTAATCTGAAAAGAAATAGACATATTTGGATATTGAGTATCCTAAAAGAGTAGTTATCATATACTCTAGTAAGCATCATGCAAAACTCAAATTCAGCTGCTTTGAGACTCCATTGTATCTTAGCAGGGAGCTCAGAATTGCCTTCTGTGCTCACAAGGGTGAAGAAGGTAAGAGACTGCAGCTGGATTTGACTGAATAAAGAACTATGCTGGGAGGTCACCAGGTGAAGCCACATGGATTGTTTGGACTAATCTTATTCTGAGAATCAATCCCTCAACTCCTTCATTGATTTACTTTTCTCAGCAATACAAGGACAGTCATTCTCATCTAAACAGAATCTCAAGCCTATATCTCTATTCTTTACCCTCTGCATGCATATTTTGTAAATTCAACATGTTTTTAGTAACTGTGAAATATCTGTGATCTCTCAGAAGGATGTTTGTTCCTGATGAGTGTCTGCAGAATGGACAAATACTACTAGTCTGTTCTGCAGCAATGGAAATAATAGGCTTCTGGAAGAAGAGGAGGAAAATGTGTGAGTACAACATACAGTGCAGTAGATTTTATACCTGCATACAAACTTTCATGAGAACGCGGAAATGAATGAGAAATCAATGCTTTGTTCTTCATTATTTGATTCACATTATACAAATGTAGTGTTCTGCAAATTGGCAACACTGAATTTGCAAATACATAATGCTAACTGCTAATCAATTTGTTCAACTTTCAAAAAGAGAGAATGCATGTACAGTGAATACATGTTTCAGTAAGGAAAATAAGGTTTTAATCCCAACCAGTCTTGACACTCCATGAAATTCTTCCTCTAGACATGTTGTTTCTTGAAATATTCATATGTATTGCAACTGATCCAATGAAGACATGTCTTTACTGAGGTCTTATTAAAATCTTAAATGCAACTGGTAGGTAAATACTGTAGTTTGCAATACATTTCATGTGCAGAAATTGCATTTAATTATTTCTAGCAGCAATGAATATACAGTACCTCATCTTCTGTGGTCATTCATGACATTAGAAAGGCACCATCTCTCTAAAACAGGTGTAAATCACAGATCTGGAAGCAAAAATGGAATGACAGAATTGGCAAAGCACACAAGTACGTTGTAATTAGAACCTCACTCTGTGTTAACAGACCCTACATTGGTCCTTTTCTAATACCTAGAGTATTAAAACAGCTGCGGTGGTACTAATATAGAGAGAACTTGACACCATATAGCACAGTCCTTGAAAAATACATGAGTAACATTTCTGTGTTTTTGGAACCCTTTGACACATACATGTACTGTATATGCCTGTTGCTAATGTTGGTTTTAATATTATTGTTACTCAAGCTGACCCAAATTACTGACATTCAGAGCTCTTTAAGAAATGCTCAGAATAGAAAACTGCACTCAAAATTAGAGGGGTTGTTTTCTGTTTGGTATTTGTACACAAGGGCTCCAATGCTAGTAAACACTTTCGGAGCTCCAGGACCTACAAATAAAACTTAGGGAGGGCTGAGCACCCACTGAGAGAAGGAAGCAAATTCTCAGCACCCATGGGGTTAAAGTTCAATTATAGTATTGTATGAGGATATGCAGCATAATTCAGGTGTGAAGTGATCAAAAATCTTTTTTGTACTACATATACCTCAGCAGATGACAAGACCGGGGGTCTAACCAGAGGCAAGAAAGTTGTTTTTCTCCAAAGTAATGATTTTTAGCTAGACCCAAGACTGAACTAAGTTAAGAAATGCATACAATTTCATTTTATAATTTTTGACAAATTCAACATTTTAAACTTAATAATTTAACTTTTTATTTCTTTGTTACAATTTTAACTTTTAAGATCTATGTAATCTACAGTATGTAATTCCCTAAAACATCATATTCCATAACCATAGCCATCATTGACATTCTTTCATATACAGTGCTTCTTAACTGTATACCTATATATACCTACAGCACAACCTAGACTAATTTCCACACATTTCCCTTAAATTATGAAGGAGATAACAACAAAAAATAATAGCCACTTCCTAGTGAAATGGAAGTTTAAAAATTCATGTACATGAAAAAGTACATGTTATATGATCTGTAAACATTGTTGTGCATGAAGAAGAACTAACATTTTCATACTAACATACTAACATATTCTGAATGCAAAAGAAAATTTTATCAAAAGAGGAAATTTCATTTGGGGTCACTCAAGTAAAAAAGCAAAAGTTCTGAACTGCCTTCCTGGAATTGTGAGAAATCCCTGGTGAGGCACTTTTTTCTCTACTAATGATTACTAATGATTACAAAGAAAATTCCTCCCCCCATTCCAAGTTTTTTCAAATCTCTGTGTTATCTAAACTAAACAGTGTCTAAAAGGCAAAGCAGACCTTTAACACCTGTGGACCTAATTAAAGTGCTAAACTGCACATAAAACAAATTCGATTATTGAAAATGTGACCCATTCCTGGTATGGGCTGATATTCCAAGTCTGGCTTATTGTTTTATATTCTGATCCATAAGGAACAAAATAGTTCCTCTTTGTGATTGTTTTCTCCCTTTCCATCAAAATGTTTTTTTTTTTAATGTATTTAAACTTCAAAGAGTCCACTGCTGTAATTTGTTCCAAAGGCTGTTTGTACATGTACATGTTTTTTTATTCAGGGACAGATTCCCTTTTTCTTTCCTTTAAGAATCAATAAAAACTAATCTTCTGAAGAATGGAACCTATTTCAAATAAATAAGAGACAATTACATCTGATATCCTTTTAGACAAAACTAAAATGGATTAAATTAGTTGCAGTGATTTTAATTTGCTCGGTCTGTTGCATGTTTTCCTCTTTAATTCAAAATAATTTGATTTGCAAGGCTTATGAATGTCATTTCTAAAATGTTTGCTTTAATAAGTTAAGCTATAGTGTAAAAAAGTATTACAAGAGTGTAAAACCATTAAGTACTGTATTTAAGTTGTATTTAATTTGATACTTGGTACTGTATAGGACAAAATATTTTGACAGTTGAAGAAGAAAATTCTTTACATGCATCAATAAATATTGAAACGCATTTCCAGGTTGCCACAACCCTTACAAGAATCAAGTGACTATCTAAGAATGGATAAATGTTAGACCTGCCAATAATGTTGATTTTTTTCTGTATGGAGTACATTATGTTCGTGAACCTAACAAAAATATGCATATTTTGAAATTGGGCGCATATAAAACTGGAACCATATGCAAAATTTCCTGTTGACAATGACATTGCTTAGAGACACAATATCACCATATCATGATCATAACACAAATATCATCTTTGCCAACTAGAGAGCAACCAAATCATACAGTAGGGTGTAAAATCTGGCCGATATAAGATAATCATTATCATTCTGCATAGGATGGAGTTCATCATTGTCTAATTTTTTTGGGAACAAAATAACCATGATCCATAGTTCATGCACTTTTCATTCATACAGCTGAATAAGCCAACAAACTGGGTTAGCGCCTGAAAAAGATTTAACCATGTCTAAAAAGAAACTTTTCGAATATGGAAAACTAAAAACACATTTGCTTTCTTTCATGAAGAATAGAGAAATTAATTTGGAAGCTGACAATTTTACATGCATAACGAATCTGCTTGCTATTTTTGTTTATTATTCAACATGTTATGAATGAAATATAGCTGTCAGTAGCCAAGTGTATTTCTTCATTGCATAAACAAAGTAGGGAAATTACATCATATCAAGAATATGTCATTTTAAAAAAAAGTATTGAATGGTGCCTTCCAATAAACAGGATTGGAAGTTGTGAAGTGAAAACAGCGCAAATCTGGTGCCACCAACTTAACTTCCTGTCCCTATATAAATACAGGACATAATTCCTTCCTTCTCACTGTTTGTCACTGTACATCCTTCCACCGACTGGCCACCACCCCCCATGGCTACCCTCGCAGGAACTTCTTGGCTCACTCCATGTGGAGTTTCAGAGTGCCTTGTCCTCACAGTCAGGTTGTTGTCCCTCTGCCAAGTTAGCATGCACAAAAGAAGGCTGTGCAGAATCATGTGACTCTAAAATTATTATACTCAAATAATGTCAGTGTTTTTTAAATCTTTTTTATCTATATACTGTATGTCTGTATATTCAAAGACTTTTTGTAACATGCGCTGGTCACATCTCCCTTCACAGAACTGGAAATGAAAAACAGAATTATTTCTGATTGGCTCCGGCTCCCCTGTAACCCTCTATTGAATAAACAGGAGGACCTCTTTTCTCGCAAATGTTTATTTTTTAATGTAATGACTGAGGGAGATCCTCTAATCAATTAGCTTCTAATCAAATAATAACAAAATGAGCTACAAGGGTTAAATATCACCCTCTCATATAAAACTTTTCTTTCATTCCAATATGAGTTCACCATTTTAATTGAAAGGTGCAATTTAGATAGGCTAGACTGGACTTTATCCAAGATACTGGGGTTTACAATATAATATTCATTTGGCAGTACCATCGTTCCTGCAGCTTTCCTCAAGTTGAGAATTGTGAAGCCAATTCTGTTGCTCAAACATTCCCATCAACAAAAAATCCAAACTCACAGCTGTCAATGTCTTTAAGAAGAACCTTACAACACAATAAAAGTAGCTGCTGAGTTAAATAGTTTAGAATTCCCCAAGGCCTTTTCGTTATTCAAAGGTTAGGCATCAGTCATCCGCCAATAATTTGTTTGTCACAACAGCATTACCATTTTTGTGCTTCTTACTTACTTTGCCTTATGTTCCTTTTTTATATTGATATTTTCAGACTTTTAATTGCATGAGAGGTTAAAGGTCACAGGACCTAAGGAATTAAAAGAGGGGCTTGATTTTCATCAGCTACATTAAATATTTAAAATAGCTGCTTATTGCAAATAAAGTCCTTAAAACTACTTTATTTCATAATGAAAGCGAATTTTATTTTTTGTACAGTAAAATCCATTTTCAGAAATGCTATTATCAAGAATATATAAAAGAAAGGGCCTGTTTTTTATTAAATAAGCTCATATTTTTGAGAACCCCTAAATCAGAAAATGGATCTAAAGTCTGGAAATCCTCACACACAACATAGTAGCAGGGGTTTAATTTCACAAAGCTAAAGTGATAAACCTTTGGTAGCATAACTAAAAATTCTTAACACGGATTCAATGTAGCAAAGTCAGGTCAAGAGTCATGTAAGAGAAAGCTTGCCAAACATACTGTATTAGTACTTCAGTATTTTTAGAAAGCAATTTTGGATGAAGTGCAGGACACAATATGCCCAGGTAATTGCATACTGTATATCTTGCTGGTGGAAAAATTACTATGATTTTTTAATGCATTTAAAACTCACTGCACGTTGCACTAATTCTATGAATAAAAGGGGAAGAAACGTGTTGATTTAATGGCTTTATGTGATCAACTGTAGTAACTTGCCCATTTGCTCAATTTTCAAGTAGTCTTGCAATAAAAATACACTCAAAGGTTTGGAAACATTTCCAAGATGCATGTTTATAGAGGAATGATAGTAAAACTGTCACTTACAACAATTAAATTCTAGGAACACCATGTAGAAAGGACTGCTGTTATTAAAGTATTATTAAGCCTGGCCTGATTTCTACTTAGTTCAATTTCGTTTAGTACTCTGTTGTCTTTCTATTTTATAAAGTAAATTCTGTTCTGATGTACAGTATGTCATTTATAACCAATTGCAAAAGTAAAGAAATAGTTCTTGTTTATTGTTCCAGCTTTTGTGTTGATGAAAATAACAATGGCAATTGCGAAGAGCTTACCCCCAGAATAATGTACTGTGTACAGTATATCAATTTTCACTATTCAATAGAATCATTCTCTGTTCTTTTTTCTTATGGACAAACAGAATTCTTATGAATTCTGAGGACCATACATTTCAACAAACCTTTATGAAGACGTTCCGGGGCTTCTGCCACAGAAGAAGGAATTGTTTTCAACATTGCTTTATTGTTACTTAAAAATAAAAGAAAGAAATGTCAAAAGAGCTTCTTGTAAGACCTATGCCTTTTGCTAAGTGGCAACAAGCTAGGAAACATGGAGATTTCTTATACAGAGGAACGCTGCACAGAGATCAAAGCTCAAAATAATTGGGGTGTTCTTCTCAGAAATAGTAACACATTTCACCTTTAAGGTTTTTTTCTTTTATATTCACTTCCCACTCTCACACCCACTCTCATAAGAACAAAAAACAAACTGTCTACTGACTTTTGAATTTCTGTACCATTTTAATATAACTAAGTAAGCCAATGAATGATTTAATGTTTATTTTACATTTCTTAGCTTACAGCTTTATGTCAAATGGTTATTATACAGATTTACACTTGCATTTAAACTGTCTTGCACTGTCCATGCCAATGACTTTTGCTATGCGTCTTATTCTTCTTTGGACATGTCCTCTTTCTCCCCAGGTCATAGTAATTTATAAAAACAAATAACTTACAATTGTGCAATTCTTATGTAATATACTGTACATCACAGATATCATGTGGTAAGAAATGGATAGAAAAATTACAATTAGATATTTAGCTTTATTTGAATTATTGATATTTATTCATACAAAAGTATTAGTATTAGTAAGCAGAAAGATTAATTATGTAAGATATAATATAATTAAAATAGTGTTCATGCTCATGTTCACATTTAGATGACACATATTAGTTGAGATATGATTAAGGTAAAACCTCAATGATTTTAGTAAGTGTGAAACCTGCACCTACATGTACAGTATGTGGCACTTCTACAGTGAATCACTGGAATCATCCACCTTGCAAGACGTGTTCATGTTTTCCCTTCTATTCATGTCTACACTGACATGGTTAAATAGTTACTATGCATTAGAAACATTAAAATTAATTTAAATTTATGTGTTTCACAACAACATTATTACAATTTCTTTTAGCTTGTTTCAAGGCTAAATGACTAATGTGTCTCCCTTATGAATGTAACCAACACATAACCTGTATGTTTGAAGACAAATGTCCCAATTAAGACATTTTATTGAAACCATTAAGTTATGTTCATAAGGGCAAGGCTGTGTCAAAAACATGTTTAACAATAGAACATGAATGCTCTTTTACTTCAATCAAAAAGTGTAGGCAAAGTTTTAGAAATGTAAATTAATATTCTTTTTCTTTATTTCCCCTTGCTTTATCATTCAAGGACTTGAACTAAAACGGCCATATTTACTATCTGCTGTGTAATGAAAATGCCTGTTCTATACCAGTGATAAACACATTTTCTTAATCTTCCAGGCGGTCATTTAATTAGGTATAAACAAAGGAAGCTGTTTAATAAAGCAGAAATGAGATATCAGCTGTGTTCTAGGCATTCTTACATTGCTATCCATTTGTTTTAAATTATGCAGTGATTCCATGAATAAGGATTTCAGAAATACAGAAACATATTATGCCATGTGAAACAAAAATCTTTCCATGTGTAATGTCATATAAAATATACACCTGGTAACAACAGACTTTTATGATTCTGTTGCAAACCTGCTGCGTTGATTGGTAAAAACCAATGACATTAAAAAAATAACAAAGAAACAATAATGACTTGTCATGACCTGTTTTCAGAAGTACCTTTCCACCTCTGAGAAGTTTTCTCACGACTGATGTTTCAAGCTACCTTGAAAGGGGCTGTCTAGGGTCATGCAGATCTGAGGGCTGGGAATGTCGGCACAACCATTTCCTCGCGGAGAACAGGATCTAATACCTTGTTAAAACGTACACTCAGGAATGCCAAAACACACAACTCTAATGTATAAAGGTCACAGAAAATATAATAAAACCCAATGAGATCAAATTCAGTGGCTCCTGGAAAGTGCATTATTTCTACAGTCTGTTCACAATGTTTTATTACATATTGTAAAGCAGAAACACAGCCAACATCTCCAAATATTTAGCATCGTACAGAGATTTATTTTGCTATGTTTAGCATAATTCCAACTTCGTACTAGAATTCACGTGCAGTTCAGCATAAGACCTCATCCTCTGGGAATATTGAATCATATCCCCATGACTTGACATTGGAAATATCACCTGCAGAATTACTAAAGGAGACTAGTTTGGCTATTCTTACACAATTGCCAGAAATGGGAAAATAATCAAAACAGGATTTTCATGTTTATTGTACAACATGAAAAATACAAAAATAATGGATGAAATCCTCATAGAATCTAAAATATTTTTATTATAAATTGCTTGCCCTGGCTCTGATGGCAGAGCATGAGACTCCTAATCTCAGGGTAGTGGGTTCGTGTCCCATGTTGGGTGCCAGGTCCTCCATGTTGGAGGTTGGGCACAAGACTAACAACCCTGTCCCGTAAAAAACAAATGTCATGGTAACAGCAACAGGATGTTGCTGCCCCTACACGTTGGAAGGCATAACAGGCAAACATCCATCCGTACATTGTTTAATATGTTAATGTGAACTTTTTAAACTTTTGTTTCTGGAAATCAGATTCTAAAACTTACTTGCACTTGGAAGGTCCCGTCTCAAGTCTCATTCTACCACCTGAAGACAGATGAATAAAACTTATTTTATTAATAAAAATAACGTTAAAAATACTACTGCTGCATTTTGTCTTGATGTAAAAACAAATCCATTACTTCACAATGGAAAGACCTAACAAGAAAGAAACAGTAATGCGTCTTTATTTCCAACACTTAACACTGGTCTGAGATAAGTGTGCATAACTGATGGATCTCATGGCCCACTTTCACATTAGAAACAATAAGGTAATTTAATTTTACCTTCACAGCACAACTGTCCGTGAAACCATTTAACAGGAGATTTGCTATTAATCAGTTTTCTTCATAAATGTCAATGTGAAGGAAAGTGAGACTTAAACTAAATTTTTGGCTGAATAGTCAAAAGAAAAAACAATCTGGCCACACTCTAAATCCTTACAAGCTCCAGAGAACAATGGAGTGACTTGGCTATAAGAAGGAGATGAGATAAATTATGAGCAAGGTTGTGCAGTGGCCTAAGAGCTGAAGTGACCTGTAAAGGGTGGAGATGCAGGAAGTGTGGTGTGTCGGACTTATCATGCAGCACAGCTCCACAAAGTCATAAATTTAACTGCAAGCCATTCCAGAAAGTGATGTCATCAATTGACTCTTGGCAGCTGGATTTGAACATGGAGTGTTCAACTTTAAAAAAGAAAAAGAAAACACTTCTACATTGCTACACTTGCTCACTATTTAAAAATAAGATACACTTATACATCAAAGATTTTTAAATCAGCTAGATGGTTTATCTCCAATTCAGTGGCCCTCTGTCGTGTAAAAATACTTTACTGGTTAACCATGGAACTCCACCTGCCATCAGGCCCTATAAGTGCCGAGGTGATCCCAGGACAAAGTTTGTTACACACAGTTTGATTTCTCAAACATTTATTTTACACTTTGAAAACAACACTAATAATACTATACTTTTCTCATTCTTGAGTCCCTGTATATGTTTTACTGTTAATTCAAAACTTAAATAATGTGAAATATTTTTGCTGTAAAATACAGAACAACATAAAATGTTTTGTGCTGCAGCAGTACTGTCATAGTGTTGTTACTCTGCACTTATCTCACTATAGCACCACAACACTTAATTGTGTTGAAGTAGTATCAGATTTCCACTGCTGGAGTTAGCCCAGTGACTTCTATTTTCCATTCACTTAATCAACATAACAGATGAAGCACCCTTATAAATGAGCTGATATTGCATATGCATTTCTTCTGTATATACTGTAGATGTCCATTCACTATAAGACAGGGGATCTTCTGATTTTCTTTACAGCTGAGCTCTTAATCAAATCCTTACTTGAAATAAGTTGCTTGATTGGAAGTTTTGAAAGCTTTTGAACATTCGATTGTTAGAGTTACTCATAGTTATTGTATATATGTAGCAATAGGCGAAAGGCCACCTCCGACATGTTTAGGAATTGAAAATAATTAAGAGTTAAATAAAAAAGGTGTCTGCATCCCTCAGACCAAGTTTGGGAGCCTCTGCTATAAAAGATATTACTTGAAAAGACATACACAGACAAGTCTGTACTGAAATCTATTATTGCATCTCAAGGCTTTTGTTGAAAATGTCTGAATGATATTCTTGAGGTACTCCAGCTACAAGGGAAGTCTCTTAACTCAATACCCACCTTAATGCGCACCACATACACATACCACATAATGTTCCTTAAGTAAAGGGGTCAATAGAATATATGGCTTTCTAAGAATTAAATACATATACAAAATACATTTAAAATGATTGGACATCAGTTCAAACTGTTACACAATCTATAATATGTAAAAAGAGAGTCATTTGTGTCCTCATATAATTATTCATTAAATGTCCATATTAGATTTACATATTAGATTTACAAATTTTCCTCTTAGATTTTCTTCGTCATATAGTATTTTAATACAGTTCAATTGCCAGACTCTAGGCTAGGGGAAAAGAAATCCCACTGTTCTCAGCTGACATTAAATACCTGATCAAAGGTCATGTGAAATAAAAATAGCACAGCAATATTCAATTCACCAGAGGGCACTGAAAGGCTGCTGTCTGCTGTTCCTTTTTCTATTATTGTTTAATACTTTGTGGTCACAGCTACACAAGCAGCAACTAAATAAAATTCTGTTTTCATGCACCCTCAGCTTCAACAAGTTTCTATGGTTTCTTTATCTTCCAAGTTCCAGCAGTCTTTATGGTATAACTACCAAATTTAGTGTGCTGGAACTATTGAATGTTTTTACATGTTCAGACTCCTTCATCTTTTCCTTTAAAGGCAAATAGAACATGTGTACAAATATACAAATCCAGTTTTCTTAAAAGGACCCATACATTATTGCAGCAACTGAACATGTGTTGAGTTGACTTTAAGTGTCTCATAGCCTTTTATGTTTATTTTTTAATCTATTTGGTTTTCTTCTACACAGATTCAATTAAATAAATATGCTTTTTCACACCTGCAACCCAAAGGACAAAATGTACATCTCAGTGACCTATTTTCTGTGAAAACTCTCTCTGATACTTAGATGACCCTGCACTAGGGGAAGGAAAGAAAATCTGTGTGTCCATTGTTAAGGTGATAATGGCAGATGTGACCATTCAAGCCACATTCTTTTTTTAATATTCAGCTATCCAAAATAATTTTGTAATTTCCTTCCAGTCAAGATACAGCTGCAGCAGTACTTCAGGATTCCTTAGTAAATGGAAATCAGCCATTAATTCACACCTCCATCTATTATGTTAAGGCTTTTAGTATTCAGATACTGTATGCTATTACTATTTTCCTGTCCTTTTGTACCTTGTAAAACCTAGCTGGAAATAAATATGTGGAAATTGACAACAGCTTCACATACAGTATCTTTTCTCCTTATGTTTAAGAGAACATTGCTATCCCCACCAATCAATCCTGGGAGGAGGCTTTATTAGCTAAAGCAGAGGAAATTTCACAGGAAAGTGCATCCTGGGAGTGTGTAAGACCATCCGTTTCAAGAAGTGACCATCTGGGCCACTGTCAGCCCAGTCAATTAGAGGCATGCTGGATGTAACCAGTTTCCTGCCATTCATTGCCATGCGAAGCAGCCACCACTTAGTTTAGGTGTGCCCCCAGTGTCTTTCAAAGTCCACTTCTAGGAACAAATTTTCATCTTTCCCCATTTCCTGCAATTGTTCTGATTCAAGCTGAAAAAGCGCTGCCAGTATCTGGGAAAAGGTGGGATGGTAAAATTTGCGGTTTCCTGTCTGTCAGTCGGAACCAAGCCAGAGAAAGGAGGGGTGGAGAGAGTTAGTGGTGAACCTTGACACCTGCAGTTTCAGAGATTTATTCAAAATGGTTTTGTCCTCTTGGTCAAACAAACATGCAGTTCTAATGATGTATTAAAGAATAATGGATCATCTTTTCAACTGAGTATAATGGTTTCTTTAATAGCTTTACAAACAGCAGCAGCTTTTTTGCTTTGTAGGTTAAGAAGAAGGTCAATATCATTTTCTGTTATGCGCTTGAAAGAGGTTTAAATACTGTACCTTGAGGACAAGAAGCAGTTTCAAAAGATTTATAGTTTTAATTATTACAAACGTAAAGGTGAATTATTTGTTTTATCACACTACACCTTGAAAACAAAATCAGCACCTCACTCTAGTCATTAATACTTTGTATTATTAGGGTTAGTTTCTTATTGTTATGAACCAAGATATATTGGTCCCATTGACATTTACAAACATCCATTTTGAAGCCATAATAACGTGGAAGGAAAACAAAATATTGTTAGCCTTTAATTACAGTATTCTCTTATGCTCATTAAAATATGCAGTAAATGGTGGAGGAGATATTTATTTGTCCTTATATGACTATTATGTTCCTTGGAGACATTGGTAATCACATTGGCAGAAGTTGCAATTACTAATACAGTATGTAACAAAAAATATTTTCAGCTAATAGAAGAAGAATCTGAAAAATGTATTCAGTGATGTTATTCTACAAAGATGAGATGTGCTGAAAATGGAAAAAGTGTAGCGAAAGAACCCAAAAATATAAAGGAAATAGGAACTTTAACATTATTAAACTTTAAAAAATGTGCTTCTACTTTTTTGTGTGGTCCACTGCTCACATATAACTCTGCCAACGTTATCTCAAGTTATCTTGTAAAAATGTACCCACTCTCCTCCAAATAAAAAGTGAAAGAAGTGCATTAGCTCTGTTAAATATGTTACAGTATATTGGAAAACACAAAATTTGGCATAATAAGAGCATCCTTTTTTGATTGAGCAGAAAATGAAAATAACTGCCAACAACTTTTAGCACAGTCTGGACATAGAATGGATAGGGTTGGTGCCATTATATCAGTGTAACTACACTATTTCAGAAGCTCTGTCATGTTGTTTTGTGAAATGTCAGCCAACTTCCTTATGCCAATTATTAATCTCCAACATCTCCTACTTAGTCTATTCAATTTAAAGATAGGTTTCGGTCTCAGTTATTGCAATAGTCACATTCTGAGTACCCTGCTTTTCATTTTTTCTTTAAAAACTTTCCAATATCTCTAACAAACACCTTAGATATCTTTAGATATAAAAATCCTTCCCAATGCTTAAGATTTCTTATGTTAAAGTAATAAGACAGTTTTGATCATATGAAGGTACTAGATAATACAATATATATTCACATGAGTTTCTGTTACAAGTTTAAGAAACATAAATCTTCCTTTGATACACATATAATTGTTTACATACCTTTTTTAATCCATTATTTTTTATTTAATCTCTGAAGACATTAGGGTTTTCACATACTGGAGCTCTAATGGCTCTCCTGTCTGAACATTTGCAAAGTTCAGTTAAAAGTCAAGTATTCAATCTGTAAAATATTACACAGATTTGCAAGTTTCAAAATCTAATAATAACTCTGCTGTGTGTTCTGTAGGCAATATTAATAAATATTGAAGCAAAATTCAATAACACTTTTATACAGTTTTATAAATGTGAAAATTACTTGTGAAAAGTAAGTAGGTTTACTTCCTACTGTAATAAGTCTATGTTGTTTTAAAGCTCTGCTCCCAATAATCATAACATTTATGCAGTATCTTTTCAACAAAGGAAAAAAAAAAGTATTTTCTTTAGTTTTCCTCAAATGGCAAAATTATTTAATCTATTAAATCTCCTGGGAAAAAATAAGATTGCTGCTGGAAGTGGTGTTAGTGGGGCCAGTAGGAGGCACTCCCCCTGCAGTCTGTATGGATCCTATTTCCCCAGTATAGTGATGGGGACACTATACAGTAAAAAGGCGCCATCCTTCGGATGAGACGTAAAAGGAGGTCCTGACACTCTGTGGTCATTAAAAATCCCAGGGCGTTTCTCAAAAAGAGTTAGGAGTTTTACCATGGCGTCCTGGCCAAATTTCCCATTGGCCTTTACCAATCAAGGCCTCCTAATAATCCCCGTCTATGAACTGGCTTCATCACTCTGTTCAACTGTGATGAGAACCTGACAAGCACTTTGAGTACAGTGTCCAGAAAAGCGCTATATAAGTGTAAACAATGATTATTATTGCAGTTCACACAAATTGTAACATAGACAACACATCTGCTAAGGTATTTATACATTTCACTCATTAACACATTCTTTAGGAAAGGCAAACAATTGTATTAATAAACCATTAACAAAACATTCAGATGCTACTCAGGACAGAGGTAATAGCAAATGATTGGAAAATTGCTAATTCAGCAACACACTGCATAAAAGGTAACAAAATTGAGTACTTAATTAAAAAGTACTTATAGACCAATAACTCTTATTTCTATTATATCTGAGGTTACTGAAACCATAATTAGACTCAAAATAAGGGATATTCCATAGGACAATAGCAACAGCAAAAGCTACTGTGGATGCAGAGGAAACAGTGTATGGTATACAGTAGATTTATATTTCTAGGAAACTATTGAAAATGTTGTTCATAAAACAATATTTCCAAAACATGAACAGTAGGCATTTTTTAAGCCTAAATTGTGAAGACTGCAAGTGGATGTAATTCAGGTGTTCAAACCCTTAAAGGCATTGTTAAAGTCAACTCAGTGGACACAAACTGAAACTTATTTACTGTAGTATATATTATATATTTAAGTATATAAATAAGTATATTTAAAACAAAGGACAAGAGGCACTTTTTTACACAAAACATTGTGGAAGTTTTGAATTAACCTACTCGGGTTACGGGTGGTTTAGTCCTGGTTCAGGGGAACTTGTGTATCTGCGTCTAAATCAGCTTATCAGTGATATAATTGGGCAAATCTGACCATTTTTCCCAGATCTTCAGGTGTAGGTAAAATCTACAGACACACCAGCCCTCCAATACCAGGATTGCACACCACTGACCCAACTCATAGCAAACCAAAATCAATCTCCTTCTCAGGTCTTAGAGGTGGCATAGAATGAATGGAATCCCCCCGTGATCTGGTTACACTTTTCCTATGATTCAATGTATATGATACCAAGACAGAATCCTATAAAGAAGGAATTTGTCATACTACAATAGATGTTTTCTTTTTCCTTAGAGAGATGCAAAGTAAATAAAAAGGTCAAAAACAAAACAGGGGGTGAAAGTAGAAACTACATGAATGTATGTTTAAAACGAAAAAAAAAAGAGTCATGCCTTTACTCTGAAGGCTGTGGGATTATGGAACAGTTTAAGCAGCCATACTGATGAAGCTGATACTCTGACTTCTTTAAATAAATGGCTTGATGTGATCCTCAGATCAGTTACAGTAATGTAGCTACCAACTTCCAAACAAACTAGATGTACTGAATAGCCTTTTGTTCTTAACCATTCTTGTGTAATACAGAACAAGGTACAGAATGATGTCATCATTAAAAAAAAACATTTTATAGCTACAGTCTCAGAAGACTAGACTATGTTTCCTTTATTTGAGTATTCTAGCAAAGGACAAAGCCTAAGTAAACATGATTAGATGCTTTATAGATTACTTGCTTAGTTTGTGTTTTGAATCCCAAAAGCTGTTTCTTATTTTGGTTGAGGGATTAAATACAATATACTGTACTTGCATATTGAATTTAGTACATTTAAAGAAGCACAGAGACTGTTTTGATCATTTAGTTAAATATTACAAATCATTTCTAAGTATCCAGAAATGTTACAGTATATACATACTGGGAAATATGCAACTTCCTTATTTTCTGTAACTTCATTTATTCGAATGAAGCAGAAAAGTCAAAATAGATGGCCACTGGATAGAAAACAGCATTGGAAGAATACCATCTGATAGCCCGGGTGTTATTAAAAACCATCAAAAATGCTTCTGGTTAGGCCATGTCTTTTAAACACCTTCAGCTGTATTTCTTTTAATGAAGAATGAGTTGTACTAATCTAAAAATCTGGCTAATATAGTACAACTCCACTAAGTATCATGCTGGATCTCTGTAAGCAGCAAGAATACTGTAGCTTGAACTGTACCTGAGCTCTATATGTAAATAAAACAACAACCTTGTTTTCAAAAGGTTTGGGATCCAGCACTGTTCTGGCAGTGAAGGTGTCTGTCTCCTTTCGGTGACCTCCTACGTGGTACTGAGATAGTTTGTTTAGTTGACTGAATTCCTGATATTTTGCCCAGAGAGTTCTGTGGAAGGGAAAAGCAATGTTTTTTTAACTTGATGAGTGAAGCTTTGCATACTTCAAGCCACAAACAAAGATATCTTTATCAACATGAAGAACATAAATATCTTTTAAAGATACAGTAAAAGAACCTTTTTTTGGTCCATCTGATTTGACAGAACAAGATCTCCAGTTTTTCCATCCTTCCATTTTCTAACAGCTTTATCCAATAAAGGGTCGCAGGGGGCTGGAAGCTATCCTGTCAAGCAACAAGCTCAAAGCAAGATACACAACGGACAAGACAGCAATCCATCGCAAGGTAATGCACACTTACACCAGGGTCAATTTTCAATTTTCCAAGATGCCCATTAACCTTCCAGTATGTCTTTGAACTGTTGGGGGAAACCAGAGTATCCAAAGGAATCTACAGTTTGTGTGTTTCTCATTTTAAATAGGGCATATAAGCTTTCACGGAACAAGAAGTTAATTCCATGCTGAAAAAATAAAAGAAGAAAAGTGTTTAAGATGTAGGGCCCTCTTCAGGAGTATATTTAGGTAAAATAACTATAATTTTGTTTACAAAGTGTCTTCCATGATGCAGTTTGTCAAAGTCCTTCACACAATAAAGCATAAATACACCTTGAATTTATGTAAAATTAAATGCAGAACAAAAAAAGGTTTAAAGGAATAATAAAAATAAAATGTATGTTAGAAGGTTATGTAATAAAATGTATGTATTGATTGTAAACAGATGAAAACAGAATCTCTAATGGAAGTGGTATAACAGAAAACACCTTTTTCCTTTTTTATATAGATGCCAGTCTAGACCATAATTCTGACAGGGAAGCTCAGAATACATTCATACAGTCATTTGTAAAATACAAATTTATCAGATTTCCTTAAAACCTGCTATACAGGGCTTAATAGCGAGCAAACATACAGTACAATCCCTTTTTTACATTTTAAATAAACCAACAATGCTATTTCAAAACTTAAATGCAGAGAAAACTTGTGACACTTGTCAGAAACATAAGAGTCACCACTATTTCTATTTGAAAGAACTTGGAGCAAGCATTATGATACAGTTAAACAGCTCCAAGTTATTAAAGAGAAATGTTGCTGAAAATATCCTGTTTATGACAGAGGGAGTGAAGACAGATGAAGCAGCTGTTGAAATACAGTAGGTAGCCCCTGCTCTCTACTGGTGAGGATAGGCAGGTTAAAGCAGAACTTGGCAAGAGATGATCTCTGCTCTGTTGACAGTTCTGAATATTCTAGCAGTTTTTACGGGCATTGTGCAGAAAATCAGTAATTATTATAGGGCTCAGCACTAAAGTGGATGAAGCAGCACTGGGTGAAGCTTATGGGAGGTAACAAATTACAGGTCAAGAGATCTCAGATTATCCTGCAGCTTAAAGGATAAAAACGCTTTTATTATTATGCAGTTCCTGTACAATTTGGGAGTGGTTGTGAAGACCCAGTGTAGTGTCCTTAAGGAGTTAGGAAGGCAGGAAGGATAAGGAGTAGCTGGGAAAAGATAAGCTGACTGAACTGACTGTTGCATCGAAGGAGTCAGTGCCAGGACATTAGCATCACTCTGAGGCCATCTGACGGTCACATGGACGACAGCTCACAGAGAGGCAGGGGTTGCACAATGTTTGCCCTGGAGATGAATTCACAATTAGAATGTAATATATATGGTCCATGGAGAGAACTAACTGATTCTTTTACGCAATAGGCAATGGAGACAGAAAGTTTCTTTATCTGGAACTTGTAGCAGTAGTGGAGATCAGAAAATGAGCCTGTGGAAATTTCCAGTATTATCATATTAAGTCTTTCCTCTTTTAATTACTTCTAACATTCAAATACAGCAAATAGGCCAAAAGTTATTTGCCTCAGCTTTCCTTCCAAAGGCTTTAAGGATATAAGCTTCAAGGCCATGCTGTAATTACTGGTAGTCTCTATTACTAGAGATTCACCTCACTTGCTTAGCAGTACAAAGCATAAGAGTGAGGCTTACTTTACTGAGATCTGTCTTAAATCAAAAACAGGGACTAAGAACTATGTTTACCAGCTCTTTGGGGTTTCAGAGGAAACATAAGGGCTTACCCCAGCATTTGTTGAATTTACATGTGTTTATAAAAAGAAAGATCACTGAGTGACTCCTCAAGAGGAAGACAAATATTACACCATGGTGATGAGAAAAGAGGAAGTCTGCCCATGGGTCTGATGTCCTGTGAGCATGGTGATAGCTATCGGTTTGTGCTGATGAAAGTGGACTTAAGTGCTGCTGTGAGACAGGAAAGACCTCATTAGGCAGAAAATCTATTTCTAGAATTTGCAGTCATGTTTTTGAACGAGTGGAGCACTTGAAAGAATCTACAAGTGCTGGCAGAATAGGACAATAATTACAACATGTAGAGAGTTCAAAATTCTAGTAACAAATGAGCCTGACAGCCTGTGCAGACAAAATCTGAAGCAAGTAATGTTACCTTTTATATGTGTTACTCTATGAAGTCTGACTGCTGCCTGCTTTTAATTAAGAGAAGTTTTAAGACATTTTCTTGATTGCTACAGGTATAATTAAATATATTTTACATTTTTCAAGGAAAAGTAATCAATATCAATTGATAAAAATAATGTCAGATTTAATTATATTAAATATAAACAAGCACATAGACAAATATACACCCAGTATACAATATAAAAGTATCAAAAGCAATAGAGTAATGAGGCAGATAAGAAATACACTTCTTAAATTTTATTTGGATAAGCAAAATAAAGTCAAATATTTCTAAACTAAAGAGAACATTATGCTAGTAAAATGTACCCCTCCCCCAAAGGATAAACACATTCATATAAAATACATATGGTAACACTATTCTGTATAGAATGAGGACATTTCAAACGGCAACATCAATACTTACTAGAAACAGCTGTGCAACAGTTCCAAGAGGGTGTTTCTGTGATGCAATCGATCTTACCTTACAAGATGTCACTAAATGTTCTGTGGCACTGAGATCAGGTGATTCATTCTGAGGTTTGTTTTATCTCTCAGAATGCCATGAAGCAGCCTGGCTCAGCAAGGGAACATGGCGATCATACATTATAGCCAACCTCAGTACAACAAGTGTTGCACATAATCGAATAGTACATAGAAAGATGCCACCAGTGTGAGCAAGAGAAACACACTGCTTTTATCATAACACGCAGAGATCACTGCAGTGCATGGCATTCTTTCTGTGTAACATTAAATCATTATCACTATAATATAATTGTCTTTCACATAGATTGAAGGAGGTGCACAACTCTCAAAATTCCCCTTTAATATGTTGGAAGAATCACAAACAACTGTCCATTTGAGATTGGATTTGTGTGGTTAATTAATTAATTTGTTATGGCTCGCTGCCTCTTTAAAACTACTGAAAAGAAACTATGACAAAGACTTTTGTTATTATTTTTTAACTTAATCTATTATAATTAAACTTTAAAAATGTACAGAATATTTTTTGTTGTACATGATGCATCATTATATATTATGAAATATGCCTATATACTGTACATTCTTCTTTGTTTTCAGTTCTTCAACTGTTGAAGAAAAAAAAATGAATCTGAAAATTGCATTTGGTATATCATTTGCCCAAAAAGAAGCCTTATTTAAAAATATAAAGGTTTTATAGTTCTCAAAGTGACACCACAAGTCAAAAGTAAGGAATTAAAATAGTTTCCAGATGGATCTAGTTTCTTTAGATAAGGCAGCTGAACCACTGAAGGTGACACCTACGAAGAGAGCAAAAAAAAAAGCAGAAGGAAAGTAAATCACCAAAATAGTAAAAACACAACAAAAAAAATCACATAGTTTATCTTTCCGACATGAATTGCAAAGAGCAAGCCGATCAAAGATTTAAAGAATGTCAGTAACAACCTTCACATATTTCTGTAAAACATAGCAGTCTAAAAGAGAAGAAGAAAAGGTCAGTCTCTATAATCTCACAGTGTTATGATCATAACAGGACCAATATAGATTCTAACAATAATTTGACAAAAATTACGTTATACTTATTTTCAATTCAACGGATCCCACAGGGTTTTAGTTATAAGAGGGGACCCACTTTGTCCAACTCTGCAGTGCAGCACCAGTATCAGTGAAGTACAGAGCCCTCGTGCCCCAGAAGCTCCACTACATAGTAGATCAGGTGGAGAAGAGAAAAACTGCTTCTCCAAATTAAATAAAAGTGGACATTTTATTGAGGCCCTGAGTGCAATTAAGCCAAGACACCAGAATTAACCCTTACTGCTGACAAAAGTGCCATTATATCTTAAATGAATTCATTGGTCAGGTCTGGACCAAATTAAGCCAGGACCTTCGTTTAACATCTTGGCCAAAGGTTTGCGACACTTCAAGGTGGTTGAAGTGGTTTTCCATCTTGGCACTGAAGAGTGCCAACCTTCAGTGCAGGTAGTGCTTTCGTTATGAGATTTTCTTATTAAGGAAAGCTAATCTTTTTTCCCAGCAATTAACATCTTGCAGAAAAAGCTATTTCCATTATTAGAAATGTTATTCTAGCTAACACAGCAATTACACTTATGTTAATATGGAATAAAGGTGAATATTGAAATAAGTGCCAAGCAGAATGTACGAAAAATCTGAGTCGCCCAAGTTGTAGAATTCCTATTTCAGTAGTTTGGTCATATCAAATTAATGCGAAATGGCACCAAACATTATTAGTATAACAAAGTTAAATACTATTTGAAGTAATTAGCCTAACTTGAAATGACAACGTGATTGTAAGACTGACTGGACCTCTCTCTCTTTTTGGATGAATGAGCCAGGGAGCTGATGCAAGAATGAACATGGGGTGGAGGGAAGCAAGTGAAAAAACACGTACTAAGGTGCTCATGAGGTGAAGAAGGTGTAAGAGAGTGAAAATGGGCCAGATTAGAATGACCTCATCAAGAAGATCTTACTAAAAACTCCATTATTTGGAACTGCAATCTGTTTTGAAGATTAATTATACAATTTCATATTTTTATTAAAATAAAAAATGTGGTGAGCGTAAAAGGTTTAAATTAGCTTATTATGTATTATGTATCTAAAGCGAAAAAAGCACTGACAATTAGAAATGCTTGTCAGATAAAATGCTCACAAGAATCAGCATTACATATATTAATGTTGAAGACACTGTACTGTACACTTCATTTGTAGCTAAGAGCATATCAATTGGTAACTTGCAAATTTAGATTTTATTTTACAGTTCATTCAGTCTCCCCATGCAGAGTAAATTCAGAATGCTAGAAAAGAGATGCTTTTCTGTGCATCTCCATGGATTTAAACAGTTCTTTTCAAACTTTGAATATTTTCCAGCAATCTGAGTGTCCAAAGGCAATGCGTCAATACAATGAGTAAGATTAGCAAAATACATCAGTATTTGTTTTAACTCTGTAGCAGACTAGCTAGTATATCTAATTTAGACTATTAAAATCAATAAAATGTAACTATTTTCTCTTAACATTCATTCATTATATATATATAGAATGTTATATGTTAATGAGTTTGAAAAAATAAATGACAAAATATTGTTAATGTTGTAATTGTTTTATGTTATGTACAGCAGAAGACATACTGTACATGTGTGACACTTAAAGATGGTTTAATGTTGTGCTCTTTCTTTCGGTTTTTCAGCATGGAATTAACCTTTACTAGCTTCTAGTTGTGGAGTAAATATTGATCCACTTCCATCAGCAATGAACTGTTACATGCTTATGATTATTGCTCAAATCACCCTCTTTACAGTACACAAATTTGTTTATCCCAAGGATTGTGCTAAGACTCCCTAAGATGCCTCTTTCAAAATTCAACTAAAGGACACTAGTAAATATTGTACAATAAGTATAATCAGATTCAAAGCTGTGCTCACTTCAGTGACTAGCAGTAGTTCTAAAACATTCCAAAATTGCAGGTGCTACTTACAGTATTTTGCCCAGACTTTGAGTTCAAGAATTGGTTGATATGATATCTGCACTAATGTTTTGCCCAGTAATCAAAATCTGGTCCTAGGAATTATAATGGACAATTACACTTTTGTCAAACACTTATTTTCTCCTTTGTAATTAACGTTTATGTTGAAACCCTCAATTAAATAATTTTAACATGTCACAAGTGTTCAGCTTTACTTCACCCTACATATTTCCTTAAAGAATGTATTAAAAATGATATAATAGAGATTCAGAACAAGTTCTGTAATTTTACATGAATATTGTAGTAAGAATCATGTGTTACAGTGATGACTAGCTTTTCATTGCCAAATACTGCAAGTAATAGTCTCAGTTTCATTAATGTCTTATCCCATCCTATACTTATTCATTATTTTCCTCATGTCATACACAACCTGACAAATTTCTCAACACAAAATTAAGGAATTATTTTCAAATAACAAATCTTAAGTATTTCCCATCTGCCGTTTTATGCCTCTATGAATCATACAATGACTTGTGATAAATACTTATTATTGTTTAACTAAAAAATGTATTTTATATTTTATAAAGGTGTATGTAATGATAACAATACTATTCTTAAATATTTTGAAGCTACTACAGTTCTTAAAGATCATTGAAAATATCACACAATAGCACTGAGTCTTTCTTCTTGAGACAAAATTGCAAGGAAGCCAAGTAATAAAAACAAAAGAAACAGAAAGTCCTTAGTGCTTCCTTTTCAAAAACTTGCTTTCCCTTGTCCTTTGTAGGAACATCACACCATTCAAGTAATGTCACTGCCACAGAGACTGGCCACACTCCACAGAGACTATAAAAAAGTTTCAGGAAACGCAGAAGGAAAAAATACTAAACTTAAAAACTTTCAACAATAGTCCAAACAACATCTGTCAACAGCAGTTATTAAACAGCCTTTATCTTTGAAGCATTGTAAACAAATGTTAATTGAGAACTGGGCAATGTAGAGGTTATCGGGAGACATTCACTGGAAAAAAATACAAAATAAATAAACAGGAAAAAGAAACTTATAAGCTATCTATGCATTATCAATACAACATAGAGTTTTGAAAATATATTCCTATCAGATAACCACAGAAGATTAATATTTTTTCTTTGAATAGGGACCTCTTTTTTATTTCAATTGTCTCATTCAGTGTTAGAAAAATGTGAAAAAATTAAGGTTTTTACTCACTTTTTGAAGGTCTAATAGTAGACACACTTTTCAGAAAAGTTACAAGGTTTCTAAGACAAATGCATAACATCAAATAATTAATCTGTTATTAAGTGGCATAAAAAAGTTAAAATGTAAAACATTAAATTATGTTAATCTGAATAAATCAGAGTAAAAAAGCACAACACGACATATAATGTTTATGTAACACAGCCTCCAGAATGACTTTGTCATCTTTATTTATGCAATAAGGTCGTTCCAAGCAGCTTGAAGTCTGGAACTGACAACTTGGCTACACATCAAAATAAAAATGTTTCTCAACTTGATTTTCTTTTTTATCTTTTTATTTTTGTTTGCGAAAAAAAAGCAATGCAACAATATCAGCTTTCTTCTTGATAGGTCTTGACTAAAAAATAATTAGTTATCACTTATTTGGGGTATACTGTAGGTCTTAGAAACATTGTCATTTGTCTGACCAGATGAGAATCAGGTTGTCAGAGATAAACAACTTTGATCATTGTAAATGTTGGCAAGTTTGCACAATCATTTTAGGTAAAGGGAAAATTCCTTTTTTGTTCACCCACTGTGAAAAAATATATGCCTTTTGGGTGAACATACCTCATTTTCAAGCACCTCTTCTTCTTTGTATCAAGCTAACAAGCAAACACAGAACAGTTTTAAAACCCTAATATGTCCATTAATGTACAGGTCTAAAGAGTTAAATGATCAATTACTGGTCTAAAGAGTAAAAATCATCAATAATAATCACCATTTATAAACTAAAAGAATGTATTCCAGAGACACACTCCAATTTAACATGAAGCTATTTTGATCAATGCTGGGATGGCTTATTAAACAGGTCATATTATCAATGTGTTTTTCAACACCATCTCTTTTCTGTGCCAGTCACCAAGACAACAGATCAATAGAATAAAAAATAATCTGCAGTACACACAATACATCCCATTTTAATTGTTAAAAATGTCTGGCATTTATTTTCTTTGGTTGCATTTTACCTGCAAGATTTCCACTAAAATGGTACACATCCATGTCTTCAAACAATGATATGATTACTGTATGTATGCATTGTAAAGGGTAACAATGGAGTGTGATCTACAGTTACTTCATAGTAACATGTATTTAAAGGCAGGTGTGATTTGCTTTTTTAATGTTTCCAATATTTTTGACATCCCTGGTACTGTATTCATAATGCAAAACCCATGTTGTATATGAGGTAGTCACTCTTTCATTGTGAAGTACAGTCAGGGCCTAGACGACTGTCTTGTAGGATCATTTTGGTTGGTCTTGATAGTAATTTTAAAGGTCATCTGTGTTCCAAGAAACAAATCACGTGTTTGACCATTAATATTAAATGTGAAAAAGACTAGCACAGTGCAGCTAGATGTCAGTTTTCTCATGGGTTGTTGTTGTATTAAGGATATTATGATGTATTTCAGAAAGTAGATGTTATTAATTAAATTTTATTCTTTGTCTTATGTTGAATTGTATATAGTGCGTTGAAGGAAAATTAAGTAAATGGTTTCCCAAGATATAATCTAAACTGACAGTTGGATTTCCATTGAGTTGTTCTGCATGAGGACATACTGTAAGTCTAGAATTCTATCTTATTCTCAAAATGCAGATATTTGTTATCTTTACTTCTATTCATTTAGAGAGCCCCAAAGCAAAACTTCACAACAATATTACTGTGTGTATAGTTTTGATATCTACAATTTACAAAAATTAACCAGATTAATAAATTCACAGGCTTTAAAAAGCATCAAAATGTGTATTAACAGAATTATAACACAAGTTACAACATCGAAATTCATGAAGAGGGTTAAATCCTAACATAATCCTTTATGTTAAATTAAAGATTAAAACAACATTTTAGTTATAGGGTACAAATAAACACTAATGCGCCGTGTTGTTTTCTTTAAATAATTATTCCATGTCCAACTTCAAAACAAAGCACGAGTCATACCTCAATGTTTCCAGTTAACACTAGTTAAAATCAAAGCCTTTGCTTCAGTGAAACAAAATGAGCATTTTTATTTGATTTCTGATTTAATTGTGTCGTAATGTTGGGCAATGAACGGAAGAGATCAAAGTTGCAAAAATCTTGTATTCTTGGAATTCTACTGTATAATAGCATTTTTTTAATGTCAAAATTATATGATAGGGTTCGTGCTCATTGTACTGTTCATTTAATTTAAGCTCAAATGTTGTAAGGTATGATCTTTGAAACAGCACAAGTGATTAATTACCACATAATTGTGCCAGCACTATGGGACTAATAATTACTTAATATGTATAGTATATAATTATTACTTAATATGTATAGGTGGTTTTAGGAAAAATTGCATTATAATCTGTTGAATTGCTGCAATTTCTCTAAATAATATACAATGCGTACAGTGTTTACTGTTTACTAAAATAGTAGAAATGCAGGTATACAGTAGGTTCAAAATACATATTACACAGAATTAAGTTAGATTTAAATTGGCTAAAAGGGTGACAAGATGGTTAGTACTGCTGCTTTACAGGTTCTGGGTTTAATTACAGACACCTGTCTGTGTAGAGTTTGCATATTCTCCCCATGTTAACATGGGTTTTCACTGAGTGCTTCCAAAAACGTACAGGGGACATTTGATTGGCATAGATAATATATTATCTATTCTAGAATTTCCTCATGTGAAAGGCAGCAATACCCCCCAGTGTGGGACAGTACAAAGAGAAAGTCAGGTTTCTTGTATGAAACTTGGCATTGACATTATTAACAAATATATTGACAAATTATTTTTTTCTAAAAAGAAATGTCTTAATTTGTGTAGTGTGGGACAAGGTTTATTCAAAATACAGTGGGTACCTCCATATACAGTAAATAATCACTGCCTGTTATAGACCAGCAAAGGTGTTGTACACACTGCACAGGGATGTTCTTCCACTCAAGATCTAAATTCCAGATCAGCAGTGTTATTTTCAGTGCTTAACTGCATTAAGAACCTGTAATGCCCTGGTCCAGAGTTGTCTCCAGATGAATATAAGAAGTTTTGGCTGAACTTTGCTTTTCAGGGATGAGCAAGATTGCAATGAAAGATTAAGGGATTATGTTGGCATAACTTGTTGATTATGCTTGTGAAAACAGATAAAGTATAAGTCTGTTATAGCATGATCAGCATAACTGCAGACAAATTTCCATTGATAGCAACATGTCATTTCCTGAAGTTAGCATTATCAGCTCCCAGAGACAGTACTGCTGCCAAAACACTGTTGCTCCTAATAACATCCTCTAAACTGCATTAGCATTAGAATTGCATAATTTATTGGTAGGAATGAAAATATGTTTCCAATACGTTCCAGTATGTAACGTTCCATTCAATAGTGGGAATCCTGGAATATTACTAGCAGACAAATTGGGGGAAATTACTTTTTAAAAGTACTGACATAAATTATTTGTGAAAAGGATTACTTAATTAATGTTTGAAGGAAAGAGAAAGAGGAAAATGTGATTTACAATATCTAATGTTACTAACTAAAGTAACAGTTCAATGCAATTTTGAACTAAATATTTGAAAATCAATACCTTAAATGATCACTGTAAATAAATACTTTCAAACAGCAATTTTCCACACCACTTCAAGAATAGACATACTTTAACTCTAGATAAGGATTGATGTATTAAAGGCTATATGTTATGTCTCTGTGCTAACCTGGGGTGTGCAGTGGCTGCAGTACAGGAGAATATCTGGCCCAGAATGAACCACAGGTGACAGGTGGAAGAAAACTTAAAGCACCATGATTACAGTTGGGACAGCTGGTATAGAGTACATAGTCAATCTAAGAGCTCAGTCAAGGATACTAGAGGAGGTTAAGATAGCAGCCACAGGGTGCAAGCTGGAAGTTTCAAGGGTATTATAGTACCCTCCACTCAACAGGTGACATCTGCATGCCTGACACAGATTCTTCAGGTACCAGTTATGAAAGAACCAGACGTGGGGCCTGAAGCTCCCTGGCTAGAACCTCTAGCTAGGTCTTCTCTTCTTGTGCATGCCTTCTACAATACACCAGGCACTGCAGACTTCCCTGGACCTGCTGGAAGTCTTGAATGTTCTGGTGCATGTATTCAAGAGATTCTTCAACCGAGGGAGACAAGGGTTGAATATGTTCTAGTACAATTTTGGTGGTCAGCACATGCATTAGCAACGATATGTGGGAGGCTGAGAAGTGCTTTCTGAGCTGGCAGGGAAGAGCAAGCTGGTTGGTGACAGCATTTATCCTTTTCTTGATAAAGTAGAGGATAAACTGTGGAGCCAACTTCCAGGAAGTCTGAAAACAACCAGACATGTTGCCCAGGTCTCAGGGGAGGAGGAGTTACCATAACTAGTTACCATAGCGGCATGGGGGTGAGAGATGGAATTTGCACAGGTATTAGAATATGGTAGTGTTACAGCCAAGATTATCACCCTTAGTCTATTCAATGGGAACTCTCACCTTGCCTATGAATAAATTCTGCTAGCAGGCATAATGAAACTGAATTGAATAACATTCCAATTACTGCCACTCACATTTAAGGAACTTTGGCCTTCTTTTAGTTTCCAAGTCTCCAAACACTAGAAGCTTGTTTTCTGTCCTCTTAGTCCAAGACGGAGGTGAGAATTCACAATATTCACAATACTTGATATTTTGGAATGGAGCAGCTCTGTGATAAGTGTAGCATGACCCCCGATGGGATTCAATCAAGGCCGCAGCTCCAACTTTAGAGCCACACTTTCCGTAATTCTTCCACAGGAAAATGGGATGCTTGTCCTAACTAATTTTAATGTAGTAATTCTCTATTTGCATTAATTGATCTCCCAGAACTGCTATAGGGTCACAGGAACACTCTACAGCATGTGTATGGACTCCATGAACTGTGTAGATTACAATGAAGAAGGTTTTTGTGCTGTCTAGATCGTAGTGTATAGAATAGTAATTATAACATCTTATATTTTGGGGGGATTCACAGATATAATTGTTCTTCACTGTGGATGGTAATGTTTATGAAAATAAATTTTAAAAATACCAGATTTAAGAAACATTCAAAAAGCAATGATTTAGACTTTTTGATGTTTTATATACTGTGCATCAGCTCCATACATGCAGAATTGTTTGAAACTGTCAGTCCACTTTGCTCATTAAACACACATACTCTACAGTAAGCAGAAATTGTTTGTGTGCAAGCAATCTACAGTGTAGCCACCTTTTAAACACAGAATTTAGTTGTGCTTTAGTTGTCTTATGTCTTAATAGAGTCAAAGTACCTTGCCAGCTTGTTGAAGATCCAATTAAAATTAAAAACCTTAAAGTGTCTCTTTAGTCTTAAATTGTACTGTTGATGCCTGCTTGACAAACAGTAGTTTACATTTATTAATGTCCATAGCATGAAAACATAAATGCATTTCTTTTTAATTCCAGTTCTTCAGAATATGAATTTTAAATGTGCTAATTTACTTTGGCAGCATACATCCATCTAATTTTTTGAGAAAATCAATGTTCCATGTATAGTTAGCAATTAACCTACCTTAAGCTTGTTTCTTCCTTCTTTCTTTTCCAGTCTTATGAATAACTAGAAAGAGACAATGCTGGAGCCGAACCAGCAAATGACAGCTTATTAGCTCTATGTAGTGAAATCACAATGGGGAGTCTGAGTGTTGAATAAAGCCAAGCTAAACTTGAAAAAGAAAGTCACAGCTTATTGAACACAGGTTTTCTCCAGCCATTAATCACCGGAAATATATATATCACTCAGGATCGCATAGAGGTTTCTGCCACTTTCTGCATCATTATGCTATAGACTTTTGCTTTCCTAAAAAGCAAGGATAAAGAGAGACTGTTTTTGTACTATATGCATAGCTATTAATTATATAGCTCTCATTTATAAGGACCGAGTAATATTTTTATTCATCTGACCACTACAAGTGGTGATAATAGTTCAGTAATTTAAGTAACATACATCAAAAGACTTACACCAATACTATGATTTCCATTAAACATTGAAGGTTGAAACCCTATGTTAAATATAGTCTTTACTTAACATTTAAGAAGCAAACAACGACAATGGCACTAATTGGGCTAACAAAAAGTGGCAAGACGCGTGGAATAATAACAACCACAGACTGAAACAACTTATTGACAAAGTATCCAACAAACCCGCTGGAAATGACCTACCCAGACAAGCCTGGGTCAAGCTGAACCGACTAAAAACCGGACATGGCCGTTTCCGGGCCACCCTACACAAGTGGGATCTCACTGATTACCCAACTTGTGAATGCGGCGATGGCAAGGAGCAGACAGCCGACCACATCCTATACTCCTGCCCTCGCTTCAGATGTCCCGGCAACTTTATCGATTTGGATGATGCCAGCCGCGACTGGCTGAGGCACCTGACTGTGACAAGATAACTATGTACTGTAACTTCTGCATGTTACGCTCATACGAATATATATACTTAACATTTGATTTTAACAGTACACTCAAGCTCAATAATACTGTAGTGATTCTACACTCAGGCCAGGATCCGTGGGACACTGAGCCATTGGATCTATGGAAATTGTATGGGTTGTGGTCAACAAGAGATGCTTTTCTCTGATAGTAGGGGTCTTGAAATAAGGATTCTAACAGAAGAAACTGCTAATCTTTTAAACCCTTGTACTGTAAATCAATAATAATTACTTTGTTTTATATAGCACTTTCAGAAGCAACTTCTCTAACTGCTTTACAGTAAATGTTACATAAATTATTCACAAGGATAGGAAATAAAATTACATGTAGCAGAATAAATACAAGGGATTACAAAAGAAGTAGAAGATGCAAGGTGCAGGCAGAGACACCGATTAAATATAAATCTTTCTGAAGAAGGTTTTGAGTCTGGAACTAAATGCCCTCAGCGTAGGTGACTCTGTTTTCCTTGAGGAGAGAAATCCAGAGCTTTGGGGTATAAAAGGAGAATGTCACCCATATAATGTAAACTAGCTTGGGGGACAACCAGGAAATCAGAATCAGATGAATGAAGGTTGCAAGGTGGGGAATACAAAGGAACTAAATCAAATAGGTATTGTACCGAGGTGAGAAGCCATGTAGAGCCTTATAGGTAAGCATGAGGATTTTGAAGTCAACATGAAACCTGAAAGGAGGCTAGTGAAAAGACTCCAGGACAGGAATGTGACCTGTTGCACGTGGCCTGTGATACAGCCTGGTTAGGATTCTGGCTGCCCAATTCTGGACTTACTGAAGTTTGTTCTGCTTCAGTCAAAGCCAACATAACATATTAACATAACAGTCTGGTGATATTTCTGAGATGGAAGAATTACATTTATACAATATTTTTCACATGTGCGTCAAGCGTCAAGCCTGGATCAAATATCAATTCTTCAAGACTGAAATTAAAGTACAGTGCCATCCACAGATAGGGTTACTGTGTTTGCTTTACATAGCTGATGGGAGGTGCAGAGAAGCATGACTTTAGTCTTGTTGCATCAAATGTTTTAGAGACGCATTCAAAGAGTGCAGAAACAGCTACTTCAGTGGTAGGTTTAGTATGGATGTGTATTTGAATATCATCAGCATAGAAATGGTTATTCAGACCATGTGATTTTAATAATTGACAAAGTGGGATCATGTAAATACTGAATAGTAGGGGCCCGGTATCAAGCCACGAGGAAGACTTAACAAATCCAACTTCAGAACTGAAACTCTAAGAGAGATAAAGTGTTGGCAATCGGTATGGTAAGTTTTGAACCAGTTAAGAGGAGAAATTGCAAACAGTCTCAAGATGAGAAAGTAAGATGTTGTGATTAATGCTGTCAAAACCAGTATTAGGGCATGGGAGAATAAGGATAGATAGAGAACTGGAATCAATGCACCTTGGGGCAACCTTGTTGTGAAAGGCGCTATATAAAAATAAATTTAGTTCTCTGGAACCAACATGGCATACATGTGAGCTGCTTGTACTACTGTTTTTCAGAAAAATGAAGAATAGCCATAGGTTAATAACAGGTTAGCTGTCGGGAAAAATCACATGCATTTAAATTCAGGTCAATTTACCCCTCCATCCATAGGTAACTTGATAAATTCTGGTTTGAAAAAGGTTTGTGCAGGGATCTGTCAGTAGATTGTAGGCTTTACATCAATAAATTATTTTACATAGTCACAACAGAATTTCTGGTCTGATGATATGTTTTTAAAGTGAATGCTTCTTTTATTTCATTACAAGATTTTATCAGCTCAGCTATCAGCAACCGGGAAATTGACTATGAAGTCATGGTTTCATGGTTTGATGTCATAAACAACTAATTTTTGAATGTTTATAATAATCAGATTAATAAAAAAATATCACGTAATTACAATATAGGATCCTTTTTACACGAGAGATTCTAAAGCATTCGGACAGAGACTAAGATGTTATTGCTGAACCTTTGTTTTTGGATTATTTTAAGATATTTGTTTCTTTACAGTAAGTCCCCTCATCCCTTCCCAGTTGGGATTCAACAGTTCTTTGCATGCCACTACCAACTTCCTACCAGCACAAGATTTCAAAATCTTTGAATTTCAAAATTAGTGTCTGTTAGCTTTAGTTTCTGAATTGTCAAACAGTTAACCTAATTATTTTCATAAATATTTATATGCTAAGATTTTTCATTTTTTCAGAATGTATTCAAAAGTTCTTTAACTGTTGATTATTCAAAACATTCACTTCATGAAAGATACATGTACTGTACCTATAAAACACCTTGAAGCCTAGTAAGAAGTATTACAATCCTACAGTTAATTAAACAATTAGGTCAGCAATGTGATTGACAGCTTGATTTGAACAAAAACCATAAGAAACTAGGCCCTCAAGGTACTTATATACTCCTTCTATATACTTAGAATGTCTTTTTGCATTCTTAAACTTTTGAGTCCACTAGTCAAAATTCCTGATCCCAAATTCCATTTGAACAAATAGTGCTATACTTCCCCCTCTTCTATCTTTCCTGTATATCCATATCAGTATAAATCCAAAAGTGTTGCATTTATATCAATGTCTTTCTGTTATCCATGCATCTTTCTGTTATTTCTCTGATTCCAATAATATTTGTTTTCTAATGTACAGTAGTAGATTCTACAGTATATAATGCATTTTGTTCCTTAAGCTCTCACTATTTCAGTATACTGTACAGTATGAACTGCAAAGGAACAAGTAATAGGTTTATTCCGTGCTGAAAAAAGCATGGAATAAACCTATTACTTGTTCCTTTGCAGCCTACGCATGCTGAACTACAGTATGAACTGTCTGGTCCATTGTTTTTTTTTCCTAGGCATCTCTTTTTTACTTTATTATGCGTTAAGATTTTCTTTGGCTTCCCCCCTTCCATTTTAGTTGAAAATTTTCTGGATTTCTTTGTGGATCCATCTTAACCATCGTTCAATCTATATTGAATTTGTATTATTCTCTTGACTGTGTTCTTCTCAGGCATTATTCTTGTATATGATTAAAATTAAAAGCTCTCCAGAACAGCTCAATAAATCACTATTCAATTCTTCAGATGTAAGTAATTTGATCTTGTCTAACAAATACTCAAGCATACTTAAATCTTTGTTCTATGTAGTCCTATCACCTCACTACCTGTTTAGTCTTGCCAAAATTGGGCATATAATTTTCAACCCAGCTTCAGACAGTAACACACCTGGTGTTGTAGGTGCTTTTAAAGAAATAAACAATAATAATACGTGAGTGACATCAATCTTTAAATGCCATAGTTTGGAAATGAAGAACCATCGCTCCAAAATTGCTTAAGCTTGTATGTTCCCACTTCTTTAACACCTGTGACTAGTTAAGTTTTCTAACTGGTTAATTTTTTAAACAGCACTCTATTTAATATAAATGTGTATTTAGGCCTGTCAGTGATTTAATTGTTCATTTTGTGCATGTTACGGTACCTGGCAATAAGACATACTGTATACTGAAGCACTGAGAAAGAAGAGGCAACTTATAAAAAAGACTGAGATATTTATATTCATACACCATTAATATCTTGTAGACAATGCCAGAAAGAAATAATTAAAAAGGCAAATAAAATGTTATTTAATACAGTTACATACAGAGTAGAAGTTAATTTAATGGCTTGTTATTTTAAAATTGTATAATACACAGGTAAAACCTTGTCTAGAATATTGCATACAATTTTGGTCAACTCAGGAAGTTATAGGAATGAGACAGATTAAAATAGCCTATCAAACCTTACCTGCATTTTTTTGGGAAGCAAGACGAAATTGGAGCACCTGGCAACCAGCCACACTTGCACAGGGGAGAACATGTAAATCCAAACAGACAGGTGCCCTAGGCCAGAACTGAACTCCGAGCTGTGAAGTAGCACTGTAAACCACTAAACCACCATGCTGCCAATATGCACAGTGCATGGAATTTGCATTTTTAAACAAAGTATCGTATCAGTACAATCTTAGGCTTAATCATAGTATATTTAGAAGTGAAAAAAACTATATGAAGTATAAACTGTAGCATAAATACCATCCAGACAGAGCTGTGATTTTATCTTTCACATTTTATTAAAATTGCAGATTTGGGCAGGCAAAATGAGCCTTCCACTCAAACCAAGGAGCCATTGTGGATATTTACTATGGCCCTACACAATAAGATATGAAACTTTGGTTGATTGTAACTAGATGATCCTACTCAACCAGAGATCTATAGAAAACAATTAAATGTACTATTCTAACTTCAACTACCCACAAATAAAAAAAAAATCTGAGAAAAAAACAAAAAATCAACTAGTTATCATTTACTGTACAATTCCATATATAATGTACATATATAGTTAGATTATTCTATGTGCAGTTCATGAATAATACATAGTGCCTCTTTATATTTTTGAATAACAGCATAATCAGTATACAGTATTACTAAAATTACATATTCAACTTCCGATACCACTTTCAAAATTCTCCCAGAATACAATACTTCTACAAAAAAAGTGCTCTGTTTCATGAAACAGGACTCAAAAATTGAATGTGATATGAAATAACAGGGCTCATTTAAATTGACACAGCTCAGCAGGGAGCAAAAACAGGTTAGCCTCACAAGGTTTTGTCTCCAAATTAAGTACAATCATTTGAAAAAAGTTTCAACAAAGCTGTTGAAATGAGTCACACTCAGCCACATCACAACATGATGAGAGCTCTTTACTGCTTTTAGCATATTGCAATTAAAAATCATTCTAATTAAAATAATGAGTTGTTTTCTGCAGTACTTGCGTTTATTGCTGACCTACTGTAGAACTGTAGGTAGCTCTTGGACAGATGTGCCTTACTGCTTGAGTGAAGATTGTCATTTAAATAGTGTGGATGGCATAAACAAATACAGAATTATCATAAAAAACATGTCAAAGTAAAGCTTAAACAAATACAGCCACCATCCAACTGTTTAAAGCAGATATAAGCAAAAATAAATCAATAATTGGTCTTATATAAACATTCTATTCTCAGATAAAAGTTCTAGAACTAACAAACTGTATGCATGGATCAGCACCTATACTACAGCATGAACTTTAATTATGAATGATGACCCAAGCTGATCTGGCTCAGGGCTCCTCTGGAACAGAAATCAGTCTCATAGACAATAAGTCTTGTAGAAAAACAATTTTAGAAGGATTCAAGCAACATCTGAACAATCAGCTAGCTTCAAGTTAAGTCACAATTAAGTACACATTTAATTGTAGTGTTTTGGCTGACTGGCAGAAGGATCTATTTTAGTATTCAGTGTCAGGAAACAGATAATATGTATACTGTATACTGTATATACAGTAGCTGCAGCTAACAAGCATATAAAATCTAATCTGTGGGTCCATGTGTCATGCATATATTTCTGTATTTTGCTCTTGAAGTCTTTTTATTGTCTTTTACTATGCTCTACTACTTTTTCCATTCTGTTATCTCAAAACCTGTTAAGTTTAGTGTTATTTTATAACATTCCTTTAAAGCATCACCTTGTATCTAAACACATCTGTATCCACATTAGAAATACAACTATGTTATTATTATTAACTATATTATATTATTTATTATTACTAAATAATCACACATCTTCAATAAGCCAAAGGCAGGGTTAATTCCTATAGATCCCAAGGATCAGTAATATTTATATTTCCAACAATGCCTCAGATTATTAGGTTATGAGGTTTTTGAACCTACATGATGCTTTAGTATAATCCAGCCATTAAAAGTTCAACCTATCAACAATTGTGTATTGTAAAGATTCAGAACAATACACAAATCAATTATTAATGATTTGTGAAATCATTAATGAATTAATTAATCATCCAGGTGGATGCTGCACATTGGTGGTGGTGGAGGGGAGTCCCTATTACCTGTAAAGCGCTTTGAATGGAGTGTCCAGAAAAGTGCTATATAAGTGTAAGCAATTATTCTTATTCTTATTCTTATTCTTATTCTTATTCTTATTCTTATTCTTATTCTTATTCTTATTCTTATTCTTATTCTTATTCTTATTCTTAATGACCAAAAACACACAGTTAATGCATCAAAGGAGAAGAAAAAACCTGAAAATCAGAATGGCCAGACCTTCAGATTTATATACAGTTGAAAAAATCAGCCACATTGTATGACAGCCAAAAAGCTGTCTTGGCCTACATTACTCACACAGTATGGTACTTCTCACTTCCAACAAAGAAGAATAGTTCTTTTTTCTAAAGAAACCAGCTTCATTTAATCAGTTCCTTAGTAGATATAAAGATGCTGTACTGAATTCCATGAAAGGGGGCAAGAAAATCCAATACAAATTAATGATTATCACTGATGAAAATAGTGTGGAACTAAATCAATGACAGACACTGAAGAAGATAGGTAACAGTGTGATGGACTTATCTTATGACATATTATAGACGCTAGTGCCATACATCTTCCACTTGTTCAAAATTGTCTTAATAGTACCAATGTCGGGATTTGTACCTTTCCACAACTTTGTCCCTGAGTTCTTTCGAAAGGTTTCATGGTTGAGTCTTTTGCCAGGCCAATTATCCTGGTGTTTGGCAATTTATTACACCTGAGCTAATCTATTACAAGGGAGATGGACATGTATCCAACCAAGCTGTTAAATTCATGTTCTAAAATATGGTAGTAGATTTTTTTCATGTTGAAGTTGTTTGAAAGGGTGTGTAGATAAATGGAAAACAAATTAAATGTGTTTTACTAATTTACTGTTTCACTTAAATTCGCAGTGTTCACACAAAATGGTTTCAAAGTGTGAATCAATTGCAATGTACTGTAGGACAAAAATACAGTAACCGACAGAATGCCATCAGCATGAAATGGCAAAATGTTCAAATACAGACAGTGGAGAAGGAGACAATTAGGAAGCATTGAAGCAGACACTGGTTGCCAGGACATAACAAAATTAACAGACCTTACGTAATGGCATGTGGAGAACTGTGGGGATGTTGAGCCAGTTTGGACCAGACCTTGGAAAAAGGGGAGCAGGAAAACAAAGAGGTGATAGAGTGACATGACACCTGGAAATCTGCATTCTGACGGTTCTCAAACAACCTACAGTATATTGTTAATGCCAAGCTTCTTCCTGATAATCAGCTGGACACACCTGCCCCTGACTAAGACAATGGTAACCCCCACTGAGTGGAATTGACTAGCAAAAAAAGGGCTTCAAAAGTCCCAGTCAAGAGAGAAATAAGGTCTTCTGGAGAAGGAAAGATTATGAGAGAGATTGCAGCGATTGGATCCAGAAGAAGGCTTAATTTGAAGACCAGGGACTGGGAGCAGTGAAGGAAAGCCCAAGAATTGTCTTCTTCCCCCCATTTCCCAAAACTGGACATAGACACGAACAGGGTAGATGCGGGAAACACTAGAGAAACATTGTGTGGTGTAAGTAGGAATGTCAGGTTACCCACCGGAGCTGGTTCCAGAGAATGGTAATGCTAGACTGTTTATTTGGGATTTGGGACTAGTCAATGAGTAAGCCATTTCATGTGCTCTATGTGTTGGCAAACATTCCTAGGAATACTGTGTTATAGGAGTACCGTGATGTAAAGGGAGGAGTGATTACTGTAAATAAATGGACTATTATGGACCAGCAGCCATATGACCCTGCAACTAACAACTGACAACCTACTGAAGCTACGCAGGTGTGAACTTGGTCAGTACTTGGATGGGAGACCTCCTGGGTAAAACAAAGTTTGCTGCTGGAAGAGTTGTTAGTGGAGCCAACAGGAGGTGCTCACCCTGCAATCTGTCTAAGTCCTAATGCCCCAGTATAGTGAGAGGGACACTATACCGTGAAGAGGTATCTCCTTTGGATGAGATGTAAAACTGAGTTCCTGACTGTCTGTGGTCATTAAGAATCCCAGGCTGTTTCTCAAAAAGACATAGGGGCATTACCCTGGCGTCCAAATTTCCCATTGGCCATTACCAATCATGGCCTCCTAATAGTCCCCATGTATGAATTGGCTTCATTACTTTGTTGTCCTCCCCACTGAATGTTGATGTGTGGTGAGTGTTCTGATGCATTATGGCTGTTGTTGCATGGGGAGTCCCCATGACCTGTAAAGTGCTTTGACTGGAGTTTTCAGAAAAGTGCTACAGTATATAAGTGTAAGGACTTCTTCTTCTTCATATTATTATTATTGTTATTGTTAGTATGATTATTATTGTTGCTTACACTTGGCCCTGACTCTGTCAGGAACTTGCCTGCTGATTATGGGGAGCCAAATACAGGGGTTAAAACTGTAGGAGAGCTTTATTATAACAGAGAGCTTTATTTATTAGGTAGAGTTGGCTTTAATAGTTAGTAAACAAATCTTACGAACTTTGTTATATACACAAGAGCTATGAAAGGTGAGTTTTAAAGCATTTGTTAGTAGGAGTGGGATTTCATCCCACGCTTCCAGAGATACTCAAGCCTTACAGACGTTTATTTTTCTGTGCCCACTGTTTAAGACGAGCATAGTCCTTGTCTGCTTGTTTGTTTCTATTGCTCTCATTATATAATGACAAAAGTCTTGATTTTTTTAGAAGAGCAGAAACAGATCTGGGTGACTCCCCCTTACATAGCTAAACTAAATTGATTCTTTAGTGGGAATTGCGGCTTTCACTGCCTTGGGATCGCTGCCTGGGGTCCAAAGTGACGGTACTATTTGAAAATAAAAGTGGATGCTTGTGTATTGTTGACAATTACTGTATTTTATTAGGTAAGAATGGGTCTGACCTGTTTATGCTTTAATTGCTCTTATATTATTCATTAATCTGAAAAAAAGCTTTTGGAATTTTATAATCTGTAAAAGAAGAACATTAATCACATTCCTTTCAATTTCTCTGGTTCAGCATCAAGGGTGAAGCTGTCACTTTCCTCAGCTAATTAACCTTACCACTATCAACAGCAAAAAATATATATTTTGACTGAACTACTGAAATGCAGTGCATCATCAAGCAATTATCAAGAATAATTCAAGCCTAATTACAAAAGGTAGTATCACTTATTATAATGAGAACTGAATAAATGAATATGCTAAATTAATAAATAAGTGATCCAAGCTATTTAACCACAGTTATGACACAATTATGAAGAATTGATTTTTTTTATTGATGGGGAATAGTTAAGTGCACAGTATATAGTACAACTAAACTAAAGGACATTTCCACAGTGTTATTAACACAAGTTTTTTTAGAAGGCTACAGATCTGTCTTTATAATTAAATCAGAAAATACCAAAAAAGAGTTCTGAAAGAACTGAATATAGCTCATGAAAGGTCATACTTTAATGTTTATTATTTGATTCACCCATTTTCTAGGCACTCATGAAATATTTCAATTTTGACAATTGTTTATTATTTATATACAGCATTTAAATGTTTAGACCTGGAATTCTAAAGCAGTCTTAAGAAAATAATTCAGTAAAGCAAATGATCTTCGAATATCCCATGCTATTGCATTACACAGATTGTACTTAATGTGGTATTATGAATTTTGTTGGCCTTCTAGTTTGATTAATACTTCTTCTTTCTATTTTTTTGGCTTTAGATAATCAATGAAATCATAAAAAGGGTAGCCAGATGGGGGATTAAATTAGAGTCAATTGGAAAGAGATTCTTACATCTCTGTACAGCTGCTTCATGGTTTCCTTTTATGCAACAGACCACATATTGAAGATATTAGCTGTACACTGCAACATGGATTTGTGTTTTAAGTTTTAAAGCATGACTTTGTTTTTCTGGTAAAAAAACAGTTGATTGTTATTTCAGAGCTTGGCAGAACTGGTGGTAGTATTTTCAAAGGGTGCAGCTCATTTGTCTTGTTACACAAAAGAGTGATTTGAAAGGTTACAGACAGCTGAGGGACAAAGGCCTCTATTCAAAGAGGTTTTAACACATTCACTTTTTCTGATACTTTTCTTCAGAAATATTTTTAGTTTAGTCTTGCTGCTTACTCACGCTTATAACCTTTTGAAGAAGGAATCCCATCACCAAATTTATGGAAAACGTTGTTAAACCATGCCACAAAGCACCAATCTTCATAGCTCAGAATCCTATGTGTCTTAATGTCAAAAGACATATACAGTTATTGAAGATAATATTACTCCAGTACTGTACAGGAAAAATACCTCAGCACTCTTTTTTTGCATGTATCTTCTTAGAACTATTAACATATATGGATTTTGTATACGCATTAAACCTTTTTGACATTAATTGTACATTGTGCCTTTGTTGCATAAGCACTAAATAACCTAAATAATGAGAGAGATGATTGTACAAAGTTGAGGTGATTTGGCCTGTTGAATGTTAGACCCAGTGAATAATAAGAAAAAAAACATATTCCAGAAAACATCTACTCCATACCACACCTGAAGAAAGCTCTACAGCTGAAATGTTCTGTTTCTTTTCTTCTCTTTTCAGTATGGAATAAACATTTACATGTTCCTTTGTACCTTATACCATGTTTATCAAGACAACAGTGCCTTTGCGCTATTAAGTTGAGCAATACCTCAGATGGACTGAAGTTGAGTCACATTCTCATTTAATAATGAATTAAAGTTTCATGTAGACTAACCAGATGGTTCACCCAGTGTGGTGCAGCCAAGCAGAACACAAATTGTGTTCAGCAGATTATATAAATGGAGAAGTCCAATTGCGATTTTCTGGACATGATTATCTAGTCGCCACAAACCTCCTTTTTTAGTGATTGATGGCTGCATGACCCTACATTAATCAAGTCCTTGGAGCTTCATTGCTGACCTTCCTGCAGGCTCATCCTGACATGACAACATTCCAGCAGATCAATGCACATCCTCATGCTGCTTGTGTAAGTTTTCTTGTAAGATAAGAATGTGACAGTCACGTTGTCCTACTCACCAGACTTCAGCCCCACTGAACATATGTGGGATAAGCTGGAACAATATTGGGCATCTAGGGCTGAAGAGGTATATGTTTGCCAAGGCTGTAAAATAAGAATGGGACAGATTGCCAAAAGACATCTCTAACATGGTCTGAAATATGCCCTGCAGATGTACAGTTTGCATTCCAATACATTCTGTTACCCTTTGACCTCTACAGTAAACCACCTGCTGATATAAGTTACTACTGGTTTTAAATTATCATTCTTAATCAGCAAATCGGATTTGCTTATTTCATGTCTGTTAAAAAAATGACAGTGCACCTTCTACAAATGGAGTTTATTACTGATGTTTTTGAGGAATGTTAAATCCTAATCTCGCCCACTACCTCTCCCGCATATACATATCTCACCTTCCAGACTTCTCTTTCCCTCTGCATTTCCCTCGCACTCCTCACATTAAACTATCCACACCTTTGAAGCAGCTCCCTGGCTCATTCCTTGCAAAAGTTAGGGGAGTATGAGGAGCCTTAATCTTAGGGCTGGGCTGCTCTTCTCTCAGCTAGGGAAGCTACACCAAATAACCCCTAATACATTTTGTCCTTCAGTTGCATTCATTATGATCTAACCCAACTAACGAAAAACATTTTCCTGGTAATAATTTTATTAACTTGTTCCTGTTTAAATTGAAGTTCCCTTTGATGCTCTGTATAAATTGCAGTCACAGAATATAAATAGTTATACTTGGTAATCACTCCTGCAACATAAATAGTACAGGTTCTGGCTAGATTTATGTTTTAAAGAATAGTTTCATTTGCACAATAGTACTGCTACAAATTTGATCTATCCGCAGTGCCAATTCTGACGTCAATACCAATAGCATGTACCTCTGAATCTGTGTCTAGAGTCTGCTTTTTTTGTGTTATTTACCAAAACTAATACAGACCTCAAGTCTGAAAATGAATGTCACAACAGAGACCTTAATCACTACCTACTTAGTGCAAGCAGGTCTTGCTCTTAAGCATTTCTTTTAGACCTCTCTCCAGATCTCGACCTTTCAACATGTGCTTAATGAACTCTTTCAAAAGCTCCTTCCTGCAGGATATTGGGCATATAAAGAGAAACAACCAAAGAACACAATAGCTGCAATCAAAGGCTAGAAAAACATCAACATTCAGATGTGACACACCAGGAATCAGTTAATAAAGTTGTTTTAGATTGGGAACATTTTTGAACACTGAAAGTGATAGAAATGCAATATATATTTGAATGTATTAAACAATACTAATATCTAGTGTATTGTTTTCTTACATTATAACTTAATACCTATCATTTTGTCATATTCACTTCTGAATATACAGTATATATATATTCTGTTACTAGATTAGAAAACTTTTTCTTGAAACAGGTATATTCAAAGATCTCAACACACAGCTGTTAATGGTTTTCCTAATTACTCCAATGGCTTCCAATCTGATTGCATTACATACTCCCACTGGAATTCTGTACATGGTTTTGAACTTGGTGCCAGTTTCAGTCATATCTAACTTTTTTATGCAGCTGCTAAAATGGCAACAAATGGATGGTAATAAAAGGTTTTGTCATTTAATTCATTTCATAATAAAATGGTAAGTGGTAATGCCTCTAAAAAGACAACATTGGAATGTTTCTGCTGTTGAACACCCTCACACCTGAAGACAACTGAAATGTAGTTTCTTCTTTCTAAGTTTAAGTGTAGAATTATGCTTTACTTGTTCCTTTGCTGCCATCAAACACTAACACAGCTCCCTACTCAAACTTCTTCGATTTTCCTAACAGTTCCTAACATTGACCACATGTAAGTACAGTATTTCATGATGTCACTATTACACTCCTCTTTCAAGGTCTGCAATAAGCAAGAGCCAGTTGTCTATTGCCATTTATTATAAAAAAGCACTAGAAACAACTTTTCTTTGTTTACAATTATGTGATTTAATAATCTTAACATGTAAAAAAGGCCTATGGCCTTGAAATTATTGTCTGCTTGAATTAACAGTATGTCAACAGGTAAAATTGGTCACAGGCAGAATAGTTGATCCATCCATTTTCTGTAATTTAATTTAGAATTTAATTATCCATTATAATTTCATGGTTTAATATAATGTAATCCAGTACCTATCCGAGCAAGCAACAAGGTAGGATACATTTTGGATGCGATGCCAGTCCATGACAGAGCACATACAGACACAAAAAAAACACACCACAACCAAAATATTCCCAGAAGTAAATTAACCTACTAGTACTTTATATCTTTGGATGGTGGGAGGTAACCAGAGCACCCAGAGGAAACCCACAAAGGGAGAACATAAATAATTTTTATTAATGTACTTTTATTGACAAAACCAAGAAAGTCACAAGCCCCACATAGTTACAAATTATGCAGGCAATGTTATCAGTCATTCATACACTTGTCTGAAAAGTGCTTGATTGTGGCTTACCTCAGGACATTTTTAACACTGTGTACAAAGAAAATACTGGTACAACATCCCTAAATCTTTTTTTTTCCATGAAAATTGACCCTTTTGCTTGTTCACAAGATACGGAAAGACCTGACATTTCACCCTCACCAGCAACATTGAACATAATAAGACTATTCTTCAGCATATCATTTACTGCAACGAGGAAATTAATTGTTTCTTCTGGCAGGCAGTGGGGTACAAACAGGAATGAGAGTTAAGCTGGAGATTCACACTTTTGCGCCTTCACAGAGTTAGACTGAGGGAAAGGCTCAGAAGAGTTCAGCTACTATTGGAATCTAATCCAATGAAAATGTCACAAAGCATCTCTTTTGGCATTGACCAAAGAGTCAACACTGTTTATTCAGGACTATGTGGAATTATGAGCTATCCTTCCCCCACCATCCACCCCATATCACAAAACGTGTTAACGTATTTTTAATTTAGCCACAAAACATCTACAATGGCACATTTAAGTATTGTTAGTATCATAGGTCTTGTTGGTATTTGAAAACTACACTCCTTAATCCTAGGATATATCATAGGTATGCTCACATGTAATACTACATTTTTTCACGTAATTATTGCATTAGTAACAGCCTTTCTGCATTGAAGAAAAGCATAAAACGCTTTCTTTAAAATGAGATTAAATTCCTAAGAAACAATATTTAAATATAATATACTTCACCTCTAAAACACGGGGTGAATAATACTAAGCCCTAATTACAAAAAGAATTGATAGGAATGCAGATAGCAGTGATATGACATTACATTGAGCAAAAGATACCGTCACGATTGTAGCCCCTCCCCCTTGAGGGCGCTCCGGCTCTTTCACATTTGAGTTGATTTTGTGCACCTGCTCCCGGTTCCTGCCTCCCTACTTAAGCCAGATGCTCACTCTGTTCCGGGCTCTGCATTGGTTTCCAGTACCAGCTGAGACCTGGAGTGCCAGGTCCCGTTCCCCCTTTTTCCCCCCGACCCTCCGCCAGATCCCGCTCCAGTTTTTAACTGTTTTAGTTTTGGATGGACCACCTGGCTCCGGACATTTGCCTCGTCAAGGATTTCCCTATGGACACTCCCTGGACTGTTTGCCTTGGACTTACCCCCCAGAACACCAGTGCACCATGGACACGCCCCCAGTTTTCCTTCCAGCCCCCTTGCATGCTTTTTTTCCTGTGTTTTCCTCACTGTTCCCCGGATTGTGTTCTCTCCATAGGGTCCTGAAAGGCACTTCGTTACAGATACATTGAGCATCAACTGTTAAATGGAATGATAAAAACTCAAAATCATATGCATGCGACTGATTCAATCCCCATATTTTCTATTAGGCTGTATCCTATGGAATGTCAGAAACCATTTTCACAGCCCTGGAGAACTGGATAGAAATGTAGATGTATGGGAAGCCAAATGTTGCTTGTTCCTATATTTGTGTTGCTCTTAATAAAGAGTACATATGCTCTAATTCATCAACTTTAATAGCAAACAAACAGCTGTTATGACAAACGTAACCTTATGAAGTATAACAGATTCCATTAAACAAAAGATTCAGATTCTGAGAAGCTGGTCTCTTGCTGTATATGATAACAGGCTATGCACAGTGAAAAACCAACCGCCTTTTCCTATTCTGATAAATAAGGCTTTAACTGAGCTGCAACATACAGTAAGCAATGTATTCACGTCTTCATTCCCTCGGATATAAATTAAGATTTGAATTTAGCAAAATGTAAATACTGTAACATCCATGGAAAAGAGCACAAGAATATTAAATGACAAAATAACAATCAAAATAAAAAATAACAAAGCTATAGTTTAACTAATGTAAGAAGGTAACAAGTAACATGACTTGAACTAAAACCTAATGAATTCTGTAGCTCCTTCAAACCACTCTTGTTGGCTTTGATTTGAGTGATCTTATCTTCCCTGTAACGAACAGTTCTTTCCGGACCCTATGCAGACGACACAGTCCGACGGAGTGGGGAAACACTGGGGAAACGTCATGCAGGAAAACGGGGCTGAAGACAGGGGGGCGTGTCCAAGGTGCGCTGGTGCACGGGGGAGGTGTGGCCGAGGCGAACAATCCAAAAGAGAAGTCCTTAGAGTATCCAAAACGCAAGGGTAAGTCCAAAACCAGGAGATCCATCAGAACAAAGAATTAAAACCACGAAGGCCGGGTTGGAACCGGCGGACAGGGAACAGGAACGGGAACAGAGGTTAAAACCTTAACGGGACCAGGCGCTTCCAAGTCCCGGACTCGCATGATACGGAAATCAGATGCAGAGCCCGGATGAGCGTCAGCGCCTGGCTTTTAAGGTGGGCTGGGAATAGGGAGCAGGTGCATAGAATAAAGTCTTGAGTGAAAGGGCTGGAGCACCCTTAAGGAGGGGGGACTAATATCGTGACATTCCCTTGGTGTAGAAGGTCAAGAAAAGAAAATGGTAATGTTACAGAATGAACATAAGTACAGATCTTCTGTACAACTCTTTTCTTTTAATGGGTTTCCAACGACTCTATAGACAGCAGACAGGCTCCCCTTTTTCTCTGCATCTTGTTTGCCAAGTTAGTCCAAGCAGGAGAATTGATTTACTACCATGACAGGACAAACTGCTGTTCAATATAATTCTTTATCCTTGTTGGCCACGTTTTGTACAATCCCTCTTTATTATGCATCTCTTGCTTTGTTGGACCTCTTCAGCACAATCAATAAACATAATAAGAGGCAATTTCCATAGTAAAATCCCACTCTAACAATGATGCTAGCACAACGATTAGTATTCATTGCTGTTGGCGCATTTGACTTCAGTTGAGCACAAATAAAACCTCTGGTTAAATGCCCAATGTCCAATAAAAGATAGTCTTATTAGGACAGCCATTTTCAATAAATCAGTGCTACAAGTTCGCTTAATACAATCCAAACTTTTGCCTATTTTAGTGACTTGAATATTTGTGGCCCAACAAATTTGCTTTTATCACTTATAAGGAAACAAAACTTTTTACTTCTTTGCTCAGTCATTGGCCATTAAATTCTTAATTAATACCTTTTAACTTCTTAATGCTTTTTCATGCTTTTCATTTTATTTTTTGTGGTCTTGGCATGCAGTATTGGTATCTTATGATGTATGTGATATGAGGCAGATGACTACAGTTCCATCTTACTAATAATTTTAAAAACAGGGAGCAGTACTGTATATTACAAAAAGGTTAAGCATCAAGTCTTATATTTTTCTCTGAACAATTCCACACTACAGTTTTTCTACAGCTCTCTTGATCACAGAGATTTGACCTACTGTAAGTAAACTAATGCCAATGTAAGGAAAGAGCAATTGTGCATTCTACAATCATACAAAACACTACACTAGGTCACTGCTATTTTGTGCATCTTCTCCTTTACACTCCTGAAATGGAACTACAGTAGGTACTAGAATGTATCAGGAATGCTAAACCATTTTGTGGCACCTCTTCAAGAGACAACAACTGTTTGAGACTACTTTTTGATATTCTTATTGCTCCATGTATTTTGTCATTTTTGTACCTTGTCTTGCTTTTGTTTCACTTGTTATAGAGTAAACATTTCATTTATTAACAAGTGAACAGAATGTATGGTATCTATCTTGTATTGAATTGTTTTGGTCATAGGATTTTGCTGAAGTATTATCATAAGTGATTTATCTTAAACATATTAATTTCTGACTTCTGTTACTAGATTTGTAGAAAGCTTAGTTTTTTTAGTTTCTTGTTATTTTTGTTTAACACTCTACCTTCACATCTAATCTGAAGATTTTTAGAATAAAAAAATTAAATAAATCTTGTAAATAAAACAAACTTGTAACATTTATTGTGAGCTTACAGGTGGAACACACTGTCCTATGAAGTTTTATGAAATAAGTAATTTTATCTTTATGTGAAAAAATATTGCCTTTTTAAAAATATCATATTAGGTTTTTGAATATGCATCGACTGTAGCTTTAAGCAATATCTTGCCACCCACTGAAACCAGAAACTGGCAAGCCTCAATGCAAACCTTTCCTGTGATGAATGAAACTCAGTTAATGGCAGCAGTAATTAAATCAAGACATACAACATGTGCATTTGACCCTCATTCAGCCTGTATTATTAACCTTACATTTGTCATTTTCTTCTTAGAAAACAGGAATTCTTTAGAGCCTGAAACTTTTCTATTTGCAATTTAAGTAGCTGTGTTTAAGGCAGCCCTGTTTTTATTTTGAAATGGCTCATTGAGAAAGATATCAAGGCTTGCACAAGGGGCCACTATTGTGAAGAAGTAGTAGTGTGGCACACAAGTGCCGTGCTCATTAAATTATAGATTATTAATTTGAGAAATTGCACTCTAGATTTTATTAATTTCATAGTACCACAGGCTTGAATTGGAATGGAGAATTACCTAAATTATCTTTCTGTCTAATGCTTTCTAATCTCAGAATCTGTAGATGTTGATTATATCCTTAGGGAGTACTTAACCACCCATAGTGGTCTTTGACACTGCTCAAAAAATAATTTACTAATAAACCAAAAGGCATAGAATGGACAGTAGCAAAGCATTACTCATTACTCATCTTTGTATGTTTGCTATTAGTTTGTCATATTATTGTTCAAGACATGGTGGGGTTCCACTTAAAGTCTCTCTGGTATTGTTTCAGATGTTAACTTTTTTGAAAATATTTTTTTATTCTGCTATTAAGACTTGGATGTGCCTGCCAGAGAAATATGAAAATGTTCATTTAACTTCAAACAAACATTTTTTAGGAAAGCGCAGATTATTCCACGAGGTCTAGTCATATTTTCATAAGTTCTTCATGAGTGTGTGGCAAATTTCTATAATTGATACCTCTTTTATATATTACATGTATTACAAATAATTTAAATATTTAACATCTTAAAAAGGTAAAAATGGTTATTTAAACTGTGCAGAATTCTGGATCTGGGCTACAGTGAGGTTTATGCTGCATTTAAGTAGATATCCCTTGCAAATCCCCAGTGCAGAAACAAATCCCCACACGGTGGCTGAAAGCCTTTCATGCACACAGTACTCAAAGACAATCTTTAATCTTTAAGTCAGAGCCGACATGCGATAAACTGCAGGATTTTTCTGCACCCGCAAATATTGAAACAGATTGCACTTGACATAGAAACAAATTCTCCTGAGCTGCAGAAATGCTTACCTTAACATTTTCTTTATTTTTACAGTATATGCCATTTCCCTAAAGCTCTGTAATGACAGATGTCAAGTTGATTTTAAGTGGCTGTCTGTGTCACAGATCTAAAAAACTAATGGATAGAAATGAAACAACAAGCATTCATTGGTTCTCATTGATCTTCATCCCTATGTTTTTAACTTGTCCTCGGACAAGGTCAGACACAATACAACCCCATATGAATTCTTAATAATCCTGCTTCCATCGCTAAAAGACATTGGTTCAATGGGTTTCTGAGCAAAGGGTAAAGCAATTTATGAAGTTATTAAAAATCAGAATATTGTGAAATGAGGCAAAAGTTTATCACGCTTGTCTACTGAATAGATACAGAAACTGAATTATTGCAACAAAACAAAATCTACCATGAATACTTCATACCATGAATGAATAATTTTTTTGTAACAAACTTCAGTTTTCATGTGTTATATGTCAGACTATATAACCCTGTAGATTATGCCGGTTCAGGGACGCCAAATATGTAATCATAGTGGCTCTCTGAAGGCACCAGTTCTGTAGGGTTTGGGCATTTACTGAGACAATTATTAATTGTAGCAGTAAGTCACAAAGTTGATTCTTTTGGTGGCTTTAGAATCCAACCATGCGATATAACTCAAACAACGCACACACACAGGTACTAATACACGAGGATACATTTATTAATACATAGAATATGCATATAAACCTAACAGATCTTATCGAGAGGGTTATCAGAATACAAAAGATATATATTCAATCAGTTACAAAGTGTTACACATATCAAGAGGACATACGTTCAGTATATCATTCATTAAGACCGTTTCGTAAAGTGAACTTGGTTACAACTTCTACATTAGATACTCAAACAAGTACATAACTCTTAGGAATTAAATTGATATCAACTGGTTGGGATAACAATTGAATTCTCGAGCTGTAATGCATTGAAGTTGAATACTCATCCAATCTTTGGGGATTCAGATCTCCTGCGGGCACAAAGGAACAGTTGCAGGCTGTTGCTGTCCAATCCGCGCTCTCTGGCTCGGTGCCAGGCTGTGCTGTGCGGCTTGCGACGGTGCGCTGCTGATGCTCATTGTTGGCTTTAACTAGCAAAGTTTGTGCACAGGAGAAAAGATGACTGTGGGTCCCAGCAAGTCAGGAAGAGGACTGGTTCGTTCCTGATGAAGAGCTAGTTCTGAATAGTGATTCAGCTTTCCACAGTTCCGACCTGTTCAGGAGGCCTGCTGCTGGTTACTCTCTGGCAACCTCCACTCTAGACTCTTAGAACAAAGGAAAGTTCTGGCACTCGGACACACTGGCCGTTCCGTGGTTGTCCGGGCTGAGTCTCAGGATGGTCAGGAGGCGCGCTGCGAGAATGTCCTGCCCTTGGGATTCTCCTTTGAATTCCCTTTAGAATTGTTGAATCTGAATCTGAATCTTGTTGAATCTCCCAGGCTCTCTGTGTTGCCTGTTTTTACCTGGAGGAACTTCAGCTCATTGATTGGCTGAAAGTTCCATGGGCATCAGAGTCCCACGTGGGTTACTCGGCCCTACCAGTCCCTGATTGGTTGATCAAGGTGAGATATGAGTCACTTAGTCCTGACACTTAGTAATGCAGTCCAGATGTCCAACTCGCACTCCCTAGACAGATAGGCACCAATGGATGACCATTGATCATGATAGCCAGGCTTAGCTAAGTGCATCCCCCTTTGGGAGTTGTCCTTGGACCTTAAATCACCTTGCATGAATGGTTTCTCTGTGGCTGCACCACAGAGATGAACAGAGACATGAGGCCTAATTTGGGAAAGCTCAGAAACACTTAATTCTGTCTTATTATTAAGCCTCGCCGCTACATATCCCCCCTTTTTGAAGGCCACGAGGTCCCGAGGCATTGTTGCCTTCAAAACAAAACAGAGTTAAGTGATGTCCCTTGCCATTAGAACATTAACCTTAAATGTCCACATTACTCCTCGAGAATTCATACCGGAACCAGCATTGGATACAAACAGGATGAATAACATCTGGAGTATGTATAAACACGGTAGGAGACATTATCTAAGTCTAGGAATTACACATCAGGAAGTTCACTGTCAATATCTGATACCTCTGTGGTAGATATTTGGGGAGAAGTCACTTCCTTTCTTTTGACATGCTACCTTTGACTCATTCATGCTACCCAGAGTACATCTTGATGTGAGAGTACATCATTCAGAGTACACTGTCAGTCATGATCCAGCTACCCGGCAGCAGTGTTACAATAACACCAGTTCCTGTTCCCAGACCCCCCATAAACCACAACACTTGTGTTGGGTATCTGCTAGGGTGGTTTGGAGGTTTGTTTCATTAAAGCAAACTAACTACCTGTACCTCTTCAGGGCTTACTGTTTCTTGGATTTCTATCCAATTGAATAGTGTGGCACCTGAAGGCATCTTAGACCTCAAGTTTGGTCTTATATTGTCTGGTTCCAGACCGTACAGTGTTAAGTTACCATGCTGTACTATGACCTCCTCGGGAACTTACAGGAAAACTGTTTGATTAGGTAGCTGCATTGTGGTAGCTGTATCATGCCCGTCACAAGTCATAGTGTCAGTTAAATGTGGTGTGCTGACCAGTCATTTACTTCCCACCTGCTCTTCATGGGGTTCATTAACCTCCCTCTGCTCGTTAGTAGCTTTACACCCTTCATTGGTGAATCATTTAGACACAGCCAATGGATAGCTTTGGTAGCCATACCCATCTCAAGATTTGGAACCGAATTCAATCTTGGTTTGCCTTCTGGGTGAGCTATGAGCGAGGGGGTTAATGTCACATACTCCTCTACTGAGAAGAGTGGAATCAAGTGGGTTGGGATTTGTGCCGTGGTTAGACTGGCTACAGTGGCACTAAACTCCCTTAACAGGTCTTGTGTCAACATTCTGGCCTGTTGCACACAAGCATACACCCACTGTATAACACCAACAATCATGTCCACTGTTTGGGGAATAAGGTTTAACCCTGTTGCATAGGAAGTTGCCTGTAGGGTTTTCCCTAAGCTTTCCAACTTTTGCTGCTGTCGATACAGTCTGTCACTACCCTCTGGCATCTCTGACACCTGCCTTCTTGGGGCAGTCAGGGTGAGAGTGCCAGTAGCACACAAACCTACCAGAAATAGCAAATGCACAACAGTGGCGGCAGCAATCAGTCCTCCCAAAAGTCTTTTCGGGTGGCTGATCCCAGTCATCTCCTTCTGGGTGACTGTTGCCTTTCTAAGCTGGCGCAGCATGTACATGGTGTCTTCCTCAGTATGCCATGTGGCATCTTGGGCACCAACCTCCTGGAAATCTGGGGAGATCTGACGCAGCGGCTGATGCTGCTCCTCCGTTTCCAGGGCATCTGCTTTTTCGATTTGTTCATGCCTGTGCTCTAGGAACCCTGCAGGGGGCGGAGCAGCGGTGGAGCATGCCTGACCCTCGGCTGAGTGGTCATCTGGAGCACCTGAGTGATCTGGGATTGTTATCGCATTCTCACTGTTCAGGTCCACCCTGCACACTTCCTGATTGAGGAATCCCTCTATCGGCATGTTTACAATCGTTCGCTGGGTGTGGGTGTAGGACACCTGCTCGCTCCCCCCTTCCCTCGCTAGGGGTTCAGGGAGCTGCCCCAGCACTGGGATAGCTAGTTCACTGTCTTTGAACTTACTATCACTCACCAGGCCCATGTCAGTGCAGGCTGGGGTTCTGACACCCCTCTTTGCGATGTCCTGCACTGGCAGGCGGGTGGCTTGACCATCCAGCTCCAGTCTGGGTGAACCACTCAGACTCAGACTGACAGACTGAGCTGGTGGCTGTAAGAAAACCGTCTCGGCTTTCATTCCCTGTCCCTTCTGGGGGACTGGGTGTGTTGGCAACCCTGCCATTGAGGCAGGAACAATCAGGTCAGTCTCACTCACTACCTGGTAGTTGTGAGAAATAATGTTACCTGACTGCAGGTTCCCTGGGTCAAAGCAGAGGGAATCGGCATCTGGGATCAGGTGTGTCCACAGCGCAGTAGTCTCAGCGTCCAGCTGGACCTCCTGTCTAACCTGTGAATGTTGCACCAGGGGCACCTGGCGGTGGCCCTGCGACAGCTGCTCAAGCAGATCCTCACTAATAGAGGACCTCTCAGGGCTAAGGGTGAGGGCTACATCACCAACCTGCTCTCCTGCCATCTGGATCCCTTCCACCACTGCAGGGTGGTGGTCCTGACCCCTCTTAGGTGCCAGGGTGCACAGGGAAAGCTCCTTTTCATCGCCAGGTGGGGAGATCTGCTCCTCTTTAGGGATGTAAAAGGTGTGTGCTTTACCTGGTGGATCAGGCGGCTGCTTGGAGCACCGCTCCTGTGGCAGGGAGGCTGTTGTGACCTCAGCCGGGACACGACTTCCCTGTATATCTGGGGAACAAGGAAATATTTTTATTTCTTGTCCAGAGGGAACAGAAGGAATCTCCGCATAGGCTTCTGTGTTCGGTGGGCACTGTGTGAGCACAGTCTGCCTCTTGGCCCCCCTTTCCTTCTGTACAGAAGGCTTAGGAGCCTTGACCTGTTTCCACACCTTGCCTTTCTGGTGATCCACCAAAGGTTCCTCTCTGAGTCGCATGCCCTTTCCTTTTTCTACCCGTTTGAGCTTGCCGTGTGACATCAAACACCTTTCAACCTCAGTGTCAATCAGTGTCTCACTGGGTAAGACATCTCCCATGGCAGCCTTGAGGTAAAAGCTTCTTGCTTTTCCTCTGCGTTTTACTGCCTGCTCTGTGACTTCAGGGGTGGAGTCAGCACTCACTTGGGAGTGGCTGACCTTATCCAGGCAGGAACCATTCCGCTCAATCAGATAGACTGAGGGAGGGAGAGGGGGCGGGTCTCCGCCTCCTCCAGTGGAGAGTATCAGCTCATTCACGCTTCCGGCAGCCTTGGGGAACGGTTGTCCCTGTCCTAATAAAGCTTGTTCAAGCCTGGCCAGGCGGGCGGCTACTGAATCCTTTTGTTCAGTTTTTTCTAGCCCTTTCCCTCCCCTGGTGTTCTCATGGCACTTAGGACGCTGGGTGCGGTCCTGTGTGAGTGCTTTGGAACGGGGCTTAGCCAGCTCAGGAGCCTGTGCTCCTTCGAGCAGGAGGGAATTAACCCTGCTGGCTCTGACGGCGAAAACAGTCGCTTTAACAGCTTTTTGCTCAGAGCGACTTTGGACATCATACTCCCAGGCTTTCTGCATGAATCTCTTGATATCAGTCATTTTCATGGTCTGTGCATCTGTATGCATTAAGATCATCTTTCTGACTGACGGGTGGAGATTCGCAATGAATAAACCCTTGAAATGTGTGTTCTCTTCGCAACCCTCATCATTTCGCCCTGCAAAATAAGTTAGTCTAAGTCTCTCGTAATATTCGCGAGGGGACTCTGCTCTCTCGTGCTTAATGTTAAGAGCGGCGGCTATCGCAGCAGTCGGGTCAATAAACGCACTGTATTCTTCGATAAGTGCTTGACAAAGCTGCTCAAAATCATTACAGACTTCTTTCATCTGCCTAGCCATCCACTCATGTACAGCTCTGCTGGTAGTTTTTCTAACCAGAAACACTTTCTCCTGTTCTGTGGCGTTTGGCAGGTACTGCAGGTTATACCTGAGGATTTGAATATAACTCTCGATATTATTCTCTGACACTGCGGGGTCAAATCTCTCTATGTCCTTCGCTAGCTCTCTCAGAGAATGGAGATTTATTCTCCTAGCTTCTCCGCTGACGGAGATATGGAAGAGATCGTGGTCAGACTTGTCGTTGCTAGAGAGAGTGCTTAATAGCGACTCGAATTCAGACCTTTTAGCAACCATCGTTAAACTTAAAGAGTATTACTTTTAAGTACGAAATCACAGTTTTACCACAGAAAACCACAAGATCAAGTATGCAATCAACCTGGTAGATCGCAAAAGATCACAAAACAATCAAGCACTGCTTAAAGAGCAAGGGGAACTTTTTTTCTTTCTGCTTTCAGCACACTGTATTGTCGTGTATGAAACCCGCGGCGTTTTATATTGAATTATTCCGCTTGGTTGACTAATTTCAGTCTTGCCACGCCCACCCAGGGACGCCAAAATAATGTAGATTATGCCGGTTCAGGGACGCCAAATATGTAATCATAGTGGCTCTCTGAAGGCACCAGTTCTGTAGGGTTTGGGCATTTACTGAGACAATTATTAATTGTAGCAGTAAATCACAAAGTTGATTCTTTTGGTGGCTTTAGAATCCAACCATGCGATATAACTCAAACAACGCACACACACAGGTACTAATACACGAGGATACATTTATTAATACATAGAATATGCATATAAACCTAACAGATCTTATCGAGAGGGTTATCAGAATACAAAAGATATATATTCAATCAGTTACAAAGTGTTACACATATCAAGAGGACATACGTTCAGTATATCATTCATTAAGACCGTTTCGTAAAGTGAACTTGGTTACAACTTCTACATTAGATACTCAAACAAGTACATAACTCTTAGGAATTAAATTGATATCAACTGGTTGGGATAACAATTGAATTCTCGAGCTGTAATGCATTGAAGTTGAATACTCATCCAATCTTTGGGGATTCAGATCTCCTGCGGGCACAAAGGAACAGTTGCAGGCTGTTGCTGTCCAATCCGCGCTCTCTGGCTCGGTGCCAGGCTGTGCTGTGCGGCTTGCGACGGTGCGCTGCTGATGCTCATTGTTGGCTTTAACTAGCAAAGTTTGTGCACAGGAGAAAAGATGACTGTGGGTCCCAGCAAGTCAGGAAGAGGACTGGTTCGTTCCTGATGAAGAGCTAGTTCTGAATAGTGATTCAGCTTTCCACAGTTCCGACCTGTTCAGGAGGCCTGCTGCTGGTTACTCTCTGGCAACCTCCACTCTAGACTCTTAGAACAAAGGAAAGTTCTGGCACTCGGACACACTGGCCGTTCCGTGGTTGTCCGGGCTGAGTCTCAGGATGGTCAGGAGGCGCGCTGCGAGAATGTCCTGCCCTTGGGATTCTCCTTTGAATTCCCTTTAGAATTGTTGAATCTGAATCTGAATCTTGTTGAATCTCCCAGGCTCTCTGTGTTGCCTGTTTTTACCTGGAGGAACTTCAGCTCATTGATTGGCTGAAAGTTCCATGGGCATCAGAGTCCCACGTGGGTTACTCGGCCCTACCAGTCCCTGATTGGTTGATCAAGGTGAGATATGAGTCACTTAGTCCTGACACTTAGTAATGCAGTCCAGATGTCCAACTCGCATTCCCTAGACAGATAGGCACCAATGGATGACCATTGATCATGATAGCCAGGCTTAGCTAAGTGCATCCCCCTTTGGGAGCTGTCCTTGGACCTTAAATCACCTTGCATGAATGGTTTCTCTGTGGCTGCACCACAGAGATGAACAGAGACATGAGGCCTAATTTGGGAAAGCTCAGAAACACTTAATTCTGTCTTATTATTAAGCCTCGCCGCTACAACCCCTATAAATGAGCTGCCCTCTGAAAGAGGGGAGTAATCCCCGTTTCTCTTTCTTTTCCCTTGTGTCCTTAAAAGAGATGCATCTGTCTCCCTCTTTCTCTCTCCCTGGCCATAGCTACCCTCCAATGATTAGCTAAGCTTTCCATAAAATAAAAGGGCAATAACTTTACCCTCGTGAATCTTATAAAGTCTCCTCCTGACTATTACCCCCCACACAGCATACTGTATATAAGACCACAATTTGCTACACAATTATTTTCCTACTGTGATGTACTGTATGACAGCTTACATTTTTCTTTTAATATTTAGGAAATTAGCTCATACTGTATATTGAAAAGTGTTTGCAAGTATAAAATTGTAAATCAAAAACATTAAAATAGGATCCCATGTTACATTTTCTAACCCCCCAGCACTATCCATGCATTAAAATAGCACATCATCTAAAAACACCAAGGATTATTTTATCTTCAAGGTAACTCATTAACATATTAACAAACCTTAAAAACGTACTAATGACAAGCAATGGAATCATATTAACCAATCCAGTATTCAACAACCAGTAAACAAACAACCCTTAAATCACTTCATTAGCATTGCTTAAAAATAATTATCACACCTTTAAAACTTCAATTTAATTATTAAAATGTACAAATAAAGAATAAATCTCTTGCCTTTGCAAAGCAATATATTTTCTCAGTACAAGCACTAGATCCTGCCATGCTCTTTATCTTGTTCAAACTGCCTTCCAATCACTTAATTATTTCCATTGTCTGGGCCATGTTTATTGCTTTTCATGATTTCTTTGCATCCTCAGCATCACCTTGAGACTTTTCCACATGTTTTGGATCCATAATGGATATTGATTCCACTGATAGTGCATGATACAATACACCATTAAGAGAATGCACGTAAACCATAACACATCAACCCAACATAAACAGTCTAAACAGTGGAACCAACTAAGCTGGGTGTGCCTACCTAGAATCACAGTTTCAGCATTAACTGTATTGTTCGAAGAACAATAAGTTTACTGCCTACAAAGTTTAATTTGTTGCAGCAAATAGTAATTTTCTTAGGATAAAAAATTCATACAGTACGTAAATATAAATTTTCTGGGTTTGTTGCTGCTAGAATTCATAAACTGGGGTGTTCGGAAATTGGGGGACGACTGTATTGTTGGCTGTTCGTAAAGTTTAGAAAACATATTTTTAACACAAACAAACCCATAGCCTGCAGCGACCTTTATTCTGTAAGTATTTCTGTACTGATTTGTAAAACGTTTAGTGAAAAGATTCTAATTTATATTTTCATTGTTCTTTTGACTTAAGAACCATTTGTTAAAGTGTATTTGTCTGATTTTTATGACATAAAATAATTACCAGTGAGGTAAATTAAATGTTGGTTTTGAGCTGTATTATTGATGATATTTTTATTGATGTCTTAAAGAAGAAATGTATGTTGACTCTATAAAATGGTAAAGTTACAAAATTTGCACTGTGAATTTCAGGATTGATCCACAGTAATGCTACTATATGATTAGAAGAGCAGTGTAAATGAGGATTGCAAAATTATCATTGTCATTTAAAATGGGAGGCCTGACTACAGTATGTACAGCAAAAGTTCTAATTAGGCAAATAATGACTACATGAATCTACAAAGCTGCTTGATAAAGTATTACTAGATCTACCATTTTATTTTCCTTTGCAGAAGTTAACATTGTGAGTGTACATTAATTGTGTACAGGTGCATTTGGAAGTCTACAGTAGGACAATAAGGCATGTCAGAAATGAGTAACCCTATAAGAATACTACAAATGTAATTTGATGAAGACAGAACAAAATGCAACTGAGCTAAAACATACACTGTATTACAGACTACTGGTAATACAACCAAAGTTTTTTAACCCACTGTACTACACATATCATCTAAATTATTATTGCTCCTATGCCTGTGAAGTTATTGTTGAAACTGTTCCAAGGAATATGTGAATTATTGTCTGAAATTATTTTTTTTAATAATCCCAAATGCTCTAATGGAGTCTTAAAATGTATGGTATTTTCAAACTTTGGACTTGATTCATGATTTGGAGCTCTGGGACAAATAAAAATGAGGAAACCTTTGGACAACTTTATGGACTCTGCCCTTTATACAGTATCTGGGTGACTTTGTTATGGCTTCTGAGGACTTTGGTAGTGTTGCAGAGAAGAGCTGTACAGTATATTCAGTGGGTAAAAATGCATCAAATCAATCGTAATGATGAGCTCCGAGGACTGGAGAAGCTGGTCTTTAAATAATACACACAAGGGGACCTGGGGAGCTTAGCAAAAATAACGGGAGTAGTGGAGCACCCTCTAGAGAGGGTTGTCAGGCATGACAGTACCCCCCACTTCACGGGCGGCTCTTGACGCCCTACAAAATTAAAATCAAGGAGAATACTATTAACAACAAGAATATCACTAGCACAGACTATATACAACCAGGGAGACAAGGATATCAGAATATCACTATATACAGTATAAGAGATAAAACCAGAGAATAGTATATACAAACAGGTAGGGCTGTCCACTCCCAAAATAGTTTCAGGGGAGAAAAAAAACGGGGAAACAGGGCGGTCTAGGAAAGAAAAAATCCCAAAACAAGCCAAAATCCCCAAAATGTTTTTTTTTAATCCACAAGAAAATAATTCCACAAAAAAAAATTACCTTGTCCAGTGAAACAGGAGTTAATTTTGACGACAAAACAGAAAGGGCATCTTGAAGAAACTGGGGGGGTGGGAGAAGAAAAACAAATCCATAAAAGGGTCGTGGTTTTCCAGATTACCGCTCGCGGGGTCTAGCGTTGGCTCATCATTCTGTTACAGACATGGACTGAGATCCATGTCAGGTATTGTAGTAGACCCTATGCGATGCAGTAAGAGCTGGAGAAAACAGGAGGCGTGGTAAAAGGAAACACACAGGGGTTTAACAGTGCACAAAATAATTGTGACAGTCCGTGAGACAGTGAACGGGGGAGACAAAGAATAGCATCCAAGCGGGTCCAAAGGCAGGTCAGGGATAGAGTCCATCAGCGAGTAATCCATCCTGGGACGCGACAAGGTGGAAGAGATAAAACATGAGGGTCCAAGGATGATGGGCGGGATCCTCCAGACCCCAGGCTCAGGTAGTGGGAGGTGTCAGCCTATGCCCTCAGGAGACGGACATAAGGTTTCTTGGTACCAGGCAGGCCTCCCGACATCCTTACCCTAATGATGAGCCCCGAGCACTGGAGAAGCTAGTCTTTAAATAATACACATAAGGGGATACACCTGGGGAGCTTAGCAACAATCACATGAACAATAACGTGAGTAGTGGAGCGCCCTCTAGGGAGGGATGTCAGGCTTGACACCATCAGGTTCAAGACCATGAGGGGAACGTTTGCCCTGCTGAACATAGAGCTTAGCCCTGCTTAAAGGAAATGAATAAAAACATTTTTGTCTGATAAAAGCACAAATGGCTTTGTATAATAATAATAATAATAATAATAATAATAATTGCTTGCACTTATATAGTGCTTTTCTGGACACTCCACTCAAAGTGCTACTCAAAGTATAAAACAGGTAAAAAATGATATTTTAATGCCTAGAGTGGATGGCCTTTTTTCAGTGTAACACCATTATGAAAAAAGGTCATTCAAGCTATGGAATGAAAATAGTTGTTTGACCATGATTAATATAGTTTTCTCTAAAATATTAATGTAGAATTCATGCTGGCTCAACGGACTCAGAATACCAAAAAAGTCAACATCCTTAAAAACAGAGGTATATGAGGAAACATTTATTAAGCTAGAGTTATATTCACAACTGTCTCCATGTTTTATAAAAATCCAGAGTCTGGTTTTAATGCTGAATATTTAATTCTCACATAAAGATGCTAGGAGAGATTCCAACAATATTTAATTTTTACTACAGATATGCTACTTTCAACATTATCAATACTGCTTTGTATATGGCAACTTCTAAGTGGATACAGAAGATCGTTTTCCCATTCTTCTAATGTAATATTTTGTAACATTAGAATATAAGAATAACAAAGATTCCAAATATATTTCTCAGTTATCAAAATAAACAAACATAATAATTGTTTTTATCATTAGAATTTTGTCAAGAGAACTAAATATTTGATAAAACAACAAAGTTTTGCTTTCTTTCTGAACATTATCGGAAGATAATTTTAACCCAGATCCGTTATAGGAGTCTGACAGAATTTATCTTTTTATGTACCCAAACAGAATTTATTTACATGAACAATGAAAAGTAATGTGCAACATAAAATAAAGTTAGCAGCATCGAAAGAACCCCATGCAATTGGTGGATAACTGATTTTTCTCTGAATACAGTTTTGACTCCACCTTTGGTGAGTAATGGAGGAGAAAATGTTACTTGTAGAAAAACAGATAATTTTTCTTCATTCCCCAGAGGTTACAGATTTGAAAATTTTACAAGTTGAATCTAATGTTTAAATTCTCAGTTTACTGTATGTTAAAAATTGTGAAAGGTTTGAGATAGAAAACATTGAAAAAGTGTTGGTTTTGATGCCTCTTGGAATAGAGAACTAGCATGGAATACTGAGTCTTATTTTTGTATTTAAAATGGCTTAATAAATATTATAACACCTACAGTATATGATTCTGGGAGAGTGCCTTTTCTGACCTCTTTTAAGTAACCACTTAAATAGATTGAGAAATGACCACTGCTTATGCCCATGTAATTACACTGTAATATTCCTTTAACAAATACATTAAATCTGTTTATAATCTGACACATACTTGTTCAAGAGTTTACCAGGCATTGGATCAATTTTCATCATAGCAAAGGTAAGTAGGTTTATGAAACATTCATCACATTGTGTCCTAATATTATTTTTGTGGGTGAAGAATAAATCATTTTGGAATTTTAAACTTAGATAATGCTAGATGTTTAGAACATTGTTCAAGTTAAATTCAGGTGGAAAAGCCAGCTCAGAAACTCTTGGATTGCTGCGTCTTCTGCACTACTCAACTATTTGACTGACATTTTGTTTTGATCCTACCATACTCTACAATGCCTTTCAAATTTCAAGAAAAAACAGTTAACTGAAGTAAAATCCCTGTGTTAGAACAATAAATGAATGTGCTAATATATATCGGAAATTTCTGCATGCCTCTGTATGACCCAATTTTTTATTAGCATTGTGTAACAAACATTTTTATAACAATACTATGCATTTGTTCTCATGTTTCTAGCATCCTGCCCTAGGAGATCGTGAATAAATTGGTGTTAGCCAATATATTACTGCATTATAGTACTGCATTACATTATCAGTATCATGCTTTCAAATATGCTTTAATCTGAATCAACCAAACTGTGCAACACAATGACTCACGACTAAATTTTGTGAAATATGTAAAATAACTTCAACAAATGGAGCATATTAATTCCAAAACTCATAAAGTAGGTAATTTGGAAATATCAAAACTAAATGCAACTGGTCAGTAATCTATGCTAAAAGATTTGGAAGATAAAATGGACACTGTCAAAAATTATTGACATTGACTATTGGGATAGTCTAAATGTTGGCATATTGGCCCAGGTGTGACTGTCTGCATGTGCCCTGTTATGGACTGGTATCCCTTTCAGGGTGTATTGTGCCTTGTTCCCTTTTCATGCCTGGCTCTGGCTCCCTTGCAATCCTGTATTGGATAAAGAGGTTAGAATATTGATGAATATATCCCAGCACAGTCATAAAAACACAGTTACTCAGTGCAGGATTTACAACTAGATTACAGAATTATACATTAGATAATTCTGTATATATGTAATTTGTGTGGTTTTCTTTGTTTTTTTTTTGTTGTACTTGATATCTAATTCATTGCTCTCACAAATGACATAAATATGATAAACATGTTTATTTGACAGTAGAGGTCTGAAACTGAGTGACATTTTCTACCACATTCCCAGCTTGTTCTTCGATTGCAAAGTAGAAACGCACTGTGATTTACCAAATGTGAGGAGCTATTTTGTAGTTTATGTTATGTAAGGGTCTTTGTAAATGATAAGCATAATTCTGTTTTTAATGCCAGAATTAATTGTACTTTCATATTTCTGTAGGACTTTCACACTGCTTTTTCAAAAATTAATTTGCAAAGTGAGGGAAAAACATTGAAAAGATAAAATTGTACAGCTGAAGAAAGTGATGCAAAAAATGGAGAACATAGTATTTATGAAGCTATAAAAGTAAATCACCTCTATGCATGTCACTCCTTATATTCAAGTAAATGAAGATAACCAGCAGCAATTCATGGCTTAAAAAAGTAGAGGATCTATGCCCAGACCAACCCTTTCCACCTCAATTCCCTCTCAGTGTAATTAAATCATGCATCTTACCAAAAGGGGGGTCAGCCAATAATGATGAACTGATACTAGTGATAACATGATAATTGGAGACATGTAGTTGGGGGATTTGACTTCAGAATCAAATTAAATTGAAATGAGATTTTAATTTAAAAAATAGAAAATATCTTTTTTTGTTAGTGAGGGTAACAAAAATGTGCCAGCAGAACTCTGCTTCCGCGAAAGCTTTGCATCTCAAAACTGTATCAATTTCTGCAAAATCTATCATTAAATTAAAATTCTTTACGACATATAAACACTTGATTGCTTTTAACACATTTGTGCATCCCAGTTGATGGATCAGTGCTATGTTTCTGAAAAGGGGGGGCAGATTCTGACATCTAGCAAAATTGAGGATATTAAAATTAAAAAGGAAAATGTAGTCTTCAAAATGGGTAAACAAAAGGCCAGGTATCCATATACAGTAGTTAATCAGATATTTGTGCAGTGGGGAGTATAACAGGTAAGGCACTATTCTTCTGAACACTTTAACCATACCATATCACCACCCTGAAAAAATATTGGTTATTGTTTTGTAGTATATTACTGTATATGTATAGTAAATGTGTGTTCCAGCTACAAAAAGTTGAAAATATCCCGTGGTATACCAATCTTATTTAACATACAGTATATGTCCTAAGAGTGCTTGTCTTCTCAACATGTCTTTAATTTCATGTTTTGTTTTCCAATTTTATGCAAAGGTATATATTTCTTAAAGGTAATTCAACAAAATAAACATCTTGCCTGAGAATGGGCTGTCCTTGTCCTAAAGTGGATTTGTTCATTAACTAGATAAAGTTATCAAGGTAAGCTCATAGCACTAGCTTTTCTATGTGAAATTGTTAAGCTGGTCTCATTAAGCCAATAATTACAGGATTTACTGTACCTGTCTGGTGTTTCATTCTACTACTGAACATAGACTAGTTGTCTCCTACTTAATTCTGAAAAAAGAAGGTAATACAATTTAGACGTTTACTTTCCTTTGGACACTAAGAAATGGGAAGTATATTTTTCAGATATTACTCTTTGTTTCTTTGGAATATTGTGCTTTTTTAATTTGTTTCAAATGATCAAACCCCAAATTAACTTCTACTGAACTTTTGTACAGTTCCTTTATACATTATAAACATTATAAACATCATCCACAGCTACATGAAAACATACTCACAATTCTCCTACAACCTCCTGTCTTCAGCCAACCCCACACAACTTAATAATGTAAAGGTTTAAACCTCACTTTCCAGGAGCTCAGCATTGTCATTTTATGACTAATTTATTTTTCGTTGCTTTAATATTATGTTTGTACAAATAGCTTTTTAAATGGATGTTTACAAAATAGTCACATTAAAGTGTTTTAGAAGAAATATTGCTACTGTTTTGGCCCTTTAAATCCTTTTTATCAGTCACATAACGCATGTACCTCTCTGCATGTATTCCAATGTGGCCATACACTTTGGATGGTTCCTTAAACAATTGTAGCCTTGGGGTAGATCTGTCTCAACAAATGCAACCTACATAAAAGAACAGGAGACAAGGGGAATGCAGTAAAAAGAATCACAGTTATAGCTTTTAATATTACCTACTGTATGTCAACCCAGTAATGCTTAACATGAGCTGACTGGTGCCATAGATGCTACTGCAATAAACATCATACTTGCAATGAAATTAAAAAAAAAGGAAGTCACATAGTTCAGAGCCAAGGGATGTTTTGTTTTTAATTCCAGGTTCATGAACACTGCACAAAATAATACTAGTGAATGATACATGCTGTCCCTCTCCCACATATTGCCTGAGAAAAAAATGAGATGCTTTTTAATCAAATTCAAGTAGAATCCATTCCATGAATGAATTCCATCTAATATTTATGGAATTTCTCAAAATGAGAATATAATACTTCATAAAATGTTATACAGTATGTCTGTAAATCATCACCAAATATCGGTCAAAGGTTTGCAAAGCTACATAGAACTTGATTTCAATTTCCTTCAAAACAATCTCTGTGAAGGTATGCATGGACTGGCACTTTTGGTTTCAAATTGCCAAAATTCCTTTAAAGGGTCACTTACAAAGTGTACTACATACAGGAAATACACATTCTTACAAAAAGAACCATGATACTGTACTAATCCTGTACATGTTGTCTTTCATAGGTTTTTAAAGGGTACTGCAGTTTCTTTCACCCTTTATAGACATTTTTATTAATATTTATTTGATAAAGTGAATTTAAAAGCAACAAATTCAAAGTGCTTCACAATATATAAAACACATATTTCATATTTTGCTAAACCAAAAAAAACCTAAGCAGGTAAGGCAAAGCCTTTCTGAAAATGTTTTTTAGGCTGGAGTTAAAAGTATCCATATAGCTTTGTATTTTCAATGAACAAGTGCAGTGCACTTTAGAATGAGTTCCTGTTTTCTTTTGAAATGGTGATCCAGAGCTTCAAATACTAAAGATGTTATCACCCACAGAGTGTAGATTAACAATGGTATCACATAATAAACCAGAATCAGCTGAGATAATGTCACATGAAAATGAGCACGTAGAAGGATTTTAAAAACAGCTCAAAACCTGACAGTGAACCAGTGCTATGACTCTAAACCAGGAGTGATGTGATCACTGGCATGTAACCAAGTCAGGATTTTAGCTGCTGAATTCTAAACACAGAAGCCTATGCATCGTTTTAAAAGCCTTCTGCCTTCTGTTAGACACAGACAGCATCAGACAGAGCCTTATAAAATTTGACAGCTTTTATGGATAGGAAAAATAAAGTTTTACAATATTCTGCTGATGAAGTCCAAAAGTCATTCCGCGATCACACCTACTGTACATTCTTCATTTTTAATCAAACCCCAAGAAGAGTGCTTTCTTTTCCCAAGGCTACAGCATTAGTTTTACATAATTGATGGGAGGAGTCCTCAGCCTTATTACAATTAAGAGGCTACACATTTTGTGCTATACATACTTTTATATCAAACACAATGAGAGAGTAGGGAAACAGTATAGCATGGATATAAATTTCAGTATTCAGACAATTTTGACTAAATATATTTGACCAGAGGGTAATATATAAATACTTCATAGTACAGGTCTGTACTGAGCTAACTTCTGAACTAAAACTACCAAGGGAAAATAAATGTTGTGGCTGTTTTAGTGAGGCTATAGTTCTCACTATATCTATAGTGACTAAAATGCATTGATTCTATAGTTGTCCTGTTGGAATGTGCAGTAAATCTAGTAAATATCTACTTGTAAGAACATGCTTATACTTCCAAAATCTTTTCATATTTGTGTAAATGGAGCTTCCTAATGTAGCTGGAAACTATGGCTCTCTTTTTCTGCATTGGGCATATTGCCATTGCATTGTACAGTAAATATTTTAGAACAGTAAGAAATTAAACTCTATGGATTTGAATTTGAGTGCTACCTACCCCTGTTTATGTAGTTCTTTTCTGCTGCTGAAATTTAAAAAACGTATCATTGATCTGGGTTATAATGTTGAGAAAGTCAAATGGGCTTTGACACTTACAAGTAGTTAATGTCTTCAGATGTGCAGTGACAGCTCATTTCCTTTATTTAACATTTATTACAAACCTCCAGTAAAGTTTCATTCTAAAAATGTTTTTAAAGCAACAAGAAAACAAACCAGGAGACAAACGTCACCATTGTTGCTCAGCTCTCTATTTTGCACTTATTTCCTCACTACTCAAATTGTTTTGATTGTCAAGATTTGAGAAATTAAAGGAAACGGGTGTGCTGCTCCTTTACATAAAATTGAATGTAGAGGAAAGAAAGATTAAAGGGTCATTAAATTGATATTTTAATCTAAGATTAAAATTGTTACAGCTATAGGTGACTAGGAAGTGTCTTTAAGAACCTAGATAAAGTGTATAACACCTGACAGTGTAAATATTTTCAGCTTCAAAAGCAAAGGGGCTGTTTACTGAGATGTAGGTGGTCCAGAGTCTGTGATCAAAGCAGTCATAGTTTACCTTGGTTTACATTAGTCAATTAAATTCTGTGAGTGACTAAGTGTCAATGAACAGTCCAGAAAGACACCATATAATGTAAGATTAGATCAAGATAGAGGAGAGAAAGAGAAAAAGGTCAGACCACAAGAAATTGAGGAGCTGGAACTTGAAGCTTGTGCCAGACAAAAGTTCGTTGTCTGAGATCATCCAAAAAGACTTAATTAGAGCTAGGTATTTGAATCTTGTTATTCTGTAGCTTTTAGGGGACTTGGATCTCTTAAGTGGAGAATCCCTCAGTTTAAAACTGCCTCTCCTGCCTCTCCTGCTTAGTGGGTTCCTATTTATTTTGTGACATTCCGCTTAGAGAGAGAGAGATTAAATCTGAGTTTTTATTCTGTTTAGTTTAGAAGGCAATTTATCTCTTCCTTTGGCCTCTGTAAGCATTATTTTAGTGTCAAATACTTGGTAGCAGCTGGGGTTTTCTGTGGTGGTCTAGACATAGATTTCTGAAATGCTCATCTGTTAACTTGTGCTGTAACTAGAGAAACTTGTGTATTGTATGTTTGTGTGTAGTGTAGTGTTTGTATTTGTCACTGTTGTACAGTATTTGTTTTACCAAGTGTGCCTGAATTATTTTTTCTCCAAGAGAATAAAAGAAAATTCACATCCCTGTAATGATAAAAACAGCTAAGGTATATTCTTGGAGAAATCCCTACAATTTAGGGGTTTTAATTATGTACAGTATTTTAGTTATTGACTAAGCTGTTTGGTCAATTCCTGCTTATTATCCATTTTCGTAACTGTAATTTGTAAGAATATCTAGAAATGGAAAAGCATTTTATTTTAAAAAGTGAGGAAACAGCCTGAATAGAATTTTTTGTTGTTAAAAAACATGGAAAGTGCAGATTATTTAAAGTATTAGTTTTATTTGGATATACTTGGATAGACTGATTTTTGTACATTTTCCTACAATCAAGAGTATGATTGTAGCTTGCTGGAATTCACAACTACAATCCACTGGGAATATCATGTGAAGAGTAGTGCAATTATGGGAAATCTCCTAGTGTTTGAATTCCTGTTTCTTTTTATCTCTAAAATTGTTTAGAAGATTTCCAAATTACTTTGAAGATTACTTTACCCCTCTAAGAACATAGCATCTATTATCTGCAGCACTAATGCTCCAGAGAATGACTTAAAAAAACATTTGGGAATATTTAGAATAGTCTAAAAGAATTTTGTAATATTACAATTTTTACTAAATTATACAAGGTTCCAGTTAAATGTATGTAATAGCCAGCATACAGTGAATCATGTATAGTGAAAGGCAAAAACAATACAACATATGAGTACTGAAACCAATGGCATTCATTGCATTTTTAATGCATCTCAGTATATATTAAGGTTTAGCAAACAAATTATACTTTTTGTAATTATAGACAAGCTTTAATATACAGGCACACAAGTAAAAAAGGGTTTTGTAATCTTAGTAATGATCATTGCATGAAACTTTTCTATTCAATTCATGAAGCCTTTAAACCTTAGTCTTAGTAACAACAAATATGAAAATTAATTAGAATGTTGTCCATTCCAGTGACAAACTCTATTTATGGTTACAGAATAATAAGAAACAGTTATTCTAATCTACTATGCATAGACACAAAATTACCTTATATTGTTAAAAATGAACAGGATCAACATGGCCAATATCAAACATTTTTCAAATACTGTTCTGCCTCTGGAATAACATTTTTGGAGGTCCTCTGAAAGCTAAGAAATATATAGTTTTTTATATATATAACTTCAGTGTCTAATTAAATTACAGTATATACCGTATATAAACAAACATAACATTTGTTTTTGTTTTCCACATGTTGAGTGGAATATCTTTCTATAATAAGACAAATATTAACATTACACTTATTTTACTGTCGGTACTGTAGTTAGAAATAATGTATTTTATAATTTATTATTGTTGTTGTTTTTGTTGTTATTCAAATTAAAGTCTAAATTCACTTTACGTTAAAATATATAAACAAATAGTTTTAAGAATTTGAACATAATTCAGGACATGCTGTTGATAATGATAATAAAGTAAATGCTCAGCCATCTACATTGAGGAAACAGGAAGGAGACTCTGAGACCATTTCAGAGAACGTTAGGGCTGTGAAGATTAAAGATCTCTCCAAGCCTATTGTTTCTAATTTCACCTCTGACGGCCATGATCACACTAATCTCTCCTAATCTCTAATCTGTGTTCTCAAAAAGGTGGTTTTCCTAACTCCCACATCAGAAGGACTAAAAAAAACTAAATTATCCTGCAGCTAGGATCACACTTTTCTTCTAAATTCTCTCTATTTCATTTTCATTTCACACCTCTCTTCACCTATCCTGACTTCACATGACCTGATTGGCCACTCCCCAGTGGGCATTGACTCGTCGAATATACGTATATTACTGCAAAAATAATTTACTTCGTACACTGTGCAGAGTGCCGTATACTCCTAGTTGCGGCACACACGATACATACAGTAAAAAGCCTCAGGCACTGTGTTAGATGTGTTTTCGACGTTATATATGCGTTTATTAATGTCGTCGATTTTACGGTTGCAATTCGACGTTGATTATACGTCGAGGCGACGTATATATACGTATAGCCGTATTTTCACTGTGAATATACATATATTCGACGAATCAATGCCCACAGCTTGGCATACAAGGGTTTTGCGGAGGGGGTCTTGCCACCTGCCTGAAAAAAACAGTAAAATGTTTGAGTGCCTATAGAGTTTCTATTCTTATTTTCTTGAGAAAAGTTGATACCATTTCCTGGACACCCCGTCCCCCATCAGTGCGCGGTGCCCGGGAAAAATCTGTAGGGGGGCGTCTGAAATTCTGAGGGGGGGTGATATTTCAGTTGAAACGGAGCTGTACGGTGCAGCTACCCAAATGAAATCTCGCATCTATGCCATTGATTAGTGCTTCATGATAGAAGATAACGACTAGCAATCTGGTATCTGCGATGAAGTTCAGTTTCACATTTTTCGTCACTTTCACGGTTTGTATTGCCTGGAGCGAAAAGTACCATAAGCGTTCATTTTTGCAGTTACATGGACGTTCTGAATCGTTAAGAAAAAAATGTTGTAAAACCAACAGAAAGCACAGACTGCTATAACTAGTCCTAGTTATATAACGATTTTAAGTATAATGATAAACTACTGCAAGGAATCGGTCCTCCTGAGCAAACAGGATCGTAATGTTGACACTCAATAACGACACTGATATGTGCAGTTCCTGGATGGATAGCCCTCCTGCCCATCAAACAGACTTAGTGACTGTTCGTGTCATTTAGTGTTGTCTGACCATTGACAAAGTACAACTATTTTTTTAGGGCGCAAATTAAGTTAGGTAAATCTTTTTGCCCAAAACTGAAGGGGCGATATTCCTCCCTCCCCCCGTGATGCCAGGCCTGTCCCCATCCTATTCCATAATGTCATTATATATAATACCATACAACAGTGACCGATCCTTACTAACTGCATGCGTTAAAATTGCACATCAGCTCATAGCAGGGGGCACAAACCAAGCTTCTCAGATGCCTGAAATGTGTGAAAAATGTATGTTACCCTTAGAAGCACTTAAAATGGCATGCAGACCAAATTATTCCATTTCTTTGTTCATCCTGTTGACCTGCATAGATTCCAAAGCAATGTGCACATTCTAAAACCCTTCTTTTATGCAATTAGAACTTGGTTGCAGTATAAAACACTGCTGTAATAGAAGTTCCTTCCTTATCAGTTTGAAACAATGATTAACTTAACAAAGTACTCAGCACTTGCTCCACAGTTCTGTGCACTTCCTGATACCATGAACTTTTATCTGGACAGCTTTCCTGCGTAATGTTTAGAAAAAAAAATGAAATTAGAGTGTGCAGAAACTTAAATTGTTTTGTAAGACTGATTGTAAGCAAAACAGAATTTCAAGAGCACTAAACAGGAAAATTCTTCAATGTTTATTTTTTCATTTAATTTGATCATTTATTCCAATACAGGTCATGATTTGTCTATGGTACAGTGGTGTGTGTTTCCTTTGAGAGTTCCGGTTTCCTCCCACAATCCAAAGACATACTGGTAGTTTATCTGGCTTCTGGGAAACTTGGCTCTGGTGTGAATGTTTACATGTTTGTGTCGGTGTATGCCCTGTGATGGACTGTTGTCCTGTTCACAGTCTACCCTGCCTCTCACCCATTGCTTGCTGGAATAGGCTGTGGCTTCCCCATGACCACACAGATGGCACCCTATGTCAGGAATTAAATCCATGGCCCCAGTGCTGTGAGGCAGCAACGTTAACCATTGCTTCCCCACGCCACCCATGACCACAATACAGACCTACAGTACCTAAATCTGCACTGTTCATATCCATAGAATGCATTCTATATCTGATTCTGCATCTTTATTTTTAAAATCCATTCTACAAAAAATGAAAGATGATTCAAATTAATGAACTGCAGGGAAATATATTGAATTATGTCAATTAATTGATTCTTTGGATCACATTAAGTATTACGTGGTTTTAGCTAAATTATTGAATAGTATCCAGAGGAAAGACATCTGATTTCTATTCTTCATAATGCTCCGGAAACCAGGATGAGCTTTGGCCTGATGAGCTTCTGTTGCTCTAAAACAGACTTTACCCTTTTTAAGGTTACACAGCCTTTATATTAACCAGTGAAGAGCTTAAGGAAATGACCTACATTGACAGGCTGAAGGAACTGAACCTTCTAAGGCTTAAACAGAGAAGATTGTGAGGGGACTTGATATTTGAAATCCTCAAGGACATTGGAAGTCAACTTCTTCAGAACAAAAACTACATTTCTAACCAGAGAACAGAAATGGAAACCTGTGGAAAGGAACCACAGGTTCTCACTACTAGAGGCTCAAGCTCTGGGTGCTTACCGAGACCATGCGGACAGCTTTTTTTAAGTCTTAGCCAATTATACACTGACCAGAGTATCTAAGACACTATGTCACCCTTCCTCAGCTCTATATAAGCTGTCATTATCTTCCATGCTCAGTCTTGTATACCTCTAGTTTGAGCTCTAGACTTTTATTTACCTGGGTTTTCCTGAATCTTGGATCCTGCTTTTTATCTTACTTCTTACTCTGGCTCTGTTTCCATCCTTGTACATTTTCTTTTTTTCAAATTGTTTGCTCTTGGTTATTTGTCATTTCATTTCCCCTGCTTCTTGTGTTTTATTTCTCCTAGAGCTGCCACCTCGGTTCCTGAATTCGGACTTTGATCAAGGGTTTGGTATTATTCGGTTAGTTTAGTGATCCCTGTCTGCTGGTGTCTGCACAGGTCCATTTCCCTGTTCCGTAGAGGTAGGCAGCTGTTTACCACAGGGGGCACATCTTTACCTAAAGGCTTATGGGACTATAGAACAAGCTGCCCAGCCATGTGGCTGAAGCTGATGCTCTGTTTTTTTTAAGAAACACAAGGATGAGATCCCTGGGTCAACTGACTACTAACTACCAAACAAGCTTGACAGGCTGAATGACCTCCTCTCATTTGTAATCTATACTGTTATTTTATTGGAAAAGAAAACAATACATGTGTAAAATGTTTCTCTGAGCATCATATTTGGAATATGATTTATAGTATATGGAATATGAATAAATTATGGTATGTTGCATCAGACAAACAGCCATCGCTACATGTGCATTCCGCTGACCCTTCCTTTTAAACAATTGGATTTGTTGTGATGGATGATTCAAGGTATCATTCAAAAGTGGAAGAAAGCTTCATGAAATGCTAAAATGAGATGCACTTTAACAGAATTTTAAACAGATGACTTATTTAGCCTTGAGATTTTCCTGATAGACAAACACTGTGGGGAAAAAAAACTGTCTAGTTGGGATTTTTTTTTCATTTTTTCAATGACATTTAACTTACTTTGAGATAATGCGCCAGATGGAATTACAGATTCTAGTCATATGTAGCACTGGCATATGATTGAAGCCTTCAGAGAAGATAGCATGGGGTCGTGACAGCCCATTGGGATTTCATTATATATTCCTAAAAATTGCTTTCACAGGATAGCGGTAGTTCCATTACAGGAGCAACACAAAAGAAATAACATAATCATCAGATGTTTTTATTGCATAATTGAGGGTCGCTATTAAACATCACATTTAATGGATTTCCAGCTTTTCAAGAGAATTATGTAGCATTTTATACTTTCACATATACATAAAAAGTACAAACCAATTCCATCATAAGAGATATAAAAAACTGAGTATTTGTGTGATAGGCCTATAGGACCTCTCCTCAGGGAACTCATAATTACTGCTGGCATGGCTCAGTGTGCCTACACATGGATGTATAGTTTAATCAAATTCACTTTTCTTGGAATTTAAATATCAAAACAGTATTTAAATGTAATAACCAGCAAGTCAGCCAAAGGTTTGCAAAGCAGGAGTAATAGCTAAAGTTGCACAGATGGATTTCAGTTTTCTGTCCAGTTTAAGTGGGCTCCATTAAGTTATTTACATGTCAAGCCTTAATATTTGAATTGTCTTTTTTTCAGATTAGATTTTATACTCTGTGCTTTCCTGTAGTGTGCTCGGAGGAGAGTTTAAGTTATTACTAGTGTGTAACTTGGCTAAATCATAAGACAACTTATAACTGGGATTTCACAAGTTATGGTACACATTTTGTTATGCTCCACTTGAGTTGATTGAGCTTGTCCAAGGTTGAATATTCTCAGATAGCCACAAATGAGTGATCCATGTGAAATGGCAAAGATGTCAGTAAGAAACACTCTACCTCCAGTGTGCAGCATCTGTCTTGCAAAGCACTATGGAACTCTGAACATTAGAGGGGCCAGTGGGGGGCGCTCACTCTGCGGTCTGTGTGGGTCCTAATGCCCCAGTATAGTGATGGAGACACTATACTGTAAAAAAAGCACAATCCTTCAGATGAGACATAAAACTGAGGTCTTGACTCTGTGTTCCCAGGGCATTTCTCGAAAAGAGTAGGGGTGTTACCCGTGTCCTGACCAAATTTCCCATTGGCATTTGCCAGTCATGGCCTCCTAATAATCCCTATCTATGAATTGGCTTCATCACTCTGCTCTCCTCCCCACTGATAGCTGATGTGCAGTGAGCATACTGGTGCACTTTTGATGCTGATACATCATCCAGATGGGGTGACACATTGGTGATGGTGGAGGGGAGTCCCCAGTAAATATAAAGTACTTTGAGTGGAATGTCCAGAAAAGTGCTACATACTATAAGTGTAAGGAATTATTATTAAATTGATTAGATTGTTCCTATTTTCCCTTATGCTGATGTATCCATGATAGGTACTAAATAAAGTTAATAAAGTTGTACATTTGTACATTTAAAGTTGTACATTTTCTTACAAAACACTAAAAATAAAGCTTACATCACAATTTAGACCTATAGAGATCTGTAAAATATAACAACTTACTTAGGTCTAAAAAAATTCAACATTTTGGAGGTTTAATTATTTGTGAATTTAGCTTTTGGTTGAGTTTGTATTATTTAAAGCTTTAATCCAAAATCTGAGAAATGATTTAATAAAACAGGATGTATCCTGAGGACAAAATTGAAAGTTTTTTTTTTACACAACAAATGAATATCAAACAACAGATGATACCACACATTGGGCCTTAGGCCTAGACTATCTTAAAATTTAGTGTTAATCACACATTACAACCCCAATGCCCAATGGCATTTTTTAGGTTTTGACAGAACCACCTTTTTCATCATTCAAAACATAAACATCTATTACAGGATTTGAAAATTACTCTTGACAAATGTGTGATAATTCATCCCTTTATCATTAGCATGGATCTAGAATTAATTATGGTGGTTCTTGCCATCATATCAATTTTCTAGCAGCTTTTCTAATTTGCGAGTGTTAATTTATTCATGAAATATCCTAACAATTTCATGGCAATTCATGATTTTGAAATGGAAAAGATTTTTCTACATGACCTCCCTCCAGTGGTTCTGCTGCAAACATAGATAAGAGTAATCATTAATAAACATAATGTATGCACAAAATAAATTTAATGTACTCCAGCCGCTGGTGATGTCCTACCTAGACAATTGTAACTCCCTCTTGGCTGGTGTCCTTGCCATTTCCATCTGGAAAGCAATAATAAGGGCAAATAGAATATTAAGATATATACAGTATACAGATGCAGCCATTCAAAATGGGTGAGGTATTTCGCGGCATACCCCGGTGGGCTTGTCGCAGTATCACGCGGTATCACGCAGTTAACATCTGTCACGTGACTAACTGTCCGGCGTCACCTTGTAAAACCGCCAGGGGGAGCTTAACCTCTCATGTACAGCATTTGAGCCTTTAATTTTGAACTGTGTATTACAGCATGTTAATCATCAGTCATTAAAATGTTGATATATTTTATGAAAGCAAGATTGCTCAGTTGGACAAAAGTACACAACCTACCTTTATCAGAAATATTTATGCATCAAAGCCTTTACTGAAGATATTACTAATAGTATTAATAATGGATGATTTTGGACAAGCTGTATACTCAAAGTATAATTTCTTTAGCACATTTGTACAAGCACTTGGAATCTGTCCAAGCCATACTTTGTCAGGCATTTTGTTTTACTTCAACGGGCATAAAAACTTCCTTGCTTTTAACAGGGCGTTTCATAATTTCTAGCTACGAAAATGATTTAAAATGCGACACCTATCATTCAACTAGAGCTTAAAATATCACAAGGATCCTCAAGAGCACAGCAAAGAGTGTATTAAAAGACACTTGTATTTATCAACGCTATCTTTGCCGTATACCAGATTTTATGGAACCACTTCAGAGGGGTGTCAGCCAGTCAGATTCCAGGAATCGGCACTTTAAAGGAAAAATACACACCAGTATTCCATTTCTCCCTAAACATTGTAAGCTTCAAAATCTTTAACTAACGTGATACCAGAGTCAACAAGCATACTTCTAGAATTTGATTAAAAGGGAATATAATATGGAATCGCGTATCTCAAGAATTTAATAACGGTATGATTATATCCGTGTACTGCGGCAGGGCTGTGTAGGGCTGTTTTGCCTGCCTGTTTATGCGAGCTGTCTTGTAGCCTACTGGTCTAGGTGCGTGACTACCAACTGTGGCAGGTTGTGTGTTTGAATCCAGCTGGTGCTAGACTTTTCATTTTTATTTATTCATTTTTTAATCGCGTAACATAAACATATTACCGTATGCAAACTGTACTGTATACAGTATGTATATGTATATTCAATGTCTTAACTGTGCCCGTTTAAGTATTGAATCTAATTATTTTTAACTTGATTTACAGTATTTGAGAGGTATGTCTTAACACCGATACTACAGTGCTTAAGTACTGCTCACGTATATGTTTCTAGGTTTATATTATGCATTTCATACGGTCAAATTACTTTTGAGCAACTAATAAGAAGCGCGAAACGGTATGCGTTTTAGGTTCGTTTTGTGCTGGGACCCGTGGATTGATTAGAGATATCAAGTACATACAAGTCATTTTTTAAATGTTGTAGTTCGTCATGAAAAAATGTTACGAGTACATCATCTATCAACAATTACACAGGTTCTGTTTCCATATTGCGGATTTTGGTTACGTAATATTATTTTCTAGATTTCACATTGTGAATATGATGGGATGTCTGATGGGATGTTTCTAAAAATCCATCCTCTGTAAAACGTCTTCTCTAGTTGTCCTGCATATGTATTCGCTAATGAAGCTGTGTGTTCTGAGCCTGGATCTCTACATTTCTGTATGAACCAGCTTAGAGGGCTAAAGACAGCTTGTGTTTAAATTGAGTGTAAGGCAATTTATGCTTCTAAAGTCATGGTCAGCATTTATTTTTGTACTGTGCTGTAAACTTGTTCTGTGCCAAGTCACATTATTTTATAGCGTTTTTATAGCCTTATCAAATACGGTGTTACTGTAGTTTACTGAGTCCCATGTCACATGGTCTGTGATTGAAACCTGTAAAACCGGTTTAATTCGTCACAGCCAGCACTCTTCAGGTGTGAGGGTCTTCTGCTCAGAATGAAATGCTAAAATGTTTGTGTATATTCTAATGGCAGTGGGGGCAGGGTGTGTGGGAACAGGTTTGGTTGAAATTGCATTGGAGATCTATGTTCTTCACACCTGAAACATTTTCTTTGAAAGCATTTTCTTTGCAGTTTAACCGATCTTGTTACAGCATGTTACAGTTTACTATTATTAACCATATTAATTTTAAGTGCTTAATGTAAAATCTTGTAAAAATATATTTTCATTGTTCAAATAAACATTAAGTCTGACTATCATATAATAAGTTAAATACAAAACTAAAGAAAAAATGGGGTTAAATATAATTCAAAATATTTTGCTAACAATGTTAACTGTTTATGAATAATAAAATGTATTAACTAAGGAGTAGGATGGCACAGTTGTTAGTATGTTTTGTTTTGTTTCTTTTTCATAAATACAACAGTAGTACCTGATGTCTCAGTGGCTTTCAAAATTAAATTATGCATGCAAACCTGTGAACTAGAAAGATAACTAAGATATCCATCCATTATATTCCATAATATCCATGAAATATATGGCGCTGAAATATGTGTGACGCAGTGGTGGCCTGACACGGTGAGGTGCCCTGGCAGCTGTATGATGCAGTGGCGGCCTGGCACGGTGAGGTGCGCTTGCAGCTATGTGACGCAGTGGTGGCCTGGCACGGTGAGGTGCGCTGGCAGCTGTGTGATGCAGTGGTGGTTGGGTATGTAGAGGTGCACTGGCAGCTGTGTGTTGTGACGCAGTGGTGGCCTGGCACGGTGAGGTGCGCTGGCATATAATGAATATATTTCCGGGGATATAATACAACTGTTATTATTGATCACCGAATTATTGTACTTGACATGACTTCATTCAGCCTTTCCTGAACGTCTATGACAGGCAGAGAGAGTGCTGTTTCTGGTGCGATCTTTTGCAGCTGACATTTCACTGTTTTAAACGAACAAGAAATTAGATTGCTGTTTGATGTACATTTAGTATTATACATAGAAATGCCCCAGCTAAAATCGATCAAAACATTTTCCAACGTGCCAAGATAGATAATTAATTGGGAACTATAAAGGCCTTTAACCTCTCAAGGGTTTAAGCTTTTCATTATTTTAGCTTCATGTCAATGAACATTGGAGGAAATTACTTGAGGCTGCTCATTCTTAAAAGTTTAATAGTAAAGCTGAATGCTGGAGGATGTATTTTGACTGCACTTCACACAAAGCTCCTAACTGTGACTTCCAATTTGAAGAACAATAAATGTTACAAAAATAAATATGGCAGCCAAACATAATTCCTAATTACAAACCTTATAAAGTAACAATTGCATTTAAACATTTCAACTCAGTTTCATGATCAAAACCATATACAGTTACTGCTGAAGTCTTTATGAATGTTTCTGAGTGAATATGATGGCAGAGTTTTGGAAGAAATAATATATTATATATATTATTATATATTATATATATCATTATCTGTAAGGAAAAACACATTCAGATAACATTAATATATCACTGTTCATAAATATCATTTTTGTGCTAAAGCACAGCAATATCATAAAAAAAGTATCAGGAAAATAGGCAGGAATACTTAATTAATGTTTGGTTTTATTTGTTAAAATACCTGCCAAAGGTATTTTAACATCCAAGCCAACCTGAAGAAAACATATCAACAATGGCGGAATTTTGTTTTTGGACAAGTATTCTCTAAATTGGAACTTTTGTGTTGAATGGTGTTCTCAATGGTATCTGGTATAGCTACGGTAACAGGCAAGAATACCTAATAATTTTGGTTTTAATTGTTAAAATACCTGAATATTCAATGCAATATGCAAGAGTTTGATAAGTGTCATCAATTTATTCCAAACTTTTAATTTCAGGTCAAATTAGACAACGTTCCCCTTCAGGACAATGCACTGTATATGGCCATACTGTATATGTCAGGAAAAAAATGTTCAGATAACATTGATATATGACTATTCCTAAATATCTTTTTGTTCTAAAACATGGCAATACCATCAAAAATTGTCTTTGTTTTGTGGATGTCCTAACCCTAACCTTAGCTAAGGATTTATGTTAGGGATAGGGTTCAGACTTTATTCAGACTTTCCACAATATTCCACGCATTGAAGTGGAAAATATACTTCACTCAATCAAAATATAAATCTTTAGTGACCAAGCATCCAAACCAAACTAAAGAGAACATATCAACAATGGCGGAATTTTGTTTTTGGACAAGTATAATCTTTATCCAAACTTGTGTACTGAATGGGTTCTCAATGAGCTAGGAATCCGGTTTAACTACAGTAAAAGGCAGGAATACTTAACACTGTATATTTTGGTTATATTTATTAACATTACTGTACATTCAACACAATATGTTAGAGTTTGATAAGTGTCATCAATTTCTTCCAAACTTTTAATTTCAGAGCAAATGAGATAACATTCCCCTTCAGGACAATGCACTGTATACTGTATGGTCATATATGAAAGGGAAAAAAATGCTTACATAACATTGATATTTCACTATTCCTAAATATCATTTTTTTCCTAATTTTTTTCCAGCATTACTATAAAAAATTGTCTAGGTTTTATGGAAATCCTTACCCAAACCCTAGCTAAGGATTTGGGTTAGGGTTCAGACTTTCATCATAGTTCCCACAATCTTCCAGTCATTTAAATGGAACATATACTTCTCTCCATCAAAATATAAATCTGAAGTGACCAAGCATCCAAGCCAAACTGAAGAGAACATATCAGCAATGGTGGAATTATGTTTTTGGACAAGTATTCTCTTTAGCGGAACTTTTGTTTTTAATGGAGTTCTCAATGAGCTTGGTATCTGGCATAGCTATGGTAACAGGGGGGAATACGTTATAAAGTTTGCTTGTATTTGTTAAAATACCTGTACATTCAATGCAGTCTGCAAGAGTTTGATAAGGTGTCACCAATTTCTACCAAACTATTCGTTTTAGGGTAATTTGGACAACATTACCCTTCAGGGCAATGCACTGTATATGTCCATATATGAAAGGAAAAAAAATGTTTAAATAACATTGATATATCACCATTCATAAATATCATTTTTGTCCTTAAACACAGCAATACCATTAACAATTGTCTATGTTTTGTGGAAGTCCTAAAACCTAACCCTAACTAAGGATTTGGGTTAGGGTTAGGGTTCAGACTTTCAACAATCTTTCACTCATTGAAGAGGAAAATGTACTTCCCTCCATCAAAATATAAATCTGAAGAGACCAAGCATCCAATCAAACTGTAGCAAACAAATCAACAATGGCAGAATTTTGTTTTTTGACTATAATCCTTATTGGAACTTTTGTGTTGAATGGTTTCCTGAATGAGCTTGGTATCTGATATAGCTATGGTAACAGGCGGGAATCCAGAATCAAGATTGGTTGTATTTGTTAAAATACCTGTACATTCAATACTATTCATTTCAGGGCAATTTGGAAAACTTAACGATTCAGGACAATGCACTGTATATGCCCAAATACTGTATGTCAGGAATAAAATGTGTAGATAACACTGATATATCACCATTCCTAAATATCATTTTTTTCCAGCAATACCATTCAATGCCAAATGCAACAGATTGAGACATTTAACCACTTTCTTTTAATCTTTAGCAATTCAGGGATTTGGACAAAATTCCCATATAGCACAATGAAGTACATAGAGCCATATATGAAAGAAAAAAAGTGCAGAAAACATTAAAATAACACTTTTCCTAATTTCATGTCTGTCCTAAACCACAGCCATGCCATCAAACATCCTCTATGTTTTCTAATAATACTAAACCTAACCCTAGCTCAGGGTTTGGGTAGTTAGGGTTCAGATTTTCTTCACTGCAACCTAACACTCATTTAAGCAGAAAATATAACTCAGGGCATCAAAATATTAGTCTGAAAAGACTTTGCAGCCTTGCCACACCAAGCAAAATGCATCAACTGCGGTACAATTTCATTTTTTGACAAGAATTCTGGTATTGGAAATTTTTGTGTCGAATCGTGCTCTCCATGAGAATGGTATCAGCGTTAAATAGGTTAAGAGTCAGGAAAACCCAATAAATGTTACCTACACCTGTTAAAATGGCAATGCATTCAATGCCAAATGCAACAGATTGACACATTTGACCACTTTCTTTCAATCCTTTGCTTTTCAGGGATGTGGACAACATTCCCATTTAGGGCAAAGCAGTACAAAGACCCATATAGGCAAGAAAAAAAAGTGCAGAGAACATTAAAATAACACTATTCCTAAATTTCACTTCCGTCCTAAAACACAGCCATGCCATCAAACATCTTCTATATTTTCTAATAACACTAACCCTAACCTTAGCTCAGGGTTTGGGTAGTTAGGGTTAGGGTTCAGATTTTCTTCAATGCAACCTAACACTCATTTAAGCAGAAAATATAACTCAGGGCATAAAAATATGTTCGGAAAGACTTTGCAGCCTTGCCACACCAAGCAAAATGCATCAACTGCGGTACAATTTCATTTTCTGACAAGAATAATGGTATTGGAAAATTTGTGTCGAATCGTGCTCTCCATGAGAATAATATCAGCGTAAAATAGGTTAAGAGTCAGGAAAACCCAATAAACGTTACCTACACCTGTTAAAATGGCAGTGCATTCAATGCCAAATGCAACAGATTGACACACTTAACCACTTTCTTTCAATCCTTTGCTTTTCAGGGATGTGGACAACATTCCCATTTAGGGCAAAGCAGTACATAGACCCTTATAGCCAAGAAAAAAAAAGTGCAGAGAAAATTAAAATAACACGTTTCCTAACTTTCACTTCTGTCCTAAAACACAGCCATGCCATCAAACATCTTCTATGTTTTCTAATAACACTAACCCTAACCCTAGCTCAGGGTTTGGGTAGTTAGGGTTAGGGTTCAGATTTTCTTCAATGCAACCTAACACTCATTTTAGCAGAAAATATAACTCAGGGCATCAAAATATTAGTCTGAAAAGACTTTGCAGCCTTGCCACACAAAGCAAAATGCATCAACTGTGGTACAATTTCATTTTTTGACTAGATTTCTGGTATTCGAAATTTGTGACGAATCATGTTCTCCTTGAGCATGGTATCAGCGTTAAATAGGTTAAGAGTCAGGAAAACCCAATAAATGTTACCTACACCTGTTAAAATGGCAGTGCATTCAATGCCAAATGCAACAGATTGAGACATTTAACCACTTTTTTCAATCCTTTGCTTTTCAGGGATTTGGACAACATTCCCATTTAGGGCAAAGCAGTACATAGACCCTTATAGGCAAGAAATAAAAAGTGCAGAGAACATTAAAATAACACGTTTCCTAAATTTCACTTCTGTCCTAAAACACAGCCATGCCATCAAACATCTTCTATGTTTTCTAATAACACTAACCCTAACCCTTACTAAGGGTTTGGGTAGTTAGGGTTAGGGTTCAGATTTTCTTCACTGCAACCTAACACTCATTTAAGCAGAAATATAACTCAGGGCATCAAAATATTAGTCTGAAAACACATTGCAGCCTTGCCACACCGAGCAAAATGCATCAACTGTGGTACAATTTTATTTTTTGACAAGATTTCTGGTATTGGAAAATTAGTGTCGAATCGTGCTATCCATGAAAATGGTATCAGCGTAAAATAGGTTAAGAGTCAGGAAAACCCAAGAAATGTTACCTACACCTGTTAAAATGGCAGTGCATTCAATGCCAAATGCAAGAGATTGACACATTAAACCACTTTTTTCAATCCTTTGCTTTTCAGGGATATGGACAACATTCCCATTTAGGGCAAAGCAGTACATAGACCCATATAGGCAAGAAAAAAAAAGTGCAGAGAACATTAAAATAACACGTTTCCTAACTTTCACTTCTGTCCTAAAACACAGCCATGCCATCAAACATCTTCTATGTTTTCTAATAACACTGACCCTAACCCTAGCTCAGGGTTTGGGTAGTAAGGGTTAGGGTTCAGATTTTCCTCACTGCAACCTAACACTCATTTAAGCAGAAAATATAACTCAGGGCATCAAAATATTAGTCTGAAAATACTTTGCAGCCTTGCACACCAATCAAAATGCATCAACTGTGGTACAATTTCATTTTTTGACGAGATTTCTGGTATTGGAAATTTGTGTCGAATCATGTTCTCCTTGATTATGGTATCAGCGTTAAATAGGTTAAGAGTCAGGAAAACCCAAGAAATGTTACCTACACCTGTTAAAATGGCAGTGCATTCAATGCCAAATGCAAGAGATTGACACATTAAACCACTTTTTTCAATCCTTTGCTTTTTAGGGATGTGGACAACATTCCCATTTAGGGCAAAGCAGTACATAGACCCATATAGGCAAGAAAAAAAAAGTGCAGAGAACATTAAAATAACACGTTTCCTAAATTTCACTTCTGTCCTAAAACACAGCCATGCCATCAAACATCTTCTATGTTTTCTAATAACACTAACCCTAACCCTAGCTCAGGGTTTGGGTAGTTAGGGTTAGGGTTCAGATTTTCTTCACCGCAACCTAACACTCATTTAAGCAGAAAATATAACTCAGGGCATCAAAATATTAGTCTGAAAAGACTTTGCAGCCTTTCCTCACCGAGCAAAATGCATCAACTGTGGTACAATTTCATTTTTTGACAAGATTTCTGGGATTGGAAAATTTGTGTCGAATCGTGCTCTCCTCGATTATGGTATCAGCGTTAAATAGGTTAAGACTCAGGAGAACCAAATAAATGTTACCTACACCTGTTAAAATGGCAGTGCATTCAATGCCAAATGCAACAGATTGACACATTAAACCACTTTTTTCAATCCTTTGCTTTTCAGGGATGTGGACAACATTCCCATTTAGGGCAAAGCAGTACATAGACCCATATACGCAAGAAAAAAAAAGTGCAGAGAACATTAAAATAACACGTTTCCTAAATTTCACTTCTGTCCTAAAACACAGCCATGCCATCAAACATCTTCTATGTTTTCTAATAACACTAACCCTAACCCTAGCTCAGGGTTTGGGTAGTTAGGGTTAGGGTTCAGATTTTGTTCACCGCAAGATAACACTCATTTAAGCAGAAAATATAACTCAGGGCATCAAAATATTAGTCTGAAAAGACTTTGCAGCCTTTCCTCACCGAGCAAAATGCATCAACTGTGGTACAATTTCATTTTTTGACATGATTTCTGGGATTGGAAAATTTGTGTCGAATCGTGCTCTCCATGAGAATTGTATCAGCGTTAAATAGGTTAAGAGTCAGGAGAACCCAATAAATGTTACCTACACCTGTTAAAATGGCAGTGCATTCAATGCCAAATGCAACAGATTGACACATTAAACCACTTTTTTCAATCCTTTGCTTTTCAGGGATGTGGACAACATTCCCATTTAGGGCAAAGAAGTACATAGACCCATATAGGCAAGAAAAAAAAAGTGCAGAGAACATTAAAATAACACGTTTCCTAAATTTCACTTCTGTCCTAAAACACAGCCATGCCATCAAACATCTACTATGTTTTCTAATAACACTAACCCTAACCCTAGCTCAGGGTTTGGGTAGTTAGGGTTCAGATTTTCTTCACTGCAACCTAACACTCATTTAAGCAGGAAATATAACTCAGGGCATCAAAATATTAGTCTGAAAACACTTTGCAGTCTTGCCACACCGAGCAAAATGCATCAACTGTGGTACAATTTTATTTTTTGACAAGATTTCTGTTATTGGAAAATTAGTGTCGAATCGTGCTATCCATGAAAATGGTATCAGCGTAAAATAGGTTAAGAGTCAGGAAAACCCAATAAATGTTACCTACACCTGTTAAAATGGCAGTGCATTCAATGCCAAAAGCAAGAGATTGACACATTAAACCACTTTTTTCAATCGTTTGCTTTTCAGGGATGTGGACAACATTCCCATTTAGGGCAAAGCAGTACATTGACCCATATAGGCAAGAAAAAAAAAGTGCAGAGAACATTAAAATAACACGTTTCCTAAATTTCACTTCTGTCCTAAAACACAGCCATGCCATCAAACATCTTCTATGTTTTCTAATAACACTAACCCTAACACTAGCTCAGGGTTTGGGTAGTAAGGGTTAGGGTTCAGATTTTCCTCACTGCAACCTAACACTCATTTAAGCAGAAAATATAACTCAGGGCATCAAAATATTAGTCTGAAAAGACTTTGCAGCCTTGCACACCAATCAAAATGCATCACCTGTGGTACAATTTCATTTTTTGACGAGATTTCTCGTACTGGAAATTTGTGTCGAATCATGTTCTCCTTGATTATGGTATCAGCGTTAAATAGGTTAAGAGTCAGGAAAACCTAATAAATGTTACCTACACCTGATAAAATGGCAGTGCATTCAATGCCAAATGCAACAGATTGACACATTTAACCACTTTCTTTCAATCCTTTGCTTTTCAGGGATTTGGACAACATTCCCATTTAGGGCAAGGCAGTACATAGACCCATATAGACAAGAAAAAAAAAGTGCAGAGAACATTAAAATAACACGTTTCCTAAATTTCACTTCTGTCCTAAAACACAGCCATGCCTTCAAACATCTTCTATGTTTTCCAATAACACTAACCCTAACCCTAGCTCAGGGTTTGGGTAGTTAGGGTTAGGGTTCAGATTTTCCTCAATGCAACTTAACACTCATTTTAGCAGAAAATATAACTCAGGGCATCAAAATATTAGTCCGAAAAGACTTTGCAGCCTTGCCACACCGAGCAAAATGCTCCAATTGTGGTACAACTTCATTTTTTGACAAGATTTCTGGTATTCGAAATTTGTGACGAATCATGTTCTCCATGAGAATGGTATCAGCGTAAAATAGGTTTAGAGACAGGCAAACCCAATAAATGTTACCTACACCTGTTAAAATGGCAGTGCATTCAATGCCAAATGCAACAGATTGACACATTTAACCACTTTCTTTCAATCCTTTGCTTTTCAGGGATTTGGACAACATTCCCATTTAGGGCAAGGCAGTACATAGACCCATATAGGCAAGAAAAAAAAAGTGCAGAGAACATTAAAATAACACGTTTCCTAAATTTCACTTCTGTCCTAAAACACAGCCATGCCATCAAACATCTTCTATGTTTTCTAATAACACTAACCCTAACCCTAGCTCAGGGTTTGGGTAGTTAGGGTTAGGGTTCAGATTTTCTTCACTGCAACCTAACACTCATTTAAGCAGAAAATATAACTCAGGGCATCAAAATATTAGTCTGAAAAGACTTTGCAGCCTTGCCACACCAAGCAAAATGCATCAACTGTGGTACAATTTCACCTTTTGACAAGATTTCTGGTATTGGAAAATTTGTGTCGAATCGTGCTCTCCATGAGAATGGTATCAGCGTTAAATAGGTTAAGAGTCAGGAAAACCCAATAAATGTTACCTACACCTGTTAAAATGGCAGTGCATTCAATGCCAAATGCAACAGATTGACACATTTAACCACTTTCTTTCAATCCTTTGCTTTTCAGGGATTTGGACAACATTCCCGTTTTGGGAAAGGCAGTACATAGACCCATATAGGCAAGAAAAAAAAAGTGCAGAGAACATTAAAATAACACGTTTCCTAAATTTCACTTCTGTCCTAAAACACAGCCATGCCATCAAACATCTTCTATGTTTTCTAATAACACTAAACCTAACCCTAGCTCAGGGTTTGGGTAGTTAGGCTTAGGGTTCAGATTTTCCTCAATGCAACTTAACACTCATTTTAGCAGAAAATATAACTCAGGGCATCAAAATATTAGTCCGAAAAGACTTTGCAGCCTTGCCACACCGAGCAAAATGCTCCAACTGTGGTACAACTTCATTTTTTGACAAGATTTATGGTATTGGAAAATTTGTGTCGAATCGTGCTCTCCATGAGAATGGTATCAGCGTTAAATAGGTTAAGAGTCAGGAAAACCCAATAAATGTTACCTACACCTGTTAAAATGGCAGTGCATTCAATGCCAAATGCAACAGATTGACACATTTAACCACTTTCTTTCAATCCTTTGCTTTTCAGGGATGTGGACAACATTCCCATTTAGGGCAAAGCAGTACATAGACCCATATAGGCAAGAAAAAAAAAGTGCAGAGAACATTAAAATAACACGTTTCCTAAATTTCACTTCTGTCCTAAAACACAGCCATGCCATCAAACATCTTCTATGTTTTCTAATAACACTAACCCTAACCCTAGCTCAGGGTTTGGGTAGTTAGGGTTAGGGTTCAGATTTTCTTCACTGCAACCTAACACTCATTTAAGCAGAAAATATAACTCAGGGCATCAAAATATTAGTCTGAAAAGACTTTGCAGCCTTGCCACACCAAGCAAAATGCATCAACTGTGGTACAATTTCACCTTTTGACAAGATTTCTGGTATTGGAAAATTTGTGTCGAATCGTGCTCTCCATGAGAATGGTATCAGCGTTAAATAGGTTAAGAGTCAGGAAAACCCAAAAAATGTTACCTACACCTGTTAAAATGGCAGTGCATTCAATGCCAAATGCAACAGATTGACACATTTAACCACTTTCTTTCAATCCTTTGCTTTTCAGGGATTTGGACAACATTCCCATTTAGGGCAAGGCAGTACATAGACCCATATAGGCAAGAAAAAAAAAGTGCAAAGAACATTAAAATAACACGTTTCCTAAATTTCACTTCTGTCCTAAAACACAGCCATTCCTTCAAACATCTTCTATGTTTTCTAATAACACTAACCCTAACCCTAGCTCAGGGTTTGGGTAGTTAGGGTTAGGGTTCAGATTTTCCTCAATGCAACTTAACACTCATTTTAGCAGAAAATATAACTCAGGGCATCAAAATATTAGTCCGAAAAGACTTTGCAGCCTTGCCACACCGAGCAAAATGCTCCAACTGTGGTACAACTTCATTTTTTGACAAGATTTATGGTATTGGAAATTTGTGTCGAATCGTGCTCTCCATGAGAATGGTATCAGCGTTAAACAGGTTTAGAGACAGGCAAACCCAATAAATGTTACCTACACCTGTTAAAATGGCAGTGCATTCAATGCCAAATGCAACAGATTGACACATTTAACCACTTTCTTTCAATCCTTTGCTTTTCAGGGATGTGGACAACATTCCCATTTAGGGCAAAGCAGTACATAGACCCATATAGGCAAGAAAAAAAAAGTGCAGAGAACATTAAAATAACACGTTTCCTAAATTTCACTTCTGTCCTAAAACACAGCCATGCCATCAAACATCTTCTATGTTTTCTAATAACACTAACCCTAACCCTAGCTCACGGTTTGGGTAGTTAGGGTTAGGGTTCAGATTTTCTTCACTGCAACCTAACACACATTTAAGCAGAAAATATAACTCAGGGCATCAAAATATTAGTCTGAAAAGACTTTGCAGCCTTGCCACACCGAGCAAAATGCATCAACTGTGGTACAACTTCATTTTTTGACAAGATTTCTGGTATTGGAAAATTTGTGTCGAATCGTGCTCTCCATGAGAATGGTATCAGCGTTAAATAGGTTAAGAGTCAGGAAAACCTAATATATGTTACCTACACCTGATAAAATGGCAGTGCATTCAATGCCAAATGCAACAGATTGACACATTTAACCACTTTCTTTCAATCCTTTGCTTTTCAGGGATTTGGACAACATTCCCATTTAGGGCAAAGCAGTACATAGACCCATATAGGCAAGAAAAAAAAAGTGCAGAGAACATTAAAATAACACGTTTCCTAAATTTCACTTCTGTCCTAAAACACAGCCATGCCATCAAACATCTTCTATGCTTTCTAATAACACTAACCCTAACCCTAGCTCAGGGTTTGGGTAGTTAGGGTTAGGGTTCAGATTTTCTTCACTGCAACCTAACACTCATTTAAGCAGAAAATATAACTCAGGGCATCAAAATATTAGTCTGAAAAGACTTTGCAGCCTTGCCACACCAAGCAAAATGCATCAACTGTGGTACAATTTCACCTTTTGACAAGATTTCTGGTATTGGAAAATTTGTGTCGAATCGTGCTCTCCATGAGAATGGTATCAGCGTTAAATAGGTTAAGAGTCAGGAAAACCCAATAAATGTTACCTACACCTGTTAAAATGGCAGTGCATTCAATGCCAAATGCAACAGATTGACACATTTAACCACTTTCTTTCAATCCTTTGCTTTTCAGGGATTTGGACAACATTCCCGTTTTGGGAAAGGCAGTACATAGACCCATATAGGCAAGAAAAAAAAAGTGCAGAGAACATTAAAATAACACGTTTCCTAAATTTCACTTCTGTCCTAAAACACAGCCATGCCATCAAACATCTTCTATGTTTTCTAATAACACTAAACCTAACCCTAGCTCAGGGTTTGGGTAGTTAGGCTTAGGGTTCAGATTTTCCTCAATGCAACTTAACACTCATTTTAGCAGAAAATATAACTCAGGGCATCAAAATATTAGTCCGAAAAGACTTTGCAGCCTTGCCACACCGAGCAAAATGCTCCAACTGTGGTACAACTTCATTTTTTGACAAGATTTATGGTATTGGAAAATTTGTGTCGAATCGTGCTCTCCATGAGAATGGTATCAGCGTTAAATAGGTTAAGAGTCAGGAAAACCCAATAAATGTTACCTACACCTGTTAAAATGGCAGTGCATTCAATGCCAAATGCAACAGATTGACACATTTAACCACTTTCTTTCAATCCTTTGCTTTTCAGGGATGTGGACAACATTCCCATTTAGGGCAAAGCAGTACATAGACCCATATAGGCAAGAAAAAAAAAGTGCAGAGAACATTAAAATAACACGTTTCCTAAATTTCACTTCTGTCCTAAAACACAGCCATGCCATCAAACATCTTCTATGTTTTCTAATAACACTAACCCTAACCCTAGCTCAGGGTTTGGGTAGTTAGGGTTAGGGTTCAGATTTTCTTCACTGCAACCTAACACTCATTTAAGCAGAAAATATAACTCAGGGCATCAAAATATTAGTCTGAAAAGACTTTGCAGCCTTGCCACACCAAGCAAAATGCATCAACTGTGGTACAATTTCACCTTTTGACAAGATTTCTGGTATTGGAAAATTTGTGTCGAATCGTGCTCTCCATGAGAATGGTATCAGCGTTAAATAGGTTAAGAGTCAGGAAAACCCAAAAAATGTTACCTACACCTGTTAAAATGGCAGTGCATTCAATGCCAAATGCAACAGATTGACACATTTAACCACTTTCTTTCAATCCTTTGCTTTTCAGGGATTTGGACAACATTCCCATTTAGGGCAAGGCAGTACATAGACCCATATAGGCAAGAAAAAAAAAGTGCAAAGAACATTAAAATAACACGTTTCCTAAATTTCACTTCTGTCCTAAAACACAGCCATGCCTTCAAACATCTTCTATGTTTTCTAATAACACTAACCCTAACCCTAGCTCAGGGTTTGGGTAGTTAGGGTTAGGGTTCAGATTTTCCTCAATGCAACTTAACACTCATTTTAGCAGAAAATATAACTCAGGGCATCAAAATATTAGTCCGAAAAGACTTTGCAGCCTTGCCACACCGAGCAAAATGCTCCAACTGTGGTACAACTTCATTTTTTAACAAGATTTATGGTATTGGAAATTTGTGTCGAATCGTGCTCTCCATGAGAATGGTATCAGCGTTAAACAGGTTTAGAGACAGGCAAACCCAATAAATGTTACCTACACCTGTTAAAATGGCAGTGCATTCAATGCCAAATGCAACAGATTGACACATTTAACCACTTTCTTTCAATCCTTTGCTTTTCAGGGATGTGGACAACATTCCCATTTAGGGCAAAGCAGTACATAGACCCATATAGGCAAGAAAAAAAAAGTGCAGAGAACATTAAAATAACACGTTTCCTAAATTTCACTTCTGTCCTAAAACACAGCCATGCCATCAAACATCTTCTATGTTTTCTAATAACACTAACCCTAACCCTAGCTCACGGTTTGGGTAGTTAGGGTTAGGGTTCAGATTTTCTTCACTGCAACCTAACACACATTTAAGCAGAAAATATAACTCAGGGCATCAAAATATTAGTCTGAAAAGACTTTGCAGCCTTGCCACACCAAGCAAAATGCATCAACTGTGGTACAACTTCATTTTTTGACAAGATTTCTGGTATTGGAAAATTTGTGTCGAATCGTGCTCTCCATGAGAATGGTATCAGCGTTAAATAGGTTAAGAGTCAGGAAAACCTAATATATGTTACCTACACCTGATAAAATGGCAGTGCATTCAATGCCAAATGCAACAGATTGACACATTTAACCACTTTCTTTCAATCCTTTGCTTTTCAGGGATTTGGACAACATTCCCATTTAGGGCAAAGCAGTACATAGACCCATATAGGCAAGAAAAAAAAAGTGCAGAGAACATTAAAATAACACGTTTCCTAAATTTCACTTCTGTCCTAAAACACAGCCATGCCATCAAACATCTTCTATGTTTTCTAATAACACTAACCCTAACCCTAGCTCAGGGTTTGGGTAGTTAGGGTTAGGGTTCAGATTTTCCTCAATGCAACTTAACACTCATTTTAGCAGAAAATATAACTCAGGGCATCAAAATATTAGTCTGAAAAGACTTTGCAGCCTTGCCACACCAAGCAAAATGCATCAACTGTGGTACAATTTCACCTTTTGACAAGATTTCTGGTATTGGAAAATTTGTGTCGAATCATGCTCTCCATGAGAATGGTATCAGCGTTAAATAGGTTAAGAGTCAGGAAAACCCAATAAATGTTACCTACACCTGTTAAAATGGCAGTGCATTCAATGCCAAATGCAACAGATTGACACATTTAACCACTTTCTTTCAATCCTTTGCTTTTCAGGGATTTGGACAACATTCCCATTTAGGGCAAGGCAGTACATAGACCCATATAGGCAAGAAAAAAAAAGTGCAAAGAACATTAAAATAACACGTTTCCTAAATTTCACTTCTGTCCTAAAACACAGCCATGCCTTCAAACATCTTCTATGTTTTCTAATAACACTAACCCTAACCCTAGCTCAGGTTTGGGTAGTTAGGGTTAGGGTTCAGATTTTCTTCACTGCAACCTAACACTCATTTAAGCAGAAAATATAACTCAGGGCATCAAAATATTAGTCTGAAAAGACTTTGCAGCCTTGCCACACCAAGCAAAATGCATCAACTGTGGTACAACTTCATTTTTTGACAAGATTTCTGGTATTGGAAATTTGTGTCGAATCGTGCTCTCCATGAGAATGGTATCAGCGTAAAATAGGTTTAGAGACAGGAAAACCCAATAAATGTTACCTACACCTGTTAAAATGGCAGTGCATTCAATGCCAAATGCAACAGATTGACACATTTAACCACTTTCTTTCAATCCTTTGCTTTTCAGGAATGTGGACAACATTCCCGTTTAGGGCAAAGCAGTACATAGACCCGTATAGGCAAGAAAAAAAAAGTGCAGAGAACATTAAAATAACACGTTTCCTAAATTTCACTTCTGTCCTAAAACACAGCCATGCCATCAAACATCTTCTATGTTTTCTAATAACACTAACCCTAACCCTAGCTCAGGGTTTGGGTAGTTAGGGTTAGGGTTCAGATTTTCTTCACTGCAACCTAACACTCATTTAAGCAGAAAATATAACTCAGGGCATCAAAATATTAGTCTGAAAAGACTTTGCAGCCTTGCCACACCAAGCAAAATGCATCAACTGTGGAACAATTTCACCTTTTGACAAGTTTTCTGGTATTGGAAAATTTGTGTCGAATCATGCTCTCCATGAGAATGGTATCAGCGTTAAATAGGTTAAGAGTCAGGAAAACCCAATAAATGTTACCTACACCTGTTAAAATGGCAGTGCATTCAATGCCAAATGCAACAGTTTGACACATTTAACCACTTTCTTTCAATCCTTTGCTTTTCGGGGATGTGGACAACATTCCCATTTAGGGCAAAGCAGTACATAGACCCGTATAGGCAAGAAAAAAAAAGTGCAGAGAACATTAAAATAACACGTTTCCTAAATTTCACTTCTGTCCTAAAACACAGCCATGCCATCAAACATCTTCTATGTTTTCTAATAACACTAACCCTAACCCTAGCTCAGGTTTGGGTAGTTAGGGTTAGGGTTCAGATTTTCTTCACTGCAACCTAACACTCATTTAAGCAGAAAATATAACTCAGGGCATCAAAATATTAGTCTGAAAAGACTTTGCAGCCTTGCCACACCAAGCAAAATGCATCAACTGTGGTACAACTTTATTTTTTGACAAGATTTCTGGTATTGGAAAATTTGTGTCGAATCGTGCTCTCCATGAGAATGGTATCAGCGTAAAATAGGTTTAGAGACAGGAAAACCCAATAAATGTTACCTACACCTGTTAAAATGGCAGTGCATTCAATGCCAAATGCATCAGATTGACACATTTAACCATTTTCTTTCAATCCTTTGCTTTTCAGGGATTTGGACAACATTCCCATTTAGGGCAAGGCAGTACATAGACCCATATAGGCAAGAAAAAAAAAGTGCAGAGAACATTAAAATAACACGTTTCCTAAATTTCACTTCTGTCCTAAAACACAGCCATGCCATCAAACATCTTCTATGTTTTCTAATAACACTAACCCTAACCCTTGCTCAGGGTTTGGGTAGTTAAGGTTCAGATTTTCTTCACTGCAACTTAACACTCATTTTAGCAGAAAATATAACTCAGGGCATCAAAATATTAATCCGAAAAGACTTTGCAGCCTTGCCACACCGAGCAATATGCATCAACTGTGGTACAACTTCATTTTTTGACAAGATTTCTGGTATTGGAAAATTTGTGTCGAATCGTGCTCTCCTTGATTATGGTATCAGCGTTAAATAGGTTAAGAGTCAGGAAAACCTAATAAATGTTACTTACACCTGTTAAAATGGCAGTGTATTCAATGCCAAATGCAACAGATTGACCTATTAAACCACTTTCTTTCAATCCTTTGCTTTTCAGGGATTTGGACAACATTCCCATTTAGGGCAAGGCAGTACATAGACCCATATAGGCAAGAAAAAAAAAGTGCAGAGAACATTAAAATAACACGTTTCCTAAATTTCACTTCTGTCCTAAAACACAGCCATGCCATCAAACATCTTCTATGTTTTCTAATAACACTAACCCTAACCCTAGCTCAGGGTTTGGGTAGTTAGGGTTAGGGTTCAGATTTTCTTCACTGCAACCTAACACTCATTTAAGCAGAAAATATAACTCAGGGCATCAAAATATTAGTCCGAAAAGACTTTGCAGCCTTGCCACACCGAGCAATATGCATCAACTGTGTTAAAACTTCATTTTTTGACAAGATTTCTGGTATTTGAAATTTGTGTCGAATCGTGCTCTCCATGAGAATGGCATCAGCGTAAAACAGGTTTAGAGACAGGAAAACCGAATAAATGTTACCTACACCTGTTAAAATGGCAGTGCATTCAATGCCAAATGCAACAGATTGACACATTTAACCACTTTCTTTCAATCCTTTGCTTTTCAGGGATGTGGACAACATTCCTATTTAGGGCAAAGCAGTACATAGACCCATATAGGCAAGAAAAAAAAAGTGCAGAGAACATTAAAATAACACGTTTCCTAAATTTCACTTCTGTCCTAAAACACAGCCATGCCATCAAACATCTTCTATGTTTTCTAATAACACTAACCCTAACCCTAGCTCAGGGTTTGGGTAGTTAGGGTTAGGGTTCAGATTTTCCTCAATGCAACTTAACACTCATTTTAGCAGAAAATATAACTCAGGGCATCAAAATATTAGTCCGAAAAGACTTTGCAGCCTTGCCACACCGAGCAATATGCATCAACTGTGGTACAACTTCATTTTTTGACAAGATTTCTGGTATTGGAAATTTGTGTCGAATCGTGCTCTCCATGAGAATGGCATCAGCGTAAAATAGGTTTAGAGACAGGAAAACCCAATAAATGTTACCTACACCTGTTAAAATGGCAGTGCATTCAATGCCAAATGCAACATATTGACACATTTAACCACTTTCTTTCAATCCTTTGCTTTTCAGGAATGTGGACAACATTCCCATTTAGGGCAAAGCAGTACATAGACCCATATAGGCAAGAAAAAAAAAGTGCAGAGAACATTAAAATAACACATTTCCTAAATTTCACTTCTGTCCTAAAACACAGCCATGCCATCAAACATCTTCTATGTTTTCTAATAACACTAACCCTAACCCTAGCTCAGGGTTTGGGTAGTTAGGGTTAGGGTTCAGATTTTCTTCACTGCAACCTAACACTCATTTAAGCAGAAAATATAACTCAGGGCATCAAAATATTAGTCTGAAAAGACTTTGCAGCCTTGCCACACCGAGCAAAATGCATCAACTGTGGTACAACTTCATTTTTTGACAAGATTTCTGGTATTGGAAAATTTGTGTCGAATCGTGCTCTCCTTGATTATGGTATCAGCGTTAAATAGGTTAAGAGTCAGGAAAACCTAATAAATGTTACTTACACCTGTTAAAATGGCAGTGTATTCAATGCCAAATGCAACAGATTGACCTATTAAACCACTTTCTTTCAATCCTTTGCTTTTCAGGGATTTGGACAACATTCCCATTTAGGGCAAGGCAGTACATAGACCCATATAGGCAAGAAAAAAAAAGTGCAGAGAACATTAAAATAACACGTTTCCTAAATTTCACTTCTGTCCTAAAACACAGCCATGCCATCAAACATCTTCTATGTTTTCTAATAACACTAACCCTAACCCTAGCTCAGGGTTTGGGTAGTTAGGGTTAGGGTTCAGATTTTCTTCACTGCAACCTAACACTCATTTAAGCAGAAAATATAACTCAGGGCATCAAAATATTAGTCCGAAAAGACTTTGCAGCCTTGCCACACCGAGCAATATGCATCAACTGTGTTAAAACTTCATTTTTTGACAAGATTTCTGGTATTTGAAATTTGTGTCGAATCGTGCTCTCCATGAGAATGGCATCAGCGTAAAACAGGTTTAGAGACAGGAAAACCCAATAAATGTTACCTACACCTGTTAAAATGGCAGTGCATTCAATGCCAAATGCAACAGATTGACACATTTAACCACTTTCTTTCAATCCTTTGCTTTTCAGGGATGTGGACAACATTCCTATTTAGGGCAAAGCAGTACATAGACCCATATAGGCAAGAAAAAAAAAGTGCAGAGAACATTAAAATAACACGTTTCCTAAATTTCACTTCTGTCCTAAAACACAGCCATGCCATCAAACATCTTCTATGTTTTCTAATAACACTAACCCTAACCCTAGCTCAGGGTTTGGGTAGTTAGGGTTAGGGTTCAGATTTTCCTCAATGCAACTTAACACTCATTTTAGCAGAAAATATAACTCAGGGCATCAAAATATTAGTCCGAAAAGACTTTGCAGCCTTGCCACACCGAGCAATATGCATCAACTGTGGTACAACTTCATTTTTTGACAAGATTTCTGGTATTGGAAATTTGTGTCGAATCGTGCTCTCCATGAGAATGGCATCAGCGTAAAATAGGTTTAGAGACAGGAAAACCCAATAAATGTTACCTACACCTGTTAAAATGGCAGTGCATTCAATGCCAAATGCAACATATTGACACATTAAACCACTTTCTTTCAATCCTTTGCTTTTCAGGAATGTGGACAACATTCCCATTTAGGGCAAGGCAGTACATAGACCCATATAGGCAAGAAAAAAAAAGTGCAGAGAACATTAAAATAACACGTTTCCTAAATTTCACTTCTGTCCTAAAACACAGCCATGCCATCAAACATCTTCTATGTTTTCTAATAACACTAACCCTAACCCTAGCTCAGGGTTTGGGTAGTTAGGGTTAGGGTTCAGATTTTCTTCACTGCAACCTAACACTCATTTAAGCAGAAAATATAACTCAGGGCATCAAAATATTAGTCCGAAGAGACTTTGCAGCCTTGCCACACCGAGCAATATGCATCAACTGTGTTAAAACTTCATTTTTTGACAAGATTTCTGGTATTTGAAATTTGTGTCGAATCGTGCTCTCCATGAGAATGGCATCAGCGTAAAACAGGTTTAGAGACAGGAAAACCCAATAAATGTTACCTACACCTGTTAAAATGGCAGTGCATTCAATGCCAAATGCAACAGATTGACACATTTGACCACTTTCTTTCAATCCTTTGCTTTTCAGGGATGTGGACAACATTCCCATTTAGGGCAAAGCAGTACATAGACCCATATAGGCAAGAAAAAAAAAGTGCAGAGAACATTAAAATAACACGTTTCCTAAATTTCACTTCTGTCCTAAAACACAGCCATGCCATCAAACATCTTCTATGTTTTCTAATAACACTAACCCTAACCCTAGCTCAGGGTTTGGGTAGATAGGGTTAGGGTTCAGATTTTCCTCAATGCAACTTAACACTCATTTTAGCAGAAAATATAACTCAGGGCATCAAAATATTAGTCCGAAGAGACTTTGCAGCCTTGCCACACCGAGCAATATGCATCAACTGTGGTACAACTTCATTTTTTGACAAGATTTCTGGTATTGGAAATTTGTGTCGAATCGTGCTCTCCATGAGAATGGCATCAGCGTAAAATAGGTTTAGAGACAGGAAAACCCAATAAATGTTACCTACACCTGTTAAAATGGCAGTGCATTCAATGCCAAATGCAACATATTGACACATTTAACCACTTTCTTTCAATCCTTTGCTTTTCAGGAATGTGGACAACATTCCCATTTAGGGCAAAGCAGTACATAGACCCATATAGGCAAGAAAAAAAAAGTGCAGAGAACATTAAAATAACACATTTCCTAAATTTCACTTCTGTCCTAAAACACAGCCATGCCATCAAACATCTTCTATGTTTTCTAATAACACTAACCCTAACCCTAGCTCAGGGTTTGGGTAGTTAGGGTTAGGGTTCAGATTTTCTTCACTGCAACCTAACACTCATTTAAGCAGAAAATATAACTCAGGGCATCAAAATATTAGTCTGAAAAGACTTTGCAGCCTTGCCACACCGAGCAAAATGCATCAACTGTGGTACAATTTCACCTTTTGACAAGATTTCTGGTATTGGAAAATTTGTGTCGAATCATGCTCTCCATGAGAATGGTATCAGTGTTAAATAGGTTAAGAGTCAGGAAAACCCAATAAATGTTACCTACACCTGTTAAAATGGCAGTGCATTCAATGCCAAATGCAACAGATTGACACATTTAACCACTTTCTTTCAATCCTTTGCTTTTCAGGGATGTGGACAACATTCCCATTTAGGGCAAAGCAGTACATAGACCCATATAGGCAAGAAAAAAAAGTGCAGAGAACATTAAAATAACACGTTTCCTAAATTTCACTTCTGTCCTAAAACACAGCCATGCCATCAAACATCTTCTATGTTTTCTAATAACACTAACCCTAACCCTAGCTCAGGTTTGGGTAGTTAGGGTTAGGGTTCAGATTTTCTTCACTGCAACCTAACACTCATTTAAGCAGAAAATATAACTCAGGGCATCAAAATATTAGTCTGAAAAGACTTTGCAGCCTTGCCACACCAAGCAAAATGCATCAACTGTGGTACAATTTCACCTTTTGACAAGATTTCTGGTATTGGAAAATTTGTGTCGAATCGTGCTCTCCATGAGAATGGTATCAGCGTTAAATAGGTTAAGAGTCAGGAAAACCCAATAAATGTTACCTACACCTGTTAAAATGGCAGTGCATTCAATGCCAAATGCAACAGATTGACACATTTAACCACTTTCTTTCAATCCTTTGCTTTTCAGGGATGTGGACAACATTCCCATTTAGGGCAAAGCAGTACATAGACCCATATAGGCAAGAAAAAAAAAGTGCAGAGAACATTAAAATAACACGTTTCCTAAATTTCACTTCTGTCCTAAAACACAGCCATGCCATCAAACATCTTCTATGTTTTCTAATAACACTAACCCTAACCCTAGCTCAGGTTTGGGTAGTTAGGGTTAGGGTTCAGATTTTCTTCACTGCAACCTAACACTCATTTAAGCAGAAAATATAACTCAGGGCATCAAAATATTAGTCTGAAAAGACTTTGCAGCCTTGCCACACCGAGCAAAATGCATCAACTGTGGTACAATTTCACCTTTTGACAAGATTTCTGGTATTGGAAAATTTGTGTCGAATCGTGCTCTCCATGAGAATGGTATCAGCGTAAAATAGGTTTAGAGACAGGAAAACCTAATAAATGTTACCTACACCTGTTAAAATGGCAGTGCATTCAATGCCAAATGCATCAGATTGACACATTTAACCACTTTCTTTCAATCCTTTGCTTTTCAGGGATTTGGACAACATTCCCATTTAGGGCAAGGCAGTACATAGACCCATATAGGCAAGAAAAAAAAAGTGCAGAGAACATTAAAATAACACGTTTCCTAAATTTCACTTCTGTCCTAAAACACAGCCATGCCATCAAACATCTTCTATGTTTTCTAATAACACTAACCCTAACCCTAGCTCAGGGTTTGGGTAGTTAGGGTTAGGGTTCAGATTTTCTTCACTGCAACTTAACACTCATTTTAGCAGAAAATATAACTCAGGGCATCAAAATATTAATCCGAAAGACTTTGCAGCCTTGCCACACCGAGCAATATGCATCAACTGTGGTACAACTTCATTTTTTGACAAGATTTCTGGTATTGGAAAATTTGTGTCGAATCGTGCTCTCCTTGATTATGGTATCAGCGTTAAATAGGTTAAGAGTCAGGAAAACCTAATAAATGTTACTTACACCTGTTAAAATGGCAGTGTATTCAATGCCAAATGCAACAGATTGACCTATTAAACCACTTTCTTTCAATCCTTTGCTTTTCAGGGATTTGGACAACATTCCCATTTAGGGCAAGGCAGTACATAGACCCATATAGGCAAGAAAAAAAAAGTGCAGAGAACATTAAAATAACACGTTTCCTAAATTTCACTTCTGTCCTAAAACACAGCCATGCCATCAAACATCTTCTATGTTTTCTAATAACACTAACCCTAACCCTAGCTCAGGTTTGGGTAGTTAGGGTTAGGGTTCAGATTTTCTTCACTGCAACCTAACACTCATTTAAGCAGAAAATATAACTCAGGGCATCAAAATATTAGTCTGAAAAGACTTTGCAGCCTTGCCACACCGAGCAAAATGCATCAACTGTGGTACAATTTCACCTTTTGACAAGATTTCTGGTATTGGAAAATTTGTGTCGAATCGTGCTCTCCATGAGAATGGTATCAGCGTAAAATAGGTTTAGAGACAGGAAAACCCAATAAATGTTACCTACACCTGTTAAAATGGCAGTGCATTCAATGCCAAATGCATCAGATTGACACATTTAACCACTTTCTTTCAATCCTTTGCTTTTCAGGGATTTGGACAACATTCCCATTTAGGGCAAGGCAGTACATAGACCCATATAGGCAAGAAAAAAAAAGTGCAGAGAACATTAAAATAACACGTTTCCTAAATTTCACTTCTGTCCTAAAACACAGCCATGCCATCAAACATCTTCTATGTTTTCTAATAACACTAACCCTAACCCTAGCTCAGGGTTTGGGTAGTTAAGGTTCAGATTTTCTTCACTGCAACTTAACACTCATTTTAGCAGAAAATATAACTCAGGGCATCAAAATATTAATCCGAAAAGACTTTGCAGCCTTGCCACACCGAGCAATATGCATCAACTGTGGTACAACTTCATTTTTTGACAAGATTTCTGGTATTAGAAATTTGTGTCGAATCGTGCTCTCCATGAGAATGGTATCAGCGTAAAATAGGTTTAGAGACAGGAAAACCCAATAAATGTTACCTACACCTGTTAAAATGGCAGTGCATTCAATGCCAAAAGCAACATATTGACACATTTAACCACTTTCTTTCAATCCTTTGCTTTTCAGGGATTTGGACAACATTCCCGTTTAGAGCAAGGCAGTACATAGACCCATATAGGCAAGAAAAAAAAGTGCAGAGAACATTAAAATAACACGTTTCCTAAATTTCACTTCTGTCCTAAAACACAGCCATGCCATCAAACATCTTCTATGTTTTCTAATAACACTAACGCTAACCCTAGCTCAGGGTTTGGGTAGTTAGGGTTAGGGTTCAGATTTTCCTCAATGCAACTTAACACTCATTTTAGCAGAAAATATAACTCAGGGCATCAAAATATTAGTCTGAAAAGACTTTGCAGCCATTCCACACCAAGCAAAATGCATCAACTGTGGTACAACTTCATTTTTTGACAAGATTTCTGGTATTGGAAAATTTGTGTCGAATCGTGCTCTCCATGAGAATGGTATCAGCGTAAAATAGGTTTAGAGACAGGAAAACCCAATAAATGTTACCTACACCTGTTAAAATGGCAGTGCATTCAATGCCAAATGCAACAGATTGACACATTTAACCACTTTCTTTCAATCCTTTGCTTTTCAGGGATGTGGACAACATTCCCATTTAGGGCAAAGCAGTACAAAGACCCATATAGGCAAGAAAAAAAAAGTGCAGAGAACATTAAAATAACACGTTTCCTAAATTTCACTTCTGTCCTAAAACACAGCCATGCCATCAAACATCTTCTATGTTTTCTAATAACACTAACCCTAACCCTAGCTCAGGTTTGGGTAGTTAGGGTTAGGGTTCAGATTTTCTTCACTGCAACCTAACACTCATTTAAGCAGAAAATATAACTCAGGGCATCAAAATATTAGTCTGAAAAGACTTTGCAGCCTTGCCACACCGAGCAAAATGCATCAACTGTGGTACAATTTCACCTTTTGACAAGATTTCTGGTATTGGAAAATTTGTGTCGAATCGTGCTCTCCATGAGAATGGTATCAGCGTAAAATAGGTTTAGAGACAGGAAAACCCAATAAATGTTACCTACACCTGTTAAAATGGCAGTGCATTCAATGCCAAATGCATCAGATTGACACATTTAACCACTTTCTTTCAATCCTTTGCTTTTCAGGGATTTGGACAACATTCCCATTTAGGGCAAGGCAGTACATAGACCCATATAGGCAAGAAAAAAAAAGTGCAGAGAACATTAAAATAACACGTTTCCTAAATTTCACTTCTGTCCTAAAACACAGCCATGCCATCAAACATCTTCTATGTTTTCTAATAACACTAACCCTAACCCTAGCTCAGGGTTTGGGTAGTTAGGGTTAGGGTTCAGATTTTCTTCACTGCAACTTAACACTCATTTTAGCAGAAAATATAACTCAGGGCATCAAAATATTAATCCGAAAGACTTTGCAGCCTTGCCACACCGAGCAATATGCATCAACTGTGGTACAACTTCATTTTTTGACAAGATTTCTGGTATTGGAAAATTTGTGTCGAATCGTGCTCTCCTTGATTATGGTATCAGCGTTAAATAGGTTAAGAGTCAGGAAAACCTAATAAATGTTACTTACACCTGTTAAAATGGCAGTGTATTCAATGCCAAATGCAACAGATTGACCTATTAAACCACTTTCTTTCAATCCTTTGCTTTTCAGGGATTTGGACAACATTCCCATTTAGGGCAAGGCAGTACATAGACCCATATAGGCAAGAAAAAAAAAGTGCAGAGAACATTAAAATAACACGTTTCCTAAATTTCACTTCTGTCCTAAAACACAGCCATGCCATCAAACACCTTCTATGTTTTCTAATAACACAAACCCTAACCCTAGCTCAGGGTTTGGGTAGTTAGGGTTAGGGTTCAGATTTTCCTCAATGCAACTTAACACTCATTTTAGCAGAAAATATAACTCAGGGCATCAAAATATTAGTCCGAAAAGACTTTGCAGCCTTGCCACACCGAGCAATATGCATCAACTGTGTTAAAACTTCATTTTTTGACAAGATTTCTGGTATTGGAAATTTGTGTCGAATCGTGCTCTCCATGAGAATGGCATCAGCGTTAAATAGGTTAAGAGTCAGGAAAACCCAATAAATGTTACCTACACCTGATAAAATGGCAGTGCATTCAATGCCAAATGCAACAGATTGACACATTTAACCACTTTCTTTCAATCCTTTGCTTTTCAGGGATTTGGACAACATTCCCATTTACGTCAAGGCAGTACATAGACCCATATAGGCAAGAAAAAAAAGTGCAGAGAACATTAAAATAACACGTTTCCTAAATTTCACTTCTGTCCTAAAACACAGCCATGCCATCAAACATCTTCTATGTTTTCTAATAACACTAACCCTAACCCTAGCTCAGGGTTTGGGTAGTTAGGGTTAGGGTTCAGATTTTCTTCACTGCAACCTAACACTCATTTAAGCAGAAAATATAACTCAGGGCATCAAAATATTAGTCTGAAAAGACTTTGCAGCCTTGCCACACCAAGCAAAATGCATCAACTGTGGTACAATTTCACCTTTTGACAAGATTTCTGGTATTGGAAATTTGTGTCGAATCGTGCTCTCCATGAGAATGGCATCAGCGTAAAACAGGTTTAGAGACAGGAAAACCCAATAAATGTTACCTACACCTGTTAAAATGGCAGTGCATTCAATGCCAAATGCAACAGATTGACACATTTAACCACTTTCTTTCAATCCTTTGCTTTTCAGGGATTTGGACAACATTCCCATTTAGGGCAAGGCAGTACATAGACCCATGTAGGCAAGAAAAAAAAAGTGCAGAGAACATTAAAATAACACGTTTCCTAAATTTCACTTCTGTCCTAAAACACAGCCATGCCATCAAACATCTTCTATGTTTTCTAATAACACTAACCCTAACCCTAGCTCAGGGTTTGGGTAGTTAAGGTTCAGATTTTCTTCACTGCAACTTAACACTCATTTTAGCAGAAAATATAACTCAGGGCATCAAAATATTAATCTGAAAAGACTTTGCAGCCTTGCCACACCGAGCAATATGCATCAACTGTGGTACAACTTCATTTTTTGACAAGATTTCTGGTATTGGAAAATTTGTGTCGAATCGTGCTCTCCTTGATTATGGTATCAGCGTTAAATAGGTTAAGAGTCAGGAAAACCCAATAAATGTTACCTACACCTGTTAAAATGGTAGTGCATTCAATGCCAAATGCAACAGATTGACACATTTAAACACTTTCTTTCAATCCTTTGCTTTTCAGGGATTTGGACAACATTCCCGTTTAGGGCAAGGCAGTACATAGACCCATATAGGCAAGAAAAAAAAAAGTGCAGAGAACATTAAAATAACACGTTTCCTAAATTTCACTTCTGTCCTAAAACACAGCCATGCCATCAAACACCTTCTATGTTTTCTAATAACACTAACCCTAACCCTAGCTCAGGGTTTGGGTAGATAGGGTTAGGGTTCAGATTTTCCTCAATGCAACTTAACACTCATTTTAGCAGAAAATATAACTCAGGGCATCAAAATATTAGTCCGAAAAGACTTTGCAGCCTTGCCACACCGAGCAAAATGCTCCAACTGTGGTACAACTTCATTTTTTGACAAGATTTCTGGAATTGGAAAATTTGTGTCGAATCGTGCTCTCCATGAGAATGGTATCAGCGTTAAATAGGTTAAGAGTCAGGAAAACCCAATAAATGTTACCTACACCTGTTAAAATGGCAGTGCATTCAATGCCAAATGCAACAGATTGACACATTTAACCACTTTCTTCCAATCCTTTGCTTTTCAGGGATGTGGACAACATTCCCATTTAGGGCAAAGCAGTACATAGACCCATATAGGCAAGAAAAAAAAAGTGCAGATAACATTAAAATAACACATTTCCTAAATTTCACTTCTGTCCTAAAACACAGCCATGCCATCAAACATCTTCTATGTTTTCTAATAACACTAACCCTAACCCTAGCTCAGGGTTTGGGTAGTTAGGGTTAGGGTTCAGATTTTCCTCAATGCAACTTAACACTCATTTTAGCAGAAAATATAACTCAGGGCATCAAAATATTAGTCCGAAAAGACTTTGCAGCCTTGCCACACCGAGCAATATGCATCAACTGTGGTACAACTTCATTTTTTGACAAGATTTCTGGTATTGGAAATTTGTGTCGAATCGTGCTCTCCATGAGAATGGCATCAGCGTAAAATAGGTTTAGAGACAGGAATACCCAATAAATGTTACCTACACCTGTTAAAATGGCAGTGCATTCAATGCCAAATGCAACATATTGACACATTTAACCACTTTCTTTCAATCCTTTGCTTTTCAGGAATGTGGACAACATTCCCATTTAGGGCAAAGCAGTACATAGACCCATATAGGCAAGAAAAAAAAAGTGCAGAGAACATTAAAATAACACGTTTCCCAAATTTCACTTCTGTCCTAAAACACAGCCATGCCATCAAACATCTTCTATGTTTTCTAATAACACTAACCCTAACCCTAGCTCAGGGTTTGGGTAGTTAGGGTTAGGGTTCAGATTTTCTTCACTGCAACCTAACACTCATTTAAGCAGAAAATATAACTCAGGGCATCAAAATATTAGTCTGAAAAGACTTTGCAGCCTTGCCACACCGAGCAAAATGCATCAACTGTGGTACAATTTCACCTTTTGACAAGATTTCTGGTATTGGAAAATTTGTGTCGAATCATGCTCTCCATGAGAATGGTATCAGCGTTAAATAGGTTAAGAGTCAGGAAAACCCAATAAATGTTACCTACACCTGTTAAAATGGCAGTGCATTCAATGCCAAATGCAACAGATTGACACATTTAACCACTTTCTTTCAATCCTTTGCTTTTCAGGGATGTGGACAACATTCCCATTTAGGGCAAAGCAGTACATAGACCCATATAGGCAAGAAAAAAAAAGTGCAGAGAACATTAAAATAACACGTTTCCTAAATTTCACTTCTGTCCTAAAACACAGCCATGCCATCAAACATCTTCTATGTTTTCTAATAACACTAACCCTAACCCTAGCTCAGGTTTGGGTAGTTAGGGTTAGGGTTCAGATTTTCTTCACTGCAACCTAACACTCATTTAAGCAGAAAATATAACTCAGGGCATCAAAAAATTAGTCTGAAAAGACTTTGCAGCCTTGCCACACCGAGCAAAATGCATCAACTGTGGTACAACTTCATTTTTTGACAAGATTTCTGGTATTGGAAATTTGTGTCGAATCGTGCTCTCCATGAGAATGGTATCAGCGTAAAATAGGTTTAGAGACAGGAAAACCCAATAAATGTTACCTACACCTGTTAAAATGGCAGTGCATTCAATGCCAAATGCAACAGATTGACACGTTTAACCACTTTCTTTCAATCCTTTGCTTTTCAGGGATTTGGACAACATTCCCGTTTAGGGCAAGGCAGTACATAGACCCATATAGGCAAGAAAAAAAAGTGCAGAGAACATTAAAATAACACATTTCCTAAATTTCACTTCTGTCCTAAAACACAACCATGCCATCAAACATCTTCTATGTTTTCTAATAACACTAACCCTAACCCTAGCTCAGGGTTTGGGTAGTTAGGGTTAGGGTTCAGATTTTCCTCAATGCAACTTAACACTCATTTTAGCAGAAAATATAACTCAGGGCATCAAAATATTAATCCGAAAAGACTTTGCAGCCTTGCCACACCGAGCAATATGCATCAACTGTGGTACAACTTCATTTTTTGACAAGATTTCTGGTATTGGAAATTTGTGTCGAATCGTGCTCTCCATGAGAATGGCATCAGCGTAAAATAGGTTTAGAGACAGGAAAACCCAATAAATGTTACCTACACCTGTTAAAATGGCAGTGCATTCAATGCCAAATGCAACAGATTGACACATTTAACCACTTTCTTTCAATCCTTTGCTTTTCAGGAATGTGGACAACATTCCCATTTAGGGCAAAGCAGTACATAGACCCATATAGGCAAGAAAAAAAAAGTGCAGAGAACATTAAAATAACACATTTCCTAAATTTCACTTCTGTCCTAAAACACAGCCATGCCATCAAACATCTTCTATGTTTTCTAATAACACTAACCCTAACCCTAGCTCAGGTTTGGGTAGTTAGGGTTAGGGTTCAGATTTTCTTCACTGCAACCTAACACTCATTTAAGCAGAAAATATAACTCAGGGCATCAAAAAATTAGTCTGAAAAGACTTTGCAGCCTTGCCACACCGAGCAAAATGCATCAACTGTGGTACAACTTCATTTTTTGACAAGATTTCTGGTATTGGAAATTTGTGTCGAATCGTGCTCTCCATGAGAATGGCATCAGCGTAAAATAGGTTTAGAGACAGGAAAACCCAATAAATGTTACCTACACCTGTTAAAATGGCAGTGCATTCAATGCCAAATGCAACAGATTGACACATTTAACCACTTTCTTTCAATCCTTTGCTTTTCAGGGATTTGGACAACATTCCCGTTTAGGGCAAGGCAGTACATAGACCCATATAGGCAAGAAAAAAAAAGTGCAGAGAACATTAAAATAACACGTTTCCTAAATTTCACTTCTGTCCTAAAACACAGCCATGCCATCAAACATCTTCTATATTTTCTAATAACACTAACCCTAACCCTAGCTCAGGTTTGGGTAGTTAGGGTTAGGGTTCAGATTTTCTTCACTGCAACCTAACACTCATTTAAGCAGAAAATATAACTCAGGGCATCAAAATATTAGTCTGAAAAGACTTTGCAGCCTTGCCACACCGAGCAAAATGCATCAACTGTGGTACAACTTCATTTTTTGACAAGATTTCTGGTATTGGAAATTTGTGTCGAATCGTGCTCTCCATGAGAATGGCATCAGCGTAAAATAGGTTTAGAGACAGGAAAACCCAATAAATGTTACCTACACCTGTTAAAATGGCAGTGCATTCAATGCCAAATGCAACAGATTGACACATTTAACCACTTTATTTCAATCCTTTGCTTTTCAGGGATTTGGACAACATTCCCGTTTAGGGCAAGGCAGTACATAGACCCATATAGGCAAGAAAAAAAAGTGCAGAGAACATTAAAATAACACGTTTCCTAAATTTCACTTCTGTCCTAAAACACCGCCATGCCATCAAACATCTTCTATGTTTTCTAATAACACTAACCCTAACCCTAGCTCAGGTTTGGGTAGTTAGGGTTAGGGTTCAGATTTTCTTCACTGCAACCTAACACTCATTTAAGCAGAAAATATAACTCAGGGCATCAAAAAATTAGTCTGAAAAGACTTTGCAGCCTTGCCACACCGAGCAAAATGCATCAGCTGTGGTACAACTTCATTTTTTGACAAGATTTCTGGTATTGGAAATTTGTGTCGAATCGTGCTCTCCATGAGAATGGTATCAGCGTAAAATAGGTTTAGAGACAGGAAAACCCAATAAATGTTACCTACACCTGTTAAAATGGCAGTGCATTCAATGCCAAATGCAACAGATTGACACATTTAACCACTTTCTTTCAATCCTTTGCTTTTCAGGGATTTGGACAACATTCCCGTTTAGGGCAAGGCAGTACATAGACCCATATAGGCAAGAAAAAAAAGTGCAGAGAACATTAAAATAACACATTTCCTAAATTTCACTTCTGTCCTAAAACACAACCATGCCATCAAACATCTTCTATGTTTTCTAATAACACTAACCCTAACCCTAGCTCAGGGTTTGGGTAGTTAGGGTTAGGGTTCAGATTTTCCTCAATGCAACTTAACACTCATTTTAGCAGAAAATATAACTCAGGGCATCAAAATATTAATCCGAAAAGACTTTGCAGCCTTGCCACACCAAGCAATATGCATCAACTGTGGTACAACTTCATTTTTTGACAAGATTTCTGGTATTGGAAATTTGTGTCGAATCGTACTCTCAATGAGAATGGCATCAGCGTAAAATAGGTTTAGAGACAAGAAAACCCAATAAATGTTACAAACACCTGTTAAAATGGCAGTGCATTCAATGCCAAATGCAACAGATTGACACATTTAACCACTTTCTTTCAATCCTTTGCTTTTCAGGAATGTGGACAACATTCCCATTTAGGGCAAAGCAGTACATAGACCCATATAGGCAAGAAAAAAAAAGTGCAGAGAACATTAAAATAACACGTTTCCTAAATTTCACTTCTGTCCTAAAACACAGCCATGCCATCAAACATCTTCTATATTTTCTAATAACACTAACCCTAACCCTAGCTCAGGTTTGGGTAGTTAGGGTTAGGGTTCAGATTTTCTTCACTGCAACCTAACACTCATTTAAGCAGAAAATATAACTCAGGGCATCAAAATATTAGTCTGAAAAGACTTTGCAGCCTTGCCACACCGAGCAAAATGCATCAACTGTGGTACAACTTCATTTTTTGACAAGATTTCTGGTATTGGAAATTTGTGTCGAATCGTGCTCTCCATGAGAATGGCATCAGCGTAAAATAGGTTTAGAGACAGGAAAACCCAATAAATGTTACCTACACCTGTTAAAATGGCAGTGCATTCAATGCCAAATGCAACAGATTGACACATTTAACCACTTTCTTTCAATCCTTTGCTTTTCAGGAATGGGGACAACATTCCCATTTAGGGCAAAGCAGTACATAGACCCATATAGGCAAGAAAAAAAAAGTGCAGAGAACATTAAAATAACACGTTTCCTAAATTTCACTTCTGTCCTAAAACACAGCCATGCCATCAAACATCTTCTATGTTTTCTAATAACACTAACCCTAACCCTAGCTCAGGTTTGGGTAGTTAGGGTTAGGGTTCAGATTTTCTTCACTGCAACCTAACACTCATTTAAGCAGAAAATATAACTCAGGGCATCAAAAAATTAGTCCGAAAAGACTTTGCAGCCTTGCCACACCGAGCAAAATGCATCAACTGTGGTACAACTTCATTTTTTGACAAGATTTCTGGTATTGGAAATTTGTGTCGAATCGTGCTCTCCATGAGAATGGTATCAGCGTAAAATAGGTTTAGAGACAGGAAAACCCAATAAATGTTACCTACACCTGTTAAAATGGCAGTGCATTCAATGCCAAATGCAACAGATTGACACATTTAACCACTTTCTTTCAATCCTTTGCTTTTCAGGAATGTGGACAACATTCCCATTTAGGGCAAAGCAGTACATAGACCCATATAGGCAAGAAAAAAAAAAGTGCAGAGAACATTAAAATAACACGTTTCCTAAGTTTCACTTCTGTCCTAAAACACAGCCATGCCATCAAACATCTTCTATGTTTTCTAATAACACTAACCCTAACCCTAGCTCAGGGTTTGGGTAGTTAGGGTTAGGGTTCAGATTTTCTTCACTGCAACTTAACACTCATTTTAGCAGAAAATATAACTCAGGGCATCAAAATATTAATCCGAAAAGACTTTGCAGCCTTGCCACACCGAGCAATATGCATCAACTGTGGTACAACTTCATTTTTTGACAAGATTTCTGGTATTGGAAAATTTGTGTCGAATCGTGTTCTCCTTGATTATGGTATCAGAGTTAAATAGGTTAAGAGTCAGGAAAACCTAATAAATGTTACTTACACCTGCTAAAATGGCAGTGTATTCAATGCCAAATGCAACAGATTGACACATTTAACCACTTTCTTTCAATACTTTGCTTTTCAGGGATGTGGACAACATTCCCATTTAGGGCAAAGCAGTACATAGACCCATATAGGCAAGAAAAAAAAAGTGCAGAGAACATTAAAATAACACGTTTCCTAAATTTCACTTCTGTCCTAAAACACAGCCATGCCATCAAACATCTTCTATGTTTTCTAATAACACTAACCCTAACCCTAGCTCAGGGTTTGGGTAGTTAGGGTTAGGGTTCAGATTTTCTTCACTGCAACCTAACACTCATTTAAGCAGAAAATATAACTCAGGGCAACAAAAAATTAGTCCGAAAAGACTTTGCAGCCTTGCCACACCGAGCAACATGCATCAACTGTGGTACAACTACATTTTTTGACAAGATTTCTGGTATTGGAAATTTGTGTCGAATCGTGCTCTCCATGAGAATGGTATCAGCGTAAAATAGGTTTAGAGACAGGAAAACCCAATAAATGTTACCTACACCTGTTAAAATGGCAATGCATTCAATGCCAAATGCAACAGATTGACACATTTAACCACTTTCTTTCAATCCTTTGCTTTTCAGGAATGTGGACAACATTCCCATTTAGGGCAAAGCAGTACATAGACCCATATAGGCAAGAAAAAAAAAGTGCAGAGAACATTAAAATAACACGTTTCCTAAATTTCACTTCTGTCCTAAAACACAGCCATGCCATCAAACATCTTCTATGTTTTCTAATAACACTAACCCTAACCCTAGCTCAGGGTTTGGGTAGTTAGGGTTAGGGTTCAGATTTTCTTCACTGCAACTTAACACTCCTGTTAGCAGAAAATATAACTCAGGGCATCAAAATATTAATCCGAAAAGACTTTGCAGCCTTGCCACACCGAGCAATATGCATCAACTGTGGTACAACTTCACCTTTTGACAAGATTTCTGGTATTGGAAAATTTGTGTCGAATCATGCTCTCCATGAGAATGGTATCAGCGTTAAATAGGTTAAGAGTCAGGAAAACCCAATAAATGTTACCTACACCTGTTAAAATGGCAGTGCATTCAATGCCAAATGCAACAGATTGACACATTTAACCACTTTCTTTCAATCCTTTGCTTTTCAGGGATGTGGACAACATTCCCATTTAGGGCAAAGCAGTACATAGACCCATATAGGCAAGAAAAAAAAAGTGCAGAGAACATTAAAATAACACGTTTCCTAAATTTCACTTCTGTCCTAAAACACAGCCATGCCATCAAACATCTTCTATGTTTTCTAATAACACTAACCCTAACCCTAGCTCAGGTTTGGGTAGTTAGGGTTAGGGTTCAGATTTTCTTCACTGCAACCTAACACTCATTTAAGCAGAAAATATAACTCAGGGCATCAAAATATTAGTCTGAAAAGACTTTGCAGCCTTGCCACACCAAGCAAAATGCATCAACTGTGGTACAACTTCATTTTTTAACAAGATTTCAGGTATTGGAAAATTTGTGTCGAATCGTGCTCTCCATGAGAATGGTATCAGCGTAAAATAGGTTTAGAGACAGGAAAACCCAATAAATGTTACCTACACCTGTTAAAATGGCAGTGCATTCAATGCCAAATGCAACAGATTGACACATTTAACCACTTTCTTTCAATCCTTTGCTTTTCAGGGATTTGGACAACATTCCCGTTTAGGGCAAGGCAGTACATAGACCCATATAGGCAAGAAAAAAAAGTGCAGAGAACATTAAAATAACACGTTTCCTAAATTTCACTTCTGTCCTAAAACACAGCCATGCCATCAAACATCTTCTATGTTTTCTAATAACACTAACCCTAACCCTAGCTCAGGGTTTGGGTAGTTAGGGTTAGGGTTCAGATTTTCCTCAATGCAACTTAACACTCATTTTAGCAGAAAATATAACTCAGGGCATCAAAATATTAGTCCGAAAAGACTTTGCAGCCTTGCCACACCGAGCAAAATGCATCAACTGTGGTACAACTTCATTTTTTGACAAGATTTCTGGTATTGGAAATTTGTGTCGAATCGTGCTCTCCATGAGAATGGTATCAGCGTAAAATAGGTTTAGAGACAGGAAAACCCAATAAATGTTACCTACACCTGTTAAAATGGCAGTGCATTCAATGCCAAATGCAACAGATTGACACATTTAACCACTTTCTTTCAATCCTTTGCTTTTCAGGGATTTGGACAACATTCCCGTTTAGGGCAAGGCAGTACATAGACCCATATAGGCAAGAAAAAAAAAGTGCAAAGAACATTAAAATAACACGTTTCCTAAATTTCACTTCTGTCCTAAAACACAGCCATGCCATCAAACATCTTCTATGTTTTCTAATAACACTAACCCTAACCCAAGCTCAGGGTTTGGGTGGTTAGGGTTAGGGTTCAGATTTTCTTCACTGCAACCTAACACTCATTTAAGCAGAAAATATAACTCAGGGCATCAAAATATTAGTCTGAAAAGACTTTGCAGCCTTGCCACACCGAGCAAAATGCATCAACTGTGGTACAATTTCACCTATTGACAAGATTTCTGGTATTGGAAAATTTGTGTCGAATCGTGCTTTCCATGAGAATGGTATCAGTGTTAAATAGGTTAAGAGTCAGGAAAACCCAATAAATGTTACCTACACCTGTTAAAATGGCAGTGCATTCAATGCCAAATGCAACAGATTGACACATTTAACCACTTTCTTTCAATCCTTTGCTTTTCAGGGATTTGGACAACATTCCCGTTTAGGGCAAGGCAGTACATAGACCCATATAGGCAAGAAAAAAAAAGTGCAAAGAACATTAAAATAACACGTTTCCTAAATTTCACTTCTGTCCTAAAACACAGCCATGCCATCAAACATCTTCTATGTTTTCTAATAACACTAACCCTAACCCTAGCTCAGGGTTTGTGTAGTTAGGGTTAGGGTTCAGATTTTCCTCAATGCAACTTAACACTCATTTTAGCAGAAAATATAACTCAGGGCATCAAAATATTAGTCCGAAAAGACTTTGCAGCCTTGCCACACCGAGCAAAATGCATCAACTGTGGTACAACTTCATTTTTTGACAAGATTTCTGGTATTGGAAATTTGTGTCGAATCGTGCTCTCCATGAGAATGGTATCAGCGTAAAATAGGTTTAGAGACAGGAAAACCCAATAAATGTTACCTACACCTGTTAAAATGGCAGTGCATTCAATGCCAAATGCAACAGATTGACACATTTAACCACTTTCTTTCAATCCTTTGCTTTTCAGGGATTTGGACAACATTCCCGTTTAGGGCAAGGCAGTACATAGACCCATATAGGCAAGAAAAAAAAGTGCAGAGAACATTAAAATAACACGTTTCCTAAATTTCACTTCTGTTCTAAAACACAGCCATGCCATCAAACATCTTCTATGTTTTCTAATAACACTAACCCTAACCCTAGCTCAGGGTTTGGGTAGTTAGGGTTAGGGTTCAGATTTTCCTCAATGCAACTTAACACTCATTTTAGCAGAAAATATAACTCAGGGCATCAAAATATTAGTTTGAAAAGACATTGCAGCCTTGCCACACCGAGCAAAATGCATCAACTGTGGTACAACTTCATTTTTTGACAAGATTTCTGGTATTGGAAAATTTGTGTCGAATCGTGTTCTCCTTGATTATGGTATCAGCGTAAAATAGGTTTAGAGACAGGAAAACCCAATAAATGTTACCTACACCTGTTAAAATGGCAGTGCATTCAATGCCAAATGCAACAGATTGACACATTTAACCACTTTCTTTCAATCCTTTGCTTTTCAGGGATGTGGACAACATTCCCGTTTAGGGCAAGGCAGTACATAGACCCATATAGGCAAGAAAAAAAAGTGCAGAGAACATTAAAATAACACGTTTCCTAAATTTCACTTCTGTCCTAAAACACAGCCATGCCATCAAACATCTTCTATGTTTTCTAATAACACTAACCCTAACCCTAGCTCAGGGTTTGGGTAGTTAGGGTTAGGGTTCAGATTTTCCTCAATGCAACTTAACACTCATTTTAGCAGAAAATATAACTCAGGGCATCAAAATATTAGACCGAAAAGACTTTGCAGCCTTGCCACACCGAGCAATATGCATCAACTGTGGTACAACTTCATTTTTTGACAAGATTTCTGGTATTGGAAATTTGTGTCGAATCGTGCTCTCCATGAGAATGGCATCAGCGTAAAATAGGTTTAGAGACAGGAAAACCCAATAAATGTTACCTACACCTGTTAAAATGGCAGTGCATTCAATGCCAAATGCAACAGATTGACACATTTAACCACTTTCTTTCAATCCTTTGCTTTTCAGGAATGTGGACAACATTCCCATTTAGGGCAAAGCAGTACATAGACCCATCTAGGCAAGAAAAAAAAAGTGCAGAGAACATTAAAATAACACGTTTCCTAAATTTCACTTCTGTCCTAAAACACAGCCATGCCATCAAACATCTTCTATGTTTTCTAATAACACTAACCCTAACCCTAGCTCAGGTTTGGGTAGTTAGGGTTAGGGTTCAGATTTTCTTCACTGCAACCTAACACTCATTTAAGCAGAAAATATAACTCAGGGCATCAAAATATTAGTCTGAAAAGACTTTGCAGCCTTGCCACACCGAGCAAAATGCATCAACTGTGGTACAACTTCATTTTTTGACAAGATTTCTGGTATTGGAAATTTGTGTCGAATCGTGCTCTCCATGAGAATGGTATCAGCGTAAAATAGGTTTAGAGACAGGAAAACCCAATAAATGTTACCTACACCTGTTAAAATGGCAGTGCATTCAATGCCAAATGCAACAGATTGACACATTTAACCACTTTCTTTCAATCCTTTGCTTTTCAGGGATGTGGACAACATTCCCGTTTAGGGCAAGGCAGTACATAGACCCATATAGGCAAGAAAAAAAAGTGCAGAGAACATTAAAATAACACGTTTCCTAAATTTCACTTCTGTCCTAAAACACAGCCATGCCATCAAACATCTTCTATGTTTTCTAATAACACTAACCCTAACCCTAGCTCAGGGTTTGGGTAGTTAGGGTTAGGGTTCAGATTTTCCTCAATGCAACCTAACACTCATTTTAGCAGAAAATATAACTCAGGGCATCAAAATATTAGACCGAAAAGACTTTGCAGCCTTGCCACACCGAGCAATATGTATCAACTGTGGTACAACTTCATTTTTTGACAAGATTTCTGGTATTAGAAATTTGTGTCGAATCGTGCTCTCCATGAGAATGGCATCAGCGTAAAATAGGTTTAGAGACAGGAAAACCCAATAAATGTTACCTACACCTGTTAAAATGGCAGTGCATTCAATGCCAAATGCAACAGATTGACACATTTAACCACTTTCTTTCAATCCTTTGCTTTTCAGGAATGTGGACAACATTCCCATTTAGGGCAAAGCAGTACATAGACCCCTATAGGCAAGAAAAAAAAAGTGCAGAGAACATTAAAATAACACGTTTCCTAAATTTCACTTCTGTCCTAAAACACAGCCATGCCATCAAACATCTTCTATGTTTTCTAATAACACTAACCCTAACCCTAGCTCAGGGTTTGGGTAGTTAGGGTTAGGGTTCAGATTTTCCTCAATGCAACTTAACACTCATTTTAGCAGAAAATATAACTCAGGGCATCAAAATATTAGTCCGAAAAGACTTTGCAGCCTTGCCACACCGAGCAAAATGCATCAACTGTGGTACAACTTCATTTTTTGACAAGATTTCTGGTATTGGAAATTTGTGTCGAATCGTGCTCTCCATGAGAATGGTATCAGCGTAAAATAGGTTTAGAGACAGGAAAACCCAATAAATGTTACCTACACCTGTTAAAATGGCAGTGCATTCAATGCCAAATGCAACAGATTGACACATTTAACCACTTTCTTTCAATCCTTTGCTTTTCAGGAATGTGGACAACATTCCCATTTAGGGCAAAGCAGTACATAGACCCATATAGGCAAGAAAAAAAAAGTGCAGAGAACATTAAAATAACACGTTTCCTAAATTTCACTTCTGTCCTAAAACACAGCCATGCCATCAAACATCTTCTATGTTTTCTAATAACACTAACCCTAACCCTAGCTCAGGGTTTGGGTAGTTAGGGTTAGGGTTCAGATTTTCCTCAATGCAACTTAACACTCATTTTAGCAGAAAATATAACTCAGGGCATCAAAATATTAGTTTGAAAAGACTTTGCAGCCTTGCCACACCGAGCAAAATGCATCAACTGTGGTACAACTTCATTTTTTGACAAGATTTCTGGTATTGGAAAATTTGTGTCGAATCGTGTTCTCCTTGATTATGGTATCAGCGTAAAATAGGTTTAGAGACAGGAAAACCCAATAAATGTTACCTACACCTGTTAAAATGGCAGTGCATTCAATGCCAAATGCAACAGATTGACACATTTAACCACTTTCTTTCAATCCTTTGCTTTTCAGGGATTTGGACAACATTCCCATTTAGGGCAAGGCAGTACATAGACCCATATAGGCAAGAAAAAAAAGTGCAGAGAACATTAAAATAACACGTTTCCTAAATTTCACTTCTGTCCTAAAACACAGCCATGCCATCAAACATCTTCTATGTTTTCTAATAACACTAACCCTAACCCTAGCTCAGGGTTTGGGTAGTTAGGGTTAGGGTTCAGATTTTCCTCAATGCAACTTAACACTCATTTTAGCAGAAAATATAACTCAGGGCATCAAAATATTAGACCGAAAAGACTTTGCAGCCTTGCCACACCGAGCAAAATGCATCAACTGTGGTACAACTTCATTTTTTGACAAGATTTCTGGTATTGGAAATTTGTGTCGAATCGTGCTCTCCATGAGAATGGTATCAGCGTAAAATAGGTTTAGAGACAGGAAAACCCAATAAATGTTACCTACACCTGTTAAAATGGCAGTGCATTCAATGCCAAATGCAACAGATTGACACATTTAACCACTTTCTTTCAATCCTTTGCTTTTCAGGGATTTGGACAACATTCCCGTTTAGGGCAAGGCAGTACATAGACCCATATAGGCAAGAAAAAAAAGTGCAGAGAACATTAAAATAACACGTTTCCTAAATTTCACTTCTGTTCTAAAACACAGCCATGCCATCAAACATCTTCTATGTTTTCTAATAACACTAACCCTAACCCTAGCTCAGGGTTTGGGTAGTTAGGGTTAGGGTTCAGATTTTCCTCAATGCAACTTAACACTCATTTTAGCAGAAAATATAACTCAGGGCATCAAAATATTAGTTTGAAAAGACTTTGCAGCCTTGCCACACCGAGCAAAATGCATCAACTGTGGTACAACTTCATTTTTTGACAAGATTTCTGGTATTGGAAAATTTGTGTCGAATCGTGTTCTCCTTGATTATGGTATCAGCGTAAAATAGGTTTAGAGACAGGAAAACCCAATAAATGTTACCTACACCTGTTAAAATGGCAGTGCATTCAATGCCAAATGCAACAGATTGACACATTTAACCACTTTCTTTCAATCCTTTGCTTTTCAGGGATGTGGACAACATTCCCGTTTAGGGCAAGGCAGTACATAGACCCATATAGGCAAGAAAAAAAAGTGCAGAGAACATTAAAATAACACGTTTCCTAAATTTCACTTCTGTCCTAAAACACAGCCATGCCATCAAACATCTTCTATGTTTTCTAATAACACTAACCCTAACCCTAGCTCAGGGTTTGGGTAGTTAGGGTTAGGGTTCAGATTTTCCTCAATGCAACTTAACACTCATTTTAGCAGAAAATATAACTCAGGGCATCAAAATATTAGACCGAAAAGACTTTGCAGCCTTGCCACACCGAGCAATATGCATCAACTGTGGTACAACTTCATTTTTTGACAAGATTTCTGGTATTGGAAATTTGTGTCGAATCGTGCTCTCCATGAGAATGGCATCAGCGTAAAATAGGTTTAGAGACAGGAAAACCCAATAAATGTTACCTACACCTGTTAAAATGGCAGTGCATTCAATGCCAAATGCAACAGATTGACACATTTAACCACTTTCTTTCAATCCTTTGCTTTTCAGGAATGTGGACAACATTCCCATTTAGGGCAAAGCAGTACATAGACCCATCTAGGCAAGAAAAAAAAAAGTGCAGAGAACATTAAAATAACACGTTTCCTAAATTTCACTTCTGTCCTAAAACACAGCCATGCCATCAAACATCTTCTATGTTTTCTAATAACACTAACCCTAACCCTAGCTCAGGGTTTGGGTAGTTAGGGTTAGGGTTCAGATTTTCTTCACTGCAACCTAACACTCATTTAAGCAGAAAATATAACTCAGGGCATCAAAATATTAGACCGAAAAGACTTTGCAGCCTTGCCACACCGAGCAAAATGCATCAACTGTGGTACAACTTCATTTTTTGACAAGATTTCTGGTATTGGAAATTTGTGTCGAATCGTGCTCTCCATGAGAATGGTATCAGCGTAAAATAGGTTTAGAGACAGGAAAACCCAATAAATGTTACCTACACCTGTTAAAATGGCAGTGCATTCAATGCCAAATGCAACAGATTGACACATTTAACCACTTTCTTTCAATCCTTTGCTTTTCAGGGATTTGGACAACATTCCCGTTTAGGGCAAGGCAGTACATAGACCCATATAGGCAAGAAAAAAAAGTGCAGAGAACATTAAAATAACACGTTTCCTAAATTTCACTTCTGTTCTAAAACACAGCCATGCCATCAAACATCTTCTATGTTTTCTAATAACACTAACCCTAACCCTAGCTCAGGGTTTGGGTAGTTAGGGTTAGGGTTCAGATTTTCCTCAATGCAACTTAACACTCATTTTAGCAGAAAATATAACTCAGGGCATCAAAATATTAGTTTGAAAAGACTTTGCAGCCTTGCCACACCGAGCAAAATGCATCAACTGTGGTACAACTTCATTTTTTGACAAGATTTCTGGTATTGGAAAATTTGTGTCGAATCGTGTTCTCCTTGATTATGGTATCAGCGTAAAATAGGTTTAGAGACAGGAAAACCCAATAAATGTTACCTACACCTGTTAAAATGGCAGTGCATTCAATGCCAAATGCAACAGATTGACACATTTAACCACTTTCTTTCAATCCTTTGCTTTTCAGGGATGTGGACAACATTCCCGTTTAGGGCAAGGCAGTACATAGACCCATATAGGCAAGAAAAAAAAGTGCAGAGAACATTAAAATAACACGTTTCCTAAATTTCACTTCTGTCCTAAAACACAGCCATGCCATCAAACATCTTCTATGTTTTCTAATAACACTAACCCTAACCCTAGCTCAGGGTTTGGGTAGTTAGGGTTAGGGTTCAGATTTTCCTCAATGCAACTTAACACTCATTTTAGCAGAAAATATAACTCAGGGCATCAAAATATTAGACCGAAAAGACTTTGCAGCCTTGCCACACCGAGCAATATGCATCAACTGTGGTACAACTTCATTTTTTGACAAGATTTCTGGTATTGGAAATTTGTGTCGAATCGTGCTCTCCATGAGAATGGCATCAGCGTAAAATAGGTTTAGAGACAGGAAAACCCAATAAATGTTACCTACACCTGTTAAAATGGCAGTGCATTCAATGCCAAATGCAACAGATTGACACATTTAACCACTTTCTTTCAATCCTTTGCTTTTCAGGAATGTGGACAACATTCCCATTTAGGGCAAAGCAGTACATAGACCCATCTAGGCAAGAAAAAAAAAAGTGCAGAGAACATTAAAATAACACGTTTCCTAAATTTCACTTCTGTCCTAAAACACAGCCATGCCATCAAACATCTTCTATGTTTTCTAATAACACTAACCCTAACCCTAGCTCAGGGTTTGGGTAGTTAGGGTTAGGGTTCAGATTTTCTTCACTGCAACCTAACACTCATTTAAGCAGAAAATATAACTCAGGGCATCAAAATATTAGTTTGAAAAGACTTTGCAGCCTTGCCACACCAAGCAAAATGCATCAACTGTGGTACAACTTCATTTTTTGACAAGATTTCTGGTATTGGAAAATTTGTGTCGAATCGTGCTCTCCATGAGAATGGCATCAGCGTAAAATAGGTTTAGAGACAGGAAAACCCAATAAAAGTTACCTACACCTGTTAAAATGGCAGTACATTCAATGCCAAATGCATCAGATTGACACATTTAACCACTTTCTTTCAATCCTTTGCTTTTCAGGGATTTGGACAACATTCCCGTTTAGGGCAAGGCAGTACATAGACCCATATAGGCAAGAAAAAAAAGTGCAGAGAACATTAAAATAACACGTTTCCTAAATTTCACTTCTGTCCTAAAACACAGCCATGCCATCAAACATCTTCTATGTTTTCTAATAACACTAACCCTAACCCTAGCTCAGGGTTTGGGTAGTTAGGGTTAGGGTTCAGATTTTCCTCAATGCAACTTAACACTCATTTTAGCAGAAAATATAACTCAGGGCATCAAAATATTAGTCCGAAAAGACTTTGCAGCCTTGCCACACCGAGCAATATGTATCAACTGTGGTACAACTTCATTTTTTGACAAGATTTCTGTTATTAGAAATTTGTGTCGAATCGTGCTCTCCATGAGAATGGCATCAGCGTAAAATAGGTTTAGAGACAGGAAAACCCAATAAATGTTACCTACACCTGTTAAAATGGCAGTGCATTCAATGCCAAATGCAACAGATTGACACATTTAACCACTTTCTTTCAATCCTTTGCTTTTCAGGAATGTGGACAACATTCCCATTTAGGGCAAAGCAGTACATAGACCCATATAGGCAAGAAAAAAAAAGTGCAGAGAACATTAAAATAACACGTTTCCTAAATTTCACTTCTGTCCTAAAACACAGCCATGCCATCAAACATCTTCTATGTTTTCTAATAACACTAACCCTAACCCTAGCTCAGGGTTTGGGTAGTTAGGGTTAGGGTTCAGATTTTCTTCACTGCAACCTAACACTCATTTAAGCAGAAAATATAACTCAGGGCATCAAAATATTAATCCGAAAAGACTTTGCAGCCTTGCCACACCGAGCAATATGCATCAACTGTGGTACAACTTCATTTTTTGACAAGATTTCTGGTATTGGAAAATTTGTGTCGAATCGTGCTCTCCTTGATTATGGTATCAGCGTTAAATAGGTTAAGAGTCAGGAAAACCTAATAAATGTTACTTACACCTGTTAAATTGGCAGTGTATTCAATGCCAAATGCAACAGATTGACCTATTAAACCACTTTCTTTCAATCCTTTGCTTTTCAGGGATTTGGACAACATTCCCATTTAGGGCAAGGCAGTACATAGACCCATATAGGCAAGAAAAAAAAAGTGCAGAGAACATTAAAATAACACGTTTCCTAAATTTCACTTCTGTCCTAAAACACAGCCATGCCATCAAACATCTTCTATGTTTTCTAATAACACTAACCCTAACCCTAGCTCAGGGTTTGGGTAGTTAGGGTTAGGGTTCAGATTTTCTTCACTGCAACCTAACACTCATTTAAGCAGAAAATATAACTCAGGGCATCAAAATATTAGTCCGAAAAGACTTTGCAGCCTTGCCACACCAAGCAAAATGCATCAACTGTGGTACAACTTCATTTTTTGACAAGATTTCTGGTATTGGAAATTTGTGTCGAATCGTGCTCTCCATGAGAATGGTATCAGCGTTAAATAGGTTAAGAGTCAGGAAAACCCAATAAATGTTACCTACACCTGTTAAAATGGCAGTGCATTCAATGCCAAATGCAACAGATTGACAAATTTAACCACTTTCTTTCAATCCTTTGCTTTTCAGGGATGTGGACAACATTCCCATTTAGGGCAAAGCAGTACATAGACCCATATAGGCAAGAAAAAAAAAGTGCAGAGAACATTAAAATAACACGTTTCCTAAATTTCACTTCTGTCCTAAAACACAGCCATGCCATCAAACATCTTCTATGTTTTCTAATAACACTAACCCTAACCCTAGCTCAGGGTTTGGGTAGTTAGGGTTAGGGTTCAGATTTTCCTCAATGCAACCTAACACTCATTTTAGCAGAAAATATAACTCAGGGCATCAAAATAATAGTCTGAAAAGACTTTGCAGCCTTGCCACACCAAGCAAAATGCATCAACTGTGGTACAATTTCACCTTTTGACAAGATTTCTGGTATTGGAAAATTTGTGTCGAATCGTGCTCTCCATGAGAATGGTATCAGCGTTAAATAGGTTAAGAGTCAGGAAAACCCAATAAATGTTACCTACACCTGTTAAAATGGCAGTGCATTCAATGCCAAATGCAACAGATTGACACATTTAACCACTTTCTTTCAATCCTTTGCTTTTCAGGGATGTGGACAACATTCCCATTTAGGGCAAAGCAGTACATAGACCCATATAGGCAAGAAAAAAAAAGTGCAGAGAACATTAAAATAACACGTTTCCTAAATTTCACTTCTGTCCTAAAACACAGCCATGCCATCAAACATCTTCTATGTTTTCTAATAACACTAACCCTAACCCTAGCTCAGGTTTGGGTAGTTAGGGTTAGGGTTCAGATTTTCTTCACTGCAACCTAACACTCATTTAAGCAGAAAATATAACTCAGGGCATCAAAAAATTAGTCTGAAAAGACTTTGCAGCCTTGCCACACCGAGCAAAATGCATCAACTGTGGTACAACTTCATTTTTTGACAAGATTTCTGGTATTGGAAATTTGTGTCGAATCGTGCTCTCCATGAGAATGGTATCAGCGTAAAATAGGTTTAGAGACAGGAAAACCCAATAAATGTTACCTACACCTGTTAAAATGGCAGTGCATTCAATGCCAAATGCAACAGATTGACACATTTAACCACTTTCTTTCAATCCTTTGCTTTTCAGGGATTTGGACAACATTCCCGTTTAGGGCAAGGCAGTACATAGACCCATATAGGCAAGAAAAAAAAGTGCAGAGAACATTAAAATAACACGTTTCCTAAATTTCACTTCTGTCCTAAAACACAGCCATGCCATCAAACATCTTCTATGTTTTCTAATAACACTAACCCTAACCCTAGCTCAGGGTTTGGGTAGTTAGGGTTAGGGTTCAGATTTTCCACAATGCAACCTAACACTCATTTTAGGAGAAAATATAACTCAGGGCATCAAAATATTAGTCCGAAAAGACTTTGCAGCCTTGCCACACCGAGCAATATGCATCAACTGTGGTACAACTTCATTTTTTGACAAGATTTCTGGTATTGGAAATTTGTGTCGAATCGTGCTCTCCATGAGAATGGCATCAGCGTAAAATAGGTTTAGAGACAGGAAAACCCAATAAATGTTACCTACACCTGTTAAAATGGCAGTGCATTCAATGCCAAATGCAACAGATTGACACATTTAACCACTTTCTTTCAATCCTTTGCTTTTCAGGAATGTGGACAACATTCCCATTTAGGGCAAAGCAGTACATAGACCCATATAGGCAAGAAAAAAAAAGTGCAGAGAACATTAAAATAACACGTTTCCTAAATTTCACTTCTGTCCTAAAACACAGCCATGCCATCAAACATCTTCTATGTTTTCTAATAACACTAACCCTAACCCTAGCTCAGGTTTGGGTAGTTAGGGTTAGGGTTCAGATTTTCTTCACTGCAACCTAACACTCATTTAAGCAGAAAATATAACTCAGGGCATCAAAAAATTAGTCTGAAAAGACTTTGCAGCCTTGCCACACCGAGCAAAATGCATCAACTGTGGTACAACTTCATTTTTTGACAAGATTTCTGGTATTGGAAATTTGTGTCGAATCGTGCTCTCCATGAGAATGGTATCAGCGTAAAATAGGTTTAGAGACAGGAAAACCCAATAAATGTTACCTACACCTGTTAAAATGGCAGTGCATTCAATGCCAAATGCAACAGATTGACACATTTAACCACTTTCTTTCAATCCTTTGCTTTTCAGGGATTTGGACAACATTCCCGTTTAGGGCAAGGCAGTACATAGACCCATATAGGCAAGAAAAAAAAGTGCAGAGAACATTAAAATAACACGTTTCCTAAATTTCACTTCTGTCCTAAAACACAACCATGCCATCAAACATCTTCTATGTTTTCTAATAACACTAACCCTAACCCTAGCTCAGGGTTTGGGTAGTTAGGGTTAGGGTTCAGATTTTCCTCAATGCAACTTAACACTCATTTTAGCAGAAAATATAACTCAGGGCATCAAAATATTAGTCCGAAAAGACTTTGCAGCCTTGCCACACCGAGCAATATGCATCAACTGTGGTACAACTTCATTTTTTGACAAGATTTCTGGTATTGGAAATTTGTGTCGAATCGTGCTCTCCATGAGAATGGCATCAGCGTAAAATAGGTTTAGAGACAGGAAAACCCAATAAATGTTACCTACACCTGTTAAAATGGCAGTGCATTCAATGCCAAATGCAACAGATTGACACATTTAACCACTTTCTTTCAATCCTTTGCTTTTCAGGAATGTGGACAACATTCCCATTTAGGGCAAAGCAGTACATAGACCCATATAGGCAAGAAAAAAAAAGTGCAGAGAACATTAAAATAACACGTTTCCTAAATTTCACTTCTGTCCTAAAACACAGCCATGCCATCAAACATCTTCTATGTTTTCTAATAACACTAACCCTAACCCTAGCTCAGGGTTTGGGTAGTTAGGGTTAGGGTTCAGATTTTCTTCACTGCAACCTAACACTCATTTAAGCAGAAAATATAACTCAGGGCATCAAAATATTAGTCTGAAAAGACTTTGCAGCCTTGCCACACCAAGCAAAATGCATCAACTGTGGTACAATTTCACCTTTTGACAAGATTTCTAGTATTGGAAAATTTGTGTCGAATCATGCTCTCCATGAGAATGGTATCAGCGTTAAATAGGTTAAGAGTCAGGAAAACCCAATAAATGTTACCTACACCTGTTAAAATGGCAGTGCATTCAATGCCAAATGCAACAGATTGACACATTTAACCACTTTCTTTCAATCCTTTGCTTTTCAGGGATGTGGACAACATTCCCATTTAGGGCAAAGCAGTACATAGACCCATATAGGCAAGAAAAAAAAAGTGCAGAGAACATTAAAATAACACGTTTCCTAAATTTCACTTCTGTCCTAAAACACAGCCATGCCATCAAACATCTTCTATGTTTTCTAATAACACTAACCCTAACCCTAGCTCAGGTTTGGGTAGTTAGGGTTAGGGTTCAGATTTTCTTCACTGCAACCTAACACTCATTTAAGCAGAAAATATAACTCAGGGCATCAAAAAATTAGTCCGAAAAGACTTTGCAGCCTTGCCACACCGAGCAAAATGCATCAACTGTGGTACAACTTCATTTTTTGACAAGATTTCTGGTATTGGAAATTTGTGTCGAATCGTGCTCTCCATGAGAATGGCATCAGCGTAAAATAGGTTTAGAGACAGGAAAACCCAATAAATGTTACCTACACCTGTTAAAATGGCAGTGCATTCAATGCCAAATGCAACAGATTGACACATTTAACCACTTTCTTTCAATCCTTTGCTTTTCAGGGATTTGGACAACATTCCCGTTTAGGGCAAGGCAGTACATAGACCCATATAGGCAAGAAAAAAAAGTGCAGAGAACATTAAAATAACACGTTTCCTAAATTTCACTTCTGTCCTAAAACACAACCATGCCATCAAACATCTTCTATGTTTTCTAATAACACTAACCCTAACCCTAGCTCAGGGTTTGGGTAGTTAGGGTTAGGGTTCAGATTTTCCTCAATGCAACTTAACACTCATTTTAGCAGAAAATATAACTCAGGGCATCAAAATATTCGTCCGAAAAGACTTTGCAGCCTTGCCACACCGAGCAATATGCATCAACTGTGGTACAACTTCATTTTTTGACAAGATTTCTGGTATTGGAAATTTGTGTCGAATCGTGCTCTCCATGAGAATGGCATCAGCGTAAAATAGGTTTAGAGACAGGAAAACCCAATAAATGTTACCTACACCTGTTAAAATGGCAGTGCATTCAATGCCAAATGCAACAGATTGACACATTTAACCACTTTCTTTCAATCCTTTGCTTTTCAGGAATGTGGACAACATTCCCATTTAGGGCAAAGCAGTACATAGACCCATATAGGCAAGAAAAAAAAAGTGCAGAGAACATTAAAATAACACGTTTCCTAAATTTCACTTCTGTCCTAAAACACAGCCATGCCATCAAACATCTTCTATGTTTTCTAATAACACTAACCCTAACCCTAGCTCAGGGTTTGGGTAGTTAGGGTTAGGGTTCAGATTTTCTTCACTGCAACCTAACACTCATTTAAGCAGAAAATATAACTCAGGGCATCAAAATATTAGTCTGAAAAGACTTTGCAGCCTTGCCACACCAAGCAAAATGCATCAACTGTGGTACAATTTCACCTTTTGACAAGATTTCTAGTATTGGAAAATTTGTGTCGAATCATGCTCTCCATGAGAATGGTATCAGCGTTAAATAGGTTAAGAGTCAGGAAAACCCAATAAATGTTACCTACACCTGTTAAAATGGCAGTGCATTCAATGCCAAATGCAACAGATTGACACATTTAACCACTTTCTTTCAATCCTTTGCTTTTCAGGGATGTGGACAACATTCCCATTTAGGGCAAAGCAGTACATAGACCCATATAGGCAAGAAAAAAAAAGTGCAGAGAACATTAAAATAACACGTTTCCTAAATTTCACTTCTGTCCTAAAACACAGCCATGCCATCAAACATCTTCTATGTTTTCTAATAACACTAACCCTAACCCTAGCTCAGGTTTGGGTAGTTAGGGTTAGGGTTCAGATTTTCTTCACTGCAACCTAACACTCATTTAAGCAGAAAATATAACTCAGGGCATCAAAAAATTAGTCCGAAAAGACTTTGCAGCCTTGCCACACCGAGCAAAATGCATCAACTGTGGTACAACTTCATTTTTTGACAAGATTTCTGGTATTGGAAATTTGTGTCGAATCGTGCTCTCCATGAGAATGGCATCAGCGTAAAATAGGTTTAGAGACAGGAAAACCCAATAAATGTTACCTACACCTGTTAAAATGGCAGTGCATTCAATGCCAAATGCAACAGATTGACACATTTAACCACTTTCTTTCAATCCTTTGCTTTTCAGGGATTTGGACAACATTCCCGTTTAGGGCAAGGCAGTACATAGACCCATATAGGCAAGAAAAAAAAGTGCAGAGAACATTAAAATAACACGTTTCCTAAATTTCACTTCTGTCCTAAAACACAACCATGCCATCAAACATCTTCTATGTTTTCTAATAACACTAACCCTAACCCTAGCTCAGGGTTTGGGTAGTTAGGGTTAGGGTTCAGATTTTCCTCAATGCAACTTAACACTCATTTTAGCAGAAAATATAACTCAGGGCATCAAAATATTAGTCCGAAAAGACTTTGCAGCCTTGCCACACCGAGCAATATGCATCAACTGTGGTACAACTTCATTTTTTGACAAGATTTCTGGTATTGGAAATTTGTGTCGAATCGTGCTCTCCATGAGAATGGCATCAGCGTAAAATAGGTTTAGAGACAGGAAAACCCAATAAATGTTACCTACACCTGTTAAAATGGCAGTGCATTCAATGCCAAATGCAACAGATTGACACATTTAACCACTTTCTTTCAATCCTTTCCTTTTCAGGAATGTGGACAACATTCCCATTTAGGGCAAAGCAGTACATAGACCCATATAGGCAAGAAAAAAAAAGTGCAGAGAACATTAAAATAACACGTTTCCTAAATTTCACTTCTGTCCTAAAACACAGCCATGCCATCAAACATCTTCTATGTTTTCTAATAACACTAACCCTAACCCTAGCTCAGGGTTTGGGTAGTTAGGGTTAGGGTTCAGATTTTCTTCACTGCAACCTAACACTCATTTAAGCAGAAAATATAACTCAGGGCATCAAAATATTAGTCTGAAAAGACTTTGCAGCCTTGCCACACCGAGCAAAATGCATCAACTGTGGTACAACTTCATTTTTTGACAAGATTTCTGGTATTGGAAATTTTTTCGAATCGTGCTCTCCATGAGAATGGCATCAGCGTAAAATAGGTTTAGAGACAGGAAAACCCAATAAATGTTACCTACACCTGTTAAAATGGCAGTGCATTCAATGCCAAATGCAACAGATTGACACATTTAACCACTTTCTTTCAATCCTTTGCTTTTCAGGGATGTGGACAACATTCCCATTTAGGGCAAAGCAGTACATAGACCCATATAGGCAAGAAAAAAAAAAGTGCAGAGAACATTAAAATAACACGTTTCCTAAATTTCACTTCTGTCCTAAAACACAGCCATGCCATCAAACATCTTCTATGTTTTCTAATAACACTAACCCTAACCCTAGCTCAGGTTTGGGTAGTTAGGGTTAGGGTTCAGATTTTCTTCACTGCAACCTAACACTCATTTAAGCAGAAAATATAACTCAGGGCATCAAAAAATTAGTCTGAAAAGACTTTGCAGCCTTGCCACACCGAGCAAAATGCATCAACTGTGGTACAACTTCATTTTTTGACAAGATTTCTGGTATTGGAAATTTGTGTCGAATCGTGCTCTCCATGAGAATGGTATCAGCGTAAAATAGGTTTAGAGACAGGAAAACCCAATAAATGTTACCTACACCTGTTAAAATGGCAGTGCATTCAATGCCAAATGCAACAGATTGACACATTTAACCACTTTCTTTCAATCCTTTGCTTTTCAGGGATTTGGACAACATTCCCGTTTAGGGCAAGGCAGTACATAGACCCATATAGGCAAGAAAAAAAAGTGCAGAGAACATTAAAATAACACGTTTCCTAAATTTCACTTCTGTCCTAAAACACAACCATGCCATCAAACATCTTCTATGTTTTCTAATAACACTAACCCTAACCCTAGCTCAGGGTTTGGGTAGTTAGGGTTAGGGTTCAGATTTTCCTCAATGCAACTTAACACTCATTTTAGCAGAAAATATAACTCAGGGCATCAAAATATTAGTCCGAAAAGACTTTGCAGCCTTGCCACACCGAGCAATATGCATCAACTGTGGTACAACTTCATTTTTTGACAAGATTTCTGGTATTGGAAATTTGTGTCGAATCGTGCTCTCCATGAGAATGGCATCAGCGTAAAATAGGTTTAGAGACAGGAAAACCCAATAAATGTTACCTACACCTGTTAAAATGGCAGTGCATTCAATGCCAAATGCAACAGATTGACACATTTAACCACTTTCTTTCAATCCTTTGCTTTTCAGGAATGTGGACAACATTCCCATTTAGGGCAAAGCAGTACATAGACCCATATAGGCAAGAAAAAAAAAGTGCAGAGAACATTAAAATAACACGTTTCCTAAATTTCACTTCTGTCCTAAAACACAGCCATGCCATCAAACATCTTCTATGTTTTCTAATAACACTAACCCTAACCCTAGCTCAGGGTTTGGGTAGTTAGGGTTAGGGTTCAGATTTTCTTCACTGCAACCTAACACTCATTTAAGCAGAAAATATAACTCAGGGCATCAAAATATTAGTCTGAAAAGACTTTGCAGCCTTGCCACACCGAGCAAAATGCATCAACTGTGGTACAACTTCATTTTTTGACAAGATTTCTGGTATTGGAAATTTTTTCGAATCGTGCTCTCCATGAGAATGGCATCAGCGTAAAATAGGTTTAGAGACAGGAAAACCCAATAAATGTTACCTACACCTGTTAAAATGGCAGTGCATTCAATGCCAAATGCAACAGATTGACACATTTAACCACTTTCTTTCAATCCTTTGCTTTTCAGGGATTTGGACAACATTCCCGTTTAGGGCAAGGCAGTACATAGACCCATATAGGCAAGAAAAAAAAGTGCAGAGAACATTAAAATAACACGTTTCCTAAATTTCACTTCTGTCCTAAAACACAGCCATGCCATCAAACATCTTCTATGTTTTCTAATAACACTAACTCTAACCCTAGCTCAGGGTTTGGATAGTTAGGGTTAGGGTTCAGATTTTCTTCACTGCAACCTAACACTCATTTAAGCAGAAAATATAACTCAGGGCATCAAAATATTAGTCTGAAAAGACTTTGCAGCCTTGCCACACCAAGCAAAATGCATCAACTGTGGTACAATTTCACCTTTTGACAAGATTTCTGGTATTGGAAAATTTGTGTCGAATCATGCTCTCCATGAGAATGGTATCAGCGTTAAATAGGTTAAGAGTCAGGAAAACCCAATAAATGTTACCTACACCTGTTAAAATGGCAGTGCATTCAATGCCAAATGCAACAGATTGACACATTTAACCACTTTCTTTCAATCCTTTGCTTTTCAGGGATGTGGACAACATTCCCATTTAGGGCAAAGCAGTACATAGACCCATATAGGCAAGAAAAAAAAAGTGCAGAGAACATTAAAATAACACGTTTCCTAAATTTCACTTCTGTCCTAAAACACAGCTATGCCATCAAACATCTTCTATGTTTTCTAATAACACTAACCCTAACCCTAGCTCAGGTTTGGGTAGTTAGGGTTAGGGTTCAGATTTTCTTCACTGCAACCTAACACTCATTTAAGCAGAAAATATAACTCAGGGCATCAAAAAATTAGTCTGAAAAGACTTTGCAGCCTTGCCACACCGAGCAAAATGCATCAACTGTGGTACAACTTCATTTTTTGACAAGATTTCTGGTATTGGAAATTTGTGTCGAATCGTGCTCTCCATGAGAATGGTATCAGCGTAAAATAGGTTTAGAGACAGGAAAACCCAATAAATGTTACCTACACCTGTTAAAATGGCAGTGCATTCAATGCCAAATGCAACAGATTGACACATTTAACCACTTTCTTTCAATCCTTTGCTTTTCAGGGATTTGGACAACATTCCCGTTTAGGGCAAGGCAGTACATAGACCCATATAGGCAAGAAAAAAAAGTGCAGAGAACATTAAAATAACACGTTTCCTAAATTTCACTTCTGTCCTAAAACACAACCATGCCATCAAACATCTTCTATGTTTTCTAATAACACTAACCCTAACCCTAGCTCAGGGTTTGGGTAGTTAGGGTTAGGGTTCAGATTTTCCTCAATGCAACTTAACACTCATTTTAGCAGAAAATATAACTCAGGGCATCAAAATATTAGTCCGAAAAGACTTTGCAGCCTTGCCACACCGAGCAATATGCATCAACTGTGGTACAACTTCATTTTTTGACAAGATTTCTGGTATTGGAAATTTGTGTCGAATCGTGCTCTCCATGAGAATGGCATCAGCGTAAAATAGGTTTAGAGACAGGAAAACCCAATAAATGTTACCTACACCTGTTAAAATGGCAGTGCATTCAATGCCAAATGCAACAGATTGACACATTTAACCACTTTCTTTCAATCCTTTGCTTTTCAGGAATGTGGACAACATTCCCATTTAGGGCAAAGCAGTACATAGACCCATATAGGCAAGAAAAAAAAAGTGCAGAGAACATTAAAATAACACGTTTCCTAAATTTCACTTCTGTCCTAAAACACAGCCATGCCATCAAACATCTTCTATGTTTTCTAATAACACTAACCCTAACCCTAGCTCAGGGTTTGGGTAGTTAGGGTTAGGGTTCAGATTTTCTTCACTGCAACCTAACACTCATTTAAGCAGAAAATATAACTCAGGGCATCAAAATATTAGTCTGAAAAGACTTTGCAGGCTTGCCACACCAAGCAAAATGCATCAACTGTGGTACAATTTCACCTTTTGACAAGATTTCTGGTATTGGAAAATTTGTGTCGAATCATGCTCTCCATGAGAATGGTATCAGCGTTAAATAGGTTAAGAGTCAGGAAAACCCAATAAATGTTACCTACACCTGTTAAAATGGCAGTACATTCAATGCCAAATGCATCAGATTGACACATTTAACCACTTTCTTTCAATCCTTTGCTTTTCAGGGATGTGGACAACATTCCCATTTAGGGCAAAGCAGTACATAGACCCATATAGGCAAGAAAAAAAAAGTGCAGAGAACATTAAAATAACACGTTTCCTAAATTTCACTTCTGTCCTAAAACACAGCCATGCCATCAAACATCTTCTATGTTTTCTAATAACACTAACCCTAACCCTAGCTCAGGTTTGGGTAGTTAGGGTTAGGGTTCAGATTTTCTTCACTGCAACCTAACACTCATTTAAGCAGAAAATATAACTCAGGGCATCAAAAAATTAGTCTGAAAAGACTTTGCAGCCTTGCCACACCGAGCAAAATGCATCAACTGTGGTACAACTTCATTTTTTGACAAGATTTCTGGTATTGGAAATTTGTGTCGAATCGTGCTCTCCATGAGAATGGCATCAGCGTAAAATAGGTTTAGAGACAGGAAAACCCAATAAATGTTACCTACACCTGTTAAAATGGCAGTGCATTCAATGCCAAATGCAACAGATTGACACATTTAACCACTTTCTTTCAATCCTTTGCTTTTCAGGGATTTGGACAACATTCCCGTTTAGGGCAAGGCAGTACATAGACCCATATAGGCAAGAAAAAAAAGTGCAGAGAACATTAAAATAACACGTTTCCTAAATTTCACTTCTGTCCTAAAACACAGCCATGCCATCAAACATCTTCTATGTTTTCTAATAACACTAACCCTAACCCTAGCTCAGGTTTGGGTAGTTAGGGTTAGGGTTCAGATTTTCTTCACTGCAACCTAACACTCATTTAAGCAGAAAATATAACTCAGGGCATCAAAAAATTAGTCTGAAAAGACTTTGCAGCCTTGCCACACCGAGCAAAATGCATCAACTGTGGTACAACTTCATTTTTTGACAAGATTTCTGGTATTGGAAATTTGTGTCGAATCGTGCTCTCCATGAGAATGGTATCAGCGTAAAATAGGTTTAGAGACAGGAAAACCCAATAAATGTTACCTACACCTGTTAAAATGGCAGTGCATTCAATGCCAAATGCAACAGATTGACACATTTAACCACTTTCTTTCAATCCTTTGCTTTTCAGGGATTTGGACAACATTCCCGTTTAGGGCAAGGCAGTACATAGACCCATATAGGCAAGAAAAAAAAGTGCAGAGAACATTAAAATAACACGTTTCCTAAATTTCACTTCTGTCCTAAAACACAACCATGCCATCAAACATCTTCTATGTTTTCTAATAACACTAACCCTAACCCTAGCTCAGGGTTTGGGTAGTTAGGGTTAGGGTTCAGATTTTCCTCAATGCAACTTAACACTCATTTTAGCAGAAAATATAACTCAGGGCATCAAAATATTAGTCCGAAAAGACTTTGCAGCCTTGCCACACCGAGCAATATGCATCAACTGTGGTACAACTTCATTTTTTGACAAGATTTCTGGTATTGGAAATTTGTGTCGAATCGTGCTCTCCATGAGAATGGCATCAGCGTAAAATAGGTTTAGAGACAGGAAAACCCAATAAATGTTACCTACACCTGTTAAAATGGCAGTGCATTCAATGCCAAATGCAACAGATTGACACATTTAACCACTTTCTTTCAATCCTTTGCTTTTCAGGAATGTGGACAACATTCCCATTTAGGGCAAAGCAGTACATAGACCCATATAGGCAAGAAAAAAAAAGTGCAGAGAACATTAAAATAACACGTTTCCTAAATTTCACTTCTGTCCTAAAACACAGCCATGCCATCAAACATCTTCTATGTTTTCTAATAACACTAACCCTAACCCTAGCTCAGGGTTTGGGTATTTAGGGTTAGGGTTCAGATTTTCTTCACTGCAACCTAACACTCATTTAAGCAGAAAATATAACTCAGGGCATCAAAATATTAGTCTGAAAAGACTTTGCAGGCTTGCCACACCAAGCAAAATGCATCAACTGTGGTACAATTTCACCTTTTGACAAGATTTCTGGTATTGGAAAATTTGTGTCGAATCATGCTCTCCATGAGAATGGTATCAGCGTTAAATAGGTTAAGAGTCAGGAAAACCCAATAAATGTTACCTACACCTGTTAAAATGGCAGTACATTCAATGCCAAATGCATCAGATTGACACATTTAACCACTTTCTTTCAATCCTTTGCTTTTCAGGGATGTGGACAACATTCCCATTTAGGGCAAAGCAGTACATAGACCCATATAGGCAAGAAAAAAAAAGTGCAGAGAACATTAAAATAACACGTTTCCTAAATTTCACTTCTGTCCTAAAACACAGCCATGCCATCAAACATCTTCTATGTTTTCTAATAACACTAACCCTAACCCTAGCTCAGGTTTGGGTAGTTAGGGTTAGGGTTCAGATTTTCTTCACTGCAACCTAACACTCATTTAAGCAGAAAATATAACTCAGGGCATCAAAAAATTAGTCTGAAAAGACTTTGCAGCCTTGCCACACCGAGCAAAATGCATCAACTGTGGTACAACTTCATTTTTTGACAAGATTTCTGGTATTGGAAATTTGTGTCGAATCGTGCTCTCCATGAGAATGGCATCAGCGTAAAATAGGTTTAGAGACAGGAAAACCCAATAAATGTTACCTACACCTGTTAAAATGGCAGTGCATTCAATGCCAAATGCAACAGATTGACACATTTAACCACTTTCTTTCAATCCTTTGCTTTTCAGGGATTTGGACAACATTCCCGTTTAGGGCAAGGCAGTACATAGACCCATATAGGCAAGAAAAAAAAGTGCAGAGAACATTAAAATAACACGTTTCCTAAATTTCACTTCTGTCCTAAAACACAGCCATGCCATCAAACATCTTCTATGTTTTCTAATAACACTAACCCTAACCCTAGCTCAGGTTTGGGTAGTTAGGGTTAGGGTTCAGATTTTCTTCACTGCAACCTAACACTCATTTAAGCAGAAAATATAACTCAGGGCATCAAAAAATTAGTCTGAAAAGACTTTGCAGCCTTGCCACACCGAGCAAAATGCATCAACTGTGGTACAACTTCATTTTTTGACAAGATTTCTGGTATTGGAAATTTGTGTCGAATCGTGCTCTCCATGAGAATGGTATCAGCGTAAAATAGGTTTAGAGACAGGAAAACCCAATAAATGTTACCTACACCTGTTAAAATGGCAGTGCATTCAATGCCAAATGCAACAGATTGACACATTTAACCACTTTCTTTCAATCCTTTGCTTTTCAGGGATTTGGACAACATTCCCGTTTAGGGCAAGGCAGTACATAGACCCATATAGGCAAGAAAAAAAAGTGCAGAGAACATTAAAATAACACGTTTCCTAAATTTCACTTCTGTCCTAAAACACAACCATGCCATCAAACATCTTCTATGTTTTCTAATAACACTAACCCTAACCCTAGCTCAGGGTTTGGGTAGTTAGGGTTAGGGTTCAGATTTTCCTCAATGCAACTTAACACTCATTTTAGCAGAAAATATAACTCAGGGCATCAAAATATTAGTCCGAAAAGACTTTGCAGCCTTGCCACACCGAGCAATATGCATCAACTGTGGTACAACTTCATTTTTTGACAAGATTTCTGGTATTAGAAATTTGTGTCGAATCGTGCTCTCCATGAGAATGGCATCAGCGTAAAATAGGTTTAGAGACAGGAAAACCCAATAAATGTTACCTACACCTGTTAAAATGGCAGTGCATTCAATGCCAAATGCAACAGATTGACACATTTAACCACTTTCTTTCAATCCTTTGCTTTTCAGGAATGTGGACAACATTCCCATTTAGGGCAAAGCAGTACATAGACCCATATAGGCAAGAAAAAAAAAGTGCAGAGAACATTAAAATAACACGTTTCCTAAATTTCACTTCTGTCCTAAAACACAGCCATGCCATCAAACATCTTCTATGTTTTCTAATAACACTAACCCTAACCCTAGCTCAGGGTTTGGGTAGTTAGGGTTAGGGTTCAGATTTTCTTCACTGCAACCTAACACTCATTTAAGCAGAAAATATAACTCAGGGCATCAAAATATTAGTCTGAAAAGACTTTGCAGGCTTGCCACACCAAGCAAAATGCATCAACTGTGGTACAATTTCACCTTTTGACAAGATTTCTGGTATTGGAAAATTTGTGTCGAATCATGCTCTCCATGAGAATGGTATCAGCGTTAAATAGGTTAAGAGTCAGGAAAACCCAATAAATGTTACCTACACCTGTTAAAATGGCAGTACATTCAATGCCAAATGCATCAGATTGACACATTTAACCACTTTCTTTCAATCCTTTGCTTTTCAGGGATGTGGACAACATTCCCATTTAGGGCAAAGCAGTACATAGACCCATATAGGCAAGAAAAAAAAAGTGCAGAGAACATTAAAATAACACGTTTCCTAAATTTCACTTCTGTCCTAAAACACAGCCATGCCATCAAACATCTTCTATGTTTTCTAATAACACTAACCCTAACCCTAGCTCAGGTTTGGGTAGTTAGGGTTAGGGTTCAGATTTTCTTCACTGCAACCTAACACTCATTTAAGCAGAAAATATAACTCAGGGCATCAAAAAATTAGTCTGAAAAGACTTTGCAGCCTTGCCACACCGAGCAAAATGCATCAACTGTGGTACAACTTCATTTTTTGACAAGATTTCTGGTATTGGAAATTTGTGTCGAATCGTGCTCTCCATGAGAATGGCATCAGCGTAAAATAGGTTTAGAGACAGGAAAACCCAATAAATGTTACCTACACCTGTTAAAATGGCAGTGCATTCAATGCCAAATGCAACAGATTGACACATTTAACCACTTTCTTTCAATCCTTTGCTTTTCAGGGATTTGGACAACATTCCCGTTTAGGGCAAGGCAGTACATAGACCCATATAGGCAAGAAAAAAAAGTGCAGAGAACATTAAAATAACACGTTTCCTAAATTTCACTTCTGTCCTAAAACACAGCCATGCCATCAAACATCTTCTATGTTTTCTAATAACACTAACCCTAACCCTAGCTCAGGTTTGGGTAGTTAGGGTTAGGGTTCAGATTTTCTTCACTGCAACCTAACACTCATTTAAGCAGAAAATATAACTCAGGGCATCAAAAAATTAGTCTGAAAAGACTTTGCAGCCTTGCCACACCGAGCAAAATGCATCAACTGTGGTACAACTTCATTTTTTGACAAGATTTCTGGTATTGGAAATTTGTGTCGAATCGTGCTCTCCATGAGAATGGTATCAGCGTAAAATAGGTTTAGAGACAGGAAAACACAATAAATGTTACCTACACCTGTTAAAATGGCAGTGCATTCAATGCCAAATGCAACAGATTGACACATTTAACCACTTTCTTTCAATCCTTTGCTTTTCAGGGATTTGGACAACATTCCCGTTTAGGGCAAGGCAGTACATAGACCCATATAGGCAAGAAAAAAAAGTGCAGAGAACATTAAAATAACACGTTTCCTAAATTTCACTTCTGTCCTAAAACACAACCATGCCATCAAACATCTTCTATGTTTTCTAATAACACTAACCCTAACCCTAGCTCAGGGTTTGGGTAGTTAGGGTTAGGGTTCAGATTTTCCTCAATGCAACTTAACACTCATTTTAGCAGAAAATATAACTCAGGGCATCAAAATATTAGTCCAAAAAGACTTTGCAGCCTTGCCACACCGAGCAATATGCATCAACTGTGGTACAACTTCATTTTTTGACAAGATTTCTGGTATTGGAAATTTGTGTCGAATCGTGCTCTCCATGAGAATGGCATCAGCGTAAAATAGGTTTAGAGACAGGAAAACCCAATAAATGTTACCTACACCTGTTAAAATGGCAGTGCATTCAATGCCAAATGCAACAGATTGACACATTTAACCACTTTCTTTCAATCCTTTGCTTTTCAGGAATGTGGACAACATTCCCATTTAGGGCAAAGCAGTACATAGACCCATATAGGCAAGAAAAAAAAAGTGCAGAGAACATTAAAATAACACGTTTCCTAAATTTCACTTCTGTCCTAAAACACAGCCATGCCATCAAACATCTTCTATGTTTTCTAATAACACTAACCCTAACCCTAGCTCAGGGTTTGGGTAGTTAGGGTTAGGGTTCAGATTTTCTTCACTGCAACCTAACACTCATTTAAGCAGAAAATATAACTCAGGGCATCAAAATATTAGTCTGAAAAGACTTTGCAGGCTTGCCACACCAAGCAAAATGCATCAACTGTGGTACAATTTCACCTTTTGACAAGATTTCTGGTATTGGAAAATTTGTGTCGAATCATGCTCTCCATGAGAATGGTATCAGCGTTAAATAGGTTAAGAGTCAGGAAAACCCAATAAATGTTACCTACACCTGTTAAAATGGCAGTACATTCAATGCCAAATGCATCAGATTGACACATTTAACCACTTTCTTTCAATCCTTTGCTTTTCAGGGATGTGGACAACATTCCCATTTAGGGCAAAGCAGTACATAGACCCATATAGGCAAGAAAAAAAAAGTGCAGAGAACATTAAAATAACACGTTTCCTAAATTTCACTTCTGTCCTAAGACACAGCCATGCCATCAAACATCTTCTATGTTTTCTAATAACACTAACCCTAACCCTAGCTCAGGTTTGGGTAGTTAGGGTTAGGGTTCAGATTTTCTTCACTGCAACCTAACACTCATTTAAGCAGAAAATATAACTCAGGGCATCAAAAAATTAGTCTGAAAAGACTTTGCAGCCTTGCCACACCGAGCAAAATGCATCAACTGTGGTACAACTTCATTTTTTGACAAGATTTCTGGTATTGGAAATTTGTGTCGAATCGTGCTCTCCATGAGAATGGCATCAGCGTAAAATAGGTTTAGAGACAGGAAAACCCAATAAATGTTACCTACACCTGTTAAAATGGCAGTGCATTCAATGCCAAATGCAACAGATTGACACATTTAACCACTTTCTTTCAATCCTTTGCTTTTCAGGGATTTGGACAACATTCCCGTTTAGGGCAAGGCAGTACATAGACCCATATAGGCAAGAAAAAAAAGTGCAGAGAACATTAAAATAACACGTTTCCTAAATTTCACTTCTGTCCTAAAACACAGCCATGCCATCAAACATCTTCTATGTTTTCTAATAACACTAACCCTAACCCTAGCTCAGGTTTGGGTAGTTAGGGTTAGGGTTCAGATTTTCTTCACTGCAACCTAACACTCATTTTAGCAGAAAATATAACTCAGGGCATCAAAATATTAGTCTGAAAAGACTTTGCAGCCTTGCCACACCGAGCAAAATGCATCAACTGTGGTACAACTTCATTTTTTGACAAGATTTCTGGTATTGGAAAATTTGTGTCGAATCGTGCTCTCCATGAGAATGGTATCAGCGTTAAATAGGTTAAGAGTCAGGAAAACCCAATAAATGTTACCTACACCTGTTAAAATGGCAGTGCATTCAATGCCAAATGCAACAGATTGAAACATTTAACCACTTTCTTTCAATCCTTTGCTTTTCAGGAATGTGGACAACATTCCCATTTAGGGCAAGGCAGTACATAGACCCATATAGGCAAGAAAAAAAAAGTGCAGAGAACATTAAAATAACACGTTTCCTAAATTTCACTTCTGTCCTAAAACACAGCCATGCCATCAAACATCTTCTATGTTTTCTAATAACACTAACCCTAACCCTAGCTCAGGTTTGGGTAGTTAGGGTTAGGGTTCAGATTTTCTTCACTGCAACCTAACACTCATTTAAGCAGAAAATATAACTCAGGGCATCAAAATATTAGTCTGAAAAGACTTTGCAGCCTTGCCACACCGAGCAAAATGCATCAACTGTGGTACAACTTCATTTTTTAACAAGATTTCTGGTATTGGAAAATTTGTGTCGAATCGTGCTCTCCATGAGAATGGTATCAGCGTAAAATAGGTTTAGAGACAGGAAAACCCAATAAATGTTACCTACACCTGTTAAAATGGTAGTACATTCAATGCCAAATGCATCAGATTGACACATTTAACCACTTTCTTTCAATCCTTTGCTTTTCAGGGATTTGGACAACATTCCCATTTAGGGCAAGGCAGTACATAGACCCATATAGGCAAGAAAAAAAAAGTGCAGAGAACATTAAAATAACACGTTTCCTAAATTTCACTTCTGTCCTAAAACACAGCCATGCCATCAAACATCTTCTATGTTTTCTAATAACACTAACCCTAACCCTAGCTCAGGGTTTGGGTAGTTAGGGTTAGGGTTCAGATTTTCCTCAATGCAACTTAACACTCATTTTAGCAGAAAATATAACTCAGGGCATCAAAATATTAGTCCGAAAAGACTTTGCAGCCTTGCCACACCGAGCAATATGCATCAACTGTGGTACAACTTCATTTTTTGACAAGATTTCTGGTATTGGAAATTTGTGTCGAATCGTGCTCTCCATGAGAATGGCATCAGCGTAAAATAGGTTTAGAGACAGGAAAACCCAATAAATGTTACCTACACCTGTTAAAATGGCAGTGCATTCAATGCCAAATGCAACAGATTGACACATTTAACCACTTTCTTTCAATCCTTTGCTTTTCAGGAATGTGGACAACATTCCCATTTAGGGCAAAGCAGTACATAGACCCATATAGGCAAGAAAAAAAAAGTGCAGAGAACATTAAAATAACACGTTTCCTAAATTTCACTTCTGTCCTAAAACACAGCCATGCCATCAAACATCTTCTATGTTTTCTAATAACACTAACCCTAACCCTAGCTCAGGGTTTGGGTAGTTAGGGTTAGGGTTCAGATTTTCTTCACTGCAACCTAACACTCATTTAAGCAGAAAATATAACTCAGGGCATCAAAATATTAGTCTGAAAAGACTTTGCAGCCTTGCCACACCGAGCAAAATGCATCAACTGTGGTACAACTTCATTTTTCGACAAGATTTCTGGTATTGGAAATTTGTGTCGAATCGTGCTCTCCATGAGAATGGCATCAGCGTAAAATAGGTTTAGAGACAGGAAAACCCAATAAATGTTACCTACACCTGTTAAAATGGCAGTGCATTCAATGCCAAATGCAACAGATTGACACATTTAACCACTTTCTTTCAATCCTTTGCTTTTCAGGGATTTGGACAACATTCCCGTTTAGGGCAAGGCAGTACATAGACCCATATAGGCAAGAAAAAAAAGTGCAGAGAACATTAAAATAACACGTTTCCTAAATTTCACTTCTGTCCTAAAACACAGCCATGCCATCAAACATCTTCTATGTTTTCTAATAACACTAACCCTAACCCTAGCTCAGGTTTGGGTAGTTAGGGTTAGGGTTCAGATTTTCTTCACTGCAACCTAACACTCATTTAAGCAGAAAATATAACTCAGGGCATCAAAAAATTAGTCTGAAAAGACTTTGCAGCCTTGCCACACCGAGCAAAATGCATCAACTGTGGTACAACTTCATTTTTTGACAAGATTTCTGGTATTGGAAATTTGTGTCGAATCGTGCTCTCCATGAGAATGGTATCAGCGTAAAATAGGTTTAGAGACAGGAAAACCCAATAAATGTTACCTACACCTGTTAAAATGGCAGTGCATTCAATGCCAAATGCAACAGATTGACACATTTAACCACTTTCTTTCAATCCTTTGCTTTTCAGGGATTTGGACAACATTCCCGTTTAGGGCAAGGCAGTACATAGACCCATATAGGCAAGAAAAAAAAGTGCAGAGAACATTAAAATAACACGTTTCCTAAATTTCACTTCTGTCCTAAAACACAACCATGCCATCAAACATCTTCTATGTTTTCTAATAACACTAACCCTAACCCTAGCTCAGGGTTTGGGTAGTTAGGGTTAGGGTTCAGATTTTCCTCAATGCAACTTAACACTCATTTTAGCAGAAAATATAACTCAGGGCATCAAAATATTAGTCCGAAAAGACTTTGCAGCCTTGCCACACCGAGCAATATGCATCAACTGTGGTACAACTTCATTTTTTGACAAGATTTCTGGTATTGGAAATTTGTGTCGAATCGTGCTCTCCATGAGAATGGCATCAGCGTAAAATAGGTTTAGAGACAGGAAAACCCAATAAATGTTACCTACACCTGTTAAAATGGCAGTGCATTCAATGCCAAATGCAACAGATTGACACATTTAACCACTTTCTTTCAATCCTTTGCTTTTCAGGAATGTGGACAACATTCCCATTTAGGGCAAAGCAGTACATAGACCCATCTAGGCAAGAAAAAAAAAAGTGCAGAGAACATTAAAATAACACGTTTCCTAAATTTCACTTCTGTCCTAAAACACAGCCATGCCATCAAACATCTTCTATGTTTTCTAATAACACTAACCCTAACCCTAGCTCAGGGTTTGGGTAGTTAGGGTTAGGGTTCAGATTTTCTTCACTGCAACCTAACACTCATTTAAGCAGAAAATATAACTCAGGGCATCAAAATATTAGTCTGAAAAGACTTTGCAGGCTTGCCACACCAAGCAAAATGCATCAACTGTGGTACAATTTCACCTTTTGACAAGATTTCTGGTATTGGAAAATTTGTGTCGAATCATGCTCTCCATGAGAATGGTATCAGCGTTAAATAGGTTAAGAGTCAGGAAAACCCAATAAATGTTACCTACACCTGTTAAAATGGCAGTACATTCAATGCCAAATGCATCAGATTGACACATTTAACCACTTTCTTTCAATCCTTTGCTTTTCAGGGATGTGGACAACATTCCCATTTAGGGCAAAGCAGTACATAGACCCATATAGGCAAGAAAAAAAAAGTGCAGAGAACATTAAAATAACACGTTTCCTAAATTTCACTTCTGTCCTAAAACACAGCCATGCCATCAAACATCTTCTATGTTTTCTAATAACACTAACCCTAACCCTAGCTCAGGTTTGGGTAGTTAGGGTTAGGGTTCAGATTTTCTTCACTGCAACCTAACACTCATTTAAGCAGAAAATATAACTCAGGGCATCAAAAAATTAGTCTGAAAAGACTTTGCAGCCTTGCCACACCGAGCAAAATGCATCAACTGTGGTACAACTTCATTTTTTGACAAGATTTCTGGTATTGGAAATTTGTGTCGAATCGTGCTCTCCATGAGAATGGCATCAGCGTAAAATAGGTTTAGAGACAGGAAAACCCAATAAATGTTACCTACACCTGTTAAAATGGCAGTGCATTCAATGCCAAATGCAACAGATTGACACATTTAACCACTTTCTTTCAATCCTTTGCTTTTCAGGAATGTGGACAACATTCCCATTTAGGGCAAAGCAGTACATAGACCCATATAGGCAAGAAAAAAAAAAGTGCAGAGAACATTAAAATAACACGTTTCCTAAATTTCACTTCTGTCCTAAAACACAGCCATGCCATCAAACATCTTCTATGTTTTCTAATAACACTAACCCTAACCCTAGCTCAGGGTTTGGGTAGTTAGGGTTAGGGTTCAGATTTTCTTCACTGCAACCTAACACTCATTTAAGCAGAAAATATAACTCAGGGCATCAAAATATTAGTCTGAAAAGACTTTGCAGCCTTGCCACACCAAGCAAAATGCATCAACTGTGGTACAACTTCATTTTTTGACAAGATTTCTGGTATTGGAAAATTTGTGTCGAATCGTGCTCTCCATGAGAATGGTATCAGCGTTAAATAGGTTAAGAGTCAGGAAAACCCAATAAATGTTACCTACACCTGTTAAAATGGCAGTGCATTCAATGCCAAATGCAACAGATTGAAACATTTAACCACTTTCTTTCAATCCTTTGCTTTTCAGGGATGTGGACAACATTCCCATTTAGGGCAAGGCAGTACATAGACCCATATAGGCAAGAAAAAAAAAGTGCAGAGAACATTAAAATAACACGTTTCCTAAATTTCACTTCTGTCCTAAAACACAGCCATGCCATCAAACATCTTCTATGTTTTCTAATAACACTAACCCTAACCCTAGCTCAGGTTTGGGTAGTTAGGGTTAGGGTTCAGATTTTCTTCACTGCAACCTAACACTCATTTAAGCAGAAAATATAACTCAGGGCATCAAAATATTAGTCTGAAAAGACTTTGCAGCCTTGCCACACCAAGCAAAATGCATCAACTGTGGTACAACTTCATTTTTTAACAAGATTTCTGGTATTGGAAAATTTGTGTCGAATCGTGCTCTCCATGAGAATGGTATCAGCGTAAAAAAGGTTTAGAGACAGGAAAACCCAATAAATGTTACCTACACCTGTTAAAATGGCAGTACATTCAATGCCAAATGCATCAGATTGACACATTTAACCACTTTCTTTCAATCCTTTGCTTTTCAGGGATTTGGACAACATTCCCATTTAGGGCAAGGCAGTACATAGACCCATATAGGCAAGAAAAAAAAAGTGCAGAGAACATTAAAATAACACGTTTCCTAAATTTCACTTCTGTCCTAAAACACAGCCATGCCATCAAACATCTTCTATGTTTTCTAATAACACTAACCCTAACCCTAGCTCAGGGTTTGGGTAGTTAGGGTTAGGGTTCAGATTTTCCTCAATGCAACTTAACACTCATTTTAGCAGAAAATATAACTCAGGGCATCAAAATATTAGTCCGAAAAGACTTTGCAGCCTTGCCACACCGAGCAATATGCATCAACTGTGGTACAACTTCATTTTTTGACAAGATTTCTGGTATTGGAAATTTGTGTCGAATCGTGCTCTCCATGAGAATGGCATCAGCGTAAAATAGGTTTAGAGACAGGAAAACCCAATAAATGTTACCTACACCTGTTAAAATGGCAGTGCATTCAATGCCAAATGCAACAGATTGACACATTTAACCACTTTCTTTCAATCCTTTGCTTTTCAGGAATGTGGACAACATTCCCATTTAGGGCAAAGCAGTACATAGACCCATATAGGCAAGAAAAAAAAAGTGCAGAGAACATTAAAATAACACGTTTCCTAAATTTCACTTCTGTCCTAAAACACAGCCATGCCATCAAACATCTTCTATGTTTTCTAATAACACTAACCCTAACCCTAGCTCAGTGTTTGGGTAGTTAGGGTTAGGGTTCAGATTTTCCTCAATGCAACTTAACACTCATTTTAGCAGAAAATATAACTCAGGGCATCAAAATATTAGTCCGAAAAGACTTTGCAGCCTTGCCACACCGAGCAATATGCATCAACTGTGGTACAACTTCATTTTTTGACAAGATTTCTGGTATTGGAAATTTGTGTCGAATCGTGCTCTCCATGAGAATGGCATCAGCGTAAAATAGGTTTAGAGACAGGAAAACCCAATAAATGTTACCTACACCTGTTAAAATGGCAGTGCATTCAATGCCAAATGCAACAGATTGACACATTTAACCACTTTCTTTCAATCCTTTGCTTTTCAGGAATGTGGACAACATTCCCATTTAGGGCAAAGCAGTACATAGACCCATATAGGCAAGAAAAAAAAAGTGCAGAGAACATTAAAATAACACGTTTCCTAAATTTCACTTCTGTCCTAAAACACAGCCATGCCATCAAACATCTTCTATGTTTTCTAATAACACTAACCCTAACCCTAGCTCAGGGTTTGGGTAGTTAGGGTTAGGGTTCAGATTTTCTTCACTGCAACCTAACACTCATTTAAGCAGAAAATATAACTCAGGGCATCAAAATATTAGTCTGAAAAGACTTTGCAGGCTTGCCACACCAAGCAAAATGCATCAACTGTGGTACAATTTCACCTTTTGACAAGATTTCTGGTATTGGAAAATTTGTGTCGAATCATGCTCTCCATGAGAATGGTATCAGCGTTAAATAGGTTAAGAGTCAGGAAAACCCAATAAATGTTACCTACACCTGTTAAAATGGCAGTACATTCAATGCCAAATGCATCAGATTGACACATTTAACCACTTTCTTTCAATCCATTGCTTTTCAGGGATGTGGACAACATTCCCATTTAGGGCAAAGCAGTACATAGACCCATATAGGCAAGAAAAAAAAAGTGCAGAGAACATTAAAATAACACGTTTCCTAAATTTCACTTCTGTCCTAAAACACAGCCATGCCATCAAACATCTTCTATGTTTTCTAATAACACTAACCCTAACCCTAGCTCAGGTTTGGGTAGTTAGGGTTAGGGTTCAGATTTTCTTCACTGCAACCTAACACTCATTTAAGCAGAAAATATAACTCAGGGCATCAAAAAATTAGTCTGAAAAGACTTTGCAGCCTTGCCACACCGAGCAAAATGCATCAACTGTGGTACAACTTCATTTTTTGACAAGATTTCTGGTATTGGAAATTTGTGTCGAATCGTGCTCTCCATGAGAATGGTATCAGCGTAAAATAGGTTTAGAGACAGGAAAACCCAATAAATGTTACCTACACCTGTTAAAATGGCAGTGCATTCAATGCCAAATGCAACAGATTGAAACATTTAACCACTTTCTTTCAATCCTTTGCTTTTCAGGGATGTGGACAACATTCCCATTTAGGGCAAGGCAGTACATAGACCCATATAGGCAAGAAAAAAAAAGTGCAGAGAACATTAAAATAACACGTTTCCTAAATTTCACTTCTGTCCTAAAACACAGCCATGCCATCAAACATCTTCTATGTTTTCTAATAACACTAACCCTAACCCTAGCTCAGGTTTGGGTAGTTAGGGTTAGGGTTCAGATTTTCTTCACTGCAACCTAACACTCATTTAAGCAGAAAATATAACTCAGGGCATCAAAATATTAGTCTGAAAAGACTTTGCAGCCTTGCCACACCAAGCAAAATGCATCAACTGTGGTACAACTTCATTTTTTAACAAGATTTCTGGTATTGGAAAATTTGTGTCGAATCGTGCTCTCCATGAGAATGGTATCAGCGTAAAAAAGGTTTAGAGACAGGAAAACCCAATAAATGTTACCTACACCTGTTAAAATGGCAGTACATTCAATGCCAAATGCATCAGATTGACACATTTAACCACTTTCTTTCAATCCTTTGCTTTTCAGGGATTTGGACAACATTCCCATTTAGGGCAAGGCAGTACATAGACCCATATAGGCAAGAAAAAAAAAGTGCAGAGAACATTAAAATAACACGTTTCCTAAATTTCACTTCTGTCCTAAAACACAGCCATGCCATCAAACATCTTCTATGTTTTCTAATAACACTAACCCTAACCCTAGCTCAGGGTTTGGGTAGTTAGGGTTAGGGTTCAGATTTTCCTCAATGCAACTTAACACTCATTTTAGCAGAAAATATAACTCAGGGCATCAAAATATTAGTCCGAAAAGACTTTGCAGCCTTGCCACACCGAGCAATATGCATCAACTGTGGTACAACTTCATTTTTTGACAAGATTTCTGGTATTGGAAATTTGTGTCGAATCGTGCTCTCCATGAGAATGGCATCAGCGTAAAATAGGTTTAGAGACAGGAAAACCCAATAAATGTTACCTACACCTGTTAAAATGGCAGTGCATTCAATGCCAAATGCAACAGATTGACACATTTAACCACTTTCTTTCAATCCTTTGCTTTTCAGGAATGTGGACAACATTCCCATTTAGGGCAAAGCAGTACATAGACCCATATAGGCAAGAAAAAAAAAGTGCAGAGAACATTAAAATAACACGTTTCCTAAATTTCACTTCTGTCCTAAAACACAGCCATGCCATCAAACATCTTCTATGTTTTCTAATAACACTAACCCTAACCCTAGCTCAGGGTTTGGGTAGTTAGGGTTAGGGTTCAGATTTTCTTCACTGCAACCTAACACTCATTTAAGCAGAAAATATAACTCAGGGCATCAAAATATTAGTCTGAAAAGACTTTGCAGCCTTGCCACACCGAGCAAAATGCATCAACTGTGGTACAACTTCATTTTTCGACAAGATTTCTGGTATTGGAAATTTGTGTCGAATCGTGCTCTCCATGAGAATGGCATCAGCGTAAAATAGGTTTAGAGACAGGAAAACCCAATAAATGTTACCTACACCTGTTAAAATGGCAGTGCATTCAATGCCAAATGCAACAGATTGACACATTTAACCACTTTCTTTCAATCCTTTGCTTTTCAGGGATTTGGACAACATTCCCGTTTAGGGCAAGGCAGTACATAGACCCATATAGGCAAGAAAAAAAAGTGCAGAGAACATTAAAATAACACGTTTCCTAAATTTCACTTCTGTCCTAAAACACAGCCATGCCATCAAACATCTTCTATGTTTTCTAATAACACTAACCCTAACCCTAGCTCAGGGTTTGGGTAGTTAGGGTTAGGGTTCAGATTTTCTTCACTGCAACCTAACACTCATTTAAGCAGAAAATATAACTCAGGGCATCAAAATATTAGTCTGAAAAGACTTTGCAGCCTTGCCACACCAAGCAAAATGCATCAACTGTGGTACAATTTCACCTTTTGCCAAGATTTCTGGTATTGGAAAATTTGTGTCGAATCATGCTCTCCATGAGAATGGTATCAGCGTTAAATAGGTTAAGAGTCAGGAAAACCCAATAAATGTTACCTACACCTGTTAAAATGGCAGTGCATTCAATGCCAAATGCAACAGATTGACACATTTAACCACTTTCTTTCAATCCTTTGCTTTTCAGGGATGTGGACAACATTCCCATTTAGGGCAAAGCAGTACATAGACCCATATAGGCAAGAAAAAAAAAGTGCAGAGAACATTAAAATAACACGTTTCCTAAATTTCACTTCTGTCCTAAAACACAGCCATGCCATCAAACATCTTCTATGTTTTCTAATAACACTAACCCTAACCCTAGCTCAGGTTTGGGTAGTTAGGGTTAGGGTTCAGATTTTCTTTACTGCAACCTAACACTCATTTAAGCAGAAAATATAACTCAGGGCATCAAAAAATTAGTCTGAAAAGACTTTGCAGCCTTGCCACACCGAGCAAAATGCATCAACTGTGGTACAACTTCATTTTTTGACAAGATTTCTGGTATTGGAAATTTGTGTCGAATCGTGCTCTCCATGAGAATGGTATCAGCGTAAAATAGGTTTAGAGACAGGAAAACCCAATAAATGTTACCTACACCTGTTAAAATGGCAGTGCATTCAATGCCAAATGCAACAGATTGACACATTTAACCACTTTCTTTCAATCCTTTGCTTTTCAGGGATTTGGACAACATTCCCGTTTAGGGCAAGGCAGTACATAGACCCATATAGGCAAGAAAAAAAAGTGCAGAGAACATTAAAATAACACGTTTCCTAAATTTCACTTCTGTCCTAAAACACAACCATGCCATCAAACATCTTCTATGTTTTCTAATAACACTAACCCTAACCCTAGCTCAGTGTTTGGGTAGTTAGGGTTAGGGTTCAGATTTTCCTCAATGCAACTTAACACTCATTTTAGCAGAAAATATAACTCAGGGCATCAAAATATTAGTCCGAAAAGACTTTGCAGCCTTGCCACACCGAGCAATATGCATCAACTGTGGTACAACTTCATTTTTTGACAAGATTTCTGGTATTGGAAATTTGTGTCGAATCGTGCTCTCCATGAGAATGGCATCAGCGTAAAATAGGTTTAGAGACAGGAAAACCCAATAAATGTTACCTACACCTGTTAAAATGGCAGTGCATTCAATGCCAAATGCAACAGATTGACACATTTAACCACTTTCTTTCAATCCTTTGCTTTTCAGGAATGTGGACAACATTCCCATTTAGGGCAAAGCAGTACATAGACCCATATAGGCAAGAAAAAAAAAGTGCAGAGAACATTAAAATAACACGTTTCCTAAATTTCACTTCTGTCCTAAAACACAGCCATGCCATCAAACATCTTCTATGTTTTCTAATAACACTAACCCTAACCCTAGCTCAGGGTTTGGGTAGTTAGGGTTAGGGTTCAGATTTTCTTCACTGCAACCTAACACTCATTTAAGCAGAAAATATAACTCAGGGCATCAAAATATTAGTCTGAAAAGACTTTGCAGGCTTGCCACACCAAGCAAAATGCATCAACTGTGGTACAATTTCACCTTTTGACAAGATTTCTGGTATTGGAAAATTTGTGTCGAATCATGCTCTCCATGAGAATGGTATCAGCGTTAAATAGGTTAAGAGTCAGGAAAACCCAATAAATGTTACCTACACCTGTTAAAATGGCAGTACATTCAATGCCAAATGCATCAGATTGACACATTTAACCACTTTCTTTCAATCCATTGCTTTTCAGGGATGTGGACAACATTCCCATTTAGGGCAAAGCAGTACATAGACCCATATAGGCAAGAAAAAAAAAGTGCAGAGAACATTAAAATAACACGTTTCCTAAATTTCACTTCTGTCCTAAAACACAGCCATGCCATCAAACATCTTCTATGTTTTCTAATAACACTAACCCTAACCCTAGCTCAGGTTTGGGTAGTTAGGGTTAGGGTTCAGATTTTCTTCACTGCAACCTAACACTCATTTAAGCAGAAAATATAACTCAGGGCATCAAAAAATTAGTCTGAAAAGACTTTGCAGCCTTGCCACACCGAGCAAAATGCATCAACTGTGGTACAACTTCATTTTTTGACAAGATTTCTGGTATTGGAAATTTGTGTCGAATCGTGCTCTCCATGAGAATGGTATCAGCGTAAAATAGGTTTAGAGACAGGAAAACCCAATAAATGTTACCTACACCTGTTAAAATGGCAGTGCATTCAATGCCAAATGCAACAGATTGACACATTTAACCACTTTCTTTCAATCCTTTGCTTTTCAGGGATTTGGACAACATTCCCGTTTAGGGCAAGGCAGTACATAGACCCATATAGGCAAGAAAAAAAAGTGCAGAGAACATTAAAATAACACGTTTCCTAAATTTCACTTCTGTCCTAAAACACAGCCATGCCATCAAACATCTTCTATGTTTTCTAATAACACTAACCCTAACCCTAGCTCAGGGTTTGGGTAGTTAGGGTTAGGGTTCAGATTTTCTTCACTGCAACCTAACACTCATTTAAGCAGAAAATATAACTCAGGGCATCAAAATATTAATCTGAAAAGACTTTGCAGCCTTGCCACACCGAGCAAAATGCATCAACTGTGGTACAACTTCATTTTTTGACAAGATTTCTGGTATTGGAAATTTGTGTCGAATCGTGCTCTCCATGAGAATGGTATCAGCGTAAAATAGGTTTAGAGACAGGAAAACCCAATAAATGTTACCTACACCTGTTAAAATGGCAGTGCATTCAATGCCAAATGCAACAGATTGACACATTTAACCACTTTCTTTCAATCCTTTGCTTTTCAGGAATGTGGACAACATTCCCATTTAGGGCAAAGCAGTACATAGACCCATATAGGCAAGAAAAAAAAAGTGCAGAGAACATTAAAATAACACGTTTCCTAAATTTCACTTCTGTCCTAAAACACAGCCATGCCATCAAACATCTTCTATGTTTTCTAATAACACTAACCCTAACCCTAGCTCAGGGTTTGGGTAGTTAGGGTTAGGGTTCAGATTTTCTTCACTGCAACCTAACACTCATTTAAGCAGAAAATATAACTCAGGGCATCAAAATATTAATCTGAAAAGACTTTGAAGCCTTGCCACACCGAGCAAAATGCATCAACTGTGGTACAACTTCATTTTTTGACAAGATTTCTGGTATTGGAAATTTGTGTCGAATCGTGCTCTCCATGAGAATGGCATCAGCGTAAAATAGGTTTAGAGACAGGAAAACCCAATAAATGTTACCTACACCTGTTAAAATGGCAGTGCATTCAATGCCAAATGCAACAGATTGACACATTTAACCACTTTCTTTCAATCCTTTGCTTTTCAGGGATTTGGACAACATTCCCGTTTAGGGCAAGGCAGTACATAGACCCATATAGGCAAGAAAAAAAAGTGCAGAGAACATTAAAATAACACGTTTCCTAAATTTCACTTCTGTCCTAAAACACAACCATGCCATCAAACATCTTCTATGTTTTCTAATAACACTAACCCTAACCCTAGCTCAGGGTTTGGGTAGTTAGGGTTAGGGTTCAGATTTTCCTCAATGCAACTTAACACTCATTTTAGCAGAAAATATAACTCAGGGCATCAAAATATTAGTCCGAAAAGACTTTGCAGCCTTGCCACACCGAGCAATATGCATCAACTGTGGTACAACTTCATTTTTTGACAAGATTTCTGGTATTGGAAATTTGTGTCGAATTGTGCTCTCCATGAGAATGGCATCAGCGTAAAATAGGTTTAGAGACAGGAAAACCCAATAAATGTTACCTACACCTGTTAAAATGGCAGTGCATTCAATGCCAAATGCAACAGATTGACACATTTAACCACTTTCTTTCAATCCTTTGCTTTTCAGGAATGTGGACAACATTCCCATTTAGGGCAAAGCAGTACATAGACCCATATAGGCAAGAAAAAAAAAGTGCAGAGAACATTAAAATAACACGTTTCCTAAATTTCACTTCTGTCCTAAAACACAGCCATGCCATCAAACATCTTCTATGTTTTCTAATAACACTAACCCTAACCCTAGCTCAGGGTTTGGGTAGTTAGGGTTAGGGTTCAGATTTTCTTCACTGCAACCTAACACTCATTTAAGCAGAAAATATAACTCAGGGCATCAAAATATTAGTCTGAAAAGACTTTGCAGCCTTGCCACACCGAGCAAAATGCATCAACTGTGGTACAACTTCATTTTTTGACAAGATTTCTGGTATTGGAAATTTGTGTCGAATCGTGCTCTCCATGAGAATGGTATCAGCGTAAAATAGGTTTAGAGACAGGAAAACCCAATAAATGTTACCTACACCTGTTAAAATGGCAGTGCATTCAATGCCAAATGCAACAGATTGACACATTTAACCACTTTCTTTCAATCCTTTGCTTTTCAGGGATTTGGACAACATTCCCGTTTAGGGCAAGGCAGTACATAGACCCATATAGGCAAGAAAAAAAAGTGCAGAGAACATTAAAATAACACGTTTCCTAAATTTCACTTCTGTCCTAAAACACAGCCATGCCATCAAACATCTTCTATGTTTTCTAATAACACTAACCCTAACCCTAGCTCAGGGTTTGGGTAGTTAGGGTTAGGGTTCAGATTTTCCTCAATGCAACCTAACACTCATTTTAGGAGAAAATATAACTCAGGGCATCAAAATATTAGTCCGAAAAGACTTTGCAGCCTTGCCACACCGAGCAATATGCATCAACTGTGGTACAACTTCATTTTTTGACAAGATTTCTGGTATTGGAAATTTGTGTCGAATCGTGCTCTCCATGAGAATGGCATCAGCGTAAAATAGGTTTAGAGACAGGAAAACCCAATAAATGTTACCTACACCTGTTAAAATGGCAGTGCATTCAATGCCAAATGCAACAGATTGACACATTTAACCACTTTCTTTCAATCCTTTGCTTTTCAGGAATGTGGACAACATTCCCATTTAGGGCAAAGCAGTACATAGACCCATATAGGCAAGAAAAAAAAAGTGCAGAGAACATTAAAATAACACGTTTCCTAAATTTCACTTCTGTCCTAAAACACAGCCATGCCATCAAACATCTTCTATGTTTTCTAATAACACTAACCCTAACCCTAGCTCAGGGTTTGGGTAGTTAGGGTTAGGGTTCAGATTTTCTTCACTGCAACCTAACACTCATTTAAGCAGAAAATATAACTGAGGGCATCAAAATATTAGTCTGAAAAGACTTTGCAGCCTTGCCACACCAAGCAAAATGCATCAACTGTGGTACAATTTCACCTTTTGACAAGATTTCTGGTATTGGAAAATTTGTGTCGAATCATGCTCTCCATGAGAATGGTATCAGCGTTAAATAGGTTAAGAGTCAGGAAAACCCAATAAATGTTACCTACACCTGTTAAAATGGCAGTGCATTCAATGCCAAATGCAACAGATTGACACATTTAACCACTTTCTTTCAATCCTTTGCTTTTCAGGGATGTGGACAACATTCCCATTTAGGGCAAAGCAGTACATAGACCCATATAGGCAAGAAAAAAAAAGTGCAGAGAACATTAAAATAACACGTTTCCTAAATTTCACTTCTGTCCTAAAACACAGCCATGCCATCAAACATCTTCTATGTTTTCTAATAACACTAACCCTAACCCTAGCTCAGGTTTGGGTAGTTAGGGTTAGGGTTCAGATTTTCTTCACTGCAACCTAACACTCATTTAAGCAGAAAATATAACTCAGGGCATCAAAAAATTAGTCTGAAAAGACTTTGCAGCCTTGCCACACGGAGCAAAATGCATCAACTGTGGTACAACTTCATTTTTTGACAAGATTTCTGGTATTGGAAAATTTGTGTCGAATCGTGCTCTCCATGAGAATGGTATCAGCGTAAAATAGGTTTAGAGACAGGAAAACCCAATAAATGTTACCTACACCTGTTAAAATGGCAGTGCATTCAATGCCAAATGCAACAGATTGACACATTTAACCACTTTCTTTCAATCCTTTGCTTTTCAGGAATGTGGACAACATTCCCATTTAGGGCAAAGCAGTACATAGACCCATATAGGCAAGAAAAAAAAAGTGCAGAGAACATTAAAATAACACGTTTCCTAAATTTCACTTCTGTCCTAAAACACAGCCATGCCATCAAACATCTTCTATGTTTTCTAATAACACTAACCCTAACCCTAGCTCAGGGTTTGGGTAGTTAGGGTTAGGGTTCAGATTTTCTTCACTGCAACCTAACACTCATTTAAGCAGAAAATATAACTCAGGGCATCAAAATATTAGTCTGAAAAGACTTTGCAGCCTTGCCACACCGAGCAAAATGCATCAACTGTGGTACAACTTCATTTTTTGACAAGATTTCTGGTATTGGAAATTTGTGTCGAATCGTGCTCTCCATGAGAATGGTATCAGCGTAAAATAGGTTTAGAGACAGGAAAACCCAATAAATGTTACCTACACCTGTTAAAATGGCAGTGCATTCAATGCCAAATGCAACAGATTGACACATTTAACCACTTTCTTTCAATCCTTTGCTTTTCAGGGATTTGGACAACATTCCCGTTTAGGGCAAGGCAGTACATAGACCCATATAGGCAAGAAAAAAAAGTGCAGAGAACATTAAAATAACACGTTTCCTAAATTTCACTTCTGTCCTAAAACACAGCCATGCCATCAAACATCTTCTATGTTTTCTAATAACACTAACCCTAACCCTAGCTCAGGGTTTGGGTAGTTAGGGTTAGGGTTCAGATTTTCCTCAATGCAACTTAACACTCATTTTAGCAGAAAATATAACTCAGGGCATCAAAATATTAGTCCGAAAAGACTTTGCAGCCTTGCCACACCGAGCAATATGCATCAACTGTGGTACAACTTCATTTTTTGACAAGATTTCTGGTATTGGAAATTTGTGTCGAATCGTGCTCTCCATGAGAATGGCATCAGCGTAAAATAGGTTTAGAGACAGGAAAACCCAATAAATGTTACCTACACCTGTTAAAATGGCAGTGCATTCAATGCCAAATGCAACAGATTGAAACATTTAACCACTTTCTTTCAATCCTTTGCTTTTCAGGAATGTGGACAACATTCCCATTTAGGGCAAAGCAGTACATAGACCCATATAGGCAAGAAAAAAAAAAGTGCAGAGAACATTAAAATAACACGTTTCCTAAATTTCACTTCTGTCCTAAAACACAGCCATGCCATCAAACATCTTCTATGTTTTCTAATAACACTAACCCTAACCCTAGCTCAGGGTTTGGGTAGTTAGGGTTAGGGTTCAGATTTTCTTCACTGCAACCTAACACTCATTTAAGCAGAAAATATAACTCAGGGCATCAAAATATTAGTCTGAAAAGACTTTGCAGCCTTGCCACACCAAGCAAAATGCATCAACTGTGGTACAATTTCACCTTTTGACAAGATTTCTGGTATTGGAAAATTTGTGTCGAATCATGCTCTCCATGAGAATGGTATCAGCGTTAAATAGGTTAAGAGTCAGGAAAACCCAATAAATGTTACCTACACCTGTTAAAATGGCAGTGCATTCAATGCCAAATGCAACAGATTGACACATTTAACCACTTTCTTTCAATCCTTTGCTTTTCAGGGATGTGGACAACATTCCCATTTAGGGCAAAGCAGTACATAGACCCATATAGGCAAAGAAAAAAAAAGTGCAGAGAACATTAAAATAACACGTTTCCTAAATTTCACTTCTGTCCTAAAACACAGCCATGCCATCAAACATCTTCTATGTTTTCTAATAACACTAACCCTAACCCTAGCTCAGGTTTGGGTAGTTAGGGTTAGGGTTCAGATTTTCTTCACTGCAACCTAACACTCATTTAAGCAGAAAATATAACTCAGGGCATCAAAATATTAGTCCGAAAAGACTTTGCAGCCTTGCCACACCGAGCAAAATGCATCAACTGTGGTACAACTTCATTTTTTGACAAGATTTCTGGTATTGGAAATTTGTGTCGAATCGTGCTCTCCATGAGAATGGCATCAGCGTAAAATAGGTTTAGAGACAGGAAAACGCAATAAATGTTACCTACACCTGTTAAAATGGCAGTGCATTCAATGCCAAATGCAACAGATTGACACATTTAACCACTTTCTTTCAATCCTTTGCTTTTCAGGGATTTGGACAACATTCCCGTTTAGGGCAAGGCAGTACATAGACCCATATAGGCAAGAAAAAAAGTGCAGAGAACATTAAAATAACACGTTTCCTAAATTTCACTTCTGTCCTAAAACACAGCCATGCCATCAAACATCTTCTATGTTTTCTAATAACACTAACCCTAACCCTAGCTCAGGGTTTGGGTAGTTAGGGTTAGGGTTCAGATTTTCCTCAATGCAACCTAACACTCATTTTAGGAGAAAATATAACTCAGGGCATCAAAATATTAGTCCGAAAAGACTTTGCAGCCTTGCCACACCGAGCAATATGCATCAACTGTGGTACAACTTCATTTTTTGACAAGATTTCTGGTATTGGAAATTTGTGTCGAATCGTGCTCTCCATGAGAATGGCATCAGCGTAAAATAGGTTTAGAGACAGGAAAACCCAATAAATGTTACCTACACCTGTTAAAATGGCAGTGCATTCAATGCCAAATGCAACAGATTGACACATTTAACCACTTTCTTTCAATCCTTTGCTTTTCAGGAATGTGGACAACATTCCCATTTAGGGCAAAGCAGTACATAGACCCATATAGGCAAGAAAAAAAAAAGTGCAGAGAACATTAAAATAACACGTTTCCTAAATTTCACTTCTGTCCTAAAACACAGCCATGCCATCAAACATCTTCTATGTTTTCTAATAACACTAACCCTAACCCTAGCTCAGGGTTTGGGTAGTTAGGGTTAGGGTTCAGATTTTCTTCACTGCAACCTAACACTCATTTAAGCAGAAAATATAACTCAGGGCATCAAAATATTAGTCTGAAAAGACTTTGCAGCCTTGCCACACCAAGCAAAATGCATCAACTGTGGTACAATTTCACCTTTTGACAAGATTTCTGGTATTGGAAAATTTGTGTCGAATCATGCTCTCCATGAGAATGGTATCAGCGTTAAATAGGTTAAGAGTCAGGAAAACCCAATAAATGTTACCTACACCTGTTAAAATGGCAGTGCATTCAATGCCAAATGCAACAGATTGACACATTTAACCACTTTCTTTCAATCCTTTGCTTTTCAGGGATGTGGACAACATTCCCATTTAGGGCAAAGCAGTACATAGACCCATATAGGCAAGAAAAAAAAAGTGCAGAGAACATTAAAATAACACGTTTCCTAAATTTCACTTCTGTCCTAAAACACAGCCATGCCATCAAACATCTTCTATGTTTTCTAATAACACTAACCCTAACCCTAGCTCAGGTTTGGGTAGTTAGGGTTAGGGTTCAGATTTTCTTCACTGCAACCTAACACTCATTTAAGCAGAAAATATAACTCAGGGCATCAAAAAATTAGTCTGAAAAGACTTTGCAGCCTTGCCACACTGAGCAAAATGCATCAACTGTGGTACAACTTCATTTTTTGACAAGATTTCTGGTATTGGAAATTTGTGTCGAATCGTGCTCTCCATGAGAATGGTATCAGCGTAAAATAGGTTTAGAGACAGGAAAACCCAATAAATGTTACCTACACCTGTTAAAATGGCAGTGCATTCAATGCCAAATGCAACAGATTGACACATTTAACCACTTTCTTTCAATCCTTTGCTTTTCAGGGATTTGGACAACATTCCCGTTTAGGGCAAGGCAGTACATAGACCCATATAGGCAAGAAAAAAAAGTGCAGAGAACATTAAAATAACACGTTTCCTAAATTTCACTTCTGTCCTAAAACACAACCATGCCATCAAACATTTTCTATGTTTTCTAATAACACTAACCCTAACCCTAGCTCAGGGTTTGGGTAGTTAGGGTTAGGGTTCAGATTTTCCTCAATGCAACTTAACACTCATTTTAGCAGAAAATATAACTCAGGGCATCAAAATATTAGTCCGAAAAGACTTTGCAGCCTTGCCACACCGAGCAATATGCATCAACTGTGGTACAACTTCATTTTTTGACAAGATTTCTGGTATTGGAAATTTGTGTCGAATCGTGCTCTCCATGAGAATGGTATCAGCGTAAAATAGGTTTAGAGACAGGAAAACCCAATAAATGTTACCTACACCTGTTAAAATGGCAGTGCATTCAATGCCAAATGCAACAGATTGACACATTTAACCACTTTCTTTCAATCCTTTGCTTTTCAGGGATGTGGACAACATTCCCGTTTAGGGCAAGGCAGTACATAGACCCATATAGGCAAGAAAAAAAAGTGCAGAGAACATTAAAATAACACGTTTCCTAAATTTCACTTCTGTCCTAAAACACAGCCATGCCATCAAACATCTTCTATGTTTTCTAATAACACTAACCCTAACCCTAGCTCAGGTTTGGGTAGTTAGGGTTAGGGTTCAGATTTTCTTCACTGCAACCTAACACTCATTTAAGCAGAAAATATAACTCAGGGCATCAAAATATTAGTCTGAAAAGACTTTGCAGCCTTGCCACACCGAGCAAAATGCATCAACTGTGGTACAACTTCATTTTTTGACAAGATTTCTGGTATTGGAAATTTGTGTCGAATCGTGCTCTCCATGAGAATGGTATCAGCGTAAAATAGGTTTAGAGACAGGAAAACCCAATAAATGTTACCTACACCTGTTAAAATGGCAGTGCATTCAATGCCAAATGCAACAGATTGACACATTTAACCACTTTCTTTCAATCCTTTGCTTTTCAGGGATTTGGACAACATTCCCGTTTAGGGCAAGGCAGTACATAGACCCATATAGGCAAGAAAAAAAAGTGCAGAGAACATTAAAATAACACGTTTCCTAAATTTCACTTCTGTCCTAAAACACAGCCATGCCATCAAACATCTTCTATGTTTTCTAATAACACTAACCCTAACCCTAGCTCAGGGTTTGGGTAGTTAGGGTTAGGGTTCAGATTTTCCTCAATGCAACCTAACACTCATTTTAGGAGAAAATATAACTCAGGGCATCAAAATATTAGTCCGAAAAGACTTTGCAGCCTTGCCACACCGAGCAATATGCATCAACTGTGGTACAACTTCATTTTTTGACAAGATTTCTGGTATTGGAAATTTGTGTCGAATCGTGCTCTCCATGAGAATGGCATCAGCGTAAAATAGGTTTAGAGACAGGAAAACCCAATAAATGTTACCTACACCTGTTAAAATGGCAGTGCATTCAATGCCAAATGCAACAGATTGACACATTTAACCACTTTCTTTCAATCCTTTGCTTTTCAGGAATGTGGACAACATTCCCATTTAGGGCAAAGCAGTACATAGACCCATATAGGCAAGAAAAAAAAAAGTGCAGAGAACATTAAAATAACACGTTTCCTAAATTTCACTTCTGTCCTAAAACACAGCCATGCCATCAAACATCTTCTATGTTTTCTAATAACACTAACCCTAACCCTAGCTCAGGGTTTGGGTAGTTAGGGTTAGGGTTCAGATTTTCTTCACTGCAACCTAACACTCATTTAAGCAGAAAATATAACTGAGGGCATCAAAATATTAGTCTGAAAAGACTTTGCAGCCTTGCCACACCAAGCAAAATGCATCAACTGTGGTACAATTTCACCTTTTGACAAGATTTCTGGTATTGGAAAATTTGTGTCGAATCATGCTCTCCATGAGAATGGTATCAGCGTTAAATAGGTTAAGAGTCAGGAAAACCCAATAAATGTTACCTACACCTGTTAAAATGGCAGTGCATTCAATGCCAAATGCAACAGATTGACACATTTAACCACTTTCTTTCAATCCTTTGCTTTTCAGGGATGTGGACAACATTCCCATTTAGGGCAAAGCAGTACATAGACCCATATAGGCAAGAAAAAAAAGTGCAGAGAACATTAAAATAACACGTTTCCTAAATTTCACTTCTGTCCTAAAACACAACCATGCCATCAAACATCTTCTATGTTTTCTAATAACACTAACCCTAACGCTAGCTCAGGGTTTGGGTAGTTAGGGTTAGGGTTCAGATTTTCCTCAATGCAACTTAACACTCATTTTAGCAGAAAATATAACTCAGGGCATCAAAATATTAGTCCGAAAAGACTTTGCAGCCTTGCCACACCGAGCAATATGCATCAACTGTGGTACAACTTCATTTTTTGACAAGATTTCTGGTATTGGAAATTTGTGTCGAATCGTGCTCTCCATGAGAATGGTATCAGCGTAAAATAGGTTTAGAGACAGGAAAACCCAATAAATGTTACCTACACCTGTTAAAATGGCAGTGCATTCAATGCCAAATGCAACAGATTGACACATTTAACCACTTTCTTTCAATCCTTTGCTTTTCAGGGATTTGGACAACATTCCCGTTTAGGGCAAGGCAGTACATAGACCCATATAGGCAAGAAAAAAAAGTGCAGAGAACATTAAAATAACACGTTTCCTAAATTTCACTTCTGTCCTAAAACACAGCCATGCCATCAAACATCTTCTATGTTTTCTAATAACACTAACCCTAACCCTAGCTCAGGGTTTGGGTAGTTAGGGTTAGGGTTCAGATTTTCCTCAATGCAACTTAACACTCATTTTAGCAGAAAATATAACTCAGGGCATCAAAATATTAGTCCGAAAAGACTTTGCAGCCTTGCCACACCGAGCAATATGCATCAACTGTGGTACAACTTCATTTTTTGACAAGATTTCTGGTATTGGAAATTTGTGTCGAATCGTGCTCTCCATGAGAATGGCATCAGCGTAAAATAGGTTTAGAGACAGGAAAACCCAATAAATGTTACCTACACCTGTTAAAATGGCAGTGCATTCAATGCCAAATGCAACAGATTGAAACATTTAACCACTTTCTTTCAATCCTTTGCTTTTCAGGAATGTGGACAACATTCCCATTTAGGGCAAAGCAGTACATAGACCCATATAGGCAAGAAAAAAAAAAGTGCAGAGAACATTAAAATAACACGTTTCCTAAATTTCACTTCTGTCCTAAAACACAGCCATGCCATCAAACATCTTCTATGTTTTCTAATAACACTAACCCTAACCCTAGCTCAGGGTTTGGGTAGTTAGGGTTAGGGTTCAGATTTTCTTCACTGCAACCTAACACTCATTTAAGCAGAAAATATAACTCAGGGCATCAAAATATTAGTCTGAAAAGACTTTGCAGCCTTGCCACACCAAGCAAAATGCATCAACTGTGGTACAATTTCACCTTTTGACAAGATTTCTGGTATTGGAAAATTTGTGTCGAATCATGCTCTCCATGAGAATGGTATCAGCGTTAAATAGGTTAAGAGTCAGGAAAACCCAATAAATGTTACCTACACCTGTTAAAATGGCAGTGCATTCAATGCCAAATGCAACAGATTGACACATTTAACCACTTTCTTTCAATCCTTTGCTTTTCAGGGATGTGGACAACATTCCCATTTAGGGCAAAGCAGTACATAGACCCATATAGGCAAAGAAAAAAAAAGTGCAGAGAACATTAAAATAACACGTTTCCTAAATTTCACTTCTGTCCTAAAACACAGCCATGCCATCAAACATCTTCTATGTTTTCTAATAACACTAACCCTAACCCTAGCTCAGGTTTGGGTAGTTAGGGTTAGGGTTCAGATTTTCTTCACTGCAACCTAACACTCATTTAAGCAGAAAATATAACTCAGGGCATCAAAATATTAGTCCGAAAAGACTTTGCAGCCTTGCCACACCGAGCAAAATGCATCAACTGTGGTACAACTTCATTTTTTGACAAGATTTCTGGTATTGGAAATTTGTGTCGAATCGTGCTCTCCATGAGAATGGCATCAGCGTAAAATAGGTTTAGAGACAGGAAAACGCAATAAATGTTACCTACACCTGTTAAAATGGCAGTGCATTCAATGCCAAATGCAACAGATTGACACATTTAACCACTTTCTTTCAATCCTTTGCTTTTCAGGGATTTGGACAACATTCCCGTTTAGGGCAAGGCAGTACATAGACCCATATAGGCAAGAAAAAAAGTGCAGAGAACATTAAAATAACACGTTTCCTAAATTTCACTTCTGTCCTAAAACACAGCCATGCCATCAAACATCTTCTATGTTTTCTAATAACACTAACCCTAACCCTAGCTCAGGTTTGGGTAGTTAGGGTTAGGGTTCAGATTTTCTTCACTGCAACCTAACACTCATTTAAGCAGAAAATATAACTCAGGGCATCAAAATATTAGTCTGAAAAGACTTTGCAGCCTTGCCACACCGAGCAAAATGCATCAACTGTGGTACAACTTCATTTTTTGACAAGATTTCTGGTATTGGAAATTTGTGTCGAATCGTGCTCTCCATGAGAATGGTATCAGCGTAAAATAGGTTTAGAGACAGGAAAACCCAATAAATGTTACCTACACCTGTTAAAATGGCAGTGCATTCAATGCCAAATGCAACAGATTGACACATTTAACCACTTTCTTTCAATCCTTTGCTTTTCAGGGATTTGGACAACATTCCCGTTTAGGGCAAGGCAGTACATAGACCCATATAGGCAAGAAAAAAAAGTGCAGAGAACATTAAAATAACACGTTTCCTAAATTTCACTTCTGTCCTAAAACACAGCCATGCCATCAAACATCTTCTATGTTTTCTAATAACACTAACCCTAACCCTAGCTCAGGGTTTGGGTAGTTAGGGTTAGGGTTCAGATTTTCCTCAATGCAACCTAACACTCATTTTAGGAGAAAATATAACTCAGGGCATCAAAATATTAGTCCGAAAAGACTTTGCAGCCTTGCCACACCGAGCAATATGCATCAACTGTGGTACAACTTCATTTTTTGACAAGATTTCTGGTATTGGAAATTTGTGTCGAATCGTGCTCTCCATGAGAATGGCATCAGCGTAAAATAGGTTTAGAGACAGGAAAACCCAATAAATGTTACCTACACCTGTTAAAATGGCAGTGCATTCAATGCCAAATGCAACAGATTGACACATTTAACCACTTTCTTTCAATCCTTTGCTTTTCAGGAATGTGGACAACATTCCCATTTAGGGCAAAGCAGTACATAGACCCATATAGGCAAGAAAAAAAAAAGTGCAGAGAACATTAAAATAACACGTTTCCTAAATTTCACTTCTGTCCTAAAACACAGCCATGCCATCAAACATCTTCTATGTTTTCTAATAACACTAACCCTAACCCTAGCTCAGGGTTTGGGTAGTTAGGGTTAGGGTTCAGATTTTCTTCACTGCAACCTAACACTCATTTAAGCAGAAAATATAACTGAGGGCATCAAAATATTAGTCTGAAAAGACTTTGCAGCCTTGCCACACCAAGCAAAATGCATCAACTGTGGTACAATTTCACCTTTTGACAAGATTTCTGGTATTGGAAAATTTGTGTCGAATCATGCTCTCCATGAGAATGGTATCAGCGTTAAATAGGTTAAGAGTCAGGAAAACCCAATAAATGTTACCTACACCTGTTAAAATGGCAGTGCATTCAATGCCAAATGCAACAGATTGACACATTTAACCACTTTCTTTCAATCCTTTGCTTTTCAGGGATGTGGACAACATTCCCATTTAGGGCAAAGCAGTACATAGACCCATATAGGCAAGAAAAAAAAGTGCAGAGAACATTAAAATAACACGTTTCCTAAATTTCACTTCTGTCCTAAAACACAACCATGCCATCAAACATCTTCTATGTTTTCTAATAACACTAACCCTAACGCTAGCTCAGGGTTTGGGTAGTTAGGGTTAGGGTTCAGATTTTCCTCAATGCAACTTAACACTCATTTTAGCAGAAAATATAACTCAGGGCATCAAAATATTAGTCCGAAAAGACTTTGCAGCCTTGCCACACCGAGCAATATGCATCAACTGTGGTACAACTTCATTTTTTGACAAGATTTCTGGTATTGGAAATTTGTGTCGAATCGTGCTCTCCATGAGAATGGTATCAGCGTAAAATAGGTTTAGAGACAGGAAAACCCAATAAATGTTACCTACACCTGTTAAAATGGCAGTGCATTCAATGCCAAATGCAACAGATTGACACATTTAACCACTTTCTTTCAATCCTTTGCTTTTCAGGGATTTGGACAACATTCCCGTTTAGGGCAAGGCAGTACATAGACCCATATAGGCAAGAAAAAAAAGTGCAGAGAACATTAAAATAACACGTTTCCTAAATTTCACTTCTGTCCTAAAACACAGCCATGCCATCAAACATCTTCTATGTTTTCTAATAACACTAACCCTAACCCTAGCTCAGGGTTTGGGTAGTTAGGGTTAGGGTTCAGATTTTCCTCAATGCAACTTAACACTCATTTTAGCAGAAAATATAACTCAGGGCATCAAAATATTAGTCCGAAAAGACTTTGCAGCCTTGCCACACCGAGCAATATGCATCAACTGTGGTACAACTTCATTTTTTGACAAGATTTCTGGTATTGGAAATTTGTGTCGAATCGTGCTCTCCATGAGAATGGCATCAGCGTAAAATAGGTTTAGAGACAGGAAAACCCAATAAATGTTACCTACACCTGTTAAAATGGCAGTGCATTCAATGCCAAATGCAACAGATTGAAACATTTAACCACTTTCTTTCAATCCTTTGCTTTTCAGGAATGTGGACAACATTCCCATTTAGGGCAAAGCAGTACATAGACCCATATAGGCAAGAAAAAAAAAAGTGCAGAGAACATTAAAATAACACGTTTCCTAAATTTCACTTCTGTCCTAAAACACAGCCATGCCATCAAACATCTTCTATGTTTTCTAATAACACTAACCCTAACCCTAGCTCAGGGTTTGGGTAGTTAGGGTTAGGGTTCAGATTTTCTTCACTGCAACCTAACACTCATTTAAGCAGAAAATATAACTCAGGGCATCAAAATATTAGTCTGAAAAGACTTTGCAGCCTTGCCACACCAAGCAAAATGCATCAACTGTGGTACAATTTCACCTTTTGACAAGATTTCTGGTATTGGAAAATTTGTGTCGAATCATGCTCTCCATGAGAATGGTATCAGCGTTAAATAGGTTAAGAGTCAGGAAAACCCAATAAATGTTACCTACACCTGTTAAAATGGCAGTGCATTCAATGCCAAATGCAACAGATTGACACATTTAACCACTTTCTTTCAATCCTTTGCTTTTCAGGGATGTGGACAACATTCCCATTTAGGGCAAAGCAGTACATAGACCCATATAGGCAAAGAAAAAAAAAGTGCAGAGAACATTAAAATAACACGTTTCCTAAATTTCACTTCTGTCCTAAAACACAGCCATGCCATCAAACATCTTCTATGTTTTCTAATAACACTAACCCTAACCCTAGCTCAGGTTTGGGTAGTTAGGGTTAGGGTTCAGATTTTCTTCACTGCAACCTAACACTCATTTAAGCAGAAAATATAACTCAGGGCATCAAAATATTAGTCCGAAAAGACTTTGCAGCCTTGCCACACCGAGCAAAATGCATCAACTGTGGTACAACTTCATTTTTTGACAAGATTTCTGGTATTGGAAATTTGTGTCGAATCGTGCTCTCCATGAGAATGGCATCAGCGTAAAATAGGTTTAGAGACAGGAAAACGCAATAAATGTTACCTACACCTGTTAAAATGGCAGTGCATTCAATGCCAAATGCAACAGATTGACACATTTAACCACTTTCTTTCAATCCTTTGCTTTTCAGGGATTTGGACAACATTCCCGTTTAGGGCAAGGCAGTACATAGACCCATATAGGCAAGAAAAAAAGTGCAGAGAACATTAAAATAACACGTTTCCTAAATTTCACTTCTGTCCTAAAACACAGCCATGCCATCAAACATCTTCTATGTTTTCTAATAACACTAACCCTAACCCTAGCTCAGGGTTTGGGTAGTTAGGGTTAGGGTTCAGATTTTCCTCAATGCAACCTAACACTCATTTTAGGAGAAAATATAACTCAGGGCATCAAAATATTAGTCCGAAAAGACTTTGCAGCCTTGCCACACCGAGCAATATGCATCAACTGTGGTACAACTTCATTTTTTGACAAGATTTCTGGTATTGGAAATTTGTGTCGAATCGTGCTCTCCATGAGAATGGCATCAGCGTAAAATAGGTTTAGAGACAGGAAAACCCAATAAATGTTACCTACACCTGTTAAAATGGCAGTGCATTCAATGCCAAATGCAACAGATTGACACATTTAACCACTTTCTTTCAATCCTTTGCTTTTCAGGAATGTGGACAACATTCCCATTTAGGGCAAAGCAGTACATAGACCCATATAGGCAAGAAAAAAAAAAGTGCAGAGAACATTAAAATAACACGTTTCCTAAATTTCACTTCTGTCCTAAAACACAGCCATGCCATCAAACATCTTCTATGTTTTCTAATAACACTAACCCTAACCCTAGCTCAGGGTTTGGGTAGTTAGGGTTAGGGTTCAGATTTTCTTCACTGCAACCTAACACTCATTTAAGCAGAAAATATAACTCAGGGCATCAAAATATTAGTCTGAAAAGACTTTGCAGCCTTGCCACACCAAGCAAAATGCATCAACTGTGGTACAATTTCACCTTTTGACAAGATTTCTGGTATTGGAAAATTTGTGTCGAATCATGCTCTCCATGAGAATGGTATCAGCGTTAAATAGGTTAAGAGTCAGGAAAACCCAATAAATGTTACCTACACCTGTTAAAATGGCAGTGAATTCAATGCCAAATGCAACAGATTGACACATTTAACCACTTTCTTTCAATCCTTTGCTTTTCAGGGATGTGGACAACATTCCCATTTAGGGCAAAGCAGTACATAGACCCATATAGGCAAGAAAAAAAAAGTGCAGAGAACATTAAAATAACACGTTTCCTAAATTTCACTTCTGTCCTAAAACACAGCCATGCCATCAAACATCTTCTATGTTTTCTAATAACACTAACCCTAACCCTAGCTCAGGTTTGGGTAGTTAGGGTTAGGGTTCAGATTTTCTTCACTGCAACCTAACACTCATTTAAGCAGAAAATATAACTCAGGGCATCAAAAAATTAGTCTGAAAAGACTTTGCAGCCTTGCCACACCGAGCAAAATGCATCAACTGTGGTACAACTTCATTTTTTGACAAGATTTCTGGTATTGGAAATTTGTGTCGAATCGTGCTCTCCATGAGAATGGTATCAGCGTAAAATAGGTTTAGAGACAGGAAAACCCAATAAATGTTACCTACACCTGTTAAAATGGCAGTGCATTCAATGCCAAATGCAACAGATTGACACATTTAACCACTTTCTTTCAATCCTTTGCTTTTCAGGGATTTGGACAACATTCCCGTTTAGGGCAAGGCAGTACATAGACCCATATAGGCAAGAAAAAAAAGTGCAGAGAACATTAAAATAACACGTTTCCTAAATTTCACTTCTGTCCTAAAACACAACCATGCCATCAAACATTTTCTATGTTTTCTAATAACACTAACCCTAACCCTAGCTCAGGGTTTGGGTAGTTAGGGTTAGGGTTCAGATTTTCCTCAATGCAACTTAACACTCATTTTAGCAGAAAATATAACTCAGGGCATCAAAATATTAGTCCGAAAAGACTTTGCAGCCTTGCCACACCGAGCAATATGCATCAACTGTGGTACAACTTCATTTTTTGACAAGATTTCTGGTATTGGAAATTTGTGTCGAATCGTGCTCTCCATGAGAATGGCATCAGCGTAAAATAGGATTAGAGACAGGAAAACCCAATAAATGTTACCTACACCTGTTAAAATGGCAGTGCATTCAATGCCAAATGCAACAGATTGACACATTTAACCACTTTCTTTCAATCCTTTGCTTTTCAGGAATGTGGACAACATTCCCATTTAGGGCAAAGCAGTACATAGACCCATATAGGCAAGAAAAAAAAAGTGCAGAGAACATTAAAATAACACGTTTCCTAAATTTCACTTCTGTCCTAAAACACAGCCATGCCATCAAACATCTTCTATGTTTTCTAATAACACTAACCCTAACCCTAGCTCAGGGTTTGGGTAGTTAGGGTTAGGGTTCAGATTTTCTTCACTGCAACCTAACACTCATTTAAGCAGAAAATATAACTCAGGGCATCAAAATATTAGTCTGAAAAGACTTTCCAGCCTTGCCACACCAAGCAAAATGCATCAACTGTGGTACAATTTCACCTTTTGACAAGATTTCTGGTATTGGAAAATTTGTGTCGAATCATGCTCTCCATGAGAATGGTATCAGCGTTAAATAGGTTAAGAGTCAGGAAAACCCAATAAATGTTACCTACACCTGTTAAAATGGCAGTGCATTCAATGCCAAATGCAACAGATTGACACATTTAACCACTTTCTTTCAATCCTTTGCTTTTCAGGGATGTGGACAACATTCCCATTTAGGGCAAAGCAGTACATAGAACCATATAGGCAAGAAAAAAAAAGTGCAGAGAACATTAAAATAACACGTTTCCTAAATTTCACTTCTGTCCTAAAACACAGCCATGCCATCAAACATCTTCTATGTTTTCTAATAACACTAACCCTAACCCTAGCTCAGGTTTGGGTAGTTAGGGTTAGGGTTCAGATTTTCTTCACTGTAACCTAACACTCATTTAAGCAGAAAATATAACTCAGGGCATCAAAATATTAGTCTGAAAAACCTTTGCAGCCTTGCCACACCGAGCAAAATGCATCAACTGTGGTACAATTTCACCTTTTGACAAGATTTCTGGTATTGGAAATTTGTGTCGAATCATGCTCTCCATGAGAATGGTATCAGCGTTAAATAGGTTAAGAGTCAGGAAAACCCAATAAATGTTACCTACACCTGTTAAAATGGCAGTGCATTCAATGCCAAATGCAACAGATTGACACATTTAACCACTTTCTTTCAATCCTTTGCTTTTCAGGGATGTGGACAACATTCCCATTTAGGGCAAAGCAGTACATAGACCCATATAGGCAAGAAAAAAAAAGTGCAGAGAACATTAAAATAACACGTTTCCTAAATTTCACTTCTGTCCTAAAACACAGCCATGCCATCAAACATCTTCTATGTTTTCTAATAACACTAACCCTAACCCTAGCTCAGGTTTGGGTAGTTAGGGTTAGGGTTCAGATTTTCTTCACTGCAACCTAACACTCATTTAAGCAGAAAATATAACTCAGGGCATCAAAATATTAGTTTGAAAAGACTTTGCAGCCTTGCCACACCAAGCAAAATGCATCAACTGTGGTACAACTTCATTTTTTAACAAGATTTCTGGTATTGGAAAATTTGTGTCGAATCGTGCTCTCCATGAGAATGGTATCAGCGTAAAATAGGTTTAGAGACAGGAAAACCCAATAAATGTTACCTACACCTGTTAAAATGGCAGTGCATTCAATGCCAAATGCATCAGATTGACACATTTAACCACTTTCTTTCAATCCTTTGCTTTTCAGGGATTTGGACAACATTCCCATTTAGGGCAAGGCAGTACAAAGACCCATATAGGCAAGAAAAAAAAAGTGCAGAGAACATTAAAATAACACGTTTCCTAAATTTCACTTCTGTCCTAAAACACAGCCATGCCATCAAACATCTTCTATGTTTTCTAATAACACTAACCCTAACCCTAGCTCAGGGTTTGGGTGGTTAGGGTTAGGGTTCAGATTTTCTTCACTGCAACCTAACACTCATTTAAGCAGAAAATATAACTCAGGGCATCAAAATATTAGTCTGAAAAGACTTTGCAGCCTTGCCACACCAAGCAAAATGCATCAACTGTGGTACAATTTCACCTATTGACAAGATTTCTGGTATTGGAAAATTTGTGTCGAATCGTGCTCTCCATGAGAATGGTATCAGTGTTAAATAGGTTAAGAGTCAGGAAAACCCAATAAATGTTACCTACACCTGTTAAAATGGCAGTGCATTCAATACCAAATGCAACAGATTGACACATTTAACCACTTTCTTTCAATCCTTTGCTTTTCAGGGATTTGGACAACATTCCCGTTTAGGGCAAGGCAGTACATAGACCCATATAGGCAAGAAAAAAAAGTGCAGAGAACATTAAAATAACACGTTTCCTAAATTTCACTTCTGTCCTAAAACACAGCCATGCCATCAAACATCTTCTATGTTTTCTAATAACACTAACCCTAACCCTAGCTCAGGGTTTGGGTAGTTAGGGTTAGGGTTCAGATTTTCTTCACTGCAACCTAACACTCATTTAAGCAGAAAATATAACTCAGGGCATCAAAATATTAGTTTGAAAAGACTTTGCAGCCTTGCCACACCAAGCAAAATGCATCAACTGTGGTACAACTTCATTTTTTGACAAGATTTCTGGTATTGGAAAATTTGTGTCGAATCGTGCTCTCCATGAGAATGGTATCAGCGTAAAATAGGTTTAGAGACAGGAAAACCCAATAAATGTTACCTACACCTGTTAAAATGGCAGTGCATTCAATGCCAAATGCATCAGATTGACACATTTAACAACTTTCTTTCAATCCTTTGCTTTTCAGGGATTTGGACAACATTCCCATTTAGGGCAAGGCAGTACAAAGACCCATATAGGCAAGAAAAAAAAAGTGCAGAGAACATTAAAATAACACGTTTCCTAAATTTCACTTCTGTCCTAAAACACAGCCATGCCATCAAACATCTTCTATGTTTTCTAATAACACTAACCCTAACCCTAGCTCAGGGTTTGGGTAGTTAGGGTTAGGGTTCAGATTTTCCTCAATGCAACTTAACACTCATTTTAGCAGAAAATATAACTCAGGGCATCAAAATATTAGTTTGAAAAGACTTTGCAGCCTTGCCACACCAAGCAAAATGCATCAACTGTGGTACAACTTCATTTCTTGACAAGATTTCTGGTATTGGAAAATTTGTGTCGAATCGTGCTCTCCATGAGAATGGTATCAGCGTAAAATAGGTTTAGAGACAGGAAAACCCAATAAATGTTACCTACACCTGTTAAAATGGCAGTGCATTCAATGCCAAATGCATAAATTGACACATTTAACCACTTTCTTTCAATCCTTTGCTTTTCAGGGATTTGGACAACATTCCCATTTAGGGCAAGGCAGTACATAGACCCATATAAGCAAGAAAAAAAAAGTGCAGAGAACATTAAAATAACACGTTTCCTAAATTTCACTTCTGTCCTAAAACACAGCCATGCCATCAAACATCTTCTATGTTTTCTAATAACACTAACCCTAACCCTAGCTCAGGGTTTGGGTAGTTAGGGTTAGGGTTCAGATTTTCTTCACTGCAACTTAACACTCATTTTAGCACAAAATATAACTCAGGGCATCAAAATATTAATCCGAAAAGACTTTGCAGCCTTGCCACACCGAGCAATATGCATCAACTGTGGTACAACTTCATTTTTTGACAAGATTTCTGGTATTGGAAAATTTGTGTTGAATCGTGTTCTCCTTGATTATGGTATCAGAGTTAAATAGGTTAAGAGTCAGGAAAACCTAATAAATGTTACTTACACCTGTTAAAATGGCAGTGCATTCAATGCCAAATGCAAAAGATTGACACATTTAACCACTTTCTTTCAATCCTTTGCTTTTCAGGGATTTGGACAACATTCCCGTTTAGGGCAAGGCAGTACATAGACCCATATAGGCAAGAAAAAAAAAGTGCAGAGAACATTAAAATAACACGTTTCCTAAATTTCACTTCTGTCCTAAAACACAGCCATGCCATCAAACATCTTCTATGTTTTCTAATAACACTAACCCTAACCCTAGCTCAGGGTTTGGGTAGTTAGGGTTAGGGTTCAGATTTTCCTCAATGAAACTTAACACTCATTTTAGCAGAAAATATAACTCAGGGCATCAAAATATTAGACCGAAAAGACTTTGCAGCCTTGCCACACCAAGCAAAATGCATCAACTGTGGTACAACTTCATTTTTTGACAAGATTTCTGGTATTGGAAAATTTGTGTCGAATCGTGCTCTCCATGAGAATGGTATCAGCGTAAAATAGGTTTAGAGACAGGAAAACCCAATAAATGTTACCTACACCTGTTAAAATGGCAGTACATTCAATGCCAAATGCATCAGATTGACACATTTAACCACTTTCTTTCAATCCTTTGCTTTTCAGGAATGTGGACAACATTCCCATTTAGGGCAAAGCAGTACATAGACCCATATAGGAAAGAAAAAAAAAGTGCAGAGAACATTAAAATAACACGTTTCCTAAATTTCATTTCTGTCCTAAAACACAGCCATGCCATCAAACACCTTCTATGTTTTCTAATAACACTAACCCTAACCCTAGCTCAGGGTTTGGGTAGTTAGGGTTAGGGTTCAGATTTTCTTCACTGCAACCTAACACTCATTTAAGCAGAAAATATAACTCAGGGCATCAAAATATTAGTTTGAAAAGACTTTGCAGCCTTGCCACACCAAGCAAAATGCATCAACTGTGGTACAACTTCATTTTTTGACAAGATTTCTGGTATTGGAAAATTTGTGTCGAATCGTGCTCTCCATGAGAATGGTATCAGCGTAAAATAGGTTTAGAGACAGGAAAACCCAATAAATGTTACCTACACCTGTTAAAATGGCAGTAAATTCAATGACAAATGCATCAGATTGACACATTTAACCACTTTCTTTCAATCCTTTGCTTTTCAGGGATTTGGACAACATTCCCATTTAGGGCAAGGCAGTACATAGACCCATATAGGCAAGAAAAAAAAAAGTGCAGAGAACATTAAAATAACACGTTTCCTAAATTTCACTTCTGTCCTAAAACACAACCATGCCATCAAACATTTTCTATGTTTTCTAATAACACTAACCCTAACCCTAGCTCAGGGTTTGGGTAGTTAGGGTTAGGGTTCAGATTTTCCTCAATGCAACTTAACACTCATTTTAGCAGAAAATATAACTCAGGGCATCAAAATATTAGTCCGAAAAGACTTTGCAGCCTTGCCACACCGAGCAATATGCATCAACTGTGGTACAACTTCATTTTTTGACAAGATTTCTGGTATTGGAAATTTGTGTCGAATCGTGCTCTCCATGAGAATGGCATCAGCGTAAAATAGGATTAGAGACAGGAAAACCCAATAAATGTTACCTACACCTGTTAAAATGGCAGTGCATTCAATGCCAAATGCAACAGATTGACACATTTAACCACTTTCTTTCAATCCTTTGCTTTTCAGGAATGTGGACAACATTCCCATTTAGGGCAAAGCAGTACATAGACCCATATAGGCAAGAAAAAAAAAGTGCAGAGAACATTAAAATAACACGTTTCCTAAATTTCACTTCTGTCCTAAAACACAGCCATGCCATCAAACATCTTCTATGTTTTCTAATAACACTAACCCTAACCCTAGCTCAGGGTTTGGGTAGTTAGGGTTAGGGTTCAGATTTTCTTCACTGCAACCTAACACTCATTTAAGCAGAAAATATAACTCAGGGCATCAAAATATTAGTCTGAAAAGACTTTCCAGCCTTGCCACACCAAGCAAAATGCATCAACTGTGGTACAATTTCACCTTTTGACAAGATTTCTGGTATTGGAAAATTTGTGTCGAATCATGCTCTCCATGAGAATGGTATCAGCGTTAAATAGGTTAAGAGTCAGGAAAACCCAATAAATGTTACCTACACCTGTTAAAATGGCAGTGCATTCAATGCCAAATGCAACAGATTGACACATTTAACCACTTTCTTTCAATCCTTTGCTTTTCAGGGATGTGGACAACATTCCCATTTAGGGCAAAGCAGTACATAGAACCATATAGGCAAGAAAAAAAAAGTGCAGAGAACATTAAAATAACACGTTTCCTAAATTTCACTTCTGTCCTAAAACACAGCCATGCCATCAAACATCTTCTATGTTTTCTAATAACACTAACCCTAACCCTAGCTCAGGTTTGGGTAGTTAGGGTTAGGGTTCAGATTTTCTTCACTGTAACCTAACACTCATTTAAGCAGAAAATATAACTCAGGGCATCAAAATATTAGTCTGAAAAACCTTTGCAGCCTTGCCACACCGAGCAAAATGCATCAACTGTGGTACAATTTCACCTTTTGACAAGATTTCTGGTATTGGAAATTTGTGTCGAATCATGCTCTCCATGAGAATGGTATCAGCGTTAAATAGGTTAAGAGTCAGGAAAACCCAATAAATGTTACCTACACCTGTTAAAATGGCAGTGCATTCAATGCCAAATGCAACAGATTGACACATTTAACCACTTTCTTTCAATCCTTTGCTTTTCAGGGATGTGGACAACATTCCCATTTAGGGCAAAGCAGTACATAGACCCATATAGGCAAGAAAAAAAAAGTGCAGAGAACATTAAAATAACACGTTTCCTAAATTTCACTTCTGTCCTAAAACACAGCCATGCCATCAAACATCTTCTATGTTTTCTAATAACACTAACCCTAACCCTAGCTCAGGTTTGGGTAGTTAGGGTTAGGGTTCAGATTTTCTTCACTGCAACCTAACACTCATTTAAGCAGAAAATATAACTCAGGGCATCAAAATATTAGTTTGAAAAGACTTTGCAGCCTTGCCACACCAAGCAAAATGCATCAACTGTGGTACAACTTCATTTTTTAACAAGATTTCTGGTATTGGAAAATTTGTGTCGAATCGTGCTCTCCATGAGAATGGTATCAGCGTAAAATAGGTTTAGAGACAGGAAAACCCAATAAATGTTACCTACACCTGTTAAAATGGCAGTGCATTCAATGCCAAATGCATCAGATTGACACATTTAACCACTTTCTTTCAATCCTTTGCTTTTCAGGGATTTGGACAACATTCCCATTTAGGGCAAGGCAGTACAAAGACCCATATAGGCAAGAAAAAAAAAGTGCAGAGAACATTAAAATAACACGTTTCCTAAATTTCACTTCTGTCCTAAAACACAGCCATGCCATCAAACATCTTCTATGTTTTCTAATAACACTAACCCTAACCCTAGCTCAGGGTTTGGGTGGTTAGGGTTAGGGTTCAGATTTTCTTCACTGCAACCTAACACTCATTTAAGCAGAAAATATAACTCAGGGCATCAAAATATTAGTCTGAAAAGACTTTGCAGCCTTGCCACACCAAGCAAAATGCATCAACTGTGGTACAATTTCACCTATTGACAAGATTTCTGGTATTGGAAAATTTGTGTCGAATCGTGCTCTCCATGAGAATGGTATCAGTGTTAAATAGGTTAAGAGTCAGGAAAACCCAATAAATGTTACCTACACCTGTTAAAATGGCAGTGCATTCAATACCAAATGCAACAGATTGACACATTTAACCACTTTCTTTCAATCCTTTGCTTTTCAGGGATTTGGACAACATTCCCGTTTAGGGCAAGGCAGTACATAGACCCATATAGGCAAGAAAAAAAAGTGCAGAGAACATTAAAATAACACGTTTCCTAAATTTCACTTCTGTCCTAAAACACAGCCATGCCATCAAACATCTTCTATGTTTTCTAATAACACTAACCCTAACCCTAGCTCAGGGTTTGGGTAGTTAGGGTTAGGGTTCAGATTTTCTTCACTGCAACCTAACACTCATTTAAGCAGAAAATATAACTCAGGGCATCAAAATATTAGTTTGAAAAGACTTTGCAGCCTTGCCACACCAAGCAAAATGCATCAACTGTGGTACAACTTCATTTTTTGACAAGATTTCTGGTATTGGAAAATTTGTGTCGAATCGTGCTCTCCATGAGAATGGTATCAGCGTAAAATAGGTTTAGAGACAGGAAAACCCAATAAATGTTACCTACACCTGTTAAAATGGCAGTGCATTCAATGCCAAATGCATCAGATTGACACATTTAACAACTTTCTTTCAATCCTTTGCTTTTCAGGGATTTGGACAACATTCCCATTTAGGGCAAGGCAGTACAAAGACCCATATAGGCAAGAAAAAAAAAGTGCAGAGAACATTAAAATAACACGTTTCCTAAATTTCACTTCTGTCCTAAAACACAGCCATGCCATCAAACATCTTCTATGTTTTCTAATAACACTAACCCTAACCCTAGCTCAGGGTTTGGGTAGTTAGGGTTAGGGTTCAGATTTTCCTCAATGCAACTTAACACTCATTTTAGCAGAAAATATAACTCAGGGCATCAAAATATTAGTTTGAAAAGACTTTGCAGCCTTGCCACACCAAGCAAAATGCATCAACTGTGGTACAACTTCATTTCTTGACAAGATTTCTGGTATTGGAAAATTTGTGTCGAATCGTGCTCTCCATGAGAATGGTATCAGCGTAAAATAGGTTTAGAGACAGGAAAACCCAATAAATGTTACCTACACCTGTTAAAATGGCAGTGCATTCAATGCCAAATGCATAAATTGACACATTTAACCACTTTCTTTCAATCCTTTGCTTTTCAGGGATTTGGACAACATTCCCATTTAGGGCCAGGCAGTACATAGACCCATATAAGCAAGAAAAAAAAAGTGCAGAGAACATTAAAATAACACGTTTCCTAAATTTCACTTCTGTCCTAAAACACAGCCATGCCATCAAACATCTTCTATGTTTTCTAATAACACTAACCCTAACCCTAGCTCAGGGTTTGGGTAGTTAGGGTTAGGGTTCAGATTTTCTTCACTGCAACTTAACACTCATTTTAGCACAAAATATAACTCAGGGCATCAAAATATTAATCCGAAAAGACTTTGCAGCCTTGCCACACCGAGCAATATGCATCAACTGTGGTACAACTTCATTTTTTGACAAGATTTCTGGTATTGGAAAATTTGTGTTGAATCGTGTTCTCCTTGATTATGGTATCAGAGTTAAATAGGTTAAGAGTCAGGAAAACCTAATAAATGTTACTTACACCTGTTAAAATGGCAGTGCATTCAATGCCAAATGCAAAAGATTGACACATTTAACCACTTTCTTTCAATCCTTTGCTTTTCAGGGATTTGGACAACATTCCCGTTTAGGGCAAGGCAGTACATAGACCCATATAGGCAAGAAAAAAAAAGTGCAGAGAACATTAAAATAACACGTTTCCTAAATTTCACTTCTGTCCTAAAACACAGCCATGCCATCAAACATCTTCTATGTTTTCTAATAACACTAACCCTAACCCTAGCTCAGGGTTTGGGTAGTTAGGGTTAGGGTTCAGATTTTCCTCAATGAAACTTAACACTCATTTTAGCAGAAAATATAACTCAGGGCATCAAAATATTAGACCGAAAAGACTTTGCAGCCTTGCCACACCAAGCAAAATGCATCAACTGTGGTACAACTTCATTTTTTGACAAGATTTCTGGTATTGGAAAATTTGTGTCGAATCGTGCTCTCCATGAGAATGGTATCAGCGTAAAATAGGTTTAGAGACAGGAAAACCCAATAAATGTTACCTACACCTGTTAAAATGGCAGTACATTCAATGCCAAATGCATCAGATTGACACATTTAACCACTTTCTTTCAATCCTTTGCTTTTCAGGAATGTGGACAACATTCCCATTTAGGGCAAAGCAGTACATAGACCCATATAGGAAAGAAAAAAAAAGTGCAGAGAACATTAAAATAACACGTTTCCTAAATTTCATTTCTGTCCTAAAACACAGCCATGCCATCAAACACCTTCTATGTTTTCTAATAACACTAACCCTAACCCTTGCTCAGGGTTTGGGTAGTTAGGGTTAGGGTTCAGATTTTCTTCACTGCAACCTAACACTCATTTAAGCAGAAAATATAACTCAGGGCATCAAAATATTAGTTTGAAAAGACTTTGCAGCCTTGCCACACCAAGCAAAATGCATCAACTGTGGTACAACTTCATTTTTTGACAAGATTTCTGGTATTGGAAAATTTGTGTCGAATCGTGCTCTCCATGAGAATGGTATCAGCGTAAAATAGGTTTAGAGACAGGAAAACCCAATAAATGTTACCTACACCTGTTAAAATGGCAGTAAATTCAATGACAAATGCATCAGATTGACACATTTAACCACTTTCTTTCAATCCTTTGCTTTTCAGGGATTTGGACAACATTCCCATTTAGGGCAAGGCAGTACATAGACCCATATAGGCAAGAAAAAAAAAAGTGCAGAGAACATTAAAATAACACGTTTCCTAAATTTCACTTCTGTCCTAAAACACAGCCATGCCATCAAACATCTTCTATGTTTTCTAATAACACTAACCCTAACCCTAGCTCAGGGTTTGGGTAGTTAGGGTTAGGGTTCAGATTTTCTTCACTGCAACTTAACACTCATTTTAGCAGAAAATATAACTCAGGGCATCAAAATATTAATCCGAAAAGACTTTGCAGCCTTGCCACACCGAGCAATATGCATCAACTGTGGTACAACTTCATTTTTTGACAAGATTTCTGGTATTGGAAAATTTGTGTCGAATCGTGTTCTCCTTGATTATGGTATCAGAGTTAAATTGGTTAAGAGTCAGGAAAACCTAATAAATGTTACTTACACCTGTTAAAATGGCAGTGCATTCAATGCCAAATGCAACAGATTGACACATTTAACCACTTTCTTTCAATCCTTTGCTTTTCAGGGATTTGGACAACATTCCCGTTTAGGGCAAGGCAGTACATAGACCCATATAGGCAAGAAAAAAAAAGTGCAGAGAACATTAAAATAACACGTTTCCTAAATTTCACTTCTGTCCTAAAACACAGCCATGCCATCAAACATCTTCTATGTTTTCTAATAACACTAACCCTAACCCTAGCTCAGGGTTTGGGTAGTTAGGGTTAGGGTTCAGATTTTCCTCAATGCAATTTAACACTCATTTTAGCAGAAAATATAACTCAGGGCATCAAAATATTAGACCGAAAAGACTTTGCAGCCTTGCCACACCGAGCAATATGCATCAACTGTGGTACAACTTCATTTTTTGACAAGATTTCTGGTATTGGAAAATTTGTGTCGAATCGTGCTCTCCATGAGAATGGTATCAGCGTAAAATAGGTTTAGAGACAGGAAAACCCAATAAATGTTACCTACACCTGTTAAAATGGCAGTGCATTCAAAGCCAAATGCATCAGATTGACACATTTAACCACTTTCTTTCAATCCTTTGCTTTTCAGGGATTTGGACAACATTCCCATTTAGGGCAAGGCAGTACATAGACCCATATAGGCAAGAAAAAAAAAGTGCAGAGAACATTAAAATAACACGTTTCCTAAATTTCACTTCTGTCCTAAAACACAGCCATGCCATCAAACATCTTCTATGTTTTCTAATAACACTAACCCTAACCCTAGCTCAGGGTTTGGGTAGTTAGGGTTAGGGTTCAGATTTTCTTCACTGCAACTTAACACTCCTGTTAGCAGAAAATATAACTCAGGGCATCAAAATATTAATCCGAAAAGACTTTGCAGCCTTGCCACACCGAGCAATATGCATCAACTGTGGTACAACTTCATTTTTTGACAAGATTTCTGGTATTGGAAAATTTGTGTCGAATCGTGCTCTCCTTGATTATGGTATCAGCGTTAAATAGGTTAAGAGTCAGGAAAACCTAATAAATGTTACTTACACCTGTTAAAATGGCAGTGTATTCAATGCCAAATGCAAGAGATTGACCTATTAAACCACTTTCTTTCAATCCTTTGCTTTTCAGGGATTTGGACAACATTCCCATTTAGGGCAAGGCAGTACATAGACCCATATAGGCAAGAAAAAAAAAGTGCAGAGAACATTAAAATAACACGTTTCCTAAATTTCACTTCTGTCCTAAAACACAGCCATGCCATCAAACATCTTCTATGTTTTCTAATAACACTAACCCTAACCCTAGCTCAGGGTTTGGGTAGTTAGGGTTAGGGTTCAGATTTTCTTCACTGCAACCTAACACTCATTTAAGCAGAAAATATAACTCAGGGCATCAAAATATTAGTCTGAAAAGACTTTGCAGCCTTGCCACACCAAGCAAAATGCATTAACTGTGGTACAATTTCACCTTTTGACAAGATTTCTGGTATTGGAAATTTGTGTCGAATCAAGCTCTCCATGAGAATGGTATCAGCGTTAAATAGGTTAAGAGTCAGGAAAACCCAATAAATGTTACCTACACCTGTTAAAATGGCAGTGCATTCAATGCCAAATGCAACAGATTGACACATTTAACCACTTTCTTTCAATCCTTTGCTTTTCAGGGATGTGGACAACATTCCCATTTAGGGCAAAGCAGTACATAGACCCATATAGGCAAGAAAAAAAAAGTGCAGAGAACATTAAAATAACACGTTTCCTAAATTTCACTTCTGTCCTAAAACACAGCCATGCCATCAAACATCTTCTATGTTTTCTAATAACACTAACCCTAACCCTAGCTCAGGTTTGGGTAGTTAGGGTTAGGGTTCAGATTTTCTTCACTGCAACCTAACACTCATTTAAGCAGAAAATATAACTCAGGGCATCAAAATATTAGTTTGAAAAGACTTTGCAGCCTTGCCACACCAAGCAAAATGCATCAACTGTGGTACAACTTCATTTTTTAACAAGATTTCTGGTATTGGAAAATTTGTGTCGAATCGTGCTCTCCATGAGAATGGTATCAGCGTAAAATAGGTTTAGAGACAGGAAAACCCAATAAATGTTACCTACACCTGTTAAAATGGCAGTGCATTCAATGCCAAATGCATCAGATTGACACATTTAACCACTTTCTTTCAATCCTTTGCTTTTCAGGGATTTGGACAACATTCCCATTTAGGGCAAGGCAGTACAAAGACCCATATAGGCAAGAAAAAAAAAGTGCAGAGAACATTAAAATAACACGTTTCCTAAATTTCACTTCTGTCCTAAAACACAGCCATGCCATCAAACATCTTCTATGTTTTCTAATAACACTAACCCTAACCCTAGCTCAGGGTTTGGGTGGTTAGGGTTAGGGTTCAGATTTTCTTCACTGCAACCTAACACTCATTTAAGCAGAAAATATAACTCAGGGCATCAAAATATTAGTCTGAAAAGACTTTGCAGCCTTGCCACACCAAGCAAAATGCATCAACTGTGGTACAATTTCACCTATTGACAAGATTTCTGGTATTGGAAAATTTGTGTCGAATCGTGCTCTCCATGAGAATGGTATCAGTGTTAAATAGGTTAAGAGTCAGGAAAACCCAATAAATGTTACCTACACCTGTTAAAATGGCAGTGCATTCAATGCCAAATGCAACAGATTGACACATTTAACCACTTTCTTTCAATCCTTTGCTTTTCAGGGATTTGGACAACATTCCCGTTTAGGGCAAGGCAGTACATAGACCCATATAGGCAAGAAAAAAAAGTGCAGAGAACATTAAAATAACACGTTTCCTAAATTTCACTTCTGTCCTAAAACACAGCCATGCCATCAAACATCTTCTATGTTTTCTAATAACACTAACCCTAACCCTAGCTCAGGGTTTGGGTAGTTAGGGTTAGGGTTCAGATTTTCCTCAATGCAACTTAACACTCATTTTAGCAGAAAATATAACTCAGGGCATCAAAATATTAGTCCGAAAAGACTTTGCAGCCTTGCCACACCGAGCAAAATGCATCAACTGTGGTACAACTTCATTTTTTGACAAGATTTCTGGTATTGGAAATTTGTGTCGAATCGTGCTCTCATTGAGAATGGTATCAGCGTAAAATAGGTTTAGAGACAGGAAAACCCAATAAATGTTACCTACACCTGTTAAAATGGCAGTGCATTCAATGCCAAATGCAACAGATTGACACATTTAACCACTTTCTTTCAATCCTTTGCTTTTCAGGGATTTGGACAACATTCCCGTTTAGGGCAAGGCAGTACATAGACCCATATAGGCAAGAAAAAAAAGTGCAGAGAACATTAAAATAACACGTTTCCTAAATTTCACTTCTGTTCTAAAACACAGCCATGCCATCAAACATCTTCTATGTTTTCTAATAACACTAACCCTAACCCTAGCTCAGGGTTTGGGTAGTTAGGGTTAGGGTTCAGATTTTCCTCAATGCAACTTAACACTCATTTTAGCAGAAAATATAACTCAGGGCATCAAAATATTAGTTTGAAAAGACTTTGCAGCCTTGCCACACCAAGCAAAATGCATCAACTGTGGTACAACTTCATTTCTTGACAAGATTTCTGGTATTGGAAAATTTGTGTCGAATCGTGCTCTCCATGAGAATGGTATCAGCGTAAAATAGGTTTAGAGACAGGAAAACCCAATAAATGTTACCTACACCTGTTAAAATGGCAGTGCATTCAATGCCAAATGCATAAATTGACACATTTAACCACTTTCTTTCAATCCTTTGCTTTTCAGGGATTTGGACAACATTCCCATTTAGGGCAAGGCAGTACATAGACCCATATAAGCAAGAAAAAAAAAGTGCAGAGAACATTAAAATAACACGTTTCCTAAATTTCACTTCTGTCCTAAAACACAGCCATGCCATCAAACATCTTCTATGTTTTCTAATAACACTAACCCTAACCCTAGCTCAGGGTTTGGGTAGTTAGGGTTAGGGTTCAGATTTTCTTCACTGCAACTTAACACTCATTTTAGCACAAAATATAACTCAGGGCATCAAAATATTAATCCGAAAAGACTTTGCAGCCTTGCCACACCGAGCAATATGCATCAACTGTGGTACAACTTCATTTTTTGACAAGATTTCTGGTATTGGAAAATTTGTGTTGAATCGTGTTCTCCTTGATTATGGTATCAGAGTTAAATAGGTTAAGAGTCAGGAAAACCTAATAAATGTTACTTACACCTGTTAAAATGGCAGTGCATTCAATGCCAAATGCAAAAGATTGACACATTTAACCACTTTCTTTCAATCCTTTGCTTTTCAGGGATTTGGACAACATTCCCGTTTAGGGCAAGGCAGTACATAGACCCATATAGGCAAGAAAAAAAAAGTGCAGAGAACATTAAAATAACACGTTTCCTAAATTTCACTTCTGTCCTAAAACACAGCCATGCCATCAAACATCTTCTATGTTTTCTAATAACACTAACCCTAACCCTAGCTCAGGGTTTGGGTAGTTAGGGTTAGGGTTCAGATTTTCCTCAATGAAACTTAACACTCATTTTAGCAGAAAATATAACTCAGGGCATCAAAATATTAGTTTGAAAAGACTTTGCAGCCTTGCCACACCAAGCAAAATGCATCAACTGTGGTACAACTTCATTTTTTGACAAGATTTCTGGTATTGGAAAATTTGTGTCGAATCGTGCTCTCCATGAGAATGGTATCAGCGTAAAATAGGTTTAGAGACAGGAAAACCCAATAAATGTTACCTACACCTGTTAAAATGGCAGTAAATTCAATGACAAATGCATCAGATTGACACATTTAACCACTTTCTTTCAATCCTTTGCTTTTCAGGGATTTGGACAACATTCCCATTTAGGGCAAGGCAGTACATAGACCCATATAGGCAAGAAAAAAAAAAGTGCAGAGAACATTAAAATAACACGTTTCCTAAATTTCACTTCTGTCCTAAAACACAGCCATGCCATCAAACATCTTCTATGTTTTCTAATAACACTAACCCTAACCCTAGCTCAGGGTTTGGGTAGTTAGGGTTAGGGTTCAGATTTTCTTCACTGCAACTTAACACTCATTTTAGCAGAAAATATAACTCAGGGCATCAAAATATTAATCCGAAAAGACTTTGCAGCCTTGCCACACCGAGCAATATGCATCAACTGTGGTACAACTTCATTTTTTGACAAGATTTCTGGTATTGGAAAATTTGTGTCGAATCGTGTTCTCCTTGATTATGGTATCAGAGTTAAATAGGTTAAGAGTCAGGAAAACCTAATAAATGTTACTTACACCTGTTAAAATGGCAGTGCATTCAATGCCAAATGCAACAGATTGACACATTTAACCACTTTCTTTCAATCCTTTGCTTTTCAGGGATTTGGACAACATTCCCGTTTAGGGCAAGGCAGTACATAGACCCATATAGGCAAGAAAAAAAAAGTGCAGAGAACATTAAAATAACACGTTTCCTAAATTTCACTTCTGTCCTAAAACACAGCCATGCCATCAAACATCTTCTATGTTTTCTAATAACACTAACCCTAACCCTAGCTCAGGGTTTGGGTAGTTAGGGTTAGGGTTCAGATTTTCCTCAATGCAACTTAACACTCATTTTAGCAGAAAATATAACTCAGGGCATCAAAATATTAGACCGAAAAGACTTTGCAGCCTTGCCACACCGAGCAATATGCATCAACTGTGGTACAACTTCATTTTTTGACAAGATTTCTGGTATTGGAAATTTGTGTCGAATCGTGCTCTCCATGAGAATGGCATCAGCGTAAAATAGGTTTAGAGACAGGAAAACCCAATAAATGTTACCTACACCTGTTAAAATGGCAGTGCATTCAATGCCAAATGCAACAGATTGACACTTTTAACCACTTTCTTTCAATCCTTTGCTTTTCAGGAATGTGGACAACATTCCCATTTAGGGCAAAGCAGTACATAGACCCATATAGGCAAGAAAAAAAAGTGCAGAGAACATTAAAATAACACGTTTCCTAAATTTCACTTCTGTCCTAAAACACAGCCATGCCATCAAACATCTTCTATGTTTTCTAATAACACTAACCCTAACCCTAGCTCAGGGTTTGGGTAGTTAGGGTTAGGGTTCAGATTTTCTTCACTGCAACCTAACACTCATTTAAGCAGAAAATATAACTCAGGGCATCAAAATATTAGTTTGAAAAGACTTTGCAGCTTTGCCACACCAAGCAAAATGCATCAACTGTGGTACAACTTCATTTTTTGACAAGATTTCTGGTATTGGAAAATTTGTGTCGAATCGTGCTCTCCATGAGAATGGTATCAGCGTAAAATAGGTTTAGAGACAGGAAAACCCAATAAATGTTACCTACACCTGTTAAAATGGCAGTGCATTCAATGCCAAATGCAACAGATTGACACATTTAACCACTTTCTTTCAATCCTTTGCTTTTCAGGGATTTGGACAACATTCCCGTTTAGGGCAAGGCAGTACATAGACCCATATAGGCAAGAAAAAAAAGTGCAGAGAACATTAAAATAACACGTTTCCTAAATTTCACTTCTGTTCTAAAACACAGCCATGCCATCAAACATCTTCTATGTTTTCTAATAACACTAACCCTAACCCTAGCTCAGGGTTTGGGTAGTTAGGGTTAGGGTTCAGATTTTCCTCAATGCAACTTAACACTCATTTTAGCAGAAAATATAACTCAGGGCATCAAAATATTAGTTTGAAAAGACTTTGCAGCCTTGCCACACCAAGCAAAATGCATCAACTGTGGTACAACTTCATTTCTTGACAAGATTTCTGGTATTGGAAAATTTGTGTCGAATCGTGCTCTCCATGAGAATGGTATCAGCGTAAAATAGGTTTAGAGACAGGAAAACCCAATAAATGTTACCTACACCTGTTAAAATGGCAGTGCATTCAATGCCAAATGCATCAAATTGACACATTTAACCACTTTCTTTCAATCCTTTGCTTTTCAGGGATTTGGACAACATTCCCATTTAGGGCAAGGCAGTACATAGACCCATATAAGCAAGAAAAAAAAAGTGCAGAGAACATTAAAATAACACGTTTCCTAAATTTCACTTCTGTCCTAAAACACAGCCATGCCATCAAACATCTTCTATGTTTTCTAATAACACTAACCCTAACCCTAGCTCAGGGTTTGGGTAGTTAGGGTTAGGGTTCAGATTTTCTTCACTGCAACTTAACACTCATTTTAGCAGAAAATATAACTCAGGGCATCAAAATATTAATCCGAAAAGACTTTGCAGCCTTGCCACACCGAGCAATATGCATCAACTGTGGTACAACTTCATTTTTTGACAAGATTTCTGGTATTGGAAAATTTGTGTCGAATCGTGTTCACTTTGATTATGGTATCAGAGTTAAATAGGTTAAGAGTCAGGAAAACCTAATAAATGTTACTTACACCTGTTAAAATGGCAGTGCATTCAATGCCAAATGCAAAAGATTGACACATTTAACCACTTTCTTTCAATCCTTTGCTTTTCAGGGATTTGGACAACATTCCCGTTTAGGGCAAGGCAGTACATAGACCCATATAGGCAAGAAAAAAAAAGTGCAGAGAACATTAAAATAACACGTTTCCTAAATTTCACTTCTGTCCTAAAACACAGCCATGCCATCAAACATCTTCTATGTTTTCTAATAACACTAACCCTAACCCTAGCTCAGGGTTTGGGTAGTTAGGGTTAGGGTTCAGATTTTCCTCAATGCAACTTAACACTCATTTTAGCAGAAAATATAACTCAGGGCATCAAAATATTACACCGAAAAGACTTTGCCGCCTTGCCACACCGAGCAATATGCATCAACTGTGGTACAACTTCATTTTTTGACAAGATTTCTGGTATTGGAAATTTGTGTCGAATCGTGCTCTCCATGAGAATGGCATCAGCGTAAAATAGGTTTAGAGACAGGAAAACCCAATAAATGTTACCTACACCTGTTAAAATGGCAGTAAATTCAATGACAAATGCATCAGATTGACACATTTAACCACTTTCTTTCAATCCTTTGCTTTTCAGGGATTTGGACAACATTCCCATTTAGGGCAAGGCAGTACATAGACCCATATAGGCAAGAAAAAAAAAGTGCAGAGAACATTAAAATAACACGTTTCCTAAATTTCACTTCTGTCCTAAAACACAGCCATGCCATCAAACATCTTCTATGTTTTCTAATAACACTAACCCTAACCCTAGCTCAGGGTTTGGGTAGTTAGGGTTAGGGTTCAGATTTTCTTCACTGCAACTTAACACTCATTTTAGCAGAAAATATAACTCAGGGCATCAAAATATTAATCCGAAAAGACTTTGCAGCCTTGCCACACCGAGCAATATGCATCAACTGTGGTACAACTTCATTTTTTGACAAGATTTCTGGTATTGGAAAATTTGTGTCGAATCGTGTTCTCCTTGATTATGGTATCAGAGTTAAATAGGTTAAGAGTCAGGAAAACCTAATAAATGTTACTTACACCTGTTAAAATGGCAGTGCATTCAATGCCAAATGCAACAGATTGACACATTTAACCACTTTCTTTCAATCCTTTGCTTTTCAGGGATTTGGACAACATTCCCGTTTAGGGCAAGGCAGTACATAGACCCATATAGGCAAGAAAAAAAAAGTGCAGAGAACATTAAAATAACACGTTTCCTAAATTTCACTTCTGTCCTAAAACACAGCCATGCCATCAAACATCTTCTATGTTTTCTAATAACACTAACCCTAACCCTAGCTCAGGGTTTGGGTAGTTAGGGTTAGGGTTCAGATTTTCCTCAATGCAACTTAACACTCATTTTAGCAGAAAATATAACTCAGGGCATCAAAATATTAGACCGAAAAGACTTTGCAGCCTTGCCACACCGAGCAATATGCATCAACTGTGGTACAACTTCATTTTTTGACAAGATTTCTGGTATTGGAAATTTGTGTCGAATCGTGCTCTCCATGAGAATGGCATCAGCGTAAAATAGGTTTAGAGACAGGAAAACCCAATAAATGTTACCTACACCTGTTAAAATGGCAGTGCATTCAATGCCAAATGCAACAGATTGACACATTTAACCACTTTCTTTCAATCCTTTGCTTTTCAGGAATGTGGACAACATTCCCATTTAGGGCAAAGCAGTACATAGACCCATATAGGCAAGAAAAAAAAAGTGCAGAGAACATTAAAATAACACGTTTCCTAAATTTCACTTCTGTCCTAAAACACAGCCATGCCATCAAACATCTTCTATGTTTTCTAATAACACTAACCCTAACCCTAGCTCAGGGTTTGGGTAGTTAGGGTTAGGGTTCAGATTTTCTTCACTGCAACCTAACACTCATTTAAGCAGAAAATATAACTCAGGGCATCAAAATATTAATCCGAAAAGACTTTGCAGCCTTGCCACACCGAGCAATATGCATCAACTGTGGTACAACTTCATTTTTTGACAAGATTTCTGGTATTGGAAAATTTGTGTCGAATCGTGCTCTCCTTGATTATGGTATCAGCGTTAAATAGGTTAAGAGTCAGGAAAACCTAATAAATGTTACTTACACCTGTTAAAATGGCAGTGTATTCAATGCCAAATGCAACAGATTGACCTATTAAACCACTTTCTTTCAATCCTTTGCTTTTCAGGGATTTGGACAACATTCCCATTTAGGGCAAGGCAGTACATAGACCCATATAGGCAAGAAAAAAAAAGTGCAGAGAACATTAAAATAACACGTTTCCTAAATTTCACTTCTGTCCTAAAACACAGCCATGCCATCAAACATCTTCTATGTTTTCTAATAACACTAACCCTAACCCTAGCTCAGGGTTTGGGTAGTTAGGGTTAGGGTTCAGATTTTCTTCACTGCAACCTAACACTCATTTAAGCAGAAAATATAACTCAGGGCATCAAAATATTAGTCTGAAAAGACTTTGCAGCCTTGCCACACCGAGCAAAATGCATCAACTGTGGTACAACTTCATTTTTTGACAAGAATTCTGGTATTGGAAATTTGTGTCGAATCGCGCTCTCCATGAGAATGGTATCAGCGTAAAATAGGTTTAGAGACAGGAAAACCCAATAAATGTTACCTACACCTGTTAAAATGGCAGTACATTCAATGCCAAATGCATCAGATTGACACATTTAACCACTTTCTTTCAATCCTTTGCTTTTCAGGGATTTGGACAACATTCCCATTTAGGGCAAGGCAGTACATAGACCCATATAGGCAAGAAAAAAAAAGTGCAGAGAACATTAAAATAACACGTTTCCTAAATTTCACTTCTGTCCTAAAACACAGCCATGCCATCAAACATCTTCTATGTTTTCTAATAACACTAACCCTAACCCTAGCTCAGGGTTTGGGTAGTTAGGGTTAGGGTTCAGATTTTCTTCACTGCAACTTAACACTCATTTTAGCAGAAAATATAACTCAGGGCATCAAAATATTAATCCGAAAAGACTTTGCAGCCTTGCCACACCGAGCAATATGCATCAACTGTGGTACAACTTCATTTTTTGACAAGATTTCTGGTATTGGAAAATTTGTGTCGAATCGTGCTCTCCTTGATTATGGTATCAGCGTTAAATATGTTAAGAGTCAGGAAAACCTAATAAATTTTACTTACACCTGTTAAAATGGCAGTGTATTCAATGCCAAATGCAACAGATTGACACATTTAACCACTTTCTTTCAATCCTTTGCTTTTCAGGGATTTGGACAACATTCCCATTTAGGGCAAGGCAGTACATAGACCCATATAGGCAAGAAAAAAAAAGTGCAGAGAACATTAAAATAACACGTTTCCTAAATTTCACTTCTGTCCTAAAACACAGCCATGCCATCAAACATCTTCTATGTTTTCTAATAACACTAACCCTAACCCTAGCTCAGGGTTTGGGTAGTTAGGGTTAGGGTTCAGATTTTCCTCAATGCAACTTAACACTCATTTTAGCAGAAAATATAACTCAGGGCATCAAAATATTAGTCCGAAAAGACTTTGCAGCCTTGCCACACCGAGCAATATGCATCAACTGTGGTACAACTTCATTTTTTGACAAGATTTCTGGTATTGGAAATTTGTGTCGAATCGTGCTCTCCATGAGAATGGTATCAGCGTAAAATAGGTTTAGAGACAGGAAAACCCAATAAATGTTACCTACACCTGTTAAAATGGCAGTACATTCAATGCCAAATGCATCAGATTGACACATTTAACCACTTTCTTTCAATCCTTTGCTTTTCAGGGATTTGGACAACATTCCCATTTAGGGCAAGGCAGTACATAGACCCATATAGGCAAGAAAAAAAAAAGTGCAGAGAACATTAAAATAACACGTTTCCTAAATTTCACTTCTGTCCTAAAACACAGCCATGCCATCAAACATCTTCTATGTTTTCTAATAACACTAACCCTAACCCTAGCTCAGGGTTTGGGTAGTTAGGGTTAGGGCTCAGATTTTCTTCACTGCAACTTAACACTCATTTTAGCAGAAAATATAACTCAGGGCATCAAAATATTAATCCGAAAAGACTTTGCAGCCTTGCCACACCGAGCAATATGCATCAACTGTGGTACAACTTCATTTTTTGACAAGATTTCTGGTATTGGAAAATTTGTGTCGAATCGTGCTCTCCTTGATTATGGTATCAGCGTTAAATAGGTTAAGAGTCAGGAAAACCCAATAAATGTTACCTACACCTGTTAAAATGGCAGTATATTCAATGCCAAATGCAACAGATTGACCTATTAAACCACTTTCTTTCAATCCTTTGCTTTTCAGGGATGTGGACAACATTCCCATTTAGGGCAAGGCAGTACATAGACCCATATAGGCAAGAAAAAAAAAAGTGCAGAGAACATTAAAATAACACGTTTCCTAAATTTCACTTCTGTCCTAAAACACAGCCATGCCATCAAACGTCTTCTATGTTTTCTAATAACACTAACCCTAACCCTAGCTCAGGGTTTGGGTAGTTAGGGTTAGGGTTCAGATTTTCTTCACTGCAACCTAACACTCATTTAAGCAGAAAATATAACTCAGGGCAACAAAAAATTAGTCCGAAAAGACTTTGCAGCCTTGCCACACCGAGCAAAATGCATCAACTGTGGTACAGCTTCATTTTTTGACAAGATTTCTGGTATTGGAAAATTTGTGTCGAATCGTGCTCTCCATGAGAATGGTATCAGCGTAAAATAGGTTTAGAGACAGGAAAACCCAATAAATGTTACCTACACCTGTTAAAATGGCAGTGCATTCAATGCCAAATGCATCAGATTGACACATTTAACCACTTTCTTTCAATCCTTTGCTTTTCAGGGATTTGGACAACATTCCCATTTAGGGCAAGGCAGTACATAGACCCATATAGGCAAGAAAAAAAAGTGCAGAGAACATTAAAATAACACATTTCCTAAATTTCACTTCTGTCCTAAAACACAGCCATGCCATCAAACATCTTCTATGTTTTCTAATAACACTAACCCTAACCCTAGCTCAGGGTTTGGGTAGTTAGGGTTAGGGCTCAGATTTTCTTCACTGCAACTTAACACTCATTTTAGCAGAAAATATAACTCAGGGCATCAAAATATTAATCCGAAAAGACTTTGCAGCCTTGCCACACCGAGCAATATGCATCAACTGTGGTACAACTTCATTTTTTGACAAGATTTCTGGTATTGGAAAATTTGTGTCGAATCGTGCTCTCCTTGATTATGGTATCAGCGTTAAATAGGTTAAGAGTCAGGAAAACCCAATAAATGTTACCTACACCTGTTAAAATGGCAGTGCATTCAATGCCAAATGCAACAGATTGACACATTTAACCACTTTCTTTCAATCCTTTGCTTTTCAGGGATGTGGACAACATTCCCATTTAGGGCAAAGCAGTACATAGACCCATATAGGCAAGAAAAAAAAAGTGCAGAGAACATTAAAATAACACGTTTCCTAAATTTCACTTCTGTCCTAAAACACAGCCATGCCATCAAACATCTTCTATGTTTTCTAATAACACTAACCCTAACCCTAGCTCAGGGTTTGGGTAGTTAGGGTTAGGGTTCAGATTTTCTTCACTGCAACCTAACACTCATTTAAGCAGAAAATATAACTCAGGGCAACAAAAAATTAGTCCGAAAAGACTTTGCAGCCTTGCCACACCGAGCAACATGCATCAACTGTGGTACAACTTCATTTTTTGACAAGATTTCTGGTATTGGAAAATTTGTGTCGAATCGTGCTCTCCATGAGAATGGTATCAGCGTAAAATAGGTTTAGAGACAGGAAAACCCAATAAATGTTACCTACACCTGTTAAAATGGCAGTGTATTCAATGCCAAATGCAACAGATTGACACATTTAACCACTTTCTTTCAATCCTTTGCTTTTCAGGGATTTGGACAACATTCCCGTTTAGGGCAAGGCAGTACATAGACCCATATAGGCAAGAAAAAAAAGTGCAGAGAACATTAAAATAACACATTTCCTAAATTTCACTTCTGTCCTAAAACACAGCCATGCCATCAAACATCTTCTATGTTTTCTAATAACACTAACCCTAACCCTAGCTCAGGGTTTGGGTAGTTAGGGTTAGGGCTCAGATTTTCTTCACTGCAACTTAACACTCATTTTAGCAGAAAATATAACTCAGGGCATCAAAATATTAATCCGAAAAGACTTTGCAGCCTTGCCACACCGAGCAATATGCATCAACTGTGGTACAACTTCATTTTTTGACAAGATTTCTGGTATTGGAAAATTTGTGTCGAATCGTGCTCTCCTTGATTATGGTATCAGCGTTAAATAGGTTAAGAGTCAGGAAAACCCAATAAATGTTACCTACACCTGTTAAAATGGCAGTGCATTCAATGCCAAATGCAACAGATTGACACATTTAACCACTTTCTTTCAATCCTTTGCTTTTCAGGGATGTGGACAACATTCCCATTTAGGGCAAAGCAGTACATAGACCCATATAGGCAAGAAAAAAAAAGTGCAGAGAACATTAAAATAACACGTTTCCTAAATTTCACTTCTGTCCTAAAACACAGCCATGCCATCAAACATCTTCTATGTTTTCTAATAACACTAACCCTAACCCTAGCTCAGGGTTTGGGTAGTTAGGGTTAGGGTTCAGATTTTCTTCACTGCAACCTAACACTCATTTAAGCAGAAAATATAACTCAGGGCAACAAAAAATTAGTCCGAAAAGACTTTGCAGCCTTGCCACACCGAGCAACATGCATCAACTGTGGTACAACTTCATTTTTTGACAAGATTTCTGGTATTGGAAATTTGTGTCGAATCGTGCTCTCCATGAGAATGGTATCAGCGTAAAATAGGTTTAGAGACAGGAAAACCCAATAAATGTTACCTACACCTGTTAAAATGGCAGTACATTCAATGCCAAATGCATCAGATTGACACATTTAACCACTTTCTTTCAATCCTTTGCTTTTCAGGGATTTGGACAACATTCCCATTTAGGGCAAGGCAGTACATAGACCCATATAGGCAAGAAAAAAAAAGTGCAGAGAACATTAAAATAACACGTTTCCTAAATTTCACTTCTGTCCTAAAACACAGCCATGCCATCAAACATCTTCTATGTTTTCTAATAACACTAACCCTAACCCTAGCTCAGGGTTTGGGTAGTTAGGGTTAGGGTTCAGATTTTCTTCACTGCAACTTAACACTCATTTTAGCAGAAAATATAACTCAGGGCATCAAAATATTAATCCGAAAAGACTTTGCAGCCTTGCCACACCGAGCAATATGCATCAACTGTGGTACAACTTCATTTTTTGACAAGATTTCTGGTATTGGAAAATTTGTGTCGAATCGTGCTCTCCTTGATTATGGTATCAGCGTTAAATAGGTTAAGAGTCAGGAAAACCTAATAAATGTTACTTACACCTGTTAAAATGGCAGTATATTCAATGCCAAATGCAACAGATTGACCTATTAAACCACTTTCTTTCAATCCTTTGCTTTTCAGGGATGTGGACAACATTCCCATTTAGGGCAAGGCAGTACATAGACCCATATAGGCAAGAAAAAAAAAAGTGCAGAGAACATTAAAATAACACGTTTCCTAAATTTCACTTCTGTCCTAAAACACAGCCATGCCATCAAACGTCTTCTATGTTTTCTAATAACACTAACCCTAACCCTAGCTCAGGGTTTGGGTAGTTAGGGTTAGGGTTCAGATTTTCTTCACTGCAACCTAACACTCATTTAAGCAGAAAATATAACTCAGGGCAACAAAAAATTAGTCCGAAAAGACTTTGCAGCCTTGCCACACCGAGCAAAATGCATCAACTGTGGTACAGCTTCATTTTTTGACAAGATTTCTGGTATTGGAAAATTTGTGTCGAATCGTGCTCTCCATGAGAATGGTATCAGCGTAAAATAGGTTTAGAGACAGGAAAACCCAATAAATGTTACCTACACCTGTTAAAATGGCAGTGCATTCAATGCCAAATGCAACAGATTGACACATTTAACCACTTTCTTTCAATCCTTTGCTTTTCAGGGATTTGGACAACATTCCCATTTAGGGCAAGGCAGTACATAGACCCATATAGGCAAGAAAAAAAAAGTGCAGAGAACATTAAAATAACACGTTTCCTAAATTTCACTTCTGTCCTAAAACACAGCCATGCCATCAAACATCTTCTATGTTTTCTAATAACACTAACCCTAACCCTAGCTCAGGGTTTGGGTAGTTAGGGTTAGGGTTCAGATTTTCTTCACTGCAACTTAACACTCATTTTAGCAGAAAATATAACTCAGGGCATCAAAATATTAATCCGAAAAGACTTTGCAGCCTTGCCACACCGAGCAATATGCATCAACTGTGGTACAACTTCATTTTTTGACAAGATTTCTGGTATTGGAAAATTTGTGTCGAATCGTGCTCTCCTTGATTATGGTATCAGCGTTAAATAGGTTAAGAGTCAGGAAAACCTAATAAATGTTACTTACACCTGTTAAAATGGCAGTGTATTCAATGCCAAATGCAACAGATTGACACATTTAACCACTTTCTTTCAATCCTTTGCTTTTCAGGGATTTGGACAACATTCCCGTTTAGGGCAAGGCAGTACATAGACCCATATAGGCAAGAAAAAAAAGTGCAGAGAACATTAAAATAACACATTTCCTAAATTTCACTTCTGTCCTAAAACACAGCCATGCCATCAAACATCTTCTATGTTTTCTAATAACACTAACCCTAACCCTAGCTCAGGGTTTGGGTAGTTAGGGTTAGGGCTCAGATTTTCTTCACTGCAACTTAACACTCATTTTAGCAGAAAATATAACTCAGGGCATCAAAATATTAATCCGAAAAGACTTTGCAGCCTTGCCACACCGAGCAATATGCATCAACTGTGGTACAACTTCATTTTTTGACAAGATTTCTGGTATTGGAAAATTTGTGTCGAATCGTGCTCTCCTTGATTATGGTATCAGCGTTAAATAGGTTAAGAGTCAGGAAAACCCAATAAATGTTACCTACACCTGTTAAAATGGCAGTGCATTCAATGCCAAATGCAACAGATTGACACATTTAACCACTTTCTTTCAATCCTTTGCTTTTCAGGGATGTGGACAACATTCCCATTTAGGGCAAAGCAGTACATAGACCCATATAGGCAAGAAAAAAAAAGTGCAGAGAACATTAAAATAACACGTTTCCTAAATTTCACTTCTGTCCTAAAACACAGCCATGCCATCAAACATCTTCTATGTTTTCTAATAACACTAACCCTAACCCTAGCTCAGGGTTTGGGTAGTTAGGGTTAGGGTTCAGATTTTCTTCACTGCAACCTAACACTCATTTAAGCAGAAAATATAACTCAGGGCAACAAAAAATTAGTCCGAAAAGACTTTGCAGCCTTGCCACACCGAGCAATATGCATCAACTGTGGTACAACTTCATTTTTTGACAAGATTTCTGGTATTGGAAATTTGTGTCGAATCGTGCTCTCCATGAGAATGGTATCAGCGTAAAATAGGTTTAGAGACAGGAAAACCCAATAAATGTTACCTACACCTGTTAAAATGGCAGTGCATTCAATGCCAAATGCATCAGATTGACACATTTAACCACTTTCTTTCAATCCTTTGCTTTTCAGGGATTTGGACAACATTCCCATTTAGGGCAAGGCAGTACATAGACCCATATAGGCAAGAAAAAAAAGTGCAGAGAACATTAAAATAACACATTTCCTAAATTTCACTTCTGTCCTAAAACACAGCCATGCCATCAAACATCTTCTATGTTTTCTAATAACACTAACCCTAACCCTAGCTCAGGGTTTGGGTAGTTAGGGTTAGGGTTCAGATTTTCTTCACTGCAACTTAACACTCATTTTAGCAGAAAATATAACTCAGGGCATCAAAATATTAATCCGAAAAGACTTTGCAGCCTTGCCACACCGAGCAATATGCATCAACTGTGGTACAACTTCATTTTTTGACAAGATTTCTGGTATTGGAAAATTTGTGTCGAATCGTGTTCTCCTTGATTATGGTATCAGAGTTAAATAGGTTAAGAGTCAGGAAAACCTAATAAATGTTACTTACACCTGTTAAAATGGCAGTGCATTCAATGCCAAATGCAACAGATTGACACATTTAACCACTTTCTTTCAATCCTTTGCTTTTCAGGGATTTGGACAACATTCCCGTTTAGGGCAAGGCAGTACATAGACCCATATAGGCAAGAAAAAAAAAGTGCAGAGAACATTAAAATAACACGTTTCCTAAATTTCACTTCTGTCCTAAAACACAGCCATGCCATCAAACATCTTCTATGTTTTCTAATAACACTAACCCTAACCCTAGCTCAGGGTTTGGGTAGTTAGGGTTAGGGTTCAGATTTTCCTCAATGCAACTTAACACTCATTTTAGCAGAAAATATAACTCAGGGCATCAAAATATTAGACCGAAAAGACTTTGCAGCCTTGCCACACCGAGCAATATGCATCAACTGTGGTACAACTTCATTTTTTGACAAGATTTCTGGTATTGGAAATTTGTGTCGAATCGTGCTCTCCATGAGAATGGCATCAGCGTAAAATAGGTTTAGAGACAGGAAAACCCAATAAATGTTACCTACACCTGTTAAAATGGCAGTGCATTCAATGCCAAATGCAACAGATTGACACATTTAACCACTTTCTTTCAATCCTTTGCTTTTCAGGGATGTGGACAACATTCCCATTTAGGGCAAAGCAGTACATAGACCCATATAGGCAAGAAAAAAAAAGTGCAGAGAACATTAAAATAACACGTTTCCTAAATTTCACTTCTGTCCTAAAACACAGCCATGCCATCAAACATCTTCTATGTTTTCTAATAACACTAACCCTAACCCTAGCTCAGGGTTTGGGTAGTTAGGGTTAGGGTTCAGATTTTCTTCACTGCAACTTAACACTCATTTTAGCAGAAAATATAACTCAGGGCATCAAAATATTAATCCGAAAAGACTTTGCAGCCTTGCCACACCGAGCAATATGCATCAACTGTGGTACAACTTCATTTTTTGACAAGATTTCTGGTATTGGAAAATTTGTGTCGAATCGTGCTCTCCTTGATTATGGTATCAGCGTTAAATAGGTTAAGAGTCAGGAAAACCTAATAAATGTTACTTACACCTGTTAAAATGGCAGTGTATTCAATGCCAAATGCAACAGATTGACACATTTAACCACTTTCTTTCAATCCTTTGCTTTTCAGGGATTTGGACAACATTCCCGTTTAGGGCAAGGCAGTACATAGACCCATATAGGCAAGAAAAAAAAGTGCAGAGAACATTAAAATAACACGTTTCCTAAATTTAACTTCTGTCCTAAAACACAGCTATGCCATCAAACATCTTCTATGTTTTCTAATAACACTAACCCTATTCCTAGCTCAGGGTTTGGGTAGTTAGGGTTAGGGTTCAGATTTTCCTCAATGCAACTTAACACTCATTTTAGCAGAAAATATAACTCAGGGCATCAAAATATTAGTCCGAAAAGACTTTGCAGCCTTGCCACACCGAGCAATATGCATCAACTGTGGTACAACTTCATTTTTTGACAAGATTTCTGGTATTGGAAAATTTGTGTCGAATCGTGCTCTCCTTGATTATGGTATCAGCGTTAAATAGGTTAAGAGTCAGGAAAACCTAATAAATGTTACTTACACCTGTTAAAATGGCAGTATATTCAATGCCAAATGCAACAGATTGACCTATTAAACCACTTTCTTTCAATCCTTTGCTTTTCAGGGATGTGGACAACATTCCCATTTAGGGCAAGGCAGTACATAGACCCATATAGGCAAGAAAAAAAAAAGTGCAGAGAACATTAAAATAACACGTTTCCTAAATTTCACTTCTGTCCTAAAACACAGCCATGCCATCAAACGTCTTCTATGTTTTCTAATAACACTAACCCTAACCCTAGCTCAGGGTTTGGGTAGTTAGGGTTAGGGTTCAGATTTTCTTCACTGCAACCTAACACTCATTTAAGCAGAAAATATAACTCAGGGCAACAAAAAATTAGTCCGAAAAGACTTTGCAGCCTTGCCACACCGAGCAAAATGCATCAAGTGTGGTACAGCTTCATTTTTTGACAAGATTTCTGGTATTGGAAAATTTGTGTCGAATCGTGCTCTCCATGAGAATGGTATCAGCGTAAAATAGGTTTAGAGACAGGAAAACCCAATAAATGTTACCTACACCTGTTAAAATGGCAGTGCATTCAATGCCAAATGCATAAGATTGACACATTTAACCACTTTCTTTCAATCCTTTGCTTTTCAGGGATTTGGACAACATTCCCATTTAGGGCAAGGCAGTACATAGACCCATATAGGCAAGAAAAAAAAGTGCAGAGAACATTAAAATAACACGTTTCCTAAATTTCACTTCTGTCCTAAAACACAGCCATGCCATCAAACATCTTCTATGTTTTCTAATAACACTAACCCTAACCCTAGCTCAGGGTTTGGGTAGTTAGGGTTAGGGTTCAGATTTTCTTCACTGCAACCTAACACTCATTTAAGCAGAAAATATAACTCAGGGCAACAAAAAATTAGTCCGAAAAGACTTTGCAGCCTTGCCACACCGAGCAAAATGCATCAACTGTGGTACAGCTTCATTTTTTGACAAGATTTCTGGTATTGGAAAATTTGTGTCGAATCGTGCTCTCCATGAAAATGGTATCAGCGTTAAATAGGTTAAGAGTCAGGAAAACCCAATAAATGTTACCTACACCTGTTAAAATGGCAGTGCATTCAATGCCAAATGCAACAGATTGACACATTTAACCACTTTCTTTCAATCCTTTGCTTTTTAGGGATGTGGACAACATTCCCATTTAGGGCAAAGCAGTACATAGACCCATATAGGCAAGAAAAAAAAAGTGCAGAGAACATTAAAATAACACGTTTCCTAAATTTCACTTCTGTCCTAAAACACAGCCATGCCATCAAACATCTTCTATGTTTTCTAATAACACTAACCCTAACCCTAGCTCAGGTTTGGGTAGTTAGGGTTAGGGTTCAGATTTTCTTCACTGCAACCTAACACTCATTTAAGCAGAAAATATAACTCAGGGCATCAAAATATTAGTCTGAAAAGACTTTGCAGCCTTGCCACACCGAGCAAAATGCATCAACTGTGGTACAGCTTCATTTTTTGACAAGATTTCTGGTATTGGAAAATTTGTGTCGAATCGTGCTCTCCATGAGAATGGTATCAGCGTAAAATAGGTTTAGAGACAGGAAAACCCAATAAATGTTACCTACACCTGTTAAAATGGCAGTGCATTCAATGCCATATGCATCAGATTGACACATTTAACCACTTTCTTTCAATCCTTTGCTTTTCAGGGATTTGGACAACATTCCCATTTAGGGCAAGGCAGTACATAGACCCATATAAGCAAGAAAAAAAAGTGCAGAGAACATTAAAATAACACATTTCCAAAATTTCACTTCTGTCCTAAAACACAGCCATGCCATCAAACATCTTCTATGTTTTCTAATAACACTAACCCTAACCCTAGCTCAGGGTTTGGGTAGTTAGGGTTAGGGTTCAGATTTTCTTCACTGCAACTTAACACTCATTTTAGCAGAAAATATAACTCAGGGCATCAAAATATTAATCCGAAAAGACTTTTCAGCCTTGCCACACCGAGCAATATGCATCAACTGTGGTACAGCTTCATTTTTTGACAAGATTTCTGGTATTGGAAAATTTGTGTCGAATCGTGCTCTCCTTGATTATGGTATCAGCGTTAAATAGGTTAAGAGTCAGGAAAACCTAATAAATGTTACTTACACCTGTTAAAATGGCAGTATATTCAATGCCAAATGCAACAGATTAACCTATTAAACCACTTTCTTTCAATCCTTTGCTTTTCAGGGATGTGGACAACATTCCCATTTAGGGCAAGGCAGTACATAGACCCATATAGGCAAGAAAAAAAAAAAGTGCAGAGAACATTAAAATAACACGTTTCCTAAATTTCACTTCTGTCCTAAAACACAGCCATGCCATCAAACGTCTTCTATGTTTTCTAATAACACTAACCCTAACCCTAGCTCAGGGTTTGGGTAGTTAGGGTTAGGGTTCAGATTTTCTTCACTGCAACCTAACACTCATTTAAGCAGAAAATATAACTCAGGGCAACAAAAAATTAGTCCGAAAAGACTTTGCAGCCTTGCCACACCGAGCAAAATGCATCAACTGTGGTACAGCTTCATTTCTTGACAAGATTTCTGGTATTGGAAAATTTGTGTCGAATCGTGCTCTCCATGAAAATGGTATCAGCGTTAAATAGGTTAAGAGTCAGGAAAACCCAATAAATGTTACCTACACCTGTTAAAATGGCAGTGCATTCAATGCCAAATGCAACAGATTGACACATTTAACCACTTTCTTTCAATCCTTTGCTTTTCAGGGATGTGGACAACATTCCCATTTAGGGCAAAGCAGTACATAGACCCATATAGGCAAGAAAAAAAAAGTGCAGAGAACATTAAAATAACACGTTTCCTAAATTTCACTTCTGTCCTAAAACACAGCTATGCCATCAAACATCTTCTATGTTTTCTAATAACACTAACCCTAACCCTAGCTCAGGGTTTGGGTAGTTAGGGTTAGGGTTCAGATTTTCTTCACTGCAACCTAACACTCATTTAAGCAGAAAATATAACTCAGGGCAACAAAAAATTAGTCCGAAAAGACTTTGCAGCCTTGCCACACCGAGCAAAATGCATCAACTGTGGTACAACTTCATTTTTTGACAAGATTTCTGGTATTGGAAATTTGTGTCGAATCGTGCTCTCCTTGAATATGGTATCAGCGTTAAATAGGTTAAGAGTCAGGAAAGCCTTATAAATGTTACTTACACCTGTTAAAATGGCAGTGCATTCAATGCCAAATGCAACAGATTGACACATTTAACCACTTTCTTTCAATCCTTTGCTTTTCAGGGATGAGGACAACATTCCCATTTAGGGCAAAGCAGTACATAGACCCATAAATGCAAGAAAAAAAAGTGCAGAGAACATTAAAATAACACGTTTCCTAAATTTCACTTCTGTCCTAAAACACAGCTATGCCATCAAACGTCTTCTATGTTTTCTATTAACACTAAACCTAACCCTAGCTCAGGGTTTGGGTAGTTAGGGTTAGGGTTCAGATTTTCTTCACTGCAACCTAACACTCATTTAAGCAGAAAATATAACTCAGGGCATCAAAATATTAGTCTGAAAAGACTTTGCAGCCTTGCCACACCAAGCAAAACGCATCAACTGTGGTACAATTTCACTTTTTGACAAGATTTCTGGTATTGGAAAATTTGTGTCGAATCGTGCTCTCCTTGAATATGGTATCAGCGTTAAATAGGTTAAGAGTCAGGAAAGCCTAATAAATGTTACTTACACCTGTTAAAATGGCAGTGCATTCAATGCCAAATGCAACAGATTGACACATTTAACCACTTTCTTTCAATCCTTTGCTTTTCAGGGATGAGAACAACATTCCCATTTAGGGCAAAGCAGTACATAGACCCATAAAGGCAAGAAAAAAAAGTGCAGAGAACATTAAAATAACACGTTTCCTAAATTTCACTTCTGTCCTAAAACACAGCCATGCCATCAAACATCTTCTATGTTTTCTATTAACACTAAACCTAACCCTAGCTCAGGGTTTGGGTAGTTAGGGTTAGGGTTCAGATTTTCTTCACTGCAACCTAACACTCATTTAAGCAGAAAATATAACTCAGGGCATCAAAATATTAGTCTGAAAAGACTTTGCAGCCTTGCCACACCAAGCAAAACGCATCAACTGTGGTACAATTTCACTTTTTGACAAGATTTCTGGTATTGGAAAATTTGTGTCGAATTGTGCTCTCCTTGATTATGGTATCAGCGTTAAATAGGTTAAGAGTCAGGAAAGCCTAATAAATGTTACTTACACCTGTTAAAATGGCAGTGCATTCAATGCCAAATGCAACAGATTGACACATTTAACCACTTTCTTTCAATCCTTTGCTTTTCAGGGATGTGGACAACATTCCCATTTAGGGCAAGGCAGTACATAGACCCATATAGGCAAGAAAAAAAAAGTGCAGAGAACAATAAAATAACACGTTTCCTACATTTCATTACTGTCCTAAAACACAGCCATATCATCAAACATCTTCTATGTTTTCTAATAACACTAACCCTAACCCTAGCTAAGGGTTTGGGTAGTTAGGGTTAGAGTTCAGATTTTCTTCACTGCAACCTAACACTCCTTTAAGCAGAAAATATAACTCAGGGCATCAAAATATTAGTCTGAAAAGACTTTGCAGCCTTGCCACACAAAGCAAAACGCATCAACTGTGGTACAATTTCACTTTTTGACAAGATTTCTGGTATTGGAAAATTTGTGTCGAATCGTGCTCTCCTTGATTATGGTATCAGCGTTAAATAGGTTAAGAGTCAGGAAAACCTAATAAATGTTACTTACACCTGTTAAAATGGCAGTGCATTCAATGCCAAATGCAACAGATTGACACACTTAACCACTTTCTTTCAATCCTTTGCTTTTCAGGGATGAGGACAACATTCCCATTTAGGGCAAAGCAGTACATAGACCCATATAGGCAAGAAAAAAATTGCAGAGAACATTAAAATAACACGTTTCCTAAATTTCACTTCTGTCCTAAAACACAGCCATGCCATCAAACGTTTTCTAATAACACTAAACCTAACCCTAGCTCAGGGTTTGGGTAGTTAGGGTTAGGGTTCAGATTTTCTTCACTGCAACCTAACACTCATTTAAGCAGAAAATATAACTCAGGGCATCAAAATATTAGTCTGAAAAGACTTTGCAGCCTTGCCACACCAAGCAAAACGCATCAACTGTGGTACAATTTCACTTTTTGACAAGATTTCTGGTATTGGAAAATTTGTGTTGAATCGTGCTCTCCTTGATTATGGTATCAGCGTTAAATAGGTTAAGAGTCAGGAAAGCCTAATAAATGTTACTTACACCTGTTAAAATGGCAGTGCATTCAATGCCAAATGCAACAGATTGACACATTTAACCACTTTCTTTCAATCCTTTGCTTTTCAGGGATGTGGACAACATTCCCATTTAGGGCAAGGCAGTACATAGACCCATATAGGCAAGAAAAAAAAAGTGCAGAGAACAATAAAATAACACGTTTCCTACATTTCATTACTGTCCTAAAACACAGCCATGCCATCAAACATCTTCTATGTTTTCTAATAACACTAACCCTAGCTCAGGGTTTGGGTAGTTAGGGTTAGAGTTCAGATTTTCTTCACTGCAACCTAACACTCTTTTAAGCAGAAAATATAACTCAGGGCATCAAAATATTAGTCTGAAAAGACTTTGCAGCCTTGCCACACCAAGCAAAACGCATCAACTGTGGTACAACTTCGTTTTTTGACAAGATTTCTGGTATTGGAAAATTTGTGTCGAATCGTGCTCTCCATGAGATTGGTATCAGCGTTAAATAGGTTAAGAGTCAGGAAAACCCAATAAATGTTACTTACACCTGTTAAAATGGCAGTGCATTCAATGCCAAATGCAACAGATTGACACATTTAACCACTTTCTTTCAATCCTTTGCTTTTCAGGGATTTGGACAACATTCCCATTTAGGGCAAAGCAGTACATAGACCCATATAGGCAAGAAAAAAAAAGTGCAGAGAACATTAAAATAACACGTTTCCTAAATTTCACTTCTGTCCTAAAACACAGCCATGCCATCAAACATCTTCTATGTTTTCTAACAACACTAACCCTAACCCTAGCTCAGGGTTTGGGTAGTTAGGGTTAGGGTTCAGATTTTCTTCACTGCAACCTAACACTCATTTTAGCAGAAAATATAACTCAGGGCATCAAAATATTAGTCCGAAAAGACTTTGCAGCCTTGCCACACCAAGCAAAACGCATCAACTGTGGTACAATTTCACTTTTTGACAAGATTTCTGGTATTGGAAAATTTGTGTCGAATCGTGCTCTCCTTGATTATGGTATCAGCGTTAAATAGGTTAAGAGTCAGCAAAACCTAATAAATGTTACCTACACCTGTTAAAATGGCAGTGCATTCAATGCCAAATGCAACAGATTGACACATTTAACCACTTTCTTTCAATCCTTTGCTTTCAGGGATTTGGACAACATTCCCATTTAGGGCAAGGCAGTACATAGACCCATATAGGCAAGAAAAAAAAAGTGCAGAGAACATTAAAATAACACGATTCCTAAATTTCACTTCTGTCCTAAAACACAGCCATGCCATCAAACATCTTCTATGTTTTCTATTAACACTAACCGTAACCCTAGCTCAGGGTTTGGGTAGTTAGGGTTAGGGTTCAGATTTTCTTCACTGCAACCTAACACTCATTTAAGCAGAAAATATAACTCAGGGCATCAAAATATTAGTCTGAAAAGACTTTGCAGCCTTGCCACACCAAGCAAAACGCATCAACTGTGGTACAATTTCACTTTTTGACAAGATTTCTGGTATTGGAAAATTTGTGTCGAATCGTGCTCTCCATGAGATTGGTATCAGCGTTAAATAGGTTAAGAGTCAGGAAAACCCAATAAATGTTACCTACACCTGTTAAAATGGCAGTGCATTCAATGCCAAATGCAACAGATTGACACATTTAACCACTTTCTTTCAATCCTTTGCTTTTCAGGTATTTGGACAACATTCCCATTTAGGGCAAAGCAGTACATTGACCCATATAGGCAAGAAAAAAAAAGTGCAGAGAACATTAAAATAACACGTTTCCTAAATTTCACTTCTGTCCTAAAACACAGCCATGCCATCAAACATCTTCTATGTTTTCTAATAACACTAACCCTAACCCTAGCTCAGGGTTTGGGAAGTTAGGGTTAGGGTTCAGATTTTCTTCACTGCAACCTAACACTCATTTAAGCAGAAAATATAACTCAGGGCATCAACATATTAGTCCGAAAAGACTTTGCAGCCTTGCCACACCAAGCAAAACGCATCAACTGTGGTACAATTTCACTTTTTGACAAGATTTCTGGTATTGGAAAATTTGTGTCGAATCGTGCTCTCCTTGATTATGGTATCAGCGTTAAATAGGTTAAGAGTCAGGAAAACCTAATAAATGTTACTTACACCTGTTAAAATGGCAGTGCATTCAATGCCAAATGCAACAGATTGACACACTTAACCACTTTCTTTCAATCCTTTGCTTTTCAGGGATGTGGACAACATTCACATTTAGGGCAAGGCAGTACATAGACCCATATAGGCAAGAAAAAAAAAGTGCAGAGAACATTAAAATAACACGTTTCCTACATTTCATTACTGTCCTAAAACACAGCCATGCCATCAAACATCTTCTATGTTTTCTAATAACACTAACCCTAACCCTAGCTCAGGGTTTGGGTAGTTAGGGTTAGAGTTCACATTTTCTTCACTGCAACCTAACACTCATTTAAGCAGAAAATATAACTCAGGGCATCAACATATTAGTCTGAAAAGACTTTGCAGCCTTGCCACACCAAGCAAAACGCATCAACTGTGGTACAATTTCACTTTTTGACAAGATTTCTGGTATTGGAAAATTTGTGTCGAATCGTGCTCTCCTTGATTATGGTATCAGCGTTAAATAGGTTAAGAGTCAGGAAAACCCAATAAATGTTACTTACACCTGTTAAAATGGCAGTGCATTCAATGCCAAATGCAACAGATTGACACACTTAACCACTTTCTTTCAATCCTTTGCTTTTCAGGGATGAGGACAACATTCCCATTTAGGGCAAAGCAGTACATAGACCCATATAGGCAAGAAAAAAAAGTGCAGAGAACATTAAAATAACACGTTTCCTAAATTTCACTTCTGTCCTAAAACACAGCCATGCCATCAAACATCTTCTATGTTTTCTAATAACACTAACCCTAACCCTAGCTCAGGGTTTGGGAAGTTAGGGTTAGGGTTCAGATTTTCTTCACTTCAACCTAACACTCATTTAAGCAGAAAATATAACTCAGGGCATCAACATATTAGTCTGAAAAGACTTTGCAGCCTTGCCACACCAAGCAAAACGCATCAACTGTGGTACAATTTCACTTTTTGACAAGATTTCTGGTATTGGAAAATTTATGTCGAATCGTGCTCTCCTTGATTATGGTATCAGCGTTAAATAGGTTAAGAGTCAGGAAAACCTAATAAATGTTACTTACACCTGTTAAAATGGCAGTGCATTCAATGCCAAATGCAACAGATTGACACACTTAACCACTTTCTTTCAATCCTTTGCTTTTCAGGGATGAGGACAACATTCCCATTTAGGGCAAGGCAGTACAAAGACCCATATAGGCAAGAAAAAAAAAGTGCAGAGAACATTAAAATAACACGTTTCCTACATTTCATTACTGTCCTAAAACACAGCCATGCCATCAAACATCTTCTATGTTTTCTAATAACACTAACCATAACCCTAGCTCAGGGTTTGGGTAGTTAGGGTTAGAGTTCAGATTTTCTTCACTGCAACCTAACACTCATTTAAGCAGAAAATATAACTCAGGGCATCAAAATATTAGTCTGAAAAGACTTTGCAGCCTTGCCACACCAAGCAAAATGCATCAACTGTGGTACAATTTCACTTTTTGACAAGATTTCTGGTATTGGAAAATTTGTGTCGAGTCGTGCTCTCCATGAGATTGGTATCAGCGTTAAATAGGTTAAGAGTCAGGAAAACCCAATAAATGTTACCTACACCTGTTAAAATGGCAGTGCATTCAATGCCAAATGCAACAGATTGACACGTTTAACCACTTTCTTTCAATCCTTTGCTTTTCAGGGATTTGGACAACATTCCCATTTAGGGCAAAGCAGTACATTGACCCATATAGGCAAGAAAAAAAAAGTGCAGAGAACATTAAAATAACACGTTTCCTAAATTTCACTTCTGTCCTAAAACACAGCCATGCCATCAAACATCTTCTATGTTTTCTAATAACACTAACCCTAACCCTAGCTCAGGGTTTGGGTAGTTAGGGTTAGAGTTCAGATTTTCTTCACTGCAACCTAACACTCATTTAAGCAGAAAATATAACTCAGGGCATCAAAATATTAGTCTGAAAAGACTTTGCAGCCTTGCCACACTAAGCAAAATGCATCAACTGTGGTACAACTTCGTTTTTTGACAAGATTTCTGGTATTGGAAAATTTGTGTCGAATCGTGCTCTCCATGAGATTGGTATCAGCGTTAAATAGGTTAAGAGTCAGGAAAACCCAATAAATGTTACCTACACCTGTTAAAATGGCAGTGCATTCAATGCCAAATGCAACAGATTGACACATTTAACCACTTTCTTTCAATCCTTTGCTTTTCAGGGATTTGGACAACATTCCCATTTAGGGCAAAGCAGTACATTGACCCATATAGGCAAAAAAAAAAAAAAAAAGTGCAGAGAACATTAAAATAACACGTTTCCTAAATTTCACTTCTGTCCTAAAACACAGCCATGCCATCAAACATCTTCTATGTTTTCTAATAACACTAACCCTAACCCTAGCTCAGGGTTTGGGTAGTTAGGGTTAGAGTTCAGATTTTCTTCACTGCAACCTAACACTCATTTAAGCAGAAAATATAACTCAGGGCATCAAAATATTAGTCTGAAAAGACTTTGCAGCCTTGCCACACCAAGCAAAACGCATCAACTGTGGTACAATTTCACTTTTTGACAAGATTTCTGGTATTGGAAAATTTGTGTCGAATCGTCCTCTCCTTGATTATGGTATCAGCGTTAAAAAGGTTAAGAGTCAGGAAAACCTAATAAATGTTACTTACACCTGTTAAAATGGCAGTGCATTCAATGCTAAATGCAACAGATTGACACATTTAACCACTTTCTTTCAATCATTTGCTTTTCAGGGATTTGGACAACATTCCCATTTAGGGCAAGGCAGTACATAGACCCATATAGGCAAGAAAAAAAAAGTGCAGAGAACATTAAAATAACACGTTTCCAACATTTCATTACTGTCCTAAAACACAGCCATGCCATCAAACATCTTCTATGTTTTCTAATAACACTAACCCTAACCCTAGCTCAGGGTTTGGGTAGTTAGGGTTAGGGTTCAGATTTTCTTCACTGCAATCTAACACTCATTTAAGCAGAAAATATAACTCAGGGCATCAACATATTAGTCTGAAAAGACTTTGCAGCCTTGCCACACCAAGCAAAACGCATCAACTGTGGTACAATTTCACTTTTTGCCAAGATTTCTGGTATTGGAAAATTTGTGTCGAATCGTGCTCTCCTTGATTATGGTATCAGCGTTAAATAGGTTAAGAGTCAGGAAAACCCAATAAATGTTACCTACACCTGTTAAAATGGCAGTGCATTCAATGCCAAATGCAACAGATTGACACACTTAACCACTTTCTTTCAATCCTTTGCTTTTCAGGGATGAGGACAACATTCCCATTTAGGGCAAAGCAGTACATAGACCCATATAGGCAAGAAAAAAAAGTGCAGAGAACATTAAAATAACACGTTTCCTAAATTTCACTTCTGTCCTAAAACACAGCTATGCCATCAAACATCTTCTATGTTTTCTAATAACACTAACCCTAACCCTAGCTCAGGGTTTGGGTAGTTAGGGTTAGGGTTCACATTTTCTTCACTGCAACCTAACACTCATTTAAGCAGAAAATATAACTCAGTGCATCAAAATATTAGTCTGAAAAGACTTTGCAGCCTTGCCACACCAAGCAAAACGCATCAACTGTGGTACAATTTCACTTTTTGACAAGATTTCTGGTATTGGAAAATTTGTGTCGAAATCGTGCTCTCCTTGATTATGGTATCAGCGTTAAATAGGTTAAGAGTCAGGAAAACCCAATAAATGTTACTTACACCTGTTAAAATGGCAGTGCATTCAATGCCAAATGCAACAGATTGACACACTTAACCACTTTCTTTCAATCCTTTGCTTTTCAGGGATTTGGACAACATTCCCATTTAGGGCAAAGCAGTACATAGACCCATATAGGAAAGAAAAAAAAAGTGCAGAGAACATTAAAATAACACGTTTCCTAAATTTCACTTCTGTCCTAAAACACAGCCATGCCATCAAACATCTTCTATGTTTTCTAATAACACTAAACCTAACCCTAGCTCAGGGTTTGGGTAGTTAGGGTTAGGGTTCACATTTTCTTCACTGCAATCTAACACTCATTTAAGCAGAAAATATAACTCAGGGCATCAAGATATTAGTCTGAAAAGACATTGCAGCCTTGCCACACCAAGCAAAAGGCATCAACTGTGGTACAATTTCACTTCTTGACAAGATTTCTGGTATTGGAAAATTTGTGTCGAATCGTGCTCTCCTTGATTATGGTATCAGCGTTAAATAGGTTAAGAGTCAGGAAAACCTAATAAATGTTACTTACACCTGTTAAAATGGCAGTGCATTCAATGCCAAATGCAACAGATTGACACATTTAACCACTTTCTTTCAATCCTTTGCTTTTCAGGGATTTGGACAACATTCCCATTTAGGGCAAGGCAGTACTTTGACCCATATAGGCAAGAAAAAAAAAGTGCAGAGAACATTAAAATAACACGTTTCCTAAATTTCACTTCTGTCCTAAAACACAGCTATGCCATCAAACATCTTCTATGTTTTCTAATAACACTAACCCTAACCCTAGCTCAGGGTTTGGGTAGTTAGGGTTAGGGTTCAGATTTTCTTCACTGCAACCTAACACTCATTTAAGCAGAAAATATAACTCAGTGCATCAAAATATTAGTCTGAAAAGACTTTGCAGCCTTGCCACACCAAGCAAAACGCATCAACTGTGGTACAATTTCACTTTTTGACAAGATTTCTGGTATTGGAAAATTTGTGTCGAATCGTGCTCTCCTTGATTATGGTATCAGCGTTAAATAGGTTAAGAGTTAGGAAAACCCAATAAATGTTACTTACACCTGTTAAAATGGCAGTGCATTCAATGCCAAATGCAACAGATTGACACACTTAACCACTTTCTTTCAATCCTTTGCTTTTCAGGGATTTGGACAACATTCCCATTTAGGGCAAAGCAGTACATAGACCCATATAGGAAAGAAAAAAAAAGTGCAGAGAACATTAAAATAACACGTTTCCTAAATTTCACTTCTGTCCTAAAACACAGCCATGCCATCAAACATCTTCTATGTTTTCTAATAACACTAAACCTAACCCTAGCTCAGGGTTTGGGTAGTTAGGGGTAGGGTTCACATTTTCTTCACTGCAATCTAACACTCATTTAAGCAGAAAATATAACTCAGTGCATCAAAATATTAGTCTGAAAAGATTTTGCAGCCTTGCCACACCAAGCAAAACGCATCAACTGTGGTACAAGTCCACTTTTTGACAAGATTTCTGGTATTGGAAAATTTGTGTCGAATCGTGCTCTCCTTGATTATGGTATCAGCGTTAAATAGGTTAAGAGTCAGGAAAGCCTAATAAATGTTACTTACACCTGTTAAAATGGCAGTGCATTCAATGCCAAATGCAACAGATTGACACACTTAACCACTTTCTTTCAATCCTTTGCTTTTCAGGGATGAGGACAACATTCCCATTTAGGGCAAAGCAGTACATAGACCCATATAGGCAAGAAAAAAAGTGCAGAGAACATTAAAATAACACGTTTCCTAAATTTCACTTCTGTCCTAAAACAGAGCCATGCCATCAAACATCTTCTATGTTTTCTAATAACACTAACCCTAACCCTAGCTCAGGGTTTGGGTAGTTATGGTTAGGGTTCAGATTTTCTTCACTGCAATCTAACACTCATTTAAGCAGAAAATATAACTCAGGGCATCAAAATATTAGTCTGAAAAGACTTTGCAGCCTTGCCACACCAAGCAAAACGCATCAACTGTGGTACAATTTCACTTTTTGACAAGATTTCTGGTATTGGAAAATTTGTGTCGAGTCGTGCTCTCCTTGATTATGGTATCAGCGTTAAATAGGTTAAGAGTCAGGAAAACCTAATAAATGTTACTTACACCTTTTAAAATGGCAGTGCCTTCAATGCCAAATGCAACAGATTGACACATTTAACCACTTTCTTTCAATCCTTTGCTTTTCAGGGATTTGGACAACATTCCCATTTAGGGCAAGGCAGTACAAAGACCCATATAGGCAAGAAAAAAAAAGTGCAGAGAACATTAAAATAACACGTTTCCTAAATTTCACTTCTGTCCTAAAACACAGCCATGCCATCAAACATCTTCTATGTTTTCTAATAACACTAACCCTAACCCTAGCTCAGGGTTTGGGTAGTTATGGTTAGGGTTCAGATTTTCTTCACTGCAATCTAACACTCATTTAAGCAGAAAATATAACTCAGGGCATCAAAATATTAGTCTGAAAAGACTTTGCAGCCTTGCCACACCAAGCAAAACGCATCAACTGTGGTACAATTTCACTTTTTGACAAGATTTCTGGTATTGGAAAATTTGTGTCGAGTCGTGCTCTCCTTGATTATGGTATCAGCGTTAAATAGGTTAAGAGTCAGGAAAACCTAATAAATGTTACTTACACCTGTTAAAATGGCAGTGCCTTCAATGCCAAATGCAACAGATTGACACATTTAACCACTTTCTTTCAATCCTTTGCTTTTCAGGGATTTGTACAACATTCCCATTTAGGGCAAGGCAGTACATAGACCCATATAGGCAAGAAAAAAAAAGTGCAGAGAACATTAAAATAACACGTTTCCTAAATTTCACTTCTGTCCTAAAACACAGCCATGCCATCAAACATCTTCTATGTTTTCTAATAACACTAACCCTAACCCTAGCTCAGGGTTTGCGTAGTTAGGGTTAGGGTTCAGATTTTCTTCACTGCAATCTAACACTCATTTAAGCAGAAAATATAACTCAGGGCATCAAAATATTAGTCTGAAAAGACTTTGCAGCCTTGCCACACCAAGCAAAATGCATCAACTGTGGTACAATTTCACTTTTTGACAAGATTTCTGGTATTGGAAAATTTGTGTCGAGTCGTGCTCTCCTTGATTATGGTATCAGCGTTAAATAGGTTAAGAGTCAGGAAAACCTAATAAATGTTACTTACACCTGTTAAAATGGCAGTGCATTCAATGCCAAATGAAACAGATTGACACACTTAACCACTTTCTTTCAATCCTTTGCTTTTCAGGGATGAGGACAACATTCCCATTTAGGGCAAAGCAGTACATGGACCCATATAGGCAAGAAAAAAAAAGTGCAGAGAACATTAAAATAACACGTTTCCTAAATTTCACTTCTGTCCTAAAACACAGCCATGCCATCAAACATCTTCTATGTTTTCTAATAACACTAACCCTAACCCTAGCTCAGGGTTTGGGTAGTTAGGGTTAGGGTTCAGATTTTCTTCACTGCAACCTAACACTCATTTAAGCAGAATATATACAGTGCCTTGCGAAAGTATTCGGCCACTTGAGCTTTTCAACCTTTTGCCACATTTCAGGCTTCAAACATAAAGATATAAATTTTTTATTTTATGTGAAGAATCACCAACAAGTGGGACACAATTGTGAAGTGGAACGAAATCTATTGGATTTTTGAAACTTTTTTAACTAATAAAAAAATGAAAAGTGGGGCGTGCAAAATTATTCGGCCCCCTTGCGTTAATACTTTGTAGAGCCACCTTTTGCTGCGATTACAGCTGCAAGTCGCTTGGGGTATGTCTCTATCAGTTTTGCACATCGAGAGACTGAAATTCTTGCCCATTCTTCCTTGCAAAACAGCTCGAGCTCAGTGAGGTTGGATGGAGAGAGTTTGTGAACAGCAGTTTTCAGCTCTTTCCACAGATTCTCGATTGGATTCAGGTCTGGACTTTGACTTGGCCATTCAAACACCTGGATACGTTTATTTGTGAACTGTTCCTTTGTAGATTTTGCTGTATGTTTGGGATCATTGTCTTGTTGGAAGATAAATCTCCGTCCCAGTTTCAGGTCTTTTGCAGACTACAACAGGTTTTCATCCAGAATGGTCCTGTATTTGGCTGCATCCATCTTCCCCTCAATTTTAACCATCTTCCCTGTCCCTGCTGAAGAAAAGCAGGCCCAAACCATGATGCTGCTGCCACCATGTTTGACAGTGGGGATGGTGTGTTGAGGGTGATGAGCTGTGTTGCTTTTACGCCAAACATATCGTTTTGCATTGTGGCCAAAAAGTTCGATTTTGGTTTCATCTGACCAGAGCACCTTCTTCCACATGTTTGGGGTGTCTCCCAGGTGGCTTGTGGCAAACTTTAGACGAGACTTTTTATGGATATCTTTGAGAAATGGCTTTCTTCTTGCCACTCTTCCATAAAGGCCAGATTTGTGCAGTGTAAGACTGATTGTTGTCCTATGGACAGACTCTCCCACCTCAGCTGTAGTTCTCTGCAGTTCATCCAGAGTGATCATGGGCCTCTTGGCTGCATCTCTGATCAGTCTTCTCCTTGTCTGAGCTGAAAGTTTAGAGGGACGGCCAGGTCTTGGTAGATTTGCAGTGGTCTGATACTCCTTCCATTTCAAGATGATCGCTTGCACAGTGCTCCTTGGGATGTTTGAAGCTTGGGAAATCTTTTTGTATCCAAATCTGGCTTTAAACTTCTCCACAACAGTATTACGGACCTGCCTGGTGTGTTCCTTGGTCTTCATGATGCTCTCTGCGCTTTCAACAGAACCTTGAGACTATCACAGAGCAGGTGCATTTATACAGAGACTTGATTACACACAGGTGGATTCTATTTATCACCATCAGTCATTTAGGACAACATTGGATCATTCAGAGATCCTCGCTGAACTTCTGGAGTGAGTTTGCTGCACTGAAAGTAAAGGGGCCGAATAATTTTGCACGCCCCACTTTTCATTTTTTTATTAGTTAAAAAAGTTTCAAAAATCCAATAGATTTCGTTCCACTTCACAATTGTGTCCCACTTGTTGGTGATTCTTCACATAAAATAAAAAATTTATATCTTTATGTTTGAAGCCTGAAATGTGGCAAAAGGTTGAAAAGTTCAAGGGGGCCGAATACTTTCGCAAGGCACTGTAACTCAGGGCATCAAAATATTAGTCTGAAAAGACTTTGCAGCCTTGCCACACCAAACAAAATGCATCATTTGTGGTACAATTTCACTTCTTGACAAGATTTCTGGTATTGGAAAATTTTAGTCGAATCGTGCTCTCCTTGATTATGGTATCAGCGTTAAATAGGTTAAGAGTCAGGAAAACCTAATAAATGTTACTTACACCTGTTAAAATGGCAGTGCATTCAATGCCAAATGCAACAGATTGACACATTTAACCACTTTCTTTCAATCCTTTGCTTTTCAGGGATTTGGACAACATTCCCATTTAGGGCAAGGCAGTACATAGACCCATATAGGCAAGAAAAAAAAAGTGCAGAGAACATTAAAATAACACGTTTCCTAAATTTCACTTCTGTCCTAAAACACAGCCATGCCATCAAACATCTTCTATGTTTTCTAATAACACTAACCCTAACCCTAGCTCCGGGTTTGCGTAGTTAGGGTTAGGGTTCAGATTTTCTTCACTGCAACCTAACACTCATTTAAGCAGAAAATATAACTCAGGGCATCAAAATATTAGTCTGAAAAGACTTTGCAGCCTTGCCACACCAAGCAAAATGCATCAACTGTGGTACAATTTCACTTTTTGACAAGATTTCTGGTATTGGAAAATTTGTGTCGAATCGTGCTCTCCTTGATTATGGTATCAGCGTTAAATAGGTTAAGAGTCAGGAAAACCTAATAAATGTTACTTACACCTGTTAAAATGGCAGTGCATTCAATGCCAAATGCAACAGATTGACACACTTAACCACTTTCTTTCAATCCTTTGCTTTTCAGGGATGAGGACAACATTCCCATTTAGGGCAAAGCAGTACATAGACCCATATAGGCAAGAAAAAAAAAGTGCAGAGAACATTAAAATAACACGTTTCCTAAATTTCACTTCTGTCCTAAAACACAGCCATGCCATCAAACATCTTCTATGTTTTCTAATAACACTAACCCTAACCCTAGCTCAGGGTTTGGGTAGTTAGGGTTAGGGTTCAGATTTTCTTCACTGCAACCTAACACTCATTTAAGCAGAAGATATAACTCAGGGCATCAAAATATTAGTCTGAAAAGACTTTGCAGCCTTGCCACACCAAGCAAAATGCATCAACTGTGGTACAATTTCACTTTTTGACAAGATTTCTGGTATTGGAAAATTGGTGTCAAATCGTGCTCTCCTTGATTATGGTATCAGCGTTAAATAGGTTAAGAGTCAGGTAAACCTAATAAATGTTACTTACACCTGTTAAAATGGCAGTGCATTCAATGCCAAATGCAACAGATTGACACATTTAACCACTTTCTTTCAATCCTTTGCTTTTCAGGGATGTGGACAACATTCCCATTTAGGGCAAGGCAGTACATAGACCCATATAGGCAAGAAAAAAAAGTGCAGAGAACATTAAAATAACACGTTTCCTAAATTTCACTTCTGTCCTAAAACACAGCCATGCCATCAAACATCTTCTATGTTTTCTAATAACACTAACCGTAACCCTAGCTCAGGGTTTGGGTAGTTAGGGTTAGAGTTCAGATTTTCTTCACTGCAACCTAACACTCATTTAAGCAGAAAATATAACTCAGGGCATCAAAATATTAGTCTGAAAAGACTTTGCAGCCTTGCCACACCAAGCAAAACGCATCAACTGTGGTACAATTTCACTTTTTGACAAGATTTCTGGTATTGGAAAATTTGTGTCGAATCGTGCTCTCCTTGATTATGGTATCAGCGTTAAATAGGTTAAGAGTCAGGAAAACCTAATAAATGTTACTTACACCTGTTAAAATGGCAGTGCATTCAATGCCAAATGCAACAGATTGACACACTTAACCACTTTCTTTCAATCCTTTGCTTTTCAGGGATGAGGACAACATTCCCATTTAGGGCAAAGCAGTACATAGACCCATATAGGCAAGAAAAAAAAAGTGCAGAGAACATTAAAATAACACGTTTCCTACATTTCATTACTGTCCTAAAACACAGCCATGCCATCAAACATCTTCTATGTTTTCTAATAACACTAAACCTAACCCTAGCTCAGGGTTTGGGTAGTTAGGGTTAGAGTTCAGATTTTCTTCACTGCAACCTAACACTCATTTAAGCAGAAAATATAACTCAGGGCATCAAAATATTAGTCTGAAAAGACTTTGCAGCCTTGCCACACCAAGCAAAATGCATCAACTGTGGTACAACTTCGTTTTCTTGACAAGATTTCTGGTATTGGAAAATTGGTGTCGAATCGTGCTCTCCATGAGATTGGTATCAGCGTTAAATAGGTTAAGAGTCAGGAAAACCCAATAAATGTTACCTACACCTGTTAAAATGGCAGTGCATTCAATGCCAAATGCAACAGATTGACACACTTAACCACTTTTTTTCAATCCTTTGCTTTTCAGGGATTTGGACAACATTCCCATTTAGGGCAAAGCAGTACATAGACCCATATAGGCAAGAAAAAAAAGTGCAGAGAACATTAAAATAACACGTTTCCTAAATTTCACTTCTGTCCTAAAACACAGCCATGCCATCAAACATCTTCTATGTTTTCTAATAACACTAACCCTAACCCTAGCTCAGGGTTTGGGTAGTTAGGTTTAGGGTTCAGATTTTCTTCACTGCAACCTAACACTCATTTAAGCAGAAAATATAACTCAGGGCATCAAAATATTAGTCTGAAAAGACTTTGCAGCCTTGCCACACCAAGCAAAATGCATCAACTGTGGTACAACTTCGTTTTCTTGACAAGATTTCTGGTATTGGAAAATTGGTGTCGAATCGTGCTCTCCATGAGATTGGTATCAGCGTTAAATAGGTTAAGAGTCAGGAAAACCCAATAAATGTTACCTACACCTGTTAAAATGGCAGTGCATTCAATGCCAAATGCAACAGATTGACACACTTAACCACTTTTTTTCAATCCTTTGCTTTTCAGGGATTTGGACAACATTCCCATTTAGGGCAAAGCAGTACATAGACCCATATAGGCAAGAAAAAAAAAGTGCAGAGAACATTAAAATAACACGTTTCCTAAATTTCACTTCTGTCCTAAAACACAGCCATGCCATCAAACATCTTCTATGTTTTCTAATAACACTAACCCTAACCCTAGCTCAGGGTTTGGGTAGTTAGGGTTAGGGTTCAGATTTTCTTCACTGCAACCTAACACTCATTTAAGCAGAAAATATAACTCAGGGCATCAAAATATTAGTCTGAAAAGACTTTGCAGCCTTGCCACACCAAGCAAAATGCATCAACTGTGGTACAATTTCACTTTTTGACAAGATTTCTGGTATTGGAAAATTGGTGTCGAATCGTGCTCTCCTTGATTATGGTATCAGCGTTAAATAGGTTAAGAGTCAGGAAAACCTAATAAATGTTACTTACACCTGTTAAAATGGCAGTGCATTCAATGCCAAATGCAACAGATTGACACATTTAACCACTTTCTTTCAATCCTTTGCTTTTCAGGGATGAGGACAACACTCCCATTTAGGGCAAAGCAGTACATAGACCCATATAGGCAAAAAAAAAAGTGCAGAGAACATTAAAATAAAACGTTTCCTAAATTTCACTTCTGTCCTAAAACACAGCCATGCCATCAAACATCTTCTATGTTTTCTATTAACACTAAACCTAACCCTAGCTCAGGGTTTGGGTACTTAGGGTTAGGGTTCAGATTTTCTTCACTGCAACCTAACACTCATTTAAGCAGAAAATATAACTCAGGGCATCAAAATATTAGTCTGAAAAGACTTTGCAGCCTTGCCACACCAAGCAAAATGCATCAACTGTGGTACAACTTCGTTTTTTGACAAGATTTCTGGTATTGGAAAATTGGTGTCGAATCGTGCTCTCCATGAGATTGGTATCAGCGTTAAATAGGTTAAGAGTCAGGAAAAACTAATAAATGTTACTTACACCTGTTAAAATGGCAGTGCATTCAATGCCAAATGCAACAGATTGACACATTTAACCACTTTCTTTCAATCCTTTGCTTTTCAGGGATTTGGACAACATTCCCATTTAGGGCAAGGCAGTACATAGACCCATATAGGCAAGAAAAAAAAGTGCAGAGAACATTAAAATAACACGTTTCCTAAATTTCACTTCTGTCCTAAAACACAGCCATGCCATCAAACATCTTCTATGTTTTCTAATAACACTAACCCTAACCCTAGCTCAGGGTTTGGGTAGTTAGGTTTAGGGTTCAGATTTTCTTCACTGCAACCTAACACTCATTTAAGCAGAAAATATAACTCAGGGCATCAAAATATTAGTCTGAAAAGACTTTGCAGCCTTGCCACACCAAGCAAAATGCATCAACTGTGGTACAACTTCGTTTTCTTGACAAGATTTCTGGTATTGGAAAATTGGTGTCGAATCGTGCTCTCCATGAGATTGGTATCAGCGTTAAATAGGTTAAGAGTCAGGAAAACCCAATAAATGTTACCTACACCTGTTAAAATGGCAGTGCATTCAATGCCAAATGCAACAGATTGACACACTTAACCACTTTTTTTCAATCCTTTGCTTTTCAGGGATTTGGACAACATTCCCATTTAGGGCAAAGCAGTACATAGACCCATATAGGCAAGAAAAAAAAAGTGCAGAGAACATTAAAATAACACGTTTCCTAAATTTCACTTCTGTCCTAAAACACAGCCATGCCATCAAACATCTTCTATGTTTTCTAATAACACTAACCCTAACCCTAGCTCAGGGTTTGGGTAGTTAGGGTTAGGGTTCAGATTTTCTTCACTGCAACCTAACACTCATTTAAGCAGAAAATATAACTCAGGGCATCAAAATATTAGTCTGAAAAGACTTTGCAGCCTTGCCACACCAAGCAAAATGCATCAACTGTGGTACAATTTCACTTTTTGACAAGATTTCTGGTATTGGAAAATTTGTGTCGAATCGTGCTCTCCTTGATTATGGTATCAGCGTTAAATAGGTTAAGAGTCAGGAAAACCTAATAAATGTTACTTACACCTGTTAAAATGGCAGTGCATTCAATGCCAAATGCAACAGATTGACACATTTAACCACTTTCTTTCAATCCTTTGCTTTTCAGGGATGAGGACAACACTCCCATTTAGGGCAAAGCAGTACATAGACCCATATAGGCAAAAAAAAAAGTGCAGAGAACATTAAAATAAAACGTTTCCTAAATTTCACTTCTGTCCTAAAACACAGCCATGCCATCAAACATCTTCTATGTTTTCTATTAACACTAAACCTAACCCTAGCTCAGGGTTTGGGTACTTAGGGTTAGGGTTCAGATTTTCTTCACTGCAACCTAACACTCATTTAAGCAGAAAATATAACTCAGGGCATCAAAATATTAGTCTAAAGACTTTGCAGCCTTGCCACACCAAGCAAAATGCATCAACTGTGGTACATCTTCGTTTTTTGACAAGATTTGTGGTATTGGAAAATTGGTGTCGAATCGTGCTCTCCATGAGATTGGTATCAGCGTTAAATAGGTTAAGAGTCAGGAAAAACTAATAAATGTTACTTACACCTGTTAAAATGGCAGTGCATTCAATGCCAAATGCAACAGATTGACACATTTAACCACTTTCTTTCAATCCTTTGCTTTTCAGGGATTTGGACAACATTCCCATTTAGGGCAAGGCAGTACATAGACCCATATAGGCAAGAAAAACAAAGTGCAGAGAACATTAAAATAACACGTTTCCTAAATTTCACTTCTGTCCTAAAACACAGCCATGCCATCAAAAATCTTCTATGTTTTCTAATAACACTAAACCTAACCCTAGCTCAGGGTTTGGGTAGTTAGGGTTAGGGTTCACATTTTCTTCACTGCAACCTAACACACATTATAGCAGAAAATATAACTCAGGGCATCAAAATATTAGTCTGAAAAGACTTTGCAGCCTTGCCACACCAAGCAAAATGCATCAACTGTGGTACAACTTCATTTTTTGACAAGATTTCTGGTATTGGAAAATTTGTGTCGAATCGTGCTCTCCATGAGATTGGTATCAGCGTTAAATAGGTTAAGAGTCAGGAAAACCCAATAAATGTTACCTACACCTGTTAAAATGGCAGTGCATTCAATGCCAAATGCAACAGATTGACACATTTAACCACTTTCTTTCAATCCTTTGCTTTTCAGGGATGAGGACAACATTCCCATTTAGGGCAAGGCAGTACATAGACCCATATAGGCAAGAAAAAAAAGTACAGAGAACATTAAAATAACACGTTTCCTAAATTTCACTTCTGTCCCTAAACACAGCCATGCCATCAAACATCTTCTATGTTTTCTAATAACACTAACCCTAACCCTAGCTCAGGGTTTGGGTAGTTAGGGTTAGGGTTCAGATTTTCTTCACTGCAACCTAACACTCATTTAAGCAGAAAATATAACTCAGGGCATCAAAATATTAGTCTGAAAAGACTTTGCAGCCTTGCCACACCAAGCAAAACGCATCAACTGTGGTACAATTTCACTTTTTGACAAGATTTCTGGTATTGGAAAATTTGTGTCGAATCGTGCTCTCCTTGATTATGGTATCAGCGTTAAATAGGTTAAGAGTCAGGAAAACCCAATAAATGTTACCTACACCTGTTAAAATGGCAGTGCATTCAATGCCAAATGCAACAGATTGACACACTTAACCACTTTCTTTCAATCCTTTGCTTTTCAGGGATGAGGACAACATTCCCATTTAGGGCAAAGCAGTACATAGACCCATATAGGTAAGAAAAACAAAGTGCAGAGAACATTAAAATAACACGTTTCCTAAATTTCACTTCTGTCCTAAAACACAGCCATGCCATCAAACATCTTCTATGTTTTCTAATAACACTAACCCTAACCCTAGCTCAGGGTTTGGGTAGTTAGGGTTAGGGTTCAGATTTTCTTCACTGCAACCTAACACTCATTTAAGCAGAAAATATAACTCAGGGCATCAAAATATTAGTCTGAAAAGACTTTGCAGCCTTGCCACACCAAGCAAAATGCATCAACTGTGGTACAATTTCACTTTTTGACAAGATTTCTGGTATTGGAAAATTGGTGTCGAATCGTGCTCTCCTTGATTATGGTATCAGCGTTAAATAGGTTAAGAGTCAGGAAAACCTAATAAATGTTACTTACACCTGTTAAAATGGCAGTGCATTCAATGCCAAATGCAACAGATTGACACATTTAACCACTTTCTTTCAATCCTTTGCTTTTCAGGGATGAGGACAACACTCCCATTTAGGGCAAAGCAGTACATAGACCCATATAGGCAAAAAAAAAAGTGCAGAGAACATTAAAATAAAACGTTTCCTAAATTTCACTTCTGTCCTAAAACACAGCCATGCCATCAAACATCTTCTATGTTTTCTATTAACACTAAACCTAACCCTAGCTCAGGGTTTGGGTACTTAGGGTTAGGGTTCAGATTTTCTTCACTGCAACCTAACACTCATTTAAGCAGAAAATATAACTCAGGGCATCAAAATATTAGTCTGAAAAGACTTTGCAGCCTTGCCACACCAAGCAAAATGCATCAACTGTGGTACAACTTCGTTTTTTGACAAGATTTCTGGTATTGGAAAATTGGTGTCGAATCGTGCTCTCCATGAGATTGGTATCAGCGTTAAATAGGTTAAGAGTCAGGAAAAACTAATAAATGTTACTTACACCTGTTAAAATGGCAGTGCATTCAATGCCAAATGCAACAGATTGACACATTTAACCACTTTCTTTCAATCCTTTGCTTTTCAGGGATTTGGACAACATTCCCATTTAGGGCAAGGCAGTACATAGACCCATATAGGCAAGAAAAAAAAGTGCAGAGAACATTAAAATAACACGTTTCCTAAATTTCACTTCTGTCCTAAAACACAGCCATGCCATCAAACATCTTCTATGTTTTCTAATAACACTAACCCTAACCCTAGCTCAGGGTTTGGGTAGTTAGGTTTAGGGTTCAGATTTTCTTCACTGCAACCTAACACTCATTTAAGCAGAAAATATAACTCAGGGCATCAAAATATTAGTCTGAAAAGACTTTGCAGCCTTGCCACACCAAGCAAAATGCATCAACTGTGGTACAACTTCGTTTTCTTGACAAGATTTCTGGTATTGGAAAATTGGTGTCGAATCGTGCTCTCCATGAGATTGGTATCAGCGTTAAATAGGTTAAGAGTCAGGAAAACCCAATAAATGTTACCTACACCTGTTAAAATGGCAGTGCATTCAATGCCAAATGCAACAGATTGACACACTTAACCACTTTTTTTCAATCCTTTGCTTTTCAGGGATTTGGACAACATTCCCATTTAGGGCAAAGCAGTACATAGACCCATATAGGCAAGAAAAAAAAAGTGCAGAGAACATTAAAATAACACGTTTCCTAAATTTCACTTCTGTCCTAAAACACAGCCATGCCATCAAACATCTTCTATGTTTTCTAATAACACTAACCCTAACCCTAGCTCAGGGTTTGGGTAGTTAGGGTTAGGGTTCAGATTTTCTTCACTGCAACCTAACACTCATTTAAGCAGAAAATATAACTCAGGGCATCAAAATATTAGTCTGAAAAGACTTTGCAGCCTTGCCACACCAAGCAAAATGCATCAACTGTGGTACAATTTCACTTTTTGACAAGATTTCTGGTATTGGAAAATTTGTGTCGAATCGTGCTCTCCTTGATTATGGTATCAGCGTTAAATAGGTTAAGAGTCAGGAAAACCTAATAAATGTTACTTACACCTGTTAAAATGGCAGTGCATTCAATGCCAAATGCAACAGATTGACACATTTAACCACTTTCTTTCAATCCTTTGCTTTTCAGGGATGAGGACAACACTCCCATTTAGGGCAAAGCAGTACATAGACCCATATAGGCAAAAAAAAAAGTGCAGAGAACATTAAAATAAAACGTTTCCTAAATTTCACTTCTGTCCTAAAACACAGCCATGCCATCAAACATCTTCTATGTTTTCTATTAACACTAAACCTAACCCTAGCTCAGGGTTTGGGTACTTAGGGTTAGGGTTCAGATTTTCTTCACTGCAACCTAACACTCATTTAAGCAGAAAATATAACTCAGGGCATCAAAATATTAGTCTGAAAAGACTTTGCAGCCTTGCCACACCAAGCAAAATGCATCAACTGTGGTACAACTTCATTTTTTGACAAGATTTGTGGTATTGGAAAATTGGTGTCGAATCGTGCTCTCCATGAGATTGGTATCAGCGTTAAATAGGTTAAGAGTCAGGAAAACCCAATAAATGTTACCTACACCTGTTAAAATGGCAGTGCATTCAATGCCAAATGCAACAGATTGACACATTTAACCACTTTCTTTCAATCCTTTGCTTTTCAGGGATGAGGACAACATTCCCATTTAGGGCAAGGCAGTACATAGACCCATATAGGCAAGAAAAAAAAGTACAGAGAACATTAAAATAACACGTTTCCTAAATTTCACTTCTGTCCCTAAACACAGCCATGCCATCAAACATCTTCTATGTTTTCTAATAACACTAACCCTAACCCTAGCTCAGGGTTTGGGTAGTTAGGGTTAGGGTTCAGATTTTCTTCACTGCAACCTAACACTCATTTAAGCAGAAAATATAACTCAGGGCATCAAAATATTAGTCTGAAAAGACTTTGCAGCCTTGCCACACCAAGCAAAACGCATCAACTGTGGTACAATTTCACTTTTTGACAAGATTTCTGGTATTGGAAAATTTGTGTCGAATCGTGCTCTCCTTGATTATGGTATCAGCGTTAAATAGGTTAAGAGTCAGGAAAACCCAATAAATGTTACCTACACCTGTTAAAATGGCAGTGCATTCAATGCCAAATGCAACAGATTGACACACTTAACCACTTTCTTTCAATCCTTTGCTTTTCAGGGATGAGGACAACATTCCCATTTAGGGCAAAGCAGTACATAGACCCATATAGGTAAGAAAAACAAAGTGCAGAGAACATTAAAATAACACGTTTCCTAAATTTCACTTCTGTCCTAAAACACAGCCATGCCATCAAACATCTTCTATGTTTTCTAATAACACTAAACCTAACCCTAGCTCAGGGTTTGGGTAGTTAGGGTTAGGGTTCACATTTTCTTCACTGCAACCTAACACACATTATAGCAGAAAATATAACTCAGGGCATCAAAATATTAGTCTGAAAAGACTTTGCAGCCTTGCCACACCAAGCAAAACGCATCAACTGTGGTACAATTTCACTTTTTGACAAGATTTCTGGTATTGGAAAATTTGTGTCGAATCGTGCTCTCCTTGATTATGGTATCAGCGTTAAATAGGTTAAGAGTCAGGAAAACCTAATAAATGTTACTTACACCTGTTAAAATGGCAGTGCATTCAATGCCAAATGCAACAGATTGACACATTTAACCACTTTCTTTCAATCCTTTGCTTTTCAGGGATGAGGACAACATTCCCATTTAGGGCAAGGCAGTACATAGACCCATATAGGCAAGAAAAAAAAGTGCAGAGAACATTAAAATAACACGTTTCCTAAATTTCACTCCTGTCCCTAAACACAGCCATGCCATCAAACATCTTCTATGTTTTCTAATAACACTAACCCTAACCCTAGCTCAGGGTTTGGGTAGTTAGGGTTAGGGTTCAGATTTTCTTCACTGCAACCTAACACTCATTTAAGCAGAAAATATAACTCAGGGCATCAAAATATTAGTCTGAAAAGACTTTGCAGCCTTGCCACACCAAGCAAAACGCATCAACTGTGGTAAAATTTCACTTTTTGACAAGATTTCTGGTATTGGAAAAATTGTGTCGAATCGTGCTCTCCTTGATTATGGTATCAGCGTTAAATAGGTTAAGAGTCAGGAAAACCCAATAAATGTTACCTACACCTGTTAAAATGGCAGTGCATTCAATGCCAAATGCAACAGATTGACACACTTAACCACTTTCTTTCAATCCTTTGCTTTTCAGGGATGAGGACAACATTCCCATTTAGGGCAAAGCAGTACATAGACCCATATAGGTAAGAAAAACAAAGTGCAGAGAACATTAAAATAACACGTTTCCTAAATTTCACTTCTGTCCTAAAACACAGCCATGCCATCAAACATCTTCTATGTTTTCTAATAACACTAAACCTAACCCTAGCTCAGGGTTTGGGTAGTTAGGGTTAGGGTTCACATTTTCTTCACTGCAACCTAACACACATTATAGCAGAAAATATAACTCAGGGCATCAAAATATTAGTCTGAAAAGACTTTGCAGCCTTGCCACACCAAGCAAAATGCATCAACTGTGGTACAACTTCATTTTTTGACAAGATTTCTGGTATTGGAAAATTTGTGTCGAATCGTGCTCTCCTTGATTATGGTATCAGGGTTAAATAGGTTAAGAGTCAGGAAAACCCAATAAATGTTACCTACACCTGTTAAAATGGCAGTGCATTCAATGCCAAATGCAACAGATTGACACATTTAACCACTTTCTTTCAATCCTTTGCTTTTCAGGGATGTGGACAACATTCCCATTTAGGGCAAGGCAGTACATAGACCCATATAGGCAAGAAAAAAAAAGTGCAGAGAACATTAAAATATAACGTTTCCTAAATTTCACTTCTGTCCTAAAACACAGCCATGCCATCAAACATCTTCTATGTTTTCTAATAACACTAACCCTAACCCTAGCTCAGGGTTTGGGTAGTTAGGGTTAGGGTTCAGATTTTCTTCACTGCAACCTAACACTCATTTAAGCAGAAAATATAACTCAGGGCATCAAAATATTAGTCTGAAAAGACTTTGCAGCCTTGCCACACCAAGCAAAACGCATCAACTGTGGTACAATTTCACTTTTTGACAAGATTTCTGGTATTGGAAAATTTGTGTCGAATCGTGCTCTCCTTGATTATGGTATCAGCGTTAAATAGGTTAAGAGTCAGGAAAACCTAATAAATGTTACTTACACCTGTTAAAATGGCAGTGCATTCAATGCCAAATGCAACAGATTGACACATTTAACCACTTTCTTTCAATCCTTTGCTTTTCAGGGATGAGGACAACACTCCCATTTAGGGCAAAGCAGTACATAGACACATATAGGCAAAAAAAAAAGTGCAGAGAACATTAAAATAACACGTTTCCTAAATTTCACTTCTGTCCTAAAACACAGCCATGCCATCAAACATCTTCTATGTTTTCTATTAACACTAAACCTAACCCTAGCTCAGGGTTTGGGTAGTTAGGTTTAGGGTTCAGATTTTCTTCACTGCAACCTAACACTCATTTAAGCAGAAAATATAACTCAGGGCATCAAAATATTAGTCTGAAAAGACTTTGCAGCCTTGCCACACCAAGCAAAACGCATCAACTGTGGTACAATTTCACTTTTTGACAAGATTTCTGGTATTGGAAAATTTGTGTCGAATCGTGCTCTCCTTGATTATGGTATCAGCGTTAAATAGGTTAAGAGTCAGGAAAAACTAATAAATGTTACTTACACCTGTTAAAATGGCAGTGCATTCAATGCCAAATGCAACAGATTGACACACTTAACCACTTTCTTTCAATCCTTTGCTTTTCAGGGATTTGGACAACATTCCCATTTAGGGCAAGGCAGTACATAGACCCATATAGGCAAGAAAAAAAAGTGCAGAGAACATTAAAATAACACGTTTCCTACATTTCATTACTGTCCTAAAACACAGCCATGCCATCAAACATCTTCTATGTTTTCTAATAACACTAACCCTAACCCTAGCTCAGGGTTTGGGTAGTTAGGGTTAGGGTTCAGATTTTCTTCACTGCAACCTAACACTCATTTAAGCAGAAAATATAACTCAGGGCATCAAAATATTAGTCTGAAAAGACTTTGCAGCCTTGCCACACCAAGCAAAACGCATCAACTGTGGTACAATTTCACTTTTTGACAAGATTTCTGGTATTGGAAAATTTGTGTCGAATCGTGCTCTCCTTGATTATGGTATCAGCGTTAAATAGGTTAAGAGTCAGGAAAACCTAATAAATGTTACCTACACCTGTTAAAATGGCAGTGCATTCAATGCCAAATGCAACAGATTGACACATTTAACCACTTTCTTTCAATCCTTTGCTTTTCAGGGATTTGGACAACATTCCCATTTAGGGCAAGGCAGTACATAGACCCATATAGGCAAGAAAAAAAAAGTGCAGAGAACATTAAAATAAAACGTTTCCTACATTTCATTACTGTCCTAAAACACAGCCATGCCATCAAACATCTTCTATGTTTTATAATAACACTAAACCTAACCCTAGCTCAGGGTTTGGGTAGTTAGGGTTAGGGTTCAGATTTTCTTCACTGCAACCTAACACTCATTTAAGCAGAAAATATAACTCAGGGCATCAAAATATTAGTCTGAAAAGACTTTGCAGCCTTGCCACACCAAGCAAAACGCATCAACTGTGGTACAATTTCACTTTTTGACAAGATTTCTGGTATTGGAAAATTTGTGTCGAATCGTGCTCTCCTTGATTATGGTATCAGCGTTAAATAGGTTAAGAGTCAGGAAAACCTAATAAATGTTACTTACACCTGTTAAAATGGCAGTGCATTCAATGCCAAATGCAACAGATTGACACACTTAACCACTTTCTTTCAATCCTTTGCTTTTCAGGGATGAGGACAACATTCCCATTTAGGGCAAAGCAGTACATAGACCCATATAGGCAAGAAAAAAAAAGTGCAGAGAACATTAAAATAACACGTTTCCTAAATTTCACTTCTGTCCTAAAACACAGCCATGCCATCAAACATCTTCTATGTTTTCTAATAACACTAAACCTAACCCTAGCTCAGGGTTTGGGTAGTTAGGGTTAGGGTTCACATTTTCTTCACTGCAACCTAACACACATTATAGCAGAAAATATAACTCAGGGCATCAAAATATTAGTCTGAAAAGACTTTGCAGCCTTTCCACACCAAGCAAAATGCATCAACTGTGGTACAACTTCATTTTTTGACAAGATTTCTGGTATTGGAAGATTTGTGTCGAATCGTGCTCTCCATGAGATTGGTATCAGCGTTAAATAGGTTAAGAGTCAGGAAAACCCAATAAATGTTACCTACACCTGTTAAAATGGCAGTGCATTCAATGCCAAATGCAACAGATTGACACATTTAACCACTTTCTTTCAATCCTTTGCTTTTCAGGGATGAGGACAACATTCCCATTTAGGGCAAGGCAGTACATAGACCCATATAGGCAAGAAAAAAAAGTGCAGAGAACATTAAAATAACACGTTTCCTAAATTTCACTTCTGTCCTAAAACACAGCCATGCCATCAAACATCTTCTATGTTTTCTAATAACACTAACCCTAACCCTAGCTCAGGGTTTGGGTAGTTAGGGTTAGGGTTCAGATTTTCTTCACTGCAACCTAACACTCATTTAAGCAGAAAATATAACTCAGGGCATCAAAATATTAGTCTGAAAAGACTTTGCAGCCTTGCCACGCCAAGCAAAACGCATCAACTGTGGTACAATTTCACTTTTTGACAAGATTTCTGGTATTGGAAAATTTGTGTCGAATCGTGCTCTCCTTGATTATGGTATCAGCGTTAAATAGGTTAAGAGTCAGGAAAACCTAATAAATGTTACCTACACCTGTTAAAATGGCAGTGCATTCAATGCCAAATGCAACAGATTGACACATTTAACCACTTTCTTTCAATCCTTTGCTTTTCAGGGATGTGGACAACATTCCCATTTAGGGCAAGGCAGTACATAGACCCATATAGGCAAGAAAAAAAAAGTGCAGAGAACATTAAAATAACACGTTTCCTACATTTCATTACTGTCCTAAAACACAGCCATGCCATCAAACATCTTCTATGTTTTCTAATAACACTAACCCTAACCCTAGCTCAGGGTTTGGGTAGTTAGGGTTAGAGTTCAGATTTTCTTCACTGCAACCTAACACTCATTTAAGCAGAAAATATAACTCAGGGCATCAAAATATTAGTCTGAAAAGACTTTGCAGCCTTGCCACACCAAGCAAAATGCATCAACTGTGGTACAACTTCATTTTTTGACAAGATTTCTGGTATTGGAAAATTTGTGTCGAATCGTGCTCTCCTTGATTATGGTATCAGCGTTAAATAGGTTAAGAGTCAGGAAAACCTAATAAATGTTACTTACACCTGTTAAAATGGCAGTGCACTCAATGCCAAATGCAACAGATTGACACACTTAACCACTTTCTTTCAATCCTTTGCTTTTCAGGGATGAGGACAACATTCCCATTTAGGGCAAAGCAGTACATAGACCCATATAGGCAAAAAAAAAAAGTGCAGAGAACATTAAAATAACACGTTTCCTAAATTTCACTTCTGTCCTAAAACAGCCATGCCATCAAACATCTTCTATGTTTTCTAATAACACTAAACCTAACCCTAGCTTAGGGTTTGGGTAGTTAGGGTTAGGGTTCACATTTTCTTCACTGCAACCTAACACACATTATAGCAGAAAATATAACTCAGGGCATCAAAATATTAGTCTGAAAATACTTTGCAGCCTTGCCACACCAAGCAAAATGCATCAACTGTGGTACAACTTCATTTTTTGACAAGATTTCTGGTATTGGAAAATTTGTGTCGAATCGTGCTCTCCATGAGATTGGTATCAGCGTTAAATAGGTTAAGAGTCAGGAAAACCCAATAAATGTTACCTACACCTGTTAAAATGGCAGTGCATTCAATGCCAAATGCAACAGATTGACACATTTAACCACTTTCTTTCAATCCTTTGCTTTTCAGGGATGAGGACAACATTCCCATTTAGGGCAAGGCAGTACATAGACCCATATAGGCAAGAAAAAAAAGTGCAGAGAACATTAAAATAACACGTTTCCTAAATTTCACTTCTGTCCTAAAACACAGCCATGCCATCAAACATCTTCTATGTTTTCTAATAACACTAACCCTAACCCTAGCTCAGGGTTTGGGTAGTTAGGGTTCGGGTTCAGATTTTCTTCACTGCAACCTAACACTCATTTAAGCAGAAAATATAACTCAGAGCATCAAAATATTAGTCTGAAAAGACTTTGCAGCCTTGCCACACCAAGCAAAACGCATCAACTGTGGTACAATTTCACTTTTTGACAAGATTTCTGGTATTGGAAAATTTGTGTCGAATCGTGCTTTCCTTGATTATGGTATCAGCGTTAAATAGGTTAAGAGTCAGGAAAACCTAATAAATGTTACTTACACCTGTTAAAATGGCAGTGCATTCAATGCCAAATGCAACAGATTGACACACTTAACCACTTTCTTTCAATCCTTTGCTTTTCAGGGATGAGGACAACATTCCCATTTAGGGCAAAGCAGTACATAGACCCATAAAGGCAAGAAAAACAAAGTGCAGAGAACATTAAAATAACACGTTTCCTAAATTTCACTTCTGTCCTAAAACACAGCCATGCCATCAAACATCTTCTATGTTTTCTAATAACACTAAACCTAACCCTAGCTCAGGGTTTGGGTAGTTAGGGTTAGGGTTCACATTTTCTTCACTGCAACCTAACACACATTATAGCAGAAAATATAACTCAGGGCATCAAAATATTAGTCTGAAAAGACATTGCAGCCTTTCCACACCAAGCAAAATGCATCAACTGTGGTACAACTTCATTTTTTGACAAGATTTCTGGCATTGGAAAATTTGTGTCGAATCGTGCTCTCCATGAGATTGGTATCAGCGTTAAATAGGTTAAGAGTCAGGAAAACCCAATAAATGTTACCTACACCTGTTAAAATGGCAGTGCATTCAATGCCAAATGCAACAGATTGACACATTTAACCACTTTCTTTCAATCCTTTGCTTTTCAGGGATGAGGACAACATTCCCATTTAGGGCAAGGCAGTACATAGACCCATATAGGCAAGAAAAAAAAGTGCAGAGAACATTAAAATAACACGTTTCCTAAATTTCACTTCTGTCCTAAAACACAGCCATGCCATCAAACATCTTCTATGTTTTCTAATAACACTAACCCTAACCCTAGCTCAGGGTTTGGGTAGTTAGGGTTAGGGTTCAGATTTTCTTCACTGCAACCTAACACTCATTTAAGCAGAAAATATAACTCAGGGCATCAAAATATTAGTCTGAAAAGACTTTGCAGCCTTGCCACACCAAGCAAAACGCATCAACTGTGGTACAATTTCACTTTTTGACAAGATTTCTGGTATTGGAAAATTTGTGTCGAATCGTGCTCTCCTTGATTATGGTATCAGCGTTAAATAGGTTAAGAGTCAGGAAAACCTAATAAATGTTACCTACACCTGTTAAAATGGCAGTGCATTCAATGCCAAATGCAACAGATTGACACATTTAACCACTTTCTTTCAATCCTTTGCTTTTCAGGGATTTGGACAACATTCCCATTTAGGGCAAGGCAGTACATAGACCCATGTAGGCAAGAAAAAAAAGTGCAGAGAACATTAAAATAAAACGTTTCCTACATTTCATTACTGTCCTAAAACACAGCCATGCCATCAAACATCTTCTATGTTTTCTAATAACACTAACCCTAACCCTAGCTCAGGGTTTGGGTAGTTAGGGTTAGGGTTCAGATTTTCTTCACTGCAACCTAACACTCATTTAAGCAGAAAATATAACTCAGGGCATCAAAATATTAGTCTGAAAAGACTTTGCAGCCTTGCCACACCAAGCAAAACGCATCAACTGTGGTACAATTTCACTTTTTGACAAGATTTTTGGTATTGGAAAATTTGTGTCGAATCGTGCTCTCCTTGATTATGGTATCAGCGTTAAATAGGTTAAGAGTCAGGAGAACCTAATAAATGTTACCTACACCTGTTAAAATGGCAGTGCATTCAATGCCAAATGCAACAGATTGACACACTTAACCACTTTCTTTCAATCCTTTGCTTTTCAGGGATGAGGACAACATTCCCATTTAGGGCAAAGCAGTACATAGACCCATATAGGCAAGAAAAAAAAAGTGCAGAGAACATTAAAATAACACGTTTCCTAAATTTCACTTCTGTCCTAAAACACAGCCATGCCATCAAACATCTTCTATGTTTTCTAATAACACTAAACCTAACCCTAGCTCAGGGTTTGGGTAGTTAGGGTTAGGGTTCACATTTTCTTCACTGCAACCTAACACACATTATAGCAGAAAATATAACTCAGGGCATCAAAATATTAGTCTGAAAAGACTTTGCAGCCTTTCCACACCAAGCAAAATGCATCAACTGTGGTACAACTTCATTTTTTGACAAGATTTCTGGTATTGGAAAATTTGTGTCGAATCGTGCTCTCCATGAGATTGGTATCAGCGTTAAATAGGTTAAGAGTCAGGAAAACCCAATAAATGTTACCTACACCTGTTAAAATGGCAGTGCATTCAATGCCAAATGCAACAGATTGACACATTTAACCACTTTCTTTCAATCCTTTGCTTTTCAGGGATGAGGACAACATTCCCATTTAGGGCAAGGCAGTACATAGACCCATATAGGCAAGAAAAAAAAGTGCAGAGAACATTAAAATAACACGTTTCCTAAATTTCACTTCTGTCCTAAAACACAGCCATGCCATCAAACATCTTCTATGTTTTCTAATAACACTAACCCTAACCCTAGCTCAGGGTTTGGGTAGTTAGGGTTAGGGTTCAGATTTTCTTCACTGCAACCTAACACTCATTTAAGCAGAAAATATAACTCAGGGCATCAAAATATTAGTCTGAAAAGACTTTGCAGCCTTGCCACACCAAGCAAAACGCATCAACTGTGGTACAATTTCACTTTTTGACAAGATTTCTGGTATTGGAAAATTTGTGTCGAATCGTGCTCTCCTTGATTATGGTATCAGCGTTAAATAGGTTAAGAGTCAGGAAAACCTAATAAATGTTACCTACACCTGTTAAAATGGCAGTGCATTCAATGCCAAATGCAACAGATTGACACATTTAACCACTTTCTTTCAATCCTTTGCTTTTCAGGGATGAGGACAACATTCCCATTTAGGGCAAAGCAGTACATAGACCCATATAGGCAAGAAAAAAAAAGTGCAGAGAACATTAAAATAACACGTTTCCTAAATTTCACTTCTGTCCTAAAACACAGCCATGCCATCAAACATCTTCTATGTTTTCTAATAACACTAAACCTAACCCTAGCTCAGGGTTTGGGTAGTTAGGGTTAGGGTTCACATTTTCTTCACTGCAACCTAACACACATTATAGCAGAAAATATAACTCAGGGCATCAAAATATTAGTCTGAAAAGACTTTGCAGCCTTGCCACACCAAGCAAAATGCATCAACTGTGGTACAACTTCATTTTTTGACAAGATTTCTGGTATTGTGAAAATTTGTGTCGCATCGTGCTCTCCTTGATTATGGTATCAGGGTTAAATAGGTTAAGAGTCAGGAAAACCCAATAAATGTTACCTACACCTGTTAAAATGGCAGTGCATTCAATGCCAAATGCAACAGATTGACACATTTAACCACTTTCTTTCAATCCTTTGCTTTTCAGGGATGTGGACAACATTCCCATTTAGGGCAAGGCAGTACATAGACCCATATAGGCAAGAAAAAAAAAGTGCAGAGAACATTAAAATAACACGTTTCCTACATTTCATTACTGTCCTAAAACACAGCCATGCCATCAAACATCTTCTATGTTTTCTAATAACACTAAACCTAACCCTAGCTCAGGGTTTGGGTAGTTAGGGTTAGGGTTCACATTTTCTTCACTGCAACCTAACACTCATTTAAGCAGAAAATATAACTCAGTGCATCAAAATATTAGTCTGAAAAGACTTTGCAGCCTTGCCACACCAAGCAAAATGCATCAACTGTGGTACAATTTCACTTTTTGACAAGATTTCTGGTATTGGAAAATTTGTGTCGAATCGTGCTCTCCATGAGATTGGTATCAGCATTAAATAGGTTAAGAGTCAGGAAAACCCAATAAATGTTACCTACACCTATTAAAATGGCAGTGCATTCAATGCCAAATGCAACAGATTGACACATTTAACCACTTTCTTTCAATCCTTTGCTTTTCATGGATGTGGACAACATTCCCATTTAGGGCAAGGCAGTACATAGACCCATATAGGCAAGAAAAAAAAAGTGTAGAGAACATTAAAATAATACGTTTCCTACACTTCATTACTGTCCTAAAACACAGCCATGCCATCAAACATCTTCTATGTTTTCTAATAACACTAACCCTAACCCTAGCTCAGGGTTTGGGTAGTTAGGGTTAGAGTTCAGATTTTCTTCACTGCAACCTAACACTCATTTAAGCAGAAAATATAACTCAGGGCATCAAAATATTAGTCTGAAAAGACTTTGCAGCATTGCCACACCCAGCAAAACGCATCAACTGTGGTACAATTTCACTTTTTGACCAGATTTCTGGTATTGGAAAATTTGTGTCGAATCGTGCTCTCCTTGGTTATGGTATCAGCGTTAAATAGGTTAAGAGTCAGGAAAACCTAATAAATGTTACTTACACCTGTTAAAATGGCAGTGCACTCAATGCCAAATGCAACAGATTGACACACTTAACCACTTTCTTTCAATCCTTTGCTTTTCAGGGATGAGGACAACATTCCCATTTAGGGCAAAGCAGTACATAGACCCATATAGGCAAGAAAAAAAAGTGCAGAGAACATTAAAATAACACGTTTCCTAAATTTCACTTCTGTCCTAAAACACAGCCATGCCATCAAACACCTTCTATGTTTTCTAATAACACTAAACCTAACCCTAGCTCAGGGTTTGGGTAGTTAGGGTTAGGGTTCAGATTTTCTTCACTGCAACCTAACACACATTATAGCAGAAAATATAACTCAGGGCATCAAAATATTAGTCTGAAAAGACTTTGCAGCCTTGCCACACCAAGCAAAACGCATCAACTGTGGTACAATTTCACTTTTTGACAAGATTTCTGGTATTGGAAAATTTGTGTCGAATCGTGCTCTCCTTGATTATGGTATCAGCGTTAAATAGGTTAAGAGTCAGGAAAACCTAATAAATGTTACCTACACCTGTTAAAATGGCAGTGCATTCAATGCCAAATGCAACAGATTGACACATTTAACCACTTTCTTTCAATCCTTTGCTTTTCAGGGATTTGGACAACATTCCCATTTAGGGCAAGGCAGTACATAGACCCATGTAGGCAAGAAAAAAAAGTGCAGAGAACATTAAAATAAAACGTTTCCTACATTTCATTACTGTCCTAAAACACAGCCATGCCATCAAACATCTTCTATGTTTTCTAATAACACTAACCCTAACCCTAGCTCAGGGTTTGGGTAGTTAGGGTTAGGGTTCAGATTTTCTTCACTGCAACCTAACACTCATTTAAGCAGAAAATATAACTCAGGGCATCAAAATATTAGTCTGAAAAGACTTTGCAGCCTTGCCACACCAAGCAAAACGCATCAACTGTGGTACAATTTCACTTTTTGACAAGATTTTTGGTATTGGAAAATTTGTGTCGAATCGTGCTCTCCTTGATTATGGTATCAGCGTTAAATAGGTTAAGAGTCAGGAGAACCTAATAAATGTTACCTACACCTGTTAAAATGGCAGTGCATTCAATGCCAAATGCAACAGATTGACACACTTAACCACTTTCTTTCAATCCTTTGCTTTTCAGGGATGAGGACAACATTCCCATTTAGGGCAAAGCAGTACATAGACCCATATAGGCAAGAAAAAAAAAGTGCAGAGAACATTAAAATAACACGTTTCCTAAATTTCACTTCTGTCCTAAAACACAGCCATGCCATCAAACATCTTCTATGTTTTCTAATAACACTAAACCTAACCCTAGCTCAGGGTTTGGGTAGTTAGGGTTAGGGTTCACATTTTCTTCACTGCAACCTAACACACATTATAGCAGAAAATATAACTCAGGGCATCAAAATATTAGTCTGAAAAGACTTTGCAGCCTTTCCACACCAAGCAAAATGCATCAACTGTGGTACAACTTCATTTTTTGACAAGATTTCTGGTATTGGAAAATTTGTGTCGAATCGTGCTCTCCATGAGATTGGTATCAGCGTTAAATAGGTTAAGAGTCAGGAAAACCCAATAAATGTTACCTACACCTGTTAAAATGGCAGTGCATTCAATGCCAAATGCAACAGATTGACACATTTAACCACTTTCTTTCAATCCTTTGCTTTTCAGGGATGAGGACAACATTCCCATTTAGGGCAAGGCAGTACATAGACCCATATAGGCAAGAAAAAAAAGTGCAGAGAACATTAAAATAACACGTTTCCTAAATTTCACTTCTGTCCTAAAACACAGCCATGCCATCAAACATCTTCTATGTTTTCTAATAACACTAACCCTAACCCTAGCTCAGGGTTTGGGTAGTTAGGGTTAGGGTTCAGATTTTCTTCACTGCAACCTAACACTCATTTAAGCAGAAAATATAACTCAGGGCATCAAAATATTAGTCTGAAAAGACTTTGCAGCCTTGCCACACCAAGCAAAACGCATCAACTGTGGTACAATTTCACTTTTTGACAAGATTTCTGGTATTGGAAAATTTGTGTCGAATCGTGCTCTCCTTGATTATGGTATCAGCGTTAAATAGGTTAAGAGTCAGGAAAACCTAATAAATGTTACCTACACCTGTTAAAATGGCAGTGCATTCAATGCCAAATGCAACAGATTGACACATTTAACCACTTTCTTTCAATCCTTTGCTTTTCAGGGATGAGGACAACATTCCCATTTAGGGCAAAGCAGTACATAGACCCATATAGGCAAGAAAAAAAAAGTGCAGAGAACATTAAAATAACACGTTTCCTAAATTTCACTTCTGTCCTAAAACACAGCCATGCCATCAAACATCTTCTATGTTTTCTAATAACACTAAACCTAACCCTAGCTCAGGGTTTGGGTAGTTAGGGTTAGGGTTCACATTTTCTTCACTGCAACCTAACACACATTATAGCAGAAAATATAACTCAGGGCATCAAAATATTAGTCTGAAAAGACTTTGCAGCCTTGCCACACCAAGCAAAATGCATCAACTGTGGTACAACTTCATTTTTTGACAAGATTTCTGGTATTGTGAAAATTTGTGTCGCATCGTGCTCTCCTTGATTATGGTATCAGGGTTAAATAGGTTAAGAGTCAGGAAAACCCAATAAATGTTACCTACACCTGTTAAAATGGCAGTGCATTCAATGCCAAATGCAACAGATTGACACATTTAACCACTTTCTTTCAATCCTTTGCTTTTCAGGGATGTGGACAACATTCCCATTTAGGGCAAGGCAGTACATAGACCCATATAGGCAAGAAAAAAAAAGTGCAGAGAACATTAAAATAACACGTTTCCTACATTTCATTACTGTCCTAAAACACAGCCATGCCATCAAACATCTTCTATGTTTTCTAATAACACTAAACCTAACCCTAGCTCAGGGTTTGGGTAGTTAGGGTTAGGGTTCACATTTTCTTCACTGCAACCTAACACACATTATAGCAGAAAATATAACTCAGGGCATCAAAATATTAGTCTGAAAAGACTTTGCAGCCTTGCCACACCAAGCAAAATGCATCAACTGTGGTACAACTTCATTTTTTGACAAGATTTCTGGTATTGTGAAAATTTGTGTCGAATCGTGCTCTCCTTGATTATGGTATCAGGGTTAAATAGGTTAAGAGTCAGGAAAACCCAATAAATGTTACCTACACCTGTTAAAATGGCAGTGCATTCAATGCCAAATGCAACAGATTGACACATTTAACCACTTTCTTTCAATCCTTTGCTTTTCAGGGATGTGGACAACATTCCCATTTAGGGCAAGGCAGTACATAGACCCATATAGGCAAGAAAAAAAAAGTACAGAGAACATTAAAATAACACGTTTCCTACATTTCACTTCTGTCCTAAAACACAGCCATGCCATCAAACATCTTCTATGTTTTCAAATAACACTAACCGTAACCCTAGCTCAGGGTTTGAGTAGTTAGGGTTAGGGTTCAGATTTTCTTCACTGCAACCTAACACTCATTTAAGCAGAAAATATAACTCAGTGCATCAAAATATTAGTCTGAAAAGACTTTGCAGCCTTGCCACACCAAGCAAAATGCATCAACTGTGGTACAATTTCACTTTTTGACAAGATTTCTGGTATTGGAAAATTTGTGTCGAATCGTGCTCTCCATGAGATTGGTATCAGCATTAAATAGGTTAAGAGTCAGGAAAACCCAATAAATGTTACCTACACCTATTAAAATGGCAGTGCATTCAATGCCAAATGCAACAGATTGACACATTTAACCACTTTCTTTCAATCCTTTGCTTTTCATGGATGTGGACAACATTCCCATTTAGGGCAAGGCAGTACATAGACCCATATAGGCAAGAAAAAAAAAGTGTAGAGAACATTAAAATAATACGTTTCCTACACTTCATTACTGTCCTAAAACACAGCCATGCCATCAAACATCTTCTATGTTTTCTAATAACACTAACCCTAACCCTAGCTCAGGGTTTGGGTAGTTAGGGTTAGAGTTCAGATTTTCTTCACTGCAACCTAACACTCATTTAAGCAGAAAATATAACTCAGGGCATCAAAATATTAGTCTGAAAAGACTTTGCAGCATTGCCACACCCAGCAAAACGCATCAACTGTGGTACAATTTCACTTTTTGACCAGATTTCTGGTATTGGAAAATTTGTGTCGAATCGTGCTCTCCTTGGTTATGGTATCAGCGTTAAATAGGTTAAGAGTCAGGAAAACCTAATAAATGTTACTTACACCTGTTAAAATGGCAGTGCACTCAATGCCAAATGCAACAGATTGACACACTTAACCACTTTCTTTCAATCCTTTGCTTTTCAGGGATGAGGACAACATTCCCATTTAGGGCAAAGCAGTACATAGACCCATATAGGCAAGAAAAAAAAGTGCAGAGAACATTAAAATAACACGTTTCCTAAATTTCACTTCTGTCCTAAAACACAGCCATGCCATCAAACACCTTCTATGTTTTCTAATAACACTAAACCTAACCCTAGCTCAGGGTTTGGGTAGTTAGGGTTAGGGTTCAGATTTTCTTCACTGCAACCTAACACACATTATAGCAGAAAATATAACTCAGGGCATCAAAATATTAGTCTGAAAAGACTTTGCAGCCTTGCCACACCAAGCAAAATGCATCAACTGTGGTACAACTTCATTTTTTGACAAGATTTCTGGTATTGGAAAATTTGTGTAGAATCGTGCTCTCCATGAGATTGGTATCAGCGTTAAATAGGTTAAGAGTCAGGAAAACCCAATAAATGTTACCTACACCTGTTAAAATGGCAGTGCATTCAATGCCAAATGCAACAGATTGACACATTTAACCACTTTCTTTCAATCCTTTGCTTTTCAAGGATTTGGACAACATTCCCATTTAGGGCAAAGCAGTACATAGACCCATATAGGCAAGAAAAAAAAAGTGCAGAGAACATTAAAATAACACGTTTCCTAAATTTCACTTCTGTCCTAAAACACAGCCATGCCATCAAACATCTTCTATGTTTTCTATTAACACTAAACCTAACCCTAGCTCAGGGTTTGGGTAGTTAGGGTTATGGTTCAGATTTTCTTCACTGCAACCTAACACTCATTTAAGCAGAAAATATAACTCAGGGCATCAAAATATTAGTCTGAAAAGACTTTGCAGCCTTGCCACACCAAGCAAAATGCATCAACTGTGGTACAACTTCATTTATTGACAAGATTTCTGGTATTGGAAAATTTGTGTCGAATCGTGCTCTCCATGAGATTGGTATCAGCGTTAAATAGGTTAAGAGTCAGGAAAACCCAATAAATGTTACCTACACCTGTTAAAATGGCAGTGCATTCAATGCCAAATGCAACAGATTGACACATTTAACCACTTTCTTTCAATCCTTTGCTTTTCAGGGATGAGGACAACATCCCCATTTAGGGCAAGGCAGTACATAGACCCATATAGGCAAGAAAAAAAAGTGCAGAGAATATTAAAATAACATGTTTCCTAAATTTCACTTCTGTCCTAAAACACAGCCATGCCATCAAACATCTTCTATGTTTTCTAATAACACTAACCCTAACCCTAGCTCAGGGTTTGGGTAGTTAGGGTTAGGGTTCAGATTTTCTTCACTGCAACCTAACACTCATTTAAGCAGAAAATATAACTCAGGGCATCAAAATATTAGTCTGAAAAGACTTTGCAGCCTTGCCACACCCAGCAAAACGCATCAACTGTGGTACAATTTCACTTTTTGACAAGATTTCTGGTATTGGAAAATTTGTGTCGAATCGTGCTCTCCTTGACTATGGTATCAGCGTTAAATAGGTTAAGAGTCAGGAAAACCTAATAAATGTTACCTACACCTGTTAAAATGGCAGTGCATTCAATGCCAAATGCAACAGATTGACACATTTAACCACTTTCTTTCAATCCTTTGCTTTTCAGGGATTTGGACAACATTCCCATTTAGGGCAAAGCAGTACATTGACCCATATAGGCAAGAAAAAAAAAGTGCAGAGAACATTAAAATAACACGTTTTCTAAATTTCACTTCTGTCCTAAAACACAGCCATGCCATCAAACATCTTCTATGTTTTCTAATAACACTAACCCTAACCCTAGCTCAGGGTTTGGGTAGTTAGGGTTAGAGTTCAGATTTTCTTCACTGCAACCTAACACTCATTTAAGCAGAAAATATAACTCAGGGCATCAAAATATTAGTCTGAAAAGACTTTGCAGCATTGCCACACCCAGCAAAACGCATCAACTGTGGTACAATTTCACTTTTTGACCAGATTTCTGGTATTGGAAAATTTGTGTCGAATCGTGCTCTCCTTGGTTATGGTATCAGCGTTAAATAGGTTAAGAGTCAGGAAAACCTAATAAATGTTACTTACACCTGTTAAAATGGCAGTGCACTCAATGCCAAATGCAACAGATTGACACACTTAACCACTTTCTTTCAATCCTTTGCTTTTCAGGGATGAGGACAACATTCCCATTTAGGGCAAAGCAGTACATAGACCCATATAGGCAAGAAAAAAAAAGTGCAGAGAACATTAAAATAACACGTTTCCTAAATTTCACTTCTGTCCTAAAACACAGCCATGCCATCAAACATCTTCTATGTTTTCTAATAACACTAACCCTAACCCTAGCTCAGGGTTTGGGTAGTTAGGGTTAGGGTTCAGATTTTCTTCACTGCAACCTAACACTCATTTAAGCAGAAAATATAACTCAGGGCATCAAAATATTAGTCTGAAAAGACTTTGCAGCCTTGCCACACCAAGCAAAATGCATCAACTGTGGTACAATTTCACTTTTTGACAAGATTTCTGGTATTGGAAAATTTGTGTCGAATCGTGCTCTCCTTGATTATGGTATCAGCGTTAAATAGGTTAAGAGTCAGGAAAACCTAATAAATGTTACTTACACCTGTTAAAATGGCAGTGCATTCAATGCCAAATGCAACAGATTGACACACTTAACCACTTTCTTTCAATCCTTTGCTTTTCAGGGATGAGGACAACATTCCCATTTAGGGCAAAGCAGTACATAGACCCATATAGGCAAGAAAAAAAAAGTGCAGAGAACATTAAAATAACACGTTTCCTAAATTTCACTTCTGTCCTAAAACACAGCCATGCCATCAAACATCTTCTATGTTTTCTAATAACACTAAATCTAACCCTAGCTCAGGGTTTGGGTAGTTAGGGTTAGGGTTCAGATTTTCTTCACTGCAACCTAACACTCATTTAAGCAGAAAATATAACTCAGGGCATCAAAATATTAGTCTGAAAAGACTTTGCAGCCTTGCCACACCAAGCAAAATGCATCAACTGTGGTACAACTTCATTTTTTGACAAGATTTCTGGTATTGGAAAATTTGTGTCGAATCGTGCTCTCCTTGACTATGGTATCAGCGTTAAATAGGTTAAGAGTCAGGAAAACCTAATAAATGTTACCTACACCTGTTAAAATGGCAGTGCATTCAATGCCAAATGCAACAGATTGACACATTTAACCACTTTCTTTCAATCCTTTGCTTTTCAGGGATTTGGACAACATTCCCATTTAGGGCAAAGCAGTACATTGACCCATATAGGCAAGAAAAAAAAAGTGCAGAGAACATTAAAATAACACGTTTTCTAAATTTCACTTCTGTCCTAAAACACAGCCATGCCATCAAACATCTTCTATGTTTTCTAATAACACTAACCCTAACCCTAGCTCAGGGTTTGGGTAGTTAGGGTTAGGGTTCAGATTTTCTTCACTGCAACCTAACACTCATTTAAGCAGAAAATATAACTCAGGGCATCAAAATATTAGTCTGAAAAGACTTTGCAGCCTTGCCACACCAAGCAAAACGCATCAACTGTGGTACAATTTCACTTTTTGACAAGATTTCTGGTATTGGAAAATTTGTGTCGAATCGTGCTCTCCTTGATTATGGTATCAGCGTTAAATAGGTTAAGAGTCAGGAAAACCTAATAAATGTTACCTACACCTGTTAAAATGGCAGTGCATTCAATGCCAAATGCAACAGATTGACACATTTAACCACTTTCTTTCAATCCTTTGCTTTTCAGGGATGAGGACAACATTCCCATTTAGGGCAAAGCAGTACATAGACCCATATAGGCAAGAAAAAAAAAGTGCAGAGAACATTAAAATAACACGTTTCCTAAATTTCACTTCTGTCCTAAAACACAGCCATGCCATCAAACATCTTCTATGTTTTCTAATAACACTAAACCTAACCCTAGCTCAGGGTTTGGGTAGTTAGGGTTAGGGTTCACATTTTCTTCACTGCAACCTAACACACATTATAGCAGAAAATATAACTCAGGGCATCAAAATATTAGTCTGAAAAGACTTTGCAGCCTTGCCACACCAAGCAAAATGCATCAACTGTGGTACAACTTCATTTTTTGACAAGATTTCTGGTATTGTGAAAATTTGTGTCGCATCGTGCTCTCCTTGATTATGGTATCAGGGTTAAATAGGTTAAGAGTCAGGAAAACCCAATAAATGTTACCTACACCTGTTAAAATGGCAGTGCATTCAATGCCAAATGCAACAGATTGACACATTTAACCACTTTCTTTCAATCCTTTGCTTTTCAGGGATGTGGACAACATTCCCATTTAGGGCAAGGCAGTACATAGACCCATATAGGCAAGAAAAAAAAAGTGCAGAGAACATTAAAATAACACGTTTCCTACATTTCATTACTGTCCTAAAACACAGCCATGCCATCAAACATCTTCTATGTTTTCTAATAACACTAAACCTAACCCTAGCTCAGGGTTTGGGTAGTTAGGGTTAGGGTTCACATTTTCTTCACTGCAACCTAACACACATTATAGCAGAAAATATAACTCAGGGCATCAAAATATTAGTCTGAAAAGACTTTGCAGCCTTGCCACACCAAGCAAAATGCATCAACTGTGGTACAACTTCATTTTTTGACAAGATTTCTGGTATTGTGAAAATTTGTGTCGAATCGTGCTCTCCTTGATTATGGTATCAGGGTTAAATAGGTTAAGAGTCAGGAAAACCCAATAAATGTTACCTACACCTGTTAAAATGGCAGTGCATTCAATGCCAAATGCAACAGATTGACACATTTAACCACTTTCTTTCAATCCTTTGCTTTTCAGGGATGTGGACAACATTCCCATTTAGGGCAAGGCAGTACATAGACCCATATAGGCAAGAAAAAAAAAGTACAGAGAACATTAAAATAACACGTTTCCTACATTTCACTTCTGTCCTAAAACACAGCCATGCCATCAAACATCTTCTATGTTTTCAAATAACACTAACCGTAACCCTAGCTCAGGGTTTGAGTAGTTAGGGTTAGGGTTCAGATTTTCTTCACTGCAACCTAACACTCATTTAAGCAGAAAATATAACTCAGTGCATCAAAATATTAGTCTGAAAAGACTTTGCAGCCTTGCCACACCAAGCAAAATGCATCAACTGTGGTACAATTTCACTTTTTGACAAGATTTCTGGTATTGGAAAATTTGTGTCGAATCGTGCTCTCCATGAGATTGGTATCAGCATTAAATAGGTTAAGAGTCAGGAAAACCCAATAAATGTTACCTACACCTATTAAAATGGCAGTGCATTCAATGCCAAATGCAACAGATTGACACATTTAACCACTTTCTTTCAATCCTTTGCTTTTCATGGATGTGGACAACATTCCCATTTAGGGCAAGGCAGTACATAGACCCATATAGGCAAGAAAAAAAAAGTGTAGAGAACATTAAAATAATACGTTTCCTACACTTCATTACTGTCCTAAAACACAGCCATGCCATCAAACATCTTCTATGTTTTCTAATAACACTAACCCTAACCCTAGCTCAGGGTTTGGGTAGTTAGGGTTAGAGTTCAGATTTTCTTCACTGCAACCTAACACTCATTTAAGCAGAAAATATAACTCAGGGCATCAAAATATTAGTCTGAAAAGACTTTGCAGCATTGCCACACCCAGCAAAACGCATCAACTGTGGTACAATTTCACTTTTTGACCAGATTTCTGGTATTGGAAAATTTGTGTCGAATCGTGCTCTCCTTGGTTATGGTATCAGCGTTAAATAGGTTAAGAGTCAGGAAAACCTAATAAATGTTACTTACACCTGTTAAAATGGCAGTGCACTCAATGCCAAATGCAACAGATTGACACACTTAACCACTTTCTTTCAATCCTTTGCTTTTCAGGGATGAGGACAACATTCCCATTTAGGGCAAAGCAGTACATAGACCCATATAGGCAAGAAAAAAAAGTGCAGAGAACATTAAAATAACACGTTTCCTAAATTTCACTTCTGTCCTAAAACACAGCCATGCCATCAAACACCTTCTATGTTTTCTAATAACACTAAACCTAACCCTAGCTCAGGGTTTGGGTAGTTAGGGTTAGGGTTCAGATTTTCTTCACTGCAACCTAACACACATTATAGCAGAAAATATAACTCAGGGCATCAAAATATTAGTCTGAAAAGACTTTGCAGCCTTGCCACACCAAGCAAAATGCATCAACTGTGGTACAACTTCATTTTTTGACAAGATTTCTGGTATTGGAAAATTTGTGTAGAATCGTGCTCTCCATGAGATTGGTATCAGCGTTAAATAGGTTAAGAGTCAGGAAAACCCAATAAATGTTACCTACACCTGTTAAAATGGCAGTGCATTCAATGCCAAATGCAACAGATTGACACATTTAACCACTTTCTTTCAATCCTTTGCTTTTCAAGGATTTGGACAACATTCCCATTTAGGGCAAAGCAGTACATAGACCCATATAGGCAAGAAAAAAAAAGTGCAGAGAACATTAAAATAACACGTTTCCTAAATTTCACTTCTGTCCTAAAACACAGCCATGCCATCAAACATCTTCTATGTTTTCTATTAACACTAAACCTAACCCTAGCTCAGGGTTTGGGTAGTTAGGGTTATGGTTCAGATTTTCTTCACTGCAACCTAACACTCATTTAAGCAGAAAATATAACTCAGGGCATCAAAATATTAGTCTGAAAAGACTTTGCAGCCTTGCCACACCAAGCAAAATGCATCAACTGTGGTACAACTTCATTTATTGACAAGATTTCTGGTATTGGAAAATTTGTGTCGAATCGTGCTCTCCATGAGATTGGTATCAGCGTTAAATAGGTTAAGAGTCAGGAAAACCCAATAAATGTTACCTACACCTGTTAAAATGGCAGTGCATTCAATGCCAAATGCAACAGATTGACACATTTAACCACTTTCTTTCAATCCTTTGCTTTTCAGGGATGAGGACAACATCCCCATTTAGGGCAAGGCAGTACATAGACCCATATAGGCAAGAAAAAAAAGTGCAGAGAATATTAAAATAACATGTTTCCTAAATTTCACTTCTGTCCTAAAACACAGCCATGCCATCAAACATCTTCTATGTTTTCTAATAACACTAACCCTAACCCTAGCTCAGGGTTTGGGTAGTTAGGGTTAGGGTTCAGATTTTCTTCACTGCAACCTAACACTCATTTAAGCAGAAAATATAACTCAGGGCATCAAAATATTAGTCTGAAAAGACTTTGCAGCCTTGCCACACCCAGCAAAACGCATCAACTGTGGTACAATTTCACTTTTTGACAAGATTTCTGGTATTGGAAAATTTGTGTCGAATCGTGCTCTCCTTGACTATGGTATCAGCGTTAAATAGGTTAAGAGTCAGGAAAACCTAATAAATGTTACCTACACCTGTTAAAATGGCAGTGCATTCAATGCCAAATGCAACAGATTGACACATTTAACCACTTTCTTTCAATCCTTTGCTTTTCAGGGATTTGGACAACATTCCCATTTAGGGCAAAGCAGTACATTGACCCATATAGGCAAGAAAAAAAAAGTGCAGAGAACATTAAAATAACACGTTTTCTAAATTTCACTTCTGTCCTAAAACACAGCCATGCCATCAAACATCTTCTATGTTTTCTAATAACACTAACCCTAACCCTAGCTCAGGGTTTGGGTAGTTAGGGTTAGAGTTCAGATTTTCTTCACTGCAACCTAACACTCATTTAAGCAGAAAATATAACTCAGGGCATCAAAATATTAGTCTGAAAAGACTTTGCAGCATTGCCACACCCAGCAAAACGCATCAACTGTGGTACAATTTCACTTTTTGACCAGATTTCTGGTATTGGAAAATTTGTGTCGAATCGTGCTCTCCTTGGTTATGGTATCAGCGTTAAATAGGTTAAGAGTCAGGAAAACCTAATAAATGTTACTTACACCTGTTAAAATGGCAGTGCACTCAATGCCAAATGCAACAGATTGACACACTTAACCACTTTCTTTCAATCCTTTGCTTTTCAGGGATGAGGACAACATTCCCATTTAGGGCAAAGCAGTACATAGACCCATATAGGCAAGAAAAAAAAAGTGCAGAGAACATTAAAATAACACGTTTCCTAAATTTCACTTCTGTCCTAAAACACAGCCATGCCATCAAACATCTTCTATGTTTTCTAATAACACTAACCCTAACCCTAGCTCAGGGTTTGGGTAGTTAGGGTTAGGGTTCAGATTTTCTTCACTGCAACCTAACACTCATTTAAGCAGAAAATATAACTCAGGGCATCAAAATATTAGTCTGAAAAGACTTTGCAGCCTTGCCACACCAAGCAAAATGCATCAACTGTGGTACAATTTCACTTTTTGACAAGATTTCTGGTATTGGAAAATTTGTGTCGAATCGTGCTCTCCTTGATTATGGTATCAGCGTTAAATAGGTTAAGAGTCAGGAAAACCTAATAAATGTTACTTACACCTGTTAAAATGGCAGTGCATTCAATGCCAAATGCAACAGATTGACACACTTAACCACTTTCTTTCAATCCTTTGCTTTTCAGGGATGAGGACAACATTCCCATTTAGGGCAAAGCAGTACATAGACCCATATAGGCAAGAAAAAAAAAGTGCAGAGAACATTAAAATAACACGTTTCCTAAATTTCACTTCTGTCCTAAAACACAGCCATGCCATCAAACATCTTCTATGTTTTCTAATAACACTAAATCTAACCCTAGCTCAGGGTTTGGGTAGTTAGGGTTAGGGTTCAGATTTTCTTCACTGCAACCTAACACTCATTTAAGCAGAAAATATAACTCAGGGCATCAAAATATTAGTCTGAAAAGACTTTGCAGCCTTGCCACACCAAGCAAAATGCATCAACTGTGGTACAACTTCATTTTTTGACAAGATTTCTGGTATTGGAAAATTTGTGTCGAATCGTGCTCTCCTTGACTATGGTATCAGCGTTAAATAGGTTAAGAGTCAGGAAAACCTAATAAATGTTACCTACACCTGTTAAAATGGCAGTGCATTCAATGCCAAATGCAACAGATTGACACATTTAACCACTTTCTTTCAATCCTTTGCTTTTCAGGGATTTGGACAACATTCCCATTTAGGGCAAAGCAGTACATTGACCCATATAGGCAAGAAAAAAAAAGTGCAGAGAACATTAAAATAACACGTTTTCTAAATTTCACTTCTGTCCTAAAACACAGCCATGCCATCAAACATCTTCTATGTTTTCTAATAACACTAACCCTAACCCTAGCTCAGGGTTTGGGTAGTTAGGGTTAGAGTTCAGATTTTCTTCACTGCAACCTAACACTCATTTAAGCAGAAAATATAACTCAGGGCATCAAAATATTAGTCTGAAAAGACTTTGCAGCATTGCCACACCCAGCAAAACGCATCAACTGTGGTACAATTTCACTTTTTGACCAGATTTCTGGTATTGGAAAATTTGTGTCGAATCGTGCTCTCCTTGGTTATGGTATCAGCGTTAAATAGGTTAAGAGTCAGGAAAACCTAATAAATGTTACTTACACCTGTTAAAATGGCAGTGCACTCAATGCCAAATGCAACAGATTGACACACTTAACCACTTTCTTTCAATCCTTTGCTTTTCAGGGATGAGGACAACATTCCCATTTAGGGCAAAGCAGTACATAGACCCATATAGGCAAGAAAAAAAAAGTGCAGAGAACATTAAAATAACACGTTTCCTAAATTTCACTTCTGTCCTAAAACACAGCCATGCCATCAAACATCTTCTATGTTTTCTAATAACACTAACCCTAACCCTAGCTCAGGGTTTGGGTAGTTAGGGTTAGGGTTCAGATTTTCTTCACTGCAACCTAACACTCATTTAAGCAGAAAATATAACTCAGGGCATCAAAATATTAGTCTGAAAAGACTTTGCAGCCTTGCCACACCAAGCAAAATGCATCAACTGTGGTACAATTTCACTTTTTGACAAGATTTCTGGTATTGGAAAATTTGTGTCGAATCGTGCTCTCCTTGATTATGGTATCAGCGTTAAATAGGTTAAGAGTCAGGAAAACCTAATAAATGTTACTTACACCTGTTAAAATGGCAGTGCATTCAATGCCAAATGCAACAGATTGACACACTTAACCACTTTCTTTCAATCCTTTGCTTTTCAGGGATGAGGACAACATTCCCATTTAGGGCAAAGCAGTACATAGACCCATATAGGCAAGAAAAAAAAAGTGCAGAGAACATTAAAATAACACGTTTCCTAAATTTCACTTCTGTCCTAAAACACAGCCATGCCATCAAACATCTTCTATGTTTTCTAATAACACTAAATCTAACCCTAGCTCAGGGTTTGGGTAGTTAGGGTTAGGGTTCAGATTTTCTTCACTGCAACCTAACACTCATTTAAGCAGAAAATATAACTCAGGGCATCAAAATATTAGTCTGAAAAGACTTTGCAGCCTTGCCACACCAAGCAAAATGCATCAACTGTGGTACAACTTCATTTTTTGACAAGATTTCTGGTATTGGAAAATTTGTGTCGAATCGTGCTCTCCATGAGATTGGTATCAGCGTTAAATAGGTTAAGAGTCAGGAAAACCCAATAAATGTTACCTACACCTGTTAAAATGGCAGTGCATTCAATGCCAAATGCAACAGATTGACACATTTAACCACTTTCTTTCAATCCTTTGCTTTTCAGGGATGAGGACAACATTCCCATTTAGGGCAAAGCAGTACATTGACCCATATAGGCAAGAAAAAAAAAGTGCAGAGAACATTAAAATAACACGTTTTCTAAATTTCACTTCTGTCCTAAAACACAGCCATGCCATCAAACATCTTCTATGTTTTCTAATAACACTAACCCTAACCCTAGCTCAGGGTTTGGGTAGTTAGGGTTAGAGTTCAGATTTTCTTCACTGCAACCTAACACTCATTTAAGCAGAAAATATAACTCAGGGCATCAAAATATTAGTCTGAAAAGACTTTGCAGCATTGCCACACCCAGCAAAACGCATCAACTGTGGTACAATTTCACTTTTTGACCAGATTTCTGGTATTGGAAAATTTGTGTCGAATCGTGCTCTCCTTGGTTATGGTATCAGCGTTAAATAGGTTAAGAGTCAGGAAAACCTAATAAATGTTACTTACACCTGTTAAAATGGCAGTGCACTCAATGCCAAATGCAACAGATTGACACACTTAACCACTTTCTTTCAATCCTTTGCTTTTCAGGGATGAGGACAACATTCCCATTTAGGGCAAAGCAGTACATAGACCCATATAGGCAAGAAAAAAAAAGTGCAGAGAACATTAAAATAACACGTTTCCTAAATTTCACTTCTGTCCTAAAACACAGCCATGCCATCAAACATCTTCTATGTTTTCTAATAACACTAAACCTAACCCTAGCTCAGGGTTTGGGTAGTTAGGGTTAGGGTTCACATTTTCTTCACTGCAACCTAACACACATTATAGCAGAAAATATAACTCAGGGCATCAAAATATTAGTCTGAAAAGACTTTGCAGCCTTGCCACACCAAGCAAAATGCATCAACTGTGGTACAATTTCACTTTTTGACAAGATTTCTGGTATTGGAAAATTTGTGTCGAATCGTGCTCTCCTTGATTATGGTATCAGCGTTAAATAGGTTAAGAGTCAGGAAAACCTAATAAATGTTACTTACACCTGTTAAAATGGCAGTGCATTCAATGCCAAATACAACAGATTGACACATTTAACCACTTTCTTTCAATCCTTTGCTTTTCAGGGATGAGGACAACATTCCCATTTAGGGCAAGGCAGTACATAGACCCATATAGGCAAGAAAAAAAAGTGCAGAGAACATTAAAATAACACGTTTCCTAAATTTCACTTCTGTCCTAAAACACAGCCATGCCATCAAACATCTTCTATGTTTTCTAATAACACTAACCCTAACCCTAGCTCAGGGTTTGGGTAGTTAGGGTTAGGGTTCAGATTTTCTTCACTGCAACCTAACACTCATTTAAGCAGAAAATATAACTCAGGGCATCAAAATATTAGTCTGAAAAGACTTTGCAGCCTTGCCACACCAAGCAAAACGCATCAACTGTGGTACAATTTCACTTTTTGACAAGATTTCTGGTATTGGAAAATTTGTGTCGAATCGTGCTCTCCTTGATTATGGTATCAGCGTTAAATAGGTTAAGAGTCAGGAAAACCTAATAAATGTTACTTACACCTGTTAAAATGGCAGTGCATTCAATGCCAAATGCAACAGATTGACACACTTAACCACTTTCTTTCAATCCTTTGCTTTTCAGGGATGAGGACAACATTCCCATTTAGGGCAAAGCAGTACATAGACCCATATAGGCAAGAAAAAAAAAGTGCAGAGAACATTAAAATAACACGTTTCCTAAATTTCACTTCTGTCCTAAAACACAGCCATGCCATCAAACATCTTCTATGTTTTCTAATAACACTAAATCTAACCCTAGCTCAGGGTTTGGGTAGTTAGGGTTAGGGTTCACATTTTCTTCACTGCAACCTAACACACATTATAGCAGAAAATATAACTCAGGGCATCAAAATGTTAGTCTGAAAATACTTTGCAGCCTTGCCACACCAAGCAAAATGCATCAACTGTGGTACAACTTCATTTTTTGACAAGATTTCTGGTATTGGAAAATTTGTGTCGAATCGTGCTCTCCATGAGATTGGTATCAGCGTTAAATAGGTTAAGAGTCAGGAAAACCCAATAAATGTTACCTACACCTGTTAAAATGGCAGTGCATTCAATGCCAAATGCAACAGATTGACACATTTAACCACTTTCTTTCAATCCTTTGCTTTTCAGGGATGAGGACAACATTCCCATTTAGGGCAAGGCAGTACATAGACCCATATAGGCAAGAAAAAAAAGTGCAGAGAACATTAAAATAACACGTTTTCTAAATTTCACTTCTGTCCTAAAACACAGCCATGCCATCAAACATCTTCTATGTTTTCTAATAACACTAACCCTAACCCTAGCTCAGGGTTTGGGTAGTTAGGGTTAGAGTTCAGATTTTCTTCACTGCAACCTAACACTCATTTAAGCAGAAAATATAACTCAGGGCATCAAAATATTAGTCTGAAAAGACTTTGCAGCATTGCCACACCCAGCAAAACGCATCAACTGTGGTACAATTTCACTTTTTGACCAGATTTCTGGTATTGGAAAATTTGTGTCGAATCGTGCTCTCCTTGGTTATGGTATCAGCGTTAAATAGGTTAAGAGTCAGGAAAACCTAATAAATGTTACTTACACCTGTTAAAATGGCAGTGCACTCAATGCCAAATGCAACAGATTGACACACTTAACCACTTTCTTTCAATCCTTTGCTTTTCAGGGATGAGGACAACATTCCCATTTAGGGCAAAGCAGTACATAGACCCATATAGGCAAGAAAAAAAAAGTGCAGAGAACATTAAAATAACACGTTTCCTAAATTTCACTTCTGTCCTAAAACACAGCCATGCCATCAAACATCTTCTATGTTTTCTAATAACACTAACCCTAACCCTAGCTCAGGGTTTGGGTAGTTAGGGTTAGGGTTCAGATTTTCTTCACTGCAACCTAACACTCATTTAAGCAGAAAATATAACTCAGGGCATCAAAATATTAGTCTGAAAAGACTTTGCAGCCTTGCCACACCAAGCAAAATGCATCAACTGTGGTACAATTTCACTTTTTGACAAGATTTCTGGTATTGGAAAATTTGTGTCGAATCGTGCTCTCCTTGATTATGGTATCAGCGTTAAATAGGTTAAGAGTCAGGAAAACCTAATAAATGTTACTTACACCTGTTAAAATGGCAGTGCATTCAATGCCAAATGCAACAGATTGACACACTTAACCACTTTCTTTCAATCCTTTGCTTTTCAGGGATGAGGACAACATTCCCATTTAGGGCAAAGCAGTACATAGACCCATATAGGCAAGAAAAAAAAAGTGCAGAGAACATTAAAATAACACGTTTCCTAAATTTCACTTCTGTCCTAAAACACAGCCATGCCATCAAACATCTTCTATGTTTTCTAATAACACTAAATCTAACCCTAGCTCAGGGTTTGGGTAGTTAGGGTTAGGGTTCAGATTTTCTTCACTGCAACCTAACACTCATTTAAGCAGAAAATATAACTCAGGGCATCAAAATATTAGTCTGAAAAGACTTTGCAGCCTTGCCACACCAAGCAAAATGCATCAACTGTGGTACAACTTCATTTTTTGACAAGATTTCTGGTATTGGAAAATTTGTGTCGAATCGTGCTCTCCATGAGATTGGTATCAGCGTTAAATAGGTTAAGAGTCAGGAAAACCCAATAAATGTTACCTACACCTGTTAAAATGGCAGTGCATTCAATGCCAAATGCAACAGATTGACACATTTAACCACTTTCTTTCAATCCTTTGCTTTTCAGGGATGAGGACAACATTCCCATTTAGGGCAAAGCAGTACATTGACCCATATAGGCAAGAAAAAAAAAGTGCAGAGAACATTAAAATAACACGTTTTCTAAATTTCACTTCTGTCCTAAAACACAGCCATGCCATCAAACATCTTCTATGTTTTCTAATAACACTAACCCTAACCCTAGCTCAGGGTTTGGGTAGTTAGGGTTAGAGTTCAGATTTTCTTCACTGCAACCTAACACTCATTTAAGCAGAAAATATAACTCAGGGCATCAAAATATTAGTCTGAAAAGACTTTGCAGCATTGCCACACCCAGCAAAACGCATCAACTGTGGTACAATTTCACTTTTTGACCAGATTTCTGGTATTGGAAAATTTGTGTCGAATCGTGCTCTCCTTGGTTATGGTATCAGCGTTAAATAGGTTAAGAGTCAGGAAAACCTAATAAATGTTACTTACACCTGTTAAAATGGCAGTGCACTCAATGCCAAATGCAACAGATTGACACACTTAACCACTTTCTTTCAATCCTTTGCTTTTCAGGGATGAGGACAACATTCCCATTTAGGGCAAAGCAGTACATAGACCCATATAGGCAAGAAAAAAAAAGTGCAGAGAACATTAAAATAACACGTTTCCTAAATTTCACTTCTGTCCTAAAACACAGCCATGCCATCAAACATCTTCTATGTTTTCTAATAACACTAAACCTAACCCTAGCTCAGGGTTTGGGTAGTTAGGGTTAGGGTTCACATTTTCTTCACTGCAACCTAACACACATTATAGCAGAAAATATAACTCAGGGCATCAAAATATTAGTCTGAAAAGACTTTGCAGCCTTGCCACACCAAGCAAAATGCATCAACTGTGGTACAATTTCACTTTTTGACAAGATTTCTGGTATTGGAAAATTTGTGTCGAATCGTGCTCTCCTTGATTATGGTATCAGCGTTAAATAGGTTAAGAGTCAGGAAAACCTAATAAATGTTACTTACACCTGTTAAAATGGCAGTGCATTCAATGCCAAATACAACAGATTGACACATTTAACCACTTTCTTTCAATCCTTTGCTTTTCAGGGATGAGGACAACATTCCCATTTAGGGCAAGGCAGTACATAGACCCATATAGGCAAGAAAAAAAAGTGCAGAGAACATTAAAATAACACGTTTCCTAAATTTCACTTCTGTCCTAAAACACAGCCATGCCATCAAACATCTTCTATGTTTTCTAATAACACTAACCCTAACCCTAGCTCAGGGTTTGGGTAGTTAGGGTTAGGGTTCAGATTTTCTTCACTGCAACCTAACACTCATTTAAGCAGAAAATATAACTCAGGGCATCAAAATATTAGTCTGAAAAGACTTTGCAGCCTTGCCACACCAAGCAAAACGCATCAACTGTGGTACAATTTCACTTTTTGACAAGATTTCTGGTATTGGAAAATTTGTGTCGAATCGTGCTCTCCTTGATTATGGTATCAGCGTTAAATAGGTTAAGAGTCAGGAAAACCTAATAAATGTTACTTACACCTGTTAAAATGGCAGTGCATTCAATGCCAAATGCAACAGATTGACACACTTAACCACTTTCTTTCAATCCTTTGCTTTTCAGGGATGAGGACAACATTCCCATTTAGGGCAAAGCAGTACATAGACCCATATAGGCAAGAAAAAAAAAGTGCAGAGAACATTAAAATAACACGTTTCCTAAATTTCACTTCTGTCCTAAAACACAGCCATGCCATCAAACATCTTCTATGTTTTCTAATAACACTAAATCTAACCCTAGCTCAGGGTTTGGGTAGTTAGGGTTAGGGTTCACATTTTCTTCACTGCAACCTAACACACATTATAGCAGAAAATATAACTCAGGGCATCAAAATATTAGTCTGAAAATACTTTGCAGCCTTGCCACACCAAGCAAAATGCATCAACTGTGGTACAACTTCATTTTTTGACAAGATTTCTGGTATTGGAAAATTTGTGTCGAATCGTGCTCTCCATGAGATTGGTATCAGCGTTAAATAGGTTAAGAGTCAGGAAAACCCAATAAATGTTACCTACACCTGTTAAAATGGCAGTGCATTCAATGCCAAATGCAACAGATTGACACATTTAACCACTTTCTTTCAATCCTTTGCTTTTCAGGGATGAGGACAACATTCCCATTTAGGGCAAGGCAGTACATAGACCCATATAGGCAAGAAAAAAAAGTGCAGAGAACATTAAAATAACACGTTTCCTAAATTTCACTTCTGTCCTAAAACACAGCCATGCCATCAAACATCTTCTATGTTTTCTAATAACACTAACCCTAACCCTAGCTCAGGGTTTGGGTAGTTAGGGTTAGGGTTCAGATTTTCTTCACTGCAACCTAACACACATTATAGCAGAAAATATAACTCAGGGCATCAAAATATTAGTCTGAAAAGACTTTGCAGCCTTGCCACACCAAGCAAAATGCATCAACTGTGGTACAACTTCATTTTTTGACAAGATTTCTGGTATTGGAAAATTTGTGTAGAATCGTGCTCTCCATGAGATTGGTATCAGCGTTAAATAGGTTAAGAGTCAGGAAAACCCAATAAATGTTACCTACACCTGTTAAAATGGCAGTGCATTCAATGCCAAATGCAACAGATTGACACATTTAACCACTTTCTTTCAATCCTTTGCTTTTCAGGGATTTGGACAACATTCCCATTTAGGGCAAAGCAGTACATTGACCCATATAGGCAAGAAAAACAAAGTGCAGAGAACATTAAAATAACACGTTTCCTAAATTTCACTTCTGTCCTAAAACACAGCCATGCCATCAAACATCTTCTATGTTTTCTATTAACACTAAACCTAACCCTAGCTCAGGGTTTGGGTAGTTAGGGTTAGGGTTCAGATTTTCTTCACTGCAACCTAACACTCATTTAAGCAGAAAATATAACTCAGTGCATCAAAATATTAGTCTGAAAAGACTTTGCAGCCTTGCCACACCAAGCAAAATGCATCAACTGTGGTACAATTTCACTTTTTGACAAGATTTCTGGTATTGGAAAATTTGTGTCGAATCGTGCTCTCCTTGATTATGGAATCAGCGTTAAATAGGTTAAGAGTCAGGAAAACCTAATAAATGTTACTTACACCTGTGAAAATGGCAGTGCATTCAATCCCAAATGCAACAGATTGACACATTTAACCACTTTCTTTCAATCCTTTGCTTTTCAGGGATTTGGACAACATTCCAATTTAGGGCAAGGCAGTACATAGACCCATATAGGCAAGAAAAAAAAAGTGCAGAGAACATTAAAATAACACGTTTCCTACATTTCATTACTGTCCTAAAACACAGCCATGACATCAAACATCTTCTATGTTTTCTAATAACACTAACCCTAACCCTAGCTCAGGGTTTGGGTAGTTAGGGTTATGGTTCAGATTTTCTTCACTGCAACCTAACACTCATTTAAGCAGAAAATATAACTCAGTGCATCAAAATATTAGTCTGAAAAGACTTTGCAGCCTTGCCACACCAAGCAAAATGCATCAACTGTGGTACAACTTCATTTTTTGACAAGATTTCTGGTATTGGAAAATTTGTGTCGAATCGTGCTCTCCTTGATTATGGTATCAGCGTTAAATAGGTTAAGAGTCAGGAAAACCTAATAAATGTTACTTACACCTGTTAAAATGGCAGTGCACTCAATGCCAAATGCAACAGATTGACACACTTAACCACTTTCTTTCAATCCTTTGCTTTTCAGGGATGAGGACAACATTCCCATTTAGGGCAAAGCAGTACATAGACCCATATAGGCAAGAAAAAAAAAGTGCAGAGAACATTAAAATAACACGTTTCCTAAATTTCACTTCTGTCCTAAAACACAGCCATGCCATCAAACATCTTCTATGTTTTCTAATAACACTAACCCTAACCCTAGCTCAGGGTTTGGGTAGTTAGGGTTAGGGTTCAGATTTTCTTCACTGCAACCTAACACTCATTTAAGCAGAAAATATAACTCAGGGCATCAAAATATTAGTCTGAAAAGACTTTGCAGCCTTGCCACACCAAGCAAAACGCATCAACTGTGGTACAATTTCACTTTTTGACAAGATTTCTGGTATTGGAAAATTTGTGTCGAATCGTGCTCTCCTTGATTATGGTATCAGCGTTAAATAGGTTAATAGTCAGGAAAACCTAATAAATGTTACTTACACCTGTTAAAATGGCAGTGCATTCAATGCCAAATGCAACAGATTGACACACTTAACCACTTTCTTTCAATCCTTTGCTTTTCAGGGATGAGGACAACATTCCCATTTAGGGCAAAGCAGTACATAGACCCATATAGGCAAGAAAAAAAAAGTGCAGAGAACATTAAAATAACACGTTTCCTAAATTTCACTTCTGTCCTAAAACACAGCCATGCCATCAAACATCTTCTATGTTTTCTAATAACACTAAATCTAACCCTAGCTCAGGGTTTGGGTAGTTAGGGTTAGGGTTCAGATTTTCTTCACTGCAACCTAACACTCATTTAAGCAGAAAATATAACTCAGGGCATCAAAATATTAGTCTGAAAAGACTTTGCAGCCTTGCCACACCAAGCAAAATGCATCAACTGTGGTACAACTTCATTTTTTGACAAGATTTCTGGTATTGGAAAATTTGTGTCGAATCGTGCTCTCCATGAGATTGGTATCAGCGTTAAATAGGTTAAGAGTCAGGAAAACCCAATAAATGTTACCTACACCTGTTAAAATGGCAGTGCATTCAATGCCAAATGCAACAGATTGACACATTTAACCACTTTCTTTCAATCCTTTGCTTTTCAGGGATGAGGACAACATTCCCATTTAGGGCAAAGCAGTACATTGACCCATATAGGCAAGAAAAAAAAAGTGCAGAGAACATTAAAATAACACGTTTTCTAAATTTCACTTCTGTCCTAAAACACAGCCATGCCATCAAACATCTTCTATGTTTTCTAATAACACTAACCCTAACCCTAGCTCAGGGTTTGGGTAGTTAGGGTTAGAGTTCAGATTTTCTTCACTGCAACCTAACACTCATTTAAGCAGAAAATATAACTCAGGGCATCAAAATATTAGTCTGAAAAGACTTTGCAGCATTGCCACACCCAGCAAAACGCATCAACTGTGGTACAATTTCACTTTTTGACCAGATTTCTGGTATTGGAAAATTTGTGTCGAATCGTGCTCTCCTTGGTTATGGTATCAGCGTTAAATAGGTTAAGAGTCAGGAAAACCTAATAAATGTTACTTACACCTGTTAAAATGGCAGTGCACTCAATGCCAAATGCAACAGATTGACACACTTAACCACTTTCTTTCAATCCTTTGCTTTTCAGGGATGAGGACAACATTCCCATTTAGGGCAAAGCAGTACATAGACCCATATAGGCAAGAAAAAAAAAGTGCAGAGAACATTAAAATAACACGTTTCCTAAATTTCACTTCTGTCCTAAAACACAGCCATGCCATCAAACATCTTCTATGTTTTCTAATAACACTAAACCTAACCCTAGCTCAGGGTTTGGGTAGTTAGGGTTAGGGTTCACATTTTCTTCACTGCAACCTAACACACATTATAGCAGAAAATATAACTCAGGGCATCAAAATATTAGTCTGAAAAGACTTTGCAGCCTTGCCACACCAAGCAAAATGCATCAACTGTGGTACAATTTCACTTTTTGACAAGATTTCTGGTATTGGAAAATTTGTGTCGAATCGTGCTCTCCTTGGTTATGGTATCAGCGTTAAATAGGTTAAGAGTCAGGAAAACCTAATAAATGTTACTTACACCTGTTAAAATGGCAGTGCATTCAATGCCAAATACAACAGATTGACACATTTAACCACTTTCTTTCAATCCTTTGCTTTTCAGGGATGAGGACAACATTCCCATTTAGGGCAAGGCAGTACATAGACCCATATAGGCAAGAAAAAAAAGTGCAGAGAACATTAAAATAACACGTTTCCTAAATTTCACTTCTGTCCTAAAACACAGCCATGCCATCAAACATCTTCTATGTTTTCTAATAACACTAACCCTAACCCTAGCTCAGGGTTTGGGTAGTTAGGGTTAGGGTTCAGATTTTCTTCACTGCAACCTAACACTCATTTAAGCAGAAAATATAACTCAGGGCATCAAAATATTAGTCTGAAAAGACTTTGCAGCCTTGCCACACCAAGCAAAACGCATCAACTGTGGTACAATTTCACTTTTTGACAAGATTTCTGGTATTGGAAAATTTGTGTCGAATCGTGCTCTCCTTGATTATGGTATCAGCGTTAAATAGGTTAAGAGTCAGGAAAACCTAATAAATGTTACTTACACCTGTTAAAATGGCAGTGCATTCAATGCCAAATGCAACAGATTGACACACTTAACCACTTTCTTTCAATCCTTTGCTTTTCAGGGATGAGGACAACATTCCCATTTAGGGCAAAGCAGTACATAGACCCATATAGGCAAGAAAAAAAAAGTGCAGAGAACATTAAAATAACACGTTTCCTAAATTTCACTTCTGTCCTAAAACACAGCCATGCCATCAAACATCTTCTATGTTTTCTAATAACACTAAATCTAACCCTAGCTCAGGGTTTGGGTAGTTAGGGTTAGGGTTCACATTTTCTTCACTGCAACCTAACACACATTATAGCAGAAAATATAACTCAGGGCATCAAAATATTAGTCTGAAAATACTTTGCAGCCTTGCCACACCAAGCAAAATGCATCAACTGTGGTACAACTTCATTTTTTGACAAGATTTCTGGTATTGGAAAATTTGTGTCGAATCGTGCTCTCCATGAGATTGGTATCAGCGTTAAATAGGTTAAGAGTCAGGAAAACCCAATAAATGTTACCTACACCTGTTAAAATGGCAGTGCATTCAATGCCAAATGCAACAGATTGACACATTTAACCACTTTCTTTCAATCCTTTGCTTTTCAGGGATGAGGACAACATTCCCATTTAGGGCAAGGCAGTACATAGACCCATATAGGCAAGAAAAAAAAGTGCAGAGAACATTAAAATAACACGTTTCCTAAATTTCACTTCTGTCCTAAAACACAGCCATGCCATCAAACATCTTCTATGTTTTCTAATAACACTAACCCTAACCCTAGCTCAGGGTTTGGGTAGTTAGGGTTAGGGTTCAGATTTTCTTCACTGCAACCTAACACACATTATAGCAGAAAATATAACTCAGGGCATCAAAATATTAGTCTGAAAAGACTTTGCAGCCTTGCCACACCAAGCAAAATGCATCAACTGTGGTACAACTTCATTTTTTGACAAGATTTCTGGTATTGGAAAATTTGTGTAGAATCGTGCTCTCCATGAGATTGGTATCAGCGTTAAATAGGTTAAGAGTCAGGAAAACCCAATAAATGTTACCTACACCTGTTAAAATGGCAGTGCATTCAATGCCAAATGCAACAGATTGACACATTTAACCACTTTCTTTCAATCCTTTGCTTTTCAGGGATGAGGACAACATTCCCATTTAGGGCAAGGCAGTACATAGACCCATATAGGCAAGAAAAAAAAGTGCAGAGAACATTAAAATAACACGTTTCCTAAATTTCACTTCTGTCCTAAAACACAGCCATGCCATCAAACATCTTCTATGTTTTCTAATAACACTAACCCTAACCCTAGCTCAGGGTTTGGGTAGTTAGGGTTAGGGTTCAGATTTTCTTCACTGCAACCTAACACACATTATAGCAGAAAATATAACTCAGGGCATCAAAATATTAGTCTGAAAAGACTTTGCAGCCTTGCCACACCAAGCAAAATGCATCAACTGTGGTACAACTTCATTTTTTGACAAGATTTCTGGTATTGGAAAATTTGTGTAGAATCGTGCTCTCCATGAGATTGGTATCAGCGTTAAATAGGTTAAGAGTCAGGAAAACCCAATAAATGTTACCTACACCTGTTAAAATGGCAGTGCATTCAATGCCAAATGCAACAGATTGACACATTTAACCACTTTCTTTCAATCCTTTGCTTTTCAGGGATTTGGACAACATTCCCATTTAGGGCAAAGCAGTACATTGACCCATATAGGCAAGAAAAACAAAGTGCAGAGAACATTAAAATAACACGTTTCCTAAATTTCACTTCTGTCCTAAAACACAGCCATGCCATCAAACATCTTCTATGTTTTCTATTAACACTAAACCTAACCCTAGCTCAGGGTTTGGGTAGTTAGGGTTAGGGTTCAGATTTTCTTCACTGCAACCTAACACTCATTTAAGCAGAAAATATAACTCAGTGCATCAAAATATTAGTCTGAAAAGACTTTGCAGCCTTGCCACACCAAGCAAAACGCATCAACTGTGGTACAATTTCACTTTTTGACAAGATTTCTGGTATTGGAAAATTTGTGTCGAATCGTGCTCTCCTTGATTATGGTATCAGCGTTAAATAGGTTAAGAGTCAGGAAAACCTAATAAATGTTACTTACACCTGTTAAAATGGCAGTGCATTCAATGCCAAATGCAACAGATTGACACATTTAACCACTTTCTTTCAATCCTTTGCTTTTCAGGGATGAGGACAACATTCCCATTTAGGGCAAAGCAGTACATTGACCCATATAGGCAAGAAAAAAAAAGTGCAGAGAACATTAAAATAACACGTTTTCTAAATTTCACTTCTGTCCTAAAACACAGCCATGCCATCAAACATCTTCTATGTTTTCTAATAACACTAACCCTAACCCTAGCTCAGGGTTTGGGTAGTTAGGGTTAGAGTTCAGATTTTCTTCACTGCAACCTAACACTCATTTAAGCAGAAAATATAACTCAGGGCATCAAAATATTAGTCTGAAAAGACTTTGCAGCATTGCCACACCCAGCAAAACGCATCAACTGTGGTACAATTTCACTTTTTGACCAGATTTCTGGTATTGGAAAATTTGTGTCGAATCGTGCTCTCCTTGGTTATGGTATCAGCGTTAAATAGGTTAAGAGTCAGGAAAACCTAATAAATGTTACTTACACCTGTTAAAATGGCAGTGCACTCAATGCCAAATGCAACAGATTGACACACTTAACCACTTTCTTTCAATCCTTTGCTTTTCAGGGATGAGGACAACATTCCCATTTAGGGCAAAGCAGTACATAGACCCATATAGGCAAGAAAAAAAAAGTGCAGAGAACATTAAAATAACACGTTTCCTAAATTTCACTTCTGTCCTAAAACACAGCCATGCCATCAAACATCTTCTATGTTTTCTAATAACACTAAACCTAACCCTAGCTCAGGGTTTGGGTAGTTAGGGTTAGGGTTCACATTTTCTTCACTGCAACCTAACACACATTATAGCAGAAAATATAACTCAGGGCATCAAAATATTAGTCTGAAAAGACTTTGCAGCCTTGCCACACCAAGCAAAATGCATCAACTGTGGTACAATTTCACTTTTTGACAAGATTTCTGGTATTGGAAAATTTGTGTCGAATCGTGCTCTCCTTGGTTATGGTATCAGCGTTAAATAGGTTAAGAGTCAGGAAAACCTAATAAATGTTACTTACACCTGTTAAAATGGCAGTGCATTCAATGCCAAATACAACAGATTGACACATTTAACCACTTTCTTTCAATCCTTTGCTTTTCAGGGATGAGGACAACATTCCCATTTAGGGCAAGGCAGTACATAGACCCATATAGGCAAGAAAAAAAAGTGCAGAGAACATTAAAATAACACGTTTCCTAAATTTCACTTCTGTCCTAAAACACAGCCATGCCATCAAACATCTTCTATGTTTTCTAATAACACTAACCCTAACCCTAGCTCAGGGTTTGGGTAGTTAGGGTTAGGGTTCAGATTTTCTTCACTGCAACCTAACACTCATTTAAGCAGAAAATATAACTCAGGGCATCAAAATATTAGTCTGAAAAGACTTTGCAGCCTTGCCACACCAAGCAAAACGCATCAACTGTGGTACAATTTCACTTTTTGACAAGATTTCTGGTATTGGAAAATTTGTGTCGAATCGTGCTCTCCTTGATTATGGTATCAGCGTTAAATAGGTTAAGAGTCAGGAAAACCTAATAAATGTTACTTACACCTGTTAAAATGGCAGTGCATTCAATGCCAAATGCAACAGATTGACACACTTAACCACTTTCTTTCAATCCTTTGCTTTTCAGGGATGAGGACAACATTCCCATTTAGGGCAAAGCAGTACATAGACCCATATAGGCAAGAAAAAAAAAGTGCAGAGAACATTAAAATAACACGTTTCCTAAATTTCACTTCTGTCCTAAAACACAGCCATGCCATCAAACATCTTCTATGTTTTCTAATAACACTAAATCTAACCCTAGCTCAGGGTTTGGGTAGTTAGGGTTAGGGTTCACATTTTCTTCACTGCAACCTAACACACATTATAGCAGAAAATATAACTCAGGGCATCAAAATATTAGTCTGAAAATACTTTGCAGCCTTGCCACACCAAGCAAAATGCATCAACTGTGGTACAACTTCATTTTTTGACAAGATTTCTGGTATTGGAAAATTTGTGTCGAATCGTGCTCTCCATGAGATTGGTATCAGCGTTAAATAGGTTAAGAGTCAGGAAAACCCAATAAATGTTACCTACACCTGTTAAAATGGCAGTGCATTCAATGCCAAATGCAACAGATTGACACATTTAACCACTTTCTTTCAATCCTTTGCTTTTCAGGGATGAGGACAACATTCCCATTTAGGGCAAGGCAGTACATAGACCCATATAGGCAAGAAAAAAAAGTGCAGAGAACATTAAAATAACACGTTTCCTAAATTTCACTTCTGTCCTAAAACACAGCCATGCCATCAAACATCTTCTATGTTTTCTAATAACACTAACCCTAACCCTAGCTCAGGGTTTGGGTAGTTAGGGTTAGGGTTCAGATTTTCTTCACTGCAACCTAACACACATTATAGCAGAAAATATAACTCAGGGCATCAAAATATTAGTCTGAAAAGACTTTGCAGCCTTGCCACACCAAGCAAAATGCATCAACTGTGGTACAACTTCATTTTTTGACAAGATTTCTGGTATTGGAAAATTTGTGTAGAATCGTGCTCTCCATGAGATTGGTATCAGCGTTAAATAGGTTAAGAGTCAGGAAAACCCAATAAATGTTACCTACACCTGTTAAAATGGCAGTGCATTCAATGCCAAATGCAACAGATTGACACATTTAACCACTTTCTTTCAATCCTTTGCTTTTCAGGGATGAGGACAACATTCCCATTTAGGGCAAAGCAGTACATAGACCCATATAGGCAAGAAAAAAAAAGTGCAGAGAACATTAAAATAACACGTTTCCTAAATTTCACTTCTGTCCTAAAACACAGCCATGCCATCAAACATCTTCTATGTTTTCTAATAACACTAAATCTAACCCTAGCTCAGGGTTTGGGTAGTTAGGGTTAGGGTTCACATTTTCTTCACTGCAACCTAACACACATTATAGCAGAAAATATAACTCAGGGCATCAAAATATTAGTCTGAAAATACTTTGCAGCCTTGCCACACCAAGCAAAATGCATCAACTGTGGTACAACTTCATTTTTTGACAAGATTTCTGGTATTGGAAAATTTGTGTCGAATCGTGCTCTCCATGAGATTGGTATCAGCGTTAAATAGGTTAAGAGTCAGGAAAACCCAATAAATGTTACCTACACCTGTTAAAATGGCAGTGCATTCAATGCCAAATGCAACAGATTGACACATTTAACCACTTTCTTTCAATCCTTTGCTTTTCAGGGATGAGGACAACATTCCCATTTAGGGCAAGGCAGTACATAGACCCATATAGGCAAGAAAAAAAAGTGCAGAGAACATTAAAATAACACGTTTCCTAAATTTCACTTCTGTCCTAAAACACAGCCATGCCATCAAACATCTTCTATGTTTTCTAATAACACTAACCCTAACCCTAGCTCAGGGTTTGGGTAGTTAGGGTTAGGGTTCAGATTTTCTTCACTGCAACCTAACACACATTATAGCAGAAAATATAACTCAGGGCATCAAAATATTAGTCTGAAAAGACTTTGCAGCCTTGCCACACCAAGCAAAATGCATCAACTGTGGTACAACTTCATTTTTTGACAAGATTTCTGGTATTGGAAAATTTGTGTAGAATCGTGCTCTCCATGAGATTGGTATCAGCGTTAAATAGGTTAAGAGTCAGGAAAACCCAATAAATGTTACCTACACCTGTTAAAATGGCAGTGCATTCAATGCCAAATGCAACAGATTGACACATTTAACCACTTTCTTTCAATCCTTTGCTTTTCAGGGATTTGGACAACATTCCCATTTAGGGCAAAGCAGTACATTGACCCATATAGGCAAGAAAAACAAAGTGCAGAGAACATTAAAATAACACGTTTCCTAAATTTCACTTCTGTCCTAAAACACAGCCATGCCATCAAACATCTTCTATGTTTTCTATTAACACTAAACCTAACCCTAGCTCAGGGTTTGGGTAGTTAGGGTTAGGGTTCAGATTTTCTTCACTGCAACCTAACACTCATTTAAGCAGAAAATATAACTCAGTGCATCAAAATATTAGTCTGAAAAGACTTTGCAGCCTTGCCACACCAAGCAAAATGCATCAACTGTGGTACAATTTCACTTTTTGACAAGATTTCTGGTATTGGAAAATTTGTGTCGAATCGTGCTCTCCTTGATTATGGAATCAGCGTTAAATAGGTTAAGAGTCAGGAAAACCTAATAAATGTTACTTACACCTGTGAAAATGGCAGTGCATTCAATCCCAAATGCAACAGATTGACACATTTAACCACTTTCTTTCAATCCTTTGCTTTTCAGGGATTTGGACAACATTCCAATTTAGGGCAAGGCAGTACATAGACCCATATAGGCAAGAAAAAAAAAGTGCAGAGAACATTAAAATAACACGTTTCCTACATTTCATTACTGTCCTAAAACACAGCCATGACATCAAACATCTTCTATGTTTTCTAATAACACTAACCCTAACCCTAGCTCAGGGTTTGGGTAGTTAGGGTTATGGTTCAGATTTTCTTCACTGCAACCTAACACTCATTTAAGCAGAAAATATAACTCAGTGCATCAAAATATTAGTCTGAAAAGACTTTGCAGCCTTGCCACACCAAGCAAAATGCATCAACTGTGGTACAACTTCATTTTTTGACAAGATTTCTGGTATTGGAAAATTTGTGTCGAATCGTGCTCTCCTTGATTATGGTATCAGCGTTAAATAGGTTAAGAGTCAGGAAAACCTAATAAATGTTACTTACACCTGTTAAAATGGCAGTGCACTCAATGCCAAATGCAACAGATTGACACACTTAACCACTTTCTTTCAATCCTTTGCTTTTCAGGGATGAGGACAACATTCCCATTTAGGGCAAAGCAGTACATAGACCCATATAGGCAAGAAAAAAAAAGTGCAGAGAACATTAAAATAACACGTTTCCTAAATTTCACTTCTGTCCTAAAACACAGCCATGCCATCAAACATCTTCTATGTTTTCTAATAACACTAACCCTAACCCTAGCTCAGGGTTTGGGTAGTTAGGGTTAGGGTTCAGATTTTCTTCACTGCAACCTAACACTCATTTAAGCAGAAAATATAACTCAGGGCATCAAAATATTAGTCTGAAAAGACTTTGCAGCCTTGCCACACCAAGCAAAACGCATCAACTGTGGTACAATTTCACTTTTTGACAAGATTTCTGGTATTGGAAAATTTGTGTCGAATCGTGCTCTCCTTGATTATGGTATCAGCGTTAAATAGGTTAATAGTCAGGAAAACCTAATAAATGTTACTTACACCTGTTAAAATGGCAGTGCATTCAATGCCAAATGCAACAGATTGACACACTTAACCACTTTCTTTCAATCCTTTGCTTTTCAGGGATGAGGACAACATTCCCATTTAGGGCAAAGCAGTACATAGACCCATATAGGCAAGAAAAAAAAAGTGCAGAGAACATTAAAATAACACGTTTCCTAAATTTCACTTCTGTCCTAAAACACAGCCATGCCATCAAACATCTTCTATGTTTTCTAATAACACTAAATCTAACCCTAGCTCAGGGTTTGGGTAGTTAGGGTTAGGGTTCAGATTTTCTTCACTGCAACCTAACACTCATTTAAGCAGAAAATATAACTCAGGGCATCAAAATATTAGTCTGAAAAGACTTTGCAGCCTTGCCACACCAAGCAAAATGCATCAACTGTGGTACAACTTCATTTTTTGACAAGATTTCTGGTATTGGAAAATTTGTGTCGAATCGTGCTCTCCATGAGATTGGTATCAGCGTTAAATAGGTTAAGAGTCAGGAAAACCCAATAAATGTTACCTACACCTGTTAAAATGGCAGTGCATTCAATGCCAAATGCAACAGATTGACACATTTAACCACTTTCTTTCAATCCTTTGCTTTTCAGGGATGAGGACAACATTCCCATTTAGGGCAAAGCAGTACATAGACCCATATAGGCAAGAAAAAAAAAGTGCAGAGAACATTAAAATAACACGTTTCCTAAATTTCACTTCTGTCCTAAAACACAGCCATGCCATCAAACATCTTCTATGTTTTCTAATAACACTAAATCTAACCCTAGCTCAGGGTTTGGGTAGTTAGGGTTAGGGTTCACATTTTCTTCACTGCAACCTAACACACATTATAGCAGAAAATATAACTCAGGGCATCAAAATATTAGTCTGAAAATACTTTGCAGCCTTGCCACACCAAGCAAAATGCATCAACTGTGGTACAACTTCATTTTTTGACAAGATTTCTGGTATTGGAAAATTTGTGTCGAATCGTGCTCTCCATGAGATTGGTATCAGCGTTAAATAGGTTAAGAGTCAGGAAAACCCAATAAATGTTACCTACACCTGTTAAAATGGCAGTGCATTCAATGCCAAATGCAACAGATTGACACATTTAACCACTTTCTTTCAATCCTTTGCTTTTCAGGGATGAGGACAACATTCCCATTTAGGGCAAGGCAGTACATAGACCCATATAGGCAAGAAAAAAAAGTGCAGAGAACATTAAAATAACACGTTTCCTAAATTTCACTTCTGTCCTAAAACACAGCCATGCCATCAAACATCTTCTATGTTTTCTAATAACACTAACCCTAACCCTAGCTCAGGGTTTGGGTAGTTAGGGTTAGGGTTCAGATTTTCTTCACTGCAACCTAACACACATTATAGCAGAAAATATAACTCAGGGCATCAAAATATTAGTCTGAAAAGACTTTGCAGCCTTGCCACACCAAGCAAAATGCATCAACTGTGGTACAACTTCATTTTTTGACAAGATTTCTGGTATTGGAAAATTTGTGTAGAATCGTGCTCTCCATGAGATTGGTATCAGCGTTAAATAGGTTAAGAGTCAGGAAAACCCAATAAATGTTACCTACACCTGTTAAAATGGCAGTGCATTCAATGCCAAATGCAACAGATTGACACATTTAACCACTTTCTTTCAATCCTTTGCTTTTCAGGGATGAGGACAACATTCCCATTTAGGGCAAGGCAGTACATAGACCCATATAGGCAAGAAAAAAAAGTGCAGAGAACATTAAAATAACACGTTTCCTAAATTTCACTTCTGTCCTAAAACACAGCCATGCCATCAAACATCTTCTATGTTTTCTAATAACACTAACCCTAACCCTAGCTCAGGGTTTGGGTAGTTAGGGTTAGGGTTCAGATTTTCTTCACTGCAACCTAACACACATTATAGCAGAAAATATAACTCAGGGCATCAAAATATTAGTCTGAAAAGACTTTGCAGCCTTGCCACACCAAGCAAAATGCATCAACTGTGGTACAACTTCATTTTTTGACAAGATTTCTGGTATTGGAAAATTTGTGTAGAATCGTGCTCTCCATGAGATTGGTATCAGCGTTAAATAGGTTAAGAGTCAGGAAAACCCAATAAATGTTACCTACACCTGTTAAAATGGCAGTGCATTCAATGCCAAATGCAACAGATTGACACATTTAACCACTTTCTTTCAATCCTTTGCTTTTCAGGGATGAGGACAACATTCCCATTTAGGGCAAAGCAGTACATTGACCCATATAGGCAAGAAAAAAAAAGTGCAGAGAACATTAAAATAACACGTTTTCTAAATTTCACTTCTGTCCTAAAACACAGCCATGCCATCAAACATCTTCTATGTTTTCTAATAACACTAACCCTAACCCTAGCTCAGGGTTTGGGTAGTTAGGGTTAGAGTTCAGATTTTCTTCACTGCAACCTAACACTCATTTAAGCAGAAAATATAACTCAGGGCATCAAAATATTAGTCTGAAAAGACTTTGCAGCATTGCCACACCCAGCAAAACGCATCAACTGTGGTACAATTTCACTTTTTGACCAGATTTCTGGTATTGGAAAATTTGTGTCGAATCGTGCTCTCCTTGGTTATGGTATCAGCGTTAAATAGGTTAAGAGTCAGGAAAACCTAATAAATGTTACTTACACCTGTTAAAATGGCAGTGCACTCAATGCCAAATGCAACAGATTGACACACTTAACCACTTTCTTTCAATCCTTTGCTTTTCAGGGATGAGGACAACATTCCCATTTAGGGCAAAGCAGTACATAGACCCATATAGGCAAGAAAAAAAAAGTGCAGAGAACATTAAAATAACACGTTTCCTAAATTTCACTTCTGTCCTAAAACACAGCCATGCCATCAAACATCTTCTATGTTTTCTAATAACACTAAACCTAACCCTAGCTCAGGGTTTGGGTAGTTAGGGTTAGGGTTCACATTTTCTTCACTGCAACCTAACACACATTATAGCAGAAAATATAACTCAGGGCATCAAAATATTAGTCTGAAAAGACTTTGCAGCCTTGCCACACCAAGCAAAATGCATCAACTGTGGTACAATTTCACTTTTTGACAAGATTTCTGGTATTGGAAAATTTGTGTCGAATCGTGCTCTCCTTGGTTATGGTATCAGCGTTAAATAGGTTAAGAGTCAGGAAAACCTAATAAATGTTACTTACACCTGTTAAAATGGCAGTGCATTCAATGCCAAATGCAACAGATTGACACATTTAACCACTTTCTTTCAATCCTTTGCTTTTCAGGGATTTGGACAACATTCCCATTTAGGGCAAAGCAGTACATTGACCCATATAGGCAAGAAAAAAAAGTGCAGAGAACATTAAAATAACACGTTTTCTAAATTTCACTTCTGTCCTAAAACACAGCCATGCCATCAAACATCTTCTATGTTTTCTAATAACACTAACCCTAACCCTAGCTCAGGGTTTGGGTAGTTAGGGTTAGAGTTCAGATTTTCTTCACTGCAACCTAACACTCATTTAAGCAGAAAATATAACTCAGGGCATCAAAATATTAGTCTGAAAAGACTTTGCAGCATTGCCACACCCAGCAAAACGCATCAACTGTGGTACAATTTCACTTTTTGACCAGATTTCTGGTATTGGAAAATTTGTGTCGAATCGTGCTCTCCTTGGTTATGGTATCAGCGTTAAATAGGTTAAGAGTCAGGAAAACCTAATAAATGTTACTTACACCTGTTAAAATGGCAGTGCACTCAATGCCAAATGCAACAGATTGACACACTTAACCACTTTCTTTCAATCCTTTGCTTTTCAGGGATGAGGACAACATTCCCATTTAGGGCAAAGCAGTACATAGACCCATATAGGCAAGAAAAAAAAAGTGCAGAGAACATTAAAATAACACGTTTCCTAAATTTCACTTCTGTCCTAAAACACAGCCATGCCATCAAACATCTTCTATGTTTTCTAATAACACTAAACCTAACCCTAGCTCAGGGTTTGGGTAGTTAGGGTTAGGGTTCACATTTTCTTCACTGCAACCTAACACACATTATAGCAGAAAATATAACTCAGGGCATCAAAATATTAGTCTGAAAAGACTTTGCAGCTTTGCCACACCAAGCAAAATGCATCAACTGTGGTACAACTTCATTTTTTGACAAGATTTCTGGTATTGGAAAATTTGTGTCGAATCGTGCTCTCCTTGATTATGGTATCAGGGTTAAATAGGTTAAGAGTCAGGAAAACCTAATAAATGTTACTTACACCTGTTAAAATGGCAGTGCATTCAATGCCAAATGCAACAGATTGACACATTTAACCACTTTCTTTCAATCCTTTGCTTTTCAGGGATTTGGACAACATTCCCATTTAGGGCAAGGCAGTACATAGACCCATATAGGCAAGAAAAAAAAAGTGCAGAGAACATTAAAATAACACGTTTCCTACATTTCATTACTGTCCTAAAACACAGCCATGCAATCAAACATCTTCTATGTTTTCTAATAACACTAACCCTAACCCTAGCTCAGGGTTTGGGTAGTTAGGGTTAGGGTTCAGATTTTCTTCACTGCAACCTAACACTCATTTAAGCAGAAAATATAACTCAGGGCATCAAAATATTAGTCTGAAAAGACTTTGCAGCCTTGCCACACCAAGCAAAATGCATCAACTGTGGTACAACTTCATTTTTTGACAAGATTTCTGGTATTGGAAAATTTGTGTCGAATCGTGCTCTCCTTGATTATGGTATCAGGGTTAAATAGGTTAAGAGTCAGGAAAACCTAATAAATGTTACTTACACCTGTTAAAATGGCAGTGCATTCAATGCCAAATGCAACAGATTGACACATTTAACCACTTTCTTTCAATCCTTTGCTTTTCAGGGATTTGGACAACATTCCCATTTAGGACAAAGCAGTACATAGACCCATATAGGCAAGAAAAAAAAAGTGCAGAGAACATTAAAATAACACGTTTCCTAAATTTCCCTTCTGTCCTAAAACACAGCCATGCCATCAAACATCTTCTATGTTTTCTAATAACACTAAACCTAACCCTAGCTCAGGGTTTGGGTAGTTAGGGTTAGGGTTCACATTTTCTTCACTGCAACCTAACACACATTATAGCAGAAAATATAACTCAGGGCATCAAAATATTAGTCTGAAAAGACTTTGCAGCCTTGCCACACCAAGCAAAATGCATCAACTGTGGTACAATTTCACTTTTTAACAAGATTTCTGGTATTGGAAAATTTGTGTCGAATCGTGCTCTCCTTGATTATGGTATCAGCGTTAAATAGGTTAAGAGTCAGGAAAACCTAATAACTGTTACTTACACCTGTTAAAATGGCAGTGCATTCAATGCCAAATGCAACAGATTGACACATTTAACCACTTTCTTTCAATCCTTTGCTTTTCAGGGATGAGGACAACACTCCCATTTAGGGCAAAGCAGTACATAGACCCATATAGGCAAAAAAAAAAAGTGCAGAGAACATTAAAATAACACGTTTCCTAAATTTCACTTCTGTCCTAAAACAAAGCCATGCCATCAAACATCTTCTATGTTTTCTATTAACACTAAACGTAACCCTAGCTCAGGGTTTGGGTAGTTAGGGTTAGGGTTCAGATTTTCTTCACTGCAACCTAACACTCATTTAAGCAGAAAATATAACTCAGGGCATCAAAATATTAGTCTGAAAAGACTTTGCAGCCTTGCCACACCAAGCAAAACGCATCAATTGTGGTACAATTTCACTTTTTGACAAGATTTCTGGTATTGGAAAATTTGTGTCGAATCGTGCTCTCCTTGATTATGGTATCAGCGTTAAATAGGTTAAGAGTCAGGAAAACCTAATAAATGTTACTTACGCCTGTTAAAATGGCAGTGCATTCAATGCCAAATACAACAGATTGACACATTTAACCACTTTCTTTCAATCCTTTGCTTTTCAGGGATTTGGACAACATTCCCGTTTAGGGCAAGGCAGTACATAGACCCATATAGGCAAGAAAAAAAAAGGGCAGAGAACATTAAAATAACACGTTTCCTAAATTTCACTTCTGTCCTAAAACACAGCCATGCCATCAAACATCTTCTGTGTTTTCTAATAACACTAACCCTAACCATAGCTCAGGGTTTGGGTAGTTAGGGTTAGGGTTCAGATTTTCTTCACTGCAACCTAACACTCATTTAAGCAGAAAATATAACTCAGGGCATCAAAATATTAGTCTGAAAAGACTTTGCAGCCTTGCCACACCAAGCAAAATGCATAAACTGTGGTACAATTTCACCTTTTGACAAGATTTCTGGTATTGGAAAATTTGTGTCGAATCGTGCTCTCCATGAGAATGGTATCAGCGTTAAATAGGTTAAGAGTCAGGAAAACCTAATAAATGTTACCTACACCTGATAAAATGGCAGTGCATTCAATGCCAAATGCAACAGATTGACACATTTAACCACTTTCTTTCAATCCTTTGCTTTTCAGGGATTTGGACAACATTCCCATTTAGGGCAATGCAGTACATAGACCCATATAGGCAAGAAAAAAAAAGTGCAAAGAACATTAAAATAACACGTTTCCTAAATTTCACTTCTGTCCTAAAACACAGCCATGCCTTCAAACATCTTCTATGTTTTCTATTAACACTAACCCTAACCCTAGCTCAGGTTTTGGGTAGTTAGGGTTAGGGTTCAGATTTTCCTCAATGCAACTTAACACTCATTTTAGCAGAAAAAATAACTCAGGGCATCAAAATATTAGTCCGAAAAGACTTTGCAGCCTTGCCACACCGAGCAAAATGCTCCAACTGTGGTACAATTTCATTTTTTGACAAGATTTCTGGTATTGGAAATTTGTGTCGAATCGTGGTCTCCATGAGAATGGTATCAGCGTAAAATAGGTTTAGAGACAGGAAAACCCAATAAATGTTACCTACACCTGTTAAAATGGCAGTGCATTCAATGCCAAATGCAACATATTGACACATTTAACTACTTTATTTCAATCCTTTGCTTTTCAGGGATGTGGACAACATTCCCATTTAGGGCAAGGCAGTACATAGACCCATATAGGCAAGAAAAAAAAAGTGCAGAGAACATTAAAATAACACGTTTCCTACATTTCATTACTGTCCTAAAACACAGCCATGCCACTAAACATCTTCTATGTTTTCTAATAACACTAACCCTAACCCTAGCTCAGGGTTTGGGAAGTTAGGGTTAGGGTTCAGATTTTCTTCACTGCATCCTAACACTCATTTTAGCAGAAAATATAACTCAGGGCATCAAAATATTAGTCCGAAAAGACTTTGCAGCCTTGCCACACCGAGCAAAATGCATCAACTGTGGTACAACTTCATTTTTTGACAAGATTTCTGGTATTGGAAATTTGTGTCGAATCGTGCTCTCCATGAGAATGGTATCAGCGTTAAATAGGTTAAGAGTCAGGAAAACCTAATAAATGTTACCTACACCTGTTAAAATGGCAGTGCATTCAATGCCAAATGCAACAGATTGACACATTTAACCACTTTCTTTCAATCCTTTGCTTTTCAGGGATTTGGACAACATTCCCATTTAGGGCAAAGCAGTACATTGACCCATATAGGCAAGAAAAAAAAGTGCAGAGAACATTAAAATAACACGTTTTCTAAATTTCACTTCTGTCCTAAAACACAGCCATGCCATCAAACATCTTCTATGTTTTCTAATAACACTAACCCTAACCCTAGCTCAGGGTTTGGGTAGTTAGGGTTAGAGTTCAGATTTTCTTCACTGCAACCTAACACTCATTTAAGCAGAAAATATAACTCAGGGCATCAAAATATTAGTCTGAAAAGACTTTGCAGCATTGCCACACCCAGCAAAACGCATCAACTGTGGTACAATTTCACTTTTTGACCAGATTTCTGGTATTGGAAAATTTGTGTCGAATCGTGCTCTCCTTGGTTATGGTATCAGCGTTAAATAGGTTAAGAGTCAGGAAAACCTAATAAATGTTACTTACACCTGTTAAAATGGCAGTGCACTCAATGCCAAATGCAACAGATTGACACACTTAACCACTTTCTTTCAATCCTTTGCTTTTCAGGGATGAGGACAACATTCCCATTTAGGGCAAAGCAGTACATAGACCCATATAGCCAAGAAAAAAAAAGTGCAGAGAACATTAAAATAACACGTTTCCTAAATTTCACTTCTGTCCTAAAACACAGCCATGCCATCAAACATCTTCTATGTTTTCTAATAACACTAAACCTAACCCTAGCTCAGGGTTTGGGTAGTTAGGGTTAGGGTTCACATTTTCTTCACTGCAACCTAACACACATTATAGCAGAAAATATAACTCAGGGCATCAAAATATTAGTCTGAAAAGACTTTGCAGCTTTGCCACACCAAGCAAAATGCATCAACTGTGGTACAACTTCATTTTTTGACAAGATTTCTGGTATTGGAAAATTTGTGTCGAATCGTGCTCTCCTTGATTATGGTATCAGGGTTAAATAGGTTAAGAGTCAGGAAAACCTAATAAATGTTACTTACACCTGTTAAAATGGCAGTGCATTCAATGCCAAATGCAACAGATTGACACATTTAACCACTTTCTTTCAATCCTTTGCTTTTCAGGGATTTGGACAACATTCCCATTTAGGGCAAGGCAGTACATAGACCCATATAGGCAAGAAAAAAAAAGTGCAGAGAACATTAAAATAACACGTTTCCTACATTTCATTACTGTCCTAAAACACAGCCATGCCATCAAACATCTTCTATGTTTTCTAATAACACTAACCCTAACCCTAGCTCAGGGTTTGGGTAGTTAGGGTTAGGGTTCAGATTTTCTTCACTGCAACCTAACACTCATTTAAGCAGAAAATATAACTCAGGGCATCAAAATATTAGTCTGAAAAGACTTTGCAGCCTTGCCACACCAAGCAAAATGCATCAACTGTGGTACAACTTCATTTTTTGACAAGATTTCTGGTATTGGAAAATTTGTGTCGAATCGTGCTCTCCTTGATTATGGTATCAGGGTTAAATAGGTTAAGAGTCAGGAAAACCTAATAAATGTTACTTACACCTGTTAAAATGGCAGTGCATTCAATGCCAAATGCAACAGATTGACACATTTAACCACTTTCTTTCAATCCTTTGCTTTTCAGGGATTTGGACAACATTCCCATTTAGGACAAAGCAGTACATAGACCCATATAGGCAAGAAAAAAAAAGTGCAGAGAACATTAAAATAACACGTTTCCTAAATTTCCCTTCTGTCCTAAAACACAGCCATGCCATCAAACATCTTCTATGTTTTCTAATAACACTAAACCTAACCCTAGCTCAGGGTTTGGGTAGTTAGGGTTAGGGTTCACATTTTCTTCACTGCAACCTAACACACATTATAGCAGAAAATATAACTCAGGGCATCAAAATATTAGTCTGAAAAGACTTTGCAGCCTTGCCACACCAAGCAAAATGCATCAACTGTGGTACAATTTCACTTTTTAACAAGATTTCTGGTATTGGAAAATTTGTGTCGAATCGTGCTCTCCTTGATTATGGTATCAGCGTTAAATAGGTTAAGAGTCAGGAAAACCTAATAACTGTTACTTACACCTGTTAAAATGGCAGTGCATTCAATGCCAAATGCAACAGATTGACACATTTAACCACTTTCTTTCAATCCTTTGCTTTTCAGGGATGAGGACAACACTCCCATTTAGGGCAAAGCAGTACATAGACCCATATAGGCAAAAAAAAAAAGTGCAGAGAACATTAAAATAACACGTTTCCTAAATTTCACTTCTGTCCTAAAACAAAGCCATGCCATCAAACATCTTCTATGTTTTCTATTAACACTAAACGTAACCCTAGCTCAGGGTTTGGGTAGTTAGGGTTAGGGTTCAGATTTTCTTCACTGCAACCTAACACTCATTTAAGCAGAAAATATAACTCAGGGCATCAAAATATTAGTCTGAAAAGACTTTGCAGCCTTGCCACACCAAGCAAAACGCATCAATTGTGGTACAATTTCACTTTTTGACAAGATTTCTGGTATTGGAAAATTTGTGTCGAATCGTGCTCTCCTTGATTATGGTATCAGCGTTAAATAGGTTAAGAGTCAGGAAAACCTAATAAATGTTACTTACGCCTGTTAAAATGGCAGTGCATTCAATGCCAAATACAACAGATTGACACATTTAACCACTTTCTTTCAATCCTTTGCTTTTCAGGGATTTGGACAACATTCCCGTTTAGGGCAAGGCAGTACATAGACCCATATAGGCAAGAAAAAAAAAGGGCAGAGAACATTAAAATAACACGTTTCCTAAATTTCACTTCTGTCCTAAAACACAGCCATGCCATCAAACATCTTCTGTGTTTTCTAATAACACTAACCCTAACCATAGCTCAGGGTTTGGGTAGTTAGGGTTAGGGTTCAGATTTTCTTCACTGCAACCTAACACTCATTTAAGCAGAAAATATAACTCAGGGCATCAAAATATTAGTCTGAAAAGACTTTGCAGCCTTGCCACACCAAGCAAAATGCATAAACTGTGGTACAATTTCACCTTTTGACAAGATTTCTGGTATTGGAAAATTTGTGTCGAATCGTGCTCTCCATGAGAATGGTATCAGCGTTAAATAGGTTAAGAGTCAGGAAAACCTAATAAATGTTACCTACACCTGATAAAATGGCAGTGCATTCAATGCCAAATGCAACAGATTGACACATTTAACCACTTTCTTTCAATCCTTTGCTTTTCAGGGATTTGGACAACATTCCCATTTAGGGCAATGCAGTACATAGACCCATATAGGCAAGAAAAAAAAAGTGCAAAGAACATTAAAATAACACGTTTCCTAAATTTCACTTCTGTCCTAAAACACAGCCATGCCTTCAAACATCTTCTATGTTTTCTAATAACACTAACCCTAACCCTAGCTCAGGGTTTGGGTAGTTAGGGTTAGGGTTCAGATTTTCCTCAATGCAACTTAACACTCATTTTAGCAGAAAAAATAACTCAGGGCATCAAAATATTAGGCCGAAAAGACTTTGCAGCCTTGCCACACCGAGCAAAATGCTCCAACTGTGGTACAATTTCATTTTTTGACAAGATTTCTGGTATTGGAAATTTGTGTCGAATCGTGGTCTCCATGAGAATGGTATCAGCGTAAAATAGGTTTAGAGACAGGAAAACCCAATAAATGTTACCTACACCTGTTAAAATGGCAGTGCATTCAATGCCAAATGCAACATATTGACACATTTAACTACTTTATTTCAATCCTTTGCTTTTCAGGGATGTGGACAACATTCCCATTTAGGGCAAGGCAGTACATAGACCCATATAGGCAAGAAAAAAAAAGTGCAGAGAACATTAAAATAACACGTTTCCTACATTTCATTACTGTCCTAAAACACAGCCATGCCACTAAACATCTTCTATGTTTTCTAATAACACTAACCCTAACCCTAGCTCAGGGTTTGGGAAGTTAGGGTTAGGGTTCAGATTTTCTTCACTGCATCCTAACACTCATTTTAGCAGAAAATATAACTCAGGGCATCAAAATATTAGTCTGAAAAGACTTTGCAGCCTTGCCACACCGAGCAAAATGCATCAACTGTGGTACAACTTCATTTTTTGACAAGATTTCTGGTATTGGAAATTTGTGTCGAATCGTGCTCTCCATGAGAATGGTATCAGCGTTAAATAGGTTAAGAGTCAGGAAAATCTAATAAATGTTACCTACACCTGTTAAAATGGCAGTGCATTCAATGCCAAATGCAACAGATTGACACATTTAACCACTTTCTTTCAATCCTTTGCTTTTCAGGGATTTGGACAACATTCCCGTTTAGGGCAAGGCAGTACATAGACCCATATAGGCAAGAAAAAAAAAGTGCAGAGAACATTAAAATAACACGTTTCCTAAATTTCACTTCTGTCCTAAAACACAGCCATGCCATCAAACATCTTCTATGTTTTCTTATAACACTATCCCTAACCCTAGCTCAGGGTTTGGGTAGTTAGGGTTAGGGTTCAGATTTTCTTCACTGCAACCTAACACTCATTTAAGCAGAAAATATAACTCAGGGCATCAAAATATTAGTCTGAAAAGACTTTGCAGCCTTGCCACACCAAGCAAAACGCATCAACTGTGGTACAATTTCACTTTTTGACAAGATTTCTGGTATTGGAAAATTTGTGTCGAATCGTGCTCTCCTTGATTATGGTATCAGCGTTAAATAGGTTAAGAGTCAGGAAAACCTAATAAATGTTACTTACACCTGTTAAAATGGCAGTGCATTCAATGCCAAATACAACAGATTGACACATTTAACCACTTTCTTTCAATCCTTTGCTTTTCAGGGATTTGGACAACATTCCCGTTTAGGGCAAGGCAGTACATAGACCCATATAGGCAAGAAAAAAAAAGGGCAGAGAACATTAAAATAACACGTTTCCTAAATTTCACTTCTGTCCTAAAACACAGCCATGCCATCAAACATCTTCTATGTTTTCTAATAACACTATCCCTAACCCTAGCTCAGGGTTTGGGTAGTTAGGGTTAGGGTTCAGATTTTCTTCACTGCAACCTAACACTCATTTAAGCAGAAAATATAACTCAGGGCATCAAAATATTAGTCTGAAAAGACATTGCAGCCTTGCCACACCAAGCAAAACGCATCAACTGTGGTACAATTTCACTTTTTGACAAGATTTCTGGTATTGGAAAATTTGTGTCGAATCGTGCTCTCCTTGATTATGGTATCAGCGTTAAATAGGTTAAGAGTCAGGAAAACCTAATAAATGTTACCTACACCTGTTAAAATGGCAGTGCATTCAATGCCAAATGCAACAGATTGACACATTTAACCACTTTCTTTCAATCCTTTGCTTTCAGGGATTTGGACAACATTCCCATTTAGGGCAAGGCAGTACATAGACCCATATAGGCAAGAAAAAAAAAGTGCAGAGAACATTAAAATAATACGTTTCCTACATTTCATTACTGTCCTAAAACACAGCCATGCCATCAAACATCTTCTATGTTTTCTAATAACACTAACCCTAACCCTAGCTCAGGGTTTGGGTAGTTAGGGTTAGGGTTCAGATTTTCTTCACTGCAACCTAACACTCATTTAAGCAGAAAATATAACTCAGGGCATCAAAATATTAGTCTGAAAAGACTTTGCAGCCTTGCCACACCAAGCAAAATGCATCAACTGTGGTACAACTTTGTTTTTTGACAAGATTTCTGGTATTGGAAAATTTGTGTCGAATCGTGCTCTCCATGAGATTGGTATCAGCGTTAAATAGGTTAAGAGTCAGGAAAACCCAATAAATGTTACCTACACCTGTTAAAATGGCAGTGCATTCAATGCCAAATGCAACAGATTGACACATTTAACCACTTTCTTTCAATCCTTTGCTTTTCAGGGATTTGGACAACATTCCCATATAGGGCAAAGCAGTACATTGACCCATATAGGCAAGAAAAAAAAAGTGCAGAGAACATTAAAATAACACGTTTCCTACATTTCATTGCTGTCTTAAAACACAGCCATGCCATCAAACATCTTCTATGTTTTCTAATAACACTAACCCTAACCCTAGCTCAGGGTTTGGGTAGTTAGGGTTAGGGTTCAGATTTTCTTCACTGCAACCTAACTCTCATTTAAGCAGAAAATATAACTCAGGGCATCAAAATATTAGTCTGAAAAGACTTTGCAGCCTTGCCACACCAAGCAAAACGCATCAACTGTGGTACAATTTCACTTTTTGACAAGATTTCTGGTATTGGAAAATTTGTGTCGAATCGTGCTCTCCTTGATTATGGTATCAGCGTTAAATAGGTTAAGAGTCAGGAAAACCCAATAAATGTTACTTACACCTGTTAAAATGGCAGTGCATTCAATGCCAAATGCAACAGATTGACACATTTAACCACTTTCTTTCAATCCTTTGCTTTTCAGGGATTTGGACAACATTCCCATTTAGGGCAAAGCAGTACATTGACCCATATAGGCAAGAAAAAAAAAGTGCAGAGAACATTAAAATAACACGTTTCCTAAATTTCACTTCTGTCCTAAAACACAGCCATGCCATCAAACATCTTCTATGTTTTCTAATAACGCTATCCCTAACCCTAGCTCAGGGTTTGGGTAGTTAGGGTTAGGGTTCAGATTTTCTTCACTGCAACCTAACTCTCATTTAAGCAGAAAATATAACTCAGGGCATCAAAATATTAGTCTGAAAAGACTTTGCAGCCTTGCCACACCAAGCAAAACGCATCAACTGTGGTACAATTTCACTTTTTGACAAGATTTCTGGTATTGGAAAATTTGTGTCGAATCGTGCTCTCCATGAGATTGGTATCAGCGTTAAATAGGTTAAGAGTCAGGAAAACCCAATAAATGTTACCTACACCTGTTAAAATGGCAGTGCATTCAATGCCAAATGCAACAGATTGACACATTTAACCACTTTCTTTCAATCCTTTGCTTTCAGGGATTTGGACAACATTCCCATTTAGGGCAAGGCAGTACATAGACCCATATAGGCAAGAAAAAAAAAGTGCAGAGAACATTAAAATAACACGTTTCCTACATTTCATTACTGTCCTAAAACACAGCCATGCCATCAAACATCTTCTATGTTTTCTAATAACACTAACCCTAACCCTAGCTCAGGGTTTGGGTAGTTAGGGTTAGAGTTCAGATTTTCTTCACTGCAACCTAACACTCATTTAAGCAGAAAATATAACTCAGGGCATCAAAATATTCGTCTGAAAAGACTTTGCAGCCTTGCCACACCAAGCAAAATGCATCAACTGTGGTACAATTTCACTTTTTGACAAGATTTCTGGTATTGGAAAATTTGTGTCGAATCGTGCTCTCCTTGATTATGGTATCAGCGTTAAATAGGTTAAGAGTCAGGAAAACCCAATAAATGTTACTTACACCTGTTAAAATGGCAGTGCATTCAATGCCAAATGCAACAGATTGACACATTTAACCACTTTCTTTCAATCCTTTGCTTTTCAGGGATTTGGACAACATTCCCATTTAGGGCAAAGCAGTACATTGACCCATATAGGCAAGAAAAAAAAAGTGCAGAGAACATTAAAATAACACGTTTCCTAAATTTCACTTCTGTCCTAAAACACAGCCATGCCATCAAACATCTTCTATGTTTTCTAATAACGCTATCCCTAACCCTAGCTCAGGGTTTGGGTAGTTAGGGTTAGGGTTCAGATTTTCTTCACTGCAACCTAACTCTCATTTAAGCAGAAAATATAACTCAGGGCATCAAAATATTAGTCTGAAAAGACTTTGCAGCCTTGCCACACCAAGCAAAACGCATCAACTGTGGTACAATTTCACTTTTTGACAAGATTTCTGGTATTGGAAAATTTGTGTCGAATCGTGCTCTCCATGAGATTGGTATCAGCGTTAAATAGGTTAAGAGTCAGGAAAACCCAATAAATGTTACCTACACCTGTTAAAATGGCAGTGCATTCAATGCCAAATGCAACAGATTGACACATTTAACCACTTTCTTTCAATCCTTTGCTTTCAGGGATTTGGACAACATTCCCATTTAGGGCAAGGCAGTACATAGACCCATATAGGCAAGAAAAAAAAAGTGCAGAGAACATTAAAATAACACGTTTCCTACATTTCATTACTGTCCTAAAACACAGCCATGCCATCAAACATCTTCTATGTTTTCTAATAACACTAACCCTAACCCTAGCTCAGGGTTTGGGTAGTTAGGGTTAGAGTTCAGATTTTCTTCACTGCAACCTAACACTCATTTAAGCAGAAAATATAACTCAGGGCATCAAAATATTCGTCTGAAAAGACTTTGCAGCCTTGCCAAACCAAGCAAAATGCATCAACTGTGGTACAACTTCGTTTTTTGACAAGATTTCTGGTATTGGAAAATTTGTGTCGAATCGTGCTCTCCATGAGATTGGTATCAGCGTTAAATAGGTTAAGAGTCAGGAAAACCTAATAAATGTTACCTACACCTGTTAAAATGGCAGTGCATTCAATGCCAAATGCAACAGATTGACACATTTAACCACTTTCTTTCAATCCTTTGCTTTTCAGGGATGTGGACAACATTCCCATTTAGGGCAAGGCAGTACATAGACCCATATAGGCAAGAAAAAAAAAGTGCAGAGAACATTAAAATAACACGTTTCTAACATTTCATTACTGTCCTAAAACACAGCCATGCCATCAAACATCTTCTATGTTTTCTAATAACACTAACCCTAACCCTAGCTCAGGGTTTGGGTAGTTAGGGTTAGAGTTCAGATTTTCTTCACTGCAACCTAACACTCATTTAAGCAGAAAATATAACTCAGGGCATCAAAATATTAGTCTGAAAAGACTTTGCAGCCTTGCCACACCAAGCAAAACGCATCAACTGTGGTACAATTTCACTTTTTGACAAGATTTCTGGTATTGGAAAATTTGTGTCGAATCGTGCTCTCCTTGATTATGGTATCAGCGTTAAATAGGTTAAGAGTCAGGAAAACCTAATAAATGTTACCTACACCTGTTAAAATGGCAGTGCATTCAATGCCAAATGCAACAGATTGACACATTTAACCACTTTCTTTCAATCCTCTGCTTTTCAGGGATGTGGACAACATTCCCATTTAGGGCAACGCAGTACATTGACTCATGTAGGCAAGAAAAAAAAAGTGCAGAGAACATTAAAATAACACGTTTCCTAAATTTCACTTCTGTCCTAAAACACAGCCATGCCATCAAACATCTTCTATGTTTTCTAATAACACAAACCGTAACCCTAGCTCAGGGTTTGGGTAGTTAGGGTTAGGGTTCAGATTTTCTTCACTGCAACCTAACACTCATTTAAGCAGAAAATATAACTCAGTGCATCAAAATATTAGTCTGAAAAGACTTTGCAGCCTTGCCACACCAAGCAAAATGCATCAACTGTGGTACAATTTCACTTTTTGACAAGATTTCTGGTATTGGAAAATTTGTGTCGAATCGTGCTCTCCTTGATTATGGTTTCAGCGTTAAATAGGTTAAGAGTCAGGAAAACCTAATAAATGTTACTTACACCTGTTAAAATGGCAGTGCATTCAATGCCAAATGCAACAGATTGACACATTTAACCACTTTCTTTCAATCCTTTGCTTTTCAGGGATGAGGACAACACTCCCATTTAGGGCAAAGCAGTACATAGACCCATATAGGCAAAAAAAAAGTGCAGAGAACATTAAAATAAAATGTTTCCTAAATTTCACTTCTGTCCTAAAACACAGCCATGCCATCAAACATCTTCTATGTTTTCTATTAACACTAAACCTAACCCTAGCTCAGGGTTTGGGTAGTTAGGGTTAGGGTTCAGATTTTCTTCACTGCAACCTAACACTCATTTAAGCAGAAAATATAACTCAGGGCATCAAAATATTAGTCTGAAAAGACATTGCAGCCTTGCCACACCAAGCAAAACGCATCAACTGTGGTACAATTTCACTTTTTGACAAGATTTCTGGTATTGGAAAATTTGTGTCGAATCGTGCTCTCCTTGATTATGGTATCAGCGTTAAATAGGTTAAGAGTCAGGAAAACCTAATAAATGTTACCTACACCTGTTAAAATGGCAGTGCATTCAATGCCAAATGCAACAGATTGACACATTTAACCACTTTCTTTCAATCCTTTGCTTTCAGGGATTTGGACAACATTCCCATTTAGGGCAAGGCAGTACATTGACCCATATAGGCAAGAAAAAAAAAGTGCAGAGAACATTAAAATAATACGTTTCCTACATTTCATTGCTGTCTTAAAACACAGCCATGCCATCAAACATCTTCTATGTTTTCTAATAACACTAACCCTAACCCTAGCTCAGGGTTTGGGTAGTTAGGGTTAGGGTTCAGATTTTCTTCACTGCAACCTAACACTCATTTAAGCAGAAAATATAACTCAGGGCATCAAAATATTAGTCTGAAAAGACTTTGCAGCCTTGCCACACCAAGCAAAATGCATCAACTGTGGTACAACTTCGTTTTTTGACAAGATTTCTGGTATTGGAAAATTTGTGTCGAATCGTGCTCTCCATGAGATTGGTATCAGCGTTAAATAGGTTAAGAGTCAGGAAAACCCAATAAATGTTACCTACACCTGTTAAAATGGCAGTGCATTCAATGCCAAATGCAACAGATTGACACATTTAACCACTTTCTTTCAATCCTTTGCTTTTCAGGGATTTGGACAACATTCCCATTTAGGGCAAAGCAGTACATTGACCCATATAGGCAAGAAAAAAAAAGTGCAGAGAACATTAAAATAACACGTTTCCTACATTTCATTGCTGTCTTAAAACACAGCCATGCCATCAAACATCTTCTATGTTTTCTAATAACACTAACCCTAACCCTAGCTCAGGGTTTGGGTAGTTAGGGTTAGGGTTCAGATTTTCTTCACTGCAACCTAACTCTCATTTAAGCAGAAAATATAACTCAGGGCATCAAAATATTAGTCTGAAAAGACTTTGCAGCCTTGCCACACCAAGCAAAACGCATCAACTGTGGTACAATTTCACTTTTTGACAAGATTTCTGGTATTGGAAAATTTGTGTCGAATCGTGCTCTCCTTGATTATGGTATCAGCGTTAAATAGGTTAAGAGTCAGGAAAACCTAATAAATGTTACTTACACCTGTTAAAATGGCAGTGCATTCAATGCCAAATGCAACAGATTGACACATTTAACCACTTTCTTTCAATCCTTTGCTTTTCAGGGATTTGGACAACATTCCCATTTAGGGCAAAGCAGTACATTGACCCATATAGGCAAGAAAAAAAAAGTGCAGAGAACATTAAAATAACACGTTTCCTAAATTTCACTTCTGTCCTAAAACACAGCCATGCCATCAAACATCTTCTATGTTTTCTAATAACGCTATCCCTAACCCTAGCTCAGGGTTTGGGTAGTTAGGGTTAGGGTTCAGATTTTCTTCACTGCAACCTAACTCTCATTTAAGCAGAAAATATAACTCAGGGCATCAAAATATTAGTCTGAAAAGACTTTGCAGCCTTGCCACACCAAGCAAAACGCATCAACTGTGGTACAATTTCACTTTTTGACAAGATTTCTGGTATTGCAAAATTTGTGTCGAATCGTGCTCTCCATGAGATTGGTATCAGCGTTAAATAGGTTAAGAGTCAGGAAAACCCAATAAATGTTACCTACACCTGTTAAAATGGCAGTGCATTCAATGCCAAATGCAGCAGATTGACACATTTAACCACTTTCTTTCAATCCTTTGCTTTCAGGGATTTGGACAACATTCCCATTTAGGGCAAGGCAGTACATAGACCCATATAGGCAAGAAAAAAAAAGTGCAGAGAACATTAAAATAACACGTTTCCTACATTTCATTACTGTCCTAAAACACAGCCATGCCATCAAACATCTTCTATGTTTTCTAATAACACTAACCCTAACCCTAGCTCAGGGTTTGGGTAGTTAGGGTTAGAGTTCAGATTTTCTTCACTGCAACCTAACACTCATTTAAGCAGAAAATATAACTCAGGGCATCAAAATATTCGTCTGAAAAGACTTTGCAGCCTTGCCAAACCAAGCAAAATGCATCAACTGTGGTACAACTTCGTTTTTTGACAAGATTTCTGGTATTGGAAAATTTGTGTCGAATCGTGCTCTCCATGAGATTGGTATCAGCGTTAAATAGGTTAAGAGTCAGGAAAACCTAATAAATGTTACCTACACCTGTTAAAATGGCAGTGCATTCAATGCCAAATGCAACAGATTGACACATTTAACCACTTTCTTTCAATCCTTTGCTTTTCAGGGATGTGGACAACATTCCCATTTAAGGCAAGGCAGTACATAGACCCATATAGGCAAGAAAAAAAAAGTGCAGAGAACATTAAAATAACACGTTTCTAACATTTCATTACTGTCCTAAAACACAGCCATGCCATCAAACATCTTCTATGTTTTCTAATAACACTAACCCTAACCCTAGCTCAGGGTTTGGGTAGTTAGGGTTAGAGTTCAGATTTTCTTCACTGCAACCTAACACTCATTTAAGCAGAAAATATAACTCAGGGCATCAAAATATTAGTCTGAAAAGACTTTGCAGCCTTGCCACACCAAGCAAAACGCATCAACTGTGGTACAATTTCACTTTTTGACAAGATTTCTGGTATTGGAAAATTTGTGTCGAATCGTGCTCTCCTTGATTATGGTATCAGCGTTAAATAGGTTAAGAGTCAGGAAAACCTAATAAATGTTACCTACACCTGTTAAAATGGCAGTGCATTCAATGCCAAATGCAACAGATTGACACATTTAACCACTTTCTTTCAATCCTCTGCTTTTCAGGGATGTGGACAACATTCCCATTTAGGGCAACGCAGTACATTGACTCATGTAGGCAAGAAAAAAAAAGTGCAGAGAACATTAAAATAACACGTTTCCTAAATTTCACTTCTGTCCTAAAACACAGCCATGCCATCAAACATCTTCTATGTTTTCTAATAACACAAACCGTAACCCTAGCTCAGGGTTTGGGTAGTTAGGGTTAGGGTTCAGATTTTCTTCACTGCAACCTAACACTCATTTAAGCAGAAAATATAACTCAGTGCATCAAAATATTAGTCTGAAAAGACTTTGCAGCCTTGCCACACCAAGCAAAATGCATCAACTGTGGTACAATTTCACTTTTTGACAAGATTTCTGGTATTGGAAAATTTGTGTCGAATCGTGCTCTCCTTGATTATGGTTTCAGCGTTAAATAGGTTAAGAGTCAGGAAAACCTAATAAATGTTACTTACACCTGTTAAAATGGCAGTGCATTCAATGCCAAATGCAACAGATTGACACATTTAACCACTTTCTTTCAATCCTTTGCTTTTCAGGGATGAGGACAACACTCCCATTTAGGGCAAAGCAGTACATAGACCCATATAGGCAAAAAAAAAGTGCAGAGAACATTAAAATAAAATGTTTCCTAAATTTCACTTCTGTCCTAAAACACAGCCATGCCATCAAACATCTTCTATGTTTTCTATTAACACTAAACCTAACCCTAGCTCAGGGTTTGGGTAGTTAGGGTTAGGGTTCAGATTTTCTTCACTGCAACCTAACACTCATTTAAGCAGAAAATATAACTCAGGGCATCAAAATATTAGTCTGAAAAGACTTTGCAGCCTTGCCACACCAAGCAAAATGCATCAACTGTGGTACAATTTCACTTTTTGACAAAATTTCTGGTATTGGAAAATTTGTGTCGAATCGTGCTCTCCTTGATTATGGTATCAGCGTTAAATAGGTTAAGAGTCAGGAAAACCTAATAAATGTTACCTACACCTGTTAAAATGGCAGTGCATTCAATGCCAAATGCAACAGATTGACACATTTAACCACTTTCTTTCAATCCTTTGCTTTTCAGGGATGTGGACAACATTCCCATTTAGGGCAAGGCAGTGCATAGACCCATATAGGCAAGAAAAAAAAAGTGCAGAGAACATTAAAATAACACGTTTCCTACATTTCATTACTGTCCTAAAACACAGCCATGCCATCAAACATCTTCTATGTTTTCTAATAACACTAACCCTAACCCTAGCTCAGGGTTTGGGTAGTTAGGGTTACGGTTCAGATTTTCTTCACTGCAACCTAACACTCATTTAAGCAGAAAATATAACTCAGGGCATCAAAATATTAGTCTGAAAAGACTTTGCAGCCTTGCCACACCAAGCAAAATGCATCAACTGTGGTACAATTTCACTTTTTGACAAGATTTCTGGTATTGGAAAATTTGTGTCGAATCGTGCTCTCCTTGATTATGGTATCAGCGTTAAATAGGTTAAGAGTCAGGAAAACCTAATAAATGTTACCTACACCTGTTAAAATGGCAGTGCATTCAATGCCAAATGCAACAGATTGACACATTTAACCACTTTCTTTCAATCCTTTGCTTTTCAGGGATGTGGACAACATTCCCATTTAGGGCAAGGCAGTGCATAGACCCATATAGGCAAGAAAAAAAAAGTGCAGAGAACATTAAAATAACACGTTTCCTACATTTCATTACTGTCCTAAAACACAGCCATGCCATCAAACATCTTCTATGTTTTCTAATAACGCTATCCCTAACCCTAGCTCAGGGTTTGGGTAGTTAGGGTTAGGGTTCAGATTTTCTTCACTGCAACCTAACTCTCATTTAAGCAGAAAATATAACTCAGGGCATCAAAATATTAGTCTGAAAAGACTTTGCAGCCTTGCCACACCAAGCAAAACGCATCAACTGTGGTACAATTTCACTTTTTGACAAGATTTCTGGTATTGGAAAATTTGTGTCGAATCGTGCTCTCCATGAGATTGGTATCAGCGTTAAATAGGTTAAGAGTCAGGAAAACCCAATAAATGTTACCTACACCTGTTAAAATGGCAGTGCATTCAATGCCAAATGCAACAGATTGACACATTTAACCACTTTCTTTCAATCCTTTGCTTTCAGGGATTTGGACAACATTCCCATTTAGGGCAAGGCAGTACATAGACCCATATAGGCAAGAAAAAAAAAGTGCAGAGAACATTAAAATAACACGTTTCCTACATTTCATTACTGTCCTAAAACACAGCCATGCCATCAAACATCTTCTATGTTTTCTAATAACACTAACCCTAACCCTAGCTCAGGGTTTGGGTAGTTAGGGTTAGGGTTCAGATTTTCTTCACTGCAACCTAACACTCATTTAAGCAGAAAATATAACTCAGGGCATCAAAATATTAGTCTGAAAAGACTTTGCAGCCTTGCCACACCAAGCAAAACGCATCAACTGTGGTACAATTTCACTTTTTGACAAGATTTCTGGTATTGGAAAATTTGTATCGAATCGTGCTCTCCTTGATTATGGTATCAGCGTTAAATAGGTTAAGAGTCAGGAAAACCTAATAAATGTTACTTACACCTGTTAAAATGGCAGTGCATTCAATGCCAAATGCAACAGATTGACACACTTAACCACTTTCTTTCAATCCTTTGCTTTTCAGGGATGAGGACAACATTCCCATTTAGGGCAAAGCAGTACATAGACCCATATAGGCAAGAAAAAAAAAGTGCAGAGAACATTAAAATAACACGTTTCCTAAATTTCACTTCTGTCCTAAAACACAGCCATGCCATCAAACATCTTCTATGTTTTCTAATAACACTAAACCTAACCCTAGCTCAGGGTTTGGGTAGTTAGGGTTAGGGTTCACATTTTCTTCACTGCAACCTAACACACATTATAGCAGAAAATATAACTCAGGGCATCAAAATATTAGTCTGAAAAGACTTTGCAGCCTTGCCACACCAAGCAAAATGCATCAACTGTGGTACAACTTCATTTTTTGACAAGATTTCTGGTATTGGAAAATTTGTGTCGAATCGTGCTCTCCATGAGATTGGTATCAGCGTTAAATAGGTTAAGAGTCAGGAAAACCTAATAAATGTTACTTACACCTGTTAAAATGGCAGTGCATTCAATGCCAAATGCAACAGATTGACACATTTAACCACTTTCTTTCAATCCTTTGCTTTTCAGGGATGTGGACAACATTCCCATTTAGGGCAAGGCAGTACATAGACCCATATAGGCAAGAAAAAAAAAGTGCAGAGAACATTAAAATAACACGTTTCCTACATTTCATTACTGTCCTAAAACACAGCCATGCCATCAAACATCTTCTATGTTTTCTAATAACACTAACCCTAACCCTAGCTCAGGGTTTGGGTAGGTAGGGTTAGAGTTCAGATTTTCTTCACTGCAACCTAACACTCATTTAAGCAGAAAATATAACTCAGGGCATCAAAATATTAGTCTGAAAAGACTTTGCAGCCTTGCCACACCAAGCAAAATGCATCAACTGTGTTACAACTTCGTATTTTGACAAGATTTCTGGTATTGGAAAATTGGTGTCGAATCGTGCTCTCCATGAGATTGGTATCAGCGTTAAATAGGTTAAGAGTCAGGAAAACCCAATAAATGTTACCTACACCTGTTAAAATGGCAGTGCATTCAATGCCAAATGCAACAGATTGACACATTTAACCACTTTCTTTCAATCCTTTGCTTTTCAGGGATCTGGACAACATTCCCATTTAGGGCAAAGCAGTACATTGACCCATATAGGCAAGAAAAAAAAAGTGCAGAGAACATTAAAATAACACGTTTCCTAAATTTCACTTCTGTCCTAAAACACAGCCATGCCATCAAACATCTTCTATGTTTTCTAATAACACTAACCCTAACCCTAGCTCAGGGTTTGGGTAGTTAGGGTTAGGGTTCACATTTTCTTCACTGCAACCTAACACACATTATAGCAGAAAATATAACTCAGGGCATCAAAATATTAGACTGAAAAGACTTTGCAGCCTTGCCACACCAAGCAAAATGCATCAACTGTGGTACAACTTCATTTTTTGACAAGATTTCTGGTATTGGAAAATTTGTGTCGAATCGTGCTCTCCTTGATTATGGTATCAGGGTTAAATAGGTTAAGAGTCAGGAAAACCCAATAAATGTTACCTACACCTGTTAAAATGGCAGTGCATTCAATGCCAAATGCAACAGATTGAAACATTTAACCACTTTCTTTCAATCCTTTGCTTTTCAGGGATGTGGACAACATTCCCATTTAGGGCAAGGCAGTACATAGACCCATATAGGCAAGAAAAAAAAAGTGCAGAGAACATTAAAATAACACGTTTCCTACATTTCATTACTGTCCTAAAACAGCCATGCCATCAAACATCTTCTATGTTTTCTAATAACACTAACCCTAACCCTAGCTCAGGGTTTGGGTAGTTAGGGTTAGAGTTCAGATTTTCTTCACTGCAACCTAACACTCATTTAAGCAGAAAACATAACTCAGGGCATCAAACTATTAGTCTGAAAAGACTTTGCAGCCTTGCCACACCAAGCAAAATGCATCAACTGTGGTACAACTTCGTATTTTGACAAGATTTCTGGTATTGGAAAATTTGTATCGAATCGTGCTCTCCTTGATTATGGTATCAGCGTTAAATAGGTTAAGAGTCAGGAAAACCTAATAAATGTTACTTACACCTGTTAAAATGGCAGTGCATTCAATGCCAAATGCAACAGATTGACACATTTAACCACTTTCTTTCAATCCTTTGCTTTTCAGGGATTTGGACAACATTCCCATTTAGGGCAAAGCAGTACATTGACCCATATAGGCAAGAAAAAAAAAGTGCAGAGAAAATTAAAATAACACGTTTCCTAAATTTCACTTCTGTCCTAAAACACAGCCATGCCATCAAACATCTTCTATGTTTTCTAATAACACTAACCCTAACCCTAGCTCAGGGTTTGGGTAGTTAGGGTTAGGGTTCAGATTTTCTTCACTGCAACCTAACACTCATTTAAGCAGAAAATATAACTCAGGGCATCAAAATATTAGACTGAAAAGACTTTGCAGCCTTGCCACACCAAGCAAAACGCATCAACTATGGTACAATTTCACTTTTTGACAAGATTTCTGGTATTGGAAAATTTGTGTCGAATCGTGCTCTCCTTGATTATGGTATCAGCGTTAAATAGGTTAAGAGTCAGGAAAACCTAATAAATGTTACTTACACCTGTTAAAATGGCAGTGCATTCAATGCCAAATGCAACAGATTGACACATTTAACCACTTTCTTTCAATCCTTTGCTTTTCAGGGATGAGGACAACACTCCCATTTAGGGCAAAGCAGTACATAGACCCATATAGGCAAAACAAAAAGTGCAGAGAACATTAAAATAAAACGTTTTCTAAATTTCACTTCTGTCCTAAAACACAGCCATGCCATCAAACATCTTCTATGTTTTCTATTAACACTAACCCTAACCCTAGCTCAGGGTTTGGGTAGTTAGGGTTAGGGTTCACATTTTCTTCACTGCAACCTAACACACATTATAGCAGAAAATATAACTCAGGGCATCAAAATATTAGTCTGAAAAGACTTTGCAGCCTTGCCACACCAAGCAAAACGCATCAACTGTGGTACAATTTCACTTTTTGACAAGATTTCTGGTATTGGAAAATTTGTGTCGAATCGTGCTCTCCTTGATTATGGTATCAGCGTTAAATAGGTTAAGAGTCAGGAAAACCTAATAAATGTTACTTACACCTGTTAAAATGGCAGTGCATTCAATGCCAAATGCAACAGATTGACACATTTAACCACTTTCTTTCAATCCTTTGCTTTTCAGGGATGAGGACAACACTCCCATTTAGGGCAAAGCAGTACATAGACCCATATAGGCAAAACAAAAAGTGCAGAGAACATTAAAATAAAACGTTTCCTAAATTTCACTTCTGTCCTAAAACACAGCCATGCCATCAAACATCTTCTATGTTTTCTATTAACACTAAACCTAACCCTAGCTCAGGGTTTGGGTAGTTAGGGTTAGAGTTCAGATTTTCTTCACTGCAACCTAACACTCATTTAAGCAGAAAATATAACTCAGGGCATCAAAATATTAGTCTGAAAAGACTTTGCAGCCTTGCCACACCAAGCAAAATGCATCAACTGTGGTACAACTTCGTATTTTGACAAGATTTCTGGTATTGGAAAATTGGTGTCGAATCGTGCTCTCCTTGATTATGGTATCAGGGTTAAATAGGTTAAGAGTCAGGAAAACCCAATAAATGTTACCTACACCTGTTAAAATGGCAGTGCATTCAATGCCAAATGCAACAGATTGACACATTTAACCACTTTCTTTCAATCCTTTGCTTTTCAGGGATGAGGACAACACTCCCATTTAGGGCAAAGCAGTACATAGACCCATATAGGCAAAACAAAAAGTGCAGAGAACATTAAAATAAAACGTTTCCTAAATTTCACTTCTGTCCTAAAACACAGCCATGCCATCAAACATCTTCTATGTTTTCTATTAACACTAAACCTAACCCTAGCTCAGGGTTTGGGTAGTTAGGGTTAGGGTTCAGATTTTCTTCACTGCAACCTAACACTCATTTAAGCAGAAAATATAACTCAGGGCATCAAAATATTAGTCTGAAAAGACTTTGCAGCCTTGCCACACCAAGCAAAACGCATCAACTGTGGTACAATTTCACTTTTTGACCAGATTTCTGGTATTGGAAAATTTGTGTCGAATCGTGCTCTCCTTGATTATGGTATCAGCGTTAAATAGGTTAAGAGTCAGGAAAACCCAATAAATGTTACCTACACCTGTTAAAATGGCAGTGCATTCAATGCCAAATGCAACAGATTGACACATTTAACCACTTTCTTTCAATCCTTTGCTTTTCAGGGATGTGGACAACATTCCCATTTAGGGTAAGGCAGTACATAGACCCATATAGGCAAGAAAAAAAAAGTGCAGAGAACATTAAAATAACACGTTTCCTACATTTCATTACTGTCCTAAAACACAGCCATGCCATCAAACATCTTCTATGTTTTCTAATAACACTAACCCTAACCCTAGCTCAGGGTTTGGGTAGTTAGGGTTAGAGTTCAGATTTTCTTCACTGCAACCTAACACTCATTTAAGCAGAAAATATAACTCAGGGCATCAAAATATTAGTCTGAAAAGACTTTGCAGCCTTGCCACACCAAGCAAAATGCATCAACTGTGGTACAACTTCGTATTTTGACAAGATTTCTGGTATTGGAAAATTGGTGTCGAATCGTGCTCTCCATGAGATTGGTATCAGCGTTAAATAGGTTAAGAGTCAGGAAAACCCAATAAATGTTACCTACACCTGTTAAAATGGCAGTGCATTCAATGCCAAATGCAACAGATTGACACATTTAACCACTTTCTTTCAATCCTTTGCTTTTCAGGGATTTGGACAACATTCCCATTTAGGGCAAAGCAGTACATTGACCCATATAGGCAAGAAAAAAAAAGTGCAGAGAACATTAAAATAACACGTTTCCTAAATTTCACTTCTGTCCTAAAACACAGCCATGCCATCAAACATCTTCTATGTTTTCTAATAACACTAACCCTAACCCTAGCTCAGGGTTTGGGTAGTTAGGGTTAGGGTTCACATTTTCTTCACTGCAACCTAACACACATTATAGCAGAAAATATAACTCAGGGCATCAAAATATTAGTCTGAAAAGACTTTGCAGCTTTGCCACACCAAGCAAAATGCATCAACTGTGGTACAACTTCATTTTTTGACAAGATTTCTGGTATTGGAAAATTTGTGTCGAATCGTGCTCTCCTTGATTATGGTATCAGGGTTAAATAGGTTAAGAGTCAGGAAAACCCAATAAATGTTACCTACACCTGTTAAAATGGCAGTGCATTCAATGCCAAATGCAACAGATTGACACATTTAACCACTTTCTTTCAATCCTTTGCTTTTCAGGGATGTGGACAACATTCCCATTTAGGGCAAGGCAGTACATAGACCCATATAGGCAAGAAAAAAAAAGTGCAGAGAACATTAAAATAACACGTTTCCTAAATTTCACTTCTGTCCTAAAACACAACCATGCCATCAAACATCTTCTATGTTTTCTAATAACACTAACCCTAACCCTAGCTCAGGGTTTGGGTAGTTAGGGTTAGGGTTCACATTTTCTTCACTGCAACCTAACACACATTATAGCAGAAAATATAACTCAGGGCATCAAAATATTAGTCTGAAAAGACTTTGCAGCTTTGCCACACCAAGCAAAATGCATCAACTGTGGTACAACTTCATTTTTTGACAAGATTTCTGGTATTGGAAAATTTGTGTCGAATCGTGCTCTCCTTGATTATGGTATCAGGGTTAAATAGGTTAAGAGTCAGGAAAACCCAATAAATGTTACCTACACCTGTTAAAATGGCAGTGCATTCAATGCCAAATGCAACAGATTGACACATTTAACCACTTTCTTTCAATCCTTTGCTTTTCAGGGATGTGGACAACATTCCCATTTAGGGCAAGGCAGTACATAGACCCATATAGGCAAGAAAAAAAAAGTGCAGAGAACTTTAAAATAACACGTTTCCTAAATTTCACTTCTGTCCTAAAACACAACCATGCCATCAAACATCTTCTATGTTTTCTAATAACACTAACCCTAACCCTAGCTCAGGGTTTGGGTAGTTAGGGTTATCGTTCACATTTTCTTCACTGCAACCTAACACACATTATAGCAGAAAATATAACTCAGGGCATCAAAATATTAGTCTGAAAAGACTTTGCAGCATTGCCACACCAAGCAAAATGCATCAACTGTGGTACAACTTCATTTTTTGACAAGATTTCTGGTATTGGAAAATTTGTGTCGAATCGTGCTCTCCTTGATTATGGTATCAGGGTTAAATAGGTTAAGAGTCAGGAAAACCCAATAAATGTTACCTACACCTGTTAAAATGGCAGTGCATTCAATGCCAAATGCAACAGATTGACACATTTAACCACTTTCTTTCAATCCTTTGCTTTTCAGGGATGTGGACAACATTCCCATTTAGGGCAAGGCAGTACATAGACCCATATAGGCAAGAAAAAAAATGTGCAGAGAACATTAAAATAACACGTTTCCTACATTTCATTACTGTCCTAAAACACAGCCATGCCATCAAACATCTTCTATGTTTTCTAATAACACTAACCCTAACCCTAGCTCAGGGTTTGGGTAGTTAGGGTTAGGGTTCAGATTTTCTTCACTGCAACCTAACACTCATTTAAGCAGAAAATATAACTCAGGGCATCAAAATATTAGTCTGAAAAGACTTTGCAGCCTTGCCACACCAAGCAAAACGCATCAACTGTGGTACAATTTCACTTTTTGACAAGATTTCTGGTATTGGAAAATTTGTGTCGAATCGTGCTCTCCTTGATTATGGTATCAGCGTTAAATAGGTTAAGAGTCAGGAAAACCCAATAAATGTTACCTACACCTGTTAAAATGGCAGTGCATTCAATGCCAAATGCAACAGATTGACACATTTAACCACTTTCTTTCAATCCTTTGCTTTTCAGGGATTTGGACAACATTCCCATTTAGGGCAAAGCAGTACTTTGACCCATATAGGCAAGAAAAAAAAAGTGCAGAGAACATTAAAATAACACGTTTCCTAAATTTCACTTCTGTCCTAAAACACAGCCATGCCATCAAACATCTTCTATGTTTTCTAATAACACTAACCCTAACCCTAGCTCAGGGTTTGGGTAGTTAGGGTTAGGGTTCAGATTTTCTTCACTGCAACCTAACACTCATTTAAGCAGAAAATATAACTCAGGGCATCAAAATATTAGTCTGAAAAGACTTTGCAGCCTTGCCACACCAAGCAAAACGCATCAACTGTGGTACAATTTCACTTTTTGACAAGATTTCTGGTATTGGAAAATTTGTGTCGAATCGTGCTCTCCTTGATTATGGTATCAGCGTTAAATAGGTTAAGAGTCAGGAAAACCCAATAAATGTTACCTACACCTGTTAAAATGGCAGTGCATTCAATGCCAAATGCAACATATTGACACATTTAACCACTTTCTTTCAATCCTTTGCTTTTCAGGGATTTGGACAACATTCCCATTTAGGGCAAAGCAGTACTTTGACCCATATAGGCAAGAAAAAAAAAGTGCAGAGAACATTAAAATAACACGTTTCCTAAATTTCACTTCTGTCCTAAAACACAGCCATGCCATCAAACATCTTCTATGTTTTCTAATAACACTAACCCTAACCATAGCTCAGGGTTTGGGTAGTTAGGGTTAGGGTTCAGATTTTCTTCACTGCAACCTAACACTCATTTAAGCAGAAAATATAACTCAGGGCATCAAAATATTAGTCTGAAAAGACTTTGCAGCCTTGCCACACCAAGCAAAACGCATCAACTGTGGTACAATTTCACTTTTTGACAAGATTTCTGGTATTGGAAAATTTGTGTCGAATCGTGCTCTCCTTGATTATGGTATCAGCGTTAAATAGGTTAAGAGTCAGGAAAACCTAATAAATGTTACTTACACCTGTTAAAATGGCAGTGCATTCAATGCCAAATGCAACAGATTGACACATTTAACCACTTTCTTTCAATCCTTTGCTTTTCATGGATTTGGACAACATTTCCATTTAGGGCAAGGCAGTACATAGACCCATATAGGCAAGAAAAAAAAAGTGCAGAGAACATTAAAATAACACGTTTCCAACATTTCATTACTGTCCTAATACACAGCCATGCCATCAAACATCTTCTATGTTTTCTAATAACACTAACCCTAACCCTAGCTCAGGGTTTGGGTAGTTAGGGTTAGGGTTCAGATTTTCTTCACTGCAACCTAACACTCATTTAAGCAGAAAATATAACTCAGGGCATCAAAATATTAGTCTGAAAAGACTTTGCAGCCTTGCCACACCAAGCAAAATGCATCAACTGTGGTACAATTTCACTTTTTGACAAGATTTCTGGTATTGGAAAATTTGTGTCGAATCGTGCTCTCCTTGATTATGGTATCAGCGTTAAATAGGTTAAGAGTCAGGAAAACCCAATAAATGTTACCTACACCTGTTAAAATGGCAGTGCATTCAATGCCAAATGCAACAGACTGACACATTTAACCACTTTCTTTCAATCCTTTGCTTTTCAGGGATGTGGACAACATTCCCATTTAGGGCAAGGCAGTACATAGACCCATATAGGCAAGAAAAAAAAGTGCAGAGAACATTAAAATAACACGTTTCCTACATTTCATTACTGTCCTAAAACACAGCCATGCCATCAAACATCTTCTATGTTTTCTAATAACACTAACCCTAACCCTAGCTCAGGGTTTGGGTAGTTAGGGTTAGAGTTCAGATTTTCTTCACTGCAACCTAACACTCATTTAAGCAGAAAATATAACTCAGGGCATCAAAATATTAGTCTGAAAAGACTTTGCAGCCTTGCCACACCAAGCAAAACGCATCAACTGTGGTACAACTTCGTTTTTTGACAAGATTTCTGGTATTGGAAAATTTGTGTCGAATCGTGCTCTCCATGAGATTGGTATCAGCGTTAAATAGGTTAAGAGTCAGGAAAACCCAATAAATGTTACCTACACCTGTTAAAATGGCAGTGCATTCAATGCCAAATGCAACAGATTGACACATTTAACCACTTTCTTTCAATCCTTTGCTTTTCAGGGATTTGGACAACATTCCCATTTAGGGCAAAGCAGTACTTTGACCCATATAGGCAAGAAAAAAAAAGTGCAGAGAACATTAAAATAACACGTTTCCTAAATTTCACTTCTGTCCTAAAACACAGCCATGCCATCAAACATCTTCTATGTTTTCTAATAACACTAACCCTAACCCTAGCTCAGGGTTTGGGTAGTTAGGGTTAGGGTTCAGATTTTCTTCACTGCAACCTAACACTCATTTAAGCAGAAAATATAACTCAGGGCATCAAAATATTAGTCTGAAAAGACTTTGCAGCCTTGCCACACCAAGCAAAACGCATCAACTGTGGTACAATTTCACTTTTTGACAAGATTTCTGGTATTGGAAAATTTGTGTCGAATCGTGCTCTCCTTGATTATGGTATCAGCGTTAAATAGGTTAAGAGTCAGGAAAACCTAATAAATGTTACTTACACCTGTTAAAATGGCAGTGCATTCAATGCCAAATGCAACAGATTGACACATTTAACCACTTTCTTTCAATCCTTTGCTTTTCAGGGATTTGGACAACATTCCCATTTAGGGCAAGGCAGTACATAGACCTATATAGGCAAGATAAAAAAAGTGCAGAGATCATTAAAATAACACGTTTCCTAAATTTCACTTCTGTCCTAAAACACAGCCATGCCATCAAACATCTTCTATGTTTTCTAATAACACTAACCCTAACCCTAGCTCAGGGTTTGGGTAGTTAGGGTTAGGGTTCAGATTTTCTTCACTGCAACCTAACACTCATTTAAGCAGAAAATATAACTCAGGGCATCAACATATTAGTCTGAAAAGACTTTGCAGCCTTGCCACACCAAGCAAAACGCATCAACTGTGGTACAATTTCACTTTTTGACAAGATTTCTGGTATTGGAAAATTTGTGTCGAATCGTGCTCTCCTTGATTATGGTATCAGCGTTAAATAGGTTAAGAGTCAGGAAAGCCTAATAAATGTTACTTACACCTGTTAAAATGGCAGTGCATTCAATGCCAAATGCAACAGATTGAGACACTTAACCACTTTCTTTCAATCCTTTGCTTTTCAGGGATGAGGACAACATTCCCATTTAGGGCAAAGCAGTACATAGACCCATATAGGCAAGAAAATAAAAGTGCAGAGAACATTAAAATAACACGTTTCCTAAATTTCACTTCTGTCCTAAAACACAGCCATGCCATCAAACATCTTCTATGTTTTCTAATAACACTAACCCTAACCCTAGCTCAGGGTTTGGGTAGTTAGGGTTAGGGTTCAGATTTTCTTCACTGCAACCTAACACTCATTTAAGCAGAAAATATAACTCAGGGCATCAAAATATTAGTCTGAAAAGACTTGCAGCCTTGCCACACCAAGCAAAATGCATCAACTGTGGTACAACTTCGTTTTTTGACAAGATTTCTGGTATTGGAAAATTTGTGTCGAATCGTGCTCTTCATGATATTGGTATCAGCGTTAAATAGGTTAAGAGTCAGGAAAACCCAATAAATGTTACCTACACCTGTTAAAATGGCAGTGCATTCAATGCCAAATGCAACAGATTGACACATTTAACCACTTTCTTTCAATCCTTTGCTTTTCAGGGATTTGGACAACATTCCCATTTAGGGCAAGGCAGTACATAGACCTATATAGGCAAGAAAAAAAAAGTGCAGAGAACATTAAAATAACACGTTTCCTAAATTTCACTTCTGTCCTAAAACACAGCCATGCCATCAAACATCTTCTATGTTTTCTAATAACACTAACCCTAACCCTAGCTCAGGGTTTGGGTAGTTAGGGTTAGGGTTCAGATTTTCTTCACTGCACCCTAACACTCATTTAAGCAGAAAATATAACTCAGGGCATCAAAATATTAGTCTGAAAAGACTTTGCAGCCTTGCCACACCAAGCAAAACGCATCAACTGTGGTACAATTTCACTTTTTGACAAGAGTTCTGGTATTGGAAAATTTGTGTCGAATCGTGCTCTCCTTGATTATGGTATCAGCGTTAAATAGGTTAAGAGTCAGGAAAACCTAATAAATGTTACTTACACCTGTTAAAATGGCAGTGCATTCAATGCCAAATGCAACAGATTGACACATTTAACCACTTTCTTTCAATCCTTTGCTTTTCAGGGATGTGGACAACATTCCCATTTAGGGCAAGGCAGTACATAGACCCATATAGGCAAGAGAAAAAAAGTGCAGAGAACATTAAAATAACACGTTTCCTACATTTCACTTCTGTCCTAAAACACAGCCATGCCATCAAACATCTTCTATGTTTTCTAATAACACTAACCCTAACCCTAGCTCAGGGTTTGGGTAGTTAGGGTTAGGGTTCAGATTTTCTTCACTGCAACCTAACACTCATTTAAGCAGAAAATATAACTCAGGGCATCAAAATATTAGTCTGAAAAGACTTTGCAGCCTTGCCACACCAAGCAAAACGCATCAACTGTGGTACAATTTCACTTTTTGACAAGATTTCTGGTATTGGAAAATTTGTGTCGAATCGTGCTCTCCTTGATTATGGTATCAGCGTTAAATAGGTTAAGAGTCAGGAAAACCCAATAAATGTTACCTACACCTGTTAAAATGGCAGTGCATTCAATGCCAAATGCAACAGACTGACACATTTAACCACTTTCTTTCAATCCTTTGCTTTTCAGGGATGTGGACAACATTCCCATTTAGGGCAAGGCAGTACATAGACCCATATAGGCAAGAAAAAAAAGTGCAGAGAACATTAAAATAACACGTTTCCTACATTTCATTACTGTCCTAAAACACAGCCATGCCATCAAACATCTTCTATGTTTTCTAATAACACTAACCCTAACCCTAGCTCAGGGTTTGGGTAGTTAGGGTTAGAGTTCAGATTTTCTTCACTGCAACCTAACACTCATTTAAGCAGAAAATATAACTCAGGGCATCAAAATATTAGTCTGAAAAGACTTTGCAGCCTTGCCACACCAAGCAAAATGCATCAACTGTGGTACAACTTCGTTTTTTGACAAGATTTCTGGTATTGGAAAATTTGTGTCGAATCGTGCTCTCCATGAGATTGGTATCAGCGTTAAATAGGTTAAGAGTCAGGAAAACCCAATAAATGTTACCTACACCTGTTAAAATGGCAGTGCATTCAATGCCAAATGCAACAGATTGACACATTTAACCACTTTCTTTCAATCCTTTGCTTTTCAGGGATTTGGACAACATTCCCATTTAGGGCAAAGCAGTACTTTGACCCATATAGGCAAGAAAAAAAAAGTGCAGAGAACATTAAAATTACACGTTTCCTAAATTTCACTTCTGTCCTAAAACACAGCCATGCCATCAAACATCTTCTATGTTTTCTAATAACACTAACCCTAACCCTAGCTCAGGGTTTGGGTAGTTAGGGTTAGGGTTCAGATTTTCTTCACTGCAACCTAACACTCATTTAAGCAGAAAATATAACTCAGGGCATCAACATATTAGTCTGAAAAGACTTTGCAGCCTTGCCACACCAAGCAAAACGCATCAACTGTGGTACAATTTCACTTTTTGACAAGATTTCTGGTATTGGAAAATTTGTGTTGAATCGTGCTCTCCTTGATTATGGTATCAGCGTTAAATAGGTTAAGAGTCAGGAAAGCCTAATAAATGTTACTTACACCTGTTAAAATGGCAGTGCATTCAATGCCAAATGCAACAGATTGAGACACTTAACCACTTTCTTTCAATCCTTTGCTTTTCAGGGATGAGGACAACATTCCCATTTAGGGCAAAGCAGTACATAGACCCATATAGGAAAGAAAATAAAAGTGCAGAGAACATTAAAATAACACGTTTCCTAAATTTCACTTCTGTCCTAAAACACAGCCATGCCATCAAACATCTTCTATGTTTTCTAATAACACTAACCCTAACCCTAGCTCAGGGTTTGGGTAGTTAGGGTTAGAGTTCAGATTTTCTTCACTGCAACCTAACACTCATTTAAGCAGAAAATATAACTCAGGGCATCAAAATATTAGTCTGAAAAGACTTGCAGCCTTGCCACACCAAGCAAAATGCATCAACTGTGGTACAACTTCGTTTTTTGACAAGATTTCTGGTATTGGAAAATTTGTGTCGAATCGTGCTCTTCATGATATTGGTATCAGCGTTAAATAGGTTAAGAGTCAGGAAAACCCAATAAATGTTACCTACACCTGTTAAAATGGCAGTGCATTCAATGCCAAATGCAACAGATTGACACATTTAACCACTTTCTTTCAATCCTTTGCTTTTCAGGGATTTGGACAACATTCCCATTTAGGGCAAGGCAGTACATAGACCCATATAGGCAAGAAAAAAAAGTGCAGAGAACATTAAAATAACACGTTTCCTAAATTTCACTTCTGTCCTAAAACACAGCCATGCCATCAAACATCTTCTATGTTTTCTAATAACACTAACCCTAACCCTAGCTCAGGGTTTGGGTAGTTAGGGTTAGGGTTCAGATTTTCTTCACTGCAACCTAACACTCATTTAAGCAGAAAATATAACTCAGGGCATCAAAATATTAGTCTGAAAAGACTTTGCAGCCTTGCCACACCAAGCAAAACGCATCAACTGTGGTACAATTTCACTTTTTGACAAGAGTTCTGGTATTGGAAAATTTGTGTCGAATCGTGCTCTCCTTGATTATGGTATCAGCGTTAAATAGGTTAAGAGTCAGGAAAACCTAATAAATGTTACTTACACCTGTTAAAATGGCAGTGCATTCAATGCCAAATGCAACAGATTGACACATTTAACCACTTTCTTTCAATCCTTTGCTTTTCAGGGATGTGGACAACATTCCCATTTAGGGCAAGGCAGTACATAGACCCATATAGGCAAGAGAAAAAAAGTGCAGAGAACATTAAAATAACACGTTTCCTACATTTCATTACTATCCTAAAACACAGCCATGCCATCAAACATCTTCTATGTTTTCTAATAACACTAACCCTAACCCTAGCTCAGGGTTTGGGTAGTTAGGGTTAGAGTTCAGATTTTCTTCACTGCAACCTAACACTCATTTAAGCAGAAAATATAACTCAGGGCATCAAAATATTAGTCTGAAAAGACTTTGCAGCCTTGCCACACCAAGCAAAATGCATCAACTGTGGTACAACTTCGTTTTTTGACAAGATTTCTGGTATTGGAAAATTTGTGTCGAATCGTGCTCTCCATGAGATTGGTATCAGCGTTAAATAGGTTAAGAGTCAGGAAAACCCAATAAATGTTACCTACACCTGTTAAAATGGCAGTGCATTCAATGCCAAATGCAACAGATTGACACATTTAACCACTTTCTTTCAATCCTTTGCTTTTCAGGGATGTGGACAACATTCCCATTTAGGGCAAGGCAGTACATAGACCCATATAGGCAAGAAAAAAAAAGTGCAGAGAACATTAAAATAACACGTTTCCTACATTTCATTACTGTCCTAAAACACAGCCATGCCATCAAACATCTTCTATGTTTTCTAATAACACTAACCCTAACCCTAGCTCAGGGTTTGGGTAGTTAGGGTTAGGGTTCAGATTTTCTTCACTGCAACCTAACACTCATTTAAGCAGAAACTATAACTCAGGGCATCAAAATATTAGTCTGAAAAGACTTTGCAGCCTTGCCACACCAAGCAACACGCATCAACTGTGGTACAATTTCACTTTTTGACAAGATTTCTGGTATTGGAAAATTTGTGTTGAATCGTGCTCTCCTTGATTATGGTATCAGCGTTAAATAGGTTAAGAGTCAGGAAAACCCAATAAATGTTACCTACACCTGTTAAAATGGCAGTGCATTCAATGCCAAATGCAACAGACTGACACATTTAACCACTTTCTTTCAATCCTTTGCTTTTCAGGGATGTGGACAACATTCCCATTTAGGGCAAGGCAGTACATAGACCCATATAGGCAAGAAAAAAAAGTGCAGAGAACATTAAAATAACACGTTTCCTACATTTCATTACTGTCCTAAAACACAGCCATGCCATCAAACATCTTCTATGTTTTCTAATAACACTAACCCTAACCCTAGCTCAGGGTTTGGGTAGTTAGGGTTAGAGTTCAGATTTTCTTCACTGCAACCTAACACTCATTTAAGCAGAAAATATAACTCAGGGCATCAAAATATTAGTCTGAAAAGACTTTGCATCCTTGCCACACCAAGCAAAACGCATCAACTGTGGTACAATTTCACTTTTTGACAAGATTTCTGGTATTGGAAAATTTGTGTCGAATCGTGCTCTCCTTGATTATGGTATCAGCGTTAAATAGGTTAAGAGTCAGGAAAGCCTAATAAATGTTACTTACACCTGTTAAAATGGCAGTGCATTCAATGCCAAATGCAACAGATTGACACATTTAACCACTTTCTTTCAATCCTTTGCTTTTCAGGGATTTGGACAACATTCCCATTTAGGGCAAAGCAGTACTTTGACCCATATAGGCAAGAAAAAAAAAGTGCAGAGAACATTAAAATAACACGTTTCCTAAATTTCACTTCTGTCCTAAAACACAGCCATGCCATCAAACATCTTCTATGTTTTCTAATAACACTAACCCTAACCCTAGCTCAGGGTTTGGGTAGTTAGGGTTAGGGTTCAGATTTTCTTCACTGCAACCTAACACTCATTTAAGCAGAAAATATAACTCAGGGCATCAAAATATTAGTCTGAAAAGACTTTGCAGCCTTGCCACACCAAGCAAAACGCATCAACTGTGGTACAATTTCACTTTTTGACAAGATTTCTGGTATTGGAAAATTTGTGTCGAATCGTGCTCTCCTTGATTATGGTATCAGCGTTAAATAGGTTAAGAGTCAGGAAAACCTAATAAATGTTACTTACACCTGTTAAAATGGCAGTGCATTCAATGCCAAATGCAACAGATTGACACATTTAACCACTTTCTTTCAATCCTTTGCTTTTCAGGGATTTGGACAACATTCCCATTTAGGGCAAGGCAGTACATAGACCTATATAGGCAAGATAAAAAAAGTGCAGAGAACATTAAAATAACACGTTTCCTAAATTTCACTTCTGTCCTAAAACACAGCCATGCCATCAAACATCTTCTATGTTTTCTAATAACACTAACCCTAACCCTAGCTCAGGGTTTGGGTAGTTAGGGTTAGGGTTCAGATTTTCTTCACTGCAACCTAACACTCATTTAAGCAGAAAATATAACTCAGGGCATCAAAATATTAGTCTGAAAAGACTTTGCAGCCTTGCCACACCAAGCAAAACGCATCAACTGTGGTACAATTTCACTTTTTGACAAGATTTCTGGTATTGGAAAATTTGTGTCGAATCGTGCTCTCCTTGATTATGGTATCAGCGTTAAATAGGTTAAGAGTCAGGAAAACCCAATAAATGTTACCTACACCTGTTAAAATGGCAGTGCATTCAATGCCAAATGCAACAGACTGACACATTTAACCACTTTCTTTCAATCCTTTGCTTTTCAGGGATGTGGACAACATTCCCATTTAGGGCAAGGCAGTACATAGACCCATATAGGCAAGAAAAAAAAGTGCAGAGAACATTAAAATAACACGTTTCCTACATTTCATTACTGTCCTAAAACACAGCCATGCCATCAAACATCTTCTATGTTTTCTAATAACACTAACCCTAACCCTAGCTCAGGGTTTGGGTAGTTAGGGTTAGAGTTCAGATTTTCTTCACTGCAACCTAACACTCATTTAAGCAGAAAATATAACTCAGGGCATCAAAATATTAGTCTGAAAAGACTTTGCATCCTTGCCACACCAAGCAAAACGCATCAGCTGTGGTACAATTTCACTTTTTGACAAGATTTCTGGTATTGGAAAATTTGTGTCGAATCGTGCTCTCCTTGATTATGGTATCAGCGTTAAATAGGTTAAGAGTCAGGAAAGCCTAATAAATGTTACTTACACCTGTTAAAATGGCAGTGCATTCAATGCCAAATGCAACAGATTGACACATTTAACCACTTTCTTTCAATCCTTTGCTTTTCAGGGATTTGGACAACATTCCCATTTAGGGCAAAGCAGTACTTTGACCCATATAGGCAAGAAAAAAAAAGTGCAGAGAACATTAAAATAACACGTTTCCTAAATTTCACTTCTGTCCTAAAACACAGCCATGCCATCAAACATCTTCTATGTTTTCTAATAACACTAACCCTAACCCTAGCTCAGGGTTTGGGTAGTTAGGGTTAGGGTTCAGATTTTCTTCACTGCAACCTAACACTCATTTAAGCAGAAAATATAACTCAGGGCATCAAAATATTAGTCTGAAAAGACTTGCAGCCTTGCCACACCAAGCAAAATGCATCAACTGTGGTACAACTTCGTTTTTTGACAAGATTTCTGGTATTGGAAAATTTGTGTCGAATCGTGCTCTTCATGATATTGGTATCAGCGTTAAATAGGTTAAGAGTCAGGAAAACCCAATAAATGTTACCTACACCTGTTAAAATGGCAGTGCATTCAATGCCAAATGCAACAGATTGACACATTTAACCACTTTCTTTCAATCCTTTGCTTTTCAGGGATTTGGACAACATTCCCATTTAGGGCAAAGCAGTACTTTGACCCATATAGGCAAGAAAAAAAAAGTGCAGAGAACATTAAAATAACACGTTTCCTAAATTTCACTTCTGTCCTAAAACACAGCCATGCCATCAAACATCTTCTATGTTTTCTAATAACACTAACCCTAACCCTAGCTCAGGGTTTGGGTAGTTAGGGTTAGGGTTCAGATTTTCTTCACTGCAACCTAACACTCATTTAAGCAGAAAATATAACTCAGGGCATCAAAATATTAGTCTGAAAAGACTTTGCAGCCTTGCCACACCAAGCAAAACGCATCAACTGTGGTACAATTTCACTTTTTGACAAGATTTCTGGTATTGGAAAATTTGTGTCGAATCGTGCTCTCCTTGATTATGGTATCAGCGTTAAATAGGTTAAGAGTCAGGAAAACCCAATAAATGTTACCTACACCTGTTAAAATGGCAGTGCATTCAATGCCAAATGCAACATATTGACACATTTAACCACTTTCTTTCAATCCTTTGCTTTTCAGGGATTTGGACAACATTCCCATTTAGGGCAAAGCAGTACTTTGACCCATATAGGCAAGAAAAAAAAAGTGCAGAGAACATTAAAATAACACGTTTCCTAAATTTCACTTCTGTCCTAAAACACAGCCATGCCATCAAACATCTTCTATGTTTTCTAATAACACTAACCCTAACCCTAGCTCAGGGTTTGGGTAGTTAGGGTTAGGGTTCAGATTTTCTTCACTGCAACCTAACACTCATTTAAGCAGAAAATATAACTCAGGGCATCAAAATATTAGTCTGAAAAGACTTTGCAGCCTTGCCACACCAAGCAAAACGCATCAAATGTGGTACAATTTCACTTTTTGACAAGATTTCTGGTATTGGAAAATTTGTGTCGAATCGTGCTCTCCATGAGATTGGTATCAGCGTTAAATAGGTTAAGAGTCAGGAAAACCCAATAAATTTTACCTACACCTGTTAAAATGGCAGTGCATTCAATGCCAAATGCAACAGATTGACACATTTAACCACTTTCTTTCAATCCTTTGCTTTTCAGGGATGTGGACAACATTCCCATTTAGGGCAAGGCAGTACATAGACCCATATAGGCAAGAAAAAAAAAGTGCAGAGAACTATGAAATAACACGTTTCCTACATTTCATTACTGTCCTAAAACACAGCCATGCCATCAAACATCTTCTATGTTTTCTAATAACACTAACCCTAACCCTAGCTCAGGGTTTGGGTAGTTAGGGTTAGGGTTCACATTTTCTTCACTGCAACCTAACACTCATTTAAGCAGAAACTATAACTCAGGGCATCAAAATATTAGTCTGAAAAGACTTTGCAGCCTTGCCACACCAAGCAAAATGCATCAACTGTGGTACAATTTCACTTTTTGACAAGATTTCTGGTATTGGAGAATTTGTGTCGAATCGTGCTCTCCTTGATTATGGTATCAGCGTTAAATAGGTTAAGAGTCAGGAAAACCCAATAAATGTTACCTACACCTGTTAAAATGGCAGTGCATTCAATGCCAAATGCAACAGATTGACACATTTAACCACTTTCTTTCAATCCTTTGCTTTTCAGGGATTTGGACAACATTCCCATTTAGGGCAAAGCAGTACATTGACCCATATAGGCAAGAAAAAAAAAGTGCAGAGAACATTAAAATAACACGTTTCCTAAATTTCACTTCTGTCCTAAAACACAGCCATGCCATCAAACATCTTCTATGTTTTCTAATAACACTAACCCTAACCCTAGCTCAGGGTTTGGGTAGTTAGGGTTAGGGTTCAGATTTTCTTCACTGCAACCTAACACTCATTTAAGCAGAAAATATAACTCAGGGCATCAAAATATTAGTCTGAAAAGACTTTGCAGCCTTGCCACACCAAGCAAAACGCATCAACTGTGGTACAATTTCACTTTTTGACAAGATTTCTGGTATTGGAAAATTTGTGTCGAATCGTGCTCTCCTTGATTATGGTATCAGCGTTAAATAGGTTAAGAGTCAGGAAAACCTAATAAATGTTACTTACACCTGTTAAAATGGCAGTGCATTCAATGCCAAATGCAACAGATTGACACATTTAACCACTTTCTTTCAATCCTTTGCTTTTCAGGGATTTGGACAACATTCCCATTTAGGGCAAGGCAGTACATAGACCCATATAGGCAAGAAAAAAAAAGTGCAGAGAACATTAAAATAACACGTTTCCAACATTTCATTACTGTCCTAAAACACAGCCATGCCATCAAACATCTTCTATGTTTTCTAATAACACTAACCCTAACCCTAGCTCAGGGTTTGGGTAGTTAGGGTTAAGGTTCAGATTTTCTTCACTGCAATCTAACACTCATTTAAGCAGAAAATATAACTCAGGGCATCAACATATTAGTCTGAAAAGACTTTGCAGCCTTGCCACACCAAGCAAAATGCATCAACTGTGGTACAATTTCACTTTTTGACAAGATTTCTGGTATTGGAAAATTTGTGTCGAATCGTGCTCTCCTTGATTATGGTATCAGCGTTAAATAGGTTAAGAGTCAGGAAAACCCAATAAATGTTACCTACACCTGTTAAAATGGCAGTGCATTCAATGCCAAATGCAACAGATTGACACATTTAACCACTTTCTTTCAATCCTTTGCTTTTCAGGGATGTGGACAACATTCCCATTTAGGGCAAGGCAGTACATAGACCCATATAGGCAAGAAAAAAAAAGTGCAGAGAACATTAAAATAACACGTTTCCTACATTTCATTACTGTCCTAAAACACAGCCATGCCATCAAACATCTTCTATGTTTTCTAATAACACTAACCCTAACCCTAGCTCAGGGTTTGGGTAGTTAGGGTTAGGGTTCAGATTTTCTTCACTGCAACCTAACACTCATTTAAGCAGAAACTATAACTCAGGGCATCAAAATATTAGTCTGAAAAGACTTTGCAGCCTTGCCACACCAAGCAAAACGCATCAACTGTGGTACAATTTCACTTTTTGACAAGATTTCTGGTATTGGAAAATTTGTGTTGAATCGTGCTCTCCTTGATTATGGTATCAGCGTTAAATAGGTTAAGAGTCAGGAAAACCCAATAAATGTTACCTACACCTGTTAAAATGGCAGTGCATTCAATGCCAAATGCAACAGATTGACACATTTAACCACTTTCTTTCAATCCTTTGCTTTTCAGGGATTTGGACAACATTCCCATTTAGGGCAAAGCAGTACATTGACCCATATAGGCAAGAAAAAAAAAGTGCAGAGAACATTAAAATAACACGTTTCCTAAATTTCACTTCTGTCCTAAAACACAGCCATGCCATCAAACATCTTCTATGTTTTCTAATAACACTAACCCTAACCCTAGCTCAGGGTTTGGGTAGTTAGGGTTAGGGTTCACATTTTCTTCACTGCAACCTAACACACATTATAGTAGAAAATATAACTCAGGGCATCAAAATATTAGTCTGAAAAGACTTTGCAGCCTTGCCACACCAAGCAAAACGCATCAACTGTGGTACAATTTCACTTTTTGACAAGATTTCTGGTATTGGAAAATTTGTGTCGAATCGTGCTCTCCTTGATTATGGTATCAGGGTTAAATAGGTTAAGAGTCAGGAAAACCCAATAAATGTTACCTACACCTGTTAAAATGGCAGTGCATTCAATGCCAAATGCAACAGATTGACACATTTAACCACTTTCTTTCAATCCTTTGCTTTTCAGGGATGTGGACAACATTCCCATTTAGGGTAAGGCAGTACATAGACCCATATAGGCAAGAAAAAAAAAGTGCAGAGAACATTAAAATAACACGTTTCCTACATTTCATTACTGTCCTAAAACACAGCCATGCCATCAAACATCTTCTATGTTTTCTAATAACACTAACCCTAACCCTAGCTCAGGGTTTGGGTAGTTAGGGTTAGAGTTCAGATTTTCTTCACTGCAACCTAACACTCATTTAAGCAGAAAATATAACTCAGGGCATCAAAATATTAGTCTGAAAAGACTTTGCAGCCTTGCCACACCAAGCAAAACGCATCAACTGTGGTACAACTTCGTATTTTGACAAGATTTCTGGTATTGGAAAATTGGTGTCGAATCGTGCTCTCCTTGATAATGGTATCAGCGTTAAATAGGTTAAGAGTCAGGAAAACCCAATAAATGTTACCTACACCTGTTAAAATGGCAGTGCATTCAATGCCAAATGCAACAGATTGACACATTTAACCACTTTCTTTCAATCCTTTGCTTTTCAGGGATTTGGACAACATTCCCATTTAGGGCAAGGCAGTACATAGACCCATATAGGCAAGAAAAAAAAAGTGCAGAGAACATTAAAATAACACGTTTCCAACATTTCATTACTGTCCTAAAACACAGCCATGCCATCAAACATCTTCTATGTTTTCTAATAACACTAACCCTAACCCTAGCTCAGGGTTTGGGTAGTTAGGGTTAGGGTTCAGATTTTCTTCACTGCAATCTAACACTCATTTAAGCAGAAAATATAACTCAGGGCATCAACATATTAGTCTGAAAAGACTTTGCAGCCTTGCCACACCAAGCAAAACGCATCAACTGTGGTACAATTTCACTTTTTGACAAGATTTCTGGTATTGGAAAATTTGTGTTGAATCGTGCTCTCCTTGATTATGGTATCAGCGTTAAATAGGTTAAGAGTCAGGAAAGCCTAATAAATGTTACTTACACCTGTTAAAATGGCAGTGCATTCAATGCCAAATGCAACAGATTGAGACACTTAACCACTTTCTTTCAATCCTTTGCTTTTCAGGGATGAGGACAACATTCCCATTTAGGGCAAAGCAGTACATAGACCCATATAGGCAAGAAAATAAAAGTGCAGAGAACATTAAAATAACACGTTTCCTAAATTTCACTTCTGTCCTAAAACACAGCCATGCCATCAAACATCTTCTATGTTTTCTAATAACACTAACCCTAACCCTAGCTCAGGGTTTGGGTAGTTAGGGTTAGGGTTCAGATTTTCTTCACTGCAACCTAACACTCATTTAAGCAGAAAATATAACTCAGGACATCAAAATATTAGTCTGAAAAGACTTTGCAGCCTTGCCACACCAAGCAAAACGCATCAACTGTGGTACAATTTCACTTTTTGACAAGATTTCTGGTATTGGAAAATTTGTGTCGAATCGTGCTCTCCTTGATTATGGTATCAGCGTTAAATAGGTTAAGAGTCAGGAAAACCTAATAAATGTTACTTACACCTGTTAAAATGGCAGTGCATTCAATGCCAAATGCAACAGATTGACACATTTAACCACTTTCTTTCAATCCTTTGCTTTTCAGGGATTTGGACAACATTCCCATTTAGGGCAAGGCAGTACATTGACCCATATAGGCAAGAAAAAAAAAGTGCAGAGAACATTAAAATAACACGTTTCCTAAATTTCACTTCTGTCCTAAAACACAGCCATGCCATCAAACATCTTCTATGTTTTCTAATAACACTAACCCTAACCCTAGCTCAGGGTTTGGGTAGTTAGGGTTAGGGTTCAGATTTTCTTCACTGCAACCTAACACTCATTTAAGCAGAAAATATAACTCAGGGCATCAAAATATTAGTCTGAAAAGACTTTGCAGCCTTGCCACACCAAGCAAAACGCATCAACTGTGGTACAATTTCACTTTTTGACAAGATTTCTGGTATTGGAAAATTTGTGTCGAATCGTGCTCTCCTTGATTATGGTATCAGCGTTAAATAGGTTAAGAGTCAGGAAAACCTAATAAATGTTACTTACACCTGTTAAAATGGCAGTGCATTCAATGCCAAATGCAACAGATTGACACATTTAACCACTTTCTTTCAATCCTTTGCTTTTCAGGGATTTGGACAACATTCCCATTTAGGGCAAGGCAGTACATAGACCCATATAGGCAAGAAAAAAAAAGTGCAGAGAACATTAAAATAACACGTTTCCAACATTTCATTACTGTCCTAAAACACAGCCATGCCATCAAACATCTTCTATGTTTTCTAATAACACTAACCCTAACCCTAGCTCAGGGTTTGGGTAGTTAGGGTTAGGGTTCAGATTTTCTTCACTGCAATCTAACACTCATTTAAGCAGAAAATATAACTCAGGGCATCAACATATTAGTCTGAAAAGACTTTGCAGCCTTGCCACACCAAGCAAAATGCATCAACTGTGGTACAACTTCGTTTTTTGACAAGATTTCTGGTATTGGAAAATTTGTGTCGAATCGTGCTCTCCATGAGATTGGTATCAGCGTTAAATAGGTTAAGAGTCAGGAAAACCCAATAAATGTTACCTACACCTGTTAAAATGGCAGTGCATTCAATGCCAAATGCAACAGATTGACACATTTAACCACTTTCTTTCAATCCTTTGCTTTTCAGGGATTTGGACAACATTCCCATTTAGGGCAAGGCAGTACATAGACCTATATAGGCAAGAAAAAAAAAGTGCAGAGAACATTAAAATAACACGTTTCCTAAATTTCACTTCTGTACTAAGACACAGCCATGCCATCAAACATCTTCTATGTTTTCTAATAACAATAACCCTAACCCTAGCTCAGGGTTTGGGTAGTTAGGGTTAGGGTTCAGATTTTCTTCACTGCAACCTAACACTCATTTAAGCAGAAAATATAACTCAGGGCATCAAAATATTAGTCTGAAAAGACTTTGCAGCCTTGCCACACCAAGCAAAATGCATCAACTGTGGTACAATTTCACTTTTTGACAAGAGTTCTGGTATTGGAAAATTTGTGTCGAATCGTGCTCTCCTTGATTATGGTATCAGCGTTAAATAGGTTAAGAGTCAGGAAAACCTAATAAATGTTACTTACACCTGTTAAAATGGCAGTGCATTCAATGCCAAATGCAACAGATTGACACATTTAACCACTTTCTTTCAATCCTTTGCTTTTCAGGGATGTGGACAACATTCCCATTTAGGGCAAGGCAGTACATAGACCCATATAGGCAAGAGAAAAAAAGTGCAGAGAACATTAAAATAACACGTTTCCTACATTTCATTACTGTCCTAAAACACAGCCATGCCATCAAACATCTTCTATGTTTTCTAATAACACTAACCCTAACCCTAGCTCAGGGTTTGGGTAGTTAGGGTTAGAGTTCAGATTTTCTTCACTGCAACCTAACACTCATTTAAGCAGAAAATATAACTCAGGGCATCAAAATATTAGTCTGAAAAGACTTTGCAGCCTTGCCACACCAAGCAAAATGCATCAACTGTGGTAGAATTTCACTTTTTGACAAGATTTCTGGTATTGGAAAATTTGTGTCGAATCGTGCTCTCCTTGATTATGGTATCAGCGTTAAATAGGTTAAGAGTCAGGAAAACCCAATAAATGTTACCTACACCTGTTAAAATGGCAGTGCATTCAATGCCAAATGCAACAAATTGACACATTTAACCACTTTCTTTCAATCCTTTGCTTTTCAGGGTTTTGGACAACATTCCCATTTAGGGCAAGGCAGTACATAGACCCATATAAGCAAGAAAAAAAAAGTGCAGAGAACATTAAAATAACACGTTTCCTAAATTTCACTTCTGTCCTAAAACACAGCCATGCCATCAAACATCTTCTATGTTTTCTAATAACACTAACCCTAACCCTAGCTCAGGGTTTGGGTAGTTAGGGTTAGGGTTCAGATTTTCTTCACTGCAACCTAACACTCATTTAAGCAGAAAATATAACTCAGGGCATCAAAATATTAGTCTGAAAAGACTTTGCAGCCTTGCCACACCAAGCAAAATGCATCAAATGTGGTACAACTTCGTTTTTTGACAAGATTTCTGGTATTGGAAAATTTGTGTCGAATCGTGCTCTCCATGAGATTGGTATCAGCGTTAAATAGGTTAAGAGTCAGGAAAACCCAATAAATTTTACCTACACCTGTTAAAATGGCAGTGCATTCAATGCCAAATGCAACAGATTGACACATTTAACCACTTTCTTTCAATCCTTTGCTTTTCAGGGATGTGGACAACATTCCCATTTAGGGCAAGGCAGTACATAGACCCATATAGGCAAGAAAAAAAAAGTGCAGAGAACATTAAAATAACACGTTTCCTACATTTCATTACTGTCCTAAAACACAGCCATGCCATCAAACATCTTCTATGTTTTCTAATAACACTAACCCTAACCCTAGCTCAGGGTTTGGGTAGTTAGGGTTAGGGTTCAGATTTTCTTCACTGCAACCTAACACTCATTTAAGCAGAAAATATAACTCAGGGCATCAAAATATTAGTCTGAAAAGACTTTGCAGCCTTGCCACACCAAGCAAAATGCATCAACTGTGGTACAATTTCACTTTTTGACAAGAGTTCTGGTATTGGAAAATGTGTGTCGAATCGTGCTCTCCTTGATTATGGTATCAGCGTTAAATAGGTTAAGAGTCAGGAAAACCTAATAAATGTTACTTACACCTGTTAAAATGGCAGTGCATTCAATGCCAAATGCAACAGATTGACACATTTAACCACTTTCTTTCAATCCTTTGCTTTTCAGGGATGTGGACAACATTCCCATTTAGGGCAAGGCAGTACATAGACCCATATAGGCAAGAAAAAAAAAGTGCAGAGAACATTAAAATAACACGTTTCCAACATTTCATTACTGTCCTAAAACACAGCCATGCCATCAAACATCTTCTATGTTTTCTAATAACACTAACCCTAACCCTAGCTCAGGGTTTGGGTAGTTAGGGTTAGGGTTCAGATTTTCTTCACTGCAACCTAACACTCATTTAAGCAGAAAATATAACTCAGGGCATCAAAATATTAGTCTGAAAAGACTTTGCAGCCTTGCCACACCAAGCAAAATGCATCAACTGTGGTACAATTTCACTTTTTGACAAGATTTCTGATATTGGAAAATTTGTGTCGAATCGTGCTCTCCTTGATTATGGTATCAGCGTTAAATAGGTTAAGAGTCAGGAAAACCTAATAAATGTTACTTACACCTGTTAAAATGGCAGTGCATTCAATGCCAAATGCAACAGATTGAGACACTTAACCACTTTCTTTCAATCCTTTGCTTTTCAGGGATGAGGACAACATTCCCATTTAGGGCAAAGCAGTACATAGACCCATATAGGCAAGAAAAAAAAAGTGCAGAGAACATTAAAATAACACGTTTCCTAAATTTCACTTCTGTCCTAAAACACAGCCATGCCATCAAACATCTTCTATGTTTTCTAATAACACTAACCCTAACCCTAGCTCAGGGTTTGGGTAGTTAGGGTTAGGGTTCAGATTTTCTTCACTGCAACCTAACACTCATTTAAGCAGAAAATATAACTCAGGGCATCAAAATATTAGTCTGAAAAGACTTTGCAGCCTTGCCAAACCAAGCAAAATGCATCAAATGTGGTACAACTTCGTTTTTTGACATGATTTCTGGTATTGGAAAATTTGTGTCGAATCGTGCTCTCCATGAGATTGGTATCAGCGTTAAATAGGTTAAGAGTCAGGAAAACCCAATAAATTTTACCTACACCTGTTAAAATGGCAGTGCATTCAATGCCAAATGCAACAGATTGACACATTTAACCACTTTCTTTCAATCCTTTGCTTTTCAGGGATGTGGACAACATTCCCATTTAGGGCAAGGCAGTACATAGACCCATATAGGCAAGAAAAAAAAAGTGCAGAGAACTATGAAATAACACGTTTCCTACATTTCATTACTGTCCTAAAACACAGCCATGCCATCAAACATCTTCTATGTTTTCTAATAACACTAACCCTAACCCTAGCTCAGGGTTTGGGTAGTTAGGGTTAGGGTTCACATTTTCTTCACTGCAACCTAACACTCATTTAAGCAGAAACTATAACTCAGGGCATCAAAATATTAGTCTGAAAAGACTTTGCAGCCTTGCCACACCAAGCAAAATGCATCAACTGTGGTACAATTTCACTTTTTGACAAGATTTCTGGTATTGGAAAATTTGTGTCGAATCGTGCTCTCCTTGATTATGGTATCAGCGTTAAATAGGTTAAGAGTCAGGAAAACCCAATAAATGTTACCTACACCTGTTAAAATGGCAGTGCATTCAATGCCAAATGCAACAGATTGACACATTTAACCACTTTCTTTCAATCCTTTGCTTTTCAGGGATTTGGACAACATTCCCATTTAGGGCAAAGCAGTACATTGACCCATATAGGCAAGAAAAAAAAAGTGCAGAGAACATTAAAATAACACGTTTCCTAAATTTCACTTCTGTCCTAAAACACAGCCATGCCATCAAACATCTTCTATGTTTTCTAATAACACTAACCCTAACCCTAGCTCAGGGTTTGGGTAGTTAGGGTTAGGGTTCAGATTTTCTTCACTGCAACCTAACACTCATTTAAGCAGAAAATATAACTCAGGGCATCAAAATATTAGTCTGAAAAGACTTTGCAGCCTTGCCACACCAAGCAAAACGCATCAACTGTGGTACAATTTCACTTTTTGACAAGATTTCTGGTATTGGAAAATTTGTGTCGAATCGTGCTCTCCTTGATTATGGTATCAGCGTTAAATAGGTTAAGAGTCAGGAAAACCTAATAAATGTTACTTACACCTGTTAAAATGGCAGTGCATTCAATGCCAAATGCAACAGATTGACACATTTAACCACTTTCTTTCAATCCTTTGCTTTTCAGGGATTTGGACAACATTCCCATTTAGGGCAAGGCAGTACATAGACCCATATAGGCAAGAAAAAAAAAGTGCAGAGAACATTAAAATAACACGTTTCCAACATTTCATTACTGTCCTAAAACACAGCCATGCCATCAAACATCTTCTATGTTTTCTAATAACACTAACCCTAACCCTAGCTCAGGGTTTGGGTAGTTAGGGTTAGGGTTCAGATTTTCTTCACTGCAATCTAACACTCATTTAAGCAGAAAATATAACTCAGGGCATCAACATATTAGTCTGAAAAGACTTTGCAGCCTTGCCACACCAAGCAAAATGCATCAACTGTGGTACAATTTCACTTTTTGACAAGATTTCTGGTATTGGAAAATTTGTGTCGAATCGTGCTCTCCTTGATTATGGTATCAGCGTTAAATAGGTTAAGAGTCAGGAAAACCCAATAAATGTTACCTACACCTGTTAAAATGGCAGTGCATTCAATGCCAAATGCAACAGATTGAGACACTTAACCACTTTCTTTCAATCCTTTGCTTTTCAGGGATGAGGACAACATTCCCATCTAGGGCAAAGCAGTACATAGGCCCATATAGGCAAGAAAATAAAAGTGCAGAGAACATTAAAATAACACGTTTCCTAAATTTCACTTCTGTCCTAAAACACAGCCATGCCATCAAACATCTTCTATGTTTTCTAATAACACTAACCCTAACCCTAGCTCAGGGTTTGGGTAGTTAGGGTTAGGGTTCACATTTTCTTCACTGCAACCTAACACTCATTTAAGCAGAAAATATAACTCAGGGCATCAAAATATTAGTCTGAAAAGACTTTGCAGCCTTGCCACACCAAGCAAAATGCATCAACTGTGGTACAATTTCACTTTTTGACAAGATTTCTGGTATTGGAAAATTTGTGTCGAATCGTGCTCTCCTTGATAATGGTATCAGCGTTAAATAGGTTAAGAGTCAGGAAAACCTAATAAATGTTACTTACACCTGTTAAAATGGCAGTGCATTCAATGCCAAATGCAACAGATTGACACATTTAACCACTTTCTTTCAATCCTTTGCTTTTCAGGGATGTGAACAACATTCCCATTTAGGGCAAGGCAGTACATAGACCCATATAGGCAAGAAAAAAAAAGTGCAGAGAACATTAAAATAACACGTTTCCTACATTTCATTACTGTCCTAAAACACAGCCATGCCATCTAACATCTTCTATGTTTTCTAATAACACTAACCCTAACCCTAGCTCAGGGTTTGGGTAGTTAGGGTTAGAGTTCAGATTTTCTTCACTGCAACCTAACACTCATTGAAGCAGAAAATATAACTCAGGGCATCAAAATATTAGTCTGAAAAGACTTTGCAGCCTTGCCACACCAAGCAAAACGCATCAACTGTGGTACAATTTCACTTTTTGACAAGATTTCTGGTATTGGAAAATTTGTGTCGAATCGTGCTCTCCTTGATTATGGTATCAGCGTTAAATAGGTTAAGAGTCAGGAAAGCCTAATAAATGTTACTTACACCTGTTAAAATGGCAGTGCATTCAATGCCAAATCCAACAGATTGACACATTTAACCATTTTCTTTCAATCCTTTGCTTTTCAGGGATTTGGACAACATTCCCATATAGGGCAAGGCAGTACATTGACCCATATAGGCAAGAAAAAAAAGTGCAGAGAACATTAAAATAACACGTTTCCTACATTTCACTTCTGTCCTAAAACACAGCCATGCCATCAAACATCTTCTATGTTTTCTAATAACATTAACACTAACCCTAGCTCAGGGTTTGGGTAGTTAGGGTTAGGGTTCAGATTTTCTTCACTGCAACCTAACACTCATTGAAGCAGAAAATATAACTCAGGGCATCAAAATATTAGTCTGAAAAGACTTTGCAGCCTTGCCACACCAAGCAAAATGCATCAACTGTGGTACAATTTCAATTTTTGACAAGATTTCTGGTATTGGAAAATTTGTGTCGAATCGTGCTCTCCTTGATTATGGTATCAGCGTTAAATAGGTTAAGAGTCAGGAAAACCTAATAAATGTTACTTACACCTGTTAAAATGGCAGTGCATTCAATGCCAAATGCAACAGATTGACACATTTAACCACTTTCTTTCAATCCTTTGCTTTTCAGGGATGTGGACAACATTCCCATTTAGGGCAAGGCAGTACATAGACCCATATAGGCAAGAAAAAAAAAGTGCAGAGAACATTAAAATAACACGTTTCCTACATTTCATTACTGTCCTAAAACACAGCCATGCCATCTAACATCTTCTATGTTTTCTAATAACACTAACCCTAACCCTAGCTCAGGGTTTGGGTAGTTAGGGTTAGAGTTCAGATTTTCTTCACTGCAACCTAACACTCATTGAAGCAGAAAATATAACTCAGGGCATCAAAATATTAGTCTGAAAAGACTTTGCAGCCTTGCCACACCAAGCAAAATGCATCAACTGTGGTACAATTTCACTTTTTGACAAGAGTTCTGGTATTGGAAAATTTGTGTCGAATCGTGCTCTCCTTGATTATGGTATCAGCGTTAAATAGGTTAAGAGTCAGGAAAGCCTAATAAATGTTACTTACACCTGTTAAAATGGCAGTGCATTCAATGCCAAATGCAACAGATTGACACATTTAACCATTTTCTTTTAATCCTTTGCTTTTCAGGGATTTGGACAACATTCCCATTTAGGGCAAGGCAGTACATTGACCCATATAGGCAAGAAAAAAAAAGTGCAGAGAACATTAAAATAACACGTTTCCTAAATTTCACTTCTGTCCTAAAACACAGCCATGCCATCAAACATCTTCTATGTTTTCTAATAACATTAACACTAACCCTAGCTCAGGGTTTGGGTAGTTAGGGTTAGGGTTCAGATTTTCTTCACTGCAACCTAACACTCATTTAAACAGAAAATATAACTCAGGGCATCAAAATATTAGTCTGAAAAGACTTTGCAGCCTTGCCACACCAAGCAAAACGCATCAACTGAGGTACAATTTCAATTTTTGACAAGATTTCTGGTATTGGAAAATTTGTGTCGAATCGTGCTCTCCTTGATTATGGTATCAGCGTTAAATAGGTTAAGAGTCAGGAAAACCTAATAAATGTTACTTACACCTGTTAAAATGGCAGTGCATTCAATGCCAAATGCAACAGATTGACACATTTAACCACTTTCTTTCAATCCTTTGCTTTTCAGGGATGTGGACAACATTCCCATTTAGGGCAAGGCAGTACATAGACCCATATAGGCAAGAAAAAAAAAGTGCAGAGAACATTAAAATAACACGTTTCCTACATTTCATTACTGTCCTAAAACACAGCCATGCCATCAAACATCTTCTATGTTTTCTAATAACACTAACCCTAACCCTAGCTCAGGGTTTGGGTAGTTAGGGTTAGGGTTCAGATTTTCTTCACTGCAATCTAACACTCATTTAAGCAGAAAATATAACTCAGGGCATCAACATATTAGTCTGAAAAGACTTTGCAGCCTTGCCACACCAAGCAAAATGCATCAACTGTGGTACAATTTCACTTTTTGACAAGATTTCTGGTATTGGAAAATTTGTGTCGAATCGTGCTCTCCTTGATTATGGTATCAGCGTTAAATAGGTTAAGAGTCAGGAAAACCCAATAAATGTTACCTACACCTGTTAAAATGGCAGTGCATTCAATGCCAAATGCAACAGATTGAGACACTTAACCACTTTCTTTCAATCCTTTGCTTTTCAGGGATGAGGACAACATTCCCATCTAGGGCAAAGCACTACATAGGCCCATATAGGCAAGAAAATAAAAGTGCAGAGAACATTAAAATAACACGTTTCCTAAATTTCACTTCTGTCCTAAAACACAGCCATGCCATCAAACATCTTCTATGTTTTCTAATAACACTAACCCTAACCCTAGCTCAGGGTTTGGGTAGTTAGGGTTAGGGTTCAGATTTTCTTCACTGCAACCTAACACTCATTTAAGCAGAAAATATAACTCAGGGCATCAAAATATTAGTCTGAAAAGACTTTGCAGCCTTGCCACACCAAGCAAAATGCATCAACTGTGGTACAACTTCGTTTTTTGACAACATTTCTGGTATTGGAAAATTTGTGTCGAATCGTGTTCTCCATGAGATTGGTATCAGCGTTAAATAGGTTAAGAGTCAGGAAAACCCAATAAATGTTACTTACACCTGTTAAAATGGCAGTGCATTCAATGCCAAATGCAACAGATTGACACATTTAACCACTTTCTTTCAATCCTTTGCTTTTCAGGGATGTGGACAACATTCCCATTTAGGGCAAGGCAGTACATAGACCCATATAGGCAAGAAAAAAAAAGTGCAGAGAACATTAAAATAACACGTTTCCTACATTTCATTACTGTCCTAAAACACAGCCATGCCATCTAACATCTTCTATGTTTTCTAATAACACTAACCCTAACCCTAGCTCAGGGTTTGGGTAGTTAGGGTTAGAGTTCAGATTTTCTTCACTGCAACCTAACACTCATTGAAGCAGAAAATATAACTCAGGGCATCAAAATATTAGTCTGAAAAGACTTTGCAGCCTTGCCACACCAAGCAAAATGCATCAACTGTGGTACAATTTCACTTTTTGACAAGATTTCTGGTATTGGAAAATTTGTGTCGAATCGTGCTCTCCTTGATTATGGTATCAGCGTTAAATAGGTTAAGAGTCAGGAAAGCCTAATAAATGTTACTTACACCTGTTAAAATGGCAGTGCATTCAATGCCAAATGCAACAGATTGACACATTTAACCATTTTCTTTTAATCCTTTGCTTTTCAGGGATTTGGACAACATTCCCATTTAGGGCAAGGCAGTACATTGACCCATATAGGCAAGAAAAAAAAAGTGCAGAGAACATTAAAATAACACGTTTCCTAAATTTCACTTCTGTCCTAAAACACAGCCATGCCATCAAACATCTTCTATGTTTTCTAATAACATTAACACTAACCCTAGCTCAGGGTTTGGGTAGTTAGGGTTAGGGTTCAGATTTTCTTCACTGCAACCTAACACTCATTTAAGCAGAAAATATAACTCAGGGCATCAAAATATTAGTCTGAAAAGACTTTGCAGCCTTGCCACACCAAGCAAAATGCATCAACTGTGGTACAACTTCGTTTTTTGACAACATTTCTGGTATTGGAAAATTTGTGTCGAATCGTGCTCTCCATGAGATTGGTATCAGCGTTAAATAGGTTAAGAGTCAGGAAAACCCAATAAATGTTACCTACACCTGTTAAAATGGCAGTGCATTCAATGCCAAATGCAACAGATTGACACATTTAACCACTTTCTTTCAATCCTTTGCTTTTCAGGGATTTGGACAACATTCCCATTTAGGGCAAAGCAGTATATTGACCTATATAGGCAAGAAAAAAAAAGTGCAGAGAACATTAAAATAACACGTTTCCTAAATTTCACTTCTGTCCTAAAACACAGCCATGCCATCAAACATCTTCTATGTTTTCTAATAACACTAACCCTAACCCTAGCTCAGGGTTTGGGTAGTTAGGGTTAGGGTTCACATTTTCTTCACTGCAACCTAACACTCATTGAAGCAGAAAATATAACTCAGGGCATCAAAATATTAGTCTGAAAAGACTTTGCAGCCTTGCCACACCAAGCAAAATGCATCAACTGTGGTACAATTTCACTTTTTGACAAGATTTCTGGTATTGGAAAATTTGTGTCGAATCGTGCTCTCCTTGATAATGGTATCAGCGTTAAATAGGTTAAGAGTCAGGAAAACCTAATAAATGTTACTTACACCTGTTAAAATGGCAGTGCATTCAATGCCAAATGCAACAGATTGACACATTTAACCACTTTCTTTCAATCCTTTGCTTTTCAGGGATGTGAACAACATTCCCATTTAGGGCAAGGCAGTACATAGACCCATATAGGCAAGAAAAAAAAAGTGCAGAGAACATTAAAATAACACGTTTCCTACATTTCATTACTGTCCTAAAACACAGCCATGCCATCTAACATCTTCTATGTTTTCTAATAACACTAACCCTAACCCTAGCTCAGGGTTTGGGTAGTTAGGGTTAGAGTTCAGATTTTCTTCACTGAAACCTAACACTCATTGAAGCAGAAAATATAACTCAGGGCATCAAAATATTAGTCTGAAAAGACTTTGCAGCCTTGCCACACCAAGCAAAATGCATCAACTGTGGTACAATTTCACTTTTTGACAAGATTTCTGGTATTGGAAAATTTGTGTCGAATCGTGCTCTCCTTGATTATGGTATCAGCGTTAAATAGGTTAAGAGTCAGGAAAGCCTAATAAATGTTACTTACACCTGTTAAAATGGCAGTGCATTCAATGCCAAATGCAACAGATTGACACATTTAACCATTTTCTTTCAATCCTTTGCTTTTCAGGGATTTGGACAACATTCCCATTTAGGGCAAGGCAGTACATTGACCCATATAGGCAAGAAAAAAAAGTGCAGAGAACATTAAAATAACACGTTTCCTACATTTCACTTCTGTCCTAAAACACAGCCATGCCATCAAACATCTTCTATGTTTTCTAATAACATTAACACTAACCCTAGCTCAGGGTTTGGGTAGTTAGGGTTAGGGTTCAGATTTTCTTCACTGCAACCTAACACTCATTTAAGCAGAAAATATAACTCAGGGCATCAAAATATTAGTCTGAAAAGACTTTGCAGCCTTGCCACACCAAGCAAAACGCATCAACTGTGGTACAATTTCAATTTTTGACAAGATTTCTGGTATTGGAAAATTTGTGTCGAATCGTGCTCTCCTTGATTATGGTATCAGCGTTAAATAGGTTAAGAGTCAGGAAAACCTAATAAATGTTACTTACACCTGTTAAAATGGCAGTGCATTCAATGCCAAATGCAACAGATTGACACATTTAACCACTTTCTTTCAATCCTTTGCTTTTCAGGGATGTGGACAACATTCCCATTTAGGGAAAGGCAGTACATAGACCATATAGGCAAGAAAAAAAAAGTGCAGAGAACATTAAAATAACACGTTTCCTACATTTCATTACTGTCCTAAAACACAGCCATGCCATCTAACATCTTCTATGTTTTCTAATAACACTAACCCTAACCCTAGCTCAGGGTTTGGGTAGTTAGGGTTAGAGTTCAGATTTTCTTCACTGCAACCTAACACTCATTGAAGCAGAAAATATAACTCAGGGCATCAAAATATTAGTCTGAAAAGACTTTGCAGCCTTGCCACACCAAGCAAAACGCATCAACTGTGGTACAATTTCACTTTTTGACAAGATTTCTGGTATTGGAAAATTTGTGTCGAATCGTGCTCTCCTTGATTATGGTATCAGCGTTAAATAGGTTAAGAGTCAGGAAAGCCTAATAAATGTTACTTACACCTGTTAAAATGGCAGTGCATTCAATGCCAAATGCAACAGATTGACACATTTAACCATTTTCTTTTAATCCTTTGCTTTTCAGGGATTTGGACAACATTCCCATTTAGGGCAAGGCAGTACATTGACCCATATAGGCAAGAAAAAAAAAGTGCAGAGAACATTAAAATAACACGTTTCCTAAATTTCACTTCTGTCCTAAAACACAGCCATGCCATCAAACATCTTCTATGTTTTCTAATAACATTAACACTAACCCTAGCTCAGGGTTTGGGTAGTTAGGGTTAGGGTTCAGATTTTCTTCACTGCAACCTAACACTCATTTAAGCAGAAAATATAACTCAGGGCATCAAAATATTAGTCTGAAAAGACTTTGCAGCCTTGCCACACCAAGCAAAATGCATCAACTGTGGTACAACTTCGTTTTTTGACAACATTTCTGGTATTGGAAAATTTGTGTCGAATCGTGCTCTCCATGAGATTGGTATCAGCGTTAAATAGGTTAAGAGTCAGGAAAACCCAATAAATGTTACCTACACCTGTTAAAATGGCAGTGCATTCAATGCCAAATGCAACAGATTGACACATTTAACCACTTTCTTTCAATCCTTTGCTTTTCAGGGATTTGGACAACATTCCCATTTAGGGCAAAGCAGTATATTGACCTATATAGGCAAGAAAAAAAAAGTGCAGAGAACATTAAAATAACACGTTTCCTAAATTTCACTTCTGTCCTAAAACACAGCCATGCCATCAAACATCTTCTATGTTTTCTAATAACACTTACCCTAACCCTAGCTCAGGGTTTGGGTAGTTAGGGTTAGGGTTCACATTTTCTTCACTGCAACCTAACACTCATTTAAGCAGAAAATATAACTCAGGGCATCAAAATATTAGTCTGAAAAGACTTTGCAGCCTTGCCACACCAAGCAAAATGCATCAACTGTGGTACAATTTCACTTTTTGACAAGATTTCTGGTATTGGAAAATTTGTGTCGAATCGTGCTCTCCTTGATAATGGTATCAGCGTTAAATAGGTTAAGAGTCAGGAAAACCTAATAAATGTTACTTACACCTGTTAAAATGGCAGTGCATTCAATGCCAAATGCAACAGATTGACACATTTAACCACTTTCTTTCAATCCTTTGCTTTTCAGGGATGTGAACAACATTCCCATTTAGGGCAAGGCAGTACATAGACCCATATAGGCAAGAAAAAAAAAGTGCAGAGAACATTAAAATAACACGTTTCCTACATTTCTTTACTGTCCTAAAACACAGCCATGCCATCTAACATCTTCTATGTTTTCTAATAACACTAACCCTAACCCTAGCTCAGGGTTTGGGTAGTTAGGGTTAGAGTTCAGATTTTCTTCACTGCAACCTAACACTCATTGAAGCAGAAAATATAACTCAGGGCATCAAAATATTAGTCTGAAAAGACTTTGCAGCCTTGCCACACCAAGCAAAACGCATCAACTGTGGTACAATTTCAATTTTTGACAAGATTTCTGGTATTGGAAAATTTGTGTCGAATCGTGCTCTCCTTGATTATGGTATCAGCGTTAAATAGGTTAAGAGTCAGGAAAGCCTAATAAATGTTACTTACACCTGTTAAAATGGCAGTGCATTCAATGCCAAATCCAACAGATTGACACATTTAACCATTTTCTTTCAATCCTTTGCTTTTCAGGGATTTGGACAACATTCCCATTTAGGGCAAGGCAGTACATTGACCCATATAGGCAAGAAAAAAAAGTGCAGAGAACATTAAAATAACACGTTTCCTACATTTCATTACTGTCCTAAAACACAGCCATGCCATCTAACATCTTCTATGTTTTCTAATAACACTAACCCTAACCCTAGCTCAGGGTTTGGGTAGTTAGAGTTAGAGTTCAGATTTTCTTCACTGCAACCTAACACTCATTGAAGCAGAAAATATAACTCAGGGCATCAAAATATTAGTCTGAAAAGACTTTGCAGCCTTGCCACACCAAGCAAAACGCATCAACTGTGGTACAATTTCAATTTTTGACAAGATTTCTGGTATTGGAAAATTTGTGTCGAATCGTGCTCTCCTTGATTATGGTATCAGCGTTAAATAGGTTAAGAGTCAGGAAAGCCTAATAAATGTTACTTACACCTGTTAAAATGGCAGTGCATTCAATGCCAAATGCAACAGATTGACACATTTAACCATTTTCTTTCAATCCTTTGCTTTTCAGGGATTTGGACAACATTCCCATTTAGGGCAAGGCAGTACATTGACCCATATAGGCAAGAAAAAAAAAGTGCAGAGAACATTAAAATAACACGTTTCCTAAATTTCACTTCTGTCCTAAAACACAGCCATGCCATCAAACATCTTCTATGTTTTCTAATAACATTAACACTAACCCTAGCTCAGGGTTTGGGTAGTTAGGGTTAGGGTTCAGATTTTCTTCACTGCAACCTAACACTCATTTAAGCAGAAAATATAACTCAGGGCATCAAAATATTAGTCTGAAAAGACTTTGCAGCCTTGCCACACCAAGCAAAACGCATCAACTGAGGTACAATTTCAATTTTTGACAAGATTTCTGGTATTGGAAAATTTGTGTCGAATCGTGCTCTCCTTGATTATGGTATCAGCGTTAAATAGGTTAAGAGTCAGGAAAACCTAATAAATGTTACTTACACCTGTTAAAATGGCAGTGCATTCAATGCCAAATGCAACAGATTGACACATTTAACCACTTTCTTTCAATCCTTTGCTTTTCAGGGATGTGGACAACATTCCCATTTAGGGCAAGGCAGTACATAGACCCATATAGGCAAGAAAAAAAAAGTGCAGAGAACATTAAAATAACACGTTTCCTACATTTCATTACTGTCCTAAAACACAGCCATGCCATCAAACATCTTCTATGTTTTCTAATAACACTAACCCTAACCCTAGCTCAGGGTTTGGGTAGTTAGGGTTAGGGTTCAGATTTTCTTCACTGCAATCTAACACTCATTTAAGCAGAAAATATAACTCAGGGCATCAACATATTAGTCTGAAAAGACTTTGCAGCCTTGCCACACCAAGCAAAATGCATCAACTGTGGTACAATTTCACTTTTTGACAAGATTTCTGGTATTGGAAAATTTGTGTCGAATCGTGCTCTCCTTGATTATGGTATCAGCGTTAAATAGGTTAAGAGTCAGGAAAACCCAATAAATGTTACCTACACCTGTTAAAATGGCAGTGCATTCAATGCCAAATGCAACAGATTGAGACACTTAACCACTTTCTTTCAATCCTTTGCTTTTCAGGGATGAGGACAACATTCCCATCTAGGGCAAAGCAGTACATAGGCCCATATAGGCAAGAAAATAAAAGTGCAGAGAACATTAAAATAACACGTTTCCTAAATTTCACTTCTGTCCTAAAACACAGCCATGCCATCAAACATCTTCTATGTTTTCTAATAACACTAACCCTAACCCTAGCTCAGGGTTTGGGTAGTTAGGGTTAGGGTTCAGATTTTCTTCACTGCAACCTAACACTCATTTAAGCAGAAAATATAACTCAGGGCATCAAAATATTAGTCTGAAAAGACTTTGCAGCCTTGCCACACCAAGCAAAATGCATCAACTGTGGTACAACTTCGTTTTTTGACAACATTTCTGGTATTGGAAAATTTGTGTCGAATCGTGTTCTCCATGAGATTGGTATCAGCGTTAAATAGGTTAAGAGTCAGGAAAACCCAATAAATGTTACCTACACCTGTTAAAATGGCAGTGCATTCAATGCCAAATGCAACAGATTGACACATTTAACCACTTTCTTTCAATCCTTTGCTTTTCAGGGATTTGGACAACATTCCCATTTAGGGCAAAGCAGTATATTGACCTATATAGGCAAGAAAAAAAAAGTGCAGAGAACATTAAAATAACACGTTTCCTAAATTTCACTTCTGTCCTAAAACACAGCCATGCCATCAAACATCTTCTATGTTTTCTAATAACACTAACCCTAACCCTAGCTCAGGGTTTGGGTAGTTAGGGTTAGGGTTCAGATTTTCTTCACTGCAACCTAACACTCATTTAAGCAGAAAATATAACTCAGGGCATCAAAATATTAGTCTGAAAAGACTTTGCAGCCTTGCCACACCAAGCAAAATGCATCAACTGTGGTACAACTTCGTTTTTTGACAACATTTCTGGTATTGGAAAATTTGTGTCGAATCGTGCTCTCCATGAGATTGGTATCAGCGTTAAATAGGTTAAGAGTCAGGAAAACCCAATAAATGTTACCTACACCTGTTAAAATGGCAGTGCATTCAATGCCAAATGCAACAGATTGACACATTTAACCACTTTCTTTCAATCCTTTGCTTTTCAGGGATTTGGAAAACATTCCCATTTAGGGCAAAGCAGTACATTGACCTATATAGGCAAGAAACAAAAAGTGCAGAGAACATTAAAATAACACGTTTCCTAAATTTCACTTCTGTCCTAAAACACAGCCATGCCATCAAACATCTTCTATGTTTTCTAATAACACTAACCCTAACCCTAGCTCAGGGTTTGGGTAGTTAGGGTTAGGGTTCAGATTTTCTTCACTGCAACCTAACACTCATTTAAGCAGAAAATATAACTCAGGGCATCAAAATATTAGTCTGAAAAGACTTTGCAGCCTTGCCACACCAAGCAAAACGCATCAACTGTGGTACAATTTCACTTTTTGACAAGATTTCTGGTATTGGAAAATTTGTGTCGAATCGTGCTCTCCTTAATAATGGTATCAGTGTTAAATAGGTTAAGTCAGGAAAACCTAATAAATGTTACTTACACCTGTTAAAATGGCAGTGCATTCAATGCCAAATGCAACAGATTGACACATTTAACCACTTTCTTTCAATCCTTTGCTTTTCAGGGATGTGGACAACATTCCCATTTAGGGCAAGGCAGTACATAGACCCATATAGGCAAGAAAAAAAAGTGCAGAGAACATTAAAATAACACGTTTCCTACATTTCATTACTGTCCTAAAACACAGCCATGCCATCTAACATCTTCTATGTTTTCTAATAACACTAACCCTAACCCTAGCTCAGGGTTTGGGTAGTTAGGGTTAGAGTTCAGATTTTCTTCACTGCAACCTAACACTCATTGAAGCAGAAAATATAACTCAGGGCATCAAAATATTAGTCTGAAAAGACTTTGCAGCCTTGCCACACCAAGCAAAACGCATCAACTGTGGTACAATTTCACTTTTTGACAAGATTTCTGGTATTGGAAAATTTGTGTCGAATCGTGCTCTCCTTGATTATGGTATCAGCGTTAAATAGGTTAAGAGTCAGGAAAGCCTAATAAATGTTACTTACACCTGTTAAAATGGCAGTGCATTCAATGCCAAATGCAACAGATTGACACATTTAACCATTTTCTTTCAATCCTTTGCTTTTCAGGGATTTGGACAACATTCCCATTTAGGGCAAGGCAGTACATAGACCCATATAGGCAAGAAAAAAAAAGTGCAGAGAACATTAAAATAACACGTTTCCTACATTTCATTACTGTCCTAAAACACAGCCATGCCATTAAACATCTTCTATGTTTTCTAATAACACTAACCCTAACCCTAGCTCAGGGTTTGCGTAGTTAGGGTTAGGGTTCAGATTTTCTTCACTGCAACCTAACACTCATTTAAGCAGAAAATATAACTCAGGGCATCAAAATATTAGTCTGAAAAGACTTTGCAGCCTTGCCACACCAAGCAAAATGCATCAACTGTGGTACAACTTCGTTTTTTGACAAGATTTCTGGTATTGGAAAATTTGTGTCGAATCGTGCTCTCCTTGATTATGGTATCAGCGTTAAATAGGTTAAGAGTCAGGAAAACCCAATAAATGTTACCTACACCTGTTAAAATGGCAGTGCATTCAATGCCAAATGCAACAGATTGACACATTTAACCACTTTCTTTCAATCCTTTGCTTTTCAGGGATTTGGACAACATTCCCATTTATGGCAAAGCAGTACATTGACCCATATAGGCAAGAAAAAAAAAGTGCAGAGAACATTAAAATAACACGTTTCCTAAATTTCACTTCTGTCCTAAAACACAGCCATACCATTAAACATCTTCTATGTTTTCTAATAACACTAACCCTAACCCTAGCTCAGGGTTTGGGTAGTTAGGGTTAGGGTTCAGATTTACTTCACTGCAACCTAACACTCATTTAAGCAGAAAATATAACTCAGGGCATCAAAATATTAGTCTGAAAAGACTTTTCAGCCTTGCCACACCAAGCAAAATGCATCAACTGTGGTACAATTTCACTTTTTGACAAGATTTCTGGTATTGGAAAATTTGTGTCGAATCGTGCTCTCCTTGATTATGGTATCAGCGTTAAATAGGTTAAGAGTCAGGAAAACCTAATACATGTTACTTATACCTGTTAAAATGGCAGTGCATTCAATGCCAAATGCAACAGATTGACACATTTAACCACTTTCTTTCAATCCTTTGCTTTTCAGGGATTTGGACAACATTCCCATTTAGGGCAAAGCAGTACATTGACCTATATAGGCAAGAAAAAAAAGTGCAGAGAACATTAAAATAACACGTTTCCTAAATTTCACTTCTGTCCTAAAACACAGCCATGCCATCAAACATCTTCTATGTTTTCTAAAAACACTAACCCTAACCCTAGCTCAGGGTTTGGGTAGTTAGGGTTAGGGTTCAGATTTTCTTCACTGCAACCTAACACTCATTTAAGCAGAAAATATAACTCAGGGCATCAAAATATTAGTCTGAAAAGACTTTGCAGCCTTGCCACACCAAGCAAAACGCATCAACTGTGGTACAATTTCACTTTTTGACAAGATTTCTGGTATTGGAAAATTTGTGTCGAATCGTGCTCTCCTTGATTATGGTATCAGCGTTAAATAGGTTAAGTCAGGAAAACCTAATAAATGTTACTTACACCTGTTAAAATGGCAGTGCATTCAATGCCAAATGCAACAGATTGACACATTTAACCACTTTCTTTCAATCCTTTGCTTTTCAGGGATGTGGACAACATTCCCATTTAGGGCAAGGCAGTACATAGACCCATATAGGCAAGAAAAAAAAAGTGCAGAGAACATTAAAATAACACGTTTCCTACATTTCATTACTGTCCTAAAACACAGCCATGCCATCTAACATCTTCTATGTTTTCTAAAAACACTAACCCTAACCCTAGCTCAGGGTTTGGGTAGTTAGGGTTAGGGTTCAGATTTTCTTCACTGCAACCTAACACTCATTTAAGCAGAAAATATAACTCAGGGCATCAAAATATTAGTCTGAAAAGACTTTGCAGCCTTGCCACACCAAGCAAAATGCATCAACTGTGGTACAATTTCACTTTTTGACAAGATTTCTGGTATTGGAAAATTTGTGTCGAATCGTGCTCTCCTTGATTATGGTATCAGCGTTAAATAGGTTAAGAGTCAGGAAAACCTAATACATGTTACTTACACCTGTTAAAATGGCAGTGCATTCAATGCCAAATGCAACAGATTGACACATTTAACCACTTTCTTTCAATCCTTTGCTTTTCAGGGATTTGGACAACATTCCCATTTAGGGCAAAGCAGTACATTGACCTATATAGGCAAGAAAAAAAAAGTGCAGAGAACATTAAAATAACACGTTTCCTAAATTTCACTTCTGTCCTAAAACACAGCCATGCCATCAAACATCTTCTATGTTTTCTAATAACACTAACCCTAACCCTAGCTCAGGGTTTGGGTAGTTAGGGTTAGGGTTCAGATTTTCTTCACTGCAACCTAACACTCATTTAAGCAGAAAATATAACTCAGGGCATCAAAATATTAGTCTGAAAAGACTTTGCAGCCTTGCCACACCAAGCAAAACGCATCAACTGTGGTACAATTTCACTTTTTGACAAGATTTCTTGTATTGGAAAATTTGTGTCGAATCGTGCTCTCCTTGATTATGGTATCAGCGTTAAATAGGTTAAGAGTCAGGAAAACCCAATAAATGCTACCTACACCTGTTAAAATGGCAGTGCATTCAATGCCAAATGCAACAGATTGACACATTTAACCACTTTCTTTCAATCCTTTGCTTTTCAGGGATGTGGACAACATTCCCATTTAGGGCAAGGCAGTACATAGACCCATATAGGCAAGAGAAAAAAAGTGCAGAGAACATTAAAATAACACGTTTCCTACATTTCATTACTGTCCTAAAACACAGCCATGCCATCTAACATCTTCTATGTTTTCTAAAAACACTAACCCTAACCCTAGCTCAGGGTTTGGGTAGTTAGGGTTAGGGTTCAGATTTTCTTCACTGCAACCTAACACTCATTTAAGCAGAAAATATAACTCAGGGCATCAAAATATTAGTCTGAAAAGACTTTGCAGCCTTGCCACACCAAGCAAAATGCATCAACTGTGGTACAACTTCGTTTTTTGACAAGATTTCTGGTATTGGAAAATTTGTGTCGAATCGTGCTCTCCTTGATTATGGTATCAGCGTTAAATAGGTTAAGAGTCAGGAAAACCCAATAAATGTTACCTACACCTGTTAAAATGGCAGTGCATTCAATGCCAAATGCAACAGATTGACACATTTAACCACTTTCTTTCAATCCTTTGCTTTTCAGGGATTTGGACAACATTCCCATTTATGGCAAAGCAGTACATTGACCCATATAGGCAAGAAAAAAAAAGTGCAGAGAACATTAAAATAACACGTTTCCTAAATTTCACTTCTGTCCTAAAACACAGCCATACCATTAAACATCTTCTATGTTTTCTAATAACACTAACCCTAACCCTAGCTCAGGGTTTGGGTAGTTAGGGTTAGGGTTCAGATTTACTTCACTGCAACCTAACACTCATTTAAGCAGAAAATATAACTCAGGGCATCAAAATATTAGTCTGAAAAGACTTTGCAGCCTTGCCACACCAAGCAAAATGCATCAACTGTGGTACAATTTCACTTTTTGACAAGATTTCTGGTATTGGAAAATTTGTGTCGAATCGTGCTCTCCTTGATTATGGTATCAGCGTTAAATAGGTTAAGAGTCAGGAAAACCTAATACATGTTACTTACACCTGTTAAAATGGCAGTGCATTCAATGCCAAATGCAACAGATTGACACATTTAACCACTTTCTTTCAATCCTTTGCTTTTCAGGGATTTGGACAACATTCCCATTTAGGGCAAAGCAGTACATTGACCTATATAGGCAAGAAAAAAAAAGTGCAGAGAACATTAAAATAACACGTTTCCTAAATTTCACTTCTGTCCTAAAACACAGCCATGCCATCAAACATCTTCTATGTTTTCTAATAACACTAACCCTAACCCTAGCTCAGGGTTTGGGTAGTTAGGGTTAGGGTTCAGATTTTCTTCACTGCAACCTAACACTCATTTAAGCAGAAACTATAACTCAGGGCATCAAAATATTAGTCTGAAAAGACTTTGCAGCCTTGCCACACCAAGCAAAATGCATCAACTGTGGTACAATTTCACTTTTTGACAAGATTTCTGGTATTGGAAAATTTGTGTCGAATCGTGCTCTCCTTGATTATGGTATCAGCGTTAAATAGGTTAAGAGTCAGGAAAACCCAATAAATGTTACCTACACCTGTTAAAATGGCAGTGCATTCAATGCCAAATGCAACAGATTGACACATTTAACCACTTTCTTTCAATCCTTTGCTTTTCAGGGATGTGGACAACATTCCCATTTAGGGCAAGGCAGTACATAGACCCATATAGGCAAGAGAAAAAAAGTGCAGAGAACATTAAAATAACACGTTTCCTACATTTCATTACTGTCCTAAAACACAGCCATGCCATCTAACATCTTCTATGTTTTCTAAAAACACTAACCCTAACCCTAGCTCAGGGTTTGGGTAGTTAGGGTTAGGGTTCAGATTTTCTTCACTGCAACCTAACACTCATTTAAGCAGAAAATATAACTCAGGGCATCAAAATATTAGTCTGAAAAGACTTTGCAGCCTTGCCACACCAAGCAAAATGCATCAACTGTGGTACAATTTCACTTTTTGACAAGATATCTGGTATTGGAAAATTTGTGTCGAATCGTGCTCTCCTTGATTATGGTATCAGCGTTAAATAGGTTAAGAGTCAGGAAAACCTAATACATGTTACTTACACCTGTTAAAATGGCAGTGCATTCAATGCCAAATGCAACAGATTGACACATTTAACCACTTTCTTTCAATCCTTTGCTTTTCAGGGATTTGGACAACATTCCCATTTAGGGCAAAGCAGTACATTGACCTATATAGGCAAGAAAAAAAAAGTGCAGAGAACATTAAAATAACACGTTTCCTAAATTTCACTTCTGTCCTAAAACACAGCCATGCCATCAAACATCTTCTATGTTTTCTAATAACACTAACCCTAACCCTAGCTCAGGGTTTGGGTAGTTAGGGTTAGGGTTCAGATTTTCTTCACTGCAACCTAACACTCATTTAAGCAGAAAATATAACTCAGGGCATCAAAATATTAGTCTGAAAAGACTTTGCAGCCTTGCCACACCAAGCAAAACGCATCAACTGTGGTACAATTTCACTTTTTGACAAGATTTCTGGTATTGGAAAATTTGTGTCGAATCGTGCTCTCCTTGATTATGGTATCAGCGTTAAATAGGTTAAGAGTCAGGAAAACCCAATAAATGTTACCTACACCTGTTAAAATGGCAGTGCATTCAATGCCAAATGCAACAGATTGACACATTTAACCACTATCTTTCAATCCTTTGCTTTTCAGGGATTTGGACAACATTCCCATTTAGGGCAAGGCAGTACATAGACCCATATAGGCAAGAAAAAAAAAGTGCAGAGAACATTAAAATAACACGTTTCCTACATTTCATTACTGACCTTAAACACAGCCATGCCATCAAACATCTTCTATGTTTTCTAATAACACTAACCCTAACCCTAGCTCAGGGTTTGGGTAGTTAGGGTTAGGGTTCAGATTTTCTTCACTGCAACCTAACACTCATTTAAGCAGAAACTATAACTCAGGGCATCAAAATATTAGTCTGAAAAGACTTTGCAGCCTTGCCACACCAAGCAAAATGCATCAACTGTGGTACAATTTCACTTTTTGACAAGATTTCTGGTATTGGAAAATTTGTGTCGAATCGTGCTCTCCTTGATTATGGTATCAGCGTTAAATAGGTTAAGAGTCAGGAAAACCCAATAAATGTTACCTACACCTGTTAAAATGGCAGTGCATTCAATGCCAAATGCAACAGATTGACACATTTAACCACTTTCTTTCAATCCTTTGCTTTTCAGGGATTTGGACAACATTCCCATTTAGGGCAAAGCAGTACTTTGACCCATATAGGCAAGAAAAAAAAAGTGCAGAGAACATTAAAATAACACGTTTCCTTAATTTCACTTCTGTCCTAAAACACAGCCATGCCATCAAACATCTTCTATGTTTTCTAATAACACTAACCCTAACCCTAGCTCAGGGTTTGGGTAGTTAGGGTTAGGGTTCAGATTTTCTTCACTGCAACCTAACACTCATTTAAGCAGAAACTATAACTCAGGGCATCAAAATATTAGTCTGAAAAGACTTTGCAGCCTTGCCACACCAAGCAAAATGCATCAACTGTGGTACAATTTCACTTTTTGACAAGATTTCTGGTATTGGAAAATTTGTGTCGAATCGTGCTCTCCTTGATTATGGTATCAGCGTTAAATAGGTTAAGAGTCAGGAAAACCCAATAAATGTTACCTACACCTGTTAAAATGGCAGTGCATTCAATGCCAAATGCAACAGATTGACACATTTAACCACTTTCTTTCAATCCTTTGCTTTTCAGGGATTTGGACAACATTCCCATTTAGGGCAAAGCAGTACATTGACCCATATAGGCAAGAAAAAAAAAGTGCAGAGAACATTAAAATAACACATTTCCAAAATTTCACTTCTGTCCTAAAACACAGCCATGCCATCAAACATCTTCTATGTTTTCTAATAACACTAACCCTAACCCTAGCTCAGGGTTTGGGTAGTTAGGGTTAGGGTTCAGATTTTCTTCACTGCAACCTAACACTCATTTAAGCAGAAAATATAACTCAGGGCATCAAAATATTAGTCTGAAAAGAATTTGCAGCCTTGCCACACCAAGCAAAACGCATCAACTGTGGTACAATTTCACTTTTTGACAAGATTTCTGGTATTGGAAAATTTGTGTCGAATCGTGCTCTCCTTGATTATGGTATCAGCGTTAAATAGGTTAAGAGTCAGGAAAACCTAATAAATTTTACTTACACCTGTTAAAATGGCAGTGCATTCAATGCCAAATGCAACAGATTGACACATTTAACCACTTTCTTTCAATCCTTTGCTTTTCAGGGATTTGGACAACATTCCCATTTAGGGCAAGGCAGTACATAGACCCATATAGGCAAGAAAAAAAAAGTGCAGAGAACATTAAAATAACACGTTTCCTACATTTCTTTACTGTCCTAAAACACAGCCATGCCATCAAACATCTTCTATGTTTTCTAATAACACTAACCCTAACCCTAGCTCAGGGTTTGGGTAGTTAGGGTTAGGGTTCAGATTTTCTTCACTGCAACCTAACACTCATTTAAGCAGAAAATATAACTCAGGGCATCAAAATGTTAGTCTGAAAAGACTTTGCAGCCTTGCCACACCAAGCAAAATGCATCAACTGTGGTACAATTTCACTTTTTGACAAGATTTCTGGTATTGGAAAATTTGTGTCGAATCGTGCTCTCCTTGATTATGGTATCAGCGTTAAATAGGTTAAGAGTCAGGAAAACCTAATAAATGTTACTTACACCTGTTAAAATGGCAGTGCATTCAATGCCAAATGCAACAGATTGACACACTTAACCACTTTCTTTCAATCCTTTGCTTTTCAGGGATGAGGACAACATTCCCATTTAGGGCAAAGCAGTACATAGACCCATATAGGCAAGGAAAAAAAAGTGCAGAGAACATTAAAATAACACGTTTCCTAAATTTCACTTCTGTCCTAAAACACAGCCATGCCATCAAACATCTTCCATGTTTTCTAATAACACTAACCCTAACCCTAGCTCAGGGTTTGGGTAGTTAGGGTTAGGGTTCAGATTTACTTCACTGCAACCTAACACTCATTTAAGCAGAAAATATAACTCAGGGCATCAAAATATTAGTCTTGAAAAGACTTTGCAGCCTTGCCACACCAAGCAAAATGCATCAACTGTGGTACAATTTCACTTTTTGACAAGATTTCTGGTATTGGAAAATTTGTGTCGAATCGTGCTCTCCTTGATTATGGTATCAGCGTTAAATAGGTTAAGAGTCAGGAAAACCTAATAAATGTTACTTACACCTATTAAAATGGCAGTGCATTAAATGCCAAATGCAACAGATTGACACATTTAACCACTTTCTTTCAATCCTTTGCTTTTCAGGGATTTGGACAACATTCCCATTTAGGGCAAAGCAGTACATTGACCTATATAGGCAAGAAAAAAAAAGTGCAGAGAACATTAAAATAACACGTTTCCTAAATTTCACTTCTGTCCTAAAACACAGCCATGCCATCAAACATCTTCTATGTTTTCTAATAACACTACCCTAACCCTAGCTCAGGGAATGGGTAGTTAGGGTTAGGGTTCAGATTTTCTTCACTGCAACCTAACACTCATTTAAGCAGAAACTATAACTCAGGGCATCAAAATATTAGTCTGAAAAGACTTTGCAGCCTTGCCACACCAAGCAAAATGCATCAACTGTGGTACAATTTCACTTTTTGACAAGATTTCTGGTATTGGAAAATTTGTGTCGAATCGTGCTCTCCTTGATTATGGTATCAGCGTTAAATAGGTTAAGAGTCAGGAAAACCCAATAAATGTTACCTACACCTGTTAAAATGGCAGTGCATTCAATGCCAAATGCAACAGATTGACACATTTAACCACTTTCTTTCAATCCTTTGCTTTTCAGGGATTTGGACAACATTCCCATTTAGGGCAAAGCAGTACATTGACCCATATAGGCAAGAAAAAAAAAGTGCAGAGAACATTAATATAACACATTTCCTAAATTTCACTTCTGTCCTAAAACACAGCCATGCCATCAAACATCTTCTATGTTTTCTAATAACACTAACCCTAACCCTAGCTCAGGGTTTGGTTAGTTAGGGTTAGGGTTCAGATTTTCTTCACTGCAACCTAACACTCATTTAAGCAGAAAATATAACTCAGGGCATCAAAATATTAGTCTGAAAAGACTTTGCAGCCTTGCCACACCAAGCAAAACACATCAACTGTGGTACAATTTCACTTTTTGACAAGATTTCTGGTATTGGAAAATTTGTGTCGAATCGTGCTCTCCTTGATTATGGTATCAGCGTTAAATAGGTTAAGAGTCAGGAAAACCTAATAAATGTTACTTACACCTGTTAAAATGGCAGTGCATTCAATGCCAAATGCAACAGATTGACACACTTAACCACTTTCTTTCAATCCTTTGCTTTTCAGGGATGTGGACAACATTCCCATTTAGGGCAAGGCAGTACATAGACCCATATAGGCAAGAAAAAAAAAGTGCAGAGAACATTAAAATAACACGTTTCCTACATTTCATTACTGTCCTAAAACACAGCCATGCCATCAAACATCTTCTATGTTTTCTAATAACACTAACCCTAACCCTAGCTCAGGGTTTGGGTAGTTAGGGTTAGAGTTCAGATTTTCTTCACTGCAACCTAACACTCATTTAAGCAGAAAATATAACTCAGGGCATCAAAATATTAGTCTGAAAAGACTTTGCAGCCTTGCCACACCAAGCAAAATGCATCAACTGTGGTACAACTTCGTTTTTTGACAAGATTTCTGGTATTGGAAAATTTGTGTCGAATCGTGCTCTCCATGAGATTGGTATCAGCGTTAAATAGGTTAAGAGTCAGGAAAACCCAATAAATGTTACCTACACCTGTTAAAATGGCAGTGCATTCAATGCCAAATGCAACAGATTGACACATTTAACCACTTTCTTTCAATCCTTTGCTTTTCAGGGATTTGGACAACATTCCCATTTAGGGCAAAGCAGTACATTGACCCATATAGGCAAGAAAAAAAAAGTGCAGAGAACATTAAAATAACACGTTTCCTAAATTTCACTTCTGTCCTAAAACACAGCCATGCCATCAAAAATCTTCTATGTTTTCTAATAACACTAACCCTAACCCTAGCTCAGGGTTTGGGTAGTTCGGGTTAGGGTTCAGATTTTCTTCACTGCAACCTAACACTCATTTAAGCAGAAAATATAACTCAGGGCATCAAAATATTAGTCTGAAAAGACTTTGCAGCCTTGCCACACCAAGCAAAATGCATCAACTGTGGTACAATTTCACTTTTTGACAAGATTTCCTGTATTGGAAAATTTGTGTCGAATCGTGCTCTCCTTGATTATAGGAGCAGCGTTAAATAGGTTAAGACTCAGGAAAACTTCATAAATGTTACTTACACCTGTTAAAATGGCAGTGCATTCAATGCCAAATGCAACAGATTGACACATTTAAAAACTTTCTTTCAATCCTTTGCTTTTCAGGGATTTGGACAACATTCCCATTTAGGGCAAGGCAGTACATAGACCCATATAGGCAAGAAAAAAAAGTGCAGAGAACATTAAAATAACACGTTTCCTACATTTCATTACTGTCCTAAAACACAGCCATGCCATCAAACATCTTCTATGTTTTCTAATAACACTAACCCTAACCCTAGCTCAGGGTTTGGGTAGTTAGGGTTAGGGTTCAGATTTTCTTCACTGCAACCTAACACTCATTTAAGCAGAAAATATAACTCAGGGCATCAAAATATTAGTCTGAAAAGACTTTGCAGCCTTGCCACACCAAGCAAAATGCATCAACTGTGGTACAATTTCACTTTTTGACAAGATTTCTGGTATTGGAAAATTTGTGTCGAATCGTGCTCTCCTTGATTATGGTATCAGCGTTAAATAGGTTAAGAGTCAGGAAAACCCAATAAATGTTACCTACACCTGTTAAAATGGCAGTGCATTCAATGCCAAATGCAACAGATTGACACATTTAACCACTTTCTTTCAATCCTTTGCTTTTCAGGGATTTGGACAACATTCCCATTTAGGGCAAAGCAGTACTTTGACCCATATAGGCAAGAAAAAAAAAGTGCAGAGAACATTAAAATAACACGTTTCCTTAATTTCACTTCTGTCCTAAAACACAGCCATGCCATCAAACATCTTCTATGTTTTCTAATAACACTAACCCTAACCCTAGCTCAGGGTTTGGGTAGTTAGGGTTAGGGTTCAGATTTTCTTCACTGCAACCTAACACTCATTTAAGCAGAAACTATAACTCAGGGCATCAAAATATTAGTCTGAAAAGACTTTGCAGCCTTGCCACACCAAGCAAAATGCATCAACTGTGGTACAATTTCACTTTTTGACAAGATTTCTGGTATTGGAAAATTTGTGTCGAATCGTGCTCTCCTTGATTATGGTATCAGCGTTAAATAGGTTAAGAGTCAGGAAAACCCAATAAATGTTACCTACACCTGTTAAAATGGCAGTGCATTCAATGCCAAATGCAACAGATTGACACATTTAACCACTTTCTTTCAATCCTTTGCTTTTCAGGGATTTGGACAACATTCCCATTTAGGGCAAAGCAGTACATTGACCCATATAGGCAAGAAAAAAAAAGTGCAGAGAACATTAAAATAACACATTTCCAAAATTTCACTTCTGTCCTAAAACACAGCCATGCCATCAAACATCTTCTATGTTTTCTAATAACACTAACCCTAACCCTAGCTCAGGGTTTGGGTAGTTAGGGTTAGGGTTCAGATTTTCTTCACTGCAACCTAACACTCATTTAAGCAGAAAATATAACTCAGGGCATCAAAATATTAGTCTGAAAAGAATTTGCAGCCTTGCCACACCAAGCAAAACGCATCAACTGTGGTACAATTTCACTTTTTGACAAGATTTCTGGTATTGGAAAATTTGTGTCGAATCGTGCTCTCCTTGATTATGGTATCAGCGTTAAATAGGTTAAGAGTCAGGAAAACCTAATAAATTTTACTTACACCTGTTAAAATGGCAGTGCATTCAATGCCAAATGCAACAGATTGACACATTTAACCACTTTCTTTCAATCCTTTGCTTTTCAGGGATTTGGACAACATTCCCATTTAGGGCAAGGCAGTACATAGACCCATATAGGCAAGAAAAAAAAAGTGCAGAGAACATTAAAATAACACGTTTCCTACATTTCTTTACTGTCCTAAAACACAGCCATGCCATCAAACATCTTCTATGTTTTCTAATAACACTAACCCTAACCCTAGCTCAGGGTTTGGGTAGTTAGGGTTAGGGTTCAGATTTTCTTCACTGCAACCTAACACTCATTTAAGCAGAAAATATAACTCAGGGCATCAAAATGTTAGTCTGAAAAGACTTTGCAGCCTTGCCACACCAAGCAAAATGCATCAACTGTGGTACAATTTCACTTTTTGACAAGATTTCTGGTATTGGAAAATTTGTGTCGAATCGTGCTCTCCTTGATTATGGTATCAGCGTTAAATAGGTTAAGAGTCAGGAAAACCTAATAAATGTTACTTACACCTGTTAAAATGGCAGTGCATTCAATGCCAAATGCAACAGATTGACACACTTAACCACTTTCTTTCAATCCTTTGCTTTTCAGGGATGAGGACAACATTCCCATTTAGGGCAAAGCAGTACATAGACCCATATAGGCAAGGAAAAAAAAGTGCAGAGAACATTAAAATAACACGTTTCCTAAATTTCACTTCTGTCCTAAAACACAGCCATGCCATCAAACATCTTCCATGTTTTCTAATAACACTAACCCTAACCCTAGCTCAGGGTTTGGGTAGTTAGGGTTAGGGTTCAGATTTACTTCACTGCAACCTAACACTCATTTAAGCAGAAAATATAACTCAGGGCATCAAAATATTAGTCTTGAAAAGACTTTGCAGCCTTGCCACACCAAGCAAAATGCATCAACTGTGGTACAATTTCACTTTTTGACAAGATTTCTGGTATTGGAAAATTTGTGTCGAATCGTGCTCTCCTTGATTATGGTATCAGCGTTAAATAGGTTAAGAGTCAGGAAAACCTAATAAATGTTACTTACACCTATTAAAATGGCAGTGCATTAAATGCCAAATGCAACAGATTGACACATTTAACCACTTTCTTTCAATCCTTTGCTTTTCAGGGATTTGGACAACATTCCCATTTAGGGCAAAGCAGTACATTGACCTATATAGGCAAGAAAAAAAAAGTGCAGAGAACATTAAAATAACACGTTTCCTAAATTTCACTTCTGTCCTAAAACACAGCCATGCCATCAAACATCTTCTATGTTTTCTAATAACACTACCCTAACCCTAGCTCAGGGAATGGGTAGTTAGGGTTAGGGTTCAGATTTTCTTCACTGCAACCTAACACTCATTTAAGCAGAAACTATAACTCAGGGCATCAAAATATTAGTCTGAAAAGACTTTGCAGCCTTGCCACACCAAGCAAAATGCATCAACTGTGGTACAATTTCACTTTTTGACAAGATTTCTGGTATTGGAAAATTTGTGTCGAATCGTGCTCTCCTTGATTATGGTATCAGCGTTAAATAGGTTAAGAGTCAGGAAAACCCAATAAATGTTACCTACACCTGTTAAAATGGCAGTGCATTCAATGCCAAATGCAACAGATTGACACATTTAACCACTTTCTTTCAATCCTTTGCTTTTCAGGGATTTGGACAACATTCCCATTTAGGGCAAAGCAGTACATTGACCCATATAGGCAAGAAAAAAAAAGTGCAGAGAACATTAATATAACACATTTCCTAAATTTCACTTCTGTCCTAAAACACAGCCATGCCATCAAACATCTTCTATGTTTTCTAATAACACTAACCCTAACCCTAGCTCAGGGTTTGGTTAGTTAGGGTTAGGGTTCAGATTTTCTTCACTGCAACCTAACACTCATTTAAGCAGAAAATATAACTCAGGGCATCAAAATATTAGTCTGAAAAGACTTTGCAGCCTTGCCACACCAAGCAAAACACATCAACTGTGGTACAATTTCACTTTTTGACAAGATTTCTGGTATTGGAAAATTTGTGTCGAATCGTGCTCTCCTTGATTATGGTATCAGCGTTAAATAGGTTAAGAGTCAGGAAAACCTAATAAATGTTACTTACACCTGTTAAAATGGCAGTGCATTCAATGCCAAATGCAACAGATTGACACACTTAACCACTTTCTTTCAATCCTTTGCTTTTCAGGGATGTGGACAACATTCCCATTTAGGGCAAGGCAGTACATAGACCCATATAGGCAAGAAAAAAAAAGTGCAGAGAACATTAAAATAACACGTTTCCTACATTTCATTACTGTCCTAAAACACAGCCATGCCATCAAACATCTTCTATGTTTTCTAATAACACTAACCCTAACCCTAGCTCAGGGTTTGGGTAGTTAGGGTTAGAGTTCAGATTTTCTTCACTGCAACCTAACACTCATTTAAGCAGAAAATATAACTCAGGGCATCAAAATATTAGTCTGAAAAGACTTTGCAGCCTTGCCACACCAAGCAAAATGCATCAACTGTGGTACAACTTCGTTTTTTGACAAGATTTCTGGTATTGGAAAATTTGTGTCGAATCGTGCTCTCCATGAGATTGGTATCAGCGTTAAATAGGTTAAGAGTCAGGAAAACCCAATAAATGTTACCTACACCTGTTAAAATGGCAGTGCATTCAATGCCAAATGCAACAGATTGACACATTTAACCACTTTCTTTCAATCCTTTGCTTTTCAGGGATTTGGACAACATTCCCATTTAGGGCAAAGCAGTACATTGACCCATATAGGCAAGAAAAAAAAAGTGCAGAGAACATTAAAATAACACGTTTCCTAAATTTCACTTCTGTCCTAAAACACAGCCATGCCATCAAAAATCTTCTATGTTTTCTAATAACACTAACCCTAACCCTAGCTCAGGGTTTGGGTAGTTCGGGTTAGGGTTCAGATTTTCTTCACTGCAACCTAACACTCATTTAAGCAGAAAATATAACTCAGGGCATCAAAATATTAGTCTGAAAAGACTTTGCAGCCTTGCCACACCAAGCAAAATGCATCAACTGTGGTACAATTTCACTTTTTGACAAGATTTCCTGTATTGGAAAATTTGTGTCGAATCGTGCTCTCCTTGATTATAGGAGCAGCGTTAAATAGGTTAAGACTCAGGAAAACTTCATAAATGTTACTTACACCTGTTAAAATGGCAGTGCATTCAATGCCAAATGCAACAGATTGACACATTTAAAAACTTTCTTTCAATCCTTTGCTTTTCAGGGATTTGGACAACATTCCCATTTAGGGCAAGGCAGTACATAGACCCATATAGGCAAGAAAAAAAAGTGCAGAGAACATTAAAATAACACGTTTCCTACATTTCATTACTGTCCTAAAACACAGCCATGCCATCAAACATCTTCTATGTTTTCTAATAACACTAACCCTAACCCTAGCTCAGGGTTTGGGTAGTTAGGGTTAGGGTTCAGATTTTCTTCACTGCAACCTAACACTCATTTAAGCAGAAAATATAACTCAGGGCATCAAAATATTAGTCTGAAAAGACTTTGCAGCCGTGCCACACCAAGCAAAATGCATCAACTGTGGTACAATTTCACTTTTTGACAAGATTTCTGGTATTGGAAAATTTGTGTCGAATCGTGCTCTCCTTGATTATGGTATCAGCGTTAAATAGGTTAAGAGTCAGGAAAACCCAATAAATGTTACCTAAACCTGTTAAAATGGCAGTGCATTCAATGCCAAATGCAATAGATTGACACATTTAACCACTTTCTTTCAATCCTTTGCTTTTCAGGGATTTGGACAACATTCCCATTTAGGGCAAAGCAGTACATTGACCCATATAGGCAAGAAAAAAAAAGTGCAGAGAACATTAAAATAACACGTTTCCTAAATTTCACTTCTGTCCTAAAACACAGCCATGCCATCAAACATCTTCTATGTTTTCTAATAACACTAACCCTAACCCTAGCTCAGGGTTTGGGTAGTTCGGGTTAGGGTTCAGATTTTCTTCACTGCAACCTAACACTCATTTAAGCAGAAAATATAACTCAGGGCATCAAAATATTAGTCTGAAAAGACTTTGCAGCCTTGCCACACCAAGCAAAATGCATCAACTGTGGTACAATTTCACTTTTTGACAAGATTTCTGGTATTGGAAAATTTGTGTCGAATCGTGCTCTCCATGAGATTGGTATCAGCGTTAAATAGGTTAAGAGTCAGGAAAACCCAATAAATGTTACCTACACCTGATAAAATGGCAGTGCATTCAATGCCAAATGCAACAGATTGACACATTTAACCACTTTCTTTCAATCCTTTGCTTTTCAGGGATTTGGACAACATTCCCATTTAGGGCAAAGCAGTACATTGACCTATATAGGCAAGAAAAAAAAAGTGCAGAGAACATTAAAATAACACGTTTCCTAAATTTCACTTCTGTCCTAAAACACAGCCATGCCATCAAACATCTTCTATGTTTTCTAATAACACTAACCCTAACCCTAGCTCAGGGTTTGGGTAGTTAGGGTTAGGGTTCACATTTTCTTCACTGCAACCTAACACTCATTTAAGCAGAAAATATAACTCAGGGCATCAAAATATTAGTCTGAAAAGACTTTGCAGCCTTGCCACACCAAGCAAAACACATCAACTGTGGTACAATTTCACTTTTTGACAAGATTTCTGGTATTGGAAAATTTGTGTCGAATCGTGCTCTCCATGAGAATGGCATCAGCGTAAAATAGGTTTAGAGACAGGAAAACCCAATAAATGTTACCTACACCTGTTAAAATGGCAGTGCATTCAATGCCAAATGCAACAGATTGACACATTTAACCACTTTCTTTCAATCCTTTGCTTTTCAGGGATGTGGACAACATTCCCATTTAGGGCAAAGCAGTACATAGACCCATATAGGCAAGAAAAAAAAAGTGCAGAGAACATTAAAATAACATGTTTCCTAAATTTCACTTCTGTCCTAAAACACAGCCATGCCATCAAACATCTTCTATGTTTTCTAATAACACTAACCCTAACCCTAGCTCAGGGTTTGGGTAGTTAGGGTTAGGGTTCAGATTTTCTTCACTGCAACCTAACACTCATTTAAGCAGAAAATATAACTCAGGGCATCAAAATATTAGTTTGAAAAGACTTTGCAGCCTTGCCACACCGAACAAAATGCATCAACTGTGGTACAATTTCACCTTTTGACAAGATTTCTGGTATTGGAAAATTTGTGTCGAATCGTGCTCTCCATGAGAATGGTATCAGAGTTAAATAGGTTAAGAGTCAGGAAAACCCAATAAATGTTACCTACACCTGTTAAAATGGCAGTGCATTCAATGCCAAATGCAACAGATTGACACATTTAACCACTTTCTTTCAATCCTTTGCTTTTCAGGGATTTGGACAACATTCCCATTTAGGGCAAGGCAGTACATAGACCCATTTAGGCAAGAAAAAAAAAGTGCAGAGAACATTAAAATAACACATTTCCTAAATTTCACTTCTGTCCTAAAACACAGCCATGCCATCAAACATCTTCTATGTTTTCTAATAACACTTACCCTAAAACTAGCTCAGGGTTTGAGTCGTTAGGGTTAGGGTTCAGATTTTCTTCACTGCAACCTAACACTCATTTAAGCAGAAAATATAACTCAGGGCATCAAAATATTAGTCTGAAAAGGCTTTGCAGCCTTGCCACACCGTGCAAAATGCATCAACTGTGGTACAATTTCACTTTTTGACAAGATTTCTGGTATTGGAAAATTTGTGTCGAATCGTGCTCTCCTTGATTATGGTATCAGCGTTAAATAGTTTAAGAGTCAGGAAAACCTAATAAATCTTACTTACACCTGTTAAAATGGCAGTGCATTCAATGCCAAATGCAACAGATTGACACATTTAACCACTTTCTTTCAATCCTTTGCTTTTCAGGGATGTGGACAACATTCCCATTTAGGGCAAAGCAGTACATAGACCCATATAGGCAAGAAAAAAAAAGTGCAGAGAACATTAAAATAACACGTTTCCTAAATTTCACTTCTGTCCTAAAACACAGCCATGCCATCAAACATCTTCTATATTTTCTAACAACACTAACCCTAACCCTAGCTCAGGGTTTGGGTAGTTAGGGTTAGGGTTCAGATTTTCTTCAATGCAACCTAACACTCATTTAAGCAGAAAATATAGCTCAGGGCATCAAAATATTAGTCTGAAAAGACTTTGCAGCCTTGCCACACCAAGCAAAATGCATCAACTCTTGTACAATTTCATTTTTTGACAAGATTTCTGGTATTGAAAAATTTGTGTCGAATCGTGCTCTCCATGAGCATGGTATCAGCGTAAAATAGGTTAAGAGTCAGGAAAACCCAAGAAATGTTACCTACACCTGTTAAAATGGCAGTGCATTCAATGCCAAATGCAACAGATTGACACATTTAACCACTTTCTGTCAATCCTTTGCTTTTCAGGGATTTGGACAACATTCCCATTTAGGGCAAAGCAGTACATAGACCCATATAGGCAAGAAAAAAAAAGTGCAGAGAACATTAAAATAACACGTTTCCTAAATTTCACTTCTGTCCTAAAACACAGCCATGCCATCAAACATCTTCTATGTTTTCTAATAACACTAACCCTAACCCTAGCTCAGGGTTTGGGTAGTTAGGGTTAGGGTTCAGATTTTCCTCAATGCAACTTAACACTCATTTTAGCAGAAAATATAACTCAGGGCATCAAAATATTAGTCCGAAAAGACTTTGCAGCCTTGCCACACCGAGCAAAATGCATCAACTGTGGTACAACTTCATTTTTTGACAAGATTTCTTGTATTGGAAATTTGTGTCGAATCGTGCTCTCCATGAGAATGGTATCAGCGTAAAATAGGTTTAGAAACAGGAAAACCCAATAAATGTTACCTACACCTGTTAAAATGGCACTGCATTCAATGCCAAATGCAACAGATTGACACATTTAACCACTTTCTTTCAATCCTTTGCTTTTCAGGGATTTGGACAACATTCCCGTTTAGGGCAAGGCAGTACATAGACCCATATAGGCAAGAAAAAAAAGTGCAGAGAACATTAAAATAACACGTTTCCTAAATTTCACTTCTGTCCTAAAACACAGCCATGCCATCAAACATCTTCTATGTTTTCTAATAACACTAACCCTAACCCTAGCTCAGGGTTTGGGTAGTTAGGGTTAGGGTTCAGATTTTCTTCACTGCAACCTAACACTCATTTAAGCAGAAAATATAACTCAGGTGATCAAAATATTAGTCTGAAAAGACTTTGCAGCCTTGCCACACCAAGCAAAATGCATCAACTGTGGTACAATTTCACCTTTTGACAAGATTTCTGGTATTGGGAAATTTGTGTCGAATCGTGCTCTCCATGAGAATGGTATCATCGTTAAATAGGTTAAGAGTCAGGAAAACCCAATAAATGTTACCTACACCTGATAAAATGGCAGTGCATTCAATGCCAAATGCAACAGATTGACACATTTAACCACTTTCTTTCAATCCTTTGCTTTTCAGGGATTTGGACAACATTCCCGTTTAGGGCAAGGCAGTACATAGACCCATATAGGCAAGAAAAAAAAGTGCAGAGAACATTAAAATAACACATTTCCTAAATTTCACTTCTGTCCTAAAACACAGCCATGCCATCAAACATCTTCTATGTTTTCTAATAACACTAACCCTAACCCTAGCTCAGGGTTTGGGTAGTTAGGGTTAGGGTTCAGATTTTCTTCACTGCAACCTAACACTCATTTAAGCAGAAAATATAACTCAGGGCATCAAAATATTAGTTTGAAAAGACTTTGCAGCCTTGCCACACCAAGCAAAATGCATCAACTGTGGTACAAATTCACCTTTTGACAAGATTTCTGGTATTGGAAAATTTGTGTCGAATCGTGCTCTCCATGAGAATGGTATCAGCGTTAAATAGGTTAAGAGTCAGGAAAACCCAATAAATGTTACCTACACCTGATAAAATGGCAGTGCATTCAATGCCAAATGCAACAGATTGACACATTTAACCACTTTCTTTCAATCCTTTGCTTTTCAGGGATTTGGACAACATTCCCGTTTAGGGCAAGGCAGTACATAGACCCATATAGGCAAGAAAAAAAAGTGCAGAGAACATTAAAATAACACGTTTCCTAAATTTCACTTCTGTCCTAAAACACAGCCATGCCATCAAACATCTTCTATGTTTTCTAATAACACTAACCCTAACCCTAGCTCAGGGTTTGGGTAGTTAGGGTTAGGGTTCAGATTTTCCTCAATGCAACATAACACTCATTTAAGCAGAAAATATAACTCAGGGCATCAAAATATTAGTCCGAAAAGACTTTGCAGCCTTGCCACACCGAGCAATATGCATCAACTGTGGTACAACTTCATTTTTTGACAAGATTTCTGGTATTGGAAATTTGTGTCGAATCGTGCTCTCCATGAGAATGGCATCAGCGTAAAATAGGTTTAGAGACAGGAAAACCCAATAAATGTTACCTACACCTGTTAAAATGGCAGTGCATTCAATGCCAAATGCAACAGATTGACACATTTAACCACTTTCTTTCAATCCTTTGCTTTTCAGGGATGTGGACAACATTCCCATTTAGGGCAAAGCAGTACATAGACCCATATAGGCAAGAAAAAAAAAGTGCAGAGAACATTAAAATAACACGTTTCCTAAATTTCACTTCTGTCCTAAAACACAGCCATGCCATCAAACATCTTCTATGTTTTCTAATAACACTAACCCTAACCCTAGCTCAGGGTTTGGGTAGTTAGGGTTAGGGTTCAGATTTTCTTCACTGCAACCTAACACTCATTTAAGCAGAAAATATAACTCAGGGCATCAAAATATTAGTTTGAAAAGACTTTGCAGCCTTGCCACACCAAGCAAAATGCATCAACTGTGGTACAAATTCACCTTTTGACAAAATTTCTGGTATTGGAAAATTTGTGTCGAATCGTGCTCTCCATGAGAATGGTATCAGCGTTAAATAGGTTAAGAGTCAGGAAAACCCAATAAATGTTACCTACACCTGATAAAATGGCAGTGCATTCAATGCCAAATGCAACAGATTGACACATTTAACCACTTTCTTTCAATCCTTTGCTTTTCAGGGATTTGGACAACATTCCCGTTTAGGGCAAGGCAGTACATAGACCCATATAGGCAAGAAAAAAAAGTGCAGAGAACATTAAAATAACACGTTTCCTAAATTTCACTTCTGTCCCAAAACACAGCCATGCCATCAAACATCTTCTATGTTTTCTAATAACACTAACCCTAACCCTAGCTCAGGGTTTGGGTAGTTCGGGTTAGGGTTCAGATTTTCTTCACTGCAACCTAACACTCATTTAAGCAGAAAATATAACTCAGGGCATCAAAATATTAGTCTGAAAAGACTTTGCAGCCTTGCCACACCAAGCAAAATGCATCAACTGTGGTACAATTTCACTTTTTGACAAGATTTCTGGTATTGGAAAATTTGTGTCGAATCGTGCTCTCCTTGATTATGGTATCAGCGTTAAATAGGTTAAGAGTCAGGAAAACCTCATAAATGTTATTTACACCTGTTAAAATGGCAGTGCATTCAATGCCAAATGCAACAGATTGACACATTTAACCACTTTCTTTCAATCCTTTGCTTTTCAGGGATGTATACAACATTCCCATTTAGGGCAAAGCAGTACATAGACCCATATAGGCAAGAAAAAAAAGTGCAGAGAACATTAAAATAACACGTTTCCTAAATTTCACTTCTGTCCTAAAACACAGCCATGCCATCAAACATCTTCTATGTTTTCTAACAACACTAACCCTAACCCTAGCTCAGGGTTTGGGTAGTTAGGGTTAGGGTTCAGATTTTCCTCAATGCAACTTAACACTCATTTAAGCAGAAAATATAACTCAGGGCATCAAAATATTAGTCCGAAAAGACTTTGCAGCCTTGCCACACCGAGCAATATGCATCAACTGTGGTACAACTTCATTTTTTGACAAGATTTCTGGTATTGGAAATTTGTGTCGAATCGTGCTCTCCATGAGAATGGCATCAGCGTAAAATAGGTTTAGAGACAGGAAAACCCAATAAATGTTACCTACACCTGTTAAAATGGCAGTGCATTCAATGCCAAATGCAACAGATTGACACATTTAACCACTTTCTTTCAATCCTTTGCTTTTCAGGGATGTGGACAACATTCCCATTTAGGGCAAAGCAGTACATAGACCCATATAGGCAAGAAAAAAAAAGTGCAGAGAACATTAAAATAACATGTTTCCTAAATTTCACTTCTGTCCTAAAACACAGCCATGCCATCAAACATCTTCTATGTTTTCTAATAACACTAACCCTAACCTTAGCTCAGGGTTTGGGTAGTTAGGGTTAGGGTTCAGATTTTCTTCACTGCAACCTAACACTCATTTAAGCAGAAAATATAACTCAGGGCATCAAAATATTAGTTTGAAAAGACTTTGCAGCCTTGCCACACCGAACAAAATGCATCAACTGTGGTACAATTTCACCTTTTGACAAGATTTCTGGTATTGGAAAATTTGTGTCGAATCGTGCTCTCCATGAGATTGGTATCAGCGTTAAATAGGTTAAGAGTCAGGAAAACCCAATAAATGTTACCTACACCTGTTAAAATGGCAGTGCATTCAATGCCAAATGCAACAGATTGACACATTTAACCCTTTTCTTTCAATCCTTTGCTTTTCAGGGATGTGGACAACATTCCCATTTAGGGCAAAGCAGTACATAGACCCATATAGGCAAGAAAAAAAAAGTGCAGAGAACATTAAAATAACACGTTTCCTAAATTTCACTTCTGTCCTAAAACACAGCCATGCCATCAAACATCTTCTATGTTTTCTAATAACACTAACCCTAACCTTAGCTCAGGGTTTGGGTAGTTAGGGTTAGGGTTCAGATTTTCTTCAATGCAACCTAACACTCATTTAAGCAGAAAATATAGCTCAGGGCATCAAAATATTAGTCTGAAAAGACTTTGCAGCCTTGCCACACCAAGCAAAATGCATCAACTGTTGTACAATTTCATTTTTTGACAAGATTTCTGGTATTGAAAAATTTGTGTCGAATCGTGCTCTCCATGAGCATGGTATCAGCGTAAAATAGGTTAAGAGTCAGGAAAACCCAAGAAATGTTACCTACACCTGATAAAATGGCAGTGCATTCAATGCCAAATGCAACAGATTGACACATTTAACCACTTTCTTTCAATCCTTTGCTTTTCAGGGATTTGGACAACATTCCCATTTAGGGCAAAGCAGTACATAGACCCATATAGGCAAGAAAAAAAAAGTGCAGAGAACATTAAAATAACACGTTTCCTAAATTTCACTTCTGTCCTAAAACACAGCCATGCCATCAAACATCTTCTATGTTTTCTAATAACACTAACCCTAACCCTAGCTCAGGGTTTGGGTAGTTAGGGTTAGGGTTCAGATTTTCCTCAATGCAACTTAACACTCATTTTAGCAGAAAATATAACTCAGGGCATCAAAATATTAGTCCGAAAAGACTTTGCAGCCTTGCCACACCGAGCAAAATGCATCAACTGTGGTACAACTTCATTTTTTGACAAGATTTCTTGTATTGGAAATTTGTGTCGAATCGTGCTCTCCATGAGAATGGTATCAGCGTAAAATAGGTTTAGAGACAGGAAAACCCAATAAATGTTACCTACACCTGTTAAAATGGCAGTGCATTCAATGCCAAATGCAACAGATTGACACATTTAACCACTTTCTTTCAATCCTTTGCTTTTCAGGGATTTGGACAACATTCCCGTTTAGGGCAAGGCAGTACATAGACCCATATAGGCAAGAAAAAAAAGTGCAGAGAACATTAAAATAACACGTTTCTTAATTTCAGTTCTGTCCTAAAACACAGCCATGCCATCAAACATCTTCTATGTTTTCTAATAACACTAACCCTAACCCTAGCTCAGGGTTTGGGTAGTTAGGGTTAGGGTTCAGATTTTCCTCAATGCAACTTAACACTCATTTTAGCAGAAAATATAACTCAGGGCATCAAAATATTAGTCCGAAAAGACTTTGCAGCCTTGCCACACCGAGCAATATGCATCAACTGTGGTACAACTTCATTTTTTGACAAGATTTCTGGTATTGGAAATTTGTGTCGAATCGTGCTCTCCATGAGAATGGCATCAGCGTAAAATAGGTTTAGAGACAGGAAAACCCAATAAATGTTACCTACACCTGTTAAAATGGCAGTGCATTCAATGCCAAATGCAACAGATTGACACATTTAACCACTTTCTTTCAATCCTTTGCTTTTCAGGGATGTGGACAACATTCCCATTTAGGGCAAAGCAGTACATAGACCCATATAGGCAAGAAAAAAAAAGTGCAGAGAACATTAAAATAACACGTTTCCTAAATTTCACTTCTGTCCTACTACACAGCCATGCCATCAAACATCTTCTATGTTTTCTAATAACACTAACCCTAACCCTAGCTCAGGGTTTGGGTAGTTAGGGTTAGGGTTCAGATTTTCTTCACTGCAACCTAACACTCATTTAAGCAGAAAATGTAACTCAGGTGATCAAAATATTAGTCTGAAAAGACTTTGCAGCCTTGCCACACCAAGCAAAATGCATCAACTGTTGTACAATTTCATTTTTTGACAAGATTTCTGGTATTGAAAAATTTGTGTCGAATCGTGCTCTCCATGAGCATGGTATCAGCGTAAAATAGGTTAAGAGTCAGGAAAACCCAAGAAATGTTACCTACACCTGTTAAAATGGCAGTGCATTCAATGCCAAATGCAACAGATTGACACATTTAACCACTTTCTTTCAATCCTTTGCTTTTCAGGGATTTGGACAACATTCCCATTTAGGGCAAAGCAGTACATAGACCCATATAGGCAAGAAAAAAAAAGTGCAGAGAACATTAAAATAACACGTTTCCTAAATTTCACTTCTGTCCTAAAACACAGCCATGCCATCAAACATCTTCTATGTTTTCTAATAACACTAACCCTAACCCTAGCTCAGGGTTTGGGTAGTTAGGGTTAGGGTTCAGATTTTCCTCAATGCAACTTAACACTCATTTTAGCAGAAAATATAACTCAGGGCATCAAAATATTAGTCCGAAAAGACTTTGCAGCCTTGCCACACCGAGCAAAATGCATCAACTGTGGTACAACTTCATTTTTTGACAAGATTTCTTGTATTGGAAATTTGTGTCGAATCGTGCTCTCCATGAGAATGGTATCAGCGTAAAATAGGTTTAGAGACAGGAAAACCCAATAAATGTTACCTACACCTGTTAAAATGGCAGTGCATTCAATGCCAAATGCAACAGATTGACACATTTAACCACTTTCTTTCAATCCTTTGCTTTTCAGGGATTTGGACAACATTCCCGTTTAGGGCAAGGCAGTACATAGACCCATATAGGCAAGAAAAAAAAGTGCAGAGAACATTAAAATAACACGTTTCCTAAATTTCAGTTCTGTCCTAAAACACAGCCATGCCATCAAACATCTTCTATGTTTTCTAATAACACTAACCCTAACCCTAGCTCAGGGTTTGGGTAGTTAGGGTTAGGGTTCAGATTTTCCTCAATGCAACTTAACACTCATTTTAGCAGAAAATATAACTCAGGGCATCAAAATATTAGTCCGAAAAGACTTTGCAGCCTTGCCACACCGAGCAATATGCATCAACTGTGGTACAACTTCATTTTTTGACAAGATTTCTGGTATTGGAAATTTGTGTCGAATCGTGCTCTCCATGAGAATGGCATCAGCGTAAAATAGGTTTAGAGACAGGAAAACCCAATAAATGTTACCTACACCTGTTAAAATGGCAGTGCATTCAATGCCAAATGCAACAGATTGACACATTTAACCACTTTCTTTCAATCCTTTGCTTTTCAGGGATTTGGACAACATTCCCATTTAGGGCAAGGCAGTACATAGACCCATTTAGGCAAGAAAAAAAAAAAAGAGAACATTAAAATAACACATTTCCTAAATTTCACTTCTGTCCTAAAACACAGCCATGCCATCAAACATCTTCTATGTTTTCTAATAACACTTACCCTAAAACTAGCTCAGAGTTTGAGTCGTTAGGGTTAGGGTTCAGATTTTCTTCACTGCAACCTAACACTCATTTAAGCAGAAAATATAACTCAGGGCATCAAAATATTAGTCTGAAAAGACTTTGCAGCCTTGCCACACCGTGCAAAATGCATCAACTGTGGTACAATTTCACTTTTTGACAAGATTTCTGGTATTGGAAAATTTGTGTCGAATCGTGCTCTCCTTTATTATGGTATCAGCGTTAAATAGGTTAAGAGTCAGGAAAACCTAATAAATCTTACTTACACCTGTTAAAATGGCAGTGCATTCAATGCCAAATGCAACAGATTGACACATTTAACCACTTTCTTTCAATCCTTTGCTTTTCAGGGATTTGGACAACATTCCCGTTTAGGGCAAGGCAGTACATAGACCCATATAGGCAAGAAAAAAAGTGCAGAGAACATTAAAATAACACGTTTCCTAAATTTCACTTCTGTCCTAAAACACAGCCATGCCATCAAACATCTTCTATGTTTTCTAATAACACTAACCCTAACCCTAGCTCAGGGTTTGGGTAGTTAGGGTTAGGGTTCAGATTTTCCTCAATGCAACTTAACACTCATTTTAGCAGAAAATATAACTCAGGTGATCAAAATATTAGTCTGAAAAGACTTTGCAGCCTTGCCACACCAAGCAAAATGCATCAACTGTGGTACAATTTCACCTTTTGACAAGATTTCTGGTATTGGGAAATTTGTGTCGAATCGTGCTCTCCATGAGAATGGTATCAGCGTAAAATAGGTTTAGAGACAGGAAAACCCAATAAATGTTACCTACACCTGTTAAAATGGCAGTGCATTCAATGCCAAATGCAACAGATTGACACATTTAACCACTTTCTTTCAATCCTTTGCTTTTCAGGGATTTGGACAACATTCCCGTTTAGGGCAAGGCAGTACATAGACCCATATAGGCAAGAAAAAAAAGTGCAGAGAACATTAAAATAACACGTTTCCTAAATTTCACTTCTGTCCTAAAACACAGCCATGCCATCAAACATCTTCTATGTTTTCTAATAACACTAACCCTAACCCTAGCTCAGGGTTTGAGTAGTTAGGGTTAGGGTTCAGATTTTCCTCAATGCAACTTAACACTCATTTTAGCAGAAAATATAACTCAGGTGATCAAAATATTAGTCTGAAAAGACTTTGCAGCCTTGCCACACCAAGCAAAATGCATCAACTGTGGTACAATTTCACCTTTTGACAAGATTTCTGGTATTGGGAAATTTGTGTCGAATCGTGCTCTCCATGAGAATGGTATCAGCGTTAAATAGGTTAAGAGTCAGGAAAACCCAATAAATGTTACCTACACCTGATAAAATGGCAGTGCATTCAATGCCAAATGCAACAGATTGACACATTTAACCACTTTCTTTCAATCCTTTGCTTTTCAGGGATTTGGACAACATTCCCATTTAGGGCAAGGCAGTACATAGACCCATTTAGGCAAGAAAAAAAAAGTGCAGAGAACATTAAAATAACACGTTTCCTAAATTTCACTTCTGTCCTAAAACACAGCCATGCCATCAACCATCTTCTATGTTTTCTAATAACACTAACCCTAACCCTAGCTCAGGGTTTGGGTAGTTAGGGTTAGGGTTCAGATTTTCCTCAATGCAACTTAACACTCATTTTAGCAGAAAATATAACTCAGGTGATCAAAATATTAGTCTGAAAAGACTTTGCAGCCTTGCCACACCAAGCAAAATGCATCAACTGTGGTACAATTTCACCTTTTGACAAGATTTCTGGTATTGGAAATTTGTGTCGAATCGTGCTCTCCATAAGAATGGCATCAGCGTAAAATAGATTTAGAGACAGGAAAACCCAATAAATGTTACCTACACCTGTTAAAATGGCAGTGCATTCAATGCCAAATGCAACAGATTGACACATTTAACCACTTTCTTTCAATCCTTTGCTTTTCAGGGATGTGGACAACATTCCCATTTAGGGCAAAGCAGTACATAGACCCATATAGGCAAGAAAAAAAAGTGCAGAGAACATTAAAATAACACGTTTCCTAAATTTCACTTCTGTCCTAAAACACAGCCATGCCATCAAACATCTTCTATGTTTTCTAATAACACTAACCCTAACCCTAGCTCAGGGTTTGGGTAGTTAGGGTTAGGGTTCAGATTTTCCTCAATGCAACTTAACACTCATTTTAGCAGAAAATATAACTCAGGGCATCAAAATATTAGTCCGAAAAGACTTTGCAGCCTTCACACAGCGAGCAAAATGCATCAACTGTGGTACAACTTCATTTTTCGACAAGATTTCTTGTATTGGAAATTTGTGTCGAATCGTGCTCTCCATGAGAATGGTATCAGCGTAAAATAGGTTTAGAGACAGGAAAACCCAATAAATGTTACCTACACCTGTTAAAATGGCAGTGCATTCAATGCCAAATGCAACAGATTGACACATTTAACCACTTTCTTTCAATCCTTTGCTTTTCAGGGATTTGGACAACATTCCCGTTTAGGGCAAGGCAGTACATAGACCCATATAGGCAAGAAAAAAAAGTGCAGAGAACATTAAAATAACACATTTCCTAAATTTCACTTCTGTCCTAAAACACAGCCATGCCATCAAACATCTTCTATGTTTTCTAATAACACTAACCCTAACCCTAGCTCAGGGTTTGGGTAGTTAGGGTTAGGGTTCAGATTTTCTTCACTGCAACCTAACACTCATTTAAGCAGAAAATATAACTCAGGGCATCAAAATATTAGTCTGAAAAGAGTTTGCAGCCTTGCCACACCAAGCAAAATGCATCAATTGTGGTACAACTTCATTTTTTGACAAGATTTCTGGTATTGGAAATTTGTGTCGAATCGTGCTCTCCATGAGAATGGCATCAGCGTAAAATAGGTTTAGAGACAGGAAAACCCAATAAATGTTACCTACACCTGTTAAAATGGCAGTGCATTCAATGCCAAATGCAACAGATTGACACATTTAACCACTTTCTTTCAATCCTTTGCTTTTCAGGGATGTGGACAACATTCCCATTTAGGGCAAAGCAGTACATAGACCCATATAGGCAAGAAAAAAAAAGTGCAGAGAACATTAAAATAACACGTTTCCTAAATTTCACTTCTGTCCTAAAACACAGCCATGCCATCAAACATCTTCTATGTTTTCTAATAACACTAACCCTAACCCTAGCTCAGGGTTTGGGTAGTTAGGGTTAGGGTTCAGATTTTCTTCACTGCAACCTAACACTCATTTAAGCAGAAAATATAACTCAGGTGATCAAAATATTAGTCTGAAAAGACTTTGCAGCCTTGCCACACCAAGCAAAATGCATCAACTGTGGTACAATTTCACCTTTTGACAAGATTTCTGGTATTGGGAAATTTGTGTCGAATCGTGCTCTCCATGAGATTGGTATCAGCGTTAAATAGGTTAAGAGTCAGGAAAACCCAATAAATGTTACCTACACCTGTTAAAATGGCAGTGCATTCAATGCCAAATGCAACAGATTGACACATTTAACCACTTTCTTTCAATCCTTTGCTTTTCAGGGATGTGGACAACATTCCCATTTAGGGCAAAGCAGTACATAGACCCATATAGGCAAGAAAAAAAAAGTGCAGAGAACATAAAAATAACACGTTTCCTAAATTTCACTTCTGTTCTAAAACACAGCCATGCCATCAAACATCTTCTATGTTTTCTAATAACACTTACCCTAAAACTAGCTCAGGGTTTGGGTAGTTAGGGTTAGGGTTCAGATTTTCTTCACTGCAACCAAACACTCATTTAAGCAGAAAATATAACTCAGGTCATCAAAATATTAGTCTGAAAAGACTTTGCAGCCTTGCCACACCAAGCAAAATGCATCAACTGTGGTACAAATTCACTTTTTGACAAGATTTCTGGTATTGGAAAATTTGTGTCGAATCGTGCTCTCCTTGATTATGGTATCAGCGTTAAATAGGTTAAGAGTCAGGAAAAACTAATAAATCTTACTTACACCTGTTAAAATGGCAGTGCATTCAATGCCAAATGCAACAGATTGACACATTTAACCACTTTCTTTCAATCCTTTGCTTTTCAGGGATGTGGACAACATTCCCATTTAGGGCAAGGCAGTACATAGACCCATATAGGCAAGAAAAAAAAGTGCAGAGAACATTAAAATAACACGTTTCCTAAATTTCACTTCTGTCCTAAAACACAGCCATGCCATCAAACATCTTCTATATTTTCTAATAACACTAACCCTAACCCTAGCTCAAGGTTTGGGTAGTTAGGGATAGGGTTCAGATTTTCTTCACTGCAACCTAACACTCATTTAAGCAGAAAATATAACTCAGGGCATCAAAATATTAGTCTGAAAAGACTTTGCAGCCTTGCCACACCAAGCAAAATGCATCAACTGTGGTACAATTTCACTTTTTGACAAGATTTCTGGTATTGGAAAATTTGTGTCGAATCGTGCTCTCCTTGATTATGGTATCAGCGTTAAATAGGTTAAGATTCAGGAAAACCCAATAAATGTTACCTACACCTGTTAAAATGGCAGTGCACTCAATGCCAAATGCAACAGAATGACACATTTAACCACTTTCTTTCAATCATTTGCTTTTCAGGGATGTGGACAACATTCCCATTTAGGGCAAAGCAGTACATAGACCCATATAGGCAAGAAAAAAAAAGTGCAGAGAACATTAAAATAACACGTTTCCTAAATTTCACTTCTGTCCTAAAACACAGCCATGCCATCAAACATCTTCTATGTTTTCTAATAACACTAACCCTAACCCTAGCTCAGGGTTTGGGTAGTTAGGGTTAGGGTTCAGATTTTCTTCACTGCAACCTAACACTCATTTAAGCAGAAAATATAACTCAGGGCATCAAAATATTAGTCTGAAAAGACTTTGCAGCCTTGCCACACCAAGCAAAATGCATCAACTGTGGTACAACTTCATTTTTTGACAAGGTTTCTGGTATTGGAAAATTTGTGTCGAATCGTGCTCTCCATGAGAATGGTATCAGCGTAAAATAGGTTTAGAGACAGGAAAACCCAATAAATGTTACCTACACCTGTTAAAATGGCAGTGCATTCAATGCCAAATGCATCAGATTGACACATTTAACCACTTTCTTTCAATCCTTTGCTTTTCAGGGATTTGGACAACATTCCCATTTAGGGCAAGGCAGTACATAGACCCATATAGGCAAGAAAAAAAAAGTGCAGAGAACATTAAAATAACACGTTTCCTAAATTTCACTTCTGTCCTAAAACACAGCCATGCCATCAAACATCTTCTATGTTTTCTAATAACACTAACCCTAACCCTAGCTCAGGGTTTGGGTAGTTAGGGTTAGGGTTCAGATTTTCTTCACTGCAACCTAACACTCATTTAAGCAGAAAATATAACTCAGGGCATCAAAATATTAGTCTGAAAAGACTTTGCAGCCTTCCTGCACCAAGCAAAATGCATCAACTGTGGTACAACTTCATTTTTTGACAAGATTTCTGGTATTGGAAAATTTGTGTCGAATCGTTCTCTCCATGAGAATGGTATCAGCGTTAAATAGGTTAAGAGTCAGGAAAACCCAATAAATGTTACTTACACCTGTTAAAATGGCAGTGCATTCAATGCCAAATGCAACAGATTGACACATTTAACCACTTTCTGTCAATCCTTTGCTTTTCAGGGACGTGGACAACATTCCCATTTAGGGCAAAGCAGTACATAGACCCATATAGGCAAGAAAAAAAAAGTGCAGAGAACATTAAAATAACACGTTTCCTAAATTTCACTTCTGTCCTAAAACACAGCCATGCCATCAAACATCTTCTATATTTTCTAATAACACTAACCCTAACCCTAGCTCAGGGTTTGGGTAGTTAGGGTTAGGGTTCAGATTTTCTTCACTGCAACCTAACACTCATTTAAGCAGAAAATATAACTCAGGGCATCAAAATATTAGTCTGAAAAGACTTTGCAGCCTTGCCACACCAAGCAAAATGCATCAACTGTGGTACAATTTCACTTTTTGACAAGATTTCTGGTATTGGAAAATTTGTGTCGAATCGTGCTCTCCTTGATTATGGTATCAGCGTTAAATAGGTTAAGAGTCAGGAAAACCTAATAAATGTTACTTATACCTGTTAAAATGGCAGTGCATTCAAAGCCAAATGCAACATATTGACACATTTAACCACTTTCTTTCAATCCTTTGCTTTTCAGGGATTTGGACAACATTCCCATTTAGGGCAAGGCAGTACATAGACCCATATAGGCAAGAAAAAAAAAGTGCAGAGAACATTAAAATAACACGTTTCCTAAATTTCACTTCTGTCCTAAAACACAGCCATGCCATCAAACATCTTCTATGTTTTCTAATAACACTAACCCTAACCCTAGCTCAGGTTTGGGTAGTTAGGGTTAGGGTTCAGATTTTCTTCACTCCAACCTAACACTCATTTAAGCAGAAAATATAACTCAGGGCATCAAAATATTAGTCTGAAAAGACTTTGCAGCCTTGCCACACCAAGCAAAATGCATCAACTGTGGTACAACTTCATTTTTTGACAAGATTTCTAGTATTGGAAAATTTGTGTCGAATCGTGCTCTCCATGAGAATGGTATCAGCGTAAAATAGGTTTAGAGACAGGAAAACCCAATAAATGTTACCTACACCTGTTAAAATGGCAGTGCATTCAATGCCAAATGCATCAGATTGACACATTTAACCACTTTCTTTCAATCCTTTGCTTTTCAGGGATTTGGACAACATTCCCATTTAGGGCAAGGCAGTACATAGACCCATATAGGCAAGAAAAAAAAAGTGCAGAGAACATTAAAATAACACGTTTCCTACATTTCATTACTGTCCTAAAACACAGCCATGCCATCAAACATCATCTATGTTTTCTAATAACACTTACCCTAAAACTAGCTCAGGGTTTGAGTCGTTAGGGTTAGGGTTCAGATTTTCTTCACTGCAACCTAACACTCATTTAAGCAGAAAATATAACTCAGGGCATCAAAATATTAGTCTGAAAAGACTTTGCAGCCTTGCCACACCAAGCAAAATGCATCAACTGTGGTACAATTTCACTTTTTGACAAGATTTCTGGTATTGGAAAATTTGTGTCGAATCGTGCTCTCCTTGATTATGGTATCAGCGTTAAATAGGTTAAGATTCAGGAAAACCCAATAAATGTTACCTACACCTGTTAAAATGGCAGTGCACTCAATGCCAAATGCAACAGAATGACACATTTAACCACTTTCTTTCAATCATTTGCTTTTCAGGGATGTGGACAACATTCCCATTTAGGGCAATGCAGTACATAGACCCATATAGGCAAGAAAAAAAAAGTGCAGAGAACATTAAAATAACACGTTTCCTACATTTCATTACTGTCCTAAAACACAGCCATGCCATCAAACATCTTCTATGTTTTCTAATAACACTAACCCTAACCCTAGCTCAGGGTTTGGGTAGTTAGGGTTAGAGTTCAGATTTTCTTCACTGCAACCTAACACTCATTTAAGCAGAAAATATAACTCAGGGCATCAAAATATTAGTCTGAAAAGACTTTGCAGCCTTGCCACACCAAGCAAAATGCATCAACTGGGGTACAATTTCACTTTTTGACAAGATTTCTGGTATTGGAAAATTTGTGTCGAATCGTGCTCTCCTTGATTATGGTATCAGCGTTAAATAGGTTAAGAGTCAGGAAAACCTAATAAATGTTACTTATACCTGTTAAAATGGCAGTGCATTCAATGCCAAATGCAACATATTGACACATTTAACCACTTTCTTTCAATCATTTGCTTTTCAGGGATTTGGACAACATTCCCATTTAGGGCAAGGCAGTACATAGACCCATATAGGCAAGAAAAAAAAAGTGCAGAGAACATTAAAATAACACGTTTCCTAAATTTCACTTCTGTTCTAAAACACAGCCATGCCATCAAACATCATCTATGTTTTCTAATAACACTTACCCTAAAACTAGCTCAGGGTTTGAGTCGTTAGGGTTAGGGTTCAGATTTTCTTCACTGCAACCTAACACTCATTTAAGCAGAAAATATAACTCAGGGCATCAAAATATTAGTCTGAAAAGACTTTGCAGCCTTGCCACACCAAGCAAAATGCATCAACTGTGTTACAATTTCATTTTTTGACAAGATTTCTGGTATTGGAAAATTTGTGTCGAATCGTGCTATCCATGAGAATGGTATCAGCGTTAAATAGGTTAAGAGTCAGGAAAACCCAAAAAATGTTACCTACACCTGTTAAAATGGCAGTGCATTCAATGCCAAATGCAACAGATTGACACATTTAACCACTTTCTTTCAATCCTTTGCTTTTCAGGGATGTGGACAACATTCCCATTTAGGGCAAAGCAGTACATAGACCCATATAGGCAAGAAAAAAAAAGTGCAGAGAACATTAAAATAACACGTTTCCTAAATTTCACTTCTGTCCTAAAACACAGCCATGCCATCAAACATCTTCTATGTTTTCTAATAACACTAACCCTAACCCTAGCTCAGGGTTTGGGTAGTAAGGGTTAGGGTTCAGATTTTCTTCACTGCAACCTAACACTCATTTAAGCAGAAAATATAACTCAGGGCATCAAAATATTAGTCTGAAAATACTTTGCAGCCTTGCCACACCGAGCAATATGCATCAACTGTGGTACAACTTCATTTTTTGACAAGATTTGTGGTATTGGAAATGTGTCGAATCGTGCTCTCCATGAGAATGGTATCAGCGTAAAATAGGTTTAGAGACAGGAAAACCCAATAAATGTTACCTACACCTGTTAAAATGGCAGTGCATTCAATGCCAAATGCAACAGATTGACACATTTAACCACTTTCTTTCAATCCTTTGCTTTTCAGGGATGTGGACAACATTCCCATTTAGGGCAAAGCAGTACATAGACCCATATAGGCAAGAAAAAAAAAGTGCAGAGAACATTAAAATAACACGTTTCCTAAATTTCACTTCTGTCCTAAAACACAGCCATGCCATCAAACATCTTCTGTGTTTTCTAAAAACACTAACCCTAACCCTAGCTTAGGGTTTGGGTAGTTAGGGTTAGGGTTCAGATTTTATTCACTGCAACCTAACACTCATTTAAGCAGAAAATATAACTCAGGGCATCAAAATATTAGTCTGAAAAGACTTTGCAGCCTTGCCACACCAAGCAAAATGCATCAACTGTGGTACAACTTCATTTTTTGACAAGATTTCTGGTATTGGAAAATTTGTGTCGAATCGTGCTCTCCTTGATTATGGTATCAGCGTTAAATAGGTTAAGATTCAGGAAAACCCAATAAATGTTACCTACACCTGTTAAAATGGCAGTGCACTCAATGCCAAATGCAACAGAATGACACATTTAACCACTTTCTTTCAATCCTTTGCTTTTCAGGGATGTGGACAACATTCCCATTTAGGGCAATGCAGTACATAGACCCATATAGGCAAGAAAAAAAAAGTGCAGAGAACATTAAAATAACACATTTCCTAAATTTCACTTCTGTCCTAAAACATAGCCATGCCATCAAACATCTTCTATGTTTTCTAATAACACTAACCCTAACCCTAGCTCAGGGTTTGGGTAGTTACGGTTAGGGTTCAGATTTTCTTCACTGCAACCTAACACTCATTTAAGCAGAAAATATATCTCAGGGCATCAAAATATTAGTCTGAAAAGACTTTGCAGCCTTGCCACACCAAGCAAAATGCATCAACTGTGATACAATTTCACTTTTTGACAAGATTTCTGGTATTGGAAAATTTGTGTCGAATCGTGCTATCCATGAGAATGGTATCAGCGTTAAATAGGTTAAGAGTCAGGAAAACCCAAAAAATGTTACCTACACCTGTTAAAATGGCAGTGCATTCAATGCCAAATGCAACAGATTGACACATTTAACCACTTTCTGTCAATCCTTTGCTTTTCAGGGACGTGGACAACATTCCCATTTAGGGCAAAGCAGTACATAGACCCATATAGGCAAGAAAAAAAAAGTGCAGAGAACATTAACATAACACGTTTCCTAAATTTCACTTCTGTCCTAAAACACAGCCATGCCATCAAACATCTTCTATATTTTCTAATAACACTAACCCTAACCCTAGCTCAGGGTTTGGGTAGTTAGGGTTAGGGTTCAGATTTTCTTCACTGCAACCTAACACTCATTTAAGCAGAAAATATAACTCAGGGCATCAAAATATTAGTCTGAAAAGACTTTGCAGCCTTGCCACACCAAGCAAAATGCATCAACTGTGGTACAACTTCATTTTTTGACAAGGTTTCTGGTATTGGAAAATTTGTGTCGAATCGTGCTCTCCATGAGAATGGTATCAGCGTAAAATAGGTTTAGAGACAGGAAAACCCAATAAATGTTACCTACACCTGTTAAAATGGCAGTGCATTCAATGCCAAATGCATCAGATTGACACATTTAACCACTTTCTTTCAATCCTTTGCTTTTCAGGGATTTGGACAACATTCCCATTTAGGGCAAGGCAGTACATAGACCCATATAGGCAAGAAAAAAAAAGTGCAGAGAACATTAAAATAACACGTTTCCTAAATTTCACTTCTGTCCTAAAACACAGCCATGCCATCAAACATCTTCTATGTTTTCTAATAACACTAACCCTAACCCTAGCTCAGGGTTTGGGTAGTTAGGGTTAGGGTTCAGATTTTCTTCACTGCAACCTAACACTCATTTAAGCAGAAAATATAACTCAGGGCATCAAAATATTAGTCTGAAAAGACTTTGCAGCCTTCCTGCACCAAGCAAAATGCATCAACTGTGGTACAACTTCATTTTTTGACAAGATTTCTGGTATTGGAAAATTTGTGTCGAATCGTTCTCTCCATGAGAATGGTATCAGCGTTAAATAGGTTAAGAGTCAGGAAAACCCAATAAATGTTACTTACACCTGTTAAAATGGCAGTGCATTCAATGCCAAATGCAACAGATTGACACATTTAACCACTTTCTGTCAATCCTTTGCTTTTCAGGGACGTGGACAACATTCCCATTTAGGGCAAAGCAGTACATAGACCCATATAGGCAAGAAAAAAAAAGTGCAGAGAACATTAAAATAACACGTTTCCTAAATTTCACTTCTGTCCTAAAACACAGCCATGCCATCAAACATCTTCTATATTTTCTAATAACACTAACCCTAACCCTAGCTCAGTGTTTGGGTAGTTAGGGTTAGGGTTCAGATTTTCTTCACTGCAACCTAACACTCATTTAAGCAGAAAATATAACTCAGGGCATCAAAATATTAGTCTGAAAAGACTTTGCAGCCTTGCCACACCAAGCAAAATGCATCAACTGTGGTACAATTTCACTTTTTGACAAGATTTCTGGTATTGGAAAATTTGTGTCGAATCGTGCTCTCCTTGATTATGGTATCAGCGTTAAATAGGTTAAGAGTCAGGAAAACCTAATAAATGTTACTTATACCTGTTAAAATGGCAGTGCATTCAAAGCCAAATGCAACATATTGACACATTTAACCACTTTCTTTCAATCCTTTGCTTTTCAGGGATTTGGACAACATTCCCATTTAGGGCAAGGCAGTACATAGACCCATATAGGCAAGAAAAAAAAAGTGCAGAGAACATTAAAATAACACGTTTCCTAAATTTCACTTCTGTCCTAAAACACAGCCATGCCATCAAACATCTTCTATGTTTTCTAATAACACTAAACCTAACCCTAGCTCAGGGTTTGGGTAGTTAGGGTTAGGGTTCAGATTTTCTTCACTCCAACCTAACACTCATTTAAGCAGAAAATATAACTCAGGGCATCAAAATATTAGTCTGAAAAGACTTTGCAGCCTTGCCACACCAAGCAAAATGCATCAACTGTGGTACAACTTCATTTTTTGACAAGATTTCTAGTATTGGAAAATTTGTGTCGAATCGTGCTCTCCATGAGAATGGTATCAGCGTAAAATAGGTTTAGAGACAGGAAAACCCAATAAATGTTACCTACACCTGTTAAAATGGCAGTGCATTCAATGCCAAATGCATCAGATTGACACATTTAACCACTTTCTTTCAATCCTTTGCTTTTCAGGGATTTGGACAACATTCCCATTTAGGGCAAGGCAGTACATAGACCCATATAGGCAAGAAAAAAAAAGTGCAGAGAACATTAAAATAACACGTTTCCTACATTTCATTACTGTCCTAAAACACAGCCATGCCATCAAACATCATCTATGTTTTCTAATAACACTTACCCTAAAACTAGCTCAGGGTTTGAGTCGTTAGGGTTAGGGTTCAGATTTTCTTCACTGCAACCTAACACTCATTTAAGCAGAAAATATAACTCAGGGCATCAAAATATTAGTCTGAAAAGACTTTGCAGCCTTGCCACACCAAGCAAAATGCATCAACTGTGGTACAATTTCACTTTTTGACAAGATTTCTGGTATTGGAAAATTTGTGTCGAATCGTGCTCTCCTTGATTATGGTATCAGCGTTAAATAGGTTAAGATTCAGGAAAACCCAATAAATGTTACCTACACCTGTTAAAATGGCAGTGCACTCAATGCCAAATGCAACAGAATGAAACATTTAACCACTTTCTTTCAATCATTTGCTTTTCAGGGATGTGGACAACATTCCCATTTAGGGCAATGCAGTACATAGACCCATATAGGCAAGAAAAAAAAAGTGCAGAGAACATTAAAATAACACGTTTCCTACATTTCATTACTGTCCTAAAACACAGCCATGCCATCAAACATCTTCTATGTTTTCTAATAACACTAACCCTAACCCTAGCTCAGGGTTTGGGTAGTTAGGGTTAGAGTTCAGATTTTCTTCACTGCAACCTAACACTCATTTAAGCAGAAAATATAACTCAGGGCATCAAAATATTAGTCTGAAAAGACTTTGCAGCCTTGCCACACCAAGCAAAATGCATCAACTGGGGTACAATTTCACTTTTTGACAAGATTTCTGGTATTGGAAAATTTGTGTCGAATCGTGCTCTCCTTGATTATGGTATCAGCGTTAAATAGGTTAAGAGTCAGGAAAACCTAATAAATGTTACTTATACCTGTTAAAATGGCAGTGCATTCAATGCCAAATGCAACATATTGACACATTTAACCACTTTCTTTCAATCATTTGCTTTTCAGGGATTTGGACAACATTCCCATTTAGGGCAAGGCAGTACATAGACCCATATAGGCAAGAAAAAAAAAGTGCAGAGAACATTAAAATAACACGTTTCCTAAATTTCACTTCTGTTCTAAAACACAGCCATGCCATCAAACATCATCTATGTTTTCTAATAACACTTACCCTAAAACTAGCTCAGGGTTTGAGTCGTTAGGGTTAGGGTTCAGATTTTCTTCACTGCAACCTAACACTCATTTAAGCAGAAAATATAACTCAGGGCATCAAAATATTAGTCTGAAAAGACTTTGCAGCCTTGCCACACCAAGCAAAATGCATCAACTGTGTTACAATTTCATTTTTTGACAAGATTTCTGGTATTGGAAAATTTGTGTCGAATCGTGCTATCCATGAGAATGGTATCAGCGTTAAATAGGTTAAGAGTCAGGAAAACCCAAAAAATGTTACCTACACCTGTTAAAATGGCAGTGCATTCAATGCCAAATGCAACAGATTGACACATTTAACCTCTTTCTTTCAATCCTTTGCTTTTCAGGGATGTGGACAACATTCCCATTTAGGGCAAAGCAGTACATAGACCCATATAGGCAAGAAAAAAAAAGTGCAGAGAACATTAAAATAACACGTTTCCTAAATTTCACTTCTGTCCTAAAACACAGCCATGCCATCAAACATCTTCTATGTTTTCTAATAACACTAACCCTAACCCTAGCTCAGGGTTTGGGTAGTAAGGGTTAGGGTTCAGATTTTCTTCACTGCAACCTAACACTCATTTAAGCAGAAAATATAACTCAGGGCATCAAAATATTAGTCTGAAAATACTTTGCAGCCTTGCCACACCGAGCAATATGCATCAACTGTGGTACAACTTCATTTTTTGACAAGATTTGTGGTATTGGAAATGTGTCGAATCGTGCTCTCCATGAGAATGGTATCAGCGTAAAATAGGTTTAGAGACAGGAAAACCCAATAAATGTTACCTACACCTGTTAAAATGGCAGTGCATTCAATGCCAAATGCAACAGATTGACACATTTAACCACTTTCTTTCAATCCTTTGCTTTTCAGGGATGTGGACAACATTCCCATTTAGGGCAAAGCAGTACATAGACCCATATAGGCAAGAAAAAAAAAGTGCAGAGAACATTAAAATAACACGTTTCCTAAATTTCACTTCTGTCCTAAAACACAGCCATGCCATCAAACATCTTCTGTGTTTTCTAAAAACACTAACCCTAACCCTAGCTTAGGGTTTGGGTAGTTAGGGTTAGGGTTCAGATTTTATTCACTGCAACCTAACACTCATTTAAGCAGAAAATATAACTCAGGGCATCAAAATATTAGTCTGAAAAGACTTTGCAGCCTTGCCACACCAAGCAAAATGCATCAACTGTGGTACAACTTCATTTTTTGACAAGATTTCTGGTATTGGAAAATTTGTGTCGAATCGTGCTCTCCTTGATTATGGTATCAGCGTTAAATAGGTTAAGATTCAGGAAAACCCAATAAATGTTACCTACACCTGTTAAAATGGCAGTGCACTCAATGCCAAATGCAACAGAATGACACATTTAACCACTTTCTTTCAATCCTTTGCTTTTCAGGGATGTGGACAACATTCCCATTTAGGGCAATGCAGTACATAGACCCATATAGGCAAGAAAAAAAAAGTGCAGAGAACATTAAAATAACACATTTCCTAAATTTCACTTCTGTCCTAAAACATAGCCATGCCATCAAACATCTTCTATGTTTTCTAATAACACTAACCCTAACCCTAGCTCAGGGTTTGGGTAGTTACGGTTAGGGTTCAGATTTTCTTCACTGCAACCTAACACTCATTTAAGCAGAAAATATATCTCAGGGCATCAAAATATTAGTCTGAAAAGACTTTGCAGCCTTGCCACACCAAGCAAAATGCATCAACTGTGATACAATTTCACTTTTTGACAAGATTTCTGGTATTGGAAAATTTGTGTCGAATCGTGCTCTCCTTGATTATGGTATCAGCGTTAAATAGGTTAAGAGTCAGGAAAACCTAATAGATGTTACTTACACCTGTTAAAATGGCAGTGCATTCAATGCCAAATGCAACAGATTGACACATTTAACCACTTTCTGTCAATCCTTTGCTTTTCAGGGACGTGGACAACATTCCCATTTAGGGCAAAGCAGTACATAGACCCATATAGGCAAGAAAAAAAAAGTGCAGAGAACATTAACATAACACGTTTCCTAAATTTCACTTCTGTCCTAAAACACAGCCATGCCATCAAACATCTTCTATATTTTCTAATAACACTAACCCTAACCCTAGCTCAGGGTTTGGGTAGTTAGGGTTAGGGTTCAGATTTTCTTCACTGCAACCTAACGCTCATTTAAGCAGAAAATATAACTCAGGGCATCAAAATATTAGTCTGAAAATACTTTGCAGCCTTGCCACACCAAGCAAAATGCATCAACTGTGGTACAACTTCATTTTTTGACAAGATTTCTGGTATTGGAAAATTTGTGTCGAATCGTGCTCTCCTTGATTATGGTATCAGCGTTAAATAGGTTAAGATTCAGGAAAACCCAATAAATGTTACCTACACCTGTTAAAATGGCAGTGCATTCAATGCCAAATGCAACAGATTGAAACATTTAACCACTTTCTTTCAATCCTTTGCTTTTCAGGTATGTGGACAACATTCCCATTTAGGGCAAAGCACTACATAGAACCATATAGGCAAGAAAAAAAAGTGCAGAAAACATTAAAATAACACGTTTCCTAAATTTCACTTCTGTTCTAAAACACAGCCATGCCATCAAACATCATCTATGTTTTCTAATAACACTTACCCTAAAACTAGCTCAGGGTTTGAGTCGTTAGGGTTAGGGTTCAGATTTTCTTCACTGCAACCTAACACTCATTTAAGCAGAAAATATAACTCAGGGCATCAAAATATTAGTCTGAAAAGACTTTGCAGCCTTGCCACACCGAGCAAAATGCATCAACTGTGGTACAATTTCACATTTTGACAAGATTTCTGGTATTGGAAAATTTGTGTCGAATCGTGCTCTCCTTGATTATGGTATCAGCGTTAAATAGGTTAAGAGTCAGGAAAACCTAATAAATCTTACTTACACCTGTTAAAATGGCAGTGCATTCAATGCCAAATGCAACAGATTGACACATTTAACCCCTTTCTTTCAATCCTTTGCTTTTCAGGGATGTGGACAACATTCCCATTTAGGGCAAAGCAGTACATAGACCCATATAGGCAAGAAAAAAAAAGTGCAGAGAACATTAAAATAACACGTTCCCTAAATTTCACTTCTGTCCTAAAACACAGCCATGCCATCAAACATCTTCTGTGTTTTCTAAAAACACTAACCCTAACCCTAGCTTAGGGTTTGGGTAGTTAGGGTTAGGGTTCAGATTTTCTTCACTGCAACCTAACACTCATTTAAGAAGAAAATATAACTCAGGGCATCAAAATATTAGTCTGAAAAGACTTTGCAGCCTTGCCACACCGAGCAAAATGCATCAACTGTGTTACAATTTCACTTTTTGACAAGATTTCTGGTATTGGAAAATTTGTGTCGAATCGTGCTATCCATGAGAATGGTATCAGCGTTAAATAGGTTAAGAGTCAGGAAAACCCAAAAAATGTTACCTACACCTGTTAAAATGGCAGTGCATTCAATGCCAAATGCAACAGATTGACACATTTAACCACTTTCTTTCAATCCTTTGCTTTTCAGGGATGTGGACAACATTCCCATTTAGGGCAAAGCAGTACATAGACCCATATAGGCAAGAAAAAAAAAGTGCAGAGAACATTAAAATAACACGTTCCCTAAATTTCACTTCTGTCCTAAAACACAGCCATGCCATCAAACATCTTCTGTGTTTTCTAAAAACACTAACCCTAACCCTAGCTCAGGGTTTGGGTAGTTAGGGTTAGGGTTCAGATTTTCTTCACTGCAACCTAACACTCATTTAAGCAGAAAATATAACTCAGGGCATCAAAATATTAGTCTGAAAAGACTTTGCAGCCTTGCCACACCGAGCAATATGCATCAACTGTGGTACAACTTCATTTTTTGACAAGATTTGTGGTATTGGAAAATTTGTGTCGAATCGTGCTCTCCATGAGAATGGTATCAGCGTAAAATAGGTTTAGAGACAGGAAAACCCAATAAATGTTACCTACACCTGTTAAAATGGCAGTGCATTCAATGCCAAATGCAACAGATTGACACATTTAACCACTTTCTTTCAATCCTTTGTTTTTCAGGGATGTGGACAACATTCCCTTTAGGGCAAAGCAGTACATAGACCAATATAGGCAAGAAAAAAAAAGTGCAGAGAACATTAAAATAACACGTTTCCTAAATTTCACTTCTGTCCTAAAACACAGCCATGCCATCAAACATCTTCTATGTTTTCTAATAACACTAACCCTAACCCTAGCTCAGGGTTTGGGTAGTTAGGGTTAGGGTTCAGATTTTCTTCACTGCAACCTAACGCTCATTTAAGCAGAAAATATAACTCAGGGCATCAAAATATTAGTCTGAAAAGACTTTGCAGCCTTGCCACACCAAGCAAAATGCATCAACTGTGGTACAACTTCATTTTTTGACAAGATTTCTGGTATTGGAAAATTTGTGTCGAATCGTGCTCTCCTTGATTATGGTATCAGCGTTAAATAGGTTAAGATTCAGGAAAACCCAATAAATGTTACCTACACCTGTTAAAATGGCAGTGCACTCAATGCCAAATGCAACAGAATGACACATTTAACCACTTTCTTTCAATCCTTTGCTTTTCAGGGATGTGGACAACATTCCCATTTAGGGCAATGCAGTACATAGACCCATATAGGCAAGAAAAAAAAAGTGCAGAGAACATTAAAATAACACATTTCCTAAATTTCACTTCTGTCCTAAAACATAGCCATGCCATCAAACATCTTCTATGTTTTCTAATAACACTAACCCTAACCCTAGCTCAGGGTTTGGGTAGTTACGGTTAGGGTTCAGATTTTCTTCACTGCAACCTAACACTCATTTAAGCAGAAAATATATCTCAGGGCATCAAAATATTAGTCTGAAAAGACTTTGCAGCCTTGCCACACCAAGCAAAATGCATCAACTGTGATACAATTTCACTTTTTGACAAGATTTCTGGTATTGGAAAATTTGTGTCGAATCGTGCTCTCCTTGATTATGGTATCAGCGTTAAATAGGTTAAGAGTCAGGAAAACCTAATAGATGTTACTTACACCTGTTAAAATGGCAGTGCATTCAATGCCAAATGCAACAGATTGACACATTTAACCACTTTCTGTCAATCCTTTGCTTTTCAGGGACGTGGACAACATTCCCATTTAGGGCAAAGCAGTACATAGACCCATATAGGCAAGAAAAAAAAAGTGCAGAGAACATTAACATAACACGTTTCCTAAATTTCACTTCTGTCCTAAAACACAGCCATGCCATCAAACATCTTCTATATTTTCTAATAACACTAACCCTAACTCTAGCTCAGGGTTTGGGTAGTTAGGGTTAGGGTTCAGATTTTCTTCACTGCAACCTAACGCTCATTTAAGCAGAAAATATAACTCAGGGCATCAAAATATTAGTCTGAAAATACTTTGCAGCCTTGCCACACCAAGCAAAATGCATCAACTGTGGTACAACTTCATTTTTTGACAAGATTTCTGGTATTGGAAAATTTGTGTCGAATCGTGCTCTCCTTGATTATGGTATCAGCGTTAAATAGGTTAAGATTCAGGAAAACCCAATAAATGTTACCTACACCTGTTAAAATGGCAGTGCACTCAATGCCAAATGCAACAGAATGACACATTTAACCACTTTCTTTCAATCATTTGCTTTTCAGGGATGTGGACAACATTCCCATTTAGGGCAATGCAGTACATAGACCCATATAGGCAAGAACAAAAAAGTGCAGAGAACATTAAAATAACACGTTTCCTACATTTCATTACTGTCCTAAAACACAGCCATGCCATCAAACATCTTCTATGTTTTCTAATAACACTAACCCTAACCCTAGCTCAGGGTTTGGGTAGTTAGGGTTAGAGTTCAGATTTTCTTCACTGCAACCTAACACTCATTTAAGCAGAAAATATAACTCAGGGCATCAAAATATTAGTCTGAAAAGACTTTGCAGCCTTGCCACACCAAGCAAAATGCATCAACTGTGGTACAATTTCACTTTTTGACAAGATTTCTGGTATTGGAAAATTTGTGTCGAATCGTGCTCTCCTTGATTATGGTATCAGCGTTAAATAGGTTAAGAGTCAGGAAAACCTAATAAATGTTACTTATACCTGTTAAAATGGCAGTGCATTCAATGCCAAATGCAACAGATTGAAACATTTAACCACTTTCTTTCAATCCTTTGCTTTTCAGGTATGTGGACAACATTCCCATTTAGGGCAAAGCACTACATAGAACCATATAGGCAAGAAAAAAAAGTGCAGAAAACATTAAAATAACACGTTTCCTAAATTTCACTTCTGTTCTAAAACACAGCCATGCCATCAAACATCATCTATGTTTTCTAATAACACTTACCCTAAAACTAGCTCAGGGTTTGAGTCGTTAGGGTTAGGGTTCAGATTTTCTTCACTGCAACCTAACACTCATTTAAGCAGAAAATATAACTCAGGGCATCAAAATATTAGTCTGAAAAGACTTTGCAGCCTTGCCACACCAAGCAAAATGCATCAACTGTGGTACAATTTCACATTTTGACAAGATTTCTGGTATTGGAAAATTTGTGTCGAATCGTGCTCTCCTTGATTATGGTATCAGCGTTAAATAGGTTAAGAGTCAGGAAAACCTAATAAATCTTACTTACACCTGTTAAAATGGCAGTGCATTCAATGCCAAATGCAACAGATTGACACATTTAACCCCTTTCTTTCAATCCTTTGCTTTTCAGGGATGTGGACAACATTCCCATTTAGGGCAAAGCAGTACATAGACCCATATAGGCAAGAAAAAAAAAGTGCAGAGAACATTAAAATAACACGTTCCCTAAATTTCACTTCTGTCCTAAAACACAGCCATGCCATCAAACATCTTCTGTGTTTTCTAAAAACACTAACCCTAACCCTAGCTTAGGGTTTGGGTAGTTAGGGTTAGGGTTCAGATTTTCTTCACTGCAACCTAACACTCATTTAAGAAGAAAATATAACTCAGGGCATCAAAATATTAGTCTGAAAAGACTTTGCAGCCTTGCCACACCGAGCAAAATGCATCAACTGTGTTACAATTTCATTTTTTGACAAGATTTCTGGTATTGGAAAATTTGTGTCGAATCGTGCTATCCATGAGAATGGTATCAGCGTTAAATAGGTTAAGAGTCAGGAAAACCCAAAAAATGTTACCTACACCTGTTAAAATGGCAGTGCATTCAATGCCAAATGCAACAGATTGACACATTTAACCACTTTCTTTCAATCCTTTGCTTTTCAGGGATGTGGACAACATTCCCATTTAGGGCAAAGCAGTACATAGACCCATATAGGCAAGAAAAAAAAAAGTGCAGAGAACATTAAAATAACACGTTTCCTAAATTTCACTTCTGTCCTAAAACACAGCCATGCCATCAAACATCTTCTATGTTTTCTAATAACACTAACCCTAACCCTAGCTCAGGGTTTGGGTAGTTAGGGTTAGGGTTCAGATTTTCTTCACTGCAACCTAACACTCATTTAAGCAGAAAATATAACTCAGGGCATCAAAATATTAGTCTGAAAAGACTTTGCAGCCTTGCCACACCGAGCAATATGCATCAACTGTGGTACAACTTCATTTTTTGACAAGATTTGTGGTATTGGAAATGTGTCGAATCGTGCTCTCCATGAGAATGGTATCAGCGTAAAATAGGTTTAGAGACAGGAAAACCCAATAAATGTTACCTACACCTGTTAAAATGGCAGTGCATTCAATGCCAAATGCAACAGATTGACACATTTAACCACTTTCTTTCAATCCTTTGTTTTTCAGGGATGTGGACAACATTCCCTTTAGGGCAAAGCAGTACATAGACCCATATAGGCAAGAAAAAAAAAGTGCAGAGAACATTAAAATAACACGTTTCCTAAATTTCACTTCTGTCCTAAAACACAGCCATGCCATCAAACATCTTCTATGTTTTCTAATAACACTAACCCTAACCCTAGCTCAGGGTTTGGGTAGTTAGGGTTAGGGTTCAGATTTTCTTCACTGCAACCTAACGCTCATTTAAGCAGAAAATATAACTCAGGGCATCAAAATATTAGTCTGAAAAGACTTTGCAGCCTTGCCACACCAAGCAAAATGCATCAACTGTGGTACAACTTCATTTTTTGACAAGATTTCTGGTATTGGAAAATTTGTGTCGAATCGTGCTCTCCTTGATTATGGTATCAGCGTTAAATAGGTTAAGATTCAGGAAAACCCAATAAATGTTACCTACACCTGTTAAAATGGCAGTGCACTCAATGCCAAATGCAACAGAATGACACATTTAACCACTTTCTTTCAATCATTTGCTTTTCAGGGATGTGGACAACATTCCCATTTAGGGCAAAGCAGTACATAGACCCATATAGGCAAGAAAAAAAAAGTGCAGAGAACATTAAAATAACACGTTTCCTAAATTTCACTTCTGTCCTAAAACACAGCCATGCCATCAAACATCTTCTATGTTTTCTAATAACACTAACCCTAACCCTAGCTCAGGGTTTGGGTAGTTAGGGTTAGGGTTCAGATTTTCTTCACTGCAACCTAATACTCATTTAAGCAGAAAATATAACTCAGGGCATCAAAATATTAGTCTGAAAAGACTTTGCAGCCTTCCTGCACCAAGCAAAATGCATCAACTGTGGTACAACTTCATTTTTTGACAAGATTTCTGGTATTGGAAAATTTGTGTCGAATCGTTCTCTCCATGAGAATGGTATCAGCGTTAAATAGGTTAAGAGTCAGGAAAACCCAATAAATGTTACTTACACCTGTTAAAATGGCAGTGCATTCAATGCCAAATGCAACAGATTGACACATTTAACCACTTTCTGTCAATCCTTTGCTTTTCAGGGACGTGGACAACATTCCCATTTAGGGCAAAGCAGTACATAGACCCATATAGGCAAGAAAAAAAAAGTGCAGAGAACATTAAAATAACACGTTTCCTAAATTTCACTTCTGTCCTAAAATACAGCCATGCCATCAAACATCTTCTATATTTTCTAATAACACTAACCCTAACCCTAGCTCAGGGTTTGGGTAGTTAGGGATAGGGTTCAGATTTTCTTCACTGCAACCTAACACTCATTTAAGCAGAAAATATAACTCAGGTCATCAAAATATTAGTCTGAAAAGACTTTGCAGCCTTGCCACACCAAGCAAAATGCATCAACTGTGGTACAACTTCATTTTTTGACAAGATTTCTGGTATTGGAAAATTTGTGTCGAATCGTGCTCTCCTTGATTATGGTATCAGCGTTAAATAGGTTAAGATTCAGGAAAACCCAATAAATGTTACCTACACCTGTTAAAATGGCAGTGCACTCAATGCCAAATGCAACAGAATGACACATTTAACCACTTTCTTTCAATCATTTGCTTTTCAGGGATGTGGACAACATTCCCATTTAGGGCAATGCAGTACATAGACCCATATAGGCAAGAACAAAAAAGTGCAGAGAACATTAAAATAACACGTTTCCTACATTTCATTACTGTCCTAAAACACAGCCATGCCATCAAACATCTTCTATGTTTTCTAATAACACTAACCCTAACCCTAGCTCAGGGTTTGGGTAGTTAGGGTTAGAGTTCAGATTTTCTTCACTGCAACCTAACACTCATTTAAGCAGAAAATATAACTCAGGGCATCAAAATATTAGTCTGAAAAGACTTTGCAGCCTTGCCACACCAAGCAAAATGCATCAACTGTGGTACAATTTCACTTTTTGACAAGATTTCTGGTATTGGAAAATTTGTGTCGAATCGTGCTCTCCTTGATTATGGTATCAGCGTTAAATAGGTTAAGAGTCAGGAAAACCTAATAAATGTTACTTATACCTGTTAAAATGGCAGTGCATTCAATGCCAAATGCAACAGATTGAAACATTTAACCACTTTCTTTCAATCCTTTGCTTTTCAGGTATGTGGACAACATTCCCATTTAGGGCAAAGCACTACATAGAACCATATAGGCAAGAAAAAAAAGTGCAGAAAACATTAAAATAACACGTTTCCTAAATTTCACTTCTGTTCTAAAACACAGCCATGCCATCAAACATCATCTATGTTTTCTAATAACACTTACCCTAAAACTAGCTCAGGGTTTGAGTCGTTAGGGTTAGGGTTCAGATTTTCTTCACTGCAACCTAACACTCATTTAAGCAGAAAATATAACTCAGGGCATCAAAATATTAGTCTGAAAAGACTTTGCAGCCTTGCCACACCAAGCAAAATGCATCAACTGTGGTACAATTTCACATTTTGACAAGATTTCTGGTATTGGAAAATTTGTGTCGAATCGTGCTCTCCTTGATTATGGTATCAGCGTTAAATAGGTTAAGAGTCAGGAAAACCTAATAAATCTTACTTACACCTGTTAAAATGGCAGTGCATTCAATGCCAAATGCAACAGATTGACACATTTAACCCCTTTCTTTCAATCCTTTGCTTTTCAGGGATGTGGACAACATTCCCATTTAGGGCAAAGCAGTACATAGACCCATATAGGCAAGAAAAAAAAAGTGCAGAGAACATTAAAATAACACGTTCCCTAAATTTCACTTCTGTCCTAAAACACAGCCATGCCATCAAACATCTTCTGTGTTTTCTAAAAACACTAACCCTAACCCTAGCTTAGGGTTTGGGTAGTTAGGGTTAGGGTTCAGATTTTCTTCACTGCAACCTAACACTCATTTAAGAAGAAAATATAACTCAGGGCATCAAAATATTAGTCTGAAAAGACTTTGCAGCCTTGCCACACCGAGCAAAATGCATCAACTGTGTTACAATTTCATTTTTTGACAAGATTTCTGGTATTGGAAAATTTGTGTCGAATCGTGCTATCCATGAGAATGGTATCAGCGTTAAATAGGTTAAGAGTCAGGAAAACCCAAAAAATGTTACCTACACCTGTTAAAATGGCAGTGCATTCAATGCCAAATGCAACAGATTGACACATTTAACCACTTTCTTTCAATCCTTTGCTTTTCAGGGATGTGGACAACATTCCCATTTAGGGCAAAGCAGTACATAGACCCATATAGGCCAGAAAAAAAAAAGTGCAGAGAACATTAAAATAACACGTTTCCTAAATTTCACTTCTGTCCTAAAACACAGCCATGCCATCAAACATCTTCTATGTTTTCTAATAACACTAACCCTAACCCTAGCTCAGGGTTTGGGTAGTTAGGGTTAGGGTTCAGATTTTCTTCACTGCAACCTAACACTCATTTAAGCAGAAAATATAACTCAGGGCATCAAAATATTAGTCTGAAAAGACTTTGCAGCCTTGCCACACCGAGCAATATGCATCAACTGTGGTACAACTTCATTTTTTGACAAGATTTGTGGTATTGGAAATGTGTCGAATCGTGCTCTCCATGAGAATGGTATCAGCGTAAAATAGGTTTAGAGACAGGAAAACCCAATAAATGTTACCTACACCTGTTAAAATGGCAGTGCATTCAATGCCAAATGCAACAGATTGACACATTTAACCACTTTCTTTCAATCCTTTGTTTTTCAGGGATGTGGACAACATTCCCTTTAGGGCAAAGCAGTACATAGACCCATATAGGCAAGAAAAAAAAAGTGCAGAGAACATTAAAATAACACGTTTCCTAAATTTCACTTCTGTCCTAAAACACAGCCATGCCATCAAACATCTTCTATGTTTTCTAATAACACTAACCCTAACCCTAGCTCAGGGTTTGGGTAGTTAGGGTTAGGGTTCAGATTTTCTTCACTGCAACCTAACGCTCATTTAAGCAGAAAATATAACTCAGGGCATCAAAATATTAGTCTGAAAAGACTTTGCAGCCTTGCCACACCAAGCAAAATGCATCAACTGTGGTACAACTTCATTTTTTGACAAGATTTCTGGTATTGGAAAATTTGTGTCGAATCGTGCTCTCCTTGATTATGGTATCAGCGTTAAATAGGTTAAGATTCAGGAAAACCCAATAAATGTTACCTACACCTGTTAAAATGGCAGTGCACTCAATGCCAAATGCAACAGAATGACACATTTAACCACTTTCTTTCAATCATTTGCTTTTCAGGGATGTGGACAACATTCCCATTTAGGGCAAAGCAGTACATAGACCCATATAGGCAAGAAAAAAAAAGTGCAGAGAACATTAAAATAACACGTTTCCTAAATTTCACTTCTGTCCTAAAACACAGCCATGCCATCAAACATCTTCTATGTTTTCTAATAACACTAACCCTAACCCTAGCTCAGGGTTTGGGTAGTTAGGGTTAGGGTTCAGATTTTCTTCACTGCAACCTAATACTCATTTAAGCAGAAAATATAACTCAGGGCATCAAAATATTAGTCTGAAAAGACTTTGCAGCCTTCCTGCACCAAGCAAAATGCATCAACTGTGGTACAACTTCATTTTTTGACAAGATTTCTGGTATTGGAAAATTTGTGTCGAATCGTTCTCTCCATGAGAATGGTATCAGCGTTAAATAGGTTAAGAGTCAGGAAAACCCAATAAATGTTACTTACACCTGTTAAAATGGCAGTGCATTCAATGCCAAATGCAACAGATTGACACATTTAACCACTTTCTGTCAATCCTTTGCTTTTCAGGGACGTGGACAACATTCCCATTTAGGGCAAAGCAGTACATAGACCCATATAGGCAAGAAAAAAAAAGTGCAGAGAACATTAAAATAACACGTTTCCTAAATTTCACTTCTGTCCTAAAATACAGCCATGCCATCAAACATCTTCTATATTTTCTAATAACACTAACCCTAACCCTAGCTCAGGGTTTGGGTAGTTAGGGATAGGGTTCAGATTTTCTTCACTGCAACCTAACACTCATTTAAGCAGAAAATATAACTCAGGTCATCAAAATATTAGTCTGAAAAGACTTTGCAGCCTTGCCACACCAAGCAAAATGCATCAACTGTGGTACAACTTCATTTTTTGACAAGATTTCTGGTATTGGAAAATTTGTGTCGAATCGTGCTCTCCTTGATTATGGTATCAGCGTTAAATAGGTTAAGATTCAGGAAAACCCAATAAATGTTACCTACACCTGTTAAAATGGCAGTGCACTCAATGCCAAATGCAACAGAATGACACATTTAACCACTTTCTTTCAATCATTTGCTTTTCAGGGATGTGGACAACATTCCCATTTAGGGCAATGCAGTACATAGACCCATATAGGCAAGAAAAAAAAAGTGCAGAGAACATTAAAATAACACGTTTCCTACATTTCATTACTGTCCTAAAACACAGCCATGCCATCAAACATCTTTTATGTTTTCTAATAACACTAACCCTAACCCTAGCTCAGGGTTTGGGTAGTTAGGGTTAGAGTTCAGATTTTCTTCACTGCAACCTAACACTCATTTAAGCAGAAAATATAACTCAGGGCATCAAAATATTAGTCTGAAAAGACTTTGCAGCCTTGCCACACCAAGCAAAATGCATCAACTGTGGTACAATTTCACTTTTTGACAAGATTTCTGGTATTGGAAAATTTGTGTCGAATCGTGCTCTCCTTGATTATGGTATCAGCGTTAAATAGGTTAAGAGTCAGGAAAACCTAATAAATGTTACTTATACCTGTTAAAATGGCAGTGCATTCAAAGCCAAATGCAACATATTGACACATTTAACCACTTTCTTTCAATCCTTTGCTTTTCAGGGATTTGGACAACATTCCCATTTAGGGCAAGGCAGTACATAGACCCATATAGGCAAGAAAAAAAAAGTGCAGAGAACATTAAAATAACACGTTTCCTAAATTTCACTTCTGTCCTAAAACACAGCCATGCCATCAAACATCTTCTATGTTTTCTAATAACACTAACCCTAACCCTAGCTCAGGGTTTGGGTAGTTAGGGTTAGGGTTCAGATTTTCTTCACTGCAACCTAACACTCATTTAAGCAGAAAATATATCTCAGGGCATCAAAATATTAGTCTGAAAAGACTTTGCAGCCTTGCCACACCAAGCAAAATGCATCAACTGTGGTACAATTTCACTTTTTGACAAGATTTCTGGTATTGGAAAATTTGTGTCGAATCGTGCTCTCCTTGATTATGGTATCAGCGTTAAATAGGTTAAGAGTCAGGAAAACCTAATAGATGTTACTTACACCTGTTAAAATGGCAGTGCATTCAATGCCAAATGCAACAGATTGACACATTTAACCACTTTCTTTCAATCCTTTGCTTTTCAGGTATGTGGACAACATTCCCATTTAGGGCAAAGCACTACATAGAACCATATAGGCAAGAAAAAAAAGTGCAGAAAACATTAAAATAACACGTTTCCTAAATTTCACTTCTGTTCTAAAACACAGCCATGCCATCAAACATCATCTATGTTTTCTAATAACACTTACCCTAAAACTAGCTCAGGGTTTGAGTCGTTAGGGTTAGGGTTCAGATTTTCTTCACTGCAACCTAACACTCATTTAAGCAGAAAATATAACTCAGGGCATCAAAATATTAGTCTGAAAAGACTTTGCAGCCTTGCCACACCAAGCAAAATGCATCAACTGTGGTACAATTTCACTTTTTGACAAGATTTCTGGTATTGGAAAATTTGTGTCGAATCGTGCTCTCCTTGATTATGGTATCAGCGTTAAATAGGTTAAGATTCAGAAAAACCCAATAAATGTTACCTACACCTGTTAAAATGGCAGTGCACTCAATGCCAAATGCAACAGAATGACACATTTAACCACTTTCTTTCAATCATTTGCTTTTCAGGGATGTGGACAACATTCCCATTTAGGGCAATGCAGTACATAGACCCATATAGGCAAGAAAAAAAAAGTGCAGAGAACATTAAAATAACATGTTTCCTACATTTCATTACTGTCCTAAAACACAGCCATGCCATCAAACATCTTCTATGTTTTCTAATAACACTAACCCTAACCCTAGCTCAGGGTTTGGGTAGTTAGGGTTAGAGTTCAGATTTTCTTCACTGCAACCTAACACTCATTTAAGCAGAAAATATAACTCAGGGCATCAAAATATTAGTGTGAAAAGACTTTGCAGCCTTGCCACACCAAGCAAAATGCATCAACTGTGGTACAATTTCACTTTTTCACAAGATTTCTGGTATTGGAAAATTTGTGTCGAATCGTGCTCTCCTTGATTATGGTATCAGCGTTAAATAGGTTAAGAGTCAGGAAAACCTAATAAATGTTACTTATACCTGTTAAAATGGCAGTGCATTCAATGCCAAATGCAACATATTGACACATTTAACCACTTTCTTTCAATCCTTTGCTTTTCAGGGATGTGGACAACATTCCCATTTAGGGCAAGGCAGTACATAGACCCATATAGGCAAGAAAAAAAAAGTGCAGAGAACATTAAAATAACACGTTTCCTAAATTTCACTTCTGTTCTAAAACACAGCCATGCCATCAAACATCATCTATGTTTTCTAATAACACTTACCCTAAAACTAGCTCAGGGTTTGAGTCGTTAGGGTTAGGGTTCAGATTTTCTTCACTGCAACCTAACACTCATTTAAGCAGAAAATATAACTCAGGGCATCAAAATATTAGTCTGAAAAGACTTTGCAGCCTTGCCACACCAAGCAAAATGCATCAACTGTGTTACAATTTCATTTTTTGACAAGATTTCTGGTATTGGAAAATTTGTGTCGAATCGTGCTATCCATGAGAATGGTATCAGCGTTAAATAGGTTAAGAGTCAGGAAAACCCAAAAAATGTTACCTACACCTGTTAAAATGGCAGTGCATTCAATGCCAAATGCAACAGATTGACACATTTAACCACTTTCTTTCAATCCTTTGCTTTTCAGGGATGTGGACAACATTCCCATTTAGGGCAAAGCAGTACATAGACCCATATAGGCAAGAAAAAAAAAGTGCAGAGAACATTAAAATAACACGTTTCCTAAATTTCACTTCTGTCCTAAAACACAGCCATGCCATCAAACATCTTCTATGTTTTCTAATAACACTAACCCTAACCCTAGCTCAGGGTTTGGGTAGTTAGGGTTAGGGTTCAGATTTTCTTCACTGCAACCTAACACTCATTTAAGCAGAAAATATAACTCAGGGCATCAAAATATTAGTCTGAAAAGACTTTGCAGCCTTGCCACACCGAGCAATATGCATCAACTGTGGTACAACTTCATTTTTTGACAAGATTTGTGGTATTGGAAATGTGTCGAATCGTGCTCTCCATGAGAATGGTATCAGCGTAAAATAGGTTTAGAGACAGGAAAACCCAATAAATGTTACCTACACCTGTTAAAATGGCAGTGCATTCAATGCCAAATGCAACAGATTGACACATTTAACCACTTTCTTTCAATCCTTTGTTTTTCAGGGATGTGGACAACATTCCCTTTAGGGCAAAGCAGTACATAGACCCATATAGGCAAGAAAAAAAAAGTGCAGAGAACATTAAAATAACACGTTTCCTAAATTTCACTTCTGTCCTAAAACACAGCCATGCCATCAAACATCTTCTATGTTTTCTAATAACACTAACCCTAACCCTAGCTCAGGGTTTGGGTAGTTAGGGTTAGGGTTCAGATTTTCTTCACTGCAACCTAACGCTCATTTAAGCAGAAAATATAACTCAGGGCATCAAAATATTAGTCTGAAAAGACTTTGCAGCCTTGCCACACCAAGCAAAATGCATCAACTGTGGTACAACTTCATTTTTTGACAAGATTTCTGGTATTGGAAAATTTGTGTCGAATCGTGCTCTCCTTGATTATGGTATCAGCGTTAAATAGGTTAAGATTCAGGAAAACCCAATAAATGTTACCTACACCTGTTAAAATGGCAGTGCACTCAATGCCAAATGCAACAGAATGACACATTTAACCACTTTCTTTCAATCATTTGCTTTTCAGGGGTGTGGACAACATTCCCATTTAGGGCAAAGCAGTACATAGACCCATATAGGCAAGAAAAAAAAAGTGCAGAGAACATTAAAATAACACGTTTCCTAAATTTCACTTCTGTCCTAAAACACAGCCATGCCATCAAACATCTTCTATGTTTTCTAATAACACTAACCCTAACCCTAGCTCAGGGTTTGGGTAGTTAGGGTTAGGGTTCAGATTTTCTTCACTGCAACCTAATACTCATTTAAGCAGAAAATATAACTCAGGGCATCAAAATATTAGTCTGAAAAGACTTTGCAGCCTTCCTGCACCAAGCAAAATGCATCAACTGTGGTACAACTTCATTTTTTGACAAGATTTCTGGTATTGGAAAATTTGTGTCGAATCGTTCTCTCCATGAGAATGGTATCAGCGTTAAATAGGTTAAGAGTCAGGAAAACCCAATAAATGTTACTTACACCTGTTAAAATGGCAGTGCATTCAATGCCAAATGCAACAGATTGACACATTTAACCACTTTCTGTCAATCCTTTGCTTTTCAGGGACGTGGACAACATTCCCATTTAGGGCAAAGCAGTACATAGACCCATATAGGCAAGAAAAAAAAAGTGCAGAGAACATTAAAATAACACGTTTCCTAAATTTCACTTCTGTCCTAAAATACAGCCATGCCATCAAACATCTTCTATATTTTCTAATAACACTAACCCTAACCCTAGCTCAGGGTTTGGGTAGTTAGGGATAGGGTTCAGATTTTCTTCACTGCAACCTAACACTCATTTAAGCAGAAAATATAACTCAGGTCATCAAAATATTAGTCTGAAAAGACTTTGCAGCCTTGCCACACCAAGCAAAATGCATCAACTGTGGTACAACTTCATTTTTTGACAAGATTTCTGGTATTGGAAAATTTGTGTCGAATCGTGCTCTCCTTGATTATGGTATCAGCGTTAAATAGGTTAAGATTCAGGAAAACCCAATAAATGTTACCTACACCTGTTAAAATGGCAGTGCACTCAATGCCAAATGCAACAGAATGACACATTTAACCACTTTCTTTCAATCATTTGCTTTTCAGGGATGTGGACAACATTCCCATTTAGGGCAATGCAGTACATAGACCCATATAGGCAAGAAAAAAAAAGTGCAGAGAACATTAAAATAACACGTTTCCTACATTTCATTACTGTCCTAAAACACAGCCATGCCATCAAACATCTTCTATGTTTTCTAATAACACTAACCCTAACCCTAGCTCAGGGTTTGGGTAGTTAGGGTTAGAGTTCAGATTTTCTTCACTGCAACCTAACACTCATTTAAGCAGAAAATATAACTCAGGGCATCAAAATATTAGTCTGAAAAGACTTTGCAGCCTTGCCACACCAAGCAAAATGCATCAACTGTGGTACAATTTCACTTTTTGACAAGATTTCTGGTATTGGAAAATTTGTGTCGAATCGTGCTCTCCTTGATTATGGTATCAGCGTTAAATAGGTTAAGAGTCAGGAAAACCTAATAAATGTTACTTATACCTGTTAAAATGGCAGTGCATTCAAAGCCAAATGCAACATATTGACACATTTAACCACTTTCTTTCAATCCTTTGCTTTTCAGGGATTTGGACAACATTCCCATTTAGGGCAAGGCAGTACATAGACCCATATAGGCAAGAAAAAAAAAGTGCAGAGAACATTAAAATAACACGTTTCCTAAATTTCACTTCTGTCCTAAAACACAGCCATGCCATCAAACATCTTCTATGTTTTCTAATAACACTAACCCTAACCCTAGCTCAGGGTTTGGGTAGTTAGGGTTAGGGTTCAGATTTTCTTCACTGCAACCTAACACTCATTTAAGCAGAAAATATATCTCAGGGCATCAAAATATTAGTCTGAAAAGACTTTGCAGCCTTGCCACACCAAGCAAAATGCATCAACTGTGGTACAATTTCACTTTTTGACAAGATTTCTGGTATTGGAAAATTTGTGTCGAATCGTGCTCTCCTTGATTATGGTATCAGCGTTAAATAGGTTAAGAGTCAGGAAAACCTAATAGATGTTACTTACACCTGTTAAAATGGCAGTGCATTCAATGCCAAATGCAACAGATTGACACATTTAACCACTTTCTTTCAATCCTTTGCTTTTCAGGTATGTGGACAACATTCCCATTTAGGGCAAAGCACTACATAGAACCATATAGGCAAGAAAAAAAAGTGCAGAAAACATTAAAATAACACGTTTCCTAAATTTCACTTCTGTTCTAAAACACAGCCATGCCATCAAACATCATCTATGTTTTCTAATAACACTTACCCTAAAACTAGCTCAGGGTTTGAGTCGTTAGGGTTAGGGTTCAGATTTTCTTCACTGCAACCTAACACTCATTTAAGCAGAAAATATAACTCAGGGCATCAAAATATTAGTCTGAAAAGACTTTGCAGCCTTGCCACACCAAGCAAAATGCATCAACTGTGGTACAATTTCACTTTTTGACAAGATTTCTGGTATTGGAAAATTTGTGTCGAATCGTGCTCTCCTTGATTATGGTATCAGCGTTAAATAGGTTAAGATTCAGGAAAACCCAATAAATGTTACCTACACCTGTTAAAATGGCAGTGCACTCAATGCCAAATGCAACAGAATGACACATTTAACCACTTTCTTTCAATCATTTGCTTTTCAGGGATGTGGACAACATTCCCATTTAGGGCAATGCAGTACATAGACCCATATAGGCAAGAAAAAAATAGTGCAGAGAACATTAAAATAACATGTTTCCTACATTTCATTACTGTCCTAAAACACAGCCATGCCATCAAACATCTTCTATGTTTTCTAATAACACTAACCCTAACCCTAGCTCAGGGTTTGGGTAGTTAGGGTTAGAGTTCAGATTTTCTTCACTGCAACCTAACACTCATTTAAGCAGAAAATATAACTCAGGGCATCAAAATATTAGTGTGAAAAGACTTTGCAGCCTTGCCACACCAAGCAAAATGCATCAACTGTGGTACAATTTCACTTTTTCACAAGATTTCTGGTATTGGAAAATTTGTGTCGAATCGTGCTCTCCTTGATTATGGTATCAGCGTTAAATAGGTTAAGAGTCAGGAAAACCTAATAAATGTTACTTATACCTGTTAAAATGGCAGTGCATTCAATGCCAAATGCAACATATTGACACATTTAACCACTTTCTTTCAATCCTTTGCTTTTCAGGGATTTGGACAACATTCCCATTTAGGGCAAGGCAGTACATAGACCCATATAGGCAAGAAAAAAAAAGTGCAGAGAACATTAAAATAACACGTTTCCTAAATTTCACTTCTGTTCTAAAACACAGCCATGCCATCAAACATCATCTATGTTTTCTAATAACACTTACCCTAAAACTAGCTCAGGGTTTGAGTCGTTAGGGTTAGGGTTCAGATTTTCTTCACTGCAACCTAACACTCATTTAAGCAGAAAATATAACTCAGGGCATCAAAATATTAGTCTGAAAAGACTTTGCAGCCTTGCCACACCAAGCAAAATGCATCAACTGTGTTACAATTTCATTTTTTGACAAGATTTCTGGTATTGGAAAATTTGTGTCGAATCGTGCTATCCATGAGAATGGTATCAGCGTTAAATAGGTTAAGAGTCAGGAAAACCCAAAAAATGTTACCTACACCTGTTAAAATGGCAGTGCATTCAATGCCAAATGCAACAGATTGACACATTTAACCACTTTCTTTCAATCCTTTGCTTTTCAGGGATGTGGACAACATTCCCATTTAGGGCAAAGCAGTACATAGACCCATATAGGCAAGAAAAAAAAAGTGCAGAGAACATTAAAATAACACGTTTCCTAAATTTCACTTCTGTCCTAAAACACAGCCATGCCATCAAACATCTTCTATGTTTTCTAATAACACTAACCCTAACCCTAGCTCAGGGTTTGGGTAGTTAGGGTTAGGGTTCAGATTTTCTTCACTGCAACCTAACACTCATTTAAGCAGAAAATATAACTCAGGGCATCAAAATATTAGTCTGAAAAGACTTTGCAGCCTTGCCACACCGAGCAATATGCATCAACTGTGGTACAACTTCATTTTTTGACAAGATTTGTGGTATTGGAAATGTGTCGAATCGTGCTCTCCATGAGAATGGTATCAGCGTAAAATAGGTTTAGAGACAGGAAAACCCAATAAATGTTACCTACACCTGTTAAAATGGCAGTGCATTCAATGCCAAATGCAAAAGATTGACACATTTAACCACTTTCTTTCAATCCTTTGCTTTTCAGGGATGTGGACAACATTCCCATTTAGGGCAAAGCAGTACATAGACCCATATAGGCAAGAAAAAAAAAGTGCAGAGAACATTAAAATAACACGTTTCCTAAATTTCACTTCTGTCCTAAAACACAGCCATGCCATCAAACATCTTCTGTGTTTTCTAAAAACACTAACCCTAACCCTAGCTTAGGGTTTGGGTAGTTAGGGTTAGGGTTCAGATTTTATTCACTGCAACCTAACACTCATTTAAGCAGAAAATATAACTCAGGGCATCAAAATATTAGTCTGAAAAGACTTTGCAGCCTTGCCACACCAAGCAAAATGCATCAACTGTGGTACAACTTCATTTTTTGACAAGATTTCTGGTATTGGAAAATTTGTGTCGAATCGTGCTCTCCTTGATTATGGTATCAGCGTTAAATAGGTTAAGATTCAGGAAAACCCAATAAATGTTACCTACACCTGTTAAAATGGCAGTGCACTCAATGCCAAATGCAACAGAATGACACATTTAACCACTTTCTTTCAATCATTTGCTTTTCAGGGATGTGGACAACATTCCCATTTAGGGCAATGCAGTACATAGACCCATATAGGCAAGAAAAAAAAAGTGCAGAGAACATTAAAATAACACATTTCCTAAATTTCACTTCTGTCCTAAAACACAGCCATGCCATCAAACATCTTCTATGTTTTCTAATAACACTTACCCTAACCCTAGCTCAGGGTTTGGGTAGTTAGGGTTAGGGTTCAGATTTTCTTCACTGCAACCTAACACTCATTTAAGCAGAAAATATATCTCAGGGCATCAAAATATTAGTCTGAAAAGACTTTGCAGCCTTGCCACACCAAGCAAAATGCATCAACTGTGATACAATTTCACTTTTTGACAAGATTTCTGGTATTGGAAAATTTGTGTCGAATCGTGCTCTCCTTGATTATGGTATCAGCGTTAAATAGGTTAAGAGTCAGGAAAACCTAATAGATGTTACTTACACCTGTTAAAATGGCAGTGCATTCAATGCCAAATGCAACAGATTGACACATTTAACCACTTTCTGTCAATCCTTTGCATTTCAGGGACGTGGACAACATTCCCATTTAGGGCAAAGCAGTACATAGACCCATATAGGCAAGAAAAAAAAAGTGCAGAGAACATTAACATAACACGTTTCCTAAATTTCACTTCTGTCCTAAAACACAGCCATGCCATCAAACATCTTCTATATTTTCTAATAACACTAACCCTAACCCTAGCTCAGGGTTTGGGTAGTTAGGGTTAGGGTTCAGATTTTCTTCACTGCAACCTAACGCTCATTTAAGCAGAAAATATAACTCAGGGCATCAAAATATTAGTCTGAAAATACTTTGCAGCCTTGCCACACCAAGCAAAATGCATCAACTGTGGTACAACTTCATTTTTTGACAAGATTTCTGGTATTGGAAAATTTGTGTCGAATCGTGCTCTCCTTGATTATGGTATCAGCGTTAAATAGGTTAAGATTCAGGAAAACCCAATAAATGTTACCTACACCTGTTAAAATGGCAGTGCACTCAATGCCAAATGCAACAGAATGACACATTTAACCACTTTCTTTCAATCATTATTTTTCAGGGATGTGGACAACATTCCCATTTAGGGCAATGCAGTACATAGACCCATATAGGCAAGAACAAAAAAGTGCAGAGAACATTAAAATAACACGTTTCCTACATTTCATTACTGTCCTAAAACACAGCCATGCCATCAAACATCTTCTATGTTTTCTAATAACACTAACCCTAACCCTAGCTCAGGGTTTGGGTAGTTAGGGTTAGAGTTCAGATTTTCTTCACTGAACCTAACACTCATTTAAGCAGAAAATATAACTCAGGGCATCAAAATATTAGTCTGAAAAGACTTTGCAGCCTTGCCACACCAAGCAAAATGCATCAACTGTGGTACAATTTCACTTTTTGACAAGATTTCTGGTATTGGAAAATTTGTGTCGAATCGTGCTCTCCTTGATTATGGTATCAGCGTTAAATAGGTTAAGAGTCAGGAAAACCTAATAAATGTTACTTATACCTGTTAAAATGGCAGTGCATTCAATGCCAAATGCAACAGATTGAAACATTTAACCACTTTCTTTCAATCCCTTGCTTTTCAGGTATGTGGACAACATTCCCATTTAGGGCAAAGCACTACATAGAACCATATAGGCAAGAAAAAAAAGTGCAGAAAACATTAAAATAACACGTTTCCTAAATTTCACTTCTGTTCTAAAACACAGCCATGCCATCAAACATCATCTATGTTTTCTAATAACACTTACCCTAAAACTAGCTCAGGGTTTGAGTCGTTAGGGTTAGGGTTCAGATTTTCTTCACTGCAACCTAACACTCATTTAAGCAGAAAATATAACTCAGGGCATCAAAATATTAGTCTGAAAAGACTTTGCAGCCTTGCCACACCAAGCAAAATGCATCAACTGTGGTACAATTTCACTTTTTGACAAGATTTCTGGTATTGGAAAATTTGTGTCGAATCGTGCTCTCCTTGATTATGGTATCAGCGTTAAATAGGTTAAGAGTCAGGAAAACCTAATAAATCTTACTTACACCTGTTAAAATGGCAGTGCATTCAATGCCAAATGCAACAGTTTGACACATTTAACCCCTTTCTTTCAATCCTTTGCTTTTCAGGGATGTGGACAACATTCCCATTTAGGGCAAAGCAGTACATAGACCCATATAGGCAAGAAAAAAAAAGTGCAGAGAACATTAAAATAACACGTTCCCTAAATTTCACTTCTGTCCTAAAACACAGCCATGCCATCAAACATCTTCTGTGTTTTCTAAAAACACTAACCCTAACCCTAGCTTAGGGTTTGGGTAGTTAGGGTTAGGGTTCAGATTTTCTTCACTGCAACCTAACACTCATTTAAGAAGAAAATATAACTCAGGGCATCAAAATATTAGTCTGAAAAGACTTTGCAGCCTTGCCACACCGAGCAAAATGCATCAACTGTGTTACAATTTCATTTTTTGACAAGATTTCTGGTATTGGAAAATTTGTGTCGAATCGTGCTATCCATGAGAATGGTATCAGCGTTAAATAGGTTAAGAGTCAGGAAAACCCAAAAAATGTTACCTACACCTGTTAAAATGGCAGTGCATTCAATGCCAAATGCAACAGATTGACACATTTAACCACTTTCTTTCAATCCTTTGCTTTTCAGGGATGTGGACAACATTCCCATTTAGGGCAAAGCAGTACATAGACCCATATAGGCAAGAAAAAAAAAGTGCAGAGAACATTAAAATAACACGTTTCCTAAATTTCACTTCTGTCCTAAAACACAGCCATGCCATCAAACATCTTCTATGTTTTCTAATAACACTAACCCTAACCCTAGCTCAGGGTTTGGGTAGTTAGGGTTAGGGTTCAGATTTTCTTCACTGCAACCTAACACTCATTTAAGCAGAAAATATAACTCAGGGCATCAAAATATTAGTCTGAAAAGACTTTGCAGCCTTGCCACACCGAGCAATATGCATCAACTGTGGTACAACTTCATTTTTTGACAAGATTTGTGGTATTGGAAATGTGTCGAATCGTGCTCTCCATGAGAATGGTATCAGCGTAAAATAGGTTTAGAGACAGGAAAACCCAATAAATGTTACCTACACCTGTTAAAATGGCAGTGCATTCAATGCCAAATGCAACAGATTGACACATTTAACCACTTTCTTTCAATCCTTTGCTTTTCAGGGATGTGGACAACATTCCCTTTAGGGCAAAGCAGTACATAGACCCATATAGGCAAGAAAAAAAAAGTGCAGAGAACATTAAAATAACACGTTTCCTAAATTTCACTTCTGTCCTAAAACACAGCCATGCCATCAAACATCTTCTGTGTTTTCTAAAAACACTAACCCTAACCCTAGCTTAGGGTTTGGGTAGTTAGGGTTAGGGTTCAGATTTTATTCACTGCAACCTAACACTCATTTAAGCAGAAAATATAACTCAGGGCATCAAAATATTAGTCTGAAAATACTTTGCAGCCTTGCCACACCAAGCAAAATGCATCAACTGTGGTACAACTTCATTTTTTGACAAGATTTCTGGTATTGGAAAATTTGTGTCGAATCGTGCTCTCCTTGATTATGGTATCAGCGTTAAATAGGTTAAGATTCAGGAAAACCCAATAAATGTTACCTACACCTGTTAAAATGGCAGTGCACTCAATGCCAAATGCAACAGAATGACACATTTAACCACTTTCTTTCAATCATTTGCTTTTCAGGGATGTGGACAACATTCCCATTTAGGGCAAAGCAGTACATAGACCCATATAGGCAAGAAAAAAAAAGTGCAGAGAACATTAAAATAACACGTTTCCTAAATTTCACTTCTGTCCTAAAACACAGCCATGCCATCAAACATCTTCTATGTTTTCTAATAACACTAACCCTAACCCTAGCTCAGGGTTTGGGTAGTTAGGGTTAGGGTTCAGATTTTCTTCACTGCAACCTAATACTCATTTAAGCAGAAAATATAACTCAGGGCATCAAAATATTAGTCTGAAAAGACTTTGCAGCCTTCCTGCACCAAGCAAAATGCATCAACTGTGGTACAACTTCATTTTTTGACAAGATTTCTGGTATTGGAAAATTTGTGTCGAATCGTTCTCTCCATGAGAATGGTATCAGCGTTAAATAGGTTAAGAGTCAGGAAAACCCAATAAATGTTACTTACACCTGTTAAAATGGCAGTGCACTCAATGCCAAATGCAACAGAATGACACATTTAACCACTTTCTTTCAATCATTTGCTTTTCAGGGATGTGGACAACATTCCCATTTAGGGCAATGCAGTACATAGACCCATATAGGCAAGAAAAAAAAAGTGCAGAGAACATTAAAATAACACGTTTCCTACATTTCATTACTGTCCTAAAACACAGCCATGCCATCAAACATCTTCTATGTTTTCTAATAACACTAACCCTAACCCTAGCTCAGGGTTTGGGTAGTTAGGGTTAGAGTTCAGATTTTCTTCACTGCAACCTAACACTCATTTAAGCAGAAAATATAACTCAGGGCATCAAAATATTAGTCTGAAAAGACTTTGCAGCCTTGCCACACCAAGCAAAATGCATCAACTGTGGTACAATTTCACTTTTTGACAAGATTTCTGGTATTGGAAAATTTGTGTCGAATCGTGCTCTCCTTGATTATGGTATCAGCGTTAAATAGGTTAAGAGTCAGGAAAACCTAATAAATGTTACTTATACCTGTTAAAATGGCAGTGCATTCAAAGCCAAATGCAACATATTGACACATTTAACCACTTTCTTTCAATCCTTTGCTTTTCAGGGATTTGGACAACATTCCCATTTAGGGCAAGGCAGTACATAGACCCATATAGGCAAGAAAAAAAAAGTGCAGAGAACATTAAAATAACACGTTTCCTAAATTTCACTTCTGTCCTAAAACACAGCCATGCCATCAAACATCTTCTATGTTTTCTAATAACACTAACCCTAACCCTAGCTCAGGGTTTGGGTAGTTAGGGTTAGGGTTCAGATTTTCTTCACTGCAACCTAACACTCATTTAAGCAGAAAATATATCTCAGGGCATCAAAATATTAGTCTGAAAAGACTTTGCAGCCTTGCCACACCAAGCAAAATGCATCAACTGTGGTACAATTTCACTTTTTGACAAGATTTCTGGTATTGGAAAATTTGTGTCGAATCGTGCTCTCCTTGATTATGGTATCAGCGTTAAATAGGTTAAGAGTCAGGAAAACCTAATAGATGTTACTTACACCTGTTAAAATGGCAGTGCATTCAATGCCAAATGCAACAGATTGACACATTTAACCACTTTCTGTCAATCCTTTGCTTTTCAGGGACGTGGACAACATTCCCATTTAGGACAAAGCAGTACATAGACCCATATAGGCAAGAAAAAAAAAGTGCAGAAAACATTAAAATAACACGTTTCCTAAATTTCACTTCTGTCCTAAAACACAGCCATGCCATCAAACATCTTCTATATTTTCTAATAACACTAACCCTAACCCTAGCTCAGGGTTTGGGTAGTTAGGGTTAGGGTTCAGATTTTCTTCACTGCAACCTAACGCTCATTTAAGCAGAAAATATAACTCAGGGCATCAAAATATTAGTCTGAAAAGACTTTGCAGCCTTGCCACACCAAGCAAAATGCATCAACTGTGGTACAATTTCACTTTTTGACAAGATTTCTGGTATTGGAAAATTTGTGTCGAATCGTGCTCTCCTTGATTATGGTATCAGCGTTAAATAGGTTAAGATTCAGGAAAACCCAATAAATGTTACCTACACCTGTTAAAATGGCAGTGCACTCAATGCCAAATGCAACAGAATGACACATTTAACCACTTTCTTTCAATCATTTGCTTTTCAGGGATGTGGACAACATTCCCATTTAGGGCAAAGCAGTACATAGACCCATATAGGCAAGAAAAAAAAAGTGCAGAGAACATTAAAATAACACGTTTCCTAAATTTCACTTCTGTCCTAAAACACAGCCATGCCATCAAACATCTTCTATGTTTTCTAATAACACTAACCCTAACCCTAGCTCAGGGTTTGAGTCGTTAGGGTTAGGGTTCAGATTTTCTTCACTGCAACCTAACACTCATTTAAGCAGAAAATATAACTCAGGGCATCAAAATATTAGTCTGAAAAGACTTTGCAGCCTTGCCACACCAAGCAAAATGCATCAACTGTGTTACAATTTCATTTTTTGACAAGATTTCTGGTATTGGAAAATTTGTGTCGAATCGTGCTATCCATGAGAATGGTATCAGCGTTAAATAGGTTAAGAGTCAGGAAAACCCAAAAAATGTTACCTACACCTGTTAAAATGGCAGTGCATTCAATGCCAAATGCAACAGATTGACACATTTAACCACTTTCTTTCAATCCTTTGCTTTTCAGGGATGTGGACAACATTCCCATTTAGGGCAAAGCAGTACATAGACCCATATAGGCAAGAAAAAAAAAGTGCAGAGAACATTAAAATAACACGTTTCCTAAATTTCACTTCTGTCCTAAAACACAGCCATGCCATCAAACATCTTCTATGTTTTCTAATAACACTAACCCTAACCCTAGCTCAGGGTTTGGGTAGTTAGGGTTAGGGTTCAGATTTTCTTCACTGCAACCTAACACTCATTTAAGCAGAAAATATAACTCAGGGCATCAAAATATTAGTCTGAAAAGACTTTGCAGCCTTGCCACACCGAGCAATATGCATCAACTGTGGTACAACTTCATTTTTTGACAAGATTTGTGGTATTGGAAATGTGTCGAATCGTGCTCTCCATGAGAATGGTATCAGCGTAAAATAGGTTTAGAGACAGGAAAACCCAATAAATGTTACCTACACCTGTTAAAATGGCAGTGCATTCAATGCCAAATGCAAAAGATTGACACATTTAACCACTTTCTTTCAATCCTTTGCTTTTCAGGGATGTGGACAACATTCCCATTTAGGGCAAAGCAGTACATAGACCCATATAGGCAAGAAAAAAAAAGTGCAGAGAACATTAAAATAACACGTTTCCTAAATTTCACTTCTGTCCTAAAACACAGCCATGCCATCAAACATCTTCTGTGTTTTCTAAAAACACTAACCCTAACCCTAGCTTAGGGTTTGGGTAGTTAGGGTTAGGGTTCAGATTTTATTCACTGCAACCTAACACTCATTTAAGCAGAAAATATAACTCAGGGCATCAAAATATTAGTCTGAAAAGACTTTGCAGCCTTGCCACACCAAGCAAAATGCATCAACTGTGGTACAACTTCATTTTTTGACAAGATTTCTGGTATTGGAAAATTTGTGTCGAATCGTGCTCTCCTTGATTATGGTATCAGCGTTAAATAGGTTAAGATTCAGGAAAACCCAATAAATGTTACCTACACCTGTTAAAATGGCAGTGCACTCAATACCAAATGCAACAGAATGACACATTTAACCACTTTCTTTCAATCATTTGCTTTTCAGGGATGTGGACAACATTCCCATTTAGGGCAATGCAGTACATAGACCCATATAGGCAAGAAAAAAAAAGTGCAGAGAACATTAAAATAACACATTTCCTAAATTTCACTTCTGTCCTAAAACACAGCCATGCCATCAAACATCTTCTATGTTTTCTAATAACACTAACCCTAACCTTAGCTCAGGGTTTGGGTAGTTAGGGTTAGGGTTCAGATTTTCTTCACTGCAACCTAACACTCATTTAAGCAGAAAATATATCTCAGGGCATCAAAATATTAGTCTGAAAAGACTTTGCAGCCTTGCCACACCAAGCAAAATGCATCAACTGTGATACAATTTCACTTTTTGACAAGATTTCTGGTATTGGAAAATTTGTGTCGAATCGTGCTCTCCTTGATTATGGTATCAGCGTTAAATAGGTTAAGATTCAGGAAAACCCAATAAATGTTACCTACACCTGTTAAAATGGCAGTGCACTCAATGCCAAATGCAACAGAATGACACATTTAACCACTTTCTTTCAATCATTTGCTTTTCAGGGATGTGGACAACATTCCCATTTAGGGCAAAGCAGTACATAGACCCATATAGGCAAGAAAAAAAAAGTGCAGAGAACATTAAAATAACACGTTTCCTAAATTTCACTTCTGTCCTAAAACACAGCCATGCCATCAAACATCTTCTATGTTTTCTAATAACACTAACCCTAACCCTAGCTCAGGGTTTGGGTAGTTAGGGTTAGGGTTCAGATTTTCTTCACTGCAACCTAACACTCATTTAAGCAGAAAATATAACTCAGGGCATCAAAATATTAGTCTGAAAAGACTTTGCAGCCTTGTCACACCGAGCAATATGCATCAACTGTGGTACAACTTCATTTTTTGACAAGATTTGTGGTATTGGAAATGTGTCGAATCGTGCTCTCCATGAGAATGGTATCAGCGTAAAATAGGTTTAGAGACAGGAAAACCCAATAAATGTTACCTACACCTGTTAAAATGGCAGTGCATTCAATGCCAAATGCAAAAGATTGACACATTTAACCACTTTCTTTCAATCCTTTGCTTTTCAGGGATGTGGACAACATTCCCATTTAGGGCAAAGCAGTACATAGACCCATATAGGCAAGAAAAAAAAAGTGCAGAGAACATTAAAATAACACGTTTCCTAAATTTCACTTCTGTCCTAAAACACAGCCATGCCATCAAACATCTTCTGTGTTTTCTAAAAACACTAACCCTAACCCTAGCTTAGGGTTTGGGTAGTTAGGGTTAGGGTTCAGATTTTATTCACTGCAACCTAACACTCATTTAAGCAGAAAATATAACTCAGGGCATCAAAATATTAGTCTGAAAAGACTTTGCAGCCTTGCCACACCAAGCAAAATGCATCAACTGTGGTACAACTTCATTTTTTGACAAGATTTCTGGTATTGGAAAATTTGTGTCGAATCGTGCTCTCCTTGATTATGGTATCAGCGTTAAATAGGTTAAGATTCAGGAAAACCCAATAAATGTTACCTACACCTGTTAAAATGGCAGTGCACTCAATACCAAATGCAACAGAATGACACATTTAACCACTTTCTTTCAATCATTTGCTTTTCAGGGATGTGGACAACATTCCCATTTAGGGCAATGCAGTACATAGACCCATATAGGCAAGAAAAAAAAAGTGCAGAGAACATTAAAATAACACATTTCCTAAATTTCACTTCTGTCCTAAAACACAGCCATGCCATCAAACATCTTCTATGTTTTCTAATAACACTAACCCTAACCTTAGCTCAGGGTTTGGGTAGTTAGGGTTAGGGTTCAGATTTTCTTCACTGCAACCTAACACTCATTTAAGCAGAAAATATATCTCAGGGCATCAAAATATTAGTCTGAAAAGACTTTGCAGCCTTGCCACACCAAGCAAAATGCATCAACTGTGATACAATTTCACTTTTTGACAAGATTTCTGGTATTGGAAAATTTGTGTCGAATCGTGCTCTCCTTGATTATGGTATCAGCGTTAAATAGGTTAAGAGTCAGGAAAACCTAATAGATGTTACTTACACCTGTTAAAATGGCAGTGCATTCAATGCCAAATGCAACAGATTGACACATTTAACCACTTTCTGTCAATCCTTTGCTTTTCAGGGACGTGGACAACATTCCCATTTAGGGCAAAGCAGTACATAGACCCATATAGGCAAGAAAAAAAAAGTGCAGAGAACATTAACATAACACGTTTCCTAAATTTCACTTCTGTCCTAAAACACAGCCATGCCATCAAACATCTTCTATATTTTCTAATAACACTAACCCTAACCCTAGCTCAGGGTTTGGGTAGTTAGGGTTAGGGTTCAGATTTTCTTCACTGCAACCTAACGCTCATTTAAGCAGAAAATATAACTCAGGGCATCAAAATATTAGTCTGAAAATACTTTGCAGCCTTGCCACACCAAGCAAAATGCATCAACTGTGGTACAACTTCATTTTTTGACAAGATTTCTGGTATTGGAAAATTTGTGTCGAATCGTGCTCTCCTTGATTATGGTATCAGCGTTAAATAGGTTAAGATTCAGGAAAACCCAATAAATGTTACCTACACCTGTTAAAATGGCAGTGCACTCAATGCCAAATGCAACAGAATGACACATTTAACCACTTTCTTTCAATCATTATTTTTCAGGGATGTGGACAACATTCCCATTTAGGGCAATGCAGTACATAGACCCATATAGGCAAGAACAAAAAAGTGCAGAGAACATTAAAATAACACGTTTCCTACATTTCATTACTGTCCTAAAACACAGCCATGCCATCAAACATCTTCTATGTTTTCTAATAACACTAACCCTAACCCTAGCTCAGGGTTTGGGTAGTTAGGGTTAGAGTTCAGATTTTCTTCACTGAACCTAACACTCATTTAAGCAGAAAATATAACTCAGGGCATCAAAATATTAGTCTGAAAAGACTTTGCAGCCTTGCCACACCAAGCAAAATGCATCAACTGTGGTACAATTTCACTTTTTGACAAGATTTCTGGTATTGGAAAATTTGTGTCGAATCGTGCTCTCCTTGATTATGGTATCAGCGTTAAATAGGTTAAGAGTCAGGAAAACCTAATAAATGTTACTTATACCTGTTAAAATGGCAGTGCATTCAATGCCAAATGCAACAGATTGAAACATTTAACCACTTTCTTTCAATCCCTTGCTTTTCAGGTATGTGGACAACATTCCCATTTAGGGCAAAGCACTACATAGAACCATATAGGCAAGAAAAAAAAGTGCAGAAAACATTAAAATAACACGTTTCCTAAATTTCACTTCTGTTCTAAAACACAGCCATGCCATCAAACATCATCTATGTTTTCTAATAACACTTACCCTAAAACTAGCTCAGGGTTTGAGTCGTTAGGGTTAGGGTTCAGATTTTCTTCACTGCAACCTAACACTCATTTAAGCAGAAAATATAACTCAGGGCATCAAAATATTAGTCTGAAAAGACTTTGCAGCCTTGCCACACCGAGCAATATGCATCAACTGTGGTACAACTTCATTTTTTGACAAGATTTGTGGTATTGGAAATGTGTCGAATCGTGCTCTCCATGAGAATGGTATCAGCGTAAAATAGGTTTAGAGACAGGAAAACCCAATAAATGTTACCTACACCTGTTAAAATGGCAGTGCATTCAATGCCAAATGCAACAGATTGACACATTTAACCACTTTCTTTCAATCCTTTGCTTTTCAGGGATGTGGACAACATTCCCTTTAGGGCAAAGCAGTACATAGACCCATATAGGCAAGAAAAAAAAAGTGCAGAGAACATTAAAATAACACGTTTCCTAAATTTCACTTCTGTCCTAAAACACAGCCATGCCATCAAACATCTTCTGTGTTTTCTAAAAACACTAACCCTAACCCTAGCTTAGGGTTTGGGTAGTTAGGGTTAGGGTTCAGATTTTATTCACTGCAACCTAACACTCATTTAAGCAGAAAATATAACTCAGGGCATCAAAATATTAGTCTGAAAAGACTTTGCAGCCTTGCCACACCGAGCAAAATGCATCAACTGTGTTACAATTTCATTTTTTGACAAGATTTCTGGTATTGGAAAATTTGTGTCGAATCGTGCTATCCATGAGAATGGTATCAGCGTTAAATAGGTTAAGAGTCAGGAAAACCCAAAAAATGTTACCTACACCTGTTAAAATGGCAGTGCATTCAATGCCAAATGCAACAGATTGACACATTTAACCACTTTCTTTCAATCCTTTGCTTTTCACGAATTTGGACAACATTCCCATTTAGGGCAAAGCAATACATAGACCCATATAGGCAAGAAAAAAAAAGTGCAGAGAACATAAAAATAACACGTTTCCTAAATTTCACTTCTGTCCTAAAACACAGCCATGCCATCAAACATCTTCTATGTTTTCTAATAACACTTACCCTAAAACTAGCTCAGGGTTTGGGTAGTTAGGGTTAGGGTTCAGATTTTCTTCACTGCAACCTAACACTCATTTAAGCAGAAAATATAACTCAGGGCATCAAAATATTAGTCTGAAAAGACTTTGCAGCCTTGCCACACCAAGCAAAATGCATCAACTGTGGTACAATTTCACTTTTTGACAAGATTTCTGGTATTGGAAAATTTGTGTCGAATCGTGCTCTCCTTGATTATGGTATCAGCGTTAAATAGGTTAAGAGTCAGGAAAACCTAATAAATGTTACTTATACCTGTTAAAATGGCAGTGCATTCAATGCCAAATGCAACATATTGACACATTTAACCACTTTCTTTCAATCCTTTGCTTTTCAGGGATTTGGACAACATTCCCATTTAGGGCAAGGCAGTACATAGACCCATATAGGCAAGAAAAAAAAAGTGCAGAGAACATTAAAATAACACGTTTCCTAAATTTCACTTCTGTCCTAAAACACAGCCATGCCATCAAACATCTTCTATGTTTTCTAATAACACTAACCCTAACCCTAGCTCAGGGTTTGGGTAGTTAGGGTTAGGGTTCAGATTTTCTTCACTGCAACCTAACACTCATTTAAGCAGAAAATATAACTCAGGGCATCAAAATATTAGTCTGAAAAGACTTTGCAGCCTTGTCACACCGAGCAATATGCATCAACTGTGGTACAACTTCATTTTTTGACAAGATTTGTGGTATTGGAAATGTGTCGAATCGTGCTCTCCATGAGAATGGTATCAGCGTAAAATAGGTTTAGAGACAGGAAAACCCAATAAATGTTACCTACACCTGTTAAAATGGCAGTGCATTCAATGCCAAATGCAAAAGATTGACACATTTAACCACTTTCTTTCAATCCTTTGCTTTTCAGGGATGTGGACAACATTCCCATTTAGGGCAAAGCAGTACATAGACCCATATAGGCAAGAAAAAAAAAGTGCAGAGAACATTAAAATAACACGTTTCCTAAATTTCACTTCTGTCCTAAAACACAGCCATGCCATCAAACATCTTCTGTGTTTTCTAAAAACACTAACCCTAACCCTAGCTTAGGGTTTGGGTAGTTAGGGTTAGGGTTCAGATTTTATTCACTGCAACCTAACACTCATTTAAGCAGAAAATATAACTCAGGGCATCAAAATATTAGTCTGAAAAGACTTTGCAGCCTTGCCACACCAAGCAAAATGCATCAACTGTGGTACAACTTCATTTTTTGACAAGATTTCTGGTATTGGAAAATTTGTGTCGAATCGTGCTCTCCTTGATTATGGTATCAGCGTTAAATAGGTTAAGATTCAGGAAAACCCAATAAATGTTACCTACACCTGTTAAAATGGCAGTGCACTCAATACCAAATGCAACAGAATGACACATTTAACCACTTTCTTTCAATCATTTGCTTTTCAGGGATGTGGACAACATTCCCATTTAGGGCAATGCAGTACATAGACCCATATAGGCAAGAAAAAAAAAGTGCAGAGAACATTAAAATAACACATTTCCTAAATTTCACTTCTGTCCTAAAACACAGCCATGCCATCAAACATCTTCTATGTTTTCTAATAACACTAACCCTAACCTTAGCTCAGGGTTTGGGTAGTTAGGGTTAGGGTTCAGATTTTCTTCACTGCAACCTAACACTCATTTAAGCAGAAAATATATCTCAGGGCATCAAAATATTAGTCTGAAAAGACTTTGCAGCCTTGCCACACCAAGCAAAATGCATCAACTGTGATACAATTTCACTTTTTGACAAGATTTCTGGTATTGGAAAATTTGTGTCGAATCGTGCTCTCCTTGATTATGGTATCAGCGTTAAATAGGTTAAGAGTCAGGAAAACCTAATAGATGTTACTTACACCTGTTAAAATGGCAGTGCATTCAATGCCAAATGCAACAGATTGACACATTTAACCACTTTCTGTCAATCCTTTGCTTTTCAGGGACGTGGACAACATTCCCATTTAGGGCAAAGCAGTACATAGACCCATATAGGCAAGAAAAAAAAAGTGCAGAGAACATTAACATAACACGTTTCCTAAATTTCACTTCTGTCCTAAAACACAGCCATGCCATCAAACATCTTCTATATTTTCTAATAACACTAACCCTAACCCTAGCTCAGGGTTTGGGTAGTTAGGGTTAGGGTTCAGATTTTCTTCACTGCAACCTAACGCTCATTTAAGCAGAAAATATAACTCAGGGCATCAAAATATTAGTCTGAAAATACTTTGCAGCCTTGCCACACCAAGCAAAATGCATCAACTGTGGTACAACTTCATTTTTTGACAAGATTTCTGGTATTGGAAAATTTGTGTCGAATCGTGCTCTCCTTGATTATGGTATCAGCGTTAAATAGGTTAAGATTCAGGAAAACCCAATAAATGTTACCTACACCTGTTAAAATGGCAGTGCACTCAATGCCAAATGCAACAGAATGACACATTTAACCACTTTCTTTCAATCATTATTTTTCAGGGATGTGGACAACATTCCCATTTAGGGCAATGCAGTACATAGACCCATATAGGCAAGAACAAAAAAGTGCAGAGAACATTAAAATAACACGTTTCCTACATTTCATTACTGTCCTAAAACACAGCCATGCCATCAAACATCTTCTATGTTTTCTAATAACACTAACCCTAACCCTAGCTCAGGGTTTGGGTAGTTAGGGTTAGAGTTCAGATTTTCTTCACTGAACCTAACACTCATTTAAGCAGAAAATATAACTCAGGGCATCAAAATATTAGTCTGAAAAGACTTTGCAGCCTTGCCACACCAAGCAAAATGCATCAACTGTGGTACAATTTCACTTTTTGACAAGATTTCTGGTATTGGAAAATTTGTGTCGAATCGTGCTCTCCTTGATTATGGTATCAGCGTTAAATAGGTTAAGAGTCAGGAAAACCTAATAAATGTTACTTATACCTGTTAAAATGGCAGTGCATTCAATGCCAAATGCAACAGATTGAAACATTTAACCACTTTCTTTCAATCCCTTGCTTTTCAGGTATGTGGACAACATTCCCATTTAGGGCAAAGCACTACATAGAACCATATAGGCAAGAAAAAAAAGTGCAGAAAACATTAAAATAACACGTTTCCTAAATTTCACTTCTGTTCTAAAACACAGCCATGCCATCAAACATCATCTATGTTTTCTAATAACACTTACCCTAAAACTAGCTCAGGGTTTGAGTCGTTAGGGTTAGGGTTCAGATTTTCTTCACTGCAACCTAACACTCATTTAAGCAGAAAATATAACTCAGGGCATCAAAATATTAGTCTGAAAAGACTTTGCAGCCTTGCCACACCGAGCAATATGCATCAACTGTGGTACAACTTCATTTTTTGACAAGATTTGTGGTATTGGAAATGTGTCGAATCGTGCTCTCCATGAGAATGGTATCAGCGTAAAATAGGTTTAGAGACAGGAAAACCCAATAAATGTTACCTACACCTGTTAAAATGGCAGTGCATTCAATGCCAAATGCAACAGATTGACACATTTAACCACTTTCTTTCAATCCTTTGCTTTTCAGGGATGTGGACAACATTCCCTTTAGGGCAAAGCAGTACATAGACCCATATAGGCAAGAAAAAAAAAGTGCAGAGAACATTAAAATAACACGTTTCCTAAATTTCACTTCTGTCCTAAAACACAGCCATGCCATCAAACATCTTCTGTGTTTTCTAAAAACACTAACCCTAACCCTAGCTTAGGGTTTGGGTAGTTAGGGTTAGGGTTCAGATTTTATTCACTGCAACCTAACACTCATTTAAGCAGAAAATATAACTCAGGGCATCAAAATATTAGTCTGAAAAGACTTTGCAGCCTTGCCACACCGAGCAAAATGCATCAACTGTGTTACAATTTCATTTTTTGACAAGATTTCTGGTATTGGAAAATTTGTGTCGAATCGTGCTATCCATGAGAATGGTATCAGCGTTAAATAGGTTAAGAGTCAGGAAAACCCAAAAAATGTTACCTACACCTGTTAAAATGGCAGTGCATTCAATGCCAAATGCAACAGATTGACACATTTAACCACTTTCTTTCAATCCTTTGCTTTTCACGAATTTGGACAACATTCCCATTTAGGGCAAAGCAATACATAGACCCATATAGGCAAGAAAAAAAAAGTGCAGAGAACATAAAAATAACACGTTTCCTAAATTTCACTTCTGTCCTAAAACACAGCCATGCCATCAAACATCTTCTATGTTTTCTAATAACACTTACCCTAAAACTAGCTCAGGGTTTGGGTAGTTAGGGTTAGGGTTCAGATTTTCTTCACTGCAACCTAACACTCATTTAAGCAGAAAATATAACTCAGGGCATCAAAATATTAGTCTGAAAAGACTTTGCAGCCTTGCCACACCAAGCAAAATGCATCAACTGTGGTACAATTTCACTTTTTGACAAGATTTCTGGTATTGGAAAATTTGTGTCGAATCGTGCTCTCCTTGATTATGGTATCAGCGTTAAATAGGTTAAGAGTCAGGAAAACCTAATAAATGTTACTTATACCTGTTAAAATGGCAGTGCATTCAATGCCAAATGCAACATATTGACACATTTAACCACTTTCTTTCAATCCTTTGCTTTTCAGGGATTTGGACAACATTCCCATTTAGGGCAAGGCAGTACATAGACCCATATAGGCAAGAAAAAAAAAGTGCAGAGAACATTAAAATAACACGTTTCCTAAATTTCACTTCTGTCCTAAAACACAGCCATGCCATCAAACATCTTCTATGTTTTCTAATAACACTAACCCTAACCCTAGCTCAGGGTTTGGGTAGTTAGGGTTAGGGTTCAGATTTTCTTCACTGCAACGTAACACTCATTTAAGCAGAAAATATATCTCAGGGCATCAAAATATTAGTCTGAAAAGACTTTGCAGCCTTGCCACACCAAGCAAAATGCATCAACTGTGGTACAATTTCACTTTTTGACAAGATTTCTGGTATTGGAAAATTTGTGTCGAATCGTGCTCTCCATGAGCATGGAATCAGCGTAAAATAGGTTAAGAGTCAGGAAAACCCAAGAAATGTTACCTACACCTGTTAAAATGGCAGTGCATTCAATGCCAAATGCAACAGATTGACACATTTAACCACTTTCTTTCAATCCTTTGCTTTTCAGGGATTTGGACAACATTCCCATTTAGGGCAAAGCAGTACATAGACCCATATAGGCAAGAAAAAAAAAGTGCAGAGAACATTAAAATAACACGTTTCCTAAATTTCACTTCTGTCCTAAAACACAGCCATGCCATCAAACATCTTCTATGTTTTCTAATAACACTAACCCTAACCCTAGCTCAGGGTTTGGGTAGTTAGGGTTAGGGTTCCGATTTTCTTCACTGCAACCTAACACTCATTTAAGCAGAAAATATAACTCAGGGCATCAAAATTTTAGTCTGAAAAGACTTTGCAGCCTTGCCACAATAAGCAAAATGCATCAACTGTTGTACAATTTCATTTTTTGACAAGATTTCTGGTATTGGAAAATTTGTGTCGAATCGTGCTCTCCATGAGCATGGAATCAGCGTAAAATAGGTTAAGAGTCAGGAAAACCCAAGAAATGTTACCTACACCTGTTAAAATGGCAGTGCATTCAATGCCAAATGCAACAGATTGACACATTTAACCACTTTCTTTCAATCCTTTGCTTTTCAGGGATGTGGACAACATTCCCATTCAGGGCAAAGCAGTACATAGACCCATATAGGCAAGAAAAAAAAAGTGCAGAGAACATAAAAATAACACGTTTCCTAAATTTCACTTCTGTTCTAAAACACAGCCATGCCATCAAACATCTTCTATGTTTTCTAATAACACTAACCCTAACCCTATCTAAGGGTTTGGGTAGTTAGGGTTAGGGTTCAGATTTTCTTCAATGCAACCTAACACTCATTTTAGCAGAAAATATAACTCAGGACATCAAAATATTAGTCTGAAAAGACTTTGCAGCCTTGCCACACCAAGCAAAATGCATCAACTGTGGTACAATTTCATTTTTTGACAGGATTTCTGGTATTGGAAAATTTGTGTCAAATCGTGCTATCCATGAGAATGGTATCAGCGTTAAATAGGTTAAGAGTCAGGAAAACCCAAAAAATGTTACCTACACCTGTTAAAATGGCAGTGCATTCAATGCCAAATGCAACAGATTGACACATTTAACCACTTTCTTTCAATCCTTTGCTTTTCAGGAATTTGGACAACATTCCCATTTAGGGCAAGGCAGTACATAGACCCATATAGGCAAGAAAAAAAAAGTGCAGAGAACATTAAAATAACACGTTTCCTAAATTTCACTTCTGTCCTAAAACACAGCCATGCCATCAAACATCTTCTATGTATTCTAATAACACTTACCCTAATACTAGCTCAGGGTTTGAGTCGTTAGGGTTAGGGTTCAGATTTTCTTCACTGCAACCTAACACTCATTTAAGCAGAAAATATAACTCAGGGCATCAAAATATTAGTCTGAAAAGACTTTGCAGCCTTGCCACACCAAGCAAAATGCATCAACTGTGGTACAATTTCACTTTTTGACAAGATTTCTGGTATTGGAAAATTTGTGTCGAATCGTGCTCTCCTTGATTATGGTATCAGCGTTAAATAGGTTAAGAGTCAGGAAAACCTAATAAATGTTACTTATACCTGTTAAAATGGCAGTGCATTCAAAGCCAAATGCAACATATTGACACATTTAACCACTTTCTTTCAATCCTTTGCTTTTCAGGGATTTGGACAACATTCCCATTTAGGGCAAGGCAGTACATAGACCCATATAGGCAAGAAAAAAAAAGTGCAGAGAACATTAAAATAACACGTTTCCTAAATTTCACTTCTGTCCTAAAACACAGCCATGCCATCAAACATCTTCTATGTTTTCTAATAACACTAACCCTAACCCTAGCTCAGGGTTTGGGTAGTTAGGGTTAGGGTTCAGATTTTCTTCACTGCAACCTAACACTCATTTAAGCAGAAAATATATCTCAGGGCATCAAAATATTAGTCTGAAAAGACTTTGCAGCCTTGCCACACCAAGCAAAATGCATCAACTGTGGTACAATTTCACTTTTTGACAAGATTTCTGGTATTGGAAAATTTGTGTCGAATCGTGCTCTCCTTGATTATGGTATCAGCGTTAAATAGGTTAAGAGTCAGGAAAACCTAATAGATGTTACTTACACCTGTTAAAATGGCAGTGCATTCAATGCCAAATGCAACAGATTGACACATTTAACCACTTTCTGTCAATCCTTTGCTTTTCAGGGACGTGGACAACATTCCCATTTAGGGCAAAGCAGTACATAGACCCATATAGGCAAGAAAAAAAAAGTGCAGAAAACATTAAAATAACACGTTTCCTAAATTTCACTTCTGTCCTAAAACACAGCCATGCCATCAAACATCTTCTATATTTTCTAATAACACTAACCCTAACCCTAGCTCAGGGTTTGGGTAGTTAGGGTTAGGGTTCAGATTTTCTTCACTGCAACCTAACGCTCATTTAAGCAGAAAATATAACTCAGGGCATCAAAATATTAGTCTGAAAAGACTTTGCAGCCTTGCCACACCAAGCAAAATGCATCAACTGTGGTACAATTTCACTTTTTGACAAGATTTCTGGTATTGGAAAATTTGTGTCGAATCGTGCTCTCCTTGATTATGGTATCAGCGTTAAATAGGTTAAGATTCAGGAAAACCCAATAAATGTTACCTACACCTGTTAAAATGGCAGTGCACTCAATGCCAAATGCAACAGAATGACACATTTAACCACTTTCTTTCAATCATTTGCTTTTCAGGGATGTGGACAACATTCCCATTTAGGGCAAAGCAGTACATAGACCCATATAGGCAAGAAAAAAAAAGTGCAGAGAACATTAAAATAACACGTTTCCTAAATTTCACTTCTGTCCTAAAACACAGCCATGCCATCAAACATCTTCTATGTTTTCTAATAACACTAACCCTAACCCTAGCTCAGGGTTTGAGTCGTTAGGGTTAGGGTTCAGATTTTCTTCACTGCAACCTAACACTCATTTAAGCAGAAAATATAACTCAGGGCATCAAAATATTAGTCTGAAAAGACTTTGCAGCCTTGCCACACCAAGCAAAATGCATCAACTGTGTTACAATTTCATTTTTTGACAAGATTTCTGGTATTGGAAAATTTGTGTCGAATCGTGCTATCCATGAGAATGGTATCAGCGTTAAATAGGTTAAGAGACAGGAAAACCCAAAAAATGTTACCTACACCTGTTAAAATGGCAGTGCATTCAATGCCAAATGCAACAGATTGACACATTTAACCACTTTCTTTCAATCCTTTGCTTTTCAGGGATGTGGACAACATTCCCATTTAGGGCAAAGCAGTACATAGACCCATATAGGCAAGAAAAAAAAAGTGCAGAGAACATTAAAATAACACGTTTCCTAAATTTCACTTCTGTCCTAAAACACAGCCATGCCATCAAACATCTTCTATGTTTTCTAATAACACTAACCCTAACCCTAGCTCAGGGTTTGGGTAGTTAGGGTTAGGGTTCAGATTTTCTTCACTGCAACCTAACACTCATTTAAGCAGAAAATATAACTCAGGGCATCAAAATATTAGTCTGAAAAGACTTTGCAGCCTTGCCACACCGAGCAATATGCATCAACTGTGGTACAACTTCATTTTTTGACAAGATTTGTGGTATTGGAAATGTGTCGAATCGTGCTCTCCATGAGAATGGTATCAGCGTAAAATAGGTTTAGAGACAGGAAAACCCAATAAATGTTACCTACACCTGTTAAAATGGCAGTGCATTCAATGCCAAATGCAAAAGATTGACACATTTAACCACTTTCTTTCAATCCTTTGCTTTTCAGGGATGTGGACAACATTCCCATTTAGGGCAAAGCAGTACATAGACCCATATAGGCAAGAAAAAAAAAGTGCAGAGAACATTAAAATAACACGTTTCCTAAATTTCACTTCTGTCCTAAAACACAGCCATGCCATCAAACATCTTCTGTGTTTTCTAAAAACACTAACCCTAACCCTAGCTTAGGGTTTGGGTAGTTAGGGTTAGGGTTCAGATTTTATTCACTGCAACCTAACACTCATTTAAGCAGAAAATATAACTCAGGGCATCAAAATATTAGTCTGAAAAGACTTTGCAGCCTTGCCACACCAAGCAAAATGCATCAACTGTGGTACAACTTCATTTTTTGACAAGATTTCTGGTATTGGAAAATTTGTGTCGAATCGTGCTCTCCTTGATTATGGTATCAGCGTTAAATAGGTTAAGATTCAGGAAAACCCAATAAATGTTACCTACACCTGTTAAAATGGCAGTGCACTCAATACCAAATGCAACAGAATGACACATTTAACCACTTTCTTTCAATCATTTGCTTTTCAGGGATGTGGACAACATTCCCATTTAGGGCAATGCAGTACATAGACCCATATAGGCAAGAAAAAAAAAGTGCAGAGAACATTAAAATAACACATTTCCTAAATTTCACTTCTGTCCTAAAACACAGCCATGCCATCAAACATCTTCTATGTTTTCTAATAACACTAACCCTAACCTTAGCTCAGGGTTTGGGTAGTTAGGGTTAGGGTTCAGATTTTCTTCACTGCAACCTAACACTCATTTAAGCAGAAAATATATCTCAGGGCATCAAAATATTAGTCTGAAAAGACTTTGCAGCCTTGCCACACCAAGCAAAATGCATCAACTGTGATACAATTTCACTTTTTGACAAGATTTCTGGTATTGGAAAATTTGTGTCGAATCGTGCTCTCCTTGATTATGGTATCAGCGTTAAATAGGTTAAGATTCAGGAAAACCCAATAAATGTTACCTACACCTGTTAAAATGGCAGTGCACTCAATGCCAAATGCAACAGAATGACACATTTAACCACTTTCTTTCAATCATTTGCTTTTCAGGGATGTGGACAACATTCCCATTTAGGGCAAAGCAGTACATAGACCCATATAGGCAAGAAAAAAAAAGTGCAGAGAACATTAAAATAACACGTTTCCTAAATTTCACTTCTGTCCTAAAACACAGCCATGCCATCAAACATCTTCTATGTTTTCTAATAACACTAACCCTAACCCTAGCTCAGGGTTTGGGTAGTTAGGGTTAGGGTTCAGATTTTCTTCACTGCAACCTAACACTCATTTAAGCAGAAAATATAACTCAGGGCATCAAAATATTAGTCTGAAAAGACTTTGCAGCCTTGTCACACCGAGCAATATGCATCAACTGTGGTACAACTTCATTTTTTGACAAGATTTGTGGTATTGGAAATTTGTCGAATCGTGCTCTCCATGAGAATGGTATCAGCGTAAAATAGGTTTAGAGACAGGAAAACCCAATAAATGTTACCTACACCTGTTAAAATGGCAGTGCATTCAATGCCAAATGCAAAAGATTGACACATTTAACCACTTTCTTTCAATCCTTTGCTTTTCAGGGATGTGGACAACATTCCCATTTAGGGCAAAGCAGTACATAGACCCATATAGGCAAGAAAAAAAAAGTGCAGAGAACATTAAAATAACACGTTTCCTAAATTTCACTTCTGTCCTAAAACACAGCCATGCCATCAAACATCTTCTGTGTTTTCTAAAAACACTAACCCTAACCCTAGCTTAGGGTTTGGGTAGTTAGGGTTAGGGTTCAGATTTTATTCACTGCAACCTAACACTCATTTAAGCAGAAAATATAACTCAGGGCATCAAAATATTAGTCTGAAAAGACTTTGCAGCCTTGCCACACCAAGCAAAATGCATCAACTGTGGTACAACTTCATTTTTTGACAAGATTTCTGGTATTGGAAAATTTGTGTCGAATCGTGCTCTCCTTGATTATGGTATCAGCGTTAAATAGGTTAAGATTCAGGAAAACCCAATAAATGTTACCTACACCTGTTAAAATGGCAGTGCACTCAATGCCAAATGCAACAGAATGACACATTTAACCACTTTCTTTCAATCATTATTTTTCAGGGATGTGGACAACATTCCCATTTAGGGCAATGCAGTACATAGACCCATATAGGCAAGAACAAAAAAGTGCAGAGAACATTAAAATAACACGTTTCCTACATTTCATTACTGTCCTAAAACACAGCCATGCCATCAAACATCTTCTATGTTTTCTAATAACACTAACCCTAACCCTAGCTCAGGGTTTGGGTAGTTAGGGTTAGAGTTCAGATTTTCTTCACTGAACCTAACACTCATTTAAGCAGAAAATATAACTCAGGGCATCAAAATATTAGTCTGAAAAGACTTTGCAGCCTTGCCACACCAAGCAAAATGCATCAACTGTGGTACAATTTCACTTTTTGACAAGATTTCTGGTATTGGAAAATTTGTGTCGAATCGTGCTCTCCTTGATTATGGTATCAGCGTTAAATAGGTTAAGAGTCAGGAAAACCTAATAAATGTTACTTATACCTGTTAAAATGGCAGTGCATTCAATGCCAAATGCAACAGATTGAAACATTTAACCACTTTCTTTCAATCCCTTGCTTTTCAGGTATGTGGACAACATTCCCATTTAGGGCAAAGCACTACATAGAACCATATAGGCAAGAAAAAAAAGTGCAGAAAACATTAAAATAACACGTTTCCTAAATTTCACTTCTGTTCTAAAACACAGCCATGCCATCAAACATCATCTATGTTTTCTAATAACACTTACCCTAAAACTAGCTCAGGGTTTGAGTCGTTAGGGTTAGGGTTCAGATTTTCTTCACTGCAACCTAACACTCATTTAAGCAGAAAATATAACTCAGGGCATCAAAATATTAGTCTGAAAAGACTTTGCAGCCTTGCCACACCGAGCAATATGCATCAACTGTGGTACAACTTCATTTTTTGACAAGATTTGTGGTATTGGAAATGTGTCGAATCGTGCTCTCCATGAGAATGGTATCAGCGTAAAATAGGTTTAGAGACAGGAAAACCCAATAAATGTTACCTACACCTGTTAAAATGGCAGTGCATTCAATGCCAAATGCAACAGATTGACACATTTAACCACTTTCTTTCAATCCTTTGCTTTTCAGGGATGTGGACAACATTCCCTTTAGGGCAAAGCAGTACATAGACCCATATAGGCAAGAAAAAAAAAGTGCAGAGAACATTAAAATAACACGTTTCCTAAATTTCACTTCTGTCCTAAAACACAGCCATGCCATCAAACATCTTCTGTGTTTTCTAAAAACACTAACCCTAACCCTAGCTTAGGGTTTGGGTAGTTAGGGTTAGGGTTCAGATTTTATTCACTGCAACCTAACACTCATTTAAGCAGAAAATATAACTCAGGGCATCAAAATATTAGTCTGAAAAGACTTTGCAGCCTTGCCACACCGAGCAAAATGCATCAACTGTGTTACAATTTCATTTTTTGACAAGATTTCTGGTATTGGAAAATTTGTGTCGAATCGTGCTATCCATGAGAATGGTATCAGCGTTAAATAGGTTAAGAGTCAGGAAAACCCAAAAAATGTTACCTACACCTGTTAAAATGGCAGTGCATTCAATGCCAAATGCAACAGATTGACACATTTAACCACTTTCTTTCAATCCTTTGCTTTTCACGAATTTGGACAACATTCCCATTTAGGGCAAAGCAATACATAGACCCATATAGGCAAGAAAAAAAAAGTGCAGAGAACATAAAAATAACACGTTTCCTAAATTTCACTTCTGTCCTAAAACACAGCCATGCCATCAAACATCTTCTATGTTTTCTAATAACACTTACCCTAAAACTAGCTCAGGGTTTGGGTAGTTAGGGTTAGGGTTCAGATTTTCTTCACTGCAACCTAACACTCATTTAAGCAGAAAATATAACTCAGGGCATCAAAATATTAGTCTGAAAAGACTTTGCAGCCTTGCCACACCAAGCAAAATGCATCAACTGTGGTACAATTTCACTTTTTGACAAGATTTCTGGTATTGGAAAATTTGTGTCGAATCGTGCTCTCCTTGATTATGGTATCAGCGTTAAATAGGTTAAGAGTCAGGAAAACCTAATAAATGTTACTTATACCTGTTAAAATGGCAGTGCATTCAATGCCAAATGCAACATATTGACACATTTAACCACTTTCTTTCAATCCTTTGCTTTTCAGGGATTTGGACAACATTCCCATTTAGGGCAAGGCAGTACATAGACCCATATAGGCAAGAAAAAAAAAGTGCAGAGAACATTAAAATAACACGTTTCCTAAATTTCACTTCTGTCCTAAAACACAGCCATGCCATCAAACATCTTCTATGTTTTCTAATAACACTAACCCTAACCCTAGCTCAGGGTTTGGGTAGTTAGGGTTAGGGTTCAGATTTTCTTCACTGCAACGTAACACTCATTTAAGCAGAAAATATATCTCAGGGCATCAAAATATTAGTCTGAAAAGACTTTGCAGCCTTGCCACACCAAGCAAAATGCATCAACTGTGGTACAATTTCACTTTTTGACAAGATTTCTGGTATTGGAAAATTTGTGTCGAATCGTGCTCTCCATGAGCATGGAATCAGCGTAAAATAGGTTAAGAGTCAGGAAAACCCAAGAAATGTTACCTACACCTGTTAAAATGGCAGTGCATTCAATGCCAAATGCACCAGATTGACACATTTAACCACTTTCTTTCAATCCTTTGCTTTTCAGGGATTTGGACAACATTCCCATTTAGGGCAAAGCAGTACATAGACCCATATAGGCAAGAAAAAAAAAGTGCAGAGAACATTAAAATAACACGTTTCCTAAATTTCACTTCTGTCCTAAAACACAGCCATGCCATCAAACATCTTCTATGTTTTCTAATAACACTAACCCTAACCCTAGCTCAGGGTTTGGGTAGTTAGGGTTAGGGTTCCGATTTTCTTCACTGCAACCTAACACTCATTTAAGCAGAAAATATAACTCAGGGCATCAAAATTTTAGTCTGAAAAGACTTTGCAGCCTTGCCACAATAAGCAAAATGCATCAACTGTTGTACAATTTCATTTTTTGACAAGATTTCTGGTATTGGAAAATTTGTGTCGAATCGTGCTCTCCATGAGCATGGAATCAGCGTAAAATAGGTTAAGAGTCAGGAAAACCCAAGAAATGTTACCTACACCTGTTAAAATGGCAGTGCATTCAATGCCAAATGCAACAGATTGACACATTTAACCACTTTCTTTCAATCCTTTGCTTTTCAGGGATGTGGACAACATTCCCATTCAGGGCAAAGCAGTACATAGACCCATATAGGCAAGAAAAAAAAAGTGCAGAGAACATAAAAATAACACGTTTCCTAAATTTCACTTCTGTTCTAAAACACAGCCATGCCATCAAACATCTTCTATGTTTTCTAATAACACTAACCCTAACCCTATCTAAGGGTTTGGGTAGTTAGGGTTAGGGTTCAGATTTTCTTCAATGCAACCTAACACTCATTTTAGCAGAAAATATAACTCAGGACATCAAAATATTAGTCTGAAAAGACTTTGCAGCCTTGCCACACCAAGCAAAATGCATCAACTGTGGTACAATTTCATTTTTTGACAGGATTTCTGGTATTGGAAAATTTGTGTCAAATCGTGCTATCCATGAGAATGGTATCAGCGTTAAATAGGTTAAGAGTCAGGAAAACCCAAAAAATGTTACCTACACCTGTTAAAATGGCAGTGCATTCAATGCCAAATGCAACAGATTGACACATTTAACCACTTTCTTTCAATCCTTTGCTTTTCAGGAATTTGGACAACATTCCCATTTAGGGCAAGGCAGTACATAGACCCATATAGGCAAGAAAAAAAAAGTGCAGAGAACATTAAAATAACACGTTTCCTAAATTTCACTTCTGTCCTAAAACACAGCCATGCCATCAAACATCTTCTATGTATTCTAATAACACTTACCCTAATACTAGCTCAGGGTTTGAGTCGTTAGGGTTAGGGTTCAGATTTTCTTCACTGCAACCTAACACTCATTTAAGCAGAAAATATAACTCAGGGCATCAAAATATTAGTCTGAAAAGACTTTGCAGCCTTGCCACACCGTGCAAAATGCATCAACTGTGGTACAATTTCACTTTTTGACAAGATTTCTGGTATTGGAAAATTTGTGTCGAATCGTGCTCTCCTTGATTATGGTATCAGCGTTAAATAGGTTAAGAGTCAGGAAAACCTAATAAATCTTACTTACACCTGTTAAAATGGCAGTGCATTCAATGCCAAATGCAACAGATTGACACATTTAACCACTTTCTTTCAATCATTTGCTTTTCAGGGATGTGGACAACATTCCCATTTAGGGCAAAGCAGTACATAGACCCATATAGGCAAGAAAAAAAAGTGCAGAGAACATTAACATAACACGTTTCCTAAATTTCACTTCTGTCCTAAAACACAGCCATGCCATCAAACATCTTCTATGTTTTCTAATAACACTAACCCTAACCCTAGCTCAGGGTTTGGGTAGTTAGGGTTAGGGTTCCGATTTTCTTCACTGCAACCTAACACTCATTTAAGCAGAAAATATAACTCAGGGCATCAAAATATTAGTCTGAAAAGACTTTGCAGCCTTGCCACACCGAGCAATATGCATCAACTGTGGTACAACTTCATTTTTTGACAAGATTTCTGGTATTGGAAATTTGTGTCGAATCGTGCTCTCCATGAGAATGGCATCAGCGTAAAATAGGTTTAGAGACAGGAAAACCCAATAAATGTTACCTACACCTGTTAAAATGGCAGTGCATTCAATGCCAAATGCAACAGATTGACACATTTAACCACTTTCTTTCAATCCTTTGCTTTTCAGGGATGTGGACAACATTCCCATTTAGGGCAAAGCAGTACATAGACCCATATAGGCAAGAAAAAAAAGTGCAGAGAACATTAAAATAACACGTTTCCTAAATTTCACTTCTGTCCTAAAACACAGCCATGCCATCAAACATCTTCTATGTTTTCTAATAACACTTACCCTAAAACTAGCTCAGGGTTTGGGTAGTTAGGGTTAGGGTTCAGATTTTCTTCACTGCAACCTAACACTCATTTAAGCAGAAAATATAACTCAGGGCATCAAAATATTAGTCTGAAAAGACTTTGCAGCCTTGCCACACCAAGCAAAATGCATCAACTGTGGTACAAATTCACTTTTTGACAAGATTTCTGGTATTGGAAAATTTGTGTCGATTCGTGCTCTCCTTGATTATGGTATCAGCGTTAAATAGGTTAAGAGTCAGGAAAACCTAATAAATCTTACTTACACCTGTTAAAATGGCTGTGCATTCAATGCCAAATGCAACAGATTGACACATTTAACCACTTTCTTTCAATCCTTTGCTTTTCAGGGATGTGGACAACATTCCCATTTAGGGCAAAGCAGTACATAGACCCATATAGGCAAGAAAAAAAAAGTGCAGAGAACATTAAAATAACACGTTTCCTAAATTTCACTTCTGTCCTAAAACACAGCCATGCCATCAAACATCTTCTATGTTTTCTAATAACACTAACCCTAACCCTAGCTCAGGGTTTGGGTAGTTAGGGTTAGGGTTCCGATTTTCTTCACTGCAACCTAACACTCATTTAAGCAGAAAATATAACTCAGGGCATCAAAATATTAGTCTGAAAAGACTTTGCAGCCTTGCCACACCGAGCAATATGCATCAACTGTGGTACAACTTCATTTTTTGACAAGATTTCTGGTATTGGAAATTTGTGTCGAATCGTGCTCTCCATGAGAATGGCATCAGCGTAAAATAGGTTTAGAGACAGGAAAACCCAATAAATGTTACCTACACCTGTTAAAATGGCAGTGCATTCAATGCCAAATGCAACAGATTGACACATTTAACCACTTTCTTTCAATCCTTTGCTTTTCAGGGATGTGGACAACATTCCCATTTAGGGCAAAGCAGTACATAGACCCATATAGGCAAGAAAAAAAAGTGCAGAGAACATTAAAATAACACGTTTCCTAAATTTCACTTCTGTCCTAAAACACAGCCATGCCATCAAACATCTTCTATGTTTTCTAATAACACTTACCCTAAAACTAGCTCAGGGTTTGGGTAGTTAGGGTTAGGGTTCAGATTTTCTTCACTGCAACCTAACACTCATTTAAGCAGAAAATATAACTCAGGGCATCAAAATATTAGTCTGAAAAGACTTTGCAGCCTTGCCACACCAAGCAAAATGCATCAACTGTGGTACAAATTCACTTTTTGACAAGATTTCTGGTATTGGAAAATTTGTGTCGATTCGTGCTCTCCTTGATTATGGTATCAGCGTTAAATAGGTTAAGAGTCAGGAAAACCTAATAAATCTTACTTACACCTGTTAAAATGGCTGTGCATTCAATGCCAAATGCAACAGATTGACACATTTAACCACTTTCTTTCAATCCTTTGCTTTTCAGGGATGTGGACAACATTCCCATTTAGGGCAAAGCAGTACATAGACCCATATCGGCAAGAAAAAAAAAGTGCAGAGAACATTAAAATAACACGTTTCCTTAATTTCACTTCTGTCCTAAAACACAGCCATGCCATCAAACATCTTCAATGTTTTCTAAAAACACTAACCCTAACCCTAGCTTAGGTTTTGGGTAGTTAGGGTTAAGGTTCAGATTTTCTTCACTGCAACCTAACACTCATTTTAGCAGAAAATATAACTCAGGACATCAAAATATTAGTCTGAAAAGACGTTGCAGCCTTGCCACACCAAGCAAAATGCATCAACTGTGGTACAATTTCATTTTTTGACAAGATTTCTGGTATTGGAAAATTTGTGTCGAATCGTGCTATCCATGAGAATGGTATCAGCGTTAAATAGGTTAAGAGTCAGGAAAACCCAATAAATGTTACCTACACCTGTTAAAATGGCAGTGCATTCAATGCCAAATGCAACAGATTGACACATTTAACCACTTTCTTTCAATCCTTTGCTTTTCAGGGATGTGGACAACATTCCCATTTAGGGCAAAGCAGTACATAGACCCATATAGGCAAGAAAAAAAAAGTGCAGAGAACATTAAAATAACACGTTTCCTAAATTTCACTTCTGTCCTAAAACACAGCCATGCCATCAAACATCTTCTATGTTTTCTAATAACACTTACCCTAAAACTAGCTCAGGGTTTGAGTCGTTAGGGTTAGGGTTCAGATTTTCTTCACTGCAACCTAACACTCATTTAAGCAGAAAATATAACTCAGGGCATCAAAATATTAGTCTGAAAAGACTTTGCAGCCTTGCCACACCAAGCAAAATGCATCAACTGTGGTACAATTTCACTTTTTGACAAGATTTCTGGTATTGGAAAATTTGTGTCGAATCGTGCTCTCCTTGATTATGGTATCAGCGTTAAATAGGTTAAGAGTCAGGAAAACCTAATAGATGTTACTTACACCTGTTAAAATGGCAGTGCATTCAATGCCAAATGCAACAGATTGACACATTTAACCACTTTCTGTCAATCCTTTGCTTTTCAGGGACGTGGACAACATTCCCATTTAGGGCAAAGCAGTACATAGACCCATATAGGCAAGAAAAAAAAAGTGCAGAGAACATTAACATAACACGTTTCCTAAATTTCACTTCTGTCCTAAAACACAGCCATGCCATCAAACATCTTCTATATTTTCTAATAACACTAACCCTAACCCTAGCTCAGGGTTTGGGTAGTTAGGGTTAGGGTTCAGATTTTCTTCACTGCAACCTAACGCTCATTTAAGCAGAAAATATAACTCAGGGCATCAAAATATTAGTCTGAAAATACTTTGCAGCCTTGCCACACCAAGCAAAATGCATCAACTGTGGTACAACTTCATTTTTTGACAAGATTTCTGGTATTGGAAAATTTGTGTCGAATCGTGCTCTCCTTGATTATGGTATCAGCGTTAAATAGGTTAAGATTCAGGAAAACCCAATAAATGTTACCTACACCTGTTAAAATGGCAGTGCACTCAATGCCAAATGCAACAGAATGACACATTTAACCACTTTCTTTCAATCATTATTTTTCAGGGATGTGGACAACATTCCCATTTAGGGCAATGCAGTACATAGACCCATATAGGCAAGAACAAAAAAGTGCAGAGAACATTAAAATAACACGTTTCCTACATTTCATTACTGTCCTAAAACACAGCCATGCCATCAAACATCTTCTATGTTTTCTAATAACACTAACCCTAACCCTAGCTCAGGGTTTGGGTAGTTAGGGTTAGAGTTCAGATTTTCTTCACTGAACCTAACACTCATTTAAGCAGAAAATATAACTCAGGGCATCAAAATATTAGTCTGAAAAGACTTTGCAGCCTTGCCACACCAAGCAAAATGCATCAACTGTGGTACAATTTCACTTTTTGACAAGATTTCTGGTATTGGAAAATTTGTGTCGAATCGTGCTCTCCTTGATTATGGTATCAGCGTTAAATAGGTTAAGAGTCAGGAAAACCTAATAAATGTTACTTATACCTGTTAAAATGGCAGTGCATTCAATGCCAAATGCAACAGATTGAAACATTTAACCACTTTCTTTCAATCCCTTGCTTTTCAGGTATGTGGACAACATTCCCATTTAGGGCAAAGCACTACATAGAACCATATAGGCAAGAAAAAAAAGTGCAGAAAACATTAAAATAACACGTTTCCTAAATTTCACTTCTGTTCTAAAACACAGCCATGCCATCAAACATCATCTATGTTTTCTAATAACACTTACCCTAAAACTAGCTCAGGGTTTGAGTCGTTAGGGTTAGGGTTCAGATTTTCTTCACTGCAACCTAACACTCATTTAAGCAGAAAATATAACTCAGGGCATCAAAATATTAGTCTGAAAAGACTTTGCAGCCTTGCCACACCGAGCAAAATGCATCAACTGTGTTACAATTTCATTTTTTGACAAGATTTCTGGTATTGGAAAATTTGTGTCGAATCGTGCTATCCATGAGAATGGTATCAGCGTTAAATAGGTTAAGAGTCAGGAAAACCCAAAAAATGTTACCTACACCTGTTAAAATGGCAGTGCATTCAATGCCAAATGCAACAGATTGACACATTTAACCACTTTCTTTCAATCCTTTGCTTTTCAGGGATGTGGACAACATTCCCATTTAGGGCAAAGCAGTACATAGACCCATATAGGCAAGAAAAAAAAAGTGCAGAGAACATTAAAATAACACGTTTCCTAAATTTCACTTCTGTCCTAAAACACAGCCATGCCATCAAACATCTTCTATGTTTTCTAATAACACTAACCCTAACCCTAGCTCAGGGTTTGGGTAGTTAGGGTTAGGGTTCAGATTTTCTTCACTGCAACCTAACACTCATTTAAGCAGAAAATATAACTCAGGGCATCAAAATATTAGTCTGAAAAGACTTTGCAGCCTTGCCACACCGAGCAATATGCATCAACTGTGGTACAACTTCATTTTTTGACAAGATTTGTGGTATTGGAAATGTGTCAAATCGTGCTCTCCATGAGAATGGTATCAGCGTAAAATAGGTTTAGAGACAGGAAAACCCAATAAATGTTACCTACACCTGTTAAAATGGCAGTGCATTCAATGCCAAATGCAACAGATTGACACATTTAACCACTTTCTTTCAATCCTTTGCTTTTCAGGGATGTGGACAACATTCCCTTTAGGGCAAAGCAGTACATAGACCCATATAGGCAAGAAAAAAAAAGTGCAGAGAACATTAAAATAACACGTTTCCTAAATTTCACTTCTGTCCTAAAACACAGCCATGCCATCAAACATCTTCTGTGTTTTCTAAAAACACTAACCCTAACCCTAGCTTAGGGTTTGGGTAGTTAGGGTTAGGGTTCAGATTTTATTCACTGCAACCTAACACTCATTTAAGCAGAAAATATAACTCAGGGCATCAAAATATTAGTCTGAAAAGACTTTGCAGCCTTGCCACACCGAGCAAAATGCATCAACTGTGTTACAATTTCATTTTTTGACAAGATTTCTGGTATTGGAAAATTTGTGTCGAATCGTGCTATCCATGAGAATGGTATCAGCGTTAAATAGGTTAAGAGTCAGGAAAACCCAAAAAATGTTACCTACACCTGTTAAAATGGCAGTGCATTCAATGCCAAATGCAACAGATTGACACATTTAACCACTTTCTTTCAATCCTTTGCTTTTCACGAATTTGGACAACATTCCCATTTAGGGCAAAGCAATACATAGACCCATATAGGCAAGAAAAAAAAAGTGCAGAGAACATAAAAATAACACGTTTCCTAAATTTCACTTCTGTCCTAAAACACAGCCATGCCATCAAACATCTTCTATGTTTTCTAATAACACTTACCCTAAAACTAGCTCAGGGTTTGGGTAGTTAGGGTTAGGGTTCAGATTTTCTTCACTGCAACCTAACACTCATTTAAGCAGAAAATATAACTCAGGGCATCAAAATATTAGTCTGAAAAGACTTTGCAGCCTTGCCACACCAAGCAAAATGCATCAACTGTGGTACAATTTCACTTTTTGACAAGATTTCTGGTATTGGAAAATTTGTGTCGAATCGTGCTCTCCTTGATTATGGTATCAGCGTTAAATAGGTTAAGAGTCAGGAAAACCTAATAAATGTTACTTATACCTGTTAAAATGGCAGTGCATTCAATGCCAAATGCAACATATTGACACATTTAACCACTTTCTTTCAATCCTTTGCTTTTCAGGGATTTGGACAACATTCCCATTTAGGGCAAGGCAGTACATAGACCCATATAGGCAAGAAAAAAAAAGTGCAGAGAACATTAAAATAACACGTTTCCTAAATTTCACTTCTGTCCTAAAACACAGCCATGCCATCAAACATCTTCTATGTTTTCTAATAACACTAACCCTAACCCTAGCTCAGGGTTTGGGTAGTTAGGGTTAGGGTTCAGATTTTCTTCACTGCAACGTAACACTCATTTAAGCAGAAAATATATCTCAGGGCATCAAAATATTAGTCTGAAAAGACTTTGCAGCCTTGCCACACCAAGCAAAATGCATCAACTGTGGTACAATTTCACTTTTTGACAAGATTTCTGGTATTGGAAAATTTGTGTCGAATCGTGCTCTCCATGAGCATGGAATCAGCGTAAAATAGGTTAAGAGTCAGGAAAACCCAAGAAATGTTACCTACACCTGTTAAAATGGCAGTGCATTCAATGCCAAATGCAACAGATTGACACATTTAACCACTTTCTTTCAATCCTTTGCTTTTCAGGGATTTGGACAACATTCCCATTTAGGGCAAAGCAGTACATAGACCCATATAGGCAAGAAAAAAAAAGTGCAGAGAACATTAAAATAACACGTTTCCTAAATTTCACTTCTGTCCTAAAACACAGCCATGCCATCAAACATCTTCTATGTTTTCTAATAACACTAACCCTAACCCTAGCTCAGGGTTTGGGTAGTTAGGGTTAGGGTTCCGATTTTCTTCACTGCAACCTAACACTCATTTAAGCAGAAAATATAACTCAGGGCATCAAAATTTTAGTCTGAAAAGACTTTGCAGCCTTGCCACAATAAGCAAAATGCATCAACTGTTGTACAATTTCATTTTTTGACAAGATTTCTGGTATTGGAAAATTTGTGTCGAATCGTGCTCTCCATGAGCATGGAATCAGCGTAAAATAGGTTAAGAGTCAGGAAAACCCAAGAAATGTTACCTACACCTGTTAAAATGGCAGTGCATTCAATGCCAAATGCAACAGATTGACACATTTAACCACTTTCTTTCAATCCTTTGCTTTTCAGGGATGTGGACAACATTCCCATTCAGGGCAAAGCAGTACATAGACCCATATAGGCAAGAAAAAAAAAGTGCAGAGAACATAAAAATAACACGTTTCCTAAATTTCACTTCTGTTCTAAAACACAGCCATGCCATCAAACATCTTCTATGTTTTCTAATAACACTAACCCTAACCCTATCTAAGGGTTTGGGTAGTTAGGGTTAGGGTTCAGATTTTCTTCAATGCAACCTAACACTCATTTTAGCAGAAAATATAACTCAGGACATCAAAATATTAGTCTGAAAAGACTTTGCAGCCTTGCCACACCAAGCAAAATGCATCAACTGTGGTACAATTTCATTTTTTGACAGGATTTCTGGTATTGGAAAATTTGTGTCAAATCGTGCTATCCATGAGAATGGTATCAGCGTTAAATAGGTTAAGAGTCAGGAAAACCCAAAAAATGTTACCTACACCTGTTAAAATGGCAGTGCATTCAATGCCAAATGCAACAGATTGACACATTTAACCACTTTCTTTCAATCCTTTGCTTTTCAGGAATTTGGACAACATTCCCATTTAGGGCAAGGCAGTACATAGACCCATATAGGCAAGAAAAAAAAAGTGCAGAGAACATTAAAATAACACGTTTCCTAAATTTCACTTCTGTCCTAAAACACAGCCATGCCATCAAACATCTTCTATGTATTCTAATAACACTTACCCTAATACTAGCTCAGGGTTTGAGTCGTTAGGGTTAGGGTTCAGATTTTCTTCACTGCAACCTAACACTCATTTAAGCAGAAAATATAACTCAGGGCATCAAAATATTAGTCTGAAAAGACTTTGCAGCCTTGCCACACCGTGCAAAATGCATCAACTGTGGTACAATTTCACTTTTTGACAAGATTTCTGGTATTGGAAAATTTGTGTCGAATCGTGCTCTCCTTGATTATGGTATCAGCGTTAAATAGGTTAAGAGTCAGGAAAACCTAATAAATCTTACTTACACCTGTTAAAATGGCAGTGCATTCAATGCCAAATGCAACAGATTGACACATTTAACCACTTTCTTTCAATCATTTGCTTTTCAGGGATGTGGACAACATTCCCATTTAGGGCAAAGCAGTACATAGACCCATATAGGCAAGAAAAAAAAGTGCAGAGAACATTAACATAACACGTTTCCTAAATTTCACTTCTGTCCTAAAACACAGCCATGCCATCAAACATCTTCTATGTTTTCTAATAACACTAACCCTAACCCTAGCTCAGGGTTTGGGTAGTTAGGGTTAGGGTTCCGATTTTCTTCACTGCAACCTAACACTCATTTAAGCAGAAAATATAACTCAGGGCATCAAAATATTAGTCTGAAAAGACTTTGCAGCCTTGCCACACCGAGCAATATGCATCAACTGTGGTACAACTTCATTTTTTGACAAGATTTCTGGTATTGGAAATTTGTGTCGAATCGTGCTCTCCATGAGAATGGCATCAGCGTAAAATAGGTTTAGAGACAGGAAAACCCAATAAATGTTACCTACACCTGTTAAAATGGCAGTGCATTCAATGCCAAATGCAACAGATTGACACATTTAACCACTTTCTTTCAATCCTTTGCTTTTCAGGGATGTGGACAACATTCCCATTTAGGGCAAAGCAGTACATAGACCCATATAGGCAAGAAAAAAAAGTGCAGAGAACATTAAAATAACACGTTTCCTAAATTTCACTTCTGTCCTAAAACACAGCCATGCCATCAAACATCTTCTATGTTTTCTAATAACACTTACCCTAAAACTAGCTCAGGGTTTGGGTAGTTAGGGTTAGGGTTCAGATTTTCTTCACTGCAACCTAACACTCATTTAAGCAGAAAATATAACTCAGGGCATCAAAATATTAGTCTGAAAAGACTTTGCAGCCTTGCCACACCAAGCAAAATGCATCAACTGTGGTACAAATTCACTTTTTGACAAGATTTCTGGTATTGGAAAATTTGTGTCGATTCGTGCTCTCCTTGATTATGGTATCAGCGTTAAATAGGTTAAGAGTCAGGAAAACCTAATAAATCTTACTTACACCTGTTAAAATGGCAGTGCATTCAATGCCAAATGCAACAGATTGACACATTTAACCACTTTCTTTCAATCCTTTGCTTTTCAGGGATGTGGACAACATTCCCATTTAGGGCAAAGCAGTACATAGACCCATATAGGCAAGAAAAAAAAAGTGCAGAGAACATTAAAATAACACGTTTCCTAAATTTCACTTCTGTCCTAAAACACAGCCATGCCATCAAACATCTTCTATGTTTTCTAATAACACTAACCCTAACCCTAGCTCAGGGTTTGGGTAGTTAGGGTTAGGGTTCCGATTTTCTTCACTGCAACCTAACACTCATTTAAGCAGAAAATATAACTCAGGGCATCAAAATATTAGTCTGAAAAGACTTTGTAGCCTTGCCACACCGAGCAATATGCATCAACTGTGGTACAACTTCATTTTTTGACAAGATTTCTGGTATTGGAAATTTGTGTCGAATCGTGCTCTCCATGAGAATGGCATCAGCGTAAAATAGGTTTAGAGACAGGAAAACCCAATAAATGTTACCTACACCTGTTAAAATGGCAGTGCATTCAATGCCAAATGCAACAGATTGACACATTTAACCACTTTCTTTCAATCCTTTGCTTTTCAGGGATGTGGACAACATTCCCATTTAGGGCAAAGCAGTACATAGACCCATATAGGCAAGAAAAAAAAGTGCAGAGAACATTAAAATAACACGTTTCCTAAATTTCACTTCTGTCCTAAAACACAGCCATGCCATCAAACATCTTCTATGTTTTCTAATAACACTTACCCTAAAACTAGCTCAGGGTTTGGGTAGTTAGGGTTAGGGTTCAGATTTTCTTCACTGCAACCTAACACTCATTTAAGCAGAAAATATAACTCAGGGCATCAAAATATTAGTCTGAAAAGACTTTGCAGCCTTGCCACACCAAGCAAAATGCATCAACTGTGGTACAAATTCACTTTTTGACAAGATTTCTGGTATTGGAAAATTTGTGTCGATTCGTGCTCTCCTTGATTATGGTATCAGCGTTAAATAGGTTAAGAGTCAGGAAAACCTAATAAATCTTACTTACACCTGTTAAAATGGCTGTGCATTCAATGCCAAATGCAACAGATTGACACATTTAACCACTTTCTTTCAATCCTTTGCTTTTCAGGGATGTGGACAACATTCCCATTTAGGGCAAAGCAGTACATAGACCCATATCGGCAAGAAAAAAAAAGTGCAGAGAACATTAAAATAACACGTTTCCTTAATTTCACTTCTGTCCTAAAACACAGCCATGCCATCAAACATCTTCAATGTTTTCTAAAAACACTAACCCTAACCCTAGCTTAGGTTTTGGGTAGTTAGGGTTAGGGTTCAGATTTTCTTCACTGCAACCTAACACTCATTTTAGCAGAAAATATAACTCAGGACATCAAAATATTAGTCTGAAAAGACGTTGCAGCCTTGCCACACCAAGCAAAATGCATCAACTGTGGTACAATTTCATTTTTTGACAAGATTTCTGGTATTGGAAAATTTGTGTCGAATCGTGCTATCCATGAGAATGGTATCAGCGTTAAATAGGTTAAGAGTCAGGAAAACCCAATAAATGTTACCTACACCTGTTAAAATGGCAGTGCATTCAATGCCAAATGCAACAGATTGACACATTTAACCACTTTCTTTCAATCCTTTGCTTTTCAGGGATGTGGACAACATTCCCATTTAGGGCAAAGCAGTACATAGACCCATATAGGCAAGAAAAAAAAAGTGCAGAGAACATTAAAATAACACGTTTCCTAAATTTCACTTCTGTCCTAAAACACAGCCATGCCATCAAACATCTTCTATGTTTTCTAATAACACTTACCCTAAAACTAGCTCAGGGTTTGAGTCGTTAGGGTTAGGGTTCCGATTTTCTTCACTGCAACCTAACACTCATTTAAGCAGAAAATATAACTCAGGGCATCAAAATATTAGTCTGAAAAGACTTTGCAGCCTTGCCACACCAAGCAAAATGCATCAACTGTGGTACAATTTCACTTTTTGACAAGATTTCTGGTATTGGAAAATTTGTGTCGAATCGTGCTCTCCTTGATTATGGTATCAGCGTTAAATAGGTTAAGAGTCAGGAAAACCTAATAGATGTTACTTACACCTGTTAAAATGGCAGTGCATTCAATGCCAAATGCAACAGATTGACACATTTAACCACTTTCTGTCAATCCTTTGCTTTTCAGGGACGTGGACAACATTCCCATTTAGGGCAAAGCAGTACATAGACCCATATAGGCAAGAAAAAAAAAGTGCAGAGAACATTAACATAACACGTTTCCTAAATTTCACTTCTGTCCTAAAACACAGCCATGCCATCAAACATCTTCTATATTTTCTAATAACACTAACCCTAACCCTAGCTCAGGGTTTGGGTAGTTAGGGTTAGGGTTCAGATTTTCTTCACTGCAACCTAACGCTCATTTAAGCAGAAAATATAACTCAGGGCATCAAAATATTAGTCTGAAAATACTTTGCAGCCTTGCCACACCAAGCAAAATGCATCAACTGTGGTACAACTTCATTTTTTGACAAGATTTCTGGTATTGGAAAATTTGTGTCGAATCGTGCTCTCCTTGATTATGGTATCAGCGTTAAATAGGTTAAGATTCAGGAAAACCCAATAAATGTTACCTACACCTGTTAAAATGGCAGTGCACTCAATGCCAAATGCAACAGAATGACACATTTAACCACTTTCTTTCAATCATTATTTTTCAGGGATGTGGACAACATTCCCATTTAGGGCAATGCAGTACATAGACCCATATAGGCAAGAACAAAAAAGTGCAGAGAACATTAAAATAACACGTTTCCTACATTTCATTACTGTCCTAAAACACAGCCATGCCATCAAACATCTTCTATGTTTTCTAATAACACTAACCCTAACCCTAGCTCAGGGTTTGGGTAGTTAGGGTTAGAGTTCAGATTTTCTTCACTGAACCTAACACTCATTTAAGCAGAAAATATAACTCAGGGCATCAAAATATTAGTCTGAAAAGACTTTGCAGCCTTGCCACACCAAGCAAAATGCATCAACTGTGGTACAATTTCACTTTTTGACAAGATTTCTGGTATTGGAAAATTTGTGTCGAATCGTGCTCTCCTTGATTATGGTATCAGCGTTAAATAGGTTAAGAGTCAGGAAAACCTAATAAATGTTACTTATACCTGTTAAAATGGCAGTGCATTCAATGCCAAATGCAACAGATTGAAACATTTAACCACTTTCTTTCAATCCCTTGCTTTTCAGGTATGTGGACAACATTCCCATTTAGGGCAAAGCACTACATAGAACCATATAGGCAAGAAAAAAAAGTGCAGAAAACATTAAAATAACACGTTTCCTAAATTTCACTTCTGTTCTAAAACACAGCCATGCCATCAAACATCATCTATGTTTTCTAATAACACTTACCCTAAAACTAGCTCAGGGTTTGAGTCGTTAGGGTTAGGGTTCAGATTTTCTTCACTGCAACCTAACACTCATTTAAGCAGAAAATATAACTCAGGGCATCAAAATATTAGTCTGAAAAGACTTTGCAGCCTTGCCACACCGAGCAAAATGCATCAACTGTGTTACAATTTCATTTTTTGACAAGATTTCTGGTATTGGAAAATTTGTGTCGAATCGTGCTATCCATGAGAATGGTATCAGCGTTAAATAGGTTAAGAGTCAGGAAAACCCAAAAAATGTTACCTACACCTGTTAAAATGGCAGTGCATTCAATGCCAAATGCAACAGATTGACACATTTAACCACTTTCTTTCAATCCTTTGCTTTTCAGGGATGTGGACAACATTCCCATTTAGGGCAAAGCAGTACATAGACCCATATAGGCAAGAAAAAAAAAGTGCAGAGAACATTAAAATAACACGTTTCCTAAATTTCACTTCTGTCCTAAAACACAGCCATGCCATCAAACATCTTCTATGTTTTCTAATAACACTAACCCTAACCCTAGCTCAGGGTTTGGGTAGTTAGGGTTAGGGTTCAGATTTTCTTCACTGCAACCTAACACTCATTTAAGCAGAAAATATAACTCAGGGCATCAAAATATTAGTCTGAAAAGACTTTGCAGCCTTGCCACACCGAGCAATATGCATCAACTGTGGTACAACTTCATTTTTTGACAAGATTTGTGGTATTGGAAATGTGTCGAATCGTGCTCTCCATGAGAATGGTATCAGCGTAAAATAGGTTTAGAGACAGGAAAACCCAATAAATGTTACCTACACCTGTTAAAATGGCAGTGCATTCAATGCCAAATGCAACAGATTGACACATTTAACCACTTTCTTTCAATCCTTTGCTTTTCAGGGATGTGGACAACATTCCCTTTAGGGCAAAGCAGTACATAGACCCATATAGGCAAGAAAAAAAAAGTGCAGAGAACATTAAAATAACACGTTTCCTAAATTTCACTTCTGTCCTAAAACACAGCCATGCCATCAAACATCTTCTGTGTTTTCTAAAAACACTAACCCTAACCCTAGCTTAGGGTTTGGGTAGTTAGGGTTAGGGTTCAGATTTTATTCACTGCAACCTAACACTCATTTAAGCAGAAAATATAACTCAGGGCATCAAAATATTAGTCTGAAAAGACTTTGCAGCCTTGCCACACCGAGCAAAATGCATCAACTGTGTTACAATTTCATTTTTTGACAAGATTTCTGGTATTGGAAAATTTGTGTCGAATCGTGCTATCCATGAGAATGGTATCAGCGTTAAATAGGTTAAGAGTCAGGAAAACCCAAAAAATGTTACCTACACCTGTTAAAATGGCAGTGCATTCAATGCCAAATGCAACAGATTGACACATTTAACCACTTTCTTTCAATCCTTTGCTTTTCACGAATTTGGACAACATTCCCATTTAGGGCAAAGCAATACATAGACCCATATAGGCAAGAAAAAAAAAGTGCAGAGAACATAAAAATAACACGTTTCCTAAATTTCACTTCTGTCCTAAAACACAGCCATGCCATCAAACATCTTCTATGTTTTCTAATAACACTTACCCTAAAACTAGCTCAGGGTTTGGGTAGTTAGGGTTAGGGTTCAGATTTTCTTCACTGCAACCTAACACTCATTTAAGCAGAAAATATAACTCAGGGCATCAAAATATTAGTCTGAAAAGACTTTGCAGCCTTGCCACACCAAGCAAAATGCATCAACTGTGGTACAATTTCACTTTTTGACAAGATTTCTGGTATTGGAAAATTTGTGTCGAATCGTGCTCTCCTTGATTATGGTATCAGCGTTAAATAGGTTAAGAGTCAGGAAAACCTAATAAATGTTACTTATACCTGTTAAAATGGCAGTGCATTCAATGCCAAATGCAACATATTGACACATTTAACCACTTTCTTTCAATCCTTTGCTTTTCAGGGATTTGGACAACATTCCCATTTAGGGCAAGGCAGTACATAGACCCATATAGGCAAGAAAAAAAAAGTGCAGAGAACATTAAAATAACACGTTTCCTAAATTTCACTTCTGTCCTAAAACACAGCCATGCCATCAAACATCTTCTATGTTTTCTAATAACACTAACCCTAACCCTAGCTCAGGGTTTGGGTAGTTAGGGTTAGGGTTCAGATTTTCTTCACTGCAACGTAACACTCATTTAAGCAGAAAATATATCTCAGGGCATCAAAATATTAGTCTGAAAAGACTTTGCAGCCTTGCCACACCAAGCAAAATGCATCAACTGTGGTACAATTTCACTTTTTGACAAGATTTCTGGTATTGGAAAATTTGTGTCGAATCGTGCTCTCCATGAGCATGGAATCAGCGTAAAATAGGTTAAGAGTCAGGAAAACCCAAGAAATGTTACCTACACCTGTTAAAATGGCAGTGCATTCAATGCCAAATGCAACAGATTGACACATTTAACCACTTTCTTTCAATCCTTTGCTTTTCAGGGATGTGGACAACATTCCCATTCAGGGCAAAGCAGTACATAGACCCATATAGGCAAGAAAAAAAAAGTGCAGAGAACATAAAAATAACACGTTTCCTAAATTTCACTTCTGTTCTAAAACACAGCCATGCCATCAAACATCTTCTATGTTTTCTAATAACACTAACCCTAACCCTATCTAAGGGTTTGGGTAGTTAGGGTTAGGGTTCAGATTTTCTTCAATGCAACCTAACACTCATTTTAGCAGAAAATATAACTCAGGACATCAAAATATTAGTCTGAAAAGACTTTGCAGCCTTGCCACACCAAGCAAAATGCATCAACTGTGGTACAATTTCATTTTTTGACAGGATTTCTGGTATTGGAAAATTTGTGTCAAATCGTGCTATCCATGAGAATGGTATCAGCGTTAAATAGGTTAAGAGTCAGGAAAACCCAAAAAATGTTACCTACACCTGTTAAAATGGCAGTGCATTCAATGCCAAATGCAACAGATTGACACATTTAACCACTTTCTTTCAATCCTTTGCTTTTCAGGAATTTGGACAACATTCCCATTTAGGGCAAGGCAGTACATAGACCCATATAGGCAAGAAAAAAAAAGTGCAGAGAACATTAAAATAACACGTTTCCTAAATTTCACTTCTGTCCTAAAACACAGCCATGCCATCAAACATCTTCTATGTATTCTAATAACACTTACCCTAATACTAGCTCAGGGTTTGAGTCGTTAGGGTTAGGGTTCAGATTTTCTTCACTGCAACCTAACACTCATTTAAGCAGAAAATATAACTCAGGGCATCAAAATATTAGTCTGAAAAGACTTTGCAGCCTTGCCACACCGTGCAAAATGCATCAACTGTGGTACAATTTCACTTTTTGACAAGATTTCTGGTATTGGAAAATTTGTGTCGAATCGTGCTCTCCTTGATTATGGTATCAGCGTTAAATAGGTTAAGAGTCAGGAAAACCTAATAAATCTTACTTACACCTGTTAAAATGGCAGTGCATTCAATGCCAAATGCAACAGATTGACACATTTAACCACTTTCTTTCAATCATTTGCTTTTCAGGGATGTGGACAACATTCCCATTTAGGGCAAAGCAGTACATAGACCCATATAGGCAAGAAAAAAAAGTGCAGAGAACATTAACATAACACGTTTCCTAAATTTCACTTCTGTCCTAAAACACAGCCATGCCATCAAACATCTTCTATGTTTTCTAATAACACTAACCCTAACCCTAGCTCAGGGTTTGGGTAGTTAGGGTTAGGGTTCCGATTTTCTTCACTGCAACCTAACACTCATTTAAGCAGAAAATATAACTCAGGGCATCAAAATATTAGTCTGAAAAGACTTTGCAGCCTTGCCACACCGAGCAATATGCATCAACTGTGGTACAACTTCATTTTTTGACAAGATTTCTGGTATTGGAAATTTGTGTCGAATCGTGCTCTCCATGAGAATGGCATCAGCGTAAAATAGGTTTAGAGACAGGAAAACCCAATAAATGTTACCTACACCTGTTAAAATGGCAGTGCATTCAATGCCAAATGCAACAGATTGACACATTTAACCACTTTCTTTCAATCCTTTGCTTTTCAGGGATGTGGACAACATTCCCATTTAGGGCAAAGCAGTACATAGACCCATATAGGCAAGAAAAAAAAGTGCAGAGAACATTAAAATAACACGTTTCCTAAATTTCACTTCTGTCCTAAAACACAGCCATGCCATCAAACATCTTCTATGTTTTCTAATAACACTTACCCTAAAACTAGCTCAGGGTTTGGGTAGTTAGGGTTAGGGTTCAGATTTTCTTCACTGCAACCTAACACTCATTTAAGCAGAAAATATAACTCAGGGCATCAAAATATTAGTCTGAAAAGACTTTGCAGCCTTGCCACACCAAGCAAAATGCATCAACTGTGGTACAAATTCACTTTTTGACAAGATTTCTGGTATTGGAAAATTTGTGTCGATTCGTGCTCTCCTTGATTATGGTATCAGCGTTAAATAGGTTAAGAGTCAGGAAAACCTAATAAATCTTACTTACACCTGTTAAAATGGCTGTGCATTCAATGCCAAATGCAACAGATTGACACATTTAACCACTTTCTTTCAATCCTTTGCTTTTCAGGGATGTGGACAACATTCCCATTTAGGGCAAAGCAGTACATAGACCCATATCGGCAAGAAAAAAAAAGTGCAGAGAACATTAAAATAACACGTTTCCTTAATTTCACTTCTGTCCTAAAACACAGCCATGCCATCAAACATCTTCAATGTTTTCTAAAAACACTAACCCTAACCCTAGCTTAGGTTTTGGGTAGTTAGGGTTAGGGTTCAGATTTTCTTCACTGCAACCTAACACTCATTTTAGCAGAAAATATAACTCAGGACATCAAAATATTAGTCTGAAAAGACGTTGCAGCCTTGCCACACCAAGCAAAATGCATCAACTGTGGTACAATTTCATTTTTTGACAAGATTTCTGGTATTGGAAAATTTGTGTCGAATCGTGCTATCCATGAGAATGGTATCAGCGTTAAATAGGTTAAGAGTCAGGAAAACCCAATAAATGTTACCTACACCTGTTAAAATGGCAGTGCATTCAATGCCAAATGCAACAGATTGACACATTTAACCACTTTCTTTCAATCCTTTGCTTTTCAGGGATGTGGACAACATTCCCATTTAGGGCAAAGCAGTACATAGACCCATATAGGCAAGAAAAAAAAAGTGCAGAGAACATTAAAATAACACGTTTCCTAAATTTCACTTCTGTCCTAAAACACAGCCATGCCATCAAACATCTTCTATGTTTTCTAATAACACTTACCCTAAAACTAGCTCAGGGTTTGAGTCGTTAGGGTTAGGGTTCAGATTTTCTTCACTGCAACCTAACACTCATTTAAGCAGAAAATATAACTCAGGGCATCAAAATATTAGTCTGAAAAGACTTTGCAGCCTTGCCACACCAAGCAAAATGCATCAACTGTGGTACAATTTCACTTTTTGACAAGATTTCTGGTATTGGAAAATTTGTGTCGAATCGTGCTCTCCTTGATTATGGTATCAGCGTTAAATAGGTTAAGAGTCAGGAAAACCTAATAAATGTTACTTACACCTGTTAAAATGGCAGTGCATTCAATGCCAAATGCAACAGATTGACACATTTAACCACTTTCTTTCAATCCTTTGCTTTTCAGGGATGTGGACAACATTCCCATTTAGGGCAAAGCAGTACATAGACCCATATAGGCAAGAAAAAAAAAGTGCAGAGAACATTAACATAACACGTTTCCTAAATTTCACTTCTGCCCTAAAACACAGCCATGCCATCAAACATCTTCTATGTTTTCTAATAACACTAACCCTAACCCTAGCTAAGGGTTTGGGTAGTTAGGTTTAGGGTTCAGATTTTCTTCAATGCAACCTAACACTTATTTAAGCAGAAAATATAACTCAGGGCATCAAAATATTAGTCTGAAAAGACTTTGCAGCCTTGCCACACCAAGCAAAATGCATCAACTGTGGAACAATTTCATTTTTTGACAAGATTTCTGGTATTGGAAATTCGTGTCGAATCATGTTCTCCATGAGCATGGTATCAGCGTTAAATAGGTTAAGAGTCAGGAAAACCCAATAAATGTTACCTACACCTGTTAAAATGGCAGTGCATTCAATGCCAAATTCAACAGATTGACACATTTAACCACTTTCTTTCAATCCTTTGCTTTTCAGGGATTTGGACAACATTCCCATTTAGGGCAAAGCAGTACATAGACCCATATAGGCAAGAAAAAAAAAGTACAGAGAACATTAAAATAACACTTTTCTTACATTTCATTACTGTCCTAAAACACAGCCATGCCATCAAACATCTTCTATGTTTTCTAATAACACTAACCCTAACCCTAGCTCAGGTTTTGGGTAGTTAGGGTTAGAGTTCAGATTTTCTTCACTGCAACCTAACACTCATTTAAGCAGAAAATATAACTCAGGGCATAAAAATATTAGTCTGAAAAGACTTTGCAGCCTTGCCACACCAAGCAAAATGCATCAACTGTGGTACAACTTCATTTTTTGACAAGATTTCTGGTATTGGAAATTTGTGCCGAATCATGTTCTCCTTGAGCATGGTATCAGCGTAAAATAGGTTAAGAGTCAGGAAAACTACTTGCTCAGGGGCCCAACGGAGTAGGATTCCTCTGCCAGCCGCGGGATTTAAACCGACAACCTTCCAGTCTCAGACGCAGATCCTTAGCCACAGAGCCATCGCTCCGCCCCTATTCATTTCAGGGCAATTTGGACAACTTTACCCTTCAGGAAAAATGCACTGTATATGGCCATATAAGTCATGAAAAAATGTTTAGATAACATTGATATATCACCATTCCTAAATATCATTTTTGTCCTAAATCACAGCAATACCATGAAAGATTGTCTGTTTTGTGCAAGTCCATACCCTAGCCAAGCGGAACATGTACTTCACTCAATCAAAATAAGTCTGAACCGAGCATGCATCCAAGCCAAACAGAGAATTCTCCATTTGATTTCCCTAACGGTAGTATTTTACACATATTCCTATCAATCCTTTCCTACATTTTTCAGACAGGTCTCTGCCAGAAAATGAAGGGGGAAAAATTGACACCACAAGACACATACCCTTCCTCTAAATTGGAGCTACCTCTATGACTGAACCACCACCAGTCTTGCTGAAACTGTACATGTTTTTTTTGTTTCTAAAAGGATATTTTTAACAGAAATAACAACCTTGTAATTAGTTTATCAAAGAACATCAAAATAAAGCTTGTGGTTACAGAAATGTTTTTATTTCTTTATATAAGTTAATGGAAAACAGAAATGTTTGATTTGGAAAAAAAAGAAATAGCCATAGCGAAGAGGTTTTTGCTTATAGGCATCACATTAGTCTGATCAGCCCATCAGGCATGGTTTACAAGTTTTGCTGATCACTAATTCCAAGAGACTGTATACCTTACTTTTACATCACTCTTAATGTAAATTACATATTTAAAAGTTATGACTTGATCCTAAGGTCTAGTAAATCAAAGTATTTTATCTTTGTTACTACTCAATTGTGCTCAATTGTCAAATAAGAGCTGTATTGAAAGCACATGATAATATGCCATTTTAACTTAATACAGTATTTAACAAGATAAAATGTGTTACTTTTGAGCAGAGCACAGCAAGGTTTAAGGCAAGGTAAGTGCCTTCTATCTCTTCAAGTTTTACAGCCAGGGGAAATGCTTTCCTTGTTTGCTTTTGTAACACCTTGAAATACTGTCATCAGATTGTGACACTAACAAAAAAAGGAAAAAAGCAATAAAAACACTGTGACGAGGTCATAAGAAAAGTGGCTAAGTAGGGAAGCACCTTTGCTGTAGCAAAAATGGCTTTGTTCAGCAAAATGTGTATTAAAATGCATGATTTGATCAGCAAAAATTATAAATACAACATTTGTATAGCAATGGATCAGTGTAAATACAGAGGTTTATTTCCAGCAGTTATGAAATAAGATCATACCCGGATCATTTTTTAACAGCACAGAGATCTGTTCAGTAGAACACAGTTGCAGTTTGAAGAATGAAAATAAAATGACAGTCATCTTAGTTGAAACTGAAGCCTCTTTTCCAGATATGTTCAATTATATCACTAGAATGATACAGTACCTAGAGAATTTTGAGTTAATTGGCTAATCAGTTTATAGCAAATTTATGAAAGAGTGGACTGGACTGTGGTTCTGGATACTGTACATATCAACAAAAGAACAAAATTAAACAATACATGAACAGGACAAAAGGGAACAATATTTTGTTTAATAATTGTTTACCTGTTGTTGATTTTTAACTGAGCCCTCTGCATTTCTCATGCCAGGACTGCAATGAATAAAGCAACATGCAATTATGCTGTGGAACAGAGCTTTTCTTTTAGCCTCCTTTCAGATCATCCCTTTTTGTTAAATTGAGTGTTATATGGCCCTCCATGACAATGTAGAACAAAGATTCTATTTTATACACAGTATCTCCTATTTATAGTTTAGACCAGCATCATGTTACTATATTATAAGCATTTTAAGAACTCTGGGTTTTAGGAAAACAAATAACCACTGGAGAGATCACAGAAGTCCTCAAAAGATCGCCTTTATTTACATATAAGCAAGAGTGGAGAGTAACCTTAGAAAACTATTCCCTAAACAGCAATTCCAAATGCATAGCAGGTTGTTCCCCTTCAGAGTGAGTTTTACAATATCCCTTTATTCTGTCAAAAAAATACAACTGCATCAGAGCTTTGCTGGGATAAACCTAATACCCCTTAGCATACCAGAAATGTAACCACAAGGTTATTGCAAAGCAACCTTTTGAATAAAACACATTTTATTTTTATAAAAATAACTTAGAGTGGAAAAATATTCTGCTACATCCTTTGTTAGCACAGATGATTTAACTATTGAACGTTTATTGAAAACAAAACAATTTACCACTTCAGTTCCCTGAAGGTGAGTGTAACTTAATGTAACTAAAATAAACTGTTCTTGTCAAATCATTGTCATTTGATTTTGATTTTTGTGTTTTCCGTTCTTGTTTTGATTCCAATAGTTTTTGTAGACCTTAGTCATTTAGCATTGTAATAAGTAAATGTCATCACGACCTTGTTATACAGTCAATACACATTCATTTATACTAATGAAATAAATCAGCTCATAGGACTGCAGACTCCTTTGCCTTTAGTGTTACCTACACAAAGGCTTTTTCATTCCATGCACAGCAGAACTACCGTTATTTATCATTTTTCCCCAACCTAACCAGTTTGAGGGTTTTTTGCAAACACTGAATAACTGATATTAATTTGGGCCATAGATGAAGTGTGTTACAGGCAGGGTTAGGGACCAGAAAGTCAAGACTTCTAGCGAAAATTTATAAAGGGGATTTTTTCCCCCCATAAGAACAATGTAAATATGGAGGGTTTGGGACCATAAGAGCATAAACGTGACACAAATGACAGTTGTTAGATTGAATGTGTATTCCACTTATAGCTAAACAAATATAGTATAGAGGAACCCAACATAAGTATACAGTAGGTTACATTCCTAATAATGCAGCTCATAGAGAAATCTATGGGGAAAAGGGGGAATTGATATCCATAATGAATAATGTAGCTTGCTAGCACAGAGATAGTAAAGCACTCAGAAAATGTATGGATGGAAGGAATAATGTAATTAACCTGAGATATATACCCAACATACAATTTAGAGGCACGTACTGTATAAACAGTATATGTAATGTACCCATAAAACTAAAAAATAGTGTCAACTTCTTTCTAACCGTGGTCTCATCAAAATCAACAAAGTCAGCTAAATGTTAATAAACATGAGTACTATATTTTAACTTTTGACTTTCATTCCATGTTATTTATTCTGGCTTCTGAAAGGTTTTCATTATCAATTTTTTTTATGTACAGATGTAACAGCTTTGTTATGACTGCAGAGGGGCTTCATGTTAGACTCTATGAGAAAGTGCTGTATCTTGCCCATATATAACTAGTGTTTGCAGGAAGACACACTGATCATTTAATGATTCCATAATGAAAAGTGAATATAAATATCCTGTGCCCCTTCTCAGCCTCCTCCTATTACAGTGTTCCCAAGTACCCCCTGAAAGTTCCACAGTGATGTGAACCTCTACCTTCAGCTGGAAGACTGTGTGCACATACATAATAATGTGTGAGATTAGGATAATACAAGCAGAAATGAGGAAATGCATTTTTTAGTCTGAAAATAAATAGAGAACACCAGAGAATCCTTTTATGAAGCTAGTACTGCATATACAATATCACCGATAGTGATTTGCACTATATCCCTTGTTCAAGCAATCATAAATTAATGTATAGTGCAAAGTTAAAATTCTATTCAGTGCTGTCTTGTCATTAATAGGTTAATTTTATCTCTCTAAATTATTTATTTAAAAATATAAAATTTTGCCAGGCAAAAGAAAAAGAATGTAGATTTAGAAACAGCCTTAACAATTACGAGAAAAATGCTAACAAATCCCATGAAAACAACAGTTAAACAGATCTCAGCAGGGAGCCTGTGGTTAGTTCACATTATTTGAACAGCTGAGATCAAGTGGCAAAGTGCAAAGTTTTTTTTATTGCTTGTGTGAACTAAATGATGGAAAGTTTTCCATACCATGAGAAAGTCAGGCACCAGTGAATGACACTGTGGCCTATGACTGAAGTCATGCTTTCAAATTTGACCATACCTCAGAACAAAAGTATTCACGTTTCAGAACAGTGCTGAAACTACTGTGTTTTCTGAATCATGTATTTCTCTTTTTACTTTAATAGGAGACAACTGAACACCATTTTGTGAAATTAAACTAAGAAATAAAGGTTACAAGTGAGTTCAAGCCAGTTAATTTTAATAATGCCAGACAAGCAAGATAATTTTAGTGGCATTAAATATAAAAAAATATAATTAATCCACATAATCCACACATGAAGAAGGCTCCACGGCTGAAACATTGTGTTTTCTTTCTTCCTTTTCTTCAGCATGGAATAAACCTAATTCTTGTTCCTTTGCAGCCTACGCATGCTGACACAGCTACCCACCTGAACTACATAAATATAATTAAATGCTGGAGGAGGTTATTGAATAAAAAATACTTACATTCTTTTTTACATTTTACATTTCCTTAATTTACGTTCTTGGTGGACTTGTTTTCTAATTTATAACAATTAAAATTAGGCCAAACTTGTATTTAATTGCAGCATTAAATATAACAAGCTGAAAATGTTACAGAAAGAATAATTTTGTTTTATGTTTTGATTTATATTTATTTTGATTCTAATATGAAAAAGTTCATTTAAAGATGAACCTCAAGATGTATTCTTACGGAAAAGAATATTAGCGCCACAGAGAAAAAAATCTTGTTTATACAAGATAAATTCCAGTAGAAAATGTACTGCATTTCAATAGAAGAAACTTAGAGAATAGAGTACACCAAAATATATTACAATCAAAAAGAAAGTGAAATATGTCAGCAAAAAGTTCTATTCTAAGTTTTTACATGAAATGAAAATGTTGCCTTTTTCACTTGTACTCATGCACCATGAAAAATGCAAAAGTACAAGTTTTATATTATATAATAATTGGGGACATGAATAATACATTTTACATTGGAAATATTAATCAATTTGGTTGGTTGATTGCATAGTATTTTTATTAGGATAACAGATTACTCAGCTCAAATCTTGAAATGAAAATTGTCAGATGTTCAATTACAGTAATCTTACAACCATTATTCTTGGGACTGGTGAACCTGTTGTCACCTGGTTGTTAACAACAAGTTGCCTGTCTGCAAAATAAGTTGTCGAGAGACTGATATGCTGATAAGATATCTACTTCAATAATCAGCAAACAAATCCAAATGAACCAGGAAACCACCATACCAACTCAGGACCATAAAATCCATTTGATCCATCTGCAAAATCATTTTAAGACTACAGGGAGTACAGTACAAGCTTCTCTATTCCAGGAAGAAATAACCAGGACATTTAACTGATCTCACTGTCAGCATGATCTTCAGGAACAGTGTACCCTCCTGAGAGACAGAGGTCTCATCTTATCTTGGCCAGAGAACATCTGAGATGATAGAGGGAGTGGTGAAGTGCTTTTTTCACAAATGAATTGTTTTGCACTTTACATGCCTGACAGAAGACAAAGTGTGTAGAGATGAGCACTGTTGAGCTGTTCAAACTAAGAAAAAGCAGTGGAAGTGCCATAGTGTGGAGAAGACCTTTTTTCTAGGCTGTTAGCAGAACATTGATTTGGCATCAGCTCGACCAAATCACAAAAGCATCAAAAGGAGACAAAATTGACAAGCCAGTTTGCTGTAGGTAAACAGGGAGTGTGAGAACAACTCTCAGTAGTCACACAGATTGATCAGGACTGTGCATTAACAGTGCCAAGATTGTGTTAATGTTCAGGTAGGTCATACTCTATTCAGTGGTTCTCAAACTGTGGTACGCGTACCGGCAGTGGTACGTGGAGTGCCACCAGGTGGTACAGTATGCCAAATGACCCTAGAACTGTGTGGTGTGCGCTGAAAAATCGGGACGGGTTTTCATATTTTGTATTTTAATACGTGTCGAAGACGCAGCCTACGTACTACAATATAGTGCGCGCTAATACTTCAGTGGACACAAGAGATACTCTGTAATTCTATACCACTCTATAGGAATGCGTGCTACAGATGCAAGTGACCAATTGTATTTAAAAAAAGCTACTGTATCTCCAGCAAATAAGGAGAAAGGAGAATGTGCGTGATTTTGGAACAATGCCAACGTTGTAAACACAGGAATGCATAGAAATACGTGCTACAAATGCAGGTAATCTTGTGAGCACACAAAAGCATGATAACAGAAAAATATTTAAGAACTGTTCTAATTTAAGAAAAATACACCGAGCGTCTCGCTCCCATGCGCATGAAATAAAAACGGAAACGCTGAAAAATGCAAGCTTGCGGATTGCTAAAGCAGGTAAGCTACACTATTTTTGAAGAACCTTATTTACCGTTGGCAAAAGAGCTGACACGTATTTTGTATAGAGAAAAAGCTGCTAAACAGCTCGACCTGCTGCCCCGTGAAAGACACAGTCATTCATAGAATTATTGAAATGAAGGATTATATCAAAAGTACATTGATAGAGTGCGTTAAGATGAGCAGATGTTTTTCACTGCAATTAGATGAGTCTGTAGTCAATTTGGCCAATTTGCTCGTTTACATTAGATACAAGTTTGAGGGTATGTCCCATAAAGACTTTCTGTTCTGTAAACCGCTACCAACAGGAACTACAGGAGAGCACATATTTCTGCTTCTGAATGAATTTATCGAAGAGAATGGCCTCGACTGGATAAAATGCGTCTGAGTTTGTACAGATGGTGCTAGAGCAATGACAAGCCGACATAACGGTGTAGTTGCACAAATTAGAGAGGTTGCTCCAGAAATTAATGTACGCATTACAACAGCCACCACGAGACCTTTGCCGTCAAGACAATGCCTGATGATTTAATATCTGTTAGACTCTGTTGTGAATTGAATCAAGGCTCGAAAAATGAATTCACCTCTGCTTTGCTCAACTAAACAGGCTCACCCCTCACTGAAATGGTGCTTTTTATTAGTTGTTGTTAATATTTTTTTTCTGTAAAACACTTTGAGAAGCCACCTTTAAAGGCGCTATATCAGATAAAGTTTATTATTATAATATTTATTATATGTATGTGGGAGTGTGTGTGCACGCGCACTCATGTTGGTCATTGAGAATTTCTGGGGTTCCTATGAGATGATGACTTGTAGGTGGTACTTGGATACTTTGGTTGGATTAGGGGTGGTACTTGGTCCAAAAAGTTTGAGAACCACTGCTCTATATTATATTTAAAAGGTTTTAACTTTGATAGTGTATCACGTTTCATACTGAAATCTTGTCGTGATTGTTAGATCTAAATTTAATTGAAATTTTCCATTTTACATATAAATCTGTTTGAAAATATATTGATTAAACCTGCATCTTGCAATACTTTCATGCATTAATAAAATTAATATACAGTATAATATACTAATAAGCACGTAATGTACAATAAAATTGTTTAACATGCAGCAAAATTAGTTTATTCAATTTCCCACTTGTTGTCACGATATTAGTTCCCCCTCCTTAAGGGTACTCCAGCCCTTTTACTAAAGACTTTATTCTATGCACCTGCTCCCTATTCCCAGCCCACCTTAAAAGCCAGGCGCTGACGCTCTTCCGGGATCTGCATCTGATTTCCATATCGTGCGAGTCCGGGACCTGGAAGCGCCTGGTCCCGTTAAGGTTTTAATCTCGGTTCCCGTTCCTGTTCCCCGTCCGCTGGTTCCGACCCGGCCTTCGTGTTTTTTTTAATTCTTGCTCTGATGGATCTCCTGGTTTTGGACTTACCCTTGTGTTTTGGATTTTCCCTAAGGACTACTCTCGGATTGTTCGCCTCGGCCACACCTCCCCGTGCACCAGCGCACCTTGGACACGCCCCCCTGTCTTCAGCCCCGTTTTCCTGCATGACGTTTCCCCCACTCTGTCGGACTGCGTCGTCCGCATAGGGTCCGGAAAGAACTGTTCGTTACACTTGTTGGTTTCTACAACAATCCTCAAAGTAATTGTCAAATAGGCACAAGAATTTAAAACAATGCACCTGGAGAAGAAAAAGATCTTAGCCAAGTCCCCTAAGCATTTCAATTTAGCAGGTTAAACCACACAGTGCTAGGAGATAAATGTAAATGACATGCCTGAAGTGGCACAGACAAAATCCTGCTCTGTTTTTAAATTAAAATAATGAAAAGAAAACCTTCTTAAGCAGCTCTGTTTAAGCTTTCATTCAAGGGTCCAGTCACAGGAGAAGCAAAAAGTTATTCTCTGGACAAAAAAAACATTATTCTCAAAGATGAAGGTCTAAGACCCTTTCACTTCCAATTACACCAGTAGTTTTGTCTCTGCAAGCAATGTCAAGGAAAAAAGCAGAGTCATTATGCAATCTTTAAGGGTTGAATTCCAAAGAAAAAAAACCAACTCAGACATCCCAGTTTGGTGCAGTTTATACAGTATAATCTTTGTTTACTGCAGTTAGTTTGGATCTTAATCAAAAAGGACAGCTAGAGTATATCACAGCTTCTTTTTACATACAGCACATAGTTTAATAAAACAAGTACTAAAGATGAAGCTAGGCATAATACTAAACATAAAAATAGGTTTTAATACTTGGGCTTTCTATTCATTAGGTGTAATTCTCTTCATTAAGTTCTGAACTCATCCAGATGGTTGTGTCACTGTGAAACTATGTAAACCACAACAATACCAATGCCTTTTCATTTTTGTTTTCCATTTTCCTTAACCTTACCACAAAACAATGTTAGTTGATAACAGCATGTTAATCAATATTCAATAATCAGCAACATTGTGTCAGAACAAATTCATATTCAGAGATTCACTTGTCAGTGCCCGTTTTCAGAATAGTGAAAATCATAGAATTCCATATTAAAGAAAAAATATGTACTACTTGATATGTCAATACGTAACGGGATTAAAATGTCAAGATTTACATTTGTGAATTTTCTGTGCAATTTTTTCAACTCTAAAAAGAGGCCAAACATCTTAATGGACAAAGATTTTAAGCTTGTCTATTTTTAGAATGAGCTTTCTCATTTAAAAAAGATTTGACCCTTTAAGCTAATGTTTAATGTACCCAATCCGTGATTTAATCCATAGGGATAATGTCTTTAATTTTGTAAGTTTCCCTTCACTGTGCTGGCCTTATTTTTCATGTTACTGTATATTGTTGTATACATACGATTCAAACACTCATTTTAAGTGGAGAATGATTTTGGTTATGAAAACTAATAATCATAATCACTCGACAAAGGAATGTTCCTCCATCCATCCATTTTCCAACCACTTTATCTAATACTAAGTTGTAGGGTTTCCAGATCTGTCTAACCTATCAAGAAACAGCAGCAAGGCAGGATCTCAGACCATCACAGGGATCACAAACATACACACTCACACCGGGGTCAGTTTTCCCAGTAGCCAACGAGCCTACCAGTATGTCTTTGGACTGTGGCAGGAAACTAGAACAGCCAGAGGAAACCCACATGAACACAGGGACATAGGGAGGAACATACAAACTCCACACAGATAGCACCCCAGGAATTGCACCCAAGGTCCCAGCTCTGTGAGACAGCAATGCTAACTACTGTGTCACTCTGCCACCCAGAAACAGTACTTTTTCAGGAAAACAAAATCACCAGCCACAATACTGATTAAGTTTTGACAGACCCCTGGATTTCGTCGATAGAAAATAGTTTGTCAGAGGTTCATTAAAAAGCAACCAAGACTAAGTTGCAAATTTCCCCTTTATTAAGATACCTTTGCAACAGTGAGAATTATTGCAACACTTAGTTTTATGACATACTGTACTTCTTGAGTCTTGACATGATGCATCTTTTGCTTGGTCTTAAAACCTCCAGCTAGAAGACTCTTTCCACAGCATCCCTTAACTCCTACAGACAAAGAATGACCTCTGTCCTACTCTCTTCACTAAAGAAATCAGCACGAGAGTGAAGGAACTGCATTAGGTGATGTACAGAAGAGTGTGCCAGGATGGGACTTCCATCTTTTCTCTTAGAATTAGTGTACTGTACTAATCGTTATTTGCGTCTCAAACAATCACGTAATGGCTGATTGTTGTTTTTTTTTTTGCAGTGTTTGATTTTTTAAAACTATTCTATTAATATTTTTTCTTCACACAAAATGTCTTTTTTGCTAAAATATCCCCCCTCAGGCTTTTTGAAACACTACATTGAAGCAGTGGAACAGTTAAATTAAAGACTAACCACAGAGCAATTCATATCAAAGTGAATACACATTTGTGGGATTTTCCTCTGCAATTAGAGGAGATATCCCATGATGGGTTTTGCATTACCATGTTCCGAGCAGACAGAGAAATTGTTTCAGTCTGGATAAAAAGGCTACATGACACATGCAAGTATTTTGACAAGGCTAGAATATGGATTAAACCAAAGGAAAGTTGCTGTATATGAGCTTAATGATCCCAGGTGGGATTTATAATTGGAAGGAATTTAGAATTTAATATACCTGAAACATTTCAGACGGGACTAGGAAGCAATGTGTTTTGCTTTCCTTACAAAATATTTATATAGTACATTGGTTGAAAGTTTTTTGTTTTAAATACCATGCCTTTCATGCTTTGTTCAGACTATTTTCATTTAATGCTTCATTATACAATTCCATGCTCTCATCTTACTGCATTTTCTTACATATTTTGTTCACCCTGGTATTTCACAAAAAGCAATTTCATTATGATGTAGTTTACTATGGCTACAGCTTAGAAAAGAACTTTTACAAAAAGAAGGAAAACACATTTCCAGTGTTATAAATTGACTATGCAAAACAGAATCAACTTTTCTAGTGAAAGGCTGTTTGTGGAAAAAGCTGTTTAAATTTGATGGGAGGAAAAAAAATGTTGAGCCTTGATATACGAATGTCCACAGTTTGTTAACTGCCTTCCAAATAGGATCTCACAAGGGGACCTCTGTCCCCTGTAATTAGGAGAACTGAGTGGTATTTTAATTAGATCATTGGTGATGGCTTAAAAGTGCACATTTTCACAGGGGTGTTATGACTGATGTTAGGATATAAAGGGCCTCACAGGGATAGTTGGGGGTTGGGTTTGGTAGCAGCATGATATGGCTGCTTAGAGTATTTTGTTGGTAGTCTATGAAAACCGCAAAAAAGTCCAATACATTGTGAGTTTTTATGGTCTTGGATCCCTGGACTCTTTGCGTGCCATTACAGTAAACCATTTTAAAATGTAGTTCAGGTGGGTAGCTGCATCAGCATGCATAGGCTGCAAAGGAACAACTAATAGGTTTATTCCATGCTGAAAAGAGAAGAACGAAAACACAACGTTTCGGCCGTGGAGCTTTCTTCAGCTGTGAGCTCAAAATTAATTTGTACCTCAAACTGGTAATAAAATGAAAAACATGTATAACAGAACATTGGTTCAAGAACCCAAAAATGTTTCCTATAACACCCAAACATAACATTAATACAGCACAGAACAGTCCCTGATTATGAAAAAAATAATATTCCTGATTAATTTGTGTAACAAGTCATTGGCTCTGGCATAAACAATAGATAGCAAAAAATAATACCCCAGCTCATTTACAGTACAGTAGTTACCACATAAGCAAATGCATAAACAGTGTATACATTTACGTAACATTTTATTATAAAAAATGTAATGAAAATCAAGAGTAAATTTCTCATCTGAGAAGATGAGCGAAAATCTTGGCAATGTTTTAAGAGAGCCTCCCCCAGCTAACTTGTAAGAGTTAAAATCATGTTAAAAAAACAGGATATATATACAAAACTATTATATACACAGTACAGCAATTGCTCATATAGCATGGTATTACTGTACTTTGTTCTTATGTCTCTCACCCTGTAGATGCTTGGGGGCTATGAGCAGTGGGGAGGTATTCAGCAAAGTTAACAAAAAGAAATTTTCCTTAAAATTCAAAATAGAGTAATTAAACTTTTAAAAGACAGTATTATCTGTAAATGAAAGCCCTTCTCCCTCCCATAAATGATCAATTAAGCAAAATGATACCAAAGAAAATGTAATCGGTGTCAAAAATCTTTACAATTTCTTTTTTGAAAACACACATACAGTAGATAGTGATAGGCTTATTTAGATTCAATTCAATGTTTTTTGTCCCATTTGGAGAAATTCATTTTACTGCACACTCCCAACATCACAAGACAATGACAGACAAACTCTTACCAACTAAGAAGTCAATGCAATTGTGTTACAGCAAGATAAGGGAGAAGATAGTTACACTGCATTGCTTGAATGAGATACTGCAGTGGGGGTGAAAGATTTGTGTCTATTAGTATTATACCTGGGGACACAGAGGCATCTCCCAGACAGGAGAAGTGTGAACTCAAACTGGAGGAAGTGGGAGACAATCTATAATACAGTTTGCTTTCTTTGTAGTTGATATTTAAGGCAATTTGATTTTACCCAATTAATTTGCTACTTATTTTGACACAGCCTATTACAATCAATGGTACTGATGGTACCAAACCAGCAAGTGAGACAATGTGTATATTGATACTCTGTAACAAACATTAAGAATTTCCAAAATTTAAAATAAATCTACAATATTCAGCATGTAAATGGCATTTTTCCCCCCATACAGCCCAACTTTATTTTTTTCTGAATAATATGTTAATTTCTGCTGTATTTTTTCCCTCAATTATCTTGTCATGACTCAACAGCTGCTGCAATGTAACAATCTAACCACACTAAAACATTACACAAAGGTTTTAGACCTACATATGGATATTCAATTTGACCTGATTCCTGAAAATTGTTTAATGTATTTACATGTATTTGTTATATAAACAAAATTGATAATGTTTTAGCATCATTTAGGAAAAAAGTGTCACAGTACATTTTACTCTCTGTTAGGGAAATACTATAGGTAAGGAATGAATCCTATGCAGATCCAGAGAACTCCAGAGTTGGAAAACAGAGGTAAACAGGAAGTCCAAACAAGCAGTAGGTCAATAGCCAAAAGGGTCTTACAGCAAGAAATACCTGAGGGAGAATCCAAAAGTCATGGTCAAAAGCAAGGCTAGAATCCAGAGGCCAAAAGGGGGAAGCAAAGGATGTTTCAAGGTAAGCAGAAGTAATAACTCTCACAGCAAAAACCTAATACTGAGCAGGGAAGGGACAGAGCTGGGCTTAAGTAGACCAGGAAGGGTAGGCATGGTGGTGAAAAGGGGCTAGGATTGGTAGTCTGAATCTTTCCTGAGTAACTGAAGTAGGTGCCTGTGGGTTTGGAGCCCCCTGGTGGTTGGATGATGATGAAAACAGTATCAAAACATCTAAACAACTAAACAGTGATTTGGGGATAAAGAATGCCATAATAGTTAATAAAATAGAAGTTAATAGTCCTTAAATGCCAAAAATAAAGAGTAAAAAGTCAGATTTCTTAGCCTATAACCTAATAAGCTTTCACAAGTGTTATGATGAAACACATTATGTCCTTGTATACAGTAGCATAAACATTTATTAGTTAAGTCACATGTTTGCCAGGTATTAGAAAGGTAAAGGACAATAATAACTATCCGAGAGGATAATAACTGTATTGAATAGCTTGAATAAATTGAAAGTACTGAATGTATTTCTAAAGTAATTTGAAATGGAACTCAGTCTTCTGGAACTAAAAAGTAGGTTTCTCTTCAATTTCCAGCTAGATTTGAGTTCTCCACTAAAAAAGGTGGAATTAGTTCCACTACTAATATTCTCTTAATATTCTCTTAATTAAATACATGGTTCTTACTGTTTCATGATTTATTACAACAGACATGTTTGAGATACTGTGCCTTCTTGGCAACAGATCTTTTTGTCAGGTTCACAGCTGAATGGCCTTAGGTAAAGTGAGTTGCACTACAGTACGTCAAATATTAAAAAAACGAGTTGAGCTGACTTTCGAAACCATCTTCTTCATTTTATCTATCTCCTGCTGTTTCAAAGTAAAGCTCATTACTCAGCTATATCAGGAGCCAGAATTCCATGGAAAAAAAAAACTAAGAATGATAGACTTGATTAACTTGGAAAACATTCAGCTTTGAAGATAAGATAAGTCATCAGTAATGGTTCAAGTTAATATCTTGGTAACGGTAATATCTTAAGCCATTTGAGGACATATAGTATATTTTGAATAGTCTTATTAATAATGTAATGGTTTCCATAAGGCTTGCTTGAGGTAAAAGGATGCAGGGTTTTAAAATAAATTGCAGAACACTAAGTAAGATGTTAAATTGTCCTGGGATTTAAATAAACATGCCCCACTAAAATTTAAAATCTTTAAAACACTCAGAAACAAGCTGTTTTTCTTCTAAAGTGCAACTACTATTCATTCTTGTACACTATTTCCAATGCTTTCCTCTTCATTTCCCCATAAAATGTAAAAAGTACAATAAAGCTAAAAAATTTTACTTTAAAATTCTAAAGCAAAGTACACCCTTTTGTGAATGATTATTGTACAGTGCATCTTACATTTTACTGTATAAGTTTAATTATAGACATGTTCTGCAGTGCTGCATAATAATGCCATGTTTATTTTTTAAATGCCCATTTTAAAAGTCTCAGACCTACTGTAGATACGCTTTTTTATTGCCAGACTTTAGCATTGAAAAAATATGTTTCAGAACATTAAAAAATAAATCTAACCAGGTGAAATGAATGCTGATATTCCTTGATTGCTCACTAACAAAATACTCTAAAGGGTTGAACTGTACTTACTAAGGAAAGTCACAGAATACATTTTCACCTTAAATAGTTATCATTGCTGTAGTGACAATGTACCAGAATTCTTACTGTCAAATGAATAAAAAAACAGCTAACTATAGTAGTTTTGCACCTAAAACACTTAATGGCAGCTTTGCATTGTAGCCATTTTCCTAAAGTTTTTTAACCTTTTTGGAGAATGTGATTTTTCAGTTGTTTCCCAGCAGTATATACAGATTACTTATCAAGTTAACCATTCAAATTCAATCTTTCTGAGAAAGTGGTTAAAGTGTACAGATAATGGGAAGACAGATTTCAAGGACTAGGAATTTAACTAAATGTCAGTGCTCTGGTTTGAGAACCCTGGGATATGGGCAATATGAATTGTGAAAAAACTACCCTGGAGAGGCATACTGATTGAGGAGACAAAAGCATGTGAGATAATATTTGTAACGTAAATTAAGTGATCGAGTGGAGAGAAATCTCTTGTAGGAGGGCAAGACATAAAAGGTGGAAAGGATTTTTCTGATGGCACCGAATTTGGGTTGTAGTAGTATGCAGAAAGAGTTGACAATGATCCCCAAACATTCCATAGACGTATCAGATTGAAATGCTTTCTGAACTTTGAAACACGTCGATTTGAGTAGCACCTGAGAGTGGGATGCAACCTGAAGTTTTTTTTTTTCCTAGTACTCCACAAAGATACCAAAATCAAATCATGGGCATAACTGTAAAAATTTAGTAATGATGGCTTTTGCAACCGGTGGCATATGAGGGATTCATGACTTTCTAAAAGCCACTGCTGTAAAGGAGCAGCGATTGGGGCATCTGTACTCAATTGGGTTGACATTAAAGACTTCTCCTGCAAAGATGATAGTGCATGGATTAACAAAATGGACATAGTGGGGGAAACAATAATCATCCAGGTGGATGCTGCAAAGTACTAATAATAATAATAATAATAATAATAATAAAAATAATAATAATTATATTATTATAATAATATTATTATTATTATTATTATTATTATTATTATTATTATTGTTATTATTGTTATTATTATTATTATTATTATTATTATTATTATTATTATTATTATTATTACACTTATATAGCGCTTTTCTGGACACTCCACTCAAAGCACTTTACAGGTAATGGGGACTCCCCTCCACCCCCACCAATGTGCAGCATCCACCTGGATGATGCGACGGCAGCCATAGTGCGCCAGAACGCTCACCACACATCAGCTATCAGTGTGGAGGAGAGCAGAGTAATGAAGCCAATTCGTAGATGGGGATTATTAGGAGGCCATGATTGATAAGGGCCAATGGGAAATTTGGCCAGGACGCCGGGGTTACACCCCTACTCTTTTCGAGAAGCGCCCTGGGATTTTTAATGACCACAGAGAGTCAGGACCTCAGAACAGAGCAAGCAGAGATTGCAGAAGGGTGGGAGAGGAGAGGAAAGTAGAGGAAGGGAGGAAGCAGCAGTTGTTGAACCACAGTACTGGTTAATGGTGACATCGGGAGAGCTGGAAGAAAGAGAAAATACTGGTGGTGTCTAAGCTGGTTGCTTTCTACGGAGAAGCCAAGGTCAAATAATTGTTTTTATGAGACAGAAGATCATCCTATCTCTGTTTGAAGGAGGCGAATGATGGTTGCATCACAGAATCCAGGTCTGTTAGGAAATGCAACAACCACTAGAGGGGAAAGTGGAACCAAGCAAGCAGCAGCAGAGAGTCATAGGAACAACTAAAGATAAGCTTTAGCAACGTGGAGCGTGAGAGAGCTGTCTGTCTCTGACCACAGCACACTTCAGCTCCAAATGAAAGACTCTTAACTGTGCAGTGGTTACACATAGCATATTAAAGATATCGTAGTGTGTTTTTGTTTGTGTCGGTGCTCTGTATACGACTTTGATGTCTGGAAATTGGACATGAATCCAAATTGAGTTTCTAAACAAACACCTTTACTAATTAAGACCTTTGAACCCTTGTTTTAAAAACACAAAACTTCCATTATTATGATCAAAGTCCAGAGAAGTAATCTATGTTCCATCTGTGCTGTTTGTTTGCTTGTACAGTACATAATCTTTAATTTACCATCACAAGCAAAACTGTAATACTGAGCCATGAAGTAATGATGGCAAAAACAGGAAGAAAAAAGAATGTTCTAGATGGCCTCCGTGACATAAGCTATTAACCTCTTTTTAAAAGTGACTTATCTAAGTCCAACAAAAACATGTTTGGGCAACAGAATGTGTTATTTATAGAGTGCACTCTAAAGTATCTAAAAATCAAGGGAAATTGCCTTACAAGACTTTTCTTTGATCCTTTAAAGTTTTTACAAGTAAGACATTTTTAAAAGGTTCATGACTTTGTAATTCAAAATATTGAGATTGATTCTAGATATGAATGCATGATTATTGCCTTTATGTAATTATGTCAAATAGTTTATACATTAAAAAACATTTAATTGTTGTATAGGAAATGTGTTAATAAATGCTTGGGCACACAGATTAAACCTGAAACTCAGAGCGTCACTCCTCTGGAAAAGAGCATAAACACACATATATTGTACTACAATGCATTTATGTGTTAAATCTAGTCTTTCACTTGCTCCATCAAACAATAATGCACAAAATAAAAACTGTGAAATCATATGCAATTAGCAGACAAAAGATGATTAATACTTGTATTAATTAACTTTCAAAAATTCTACCATCACACAATGACTCTCACTATAATCATAATTACACATACCTACAGTAAATAAAAGTTTCCTCAATTATGTTTTCAGAATTCAATTGCTACTGCTGTTTGCCGATATCATGAGCCTATCAAAACTGGAAACCAAACAGCTTTATTTTAAAAGACAGATTTTGAAAAATGTGAGACTTCCTTGTCTTACACTGATATAAAGTATGCTGAGGGATGTAAACACTGTGGGTTTAATGGCTATTCAAACAAAGATTGTTCCTGAAAGGCTTTGAAGGGATTACTTTCCCTCTAAACTGATCCTTTTATGATCTGTTAAAATATGTTATTGTATTAATAAACAGTATGCTATGCGTCATAGCAGTGGGCTTTGAGGGCATTTTCCTTCCCTCTCCATATACCCTTCCATATTTTCCCATAGAGAGTGGTGACACTGACATCTGTGAAGCATATTATTTCAAGGACTCTTCAACAGCTGAAATCAAATATCACCAACCACACCACTTCAGGGAATGCAAAATGTTAACACTGTGTTCAAAAAACATAATACATTTTGACAACCACTCTGTTTCTTTAGTCAAGACCTAAAAAGCACATGCTTATATTCAGTTGTGCAGTACATGTTGATACTTCTCCATTTTGACTCTGAATAATTTTATGGGAAGAGATTTTTATATGCTTGTTTTTTTCTGTTTTCATCTTTGGCCTTTTGTATATGTTCCATTGTTGCTTTTTTCATTTACATCAGTTTTTTTTTGTTCATGATCTATTCCAGCAAAAACCATTTTTAATAACAAAATGATAATGGGAAAATATCTTAGCTTTCAACTAGCCAAACATCTTTGTGTTCTGTTTGATAACTCAGTCTTTCAGTGACTTTAATTTATTAAGGGACAATCACATTTAAAGAGTTCTTTTTAGTAGCTTTTTTAAAAAATTGTAAGAATGCGTGACATGATCAAGGGATAAGTTCAACGTGAAATCTAATAGCATACGGAATGTCTATGAACTTAAATAAAAAAAAAATCTCTCTGATTTATCTATCACCAACTTATTTCTTCTGCATGTTTCGTTATAAACACAATTCCTACAGATATTGTAATTGGCATTACAAAGAGCCATAGTACTTTAACTGTTAACCAAATGTATCTGAACATAAATTTGATCTTTAAAATAAAACTAAAAATCTCATCCTTTAGATGCAATAGCATGTTCCGTGATAGCCTGTCCCTACAGATATACAGTAAACATCTAATTTTCTGTTACTCCAAAAATTAATTGTACACTCCACAAAATACTCTTAGTTAGCAAAACTATTTAATCTTTGGGTTTAAAAAATGAATCATTTACAAGTATTTCTCAAAATACTTTCAGTGTTATAAATCTCCTGGCTAAAAAACTTTTCTCAATCTTGTGGAATGAATGCAACAATTTATCAAAATAAGCACTTGTAACAGCATCATTATTTATAGAGACGGTCACTTGAGAGCTGCTTCACAAGCCAGTCTATATTTATGAAAGAAGAAAAAAAAGTTTGCCATTATATTCCCATGGATCTGAGCTGTCTTTCTTCATACTGTAGACTGAAATAAATTAAAAGGATGCAAACCAGGTGCCCCACCCGTTGAGCAAATTATCATCAGAAACCCGTTTATCCCTGTTGGGGTCATCACAAAGTCTATCCCAGACACACACAGCTCAAGGCAGTTGGCAGAGAGATGAAATGTTAAAGCAAGGTCCTGACTACTTGAGCATTAAAGATCCCATGGCACTATTTGACAGCAAAGGAATGTTAACCCTTTTTTTCTGGCTAACTTCCACTGTGAGCAAGAAAAAAAAGTGACCTACAAAAATGTACCCCTTAATTCAAATGGAGAAGTAATTTCACTAGAATGAGTCCCCTGTGCAAGTGAAAAACAGCGAGAAAATGTATCCACAGAAACAGTGCTTGAAGTAGACTGATAGTGTCCAATATGCAGTACCACCATATCTGTTTTTTATTTTGGGTTTCTGGCACTTTCTGTTCAAACTTTTCAAGGACCTATATACACATTCATTAAATAAACATATGTTCAAATTGAAACACATCTGTTTATAACATTATTGATTTTAATCACGTCTGGTGAGTCCTTGCTTCTACGCTACCATTCCCAGATTACAAGAGGGGCACATGATGTTGCAAAAGATGCAGCAAAAATCTGAGACTGGTGGGAACTTTAAAGAAATCAGTATTAACTAGAATTTCAAAATGGTGCATGGCTAAATGGTAGAAAAAGAAAGAACTACAGATTCAACATGTTTGCAAAGGAATGATGTGGAAACAGACAATGCAGTTGTATCTCAGACTACTAGCTACTTTTCCTATTAAGATTTTCTGCATAATGTTGTCACGCTCATAATCCCTTCTCTTAAGGGTGCTCCGGCCCTTTCACATTTTTGATGATTTTCTGCACCTATCTCCAATCCTGCCCCTCCTTATTTAAGCTGGGTGCTCTTGGTACTCTGGGCTCTGCATTGAAAGACGGATGCTCAGAGGCCCGCCTACCACCAAGTCACCCTACATCTGCAGCTTGAGGGTATAGGCTTCCTATTAGCGTCCTGACCCAGCTGAGTCCAGGGTTCAGAGCGCCTGGCCTCATCATCCTGTTTTACTCCCCGTCCCCGTACCGGATCCCGTTCCGGTTTTTAACACTGTTTTGTTACGTCTCGGCTGGATCACCCCATTTGGACTTTTGGACTTCGCTCCGGATTTCCCCCCTGGACTCCTTGGACTTGTTCGCCCTGGCTACACCCCTGAGCACCAGTTCACTATCGTCACACCCCCCCGTCTGTCAAGTCCTCCTGATCCTCGCCGTCTCCTTCTTGTCATCCTTTTCTACTTACTTCAGGATTATACTGTCTGCATAGGGTCCAGAACTACGCTTCATTACAAATTTAGTTTTTAATGTGTCTTTAGCCGTAACAACTACCCAGGTATATTGTGGCGAAATTATTTCAAGCTGTGGGTTGTGAGTAATTATTTTACTTATTGAAGTGAAATAAAAATAATCAAATTTAACTGCATGGACAGTTCCAGATTTTCACCATTTTTGTAACTCCCCATATGGAATATGGAACATGGAACAATCTGTACTGCCTACAGGATTAGAGAATGCGCCCCATCCCAGAATCAAACAATAACTGTCATTCTACTTTGCTACCCATAATGTAAAGAAGAAGATTCAAAACAAACTACATATACCATAGTGAATTTTATGGGAAGACTTTCATTGGTAAGGAAGGAACAAAGTATATCGGCTTTATAACTATCATTTATCTTTTAGTCAAATGTTCCTGACAAACAATTACTACCAAATCATTTGCATTTAGCAGCTGATACTAAGGTCAAGGTTATGCTATCAGCAATACTGTACATTAGTGTACATTAGTGTAGTAAAGCAGGGGTTGGAAACACGGGTGAATTCCCCAGGAACGGGGTCATCTCATTTAGGAGCACTACAATCTTCAGATTCTCATGGGAAAAATCAGAATTGGTTGCACCTGGAGACTAACTCCCTATAAAAGCAGGTTGTAGGACAGTCAGCTTGCCTTTTCACAGACCCTTGTGGTTTAGCAAGACAGTGAGTATCTAAAAAAAACAATTCAGAGATGAAGGTTTTTGTTAAGCACTACAAATCAGAGAAAACTTATAGCAGGCTTATTCGTTTTCCAGGTCAGGACGCCAATAAGTAAGAAGATGGTTAATGAGCGCACCTAGCTGACCGAGAGAGGTTATTGCCACTGCTAACAGGGGAAGATACAATTATGGTTCATGTGGAGATCCCTTGCCACACTACCTAGAAGGGGGATCTTTCACAATACATTTGTCACACAGTGAGAAGACCAGGTTAACAACTATTGTATAAGCATATATTAATATTTTAGCCCATTTCCTTCCCTTGTGAATTGAAGAAGGTATCTTTTGCTTTTTCAGTTCTTCAGACATCATTTAATTGTATACATACAGTAATGTGGCATTTCCTTTGGCTGTCTATCTTAAAAGTAGTCAGCTGAACATAGTTCAGTTTGTGAATGTTATTAATAAGACTAAACAGCTCCCCGTGTATCTGCTACCAGCAATAGTAGCCTAGATTAAAGCAAAACCTCAATATTTATCAAAAATTATGCACGCAGTGCTTTGAAGCTACAGATAAACAAAAGGTTCATTATCAAATACTGGGTTTGCAATTTGTGATTGTGCATGTAACTTTTGTTTGTACAGGTCAAAACCAGGAAGTTGTAAATGAATAAACAGTATTTAATCAGGAAAGCAGAAAGAAACAGGAAAAAGTACATCTCATCTGTGTTTGTCACACATTTAAAGAACATTCTAAAGTATTTTGTTCTTCTAGTTGTTCTTTTCTTTGACCTTTAGAAAGGTTTCAAGTTCAAGAGACATGGTGGCAACAGTTAAAACAACTTTTAAGGTGGCCAAGGACATCCTGACAAAAATCCAATAAAAAAGTTCTTTATGAAAGATAACGAATGTTTAAGAGCCAGCTGGTAACGTCTGTCTTTTCAGTACAAGTAAACCTTGGTCTACAGCTATTTTCATGTTCAACCAAAGCAGCTGAATTGCACAGTCAATGAACTTCAATTACTCTGCTGGCAAGAGATAAAGACATCTTGACCCTTTTTGTATACACTTTATACTGCATATGTTTATGACCTCCCACAGCAAGAGCCTAATATGAAACAGAAGACAACAAAACATTAGCCAGTACACAATATCCAAACCACTGAAGCCTGGAACTGATTCATTAAGTTATATTTGATGATGAAAGTGTATTGCTTTCAGTATGGGTTAACTTTCAAAAACACAAAAGGGGTTTGTTGCAATCATCTGCTAAAGCTAAACAATGTTTATCTGCTTCATATTATCCAAATCATTATTTCTTGCAATAAAAAAATAAGAATGTAGATATTTACATCAAGTTTTTAACTTTTCCCCATTTTCTGTGCATTAGGACCATGTTAGAAGAGTAGACCATCCTGATGCATCATGGTAGAGCTTTTAAACAGTGAGACTGGACCCCTGAGGCTGCAGCACTTTCGAATCAATGGATGACACACATTTAAAACCATGCATTTAAATTACTCCTGACCCACTTACAGGAGCTGAAGGCCAGTGGAATCAATATCCACATGGTGAAGTTTTATCACAGATTAATCAGCTCAGAAATGCTGCTTCACCATATAGCCGTTTTCTGAAGCTGAAGTATCATACATCATTTTCAAGGCAATTATCATCTTTTAATGATAAAATAAAAATAAGGCATTTTCTACCAGGTGTGAAAGTAGAGGATATTTGATCTGATTTACATAGTAGACAGAACACAAGACGGAAGGAATGCCCTGGGATGTACAGTTCCAAGAAAACATTTGTGAACCCCAATACAATAAGGGAATTACACCAATTCCAAAAATATAAACTTATATTTTCTTAAATAACCCCCAAAAATTATTTACCAATTCAATGCGTTTTGAGATAAATCATGAATGAAATAGAAAACATTGAATAATTAAGAATATGTGAATGTGAACCAACATTTGACTTAACACAATTAAGAGGGTAAATAGAACCAGGTTGTAATTAATGGATAACAGTTAATGAGTTTGGGTAAACCTGTCATATATAATTGTCAGAAACTATGGGACTATGGAATTTACCATACAGGTTAGTGGAAAAATATCTGATCATGATCAAAAGAGATTTCAGAGAACCTTAAAAAGAGCAAGTGAGGAACATCCGTCTAGAGTAGGCTACAAAACCATTTCTAAACATTTGCCAGCTCCATCCACAGTTAAAAAGCTATAAATGTAAAATTTTCAAGACCATATTGCCTCTACCTAGAACTAGTCTCCCTAAGAGGAAAATTATCCAGGAAGTAAAAAACTTTAACAGAGTACCATCTGCAGAACGTAAGGGCTTTTTCACTATGGCTAATATCAACTTTCATGCTTTCCTCCTCAGAAAAAAAAAGTTTTTGACCATGAGAAATGTTTTGGATTGTAAAAACCAAACACTGCATTCCAATATAAAAAACCTCATCCCAGACTTCCAGCATGTTGGTTAGAGTGTCATGATTTGGAGCTGCTTTGCTACCCAAGCACACAGAAGGCATCATCATTAACAGAACAGTGAATTTGGTGTTCTGGAGCAAATTCTGGAGTTTAATGTCTGGCCATCCATTTATCTTCTGAAGCTGAGCTAAAAGTGAGCCATGCAGAGAACAATGCTCCTAAACATAAACAATTGTTCAAACAATTGTGTACTGAGTAACTAAAGAGGAAGAAGAAATTGTATTTTCTGCCAAGTAAAAGTCCAGACAAACCCCACTGAAATGTTATGGTAGCACCTGAAGCAGAGAGTTTGTGCAGGGAAACCCTCAAATGTCAGTGACTTGAAGAGGCTCTGTAAGGAAGAATGGGCCTAAATTCTTAAAAGTTGATGCAAGAGACTGATAATCATTTACAGTAAAAGGTTTTGCTGAAGTCAATTCTGCTCAAGAAGGTGCCACCAGATACTGAATCTACGAGATCACATACAGTACTTAATCACATAAGGATATAATTAAACTTGGATCATTCGTTAATTAAATAATCCAAATATATATTTTATATTTGGATTGTTATATTTTATATCTTTGTCTTACACGTTTAATCAAGTTATATTCATCTGTATCCATCTATCTTTAACCTTCATGAAGTTCTAATTAGGTATAAATATATATATACACACATATGAGAATATGGATCTGGGGGTTCATAGACTTTTCATCTTAGTGAGGGTGAACTGAATGCTTACTTTAAAAGTTACTGTTATAAAATATGTAATAAGATCAGATGTCTCTTCCACAAAATGTAGTTAATATACTTTCATAATCTGGAGGTCTAACACAGATTTATGTTTCCAAAGCTTACAAAATGAACTCTGCAGCTATTGTTCATCTTCAGCATATCTATTCATTAGTGCCACAGTGTAATGAGTTATTTAATGAAGTTTTCTAAATATCCTGTGGCACACTTGTAGTAGCTTTTATTAAGGGGAAAACATCAGGAAAACACATTAATAATAAAATCAATTGAGTCTGGATAGAGCCGCATTCGAAAAACCACACTATGAGTATCCCACTCATATCATGGTATATAGTCTACCCATGACAGATTATAAATAACCTACAGTAAACCCATGGATTGATTTGGTTCGGGTCACAAGCAAGCCATCCATCTTAACGACTTTAAACAATCTATTTCTGGTCTGACCCACAGCATAGAGCATTTAATAAAAATTCATTTTCCTAACCGCTTAATCATCTTGTTCCTTCATGGCTTTGTATTGAAGAAGGCTGTGTTAAATAAGCCATGATTAATAACTTCACGGTTGTGGCTGATGGAAAGCTTGTGTAAAATTCTCATAACTGTTTCATGCTTGCGGGCAAAGACAAAATACATTAAACAACAGCATCCTCAAGTGGTGATTCAGTTTCTGGTTTTGGATTTGTATTTGTTTCTCTAAGATAAAAACTGTTTTGTTTAGCAGTACAATCTAAGACCTTTACAAATAAAATAATGAGTACTTTAAGATTCTTAAAACCTTTTCTATTTTGGCCCATGAACAAAACATGTTTTAATTTTCTTGTTCGTTACAGTAGGCAAAACCTGCAATACCCATCCATCCATTTTCTGACTGCTTCATCCAATTCATGGTTGTGGGGTAGATCCGATCACTTTTATTAGCCATATACAATTTCTTGCATTAGTCATTTGTCTTTTCACATACTCCAGCTTCTTCTCTATGAGACACACAGGTACACAAACAGTTTTGGGTAAGAGCGCAGGGTCAGCCATTTATAAGGAACCAATAGAGCAGCGGGGATTAAGGGCCTTGCTCAGGGGCCCAACGGAGTAGGATTCCTCTGCCAGCTGTGGGATGTGAAATCAGCAACCTTCCAGCCACAGGCACAGACCCTTAGCCACAATGCCACCCCTCCGCCCTAACCGAAGCCTGTCCCAGCAAGCAAGGGGCACAAGAAAGGATACACTCTGGATGGGACACCAGTCTATTGCAGGACACATACTGACACAAACACAGATATGCGTATACTCAAACCGGGGGCCATTTTTCTAGAAGCCAATTAACTTGCCAGTATGTCTTTAGACTATGGGAGTAAACAGGTGCATCCAGAAGAAACGCATGCAAACATGGGGGGAATATACAAACTCCATTAAGACAGCACCCCAATTCCTTATTTGAACCCAGGGCAAGACAGCAATGCTAGCCACTGCACCACCATACCACCGCAATATCTATTATATATATTTTCTCTAATTGCTCAAGAGTGCAGATACTGAACAACTTCAAGAAACTCATATAATCCTTACCAAGTATTGATCTGTAACTATGTATTCATAGTGTGTCCATTTAGCGCTTGAAGCAATCAGGGACAACAGTACCTCAGGATAGTCAGGAATAGTGCCAACATGAATGGATGTTTTCTCTCTCAAATATGTCAAAACTGACTAACATTCCTTCTTGTCCTGATCTTTGAGCAAGAGTAATGAATCATGACTAATTGTGTGCTGGTTTCTATTTTAGTTAGATGGAAACTAATGATTAAAAAACAGTATTTAACTAGATAAAGATACTATTGGATTACTTTCATTTTATTCATATCCTAACCAGGGACTGATTCTCCAATCTTTGATGGTCATATGCCTCATAATTTACAGGTACTTGAATGTGCAACAAATAAAAAAAACGTGCTTTGTCCAATTATCGAACTATTACCCGAATAGTTAACTCCATTAATTAAAGACCTGAGACAGAATGAAATCCAATGGCCTACAAGGCCTAGTGTTGATCATCAGTTATTATGTGTATTTTGACTGAGCAAAATGTATTCACTCGAATTTAATTTCTGAAGTTCAGCGTTTCGGTAGTGGAGCTTTCGTGTGGTGTTAACAATCGTTTGAGAAGCATTTAGCTATCTTCAGATAATAACACTATACAAAAAAAAATTGTTGTTGTGGCTGTTTCTGGCAAGTTTTCCAGACTGGAACCGTTACCATGGTAATCGTAAACAAGTATTCACGTGTTACTTGCTGAGTCTCTATAATCGCGTAAGCAACTTGAATACACAAAGAACAAAAAATATTTATTATGTAAGTAACAAAGTTACCATGAATAGAGCCTGTCCTTTCTCATTTTTTCTTTCCAGAAGATGTTAACTGCGATTCAAGTTTATTTTCAAATTTAATCATCGCAAGCAGGAAAGGTAACGAAAGGTAAGTTCACTTCCTGACCCGTAATGTTCTGGAAACTAGGTCATGTTTTACTGTATTATCCATCGAACTAATTTAGAATCGTCTACGGCACGCCAATGAAAGGCGGTATACAAGTAACACTATTCTTTACGCAAAGTTTAATTCCCTCCTTAAAAATTTAGAACGGTTGTTCTTATTAAGAATGTTAATGAAGACTTGTGTTTATAGGGGGGAAAATCAAGTAATGTTATAAAGAAACCTGTTTGCTAATGTGTTTGATTATTATTTTGTTTTAACAAAATATCAGTTGAAAACCTATACCTATTCACTGTATTTTGTTCTTTTTTTTGCTAGGGACAGAGGCACACCTTTCATTATGTTCCGAAACAGCACTTGGAGAAAGAGTGTGAATGATTTAGTTAGCTGGCATCAAGACCAGGCTTTAAATACAACAATATTTATTCTGCGAGAGTTTGGGCCTACTGGATTTCTTTTGAAAGAGGAAGGGGAAACAAAGAATTTTAAAGTAAAGTACAAAACTATATGAAAAAGCTTTTATAATTAATTGTATTTGTATTCGATTCAGAGTTACAAGCTGATAAATACTGAAATAGGTTTCCCTCTGTTAAACATTAAACAAAACTGTTACTCCCTTCATTTCCTTTTGCCTTTGGGGTAAATTAAACAGGACAGGTATTCAGTCAGCTGAAGCATGCTTTAAACTAAACAGAAAATTCATTGTGAAACTAGTGCATACCCTAAGTCACATTTTTAGATAAGCTATGAGTTAGTTAACGAGTGAGATTTGCAAAATGATAAAAGCTGGCCAAAAATCAAAAGCAAGTATTACTGGCATGAAATGCTAAGTTAAATGTGCAAATTCAAAAACATTTTTAAAAGTTGTGCTAAACCATAGCCTAGAACATTTTTTTATAATCATTCATGTGCATATTTAATTAATTGGTCTTGTTGAAAAAAAAACATTTTATTTTGACATTTGTTGTACGTGAGAAAAAGTTTTAGTTGCTTATTTTTTGCAAAATATGACTTTTCTATTAACAGTGTGCTAGAAAGCCTTAATTTAAGGCAGTGCAACCTGGAGAGACATAGTAGTGTCCCCTGGATTTCATTGCAGCTGAGCTCCGGGTGACTCAGCTTTAATGACCTAAGACAAAAAAAATGTATTTTTTATTGGCATAATAATTTAAAAACTTTTCCCAACTCTTCTTGTGCCGATGCTTTGAAGACACCTAGAAAACCTGTAGATACACCAACTGTAATGGCCCAGGATTGGGCACCCCTGTTAAATAAAACCCAGTCCTGTCAGATATTTCTGATAATTACAGATTGAATAACATATTTCCTACCTAATAACCTAATTCCCCTTTCTCTCATTTCCTCACTTAAAATAGCAGCACACTAAGATGAAAAAGATCTTAGAATCTCATTTTCAAGCATCTTAGCTTTTCAGGAAAACTAAACCTTACATGCAAATTTAGACATTTTTGCAATATCTATCTTAATATTGGGTAAAGATCTGTAAAATCTTTTTTCTTTCAAAGGTATGTTTGGGAGACCCTCATAAGTGTACGTGCTCTGCATTTCTGAAAGAAAAAGACCTTTGCAAACATATCTGCTGGTAAGAGCACATAGTCTTTACAATTTCTTTACAATTTCTTCCAGCATTTTTTTTTTACTTGTGTTTCACTTTATTTCTTTTTTGTGAACAAATTATTTTCCAAATAGAACCAAACACAATAGATATAGAAAAATAATATTTCCCTTCTCCTCACAAAACCCTTCATCATCCATTTCATTACTGAGTTTCTCTCAGTATCTACATTATGGTCAAACACCTACTGTACTTGCAAAAAGAAAATGACACATTCAGCAGTCCTAAGTTCCATTTAAACAATATAAAATAGGACAGGTTTCAGTGATATCAGGAGACAGAATGCCTTTCAGCACTGTATATTGCTGTATGTAGTTGATACAGTATATTGTAACAACAATATAACTACATATTTGCATACAGTGTACAGTAAACAGTAATATGGGTAGAAGAAATAGACCTAGATATTTATATAGGTCTAGACATTTCCATTTCTCATCAACTTTTTACAGTTTTTAATTTATAGTTTACAGACAACATACCTGAGCATTTTTCTAATATTTTTTCAAGGGTTTTATTGAGAAAATTCAGACTACCTCGAGATCATGAATGTAAGTCTAAGTTTAAATCTTTTTTTAAGTTTATTGACAAGGCAATGCAGAAAATTAGGTTTCCAATTTTGTCTATTTTCAGAACAACGTAAACAAGTTCTATTTTAATTGTACAGTCTTTTTTCCCTGAAATAATTACAATAAAACAAAAATATTGTATCCTTTTAAAAGCATCTGAAATTATTTTCAGAATTGCCTAGCTGTTCTATATGTTATTACATTAATTTACTTAATGTAAGAGTCCTTTAAACCCATTAATACATTTTAATATTAAAATGAAAAGAAATAATACTGTCCCTGCTGGTCCTATTTTTATGGTAATTATTATTTTAAATATTTTCATTCTTATTACTGGAATTTTAATTTTGCTTTTGAAATATGAGCTACATATGTCTATGGTTTTAGTTCCTGTAATTTTGACCATATTCGTGATTAATTGCTTTTTGAAACAATGCATCAATATGCTAGCAGTGTTCATATTTAATTTATTATGTTGAATTCATTTGGAAGTGGACTACACTTTATTTTCTTGATTCACTTCAGTGTTTACAAACAAGAAGTGGTCCACCTTCATTAATCATGTGAGCTCATCTATTATACCATTTTCAGTTCTCCCAGTGGTCACAGTTTAGTTCAGTCCATTTGGCCTGGCAATCACTTTGGATGTTCACATTGTTCCCCAAATTAACTGAAATGAGTCTTAACAAAAGCTCCAGTGTGAAAATGCTCAATAAAAAGGACTGTGGAAAGCAAGACATGTGGTAAGTATTGATTTTTCCTCTTTTTTTTTTGGCAGACAGTTTCCAACTGGGCCTGGTAGAAAGAACAATAGCCCAAGTACTTCAGGGAGAGCACAGCGTGCAGACTCCTCAGCCAAAAGAGCATTCATCAGAGCAGAAGCAAAGCACAGCTGAGGAAGACGGCTGTGTAAGACAGAAGGAGATAGCCACTGAAGACATCTGTCCCATTTGCCAGGAAGAACTGTTAAAGAAAAGGCTTCCTGTGTCTTACTGCAGGTGAGAAAACTATCAGCTATGACTGCTAAACGGAAAACTTTGTTAAAAGAACGTTAATGCCCTTTTCTATCATGAAGAGCATTATCTACCACCTATTTATTATTTACCACCTTGCATGCAAATCCATTTAATTGTGTTCTTGTTTCACATCTTAAAGAGGAACTGTAGTCCCAATTTCTCAGACAGGTTATTAAATCTCTAATTGATGGTATGACAATTTTACAAATTCCAAATTAAACACAAATTCTGGAACTTTGTAAAAGTACTGTATAGTTGCCATGGAGTCTAGAGTTCTTCCTGCAGCTGCAATGACTAATGTGATGTATGAGCAAATAAGTACTGTTCAGGTTGTGAAGCAACCATTTCACCGTAGAAATGTTCCACTGTGTTCTTAATACAGAGTTAAGAACAAGTCGTATTTGTCAGCAAAACCATCTCAAAATCAAGAGCAATCCAGTACTTCTACTGGGTTGGAAGAGATGTATTCACAACCCTGCTTGTTTACAATGTAATAGAACTGCTGCACCTCACCAGAAGTTATCTGGAGCTTTTTATTTTCTGACATAAATTGGGGGTTTTACATATTACAGTGTACAGCTTACGTTCATTGTGGTTCGAAATGCATTTGATTTGAGTTTCATTTTCAAAAGCTGATTCATTCTAACCCCCAAAAATAAAAACAGCTTTGCAGTTCCCCTTTAAATCTTTCCAACTTGCATCTCAACAGCTGTCCCACTACGTTCTATCATTTACTTTGAGTACATCACTATAAATGACTGAAATAAGCTGTGTTACATGTACACATGGAACTACAAACTAGATTCATAATTATTCCTGTTTGGTGGCACATTATGCTCTCCCATTTCATTTAGCATTAGTTTTTATTTCATTCTAATATTTAAGCATGATGGTTTAATTTCTTGCTCAGTCTGGTATTCTTCATCAGTTAAGAATGAATGCTGCTTGTTAAGAAAAAGTTTGCCTTTTCCTCCAGGTATGGTTGTGGCAATTGCGTTCACATTTCCTGCATGAAAATCTGGGCAGATCACCAAACCAGATCCGAGACAGACACTATGGTAAAGTGCCCTCTCTGCAGAGAGGATTTTGCGCCCATGAAGTCTCTGCTACAGCAAGTTAAAAATGCTGCTAAACTCATAACTGCAGCAGAGAGGGAACGGCTGGATAGACATCTAGGAATCCCCTGCAACAACTGCAACATCTGCCCCATTAGCGGCAAGTGTTTTAAGTATGTCTTAATTTCTTTTGAATATTTGTAAAGAATTTTCATTCAAATAGTCAGTGTTTGACATGGTGAAATCTTCCTTGAAATGCACCTACCTTTTACTAACAAAAGTACTGATTTTGCAATTATGATCCCCCCCCCCAACATTTTTTAATTTCCCTGTGTTAGCATACAGACACTGATTTATGAATCATTAGATATTTGTCTGGATTCTTTAAACACCCTAATATTACAACAGAGTATTGATAAATTATCAAGAAATGTTTGGTGCGCCAAGAAAAATACATTTTGTAGATTCTTTAACTAGTGGCAAGAAAGTGGCTACCATGCATTATTTAGACATAACTTGGCTGAAGAGTGAAGCTTCAGGGATTATTTGACAGACTTGATAGGTCTAAGGAATTATAACAATAGGGTATAAGAACAAATAGGGTTCTTTGATTAAATCGCCACAAGGGGGCAGTACAGGATTATAAATGGGGAAAAAAACTACAAAAGTTTAGGTGTTATAAACCTATAATAGTTTTTTAAATATTTATTAACAATAACTCCTTACACTTTCATAGCACTTTTCTGGACACTCCACTTAAAGCACTTTACAGGTAACAGGGACTTGCCCCCACCACCAATGTGTAGGATCCACCTGGGTGATGTGATGACACCCATAATGCAGCAGAAGCTATAGGCAGAGAGGACAACAGAGTGATGAAGCCAATTCATTGATGGGGATTATTAGGAGGCTATGATAAGGGCCAATGGGAAATTTGTTACACCCCTACTCTTTTCAAGAAACACCCTGGGATTTTTAATGACCACAGAGAGTCAGGACCTCAGTTTTATGTCTCATCCGTAGGACAGCATCTTTTTACAGTATACTGTCCCTGTTGCTATACTGTGGCATCATGACCCACACAAACCACAGGCTGAGCACCCCCTGTTGGCCCCACTAACACTTCTTCCAGCAGCAACCTTGTTTTTTCCCCAGGAGTTCTCCCATCCAGGTACTGACCAGCCTCAAACCTGATTAGCTCCAGTGCGTTGCCAGTTGCAAGTTGCAGGGCGATATGGCCGCTGGCTATTTTTAATCATCCAGTTTCTATTTTCTATCCATTTCTCCTAGTTCGGAAGATGGCACGAGTCTTTGTTTTAGATATGGAAGCAAATTCATTATTCATTATAATTAATCCCATAAATTAATTTTATAGGAGTAGCACAGTGATGCAGTGGTTAGCGTTCCTTACCTCACAGCACTAGGGCTCCGGCTCCATCCAGTTTCCACATTGCTATCAGTGTAGAGCTTTTATGTTCTTCCAGTGTTGGTATGGGTTTTCTCTGGGTACTCTAGCTTATGGGGGGAAAAAATAAATAAATCAGCCCTGGTGTGAGTGAATGCATGTCTGAGTGTGCCCTGTGATGAACTGGTATCCTATCCAGGGTGTATCCCACCTTGCATCCATTGCTTGCCATAAGCAGCTCTAGCTTCTCCACAACCCTGAATTGGATGAAAAGGTTAGAAAGTAGCTTTTTGTATCTGTACAATGTATATGGGTATGTTTAATTTTTATTTTGGAATTTTAATACAATCCATTTAAACGTGATTGATTTAAAGCACCTCTATATGACAAAATAGTTAAGCAAGCTTGGGACTACATCATGTTTCCAAACATTCCATACTGATCAATATATCCTCTATTTCACCTCAATCACAGACAACTGGCACATTTCAGTTTCATTAATGAAATTAATTGGGTTTTCACTCACAATGCAACAATTTGAATGCTGATTCTGCTAACCAAGCTTGCAATAGCAGAGTCAACGATTATTTTTGGCTATATAGATGCATGGTCTGCAGCAGTTACCACCTGTGTGAGGAATGTTTCCAGAAGAAGTATCATCCTCAACACAGCTTTGCTTTTCGTTTGGTAAGTATCATTTGCATTTGTCCCCCCCCAAATACTATAAACTGATTTGTTTGTTTATATACATCTATGGTCAGTGTCCAAATGTATTTTAACAAAGAAAATCAGTGACTGTACAACAAATGCTGTTCTAGTTCTTTTGGACAATAGTCATTATTAAGCAAACAGTTTTGTTGTAGAAGAGACTTCTAAATACTTTAACATTTGATTTGTAGACTAACTCATTACATGTACAGTAAATATTTACCTCAGTTATCACTGTCTGAGAAGGCATAAGTGCTGTTGTCTTTTTTACTGTATTAAGCCTAAGAAATGTTTTTTTAAATACATTTAGTTGACAATTGGGCATCTACTAGTTTATTGAACACTTATGCTGAAGATGACCACTTTTGTGAATACATAATTCACTTAAATATATATAAAATTTTATACATCGTATACTATGTGAAAAAAACATGGAGAGAAAATATTTATTGCACTTTAGAAATTACTGAATTAAAACTATTCAGAGCACTGAATAAGATAGAAGATACCATTAATTTAATCTGTGATGTTAAGTGTCAGAGACAATGAAGGTTATTCTTAAAACTAGATGGCATGGCTATATTGTCCCATTAAATTACCATAATGATACTGGTATGAGAAAAGTGAAAAACATTACCCAGCAAGTGTCAAGTGATAGAAATCAATATGTAAAAAGTGTAAGAGTCTGCCAATGTAGTTGTGCTAATGACTTGTGGGAATCAAACCAACATGACAGAAAGGAGTTTGTGAAAAACACATGTAAGTTACATGAAGAATCTGTAAAGGAGTGAAACACTTGGCATGATCACTGCTGAAGTGGTGTGCAACTGGCCATCTGAACAGGATTTTCCATATTCAAGTTCCATAAATATGCTTGTTCACTGAATGAACACATAGAAAAGTTGTGCCCTGCTCACAACTGGTATCCTGTCTGAGATGAGCCCTTTACTTGCTGGGGTAGGCTTTGACTTATGATGAAAGAAAAAAAAAAGGCCCTATTTTTTAGTTTGGAAAAGCAGAGTGGAGAACTGGCTAGAGTGCTGGACTGAAAGGTTGCAGGTGAGATGCTGCTGTACTCTTTAGCAAGATACTTGCTGACAAATAACTCTCCAGGTTGTCAATCAATTGATAAAAGAGAATGTTTTTAATTGACTTAACAGGTTAAAAAAAAGCATTTAAAAAGTTTCAATTCTAGGGCATAATTCAAAACCAACCACTAATAGATAGTGACCATTACATAAGTAAGACAACATAGATACACTTGTAAACAAAAGCTGAAAGCAAAGTGAAACCAATAATCTGACAATGGGTTTATCCACAAATATTATACAATTCTGAAGATTTTTATAATTATACTATAGTATAGGAATTAGAGGTAAATTGTCAATTACTGTATACAAGGTTTTGAAACTTGTATGATTAGAGGTTTGTTTCCCTAATTCAGCTCCTCACAAAGATTTAAATATTTTTCCCCCCTTTTGAACTGAAGCATGTGTCTTGTGCTTATGATAGCACATTGAGAAGTCACCACTTCAGGGTAGAGGCCGAGAAATTGAAAGACATCAATTCCTTTTCTTCTGAAGACAACCTTAATATTCATCACTATTTGAAATATACTTCACCATCAGAACTGAAAATACTTACGAGATCCCACTACAATAAATACTTCTCTAGCACAACATGTTGTGATGGTGTCGGTTGTGTTAGGAAGCTGTCTGAACACCGGTAGAGCGCGTGTTGTCTTTCGTGTAGTGTGCCGGTGTGTAATTGTCTGCAGAGGTTTCGGTACTCCGGTATACAGGTAGGAGAGAAATCTTTCTCTGATCGGAGAAACTAGTTTGTGCCGCTTATGAGGGGAACACATTCAGTTCTACCATGAACGCCGACTGCGGCCGCGTGGGGATCTTAAATCGCAGCCCTAATTAGCATCAGGTGTGGAAGCTGCACATTTCCACGCGCCGCGGAGTGGGAAGTGCAGTGGGAGGTGTGTTCCACTGTCACAATGTTTATTAATTAAATTAACCTTAACAAAAAGAATGTCTGACATGACATCAATCACACCAAAAAAGAATACAACAGCAGTACGTTTTGTCACTCAGAACTCTTTCCATCCCTGTAAAAATCATTTCTACATCCAGTAATCAATTCCTTTCAGAAGCACTTCCGTCAAGTGCAAAAATGGCTTTTCGATCACACTAATAATAAATCTACATGCCTGTTTATGAAATGGGAAGAGATGCATCGAGGAAGTAACTGCCTCTGCTGCTATGATAAAGCAAATGATAGATTTCATGAATAACCCCCAAGGAGTTTCATCAATGCAAGTGATTTTAATTGTATTTTCTAGAGAAGAACCCAAAAGTGGCAAGCAGTGGAACATTTTTATGACCAGCCTGTATTTCAGAGAAACCAAGAAAGGCAAGTTAAGAATTCAATCATTTTAATATCCACTGTGCTAAAACAGTAATCATTATTTATGCCCTTACCTGCAGTCACTTTGACAATTATTTTTAAATCATTCTGAAATTTTTAGAGGTTTGCATTTTAGGTTTTTGTCATGTTTATTGCTTTTATCATTTTAGACATTAACTGCAGTTGGGTCACAGTTATTCTAATGACTTGACTTCTACATAAAGAAGTTTTATATATGTTTTTAATATGTTTTGAAAACAACAAACTATTATAACAGAATAATGTAGTACTTTATTTTTCAATTAGTATTTTTACAGTCCAGAATGAAGTGATCCCTGAGCACATTGTGAAAATGTTGCCATCTGTGAAGGTGAGACAGAGCAGCACACTGCTGGAGCCTGGGCAACAGTGTAGACTCTGCTTGAAGAGCTTTAGCTTGGGGCAACTTGTGAGACAGCTGCCTTGCAATCATAAGGTAAAGATAAATGCATTCCTTCTATATTCTGTTGAGTTCAATTGATTCTAATAATTGAGTGGTACATGCTTTTTATCTTAAAGATATAAAAAAGCATTATAAACCAAAGAGAGCTACTAACTGAAAGAAAAATGATTATTTCAAATTGTTTACTTAATTTTCTTTGCATGTTTAGCTAGTATTGGTGTATTCTTCTATTAATCCATTTTTTTAAATACAGTATTGTAAATTACTTCTGTACGAGTTACGTATAACACTGAAAAAGTCCCTCACTTTAAGGTTCCACATATATTATATCATATATTATATCAGCTTTTTTCTCTTCAGTTCCATAAAGCCTGCGCTGATAAGTGGCTTCTGCAAGAAAGCAATTCCTGCCCAATAGATGGTCAAGTCATCTACAACCCCATAACATGGAATAAAACAACGAGTACAGACAAAACTACAGTGACCTCACCATCACAGCTTCAGACTCAAATGATGGGACAACTCCAACAGGAACTGTTTGTCCCCGGGATAGGACTGTCGCTTAAAACAGAAGGCAGCAAGGGGCCTTATAAACCAAGGAATGCAGATGAGTGCACTTCACCACCAGTTACAATTCAACAGGATAGTGTCCAGAACGGCCTTCAATGTCTTCATTTAAATAACTTACCCACTGGTGGGCATGGAACAAAACCAGGCTTTTTAGGGCAAGCAAAACAAAAATTGCAACCAAAACGAAATTTAAGACCCTTCCATCAAAGGAAGTGTTACTCCTCTGAACCTGGAAGAAGTGAGGACGATAGCATGAGGCACGCTGTATCTGCAAATAAAATCATGAGCTCAACTATTAGAACTCCAGGATTAAGGCATGAAGATGATTTATTGAATGCTGAACGTGTGGAGTTGTCTGCTGTTAAGAGAATACCTGATAAAAAACATGAAGGGTTGTTTGTCGGGGTGAATCCTGTTAGATTGGACAGTGCTTTACAGTGCAGAGCTAGCAATCATCCAAAAAGAAAAATGTCACAAAGGAGACCATTGTATAGAAGACCCACAGATAATACTGAGACTGTGGTAGGTATAGACCCAACTCTCAAAATGGATGGAATCTCAATGAATAATCCAATACAAGGAAACAAAACAACAAAATTGTAGGATTATTATAAATGGATTATATAAATTGTTTATTATTACAATATAATGGTAACTCAACTAAGTAATATTATAAAAGCTTTTCTTAATCTCCGTACATTATATGCTAATATTTGTGAAATAAAGAATGAACATTTACAAAATTTTACTTAGAAAAAAATAATACTACCAGAGCTGAAGTCTGTTAAATGATGAGTGATATTCAAAATGATTAAAAGAAACTGAACCATTGACTTTTAGGTCCAAATGTTCCCTTCAGGTGAATTAAAAGGGGACAACCTGCTGGGGCAATAAGTGTAAATTAGAATGAACATTTTGTCTGTAGTCACTGTGTAAAAATGAGTTAATAAAATGTAAATATCTGAATCATACAGAAAATCTCTTAAAATATATACTTTAAATACAAAAGCTCTTTTCACATTTCACCAAAACATTTCATAGAATTATCATAGAACTGAAAACCAAAGAACAATAATTAATAAGTACAGTGTGGTGACAAAGACAGTACCTCACAGAGTTGCAGCAGTTTTGTAAGGAGCGGTGGGCCAGACTTCCTCCCAGGTGATGTAAGAAACTGGACAACTCTTAAAGGAAACGTTTAATTCAACTTATTGCTGCTGAACTTTTTCACATGATATTGAATGCTGGCTGATTTTGTTTTATACATTATGACAAGGTGGAATTTGGTGTGTTATTTATCAAATGAGGTTAGATGTATCCATTGTGAGGACGTGGTGAGGACTAGGTGAAGGGCAAATATATCCAAACATGTTGTTAAACCATAAAATCATAAGGGAGTGTACTTTCAGCACACTGTAAGTACTGTAAATACCTACCTGTCATTAGTCTACTTTCAAGAAAACACGTTTCATACTTTTATGAACCAGTCCTCCAATTATTCACCTTAAGTGGTCAATATGTCCTCCATCACATGTGGTTCATGTTCCAGAAGTGCCTTGAACACCTCCTCAGCTTGCTTTTTACTCTGTGTGTGCTCCAGGATTTTTCTCATCTTGTCTTGTGGTGTCCGCTGCGTTCGGATAATTGCAACTGCTTCAGGATGCAAGACGTTGCTTATCTGGTCAGTAATAGGATTCACATTTTTAACTTTCTGAACTAAGTCGTATTGGTGGGTCTTTAGGAACTTGCCTTTATCTTTTAAGTTGGAAACAAGAAAAAAAAAACAATGTCAATATTTATGATACTTGCACACTTTCATAAAAATCATAGAAAACAAATTAAGTGAAAATATTATTTTCAAAATAGTGTCTACCCTGCAGGTTAAGACAGCAGCTCAATCGATCAGGCTAATCTGAACATATACAGTGCCTTGCGAAAGTATTCGGCCCCCTTGAACTTTTCAACCTTTTGCCACATTTCAGGCTTCAAACATAAAGATATATTTTTTTTATTTTATGTGAAGAATCACCAACAAGTGGGACACAATTGTGAAGTGGAACGAAATCTATTGGATTTTTGAATCTTTTTTAACTAATAAAAAAATGAAAAGTGGGGCGTGCAAAATTATTCGGCCCCCTTGCGTTAATACTTTGTAGAGCCACCTTTTGCTGCGATTACAGCTGCAAGTCGCTTGGGGTATGTCTCTATCAGTTTTGCACATCGAGAGACTGAAATTCTTGCCCATTCTTCCTTGCAAAACAGCTCGAGCTCAGTGAGGTTGGATGGAGAGTGTTTGTGAACAGCAGTTTTCAGCTCTTTCCACAGATTCTCGATTGGATTCAGGTCTGGACTTAGACTTGGTCATTCAAAAACCTGGATATGTTTATTTGTGAACCATTCCTTTGTAGATTTTGCTGTATGTTTGGGATCATTGTCTTGTTGGAAGATAAATCTCCGTCCCAGTTTCAGGTCTTTTGCAGACTCCAACAGGTTTTCATCCAGAATGGTCCTGTATTTGGCTGCATCCATCTTCCCCTCAATTTTAACCATCTTCCCTGTCCCTGCTGAAGAAAAGCAGGCCCAAACCATGATGCTGCCACCACCATGTTTGACAGTGGGGATGGTGTGTTGAGGGTGATGAGCTGTGTTGCTTTTACGCCAAACATATCGTTTTGCATTGTGGCCAAAAAGTTCGATTTTGGTTTCATCTGACCAGAGCACCTTCTTCCACATGTTTGGGGTGTCTCCCAGGTGGCTTGTGGCAAACTTTAGACGAGACTTTTTATGGATATCTTTGAGAAATGGCTTTCTTCTTGCCACTCTTCCATAAAGGCCAGATTTGTGCAGTGTAAGACTGATTGTTGTCCTATGGACAGACTCTTCCACCTCAGCTGTAGTTCTCTGCAGTTCATCCAGAGTGATCATGGGCCTCTTGGCTGCATCTCTGATCAGTCTTCTCCTTGTCTGAGCTGAAAGTTTAGAGGGACGGCCAGGTCTTGGTAGATTTGCAGTGGTCTGATACTCCTTCCATTTCAAGATGATCGCTTGCACAGTGCTCCTTGGGATGTTTGAAGCTTGGGAAATCTTTTTGTATCCAAATCCGGCTTTAAACTTCTCCACAACAGTATTACGGACCTGCCTGGTGTGTTCCTTGGTCTTCATGATGCTCTCTGCGCTTTCAACAGAACCTTGAGACTATCACAGAGCACGTGCATTTATACAGAGACTTGATTACACACAGGTGGATTCTATTTATCACCATCAGTCATTTAGGACAACATTGGATCATTCAGAGATCCTCGCTGAACTTCTGGAGTGAGTTTGCTGCACTGAAAGTAAAGGGGCCGAATAATTTTGCACGCCCCACTTTTCATTTTTTTATTAGTTAAAAAAGTTTCAAAAATCCAATAGATTTCGTTCCACTTCACAATTGTGTCCCACTTGTTGGTGATTCTTCAAATAAAATAAAAAATTTATATCTTTATGTTTGAAGCCTGAAATGTGGCAAAAGGTTGAAAAGTTCAAGGGGGCCGAATACTTTCGCAAGGCACTGTAGCAATATGTAAAGCATGGTATTTTTACTATTTGAAACCTGAGCTGCAACTACATGAAATGAGAGCTGTATAGTTTAAATATCTGCTTTATTTAAAAAAATAAATAAAGAAGTGTGTGATATATTGCTGTGTATGTCTTGATCACTAAAATAGAATACTTCTGACCTTCAATTGATAAGGCAGGTCCATTCTGAGAACCCAAGGGAACTGAAAAAGACAAATTAAAACTTTTTAAAGTTTGAGTTTAAAGTAGTATGAGTTTACCATAATTTAGTATAAAAGTATATGGAATCTTTTTTCCAATATGTATATCATACAAAGTTTTTTACTTTAAGATTTTTTTTTTGTCGTTAGAAGAGAACTACTACAACCATTGCTGATTTCATGAAGCATGAAGTGAGAAAACTAAGTATTGTAGGTGTGGTGCAGGTTTTGGCTGTAGCATAAAAGCTTCTGTTGATAACTGTACTTACAAGATGGATAATTTCTCTTGCCATAGTTGCTGGGAAGTGTAGTTTGTATGTTTATACCCATGTTAGTCCCTTGCATTTTAGAAGACATAATACAAGGGGCAATAACATTACTTCCTCCTTCGGCCTGCACAGACTGATAAAATGACACTGTAAAGACAAGTTTTAAATTCAATTACAGTATCATGCATTTACTGTACATGTGTAAATGCATATTATGCTGGACCCTGAGTGCACCAAGACACATAGTGTATTAATGAAGAGGAGGCATATAGGAGTTTGATTATTTCACTTTGTGTTATTTGTACGAACAGATTGACATAAAAAGTTGAAATATTAGTATATCTAATCAAGCAATCAAGATAAATTTGCCATTGAATTGGTTGGTTATTTATTAATTTAAAAAAACATAAAAAACTAAACAACATATTCTCATCATTACAGCTAAGATGATGTGATAACCTGTGTTTGATATGGTCCTTGATCTAGCTCTGCATATGTTCTGGCTGATTTGAAATGTGGATTCAATTAACAATTTTAGTGTCATTTATTTCAATGCACAGAGAAAGGAGTGCATTCATTAAAAAAAAAACATCAGTGGCAATTATATCACATTTGTTATAATTTTTAAGCTTTCCACTGGCAGCCCTGTAAGAAGAATGTCATGTCATGCTCACAGACACAATTATCAGTTATATGTGTGTTATCAGATAGCACAATTCTATTTAAATTCGGATAAAATAAATAATACACAAGTCTATACCATCAATTCATAGAATTGTTTTAGGAAATTAAGTTACATGAGTTTCGGAGTACAAAAGTACAAAAAAGAGTACTAAAAAGTCCGATTTATTAAGAGTAAAACAAATAAGATATGCACAGTTAGTGTTATCTCCGTAAATGGCATGGAATCTGTTAGTTACAGTCAATGCGATTGTATGAAATTCATTGTATATTGGAAACGATCTGCGAAAATTAAATATGGTTGAAGTTTAGCAGCGTGCAATTTTGAAACAGATCAATATTTAACACAAAGATAGGTACCTGATCGTGGTTCCTCCGCCTTGCGTTCCCATTCTTTTAATTGAGGATAGGTTGCTTTCACATTGTCTTTTTTGAGGATATCTAAAAATTGATGACATAATTCCTCCGTTTTGCCCATAATAAGGTCAAGAAGATCAATCACTTTTTGCTCTGGTCTTGATAGATGCTTTAGTTCATTGTACTCTCGGTCGGTTAGGATACTTTTACTATGTGCGTGCTGCAAAATGTAGTCAGGCTGTGCACTAAGCCAATCAATAAGGTCTACTTTGTTTCTTTTAATAACGTTCATTATTGCTTTGTAAACCTGCAAAGGCAAAAGAGCATGATATAATTCAAAACCGAAAAAAACATGTGTTTCTGTGTGTTTTCAGAAATATCAGTTTGGTCATTCAATGAAATAACGATTCAGTCATTAGTAATTACACGTTCAATAATAAAGTTCACTACTGTAAAATTTCAAAATACTTTTTCCACAAACTGGCAAATAAGTATGTGATATTTCAATTGTATAAAGTAACACGCTTTGCACTACGTTTGAAACAGCCATTTCCTGTCACAGAAGAGATGTTTCTAGTGTGGTACAACAATTTAAGAAATAAAGAGCGTAATTGGGTTATGGGATTCTTCAAAAATTTAAATATCTTTTCCACCTAATTTTGATTTTTTTAAATCGTTGATTTAATAAAAACAAATAAAAACGATTACCGGATTTGATTCAGTTTCACTTCCTTTCTTAACTCGCTGTTGCTTAAGTTATTGCGATTTTACAATCGTGAGGTCTTTGGGCGGAGACTGAAATGCGTGATCTAAACACGTTTACTGACTTTTGGTCTTATATGGTTTTGAGCCGTATTACATATTAGCAAACTATGCATCTTATTAACTGTATTGCAGACAACGGAAATGTAATATAGTATCTAAGACAGCAATTACAAGAAAAAATACACCAAAATATCTACAAAATGGTTCTTTATGGTGTTACTGTACACTTCATGTATTAATCTACACGTAAGGAGTTAGGTGTCACAGGGATAAATGCTCTATTAATATGGAGAGATATTAGTGACGTATTCAAGCACAAGGTTTACAGGTTTATCTGTGCAAGTAAGCTGGTGGTTTCACTCTCTATAAAGGTCTTGATTTAAGACCCATCAATTAAGGTTAGTCCAGGCTGAAGTCCAAGGTGCACCTCTGTCTGAGCTGTAAAACGTTAAGTATGATCAAAATGTTATATTGATATTTTCAAAGTCATTTACAAAAAGATTTGAATCAAACAGCAGCAACCAGATTATATCATACAAGCCTGTCAAAAAGGAAGAGAATCTTAATTATCATTTAACTTTAACAATTGCTTAAGGAGTGAAATACACATACTTTACATGCATACCAGTATATTATAGTAATTACCTTTTTTGAAACTCTCAGTGGAGGCACAAGTGACTGAAGCACTTGGAAAATACCTAAACCTTCAAGTATTTCCCTCTTCGACGTTTGCACATGTTTGTATTACCTACATCTTCAGAAATTAGTTTTTATTCTTCATAATGATGCACGCTTGTATTCAAATTATACTTTAATGAAGTTATCCAGCAAAGCATCGGGACTTGGGGGTTCTAATTTACTGCAGAAAAATGAAAAACTGGTCTTTTATAAGTAATATGCAAAATACATTTATGCGGCACAACATAAATGTTGTGTCTTTTAAATCTAAATGCAAAATAAGCCAAGTATGCTCCTCTGTCATTTATAACCTATAGCAGTAGCACTTCAACAACTTCTCTTTGTACTTTAGGCTACAGCCACTAAAATAAAAAGATAAATTACCAAATTTTGGCAAGAAATTTTATTTATAGTAAAGTTTCAAACAATACACAAAAAGGCAGACCATGAGATTTTTGGTAAAAAACACTGAACATAAAGAAAATCTAACTTCCTTCTCATGAAACTCTGGTGAATACACATGATAGACATGCATTCATGCACCCTCAAATACAACATTTTTCACTTTGTGGAAATTCATTAGAGACAAATGTAGCTATTTAAATACATAAATATGCTAGTTTCCCCCTTAAGATGCTTAATTTTAAATATATAATTAATAATTCCTAGAATGTACAAAAGGACTTCTCAGATTAAGACAGATTTGATTCATAGGCAGTGCTTTACTTTCAAAGACTATACATTTTCTGAATCTCCCTTTTAAATTGCTAAACTGACTAATAACGCATAACAGATTATGCTTGTGTGAAAGACATGAACAATATTCTAAAAATGTAATTGGCAAAAAGATTTGAAAAAATATGTTTTTAAACCCCTCTGTTTAAAAGAATGTTCAGAAGGGTTATGCTGCAGGTAAATGGTACAGTATTTGATTTTTATCAGAATTTTGAGATATACAGTATGCATTTACCCATTTGTCTTTGAACCTGTTTCTCCTTTTTACTAAGTGGAAATATGACAAGTAATACCTAAGAAGTACAAAGGCTGTATTTGAACCATATTTTTTACAATATAGTTTGATCCATTTTTTATCTTAACTATTAGGAAAATAATTAATTTTGTAGATTATTCCAAAGTGGAACAGGGTGAACATTAATCCCACAAACATCACAAACATATTACAATTTGAATAAGTGTAGAGGAAAGATAGAAAGTAAAAGTCAAATTTTAATCAAAGAGAAAAAAAATATCTAAACAATCTCAACAATTAACAGCATTTGGGTAATAGCTAGGTCCGCATAAAATTAACAAAATCTTCCAAATTATGTGAAGGTAAATTTTCAAAACAGTGAAAATATTTTGCTTAGTAAACTCCTTTTGCTAGAAAATAAGTTTACTTTTATAGTGCATATTATAATTTGGTTCTTTTACATAATTTTGTACGTTCCATGATTTTATAGTATTTTATTGGTGTGACAATTGTATGTAATACAATTATATATATATGTGTATGTATCTGTGTAATTTTAAAACTTTGGGCAAACTGACTGTATTATACCTCCATTTCTTTTTCTTTCTATTCAACTGTAGTATTATTTTACAAAACCAGACAGTAAAAGGACCTGATAATATTGGCTGGCAACTGTTAGTTCTTGTTAATGTTATGGTTAATGTTTATGTTCACATAACTTCCATCAGAGGCCGCTGTAGTTGAGTAAACTTGATGTTTTCCAGAGTAGTAAGGTTTAGCACTATAACCTGTTGAAAAAATAATAATGAATTACTTTATCACTATTAAATTTGCAATGTACAGTATAAAATCTCATGTTTGATTCTAAAAATAATTAACAACCAAATGCCAGATACTTTTAGCTGCCCTTTTCCTCATGAAGCATGAAGTGAGAAAACTAAGTATTGTAGGTGTGGTGCAGGTTTTGGCTGTAGCATAAAAGCTTCTGTTGATAACTGTACTTACAAGATGGATAATTTCTCTTGCCATAGTTGCTGGGAAGTGTAGTTTGTATGTTTATACCCATGTTAGTCCCTTGCATTTTAGAAGACATAATACAAGGGGCAATAACATTACTTCCTCCTTCGGCCTGCACAGACTGATAAAATGACACTGTAAAGACAAGTTTTAAATTCAATTACAGTATCATGCATTTACTGTACATGTGTAAATGCATATTATGCTGGACCCTGAGTGCACCAAGACACATAGTGTATTAATGAAGAGGAGGAATATAGGAGTTCAATTATTTCACTTTGTGTTATTTGTACGAACAGATTGACATAAAAAGTTGAAATATTAGTATATCTAAAGCAATCAAGATAAATTTGCCATTGAATTGGTTGGTTATTTATTAATTTAAAAAAACATAAAAAACTAAACAACATATTCTCATCATTACAGCTAAGATGATGTAATAACCTGTGTTTGATATGGTCCTTGATCTAGCTCTGCATATGTTCTGGCTGATTTGAAATGTGGATTCAATTAACAATTTTAGTGTCATTTATTTCAATGCACAGAGAAAGGAGTGCATTCATTAAAAAAAACATCAGTGGCAATTATATCACATTTGTTATAATTTTTAAGCTTTCCACTGGCAGCCCTGTAAGAAGAATGTCATGTCATGCTCACAGACACAATTAACAGTTATATGTGTGTTATCAGATAGCACAATTCTATTTAAATTCGGATAAAATAAATAATACACAAGTCTATACCATCAATTCATAGAATTGTTTTAGGAAATTAAGTTACATGAGTTTCGGAGTACAAAAGTACAAAAAAGAGTACTAAAAAGTCCGATTTATTAAAACAAATAAGATATGCACAGTTAGTGTTATCTCCGTAAATAGCATGGAATCTGTTAGTTACAGTCAATGCGATTGTATGAAATTCATTGTACATTGGAAACGATCTGCGAAAATTAAATATGGTTGAAGTTTAGCAGCGTGCAATTTTGAAACAGATCAATATTTAACACAAAGATAGGTACCTGATCGTGGTTCCTCCGCCTTGCGTTCCCATTCTTTTAATTGAGGATAGGTTGCTTTCACATTGTCTTTTTTGAGGATATCTAAAAATTGATGACATAATTCCTCCGTTTTGCCCATAATAAGGTCAAGAAGATCAATCACTTTTTGCTCTGGTCTTGATAGATGCTTTAGTTCATTGTACTCTCGGTCGGTTAGGATACTTTTACTATGTGCGTGCTGCAAAATGTAGTCAGGCTGTGCACTAAGCCAATCAATAAGGTCTACTTTGTTTCTTTTAATAACGTTCATTATTGCTTTGTAAACCTGCAAAGGCAAAAGAGCATGATATAATTCAAAACCGAAAAAAACATGTGTTTCTGTGTGTTTTCAGAAATATCAGTTTGGTCATTCAATGAAATAACGATTCAGTCATTAGTAATTACACGTTCAATAATAAAGTTCACTACTGTAAAATTTCAAAATACTTTTTCCACAAACTGGCAAATAAGTATGTGATATTTCAATTGTATAAAGTAACACGCTTTGCACTACGTTTGAAACAGCCATTTCCTGTCACAGAAGAGATGTTTCTAGTGTGGTACAACAATTTAAGAAATAAAGAGCGTAATTGGGTTATGGGATTCTTCAAAAATTTAAATATCTTTTCCACCTAATTTTGATTTTTTTAAATCGTTGATTTAATAAAAACAAATAAAAACGATTACCGGATTTGATTCAGTTTCACTTCCTTTCTTAACTCGCTGTTGCTTAAGTTATTGCGATTTTACAATCGTGAGGTCTTTGGGCGGAGACTGAAATGCGTGATCTAAACACGTTTACTGACTTTTGGTCTTATATGGTTTTGAGCCGTATTACATATTAGCAAACTATGCATCTTATTAACTGTATTGCAGACAACGGAAATGTAATATAGTATCTAAGACAGCAATTACAAGAAAAAATACACCAAAATATCTACAAAATGGTTCTTTATGGTGTTACTGTACACTTCATGTATTAATCTACACGTAAGGAGTTAGGTGTCACAGGGATAAATGCTCTATTAATATGGAGAGATATTAGTGACGTATTCAAGCACAAGGTTTACAGGTTTATCTGTGCAAGTAAGCTGGTGGTTTCACTCTCTATAAAGGTCTTGATTTAAGACCCATCAATTAAGGTTAGTCCAGGCTGAAGTCCAAGGTGCACCTCTGTCTGAGCTGTAAAACGTTAAGTATGATCAAAATGTTATATTGATATTTTCAAAGTCATTTACAAAAAGATTTGAATCAAACAGCAGCAACCAGATTATATCATACAAGCCTGTCAAAAAGGAAGAGAATCTTAATTATCATTTAACTTTAACAATTGCTTAAGGAGTGAAATACACATACTTTACATGCATACCAGTATATTATAGTAATTACCTTTTTTGAAACTCTCAGTGGAGGCACAAGTGACTGAAGCACTTGGAAAATACCTAAACCTTCAAGTATTTCCCTCTTCGACGTTTGCACATGTTTGTATTACCTACATCTTCAGAAATTAGTTTTTATTCTTCATAATGATGCACGCTTGTATTCAAATTATACTTTAATGAAGTTATCCAGCAAAGCATCGGGACTTGGGGGTTCTAATTTACTGCAGAAAAATGAAAAACTGGTCTTTTATAAGTAATATGCAAAATACATTTATGCGGCACAACATAAATGTTGTGTCTTTTAAATCTAAATGCAAAATAAGCCAAGTATGCTCCTCTGTCATTTATAACCTATAGCAGTAGCACTTCAACAACTTCTCTTTGTACTTTAGGCTACAGCCACTAAAATAAAAAGATAAATTACCAAATTTTGGCAAGAAATTTTATTTATAGTAAAGTTTCAAACAATACACAAAAAGGCAGACCATGAGATTTTTGGTAAAAAACACTGAACATAAAGAAAATCTAACTTCCTTCTCATGAAACTCTGGTGAATACACATGATAGACATGCATTCATGCACCCTCAAATACAACATTTTTCACTTTGTGGAAATTCATTAGAGACAAATGTAGCTATTTAAATACATAAATATGCTAGTTTCCCCCTTAAGATGCTTAATTTTAAATATATAATTAATAATTCCTAGAATGTACAAAAGGACTTCTCAGATTAAGACAGATTTGATTCATAGGCAGTGCTTTACTTTCAAAGACTATACATTTTCTGAATCTCCCTTTTAAATTGCTAAACTGACTAATAACGCATAACAGATTATGCTTGTGTGAAAGACATGAACAATATTCTAAAAATGTAATTGGCAAAAAGATTTGAAAAAATATGTTTTTAAACCCCTCTGTTTAAAAGAATGTTCAGAAGGGTTATGCTGCAGGTAAATGGTACAGTATTTGATTTTTATCAGAATTTTGAGATATACAGTATGCATTTACCCATTTGTCTTTGAACCTGTTTCTCCTTTTTACTAAGTGGAAATATGACAAGTAATACCTAAGAAGTACAAAGGCTGTATTTGAACCATATTTTTTACAATATAGTTTGATCCATTTTTTATCTTAACTATTAGGAAAATAATTAATTTTGTAGATTATTCCAAAGTGGAACAGGGTGAACATTAATCCCACAAACATCACAAACATATTACAATTTGAATAAGTGTAGAGGAAAGATAGAAAGTAAAAGTCAAATTTTAATCAAAGAGAAAAAAAATATCTAAACAATCTCAACAATTAACAGCATTTGGGTAATAGCTAGGTCCGCATAAAATTAACAAAATCTTCCAAATTATGTGAAGGTAAATTTTCAAAACAGTGAAAATATTTTGCTTAGTAAACTCCTTTTGCTAGAAAATAAGTTTACTTTTATAGTGCATATTATAATTTGGTTCTTTTACATAATTTTGTACGTTCCATGATTTTATAGTATTTTATTGGTGTGACAATTGTATGTAATACAATTATATATATATGTGTATGTATCTGTGTAATTTTAAAACTTTGGGCAAACTGACTGTATTATACCTCCATTTCTTTTTCTTTCTATTCAACTGTAGTATTATTTTACAAAACCAGACAGTAAAAGGACCTGATAATATTGGCTGGCAACTGTTAGTTCTTGTTAATGTTATGGTTAATGTTTATGTTCACATAACTTCCATCAGAGGCCGCTGTAGTTGAGTAAACTTGATGTTTTCCAGAGTAGTAAGGTTTAGCACTATAACCTGTTGAAAAAATAATAATGAATTACTTTATCACTATTAAATTTGCAATGTACAGTATAAAATCTCATGTTTGATTCTAAAAATAATTAACAACCAAATGCCAGATACTTTTAGCTGCCCTTTTCCTCATGAAGCATGAAGTGAGAAAACTAAGTATTGTAGGTGTGGTGCAGGTTTTGGCTGTAGCATAAAAGCTTCTGTTGATAACTGTACTTACAAGATGGATAATTTCTCTTGCCATAGTTGCTGGGAAGTGTAGTTTGTATGTTTATACCCATGTTAGTCCCTTGCATTTTAGAAGACATAATACAAGGGGCAATAACATTACTTCCTCCTTCGGCCTGCACAGACTGATAAAATGACACTGTAAAGACAAGTTTTAAATTCAATTACAGTATCATGCATTTACTGTACATGTGTAAATGCATATTATGCTGGACCCTGAGTGCACCAAGACACATAGTGTATTAATGAAGAGGAGGAATATAGGAGTTCAATTATTTCACTTTGTGTTATTTGTACGAACAGATTGACATAAAAAGTTGAAATATTAGTATATCTAAAGCAATCAAGATAAATTTGCCATTGAATTGGTTGGTTATTTATTAATTTAAAAAAACATAAAAAACTAAACAACATATTCTCATCATTACAGCTAAGATGATGTAATAACCTGTGTTTGATATGGTCCTTGATCTAGCTCTGCATATGTTCTGGCTGATTTGAAATGTGGATTCAATTAACAATTTTAGTGTCATTTATTTCAATGCACAGAGAAAGGAGTGCATTCATTAAAAAAAAAACATCAGTGGCAATTATATCACATTTGTTATAATTTTTAAGCTTTCCACTGGCAGCCCTGTAAGAAGAATGTCATGTCATGCTCACAGACACAATTATCAGTTATATGTGTGTTATCAGATAGCACAATTCTATTTAAATTCGGATAAAATAAATAATACACAAGTCTATACCATCAATTCATAGAATTGTTTTAGGAAATTAAGTTACATGAGTTTCGGAGTACAAAAGTACAAAAAAGAGTACTAAAAAGTCCGATTTATTAAAAGTAAAACAAATAAGATATGCACAGTTAGTGTTATCTCCGTAAATAGCATGGAATCTGTTAGTTACAGTCAATGCGATTGTATGAAATTCATTGTACATTGGAAACGATCTGCGAAAATTAAATATGGTTGAAGTTTAGCAGCGTGCAATTTTGAAACAGATCAATATTTAACACAAAGATAGGTACCTGATCGTGGTTCCTCCGCCTTGCGTTCCCATTCTTTTAATTGAGGATAGGTTGCTTTCACATTGTCTTTTTTGAGGATATCTAAAAATTGATGACATAATTCCTCCGTTTTGCCCATAATAAGGTCAAGAAGATCAATCACTTTTTGCTCTGGTCTTGATAGATGCTTTAGTTCATTGTACTCTCGGTCGGTTAGGATACTTTTACTATGTGCGTGCTGCAAAATGTAGTCAGGCTGTGCACTAAGCCAATCAATAAGGTCTACTTTGTTTCTTTTAATAACGTTCATTATTGCTTTGTAAACCTGCAAAGGCAAAAGAGCATGATATAATTCAAAACCGAAAAAAACATGTGTTTCTGTGTGTTTTCAGAAATATCAGTTTGGTCATTCAATGAAATAACGATTCAGTCATTAGTAATTACACGTTCAATAATAAAGTTCACTACTGTAAAATTTCAAAATACTTTTTCCACAAACTGGCAAATAAGTATGTGATATTTCAATTGTATAAAGTAACACGCTTTGCACTACGTTTGAAACAGCCATTTCCTGTCACAGAAGAGATGTTTCTAGTGTGGTACAACAATTTAAGAAATAAAGAGCGTAATTGGGTTATGGGATTCTTCAAAAATTTAAATATCTTTTCCACCTAATTTTGATTTTTTTAAATCGTTGATTTAATAAAAACAAATAAAAACGATTACCGGATTTGATTCAGTTTCACTTCCTTTCTTAACTCGCTGTTGCTTAAGTTATTGCGATTTTACAATCGTGAGGTCTTTGGGCGGAGACTGAAATGCGTGATCTAAACACGTTTACTGACTTTTGGTCTTATATGGTTTTGAGCCGTATTACATATTAGCAAACTATGCATCTTATTAACTGTATTGCAGACAACGGAAATGTAATATAGTATCTAAGACAGCAATTACAAGAAAAAATACACCAAAATATCTACAAAATGGTTCTTTATGGTGTTACTGTACACTTCATGTATTAATCTACACGTAAGGAGTTAGGTGTCACAGGGATAAATGCTCTATTAATATGGAGAGATATTAGTGACGTATTCAAGCACAAGGTTTACAGGTTTATCTGTGCAAGTAAGCTGGTGGTTTCACTCTCTATAAAGGTCTTGATTTAAGACCCATCAATTAAGGTTAGTCCAGGCTGAAGTCCAAGGTGCACCTCTGTCTGAGCTGTAAAACGTTAAGTATGATCAAAATGTTATATTGATATTTTCAAAGTCATTTACAAAAAGATTTGAATCAAACAGCAGCAACCAGATTATATCATACAAGCCTGTCAAAAAGGAAGAGAATCTTAATTATCATTTAACTTTAACAATTGCTTAAGGAGTGAAATACACATACTTTACATGCATACCAGTATATTATAGTAATTACCTTTTTTGAAACTCTCAGTGGAGGCACAAGTGACTGAAGCACTTGGAAAATACCTAAACCTTCAAGTATTTCCCTCTTCGACGTTTGCACATGTTTGTATTACCTACATCTTCAGAAATTAGTTTTTATTCTTCATAATGATGCACGCTTGTATTCAAATTATACTTTAATGAAGTTATCCAGCAAAGCATCGGGACTTGGGGGTTCTAATTTACTGCAGAAAAATGAAAAACTGGTCTTTTATAAGTAATATGCAAAATACATTTATGCGGCACAACATAAATGTTGTGTCTTTTAAATCTAAATGCAAAATAAGCCAAGTATGCTCCTCTGTCATTTATAACCTATAGCAGTAGCACTTCAACAACTTCTCTTTGTACTTTAGGCTACAGCCACTAAAATAAAAAGATAAATTACCAAATTTTGGCAAGAAATTTTATTTATAGTAAAGTTTCAAACAATACACAAAAAGGCAGACCATGAGATTTTTGGTAAAAAACACTGAACATAAAGAAAATCTAACTTCCTTCTCATGAAACTCTGGTGAATACACATGATAGACATGCATTCATGCACCCTCAAATACAACATTTCTCACTTTGTGGAAATTCATTAGAGACAAATGTAGCTATTTAAATACATAAATATGCTAGTTTCCCCCTTAAGATGCTTAATTTTAAATATATAATTAATAATTCCTAGAATGTACAAAAGGACTTCTCAGATTAAGACAGATTTGATTCATAGGCAGTGCTTTACTTTCAAAGACTATACATTTTCTGAATCTCCCTTTTAAATTGCTAAACTGACTAATAACGCATAACAGATTATGCTTGTGTGAAAGACATGAACAATATTCTAAAAATGTAATTGGCAAAAAGATTTGAAAAAATATGTTTTTAAACCCCTCTGTTTAAAAGAATGTTCAGAAGGGTTATGCTGCAGGTAAATGGTACAGTATTTGATTTTTATCAGAATTTTGAGATATACAGTATGCATTTACCCATTTGTCTTTGAACCTGTTTCTCCTTTTTACTAAGTGGAAATATGACAAGTAATACCTAAGAAGTACAAAGGCTGTATTTGAACCATATTTTTTACAATATAGTTTGATCCATTTTTTATCTTAACTATTAGGAAAATAATTAATTTTGTAGATTATTCCAAAGTGGAATAGGGTGAACATTAATCCCACAAACATCACAAACATATTACAATTTGAATAAGTGTAGAGGAAAGATAGAAAGTAAAAGTCAAATTTTAATCAAGGAGAAAAAAAATATCTAAACAATCTCAACAATTAACAGCATTTGGGTAATAGCTAGGTCCGCATAAAATTAACAAAATCTTCCAAATTATGTGAAGGTAAATTTTCAAAACAGTGAAAATATTTTGCTTAGTAAACTCCTTTTGCTAGAAAATAAGTTTACTTTTATAGTGCATATTATAATTTGGTTCTTTTACATAATTTTGTACGTTCCATGATTTTATAGTATTTTATTGGTGTGACAATTGTATGTAATACAATTATATATATATGTGTATGTATCTGTGTAATTTTAAAACTTTGGGCAAACTGACTGTATTATACCTCCATTTCTTTTTCTTTCTATTCAACTGTAGTATTATTTTACAAAACCAGACAGTAAAAGGACATTGTAAAATGAGTTACTAATCCTTGGGGAACAGTGACCATTGGTGCATCTCGGTATCACAAAGTGTGGTGCATGACAAGATTTAGTTAAAGCACAGTGACACAAAAGAAATGACAGCACGGAGAAGCGTAATGTTTTTTAAATTGCTTATACTGTATATACTAAATACACTGCCTGCATTGGAAACATATTAAGACATATACAGAAATCCACTATTTATGGCATTTGATTTAATCATTTAAGTGCTTCGTTTAGATTTACACAACCTACAGAAAATCAGTTTCTGGCAATGGATTTAATACACATTGATCACAGAACTGCAAGCATTTTTCCCTCTTTACTAAAAATGCTGAATAATGGCTGCTGTAATACCTGTTTTACTTGAGAAAATACCCTGAAGAGGTGCACAAATCTATCATTTACCCATTGTGTGAAAGTCTGAAACTCATTTTAATTTATTATAAACATTTTTCTTGAGAAATAAAGGAAAACAAAGACATGGGCCCTGTGTCCAGAGCCTAAAGAGAACAGGCTTGATATTTTACTGGTACAGAGAGGACCTCAGAACATAACCAGTAATTTTGTTTAAAAAATCCACCCACCATAAAGCAATGTTGACACAATAAGGTACAAAATAAAAATAAGAAAGAAAATGTCTCATTCATAATTGGGTTGTTTTGTTTTCTCTTATCCCTTATTATTTATTCCATGAACTGCTTGTTGAATTCACAAATTTGGAATCGCCAAAGGAAGGCTTGGGAACAAAAATTCAATTACGATAACATTTTCAAATCCATAAATGTTGTAGATCTCAAGCTGTGTATCATGACAACAAACACCAAAATGTGCTGCTTATTACTTGTGCTTGCATGATTTTTCGTAATATAAGCTAACGGAGAAACCTGTAGTTGTAAAGAGCATTTTTTGTTGCCTTATGTGCTTTAGAAATGTGTAAGAAATTGCTTTAGAGTTTTCACGACATGTGACATGGCAAATCTCGAAAGGGATATTCTATAACAGCTTTCGAAAGCCTCTTCCTTCTTGAAAGCAATCTCATTCTGAATAGGATTGCTCAATTTTTACCATAATTTCTCCCTCTTTGAAGTGCAGTACACTTTTTTTTAAAAGGTGAACTTCTAAGACATATTTTCAATCCGTACCAGACATAACAGTTTGTTTGTACTTTTATATAACTGATTGCCAAAAGCAAGATAAGAAGATTTGTGTTTTTGAAGTGTGCTTTTTCGAATTACAAGGTAGCAACAACAAATGAAGATCACTCATATCTGTACAGGTAAAATGTACAATCAAATTTACAATTAGTAGGACTTTGTCATTTTACAGTGTCACATAAGTTTAATGTAAAAAAGCCTAATATATCAAGATGTGGGTTTTTTAGATACAACCGCGTCAATGTATTGATTCAGACAAGTTAGGGATCAGTTAACATTTTCTGTAGAAACCTATTTGAAATGTATTTAATCTCCATTTAGATCACTGCATTATTTGTTGCTGTATTTGTAAAGCCCCACAAGAAGCTTGTTCATTTTAATGAAATCAGGCTATAAAATAGCCTGGGAGTAGCTATTCATCAGTGTGTCATAATGATGCATTTACACTCCTGGCCAATGATTTCAGTCTATCTGGTGTGGGCGGAAAAGAATAACCTCTAGGACGATCAGCACATTTACAAACTAGGACTAGATACATCTCCTGTATCACACCTCCTTTTCCAGAAATATGCTCTACAGCCCAAAACTGTTGAATCAGACCCACTTAAGCACTGTAAACATGTAGGCTTAAAATCCTAGATGGAATTGGAACATTGCCTTTAGTCACACTTTCTTGGACATTAACAACTGAAACAGATGATAAACTGTGCCCTAAACCTTAATGTGCCTTTGCCATTTGTTTGTGGTATCCTCAGAAGATTTGGTACTAGTTTAAAGACATCAGTGGCCTTTCCTCTCGTATCTGCCAAGTGCTCTTTTTGCTGTCTGATTTCCCCTTGTCCCTGACTTTCCTTAGACGTCGTGGGGGTGGTGTGGAGCGTGTCTCACTCTCATCCTGAACGCTTGGCACCTCAGTCTGTTCTTTCTCTGCCTGGGACTCGCCAATGGGCCCACTCCCACTGTCTAGAATGTTCCTCAGAGATGGATCCTCAGGAGTGCAGGCAGCTGTGGTCCCACTCTCACTGCTGCTGAGGTCCAGGTCTTCTGTGTACAGGATTTTGCTGTGAGGCATGCCCTTGATAAAGGTCTTCTCCCGTTCAAATTTTTTATTGGATTGATGCTCATTCATGTCCACTCCGGAGTCCAGGCTAGTGTCGTTGCTATCAGCAGGTTTTCTCTTTTTCTGGAGGTCAATGAAGGAGTGGCGCACCTGCGCTACCGGTTTGCCTTCCAGAGAAACAAACCATGCCCTAGGATGTGGGGAGGGTTTGCCCTTTGACAGCTCCAGCAGTGTTTGCTCTGAAATGCCTTGGAGTTCACTGCAGAATGGCCCCATCCCCACAGCTTCATTCAGTGTCCCTGGAACTGAAACCGACTCCAGCAGGCTACTGTATCTCCCCCAGGTCCCTGGGTTAGACGCTGAACTCTGAGGACCTTCAAGGACCTGCTGTTCCTCACTGGGCTCCTGTTGTAGATGAGAGAGCAGGGGCATTTTTGGCAATGTTTGTGTGTAGCTATCTTTACTCATTGGTTCCATCATTGTGTCATAAACTACCTGACCCTTTCTAGGCAAAGTGGCGGACTTACAAGCCGCTAAGTGTTCTGATGTGTGGAAAAGCTCTGGGGCCTGCAGAATAGCCACTGGCTGGTTATAAATGTGGACCAATCTTTCTGGGAAAAACATGTTTTCACTTAAAGCAAGGTGTACTCTCTTGTGTTCTGCCATCTCTTTAGACCTCACAGCCTCAGCGCTGTTAACATAGATGGGTTGCTGTGGATGTCTGCTAGTTTCTGAGCCTGAATTTCCTACATTTTCAAATTGCTTGCCAGATGGAAGCCCAACATCCTCAACATAGATGTTAAAGCTCCCCTTTTGCTTGGAGGCAGCAGAGTCTTCTCTTTGAGCGCCAGTCCTGGGTGTCAGAGAATGCGACTTGTCATCTTGTCGGCCAGATGCCTTAAAGTAAACATCACGGTTTCCATTTATAGTGGAAGTGGTCTGGTCCTTTTTTAAAACCTCCATTTTAGTGATGTTCCTTTTCTTCTTTGGGGGCTCATAACTACTGCCTCTGAAAAAAAACAGAAACATTTATCACCATATCAGATTTTATGAAACTTACAACATTCTGTTGCAGACCAGTAATTAAATAGCCCCACACAGCCAATTTTGAAATGCACAGTTCTTAATTTTCATTTAATTATTTGTATTGTTTACACACTTTCTTTAAAAAAATGCAAAAGCTTGACAAAATGTCTTTAAAACTTAGTTATTTGTCACAGACATTTTGTTCAAAATCTTCATGTCTGTAAGACAGAACTCTAGAATGCATGCTCAAATGAACAATAAATGTTGAAAAGGGTATTAGTTTTTAATGTAGCAAAACAATCTCTTACCTACAGTAACACAACAGCACAGTTAAAAATCCAAAAACAATAACTAGGGTTCCTCCCAGAATGGCCATGAGCAGGTAAGTATGATATGAGATGAAGTCCATAGTAGTTGCATGTCCAATAAAACCTAGATTTGCACAAACAGAAATCTGGTTATTGGTGAATTTCAACGCTTTTGCATGAAAGGAAAAGAAAACATTTTTAAACCATGATTTAAAGTAGGTGAACAATACAGACTTGACAGTATCTATTGGAGAACAGCTGTGTTCACACCTCTTGCTGCAGGTAAAGGTGCAGCTATCCAGTAGCCTAGGTGAGGAGCCACATACGTCCAGACAAGGCGATTGTCTTCTTTTTTTACAAGGCCCAAACCTCTGTTAACCCAGGCACCTGAGAAGGAAAAGGGAATGACTATGGCTGGTGTAAAGAAACAAGAAGGACCACACATCAGGTAAAATGTTTTTTTTTTTTACAAATGCATAGACTATCAAGGATGGATGGATGCATGAACAAATACTAAAGATTTGGAATCCTCAAATACATTTTCTTTTGGAAGCACCACTGGCATCTGGGGACTGCAAAACAGCACTGCTTCTCATATTGCTTTATTCATATTGTCAAGGATATTGGAAGTGGCCGTTAAGGTATCTTAGGAATCTAGGGGCAAAAGTCAAACATCTAGCTAGTGTCAACATTTGTAGCTCTCAGGTGCTCCAAAGCAAGAAATAAAATTGGGTGACTGCTGAGTGGAAGAGGGCCTGAGACATACTTATCAAAGGAATACTCTGGTTTACCTTGGGTAATTAAATTCTGGGTAAACGATTAAAATTCATCAATAGTTGAGGAACAGAGGATAAAAACAGACAAGCAGCCACAGAAAGGAAAAGATAGAGAACAGAAGGAGCAGAGAGAGAGGATAGGAAAGAGGACAAGAGACAGTGAAGGCACAAAGTCCTTGTTCCAGTCTGTCTTTAAGACCAGACTCAAGTCGAGTATTTGAACCTTGTTAAGAGACCTTGCCATTCAATTGTTTTTAGGAAACTCTGATTTCATGTATAGAGAATTCATAAGTTTAAAATGGCCTCTCATGGTTATTAAGGTGAATATGATGCTAGGTTTCCTATTCATTTTGTAACGGCTGGATTTATAGAGCGATTTAAGCATAGGTTATATTCCCTTTTAGTTTAGAAGGTAAATTCATCTCCCTTGTTGGCCTGTTAGCTGTTATATAGAATTCTTGTTTTTTGTTTTTTTGGGGGGTTGGTCAGGGCGTAGCGTAAGCCTTTAGAAAGTCTTGTTTGTAAATAGAGTAACTTGTATGTTGTATGTTTATGTGTGTGGTTTAGTGTGTTATTGTCATTGTTAATAAATATTTGTTTACCTCAGTGTGATGTATCACTCCTTTCACCAAAATTGTGCTGGAGAACAAAGAACTCGAGTGCCTCTAGTTAAACCAATGGCTCAGGTATATAATTCTGAATTAATTCGCTCTGTCATTTCTAGTATTCTCTATTTTCCTGATAATTATAACAATATCAGTGATGCATTTCATTTTTTGTTAACTTTTTTTTATATACCACCATATTAAATAAACAGTTACAAAGTCGTATAAAGTAATAATTCACCTTCATGCAGTAAATTACAATTTTAGTACGATTACAATTTTTGTATTTTTTCATTCTAATTAGGACAAAATAAAATATCAGTTACATCACTAAGTTAATATTTAATATTATGATAACAATTCAGTTTGGGAAGGTAATCCCCAATACTGTCATTGTTTTATTGTAATTACAGCTGTAATAATATAACTGTACAGCACAGTTTATTATGGCACTGTGAAACAAAAAATAAATGCTCTTATTGGCAGTCTTCCTTGAATGAGTTCATACAAGTCTTCTCCCAGCCAGAACAGAATGGAAACTGCCTGCTGTTGATATCAATGGAACCTTTTATTTATTCACCCACAAGTCAATGAACTTTTTCTTACATGTAACGGGCTGTTTTACCTAAAAGACAAAGACTGTTACAGATATTTTGGCAGGTAAATTAGGCACCTACCAGTTTTCATGTCAAACGCCCACGCAGGTACAGCATCTAAAGGCCTCATGCGGTTGCTGTCTGGTAGAGGCAGTGTTATCTGGATGGGACCAGTGACCTGTATTTCTTTCCCAGTGGAGAAAAGCTGGATACTAATTGCAGCCAAGGGGTTCAGCTCAATGTTCTTGTACCCTGAAATGAATCAATTATTATACTAAATAATTTAAGAAAGGCTTAGAAAATTAAAAATAAAACTAAAAAAACTTGCAGAGATATTTAAAAGATTTTTGTCATATGTCATATGATGCGTCCATGTATTTCCTGACTGGTTCATCTTATTCAGGGTCTCTGGGAAGCCAGAGTCTATCCTGGCAAGCAACAGGCACAAGGCAGGATATGTAGGGTCACAGGGTACGCACAGACATAAACACACAAGTTCACACCGGTGCCAATTTTCCCAGAATCCATTCACCCATCTTTGGTGAAAACCCATGCAAACACAGCGAGAAACATGCAAACTTCACGCAAATATCACCCCAGCTCCGGCAGCAATGCTAAACACTGCTTCACCATGCCACCCCATATTATTGTAACGCAACGGGGGCTCAGGCAGGCGCCCTTGCCGCATTAGGTCGGCCCCCCACCGTCGGGGGCTCGAACCCGGGACTCCCGCATCTCTCTGCAGGGACCCAGCCCGGTGAGCCAAAGAAAGATCTCTCTACAGCCCAGTAGCTGTAGTCCTGCTATCACAGGGAAGGGCGGTGACGTCACCTGCTCTGGTACGCCGGCTCTTACACAGTGCCTGTCGGCCGTAAGTGTTACATTATATTATAATGTATGCTATTTCTATCAAATATAAAAGAAAAATGCATTGTTGCCATTCAGGTTAAAACATGAATATTATATGGGCTTTTCAATGTCATTTTTTTCTCTCTCACGTGCAGAAAAGACCTTCGCCCACCTGATTTGTTGATAAGGATCCCTACAGTGTACAGAAAGCAGTCCTTTTCTGATGGCAGTTGAGGCACTGTCAGATATGCGGTCACAGTAGAGATGTTGCTGTTTCCTGGCAGTTTTAGTATATTTTTTGGAAACTGAACATTAGGCTGCGACATAGTATCTACAAACAGAGAGAAAAAACAAGCACCCAAAATGTTGGTAGTTTCCTATATAAGCAAGTTAACTTGTTAACTTTTAGAATAATATTTCAGATTTTTTATTTAGGATTCATTTATGCATCTGTAGGTATCACTGGTAAATATTGACAGTGTACCTGTTTATGTAACACATGATATATTAATAATAATATTCAATTACAATTATTTAGCAAAGGAATCGTGGTCTGGAAAATGGAGTGCTGATTTTTAGAACAAAAAGTACAATATTTACCTACCAGACAGTTTTCCGGTAATCAGCACAGAATCTTCAAAGAGCCAGATGTTACCTTGGTTTTGTGGGAACAGCGACAGTGTCACAGAGGAGAATACTGGAAACAACATGAATTGCTATTAATACATAACTCAAAAGCACAAAAACTTGTCCTCAGGATACTGGGAAATTCTGTTAGTTTTATGTAACACATCATTGCACTGTTTTCATTTGCATATAATTGTTGCACTTAATGGAATCCATTAAAACTCCAAAAAACCTTAAATCCACTGCACATAATGTACAGTGACATTATCTCACAATACAACTCAGCATGATTAGATTCTAAAACATAGGTGTGTAATAGCACTAGCTGATGCCTAGATGGCAGTCTTGTAGTATTCCTCTACACAGCACCAGCTACAAAAAACAAGCTAAGGAGTGTGCTGGCACTCTGTAGTAAACCCTGCACAGCCAGATACCACTTTCCAATATTCCACTATCAACAGTACTGGTATTTTCAAGACAAAGCGTTTTAATGCAGCTGAACTACTGTAATGATTTCTTAACAGCATGACGTCTGGGCAAGCTCCAAGAACACTCAAAATATGGTGAACTTTGAAAGCCAGAGTACACCTGATTACACAAAAAGGGAAAAAATACACCACTGAGCTATTGCATGAGTCAATTATTTCAAGCAGGCAGAAAGACAAGCAACACTGTGCCTGTTAACACTTGCAGTTCGATGAGCTGTAACCTACTTCATGGACAAAGACAAAGACATAGTGAAGCAAAAGATAGTTTTTGCCTGTGTTAAATTATTTTTATAAACAGTTCTACAGCTTGATTTCCTCCCTTAGTACAATTCTAAGTGCTTACCTGTGAGAAGCCAAAGGAACTGGCAGTACTTACAACTAAAACAGACTGCTTAGAAAACACTGTTGGCATGGCTCTCAAACATTGAGAACAATCTGTCTGAGCAGTCATTCTCATAGCAGAGTATTGAATATTTCAGCAGGTTTTCTTTATGATTTATACCAGGTTCTTCTTTCAATAATGTTGAAGCATAATAAAAGAACAAACATGTTGTGTCATTTCACAGGGAAGAGTGCTCACCTGGCATTTTTGTAGTTTTCCAAGGCAGTGGTGTTAGAATATAGCCATCCATGCTAGCCACAATAGTTAGAGTCTGACCCAGCTTGTAAGGAACTTTGAGCAGCACCACTCCATTCTCCTCTGTGACTGCGGAGTTGGTTCGTGTATGGTTTACAAACACCTCAACGCCTGCTTGACTTAGGTACTGCCGACTCACAATGTCGTTGACTTGCACTTTCAGCATAAAATTGGACACTGTAAAGAAGCCACAATTCATATTTTAGTACATTCTTTAAGAGGCATGTGTTGAGTAAAATTCAATTGCTTTCATGTCATGTAACCACTCCATGTCCACTTTATAGCCTAACCACAGTGAGGGTTCAATGAAAAATACATCTGCAGAAAATGTGTTTCTTATTGTGCTAGAAATTCACAAAGAGGCAGAAAGCTCAATGATGCTCCTTTTCAGAAAACTGCACTTACACTGGAGCTTCCTTATACACACATAGAAAACCTACACACACAGGAGCCCTACTTACCTGGGTGATGAATGTATTGTATGTATTGATATGTAAGAGTCAATGGGAAGGATAGGTAAGAATGAAAATAAACTATCCCGCACCTTGATCCTATGACATTAAGCAAAGCAAAGGGAGGAAATCAAGTGCTAGAGTGAAATAATTAAGTAAGGCATAACTACGGCTCACAACTCTCTTTACTTCCTATAATATTCACCCAAACAAAATGGTATAGTTCATCGGGAAGATTTTGTCTACACAAAATATTCTGTTGAGACTCTTCAAAAGAAGGGGTTGCAAACAACATAATTAGACTATTAAGAAAGTATTTTAGCTGTCGAGCACCTTCATTCTTTTCAGTGCTCCAGATCAAATGGATTTACTCCTCAATTACTTAATGAAAGGACACCCGTTTGCCTTAGGACTTAGCACTTAGCATCTGTGTAGACGGCCTTACCATTCATGTATGGTAAAACTAAGTCCACCTAAATACAAACCTTCACCTGCAGCCTCTAAAAGAAACTCTGATGCCTCACATGGCTGTTTCCACATAACTAAAGTGAACAGATTTGCTTTCCTGCACAACACAAAAGGAACTTAGAAGCAATGTCATTTTAACAAGACAGGTTGACAAAAACCAAAAGAACGATCTGCACTGGTAAAACAGGCTTTCACTTTTGTTTTTCAGAACTGTTCTGTTACGTTTTATACTGTTGCAATAACTGAGTATTGTCCTAGACTACAATGAGAAACAATATACACAGATCTTTTTAAGCATAAAATGTAGTATTGCAAGCAATTTTAACATGAAAGGAAATTAAATAAAAAGTCTTCTGTTGCTGTGGATAACGCAATATGAGTGGAAGTCCAAACAAATTCTAATTTCTTAACTTTCATATATTCTTATGAATGACAATAAAATAATGTCTTTTTTCCAGCTTATCTGTCATGCAGATATCCTGCAGGCAAATTCTATATTGAATGACCTCCTCTCGTTTTGCAGTCTTTCTTTATCACTATGTTAGGGTTCACAGATTGGGCAAATTCCCTCAACTGTTCACTGCTAACTACTTGAGCATTATCAGACTGGCTGCATGATGTTGCATCTGGAAGGGGAGAAAGATATATACAAGAATTTGGCCTCATTAAATAGGATTCCTAACTATCAGGATTCCTATCAAATTCCCTTGGCCAGGTTTTCGATTTAAGAGAACAGCAAGAGTGGTGCTTCTGTTCAGTTGTGGAATTGTCATTTCAGGACCTGTTAGCTAAAAGTAGTTTAGCTGAAGGGAGAGAAAGTATCGGTCTTCAGGAAACATGACCATAACCATTGTGTGACTGAGATATAAATCCCTGTTTAGAATAGTTGCTGTAAAAAGTTATTTATCTATAATATTAACAAAATCTCCATTGTCACTGTCCTAGGGGAGACATTTGCATTTTTATGTATTTTTTTATTTAAAACAACTATTTTTAGCTGACTGGTCATTAATATTGTCTCTATGGTACACACAAAACAGTCAAGTCTTTGAAATGCTATACATCATACTTTATTCACCTCTGCAGCTTTCCTAAATAAACAGTACGTACAGCACTGACCTGTTATTTAACTTGGGACAACCTTTTAATTAATCTTTGAAAGAGAATAAGCTACCAAAGTTCTTCCATTTTGGAAGCAATACCAGATAAGGGATGTTTATTCAGGAATGTTCATTTGTTGCTTCCAAAACTTAAACTTGTAGTCTTTTAAACTGTTCTGTGTCCCTAATTATAGTAAATACAATACCTTAATGTAATGCTTTTTCAAAAAAGTTTTCAAATAAGTAACCAACATATCTAAATTCAGTAATTTAATTTACAATGTTGGATACCCATACTATCACATACAGTATGGTACAGGACTTTGTAAGGTCACTTAATAAGCACACTAGGTATTGAATTATGTAGAGCACCATCAGTTTGCTAATTTGCATTTTGATGGTGCTAGGGAAAGATGTGTTTCAAGAACAAATAACTATAAAAATCTCGAGAGATGACAAGATATTCAAAAGAACAGCAGTTGACAAGTGGTTTTGTTTGTTTTTCCATGGTTAATAAGGATGGAAATAAATGGCTGCATCCTGCAGTATGTGCTGTGTTGGCAGAAAAATGAAGACATTCCCTAGACACCTCATGCTCATGCTGAAACAAATCTAGACAAATCCTGTTAAAACTGAAGGAAACTTTTTTTTAAGTTATACTGTCTATTTAGTTATCCATGCATCCAAGGATTCTTTGAATCTTTTGTGGTTTGAGAGCCCACAGTATGAAAGGTAACAGTAGCAACATATATTTTGCAACGTTGCACATGAAAGACTCGTGAGAACAAAGCAACACAGCGGAAAGTTCCATAACCGCACAGGAAAACTCCCCTTAAGAAGCCTAGCCTCTGACCTTATCTACAAAATTGCAGTCAGACATGAAAACACTACAACCCATGAATAGAAAACCCCAGCAAAGAAACAGACACAACATTTAAAAAAATCCCTTCTGCCTGATACATTTTAGAGTTATATTTTATCAGTAGAAATTTTCATGAAGGAAGAAATCTGTATTTACAATAAAACAGGTGCTGATCTAATGTTATGATTCGATATGTGTCGAAATATTAGTAATTAACTATATACAGTAAGCCCCTTTAATAACAGGTGTATCTTGTGTTGTGTTCTGTTCCCTAATGTTGGTTATGAATTGGGTTTGTCAGTATTCTGGGCTGCAGATTCATTATTTTGTGATCCGAGTGTGACCAGAACTAGCCACAGGAAAACAGGTTCTTATCCTTGTTTTCTTACAAATTTGCTATGTTATTTCTTGAAACAAACGGAAAGAATGAAATGTGACCATCTAAGTGTTTGAAAAGACTGTACTATGATATAAAAAGTGTAAGTTTTAAGCAAAAAAAAGAATTAAAACAGATGTTTTTTATTAGAATAAACTATATGTATTTATGGTGGGTAGCTGCGTCAGCATGCGTAGGCTGCAAAGGAACAAGTAATAGGTTTATGCCATGCTGAAAAAAAGACGAAAGAGAACACAACGTTTCGGCCGTGGAGCCGGCCGAAACGTTGTGTTCTCTTTCTTCTTTTTTTCAGCATGGAATAAACCTATTACTTGTTTCTTATATGTATTTATATTATATATATATATTATAGAATTTATAATCAATCAAAGTTATTCACAAAGGTGAACATTTCTCTTTTTTAGCAGATATGAGATATATATAGTTATTGAGATAAGGACAGAAAAGATTGGATATCATTGCTGGAAATAATGGATGCTGGCCATCCGGAAGTTTATCAAACAAAGCACATGCATTGGTAGTCTAAATGTGTAAATATATCATGGGTTTTCTAGCCTTCTAGTGAGATAATATTTTAAACTGTTATTTTAAACTAGTTTTAAACTTCTATAACACAGAAACAGGCTTAGGGTAAGACGCTTCCACTACAGTCAAAATCCTGATCTTTGAATAAAAGCCAAATAGTCACTAGCAGATGGCAGCATACAGTATGTTGCCTGTTATTTAATCAGAATGATAGACCTATAACTTAACTTATTAACTACACCTACACCTTTTTAAAACAATAAATGACAAAGGTGTTGATCTTTATCTGCAGTGGACATTCTAAAATAATATAAAGCTACCATGAAACCTAATTCAAGCAATTTCACAGGTTTATAAATCCTCATCGTATTTAGAACGTAACGTTATGCAATGTGGTGTTCATTTTTAAGTTAATGTTTTCATGATTCATGATGCTGAATCCAACTCTGAATAGGGACACATTAAAAGTGTGATATTTTTACTGATGTGGCATAACCGAAATTAAACACTCCAGGAAACGTTGTCCTGACAGAAGGACTGAGAAATCTGCAGTGATGTGGAATAATAGGAGATTACAGTAAGCCTCTTGTTAAGAAAATTGTATCAGTCACAGGGCAATTCAGCATTTGGCAGCAGATTTTTAATACCATGCTCAGATGTCTAAATGTGACAGTGTTTCAAATCAACATTTCAATAGGGACTATTTATTTTTTTCTGCAAGAAACTACAATATCTCTCTCCAATGTTTTATTGCACATATATGTATAATGTACATATAATGTCTTAATGGCATGGCATCAGCTCAGTTAAAGAAACGGTATATTATAACTCAAATATGAGAAGGGAGTGACTGTCAGTTGAGCTTTAAATCTGCCATTGTGTAAAACCTGATGTTGAACTCGCTCCCACTAGTGTTTCATACTTATGAAGTATTGCAAGATAACTGCTCTTGAGCCTCCATTGGGTGCAGTAACTATAAATTTAGCTGAACTTGATTCCTAATCAGCTTCTTTGTGCACCACTGTGTATCGTAGCAGAATTGAAGGCGAGATATGGATTACTTTTCCTGCTGTATTTGCAAGCCCAGCAGTTTATGGATATGCAGCCTGTCCCACTGCAAGACTTCAGCATCAATCAAAATGGAAAATCAGCAACAACAGAAAAATATGAAGACTAACCTGCAGAATTCTGAGCTAACCGATTTCACTACTCCTTATGTTAGGAGGCTTCTTTGAGAAGACAGTCGAGAAAGCTAAGAAAATGTTTTGTGTTGCCACTGTTGACAATATGCAAGGTTATTCTACAAAGAAAATCCCCACTGTATAAGTACTGATCACAAAAATGAAAATGCAGTGACCTAGAAAGTTAAACCAGACACATCATCTCAGCAGGACTCCCTGAATTAGTAGGAAGCATGTTTACAAATGAGATCTGTACAGAAACCTTTCTTGGCATAAGACAGTAAAATGAGACTCAGAAAGATACTGTAGGAACAAAAGGTTATGCATTACAGAACCAGTCAGCTCTTGAGCACCACATGTCCAGATGGGCACAATGTGATCTGGGTTTATACAGTCCTGCACACAGCAAGCAGATTAGTCACATGTAGCATAGTGAAAAAACTGCAGATAAATCCATACATCCTTACATCCCTACATGCACTCCAAATGGACCAGAAATATAGCAATTATTTGTCAACAGATTGGAGATGAGATTTAAAATTAAGATCTACTCTTATTAAAGGCACTGTGGCTGGTGTATTATTCCTTTACAAACAACATGCAGTAAACACAAAACACTTTCATTCTGATTGGTAATATGCTACTTTGGTCATTTTTATTTATTATTGCAGTTTGCACAGCAGTATGACCATGAAAATTTTTTAAAATGTAAATTTAATTTTCAAAACATGATCGCCTGGCAATTTTGAAAAAAGTGCTTTGAACACTAAAATCAATTAATTGTGTCTATATATAACAATGTGATTCTGAAACTAAACATGCTTTTCATTTTGTCATCATTGTTATCTTCCTCCGATACCCAATGACCTAGAAAATGTGAGTGGTGAAAAGCACAGGGATAAGCACTTTCACTGACCGAAATGTTAAATAAATCATGCCAGCAGTACAGCAGAAACATAATTATACTTTCTACAATTGTGGTTGCTTGGAACATGTTAATAAGGTGATCCTTGTTTGTAAATTATTGAGCTGTCATGATTCTTTGAGACATGTTTCAGTTTATAAACCAGGTAAAAAAAGGTCAAATCTTGAAAAACTGTGCTGGCAGAACTATAAGAAATATATCTGCACTTTCACCAAATCATGTTTTGTACCCTATACTCATAAACAACTTTCAGAAATTGGCCGGATCTGCTTATTTGATACAAAAAAAACAATCTACTGACATATAAATAAGTAAAATGTTTTTGTGCTGACGGTATCCATTCACTCAGTGTGAGAGGGAGAATATTCCAGACTTAGAGTCCTGGTATTGCCTACAGTTTAGTTGTTCTAAATGGTGAAGAATGGTGAGTGGCACATTGTGGTCCAGAGTAGAGTAGTTTATTGCCAATGTACTGTACATTGGAATTCTTAATTGCACTGATCTCTCGGGACATTCACAGTACAACAGACAACACCAAACAATGTAGACAGTACATTAAAAACATAATAAATAATAACAACAGGAACAATAAATATGTTGTGGGATAATAAATATGAAGTAGTGAGAAAGAAACATAGTACAGATGTGTATTGAGTCTGAGGAACCATGATGCTGAGCGTGCCAAATTTCTGTGCCGCAACCTGTACTTCCCAGCTTCCCAATTAGACCAGGCACATACATATATCCAGTTCAGATATGTCTGTGCTAAAGAGATCATCAGCCTGGTATCATTCATCATGGGGAAGAGGACGTAAGCTATACAGTAAACTCTCTGCTACATCTGGGTTTCACGTTTACAACTGTTTTTGTGCAATATATGCCAGGGACTTGTGCAATACATTTATATTTATATTTATATTGTGCAATACAACTTTTGTGTACTGTTCTGGTTTGTTCTTTGTATGTTCTGGACTGTGAGTAACTCTTCTTAGTGCACTTCTCACCGACTGTACTGATTGTATTGTATGTATTGTATTATTATTGTATCATTCGTTACACTGTGCTGTGTTGACTGTGTTAAGATGCTGTTGCACTGCAATTTCCTGCACGGAATCAATAAAGTATCTATCTATTTGAACAGGCAGTGAGACAGGAGAGCATTCTACAGTATCCCCATCTACAGTACATGAGGGGAATGAAACAGTATGATGGAAAATTTGTGCACTTGTTTTTTAAACAGCACAACATCCATCTGTCCATCATCATAAAACAGCTCACCCCTAATGAGAATGGTGGCAATCCAGAGCCATACAGTACAAAATGAAAGTATAGGGCAAAAGGCTGGAGTACAGTTTGAGACTAAACATGTGGTTTTACTCAGTCATAAAGATATGATTTGGAGAACATTTTGCACAAAGTTTAATTTGTACCAGACTCAATGTAATCAAAATGATGGTAAAGCTCTCTCAGCAAGCCCCGGTGAGGAAAGAGGCCTGTGAAACTCATAAATCTAAACTAGGTCTGGAGACAGCAGTAGCAGATGCACAATCAGCATTGACCTCTTGTACTAACCACTTGGCATGACACTAGTACTACTCCCAGATATCATTACAAATGTCTTCAATTTCATACCTGTTTTCTTCTCTATCACTGACAACTGCACTTGTCTACCAAACCATGACAGGACTAAACAAAGTGCACCTTCAGACTTCAAAGGTCTGCACAGCATACCCATTTACTTCAGCGTGAAGCTTGAACTCTGTCTTCACCATGTTTCTCCATTAGTGAAGGAAAATCCTGTAGGTTGTTGCTACTGGGTTATAATTGCTGAATTCCCAAGTGCCAGCCTTTATAATAATCCTGTGCTACCGCGTAATGTGCATCAGGTTAAATGTTAAGTGGAAAAAGGGTTTGGCAAATTGAAAATAAATATATTTAGATCAATTCCTAAATGCAGGATCCTATAGAGGATGCAATAACTGTCATGTGCTAATAATAGCCATTTGGTTTGGGGTTGACATTCCTTTCCCCATACCCAACAACAACACCTTACAAACTTTGTTCCATGCTCAGCTATACATGTTGTTAAAGTAGATTTGTCTGTGTTATCATTAAGACAGTGTGGGAAAGCACCTTGGATATATAGGGATATAGTGACCAATTTTATGGAATTAAAGAGGTTATGCTAAAGCTTTGCAAGCTACTAGTAAGGCCTCACTTAGGATATAGTGTTCAGCTTTGGTCACTATACCACAAATAGCCTTATTATTATAGCCTTGGAAACAAAAAAAACAGTAATAAGAATGATTCCTGGTTATTCCTTGGGATATATGGGCATGTTAAAGTAGATAAATCTCTTCAAGATTGAACAAAGTGAAAAAGATTGTCTTCGAGTATATAAGATCCTAAAGGTTTAGATAAAGTTAATCCAGGGGACTGTTCCACATTTAGCAATGAATCAGAGATACAAATCTAGAATATCTGGAACAGGTTTCCCTGCCAGGTGGCTGAGGGGTGCTTTCTTAATTAAATACTGGATGGACGAAATTTTTGTTTCATTTTGCTTTCTTAACCAACAAATGAGCACTAACGAAAGGGCCAAATACAGTGTAGCTTCCTGTTGTGTGGGTCCTTTATGGAAATCTTATGTTCTTTCTACCTACGATGTGAACATGTACAATAGGCAACTGAGGAAATACCATGGAATACAGAAATCTGAAACACAATGTAAAGATTATAAGAAGTAAGATGCTAGCTCATGACATCCTTAGAGGAAATGACTTATAGAGTACATTGTGTAAATTAAAAGACTTTGGCAAAAGGCAATTTTTCTAACCTTGTGCTTGTGTGATAAGAAGAGACACGTTTGCAAATTAAAACCCTTGAGAACATTCAGGTGAAGAACCTCACTGACTGATTCACATGAAATCCCAGCATATTTTAAAAATATGGATAATCCTTCTTAATCCAGTCACCTTTAATTTATGACAGTTAATCCTATAGCCAGTGATATGTAGGATTGCTGTGATTCAAAACTCACTGAAATGGAAATGTCCTATAGTTTATATTGTGTTATTAGTTACCTGGGAACACATCTGAGGACATATATATTAAACATTAGACAGGGCAATATATACTGTATACAGTGCAAAAGCTGTATTATGTGATTGGCTTCTAAGACAATAAATACCAAGACACAGCCTGATTAATCTAGAATGTTGGTCTTTCATCTTATTTTATTTTTAAACATGCACAATGGCTGCAAAGTTATACATTGCATAACAGTGAAAGCACTCTAGTTCAAAGGTAATTAAAACTAATATTACCTCCAAGAAACGCACAAGGCCCTAAACCAATGTAATGATATTTTTCATTCCTTTACGAGGGAAAAAGGGAAAATTTCAGTTGATTTTTTATCCATTTAAAAAATGACAGGCATTTCTGCAACAAATGCAATGAAGTGGTGGAGATTCACAATACTTTTTTTTAATTATTAAAGTACGAAATTTTATATTGTCTTTTTACATTCATTCTTGCATTGCACGAAATCATAAATTCCAGGAAGAGCCAGGAACTGAATCTAACCACTCACCACTCACATTCTTTCAGCCCACAATGTAAGATTCCTAAGGGAAATACTGTATGTGGAAATGTAATACAGTACCATACATAGAATGTAGACTTTATATTAGGCCCCATACAGCTACTAGAATCTTCAGACACATATTGATCATTATTCCGAGAAATACTGCCTCCAGTTCAAAACATGAGGCTTTTTGTAATGTTAAACAGAGAAAAAAAACACTTTATGCCATTCAAACACAGGTTCCACATTTTTCTAAAAAAGCTGTTCTGACAAGTTGCAGTTACAACGACTCTGCCACTAGAGGCCGTAACAAGGACTCTAATTTGTTGCAGATAGCCATACTAAGAGGGATTTTTGTTTGCAGGCACTAAAGCCTCTCTGACCTCACTTCTCTGGACAATTGTGAATTTAGTGTGTGCAGACCCTTGTGACTGTCCTACATGAGGACAGGGTCTGTTACAGCTATCATCCTGGCAAAGCACAGCCAGTGTAGGATGTTAACTTTTTATTTAATTTCATACATAACCTGCCTCTTAATGTGAAATGTACCTTTTTTTTTTCTCTTCACCCCCGGAGACTGCACTGAGAATCTGCATGATAGTATTAGTAACACATTTGTTTTCAGAGTCTAACATTTTCTCTTCATGACTTACTGTGCCAGAATGAATAAATATACTGTAGTCTGCAGACATCAGGAGGACACTATATAGGATATAAATAACCACTCTCTGGATCCTAAGAAATAATATTAATTCACCAAATAACTAAAGAAGAATGCGGTGGACTTGTAAGTGGACAGTTGGATAGAATAATCCATCAATAAAATTAGATTATTTCCATTAGTCACCCAGTAAGTGCTATAGCACACGTTTCTGCTACTGTCAGGCGTTGAGCTACATTACATATACAATCAATACATTCCCGAAATTCAGCATGGTAAACTAGCTGTTTACTCAGCTGTAAGTAATTTGATATTAAAATAATAACATCTGAAATAACAACACACGGCAAGCTGAGATGATTTGTATTTTTCGCGTTCTCTTAATAATTATTATATCAAAACAGCTCGTTAGATAATGTTGTAGAAATTGTATCAGCGTGTCCTATTGCTGACATTGTAGAATGGGATATGAGGTAGAAACCCTTTAATCACCGATCTTCACGCAGTGTTGACACAAAACGCTACCTCAGATGTAAACATGTAACAAGCTTAAAATATACAACGCTGATGTAAGACCCGAGGAAACCACTTTGAAAATAAAACGACGTGAAATTATCTCTCCTTCAAAAACCTGAAATAGTATAGGGTAATCGTTTGCTGAAATATTACGCATGGTAGTTATATTTCATAACAAATTGCTTCAATGTGCTATACTGCCAATAACCCGCAACAGAAATGCGACGTTAAACAGGATACATAACACTTTTTTATCATAACCATTTTCGCAATTTTATTCCATTCAATTATTTCAATCCACATTAACAGCTGTAAGAAATAACATAAATTACAAAGACCTATGACTACCTGATGTCGAAACTGATGCCATTTGCACTTGATGTTGGTGCTGATGATGGCGTTGCTCGTTGCTGGACGCCTCCTGGATGATGGAGTTGACATTGTCGTCCACCAGCTCCGCAGGACCACCAGCGGTCCTGGCACCCTCCACCCTCTCCATCAACCCATCCTTGGAGAAAATTAACAGCGCTGACAAGAACAGGTAAGCAGGGAGCTCAGACATGGCGAAAGAAAGCAGAGAAAACGAGACATAACTGCTGAAGTAAAATGGAGCTTGAAGAACCGAGTCCCACCTCTCCCTTCTCATGGATGCGCCATGGTAACAGGAGGGATAGGTGGCAGAATTCCAGCGTCGATGAAACGAGCTGGGATGGCGATGCGGCTCTGGATTAAAAATACAGTTATCGCGAAACGGATGGAAAAAGGAAGGGGGGTGGATTGAAACGCTCCCCACTATCGCCCTCTGGTGGCAAGATCAGTTAAAACAGAACAGTGACCTACCAGCAATTGATGCAATTTACATGAAATTTCTGCAAAGCAGTCATGCGGTTTTTCATCACAGTCGAAAACGCAAAATCCATTGTTGTTTTCATAGAGGAATGGGAGGAAATCCTGATTAATTTTAAAAACTGCTTTGCACTTTCAAAAATTTATTGGAAAGAGTTCTACGAGGTCAATACTTTATTATAATATTGTATTATAGACAATAAAACAGAAAACAACTGCTAGTGATATGTCAATCCAATTAATATTTAATTAAACACTTTCATCTTAGCCAATTTGTAGGACCGCCTACAGGGGGAAATGCTTAGATCTTGTCCCTTCAAAGAAACAAGACTGAGTGAGACAAACGGGTGAGAGAACCAGCAGAGAACCTTTAGTGTGTTTTGAAGCAATTTTGAAATTATACACAGAAAACAGCAAATGTATCTTAATAGTTATCAAGGGTTGAAAATAGAATCTCAAATGGATCAACAAATCAACTAGGAAAAATTAGAAAAAGAAAGTGCTTCATTAATAACATGATAAAAAAGAACAGCATCCAATTAAACAAAATGAGTACAACGGATTGCAAGCACAGTTTAAAAAGATATTAGAACAAGTGAGAAATGAAAAGGAATATGGCAAAGAGTGCTAAAATTAATAATAAAAAATGTAGACAGAAGTGTTTAAGAGCGCAGAAGAATATTAGAAGCACTCAAGATGAATATATCTCCATTGCCTAATGTTATCTTACTAATTGTCAATTAATTCATCTTAATAAGTAGTCAAGGAAATGAGATATTATTCATAAGCTATTAACACCACTCGTCCATCAGCTGCTCAAGACAGGGGTAGTACCCAGGGACTGGAGAATTGCTAATGTACTACCCATTCATAAGAAATTATATGATTTCGAAACTGTAATAAATGGACTACCACAAGGATCGCTACTCTTCCTAATGTTTATCAGTGATCTAGATTTTGGTATCATAAATCAACTGGACAAGTTTTCTGACGATACCAAATTATGATTTTCAAACAGAAACAGTAAATGCAATTCAAAAGGATTTAGGTACAATGCAAGACTGGGCAAACACTTGGCTGATGATTTTCAAGTAGGTAGCTGCGTCAGCATGCGTAGGCTGCTAAGGAACAGGTAAAGGTCTATTAATAAACCTTTACTTGGCAAATGATGTCTAATTAAGACAGCTGTAGGGTTTGAAATGCAGGTAGCAAAAACAAAATTTAAATACAAAATGGGTAACTCTGAGCTAGAAGAGGCTATTTAGGAAGACGTATTAGGTGTTTATGTTGACAAATCATTTACATCTCGACAATATTCATTCAGAATACCATTTTCAATTTTGGTCACAATATTATAAGAAAGATACATCTGCTCTGGAATCCATTCAGAGAAGAGTAGATACATTCCAGGGCTTTAGAAAATGCCCTATAGTACACTAACAGACTGAAGTACCTGAACCTTTATGTCTTAAACAAGATTACGAGGATACATAAGACAAGTTAAAATCCTCAAAAGTATTGCAGACAAAGTATAGGAGAAAAAGACCCTGGACTGGCACTGTCAATGGCTTTGAGGATTTTGAAATCTTGTCTCTAATTCCCTTGTTATTTTCTCTGATGAAAACTGAAAGGGCTTACTGTACTAAATCACAAAAAATATCAAAAGTGAAATATAAAAAAATCTGGACATAATGCAGCAATTCCTAGAATTTTACTGCATCCTACCCTACCCAAATAAAATAAGGTATAACAAGGTCTTTTAAAAATGCAACACCCATGTGTTGCCTTGCAAGATTCTTTCTAGACTATTTCACTCACATAACCCCATAGAAAAATGTGAAGAGCTGGAAAGTAAGATTTAAAGGTTTACCAGAACAGTGGATTATTTTATCGCCTTTAGGTTAAACCACAAGTGTTTAAAATATCGTGATGAAAGTAATAAAAAATGTTAATGCTTATACTAATTAATTTCAGCAATAAACAATTTCATTCGGAAAGTTTATTAGTAATCGTCTACACTAACCAAAAAAATCAACTATAGCCCTGTGAATTTTCTACGGATTTATTATAAAATAAAGTGATGAAAGAATATCATCAACACCATTGGTATGCATTATCTTTAAAGGTTTTCAGTTACATAAGAAAACAGTCCACAAGTTAAGGCGTATTATGCGTCCTAGTACAGTTAAATAAATCGAAAATATCCATATACTATATACAATAGTAGTTCAGGTGGGTAGCTGCGTCAGCATGCGTAGGCTGCAAAGGAACAAGTAATAGGTTTATTCCATGCTGAAAAAAAGAAGAAAGAGAACACAACGTTTCGGCCGTGGAGCCTTCTTCAGGTGTGGTACTATATACAATATAGTACCACACCTTCAGGTACTATATACAATACTGTCTCACAGCAGCAGAAATACTACTCGCTGTATCTCCAAATTCTTAGCAGTAGCTTATCAAGCAAAAAATAGCTAAACAAATCATATTTCACGGAATGTTTAGTACACTATGAAGAAATCAATACCCAAATTTAATATCGTAGTTAAATTACAGAACTGTTTAAAGACGAATAAATACTACATCTCACTTGAGAAGAAGACTCTACTAAGGAAACCTAACCACGCGTAACTGCACTTCCTGTTTTTGTGGCGATGGCTGGGTTAGAGTGCAGAGGTTAGAGTTCAGACATTGGAAAGAAGATGGTGGAGCCCGGAGAAATCCGCGTGGTTCGGAGTGGTGGTAGCAAAATAAACTTCAGAAAACCTGTTTTCACGCTAGATTCAAAGTAAGTGTTAACATGTTTTTATAAAAAGAGACAGAGTGCTTTAGTAAATCTGATGAGTGTATTTTTGACTTATACAAATTCTGGCATCTGCGAAACATGCTGCAGTTACGTATACTTGAATGGCTATCTTCTACTTGTACAAAAATATTAACGAAGCATTATTTTACATGGGAATCGCTGGTTGGTTTACTCGTTGGAAGACCGTAATTAGTTATGAGGTGGTAATAATAATATGTTATAAGTTATGTTTGTGGATATTAATATATGAACAATGTTTTATGTAAACGTGGAGCTTTTATTCCTCATTAACGTCATCGGTAGTATCGCAGAGCCCAAACTTTTTGTCATACAAGTTGTATTGCGCCTGTTGAAATTCAAAGCCATATAGATTGAATAATAGAAGGCATTTAAATATATGGTTTTGCTTGGTAAAAGCAGTAATCTTTGTTTCCTGGAAATACAGTTTTGATTTGTTTTTTTCTCAAAGTGGAAATTATCATTGTATAGAACAATTTTCGTTTACTGGGTTTCTGGAGCAACAATGGAAATATTATTTAAGAGATGGCACACTTGCCTGCACAGATGTGGATAGTATTTCTTTAAATACAAAGGGTCTATCTGGGGAGCCCAATCCTGTTCCTGGGAGGCCGGTATGATTGCGGGTTTTCGTTCTGACGAGCTAAATCATTTGACCAATTGTAACACCATCTCCCAGTTCTTCAGGTGACGCGTTGACCTTCCACGGCCAGAGGTGTTTGTGAATGGAACATTAGCATATTTATTGCATAACTATAAACGTTCATGTTCCAGGTTCTTGCTTTGCTCGTCAGGGGATTCGGTGAAAGTCTACAGCTCCGCGACAGAAGAATGTGTCCGCATCCTACACGGACACTCGGACCTTGTTACTGGCATTGCCTTAAACCCATCAAACCACCTCCAGGTCCGTTTGCCTCCAGGCATTTAGTGTACATCGAGTGTATATGAATCTGCACCACTTCATCTAGCAATTGACGTCTCGTGGTCGTCTGTGTTTCTACCCAATTACACACTTGTCATTTTCTTTTCACTTTTCTTTTTGCACTAAAAGTGTACATAATTAATTTATTAATCTCAGTTCTTTTACTGACTACCTAATGATTGTTGATCTTGGGGAGCCTTTTGGGATATACAGTGCCTTAAAGTATTCAAACCCTTGACCATTTCTCTCATTTTATTGAATTCCAAATCCTACATTGAAATTTAGTTCTCTGTGATATTTTTTTATTTCTAAGCACTGTGGGGTTTTTATCCAGATAATGTGGCAGATATTTTAAAGATTCACAGTTAGAGGCCAATTGTAAGGCAATTGTGTCCTCGTTAGGGCAAGTGTTTTTGACCTGTGTAAACTTAGTGCTTCTGCAACACGGGGATTGAATACCTATGAAAACAGCATATTTCAGTTTTTTATTTTTCTTAAGAATATTTTCTAATACAACAGTCACATTAAAATAATTAATTTTGAGTTTCAGTGCTTTGAAATAAAAATATCACAGAGAACAAAATTTAAATGTAGGATTTGAAATCAGTAAAATGAGAGAATTGGTCAAGGGTCTGAATACTTTTTCAAGGCACTGTATTGTCAAGAAAAAGTCCAGGCCCCCCTTTTAGATATTGGGACTACCTAGCTTGGCCCTAGATCCCCACACATCTGCTGGATTCTTTCCAACTGAGTTCTTTTACATAATTAAATTTCAAATAGTTCAAATTACTATGTGTACTACACTACCGATTATCTTTATGGCATTTCATACCTTAAAATCTGTTGAAAGAGTCTTGACAAATTTCCAGTCAAATTAATGTAATACTATGGTAAAGAGCTCATATGGACAGAAAAGATGCAAGAGTATGGATTCAAAGTGTGCGCGTGTTTTTAAAAAAACAAGAAGAGGAGTGCCTTAGTAAATTATTATAGGTCAGGATGATCAGAGTAAAAGTCTGAAGCATGAGAGCTTGTTCAGTTTGCTAAATTCATTCAGTTGAATTAGAAATGGTCAGCTCTGGACATTAAGTGCAAAGATGCTGGTATTCTAATTCAAAATGATCCCTAAGCTACTGTGTTGACCAACTCTCTTGCATAAGCGAAGAAAACAAAATTTGTCTCAGTGTTTCATAACTGATATAGCTAATAAAAGCTACCAGATTGTGGGCCTCCAGACCCATGGTTGGCCATCCATGTTACACGTAATGTGTTTTTTTATCATGAGATCCCTGCATGTGACATGGTGAGAGGTGTAATGGTGAGACTGTTTTTGCAGTGTGGTCTACAGTACCTGTAAGTCGTTATTGAAAATTGGTGCATTGCTGGTCCATTCCAAGATGATCTACACTGCTAGTTTTGCTGCTACAGGCAACATACTAGCTGATATTTCAGCAGAAAGTTCCCTGAGGAAGGATCAATTGAATGATCTATTTCTGAGTATGATTTGTCATTGTGTTCTATAAAGTTGTATCAATATTTAAGAACTAAATGTGGTTCGTATTTGTGACAGCAGTAACTGCAGTGTTATGAAAATTTTAATGAAGCTCTACTTCAAGAAGACTCAAATGAATTCTTGTGTCTTCCACATTGACAGTACGTGATTGGGGCACTCCCTAGGATGGGTAAAATAAGACCTTGTGTCCTTTGTGCATCCTTTCTATGTTTAGGTATTTTAACAGGAGATTTTTAACCCTTCTATTTGCAGGTTTATTCCTGCTCTGTAGATGGCACTGTTAAGCTGTGGGACTTCACTGATGGCATTCTGATTAAGGTAATGCATTGTTCCACACTTAACACTTACTTAAATTAATTACTTTCCTTGTGCAGTATGCATATGTGTAATTGTATTTTGTTATTTCTTTAGACATTTGTAATTGGCTACAAACTCTTAGCCCTGTATGTCTCACCTGACCATGAAGGAACAGTTTTTCTCATCATCCCCATGGAAAGCAACAAAGAATCAGGTAAAATTTAAAGCCATTTCTGGCTTAATTTTTCTATTAAAAAATGTATGTCTGAATATTGGATTCAGGATTATTTGCTTGTTGATTGCTCATTTCTACATTGGACTTAATTCTTCACAGTAACCAAATGATGGTTTGATTAATGCAGTCCTCTTGCTGGAGTTGTGGATGTTTTTAATCCTATTCCAATCTGGAGCAGACATGTTTTTACATTGTACTCCTAAATCAGGATAGGATTGATATGAATAGACACCAAAACACTGTCATTCCTTAACTGATACAGCTTACTACTAAATAATAAGTTAATTATCTTCCTTTTTGTTAAAACATGAATGGTTATTCATGCAAGTAAATAACTCTTTGATTTCAAGTAGCATGGACAGTAACAGTGAAACAAATGACCTACCTTACTACATGTGGTTCAGGTGGGTAGCTGTGTCAGCATGCGTAGTCTGCAAAGGAACAAGAAATGGGTTTATTCCCTGCTGAAAAGATAAGAGAGAAAACGCAGTGAGCTCACACCTGAAGAAGGCTCCACAGCCTAAACATGTTCTCTCTCTTCTCTTTTCAGCATGTAATTAACCTATTCTTGTTCCTTACCTTACTACATGTTTGCTTTAATGTGGTGCTGTTTAATTAAAAGGCACAGTGGTAAGAATGCTTTTAGAAAAAATACTAGATCCTCTTCAATAAATGAAACTGTATAGGCTAAGGCATTTTGGAATCTGCTTTCTTGTCTGTGGCAATTAAAGATAGATATTAGTCTCTCATTCTCTTATTGTTAATCCTTTTTGTTACTGCTACTTCAGACACTACTTATGGCACTGTCTGGAGCTGGATGGAAAAAAAGTGTAGAATTTCTGCATCAGTAATGACAGACAAATGCAAAGAATAACTGAGAGTTTTTGATATTTTGCCTATCGGAGAGCAAGTGTCATTATATCATCAGTGAGTGTAACTGAAATCACTGGTCAGGTTTTTCTGTTGTCATGTCTACAGGAAATTAATTAACTGACTCAAAACCCACATGCAGTGGTTAATTATTTACTATATTTTCTTGATTTGGTCCTGAAAGGTAGTTCAAGTATGTGAATATCAGCACTAAGTAACAAGTGCCAGTGATTTTAGTTTAAACCTTTAGTGCAGCCTCTCTTTGTATTTAAAGGCTTACTTGTATATCCTTTTAGGCAGTGTTTTAAAATCTACTGTTTCTGTGGGTGGGACTGACAAAAACAAATGCTGACTGCATACCTACTAGTGGCCAGTAATTAACTTTGTATTTATTTGGAAAAAAAAAAGTTACATTTTTATTATATTTGAACAGTTGCTGAGAGGGGATGTTTACATCTGCTAGATGTTGCACAAATGTCAAAATACTATATGTGTATCAAATTTTAATTTCACCCATGTGAGGTACATATAGGTGTATATACCAGAGCCATAATGCACATTCTTTCAGTATCATCTGAAGTCTTTCACAAGTGTAATATTGTCTTCTATGTAATATTTGTTGCAAAAGCATTTTTTTTAAATTTGGCAACTGTTCAGATGCCATGCCTTGTCTGTTACAGGATAATGTAAACAACTAGACCAAACAATATGTGCTTGGTACAGAAATTCTAAATTGTTTCATATCCATCAATATAATTCTTATTGCAATAAGTTCCTGGTTTTTCTGTTTGCCAGGAGGACCCCCTTTGTGTCATCAAGAGACCCCAGTATTTTAAAATGTTTAAATAAGTCTGCCATGCAGTGTTATATCAAGGGCAGAACTTCAAAAGCATACAAGGGAATAGTAGCGTGATCTCCTGTGTTAATCATTAGTTTTAAGAACATCCTGTGCTTTAAGGTACACAGGACTTGTGCCAGTGTGTGATAGCCCGAAATAGTCCCCATTAATCATGCCAATTTTAATACTCCACTGGAATGTCATATTAGGAATCCACCTTAACTTATCCTTCCCAGTGAAGGCTGTGACAAATTAGTTACTGCTATATGCACACTTAATAGATAGATGCCTTCTGAAGTTAATTTGTACCAGATCTGTTGCTCCTTTTACTAAGAGCTACTTGCAGATGTTTTTGACATTTGGTTTTGTCTTGTTTTGGCAGAGGCTTTTCAGTTGGTTTCTGTTCAGCTTCCAAAAGTGTCCGACCAGGAGGTGGAAGCCAGAGATGTGTCCATCCTGTTAAGTAATGTCAACCCTGCCCCAAAGGCAACCTCTTTTGGAAGAGGGGTACGAGATGCGCATCGCTTCACATGTTCAAACTCTCTCTTCAGTTGTGAGAATTGACCTTTGGGGTCAACTGAAAAATCATCTCCGCGATGACGCAGCACATGACTGACAGACCTATTAAAATACAGTGCAATCTATCATTTATAAAAAGTATTTTAATACAGTTGTAGCTGTTATAAAATCTGAGCATGTGTAAGAATGACACTTTTTATTCTCCTGTTGAAATGTATTGTGTATGTAGTAGTTGAATATTTCAAAATTGAATATGATTGGACTTATTTTTATTCCTGTATATTTATACACGGGTTTAATCTGGGTTTTTTTCCTTTGTTGTACAGGGCACATATATTGCTTCTGTGAAAGGTCTACATATGTCTGTGTACTTTTTCAAGAAACAAAAGACTTACAGGTAATTGTTCCTTTTATCTTATAAAGCCTTCCCCACTACAATTTTTATGACTTTGTGGGAAGTTAGAAAGGAGATCCATTTTATCCAAAAATATACAACATTTTTTAAATGTATTTATTCATTTGTGATTACATTAGTTTTACTGTAATATAGTAAGAATTATAGTCATTTCCTGACCTCCAAGACTGAGGCACAAGATGACCAAGATTGTCAACTTGATCATCTGTCTTGTTTGTATTATGATTTATCTTCAGATCAGTGGCTTCTTAAACAAAAACTAAAATAAAATGTACAACTTATTTATTTTATTAAGTGTCCATATCCTTAACTTTTTCTAAACTATTTTTCATATATATATATTTGTCTTTATATTCCCCTTTACCTCACATAGTATAAAAATTGCAGTGATGTTAATTCTCTGACTTCCCCCTTAAGGCTGGCTTTAAAAGCTACTGATAAAAAGGGAGCCAAGAATATGTTCACATGTGTTACCTGTCACCCAAAAGAGGACTGCATAGCCACTGGCCATGAAGATGGGAAGATAAGGCTGTGGTATGTACAGCCATGAAAGTTTTGCTTTGCTGATTTTTCCACAGTAAAGATGCCATATATTTAGGTTTCATGCTGAAAAAAGTATGGGTGTATTAATCAGAAGAGTCACTGTAGTTGTAGCCACCAGGTATTAATCTGAAATGTTTAAGATTGTACACCTTTGATTTTTATTGTGTTGTTAAAACAAGTAAATGTTATTAAAAGTTTGATTGCAACACCATCCTTGGGGGTAAAAACAACACAAAAAATTAAATATGACGTTATTGTATCTTTTATCAAAACCCCCAAAATTCCTGCAAATTCATGTGACTGTTTTGCAAAATTGGGTTTTAAATGTTGTCATCTTAACTTCCAAGAAATTGCAACCACTTAAACATTAGCAATTTTATTTGATTAAAGATTGTAGTTTTGCATACCGTTTCACAATCTGAGGCTCGGTTTAGATATTTTTCAATGTGGAAGTTTCTGTTACTAGTTAAGATTGCTTCAACCTGGATATTGCATTATTGTAAACATTGCATCATTGAGACTCTACAGTTTGACTTCTCTGCTGGTGGAAAATGGCCCACTGGTGCCCCATGAGTGATGAACTAGGATTCTTCATCGCTTAAAAATAAGTTTCAGATATAGTAGCATTTAAAACAAAATTGATTTGTGTAATTCACAGTAACAATACCTCTAGATTGACAGCTATTAACCAGTACACATTAGATCTTACTAAACTTTAGTGCAGTAGACATATAGGTCAAGGGTAGTGTCCCCAACTGTCTTGGGAGGGATTCTAGAACCCTAGTCATTATTCCACTACTGAAACGTTTGACAGACAGACATTTCATGCAGAGTGTCCACTACAAATATAGACTTCTCAAGAGCAGTAATCACTAATTCTGTGAACAGGGTTTGAAAGGAGAACCCATTTGCCTTTAAAAGCTTCCAAAGGCTGGCACCTTAACTTTTTGACCATCACAACTTTTGATAAGTTGTAAATCAGTGTCCCATTTTGACCTCTCTAAAATCAAACCCGTTGACTTGTGCTGTCCTGGCATAGTGCCGAAATAAAGTCAAAAGGGTTAGAATGGAATAGGTTTTATTAAGATTATGTATTAGTTTAATTGGAAACCTGGAGATCTGATTACATTTGTCTGTCGTACACAGATGGAGGCAGTTTGCAAAGAAGGATTATGTAAAGCAGCAGCCACAAAAGTTAATATGGTTTAAATCTATCTCTGAATGGAATTATAAAAAGTTATTGGCAGTTGCTCTTTGTTTTATAATTTCCCCACATGGATTCATTGATTATTTTTTTTTCAACACAGCCACTCCAGTCCCACACTATTCCTGTAGCACTCTGTGCATATGCAACACTGATCATTGACAGGTTTGATTGATGTACTTTTCTTGGAAGACACTTTTCCAGCATAATTCCATAGAGTTACAGAAAACATCCAGAACCACACATATTATTATAATAATTGTCTTTATCGTCACTTGATATTGTTTTATTGTTTAAAGAGGTAGGATGTTCATGTTAGCAGTGAGATACTTCATAGTTTCGTGGATCTGATGCAGCCAGTGAAGCATGGCTAAGTTAAGTTGGTTGTGACTTAAATTTTGATTAATTAAAAATGGCTTAAAAAAAAAGAACATGGCATCTTAACTGTGAGGGTTGATAAGTTAATGGTTATTTAGAATATCACCTGGCCACATCTTTTATTGTCCAAAGATTAGGTATGTTTTTTGAGACCAGACAAGCATTTTCTGACTTGAAGTGTTTTTATGGTGGGTATTTATTCAAACCAATTCTGTTTCCAATTCAAATGTAGATGTAAATGTCGTCAGGTGTTGGTGTGAAACTCTTTCCTTTACAGAATTGCCATCCAGCTTATTATTTTATATATGTCCAAATACTAGAAAACTGGGAATTTCAGCCTTCAGTTCTGAATCATAGGCCATCTGATCTGGTAAAGATTTGTATATGTCTTTATTTGATATTAAGCAGGTTTTAACATCAAATGGGTTGATCACATTTATACTCCATCTGAAAAAAGTGTGAATTATAGTAACTTGTAAATTTGGATAACTTATGTATCTTGTTTACAGGAGAAATTTTAATCAGAAAAAGGAATACACATACTCCACACAGCACTGGCACCATAATATTGTAAAGGATCTGTCTTTCACACCTGCAGGTAAGGTCTTTAAATAACAGTATTTAACAGTGTTATAGGGTATAAACTTTAACCCAAAGTGAAATTTACTATAATTGTTTTTCTTGCTTACTAACTAAAAACTTTGTTTTTCTGAATGTGTTCCCAGGTACTAATATGCTGAGTGGTGGAATAGAGTCAGTGTTAGTACAGTGGCGCTATGGAGAAGAAACTAGAAAGGATTTCCTGCCTCGTCTGGGAGCTGCTATTGAATATGTCTGTGCTTCTCCAGATGGAGTGCTGTACTGCACCTCTCACAGCGACAATAGTGAGGCTTTTGTTCTCTGCTACTTTTAATGTTTAAGTCTCTTTTCATATTTCTCTATTGTGCATATTTTCTTACCATTGAACTCTTGAAATATTGAAGCAATACTTCAGAACTGTTCTCATCTAAAAAGAAAAGTTTTTTTTATATTCTAAGGTTTGTTTGGCTTAGAGATCGGCTTCACTTCAAGACTTTTTGTTAAATATAATTGGAGTGAGCTTTGAGTAAAATGTGCTTTGGCTTTAAAAAGCTGCTGACATGTTCTTAGCATTCTGGAAATATTGCCTGGCACTGGATTTTAGTCAAGCTGAAAAAATATTGTTTCTTTTCTTAACCGTCAGAGATCACAATTATCCAGAGTAACCTGAAAGTCATTGGTGTAATCCAAGGCCTGGTTAAAGGTATGTAAATAGAATAATATATATACACAGAATTTCTGTTCAAGAAGTTGATCACCACCAGTTAACTTATTGACTCATTTTTTCAAGGAGATAATATCAAGACCAATTTAATGATTGACCCAAGAAGTAAAGCATTAGTGCTAAATGGGAAGCCTGGACATTTGCTCTTTTATTCTCTCCAGCACGACAAGCAGTTGTATAATGTAAGTAGATGTTTTAATTGCACTTCAAAATGACTCTTGCAACCATAAAGCCATGTCGTGCATGACACATCTAAAATCTTGCTTACCATTTAGACAGAAAAAAAATATTTGCCTATGTAAGGCACAATGTATGATTCAGTTTCCAGTATACCTGGAAGCTTCTATAATTAATAATGTGATAAAAAATACTGTTTATCTCACTCCATCAAAGGTTGAAATAATTCATTATTTACATTGTTTTTAAAATGAGGTTATCGGGGGGAAAAAAAGAGATTGCATTACACGAAGATTACTTTATAACAATAAATTAGAAGATTGTTAATTTATAATTTGTATTTTGAGTAAAGGATAGATTTTTGGTTCTGATGTTATTTTTGTACATTTTCTTAACAGCTTGACATAGTGCAACAGGAGTATATCCATGAGTCAGGCCTGCAGCAGTTTGAAGTGGTCAAAGCTGCATTTGATGCCCAAGGTTCTTGGTTAGCAACTGTTGAAGAAAGGAAAAACAAGTTGTCTGAATGGGAGGTGATACTGAAAATGTGGGGCTATGACGAGCAGACACAGAGGTTAGTTTCATACTGCTGATTATGCTGTTTTGCATGATGATGGGAGCTTTGCATATTTGTTGCAGTACAGATAACAAGTCTACCCTTTTTCACAGCATTAATTCTGCATCAGTTTTAACAGCAAAATGGAAATCTATCAATTTTACAGATTCCTTTCTTACTGATTTTGGATTTTTCTCAAATATGTAACAGAATTGTTCTTTTGGAATATAAAATCAAGAGTTATAACGAGTAAGAAGATTTAAAGTGAACATATGTATGATTTAATTATTTGCTTTTCGCGTGTGACGTATTCTGTTTGAATACAAGAATCGCCTCTATTTGTAATTTTTCAGCGTGTCTAGTCCGTTTGGTAGTTTATTAATTTCTAAGTCTTGACATTTGAAAACATCAGAAAATTCCACAAAACATAAATTTGAATTTATAGTTCGCAAGTAGGCTTTTTCCTTTCTCTCAGGAAAAAATAAGTGTTACTGAGACGCACCTCCTTTTATGTGTTATGATTGATTTCAACTGTGTCTTGGTGTTACTATAATGTGCTGCTGAGTGCTTGGAATTTTTTCCACACACCTTTTCTACCTTTGGACTTTAAACAAAATGTGGTATCTCACTATGTGTTGCTGGTGTAAACAAGGTTCATTTCTGAACCTTGATAATACTCACTTCCCTTGCATTTTTACTCTCATGTGGTGATGACCATCTCAGCACTGATCATGCCATGTCCTCCAGTGGAGTCTTTCTAACAAGCCCTGCTCCTAAAAGCATCCATTCTCTTCTCTAGGGGAAGTGCAGATTTCAAGCTCTCAAATTCCTCAAGCCATTGTCACAGCACCCTTTACCATCAGCTCCATCTCCCTACTTGAGCTCTTTCACTTGAATACCAACTCGTTTTGATTTTTTTAACTATAACTGTTGTCATGATACAGGAACATGGTTAAATGTTTAAACCATGTATGAATTACCTCCTTAATGTCTTGTATACAAGGACAAAGATCAGTAGATTGAATGCCATGAACCTGGGTACATAACTTTCTTTTTTATGACTTCATTATCAGAAAGGGGGATTTTAAATGTGCAAAATTAATACTCTTATTTTTTTATTTAAGCTTTGTGCTGAATACCACAGTAACATCCCCACATGAGGGTCAGATCACAGTTCTCTGTTTCTGCAATGCCAACGAAACCAGCATGTTGGTGACAGCAGGAAAGGATGGGCAGTTTAAAGCCTGGCTCTTGGGAGAGAATTCTGGTATGTATCCTAAGTGATCAAAATTGGTTTCACAGCTAAAGTTTCATGCATTGCATGACGTGAGCGTTTAGTTCCAGAAATATATCTCAAACTAAAGATCTATTACCTTTTTTTTGTTTGTTTCAGACAGCTTAGTTCAGGATTTAATAGAAGATTTAATAGCTTTCTCAAGAAGAAGACCAAAGAATTATGTGTTAAAGAAAAATGACGTTTAAACACGTTTTTGTTTGTCTCCAGATCAGGAAACGTGCTGGACTTGTGACTTTGTGGGCAGCTACCACAATCTCAGTGTCACAAACAGTTGCTTCTCTGCAGATGGTTCCTTGCTGGCTGTCAGTTTCCAAGAGATCGTCACCATATGGAACCCTGACTCCTGGGACCTCCTGTGCACATTCTGTCAGCCTCCAGGGAAAATAAGGTCTAAAAATAAAGGCTTTTTTCTTTTCCCAAAAACAGAAACAAAGCAATCCATGGGTTTTTTTTGCTAAGAAGGAAGACCAGTCTGCTTGATGTTTTGTTAAATAAGGAGATAAATTAAAAAAATACATTCCTGAAAGGTTTATATAACAGTTTATTTCATTCCCCTCCACTGTTCCACCTATTAGCAATTTAAGTAAATTTATTTTGTTAAAAAGTAGTTAAAACTGACCTTCTAGTTTTACAGTCTAAGACGTATAAAACATTGAGGAACATTTAGTAGATCAGGATAGAGCTATTCAAACCAAAATGCTCTCAGGCCAGCTCTGGCTGTCTCTTTCCACTTTGCAAGCATGTCACCTAATTATAAGCATGTGAGTTCCAAAGTCTTGCAACCTGAAATGAACTCTGCTCTAGTTTCTGTTGAGCTTTCTTGCATGGTATTATAGGAGTTTAAAATGCTTATTGTGCAAGATTATAACAAGTTTGCCGCTGAGTTGGAAAGCTGGAAACCCTTTGTTATTTTATTTTAATTCTCACCTCTGCTATGTTTCCGGCTCATTAATAATCGGAAAAGAAAATCAGAATTCAAGGAATGCCTTGATTTTACCAAGTGGATTTCATGTGTATGTTAAGAAAGCATGTGATAGTACTAATGTGGTCAAATATGCAAGGTGATAATATATACTCCCCAATCGCTGCACAGTTCTGACTCCCAATGTATTGTTGCATGGTGTAAAAGTTTATGTATTAAATATTCTGAAACTAATTCACTGATTGGTAAATATTGAGTTGATTTAGAAAAGTGTCTATAGTCAGAAAATTAAATGCAGTCTTAAAATAACAGATCACTATTATATGCTTCCTCTGGATCATATTCAATCAATAAAGGAATACCTAAGGAAGTTGGCAATACAAGGAATTTAGTCAACAAAGAATTTACTCATATCTAATGTTGGTTTTCAAGAGCAAGCTACATTTTGTAGTGAGAAGTGAAAAGGCTTTGATTACATCTGCTGCCTGATGTTAAAAAATATTGAGGCATCTTGCTGTTCCTATTATTTATAAGTGCATCTTTGAATGTTACTAGTGCTGTAATGAAATTATATATAATATAACCAGCAGTTAAAGCAGTTTTTGTGTCAAATCAACATGTAAAAAATGCCTTTCATTGATTGATGTTATTTCTGTGTCTGCTGTAAAGCATGAATCAGCAATCTTGCAGATTATTTTTCAGTGTTGTGTGCAGCAGTTACAATTAAACTTGTTACTGTAAGTTATTCCCTATGTGCATCCTCAGGACATTGTAGTTAGACTGAAACAGAAATTCAGTTCTAATTTTTAATTTAACTTAAAAATTCTAATATGTACTGAAGTAATCTAGTGAAGTATGCATCTCAGATTAAAGTCACAGTTTAATGGCTGTAATCTGTTTAATGCATTAAACCACTTTGTGATTTGTAATTTTGTAATTTGTAACTTTGTAAACCACTTTGTCATGGGCTGAAATAGTTGTTGAAACTGACTCTTTTGATCTTGTAGGAAACTTTGTTTTGGGAGGCTAAGCTGTTCAAAGTACCTCCTTGGTACCACCACTAATAACTTGCTTTGCTGTTGGAACCTGCTGACTTGTAAATGTAAGTGCTCTAAAAACATTTTGTTGTATTGTCATCAATTACGTTTAGCTGATATTAAAACTTAATGTTTGTTTTTATTTTCCCCCAAGTGGAATGGAGCGCAGATTTAAATGTCATTTGTCTTGAGGCTGATCCTTTATCTGAAAACATTGCTGCATTTTCATTTGCATCTGGAAGCTCTGACTGTGAGTATGAATCCTGTATTCTTTTAGGCTGCTGAAAACGTCTTTCTTAACCCATATTAATTTTGTGCTTTTTTTCAAAGCACCATGCACACTAAACCACCACTGTAGTTCAGTTGGATGATTTAAATAAAGCTGAATGAATTTTAAGAGTTATCGCTGTCCTACCTGATTACCTTTTTTACCTTACCTTTGCACTTTTTTAAAATTTCGAAATGTAAACCTTCAAGCCGAATTTTTTTAAATATGGGAGAGAGGGTTTTTTAAGACACACATATTTTGACGGTGTGTCACGAAGCAGTGAAAGCCACCGTCTGAAATAAACGTGCTGCGTTTCCCCTCAGTGTTCGTGTTCAAACCGAGCGAGCCGCGGCCCCTGTATGTCCACAAGGCGGTGTGTCTCGGCCAAGTGCAGCGTGCAGTCTTCGCTCCCCGAGAGGCGGCAGAGGACAACTGCTCAGAGAGCAGCCAGTGGTTGAACAGATCCCGACTCTACTTCCTTTCAGAGCACATGGTAAAAAAAAACTCACCTTTTGATTGTTGCGTAAAGTGGTAGAGCTTACATTTGAAATAATTCGTAGTTTCAGGTCCTGGATTGTTAAAACAGGAAGAGCATTTCAGAACACAATTCTGCTTACAGTTGGGATCTTGAGATTTTTGTAGTTTCAGGTCTTTATTTTACATCTGTTAGGTCATTACACTGTTGTTATATGTCTTATTATTCTGTTTCACTTCTCTGCCTGATGTGCCAGCATCCTTACTACACAACACATTTTGCAACACTCAAGTTGCCCTACTTCAGTAATGCATGAACTGGGTTCCCTATTACATATGGAGCACTCAGAACCTTTGGGGTGAAAATGTAAAGGTAGTTATTGTTACTTATTAATAATAGTGATTCTGCCAAAGACTTCCAACTTTCATATAGCTATTTGTAGCATCTTGAAGGATCACCCGTTATATGTAGGTTGTTCTTGAGTTATGTGCTCTTATTTTGCAAGCTTTTAGTTTATTGTGCCTCAAGAATGTACACCTCTTGAAGAATTAATCTTCTGGCAACTTCACAGAGTATTTTAGACACTAATACACAAACGTAGGCATCAAAGAAAAAGTCGGTGCTAACAAAATCTTTAAAATGCAAGACTGTCAATAAAATATTAATTGAACGATGAACAAAAGATGATTAGCATTCGATGAGTAAAAGGATTCAATGAAAGTCTACAATAATCGCCTAAAATACTCAATAAAGAACACAATTGTAATGTTACTTATGAAAATACCAAATGAATGACATTTAAGTTTCACTGTGAGTAAAAAATCAAAGATATATGCAGTCAAGATGTCTTTCACACCCACCCACTAACAATCTTTATATTGATTTGATTAGTATTAACATTTACTTTAAAAATAACTTGTAGCATTTTTAAGCTGTATGAATTATAGTACAACTGTGTGAACCTTATATGTTCAGTTATGGAGTAGACCCAGAATGCATCCCTCGTAATTGTGTATTCTTACGGGGAATTAGTTTTAAATTTACAAATTGAATATCAAGCATGGCACAAATCTCTTTATATCTTATAAATGTACCTTGTTTAAATGTCCTATGCAGACAGTAAATCACTTTTTTTATCGTTTACTTTTGTTGTCGTTTTTTTCAGGATCTGATGACATTCGTTACAAAATCAGAAGAAGACTGGATAGTGGCTTCAAACAAACAGGTATGTTCACTTGCATCTTTGAATGAAAACATAACTTCCCAGATATCAGTCTTCCTACACTCGTACACTGTCATTTCTCCTTCTATTGTACGTATATTGGTATGTTGTTGTTTTTTTCTTGGAATTCCTTTTTTTCCTTTTAACTCGAGGTGCTTCTCCAAAAATACTTTTAAGTTGACGGCATAATGATTATGAAAACGTATGATTTTTATTATATTCTCTGCATGGAAATTAAGTTGTATGATTGCCCATAACATTCTTACTTGTCACTCATAGTGCCTACATTACCATAAAGCAGAATTTCTTTTACCGTATTTCTCTTCTAAATGCTCCTTTGTGGTTCAGCTTTCAATAGATGAGAGCACTCCTGTCACTCCATTCTCCCTACTGTTGGGGAGACACAGACAACAGCATCAGACTGATCTGGATAAACAGAAGGACCAGCTAGCAGCTCGGGTTCAGAATCCACAAGGAACAGTTGCAGTTAAAGAGGTGAGCACTCAAATCCAGTCATTCAGTGGCTTCTGAACTGTAGTAATACATTTTGTATTGAAACAGTGCTGCTGAATAAGGATTTGTGTAAGGAAGAGAATGTTCCCCGTGTTAACGTGACATTAGATAAAGTAAGCAAAGTAGCAGTATTTTTGCACCTGACAAAAAATAGCAGTTTTGTTTAGTAAAATGTGGATGTTTATTTAGGGAAGACATACCTCAGTTATTAAGATCTTAAGCATTTTCGTTTTAAAGTAATCGTATAGTTTGAAGTTGTTGCATGATGATAAATGGGAAAATCTGTTCATCTCATTTCAGTTGCTTCAAACTCCAGCCTATGTTTTGCCCTCAGCTTCATTCCTGTGTACAATGTTTGTGAATTCCTTGCTGATCTGCAAGCATGGAAATGGGTAAGTTGGCTTTTTGCAAGAGAGGCGGTTTACCAGATCTAAGTATTTTTAATATGGTTGAAAACCTCAAAGATGTATATCTGAAGCAGTAGAGAAACCTGGACAAAATGCATTGTTAACTTCAAGATTACAGGTCATTAACAAACCATTGTACTTCTTATAATAAAGCCATGGAAGTATGTTGGATAAAATACTAAGAAAAAAATTTTGCATCCTCCAATATAAATACTGTTATAATCAGGGGAAAGTGTTGCATTTAATTATTTTTTGACAAGGTATGTACTAAATATATCAATCTTCAGTCTTAACTACATTATTAACAAATTGAGCGTTTCTTGTAATGCTGGGGATATGGTTTGGCCCACAAATTGGGTATTGAAGGTCTTGTATTTCTTCAGCTTGTCTGATTCAGTTCTTAAAATCTGATCAAATGTCATAGACCTGAAACCTTTAGTTGTGAGTAGTACAAGATTCACACACTTGTATTTCTTTAATACAAGTGAGTTGACCTTATTCTTTTTTTTTTTCTCTTAAAGAGAAGTCTCTGAGGAAATAGATGAGGATATGGACAGTGACAAAGAGGAAGATGATGATTCAGAAAAGGAAATGGACTCGCTGGATAATCTGCAAGAATTCAAAACAGAGTACCTCTTAGAGGAGCAGGCACCAGAGCTTTCAAGGTCTGAGGAAAAGGAATTAAAGAAACTACGGAAAACAGACTACAGTTGGCTTAGCAAACTTCGGGACTATTAGCTGTAGGAATTAACCTGAGCCAAAACCCTTGGTGCATCATTTTTTACTCTTAATGCAATCCAGTATTTTTTTTATATTCCAGAAAAGTATACCATGCTGGTTAAAAACCGTCTATTGCTGGGACTGTTGACATTAACAGAACTTTTGAAAGATCAAACTGCAGTATTGAGTGTTCTGTACCTTACTTTTAGCCGTTTCATAACTTATCCTAAACTTGCATAAAGGATCACGTTTGGAAAATCTGCTCATGCAGCTTTTTAAGGCAAGTCACCAGTGCACACTTCTGTTATACATTTTGCTACTTCTGTTTTCATATAGAAGCTCAAAAATATCTCGAATGACTCAGCATATGTTCATAAAATTCCCATGAGCAAATGCTTACTCAGTGTACTAGACTTGTTGTTCTTGATGGATAATATATAGATAACCTCAGTGGAACATTCATGTCCCTTAGATATTTTTTGTAATGCGAAATTCCAGGTTACTCTTCCCCTGAATTAATATTGGTCTAAAGTATTCCTCTTTGCTTGTTATCAGCAACCTACAACTGTTGCTGAAATTGTGGACAATACAGTAGAAATGAAAACTGGACAGGAAGGATTTTCAAAGAAAAATTATTTGAAGCCAACAACATTATACGTACCTACTAGAACCAATTTTGATAGAAGCTGTCATGACACCAATATGGCATTCAACTGCAATTAAAACTGTATAGCTTATTTACAATGTTCTTATTTGCTGTTAAGCAATACATTTTTCTGAAATCCACATGCTTAAACATGACTCTGAGGTCCTTGCCCAATATTGGTAACTAGTTCCCAGGACATACTTCAGGCTATATTCTTCTGAATGTCAAACGTTGCATAAGGGAAGTCTCTTTCTAGACTTTTTAGTGTCAACCATCTAAACAAAAGGTAACCTTCAAAAGGAATGTGTATGGTGTGCATCCATTCTGCATTTTACAATGACATCAAAGACTTCTCCCTTAGCTTCGATTTCTTTCAGCACAATTGCTAAAATCAGCTTAAGAGGTGGGTATTTTTATGATTTTAATTCACTCATAAGAAACTGTCCACTTATATAAGCCTTTATTTCAGATAATTCATGCAATACAAACTGAGTGTCTCCACTGTTCTAAAGTATGGAGTGTTTCTTGTTAATACAATCATAAAGTAACATTTTTTACAGTTATAGATTTGAACAATTGTACTCAAAGTACTGGAAATCTATCAATATAAAAAGACTTGAAACAATCTCAAAAACACATCACAGAGGTTAAGTTACACATATTGCTGGTGGATTTGTTAATGGTGCACAAATTTTACATTCACTTTTAATAGCATCTTGTACATTTTGTGGACTTTGTTTCTGATTTTAACAAAAGGCAGCCTTGTGTATGATTATGGTTCATCCTCTCCAATCCCTTTAAACCCCAAAAAGTACTTCTGTATTTTACATTGTCTCCTTAAAAATGCTGACATCCCCATACTTCTTTTGCTTTATTATAACATAAATGAAAAAAATACAAAAGCTACTTTTGCTAAAAACTTAAAACAATTACGAGCTACCTAATAATGTTAAATGGAAAAGTACATCTAAATAACTGGATTCATTTTTTTTTTTTAGTTTTCGCACAATAACATTAAGTAGCATTCACATTGTTAGATTTCTGTAATCTAAAAATAGCCATTTGCCAGAAGTAGAAGGAAACATTTTTGCTCTTGAAATAAAATACGACCAACAAATCTATGCCAAACACTTTTAGGAAGGACTCCTAGTGTCAGCACATTTTTAAAGAAACCAGTCTAGGTGGCCCCATGTACTCAGAATATAAATAACCCATCCCGCAAAACAAGATGGGGGTTTCCTTGTTCTCATCAAGTGGTCAAACTGGATTTGTGTTTTTCTTACAAAGTGTTGTATGTCATCTAGTATAAGACGTTCATTTTAACATGAACGTCTTTCATCAGAAAGCAATCTTTTAAAAAATGTTGTATTTCTTTTGATAGTAAGAAGGCCATAGCCACTAAAAGTGCACCTTGTGTTCAATTCGAACTGAGAAATAGAACATCCTCATTAAGTCTGCTGCAGTTGCATAGCTAATGCACAGACGTTTTGTCTTCCAACCATAAAAACTGGATGATGAAATGTAGAGGTAACTTTTTAACAAGTTTTAAATCTGGTTTCTGGTCAAATAAAGCAGCATTTCCTTTGGACGTTAAACCAGTCAGGGTTTGTGTATGACCATGTGCAATTTATAAACAGGCACGATATGATTTTAAGAAGTGTTTTTAAGGCTCAATCTAAAGTAGTATAATGGGATTCAAATCTTCTCAGTGCCACAGAAAAACAATTAACTGCAAGTTTTGGATGACATGAGCCTGGAAAACGAACATACTGAGAAAACCCAAAGAGAATGTACAAAAACATAACAATAAAACAAATGCCACACAGCTGAAAGTGCCAATAGTTTTTCCTAGTGAAAAAAATTAAAAAGTGCATGGTGACATGAGAAAATTGGAATTCTGATCAAAGTATGTTCTTCTTAACAATTCACAGCATTAGGAATCTGAAGTGCTTTGAAGCCATGGGATGAATGTACGTAAGTTGTCTTTAAAACAAAAATGTTATAGCTAGAACAGGATTATTTTTCCCTCACTTCTTGGACTTGTAATAAACACAACTTATTTATAAATCTCTTTGGTAATGGCAAAAACATTTAAAATATAATTACCTACTTCTTTAGCAAGTTAATACATTAGCACCAACAAGGCAGACACAATACTGAATATTAGTTTAACAAACATGTAAGTATATATAGAACCCTTATTAGCCACTGGTAAAGAGGCTATCCCAGTCTTATGAAATAAAATTTACAGTATATAGTTATGTATATTACATGCATCATGTAATAATATGAACATGTTTTAGTAAGTTACAATTGCTAAATTATACTAAAACCTAAGAAAAATCTATCCAATATCTGACTTTCCAATGTGTACTACAATGTTAAGCTTATGTATACATAATGGCATTTTAACAGCTGGGAGTCCTCCACACTGACAGACTTGTATTTCAATTGTTCGGGATAACCAGTGCACTCCTTGGAACAAAGATGTACTTTAACACACACATAATGCACATCAGAAAGCAGCAATATACTCTCTCTTTCTTTATACTTTTAGACCACTTGCAAGGTCTTTATACCAGTGGAGTATTTCGATAGACTGAGAAGAGTGATCACTTCAAAAACACTGCTTCATTCTGTTTGAAATCCCTCTCCTAGTTCTACTGACACTTTGTAGTCTGCTCCTTGGAAGAGCTCCTTTAACTGTACAACATTGCTGAATGCTACACATTTGCCATACTATGTTAAATCCTATACTCAAATTTAACACAATATACAATGACTACAAACACTGTTCTGGGTTAAAGCTACAAAATAATCAGAAATGCTGTAACTGAATGCAAGCATGTTATCTTTACAGTTGCAATAAGCCCCAGAAGGGTGCTGTATAACATTACATAGGAAACTTATTAAACCAATTATACCTTGTTGGAGTCAGGAAGTGAGGAATTTTCAGTTTCAACTTTATGTTCTGGTGAACCACACAAAAAGAGACGATTTCCTAAGCTTTTGTAGGCAAACCTGAAATACATCATGTGTCCCATGGCTACAAAGGAGACAGAGATAATGACCAGTAACCCGAAAGCCTCTGGGTTGGGTGCAAGAATCACCATGATGAAGTGCAGAAGATCGAGGAGGTAATTCATGGAGTTCTGGACACCATTGATGACACCTCTCTCTGACTCAATCACATTTTCTTGGATTAACTGTGTCACGGTTAAATCAAAGGACCAAAGACCTGAAAAAAAGAAAAACCAGGAGATCGTCACTGAGATGTAATCCCCACATGGTTATCACTACAACCGTAAAAGAATTCAGAGAACTTAAGAGCAAGTACCTATTTCAAGGAATCCAGGATTCAAAGGTCAAAGCTTAGAGATATGACAAGAATATCTCATTCTGTACTGTCTACTTTCCTATGGGCTTTGGCCTGGCATAGTCATCTCAAATCCTTATGGCAATTTTAAAAATCCACGTAAGGTTCTCTAAAGTAACACTGTTCTATTAATGTAAGTGCCAGTTAATGAAGAATAATTAAGATTTCAGAAACAAGATTTCAAAATCTCTACTGAAACAAAACTATTGTCCATGTATGCTGTGTATTGTAAAGTAAAACGTAGGTTGTGTTCTTTATCTGTATATTTTGATTAAATATATCCTGTGGCTGAATCTGGGTTATCAAATGCAAGGACACATATGTTTGTGAAATACTTCATATCCAAAAGGCCCCATGATGTGACAAGCTACAAGGCTGGAAACCACAGAAATGAAGAACTAAGTGAACAAAGAGTGGCAAAAGCAGTCATTTTGGGATTACTGATGAATCCAAACCAAATCAAACCAAATGAAAAGAACAAAACACTCCTTACTTACCCACTCTAGCGGCAATGACTCCTGCGAACAGAAAGCTCACTGATATGTAAGACTGAACCTGAGGTACTAACTCATAGGCTGCCGTGGACCCATTCGTTAAGCTGGGAATGTCGGTGGTGAGGGCTGACATCGTAGTGGGGATGGCATTGGGCAAGGCGCTGTCTCCCATCAGGTGGCTGATGATGTCTTTAAAAGGAGACACACTCAGGTCGAAGGGGCTCCCGGGAGTAAAGACTGAGACCACACACAGCAGCAGGCACGAGAGCTGTGCAATTCCTGAGATGAACCCCGTGCGGATCAGGCCACAGCACTTCCTGATCCAGGTGAAGGCCACAGTTCCAAAGATCCCTGAGATGGCTGAGGCCCCCATTAGCAAGCTGAGGATTGAGCCATTGAGACCTTGGGTGTAAGCGTATCCGGTGGTGATGCAGTCGAAACCCAGAACGGTCATGTAGAGGAAAGCCAGAGACATGCCAGCAAAGAAGATAGACTGGTTGTAGTAGGCCACCCAACCGTCTCTGAAGGTGCGGAATGGCTCTGCTAACTGATGCCAGCAGCCATGTTTCTTGTCAGCTTGGGTTGCTAAGACGCCTTCATTCATCAACTGAGAGCCTTCAGATAACTTCTGACCTTCTTCCAGTTCTGTTGATAAAGAGAAATCTTATCAACTCAGAACTAATCACAAATTCAGTAGTTCAGCCATACCCTAACTGAAATGCACGCAGAGCTTTGATGTGGATCAGTTTGTCTTCTTTATAAGAGGGATAAAGCCAGGGTGGCAATGGGGAGCACGGAGAGAGGAAAGATGATAATGCATGAGTGTTCTAGAGCTGTGATACTTATATACAGGTTCCTACTTTAACGTTTCTTAAACCTCCATAAAACAATGTTCAGTTATTTTTCCAATAGTTTTCACTTGCAGAGCTTGTACCCCAACTGTTCTCGATTTGGAGAACAAGACAACATTCAATACGTTTGAGACTCTACACACAGATTTTAGTTAGTGTTGCAGATCTAATATATTGCAGAATATTCTATTTGTTGACACAACAATTATACTGATCTCCCATAAGTGTACAATGTTTAAGTAGAACTCAAAAGATTTAGTTTTGATATCAATAGCGAGAAAAACATTTTTTCCAAATGAGGGTAAAATCTGAGATATTTATTTCAGATTCTGTGGATATTCTTTACCTTTCTGAATATTTAGATGTTTCAGTTCCTGGTCTGCCTCCTTCTGCCCTGACTTGAAAGCAAGGGCTGGTGTCTTCTGGTAGACCTTCCAGAGCAGAAAGTACTCCAGACACATGGAGCACAGGTTCCAGCCAGCAATGAATCCACAGCCTACAACTGGGGAGCCAAAGGCCATGATCTGTCCTACTGCCATAGGGGCCAGAATATTGGTCAGTTGATCTATTCTTCTTACTGTAGCATTCATGTCTAAGGAAAACATAAAAAGGTTTTGAAATGAGTAAAGACATTTGCTCCTTTCCTCTTCAGTTTATAAATAAGAGGTTACAAATACCACATCATACATTAAATATACAGCACAGTACATACCATTTTTAATTCAGGAACTTTCTCTTATTAGTATATATTTATATGCAAACTAGAAAACTATGAAGCTAACATTAGAACATTTCTGAAAAAGAGGGTAGGTTAATGCATAGCTGAGTAGAGGACATCTTTCATTAGATCTACCTGACACACCTGTCATTTACAGTTGGTCCAAAAAATGACAGAAGATCAGTATTTTTTTTCAAAACCCACAGATGTTTGTTGATTCTTATCTCAAGACGATTGTCTAAATCCATTTGTGTGAAAGAAGAAACAAACAAGGTATTCAACAAGATAAAGAATTATGTACTTGACTAAAAAAAACTTAAACCAATATAGGGCAGCTGCAAGGACATTCATGATCCATTAACCCGCTGGTTGGGAAGCAGTGCATTTTATGGTCCATTACAGACATGTCAGTAATCTAGCTACTTATCTCATGGGAAGCACTAAACACTATTTTCCTGTGCAGTATCGCTTTTATGATTCTCATCTGTCAGGAGAGAAACAATATAACCTTATAAAAGCGCATGAAAAAGAATGTTCCAAGAAGTTCAAGGTACCTGTTTCTAAGACATCAAATCTGCTTACTTCAGCATAGGGGTATAAACCTGAACCGTGACCAGTTTGCTACAGGTCATAAAGGCACTTACTTGCCAGCTTGCTTCTGTCTTCCCCAGCCACTACAACAACCCAGTCTCTCTGAATGGTGATAGACATGGCAGTGCTGGCAAGGTTGGCAATATTGGCAATGGTGATGACCATTACATAACAGGCAGTCTGTGGAAACCAAAAACAGCAACAAGCCATGGGTGAACAGCTGAATAATACACAATGCATTTCTGAAACAAATATGGAATGTTAGATAATATGTTTAAAGCAACAATATGCTCCATAGGTTTTCAGCAATATACACAAGTTGGACTCTGTGGTGTTTCAAATCAGACAATTCTAGACTCCTCTGCTTATTGACTCTCAGTTACTTGATTCTATTCTCGGCTCATAATTAACTCTCTTTCTTGTATTATTCTTCCTTGAAAGTTTTTAACATCTTTATTACATAATGTTTGGGGCTCACACAAAGGAATATCACCTTTGATGTTCTAACTTCACCATAGCTAAATATATTGAATGGTCATTGATTTAAATCAAAGCAATTTATCGCTTGTTACTGGGTGACAGGAAAAGCGTGTGTGAACTTGGAAACCTGTTTAACTGCGTAAATACAACAAATTCTTGCTGCCAAATACTTTTTACATGTAATTATTTTCTAAATATCTGTATCTTTTAAACAGAGACTCATACCTGTCATTTTAAATATTTATCTACCCATTACTGATTTTTTCTGAGCAAGATCCTGACTTGCAACAAAGCACAGTTACCTTATTTAAAAATTAAAATGGACTTTTTTTCCCTGCACAAATTAACATTCATACTAATACTGTAAGAATAAATGACACTGAATACTTTCATTTGAAAAGCAAACAACAATGCAGCCATATTTCATTATAAGATTAAGCATTGTTCTTTTACCAGAAATACACCCAATAAGTACTAATCGATTTTCCTCAAACAGACCCAACATTAGCAGCAAGCTAAATTTAACCTAGTTCACTGTAACCTTCAAATATTTACCATTTTCTGGGTACATTTGGACAAGATCGGAATGCAGGAAGGAACAACATTTTGCTCTGCCTGCCTCTTCATCACATGACAAACAGAAACTAGCGATTCCACACTTGAGTCTCATATTTCACCACCTTCTGAACACAAACATGCCAAGATCACGTGTTCACTTAATCTACTAGAAATCTATAAGGTTTCTACAAATTAATTAACTGTGTAAGATGATCACATGTGAAACACATTAACTTTCCTGTTGACCAGTAATGTGCACATAAATCCTAGCCTTTTTAAAAATTATTTTACTGATTTAAAAATACATAAAAGATAGACACTCAACTTTTTAAAACTCAATTTATTAAAACTACTTGAATTTGCCCTCAAATCAGTGTTTGTTATCTAAATATTTAACATAAGGAGTGTGCTGTTTAACTTAAGTCTCAACACTGGTACCTAGTTTCTTTATCAGACATAATAATAGACAATAGACAATAATGCTCAAATACTTACCAGAAGCCAGCCATTGTACAGTCCTGTGAGCTGAACTTTAAACAGGAATACCATCATCAAGAGGATACCACACAAAATGACCGAACAATTTTGGACAATCAATGAAGTCTGTGCAACTATTCAGGATTGAAACATAAGAAAGAAATATATTATTAATTTTAAGGAGGACACTGGAACAGGTGCAGATCTCCTTTTTCAAACAGCATAGCTACATTATACTTGTACATACATATGGAATGTACACTATACGTAAAACTTGTCATTTTCTTGAGACATAACAGGTAAAAAACAGATTTTAAGGAATCATTGATGTCCTCTTCTGAAACTAATATGACTAAAAAAAATACTATAATCAAAAACATTTGCAAACTGCAAACGTTTCATGTACAAAATAAAAAACACAGACAGACAAGCATTATGGAATGGTAACTCTACAATCTCAACAATTTATGCCAATCCTATACATTTTATTCAAAGCATATACTGTATCTCTTTGTGTTTGTTTTTCATTTTGATGTCAATTCCTATGTGGAACGATCCCTTGGAAAGTCCACATGTAGTAGTATGAATACAGGAATATAAACATGTAACATACTGTATATTACATCCTTGCTTTTAAAACACCTTCAGTGCTACATAGACTATAAAGGATGACCATGATAAGGGTCTGCCTCATGCACACCTTTGAGTCTGGAGTTCTTATCCACCCAGTCACCAATAATGGCTCCAAGCAGCAGCACAGACCCGGCCACTACAAGCCCATAGACAGCTGTTAACAGGAGGCTGTTGCCATAGAGCTCCACAAGGAACACCGACACTGCAAAGTTCCACATACGATCACCCTGTGGATGGGAAGGCAGCAGGAGGAAGGAATTAATACATTATATAGGCAAGGAAGATATTATCTTTAGGAATGATATGCAGCTGTAAAATGCAGATAAATAATTAATGTGAAAGAGAAATCCAATAATGTTTTTACTTTATTTCCAGTTTTCCCAAGAACACAGTATAGTACAACATTCTAACACCACTCCCACCATCTGAGTCATTTTTTTGTCAAAAGCACTAGGTGAGAGAGCCACGAGAATCTGGATATTATCAAAACAAATATAAAAATGCAGGGGGATGCAAGCTTGCTAATAACACTTCTGCCAAGTGTTATTAGTGCCAATGGAGGAGGTACTGAATAATGTGTTTCATTCTGTGTTTAACTGGTAGAAAATAAAAAAATGGAAGATGGTTTCTGTGTTGTAGTTTTCACCCATTTTTTACAATATCTGCTTTTGCTTAGAAGGTAACCCCAGGTAAAAAAAGCACCTATTTAGCTCCCTGGTTAAGAGTGTTCACAAGAAACTAAGGATCAACTCATACGATTCGAGTGACAGGGGCACTACTAAACTGTAAAAATGCACCGTCCTTCAGATGTAAAATCGAGGTCCTGATTCTCTATGGTCATTAAAATTCTCAGGGTGTTTCTCGAAAGGCGTAGGGGTGTTGCCCCAGTGTCCTGCCCAAATTTCCCATTGGCCTTTCCCAATCATTGCCTGCTAATAATCCCCATCTATGAGCTGGCTTCATCACTCTGTTCTCCTCCTCATTGATAGCTGATGTGTGGTAAGTGTAATTGCACACTATGGCTGTCATTGCATCATCCAGGTGGGACTGCACATTGGTGGTGGTGGAGGAGAGTCCCCATTACCTGTAAAGTGCTTTGAGTGGAGTGTCCAGAAAAGTGTTATATAAGTATAACGAATTATTATTATTATTATTATTATTATTATTATTATTATTATTATTTACCAGAGCTTCAATATGCTTGATTTCTAAAAAAGGCATTCTTAAATTGAAGCAAACCATTTCTGACACAACTGTCTTTACAGCTTTTTTCAAAATGTACTCAGTTGTGTTGATGTCAACTTATAGGGGGAAATCAACCAAACCAGCAGATTTTTCGGTGAACCCTGTAACTCCTGAAGAAAACGGGAAAAGCAAACTGAAGAGGCCTCACTTCGAGATTGTACCCAACATTTAAGAACTGTTACACTAATCTACACAGCAATGTGCCGAGACACGTCACAGGCAACTGCAGTTAAAAATTAGAATATTCATATCCATCGAACATAGATAATATCTGGGCCATAAACGCTTCAGAATATATACCATATTATATTGTGGAATTTCTATCCGGCGGGAAATACGTTTCGTGAACACTTTTTTATTGACGCAGCATATTCTAATATTATAACAGTATTGAATGTATTCCAAAGTAAAGACACGAATGATAGACATATTTAAGCGAACAAATCAAAGGGAGAAATGTAGGTATATTAACTAATCGGAAGATTTATTCCGAAAGAGACTCTCCACCAGAAACAAAAGAACGAGTGTCTTAGAAACCTAAGAAATGAATTCATTTCACCGACAGATGAATATGTTGTCAAAAATAGGCTTCAAAAATAAGAAAATTGCGTTGATGTGTAACTCTATGTAATTCATTATATGTCATAAACCGAGTCTGCTAAATACTGCTAAACTTGAATATCATCCCAGGCTATCAGGTAGAAAATAGTAATGAATTAAGTAGGGACTTTCGCAGCATTGCCTGTGAATATTCGAATTAATTGTAACTGTAAACCCCTGCATCACTCTTCTATACAAACATCTTGCTGAGTCACAATGACTGTCCTTACGTACAGCTGTGTCATGCAAACAATAAGCGTATCTTTGCCTGAGTCCTGATCGGGTAATAAGCTTACATGTAACATTAATTATTTCACCTGTGTCTCTAATTGTAACGTGTATGTTCCAGAGATTGATGACACAAGCGGCATTCCATAGCTGAAAACTGACTACACTCGTATTGATTCAAGGCGCACACATACGGGTTCAATCGGTAGGCTGCAAGTTCAGCACATATTGCAACAAGAATACGAGGTTTTGCATTAGCAACATCGTTACGACATTGTTTTAGCTTTGGTCCGATTTAAACCGAACCAACGTATTCAAATAAGAGTGTTTATACTGTATATTGCCACTGAACAAAACCATATACATGTTGATCGAATTGACATGTACTGTAGCTGGTTTTGGGAGGTCGTTATTAAAACTCTTTGTATTTCGGACGTCCTTACGCCACAGCAATGACTTCATTATTGTCTCCGGTGTCAGGACAAGCAAAACAGCTACATGTATCGCCACAAGATATAAACACTGAAACGTCGCTGTAATGTTTAGGAAAACAAAATCGATATCCAGCTTGAAATTTTTTTTTCTAACTTACCCATGTTGAAAGAGCATGCCCAAGGTAAATAAGAAACTTCGCCGATGTGAAATAATCGCTGACAGATTCTGCAAATTAATAATTAGAAAATCAATTACAACCAACGTTTATTAGGACTTGCAAATAATACATCACAGTTACATTTAGTGCAGCAACATCTACTTAAACATACTGTAACAATGACATCTCTTACCACAGCAGTTCTTCTTGGATTTCGTATTTTCCATGTTATTTTTTGTCTTGTTCCAGTGAATCGAATTCCTTCGATTATTTATCCTTAATGACGTGCAAACACTGAAATTTGTTTTTCTGCATAGAAAACTATATAGCCTTTCTTCTTCTTTCCAAACTTAGCTATCACTGTAGCTGAAGTTGGAAAGCGATATTTTATCCGAAAAGACTTTTAGTCTAAATGCAATAAAAAAGAATATCCTGCATGCACAGCCCCTGCAGCCCCTGGTAAGCTTCCCGAATCTGCACTGTCAGAGGTCTTGTTTGGCTCAGTATTTACAGTGTTGTGAGCGGAGGGGTTGTGGCGTCTGAGTCACGTGACAAAATGTTCTGCCCGGTCTTGGGAACTCCTCACACCGAAAACAATTTATTTTTTTTGTGGTCAAACTATTGAATGTAAGCTATGACATTTAATAAACAATACATAATTACATGTGCTATTCCTTGGTCAAACTGAATGTTTTTTTTCCACCAGAGAAACCGTGTCACCCGAGGAATCCCACACATTATTTCTGTTTTTAGCAAGGAATGTCCTCAATTTGACCTTTAAATTTGGTTCTTACTTAACAAACAACAATAGTATATATGTAACATATAAGAACGATTAAGTGGGTCTTTTGTTATGATCAAAATAAATACAAACAGTAAAATAATAGTCAACTAATAAAACACTCGACTTCTAGCTCCACAATGTCGGTTAATACAGATGTCACGGCAAACCATAACTTAACACAGTCCTCCTACTGGCAAACGTAAGGTTTACTTTTCTGGAACACGTTCTATTGATTCAACCTCACCACCAAGTGTGTTAAAGAACATTGTTATTACAGTGAATAAAGTATAGAGGAGTTGTTGGGTAGATACCCAACAGTGATGTAGATTTTGTATGACTACAAAATCTACAGTGGACCGACAATTCTTAACTCTATAATTAGTCCTTCTGATGATGAGCTCTAATTTGAATCACACGAGACTATGATAATTCAAATAAATACAGCTCTAACTTATATTAAATTATGGTTTGTCTTTTTCACTTCAGATATTCTTGCATTTTTGCAAACCTGAAAAGATGTGTCAGATGTCATTTTTAACTTCAAAGTTGGAGTGCAGTAAATTTGCAATTCTTTAAAATATGAAATTCATCTTATGTTCTTCTTATGTCCAGCGTATGTAGTTTGATGGACAGACCACGTGGTAATGGAGAATCCCACAGCATTTAATTTAGTGGGATACATCAAAAAGCCAGCAGACAATCACATCATTTCCTTCAAAGCCGAAGTATTCATTTTGAGGCAGACCTAAATATGTTGGAGTGAAAATTGACCCTGCTGACCACACAAAGCACTCTAAAAGATAACAAGGTTGTGCAGTGTTCTGAAACGTGTAATGAAAAACCACTTACTATTAATAGCATGATGGAAGCACCCTAGTCTGGCTTGGTCTGGAATATATTGTTAGTAATATTCCAAACATTACAGTGTATTTGGGTTAGTTCACAGTATGGAATCACCTGCATGTCACATCAGCACCTTCGAGTAGGTAAACAAAAAGGACAACATGAATGACTTCTGTGTCTGCTTTTCATCGTGAGAATGGTTCCACCTGCTATTCATATTTTAAAAATACAGTAACTACAATACTTGTCTGGGCACTTGAAATAGGCCAAACATCTATTCTTTGGATCTTTAGTAAAGAAGGGCATAGGTGTTGCAATGCGAAGTGATTAAGACAGATAAATGCACAGTGGTCAAATTGATTCTAATTCTGACTTCTATGTAAGGTGTAAAAACAGTTATTTCATTAATTATTTGTGTTTATAGGATTGGATTTATATTACATTACATATATAGTCCTTTAAATACTATTTTGAAAGAATTCTGCTTATACCATGTCCTGAGAGAGATGCATTTTCATTAAAAATCCTATTTTAAAGTAAAATGTTGTGTGGATACTACATCTTATTTGGAGAATCTGAAAACAAATGTCCAGCTTCTCTTTTCACTGGTTTGTAAAAAAATATTTCTTCATTTTTGACTCCCTTGGACACAGAAATTAATTTCAGTTCTTTTTAATATTTGCATCGGCCAAAATATCAGAGCACATGCAGATTCACGGGAAACGCTTTTAAATTTCCTAAACAAGGCTGGTTCAACTGAACATTATGTAGACTAATTTTGTTTGAAGGCCCTTTTACATATGTTTGTTGCAGCTGATAGTTGTTGCCCATAAGCTGCTCCATAAGCATGTACAAAATGTACTCACATTTACATTTACTCAAGTAAACCATTCAGAAGCCATTGATGCAACTCTTCCAGCAATCCTGAGCATCTACTCCACTGAGCACGGGCTTACCTCAGCCTACTTCTGCAAATCCCTAAATATACCTCATTATAATTTAAGAGGTTAAGAAGAAGAGCACCTCCACACAGAATGTTTTAAAGTTTGTTCTTGTCTTTTATATTAAAAAACACATGATATGATATGATATGATATGATATGATATGATATGATATGATATTAGGGCTTGTTATTTTGCTTGTGGTATGTGTGGTCCAATAATATACAGGACTTTGAATTTTATTCAATTGAAATCGAAATACTTGATTCGTTCCTCAGTGGTTAAATGAATGACTTTATTAGCCTCAGAACTTTATTGAATTGTTAAAACCAGTCCTTTAAGTATGTAATTGCAGTAGTGTGTAGCAATCTGAAATTTATACTTACACATAACACAGAGGTGAATTGAAAGAACAGCCTTTGAAATTTGGTGTAAACAATTTTAATTGGACACAAACAAAAATGTGGTGGTTTTGCTTAATGAGGCAATGTATGTGTAGTAAAGAGCTTGACAAAGAGTTCAAATATTTATGTAGAAGGGCATTATGGGTTGTGCTTTAGTTATTGTGTTCTTGGCAAGAAAGCTTTGGAAGTACGTTGCAAGTGGACCTGTCATAAAAGAAAGGCCTGTACTGTATGTGCATTGTGCTGCAAAAAAAAATTAAATGGCAAAAATCTCCATGGTTCCATAAGTTAAAGGTCCCCTGTATCACATTATGTAACCTTTATTCCAAACAAAAAAATCTACATTATTCTTTGATCAAACCATACACACATCACTTGATGTTCAAATTCACTTGAAAATTCAAATGCGCCAATTATAAAACACAATATGTTGCCAGTATATGGGAAGATTAGTCATCTCATAAACATTAGTCTTTGAACCTCAAGCCTGAAAAATCTATTCATAAAATAGCTTCTTGCAGTGTAGTGTTCAAATGCTGTTTTGTCACTGACAAAGAATTTGTTCTACTGTAATATTTCAAGAGTTAGAATGACAACATTACCTCTCCCAGTTCTGCCATAAAAACACCAACAATAGCTGGAACATGACAAATGTCCACGATCTGTTTCCTATTGTTCTTGATCTGCAGATTAAATTTAAACCCATAATTACAGGTATTCATTGAACTCTGAAATCAGTCACTGTACTTTTTAGACCTCTTAGCACGGGATAATAAAGTAGGTTTAAATGGGAACATTTTCATATTTATATTTGACACCTCTAAATCTGTAAGAAGCCAGTTAATTGTCCACATGCATTAACAATAGGGCTTGTTGGTAATTTTACACCCAATTGGAAAACATTTTAAGACACAGGATTTGCAAACCTCAAACCACATTTTACAGCAGTGACAAATGCTGTAATTTGTTTTTGCTCACAAGGAGGTTCTCTGTGCATATGATACAGGCTGTTGAGAAAACGACAAAGATATTTAATGTCTTCTCTTTCCATTTTGTTTCTTGCATCCAAGTTTTTTTATGTACACAGACCTACAGTAAAACACACACTGTTAGGCTACACACACTGTATATAGGTCACACAAAAAGTCACCTTAAAGATTTCTATTGTAGATCTGTCAAGGTCTAGTCATTACTTATTATTTTCATTTGTAAAAGAAATTTTTGTTTTAAAAAATAGGATACTAGTAGAACAATTGTTTTCAGTCTCATAAAGTTGTCTTAATGTTTTTTTTTTTGCCAAGCAACAACGTTTTTCGTGTAGTTTACACTACAATGATAAATATTCACTTCTTGTTTCTCTTACTTTCAGATGGCTAACCAAATATTGTTTTATAATTTTATTTATTGTATCACTTTAAAAATATCACATTCAAGGCCTATCCAATTTAGGCTCAATGTGGCCCATGATCCTGGACAGAAAACCAGTCCATCACAGGACACACACAGACACAAACATATTTACCTAGGGCCAATTTTACTCACGATTTTTTAATCTTTTAGTCAATTTTAATCTCACGATCGTAACCCCTCCTCTTAAGGATACTCCAGCCCTTTCTTGTTTTGTTCCCCTCCACCTGCCTCCTGTTCCTACCCCCCCGTGCTATAAAAGCCAGACGTTCCTGGCAATCTGGGCTCAGCTTTGGAAGATGGCCGACCGGAAGCCAGCCTACCCGCGAGTCCAGGAGCGACTCAACAGTGTAGGCTTCACAAAGGCGTCCTGAGCATCTGGGTCCAGGACTGGAGCGTCTGCTCTAGTTATCCCCCCTTTTGTTCCCCCGACCCTTTGCCATCCTCATTTTAACAATATATATATTAAAGAAAGATAGTAGTAGTACATAAATAAAAGTATACATTTTTGAAGACAAACATTTTACAGTTGCATACACATTATCAAAAAAGTAACCCAAAAAAACAATACTCAGAAAACAAATGCCCATTCTGTTATGATTTATCAATGTTGTCCCGAAATGTTCTTCAAAAAATAATTCCTTCTGTTAGGCCTTATTAATTGATTCTAACCACACATTAAGGACTCTGCTTTAATTTAGGCAAAACAAAGTTTCAATTTGTTTTCAGTTTGTTGGATCAACTGTTTATTTGAGATTAACGCCTCTTCCCCTTTGCTATCATTGCCTCTATTAAGGACTTCCTTAAAAAGACAAAATCATTGATGTACAAAGGGAATGACATGTTAGTGAAAATGTAACAATATAATAATAACAACACTCTTCCACTCTTCTTTTTGTGTGCTCTCGCATCAGATTCTGAACTAGTTTAGAGATAAAGAGAAAGATCACTTTATTAGCCATATACAACTTCTTGCATTAGGAATTTGTCTTTTCACATACAGTACCCCAGTTTGCTCTCCAGGAGGCACACAGGCACACAGACAGGGAGAGAGAAGCTTGGGTTCAGAGTGCAGGGTCAGCCATTCATACAGCACCCCTGGAGCAGTTGGGGTTAAGGGCCTTGCTCAGAGGCCCAATGGAGTAGGATTCCTCTGCTGGCTGCAGGATTTGAACTGGCAACCTGCCAGCCACAGGTGCAGATCTTTAGCCACAGTGCCACTGCCCCGCCATTTAAAATGCAATCAACTAAATTTATGTACAGTAGGTATATTAATTATGTTTCAAATGAGGGAGGGGCTTTAGTAGTTGTTCTTGAAGATATATTCAAACAGTCACTTAAGTGTCATCACACTTGAAACTTTTTATTGTTTTCACATCAGTCATCTATGACTTTGAACAAAGGACAAGCCACTATGCAAGAGGCCTCCACAGAGCATATCATTAGAGTATTAGAAGCATGTCAATAGTTTCCCTTTTCTGATATGCAATATTTCTTTTTCCTTTTATATAATTGTCACATTAAAAATGTACAAATAGATTCAAACTTATCTATAATATTTGATTACACTCTACCATAATAAATAAACTTAGATTGATCTGAATTTTTGAAGCTGGAATAATTTTATTGCATATTATTCCTACCCAAAAGCAATGTGTTTTAATTTGCTATAGCCCGTATCAATGGTTTATATGGAATGGCTGGTTAGTTGTGTGGAATGGAATCACATATTCAGCAACAGAATTGCTCTTTATCAGATGTTCTGTAACCGGATATTCTACAATTGTTTTTCCCTACAAATTCTGTGAAGGTGAAACTAACACTCCATTCAAACATGTCAAGAAGAAACAAGGGTTTTTTAGGAAAGGTATATATAGTAATATTCAATTGTGTAATGTTATAGTCCATGAAAGCACATGAAAAGTATTCCAGCAGCCACTGTAATACAACAAATTTAATGCCAGTGCACTTTGTCTTCTTCCACAGGAACCAGATTTATCCTGTTTGCAGGATAGGAAGTGGAGCATGCCTGATAACCTTTACCACAGACACCATGAAAGTACATTTAGCACATGATGGTATATAAATATTACATAAATACAATATGTAGAAAATATAAGATATGAGAAATATGAATATAAGAACTCAAGAAATGTTCCTATTTAGCTCCTGAATTCCAAATTGATCCAACCATTCCCTTAAGGAGTCTGAAAGAGACAGCTTTACCAGTGTGGGCAGGTTGTTTGATCCAGACCTCCACAACTCTTTATAGAAATGAAAGTACTGTTTTCCTTCTGGAAAACTTCTACTTTTAATTAATATTTGTGTCCTGAGGTTCTGCTTTCGCCTTTGAGCCACAAGCATTAAATATTTTATTTAAATGTTTTATTCAGTATTTGTCTAACTCACTAGGACCAAAACAATCCATCTAAAAGCATTTAATACTTTCTGTGCTGTTTTCAAAACAATTCCAGCCTGAAGCCCTTTGGAAAGATTCAATGAGGAAAAAAAAGCTTACAATGGTCTGTTCTGTGAAATGGGATCAGGCTTTATACATGCAAGCTGGTATGTAACTTGATTGACTTTGATAACTCCAAATGGCATTGAATAACAAAGCACCATTAAAAGGCAATAACACTTATGTTCTTTTTCATTGTGTTTACTTTACAGACATGAGTGTTTGTTCAGGTATCACATAAATACACATTGAAACCATTACTTAAGCAATCAGTCTTGCTTTTTGTTTGAAACCATATAAGCCCACTCCTATAGTTTCTCTATCTGGGCTGAAGCCAAAGGATCCAGCCCTAGATAAATATCTAATTGTTTTGCAAACATTTGCTTTTTATTACAATCATACTACCCAAGCTTTAGCCATCTATGATTAAAAATGGTTAATCAAGATTAAATAAGCATTCTTGGCTTCAAAAATGCACTCTTGCATAACACAACTGGGTCTCTTGCATAATCAGGGCTTTCTGTTGTTTCATGTTAAGAGACTGGAACACTGCCACTAATATGTAGAGAGTACACAATGCTGCCCAGAGAAATATTATTTTCCTTAGTGTCTCACAGGTCAATTTCATAGTCTTTAGACAACATTTAGTCTTTTATTTTGTAGCAAGACCATAAGGAAATTCTAGACTCAGACTGTCAGGACTCACACAATAGCAATTTATTGATCTCCAAGGAGATTTTGCAAGACTAAATCAAGAGGGAGCAGTACTAAACATCCATCCATTTTTACTGACTGTTTTCTACTTGGAAGGTTGCAGTGAGCAAATATCTCACACAGCAGAACTAGTTCAGCACCAAACCGGCCCAAGAGCTATAGTGACACCAACCACTACCGCAACCACTACTGTGGGCACTGTGCTGCCCACAGTTTTGAAACATGCTTTATTGCCCTGAAAAAAGATGAAAAGAAAAATGAGGGGAGGAAAAAAAGGAAATGCTTGTTCACTTGGAATTAGTTATTTTGGAACACGGTTATTCTTCACGTGAGGTCTGGTTGAAAATCAATGTGTATGTTTATTCTGTGTGTAGAAGCAGTACAATACTGCACTGTTTGCATGAAACCAGGCCTTTGACCAAATGTGCCTTTGCATATGATAATGTGGACCTCTCTCTCTTTCAAAGAAGAATCTTATTTTTTGTAAGCAAACACATCTACATAAGCTTCTTTACTAATGGTAGAGATTGCCTATTGATTTTTAGCTACAGCAGTGTAAGTTTATTGTCGTGAGTTTTTTTTGGTTAATTAATTATAATTATTTTCTTCATAAGTAAATTCTTTGGGGGGAAGTGACACAATATTTACTGAAAGTGCATTCTTACACATCATGAGTGTGATTCCAAAGCAACCCACTGTTGTCAACACTAAATTCTAAAACTCGAACTAGATTCCAATCAAATGTATACATTAATTTTAAATAATAGCTCCAAAAATAAATTTAGCACACCTCATAGATGAATATTTAATTACCTAACCCTGGTTTTTGTTTGTTTTTTCTCTCTGGGAGATATTTACCAGAGATTTCAAACAAATTAGAGAATGACCACAAAGCTCCTTTAGAGTCAGTGATCTAATATTACATAAAAACAAGCAAGCTTAACTTAAACATTACATTGAGAATACCAGACTGATGAAACTGCACAACTACAGGTTTGTATTTAACATTCTGTTTGTGAGCAATTACCCTTTTTACTGTTGCATGACTGTGAGCTTCTCTGAAATGTTTTTTTTCATTCAAAACCTACCTCAAATTACAGTTGCTAAAGTATCCTACAGGTTTGCCTTGGTCTAATCCTGCATTTATGTGAGTGTTAAAAACACATTTTCTTCAACCCCTTGTGGCTTGTTTTTGGAATGATAAAGCTTTAGTTTTAGTGGGTGATGTCATGACATGTGATCATGCTCTTATCTAGATCATGCTGTGTCATGTCTCTTATCACATGACCCACAGGGAACTTCATGTTTCTCAGATGATATTGTCCAGTAGACAAACAGACCAATTTTAGGCCTAAATTTAGTATCATAAATAGAAGAATTTTCCATTATAATTATTTTTTTAAATTAAGAAAAACATGTCATGTTATATTGCACGCAGTTGTCTGTCAGCTTTAAATATTGTAAAAAACTATCTGTGCCTAGTTTATCATATTGGCCAGATTATGAGATTACTTTTATTTGAAGAATTCCTGTAGCTGATGAAGAGGAGAAAGGAAATACCCAAGGAATTCCAGTATGTTTTGTTGGAACACGTTCTTGCCATTACAAAGTCCATAGATTTTTAAATGTGGCTGTAATATTACAGTACTTGCATGCGACTCAGAAAATGACATAAGGCAGTGTTTTTACTTGCTCATCTGAAAGAAAGCATTGTTATGCGTGTCTCTGTTAAGCACTAGTGGTTCACAGAAGAGGAGTTATTAGTAGAAAATTCTGGAGCTAAACAGATGAGCCATGTTGCCTAATGCACAGCTTTTGGCAGCCTAATGTTTGTTGAGGACAGAGCACAAAACACCTAACAGCTGTATGAATTAAGAAAGACCTTCAGGCTTTATCTGACCCTTAACATCTGGTGGTGTGTTTGTCACATTTATTTGAACAGGAATCAGAGTAAAAGTTCATGAGCTGTGTGAATGACCAGTTTGCTGAAGTTGGTATCAGTTGTGCTCGTCAGGTTTCCAACAAAACATTTTAACATTTTGCTTAAGCATAGGATCAGAATACAAATTGAAGAAAATAAAAAATATTTTAACAAAGAAACAATACCAAGTTTACTTAACATTTTACATTGAACAAAATAAATCATTTGAGACTATTTCCTTTTTTACTCTGTTTTTATTCCAGTACAAAAAATGGCTTCCACTAATCTTCCTACACTGGGAGAAATTTCATTTCAATATAATTCTATATTACAGAATTTTATTGTTCCACCCACTTTATTGTTAACCTCAGACTTTTAAATGACAGATGAAGTCTTAAGCTGTCTTCAGAAAAGATTTTTCCTTTTAGATACAGACAATCCCTGATAACCGACAAGTAGAAATAAAAGATTTAGGGAGAACAGAATAAACATCTTCCAACTCTAATCTCAGCAAAGCAAACTGTACATATTTATTTTGCTGTTTGTTAAGTGGCAGTTTGTCAAATACACTTCCTTTTATTTAATTTTTCACTACTGCACTGTCCCAAGATAAGATGGTAGTGACATGCACAAATGTTTGGTCATGCTCAATTAATATGCACAAAATGGTTTTAATGAAAACCATATTTAATTATCACAACAAGTAACTAAGTTTGTCAGTCACCCTCTAAACACTAAAAGTATCCCTACAAATGCCAAAGAGGCACTGTCAGCTTTTCGTCAGAGAAAAATATTGTTTTGTAGCACTGTGAATACATTTAGTCATTAGTTATTAGTTATTTGTTGCTTTTTCTACCTACATTCAATTTGTAAACATATCTCTGAAAACTCTTCTCTTTACTTGATGGTCAGGACCAAAAGCAGAGCTGTCCAATCTCTGTCCAGGATGTCAAGTGTGTCTGCAGATTTTCATTCCAACTCATCATCTAACTAGCTAAACCAGCTGCTTATTTGCTTAATTGGACCACAAGAATTTCACCCAACCGTTTTGCTTTAAAGAGACATACAATAATTACACAAAATCCAGCCATCTAGGTCCAAAAATGGACACCCCTGGCATAAGATTTTAACAAAAGGCTTGTATCATACAAATTTGCTTCTAAATTACTGTATATTTCCTGCCAGTTTTGATAAACCTGTTACTTTTTGCTATCTGAAATGGTAATAATAAAGGTCACATACAAATATGTAAAAAGAATATGAAACAACTGAGACATATTGTAAATTATCAAGATACCGAGCTTAAGATAAACCCTTCCTTTATTGTACAATTATGGAATCACATGAAATATATGTGATATAGTAAATTGAAACATTTTCAATTTTTTTGCAGTGAATAGAAAGAACCGTACACATAAAACGCATCAGCAACACAAGCTTAGAAATGCATCATAATTATAAAAAATACACTTCAGAAAAAGATACATTTATGCATGTAATGTGTGTAGTTGCAAAGAAGAGAAAAAGACAAGGTTAAGTAAACAGTTCTAATTGCATTCCCAGAGGCAAAGTCCTGCAATGTTGCAGTGTTGCAATATGGTGATTTTTGACCTCTCAAACTAAGCCATGTACTCTGTCACACCTGCACACACAGAAACAGATCCCTGGGATATTTGTGGCTTTTTTGCTGCTATTTACCAATAACGACAAGCCAAGAAATACTGGATGTTTTACTCACAGTGATGTTTTAAAGCTGTAATTATTTTTATATTTTTTTTTTATTTTATCTACATATTTTCCAGATTATATGTTTTGCTTAGTATGTATATTACTAATCAACCACATGCTATAGTAATGAGTAAAATTGTATGGCACACATTGTTTTACAGATGTATGAACCATGCTTCTCTGATAAATAGAATCCTTGTTGTCACGATTATGTATTTTTTACCATTTTATTTTTACGTACACTGATGATATGTTCCTTGTCCTGAACATACATTTAAGCTGTGGTATATTCATTGATAGAAAACGACATCATTTCTCTTTTGGTCTGGGATCACAAAATATTAACAATTCAAAACATAAAACCACAAGAAAGCCTTTGTATTATAATGACCTTAAATTGTAGCAGACTTTTTGATTTTTTTTACTGCTTGCTTCTAAAATTCACATTTTTTAAATAACATGATTAATTACACATTTTTAATAATTATGTATTTTTTTATTATTTGTGCCGTTACCGGTTATTTTATCTGCATCTTGTTTCCTTTTCCTTTAATTCTGTATTACTTTGAAATATTGTGATGTAGGAGGCACTGTATAAAATATAATTATTATTGCTATGGTACCATTTAGTTGACTTTTACACGCTTTCAAAATGACCAGTATAAAACTCTATCCCTTTATATTCTGCAATTTGAAAGTTCTTAAGGGTGATTTTAAATTCTTCAACGCTAAATTTGTAAGCATTGTAAATTAATGGTTATATATGGTGAGTATAAAATCTTGCAGTCACAACTCTGAAAAAGGTATCCCTGTATTTTTTTTTCTTGCAATGTCTGGTCATTTTTTCCATTATATTCACATGCTTATGATTTCATCAGCACAGAAGCCTTTGCAGAGTGGAAAAAGGGTGAAGAATAGGTTTCTCAACAGCTCAACGCCTGCTGAGACCTTTTTGTGGGCTTATTGTTCTAAAAGAAATGTTAACTTCTTCTAACAAAGTTATTCAGATGATCTCTGGATCGGCACCTACTGTATGTTGGTAAGAATTCACTCTGAATGGAACTTTCCCCAAATACTTCCATTATGTATAGTACTGTTTTCACAAATCCCTCTCAAATTCTAACATACAGTACAGTACTGTGTGAAATACGAAATTGGGCTGCAATTTATCAACAGTATTAGATTGAGACAAATTTCTTTTAAGGGTTTCTGTGCACTTGTCGTTTGAGATTTCCCTTCCAGGAGCCCCAGTGTTCACTACATGTTTAAATCTCTACAATGGTATCAATTGTATGCTTGTATACATCTTGTGTTGCATTGCCTGGCAACTATGACATTACAACATGTCAATATACTATTGTATAAGGTAAGATTTCTTTTTTACATAAAATATATTATTTAATAATGAATAACTTTCATTGTATACCTACTTTTCCCTCAATTATCATAATTAGTTTCAGTTCTAGACATACAAATTTGTATTTAGGCCTTGCTTTATAAATATACAGGTCCATTTATTTAAATTATATATGTAACAAATATTACAGTATGTGTAATCTGCAAACCTGACTTTCCCCCTTTAAAAATATTTTCAGTTGTTTCTTCTCAACACTTAGCATGTTTTTAACACGTGCAACCTTTATCAAATTGTGTTTTGCCAGAAAAAGCAAACCAGGACAGAGAAAGTTGTAGTCGTCTGTTTGCACTTGAGATAAAATGTCCTCAATGTTTAATCAAATGTGCTCTTGCAAGCTATCATCTTACTGTTTACATTATTTACATAAAACCTGAACAGTGTTCAATGGCTACTAGGTTTTCTTATAGACTAGGTCTAGACTGTTCACCAAAGATCAACAAACCTTGCATTTTTTATTTCCTACTAATACTTAGTATGCATAGAGAAATCAAATCATTCTCTCAAGGCAATAAAGTGATAAAAAATGTTTATCAGTGTTTCAGATTGATTGTAATTTCCTCATTGTATGATGGGTATTATGTGATCATTAACATTTTTAAAGGGCCATACCTTGAATTTTGCCTGTGGTGCACTTTCCTTTCCTTAAAAAGAAAACATTGTTTACCACCTTTATTATCATATGTGACTTACTCATCCTGCTCATTCAAGTTTAGAAGTATGTCAAGTCACTGTCAGGTATCTTATTAAACCCAGAAGGCCAATTTCACAATGCATTGACATTGTAATTAGAAAATCGATCAGTATATAAAGCTATATTGGCATTATTATTTTCAGCACTGTATATATTGTCTTTCTATGTCACACTATGTTCCTCCAGTTTAGTGTAAAAAAATTACTTAGGAATTAAATCAATTTTTGCAATGTAATTAATTTGAACACAACAGCTATATCAAACAATTACCTCACACATCAAGTTTTTAAAGATCTATTATTTTATTTTGACCAAACTGTTCTCAGGTTCACTGTGGTAGACTGCTTTATTAATCTAAATACTCTCAATCGGTGCACAATAATTACAGCTGGAGATAAGCAGAAGGCCAGTTATAATCGCCGACTGACATGACCACCCCTTGCACAGTAAATTTGAGGTCCTTCTACCTCAAATCTGTTGATTCAGACAGCCCAATAAGTAACTGATAAGTTATTTTCATACTGTATTTATCTAGCTCACTGACAACCCAACTTCTTTATTTATCTTTGGATTGTGAGGATTATTTAAAACTTCTGACTTGTATTTAATCTTATGCATGTCAGTTTTTAATTCGTTAATGGATTCATTTTGTCTTAAATGTATTATGTATTGTGTAACGTCTTTTACTCACCTGAAGTAATAAGTTTATTCGAAATTGCACAGAACGTGTGTTTTGAGTGGATTGGAGCGCCATACAGTGGTGAAAATTATTTCACCCTCCGGCCACTAGAGGGAGACCTTCTTAGATGATTTATGGATTTAAAAAAAACATTCTCTTGTTATCAGACTCTAACACAACGTCCAGTGAATATGTCGTCTCCCGTTGCAGAGGGTCACTTGTGCGTGTGTTGTATGCGGTTGTATTATATCGATTAAGATAGCCAAAATGTCAAATAAAAATCAAGTGAAAGATGATGTTGTACAAGCAAAAGCGAAACAGAAAGAAGAATTAAATAAAAAGGTGAGTTACACAGACAGCTATTTTTAAAAATTGTGAATGAAACTTCAGAGAATATTCTTCTCTGTTGTGTATGTTTTATGTTTCTTATAGATCTGTTCGTGTTTTGATCATGATTAATGTTTTTAATTTGGGTATTTATAAGGGTGAAATGTATATAAACTGTAGCCAGTATGTAGCCAGACAAGGTTTTGGAATTGTGGCTACCGATTAAAAAGAGCGAACCATGCACACTTTCACTTGAACCGTTAAGATGACTCTTTAAGTTGGATCGTAAAGAAATTCTAGTAATTTCTTATTTTGCAGATAAGAGAACAAAAAATTGTGATTGATGAGCTCTCCAATCTTAAGAAAACCAGGGTAAGGAACTATTTTTTCATGAGAGTATTTTATCTTTTAATAGTTTTCATTAATGTTTTGCCTTACATGTTTATGTACGAGACTGTTTATGTATTGAAACATTATGATCAAAGCGATGCAAACCATGCTTTTCTTACAGACGAAAGAATAGCAATATTCTGTGTTGTGCTTTTCTATCATTTTAACAGAGGGTGTATGTGCAGCAGCCCAACAGCCACATCTTCTTTTTGGCAAACAAAGCTGAGACACTGAGTGCTTCTAAAAGTAAGCGAGAAAGCCCGAGATCTTGTCAGGGGGACTTATCAGGGAGAACATTGATCATTGAAACAAACTGTAATGCTTGGAGATTGATTAAAATCAATACTTGGCTAAAGAAACCTCATTTATCAATAAGCAATAGACTTATTTCTGTTCGAAGTAGTGGTTGTTCTCATCTTAAAATATCCAGCCATGCTTAGCCTTAAATTTCTGTCAATTATAATTTTTTCCTTTAATTAAGATAGATTTATGGTGATCATGAAATGTCCGTATTAGGTTTTCATTTGATACTTTTTTTTTCTTGCAGATTCACTGGAAAACATGAAGAAGGAGTATCAGGATGTGTAGAAACAAAACAGGATTCTTTTAATTTGGGAGACAGAAAAAATGAGTAAAACTGGATGAATTGCAAACTAAGATGTGCGGTATATGTTGTGTTGTGAGCTTCTCCTCTTTGCCTTCAGAATTGTCAAAGTTTGTGATTAAAAATCTGAAGAACCGAGGACCCAGCTTTAGTCAAGAAATAACAAAGACGGTGAGGGATGTCAACGCTCTGTGCTTTTTCTCTGGCCACGTCCTTCATATGAGAGGAGTCCTGACCCCTCAGCCAGTGCAAGATGAAGATGGAAATGTCTTCCTATGGAATGGGGAGGTCTTTGGTGGTCTGACAGTGGGAACTGAAGAAAACGATACACAGGTCGTTTTCCGCCATCTTACTAAATGCTGCAGCGATGCAGAGATCCTGTCTGCTTTGTCATCTATTCAAGGACCATGGGCTTTCCTGTATTACCAGGCAGACAGACATAGCCTGTGGTTTGGCAGAGACTTTTTTGGTCGACGAAGTCTTCTCTGGCGATACAGCAGTGAAGGGAAATCGATTGCTGTGTCGTCTGTGTCCTCAGATCCTGGTACCGGGCATGAACAGTGGGAGGAGGTGCCAGCTTGCGGAGTTTATAGGATTGATTTAAAGGCATCTTCTTGTTCAGGTTTCTTGGTTCTAGAGTTTTATCCTTGGGCTTATTCTTGTGACATCCAGTTACCTGTAAATCATGAAGTGAAACGAGAGGACTTACCTTCCTTTGTCTCTTTAGTAATGAATGAAAATGGACTCTTCCTGCACGCTCCGGTTGTTCCCCTAAATAGTGTCATCCCTGAGAGTCTGCCAGTTGCAGAGCACATATTTGGCTCTCAGCCATCTTTTAAAGACCTTGATGTCTTTTTGGAGGATGTCAAGAAGAAGAAACTTGCTCAGCAGCTTATAGATGTTTTAAGTGAGGCAGTGAGGCGGAGGGTCCAGTCTCTTCCTAAAGAAAGCCAGGCAGAGTCTCCTCTTGATGACAAAGCTGATATTGCCATCCTTTTTTCTGGTGGGATTGACTCTATGATTCTTGCTGCCCTAGCAGACCGTCATGTTCCTTTAGAAAAGCCAATTGATCTTTTGAATGTGGCCTTCCAGTTGCAGGAACCAAAGAAGCCGAAAGGATCTACCAGAAACCAAAAGCACAAGCACATTTCAGAAGCAGTTCCCCATTTGGAAGCAACCAGGACAGGTTGTGGGATATCCAAAGAATCTGGCTGTTTTGATGTGCCTGATAGAATTACTGGCAGAGCTGGTGTGCAGGAGCTACAGGCAGTAAGCCCAAAACGAAAATGGAATTTTGTGGAAATTAATATCTCAAAGGAGGAACTTCAAGAAACGAGACAAAAGCGCATCACTCATTTGTTGTATCCATTAGATACGGTCCTGGATGACAGCATTGGTTGTGCAGTTTGGTTTGCTTCCAGAGGAACTGGTTTTGCAGCAGGAGGCAAGGAACAGCAACCATATACCTCAACTGCAAAGGTGCATAATCTTAATATACATTTGTATATAATCATGGTAGCATAGTAGTTAGCATTGCTGCCTCTCAGCACTGGGATTCTCGGTCCACTTCCGGACCCGGAGTGCTATCTGCGTGCATATTGTACTTGTATATTGTCCCTGTGTTTGTGTGGGCTTCCTCTGGGTGCTTTCCCACAGTCCAAAAACACATTGGTAGGTTAATTGGCTTCTGGGAAGATTGAGTGTGTATGTTTGTGTTTGTCCTGCGATGGACTGGTGGCCTGTCCAGGGTGTACCCCACCTTGTGCCCATTACTTGCTGGGATAGGCTCCAGCACCCCTGGACCCTGAATCAAAAGAAGCTGTTAGAAAATGGATGGATTGGAAAGCAAATTTGTAGAAAGTGTGACAAATGTTTTAGGATAAGGTTATTTTTCTGACGCGAATCGCCTAATTAGGATTCTGTTGACTCCTGGGCTCTCTGTGACTGTTTAGGTCGTGCTCACTGGAATTGGTGCGGATGAGCAGCTGGCTGGGTACTCCCGCCACCGCCTTCGCTTTAAAACCTCAGGACTGCAGGGTCTTGTCCAAGAGCTAGAGATGGAACTGGGCAGGATCTCTTCACGGAACCTCGGCAGGGACGACAGAATTATTGGAGATCATGGGAAGGAAGCCAGGCAAGTGTTCTCCTTGTGAAATATGATCTTCTATCCATGTTCTGCTTAAAGGCGAGATAGAGATTTGTAGAAGTGGATAATCCTGGGACATCTGGAAAATCATTTTTTAAAACGTAATGTTATAGTCCTCTATCACTGGAAGAAACTGTATAGATTCCAGTTATATTTTACTGAAAGTATGAGAATATTTTTAAAAAAGATAATTTATAATAGTTTCCTGCAACCTTCATTGCAGTACTCCTCTCAATTAAATAATTGAACACGTTTTTGGCTTGATTAGAGCAGTTTAAGTGATTTTGAGGTCGGCTGATTTAACGCTTCATGGCTTGAATTTTTGATTTTATGTAAAAAAAAAAGAACTGCACATATATGTAGGAATTCCTCCTTTAATAGAAAAATTGCTGTACACTTGTTCACAGGATGCGGGACTTACAAATCCCAATAAGTCTCTGCAACCAAGCTGAATGTACCCATGCTGAATATTCTGATGTTATTAGTGTCATGATAATTTTATACAAATGCATGAGATGCACAAAAATCATTTTTTTACATTTTTCAATGATGAGGTCCATTAGTAGAATAATGATTCAGCTACAATGACTGAATAGTTCAATAAAAAACATTTACATGTGATGAAACTCAACAAAGCAGTTCTTTTTTTCACAAAAAGAAAAGGCGTCCAGACTGTGCACCTGGATTATAGTCAAGGTTTAATTTTTTCTACAGTCTAACGTGAAAAAACATTACAGTCCTGTCCTGCCAGACAAAAAGCCCGGATTCAGAATTCATACATTTTCTACTGTCAGGACCTTCAAGTCTTTTAACCCTCCATGTTAAAGAGACCTATAAAACATGCTGATCTTAATTCTCTTCTCTGCCTATTGATAGGGACAGTCGGGAAGTAGGATGTCAAAATTCCCAACTGGAATTATTTTATTGCCTTTTGGTTTGTTTTATTTTAAGGATTTTAACAAGCGTAGCGAATGGAAGCTAACGAGCTAATGAAGTTATGTGGCCATCAAGGAGAGCAGTTGGGAACACCTGCTCTGTAACAGTTCAAGGATCTGTCTCATCTGGCTTTCGTTACAACTGAGCTCTTCATCGCTCCATCCATTCACAACTTAACCTTACTTATTAAGTGGTTGCCGCCTTATTATCATCTCCTCTTAATAGGCAACCGATTGCTAATGTCCAGAAACAGGTGGGAATGATGCTGTCTCAGGCTCTCCCACTGTAAAAAGCAACTGCTGTTCTGCGGAGGCTCTGTTATGAATATTCCAAACACCTGACTGGTGATTTTTTTTAGTGTCGATGCTCATTATTACCTCCATTAATGATGCCGGAAAGTATATTTAAGAACCGGTTATTGTAGGACAATTAGCGTTGTAAGAGAAATTCCTCTGTAGGAATGAATGCTCAAAAACATCCTGGAGTAACACGACTGAGAAACTAGACATCGCCTACCTCAACACAGACGAGGAATAAAGATGGAATATTGTGTTCCCTTTCAGGTTTCCCTTCCTGGATGAAGAGGTGGTTAGCTTTCTGAATGCTGTGCCGGTGTGGGACAAGGCCGACCTGTCCCTGCCCCGCGGACTGGGAGAGAAGCTGCTCTTGCGCCTGGCTGCCAGGGAGCTGAACCTCACAGCCTCCGCAGCGCTGCCAAAGAGAGCCATGCAGTTCGGCTCCAGAATAGCCAAGATGGAGAACAGCACCGAAAAGGCCTCTGACAAATGCAGCAGACTCCACATGACATAAATCTCGCCGTTTTATTGTCAGGATGAAAGTGTAGCTTTGTAACTAAAACACAATCTTTGTTTTAAAAATATTAAAATATATTGTCCATAAATTTCTTTATCTCCATATTGGTACATTCCTTAACTCTCCTAAATGACATCTGTTTTAATAAAACTTGTACATTATTCACACTATGAAACCCATTATCTTTAATAAAGTTTAGGCCATGAAGATTCTTTGATCGTATATTCCTATATTAAAAAAGGTTAAATAATACTTTACTTGTTCACAATGGTAAGTGTATTTTGAACACTAAATGCTAGTGAGAGATAATATCGTTGCTGAAGAAATTTTATCACCAATGTCCTGGAGCAGTTATCAGTTTAACGTCAGATAGTGTAGTCTCGCACCTACTTAAGGTATATTTAGGTGCTGTAATTTCCGGATTAATTCTTCACTGTTTTATTTAATTTTTGTATCCATTCATTTTGTGGTGAGGGTTCAAAACATTTGATTTGGTTGTTGAATTTTCAGACTGTAGCCATTCACAAAGAATACAGCTAAACACTTATGTTTTACACTACTACTTCAAATAGGTCTTAGTGTTTTTTAATGTTTTTTGAAAGTAGGCATCACATTCTATATAGGATTGCAAGTTTCCAACGTCGAATCGGCCAGAGATCTCATGAATGTAAACCGGCTTCCTAAAATAAAGCAATACAATTTAAAACATAAGAATGTATTATATAAAGTGGTGGTATTGGCTTATTAAAGTAGTGATAACATTTTGAGCACATGAAAGATATGCCTTTTCTCTATTTAATTTACATAAAGTAGACAGATGGCAAGATTAAGAATTTTTTAATTTATCTGCTGTTCATAAAAAGAAAAACGACTCTACTCAAAGCCAAGATGCAATATTGAAATATTTTGGATTTGGAAGCCTTTGGAATTGTTTCAGAATGCTCACTCAGCCATACTACTTAACACAGTGAAGTTAAAAATGTAAGTTCTGTTCACATCAATTTAAGATAAAATGTAGATTGATACCTCTGTATGAGCCATGATAAAAAGTTTCCTGGAGCATCTCTCTCTTCTATTGGTACTGTCTGCAAAACAATGTAATGCATTATACTGTATATCACAAAGGAACTTTAAATAGCTAACACAACAGTTAACATGTTTTACCTTCTTTTCTTCGAGAAATTTCTCCAAAAGGGGAAGAGTTTTCTTGGAGAACAAGTAGCAGCAAGGGCACTGCAAGAATAGAATTAAAAAGTATGCAAATGCAAACTTTGGAAAAGTATTTTGTTGTAGACACCTGTATTTAAAACAGCATAGCACTCTCCTATGAGAAAGATGAGAGACAAGCAATATATCAAAGAGCTACAACCCTATTACTGGAGAACCAAATTCCAGCAGGATTTGTACTTTAATATAAATAAGAGCAAGAAAAAGTCCATACCAGAGCTTATCTTGTTTTCCATAGGGTTAAGTGAAGTAGAGAGCACATTGACTCTCCCCCTGGATGAGACACTGGTGGTCCCCACTCCTACAGCAAGATCTGTTCATAAATATACTTTTAAGACTTTCTAGACAGGTTAGGTTTATATAGTATTATAAAGTTAAGGTCGCTCACAGCTCTTCTTGAGTTTGTGTCAGCAGGGGAGGGTTTCTCTTTCATACAGCAGACCTTCATTTCACTGTCCACTTCAAGAATGCCGTATTTCGAGGTCTCTGTGAATTGATTACAAAACAAGTATTGTTGTGCAGAAGGATTCAAGAAGTCAGCAAGGTTTATATGCACTTAAATGATAGCAGTATACAAACTCTCAAGCAGTGGTTAGCAACTCTGATCCTGAAGAACCATGGTCTTGCATGTTTTATAGGTAACCTTAAATGGTAAACAAGCAGAAAAGAGTGTGCTGACTCCCTAATTCAGGGGTCTCAAACTCCATTCCTGGTGGGCCTTGTGTCTTCCGGTTTCTGTATCAATATGAGTAGTTATTTCAGCAATAAACAAACTTATTTTTTAAATAAGACAGGTATAGGATTTTTCCTGGGGTCTTTTACAATTGATTACACAAGACATTCACTTTATTTAAGGTACAATTATCTATAAACTACTGTGAGGCTGTTCAATATTACAAGTTTACAGACCAACTGAATCTGAGTTGATGACACAAATGCCCGAAGAAACTAGGCCCTGCAGGAACTGCATTTTAAGTTTATCTCCCTAAGACTAGTACTACAAGGCCTTGCTGTGCAGCAGAGATCTCCAGTCTTTAAAGCACAAGCTGGTTAACTCATCAAATTAAGTCAATAATGAGCTGATTCATGTTATTACAAACTGTTGGATGTAAAATCTGTAGACACACTGGCCTCTCTAAGACTGGGATTGAGGATCCCTGCTTTATTGGGAGAAAAGGGATACTCTTGGCAACTGGCAAAACTGCTGCAAGCTTATGCAGGATAATTTGAACTTTTGCTAAATTATATGTCGTAATGTTCTAGTCTGACATACTAAAACTTCATGCAGCTTTTTTCCAGTCATTATTAGATTCAGGGACAATTTCCCAAATAAGTAAACTTTGAGCACTCAGATTGTTATCAAGACACTGTATACTGTAGCTAGTCCTTATTTCTTGCAAAAAAATAAGTTAATGAAGTACTATATCAGTTTATGCCCTCAGTACCTGGTTTCTATTTTTGCTCACCTTCATCTTTACACTGGTAGGACAAAACCAGATTACATTCATCACATTTTCTTTGTAGATCAAAAAATACATCCAGGAATCTGGAGAGACTGAAGTCCTCCTTAAACAAGGTGTCCCTGTGGAGATAAGCAATTCACTTTTAATTCTACGCAAATTCCAGTTCTGGTATGTTTTACTCCGCTTATATTATAACATTACGTACAAACTGGTAAAAACACATTTGAAGAAAACAAAGGAAATGTCACTTAACTTGGATTGCAAAGTTTAGTTTAACACTGGAAAGTCTTACCCCCCAATAACTAAAACATGGTCCTCTGTAGTGAAATGTTTAATTGCAAGCTGAAGACAAGCAACAGCTCCAAGTCTTTCCTAAAACAAAAAATGAAATACAGAAACAAGTGTAAAAATATGTAATTGATAGATTTCATGTTTCCTAATAAAATGAGAATATAAATATTGAGTATTGGGGTTTCTGTTGTTATTATTATGAGATTACTGCAGAAACTCATTCAAATCGGCACTGACCTCATTGCATCTGGTCCCATCGTTAATTATTATAACACCTGGAAACTGCTGTCCCCATTCCTCGAAGTGTTTGAAGTACAACTCATTGGTCTGTTGAAAGGAAGTGAAATTTCTGTGTTCTATCAGTCAGAAAACTCTTATTTCTCATTTCATTGCCACCTATAACTGGGGTCTGTAATTGGTCCTGAAGGTTTTCAAAGCTTAAATGATCTTAAATGATCGATGAGCCGCGAGCTGGAAAGCACATGTAGTTCTAATTAAGCAAATGATTAAAGTCTGAGCACAGCTACAAGAATAACCTGGGTAGCACACCTTTAACCTTAAGTGGTTTCTTTTTAGTGCAGCTGCAATTATATTTTAGGGGCCTACAGTAAATGGCCAAATTCTAGATTTATGTTGGACTACAACCACAACTATACAATACAATGCAATACAAATGCTTCATTTTATGTTTGATTAAAAGCTGACATAATATTTTTGTTCAAAATAAAAATGCATATACATTACTTCTGTTTTTCTTAAGAATGTGTGTTGTTGGTGTAGTTAACTGCAGTGCTAGAGGACCAAAGACTGGTTAGTTTTCATTCTAGCTTTTATTTAAAACCTAATAGTTCCACTGAGCAACTTATATGTTTCCTTTTTTAAAGAGTTGGTCCATTTTTAATTATACCTTAAAGCCCTTTGGAATTCCAGACCACAAGGCCTATAACTGACTTGCCCATGTATGAACATAATACACTATCTAATGAATAATGGAAGCTTGCAAAAGATGTTACAATGTATATACATACAACAACAAAAATCGCATCCACACAGTCAGAACTGTTTAACGCCTCTATCCAGTGCGAAATCAGAGGGCACCCTCCAACGGGGATCAGGGGTTTCGGGGTGCCGATGAGGCACTTGAACTTCCCCGTTGAGTTGCTCTGGAGATCTCTGTGCAATCTTGTGCCATATCCCGCAGCCAGAATCACAGCCTTCATGTTACCGTGTATGCAACTGCAACAGAATAAAAATACGTTTTACTTTTTAAAGACGTAATTTATAATAACAATGTGGTTATAACTAATGGTTTTTATTTTTGCATAGTCTACAGCTGAAAAAGTAATTAACTTTTTTATGTGAAATCCATGTGTGGACGTACAAATGAGTGTACAGTCTTACCCCTAATTTCGTTCTTTTCTGAAACCCTAAATCCAACCGTATGAGTTTTCCTGTTTTAATATTGCCATTTGGCTAAGAGATGCATCTGCAACAATTGTTAACTACAATTACACAGCAGTTCACCACAACTGTCCCTTTCCTTGCACAGCGCTTTCCATGGTGTAAGCGAAGTCCATATCCTGCACAAGCATTTGTCAACAAACAATATACATTTTCTCTAAATAAAAAAGTTATTAGCAGTAACAGACATGCCTAGTAATACAACAAATCGCATTTAACCTACTAAGTGATCGTATTTATATCCACAGTGAAAAGCGAAGTGGAAAAACAGAGCCTCGAAAATGTAAAACTTATCTACAAAGGCTCTCTGCAGCATTTTTTGCAGGAACCAACACGTCAGCCTCCAGTGTCACAGACCACGAAATAAAAACAGCGCCCCTATCTGCCATTACCGTAAACTACTGCTATATGACACATTCAATAGGAAAGACGCGCCCCCTGCTGTCGTGTTCAAAAGACTGACGCGTTTAGACAACGTAATTTAGCGTCCTTGGTTGCTAAGATCTACATTGAAATTCCTCGACGTGACACGTTGATCGTAAGATATACTTTATTTGAATTCCACAAGTAAATGCTTAATAAATAGAACTCTTTGCTGCACAAAATTGTCCCAAATGCACACTAACATTTTATTTGTCTTGTTTAAACCAAGAGAACACCTGAGATTTACCAACGGTACTTTCCATTCAGCAAAAGTAAGTCAGTGTTTACTTTTTATTTCAATACAAAATTGGTAAAAAACAGAAATAAATTGTTTAGTTTAAACGCAGTTTTTATTTTGTATTTTATATAGCACAAGCAAATTCTGAATATTTGTGTGATTTTCATCGTATTTGGTGTCTAGCTTTGCTTGATGAGTATTTAAATAATGGACGTGTGATGATAATACCTAATCTTCAATTAAACGTCTGTGATTTAGCTAGACGACCTGTGGAAGGAATGCAATGCACTAAACTTCAGTATGGTGATAATCAACTTTATTATTTTGTTATTAGATTAATTCAAATTATTGCATAATAGACTTTTTTTTACTATACCGCTTTATATGATATATCTTGTAAAATATGTGTATTATTTGCAGGCGTTTTTAATATTAAGCGCCAGTGATAAAGGCAGCAGTTAAATTATTACAACGTTGACGGATTTCAGTGTCCCTGCGTTCTCTGCCCAGACACATTCTTCAAAAGCACCTTTATGACCTTCTAAAATTGAAAGATAGGGAAACAGTACGAATTCAGTTTCATGGTGATAGGTTGGATGTGATTGTTGTTTAAATTTCAGCAGGAACTGATTGCTACATGGCACAGTCGGTAGCCTCCAGTTCTTCATCCAAATCTTTCCAAGCCAGCGGTGGTGAAAGGGATGACGAGGCTTACCTTGCCGGGTTAGCGGCCCAGAGAAACGCAAACGCCTTCTTTGAGAAATATGACAGAAGAGACCTACAGGAGTTGCTGAGCTTGACGTCTTGCAGCTGGCTACTGTGCTGTGAAGACAACAACCTGCCTGCTGAGCTTCCTACCGGAATCATAAAGCAAATGAAAAACTTCAGCTTCCCCAATGCAGTCATTCTTGCACCTGTTGACCCTCGGGTGTCTTTGGACTATAAAGACGTCCATCAGATTGTGAGGGAGCTTGTGATTGGTATCTACTGCTTCAACCAAATCCCGTTTCTCAGCCTTGAACCCAACTATGACCAAAGCACCTCATGTCAGCTGACCCCTGCCTACTATGACACAAAGGTGGGACAGATTCTGATCAGTGTTGATTACATGGTTAAAGCCCTTTGGCATGGAGCTCTCATTCCAAAGGAGAAACGAGTCAGGTTTTCTGAACTGTGGCGATCCAGCATGGACGTTGATGCCAGTGGAGTACCTCATACAAAGAAAGATATCTATGCAGAATTTCTTACTGCAGGTAAGAAGCACCATTACAATAATTCTGTACACCATAATTATTAGCTTTAATGGATACTTTGTAATGGCTGCCCTCCTCACGTTGTTCTATCCTTATTGTCTTTATTCAATTGTCAATTGTTCCTGCAAATACTGATTTTCTTTTTCTTCTGTCTGGCCCACTTTCTCTCTCCCTCCTTCAGTTATGTCCCAAAGACTTGTTTGCACTACAACTCCTTAGTTTCTCTTTTTTTTCCATCTCTCTCGGTTGTGAAGCAATATTCCCAGGTGAATTTTCCAAGTTTGGGATAATAAGTCTTCTAATCTAATCTGCCTCTTTGGATGTCCCGTAGTTCAGATTTCAAAGTTCAGATTTCATATCCAAATGCTATAATAATAATGCAAATTACAAAGTCTGGATCTTAATGGCACAAAGTCAGATTCATTAGAATCATTAGAATTACAGATTTTTACTCTGCTTTCTTATCTGGGACATTTTGGTTTATGGCTAATGAGATTTATTCACACAAATACATATAATGACCAGTTTCTTCTAGCTTTATGTAATTTGTTTTATTGTTACTGGGAAAGGCAGACTCATTAGTAAAACACTTTCATTTTCTGTAAGTTATTTCTCAGTCTTACTTTGATGCTAACTTGTTTTAGATTTTTATTTGAATTGTAATTCTGCTGGGTTCAGTGTACATGTATGGCCCCATATTTGGTGTACTGCATAAGCTAAACAAGAGTTGTCTAATCCTGATCCTGGAGGGCCAGTATATCTGCAGGTTTCCATTCTAACTCAGCTATTAATGAGCTAAATTAACTGGGTTTGACCAGTTTAACAATTTAACCTACTGTAGCTATTCAAGTGCTGTTAATTAAAGAGAACTAAAAAAAAACCTGCAGACATGCCAGTCCTCCAGAATCTGTTGCGACATGTTGAGCAAAAAAAGCCACAGTCTTAGATAAAGATCCTAGATAATCCATTTCTGTTGATCCAACACTGCATCAGTATTTTGGCCAGCAAAATGTACATCACAGTGAGGCAGTGCTAGAGACCATGGGATATTGTTAACCTAACATAATTATTGCCAGCCCTGATCCTGGACAGCCAAATGCTTTGTGGCCTTAAATGATCGGTTTTGTTACACTGTGAACAATTTCATTTTCACAATTTAATCTGGCGATGTTTTTAGTTAGTCATTTAGAGATCACTACAAATGGAAATGAGCACCTTACAGCTGTCAAGGATAATTTCATAAGGATTAAACAACAACTACTGCTGCTAATAATAATGCAATGGCAGCCATAGTGCACCGGTATACTCACCACACATCAGGTATTAATGGGGAGGAGAACAGAGTGATGAAGCCAGTTCATAGATGGGGGATTATTAGGAAACCATGACTGGTAAAGGCCAATGAGAAATTTGGTAAGGACACAAGGGTAACACCCCTACTCTTTCCAAGAAACACCCTGTGATTTTTAATGACCGTAGAGAGTCAGTTTTATGTCTCATCCAAAGGAGGGCACCTTTTTACAGTATAGTGTCCCCCTCACAATATATACAGTATAGGACCCACACAGATCACAGGGTGAGCGCCCCATACGCCAAATACCTCTTTGAGCAGCAACCTTAGTTTTTCCCAGGAGGCCTCTCAACCAGGTACTTTAGTGGGTGGCCAGTTACGAGTTGCAGGGTCATATGCTTAACTGGCTTCCTTGGTTAGTGGAGCAAGTAAACTTGCTAAATTGATGAAGATGTTGTAAGTGTTTCAGGACTTTATAAATTGATGAATTAATGGTGTCCTGTAGGACCTGGTGTAGTGTGGCTCTCTAGACCAGAGGTGGCTATCCCCTGCTTAACATGTTGAAGGTGTGTGGTGCATTTATTCTTTCACAACTGCAATTGTAAAAAAATGCAGTTTATCTTTTTGCTAATGTGCTTTTCTTCATGAAAGTGTGGTGTTGCTTTTCACAATGGAGCTGTTTCCTCTTTGTCAGGTTTAATGGATATTTCAGAAGATGCTTCCTATCAAGGCATATATAGTGAAGTGATCAACGTGGACCCAACCTATGATCCCAATAGTCCTGAAGAGGAGAAACTCTTTTCACAGCATTCAGAAAGTATCCTTCTAAAGCTCTCTCCCTATCTCTGTTCTGTGAAACAGCATGAGAATCTGTTTGTGTTTGAAGGAACATACAACCTGTCGAATGTGGTGAGGCTTGCAGAGGATAAAGTGGATCTCTCCACCTATCAAAGGCTCGAGCAGAGACTGAGGCTTCATGAAAGACTCGTTGGAAATTGCTTGGAAAGGAAAATGGAGATGCGTAAAAACATGGCTTATCTAAAGCTAATTGCTTTCTTAGTGCCTTTTCTTATTGGATTGAAGAAAAAAATGAAGATCCCTGATCTAGCTAAGTTGCTTCCTTCTTTTTCTGGTAAGTGCTTCTGGTTCCATTGTCTCTCGTCGCGTAGGTGATGCATACATGCGTACAACAGTTTGCAATCTTGCCCCCTGGGGGAGAATGTTGTAAAGATCCATGGAAAACAGTTAACTTCTAGACACACTTTCAGATATTCCAGACTTGCAGAATGTTTCTTCATGTGCTTTATGATTAGATTAGAAAATCAAACATAATAAAATAAAAAAAATGTTACCTCAAAGAAAGAGGTTGATATATTAATATACGTTTATAAGACGATCAGTTTCATTTTTAACTGAGCAGTTCACTTGTTCTTAGATGATAAACTGAAGACAGAAAGAGAATTGCCTCCACTCCTGCTGGGTCCTGACTTTACCTGTAAGCACTTCAAGTACAAGCAGAACGAGTACTTTCACCTCCATGGCAGTATAGAGTTTGATATTGGAACCCCTGGTGTGGAGGACATTCCTAGTGAGATAAAGGTGAGCAAAGTGCTTAAATTCACAGTGTTTAAGAGTTGTCCTTGATTGCTTTTTCAGTCGAGCAATGCTTATTTTATTTGCACAAAATATTGTTTTTACAGTAGTTCAGTTGCTTTTGCTTCTTTCTTTACAATAGGATGCATTTGAAGATCTACAGAGCTCTGCATCTGATCATTTAAGTGGATTGCTTGCTCACGGCGTGCCTTACAGAGAACATTACCCCTTGCCCGTAAGGCAATTTGAAGGAAGAAGGCAAGCATAAGTATTAAGAACAAATCAGTTAAAAAATACTTTATGTGATGGCCACTTGCATTGTATGGGATTACCCTGAAATGTTCTTTTCATTGCAGCTATTATGTAATTTCCATTGAGATTGGGATGTTGTATCAGCAGTTAGGCAGGATTCAGTGGTGGGAGGCCATGAATGATTCCATCAAAGCTCTAAAGGCCAAAAGACTGCCATTGAATGACACCCAGCTGCATGAACAATTCAAGAAAACATTTGGCTACAAAAAAGCCATTAAATGCAAGGTAGACATCTGCATTTTCATACTGTGTTATACTCCGTGTGACAGTTCATTAGGATTGAGTCTTAGGCATTTTTATTACAGATTTTAAATTGTGGATCATTTATTTTACAAGTATGTGGGAAATATGTTCAATGACCAACTTCTAAGCTTGTGAACGAAACTATTACGTTAAAATCAGAATGGCGTATTGTAAAATATTATTTTTTTTCATGACATAGTTCCAGACATATTAAAGTGTTAGAAGATGACATTTTAAAATTATTTTAAAATAAAAAATATGCAAACGGAGAAATGAACCAAGAGCATTCCAGACACCCTGGGACTGCCTCAGCCTGTAAAACTGAAGCCGTTTTGAAAATAGCAAATGTGAGTTCAGTAATTGTTTTACAGACACTAAATATTCTATTTAATCTTGTTGCGACCGGGCACTGCTTCAGAGTTTACCGCTTGGTCTGAAAGCTGCTGCAGAGAGGGGTCTTGTTGCTGTGTTTCAAACCCTGTGCCGCCGCAACCCTGTGTCCCGACTGAGGTTCCTGGACGAGCAGGGCTACTCCCTTCTGCACCACGCCGCCCTGCACAACCAGGCGCCCATCATCTGCCAGCTGGCCATGGCAGGACTCAGCCTCAACCAGAGGCGAAGTGATCGGTTCATTCGGGCAGGTCAGTGTACCCCCTCTGCATACCCACGTTCTCTCATGCAAACAGGTACATCTCTGCCAATGCGCACTCACCCAGAGTCAGGCAGAACAAATCTGGGAATCTGGTTTTATCTGTCTTATCTTAAAAACATATATAATGGTAATCTGGTTTTATCTATCTTATCTTAAAAAATATTTTTTAAAAAATAATTTGTCCTATTTATGAGAAAATATGCAGTGATATCTGTGTGTGGTTGTTTTTTGTGTTTCTTATCAAACAATTGTATTTTTTTTTGTATGGCCCTCCATACCTGCTGACATAGTATAAATAGTTCATTTTATATATACAATGTAACAGAAATGTATGATGAAGGCAAATGTTTATTCTGCTGTTTTGGTTATGTTCTGCTTGTAAATCCTTTCATCACTAAATAAAAAGTTTTTAAAGATCATTTGTCCTTATAGCAATACCTATTGTCTCTTGACCTACTGAAAACAATAGTGCAGTTTTTAAATAAGATGAGTGTTACACCCCTGTAATTAAATATTTTAATTGTTTCTTATTTGTCTTCTTCTTCTTCTTCTTCTTCTTCTTTTTCACAGCCTTAGTCCCAGACTGTCCTGGGGTCAGCTGCTTTGGTTGCTCTTCTCCATTTGTCTCTGTCGAGCACATCTTCCTCACTCACTTCACATACCTCCATATCTTTTCTCACACAATCTATCCATCTCTTTCTAGGCCTGCCTCTTCCTCTGTTACCTTCCACCTCAAATTCCATTACCCTCTTTGTTACTTCCTCAACGTCCCTCCTCATGATATGTCCATACCACCGTAACCTCGCCTCTCGCATCTTCTCAACCACATCCACCACCCTACATCGTCTACGGATTTCTTCATTTCTGATCTTATCCTTCATTGAAATCTGCAGAATCCATCTCAACATCCTCATTTCAGTTCTTCTCATCAAGTTCTCTTCCCTCTTTCCAACTGCCAAGCATTCAGCTCCATATAGTAGTACAGTATAATTGTTTCTTATTTGTCTTTTTAGTAAAATCACTGACTATTGGAGAACCCTTAAGGGAGAGAACAGGTTAGTTTTCACAATTAATTTTTATAAACATAGTTTTCTTTCTATGTTTCACTGATTTGCCATTATCCAGGATGGCACAGTGACATAGTGGTTAGCATTGCTGCTTTATAGTGTTGGGGCCCAGGGTTCAATTTCAGTCCTGGAGTTTGTACAGTATGTCCTCCCTGTATTGTGTGGGTTTCCTCTGGGAGATCTGGTTTCCTTCTACAGTCCAAGAGACAAACTGGTAGGCTAAATGGCATCTAGGAAAATTGGCGATTTGAGTGTGTGTCTGTGTTTGTGTCTTCCCTACGATAGACAGGCATCCCATCCAGTGTCCTGCTTTGTGCTTGTTTCCTGCTGGGATAAGCTCTGCCTACCCTGCAACTGAACAGAAGTAATAGTTAGAAAATTGATGGATTGACTCATTTTGACTAGTATTGTTGACAATTGGACAGCCCATAGGGAAAATTCATATTTAACAATCCTGACAGCTTTTGAGTCTCCATGTTGAAGAGAACCTGAAGTGAACTCATAATCCTCTGAAAAAATGAATAGTCGTTAGACTGCATTTCTTAGTATTTTTGTGTGTTTTTTAGGTCCCACTCCTCTGCATTTGGCTGCACAATGCGGTTCTCTGGATGCACTAAACTGCCTACTGGCTCTTCAGGCAGATTATAAACTGGTGGACAGGAGGGGTTGGGCTGCAGTTCATTTTGCGGCCTTCTATGGCAATGTTACTTGTGTCCAAGCTCTGTACAGAAAAGACCCTGCAGTTTTGGAGCTAGAGACCACCGCTGAGTAAGTTTATTATAAGACCATATGTGAGTCTGTGGGCATCTGAATGATTTTGTTGGGTCTAAATATGCAACAGCTTAACTTCTATTACACATGAAAAGATAAATATAGTGTAGTGACATTTATTATAAACAATCTTTCTCTACACGAAGTTTAGCTTTTGTGAAAAAGGAAAAATGAGAAGAAATTAAATTGATAATGGGAAGTCTTATATTTGCATCCTTAAAAGTTGAAGGTAACAGTTGACAGCTCTGCTATGTTATGTTATGTTATGTTCTGAGAGTGTGAATGAGTGCACCAGACGTGCACCAGGGGCAGGACAATTAAAGATGGCTGACATGAATCCTGGAAGTGCATTTGTAGTATAGCTCTGCAGCCATGTAGAGGGTTAAACAACTGTCTAGTGTGGATGGGCTGGGCAAACCCTGTTTGTAAATCAAACGGCAGTGAATTACAGACAATATTGTATTGTCTGTAATGACTGTTATTTTATTTATTTTTAGCCGTGCATTGGTGGTAGGCTTTTCAGTAGATCCAGAAAGTAATCACTCTCGAATGTAATTGCGGCTTCAGCTGCTGAAACGACATTCCGTTATGTTTGCCAGGTATCGTTGTACCCCTCTGCTGCTGGTGGCCACATCAGGGTCAGTGGAAGCTCTGAACTATCTCCTGTCCATTGGGGCTAACTGGAAGAGGAAAGACAGCCAGGGAAATAATGTGGTCCAGCTGGCAGCATTGTATTTTCACACAGAAAGCCTTCGGCATCTCATTGAACTGAACTTAGAGGAGCTTCCAGTCTGGAAACTTCTTGTGGGTATGCAGAACTTCTAAATCAAAGTGGCGTGGAATGGAATGGGAATACTGATTTATTACGTTTTGCTAAGCTTGTCAGTTTTAGTATTTTCAGGTTGTTTTCCAGGTTATTGATCTCTTTCAGGTGTGTTTCCCTTTTATCCAAGGCAGGTGCCCTTTGAATGCTGGGTAATTCAAAACTCGCAAGACAGTTATAGAATTGTAGAGGAAAAGTAGCACATGCTGCGACACGCACATTAGCACCTGCACAGAAGACAAGATTCAAAGAACCCTGGCAAAAGAGTGACACTAGATATAGTGAGCATTGAAAAACCTATCACTCTGTTTAATTGTTTAAGTTTTAGAAACTATTAGACCCTAATTTTGAAACATAAGAAAGGTTACAAAAGAGAGGAGACTGTTCGGATCATCAAGCCCATTTGATAGTTAATAGTTAACTTTTCCATGCAGCTACAAGCCTTTGGGTAAGGACGTGCCACTTGTTCATGCTTGAAAATGCATTCCCACATAGCTTCTCCACTTTTTCTGTCTGGTTGCAGATGTACAACTTGTATTACTTCCAGTAGTGGCCACTGAGTTTCACAGTGGATTCTATATCGATCAACCCTGTTGATGACAAATATTAATCAGCATGTTGAATTTACCTGTCATGTCTATTCAGTTGTTGTAGTTTTAGGTGATATGTGTCTTTGTGTTCAGTTGAGATCAGCAATTGTGGTTCTTTATTCTGAACACTTTAAAACTATATTTTACTGGTGAGGTATCTTTTAATTCTTGTGAACTGAAAAGATTAATTCAAGCAGGTAACAAATAAATAGCTACTTCATATGTGTTAGACATTACTGTGTTCTAAAAAGATTTAAATGACAACTAACTCTTAAGTAAACTGCTACTCAGTTTTTCGCCATGAATTTAAAATCTGCTGAGTGCTGTATAATATTAAAGACGTGTCTAATTTTCTAAATATAACTCTTGCCCTTTGCAGGCTATAATTACCCGTTTTATACTTTATGTTTATATTGTTACTAGTATTACTAGATATGAGCTAAACTTGAAACATTATTTTTAATAGCATTGTCTCAGCATTGTATCTCTTCCAAAGATTCCATAGTGTAGTGTGATATAGTAAACCCCAATGGAATTCACAGTAAGGATAACTTTTGTGGCTGCTGTTAGAGATGCTGCAGAGTGAGGAATACGCTAAGAAGGAGATGGCTGCCAGGTGTCTGGAGGTCCTCTGTGTTGCCACAGACTCATTCTGGAAGGACATTATGGATGCAGGTGACAACACAGTGAAATTGCAAGCATCTGTCCCAGTGTAGTGATCTTGAATGCACTGTGTGTTACAGAATCACATTTACACTCTTGGAAATATTCTACAAATAGATTTGCAAACACAGGATGACAAAGCCTTTATTTGAAACAAAATATACATTTAGTTCTGTAGAGGGGCGGGGGGGGGGATTCCAAACTATTTGATTGTCAGACAAAGCATGAAAATAAACTTAATACTATTTTGCCTCCCATTTAAGATCACCAAACTGACATGGGGAGCATGAAAATGAATAAAGAGATACAAATGACACACGAATGATGTTTTGGACCCCACAAATTCTTCATAGACCTATACTTGTGATAACGGAGTCTTACAGATTTTAATTAGTGTTTACCTCCTCACCACCTTATCATGGATGCGGTGATAGGATCTAGTTCAAAAGAGCAAGGCAAATCAGTTTTGTGGAGCTTTCCTGCTGTCTGTCAAATATGTCCTTAGCACTTTCTTACACAGACAAGGTAGAGCTACAGTATGCTCCACCTCGCAGTCCTGTGTTTCACAGTATTGCCATTGTGCCATTTGCCACCAGGGGGCATCCCCGCTCTGATGGCCTTGCTGTGCAGTGGGCGGCAGACCCTCCAGTGTGTGGCGGCAGCTGTGGTGTGCAACATGTCTGAGAGGGAGGCAGTGAGCAGAGGCCTGGTGGAGTGCGGGGCAGTGCCCGTGTTGGTGCAGCTCCTGCACAGTCCACTGCCAGAGCTCCAGTCTCGCTGTACCGTCATCCTGGCGGACCTGGCCTTGTGCAGCAGCGAATACCAGGCCCTCATTGCACAGCTGGTGAGCCTCAGGACCGCTAGAACTGTCTTCGGTGCAGCTCTGAAGTAGCCTTAGTGAAAAGGGAAATGGAGTGGAGGAAGGGATCCAGTCAGGAAAAAGTTTCAAACCAGTGAGCACAAAGCGTGATGTTCATACGCAGATAGGCAGAAGTGGGCGAGATTAGGGTTCGACCTCCTGAACGTCTGGTTACAACTCCATTTTTACTATTTATTTTTCTCTAATTAGGAAAATAAACCATACCATTAAACTGCTATTGATGCCTCTAATAATATGAATGATAAATTTAATACCATTGACAGACACCCTCTATATTTTGTAGTTTTTTTTTCTGAATAATGTACTAAAGGTGAATACGTTTCAGATTCAGGGTGCCAGTACCAAGTTCTCAAATATTTACCAGTATTTAGCTGAAGGAACATTTTGACTGAACTAAAAGAGTTTCCCTAGGGAGAAGTTTTGTTTGGAACAGGGTTAAGTTATGTGCTGGTCCTCTCCCAGGGTGGGATTGTCCCCGTGGTGCAGCTTCTGGGATCAGACCTCGAGGACGTGCTGATCAGCGTGGTGAACTGTGTCCGAGCCCTGTGTCTCCACAGCACAGCTAATCAGAGTGCAGTGGTAAAAGAGGGAGGGATTCCACCACTTGTGGAGTTCTTGACTATTAAATCAGGTAATGACTGATTCTGCGTGCGTGTATTTTAGCTCTTGTCTTCAAATGATACTGTAGGTAGTATCGGTATCTCAAACCTTACTTTACCTGGCCCTTGATCTAATGTTAAGTGTGCAAAATAATATCCTGATTAGCCGCAGAGCAGGTTTCTTGATGGCTTCAAGAGAATAACTTTGTTAACAGGCAATCACAGCTCAGTTATACAATCCATTATCTTTTTTTCGTTGGCTCGGTTTATTTGAACATGGTTTAATGCATGTGAAAACACCCCATACAGATACACGGTGACAAAAGATCAAATTAGTGGAATATGCACACGATGTTTAGATTGCATTTTTCTCAGTTACCTGAAAGCGATACTTTTTACATTCCTCCTCTCAATTTCTTTACACAGTTATTTAGTATGTCCATTTGAGCATGGAATCAGGCTGCATAAACAGTATAGTAAAATATTTTTCTGAACTTAAGCTTGAGCTTAAGGAACTTAATTATACAATTTCCACTGCAGAATTTGTATAACTAAATGTGAATATATACCAAATATGATATAGACTTGGGTGTCACAGTAGCATGGTGGTTTACACAGCTACCTCACTGTTTTTGATTCCAGCCTACTTCCTTTAGTTTAATTGGCATCTGTCATTGCACCCTGTGTATGTATAATGCCATGGATTGGTCCAGGATGTAGTCTAACCTTGTGCTCTATGCCTGTTGGCATAGGGTGCAGCTCCAAAATCCGCTTTCAGAACAAACAGAAATGGAGTTTGAATAGGTCATTTATAGTATTTTAAACCAAACAGCCTTCGAGGAGGACGAAAAAACAAGACAGCGTACTGAGCACTTTGGGGTTTGTTGGCTCTATGGTTGCATTTCAGCTTGAGATGTTTTGGAAGTGCAGCCCTTGTTTGGAAGTCGTCATTTTTTAAGAATAAATTCTAAAATGAGTATGATGTTCCACCTCCTAAGCCCACTGCAGGCTGTTTTGGGTTTCAGATGTGCTGCAGGCTGCTTCTTCTGCCGCCCTGGCCGAGCTGGCCAGAGGCCACAGGCAGAACCAGGATGCCATCTGCGCGGCAGGAGCCATCGGGCCTCTTGTCAACATCATCCGTGGACGGAAAATGGCAGTGCAGGTGAAAGCAGCCGTGGCTTTGGAGGCTTTGGCTGACCACAATGCTGCCATCCAGGCTGAGTTTCTCAAGAAGTCAGTCTCGAAACACCTTCTACGCCTTTTAAAGGTAAGTATTTAAAAGCTATTTTGACACGGTGTCATATATGAAGATTGGTTTGGTGGCAGGTAGATCTATAGGCTGTCTGCATCTGTAGACACAGTGCTTTCATTCATAACGTACCTTGAAGGCAACGAAAACTCAGCTTTCATTCTGGGTACGTCCTATACATGTGCAGTAACAACATTAATAATAATAATAATCCCTTTCACATTGGTGGTAGTTTTGTTAAATTCAGGCAGTTAGTATGTTAAGGACTGTAAAGGTTTTGCTATCAGCCAATAGCAAATTTCATAGAAACAAAAGAATATGTATTTGCATTTTAAATTAACTTCTGTGCTGTGTTCAGGTTTTTCAGCTGGAGGTGAGGGAACAGGGAGCAGTGTCTATATGGGCTTTGGCAGGACAGACTCTAAAACAGCAGAAAATGATTGCAGATCTGATTGGATATCATTTTATTTTAGACCTCCTTTATTCTTCATCTGACAAAATGCAGTTCGTTGGTAAGTTAATGCTTGAAATCATGATATTTTCACGTTGTTTTTATGCAGTTCAATTACAATGCAGTATCAGTCTATTCAGTAATAATGTTTTGTTTTTTTTACTGAAGACATCTGTCCTAATTGAACAGTAGTTTTAGAGTGGACAGCTGATGGCTGGTCAGTTCTGTATTGGAAGAAGAAAAACAGGCATCTTGGACATAAGAAACTAGTCTTAGTTTCTTTTAAAAATGACAATACCAGCATCTTGCAGCACAGGCCCAACAGCTTTGAAATTGTTTAATGTATGCACTGACCTCCAAAACCAAGTCCTCAAAATCAAGAGTATATCCTTCATGCATCATTGGCAGCCAAACCCAGCCCATGGAACATCAATCTCACAAATACAGTAATTTTCTTCCCCTTCCAATCTGAACTCTTAACAACCCATTCCCAAAGTTATCAAACAAATCTTTGTTTGAACCCTTTTTAATTATTCAAAACCCCTTTAATTTAATTATCCTATACATTACGGAGCGAGCTTGTTCACAGTTCCCTTAACTGCCCACTGTCTCCCATCTACACCAGACACTTTATACTAAATTAGCCTGCCAATACATGCCCAACAGCATGCATGTACATGGCCATGTCAAGCACATTATGTTTGTCCAGCAGTCTCATTTACTGCCTCTCTTACGGACAGTTAACCATTATTTAAATTGGCAAGCCAGGAAGATGCCTGGCCAAATGTTTCAGGGAATATATTGAAGCCATTAGGATCAAAGATCTTCCCAGGCCAATAGTTTCCCATTTTACCTATGCACCCCTTCTGCATGTACAGTATCAATTCCAAGACTCCTATACCAAAAAGATATCAGAAGTAAAAAATATCCTTAAACTTGGTTCACAAATTCCCTCCAGCAGTCAACGATCGAAAAACTTCTATTTAAATTCCCTCCATTAAATTAAAATTACTGCCTTCCGTAATTTCCCTGGAATGTATGAGCCAATTTCCATTTCTTTTATACCCTGTTCATCTCCCCCTGTTCCTTCCCGTGTTTTCTTTCTGTGCTCTATCTACCCCACTCCACCTCTTTATCTCATATTTCTGCTCTCTCCCTCATTCCCCCACTTGTGAGGCATTATTTGCAGCAAAAGCTGTTTACTAACATAGTGTCTGTGTTTACAGTATTGTAGATAGAACAAGATTGCTCTACAGGCATTTATTTTCAGTTTTATAGCTGGACATGTTAAATAGACGTGGCTACCTCTATACATGCAGTACTTTTAAATGTCATAGTAAGAACGTTATATTTATACTTTATACTTTTGACATGAATTGAAAATTATGAACTAAAATGTTCACATTGCTTGTTTAATGAGTGACAGGGCAATCTTCGCTGTTGTAGAAAAGTTATATTTAATTTGGAAACTCAGTTTAGCAGGCTACTCCTGGGACTAATAAGATGATGCACGGAAGACCTGCTGTGGTGAAATGTGTTGCTGTAATTCATGGTTAGCTATGTTAACCTAATTTATTATACTGTGGAAAAGGGCACCCTGCTGTTGGACTCCTTTCTGCCACTAGAAGTGTATTCCAGGTGGAGAAAGGAAGGCTGGCGAGCTTTTTCTCGAGTGTGGTTGCAGTGATCTGCTAGACTCATTATAAAATAAGGCATGCAGTCTGGAATGCTGGCCTCCACTGGGATTCCAACCACATACCTTCCTTTCCTTACAAGAGATACGACCTGACATCCTGAAGTGTTCTTACAAAGCTGTGTTTTTTTAGAAGGCTGACACTACGGCCAGCCTGATGTGTTCCGATAAGCCTGCCCAGGAACATGTCAGAGACCTCCATCCACACCAGGCCGCACCTGTCTCTCCAGTCAACACCCTGCGCCTCAGCAGGAGTGTATGTCTGCAAGGCGCACTCATCCGAAACGAGACCGCAACCTTGTTTTAAGTGACAAAACTTTAATGAGATGGTTTGGTATTAGGTTGCCAGGCAGTGATTGCGTTGAGCCGGGACAGCAGAGCACACCAGAATGGGATCTGCGACGAGAATGGAGTGTCTCCTCTGGTGCGGCTGTTGCGGAACCCCAGAACCACAGAATGCACCCTCCTGAGTGTCATTCAGGCCCTGGGCACCATGTGCATCGGTGTGTACAACGTCCAGCCAAGCGTTCCAGGAATTTTATGAATCTAACTAAAAAATGATCCATTTTCGATGGTAAAATGATGTATTTGATTGTTTTATTTAATTTTATTGGTTAATCTTTTTTTGTGTGTGTGTGTGGGGGGTTGTTTCAGGAGTAGCACATACAAACAACCCTTACAGTCAGAAGACAATTGCAGAGGAGAAAGCCATTCCCATCCTGACTGAATTATTGAAACAACACAGATCTCTTCAAGTCAAGGTAATACCTGCAGTAATAATGGTATGTGTCAGGGGACATCAAAGGTTTGCAGTTTTAACATAGAATATCCATCATTGTATTTAAACAGATATGAAAAGAATGTGAAGAAACGTATTTCTTGAGCAGTAAAAAAACATAAAACCAGGAATGGCGGTAATATTTCAGAATCCTGATCTGTGTAGATTTTTCTGTTGCATTGATCACTTTTGATTCTGTCAGAATGGACATCTCTAAAAAAGGTTTGGGTGAGAGGATAAACCCCTCAAAAATGGCCAACAAATGTAAATATGAGCAAGACCATTTTCCCATTATCCAACATATTATATTCCCCACACCACCCACAACTGTTCTGCAGTCCTTGTGCTGACTCCATGCAATGGAGATGATCCCAAACCCTTATCCTCATGGCCTGGTTGTCTTTTCCTCAGCCAAGCATGAAACTCGGACTGCTCAACCGGCAGAAATACTTCATGCTGTGGGTGCAATCAAAAGCTGAGTTTAATTACAAAATCCAAAAACCAAGGATTGTTACTTAGTCTTTAAATATGGGTTGGCCTTTTTGGTAAGTGGTCCAAAAAAGAGATGAAGATGTTTGGAAGTAAATAAATCTGATAGAGGATTTCCTAGTCAAGAGAACTGTGCCTCATGATTTGTTTCAGGTCCGGGTGGCTCAGACTCTAGCCTGCGTGGTGCTGGGGAACACGGAACTACAGACAGCCCTCTGGAATGAGGGAACATTCACTTACAGCATTGTCTTGGAGATGCTTCACAGTCAAGATCAAGTACATTATAGCAGTATTCCTTTCATTTATACTGGCAATGTACACAGGCTTTAGATACATTAAAACGTCCATTCATCCATCTGTTTTCAGTCTGGGCTATAGGCTAGTTTGTGATTTCCTAATGTTTGTTTTCAATCATTAATGATCAAAACCATTATTACAAACAGAACAAAAAGCCCTATCACAAATACAGTAGGGCCACACCTGTTGTTATGTTTCTTTTATTTTTATAATAAGACAAAGTAATGTATTGTAGAACTTTTCAGTTGTGTTAAACAGGGGATTTCAGTAATCGTAGCGATTTCTGCTGAAATTATAGGAATGCTAGTCCAAACTATGTACTGCTAGCATCATGTTGATCAATTTAAATATGAAAATGCTTCTCTAACTAAATCTTTTGCTTTTTAGAAGATCTGCCTTGAAGCTGGATATGCTTTATCTCTCTTTGCATTCAACAACACAGTACAGCAATTCATGATTCTGCAAAAAGGAGGTATTGAAATGGCGATTTATGAACCCTTTTTGCAGTCTGAGGATGAGTTTGAAAGAGCGAAGGCTGCATTTCAGGTATTTATGAACATATCATTAGGCAGAGTGCTTATTACACTCTTCATCTTGATCTATGACCATGTTGTGGTGAGGCTTTTGTTCCTGTACCAACAGGACTTTGGCCCTTGAAAGGTTTTACCAGATATCAGGTGAGGGATCAGATTAAAACAGCAGCTGGTCATCTAGGTTGGGGGTTGAGCGTGGTCCTAGTGATTCCACCTGTAACATGGGCATCTAGTTACAGAAACTGCAAAAAAATCTACAATATCATCCAGAGGTCTAACTATGATCTCCAGTTGATGTACTGGTAATCGGTAATATATAGTTCGAGTAGGTAGCTGTGTCAGCATGAGTAGGCTGCAAATGAACAAGTAAAGGTTTACTCCATTCTAAAAAGAGAAGAAAAGAAACACAAGGTTTAGACTGTGGAGCCTTCTTCGGGTGTGTCACAGCCAAAAGCTCCACAGCCAAAACATTGTTTCTTTTCTTCTCTTTTCACAATGGAATAAACCTTTACATGTTCCTTTGCATACTGGTAATATGACAGCTTCAGATGAAAGCCCTGCCAGTTTAGAGTTAGGAGTTTATAGAGCTTATGAAATGTCCGCACAATGCATGACACATTCAAGCCAGAACAAATTATCCAAGAGAAAATACAAATTTCTTTGTATCAGCGACTGTGGATGGCAACTTGAGTCAGGATACAACATAATAGGTGATGGCTTAACCATCCTTTTCGCTGGGAAAGGCTACACAGGTGTGGTGTAGCCAGCGTAGTGCGCAAGAACAATGGTATTTCTCTCATAGATTGGGAACCCATCAGTGATCTAATCACTTGCAAACATTGGAGTAGATAACAGTGACTGAGAAAGAGCTGTGGAGCAACATGGTCAATGACAAAACAGGAGAAATACTTGTCGGCTTCTGCCTTAATAATGACTACATCATTGGAGAGACAACTTCTTTCTCAAAGACACGGCCTAGCTGACATGGTCTGTCATTGTGAACAGTGACCACTGCCTGGTTTGATAAGTAGAAATTAAAGTTTTTGGTTAGCCATACCAGACTCAGAGTAATAAGTCTTAGACACTACCAAGATGAGAGTGAAGAAAGTTTTTATCAATGAGCTCAATATATTGGTCAACGTAGAAGATCAAGACAGTTTAAAGTAAGTTAAGACAGTTAAAATGTTCAGACAAAAAGAAGACATTTAAAAAGACACATACACCAAAACAACCTACAAAGACATTGAATATAGAAGGACAAGCAGTGATTAACAACAGAGATGTGGAAGGAGATAGAAGAAAGAAGGCATGAGGAAAAGCTGATGAATGATAAGTTACCCAGGCTGACTGAAAAACAGCTGAATAACTATAAAAGATCAAAGACAAAGATGTAAACAAGAGGCCTAGAAGAGATAAGAGATCCTTTGTCAAAGAACTGGCAGAACTGGCTGCAGCAAGGGGAAAATTGAACTGTTTTTAAAATCAGTTAACAGCTCTGGAGACAATCATACCATTCTAGTCAAGGACAATCAAGGAAGGGTAATACCAGACAACAAGCTGGAACATGGGTCCAGCACTTTGAAGAGGTTCTAAATCGGCCTCATACTGATTATCCACCTAATTCACTCCCCTTCGGACAGTGTTGGCATTGACTTACATGGAAGCAGAAGTGAGCACAGCCAACAAAAACATTTTTCTAGCAAAGCCCCTGGACTTCATACTTTCTAGGCACAGCTATTCAAAGCAGGTGCAAACATGGCTTCCAGGGAGCATACCAGCCTCTTCATAATACACAGAATACAAAAATGAAATCATATCAGAAGATTTGTTTCTAGACTGCCAACAAAATGGGGCCTGTACAACTGTGAGGTGGAATGCTAATGTCATTAATGACAAGCTTAAACAAGAGCATGCAGAGCTCTGCAAGGACAGATATTTGATCTGCACAGCAACACAGAGCAATGTAATGGAGTGCACCCCCCCAACATCAACTTCTCAGACTTTGTGGCAATCACGACAGAGTAACAATGTTCACCATGAAAGCTTGAGTAATTATTAATTATTTATTATCCCCTGGGGATAATAAAGACACTCACTCAAATTCTCAGAGCCTATGGAATTCCAACTCACATTATCAACATTATTGGGAAGGTCCTTGAGCACTTGAAATGTAGTATATAAGACTATGCACTGTCTGGTTTGAAATTAAATCTGGAGTCTGGCAAGATTGCATCCTATCTCTATATTTCTTTTTACTGTCGATTGGGTTATGTATCAAACAAGAAATTAAAACACATTTCACATTTAGAAGACCTTGACTTCGCTGATTATCTCATTGCATTCTCTTCAAATCATCCCCATCTTTAAAGTCAGACTGATTCATACTGTCAGACTGATGCATGTACTGTGTAAAACAAGGTTGTCTGCATATTAACAAGCAAAAATCATAAGTATCAATACACCAAAATCACCTCAAATTACCACCAACTCAGACGTGCTAGAGTATGTTGAAGATTCAGAAGTTGAGTGCATTCAGAAGACTTCAAACCATCTAGAGATCTAAAGAATACAATACTAAGATGAAAATCAGACTGTACAGCAGTAGTGTAAAATCAGATCTTATGGTATGGATCTAGTTGAAGGATTGTGAAAACAGACAATGGCAAGGTCAACTACTGTACCTTTGTAATACTTGACTATATAAGATCTGCAACCTTGCCTTTGCGAAGAACATTTTTTAAAGAGGACCTGTACAAGAAGACTTGTTGCTATAGATTGAGATCCAGAAGCACCAGATAAGATCAATCAGGCTTGTGCTAGGAGAGCAAATATCAAAGTTTGCTCTAAGATGGGAAACGTCAATTGGAGCAGGACTGAAACAACATAGTAATTGAACTGGGGCTTACATGGGGTGAGGCACAAGACAAAGGGTTGGTTGGAAAAAATAAGGATGTTACACCTTATGGGACATGGGACCACAAGGATAGGTAAGTACGGTAATTATAAGTACAGTATGTGTCATACACTTTGATTCTTCATGAAAAACGTTTTACCTAGATTGCACATTTGTTGCTGTAAAGCTTTTTCCAATGAATCTGATAAAAAGGGAAAATAAGCATCAGAAAACGTTGATCTTAACGTCTGTTTTCTGTTTCAGATTGTTATATTGGCCAAAGTTATTACAGGCATAGACCAAGTTACTTTGTCTGCCAGAGGGATCGGCCTACTTGTACAGGTGCTTCAGTCACAGAACTCCAGGGCAGTCATTCTTACAGGTAACCAAGTCTGTATGCCACATTCATTATCACAGAATGGGGATAACAGAGGCCACTGTCATAATGAGTTCATGTGGATATCTGACAGTGTGTACTACACATATACTGTAGAACAACAAGAGTGTCTTCCTGGCATGGCTGCATTTGAATCCATTGGTAATGTAGTTTGAAAGAAAGTTTTTCTTCCAATAAGGAGCTTGCAAGTACTATTTTATGACAAATATTATGCTTAATCGGTATGGGTCTAGAAGAACTTTGTACTAACACTTAACTGGTGAAAAATCTTTAACATTTAAAAAAACTGTATTGAAAAAATATTTTCAAAGCAACAACCCAAAAATGCTCATTTTTTTCTTTAGCCTGTCACAGCAATGTCACTTGAATGTCTTAACCTTTGGTCTTAGATGTGATATAATACATTCAGAATAGCAATGTGAAAGTGTGCTAATAGGTTCTGACATTGTCAATGGTATATTTCCTTTTGATTCAGCACAGCTGCTCGCCAGCTTGGCTCACACTCGGGCGGGCATTCCTGATGCCATAGTCACGATGGGAGCTATAAACCACTTATGTACCCACTTATATTCCAATGAAGAAGAGGTAACAGCATTTAAAAAAACATTAGTTTTTTCTAAAGCTGTTTATAATGAAGATGTGGTACTTCATCTCTGTTGATATTTTAAAACGTTTCCTTTCACTGATTCATTGACAAAAACTGATGCATTGATGTATGAAGCAGAATCAGCATGCAATTCCTTGCATTCATTTTGCACTTTTCATTTAGAAGGATCCCAAAGTATTAAGTCCTTAATGTAGAGGAGGGGGCCCCACTAAGGTTCAGCTCCCACCTGACATAGAGATTATGCACCCACAGCTTCACTACACAGCAGATCAAGTGGAAAAGTAAGAAAATACTTTACTGGTTGAATGAAGGGGGTACTAGGCTGGATTGTGCAAGCCCAAAGTGGTGTATAGCAAGGATACCATGGATAACACCCTTGAAAATGCCATATTAAGAGTACTGTTTAATGTTGTAGTTGGGATCTCATTTTAACATCTCATCCAAAGGAAAGCACCTCCTCCAATTCCCTACTCCAATTCTGCACCAGAGGGAAGAGTGCCATCTACTGGTCCACCAACATCACTACATTTTTCTTTGACCCAGTACTGACCAGGTCCAGCCTTGGTTAGGTTCTGAAATCGGATAAAACCAGACTGCAATTTAGTAATGCTGCTGTAATTTTAAAACAATATACTGTTTCAGTCAGTTATTAAATGTACTTAAATGCAAGTGTTCTTGTATTTTGTACTTTACAGGTTCGAATAGGTTGTGCAATTGCTCTAGGCTACCTCACGTTTAATCGCCCTGCACACCGCATCCTCCTGGTGGAATGCCGCAACACACCAGGATTATATGACCTCTTGATCGAGCACCTCAGTAAAGATGCCAAGATATCCCAAGTTTTTACAGCCGAATTCGAAAGACAGAAATTAGTTGGGCTTCCTTCGTTAAGGTAAACAGAGGATCACAGAGCATTATAGTTCAAGAAATGCAAATCACATTGTTTTTTATCACAACTTTAGATTAATAACTAAACTTTTTTCCACAACAGTTTGGAAATAAATGGTGGTCCAGCTGTATCACACCATAATAATAAAGGTAAGTTAAGCTATACCCATTATCTACATGATATTAATTTGGTATTTGATTGTTTAAATTTCTTCATGTCTTCATACTAAATTACTTAACAGTACTATTAAATACAACTTTGGTTAACCATAATTAAAAGCGTTAACAGTGTAATAAGTTTTAGTTTTCTTAGTTTTTATTTTTTCAGTTTTCTTGTACATAGACAATATACTGTGTAGAAATCAGCACTTCTTTTTTGTAAGACTAGTATAATCAAAACAAATATAGTCAGTGGCATTTGGACAATATGTTGTTCGATTTGAATATGATCTGTAAATCTGATGAAATGTCACATTATTTCCAAACAGACAGACCAAAAACGATGAGCACCATTCGGAATTACACAGATGCTCAAAATACCCAGTGTCTGCGGACAAGATCGGCTCCAGTCTTGTTGGTTCATAGACGCAGGACAGCAAACACCAAGCTGAGAACTGCAGAAGTGCCCCTGCATAGGTCATTTCAGACCCTGGAGAGGTAGCAGCTGAACAGAACCAGTGAATCAGTGCATCAGGAGCAAAATGCCTGCAGACCGGATTACGCACAATCCCTGGACCTTCTAGCACTAATGGGTTACAATATTAAAAACCAGGACATGGACCACATATTTTTTAAGTATATATTTAGAAATATAAAAGTATTCATTGTTAACTTGAATATCAGACTGTGTAAAAAAATCTACTTTATTGTAAATAATGTCCCAAAACAGAAATGTAGTTTTAAGTACAGACATTCTATTATTAAAAAGCATTACAAAACAACCATAAACTCATCTGTATGTCTGTTTCTAGTACATGTTTCAACAATTTGTACAAATTAGAATTCATAAATTGCACATTGAAGCATTAATATACAAAATCAAGCATATTTGAAGGGCCATATAGTACAGAGTTTTGAATGCTTACAAAATCTGCCAGTGAAAAATACTTCTGATTTTTGTAAAAACAACAGCTCAGTCTCTTATCTTCAGTTTCAAGCGTGGAATCTTTATGGCTGCCTCCTTCACTTGTCCTGAAATGTCAGTCCCAAATGAAGCCCTGCAGCACATAAACCACAATACATTAGGCTGATATTCTCACTTATACCTAAAGAATGACTATTTACGAGTTAAGGATATGCTTTAGATGGTCATCCGTAATAAAACAGCAAAGTATTAAACATCAAGTGTCTATATTCTAAATATAGATTTCCTTAAACTTTATATGACAGTCTATTCTGCTCAGGAATCAGTTAGCCATGTCTTTAAACATTTGATGAAAAATGATTCTTCCATTTTCTTCAATCTGCTTTTTATTGTAATTTATGTAAAGCTTTGTGACTTACTTTGGCTCATAGCAGATGTGTTCAATATGATTTAATATTCCTTTTCCCTCTCGGAGTCTCTCTATTCCATTCCTAAAAAACAACAATATTTACTCAGGCTCTAGGTAGAGCAGTACAAAATAATTTAATCTAAAAGCCAACATTAGGAAATAATTGATATCGGAGAATATTATAGCCTCACTTCCATGTTCCACTGGCATACCTGCAGTTAGTCAGACGAAGTGATTTAGGACAGATTAAATCTGTGCTCCATTATTTCATAATCTCACTAGTTCAATTCTATATTATTTTGCCTATGGTGTTCTCATTGTGATTTACTCATATAAAACTTGTTTGGCACAATAATCCTCACAAAATGCAAACTTGCCACAGATAGGCAAACAGACCTTTTGGACTCCTCACCATGCAATCATGACACCGTTGTCTGTGCAAAATTTTGAGGGTGGACAGAGCAAAGTCAAATCGGTTGCATCCGTAACAATTTTCAAAGTCTTTTTGATATATTGATTGCTTGCAACTCCTCCAGAGACAACCTGCAATATGAAATGTTATGAGGAGTCAGATTCACTCTATAAACAATAGTTATCAGAGTCATTAAGACATATATTGGCCTTCATATTTGATAACCAGATATCAGATGCATTTCAAAGAGAATATTTGTTACACCTTAACAGGAATGAACAAATAATGCACATTTTTTATGAAGAGCTTTTAACTAAACACACTCATTGCTTTTAGACACCGTCTATACAAAGTACTGCTAAGAAGACAAAATATAGTCTTCTTTGTAGGACACCTATGATTTTTTTAATTGCTGAACCCCCAATTTATTATTACTTGTTGTTCTTTGAACATACCTAGCTCTGTTCTTCTTTATAATAAATATATTCCACAAACTCACCAGAGTGGGGCTGTTTTGGGGCAACAGTCCCTTGGCTTTACAGAACAGTATCGCACGATGGGTGCGCTTTGCGATATGGGAAGCCACAGTGTGCTGCACTGCAGCAGCAATGTCATTAGCACAGGACAACATCTGACCCATTTGTACACCTGCAATAAAGGCACATCTGTTTAACACCCTTCAGGGACCGAAGCCTTGTTCTGCTTTTCAAATAGGATGTAGTCCACAGCAGGAGTAACCACTCCTGTTACTAATTCAACTAAGAGGTGGCATAAACTAGAAATTTTTCACAAACTGGAGAAATCTCAGGTTTACCACAAAGAAAAGCTTGCTTACCTTCCCCCTCTTCCTTTTTGATAATGACCTGAGTCACTTGGTTCCGAAGACCAGCAAAGGAAAAGTTGCAGTCCAAATGTTGGCCCATGGGTGACTTCAAGTAAAACTTTAGCCTGTCGCCTTGTTTAGCTAAATGCTCAATGGCCTGGCCACCACTTAAAGTGGAGCACTCTGGGTGTTTAATGAGGGATAGTCTTCTTGCTACCTGTCAATGACAACTGGGTTATTCAGTTTAGTGAATAATTTATGAATGTTTCAGCAATGTATATAGGAATAGAGTCAGGGTATAAACATTACCAAAACAGACAAAAGAAAAAACACATCTGAAAAAACATACAGATATTGTTCTGTGTACTTCTACTATTGTATAAATAAATATGCTCTTTTATTTTCCCTTCAGCATGGAATAAACCTTTACCTTTTCCTTTGCAACTTGCTCATGCTGAAGCAAAATATGAATTTCTTAAGTACAAATATTTGTTCACGACAGTAATGTACAGGGGCCACCGATGCTTCATCTTCTTTCCAATAACATAGAAAAACTGCAATGGAGAACATCCAGACAGACCCCTCACAAAGGAAAAGATGAATGTTCTTTATATTTGCCATTAATACTGCATTCTTTGGAAATATTTGAGCTGTTTATCAGTGCAGGTAAGTGGACTTACAGTTTTGAAACCACTTACACAATGCTCAAAAAATCCTCAACAGACCCTTTCTGAGAGCACATTCAAAATTTTTACGTACTTTATCTAAAGTGTCTCCTGGCGCTTCATCCAGTGATTGTCCCAGGAGAAGAAAGTCATCGATTCCATTAGCCACTGCCAGTAGACAGTGACCCCCAGACACCAGGAGCACGAGGAATGGGAACTGGACAGAGTGAATCATTCTGACAGTCAGTGCATGGGCTTCCATGTGGTGGATTGGGATGAATGGCTTTTTATACTGCTGTACGAATTTCAGACTGTACTCCAGGCCCACCCCGAGGCTCAGTGCTAGACCCGGTTTTACTGTGGTTGCAACAGCAGATAGCTCGTTTGGTGTAACTCCACTCATGGCCAAGGCCTGCTGGATCACTGTCGTTATGTGTTCCCTGTGCAGTCGTTGGGCCACTGTTGGAATGATCCCACCTGTTCTAAAGCAAAATATACACATGCATACAAATGACACCACTATTACTATTGCACATATTGTTACACCACAGTTTTGACCTGTAAACCATATTTAATACAGAAAGGAAATCTGAAGTAAGAAATGAGGGGGAAGGTGAATTTGTATTTAAAAAAATTCTGATTTACAAAGTTTTGTTATGGTGTATATGTAGTTACATAGTAAGAATAAAATGATATTATATAGAACCTATAAAAGTAATCATCTCAAAGCACTTTACAAAAATTGGCAAAAAAGCATAAAACATCACAAAATGTGTTTCTATAAAAGTTGGTTTTCAGGCTGGATTAAAAAGCACCCAATGTGGGACAGTCACTGATGTCTTTTAAGATAGTGGTCCAGAGCTTAGGAGCCATAGAAGGTCCTGTCACCCACAGAGTGTAGACGAACAATAGAAACACCCAGTAAACCAGAATCTCATGAGTGAAGGTTGCGTTGAGGGGAGTGAACAGATAACATATTGGCTAGATGCTGACTAGTTATACCATGTACATCCTTGATTGTGAGTAAGAAGAATTTTACAATCATCTTGAAACCTGGATTTTAAAACCATACTTGTGTGATGTGCACATGTGTGACATAGTTATTTCCAAATATGCTGTCATATCCTTGTAGGTATAGAGACTCTTCCGTGCAAGGCTTTGCAATACTCCAATCTTTGCATGTACAAACACATAAACCAGTTACAGACACACACAGAAAGTAGCCTGGGAATTTTTCTAAAAAAAAACAGACATTTATACAGTATTCTGCCCATGAGGTCTCAAAGTCCATCCAGAATTAAGGATCCCCATCAAAATCTTGCGTGAAACTCAAGCACAGTGCTGTCAACTGACAATTGTTACAGCACTGGTTTTATGTACCTGATGGGAACAATGACCTCTGTCTTTTCACAATTATGATGCAAAACATTTTGTTGCATCTAAACATTTATTACAGAAATGTAATTGGAGAGTACTGAAACTTGGTATCAGGATTAGTCTGGACATAAAATGAATTATATTCTGCATAGAAATGATAATTCAAACCATGTAATTTTAATGTTTAACTTAGAGTAAGCATATAAATATTAAACAGGAAATGGCTCATTTCTAATTCTACTTCATTTCAATTCCTGTGTAACACCAGACTAACCAACCAAACACGAGACCTAAAACCACCAAGAGAAAAATTCAAAGCTTATCAAGGAAAGAATTAATCCGCTACGTCTAAAAGAATAAAGACCATCCAAAATCAATAGCCATGAAGAAAGAATAAGAATATTTAACAAGAACAGTTTCAATGCTAGTGTATATAGTTTTTTTTAAATCCAGACTGAAACAGTTTGTAAAATGTACAGTGAGACCACCAGTTGCACTGCAAGAGCATGTTCTAATATTTCACAAGAAAAGGCAAAGCTGATGTGTGTCAGAAATTATTAAGACCACTAGGTCTGGTGGGTACAGTACCTGGTGTAACTGTAGTGCACTGGATGTCAGGAAATCATTTCTGAGGTTATTAGCAGGAAGGGTCATAGAGCAGAGAAACAGAAGTGCAATAAAACAAAGGGAATGAGTGGAGACAAGGACAACACAGTGGAGGAGAGGTTAGCATTGCTGCCTCGCAGTGCTGGGACCCTGGATCCAATTCTGGACCTGTGGTGCTATCTATGTGGAGTTTGTATGTTTCCCTGTAGGTGATCCAGTTTCCTTACAATACTGATGGGTTAATTGGATTCTGTGAATATTGACACTAATGTACATGTGTGTGTTTGTGTCTGTCCATTGGACTGGCATCTCGTCCAGGATGTACCATGTGTTGTGTTTGTTGCTTGCCTGGATAGGGTCAGGCTCCCCTGTGACCCTGGATTACAAGAAGCAGTTAGAAAATGAATGTAATGGGGAACAGAAGACGGATTTTATATGTGATGCCACTTGAGTATGACGTGCAGGAAGTGAGCTGCAAAAAGTGAGAAAAAGGAGAACCAGAAAAGTTAGGCATACAAGCAAGCAGTGCTCTATGCAAGAGTTGAGAATTGGTAATGGTTTATATATAAGCTTAGTTTAAATAGAAAAACATTACATACAAATTATAGTGGAAATTATTGTTTTCATTAATATTTTATCATATTTTATGAAGAATTTTTTTGTTTTTATGTGTAATTCTATTGGTAATAGATGGGTAAAATCCCTTCTTTAGGCAACTTTTGAAATGAGAAATTGTTCAGTTGACAGCCTGTGTCAATTGTTTCAAGGTCAGAATAAGGTGATGCACCTACTTCAAATGCACTTCTTTCTGAGAATATAAAGATTCTCCGAGGACTGAACCGGTCTCATCCATCACGGCGGCTCCTGTGTCATCACAGCTGGTTTCTACACCTAAAACGACTCGATGGTGGCTAACCGTACGAATACATGTAGTTCTGTATGAAGCCCAAGAAAGCACTTCTTTTAGTTTCCATTGATGAGGTTCAGTAACAGTAGCTCTTTGAAAAGCCAAGCCACACAATCGTGCACCGAAACAAGATAACAGTGACATGAGTTATATAATATAACATACGCTACTCATTATTTTAATACGACCGTGACTATTTCTTTTCTCCGATCCTTAATTCCATTAATTCTCACAACCTCTCATGCGTCCAGCGGCAATTAGTCCCCCGTGTAAATATTTCCCATTAGAAACAAACACCGAAATGCGCGTTCCATTTGCGTTGCCTGTACTGTTTTTAGAATTTTCAAATAAATATATTGACCATCCGACGTAATTTTATGATAGGTTCTTTTTTAACTAAAAATCATCCGAAAGTTAGGAGCGGAAAATTAATACTATACAGGAACCAAAGATGTGTACCAATTGTTGCCGGAAGGGCACATTATACACGTGCAACAGTGAGAACGTGAAAGGGATTGTAGCCATAAAATACATCTACTTTTTGAAATTATGACCTCTTTTTTTGATTTTCTGTGTTGAATCCGTTTCGGTATTGCTTTTTGTTTTTAGGGTGTATATAGGTAAGTTAATGGTAAAACTGAAAAAAGCTTCTACAAACAATTTTTAAACTCGTACTTCGTAGGAGCATCTGAACAGCAATTGCATATTACATTTTATTATTTAAATTGAAACTTGTTTATAACCCTTTAGACTTAATATAATGTTTGTGTTAATTGAATTTGTAATAAAAAACGTTTTAGATTTAGTTGAGATTTGAAGACGTTAAGACTAAATATTTTGTATGTGCATATTTATAAACTTATACTGGGTCTTATGGTACATTATAAGTATTTTTGTCTTACGTGAAATTATTTTATAGAAGTTTAATTTTTAGTGTCTACGTAGTACAGGAACTATATAGGAGAAAGACGGTAATGACAAAATATGAGGTTTTATTCGTTGTTAAAATAACATTTGCTGAAGTTTAGAAAAAGGATCCCGTGATTTGAACTAAACATAAATTTGTAAAATGCAGCATTTTAGATATTTTTTAGGACATCAGTATATATTACCATTTACATAAACATAAATATACAATATGATAAGCCCAGTTGTGTTGTTTTTAAATTTAAGGCAAAAATGGGCTTTGTCCATGACTCAGTCGTGAAATTGGTCTACATGTAAAGAAAATTCCTTTGGCAGATTGTAGATATTCATATCGGGATTTTATAAAGGAAGAAAGTCAGCAAACTCTCAGCATAATGTACTGCTTCCTTGCCCAACATTTTGCATTTCTGCTTCTTAAGAGTTTAAGCATCCCTTGTTTTGACAGGTTTTAATGGAACCACAGTGCAAACGCAGAAAAACAGAAGGTGAAGTGATGGCCTGGGCCATCTTACCTGTTCTTTCTGATGAGCAGTCCCAAGACATTGATTTACTGGAAGCCTATGCTGTGCCTATTCTTGATAAGAGAGAAACCTCTCGTCTTGTGAAGGAGCTGAGTGCCATATACCCCTTACAAGGCCTGAACCATATTAAGAGGGTACGTGCATGCAAAGACAAAGAAAGCCCACATCCTTTGGAAATGATTTTGTGTCTGGCGAGAGATATTGGACACAGTCGAAAAAACCAAGAGCTGTCTATCTCTGCTCTTTTGTCTAATGCCACTGTGGACAGCAGGGGTTTAGGTGAACCATTTATAGTGAAAATACCAGCATGTCCTCCTTTGACTAGACCTCAGTTTGAAAAAGCCAGCAGGCACTGGCCCACTTCCTTCCATGAAGACAAACAGGTTACAGTGGCACTGAATGGGGAGCTGTTTACTGCTGCTCAGAAAACAAAGATGGAGACGTACATGAAGTTGGCTATTACAGCAGCAAAAATCGGACAAGGAGAAGGCATGGAAGCTGTAGGTGCTGTTGTTGTTGATCCGGAGGAGGAGAGAGTCCTTGCTGTGGGCCATGACTGCAGGAATAGTCCTCACCCTTTGCTTCATGCTGTTATGGTATGCATTGACCTTGTGGCACATGGCCAAGGTGGTGGGGCTTATAGTTATGATAAGTACACTGCCTGTTGTTTCTTTAAAGTAGATAACTCGAAAGATCAGGCTAAAAGTAGCTGTCTGCCCTCCAAGGACATGTATATCTCAGAGCAGTCAAAGGAGAGTGGGTTGCCATATATTTGCACTGGTTATGATCTGTATGTAACAAGAGAACCATGTGTAATGTGTGCAATGGCTCTGGTTCACTCTAGAATACAGAGGGTCTTCTATGGAACTGCATCATTAGATGGAGCGTTAGGAACCAAATACAAAATTCATACCCAGAAAGATCTGAATCACCGTTTTGAAGTTTTTAAAGGAATTATGGAACAGGATTGTGTAAAGCTCACTACATTGCATCAATTAAATCATGTTCCAGTAGACTCACTGGATATGGATTTGGTTTTGGAGACATTGTAACCAATTCTGTGCTAGATTTGAGTTAACAACTTTCACATTTCTGTTAAATCATATAGAGAGATGCAGATGCACAAAAAACAGGTGTAAGTTTGCTAGGTAGGATGTGTTACTGCTGTGAAGTCACTGTATTTTTTAAAGATGAAACATTTTTTAGAAACTCATTTTTAAGCCCTTTGGTATGGACCCAATTGAAGTTATATTCTTTTTCAAATGTATGAATGTGCATGTTTCTTTTTTGTCTCTTAGAATAATGAGTTATTTAGAACTAAAATCTTTTTTTAACTGTTACTTATTTTGTTTTATCCAGTGAATAGTAAAACAGTTTGTCTATTTCTGTCTAAGTTTTCTTTTCTAAGTAATCTTAGAAAGAGGCTGTTCTTAAATGTATAGTGACTCTTAACAGAACAAACCAAAGTGCCTGAGACTGATGCCTCTTTACAAAAATAAAATTATTCATAACCATACTTCTTTGGATGCCATATTTTATGTAATGAGTCCATATTCAGCAGAGCTTTACCATAAACAAAGAAATACACTAATTTCTTGAAGGGCACAAATGATTTTATTGTCATAAGTAAACAGGCTGTTGAAAAGCTCCAAGAACACCTTGGATGAGCAGACCTGCAAGGGCTAGCTGCCTCAGCAATAACGAAGAGCTTTAAAAAGGTCCATAAACATGTCTTACAAACATACAGCCACATAAGTTTCAAAAATACAACATTTTCAGTTAAAGTCTTCTGAAAGAACAGTGCTTTAAAAGAAATCTTGAATCCAAGTTCACCCTTAAGAATTGAAACTTATAGTCTTACACAAAACTAAAAATTTGCTTACATTGTTCTGTAGACAGAAAATGTATTTTTTTAAATTTTCTAACAATGTGTACAGACAATTCAGTCAGTGGAAAAAAAAAACATGCAAAACAAATTGTTTCCTCCATAATTTAAGCCCTAATGAGCAAAGTAACAACATTAAATAAAAACAGCATCATCTTAAGTTGAATCACAGGCCCTTATTCAAATGAACAAATGATCTGTAAAAAGTATATTTTCCGTGGCTTGTGGGCAGAGTGCCTCTCTCAAAGATTAATCTGAATGGACTCTTCAGTACCAGCACCATTCTGGATGCAGTGGGCAAAGACCCCAAGCAACAAACACTACACTTCATGAAAATGCTTCAAGTCTAAGAACGGGGCCTGCCCAGTTCTTTAAAGAAATCCAGCGTTAAATAGTCATTTAAGTTAGTAATGCACATGTAAGTGCAGTAATGCATTTGCCTCTTACAAAGTCCCTGACATGTTTTTTCCAAATGCATTTAAAGAATGAAAGTGGCAAATAGACACTGTACAAAACTGCTTAGTACACACTACTGGGGTACAATGTACAGCAGGTTACCAATTCATCTCGCCATGTAAAAACAATATCTAATTGGAGCATTGGTCACAAAATGGCAACTTTTAGACACTCCAGTTTAATATTTGTTGATGCCAAAGATTCGGACTCCATGTAACTGCGGCAATTTTGGGATAAGCACACTTAAAAGAGAAGCTGTGTTTATAATAAAGTGTGCTGTATCATACTTTGTGTAGAAGCTGGCCAGAAAATATCTGTAAAATTAAAGAAAAGGCAAAAAGTCAGAAAAACTCATTAGTTTAAAGAAATCACTCTGAAGCCTTTTTTCTTGATTACATGATTGCATCCAGATGAAAACTATAAAATCAATTATTCTAAATAACAATGAGAAAGATCATCCGACGACAATTCTACTTTTTGTTTAGTCAATTATGTCCTCTCTTCTTTTAACAGTTACATGTAAACTATCATCTGTTAAGTCTAGGGTGAGTTAAATATGCAATAAAGTAACCTTAGAAAGAGGCTATAGTTAACTGTATAGTGGCTGCAACAGAACAAGTCCGTGCCCAAGACTGATCCCTGTTCAAAAAAATAAAATTATTTATAACCACTACTTCGTTGGGGTAACCCTACACCCTACAATTCACACAAAATGTGTCAGCCCAGCAGTGCTGGAGCCATAGTTAATACTATTTTTGTTTTGTGTATAAAAATGTATTTGGGATTTAAAGTCAAATCAATCATTCACGAACTGGTCAGATTTAAAAAAAAAAGATTCATTCAGTTGAGATCTAATTCAAAAGCAGAAGTATGCTATGAATTAAAAACAAAACATCTTACAGTATAATTGGTGAGATGGTGAAGAACTTTCTTGAGGATGTGAACTGCACTCCATAGTCCAGCTGCTCCCAGTGTGTAAGTAACCTGGCTTTACCCTGATCTGGTGTCTCAAATGGTGTGCCTTTAACTGCATGCAGAAACACGTACATCCCCTAAGAATAAAGATTTCAAGCAGGTCAGTTACATTTTCAATCTGGAAAGAACACCACACTACAGGAAAGGGAAAGAGGGGAATACATTCAAGAAATATGGAGGAGATATAATTTCTGAACAGTTTTTCTTTTCATGTTTGACAAGTTCACTTGATTGCAGATTTCGAGGACAGCATTAGTATTCTACAAGATTATTCCTATATCCCCACTACATGTACAGTATAGCTTACTTTCTGAAAATTCTGGCATACTCTACCACCATCTCAAACATGGATTATCAAGTGGAAAGAATCAATTTCCATTCGCATTAGTCCTGAGAATCTTGTCTGCAAGTCCTCAATGGTCATGTCTTGTAAGATTGCTTGATACAGACTAACCCTGAGGTGGACTTTACAGCAACTTGACTGCCTTAGTCAAGAAAAATGTAATCTAATTTAAGAAGTTTTAAGAAAGGGGTGTTTTAAGGAAAATATGGTACTAGGTATAATCAATTTCTGTAATTAAATTTGCAAACAACTCAGAAACCAGACAAGGCTGAAAAATAACAACATTAATCTTGCATATTTCCTGAACTGTGATAAGAAAGAGAAGGAAGTTAATTAGAACTCTGCTGTAGGACAGAAATTGAAAGTGATAATTGTAGTCATCCTGATAGCCAACCAGAGATAAGGACTACGACAGAAAATCTCTCTCCTTAAGCCTCATTCCTTAGAGGAAGGGGGTCCTTTTAGGTTATTTTTTATCTCGGTTATACATTTGTAAAGTCATTTTGAACAGTATTGGTTTACGTCAAAGGAAGAGCATTCAAAATATTTTAAATATTGAGTCAACATATAAGTGGATGTTACCACAAATAAAAGCATACTGTCTGCAATACATTTTATTTGACTTTTTTCCCCAAGTAAATAATAACTAATACTGTACATAGAGATGCTAGGCCTTTCCAGAAATATTCAGTATTTTTTTTTTTTTAAGTTTTGGTGCATTTTATGCCATTATGACAAGTTTACTAGAATTGTGTCAAGATTCTTTTTTTTTTTGGAACATCAATACACCAGTAAATGTGTCCTTCAATTTCAGTTTTACAACACCACGTTGCACAGATCAAATTGTATTTGCCCCCGTGAGAATGAGAGTTAAATATGTTTGGTATATGTTTTTCTACTTAGTAAATGGTGCATGTCATGCAAAGTTGCAGGAGTTAACCTTGATGTTTTAAAAATGACAGATTCCTAACAATGGTGTTAATGTATTGAGGAAATATCCTTTGTTCCACAGCAACAGCTGCACCACATTACTCTCAAGATAAAAACAACAAGGATTTCACTTGGCATAAAATGACACAGGTTTGTAGCACATGCCCTGTAGACAGCATTAAGGTCACATAAGCAGGAAGATAAATACTAAAGGATAAGACAAAGACATCCACCTTTATATAGTCACAATTACATACTCATGTTAGTCCCAGAGGAAGTGACTTAACTTCCTACCGTTTTCTATTGAATTACTAAAAACTGGACAAATCAACTTCATTTTAAGGACTCTTATCACATTAGGTCTTATACAATACACTACTAAACCAATACATCCATCCATCTTCAAACTGCTTCATCCAGTTCAGGGGAGCTGGCAAAACAGAGGCTGTACCAGCAAACACTACACTAATGTGCTTCCTTAAAATGAAGTAAAACTGACAATAAAACACTAAAGGGCACCATTAATTTAATATAATCAAGTGTGTGTGTGTTAACAAACCAGAAGGTTGGAGCACTGAAGTTAGACTCACCAAATTGTGTATCACATTTGTTAGGGTCCACACTACTGGTACACTGAAGAAAGGAATGCTGAGTAGCACAATGTGAAGCATTCCAACACCAAGGGCATATGTCAGCCAGATTCCCCGACTGTTCATCACTCTTGTGTTGGGGTTCACTTCACTGTGAGCAACGCCTACATTCATTTTGATCTGCAAAAGGCAAAAGTCAAATAAAAGACCGCTGCAAGTTTGATTTATTAAACAGTTCTCTATAATGACTTTGGAATTCTCTGAACTCGCAAATAATAGTGAAAAGAGCTTTAGACTATAGACTAGTTGAATTTGAAGACCGTGTTGTAGACAAAAAAGCTTTTATTGTGTTAATCTTTTGTACTGCAAAATGTTGTACTGCTGCATAGTCCAGGCCATACAATATACCCTTTAGTTCACTAACCACAATGTCTGAGGGCAAGGGGCAAATGTTTTGCACCCCACAATTCTGAATACTTTCAATTATTAATACACAGAGAACCTTCTTTTGCTTTCAGATCTTTTGAACCCCCAAAATTCTTTTAGATTTAAACTTCTACCAAAACACAAACTTTTATTGACTTTCTCTTCCTTGGTTATAATAAGTGTGGCAATAATAGCATAACATACAGTACCATTATATAACTTGGCACAATACACTTTCATTAACATTACAGTTACCTACATTGCAATGCAATATTGGAGTCTGATTTATTTAATATAGTGGCTTCAGATTCCACGAAACATACCATAAAACTGAGGAATTAATAAATGAATATTACTAATTCCTCTGTTTCATGGTATGGTTCTAAAATTGGTGTTACAGCCTTGATATTAGTGGAAAATTGACTGCATACTTCAACCTAGACCCAAAACAAGTGTGCAGTTTGGATGTGGAAACCATTCCATTCTTTTTCTGGCCTTGAAGTATACAGATCAATATACAACAGTAAAAGCAGCAGTGTAATATACTTGCTTGACACTTGAAATTTGGGTTAAACATTTGTAACTAGAAGACCTTAAAGATATTTCACAGTTTTTCATTACAGGGATGCTGAAAGAACTGTTTCTTTGTATGGGTAGATTTTTGCAAAGCAAAATTTAATTAAAACAGTACACCAACTGACACTAACTAAGGTTAACAGCAACATACACTTTCTTTCATTGAACTAAAGTGAAAATTGTTCATGTTAATGGTCCTTACAAACTGTTCTTATTTTTTTTCCCCACTGTACACACTGTTTTTCCTACAGGTCACTGCAGTATAATCAGCTCTCCTTCCAAATGTACAATTTTTCATCTCTTCATCCATCCATTTTCTAACCACTTCTTCCAATCCAGGGTCACGAGCAAGCCAGAGCCCGTACCAGCAAGCAAAGGCTGTAAGGCAGGGTACACCCTGGATGAGACATCAATCCATCACAGGGCACACAGAAACAAACACAGACGCACACATTCACTCCAGGGCAAGTTTCGCCAGAAGCCAATTAATCTATTCGTATGTCTTTGATCTGCGGGAGGAAACCCCAGCAATTGGATGAAACCCACACAAACCTGGATGGAACATACAAACTCCACACAGACAACACCCCAGATCCGTAACTGGTCCCAGTGCTGTAAGGCACCAATGCCAATCACTGCGACACCATGTCACCTTCATCTCTTCAATAAAAGAGAAACAATTCTGTTGACACAAATACATGTCCCCAATCCTTTTAATTTACTATAGCATTGTGATACTATACAATTAAAAAGACCAGTGATTAAGTTGTAGCAAATAAACGACTAACAGGTAGAATTAAGGTACAAGATTGGGTTGATTGTTCTAATAACTGGCTTTTGAAGAAACTACATCGACCTTTATATGCTGAGGGACTGAAATAATGGTTAGAAAATTAGTCTAAATTATTACACTAAATAGACTAAAAATTATTACTTATAAAACACCTCGAAGTATAATGACAAGTATTAACATTTCCTGTACTTACTAGTTGTATAGCTATCTAACCAAGAGCTTAAGTGAAAAAAACCCCCAGCAAAGGCAATAGTCTAAACTCCGTACAGTCAAGGTTATTTTGCCATAATAAACTCATACTAGTACTTCAGCAATGCTACCGCTCATTAGGAATTTATGTTAATAAAAAACGTTTACTGAAACGTTTCTTCATTGACAAATTCCTACAGGGGAAAACAAAGCAAAGCGTGTTTAAGGAAAAGTAAGAAAGCACATATATTTGCAGTGAAAGAGTATAAACTCCTCCAAACCTTGTCCTTCGTTTAATATAACTACTATTAAGAATCCCCAATAATGGTGCGAACTCTCCCCTTGAAATCGGGTTTTGCTCGCGTTGTTTCACAATGGCAAAGCAATGGGTAATCTATCACGTGTTTTATTACACTGAAGATTTGCCAAAATGTTTAATAACTGTTTTTTTCCCCACCTCTATCCCAATTGGAATTTATACTTGCACAAGTCAGAATGCGTTACTGATATCGTCTGGTTGTTATAAAGTTCAAGGTTGCATAACTACGCAGATTCTGCAAACTCAAGATAGCACTTTTAAATTATGTTTTTCCCATTTTTTCTCGGAGATATAAAGAGAAAGGCAACTGGCGTGCTTGTGCTCTTCAGATAATAATCGCATTTAACTGTAAAGCTACCCGCGCACGTAAATCAGACCATAAGGCAGAGCTAGTAAAGCATCTATGCAAATCAAGCACTGGCGGCCGGTTATCTCTCGTCTTTTACTGTTGTCACACTGTATACAAAACAAAGAAAAGACACAGAACTAGAGCACCAAGACAGTGGAATTAAAGCTATCCGTTCTGAAAACCGTAGATCACGGTAAAGAGAAGAATACAGAATGATGTTGTTGTTACCCCGTTATCACGCAGGTTACAAAATGCGTTTAGGTGGTTCAAAGTTCATGTAAGCTCTCGAAAATTTGCCCACCTTAATACCGCAGCAAACTAATATATATGTCAAACAGAACGTAGGCAACCCATTTAACAATAAGGATAGCAAGATCATTAAAACACAAGACACAAAAAACACCTAATTTTAATCTAATCTATTTGCACGTAACAGTAAACCGTTTTCAGATTGTTCCAGCGTGTCCTTCACAATAAAAACACACGCTTACTTGATGCAACCACATATATCTCTCCTAACCGAACAGGTCCCCGTATCGAGTTATAATCAGTTATAATTAAAGAAACATATTTCGTGACCCATTAGACTACGTTTTCTAGGCTGCGTTTTTCCACCAAAGAGACACTTAACTGCAACACCAGTTGAATTTTACTACTCCAGAAAAATCTAGGTCACCGCTGAAAGCACGAGTAAACTTCAAAATATATAATCGTGCACATCCCTACTTTTCTACTAAAAGTTTCTACTTACATGATCGCCTAATAAAATAACGTCTTCTTTAAGGAAAATAATCAGTGTAGAACGTAAATGAAACCACCAATCCTCCCCCACTCCAATGATGTTGTCTGTAGTTTTGCTCACTCAAAAAAAAATCTCACAACTCGGAAGTGGAGGGGCAAGATCCGAGTGACTGACATTTCCCTTTACCAATGGCAAAATAAAATACGGCGGAGGCGCACAGGCGCACATTTGGGGGCTGGGTTTCCGCTAACTTGGAGGCAGGACAATTTGAAAATGGAAGATGTCGTTTGTGTGTATGAGGCTTCTGAAGTGTTGTCTGATTATGTTAGAGCAATGTAGTAATCGAGAGTAACGAAACTCAGCTGACATTGTTGCATTGAAAGATACCGATCGTTTGATTTGATTTGTTTTGCAAAGAAGGGTTGGATTTAACAGACGTGGCTACCGTATCCATCTTCCTACTAGGTGTGTGTAAATTAACTGAATAAAATATAGTTTCTAGAGCAATTAGAAAGTTATTATGTTGTAAACGCAACGTGAGGCGATTCAGTTTGATAAAGTCAAGTGTGGTTCAGTGTAGAAGTCGATTGATAGTTCCCTATGATTAATGTCATTTGGAATTTTTGTAGCAAAAAGTATTGATGCTTCTGCAGATCCAATATCTAATCTTCGTGTTTTTGTTTTCTAGATTAGAATTAATTGATTCTACATTATCTTTAGGCTGTAGTGGTACTTTAGCTAGTCAAATGAGCTTTTCAAAAGCATGATTTTAGTGCAGAAAAACATTTTAAAAGCAATCTGTAAGTAAAAAGACACTAAAATATATAACTGCAACAAAGCAACAATGTTATCAGGAATTCGTTTTTTGGAGCGGGTGCACTAACATTTTTATTAAACAGACATGACATGGGTAACTTTATTGTGCTGGTTAACAATTTTTATCAACAGGGGGTCTACTGTAAAGATCAGAGGATGATAGCATGTGTTTACTGATGAAAGGAGTATGAGCTGTACAAATAAAGTTCATGATTTGCAAAAAGTTGCAGATGCTGTCTTGTGGGATCCAGACCAATTGTTCTAGAGCCTGGATAAAGCAGCTTCTTTCAGCCTGAATCTCTGAACCTAGATGTGACGCATCATCCTGCAAATGTTCAATAGGGTTCAAGTCTGGCGAGCAAGGGTATCATGGCATGAATGTTGGACTCTCATCTTGCAAGAGAGTTGTTATATGAGCAGCATGAAGATGTGTGCTGTCCTGTTGGAATGTTAGTATGTCAAGATGTGCCCACAGGAAGGGCAGTAAGTGAGGTTCCAAGATTTAATCACAGTACTGATGGGTTGCCAACAATTATGAGTGGAGTTCTGTGGCAACTAGGCACTACTTCCCAGGATCATCACACATGGCTGATGATGATGATGTATTGATCTTGGTGAGGTGTTGTGAATGGAGGTCCTGCAGATCATGGCTTTGATAGACTGTGTTTGTCTATAAATGACTTAGCCAGGTTAGAAATTACTGGCTGTGAAACACTACAGACAGTGAGTGATAGTGCACTTCCTCAAACATACTGATGGCACTGAAGCATTGCTTGCTTGATAAGTTGTGAATATGGTTTCATTTATGTCAAATCAACTAGATAAATCACCTCACTGTGCCCAGTCACAGCTTTACACTTATAAGATGATGTAGAACTTATGCAGCACTCAGTGTCACCAGAATGCATCACAGTTAATCATTAATGATAATCACAAAGACTCCAAAAACCTTAAATATGTAATATCCATTTAATTTATTTTCTAAAAGCATAAAGGCATAGGTAGCTTACGTTTCTTTTCATGCTCAGAATGACTGTAATCCCAATATAAAATTCTCTTGTGTCTGAATTTACAGGAAACGGATCAAAAGTGGCCATGAAGCAGTTGCCTCCAGACACTGTCCGGCTGCTCTCCAGCTCACAGGTCATCACGTCTGTGGTGAATGTGGTGAAAGAGCTGGTGGAGAACTCTTTGGATGCCAATGCCTCAAGTATTGAAGTGAAAATGGTAATCATTTTTTTTTTCTGAGTAGGCTTTGTCAAGTAGAATTTTATGTCTTATTCCTGCAATTCATTGAAACGTTTCTCTTGTTCTTAATGGGTTTCCAAGAGTAATAGCTTTCCTTACTGTCTTAATAGAGAATGTTTCATTTAATGGTGTTGTTTTACTTTCGTGAGCATTGATCTTTATTAGAAAAAAAATCCATTCGATAATATGGCCTAGCTAACATTTTATAAAGTTTTTGTATGAGTGAAAAACTGTCTCTCCATTTAATAACTATTGAATGTCGAGCCTGGTGAAAATCAAGCATCAGGAGAATGCTACAGTTCGTATGAGGGCCTAGACTAAGTCAGCTCAGGTGAATATGACAGCAGTGGAGCCATGTCCTCCTTAGCAAGATTTTGGGTTGACCTCCCTGATAAATGTCAACAAGTATGATGCAGTCGTAGAACAGTACAGTAATAGTTTTACGCTATTTGACGAGGAACTTAAATTGTCATGGCTAGGCCAGGAGTGTCTAGTCACTACAGAATTCCAGCTGTCGTGATTCAAAGCAGCATGACAGCACAGTGCTACAGTGATCAGGTCCTGCAGCTTCATCTCCTGCCTTTCCTGTGGGCTCATCCAGATGTGCTAATAGCTCAGCTGGTTTGCCTTGCTGCTTGTGTAACAACAGCTTAATTGTGAGATGACAATGTGACAGTTTTTCCTGGATGCCCCGCTCACTAGACTTATTTTCCATTGAACGTCTGTGGGGTGGGATTTGTTACTATTATAAATAACATGTATCTTTTGAAGGCGGAGTTGTGCCACAGTGGTTAGCATTGCTGCCTCACAGTGCTGGGGCACTGGGTTCAGTTCCTGGGGTGCTGTCTTTGTGGAGTTTGTGTGTTCTCCCTGTGTTCTCTTGGGTTTCCTCAAGGTGCTCTGGTGTCTTTTCACAGTCCAAAGACTTACTGGTAGGTTAATTGGGTTCTGGGATAATTCTGGGACCCTGGTGTGAGTGTGTATTGGTGTGTGTGAATGCCCTGCAGTGGACTGGTGTCCCATCCAGGGTGTATTCTGCCTTGCAACCATTGCTTCCTGGAGGAGGTTCCAGCTCCCTAGCAACCTAGTTTAAAAATAAATGGGTGTTGAAAAATATGATGGATAGTGAAAAAAATGTTTTTATGCTCAGTATATTATTATTAAAGCAGAGGATTACATTTAAAAAATTGTCTTTATATTAACATGTGATTGTTTTGAATTATTGTAAATTTAATGGTACAATAGTTGTGATCTCAACTAAATTAAAATAAAAACTGAGATCAGGGGTGCCTAAGTTCAATGTAACATCTTTTTTTATTTTTAATTCTCCTGTTGAATGCATCTACACTTAACAAATCTATGGTTTTGGCCTTTCTTCCATTAATTCCAGTACACAGACAAAAACTGTTTGCATTAACCCGGGGGCTCATTTATACATGACTAAAAAGTAATGTTTTACAGGAGGTCCTAATCTACTGTAAAAAAAGAGAACAGATTTTGGAGAGAACCTCTGTCAAAATTAAAATTAAATTGCTAACTCACACAAGAATGACATTTACCACTGTCTATGAATAGTATATGATTCCATGTTCACCTGTAAACTTTAGGACTACAGATTGTGCAGAGATGAATATTGGTGCTTAATGACTGTACATATTGACACACCTGAATGATCAGTGATCAGATCAAGTGAACAGCGGATCGGTGTTACTGATTTGTTTTTGAGAGTTTTTGCCTTTACTTTTGTTTCTTATATTGCAAAAAATATCTGGAATGTCAAATCAAACTTGATAACACCAAACACCACAGATAGTTATTTAATTATGAAATGCAATAGTTTAAAGGCAGCCTCCAACAGGCTTAAGCACATGTCGAAAAGTTCACGTTGTTAAGCCATTTGAGGGTGTATTTGTGTAAGTGAGTGCCAGGCTGGAACAAAAAATAGCAGGACCAGAATTGGGAACCCCTGGGCTAAAGTACAAATGCCAGATTGCAGTCCTCAGTGAGCCACAATGAGCAGATAAGTTGGAAAAACCTCTGATTTGTTGGCATAGAGGGTTGCAAAGCTGACAGTGTATTGTCAAGAAAGACAACAATCCATCTTACTCTTCCAGAGACTTGCTAATGGCAGTCAGTACAAGTTTCTGAATCTGTTTGTTTGTAGCTAGTGAATTGGAAATTAGTACATGCTTTAGTAGACACAGGGAGGCCTTCCATAACTCGTGCCTGTAGATCATGTTAATGCTGTCCCTTTGACAGTCAAGTCCGCGAGGAAGAGGAATAGCGCCCTGTGGCAGGCTGCCCTTTGGGCAGAGTGTGTCATGGGCAGCGTTGACTGTTTCCCCCATGCATGGCATGTTACTGGGACATGGTTTTCCCATTTCGACACAAGCACTAGGTTTCTGCGGGAGCAAGACCAGGTTACAAGTCCATTCTTGCAAGCAGAACCATCTGTTCAGGTAACAGGGCTCCTGCTCTGAGCGAGTTTACAGAAGTGATGTCACTCCCTTCTGAAATGGCAACACTGTAGAGCCTCTGTGGTCAGCTTACTGGTGCATATGGCTGCATCATCCAAGTGGGGCTGCACTTTGGTGGGGGTGGAGCAGAGTCTCCATTATCTGAAAACCACTTTGAGTGGACTATCCAGAAAAGCGCTATATAAGTGTAAGCAATTATTATTATTATAGATGGGGATTATTAGGAGGCCATGATTGGTAAAGGCCATTGGGAAATTTGGCCAGGATGCTGGGGTAATACCCCTACTCTTCTTGAGAAATGCCCTGGGATTTTTAATGTCCACAGAGAGTCACTATACTGGGGCACTAAGACCCACACAGAACATGGGGTGAGTGCCCCCTACTGGCTCCAATAATGCCAATTCCAGCAACAACCTTAGCTTTCCCAGGAGATCTCCCATCTACAGTAGATACTGGCTAGGCTCACACCTGCTTAGCTTCAGTTGGTTGGCAGCTGTGAGTTGCAGGGTGATATGGTGGAGGTTTAAATGAATGTCAGAGGGTAATCCTTAAAACATTTGAAAGATATCACCTGCGGCATGCGAACAATGTCATGTTGTGTCCCAATTTTAATAACCTATTGCTAGTACATTACATTATACAGATGTACATTAAGTATGAGTATATCATCACCTGAAGCTAGATCCCTTTCAATCTCTTTTGAGAATAGCTTGACTTTCTCCATTTAAAAGTAGTAAGTCCAATAGAATTATAGATCATAACAAATGGAAATATTTGTATTGAAGGTTTTTACATAATATCATTATCCAATTTTAAACTTAAACTTAAAATTTTAAACTGAAACTTTAAAGGTAGTGGAAATCCATTTAAGGCAGTTATTTAAAAATGGGATTTAAATCGCAGTTTAAATTAACCACCATTTTTCTATCATGTTGATTAATATAATGACTTTGATAATATGACATATATGCTAATATGTCTATGAGGAAGAATTTTAGCATTTACTTTTTTTAAAGTGTATAAGATAGTGACTAATTGGCTTTTGAAAAATGCCTTTTACCCAGCAACAGTATGAAAGAACAATTGCAAGCATATTATTTGACTTTTTGATATTAATGCAACAACAGCAGAATGTCTAGCTCATTTCACACCTTTTATTTATATACTTCCTTTTGTCTGTATACAAGGTAAAACTGCTTCTTAAGAAGAACGTGGTCAATTACAAAGAAATATGGAAACTTAGAATGAGCTTTCCTGTGTGAATTTGCTGTGTAAAACTCATTGCATTTATCATCTCAGTGGAGAGGATACTCACAGATCTGTAGGAGAGGCTGCTCTCAGATCTGCATGATTATATCCTCCCCATGCGCATGAATAATGACTCTGCTTGACCACACCTAACCTGAGTGAAGACTTTTCTTCGACATCTATCACATAAAAAGTGTGAGCGTGTGCACCTTATGTTTTTAAGGACAATTATGGATTTGACCGAATAGAGGTGCGAGACAATGGATTTGGAATCAAAGCAGCAGACACTCCTGTTATGGCCATGAAACACTACACCTCAAAAATCACCAGCCATGATGATCTGGAGTGTTTGCAGACATATGGCTTCCGCGGGGAAGCTCTAGGATCCATCTGCGCTGTGTCAGAGGTGAGGAGCTGCTTTTTTACTGTGTGTCGAAGCTCTGACCTTCACAGAGTCCGGCCATGACCTACAGTAGTTGTACAGTAAACCCTTGGTTTACAGGACTTTGGATTTTAACAAAATCTGCTAAAGAACATTTTTGGTAGTAAAATAAAAAATATGTGATATTATCTAAGCATATCTAGCATATTAATTTTTTTCTTCTTATAAATTTGTGGTTTCATTTGTGATTTAACAGACATTCAGCAATAATGGACCCTTCCCCTTACTGGTATGCTAAAATCTAGGGTTTACTATATTCATTAAGATACACAAATTCTGAGCCAAATTAGAGAGACTTACTTTCTTCAGAGGGTTTTTAAATAGTGGTTGATACTTTATTTCCTGACTATAATCTACTTATTTGCTGTTTGTGCTGGTGTAGTGCTTTTTTGCCCTGGTGCAGTTAACTCCTACACATGCTTGCTTTGTTCCATTTGCGCACCAACTTGGAAGTTTTCCCAACGATTCGTTCAATTAAAAAACAGAAAGCTCAGCAGAATGAAAACCAGCATGTTCTGGGACAAGTGTTCTTCGTGATTCTTGGGTTGTTCTTAAGTTACTGTTTCCCAGGACTCTGTGATTGGTACCATCTCCATCAACGAATTAGCTCTATAGCTACAGCTTCACCTGTTTTAGGAAAAGAATGGAGAGGAAGACTCAAGAAGCCTGGTTTCGGCTTCTTTTAAAAAGACTAATCTGAAATTCTGTCTGGTAAATACCTTGCTGAAACTGTGGGAGGCCTTGAAAGATCCCGCCTAATTTAAATTTAAATTGCCCTGCAACTAATGCAAACACCTTAAACTGAAGCATAAATTATTTCCTTGTGATGGTATTATGTGTGGTTTTAAGCCTTTGATTTATTAGTTAACTTTGCATATTATCGTAGATTTAGTGTATCCATAATGGTTTAAAATCATTCAATGTAACTGCGCAAACACCACGTAGAAACATCATACAGAAAATCCAGCCTTGTTTTTCTTTACGACAATCTGTGAAATTAGATCTTTAGTTTAATATAAACAAAAATATGTCCTACTTTGTCTTTGTCACATTCAGGTAATAATTACCACAAAAACAGCTGCAGATGATGTCAGCACTCAGTACACTCTGGGCTCTTCTGGAAACATCATCTCCCAGAAGCCTTGTCATCTGGGCCAAGGTAGGAGAGAACTCTTCCTTCACAGTCGGTGATTACAATAGCATCACTGCCTTGTATTTGATAGTGGTTGTGTATTTGACAGTGACTGTGATTCCTTTGTCTCTTTGACTGTTTAGACAAGATCATGTATTTTGATATGATTGTCATATTACTGGCATTGCTTTTAATTTCTTTAAGATCATACGTTGTCTTGAAGTCTGTGATATACTTCAGGAGTCTTGGTACTTTTCGTATGTTGTAGACCAGAAACTGTGTTCAGATAAAGACATTGTCGGTAGCTCTCAGAGTTTTCAGATTCTTCACTGAATTTAAATGTGTGATTTAAAACATTGAAGTATGTCTTAGGCCACAAATTAAGTTAGCTTGGGGTTCTCCCGATTAACTTTAATTGATATATTGAAAATGTACTGTTTGGATATTGGTAGGACATGTAGTTTTTTAAGTCCAACAAAAATATGATTAATGCTTAAGTCATGTACGCTTAATGCTAATATTTAAGTCAAAAGTATGACTAATGCCAATTTATTTTTTCTCCAGATGTGCATAAAATATTGCAAAGTATCCCAACACAACTTGCCATTACTGAATGCGAGATGATGCTGTATTTCATTTTTCAGGAACAACCGTTTGTGTGCTGAAACTTTTTAAGAACCTCCCTGTGAGAAAGCAGTTTTACTCAACTGCCAAAAAATGTAAGGAAGAGCTAAAGAAGGTTCAGGACCTCCTAATGGCCTATGCCATTATAAAACCTGAGCTGAGGGTCACATTTACTCATAACAAGGTATATGCCTCTTCCAAACAGTTCTGTCTGTTTTCCCTCTTGGGTTCTACTGTCAAAGCACTGTTAAGACTTAATGCTTGGTTTCTGTCCTACGTCTGTTAAAAATACCATTAAGGCAACAATCCAAAGTTTTGGTCTTATTGTGGTAGAATTCGGTGTTGTAATATCTTTCACTGTTATGGGCAGTATTGGTGAAAGCAATGTAATGCAGCCATAATGCCACTGCCTAGGCATTTTTAACTCTCATGCAGTCAGTATTTAATAGAGGATCACTCATTGTTCCTTGGCTGTCCTTGCTAAGAAGATTACAGGGAGAACTACTGATAATCATTCCGCTTTCAATAGGACCTGTAGGGTGGAGAATCTCATACAGCATTGCCTATGGACATATCCCAGCCTGCTTTTGTTAGTTTCTTCAGTTGTCTGAGGGGTAGACTGTATTCTGTATTGGGCTGAAATAATGTTTCAAAGCTTCTTTTGTAGGAAAACTATGGAACAATTAAATGGGTAAAATAATTAAACCAATTTTGATGCATCATACAATGCAGATATTGAACTTTTCTTCTTAAAGTGCATGTTATCCAAAGACAAACGTCCACAGTGAAGTTAAATCTTTAATGCAGTGGCAAGATAGTTTTCAATAACACAACATTTAAATGACCTACCTATTGACAGCAATTTATGGGGTTGCTGTTTATTTTTTTATATGTCCAACATTTTGAAGAATATTATATCTCTGTTTTGTTAACTTTGGCATTTTATTTAATCCATTCTTTCATTGTTGCAGCAGTGGATTAAGATGATTCAACATTTTACATTAAGAATGGTACAGAAATCGTGGTACTTATTTTCTCAGGCATGCATTGATAGCTTCTACCACAAGATGTCTCTCTGTGTCAGCAGATCATTCATAATTTAATGAACAATCCAGTATATTACACTAGATATAGTACACTTCAAATGTATTTATTCTCTCGACGAGCTATAATGAAAAGTTGATTTAGCATACTTGATGGGAAAAAAAGGTTTGAAAACATGTATCAATTTCAATATTATGCCTAAATAAAACATTTGTCAGTAAGAGTTACAAATGTTTTTGAATGCATTATATTTGATAATTTTATTTGATATACAGTGTTTTGTGGACCTTCCTATAGCTTTGATAACATGAAGGAGGTGTTTCCTGTAGCGTTTTTGGAAGGTTTTTAAGATACTCATGAGATATATTTGACCACTCCTCCAAGTAGAAGCTATGCATCTCCTACAGGTTGCACAGCTGCACTTAATGTATTAACTGTTTTCTTCAGTTCATACTCTAAACATTCTACTGTGATAACCAATGAAGAAAACGGAGCATACAGAATATGCTCTTTTCAGGACGAGACAACTAAAATAAAAGTCAAGCATGTTCTTTCTGGTCATTCAAATTAAGTCTGAAGCATACTTAATGTTGTCCGATTGTCAAGTCCAGTTGCAACAAATCTTGAAGTTCATGTCAGAAGGCAACAGTATTTGGCTAAAATATCCATGTAAACCTAACATATGTCTTTTTCTTAGTTCTATAACTAGGGTACAAGGTACAAGCAGTAAATCAGCTCTAAATCAGAACACATACATTTCTATTCTTCGCAAAATAGGTCACTTCTTTTTCCCAATATAAGATGACGATAAGTACATGTAATAGTGAAACAGTCTTTCCTTTGGATTGTTTTTTTTTTCTGTAATTGCAGTAACACTGGATATTGCATTTTTTTTAGCACCAGCCCAATTCACTGCCAGTGTCTGACCCAGAATTGGTGGAATACTAGGATGAGAACTGGATTTGTCCACATTAAACCAGGTTTACTTTTGAATATTTTAGATGTTCATGCACCCCTTAGAAAATTACCTAAAAATGCAATGTCACTCATTCTACATGCCCTATACAGTTACAATAATATTAAAAGTGCAAATAAAATAAATCTAATTTACAATGGTACACTATTGTGATTTATATTGTACTTTTTCAGTTCTATTGCTCACCCTTATTTACAAGCAGAGTGGTGTGTGTTCTTTTAGAACATTTTCTTATTTGGTCCTAATATGTAATATAGAGTCATTTTGAATTCTGATATCCACATTCTGAAAACAAAGCTTTCCTGCCAAGAAATTGTTAGAATACTGACAGTGCAATACCCCATGCAGGACATGATCAGAGAGAAAGGTTTTTTTTTTTCCATCTTTCATCACTTCTTTCCTGGAAAGCATACTTTGAAGTGCTGCATATGAAAGTGGTTTCAAACACAAGAGTACATTATGAGAGTGGAGATACTCCTTCCAATGCTGTGTAGCTTAAAAACACATTTTTTTATGAACTCTTAAAAAAATAAAATGTGTGGCACTGTCAAGGAATAAGTAATAGGTTTATTCCATGCTGAAAAGAGAGGAAAGAAAACACAACGTTTTGGCTTTGGAGCCTTCTTCGGGTGTAAACTTGAAGCTTGGGGGGAAAGGTAAAGGGCATCATCCTTTGTGCCTAACACAATTTATTTAATAAATAAAGTGTAAAAGATTTTTGTGTAAAAACCAGGTTCAGGAGGATGTCATCCTGATAACTTGAGGTCCCATTAACAAAAGCTCAATAGGGAACAAGTCAGAAAGATTGTATTTGTCCCGTTCTGTGTGGTTAAGAGAAGTCAATATGATGGCCAGTTTTCACAAATCTGTCGTGCTTACCTCTAACGAGGCACCAAGATGTTCACAACATGATTCCCAGTACACACAGGTGCTGGCACTTAGTTTTTGATGGTTGTAGTTTCGAGCACTAGATCCACTTGTGATGGTGATGACTTAATTCTGCTGCAAGGGAGTGGATCGTCACCTTCAGCAATGATGATTCCAAGATGGCTGCAAATTGACCTTGAGCTAGGGACCATTTCCATAGTGGTGGGACTTCTTATATTGGGGGAAAAAAAATAAAAGAATGTTTGCAGGGTATTATATAAAGTTGTGCTAAATTCAGTGAAGTGACAACCTGTTAATCATGGTTCTACTTTCAGTTTTGTTGAAATAACTTGTCTTAACTCCCTTTATTGTATGTTTTATAAAGAAGGTACATTGCTGTTTTATAATACCAGTGAAAATCTACTGACATTTTTGCTTATTGTGACAACTGCAAGTTATAACTCAAAATGAATGCTTTGTATGAATGTTGAAGATTTGAAAATGTATAATCTGAACCCTTTCAAACTGCCTTAATGACTCCTTTGGGATCTTAATTCTATTCTTGTGCACTTAGCCATTCTGATTAATCAGTAAAATCTGGTTTTATTTTTATTTCGCTTTGTACAATCAGTGCAGGGTTACATCAGTCAAGGATTGCCTAATGAGTTCCTCTTAGAAGTGAATTCTCAGTAGGTCAAAATATTGAGCTTTTCAGGCAGGCTTAGAAAACAGTACAGTAGTTGATCCTCTGGTAACTTACGGGTTTTACCATCAAGGCCAGTTTCTTATGAGTTAAGTATTATTTCCTTTCCTGTGTGCATTAATGGACATATACCAAGCAGACTGCTAGGATACAAGGAAGATTCCCATTACATAGTAGTTTGAGCCATTCTAGTTTTATATGCTATTCCACCAATTCTGGGTCAGACACAGGCTCCAGTATGTGGAGAACAGAAAGTGCAAATTGTTATTTCATTGCATTATTGACAGATAATCTATTATCAGAGTGCTGCTTATTGCTGGTAGGGCTATTGACAGCCATGGATTTGAAATATCAATATACTGTATTTGCTCTACTGCTCTTCTGCAATTTGTGCAAGTGCCAGCAGCTTGTAAAACCTGACATGGATCAAGCTCCTATGCCATCTTTCCATCCCTGTGACTGGAAAAATCATTTGAAGCCCATATTCACATGCTGTTCCATCCCCATTAATATGTTTCTGCAGTGTCACTGTACAGACACTTGAGCTCCATCCAACCAAATTTGGGATGCCTTCTACCGGAGGTTGAAATGCGGACATGAAACTTCACTGGATTATCTAGTTTGAATGCCTGGCCTCAGATTCAGTTACAGTGCCTACTCTCTGTAAAACTTTAGGGGAGAGGGAGAGTTTGTTGCCTATCACTTAATTCATTTGGAGATTGTCAAGGGAGGAGCGTGCCCCCTTTTCACGCCATCAGCACTTACGGAGGTATCTTGTATCACAAACTTTGCACTTCAAGATAGCTCATGTTCCATAGCTTTTCCAAAAGCTGTTTACTACAGTGATCTTTTTACAGTTTCTAAATTGCATGTTTCACTGCACTGAGGTGTGGGACTGATAACATACTTTCAGAAATCAGCACCTTGGATTTATGCTCGTCAGTGGAAACAGCACTGACATGCTTGCGCGCTGGTGTTAAAATCTGACTTTTGCGCAATTGGCCTTGGAAAAAGACATCTGGATAGTTTCAACAAGAATACCTACATTAAAGCTGCTATACATCACCAGCATTAAAAATGGGTTATGGCTATGTGCATTTTTTCCTGTTGTCTCTTGGACCACATTGAAAGCTCTTTCTAAATCTGTCGCTTTCACCTTTCGGTGTTGCCTGGAAGTACATGGACCATGCCAAGACCTTTAAACTACATTCTACATGCTGATGAAATACTCCTAAACTGCTGTCTGTCTTAAGATACATAATTTCTGAAATACTCCAGAACAGCCTTTTGATATTAGGAAGGTTAAAGGAAGCATTTTTCTTCTGATAGCTAGCTATAAAGCTTCAGACGTCATGCTTTAGGCAGATGATTGGAATGGTATTTTTTTGCTGGAAATGCAAAAGGGAATGGTTGTAGAGTAATATCCGTACAGTATCTAGTGCATGTGGCAGCAGGGAGCTGAAACTAGTGCCATTTATTTACCTCAGCTGTGGTAAAATTGCTCAAATTACACTTTCATTGAAGAAAGATCATTTGCATAGGTTCAGGAATGTACTGAAATTTCCTCAGAATTAGCCTGCATTCTAGACTACCCTTCAGAATTCTTGCTTAGGTCAAATTGCAGCAAATGGAAAGGAAAGAAAAATGCTTATAGGTGTCCCCTGATTGGTGAATGGTGTGGAATGTCTTTCTGCAGGCACGTAATCCTGCAGATGACTCTCAATCAACAGATCTAATTTTAGGATAAAAAAAACCTGACCCTTTTTACCATGTTGTTTCAGGCAATTGTTTGGCAAAAGGCCAGAGTGTCGGATCACAAAATGGCCCTCATGTCAGTGCTCGGAACAGCCTTGATGGGCAACATGCTACCTTTCCAACACCATCAGGAGCAACCAGAGGTCAGTAAAAGGCTACATTCTAGAAGGGGGAAATAAATTCATACTCAGCACTTTTGGCATTCTTCTCTTAAAACGACATTACCCTAATTTAACTAATGACTAATGTATATAAAATATGAAATGTGAGGGAAAATGTTGTTATACTCCATTTGGACCTGTATATTAATGTCATAAATAATTATTTCTTTAAATGGCAATGTAAACATGTATTGCATCCTACTTTCTGAGGTATGTCTGATGTTCCCTCATGGAACTGTGGTACCATATTTCAATTTCTGAGGAGGTTGGGTTCTTCTGGTGTGTTTTAAGGTTCAAATCACAGCGTGGGATAAAACCTGAATTCCAATGGAAATCCTTATCTTGAAATATTTTGTTTATTATAACATATTATATTTATTTTATTATGTACACACTTCATATAGCAAGTAAACAGACAGTCTGCCTCTCATCTAAGAAAGTTCCATAAGAAAGATTGCTGCTCTTTACTTTGCAGTAAGGCAGTTTCTGTGAATAGTGAAGCTACACTTTGCTCTCATTACTTTTTTTATTCCAAAAGTGTCTCTCATTCAGAGCAAGCATTCCTCTTCAAGCCCTACTGGTATTTGAGAAATTTATGCTGTGTGCGAGATGTATATTGCAACTTTTTTTGTTGTAAGTAGTTTAAGTACTGTAAATAAATGGAAGTTTCAGTTTTATTTGTGCCTTGACACATTGAGCATTTGAGCTAGAGAAGTAAGAAAATAATGCCATGTGCATGTCCTGACACTTTCATTGATGAAGGGATGCGAAGGTAGGTCTTTTGGAAGGATTTTAGTTTCTGCAACAAGTTTGAGTTATTGAGCTTTGAGTGCAGAGGGACATACAGTAGCTGAGCTGAATAATCACAGGGTTGCCTTCCCAGCAGAGCCAGTGGCATTGGCCTTATCTGGAGAGGGCTCCACTGCAGGTTTTGTGTGAAAGGACCTGCATCCTGTAGAAACTGTTTATTTAGTAGCGCTATGAATGTATTCCTTTGCACTTTCAAGTAACACAATTCTTGCGCATTTTCTTTAAGCCTGAAGCTAAATCAGCCAAGTGATCCCATTGAAATTAAGATGTGCAAAACCTGTGGCATTTATATATCCCATCTTTGTTGTTGGACGGCTTCCAGAGCTTGTCCTCAGCATTTCCAAGGCTGAATTAATAATTTCTGTCACATGAACTTGTTGAACTAATTCTAATTGTAATTGCATTTCCGTCGAGCGTAAATATCAGCTCTTTCACACCACGGTCCCGGTGTTTGCTACCTGCAAAGGCTTCCCCTTAACAAATGGGTCTTGACAGACACAGCATTATTTTTTGGGTCTTTTTTTTTTGGTATTTAGTAACGACATTTGCAATTCGCTTAATTATCTGGGTGACCTTTTCCTTCTGCTTCCTGTAACAAGAAAAGTATGTATTTACTGCTTCTGTGGCAGCTTAACAATCACGAAATACACTGGGGAATGCCACATGGACTTGGCAAATTATTCTGAAAAAATCAACTGAGTAATTGCCTGGTGTGAAAGAAAAGGGAAAAATGGAAAGCCTAATGAAAGAAAACCTGACACTAATTTTGGAATTATGACAGTTTACAGGATTGGTCCCCTTGGAGTATTTGTGTGAGTGAGTTTCAGATAGTTTGAATTCTTAAGTTCTAGAACCTTATGCTCAGATTATAATTTAAAGCTATCTAAATTGTGGTTGGGACAAAGTGTGATTTTTGTTTTTGTAAAAAAAATTAAAAATGCAGTTTTAAGCACAGTTTTGAGTAATATGTAAGTACTGGTTAGCACGCGGCGGCCCTGGGTTCAATCCCCAGAGTCTGTCTGTAGGGAGATCCTATGTTTTCACCGTGTTCTCGTGGGTTTCCTCTGGGTGCTCCAGTTTCCTCTTACAGTTGAAGGTCTTACTGGTAGGTTAGTTGGCTTGTGGGAAAGTTGGCCCTATGATCTCCATAGTGCTCATAGTATGACCGTTACTTTGGTCTGCATTGTCTTGGTGAGCTTGAGCACAGAAGAGCCATCCTTTTGTCATAGCATAGAACTATCCAATATTTAGGAAAATGGCATGGGGTACTATAAAACCAAAAAGTGTATGTAACTGTATTGTTTGCGGTAATAGTAAGATCTTTAATGGCGTTTAGCTTGAAGGAGGTACACAATCACCGGAGAAGTCATTTTGTGCATTCCTGCATCGAGTGAGGGGGTGAATTATTATATAACAATTTCTTTTTTTAGTTTGGCTAAGGATCCATAAGTAGTATGCCAGATAAGGAAATATTTTTGTCCCCAATTTATTTTTTCTTCTTGGAATTCTTCGTGTTTTACCCTGAAATCTGAATTTATTGTTTTTTTTAATGCAGTGAGCTGTCTGCTTGTGTAATCAGTCATTAGTCTTTGAGATACTCACTCATCATTTGTATCCAAAGCCAAGATGTGCTGAACCCCAGCACACAGACAAGTCATGCAAAGTTCCATTGAGACAGCCATTTGAGACTTAGCATGTGCCTCTAGACATGTGTCTTTTTAATGGTGACCTTTGCATCTGTTTTGGTATGAGATGCTAAAAAATTGAATTTACTCCTGAAAGCTTTTTACTGCTGAAATTGATCATTTTGTATTAACAAATGGTAGTATTCTGTGTTGAAAATGCAGAAAGATATTGAAAATGGCCAATGTGGATTAAACTGTACTGTTTGGTATTTTGACATACACCGTGGATCAGTGCATTCGTTTAAGCATGTTTTTCAGCCCCATAGTTTTATTTCCTTTTAGATGGTTAATATATTAATGTAATCAAGTCTTGACAGTAGCATTGCAGACCTCACAAGCTATGTGAGCTTAGGCCTGGTCAGTATTAGGCTCTTGTACAGTACATTTAAGTAAAATATTGTTTTTGCTATGAGTATTGTTGTCAGAGCAGTAGGTAATACTCTCTGGATCCAAATATATCCATCCATTTTCTAACCGCTTTATCCAATTTGGAATCCCAGGGGAGCCAAAGCTAATCTCGGCAAATGGTGACAAGGCAGGATACATTCAAACTTCACGCAGATAGCACCCTAGCAATTAAAAACAGGGCCCCAGCACAAGAAGGCATGCTAACCACTGACCCACTGTGCCACCCCAGAATACATCCATCCATTCCCTTTTAAGGGCTTAACCCAGTACAGGGCCATGGTGACCCAGGCAGTGGACATCAGGCAAGATGCCATTACACACCGATGGAGGGGACAGTTGTGACATGCAAGTTGGATCCCAAAGACACCCCAGGCTGGTATTGAACCCTAGACCCAAGAGCTGTGAAGCTGCAAATTTTATCAACGCCACCACCACCACGCTGCCCATGGTCCAGAATTTCTAATAGAGTGCGCCAGTAGGGTAAATGCCTTGGCACAGGAGGACCCATCCCTCAGAAAAGAAATTAATCCCAGTGCCAAATACTCCGTCAGATCCCATTGCTGTCTTCAAAAGAGTAGTGTCTTGCTTTTTTTACCAGATCTGCTTCTGAATGTGGATTTTAGTGTATAATGGCTGCCATACATCACCCAAGTGGGTGCTACACTTGTGTGGTGAAAGAAGTCCCCTTCGGTATGTGAATCATTGGGATCCCTTGGGATGAAAAGCACTGTACAAATTCAATCAATTAACATTGCTAATGATTTATGTCAAAAAGTCAGTGATCTTCTCTTTGAAAAGAAGTGTCTCCCTTTAGCACTTAAGATTTGATTAAGCATCAGTAGAATTGCCTATCAGCCTGTTGTTTCAGTGGTTCTAGAAATGTCATGCTGCTCATATCGTGTTAATACATAGAATTGTTGTAATTTTTTGTGTATCACAAGGTGTGAGCAACCCTTTGTCTCCACTTTCATATTAAAGAACTATACCTCAAAACACAGACCCTTCTTGTTACCTTTTTTTATTTTCCGTACAGATACATTTCAGTGATGATGCTTTACATTTATACAGTAGGTGTAAACAGTACTGATAATTACATTAGTAAATTGACTTGGACGGTGTAACATGGTGTCAGCCCCTGGAAGGATAACGTTAGATTAGAAAAACTGGTAGCAGTGCTAAGAATTATGAGTCTTGAGAGATTCTTAAAATTGTATCGGAGACAAGCGTAAGCATAATTCCATATGACTAGATAAAGTGCAAGGTAAAGCAAATTGAAAATAATTTTCTGTTTGTACGCAACTCTGAGGCATGTTACAAAAAGCTTGTAAACTATTAGGCTGTCCGAGTATGTGTACAACATCGCATTCTTATTTAAAATGTTTGTTTATGGATAACTGCTTGCTCTAAATTCAATTTGTGTGCATTTTTATATTGATTTTTTTGTATTTCTCTTTCTATGGGAATGACATTAACAAATGCGTTTGGGTCACTTAACTTCATAACACATCTGTTGTTGTAAAAAATTCCCAAAAAGCTTTTTGCAGTAATTTGAACCCACTTATCTCTGTGCCTACAGACGTTAATGACCCTGCAGTCCAAGTAATACAGATGCTCTGGCATTGGTCAGAGCAGAATAATAGTCTTCATTCAGTCTTTTGCAGTCAGTGAAAGCAATCATCTGTGTTCTCGTAATTAAACTTGTTGTAATGGCAAAGTATCCACAATGTAACTGGTTATTGTAAAAGTTTCTGTACAATCAATTAGAAAGTTCATTAAAATCTCTAATTAAAATGTGCTCCTGTCCACCAGCTGCCAAGCTTGTTAATTTAAAATTGTTTGCCACTACGTACACATACGGCAGTTCATTGAGTAATTTGGAACCAGTTCCTATTTCTGCAGCTTACTTGTGCTTCCAACACACTGCCAACAGGGCTGTTGTCATAGCAGGTTTTAGCAGCTTGGCAACAGCATTGTTGAGAGATGACAAATTTGTTCTGATTGTGCATTGAAAACTTAATTAATTGCTGAAATTTGGGCTGCAAGTAAACAGTGCACAATTTGTTTATTTTGAAACGTCCTGATGGATTATAATACATGATGACATTTTATAGGCATGTGATAAAATTTGGGTGAGATGGTGTAGGGGTTATTCAAGGCTGATGGACAAGGACACTGTTTTTAGTTTCTCTGAAAAGGTAAAAAAGGAAAATGTATTTATAATTAAAAACTGACTTTGTAAATTGTATTTTTAATAATAGATGTAGGGTTTCATTAGAGCATATCTTAGAACGACTATCGTCGCTGCTCATCAGTATATGCAATAATGCAAAGTACTTCATAAAAGAATCTATATGAATCAATAGAAGGGTTAACACAAATATATGTGTTAATGTGACTAGCTGGTGGTCCCACTGACAGAGGTGCCTTGGAATAGTTAGATAATTAAATTGAAAGAAGCACACAAGATCTATAGCTCTTTAGCAATGCTGCATAATTTTCGTGTCAATCATTTTTACTTTGGCTTACATTTACAGCATTTTATTTTGTTTTTACAGATTGCTATAAGCGGTTATGTTCCAAAACCAGGCTCAGATTACACTGTGACTGGCTCCAGTAACCCTGACAGAACTTTCATTTTTGTGAATCACAGACCGGTCCGTCAGAAAGAAATTCTTAAGGTAAAAGACTACATTCAGCATACGGCTGTTCATTCAATAATTTGGAACCAGTTCCTATTTCGGCAGCTCACTTCTGCTTCCATCACAATGCCAGCAGAGGCAGTTGTCATAGCAGATTTTAGCAGCTTGGCAACAGCATTGTTGAAAGATGACACATTTTTTCTGATTGTGCTTTGAACACTTACATACATACAAACCAGTATGCATGTATTAATCACATAATACTAAGCAGGGTATTACTGTATGTGTACTCACCTGCACTGACTCTTGTTTAAGCACTCTTGCTTAATATGATTATGAGGCAGCAGTGTGGAAGAGTGGTTAAGGACTGGATTTGGAACTGGGTATTGGTTCAGACTGTGGGATATGATTGAGCAATCAACTTAGATCCCTTCAGTAAAGTACCCTGATGTATAAATGGATAAAATATGCATGTCACACAAATAAATTAATAATATTAGTTTGCTTGAAATATTATATTTCTTCTTTCACTGTGCTGAGTACAAATAGATTTTTTAAAAATCCTTTTTGTGTAATTTCTAGTCATTTTTCTTTCTTCTACAGACACAAGCTCCCAACTTTAATCTCAGCATCATATTGTTTTCCATGTATGTCTGTTTCCATAGCATTCTACCATGTTAACTTGATCGATTCTGTTCCTGGTTAAATGTGCAGCTCGTCAGACAGCACTACAACTCGCAGTCCAGTACAGAGTCATCCCGTGGCCGATACCCTGTGATGATGATGAACATTGTCGTCCCTCCCTCTGCGGTTGATGTGAACCTCACTCCTGATAAAACTACAGTCATGCTTCATAACAAGGTTTAACTTGTGCTCTTTCAGTTTGTATGTTCTTGCTTAAGAATGTTGAAGTATATTTACAATTTACAAGGTTCTCACAAATGGTTTTAGTGCTTAACTAGGACTTTTCAACAGATTGTGAAAGCAGGTTATGAGTTTGGTCATTTGTATTGCGGCAGTGCCAAGATTCTGGTCTTGCTTGGCACCGTCTAAGAGCTTTATGTTTATTTTTTGGTCTGAAAAATTACATTTAGTGTTGATCTGTTTTGCCTCTTTGCTCCGTTAAAGCAATTCCTACTGAATATTTTCTTTATATTTGGCAAACTCCTGCTTTAACTGTCACTACTGAGCTGATTATGTTTGAATAATATAGGATGATAAGGACATTATCATATCCTGATTTAATTCTTCATTATGTGGGAATCACATTAAACCTACTGTCTTGAACACATGACCTGGGCAGCTGGGTAGCACTTAATTGTTAAAGAGTATAAAATTTGCTTGGGCGGTTTTCTTCCTCTTCAACGATATGCTAGGCAGTTTTCATTTATTTCTGCTGAAAGCTACTTCATTATGTTGGCTAAAATGTTAAACTATAAACCACATTTGTAAATCCAAGTAAAGTGAACTCTTTACTTAACCAAGAGAATGTTCCTTCCTCTTGCTTTTAATTTAAGTCCCAATTTAGGAGAAGGTGTTTTGTTTTGGGACATTTCAGTATAGTGGATGGAAATAATTAAATCCCTCTTTCTATTTCCCTAGGAAGCAGTTTTTATAGCTGTGGAGTCCATGTTGATGTCAATATACGTCTCCTCCTCGAATACAGTGCCTGCAGACATTAGTGGAACAGACGAGCAGACATCTACCCAAAAAACAGATCTTCTCAATGGCTTGGAGGTTACTTCTGGAGGTTCTTCTTCGACTTACAACAGTGGGGAACACACTGATCTTGAAAAGGTGCAGAAGAGCTTCATACAACATGAGCAGACAGGATCACATGATAAAGTCCCACAACATGCCTCTGACGTGTTCAATAAGACTGCTCAGGATGAGATGCTAGATGGCACTTCATCAGCTTCCGATGGCTGTCAGGTCAATAAGAACTACTGTGAGTTTGGCGTGTCTTTCTCACTAACTGATGAGAGCACACTCGCACATACCCAGCAAGAACACAGTTTGAACAGCGCAGGTGATCTTGATGCTCCAAGGACTCCTGACAATTCAAATGGCTCAGATGGAATAAAAGATGGTTTTGAGATAACCGCTGAAAACTGGAGCAAGGGTCATGCTTTTAAAGACCCTATAACGAGTGAGTGGCTGGAGCCGGTAAAAATTAATGTGCCTAATGAAAAAGGAAGTGAGAACACGTCCGATAACAGCCAAGGAACTTCTGAAGCCAATGCAAAGATGAGCAAGAACCCATGCAAAAATGCAGTGACAGAGAAAATGGCAAAAGTCACTGCCTACGACTTGATAAGCAATCGAACTGTCCGGCAGCCTATGTCCGCTAGTGCAATTTTTGAGCAGGAGATGCGGCCACGGATTCTCGAAGAGAATCCAAAGTCCAGCCTGCAAGACATTACCGGTGCTGTTGAAGGGATGTGGAAAAACCTGAGGGAAGAAGAGAAAAAGAAGTAAGATTCCAGATTTCACCTTTGAACAAATATTTTCCATTCCTTGTGACTCACTAGGTAAAAAAAAGACATATCACCTGCCTTTATAAAATATAGCGTGGAAAATCTTTTTGGCTTGTCCCTTGTTCTACCCTGATGGTGAATTGTTGATATGAGGTATGTTTATCTTTTCCAGACCACTGCGTCTGACTATTAGGTTAGATGCTCAATATTTTCCAGTCTTGAAACAGGTTTTCTGTGTTATAAAACATCATAACGTTTTTTTTTTCCAACATTCTATGCATTTTGTATACTTCAAGGCTGCGTTAATCTTCATCTCTGTGACAGCAGTGACTTAGTATGTGTTCATATTCTGTTCAATCAGTTATTCAAACTAAAAATAGCCCAGTAGATGTTTGTTTGTAGGTTTAATTTAGTGCACCCAGGCATAACGATCCTCATTCTATGCTATGAATTTGCTGTAGTGACAGAGTTTGAAGTTGCCAGCTTTGTAATGCCAATGAAGAAGCTGCAAGTATGTGATATATTCAAGGTGGAACATATACATCTGCACCATTCCAAAATGTCTGTTCTAGACTGAACAAAAATAACTGATAGCGGGATAAGGAGTGGTGACTATATTATTTTTATTTACATAATGTGAAAAGATATTGTAATGAGGAAGTTGCCGTTTTAATTGAAATGGCCCTCCAGCATATTCTTCAGTTTTTAGGAAAGCAATAAAATCATGGATGGTCTGCACTTAACCTGGTAATTCCAGCTAAAAGTCTTATTGAAAATTCTTATCTTTAGACAGATAAACTGTCCTAGTAGAGAATAATCCTTCAGTTCAACTTTAAAAAAATGCTTTGATTTCCCTTTTCCTCACTTTCCCATTAATTTGATATTCTGGCTAAAGATTGGCATAGACGACTATAATACACATCCTTATTGTTTGAAGCACTTTAAAGAGTCAAAGGAGTGCCTGAAAAAAGCTTTTGCTTAACACCCCTCATTTTACTAGTGCATTATTACAGTATGAAATAGTATAAATACAATCTCATGCTTGGCCATTTTTTTGTCCTGTAGTTATATGTAGGAACCTCATGTCTTCCCCTGTTAACATATGGGTTGATCTTCTTTAATTCTACATGCCTTTTATCTTCACTGTGTTTTGAAAACTTGTAACCAAGGATCTTTTCAATACACTGGAGGAGATGCTGACACCAGCCTCTTTCTGGGCTCCTGAAACCATGCTAGGTAGAGTCAATACTGAGTCCCAGACAATGGCAGGGAACAAACACTAATGAGCACCCTTATCACTGATCACTTTTGTTTTTGTTTCAAACCCTGTTGACTCATATGTTGTGACTGTGACTTTCCTTTGCCTGGGAGGACAGAAGGCAGAGAGGTTTGGAGGAAGGTGTTGGTGTAACATTGATTTACTTGTTTTAACACTGTGAGATGTTGGGCTGGGATGGAAATAGCTGTGTCTGATGATGGGAGGAGAGCTCATCCTGTTTTGTCCAGTTTGGCATGTGTGGTCTGTGGTCCCTAGGTTGAACACTTTGGTAGGATCCTCTAAGCTGATGTAGGCTATTTTACCATTATCAGATTGCAACACTAACTGATGACTGACGCTGTGAGATGGTGAGTTTGTGACTATACAACGGGCTTTGAGAAGACATGGGATATGTTCAGCTACCAATATGATGCTAAATTGGGAAAGAGTTTACCAGTATGCTAGAGACACAACAGTTTATCATTGTGAAACATGCCAACATTGGAAAGCTATTGCTTTCTGCAAACTTGTTATCCTTCTGAATTCAGCTGTGGAAGAATAGTACAAACATTTCTACATGCCATAATGAACACCATTTTGTAACAGTTCTGATTAAAACTGGACCAAGAGGGTATCTCCTGTGGAGTAGGATTATGCATCTGCCATCTGGGAAGGTCAGTGTTCTGTATTAAATAGTATTAGCATAGCAGAGTCAGACGTGTTTTGGATAGTAGATGGTATCTTACAAATTGTACGCAAGGATGCAAGAGATGTTGCTCAGAACCCATTGATTCACCTTTTCTAACAATCAAATAAGACGGTTGAAGTACCCAGGGACTCGAGAGGTACTAATCTAGTATGCTTCCATAAAAAAAAAAACTGAATCAACTTACTAGAGACCATTAATTTTGAAGTCTTTCACAGGTAAAGTTATGAAAATGATTATGAAAATGAAATTCTTCTTAGAGGATAATTTAAATGGCAATAATGTCCTAGAAAACAGTCAACATGGAATAGCTATACAGGTTGTAATGGTTATAAACCTGTTAAAAATGGTTAAAAACAAGAGGAGGTCATTCAGCCCATTTGGTAGTGAGTACCTAATTGATCCCAGAAGCTCATCCAGCTGTTTTTTGAAAAAGCCTTGGTATCAGCTTGGGTAGCTTGTTCCACAACCTTTTGGATACCTGTTTTCAGTTTTAAATGTACTTTCCCTTGGTTTCCTCTGAGAAAAAGACCACTGAGCTGAATTTGTAAAGGATTTTGAATTCTTGTATTAGGTCCTTAGTTCCTTAAGCCTGTCTGTGCAAGACATTCCTTTAAACCTCTGAATGTTGCTCTTTTAGGGACTTTTTCCAGACCAGCAATGACTTGGTGACCACGACTTGTACACAATATCCTAAATGAGGCCTTACTAGTGCACTATACAATGGTAACATAACATCTCTTAACTTCATTTCTAAAATTGCTTACCCACGTTGTCCAGGAGATGTAAATGATGTGTCAACAAAAAAAATCTAAGCTATTTTCCTAGATAGACATTATAACCTTTCAAACTAAAGAACAAATTAATTAAATAGCAAATCCTGAAACAGTAAAAACTGATCTTGATTCCTTATCATATTTCTGTGCTTCTTTTTGATGAATTCACTAATGGTATCCATGCTTCAGAAACATGCCTCATATTATTATAAATGCTTACAATGACAATTGCATAATTTTTACTGGATTTTAATTGGCAAGAATGTGAAACCTTAAGTAGTAGATCAGGAACTGTAACTTCAGTTTCCACAGGCATTTACACCCCCATCCCCCGCCTTTGGCTACAGGTAGCAGATGTTTTTTATCTTAACAGTTTCTGCACATTTTCTTGGATATGATTTATTACTTGTCCCTAGGAGCACTTAGATTCACCAGAGTAAATTGAATCAAGGTTCCATATGTGAATTGAGCAAATTTAATTAGTTACAACTGGTGACCTTTTCACTAAACCTATTTTCCACCACGCCTGCAAGTAATTGATTCTGAATGTTCATGTAAGAAGTGCTTATCTTTAAAAGCTTAATTTACGACTGTTAAAGATTACACTAAACTAATAGCGTGAGGTTACGAGCTGACTCCAAATCTTCAGCATATTTTGTTTACTTTGAAAACTGGATTAATAAACATTGCATACACAAATGAAAACTTACCGAATTTTGGGAAAGCCTCTTCATTCTTTGCCTGGATACACATTTACTGTATTAAGTACAGTTTCTCAACTTAAATGAACAGTGTTCCCAGTGTGTATTTAGCTTGCACAGTTTATTTACAGTTAGATTCTGTAATGTGATCTCTCTATAAGGAGATTGTTATATGTAAGAACTAGAAAGGGTTAAAAAATGGAAAGTATAAAGAACAGATTGTTCATAAGCATTAGTATATCAAACAGAAAAGCATACCACACATATGCCAAAAAATATGACATGCTTTTATTGGGTGGCATAAAAATGCCGTATCTTCAAATTTTTGCTCATTCAGAAACAATTTAGGGTTTACTGGGGACAAATTTTTAACAAAGCAAATTAGCCACAAATTGAAAATGGAACAGACTGGACACAGTTCTCTGGCCTTTCCAAAAAAGGAATACAGTTGTTAAGGCAAAAACAAAAATGTACTCCGTTCTTCAGACTTTGTCTGGAGAATTCATTGTGAAGTGCTTAATTTCACAGAAAGAGTCAGCCTCTTTGGGTAATGAAGAATCGCATCACTGTGAAACAATATTGACATCTCTGCTGCTTGCAGTCTAAATGAGCAGGATTAATTCCATCCAAAAGCATGCATACAAATAGCAATGTTTCGATCTAGCAGAATATTAATCACACAGCTATTTCTTTACAAATAATATCCACTTGACATTTTTAAACATCTTGAGAAAAGTTACAAAAAAGACAAGGATATTCTGCCATTCTAGATTATCTAGCTAGTAGCTAATTGATCTGAGGATCTCGTTCAGCCATTTCTTTGAAAGAAGCCAGGGTATTCGCTTCAATAGCATAGTTAGGAAATTGTTCCCTACCCTCACAACTCTTTGTAAAAAAGTGCCTTATTTTATCAGTTTTAAATGCACTTCCACTTTGTTTCAATTTTTGTCTTCTGATCTTCATGTTTCACTGTTGACTTTGTCAATGTCTGAGAGGATTTTGAATAACTGAATCAAATCTTCCTTGTTGCCGTCTATGTTCAGAACTAAAGAGGTTCAGTTCTTTTAGCCTGTCACTGTAGAAACAACTATATACTATGTGTACATTCAACACAGTATACTAAGTGAGATCCTTTGTGAGTAGAATGTTGTTTCCTTAAGTACAAGCTTTGAGGTTTTCTAACTTTCTCACAAGAGGGCGGTTTTTCTACTAGGGACCAAAGATATTATTGTCTTTTAGGTTAAGAGTGCCATTTAATAAAGCACATTTGCATTTTTGAAGCATCTAATGAAAGGAAAGTCTCACTCTTATTGTGATAATTGTGGGATATTGGGGAATTGTGGAAAACCAGACAAATGGCAAACTGGCCAAAAACATATATCTGGCATGACTCAGACATCTAGTTGAAAGGTGTTATAACATTACATGGGAAACTGAAACTTGTTCAAACAAGTTTCAATCAAACTGACTGAGCCCTTTTTATATTTTGACAGTAAGTATTATCTCACCCTTTAACCCCTTAACGTAATTGTTTTATTTTGTGTTTTTGTTTTGTTACAGGTATTCGGACAAGGCTGAAAAGGACTTAGCCCGGTACAATTTACAAACTAAGAAGGCAACAGAGCAAGGTGGAAAAGAAGCAGAGAAGTGGAACAAGCTGGATTCACTTCCTAGCCGACCAGCAGTCCAGAACCGCAAGGTTTCCCTTCCCAACCAGCAGACGCTGGATGAGCTCTTTCAGTCTCGAGCCGAAAAGAAAGCCCGTTCCACGACACCCTTTAAACCCATTCTCTTTAGTATGAATTCTCTGAAACAGCGGATTAAGCTGTTATCAGAGGAACAGCAACAAAAGGCGGAAGGCCTGCAGCTCGTAAACCGGCTGACTTCACACGGCACATGGGTTGTTTTATCTGGGAAAAAGCTCATGTTGTTAAATCCTTTTCGGGTGGAAGAAGCCTTGCTGTTTAAAAGACTTCTGGAGAATAATATACTTCCAGCAGTGAGCCTTCAGACACCTATACAGTTAACAGATGGGTAATACACTGTTTTGGAATTTCCTATTGCATAAGAAAAATATATGCTTTGATATATTACTTATTTAAGTTTTTAATGCTATAACAAATACAGTATCTCATGTACAATACTTGCCCTGGGATCTGGGCTTTCATGGAAATTACACTAGGCTAAAATTGTATTTTAAAGATTGAGCTGGTCTTGTGCAGCGTTCCAGTTTGTTTTAGTTTGTTACCTTGGTTTGCTTTCTTGCAGCCTCCTCGGTGGAGCAGAATACACAGGTGTGCTCTTCGGCATGGAGAAGGAATGCCCAGGGTTAAACGGTGTGACCTACTTTTCAGATCCAAGACTCGTGGCAAATGGGTTTAAACTCCGACTGATTCCAGGTTTGCTGGACCTTAAGACTTATTTAATACAGAGCTCACTACCAGTCTAATCCTGCATCCATATTTCTGCTTTTCTGAAATCAGATTAATATCAGAGGTAAATCTGTGGTGTTGAAAGTGGTAGAGTTCTGAATTAATTCTTACTTTATTCTTTCTTACTCCAAGAGAGGAGTCTTTCTGGAGGTTGTCATACTCCAGTAGGAATGTAATTTTATTACACTTGCAGCATTTCCACTGAAACAAGTGTCCAACATCAGCAACATTTTGACATACAATACTTTTTGAATGTGTTTATCTCGAGAGTATCATTAATTTCAAACTATGAAGGAATTAGTACAGAATGCCCTCTTTTAGCTAGTTCTTATTCTTGTGAAAGACCTGAAGTTACAAATGGGGCATAAACTTCTGCATCTTATTTTTCTTTGGTGAAAAGCATTAATTCAGTTTTTTTGTTTTTAAAAAAAACTAGAGGATTTTAATGATTTTGTTCTTTGTTTTTGTTAACGTGGGTAATTTACACACATGCCGTACTGTTTACAACAAATCATTCCCCTGAGAAAAAGCTCTTTTATTATTTCTCGATTCATGCTGTTTAAAGGTCTCAAGTATTGTCCATTTCAATTAAACAGAGGTTGGATCAATTGGACATCATTAATGTCATAGTTCACAAATAATTTAGAAATGTCAAACATAGGGGTTTGAATAAAAGGATTAAAATAAATTATTCTGACAGAATTGCTGTGTCAGTATTGGATTAACACCAAAAGAAAAAAATCTGCAGCTTTCCTAGAAACCGCTCCATCATATGGAACATATTTTAGGGGTTTAACCTTTGAAAGTGACAGTGCCTCAAATCTGAGCTGTGCACCTGAGCTTTAAACACAGAATGGAGCCCTTGCCTCCTGCTTAATTTACACAGCAAAGTTAAACTTAAACATGTCAGTTGCTACAATGTCAGAAGGTTGCACTTTAAAAATCAGTGTTCTATGTAGAATGCCAGCATATGAAAGCAGTTAATAACATCTATTCTAAATTTTTTTATTATCCCTGTTGTGACCAAAATGCAGTCTTTTAAAGTTATCCATCCATCCATCCCTCTGTCCATTTTCTGACTGTCCAGTTCAAGATCAAGGTGGAGCCGGAACCTAGCCGGACAAGCAACGGGCACATGGCACGATACATCATGAGCGGGACGCAATTGCAATTGTGATTGTCCAGTTGTGCAGTCCATCGCAGTGAACACATAGACACAACCACAGACACGTACGCACTCACACCAGGGCCAATTTTTCCAGAAACCAATTAACCCACCAGTATGTTTTTGGACTGTGGGAGGACATGGGGAGTTTATTACAGATTTAAATCTGTTAAAGAAAATTGTAAGAAGACATAAAACACTGTATAATATTATTACAAAGCAAAGCTTCTGGTTAAATTAATGGGGTGACAGAAAAGAAAAGGAAAGGATGAAGATGAGGGTATCCTCAGAAATAAAAATGAGAAACTTTAAGCAATGAAGGAGTCATGACAGATAAAAATATCACTTGTGTTCTCCAAGGAACTAATTCACAACATGCCTCAGCCTGAGTAATGACAAAAGTTCTATATTAATATTAGCATTCACTTTAAAAAGTTAGAAGCATTACAAGTGTGAGAATTGAGTATTTGTAGATTGATATGTTTCTTCTATAACATGTAGTGTTATGGAATTGATAATGGGATTCCAGGTGATAGGAGTTCTTGTGTAACTAAATTTGTTAGACTTGTTAGAGCATACCGAGAACGGTCACATATCTCTGTGATCAATTATATGGTCAAATGTTCAAGTAGGGACATGCATCATCATGCCTTGGTTGCAAATGACCAAGTACAGGTTAATTCCATGCAGAAAAGTAGGAAGAAGAAATGCAATGTTTCGTCTGTTGAGCTTTCCTCAAGTCTGTGGTCTGCTTCAAACTATGAAGACTATTTAACTATTAACAAACTATTTAACAAACTAGTTTACTTTAAACTCAAAAAGACGGGGATTTATAACACAAAGCTAAAGCACAACCTAGTGTTTACAGACTATGTGTTTACAGACTAATATTAATTGTCCAGGACTCTTTCAGCTCATGGCAGCACATTGCCCGCTGTGACTTAACTGGGCTTGAAGCTCACAATGCTGTCCATGAGGGACACACTTCTCCTCCAAGCAGCCTTGAACCTCCTACATATGCTTGCATAGCTTGTGAAATGTCAAAAATATGAACAGGCTGAAGGTGTGCAGGTTGTACTTATCTACCCGCACTCCGCACATTCTCCCGTGTGCGGTAGCGCAGTTTTAAACACTTTATACTGGGCAAGCACATTGCACAAGTCATTTAATATGAATATGTGCAGATTGCTATGTACAGGGTGCAGAAACATAAATTGTGGACACTAAGATGTGAATCACTGAACGTGAAGAAACTACTATTGAAAATAACCTAAGAGTCTATGTCAACACATCATTTTTATTCTGAGACTGTGGGGCAACACATATGGCAGCAAACATGTTAGGATAAAGGTAAATGTGCATAACTTAAATTAAAACGTGTTAAAATTCTACATTGCATACACAATGCTGACATTCCAAAATTATATTGCTAAATCATTTGCTTAAAGATATCAACGGGATAAAAGAACTATGTACTATATTTTTAGTTTTAAAAGAGAAGGCACCTGAGAAGTCAACACAGTAGAGATATAGGAGTTATCTTTTTTCATGTAAAGTTGTGGGTGTCTGGAACAAGTTACCTAGCCAAAGCTGGAAATTCTGGCTTCTTTGACAAAATTGTGCAAAAATGGCAGATGATTCTGCCATTTACATTTTGTGGAAGAACACATACATGGTTTTCTTCAGTCTTGTTGTGGTAGAGGTTTGTAGTAGTGAGAGAAACTGATTAGGAGGAAAAGGTTCCAGAACTGGAGTTTGGAACAGAAAAAATAAATGTAGTTTTCAAGTGAAAAGGTTAGAGCTTTTGTTCTGTATTAAAATATTTTTGAGAAACTGAAGTTGGTTGGATGAAGGTCAAAATCAGGTAAAGGACATGCTGTTCTGGAAACCGATTCTTTGATTGCAAGACCTTGAATGAACGCAAATAAAAGGTAGTGTCACTTCCAAGTTCTGTTCCTTAATTTTAGCTTGCTGAGATTGTACCATGGCAGAAATATCTGTATGATTCCAACCACATAAATATACATTATCATATAGATTTTCAATTTCTAAAGGTATTTTATGGGTCACAGAGACCTACAGAGTACAGATTTTATTTTATCTTGAGTTTGCAGGTTAATTAGAATTTTTATTCTGTAATCAAAGCTATCTTTGTGGGTCGATTTCTGCATTTCCTCTTTTCCTCAGGTCATGCAAATCAAGTCCAATTTAAAGCAGAAACCTGAACTGTAAGTTTGAATAGATGCCGTTGCGAAACCTCATCTGACATGGCCTGCTGCCAAGGTTTGTACCCAGCACAGTGGGTTCATACCACTCCATGGTGATGAGGAGAATGGTTGCCCTTTGAGGAAAGAGAAATGCCAAGAAATGAGCACACTGTTGCTGCCAACTCTGCAGCTGTCAGCTGATTAAGTACAGATATTTCCTGGATCTATCAGCAGGGGTCAGTGCAGAGCAGTCAGATAAGTAGGAGCTGGGGAATTAAAACAGAAGGGATTGACCATACGACATTACTACATTCACGTTTTTCTTTTTGTCTGCCTGTGGTTTAATAAAAAAAATACATTTTAATAAAATCATTTTACATTTTCTCATAAAATAGAACTTTTTTCAATAAAAATAGAACTGTGTTTAAAATATCTTGTGAAAATCCAAGTTAAACATTGTTTTCATTTTTATAATTATTTTGAAAGAAAGTGAGTAACTTATTGTACACTTATGAGTGGGTCAGTAATGCCAGGGTCTTTAGCTTAATGTTGTGAAAACTCATAAAGGTCTTAACCTGGATTTGTGGATTTATATGATGCTGATAATAGTGACGGCAGAACTTTCAGCGTCTGCCTGTCTTCCCTGCATCCAAGGCGGCTCGAATGACAAGTCTTAGTCTTATCCTCACCAAGGCATACCAAGCGCATTCCTGTAATGTGAGAAATATTCAAGCACACACGTGCAGTGTACAGAAAAAACTACAAGTGATTCCACAAAAAAAAAGTCCTGCTTACAGAGAGCTGCGGCCTTATCTTTAAAGATGCCATTAAATGACGGCAGATTTCTCTTAATTTTATGCATTGTGATAACTGAATATGCTTGTACCAAACTTCTACCACTTCCAAAAATGTCCACGAGTAAAAAAACAGAACCCGATATGGTTATGTGTGTAGACGTGTTCAAGTGCTGATAGGTTCTGATATATGATAATTTATAAAATAATATACAATATAAAAAATATTTATTTTTTTGTTAGCATGTTAAAAAGGAACAAACACTGTTTTACTCCTGTGATTCCCAACATCAGAAATTAGGTCATAGGGCAATCGTTTGTACATGCAACACCTGGCCATTACTATACCTTTTAAAACACCAGAGACTTACTTCTCATAAGCAGAGTTAAGAGATTGTTGGAGTACATCATGTTCTGAATCCTCTTCAATTCATTTTTTTCCAGTCTGTAAGGAAATTGTAATAGTCATTTAGTACACTCCATTTGGCACTCCACTTATTTTTGTTGGTCAGTCACTGGAGTGTAAATCACAATATTTATTTATTATTCTTTCCTGGAGATAGTTGTTATTATCTAGTGTATATTAATCCTTGTTTTCTGCTTTACTTGGCCAGGTGCCTCATCCGCTGAGAAATGTCTGGAAGTCTCCGGGATGGCTGACTGTGTGCCTTTCTTTGGTGTTGCTGATTTAAAGGAAATTTTAATGGCTGTTTTAAAGAAAAACGCAAAAACTGTGGAGGAGTGCAGGCCGCTTAAAGTTATCAGTTACCTAGAGGTAAGAAATATATTTAAGAAAATTCTGTAGCTTTTTAGGGTGTTGTGTTAGAAAGCAACATAGTTGAACACAGAACATTCTGTATCCCAGGTACAATTTCAATACTTTTGTTGGACAGTATCAAAATGTTTCAACATTTATTAGTACTAAAAAAGTTAATTCAAAGTGCTTTCTCAAATACGTGCTTTGCTGTTTGAAATTCAGTTTTTCAATAGAACAATTTTCAATAAAAAAAACTCCATAATGTTTATGTTCGCATTTTTTTCCTAAGCTTAGCACCAGTTGTCTGACAATGCAGTTGCAGACAATATTCATTTATAGCAAAAGAAAATCAAACACAGATTTTTCATGGATATGCTGTTAGCAGAGTTTGAGCTGATATGCCTTTTGCACATACAGTGAAACCGTAATTTAATGGAGAGACTAATGTGGTTTAACATGTCTAACTACACCTTAGGCGGGCAGAGCAGCCATAAGTAAATATCAAAATCTGCCAACTCTGGATGCTTACATGTTGTACAACACATCTTCACACTGATTTGCGAAGGTGGCAGGAGAAATTGGGATAAGCATTCTTAATGGAGCCAAAATAACTTGAAAATGTCTTTTATCACATCCAGGGAGAAGCAGTCCGGCTAGCTCGTCAGTTGCCACTCAACTTCTCCAGAGACGATATTAAAGACATCCTGTCCAGAATGAATGATCAGCTTGGAAAGGATGACTGGATGTGTATCCATGGACGCCCGTTCCTCCATTTTCTAAAAGATCTTCCAGATTGAAAGCAAGAAGCTGCTCAGACCTCTGCTGATGCCCTTTCAAAAGAATCAAGCTTGCCATTTGTATGGCCGATTTTCTGTATCAAGAGTCAGTTTACATTTCTTAATAAATCTGTTCACTGTTCATTTACCTGCCACATTTATCATGGTTCCTTAGAGTTATAGAATTCTTGTTCCAGAGCAATTATAATTATTTTGTTGTGGTTTTGATTTTCCAGTTTATCACTGTCAAATGACTACATAATGTACATACAGTAGTTATTTTGCTGTCTTTTTCTGTTTAATTAGATGAGAGAAACTTGTAATCTTTTTGTACATGAGTTTAAAGATATTTGGTATCAAAAAGTTTTTGTACATATTCAAAAAATAGGTACTTAAAAATAAAGTTTTGTTTTGATGAACAAGATTTGTTTGATTAGTTGTGTAATAAAAGAAACAATTCTCTTTAACCCCTGAAATAAAGATTTCTGTTCTAGATACAATTGCTTCTTAAGACGCACCTATTAAAATACTAATTTATACAAATAAAGTATATACGTAGAGTGGCAAGGTGGTTAGCATTGCTGCCTCCTAGTGTTGGGACTCTGGGTTCAGTTCTGGATCAGGGATGCTACCTGTGTGGAGTTTGTATGTTCTCCCCCGTGTTTCCAGGTGTTCTGGCTTCCTCCTACAGTCCAAAAACAAAGTAGGCCCTGAGAAAATTGTCTCTGGTGTGAGTGTGTGCATGTCCGTGTCTGTGTGTGCCCTGCGATGGACTGACGTCCTGTCAAGAGAGTATTCCCCCTTGCCACCATTGCTTGCCTGGATAGACTTTGGCTTCCCCGTGACCCCGAATTGGAAAAAGCAGATAGAAAAAGGTTGGATGGATAATAAATAATTTTGGATATTCAAAGATTTTTGGCATCATTTTGATTAATCATTCTTGACAGATCGTGATTCACTCAACTGACATTGACAGTTGCGGAAGCACTAAATTACCTCTTTAGTGAGAGAGCTGATTGAGAACAGGCGATGAGTTGATTTATCGTGTTAAATGTCAAGCTTAGAGAAAGAAGAGGACAAAAATGAACCAATATGCCCTCCTTATCAAGAAGACAACACATTTGCCACTTTTATGTGGGAGACCAGACAGACCGCACTGTTTTTTTCTGTCTGATGTATTCACTGCCAGCTAATTCTTAACTGACATGGTATAGCCAATCACAGTCCATCATGGATAGGCCACCACCTGGGAGACCACAAGCCAACACCCTTCCCTTAGATCAGTGGAGACCTCTGAGTTTGATCTGAGTAGGAGCGATTCGGTACTACAGAACGGTAGTAATTGATGGCAGCCGGACTCTATGGCACTATACCATGTGCAGGTTCAGCTTGATGTGACAACACACATCCTCATGCTACTTTTGTAAGAACAGCCTCCTTGCAAGATGAGAATGTGGCCATTACACAATGGATGCCCAACTCACAAGACATGGGCCCCATTTAATGATTATAGAATGATCTGGGATGATCAGATTAGATTTCTTTCATTAAAAGCAGAGACCTCCAAATTGACTACTGATAGGTTTCCAGCACTCAACTTTCAGTGTTTTTTTTTTTTCCTTCAAGTAGGAAACAATCATTAGGCTGAATAATTGTATAATGTATAATTTAAGAATTTTGTGCCCAGATTCTTTAGACTACTGATTCTCACTCCAGATTCTGTTTGAGTTACTGTATGGAGTAATTCTACTCAAAATCATAATTAATTTAATAATTTATTGACTTCATTAGAATTAATTACCCCTGTTTCCAAGTCTCATTGAGAGCTTTGTGATACTTTTAAAACATGCAGGAATTAGGACCAGGAATGACAACAGCCGTAGACAGTTAGATTCTGTATCTTATAATTAAAAAAAAAAGAAAGTATCTGAAACTGAGGTCCAGTTAAATGGAGGCTCATCAGGTAATAGGTGGATGGGGACACTGTTCATTCACAAAAACATTAAGCAATACGGTATTCACTGTACATAACGTATTAGTGGAACTTAAATGTCTCACGAGGTAAAAATAATTAATCTTATCTATTGCAGTCTTCAAAACAGTTATTCAGTTACTGACAGTTAATAGCCGGACAGTACGTGAGTCAATACTGTGTTACCACTATGTTTTGAAACTGCTACATAACATAAAAGCACAAGATGGTTGAAATTTCTTCGTTTACAGTGGTATCTTCAAGTGAAAGGGGAAGGAACGAGATTGTTTAGAGGCTCAGTTTTAAGATTAGTTTCTGTGTTTGCAAAAAAAAACATTGCTTTGATAACTTCTTTATATTTTCCACAACAAAACGCTTTGGAGTTTAAAACCGAGCGTTATCACCCAATTTACCTAATTTTGCTGTTGGGAAAGGTAGTACGCTTCATTCCAGTGAGAAAAAGCTTCAGAAGTTTACAAGACATGTTTTTTTTCCTTCCAGATTCCGTAAAACAAAAATTATTATTTATTTATTACTAAAATAATTAATAGTAAATCTCAGGGGTGGGATTACTTGGCCGGCTTTCAAATACACAGGTGGACGACGTTAGCAGGTTGGCTACCTGTTTTCTTTGCTGCTAGTTGTGGCAGCCGAAGGATGTTTTGAGAGTGGTTTGTGTTGAAAACCTGTAGTTGTGAATTCAAGAATAAAAGAAATTTAATTTTTAACATATTGATGAGCTAAAACAAAACCTAATTTTCTAAAATTATATATCTCCAGGAACAGGCAAAAAAGATGGACGTTTTCGCATCTGACTGGCAACGCGGTAAATGTGGGGGTTTAAATGTGGTTAATGCTTTGCTTGCATTATGGTAAACCGCTTAAAATTATTATATGTATTTTTTCATGATTCTTTAATTTTATTTTTTAAAAATTCGTTTTTGATGTATTTATTTAAGCGATACTGCTTTCACAATTTAATGTTCTTTTTGGTTGAGGACAGAAACGTCACTTTTAAAAATCTTTGAACTTTTTCACATCTTCAGTATATTGGTGCATTTATTACAGTAGTTTCACTCTTAACATGTTTAAAGCAGTCACCCACACTTCGAGAGAATGCATCCTACGATATCTGAAATGCTGTACTCTGTAGAATCTAAGAACATTATCTTAACCAAAATATTTTTTTAAATATTTTTTCAAATGGTTTTATTGTGTGTGTTTATAAAATTAGATGATGAGGAAACGTTTGATTTACTGGAAAACGCATCTGGTAAGCTTATGGTAAGTAGTGCAAAATACAAATTCTTATTTGCCAACCTAGGTGTTCTAGCGTAATTCGGTCAATGCTGATACTGTACAAGAAAGTTATTTTTTTCCATTTATTGGTTTGGGACATTTCAGTCACCTTAAGCACAAGACACGAATGTTTCTTTGTATTGCAAATTAACTTTGAATTTCTTTGAACTGTCACGTTAGATGCCAGTGAAAACACAATAGTGCAGCAATATAGTTAGGAACTACTAGTCCTTATTCATCCTGGTTCAGGATGAACCTGGTTCAGTAAGGGACCTTGGAAATGTTCAAATTCCTGTTTTGTCAGCTCTGTTTCCTCTCATGTTGTCCAGCTCTACCTTCTCCTTCTAGATCTTCCTCTTTGTCATTTACACATTGGTTGTCATTTCGTCATCATCTTAGAGTTTGTGTTATCTGGTAATTGGCATACAGTAGGTGTTCCAAGCATCTCATCTGATGTTTGAGGATGACACACTGGGACATGCTTTGATCTCTGACTTCCTCACTTGTTGCATGATCTCACCACCTTATCTTCAATATACTACTCATGCCTCTGTGCCCAAAAGCATCACCTTAGTGTCCCTTTGGTTTAATGTCCTAGTTTCACATCTATACTTGAGCATAGTTAGCACAACTGCATTAAATATCTTGATGTTTGTGGGTAGTCATATATTTCTTTGAAACCAGACTTTCTATCTCAAGCTGAAGATTTTCAGTTTGTACTGTATGTTGATTTCTTTGGAACATTCTCCACTTCCTATCACTGTATGCCTGAAAAGAAGTAAATTGCTCTACTGTTTCAAAGTCACTGTAACTGGGAATTTAATTTGGCCGTTGCTGTTGTCACATCTGGCAGTGTTCATGATTATAGTTCATCATTGTTGAGTGTAGAGCCAACATGGATTTCTGTAGTATCCCAGCATCAAATGCAAATGATAAGATATTAAGTTCAATTCTGTCTCCAAACCAAATGTATTTTTCCTGGTTTAATGGCAGTTTTTAAACTTTTTTGTTTTCATAAACATTTTCTGAATTACTTTCTTCCTCTAAACTGTAATTTCTTCTTATTAGGAGGAAGAACTTGATGAAGAATGTTTTGAAGCAGATATTCTGTAAGTAAATGTTTTCTGTTGTCAGTTTAAGTTATGAAAATATGATGAAGAGGGTGTTTTCCACTTCTTTGGAAATGTATTTAACCTCTTTGTATTGTTGCAGATACTCTGGTAAAGTGTCATTCAAAACCTTTTCATCAATGACACAAGAAGAGGTTAGTTGAATGATAACCATGATAATCAACCATATCTGTACGGTAGTTTCTGTGAAGTAGTTGCATGAAAGTGGGTGTGATGAGAAAAAACGGATGATCACATGGTACTTTATTTATTTATTATATTTGTTTCAGTTTTTATACATGAGTTGCTTGCTGAATGTCAATACAGTATTTTATAGTACTAAAAACATCTGTATGAAATACTACTATCCCATTACTTTAAGAGGAGTATGCTTTTCATACAAACTGTTAACTGATTGCTGCTTGTTAGTTAATTGTAGTGGGTCATCAAAATAATTGACTGTAATGCAGCCATGATTCTGATATCACTTAATTACAATCATTTCAAGCAGAATTCCAGGTGTTCAAATAAGGTTTTTGGAATCGCTCTAGTCCTGCTGTTTATTACACACATACTGTACACAACGTGAGACATAAAGGTCTGGCATTAATTTGTAGCATATTGAATATAAAAGCATACGTTAATGAAGAGACTGTTAATCTTTACAGAAGTATATTCAGAGATCAATATACTACATTTTCCAGCACTTTAGAGTGTACTGTACTACAACATTTTGTTAGTTTATTCATTTGCATATATATTTATATTTTTTATGATACACATTTTCATATAAATCTGTAATGTAAAGTTTTCTAAAAGTAAGATGTGGACACTGTAATATAATGCCTGCCCATGGACTTTTTACACTTTAACATCTTAGTTTCTCAATCTTTCATTTTTACTCAGCGTATACAGAAGAGATCGGAGAGATTTGGAGAAACCATTAGTGACCAAGCTAAGAAAGAAGCCAGAGCTGCAAGGTATGTAGAAACCTCCTTATCCACCATATTGTTACACTTGAAAAACATGCTCATTCAGGACCTTTAAAAAGAGATGCAGGTATTTCATGAGTCTGAAGAATCTGTCAGAAATTTGCTTGTTGCTGTTTGTCAAGTACTAACAAAGGGTTCATACACATGGTACTTTATACAGTGCCTTGCGAAAGTATTCGGCCCCCTTAAACTTTTCAACCTTTTGCCACATTTCAGGCTTCAAACATAAAGATATAATTTTTTTATTTTATGTGAAGAATCACCAACAAGTGGGACACAATTGTGAAGTGGAACGAAATCTATTGGATTTTTGAAACTTTTTTAACTAATAAAAAAATGAAAAGTGGGGCGTGCAAAATTATTCGGCCCCTTTACTTTCAGTGCAGCAAACTCACTCCAGAAGTTCAGCGAGGATCTCTGAATGATCCAATGTTGTCCTAAATGACTGATGGTGATAAATAGAATCCACCTGTGTGTAATCAAGTCTCTGTATAAATGCACCTGCTCTGTGATAGTCTCAAGGTTCTGTTGAAAGCGCAGAGAGCATCATGAAGACCAAGGAACACACCAGGCAGGTCCGTAATACTGTTGTGGAGAAGTTTAAAGCCGGATTTGGATACAAAAAGATTTCCCAAGCTTCAAACATCCCAAGGAGCACTGTGCAAGCGATCATCTTGAAATGGAAGGAGTATCAGACCACTGCAAATCTACCAAGACCTGGCCGTCCCTCTAAACTTTCAGCTCAGACAAGGAGAAGACTAATCAGAGATGCAGCCAAGAGACCCATGATCACTCTGGATGAACTGCAGAGAACTACAGCTGAGGTGGGAGAGTCTGTCCATAGGACAACAATCAGTCTTACACTGCACAAATCTGGCCTTTATGGAAGAGTGGCAAGAAGAAAGCCATTTCTCAAAGATATCCATAAAAAGTCTCGTCTAAAGTTTGCCACAAGCCACCTGGGAGACACCCCAAACATGTGGAAGAAGGTGCTCTGGTCAGATGAAACCAAAATCGAACTTTTTGGCCACAATGCAAAACGATATGTTTGGCGTAAAAGCAACACAGCTCATCACCCTCAACACACCATCCCCACTGTCAAACATGGTGGTGGCAGCATCATGGTTTGGGCCTGCTTTTCTTCAGCAGGGACAGGGAAGATGGTTAAAATTGAGGAGAAGATGGATGCAGCCAAATACAGGACCATTCTGGATGAAAACCTGTTGGAGTCTGCAAAAGACCTGAAACTGGGACGGAGATTTATCTTCCAACAAGACAATGATCCCAAACATACAGCAAAATCTACAAAGGAATGGTTCACAAATAAACGTATCCAGGTGTTTGAATGGCCAAGTCAAAGTCCAGACCTGAATCCAATCGAGAATCTGTGGAAAGAGCTGAAAACTGCTGTTCACAAACGCTCTCCATCCAACCTCACTGAGCTCGAGCTGTTTTGCAAAGAAGAATGGGCAAGAATTTCAGTCTCTCGATGTGCAAAACTGATAGAGACATACCCCAAGCGACTTGCAGCTGTAATCGCAGCAAAAGGTGGCTCTACAAAGTATTAACGCAAGGGGGCCGAATAATTTTGCACGCCCCACTTTTCATTTTTTTATTAGTTAAAAAAGTTTCAAAAATCCAATAGATTTCGTTCCACTTCACAATTGTGTCCCACTTGTTGGTGATTCTTCACATAAAATAAAAAAATTATATCTTTATGTTTGAAGCCTGAAATGTGGCAAAAGGTTGAAAAGTTCAAGGGGGCCGAATACTTTCGCAAGGCACTGTATGTCTGAAAATGAATTGACAGCACATACCGTATAGCTACTGTATAGGTGGAATATTTTTTTCAATGCAGCAAAATAACTAAACATTTCAGCCAATAACAAATCTGCAGTTGTCTGGACTTCCTTTTCTTCTTGTTTTGTTCCTATTTATTTCAGAATTTATATAAGAATTTATTTTAGACCTCTTTATTTCAGAAGCTACATGATCCTTTTTAATTGAACTCATAACTTGATTGGATCTTTTAAGCCTTTCTCTGCGCTCACACTTTAGTTTAAAAAATACTCTGCTGAACAGTAGGTGTGTTGTTACAAAGAAGTTATTTTATATTATAAGTTACAATTATTATTAATTTTCTTTATTTCTTTCTAACTAGTTCCTGACAGGTGGAGAGATAATGGAGTTTAGACACAAGTGAGAACAAAGTTATATTGGTTACTCCTTCCAAACAAAGACTGTTCTGCACAGGAACAGATACTGTGTTGCACACACCTGTATGAGGGGATTTGTGAATTGTGATTTGTGAGTTGATAGTAATTTCTCATTCAAATTGTATTTGTCCCTAAAAAATGTTCTTAACAGTAATAGACAGATGGGGTCAATCAGCCTTCTTGATTTACAATTTGGTTAATATGAAAAAATGGATAGAGCCAAGGCCACTACTTTATACATGCAATGTTGTTGAGGTGCTTTTTCTGCTTCTGTTCTCTTTTCTCTCTCATCTGTGCATGCTTATCTCGCTCATTAAATTTTAAGTACAGGCCTTTTTATTTCAGATTTGGAATTCCAGTACATGGTAAGATTCTTTCGGTTACCTTCTGTACTGTTACAATGATGCATGTCAGTGGTCACTTTGAAAGAACAGAGGGAAGGCAGAGGTAATTTGTATATTGATCCATTGTCAGCCACATACATGGGTATGGGTCCACATTTACATTGACACACACATGCAAGTAAGCAAGTTAGAGACCCCCAACATTCCAGCCAGCATGTCTTTGGAAGGTAGAAACCTGGCACACCTGCAGAAAATCCACACAAACATGGAAACTCCATACAAAAGGTATCCAAATCTAACAATGAATCAAGGAACCAAGAACTGTAAGGCAGCAGTGCTGTCTTATAACCTACAACTTCTTATAGGTACAGGATATTTTCTCGGCATACTCAGTGCTTAATTTGTAATGACAGAGGAGCCAGCACTGAAGCAATTGATTAAAAAGTTTACAACTTGCTATGGTTGAATTTCTACACTACAAAGTAGTAGCTTGTTCAGTTAAATAAATTAAAAGAATCCAAAGGACCAGATAATGCCTGAATACATTCTAACTCCATCTCTGATTTCTCTTTTATGACCTTCACTATGGCTTGCAATGAAGTTCTGCTGACTGCAGTCGGCATACAATCCGATAAAACGTGAACAATAGCTGAACTCCCCAGAGGTGCTGAAAGGCATCTCTTTCTCCTTTTCATTTTTTTTCTGAAAAAAAAACCTTCAGAAGTAAAGAATGAGGCCAAGAGTTCTGGCATTTATGAACAGGCAATCTCCAGTACAACACAGAAGCACAGAACATAATCACTATAGAAGCTTTAGTGTGATGGCTTCATGATTCAGTTATGAGTATATTGTTTTTGATGCAAAAGGTTGGAAATTAAAGACAACATTTAAGATGCATTTCTTGAAAGTTGTCTTTTATTGATCAGTTCATTTTATGCGAACATTTCTTTGAAGATGCAAAACTTTTGATTTAGTGCCAGAGTGTAAACCACATTGTTTTGTGTTAAAGTCAAATGGAAACATACAATTTAAAGGTAACTTTTCAATGTTATGTAAATCAAGTCAAGTAATTAATGTAAAACAACTGATTTTTTACTGTATATACCTGACTTGCATTATGTAAATTATATAAAGGTTAAGCATGCCCTGCTGTTATTCTCTAAACAAAAAAAAATCAAAACACCATATAAAGAAATTTCACTGGTAAATGTATTATTTCAAAATGTTTCACATATAAGTTTCCAGTATTCATTTCATTAATTTTTTTAGCTAAGCTTTAAGGTTGCAGTTGGTACTGTTGTTGCAACTGAAGCAGGTGATACTGTTTCATGTGCTTGTTGCCATTATTCTGTTTACGACTTTGAAGATTGTTTTTTTGAACTAAATTTTCTCATCATAATAATTATTCCTTTAGGTGCAATGAAAGAACATGAAAATCTGGTAAGTGTCTGTTACTCTTTCTAACATAACTGGTCATTTCTTTCACAGATACTGTATGAAAAAAAATTAAAAATATAATTGGTGTATGCATTGCAGAGTGATGTATAATATAAGCTAATTTACCTAGTGAAACATGATTATGTAAAAGAAAGGAAATCATGTATTTTATTTCTGATCACCCTAAGGTTATGTTAGTAGCGTCTTGGATTATGACTGTGATTTTAAAAATGCTATTTGGATCTTTGGGTTTAGTAATTTAGAGCTTTTATGTAATTGTATGTGGAAAAGACATGTTTTATAAATGAATCCATCCCGATATTGTTCCATTCTAGAATGACCTTTTGATTTTGTGATTATACTAAATCAGTGTAATTACACTGGCACACAGCCTGATTTACAGTTCAGCTGTTGATTTTATCCAGAGGGACCTTGATTTGTACCCATTTATACAGCAGGGTACTTGAGCAGAGCAATCTAAAAGATGTACTGTACCTTGCTCAGGGGTACAACAGTAGGACTACTAAACCCTCAAGCTTCCACTTACAAATCCAACACCTGAAGATCTAACTTTACACTTTCTAATCAAAGCAAAGAAGCATGAAGGAAAATTATCTTTATATCCTGACAAATTACTGGCTATTTTAATTCTGTTGCCTTTATGAGTACACAACGTTAAAGAAAAAAGTGTTCTGCAACTACATACTTTAAGTCATTGTGAAATAACTTTCTCAGAATTACTTATTCCCATTACAGTCCCTGAAAGGGTTGCTGGCATTCTGTTTGTGGTTGGTTTTATCTAGGACCACTAATCACACAATTTATTTTTGAGAAGTGCTTATAGTTGAATTATTTTCTTTGGTGATTTGTCAGAACTATTTTTGTTTGATTTGCTGGAATTAATTATTTAGGCTTGGAAATGAAACAATGTGAAAAGCTACTTCTCTTTATTGTATTTAAAAATTTGGACATAAACAAAACTAGATATTCATATAGTTCAAGTAGGTAGCTGTGTCAGCATGCGTAGGCTACAAAGGAATAAGTAAAGGTTTATTCCATGCTGATAAGAGAAGAAAAGAAACAACAATCATTTTTTTCATTGGTGTGCCCAATCGCAGTTGTGAGGGATGAGATTTTTTTTTGGCATCAGATTCATGTCATTTGTCAGCTTTAGTGTAGCTGGAGCAAGATCTTAAAGAACTAAACAATGACCCATTTCAACAATTTACAGCATAATGATAAAATATCTCCTGTATTCAGTCAGTAACTTCCCATTTGCATTTTAGATTCATCAGGAAAAGTTACGGAAAAGAAAGGAAAGGTTTGGAGCTGTGATGGACACAACCATACTGCTTGATGATCAGGTACAGTGGGTCTTTTACATTTCTTAAAATAATCTGTTGGAAAGGCAAATAATATAACCTATCGAAATATAATCTCTTTTTTTCTATCATAGGCTAAAAAAAGGATGAGAGCTGAACGGTTTGGACTACAATTCAATAAATATTGATCAAGGAATATTTATATCAAATATATATCAAGGAATTTTTCCTGTTTATCTTCACTGTACCTCAAATATATTTCTAAGTTTGTTTTGAAATTTTGTATGATATTAAGCAGTTTTGTTGGTCTACTTTTCTAAGGTTGAATGTGAAAAGTGCAGTTATGTGAAGCATTTTTTCAAAATGTTCAGTTTTTATTAACCATAATGTGTTTCTTATTATCCAAGCGAGTCCTTTGTAAATAACGCTGTTGGTTGCATAAACAATAACTTGTTGTGCCAGCTGTGATTTGATTTGAAGTTTTTCTCTTCTGTTTAATAGCTTTTCTTGTTGACTTTGATTTAAAATGAAAATGAGAAAGAACTGACCTCTCAACAGAAGCCAATGAACCACAAAATTGAATTCAGTGTGGCTGTAAATTTCTTTACCAAATAAAATCATCACCTTTATTCCACGTTTGTGATTGAAGCTTGTAAATTCACATACACTGAGATTTGAGGTTTTCAAGAGAAAGCAAAGTCACAGTAAGGGACTTCCAATTACCTGCTGAAAATAGATTCCAGATGTAAAAGAAATTTAAAAGTGCTTGCCCTCTAGGTACAAGGAATACATGTTTGTGCAATAGTTTATCAATTTATCATATATAAAATATTTTAGGGAAAGCATAGAGGGGGAAGTACATTTTCATTTAAAAATGTGAAAATGAAGACCTGCAATTTGGTGTCTATTACTGGTATGTAAATACTGTAAATGTTAGTTAATTATGTTAATTCATACTAAATAAGACATGGTGCATAAAATGAATTCTTGATCTTAATGGAGCTTCTGTTTGGACAAAAAGATGAAACAGAAAATATTCAAGGTGGCTGACCAGAGCAATTGGTGGAATAACAACAATTTTAAAGGATGGATATTCAGAATTAATTCTGGCAGAGGATTTTTTTCCACAATGAGAGATTGCAATTTGGCAGTGTGTGCCACAGTACCCTAGAAATACCAACCCAGTCAACAGGAAAAGTTTAATACCTGGGTTTGAGGGGAAGCCTGATTGGGTCTGAAAAGACCTCTAATCAAAGCCAAGAAATATTTGTTCCAAAATCAACATTATGTAATTGGAGTTACAACTGTTTTTCCTGCTGTGTAATTTTGTACACAAGAAACTCATGGACCAAAATGTGCTGGATTTAAAACATTAATCACAGATCAGGCATTTGCTTAAAGTTCCAATGTACACAAATATCCCCCACATATAACTAGTATGTTACCATTATTTTTCCTATTTTGTTTTTTGTGTAAAAAATATTTGTTTATTTCTTTTGCAGAATTTTTCTAAAAGATTCAGCTGTTAATTTGTTACTTTTAAAATACATTGGTCCACTTGCAATGTGGTGTTGGCAGGGTGGAAAGTTCTCCTTGCACAAATTTGTCCATTTTGACCCGGAACAGATTACTAGCCTGCTACCAGATGCCATTGCCCTATTCTTTTTAAAGCACAGAATTACATGTCACGAAGCTGATAAAAATGTATATCTGAAGAAATTTCTCTTTTTAAACTTTACTTTGAATATAATGGTATAAACTGATGGTAAATAATAGCATGTCTGGAGTGTTAAAATGTGATGCCAAGAAAAAACGCGGCAATGCATAAAAATGTTTATAGAAAACACTTCCTCTGCACTGCCGTGGTGTCTTCTTGGTATCACATTTTAACACTGCAGGCTAGAATTACTGGAGAGGACCTGCAAAAATATTGTTCATAAGCACCTTGGTAATCTATAATAAAGATAAAAAACAGGGGATAATTTATACAGTAAATCAACAGATTGTAACTTACTGTTTGCTTGATTAAGTGGGAATTTTTTAGATAAAAAAATTATGGACATACTTGTGTGGACATACTGTACGCGATAAATTGACATCGAGAACAAGGATTAGTGTGTAAGGGTACTCTATGGATAATGTCCATAGAGGATTATTTGCTGTAACCTATTTGCAATAACCTGGAAAACCAGGTTTTTGGTTCAGTCCTTGATGTGTTAAAATCATACTGCATTTCTTGCAGGCTTCCTGTTTTGTAGAAATTGCAAGCAGGTGGGGAAAAGAAAGAACTTACTCCAAAAATAAGGTGCTCATACCTGAAGAAGGCTCCACGGCCGAAACTTTGTTTTCTTTCTTCTCTTTTCAGCATGGAATAAACCTTTTACTTGTTCCTTTACTCCAAAAAATGACTATTTTGGGTTTGTTCCATAAAATGCATGAATGTGAAGTAAAACAAAATTTGATAATTCCGTAAATATTTTGACTTGTGTAAAATGTCTTCAATAATTGCTTTTTTAGTAGGATGCTTGTTGTAACCCCTCCCCTGTTGATAACTAATGACAAAAGAAATGTAAGACCAACATTTGTAAAAAAACAAAACAAAATGTAGTTCTTGGACTTTCACCACACATTTTAGAAAATGTCAAAATGCATGAGTTTCAAAAACTCCTAATTACTCTAGTTCCCACTAGTCATGGCGCCTCTGACAATAATGTAATGAGCCATAATTTACAGATCTGACAAGAAGTGGAGTTAGTCCTCAGATATGATGTTTGAATTTAGTTTAATTACCCTAATTAATGACCTTGCTTGGCCATACTTTTACCCTTTAGCTTGTACTGAGCAATTACTTCATTCCACTAAACTGAAAAACCCAAGACACATGCTCTGCATTAATTGTCACTGGTGTGAAACATGTTAAATTTCTGCTCATTTAACCTGCAGAAGCCTTTGAAACAAAGCTCTGTTTCCCCTGCCCAGAATTATCAAGCTCAGAAGCAAAGTGCTTAGCGCTCTAAAAGCCATACTAACAGAGCATTTTGCAGATTGCAGCTACAATTAAAAGTAATTGTTTCCATCTCCCGGACAGGGCAGTTGCCTTCTTTGAAGTGCAAGATTTGCTTTCAGAAAGGAAATTACACGGGGTGTTGAATAGGTGGTGACAAGTAAATCATTAAGCCACTTAATGGATATTTAAGTATTTCTAATAATTCTATTCCAGGGTCTTGCTATAATGAACATATCTCTACCATAAACCTCTTCCTGTACCTTCAGTAGCAAAGTTTGACTACTAATCATTTATAGGTATGAACATAAGTTTTGGATATAATGCAGCCTAAAATTGATGCACAGATTATGCTTAGTTATTACTAACGTTTTTCATTGAGGATGTATGGTTCGGTTGGTGCAGTGTGCAGAGCTTTTGAAATCATCCCTGATAGGTGTGTAAATATATAATGAATAAGTAATGGAGTCCTGAGGGAAATCTGTTTTTGGTTAGCTGAGTCTAGCAGTCAAGCCAAAGATTTTAGTTAAGTAAGCAGAGGAGAGAGCTAGAAGAGGCTGGTATTTCAAAAGTGGTCCCTGGAGTGACTGTTTTTAGCCCATGTAAGGCTGATTGTTTTCCCAGGGTGATGGGTGATGGGGATGAGTGAAGTCTGCTGCTGAGATGGCATGTGAGAAGCAATGCCAATGAGGTGATGTCACACTGAGGTGGGCAGCAATCGTTTTATATTTCTGTCTGAATAAAATGCAAAATATACAGGCGGCAATGAAGTCAAGAAAATAAAATCACTGTTGGGTTTTGTCACTTTTGGCTGAACCATAAGAGTGTAGCTCCAGTAATTTATAGTAGCTCAAGCTTGAAATTGAATTATGTTATTCCTCTAAGGCAGTGTATTTTATTAAACATTTTTGTATGAATTGCTTTAAATGATGTGGATATTGTGTCTTATGTGTAGTCTCCACTGTCTTTTCTTTAAACAGAAGATGAGTATTGGTGGATGTCTTTTGTGGTCATTGGAGTGACCATCTTGATGTGGCCAAATCCTTTCCATCAAGTGTTTTAAATGAAGTTTTGTCCAAGAAAAACTAGGCATCTTGCTGTCAAGGACTGTCAAGTCCCTCATTCCCTCAGAAAACTGCTTAATTCTGGTCAAGTTCACTGAAAGAATCAAAATAATTTTGACATTTTCATATTTGATTTTGAGCCAAGATGTAGGTATACTGTAGTCTTCATTCATGTGCAGTATATAGAGACGAGCTAGGGATCACATTTGAATGGAACATCACAGACTTAATATCAGTCCTCTTCGCTTGACAAATCCAGATTATATCTTGGACTTGAATATACAGTACCAACAAATAACACGCATATCTATAAACAACATACAGTATATTAAGTGTTTCGTATTGCAGTATCAATGGACGACCAATGATATGGATGGAAATCAGTCATGGTTTGTGCTTGAATGAGCATGCAGAGAAAAACAGAACTCCAAGTCATCCAGGACAGTAACCTCACTGGTAGTATAAGTGTTCAGGTCTTCTGTGAACCTTATGGTGATGTGTTTGGCCCAGAGCTCATTGTAGTCGAATGTTTTTCCCACCCACATTGAGTGCTATCCCCTCAGTGCCTATCTTTAACAGGAAAAATTGGAAAAAGCGTGCAGTCAGCAAAATTCCCTGATCCGTGCTTTGTTTTCTACATTTAGAACATGGAGGGTATTAATGATCTATGAACCCAACACACACTGTGACAGGCAATCCGGGCCACCCTTATGGACAAATGGACCTAGAATTCAAGCAATGTGTTTCACAGATGGTTATTGAAATGTGAAAGTGTAATTATAGTTCTTTTGGTTTCTTGTGGCACATACACGTGATCTTGTGCAAACTAAATCTTTAAGAACATGACTCAGTTTTCTTGTTTTAAAGCAAGGGCAGTTTTCTGGAATCGGTGTCTGTATCTTATATACCTTCTTTTGGTTATCCTGAATAACTCCAGTCCTGGAGTCATAGCCCAGCAGGTTTTGTAGGTTTCTTAAAAACATTAAAAAAAACTGAAAAGTGTTGAAAGGTTTCTCCAATTAAGCCCACAATAAGTTAATTTGAGGTATTTAAAACATGAAATGGAAGACAAAACTGCAGAGATAGTGGCCTTGTGTGGACTGGAGTTAGACATCTCTGCTACACTTCTGCTAGGGTAGCATTGTGGAGCAGTGGTTGAGGTTCTTGAGGTTGAGGTTCTTCAGGTTGGTTGAGGTTCTTGAGTAAGAAGATTGTGGACATCATCCAAAATTGCTCCGGTAAAATACCCAAAAACTGTATATAATAATGTACAAATATGAGCTTCTCTCGGTAGTAGAATCTACCGAAAAATTAGTATATCTACTAAAACTATACATATATATATTAAAACAATCATCTGTTCAATAACTAGGAAGATGTCCAATTTTTCTGCTAATGAAATTTGAGGTTTTGCAAAATAATTGTGAAAGTTTGAAAGTGCGTTTTTGAGTGAGGAAGAAAAATAAATAGGCTATGGGTTTTATGGCAGACAGTTATTACCAGCTAAGCATCAATTTGTAACATACAAAAAATTGACTTCATCATTCTCTTTTATACACTATACCATGTTTCCGATTCCTAAACAAACAGCTGGTAATGCTGCTAATTTTTCAGCTCTGGCCCACATGTATTTTTCATTACCAGAACTAAAATAGCATGTAGAGGTAGAATATAGCACGTCGATGTATTTTTATTTTGATGACTTAGATGAGTAAAGTTACATGCCGTAAAGAGGTGTAATGTTGCCACAGCTGTTGCATCAACTTAAATTATATGGGTCTTTTCAGTTTTTATGTAAGCATCTTCTTATATACTGTATGTATATGTTTTAAGATTGTTGCTTTTCAGAGATAAAGGCCTGTACATTACAAACATTCGGTTATTAATAGTATTTACATAATGAAAGTTGCCTGTAACTCCCAAACTGATTGGCACAGACAGCACAGCACCTCCTCTTTATTCTTAGTTCGATCACAAGAAAGATGCTGAGAGGGGGCTGTGCTATTGGAAAATGAAATTCCATGCCTTCACTATTAACAGTTTTCTTATGCCAAATGTGCATTTACAGACAGCTTGAAAAGAAAGTAGCACCAGTAGTATCTTCATTTACTCCCTAAGTGAAGGAGTTATGTGTAGCTGTCATATTCAATTCATTATATGACCAAATTTTGCATTCATATTTCATTTTGCATTCATATTGGAAAAATATTTGGTAATTTTCATCTGATAACTTTTATTGCCTTTACATCATAGGGAGATCATTTGAAAGTGAATGTTTTTAGTTCTGCTGATTTTAAAATGATTATATTAATTCTGTGTGTAACTTTGTCTAAGTTTTGATTTGCATTGTCTACATTTGGTATTTTTTTAAAACAAAACCATCCTTTAGCCACTGAATAGATGTCTCTCCTTGTCTTTATGTTAATCACAAAGTGATTCTCCTACCTCAAATGTCCTACAAAATGTGATGTTTTGACTTGTAGGATGATAGGAATGGGTGTAAAACAGTGGTACTTTTCTAGTTATTTGTCAAAAGCTTGCCATGACAATAATTTCTGTGGCTTGTTGTTTAACAAGAAAGAACTGACACCATGTTTTCTTTTTTCATTGTCACAGGTTACAATAGGTACAAAGTAGTGACTTACAGTACATCTTTATAAACCATATATAACAATACCTCAGAGCACAGTCTTTGTCGTAAAAAGATTAGGAAACAATGACTTCAGCATAAAAATTGAATTTCACTAAACCAAATTCTGCAAAAACATGTGATGGCGGCAGCAGGGTTGTTATATGTAACATTCATGAAGAAAAAGTTATTTTCTTAACTAGAGGATATAATCCATATTTATTTACTGTATACTAGGTTTTGTCATGGGTGTCTTTTAATTTTGGAAGCAAGTATTTTTAAGGAAGAAATAGCAGGACAGCTGAGTTTTCTTTCATGGACCTAATCCTCAAAAACTGTGATGTCAGTTATACAGCTAGAGATACCTGTCACTGTAATTTGTTGTTTTCATTTTTGATCATGTGATACTCCTAATTTAAATCTCTGAAACCCCTTTATTACTAAGCAGCTCAGTTGTTTTTGAAGATCAGGTCTTAGTTAATGAAGCTGTCTCATTAACAAGTGAAACACAGATGACAAGTGACACTGATTGATCGTCATTGAAACCTGCTTTCCTTGCATTTTATTCCACCTTTGTTTTGTCTCAGCACTTGGGTTATTTTCATCACATGGAGGACATTCTGCCTTCAGTTATTATTTCAGCATAAACAGCCATGTGTACCGACGAAATCCAAATGCAACAAATGCAGTGTTTAAAAATAGTAATGATTTGCAGAAAGGATCTCAATCTATAGCAGTTAGAGGTTTTTTTTATTAGGATGCAAAGGTCACTTAAAAGTGAATTAAAAAAATTACAGATCAGTGGGTAATTTTAATACACTGCCTGCTCTGCTTATAATTCACTTGTGCTTCCTTTGATGAAACATCTACAGAAAGAGCTTATACTTATTTAAAGGGGTTTTATCTTTCAAATGGGATAGATATGTGTTTAATTAGGTTAAATAATTATAATCATGGGCCACTTATTTTATTCTGTGTTGAGAGATTTTGGAAATACAAACCCTTTTGGCAAATGAGATCAGAACTTTGCAAAACACAATTTATGCTTTTATCACCTGATTTGTGATTTCTTGACAACAAAATGTGCATATTTTCTGAAAGAAAGACTGCTATATCTTTTTTTATGACAGATGGTAAAATAAATTGTGAGTGACCTTTTGGAATGACTGGTCACATGTTCAAAAATGATCATCTGTTAATCTCCACTAATCACTTTGATATGCCCCTTGTGCATAAGGCAGCACATACTGCCAATTTCTGCTGCATTGGCTGTTCTGGAACTGAGCAAGATGCATACTTGAGCTGTAATTGAAATCTTGAACGAGGGTTAGAGTAAAATATGCATTTAAATCATCGAATGGTTGTTGCATATCTTAGAAAGGCTCTTACAGAATTTGCACCCTGCAGCTATGTAGGAACTGTTCATTGAGTTGCAGATGAGACTATGTAAACTAATACATATACTGCGGTTTGACCTTTTAGTGCTCTAACTATAATATTATCGTAAGGTGATGTTTTAAGTTACAGTTCCATGTGCTGTTAAGTTTATTTGTATCTTGAGTCAGGCTTCCTGCTCTAGAGATGCAGGAAAACTCTATAGACAGACATAAATATATATATAAACATACTAAAAACATTTAACAGAACAGTTATGCGGCCTTTGGAGAAGTTGACTTTCACAGATCACAGACAGATATATGTGTCCCAGCTGAACAATTTCCTAACAGCGAGATATTGAGATGTATATGTTATTTAGTTATTTTTGTAATTTTTGTAATATAAAAATAACACTTACAAATATTATCTAAATGTCATTTAAATATCTAACAAAAATTAAAAATGTCCTATGCATTTGTTATTCTGTTTGAAAACAGGCACTTTAAGTTACAATGGACTGCGCTCAGCAATCTGTATTCTTCGGAGGGTTTAAATAAAAGTGCAAAGCTCGAAAGCATTTTAAACATCCTGTGACCATCTGCAACTATCTGTCAGTAGGCTTATTTTAATGAGGGCATAGAGCACTGGCACTAATTGAAGGCTAAGGAATACTGGACCAGCTAACAGCCAGCTGCACACACCATATCTTTTTCCAGGTGATTATTATGCAGCCTTCTGCAGAACAAATTTCTCCTCCTGTATATAGTTACAGCTCGAGCTCATACATTTAAGTTTGATAACAGGATCATGTGCATCCATGTATATACTTTTATTATGCTGAAGTTTTAGGGTATTTTTAAAAAGATGCTGTAAAGTCAGGATCAAAAAGAAATCCTCTAGAAATTTTCCCTTTTCTACTTCCAGGTTAGTATGGTGAGTATTATTGCTTTCTAGATTTCTTCAGTATGTTCATCACTGTATCATTACACATAAAGAGCTGTATGAAAGTGTAGAAGCCAACAAAACTGGTATTTGACAAAGGTAAATACTTTAGGCCTTCATTTCTTGTTATTCACTGAAGTGTTATTTTTTGGATGTGAACCTAATACGTTCTGAAGTGCACTGGCTAAGACCTGTTGCTTCTAAAACTTGGCAGGTTTCTTGGTATATGAATGTGAGTTTTTATTATCATGAGATTTATATTGTATAAGGATTGTTACTTTTACCTCAGTATAATAAATGAATAATGATAATGCAAATGTCATAGACTTTGACAACTCAGCTTTGTTAAAGAAAGGACCATTGACAAATTCTTCAATATACATGTACAGTACTGTAGATATACAGAACTGTTTGAGAAACCCTTATGTGGAACGTTTTCTCTATTTTACATATTTTTCCTATTCTATTCTTGTTTTGATAGTGAAGTATATGAAAGATGAAATGTTTAAAATTTGTACAGTATGAAATAACTTTTTGTTTTATTTTCTAAGTTTAAGTTAAGTCGTATGACCTGCTTCACCTCTAGGGCATAGTCTCACCTTGTGTGCCGAGCCTGCTGGGTTAGGCTTCAGCTCACTAAACCCTCTAAGGGTAAAGTGGTTACTCGAAACCGGTTAACTAAAAATTGTGTTTTTTGCCAATGGTATAATACAGACTTGGCAGAGGTATTTAGTTTTGTGAAATTTATTGAAGAGTCCTACAACGTTTGTGTCAAATTCTACAACATTTGTGTCAAATTCCACTACTTTCAAAAGTTAATTGTGACATACTATAGGAAAGGCACAGTAATGATTGGTGTGAGTCAGGTTATTCAGTTCTACCAAGCAATTACTGACAGCATGCCAAGTCTGTTGTTGCTGATCTGTCTTGCCCATCCTGCCATGATTTTCAGTTTTTCCCTTCTGGCATACAGTATAGATCTATCAAAGGAATCAGTAAACTCAAGTATGCTACAGCAATATAAACTTAGTTGTACTAGAGATTATGGAATTCCATTTGTAATCACTCATAAAATTGTTAAATACATCTGTATACTGTAATGTAATATTTGTGCAGCAATGTAAAGCTGAAATCTGTAGTTATATGTGACATATGAGCAAATTTTTTAGACATTCCATGTACTGTACTGAGAAATACATAAGACTACTCTGCCCCTACTCAGCCTGAATGCTCACTTACATAATAAGTCTTATTCTTTCATTTACTAGGAAGAACTACTTTCCAGGCCTGACAAGAATGTATAGATGTCATAGCATCTTTAGAAAATATTCAATATTTCGTAAATATGTTCAGTCAAAACAGCTATTTAAGCCTAACATCCCCAAAATACATTTTGCATAGATAAAAAAGTAACCATGTGTAGGACATTTGTTTCTTATTTTGATGAGATTTCAATATATACTAGGTGATTGTAGGTCTCTTTGTGACAATGTTACAATGCGTTAAGATGGAAGAATTTGAATTTATTAAGTTCAATATTTTGTACATTTTAGAGATGATAAAACAGGAATATAGAAAAGCACTGAGGATGAGTTTGCAGATAACATTTAAATATTTATAAAATACATAAAAACATTTATATACTCTATAAAATATATATGTAATATTTTTGTGTTCAATTTTAAGGTAAACAATAGTCAACTTTCTCTATTGTTTATCTAGCAGGACAAACAGATTTAAAGTTCTGAAATAAGATGAACTGCCATTTTATAGGATATAACATTTTTATGTCCTTGAACACTTTCTTATACAAGATTATTTTTTTAAGGAAAAAGATTTTATTACTGCTGTTCTATAAATCAATGTTTCTGTCAGAGAAAGAGATGTTAGATATTTATGACCATAAAAGCCCACATGTATTTTCTTTCTTCAGTAACATAAATAAATATTAAATTTATTTTTGACAGAAAAGTATACTACAGCAAATTTGCTGACGCGTTTGCTGATGTGCTTCATGATGCCAATACAAACGTTTTAAATTACTGCAGCAGATAATTTTTAATTACATGTCCACAAAAGATTTACATTTTAAATCATTGCTAATACCTGTCTGTATCTGCTATTGATATGATGAAGCTTACAATCCTAAAATATTGATAAACCATGTACTTGCGTTAATTAACAGCTAAATAGTACACAAGGCAAAGTCTTTTTTTGAATATACAGTATATGTTTAAAAAATCAGTGCAAAGGGCCCTGAAAGTCACATTATTTTGTCATTTGGGCAAAGACAGCAGAAGATTTCGAAAGCAGCCTATATATCATTTACTTTGCAGTGCATTAAAAAAGACTTACTGGCAGACATAACTGTAGAGTCTGTAAGCTGAGATACTTAAATTAATCTAAGAGGTTGTGTTAAGGAGTCAGTACTTTATTTAAATTAAAAGTTGTACAATACTTGATTATTTTACCAACTGGTACGTTTCATACACGGTTTAAAGTCGTAGATTCTTACTAAGACATTTGATAAAACCAATCGTCAGTTGTTTATGAAAATTCTACATTTCCATCTATTTAATGGGCTTATCTGATCTTTGTAAATGCTACAGGTTTGTTTTTCCATATACTGTATAACATATAGGCTCATGAGAACTTGTGTAACAAAATTAAGCTAAGCTTACTTATGGTGGTTGTTGGTAGCTTTTCATGTTTTTGGCCCTTATCAATGGCAGAAGCTTCAGTGGAAGTTTAGATTGTGGGTAAATAGTAAATCGTCTGCTTTCTTTACAATATCTCTCATTCATATTTCATTTAAATTCTTGACCTGCTTCCCTGTCTAGTTATGCTGAATGGCAGTACAATAACATTGGGGAAACAGGATATTATCGGATGTCCAAACAGGATTTTCAGAGGCTCCTTCGAGAAGCATCCATCCTCAATTTATGGCAGCAGCAGTACTCTAAGCAAACATGGTTTATTAGCTTGGAGCTTCTTTGTGTCATTTTTTTAGATAATCTCACAAATGTGCATAGTAAAAGTAACATCGTGTCAAGTAAAACCGATTAACTGGTCTTCACAAGGGAGCCAAACCCGATTTGATGGCAGATGTCTTGTTACAGTGAAATATGTTCTATGAAATATATTAAAAACATGTGTGACATTTTTCCAACATCCAGTAGTTTTGCAATGTAATTTATCACATAATGGATTCAAAAGGGTAACTACAGGTTTAGGAAATGTATACAAATTTCTCTAAGTAAAGAAAAACAACTGTCAGAGGTGCGGAAGTATGTGGACAAGCTAGATTAATTCATCACACCGGATTGTAACATTACTCCACCAGCTGTAATTCTAAATTCCAAATGCACAGGCTGAGACTGTTTCATGACTAGATTTGCTGAAATATAAAGCATTCAAATGGCTTTTAATGCCTATATTTGAAAGATGTATACTCTCAATTGTGCTCATGTTTAATTGTATTTTAGAAATTGAATTCTAAAAGTGTAGATTTTGGTGATACAGGCAAAATACAATCTAAAAAAGGTGTGAGTTGTTTTGTCATGTCAGAATTAACAGTGTATACGGTATGAACTAAAACATCTGAAATTAAAATAACAAAAATTGATCTTTATCATCTATAAAATCATATTGACCGTGAGATCGAGTTAAAGGATGAGGACCAACCTCCATTCTAACATACTTTTTTTTTTCACTAATGATGACCTTCATAAGAATCTAAATTCACTTCCTTTACTTTGTTTATTGCTTTGTGTCTCCCAGTGAGACACACAAACTCCATATACACATACTGTTTGTGCATTAGTTTAAATATTTGTGCAAATTCAGAATTCAGTTTATAACAAGACACATTTACTTTGTAAGGTCTGCTCTTACAAAGGCCATATCCAAGTAATTACCTAAAGGCAGGACTGAATTCATAAAACATGTTCCATGTAAAAGTGGGTGACATAACATTCTTTAAAAAAATGACCATTCAAAAAGCAACATTGTAACATAACACATTTTTAATAAGGTAGAAGACATTTTAATGGTTCTATTTAAATATGGTTCCACAATTTACTTAAAATTATATTACTTGATCATACTTAGTAATATGTTTTGCAGTCCCATCCTTGTAAATTGTTTTGAGAATGTTTGTTCTGTTTTTACTGGGTCTGTTTTACTGGGTCAGTTTTGTGCTGAATAGCAATCGGGGGAAGAAACTGTACGTTAAATTAAGATCTCTGTAAATTGTTTAAAAAACTTTGCAGGACTGAGAAGCAACTGGGAATACTGTAACATAAACTGCACCTGTGTTTTCTATCATTTCTGTCCGTCATTTTTGTGGATCTTGTTTTTGGGGATCTCATGAAGCTTATTAAATTGGTAATGATGTTGGTAAATATTAGCAAAGTGAGAATACTTTTTATAATGAAATGTATGTGTAATGAGAGTAATATGAAAGAAAATAGATATAACAGGGTAGATAGAAATTCAAATAATCTGACTGGTCTCATACAGTAAGTGGAAGTGAATAACAGTAATAAACATCACACAAAATGTAGCAAATCTGCACACATGTACAGATTTTACTGCATAACCTCTCTCCGTCTTCTAATCATACCATTTTGTTTTAGTCCTCTTTTACTTTTCTGTTATTGTAGCCACTCAGGATGGTTCACAATGTAGTGAAATATACACATCTAGGAGCATTACAGTAAAGGACAGTAACACAATATGAACTATGCCAATAGTGCCACAGTAATAGAAAAAGCATCTGTGTGGAATGCCTGACTCCCTTTTTAGTATAATAAAAAAGCTGTAGTTGAGTAGAACTAATGAAAATGTAATAGTTTTTGCCTCCTGTGTTGGCGATCGTTCCCAGCAAAAGAGTGTTTCAATTAAAAAGGCAGCCAGAGCTCCCATGTCAATGCATTTATGGTGTAACAGATCACGAGACTGTGGTACACATCACTTTTCCTTACAGTCTCAAAACATGTTTTTCAATACAACACCAATTAATCAAACCTGTTTCTTTGAGGCGCTAAAGAAATGGAAATTGCTGGGTGTCAGGTCAGGGTTGTGAATACACCAGAACACTTCCACTTGTGACACCATTAATACAGACAGAGTTGGCAGAGTGTGTCTTGGTGTTATTGTGCATCTGATTGAAAGCCTGGAACAGCCTCCTGTACACTCTCTAGAAATTGTCACAGTACTTCCAAGTGTTTGACAACTTTTGCACTTGGCCAAACATCTATAAAATTGTACTTAACTTTATCAAGGACAAATGACACACTCAAGAGAGAGTAAAAAATGGTGTTAAAGTGTTTAACTGTTTCAGACATGCTGAATAAACTTGTTTTCAATTTATTGAAACATTTGTTTGCATTTATCAAATGTTCTTAGATGTTTAGATTTTTGTTGGTAGTTTCAAATTTTCTTTTGTGTACTGTATGTTTTCCAGATAAATTTAGCACATGTAATTTACCATCCTCATTGAAGAATTTCTTGAATTATAGAACAGATTTATCATTGCTATTAAATATAACAGGTCAGAAAGTATAGTAATTAGTACAGTGATTGCATAACCATTATGCCTCTTTAGAGGGCTGTGAATTGTATTTGCATACAACAGACGATTGGTTATATCAAATGTCTTAGTAAGAATCTACGACTTTGAACCATGTATGAAACATGTACCAGTTGGTAAAATAATCAAGTATTGTACAATTTTTAATTTTCTTTCAATCTTAAAAAATATTAGGAGAATCATTGTTATAACATATTGGTGTGCATCGGCCTTTTGCGTGTAATTGGGTAATTATTAAGTGTTCTTAATTCTGGTGGACAGCAGACAAAAAAAAAGTATTTCTAGCTTTGTCTCTGTCAGACAGGTTGCCTGCTCCAGACCATTACAGATGCTCCAGATGTGATGCTCAACCTGGAAAGTAAGTTTCCCCTTCATATCCCTTTGAGACATGAGTGGCCTCATTACAGTGCTTAAGGATGAATACTTCAGCTGGATATGACAAATGTATGGCTGATCCCTTACCTGTTCTTTTGGAGCCTGCTGGCTGATGTTTTGCTCTGGAGGCTGTTGATACTCCCCGGTGTCGATATGTAACATTCTTTAAAATGTTTTGACATCTGTATTGCAAACAAATAACAAACTTAAAACTTTGTAACAACTTAATGGATAAATCCAAAAGACCAAAAGTAGGAATTCTTGCTGATACACATGGCAAGGTCAAGGTGCTTTTCTGACGGTAGCAGGTAGAAGTGTCTCTTTTGATCTCTCCAGTTCACTGTAATTTGTTTCCCTGTTTCTTTCCCTGTTCCTTAATATCTGTTCCTGGGTTCTTAGTGAGTTACAGTAATTTAGTTAGTGCCGATTTAAATCTTGAGAAACTGAACAACCTACAGTATATATACTAAATAGCAAAAAAACTTTTATTTTAAAAAATCATTATCTTTATAGTGGTGTGGTATTTTTATTTTGTGACTTGGACTGTTGCCTAACCACTCAATCACCTCATTGGTGACCATGATCAGTGGGTAAGGGTGATGAGGCTGTTCATTCTGTTGGAGGTCAAGTCTCAGGAAAACCAAGAATGAAGAACCCACAAAGGAACCAATGTCTCCCTTATTAACTCTAAACGCCTTCTTTGACATCAGTACATTGGAGGATGACTACTGTAAGTCAACGTAATGCACACTGCTGACATCCAGCTTTTTTTAAATTGTCACCTTCAGTTTCCATTAACATTTTTTGTGTGTGAACTATTGTTTTAGTTTACTACCATCAGATGGCAAGAGTAAAGCTACTTTTCACCCAAACATGTGTCAGTTTAAAACTGAACATAATGGCAGATGCACTGCAGCTTTAATCATCAATCTTTGTAAATTCATAGATTTGCAGAAGCCTAAATAAATGCGTTTTGCATGAATGGACACATCTTTACTTCTGAAGCGAAGCATAATTTGGGGAGCCAGTCAGGAGAAGTAACCTCTGCTTACACAGAGACAAGCCTAGATATGAAGTAATCAGAGGATCCGTTTTAAAATGTGAACTAGAAAATTGAGCTATTTCCAGATAAACTGAGTACAAAACTAGTGAAATTGGAGAAGGTTCATCTCCTTGATGTCTGTCAGTATTGAAAGTGCTTAGAACAAGGTCATGGGGATTTTGCATTAAAAACAGGATGAAGTCTCATCAGTATGCCAGAGAATACATTGGAGGGGATGGAGAGTATTCAAGAATAGGATTATGTTTGTCATTTTGGTAAAGACCTCCTGTCGTTCATTGGAGAAATAAGGCAAAGCGTCACAAATATGAAATGACCTCAAGATTAACTTACCTGTAGTGCCTGAAGTATGAAGAGAATTCAGAATCTGTGGACAGATTGGGAAGGAGGACAAAAGGATAAACTGTCCTTTCCACATCTTGCCCACCAGATTGAACCAGCACTCAGGAAAGGACATTCAGAAGCTAAATTTATCATGGCATTAATTAAAGCAGTCAGCCCTGGAGTTTATGTGAAGCATATGTTGGAAATCAAGAGTAGACATACTGTACACTCCCTATGTTAAGAAACATTCTCAAGGCACACTACAAGGAAGACAGTTAAACAGATTTATAAAACTCTCAAGACCCTAAAGAGTCAGCACCGAGCTTTATAATCAGCAATTGAGCTAAAAGAAAAGCTGTTAATAAACTTAACTGACAAATATACAGATGCAATACAGTAAAGAGCTCATTCATTGAAAATGTTTCTGTTCAATTGAGACTGGGCTTTTGAATGATGCTGTATGGTATCAGATAGAGCCTTACTTGAATAACATTGCAGTCACAGATGAAGTGTTGATTGAAAAAGTGAATGAGCATGCAAATTTTGAACGTGCCAGATGTTAAAAATTAAGGAAAGTGATTTCTGGGAAATATCCAAGAGTGAGCTAGGGACAGAACTACATGCCCAAGGCAGTCAAACACTTGCCACTGGACCAACAGAACCAAAGGAGGCCTTCCCTTTCAAAGAGAATTCAGGTCCATTGCCAAGAACCCAAACTAGTAAGCTGATCTAGGACCTCATGGCAAGGGTTGGAGAAATGCAAAACGTTTTTCTTGCAGCAGTAGAACCCAAACATGACAGAGGGCACAGCCAGAACTCCAGGCAAATGACAGAGAGATGCCAGGAGATGAAAGCAGGAAAGGCATAAAATCATTGTTATCATTGTGGACAATGTGGACAACTGGATGAAAAGGCAACAATCAGAAAATGGGGATGGGCTGCTGTCAAGACAAAAGCCTTGGTACTGTAGCTCTATAACACATCCCCTGTACACCAGAGTCTTCCAGAGTAACAGTAAACAGTAAACAGCAAGTTTATGCCCATGGTCATCTGAGGTGGCATAGTAAATGAGACCTGGAGAAAATAATACCTAACTCCAACCAATTGAGGAGCCGCAATGACCTGGAACTCTGACAGGATCTTCTGCCAGTCAATGTTGTTGAGGATCCAATTTTTGGCTTTAATATGATAAAGAAATATTGAATTTAGGGAACAGATACAAAGTCAGATGTTATTTAGATGGTAAGTGCTGCATTCTGAGTAACTGCGAAGACTGCAGAACCTTGGTTAAAGCTCCTACAGACCTCTGACACTACTATGTAGGGACTGTAAGAATGGGATAACCACTGTCTATGGTCATGCACCAGTGGGAAACATGTTTAAAAGCCAAGAAATTGTTTTTATCTCTAATGAGCTGCATTCTTTACCAGAAGGCCTTCTGTTCAATGAAGTACTCTGAACTTGTGTGTCCCATTCCCATAGCAAACATCACGAAGTGTGACATTTTGGATCAGCACATAACACTGGGTCAGCTCCAAATGACAAGAATGGCATACCCAGCTTCATTTCAACCTGTAGACAGTCAGGAACAACAGGGGGAGCAGAAATCAATCATTCTTGTTGTTTGTCTTAACCCCAAGAACAATAACTGAAGAGAAGAGATACTATGTCACACTGTAAAAACAAATGTTAGCAGAAATGGGACCCTCCTGTGAACTTAAATCACTTAAATCATACTCAAGAGGCAGATGGTCTGAAATGAGTGTAATGCTCTTGCCTTTCATGACAACAATGTTGGTTGCATTCCATTTCATAACATATCAAAACTATCAAACGTGTTCACACCTGTTCAGAAAACTTAATTCCAAAGCCCTTGCACCAGAAGAGTTCCTGGAAGATGTACTAAACAGAGGATGGGTAGCACAGTCTAGATCATTGTATTTGTCTCCTGTGGTTTGTTTAAGGAAAAAGGATAGAAGTTTGAAGCTCTGTTGTGACCACCCTTTAACAGCTTTTATTACCCCCTGGGGACTTTATGAATGGTTCTGCATGCCTTTTGGACTCAGCTGAGCTCCTGACTGAGTCCATCTGAGCTCTCTACAGAGCAGAAGGAAAGATAATAAGTAACGACAGCCTCAAACTCCAATACTGATTTAGAAGATGAATACCACCTTCACCCACACAACAAAGAACAGCAATCTCAGGATCAGTGGTTAAGTTCTTAATCCTGATGCTAAGAGCTTTCAACCCCAAGTAATAGAACAGACCAATGATACATATGGCATCACCTGCAAATAAACAATATTTGTATATACTGTATCTGTAGTCCCTCAATGAGGGAATACGGATGGGAATGACAGTCATATTGAGCTTGAGAATCAAAATCTCCAAGAACATAATGAAATGGATTATGTTTGATGAGAAAAACAAGCCCCCACAGTCTCTGTGACCATATCCCCAAATGGAAAGGCATCTACCAAGCATGCTGACTTTGAGGCAACCCGCTACTTTAAGCGGAGACCTTAAAGTTAAAGATGTTCAGATAGCAGAATAATCCTGTTTCTTTTGGGGAGCTTAGGATACAATGAGCAATGTTTATTAGTATTACATTGTTTCATATGTGAGAATGCATGAACTTGGATATACTGTAGTGTTAAGTGTTTATTTGACTATGTTAGCATGTACAGTATGTTGGAAGAATGAATGGCAGCTCAAAGAGATTTTGGTAGAGTGGACCGGAAAACTTAGTCCGAAACTAAGAAACTAACAACATTCCTAATAGAATTATTAGCCTTTTAGAATGCTAATTGTAGAGTGACATTTAATATTCGTGGGGACAGTGTAATTCACACTGTTAAAAATGTTTTTAATTGTCGTGTTCAGTTTCCACTAACATTATAGCGTGTGAACTGACCACAGTTTTAGTTAACTGCCAGGCGGCACAAGCGAGGGTGCTTTTCACCCAAGCGCGTAAGCATCAGTTTAAAACTGAACATAACGGATGATGCCACACTGTGGTGATGTACAGCAGCTTTATCAATCTTTGTAAATTTACAGTTAAGCTATTAGTCTAAATGTCATGAAAGATGTGTAAATACATAAGAATGAATTTACATAAATGTCTCTATTTCGATTCTAAACCAAACAGATCCAGTCATAAAAAAGGGTGGTAATGACATATTGTTATATTTATGTGTTATAAAACGATTGAAGGAAAATGTTGAGTTACATGGGGTTCAAAAATTTGTTCTAGTTGTTATTTTGATTTGTATTGTATTATTGATACTGTATGTAAGTTTTAGGTTGCAAAATTCCACAATGATTCTAATACACATTGAAGTGGTATTCATGTGGAATACAGTCTATATTTATTGATAAGTTAAGTGATTATTTTATTCAACTTAGTATGGAGCTAAGAAGTGCTTGTGATGGTACAAATGTAAACAGACATAGTGAAACCTGTTTAACTGTATACATTAGGAAGTGATAAGAATATTTTCCATCAGTTTAAAACTGAACATAATAAACTGTGGAGATGTACAGCAGCTTTAATTATCAATCTTTGACAATTTAAATACTTACAAATACCTAACTATACAGTATGTGCTGTCTCTGAATGGATGAGTGTCTTCATTCCTAAAAGTGCAACATCGACAACTGTCACTTGTTGTCTGTGGTGTTCACAGTCCATCAATGACAGGTGATGATCCGGGAGACCACACCTCACCATCATCACAAGACCATCATCATACCGTGTCTTTGTGATCATGTTAATTCTTCCAGTACAGTTGCATCAAAAACACCAGGTCGCAGTTCAGCTATGAGAAGGGAACTAAGCAGGGAACTAAGTTTCAGGTCAGATAACAGGACCCTGGTGCTACTAATGAAGGAACAGAAAGAAGTGCTGTGGACTCAATAGCAGTGCAATCAAGGTTTTGTGAAGACTACCCTGAAGAATGTCAGTATGCGATGCTGGGAAAGAAGTGTCTAGTCACACAGAACTCCATTTGTAGTTTTTGATGGCAACCTGACCACACAGTGATGTTGTGACTACACTTGTTGATCAAGTACTGGGACCTCACATGCTGCCCTTCCTACAGGCTCATCCTGACATGACAACATTCCGTCAAGACTTCACATGTCCTGCTGGTCATGCAACTGGCCATGTAACAGTGGCTTTCTTGCACAATGAATGAATATGAGAAGAGATGAACACGATAGTTATAGCACAAATGCTCTACTCACCAGGCTTGAGCTTCATTGAATATTTTTGGGATGATCTAGAAGAAAATACAGTATCTATAGTATCTACGGCTCAGAGACACGCTGTACCTGGGGAATGGGACAGAATCCCTTAAGACAGCATCTACAACCTGTTGCAAAGCTTCTATCTCAGATGTACAGTTTGTATTCTATCAGTGCCCATTCTACACTACTAGCCTCTGTATTTCATAGATAGATAAGACTTTATTGATCCCGAAGGGAAATTGAGGTGTTTTTATATGTTCATACTGTATGTTCCCTGTTGATGACACCTGTTAATCAGCATAATGGATTTACTAGTACTTTAATATATATATTTATGTCATATATGTTCAATAATATATCAGTGCTCCTGCTACAAAACAAATGTCATTTTCTTGATAACTTTATGAACCTGTTACTGTTCATTTTATTGGCCAGTAGATATATACTTTTTATGCTTATCTTGTAATTTCACCAAAAGAACATTTTTAAAGATGTAATTTGCCTTGACAAATTGCTTATATAGTTTCTAAATGTTGGATTGTTGGATCATAGCATCCTGTTTAACTTCATTCAATTAGATAATAAATGGAAAGCTGACTCCTTCATGTGCCCTTACCCATGTAAACTAGCGTAACAAAGAGTAAGGTTTATTCTTTATTAGTATTTTACCTTCAAGAAACGGATATGAAATACAGCTGGAGTGTCCCACCATAGTGAATCCATCAGTGATTCTTCTGAACGATCATACTGCAGTCCAAAACTAAACCTGTAGAAGAAGCTGGTCAAATCATATTAAACAAGGTATAAGTCTCACTAGAGCTCTGATTGCCCTCTACTGGAAGAAACTGGAGGGAATTTGCTACTCCATACCATTGCAATTCATTACGTACGTGAGAAATCATAATGAGTATATTTTTTTCGGATTTTGCTTATTCCTGCTGTGGCCTCTGTGTTTACTTTTGAGAGAATATATGTCATGAATGCCTATGAAACATTTTCGATGATGTATTTGAGTCCCAATTGCATTTGATTGATTTTTCAGATGCATCTAGTGCCTGAGGATTGTTGGGTGACATCCACCAATTTGAGAAATGCGGTGTCAGTTCATAGCAGTAACGAGTTCAGCCTTTCCTAGGTTTGTATAAGTAGGAACACTTCTTGAACCTTTTGACTTTACTTGCAGTCTTATTGACCCAAAATACCATTCTACGGTGATTATTTTCTCATAACATGCAATTTGGTTACCTGTGAAGCACATACTGTTTTTACTCTGTTTCACATACAGTACCAGTCGGAAGATTTTGGAGAATATTTTCTTTCTTTGACTTTCATTTTTTATCACTACTCTTCAAATATTAGTAGTAGATCATAAAAGTGTTACAGTAGTTTTGTTTGGGAGAAGGATTGTTTTTTTCAAAATAAAATGATTTTTTTAATACATCAAAAATAACTTAATTGGTCTTCTTCTGCGATTTCGAAATTTTAAATGATTGTTTCATTTTGTGCCTGTGTCTTCTCTTGGGTTTAAAATTAATTAAAAACTTCTAATGTTCCAGTTCACTTCAGAAATGAGTTTCTAAATGCTGAAGTAAATTTCAGTATTAAATTAGTTTTAAGGCAAAAATAGCTTTTCTAATTATTTCTACAAATTAAATTACAAAGAAACACAAGTCTCTCACAATAATTCTGTGGGAAATCTCTCCTCGAAGAAACCTACATTTGTGTTGTAAGGCTTGTTTTAGTCAACTAATTAACAATAGAAAATAGCCTAAAGCTCTATGTAAGAAATTACTGTAAAGGCTCCATAAATCAATTATCTTCACATAGGAAATTACAAACTGTAATATACAGATGTGGTAAATGTTTACATATCATGTTTGTAATTTTCTGCATGACAAATCCATCATCAGCAGTGAAACATTTCATGCATAATCTTGGGAGAATGTAAATCCTTACATGACCTGGAAAATAAGGTTACAGAACCATGTGATGAGTTATATAACCAAAAAGGATCTGTGTGAAACTAGGAGAAAGTAGCCAGCAGGAAATTGAGATATGAATATTGGTGCTTAGCAGTCCATCACTTAAAATATTTGCCATGGTAACCCAAAGACCTCACAAACTAGCAACATTTGTAGATGGCTCTACAAGTTTGTCCAGTGCACACAATCTGCCTAATTAGTATATAAAATCTGCATTGGAGAGACTGATGTTTGTATGAAGAGTGGGAGAACAGCAAGACTCACTGATTGTATATGGTCTAACTGTATGATCATAAAGAACACCGTTTTATCAAATTGGGCTCTAAGTTAGGCTTATATAATAGTTAATTAAAACAGTTTGAGAAAGCTCTACACTTTCTTAATATTAAAATGATTTCTGTATTAAAAAATAGCACTAATCTTAAAAGCAAGCACCTTTATTTGTATAACATATATAGATTTGTTATTGTACACTTTTCTCTACTTTGTGGTCTTATTATACATTTACCAACAATGGGTAAAAAAAATACGAAAATACTTATGGAAACAATGCCATGTACATAATACAAATGAGCAAACATATCAAAATCAGTTTTTACAACTTTTTGTAGCAACCATTTCTTTCTATTGGCTTGCCATAGTGCAAACTGTATTGTTTGAAAGACAAAAGTTTGAGCATGGTTTTAACATTCATCAGTTTTGTATTTCTCTGCCTTTCATACATTTACATGTGAAGGCTGCATTCTTAGTACTTCCCATTCAAGTCCATCTTTCCAGTAATGGTGATTAACAATAATTCAAGTGTGCAGGGCAGTTCAGGTGGCAATGTAATAGAAATGCTATAATTTACTGAACTATGATGCCTCTTATGTAAATAACATAAACTGAAGCCCTTACTGATGCATTTTTACAAAAGACTCAGACCCCGCATGTATTCATCTACAACTCCAACATTAAGCCTTTTTTAACTGACTTGTAGGCTTCTCAGTTCCATTCAGAAATCTACATACAGTATATGATGTGTACTGATAGTTTAACATAGGTTTTTGAAGCTTATGTTGAAAAGCGAGACAGTGAGGAAAAAGGTTCGTAAGGAGATGCCATGATCTTGACTGCTGCTTCCTCCCATCTAGTCCGAAGATCAAACTTCCCACAGCCGCGCACATTTGACTTCCTCCATCGTTTTCAATGACTTGCTCAACAATCAGGGAGCATCTGTTGCTATTCTGGTTCTATTGCACAGTATTTTGGAAATGCGGGAATCACTGATAGATGAAATCTCTTAATTCTCAAGTCCAGCCTCAAGATGCAACAGGCTTCGCCAGCGGGCTCATGAGCACCCACAGCGATCTACCACCATGGAGGGGATCTTGCCGTAAATGATCTGTTCCTTCCCATTGAAATAGAGCATGTTGATGGGGGACATCTTGGCAGGGGTGCAGCAGGGCCCGGCTGTACCTCTGGGGTTTGCTTTAATAGCCAGGTGAGTGTGGGGGTACTTCTGCAAATGCATATACTCACATTCTCCAGAACAGTAATTGGCCTTGTACCGTTTGGGGGCAATAATCCAGTCCCAGCCAAAGTCCTCAAAGTCCACAGTGAGGGGATACCGACAACATCGGGACTCAGGTGAATTCTCATCACAGTCTAGGCCAGAGTCTCTCCTCAGCCTCTTGGGAGTGTCGGAAATCTTCACTTCCATAAAGGGCTGCTGTATTAAAAAACAAGTTCAAACTAAAACTGAGTGCAAAATCGAGTAGAAGTGTTATTTTACTGCTCAATACCTACATATGGGAAAATATAAGACAAAGTGCTTTCGTATTACCTCTGTGGAGAGGAATTTTGATTATATCAATTAAAATGAAAGTATATGTTTGTTATGCAATACTTATGACTGAGTGGAACGATGTATTCCGATGTGGCTTATATGCATATATAGTCTTTTATACTCATTTATGATGCGGACGGTAGACGATGCCCGGCCGGCGAATCTTGCTATCTTTGACAATGTTATGTGGGGAGGTTTATTTAAATGTTGTTTTAACTTTCTCCTAAGAAATACTTGCTAAAAAAAATGTTATTTTTCTAATTTATATACATCTTTTTTGTTATAAATTTCAAGCGTTCTGGTTTTTTAATATTTTAACTACAAGATTGTCGAGTAGTTCTTACTTTGACAAATCTTCATAGCTCTGTATTCTAATTTACAGTCTCTCTGGTAATTTACAGCAAAACATCCGGGAAAAGCAGCTGTGAATAACATAATCTCTTTCCAGAATTGGAAATTATATTTACAAAGGTTTCGTTTATACCTGATCGATTATTTAAAAAAAGCACCTTAAAAGATGGGTTGCACTTTAATATAATCATATAGATCATCAATAAAATGTCAAGTAGTAGATGTATTTTAACTATAGATGAACACATCATGAAATAACTGTTAAAAGGATTGTTACTTAAATCTTGAAGTTTCAATTCACCCGTCATTACAGAAACATTTGAATTCGCGACTGGTTTTCTCAAATCCGTGAAATGTTTAAGCCAGAGTATTAGGGGTGCTTTTCTCACCGCCTTTTCAAACTGTAATGTAGCTCGGTTTACATCGATTTAATAAATAACTGACATTTTTTATATATTTCAAAAGACACAGATACTGTATGCCTTTTATCTACTCGTGTGGTTAAGCAATTGCCTTTGGAATCATGCATATAACGTATATTTTCGTTTCCACGTTGTCCTCCAAAAAAGGATTTAAAGAGGCATTACTTAATTACTTACCAGTCCCTCTTCTCCTGCTTCTGGTGAGGTAACCGCCAAGTCTTTTCCTGAGGAATCAAATGCGTTTATCTCGATCCCCCAGTTAGTTTCTGGATGCTTAAGCCAGACTTGCAACACTTGTTTAACGTCTACACTATGCCAAGAGGGGTTTCCTGCATTTATATCCAATTTGAGAGATCGGATTCTTATGTGTCTGTTTCCATCCGTTGCTGGTTTTAATCTGGAAATCTGCAGAAACACTGTGGTAGGTTCATCAGCTGGTCGGAGGTGTATCCAGAGCTGAGCTCGGACGATGCGGTTTGGTTGAATCTTTGGGCTGAATGAGAACAAGCAGCATTTTGGCTTCCTGTCCACCTGGACAGTGGAGTCAGCTTTTGGGAAAGAAAGAAAAAATAAAATATTCAGAGGTTATTAAAAGGTTAAAAACTACTTTATGAGATTAATTTAATGTACTCGAGTAAACCTATGCTATACAGTATTACGACGTAGGAAATATATACAGCTAATTTAATAATTCAATGTTAAATGATCTTGTAAATATATTGCCACGTTCTGCAGCAAGATCTGTCGGAACTATGCAAGGATTTCTTAACTTATTTCGTTACCATGAAAATGTGATGTTATAAATTATTATTAGTTCTTATGCAATCTTGTGTTTGAGTTAAAAATTCGCCGCACAACTTCCCTGCCATTTCTAGGAATTAGAAATGTATCTTGTTTCGGAATCAAGTTACTTTAAATTATTTTGTGGAGCAGCATTGGGTGTCTTGAGACTCTCCTAATATGAATCGTTTTGCAGCAAATGTTGCAAGTAATTTAAGTCTGGTGCTTTAGCTAAACTATTGAATGAATAGACATTTCTAGGGTGATATGACTATACAGTATCTACTGTATGCATTGTGTTATTGGTAGACTTTTCACGGATTAATCTAAAAATGTTTTAGGACATTCTGCACCTTTTACACAGCGACAAAAAGAGGACGGGATTAATTGAACAGGCAAGACAGTTGCACAGTTGTTTAGGAAATATACATTTGGCTCAAGAAATACACGGTTTATAGTGCGCTAATAGTAAATGAAGCTTTATTGCACCGGTCTTTCCACTATAACTCTGCAGTCATTTCCTAAAACAGTACAGTGTTTTATCATGGGAAAACTTACCCAAATGTCATTATAAATCTTAGTCATTAAGAGCAATCACTGCGCAACAGGTGTGCAGAACATCGAATTGTTGCGCACAATTCGTTTTTCCGAAAGAGGACATTCAGGTGGTTGTGACACACACTATGTTGATCTGTTGAAGATGGTTTTTTTTTTGCAACCAAACGTTTTATAGAACTACGGTTAAAGGAGCAGTCCAGTCAGCAGAACAGCTGAAACGTCTCACTACTATATAACTGGAAGGTAAAGGGTACTTTCTCCTGCGACGCAAAGCGAGAAACACCAGATAACAGTAAAAATAATCTGTTGCTACGCATTCGTATCTTAAACGCTACACCTCGACTTGAGTGTTAAAAATGCTCTTTAATTTCATTTTGTCTTAAGTGCTAGAAATAATAAATAATATACCAAGAATACTTACGCTCTGTAGCCATGGTCATGATTGTTTCTGTGATGGCATGGTCATCGTCCTCCTCTAGAGACGCGTCCTTATTATCATCCCCTAGGACATCATATTGGTCAAGCAACTCCCGTATTGGAGGAGCTTTGGGCAGCAGCTGCTCCACAACATTTCTGCTGATGTTTGGAGGTTGCTTGAGGCGAAGTTTGCTGAGAATTTGGAACTTAATGGAGTGCAGTCTCATAAGTTTGCTCTGCCGCCTGAAATCACAGGCAGAGCACTGCTCACCGTCTTCCACTGTGTCAGAAGGCTGTTGCGCTGTAATATTACCCAAACCCACTGAACCAAAAGCGACCAAGAGACCCAGGTAAATAAGGATCTGTGAATGTTGCATGTTCCCAGTGTTTGGTGCGTATCTTTCTTAATGTTTTGTATTTATTTCCTCTTATTTCAAAGCAGTGAAGAGTTTTCTATACTTTGAACCATCCACCACACCGATAGGTGTCATATATTTCAACTGGGCTTTTTATACCCCCACTCTGGTTACTCTATTGTGTCGTCAAAATTCAATGATTGGCTAGTCAGGCAACAATGAATCTAGCTGTCAGAGGTGAGATCCATTTCTCTGTCAAGGCGTTAGCTACCATGGCTGTGACTGTTCGATTTTATGAGACAACTGCGCAATATAAATCAAAGCAAGGGCTTTTTGGAATACGTGTTAATTAACTTCTTGAATCCTGGCGCTGTTTTGCATGTAGTGCTGTACTGGGGTAAATTACTTGCCACAATGCATTATTCATAAAACTTTGCTGATTTTTTTGTCGTCCGCATTCCACGCGACTTGGATTAATTTAAGTTTGTTGTTAGAGTTTTGCACTTCGCTGTTTGTGGATAGTTTTGGCACACGACTTGTGTATCTTTTTTCAAAATGTACACGTTGACATTTAAGTGTTGCAGTTGCGGTGAGAAACATGGATTTCACGACTGAAGTAGAAAGAAGTTAGCAAACTGGAGTATTTGAAGTATTTTTGAGCCGCTGCAATAGAAACCATGAAGTGTGACGTTCTCAGGAGTAGCACCCTCAGATAAAAATAATCTTGGGTTAAGCACTTGGCCACCAGTGTCTGATTTCCACTTTCCCACTGGAAAGCAGCGGTGCTTATGAAATTCATTTATCACTTGTAACAGGAAAAAATAATATTAAAATATTTTAAAACTAATACAATGGTAAATGACAAAGGAAACGGCTTTTCTATAACGACAATAACTGTGTTTATGTATCGAAGGTATGTATAGTTATTTCTTAATGACATGAAAATCACAAATTGTGAATATTGAGCTTAAATAAAAACATACAATTTCATTAAATACAAATATTCAAAGTATGTATATCAAAGTATATACAACATATACTAAATCAATTTTTAGAGATCCAGACCACATTATACTGTGTTATGTCGAAGGTTAACTTATATTTATTACAGAATGTTGATAATGCTTAGTATGCCCCCTGCTGGCCAATATTAGAATGGTTGCTCGCAAGGTTTAAATTCAAATCCTGTATTTCACCGTACAAAAAAATCCCGTATAAGTCTAGTGATACTGATTTGTGAAGAACAAAAAATACAGAAGTGACTTACTAGGGTTTTGTGTGTCCTACCTCTTGTTTGTTGATATTATCTGTATTAGAAGTTAATTTTACAAAAGCATAAGAAAAGTTACAACTAAGGCACTTGAGTAGTACCGTAGCTAATTGATACAAGAATCTCTCCAAGCTGTTTCTTAAAAGAAGCCAAGGTACAGTATGAGCTTCAGCAACAGCTTCATCTACAGCATTTTCCAACAACACCCTATACTATACTGTATCTGGTTTCTCTTCTTTGAACGAATTCAGTATATTTTGTACATCATGGTGACCAAAATTGTACATAATAATCTTAATAGAGCCTTATTAGGGCAAAACCATAAACTGTATAAGAAATAATAAATATTTTGCTAAATGTATGCAGTGCCTTAAGGAGGTATCCAGGCCCTTACACAGTTTTTATATTTTATTGCTTGAAAGGTTGCTGTCACTACATTGTATAGTAACAATATTTGTTGTATACAGTACATTACCTATTCCACAAATTCAAGAAAAAAGTTAATGAATAATTCATATGAAAGAGAAAGTTTGCTGTAAAAAAACAGGGTTAATTTAGTTGCACAAAATTACCTTAATAAGCCACACAATTAAACATATTTTTTTAATTACCATTTCACATGAAGTCCATGTAAAACAGCTTTTTATGGTATGTATTGTGGTAAAACCTTTAAATCAATGTCAGATCTTTTTACTGATATTGCGTAGCAAGATTTTGCACACTAAGCTATAATGTATTTTTCCTCATTCCTAACTGGCCTTACTTATTCCCACTGTAAATTGGATCTACTTGCATATCAGATCACAATCTCATTGTCCAGCTGTCTGTAACACCAAAAGTGTGCTATTACTGTAAAGAGTAATTATTTGCATTCAGAATAAAGTGCATTGTAGAGTGACAGAAATTGGTATTTAGAGTACATACTGTACCACAAGGCTCTGCTCCTTGGATGACAATGGATGAAGTATGAATTATGCAATAACAGCAATCATGCTGTTTTGGAAGAAAATGTGCACCTGGTGCTCTGAGGTCATGTTAAAAGGGATATTATACATTATAGATGCATAAGGAAAAATTGCAGGTTAAGAATACATTACAACTAATAAGTTTTATTATTAATGTTAGGTTCAACAATTAGGTCTACACTGTAAGCAAAATCCTAAACTTAAAATTCAGAATGATTTATCTGTGGAATAGTTGTAGTTTCTAAAAATATACTATATAATGCAAATATTTGTCATATTAATTCAAATGATAACCTGCTTCTTTCATTTCCTTACAGATACCCCTTTAAATGCTTATTTTTGTACATAAAATTTAAGATAAATGTCTTATGACCTGTTTGGAAGAATCCATGCTCTTCATTTTTTTATTACTTGAATTATTACTATCTGGAAATACGAAAAAAGATCACTTCACTGGTTAGTACATGATTGGTGGCCATTCCGCATTAGTTAGAAGGATAAGTCTGTTACCCAAAGAATGCATTAGAGCTTATGATCACCAATCTTAATGCAAAGGAGGAAGCACTGCATGACTACATTTCAGAAGAACTATTATTACAATAGTTGTGGTTTATTTATCGTAAGTATGCATAATTACAATTATTTCTTAATGACTAGAAAATTACATATACTGTACTGTATATACACAATACATACTGTATATATGATACTGTATATATGAGATTTTTCACGTTGTTTTCTTTATTAGAATTTATTTACAATTTATTTCTTCTGTGGGAAAGCATTTTTTTAAAATTTCCTGGCTTCTTGTGTTATATCTGCTGCTGCTTTCCATTCTTAATTCATCTTTCTAGGTATAAGCTGTGTTTTGTCTGTTTTTTATTCAAACTTGAGAACTGTTAAACAATGAAGCAATCATTTTCTTAGCTATAGACGTATCTAAGTTTTTTTATGCTCTTTTGAGGTTACTCAAAACATTCACCTCATTAAGGGAACTGTTGACTACTGAACTCCTAAGAGACTGGTCAGAAGAATTAAAATTATCCATCCTTCCATTTTTAACTGCTTTATCCAGTACAGGGTTGCAGGGCAGCTGGAGCCTATTTCAGTAAGCAACGAGTACAAGGCAGGATATACCCTGGATGGGATGCCAATTCATCACAGGGCAAACACAGACACAGATACACACACACTCACACCAGGCAAATTTTCCGAGAAGCCAGGTGACCTTCTGTACCTGTATTGTCTGGACCGTGGGAGGAAACCCACATGAACAAAGGGAGAACATATAAACTCCATGCAGAGAGCTACACAGGTCCAGAATTGAACCCAAGGCAACCATGCCGCCCTGTAATATAATTATGCAGTTTACAATTAGACCAATTACATACAGTAGGTGGAAGCTTGGTGGAACCAAAACCAGAAAGCACTAAGTCTTCTGGGATAAGGGTCCGACACCCCTGTTCTAAAGTACTTCCTCCTAATCTGACTTTGATCAAACTGTCGTTTAATTATTTGTTGTGTTCCCCTCTGATCTTAACCTTCCTTCTTCAAAAGTCGATTTGGAATATGTGTTGATTATTGGTGTTTCACCTTTTTAAGGCAATTCATCTGTGTTTTTCTTTATATTATTTTTCTTTGATTAAAGAATCATTCTTAGCCTAGTTTTATATTGTTGCCATTGCTCTGTGCCAAGGACCAGATGGCAGCACACCACCCTAGGTTTTCTTGGATAGTATAGATGCACTCATTTCTTGCCGAAGCTTTAAAATATCCAGCCAAAAATCCTTAATTTATAGGATTTTTGATCAATCAGGCCTGCTCACTTCTCCAAGATGGAAAAAGTAGGTATTGCCCAATTACAGTAAAGAAATTAGCAATGATGTATTACTACCCATTACGGTCGGGAAGAATGTGAAAGAACATGTAAAATAAGCACCCAGCTATGTACTATAAATCTCTTATCTCCTGTAAAGCTTTTGTACTGTATTCTCTGTTGGTGATTTTTGCCAATTTTTTTGTATTGTTGTGTTGGACCCTGCAGTAAAACAAATTTCCCCAAGAGGATTATAAAGTTTGAATTGAATGCTAACTAACAGACCTCAATATTCCAAATTAAAAAGCCTGAGACCTTTTGGCTACAGTTTATAAAGCAACCAAGAAGGCCTCACTTTATCTTCTTCTGAAAATGGTTGCAGGTTGTTGCTCAAGATGGGTGCTGAGGGCTGTGTTGCCAACACAATCCACTGGTTTGATGTTCTTACTCCAGTGCTAGAGTGAAAAGTGTCACAAAGCATGAGTTCACAACTTGGGCTTCACTAGGAAGAAAGAAAGCAAACTACATAACCAAACAGCTATTTCACTTGCACTTGAAATAATTGTTACAGAAGGCACGTTATGCCATAATGAGTTAATAGGGTTGCCTATGCCAGAGGCATTAGTCATTTCACTCTCATAATGCTACATGTGAAACCCAAAGGAATATCTACAAAGGTTCCTTCAGGGCATCAATTCGTAGATACAGAACAGCTTTAGGAGAATGTCATTTTATGTGTGCAAAATATCTTTTTTTTAAAATAATTAACGAACAGAACCTTCTGTTAGTGGTGCACTTCAGCGTGATAATGCATGATACATAAAGAAAATCATTTCAGATTATTAAAAAATGAGATTAGTTATTTATAACAGCTCACATCATCCTAGTAAGATTATTTTACTGAATGATTTAGAGGAAGACATACTGGCATGGCACGGTGGAACAGTGCTTAACATTGCTGCCTCGCTATGCTGGGTCCTGGGTTCAATTCTGGACCGTGGGAGCTATTAGTGAGTATTTCCTCCCAGAGTCCAAAAACTGGGTTTCCATCCAGAGTGCACAAAGCCCTGTTATGTGCTGGGATAGGGATGGGCTCTGGCACCCCAGACCCTGAAATGGAAGAAGCGGATGGAAGAATAGATATTAACCATGGGATATTTATTCTAGCTCGGGTCATAAATTAATGAAGATCAGACCTGTAGAATACATTCAAATTATCCCGGTGCCCAGGAATAGGGGCATTGTTTGTGGATATTCCTCTGTGCTGTGTGCCCTGTGTTCTGAGTATGGTATCAATCACATGACATTGACATCAGCTAACTTGTAAAGTGTTTTATCTGGGCTTCCAATAAGCAATGTTGTCTTATTTAAAGAGACTATATGACCACACTTTGCACAAATGTTTTATTTACATCTGAATTTCATGTTACCTCTCCTCAAAGTAGTGAACAAATAGAATGTATACCTTGTTAGTGTATTATAAACAAAATGAAACAGCAAACAAAGAGGACTAAGGCTTACCAAGCAAATAATATTTTAAATAAATCCCCCACACCATTTCATTTAGTTTACTTGTTGGCCTTTCTATACATTACCAAGTAAAATGTTTAATAATAACAACAATAATTCCTTTCACTTACATAGCTCTATCAAAGCACTTTACAGGTAATGGGGACTCCCTTCCACCACCACCAATGTGCAGGAACCACCTGGGTGATGCGACAGCAGCCAAAGTGCACCAGTACACTCACCACACATCAGCTACTGTATTAATGGAAATGAGAAGCCAATTTATACTGTAGATGGGGATTATTAGATGGGCCATGATTTGAAAAGGCCAGGGGGAAATTTGTCCAGGACACCAGGATAACACCCCTACAATAGTCAAGAAAACCACGCAGAGTCAGGACTTCGGTTTTTACGTTTCATCTGAAGAACTGTGCCTTTTTTTAAGATATAGTGTTCCCATCACTAGAGTGTGGCATTAGGAAATGCACAGACCACAAGATGAGCGCTCCCTACTGATCCCACTAACATCTCGTCCAGCAGTAACCTCAGCTTTCCCAGGAAGTCTCCCATCCAGGTACAGGCCAGGCTCACACCTGCTGAGCTTCGGTGGGTTGCTAGTTGCTAGCTGCAGGGTGAAACATCTACTGGATAGAATAGTTCTGCAAGACGAAAATGAGCTGCAGAGGCACATGACATAATCTTTCCACTCCCTATAGAGCTATCACAGGGCTACCAGTGTTCTGGACAGCACATGGTCACCACAAAGAGCCCAAAAGCACCCAGCCAAATAACAATGCATAAGAGAGAAGGAGAAAAACAGCATAATTCAACATTATATGACAATTTATCACACAATGTGAATTTTACACAAAGAAATTCTGATCATCAGATAATAATACCCATTCAGTATTACCCACAAACTTAAATATTATATTACCACAGTCATTTAAATAAACTGCATGTGCACGAAAATTACATTGAAAATACATCTCTCTACACTGTTATTCTCCACAATGACGGTCTTACACCCATTAAGCACATGCTAGACAAACGCACAGTGCTTGATCCACCCACCCACACTCTAGTGCATCTTGTGGAATTGGTTCTCACACTCATTGCATTCTCATTTAATAATCTTTTTAATCTGCAGGTTAGTGGAGTCGCCATGGGCACCAGGATGGGACCTAACTATGCCAATATTTTTGTCAGCTAGGTAGAATGCTTCTTTGCTTCCTACACTGGCTTTGTCCTTGACCTCTACAAGTGATGACTGCATCGGTACTACTACATACTCTAATGACCAGCTAGAGCACTTCCTGCATCAATTCACTAACTCTCATCCATCCTTCAATTATACAGTTAACATATCTTCCACCATTCTTCCGTTTCTAGATATATATATTTATGTACTAACCATCTATGACACTCTACCTCGGTCTATTACAAACCCACTGATTCACACCGCTATCTCCTGTACAGCTCTTTTCACTCCACTCACACCAAAAGCTCTCTCCCTTTTTCAAAGTTCCTCAGGCTACGTCGACTCTGCAGTGACAACATGGATTTCAAGAACCAAGCGCACAAAATGCATTCGTTTTTCATAAACAGAGGATACCCCACCCATGTTATCGATAGGGCCCCTCACCCGGGCCAAAAACAGCCCTCGGATCATCAACTCAACAAGGAACTCCCGGTCTCCCAACCGCATTCCCTTGGTGCTTCCCTAACACCCTAACACCCTTTCTATCCCCAGGACCATCATTAACAACTACTCCATTTTACAGGACGATCCCTCCATCGGTACCCTTTTTTCCAGATCTTTTATCGCCGGCCACCGAATCTATGTAATTTTCTTGTTTACAGCTCCCTCGACTGCACTCGGCAATCAACCCCACCAGGCACCTTTCCCTGCAACAGAAATCGCTGCACCATCTGCAAATACATATCTAACAACACGCTCATTCACGGCCACTCAGGTGGCAGACTTTACACTGCATACATATTTAGACAAATAAAACTGCAGTTACATAAACTCTAACATTACAATGTCTGCATTGCTGTGGAATAAAAAAAACTCTTCTTAAAGCAAGATTTTTCTTTAATAGATTCATATTAATAGATCTGCCAGACTGAAGAAGTTAAAAGAAATGATAGGATGACTGAGACCATTCAGCAGCAATAGTTTTACACAGAAAAAAAAGCACTCCGTTTTTTGCTTTAAAAGCATTCCTTTACAATTCTCATGACTCCGCTTCTCTAATATAATGTTGTACAGATAAGGCAGATATATTAATAATATTAATAGACAGATTGTAATGCATTCTCAGAGCTGAACCCCATACCTCCAGGACAGGTACTCCCAATTAAGAAAGCCCTCTTAATCAGACTGTGTATAACTGCATGCACACAGTCAAAAATGATATCAGTGGAGCTCATCTAAAAAAAAAAAATCACACAAACTGTAAAACTATATAGATACTGTACCATTACAAGGCAGAAAACTGGCATAACAACAGGAAAAGGCATACTGTAAATGCACAGTAAAAAAACAACAAAGGCCATTCTCTCCCCCATGCAATTCTCTGAATTAAAGTACTCAAACATAAACTCACACATTGTTCAAGTCATCACAGCCTTTTCTTGCTCTTGCACATTAACCTGGTTGCATGTTCATCTTTCAGCAAGAAAAAGGCAAGTTATTTATATTCAAGATCATGACCAAATAAGCTACCATCTGAGCAGAAAGCCTACAAGAGAATAAGTCAATTTCCATTGAGATTTTAAGAAATCAATGTAATTCAACACAGTGTTGAGTTGACTACATATAAAATTAAGCACACTGGAATAACAGCAATCCTTCAACAAAGTGTATTCTTGTGTCACACGGGTATAATCTCCACTCCTCTCAAGGAGCGTTTATAATAATACTGGGTTGTTCACTACACCTACTGTACATTTAACATGAGTGATAAATTTAAACATGATTGTATGGGTTACTTAAAATCAAGACAGATCAGAGTTAACTTCCTAATCTTTCATTTAAGACTAATTGCTTAAGTCCTGCATTTCTAGGTTTAGCTATAACAGTTGTTTTATTTTTCATAAGAAATTATGGATGCTGTTTATCGTAATTATTCGAAGTTTGTTTCTGTGTTACGAATTGTAAAAGTATTGTATGGTAGGCCTTATTTCCGACAATTACAATTACCTTTACCAGATTAGCCACGTACAGTAAATTAGAGATATTATTTTAACACTCCATAATTTATATTCAAAGTATATTATATAAAGACAGACGCGAAGATTAAAAAGTATAATGCAATATAATGTATAATGTAGATACATGGAATTGATGCATATTAGACAATTATTAATATTACGTAACTTAAATATTATGGATAAATTGCTATGCCAACTGAAGTCGAAACAAAAACGATGGTTTGTCTTCAAAAACATACTGTATTGCCGATGACTGAACCTGACAACCACCCCAATTCTTATTCATATATAACTCTTGCCTTAAGTATATAATTTCCTTTAATTTTGAAAACTAACCTTGAAATAATTTCAAAGAACCAAGAAACAGAAATTTTCTCCCTCTTAGATGATGAAGAAGACAATCACTACTAACCACTAGATGGAACCATTTCCCAGTTGAAATTCGCATTCCGAGCTGCTACATATATGTATAAAAAGCCTTGTGCTTTATAAAACAGCAAGTTTGTCCAACGCAAGCCGAAACAGTTTGGGAATTGTGTTTCGGGAGTACAATAAAGAAATCATCTGGTAACGGCTGTTGAAGATTATGCTTGCCAATTCACGGGTTTTCACGAATAAAACAACGTAATTTGAAACATTATCCTACCTCCATTTCTAAGGTATTATACAAAATTTGAAACGCTGGCCGAGATACTCGGACAGCCTGGGTTTCCAGCAAGATTATCTCTGTCTTCATAGTGCTTTTTTTGAAGTACATTTTAAACTAATTCTGCAGCTGTAAAATATACGCATTATGGCACAATTCTGAGAAGGATCTACGATTTACCGAACTAGCGTTTAAAAGGAGTGAGCTGCAATTTGGATTAAAAAAACTCCTGCTGCAAAGAGAAGGAAGAAGGAGACAGTTAAACGGAATTGAATGATCCGCAACATCAACACGCCTGGAATTCATCTACAAACGAAAACGAGTTTATGTGGTGCATTATTTATCATCAGGCGTAATGGCACATTTCTGGGGATAACTGTGATTTAAGAGAGACAGATAACAAAGATTCTGTGATTGCCTTATTATAATAAAAAGTCATTTTTTTTACCTTTGAAAGGTAGGTAACTGCTTTATCATTGTTGCTGTTATGCAAGTATTGGAAAACGTGTTTGTGCTTTTGCCAGATGTGTTTCGTATCTTCCGAAGGCACAATGCTCCTTTACTGAAAAATACATATTGTAGCTAACAAAACAATGTTTCATAATTCTATAATTATATAGAGTTTTCAATCCATGTTAATTACTCAGCAGTGGTAGGAGAAGTACTGTATACCACAGTTCAGGTAAAACCCTGAAACACATTCAAGTGTTCATAGCACGGTCAGGCTGTTCTGAGCAGCCGAAGACTTTTTACAGTTTGCATTGACCTTGAGTTATTACAGAAGGTTAAGTCTTATCAGTTTCTGTTATTCCTTTTATTACCAACGGAAGCAAGGGAGTTAAGTGGATTCTGTATGCACTCTGGATGAACTTCACTGATTATCTGCTGGCTAGATAACACTTTAAAATTTTGAAAATGAAATCCAACATATGTGAAGAGTCTGTCGTATACTATACGATTTTCATTATTTGTTTAGGTGTTTCTGACCAAGAAACCTATCGAGGGTTTCTTCACCCGTTAGCTGGTTCAAACAGTAGTTGTGCACCTTTCTGACATTTTGAATTCTTCAATGCAATTCAATTAGCTAAAGAAAGCTAGTATTTTCTTTTTCTTGGGCGGGGCTTGTTGGAGACAAGACAGGACCCAGGACCAAACCTGCATTTAGGATTTAATATAGGTCTAATTGAGCCGCAATCGCATTGTGAGGTTAGTAGACATGACACCTGCCACTAAACACATACAATAAACACGTTTACAGCGTGTTAGTCTCCACGGAAAGAGCTATCGGAAATGTAAGAACGACAAGCAGTGTTCCTTTGTATTACCGAAGCTTACAAGACACCTTTAATTACGTAAGTCATATATTGTAAACTGAACCGCAGCTTATCAGCTTTTAAAAGTTAATCAGAAACACGTTAGCTGTAACCCTGGCTGATCCTATAAAATGTAGCTGTTGAATAAGAGAACTGCTATATTAAAATGAGCGACAGATTACACAAGCGCGATAAAAAGCCAAGTCAAAGGGAACAAACAAACATCAACCATTTAGTTATGAGGCGATGAATACTAGTGACGTAGGGTTTGGGTGTTCATTGAAAACACGTACACACCAACAAAGGTGGCTTTAAGTTAATGGATGCTTTATCATTGTCTAATCAAACCTTTAGTTTACTGATTTACAGTGGTTTATACTAGGTTTCCTATCCTAGCAGCAACTTACAGTACACATCATATAATGAAGCAAACATACCGTAGATAAGAGTTAATTCCATCAGACTTATTATGTGTTCTCCAAAGGTCAGCACACACGAACAAGTGTGGTTTTTCATTTACAGTACAAATATTGATGTTTTTAATGAGGTAAGAAGTATTTTCTCTTTCAAGATTGCCTTAGTATTTCGTTTTCTCTAAATTGTTGTAGATTTTCAGCTGAAAATGGAAACTGCTTGGGGGTGGGGGAAGTCACTTGTATTCCAAATAAATCTTTTATGGTTTAATTACAAATGCACCTCATGGCAGTGCTGAGAATTGAGGCATCAGAGTTTAGTGAAACAACCACAGGCTGCTTTCATTCAGAAATGAGGCAGGGTACAGTGAGAACCAATTTTTGGAATAACCTAGAATTTGCACGTAAAGAAGGTGGGATTTTAGTGCTTAATTTGAACTTGACCAGTGTCAGTACTATTATGAAATTCCAATATAAGTTTATTCTTAAGAATTAAACCAGCTACTACCATTCTTGCATATTTTTACATTGCTCTATATACTGAATATCCTGTTAAGCACCTAAAATTATGAGCGTTTTCTGGGAGCAGCCATCTGTGTCTGCCAGAGTCGTCTACTAATCCTGTCATCTGTTTCAACGCAGAAACTAGGTGAATGATACCAGGTCAATATGGAAAGTTCACATTATGGTCCTCCAGATCGGTAGAATTTTGAGCAGTTTAGTACTTGACAATGGCTTTGGTAGTAGTAAAATTAATTAAATGAAATATTTTGCTTTTTGTCTCCTTTGAACGTCCAGATAAAGCTGCAGTGTGGCGTGAGACATGTTCGTACGACTCATTCGGAGCGCCGCTGACTTCGCAGACTGTTTTGGCCCTGCCGGAGCTCAGGTCTTAGCTGTGGGACCCAGGAAGTCCCAGTAACCAGTTCCCAAGCAATTGAGGGGGAAGGAAGCGGCTCCTGGAATTCCTCCACCCCGCGCCCCCCCTTGCCAGCCCTCTGCCACAAACACTTTAAGCCAATGCCACATTATTTATATCATGGGATGCATCAAATCGAAGCAGAACAACCTGACTCAGAATGCCAGCTCTGTGGAGAAGGCAGACGGCAAGCCAAAGAAGTACTTAGACGAGAACGCAGCTCTCGTCAACTCAGAGACGCGCCAGGGGGAGGAGGGCTCCCTGCGGGTGAACCCAGGGCTGCTGGACTATGCCCAGCGGCTCTCCGAAGAGATTGTGGCCAAAGCTGTGCAGCAGTGGGCAGAGGTTGACAGCAGGTACAGTGACATCCCCTACATCGAGAGCGATGTGCCTTGAAGCCGGGCGGATGACGCATGTCCAGATGCCATCGTTTTTCTGCGAACCATTTCAGAGCGAGCCCAGGGGAAGAGGAATCAATACGAATGTCCACTCTTAGAGCAGAATAACAGCGTTCCAGCGGTTGGGAAACTCTTTTTCTGCACCTACCCAGAAGAAACATTAAATCCTGCACCTAAACAAGGCATTTTCACCTTCTTTTTTTACAATTTTCATTATTTAAAAGAATTGTTTTCCGTTAGTATAAGGGAAGAAGTCTCCTATAAGTATTCTCAAGGAGGGTAACAGCAGTTTCAGGAAGGAGGTGGGGTAGTAAATGAGCCCACTGGTTTACATGCTGCAAGTCATTTCTGTCTCCATCAGCCATTTATCAGGTGATGTAACGCAAGCTCTGGTGGCCTAATCCTGGCAACGTAGCTGGCGGTAGCTGCATCCTTCAGTTCCTTGGATTCAGATGGGAAAGGTTGGGAATAAATGGAACACTCATTGCTGCATTTGTCCTTATGTCAGTGTAATGGAAGAGACCCTGGGCACGGGCCCATCAGGAGAAATTCTTCCCACTGAGGGAACAGAGACGGAGTGGGATTACATTTTCATGAAAATAGGCTATTTACTTGGCTGACATCCTGGTAACAGAATTCGGTTCCTTGCAGAGAAGTTATTAATAGTCCAGTGCCTCTTGTGCTGTCACTGCTTCTACAGTATGGAACTGCAGTCTCAGTTTCCCCCTTCCAACAGCCAGCAAGGACAGCAGCACAGACTCCACACTGCAGCTCCAACTTCAAGATGAAAGATTAATGGGCTCATCTGGCCTGTTCCTTACAAACCCTGTAATCACTTTGACCTTTATGTTTATATATCACACATCCCAGCTCTACCCAAAGGAGTTTTTAAACCTTGGTTTTCATGATTTTACTATCCTAATTGAAAATGGTAAAGGGAAGGAGGCATAATATGTATTTTCCCAAAGTAATAAGAGTCAACACTTTCTGCTTTTACAATTTGGTATCTGATATCTGGTGTTTACATTATGCGGCATAAAACGTGAAACACGTCTTACAATGGCCATGTTTCTTGCTGTTTTTGTTGAGACTTACTGTAACACCTGAAAAAATGCAGTGTTCCACCTTCCATGATAAAAATTGCTGAAAGTGCAGTAATTTCTTCAATGTGATATGAAGGCTCCAAGATTTAAATAAGCAAATTATTATTAAGTGCTTAATCGGTGTAAAAAATGTAAAAGTGTAAAACAGTTCCAGTTTTCAATCAAATATACCCACTAAATAATATGATAACATTTTTTCTAGTGCAAGTTAAGCGTGCGGCCCCTGTGTGTATTACACAGAATTGCGATTGAGATGGGCACATTAAATTGGATTGTGTTGGCAGAGTATGTGTACTGCAGGACACTAGCTGATCCTGGTGTGCTAGGTAAGTACTGTACTTTTTGGGAAACCCCTAATATACTGTATTTTTCTTTTGTAGTTAACACTGGATTCTATAAATGGGATAAATTCTATCTTTGTGTTTTTAAAAAACAAAATAGGACAACACCATTTTAGAATGGTTTCTTTCATGTTTCTAAAACACCAGAAATGAATGTCATACAGTATTTCTCACTAGGCTTTTGTGATGGAGAGCATGTGTATTTGTACATGCATTCTTGGCCTGGGTAGGTCAACCCCCAAAACAGTGCTTTAAAAATAATGACCAAGGAGAAAAAAAAAATCACTGATTGAAAAAAAAAACTCCTAATACTAATCCTGGCTGAGAGATTAGTCCTAGATCTTATCCACAAAATAAACAATATTATGTAACCAAACTGAATAGCTTTTCAAGATTAACAATGAAGCACACATTACCTTTCTACTGCAAAACAAGTAATAAGGTGTCTATGTTGTATAATAATGGGAGTTAATAGTTTATGGCCCATGGTATAACTGAAGTTTATGGCATTGTAAAATGCACTTTAAAAAGCTGCATAGTGTGTTCTAAATATCATTTATTGCTTTACACAAAAAGTCAAGTTGTTTAATCAATGGTGGCTATGAATTATAAGCGGTGAAGATACTGTAGTACTTAAATTAAAATTAGCTAGTTAATTACATACACAACTAAAATATGCAGGTATATTTAATGTATACCTCCTGACCTGTCTGAAAAATGCTGCAAAGAATTTCTAATTCTGACCTAATGCAAAGTTTGCTGTATTTTTCAGTTCAATAAGCATACACATTTCCAGTGAGGAAATTATAATGAATTCATGAATAAAACCTATTAGCATTTCATATTATACATAAGCATGAGGTGACCTTTGCTTTCTTGTTCTTTATTCTCGCTTGTATTTATCACTCAGGTGAAATGTCACAACTTACGGCAATATTTAGGGAAAGCAAGGCTTGCCAGAAATATTCAGTGTTAATGTACTTAACTACCGTAAAAGTGAGAGAATCATGTTTTCATATTATTATAATGTATTAGTACCATACTGTACCATCGGAAAGATATAAAGAACTTTAATGGCAAAATGATTAATGTTGATTAATCTGTTCCTTGAGTGATGCATTGGTATTATGGTTTTATTTTGGTTGGTACCATAAGTTTATGTTATTTAATCTCTGCAGTAAGGCCTAAGATAAACTCTGACATACATAAAGTGAATATTAGTCACTTTTTAGGATCTGCTTGGTTCTGCATTGAGGAGGATATTGTTGATCAATGTACACAGTAATTATAGTTTCATTTTTAAGGGGTACCTTACCTTTGGATGGAATATAGAGTGCTGTAACATAGTGTGTCTTTAAAATTAACAACTTAGATTTTTTTGCAGTGATGTTACATATTCTAAAATATAGCAATTACAGAAGAATTTAATCGGGCATCAGATTACCTTTTTTCTTAGTATGTGGAATGCAACTAGACAAATACTCCTCATTATATGCATAAGACTTTATGTATATTCATAGGAGAAGTGTTATGTTAGGCCCTTTAAGATGGGAACAATAATTAAAATAATGATTATTTTAAGAGACGTGCAACATTTTAGTGAAGACTCATGCAAGGAAGAGAAAACAAGTTCAGCTGCGAAAAACATTTTTAAGTTGCTCAATATTTATTTTATTCAGGAAAACAAGCAACACTTAATAACCAACAGACTTTAAGGTCATCACTGTATTCATGTAATTTATGTTCAGTAGAGAAACTGGGAAAGGTGTATAGGACACACAGCGTCTTTTTTTTACTCAAATGGATGTGGTTCAGGTAAATGTAAACTTTTTTTAATTTTTGTATTGGCTGAGAAAAACCATTTATACAGTATATTATGGTTTTTTTTCAGAAAATAAAAATGTTGTGTGGGAAAATAGACAAATCAGTAATAAATGCTGTGCAGACTAAATAATCTTCAATGATTCAGAATCTTTTTAAGCTATAAATTGAAAATGCCTATAGCTGATAGTGCCACCTATTACATGAATAAGACTTTCTCCATTCTAGTGCTCCTAATCTGCAAAGCTGTGTAAAGAAGTGAGGCTGCACAGAGTTAAAGACCTGTTAGATTTAAGTCTGCTTGGATAGATTTTTGATTGTACCATTATAACAATTACTAACACTGTAATTACCTTGTAACTGTGTGGCATTTACACTTTGAAATACATGTGTATTTCCATATGAACCATATGACTCACATTGGATCGGCATTATGTAATTTAGGAACATAGAAAACATTAATGTGTACCAATATTTTAAAAAATATTGCTGCGCGGTTACACTTTTCAGTACATGCAATAACAATAATCATATGCCTAAACCTGTAATTTCACTATAAATTGAAATTACAGTATACCATCGCACAGATGCTATCTCCTGTGTCTTGGGTTACGATATCGTAATGCAGTTCCAGTGTCAATCATGTGATTTATATGTACAGTAAATTCATGAATTTCAAAGTGTAATTGTTGCATACAGTAATTACTAGGTAGTCCAAATGTAAATGGCCCTGTATTTTGATGTGTATCCAAATATATGACATCAAAATATAGTAAATGACCCACACTGGAGCTCCCCACTGCACCTACCCCCCAAAAAAATCCAAAGTTGCTATGGGCCGTTACTGTACATCCAAACTTAAAAATGAGAGTTCACCCACCAAAGTGCACTTTTCAAACTACATTAGAGAAACTTCCATTTCCACATGTACTGAACGTAGCCAATGTAGCATTGACTGCAGGTCAATACAATGAGTTACAGTTTATTACCAGAAGTAGTTATATTGTATACAGTACGTTATCATTTCTACCCCCCCCAGAAACTCCTGCCATGCCACTAATTAATGGAATCACATCCTTCACATAAATGTTTCTACAATTTGGGAATTTGATATAAAAATTTCTAAAGAGCAATTTTATAGTACATTTTTGATTGTGGTTTTATTATGATTTGTTACCTAACCGCTGTAATGTGATCATCTGCCAAAAATTTGTTAAGCTCTGTAAATACCCAGACAATGCTCTGCCAATAAAAGTTTTAACTTTTTTCATCTGTATTTTGTGCAACATTTATACATTTTGTAATATATGAATGGTCATATTTCTGTGGATTATTTTGTGAGTCTGCAAACCTGAACAAAAGCTTGTTATATGTCATAACATGCATGCTAAAGAATCCAGAACCATTGTCAGGCTGAACCAATACTCACTGTAAGTAATGGACTGATTTGCTTCATGTTTCCACATGAATTATTGTAGCTGTCCTACATAATCTCCTATATTGAATCCATGAATCGTTTGCTTTAATTTAGATTATCTATGAAGTCTACACTTTAGAATTTAAAGATAAAATAACTTGAATATTCTTTGTAAACACTGTCTAGGGGTGACCTTAATTGATAGAAATGCAGTTTCTGTTGTTCATACTTAAATTAAGCTGGAAGGACTGAGAAGTGGGAAGCTGGGCTGTATTATTCAATTGGCACAGCAGGCACTGTGCTTAGGGCATTTGCAAACACACACAAGTGTGCGTGCGTGCATGTCCTGTGATATAAAGGTGTCCCATCCAGCAGCCATATCACCCTGCAACTCACTGAAGCTCAGCAGGTGTGAGCCTGGACAGTACCTAGATGGGAGACCTTCTGGGAAAAACTGAGGTTGCTGCTGGAAAGGGTGTTAGTTTGGCCAGTAGGGGGTGCTTGTCCTGCAGCCTGTGTGGGACCTAATGCAGTATAGTGCAAAAAGGCATTGTCCTTTTGATGAGATGTAAACTTAAGGTCCTGACTCTCTGTGGTTATGAAAAATCCCATGTATGGGTGGCCACGTCCTGGCCAAATTTCCCATTGGCCTTTACCAATCATGCCCTCCTAATAATCCCCATCTATGAATTGGCTTCATCACTCTGTTCTCCTCCCCACTGATAGCCGATGTGTGGTGATCGTTCTGGCACACTATGGCTGCCTTCACACCATGCTGTACATTGCTGGTGGTAGAGGGGAGTCCTCATTACCTGTAAAGCGCTTTGAGTGGAGTGTCCAGAAAAGTGCTACGTAAGTGTAAGGAATTACTATTATTGTCCCATCCAGGGTGTATCCTGGCTTGTGCCTGTTGCTTGCAGGGATAGACTCCCCTGCAACTCCCCTGCAGCCCTGTATTGGATAAAATGGTTAGAAAATGGTTGGAGGATGGATGCAGGTACAGTATATAGGTCAGGTGGGTAGCTGTATCAGCATGCGTAGGTTGCAAAGGAACAAGTAATATGTTTATTCCATGCGGAAAAGAGAAGAAAGAAAACACAATATTTCAGCCATGGAGACCTGAAGTAGGCTCTATGGACGAAATGTTTTCTTTCTTCTCTTTTCCGCATGGAATAAACCTATTACTTGTTTCTATGGCAGGAATAGGCTATTCAAACAAATATCCAACATAAGTTTGATCAACCACATAATCATATGGATTGATACACTCATTAAAATGCATCCGCCATAGGGCCTACGAAACAGAAGTGCCTGGGGCCTACAAGGACATTAATGTGGACCTGCTTGAAGGAGGTTAAGGAGCTAACCTGTGACCCTTGGCCAGAAACCTGAATGTGAAAGGCCCAGCTTTCTTTTTTTGCAGTTACAGCCCTCTTCTTTTGCTGCCTATAAACGTTTTGTCTTGGGGTTGGGCCAATATAATGCCACTTTAATCATTAGATTAGCTATTGAAGTAGCTGTCTGAATCACATTTAATCTACTTACTCTATGGATCAATTAATGAGCTGGTGAGGCAGGATGGTTCCTTTAAAGATTCTTAATGGGCTTGCAATCATCCCTGCAGGTTATTCATTTCAGTTCACAGACAGCTTTTTCATAGTTGGAATAGCACGGCAATAAAAATTATTTTTATTTAATCGTGTGCTCTTCAGAACATTAGAACAAGACTACAAAAGACAGGAGGGCATTTGGCCCGTCTAGCTTGTTGGGTAATTAGTAGTTAATTGATCCAAGGATCTCATCCAGTCATTTCTTAAAAGAAGCAGGGAATCAGCTTCAACAACATGTAGCATTTTCCATACTCCCCCAAGCCTTTCATTCAGGTACGACTTGAAAAAAATTAACTTTTAAGGTCAGTATGGTGGAGGTAACTCATAGAATTCTCCCTATATTAGCATTACCTTAGAGTGTTGATAAACCGGTAGCTTATTTTATAGAAAATGTACGAGAAAGTAAATTAGCTCTTGAAAACAACATTTGCTTATTATTTTTTCAATTCCAGTACATCAAATTGAAGCAGTTTTCTAAATGCTGAAGAAATATTAAAATATTTCACAACTGGTTTATGTAATCTCTAGCCCTAAGACACCAAACGCCCTCAAAATTCGTACAAACTGGATGCTTTTCTACAGGAGCGTTACATCCCAGTCCCTAATTGCAGAAGAGATTTTTCCAAAGACTTACCTTAATTAGCCAGTTATAAATTAAAGGTCTTGTAGCAGGAAAGAGACTGAAGAGGTCTGATCTATTTAATACACAGTAATTATCCTCTGAAATTATGACATCATTTTTTAGAAAACGGGTCTAATCCTGGAGCATAGGACTGGACAAAATAATCACTTTAATCTGGTGCATTCAATAAACTGAAACAATATATTTTGTTTCAAAACTATAAAGCAGTGATTGACAGAAAACATACAAAAAATGCCCAAAACAATATGTGTCCATATGACCTAGTAAAATAGACTAGATCTTTCATTAAACATTAAACCATGTTCATATATTGACTGTTATTGCACCACTTACAGTACATTGCACCACAGTTGCAGTCTGTGAAACAGAACACATTTAGTCATAAATATTTTTCCTCCCTGTCCACAAACAGTATTACACACTTATGCTGTCAAGAAAGCAAGGAAACACTGACACGTTACACAGTTATTTAAAACAGCCCAGAATTGAAAAGTTCCAACAAGCTGTGTTTTATCACTGAAGCAGAACACTGCTAGTCATAAGAAGAAACCAGCAACATGAAATACTATGTGATGAAGCACCACCCGTCTTTGCAATCTGACGCTCAATGCAATACATTTTATATGCCCCCTCTTAGTTTGCAAATTTAGGTTAGAGTATCAAAGCATAAGTCACAGTCTTCTTTCACGAAGGTTTTATGGAAATGAGTTTCATGGAACCTAATCCTTTCAAATAAAATTTATTAATCACACAGGTTTAACACCTGCAGCAGCACTGCAGGCCAAAGTAAATTCATTTATTTTGTTCAGTAGGGAATAATGCTTAGTGAGATGTATTGAGCACCCTATCTCATTAAGTGTGCTTTGCAGCTAAAGCTCAGGTCTTCAGAGAACCAATCTTCAGATCATCCAGTGTAGAGACCCCAACAAGAGAGACAAGTTCTTATCACAATTCAATGGCTGCATTAGGAAGGCAAATCCATTTTTTCTATTCTAAAGCACATTGTGTTTTCTATTCTTTGTGTGTTATATTTTCATATCCTGTCTTTAATGCTTCTCAGCAATATTATATTTCCAAGAAAGTTGGCTTGAAAATAATTACATACTGTATGACAAAGTCAGAACATTTAAAACTCAGTAGAAGTTAATAAGACTACAGCACTCTCATAAACTACTCAAAAAACAGTTTTGAAATCTCTCATCCTAGCAAGTATTATTCTTTATTTTGCAGATAAACTACTAAAAATAATACTGTATACCCTATTGTGGAAATGGTCTAATTGGAAATATGGAATCAAAGACATTAAGAATGAGAGCAAGGTCAACAATAAGCTTTTTTAGCGGCCTACCTCCCATAATGTTAGCCTGTTGCCTTTCTCATCCATTATTAATCTTCAAACTGGCCTGAATATGACAATTCTCCTAAATGCAACCTCAGCTCTTAACTGGAGCTGTCAAAGAACAGGTCATCACTCAGTAGTGACACTGGTAGCTGCTGTCTGTTTCTCCTGGTTAAATACAGAATGTGCTGTGCTGCATATTTATTAAACCCCTCAAAAAGAGTGCCTGTCACTAGGTACAACATGGAAGCCCAATGAATTTTTCACTGTGATCAAATGACTTTAAATTTCAAATTGATTTCTCTTTTTCACTCATCTCTGTCACTCTGCTAACATGTAGAGTAAAATAAAGGAATTGAATTGATATACAGTAGCAACTGCTGGAGGTTCCTGAAGGACAATACTGTGCACAGCAAATTAAAAGGGAAGGCTTCAATGTGTCCTTTATAATATCTACTTAAAAAAAAATGTTTTTGAAAGCAGTGACCTATTGCAGTGAGACTGCTTCTATAATAATAACACCTTACATTTCTAGTGTAACAATAGTGTTATCCACACATCATAACATACACTAATACAAAAAAGATCCATACAACTGACAATCTTAACAGTTAACAGCATAAACATGCTAGAAAAATTAAAACACAATATGTAAACTTTATGGGAACATTTCTTTTACAATAAAGGAAACTGGCAAACATCCTTTAACACAAGAAGCATGAGGACAAAATCTTTATCTCATATAACTCAGAATGCTGTAACAATAGTTATTGGAACCAACTTGTTTCATTATACTGTTTTTTAGTAATATGAGATATTAAAATTGTACTTCCAGATACTCACTGTTATCTGTTAATCTACACAAAACTATTTTACTGCCCACGCCTAGAATTCAAACAATGAGCTCATAGGTTTTTAAGGTAGGGCAAAAGCCAAGTGTATATAAAATAATACATATAAAATTGTTCAGAAAGCTACAGGAGTCCAAAGCCCTGTATTATACAACTATACATGAGTCTGATCTGCCTATACCAAAAAGTGTATCTGAGAAAAAGTGGATGAAATGACATTTTAAATAAAACAACTGCTAGTCAGTTTACTTTTTCTTTTCCTCTTGCAAAACGTTATCCAAAGGAAAAATCATAAAAAAGTAATCAGGAAAGAAAATGTGTTTCTAAAGAAACATGCAGAGTCTTATTTTACAGAATAAACTTTGCAAAACCTGTTTTTATGTACAGTAGATATATGTATACAGTAACATTTTTTCTGCATTTTTTTTTACCTAAACCAGAATACTTTAAGACAAATAAAATAAACATAATGTACCCAGGATTTAGAAAAACAAGGAAACTAAGGATTACTAAGGATTACTTCTGATGAATGTTGCAATACTTTAGAATCTTATCTTGTTTGACTTGACTCAACTGGCTTTACTACAATGCAAACTACGCAAACTACCGCCACTGTACCTTAACCTTTAAACAACAACATACGCTGCATTCAAAATAACCCTTATCAAACAATAGGTTCAAATTCATTTCACATGATTTAGAATAACACTACAATGAGTTTCAGCAATAGAAAAGCTGCATTTGAAGTGCATTTATTTTTCAATCTGGGCACTCCAAATAACTGTTCAAGTGCTCTGTCTAACAGTTTGTGGTAAAATATGTCCTTGTCACACTTATTTACTGGAGTGCTCTTCTGAAGCTCAGCAGATGCTTTCGAATAAAAGTTCTTTGCAATGGCACTCGAAAACATTCGCTGTGACTGTCCTGTTTTTGTGAACGGGAAAGTGTAATGAATGAAACACTTTTTCGAAAGCTGATGTTTATGTAGCAATTTTCAATACTCTTCATCAATGAGTACTTAAAGCAACCTGTGCTTTAAACAGGAAAAGGGGAGCTATAGTATAGAGCATTCTGACATTACCCAAAAGGTCTATAGCCTAGAAATGCCCACAGAAAATATATGTCAGTCAGAAATTTCAAATGGGTTCCTTTATTATTGTTCTTTTATTGGGTAATATAACAGTAAATCAGGTCTACCATCAATTTAATTAATTTATGCAGTCCTACTTTACTTGTTCTGAATACATTACCACACTAAGCACAGAACAGGTCAACTGAGAATGTTGGGAAACAGACAGCTTAGGCATAAATCATCACAGCAAGATGAGCTTAAGAAACACAGCACAGCTTGTCAAACAAATATTATCTGTCAATTATTTCCCTGCTAAAGCTGTCCTATTTGGAAACAAAAGGCACTAAATTGTGGGTTTTGTTAAGCTATAGCTCATCACACAAATTCCCAGATGGTTAATTCCCAGATGGTGAAGCAGCCCAGGTTTGTAATTCCTCAGTTGGGAAGTATGTGTTAGTGTGGTCGTGAAGAGGGTTAATGAAAGACCATGCATTGTCAAAGGCTGCCCTTGGCCTCTATCCCCATCTGCAGCACACAAATCACAAGCTGAGGTCATTGCCTCCTAATGACTTGAAACAACTGTCCACAAACTCGTCTGTCACTTCTTCCAGGGCTGCTGGCCACCACTTTGGGCTCTGATCCTTGTCGATGAGCACTGTGGGTACAAAAGCACTCTGTCAGGTATTTGTCTTACAAGCGATGTTACTGTATTACTACATTTCTCATTATTTAGCTGCCTTCTTTATGTGAGTGTGTCTCAGCCCACGCTTTAAACTGTTGTGTCAATACTGCTGGGAAAAATAAAGATGCAATGTCACAATGTTATTAAGGGGTGTACTGTTAGAATATTCTGTGCTACCAAAAGGTACATTGAAATTCAAAGGTCTGCAGAGTGTAAATTAAAGGCCTACTGAATTAATTGCCTCTCTAAGTAAATAGGATCTTTAGTTCTAGTTTGTTCAATCCTGCACTGAAATAGGAACAAGTAATAGGTTTATTCCATGCTGAAAAAAAGAAGAAAGAGAACACAACGTTTCGGCCGTGGAGCCTTCTTCAGGTGTGAGAGAGACAGGGCAGTAGGCAAAGGTAAAGTAGCGGGAGAACAAAGGTTGAGAGGGAGGAGGAGTGAGAGGCGGGAGCAGGGGACAGAAAGAGAGGCCAATCAAGAGGTGTGAAGTCAGAATGGGTGCAGAGAGGTGTGAAATGAAACTTCCAATGAATGGAGAAAATTTAAAAGAACAGTAATCTATCGTTAAGGGAAGGGAGAATGTGTGATCCTAGCTGCAGAATAATTTTAGTTTCGGTGGTCTTTCTGATGTATGAGTTCGGAAAACCGTCTTTGAGAACACAGACGGAGAGATTAGAGTGGTCGTGGCCGTCAGAGGTGAAATGACAAACAATGGGCTTGGAGAGATCTTTAATCTTCACAGCCCTGACGTGTTCTCTGAAGCGGTCTCCGAGTCTCCTTCCTGTTTCCCCAATGTAGATGGCTGGGCATTTACTGCAAGAGATACAGTAAATAAGGTTGCTGGAGGTACAAGATGCTGTCTGGGTGATAATCACCCAGTAAATAAGGTTGCTGGAGGTACAAGATGCTGTCTGGGTGATTGGGGAAACAGGAAGGAGACTCGGAGACCGCTTCAGAGAACACGTCAGGGCTGTGAAGATTAAAGATCTCTCCAAGCCCATTGTTTGTCATTTCACCTCTGACGGCCACGACCACTCTAATCTCTCCGTCTGTGTTCTCAAAGACGGTTTTCCGAACTCATACATCAGAAAGACCACCGAAACTAAAATTATTCTGCAGCTAGGATCACACATTCTCCCTTCCCTTAACGATAGATTACTGTTCTTTTAAATTTTCTCCATTCATTGGAAGTTTCATTTCACACCTCTCTGCACCCATTCTGACTTCACACCTCTTGATTGGCCTCTCTTTCTGTCCCCTGCTCCCGCCTCTCACTCCTCCTCCCTCTCAACCTTTGTTCTCCCGCTACTTTACCTTTGCCTACTGCCCTGTCTCTCTCACACCTGAAGAAGGCTCCACGGCCGAAACGTTGTGTTCTCTTTCTTCTTTTTTTCAGCATGGAATAAACCTATTACTTGTTCCTTTGCAGCCTACGCATGCTGACGCAGCTACCCACCTGAACTACTACCTGCACTGAAATATGTCAATTAAGGAAAAATCCTCATATATAATCCTAATAAAGTATAATAATATACAGTAGCCTCAATATTGATTTTTCCACAGATGGTAATTGGAGCAACAATGAAAAGAGAACTTAAGTGCTAGTTCACACAACTAGAATATGGAAAAATTGTTTTTAGCACTGAAATGAGGTACAGTATAAGAAGACAGCCAATGTTCACATAATACTGCTCCTGCCATATTTAAAAAGCAAAAAAAAACCAACTTCAAAAATCCAAACAAATGTTTGAAAAACTAGACGTTTAATTCAGATGTAAGCAAAATCAAAACAAAGTAAAACAACTGTCACATGCTTTACACCACTTGTCAAAAATTTGAAAGTACTGCAAAAAAGATCTTATTTTAAATTGGAAATAAAGCATATATATTTATAAAAAAACATATACAGATACTCCTTTTTAAGCCATGCTCAAATTTAGCACAGCTGTAGGCATGCACATTTAAACATTTAGCACTGCTTCACAAAGACCAGCATGCAGGTGAAATACAGATGTCTGAAGTGGGTGACACAAAAATGGAAACTTACCAGCTCTTACTCCTTCATAGAAATCCTGACCCCTCTACAAAGAAAGCAAGAAGACAAACCAATCACAAAAATTTGTAGCACAGTAGTCAGATTGGGTTTCTCCTGGAAGCATTAATTATTAAATAGGATTTGGAGGTGTAATGTGAAGGGACAATCAGAAAAAAAGAGTTACAGTATGTTTATGGAAAACAAACCTAGGAATGGGAACTGAGAAAACTGCAAACAAAAAAAAGCCAGGGTTTTTTCTTCACAGCCTTATTAAATATAATAACCATAGAAATGTTAAGAGCACACAACACAAAAACAGATGGGTGAAAGGAAATGCAAGTCAAATATCCCGAATGGTCCTTGGTTCGTTCTACCTACCATGCAAGCCTGGCTGAGTCTGTATTCCATCACAAGCACATCCTGTAAGCTCATTGAGGCTCCAGCCTGAAGCTGTCTGAACGTAATCTTTAGAGATGTAGGAGACATCTTTGAAAGGGTCTGTATGAAAAGAAAGGACAGGATACAAGTCTGAAAGACACAGCTTGAAAGGAAACAAGACTGTACTCATCACAGGCATTCGGCACCTAAAAGGTAGGAAGATCAATATGTGATACTTACTGAGACAAGGATGTTTCCACATCCTATTAACTGTCAATTATATCAAATGCATCGCAGGTCTTATTTAGTTACAGTGACTAGGGTAGGGGTGTCTTGGCCAAATTTCACATTGGCCCTTACCAATCATGGCCTCCTAATAATCCCCTTCTATAAATTAACTTCATCATAATGGTGTGTGGTGAGTGTACTGGCACACTATGGATGCCATGCCATCATCCAGGTGGATGCTGCACATTGGTGCCTTGAGTCGAGTGTCCAGACAAATGCTATATAATTGGAAGGAATTATTAAATATTATTAACCCCCAGTTTGTCACTGGGATTTGTTATACAATAATCTAACAGAGCTTTGCCTGGTGTAAACCTGTAGAATTTTATAACACAATAAATTAATATAGTAAATTATGGATTAATGGTTAGAGGTTCTGGTTTTGAGAACCTCTCAGATTGCTTATTACAGTATTCAGGTTAATACCAAAAATACCAGACATGAGCACAAAATTCAGACATAAGGGTTGTATTATTGAATGATCACATATAAAGTTGTCTGTGATTCATTTTCAGCCAACAAAACACCAGTAATAGAAAAAAAAGGCACCAAAATATTAAAAAAATGACATATTCTTTGTCTGAAAATATAAAAAAGTAAATGAAAATGTATGTTAATAAGTATCTATAATCAGATTGGTCTTGTACACCTAATCGTTTCTTCTTGAGAGCCAATCAGTTCTAGCCCTTGCATTTTTGGTAGGGAAAAGACACATAAAACATGATGAAAACTCCTCACAGACCCTGACACCTGAGGTTAATATCAAACCCAGGACTCTGAAACTGTCAGACAACAGAACTAACTGTACCTCAGTGCTGTTCTGAGAATGATTAAGCAAATAAATATTAATGTATTCATCAGATTTAATTACAATTCTACATAAAAATATTTATTTTCTTGATATTTACTTTATAATATGACCTTAGATACATAATCCATACAGGATATGTATGATATTTAGTTACAGGTATCCAAGGAAGTGACATCACAGAACACCCATTGACATTGTCACCGGTGATGTCACTGTGGAACAATTGAAGAAGACTGACAAGCAAATATTTTTATCAGTCTGAATAAAGAGCCATTATGGGAACATCTTGCTCTTTACAGTGTAGCCCTTGCAATTTGACTGGAGCTAATTTTGATACACAAACTAAAAAGAAGGCTTCTCCACTGCATGGCACTGGTAGAGTCGAAAGATCAGAGAGGAGACAAAGAAAAACTGGGGAAAGGAGAAGAAGGGAGAGGGAGAGGTTCAGGATAGGAATGAAGGTCCCCAAGAAACAAAGAAAAGCTCTGAGGGAGAACAACAACAGGAGAGCTGCTGACTGTGTAGCTAGAAGAGCTGGTGTTGAGAGTGAGCTATCACAAGCAAAACCCAGGGGCAAATGCAAGTCTTCTATTCAAAGCCTAGCCAGTGTGAGTCTCTGTGAAGCCTCTGAAATGAAGGCTACCTGCATGGTTCTTGATTATAAAACCACAATCCACAACCAAGAGAAAGAGGAAAATAATGATCAAAATCATCAAACAGATGACAAGCAGAAAGAAGAGAGACAGAATTTGAGTGTGGCAGAACAGGAGAACAGAGCCTGCACAGCATTTCACCAGGAGAAGGTGGACAGTCCTGAATCTCCAAAGGAACCTCACTCAGAGGACAAAATCATCCCCTCAAAGATCCCACTGAGCACAGAAGAGAACACTGGCAGTGAAATAACAAAATAAAGAATGCTAGAGAAAAAGCAGAGACATCTAAAAAAACAACAGCAGTCAAGGCAATAAAAGCCAAAAGAAAAATGTAAAAGACAATGAATGTAACATTGAGAATAATAGTGCTGGAGAAGTTGATAGATCTACAAGTGGAGAGTATGGTGATGAGAAAAAAACAGCTCTGAGTGAACAGCCAGTGAAAGACAGACACCAAGTCCCACTGAAGACTCTATAGTCCAGCTACCACCTTTCAACTCAATGTTACAACAAAGCTTGGACTCCCAGGCCTTCCTTCAGCAGCAAGAGCAGGAGGGGGAGATGAATATAACCCCCAGCATGCCCTTCACTCCTGTGGCAAAGAATGATTTAAAAGAAATAACAGACAAGTCTGAAAAGAGAAGGAAGAAAAAGAAACACAACAGCCAAAGGCAAGCTGAGCTCAATGACAATGAAACAAACCATGATAATCAGTGCACAAAAAAAAGGCAGTAGAAAAGACAGCAGAGACAAAATTGATTGAGGATCCTGTCAGTGTTGTCACTAGGGACATGTGAGAATAACTGGTCGGACCCTATGCTGTGCTGAGGGAGTATGTTGAATGAGTTAGGTGTCCAAATCCAAGGAGCGAAAGGCAGAATATGATGTCGAGGTAGGAAGGCTTGGTCGGGTTTCCAGAGTGTCAGGTTGAGAGTATCCAAATCCAAAAGACACTAGACAGAGACGAAGTCGAATCCAGAGATTGAACAGGGTCGGGTATCCAGAAGTCAGGTCAAAATGGTACGTGCACAAGAGAAAGTCAAAAGTCGATCTCAACAGTGACCAGGGACTGAGAGGAGTGAGAGGGTATAAATAGGAAAAGGCGTGAGAAGTAATAATAGATCAACTAGTCCACAGGTGTTGATGGCGAGAGGTGCACGTGGGAATATGGTTCATGCCAGATCCCATGTCCACTCAGAGTAACAAGGACAGGTCAAACTCCCCAGACAATGCCAATCAAAGCCCCTCTGAGCCCCAAAAACGACGGAAGAGAAGGAGGCTCCAAGGTAGAAAGAAAAAGAAAGACCTGGAAGCAGAGAAGCCTGTCCCTCTATCATCAGTAAGAATTCCTTTAAATGGGGAAGGTGAAGATGGAATAAATGTTGGCAGGAGAAGCCCCTCACTTCCTCCAGAGCCCCTCAAAACAAGAATGAGAAGGAGACTCTGAGGTAAAAAGAAAAAGAAAGATTTGATGGCAGCCTCTCCTTCAGAAATAATGCTCAGTAATGTAACAGGGCATGACTCGGCAAAGCACCTAGACAGGAGAGAAATGCAGCAGATGTCCCCTGAAGAGAGTGAGCAAAAAAGAACAACACAGGAGAAGAAACTGAAGATAATGGCAGGGACAGAATGGGAAAGGGCAGGTGTACTTGAGCCCAAGTGCCTGAGGGAAACGAGGTCGAGCAAAAACAATCTACCTCACACAATCTTCCAAAATGTGCCATAAGAAGTGGTTGGGATACAGAGTCCATTTTGACTTCTCACTCAGAAAGCCACCCAAACGCACCGCCTCATAATGGCCACTCAAGGAAGAGATGCACAAATACGTTGAGCAAAAAGGAGTCCATTGTGATTGCAGAGCAAAAGGATGTTGGTCAGCAACAACGTTCAACTCAAATTAAAAACCCACTAGAGGAGGAAAGTCAAGACAAAGACTGGTGTCTATCTGGGTCAATTCCCACATTCGTTTTCTGGAACAGTCAGGTGAAGGACAGAGATTGGGAGACGTGGTCTTTCTGTCCTGTGCAGGTCACAGTCTGCTCCTCTGTACAGTCTCCTCCCAACAGCAACAGTGACAAACATATAAAAACACAGAAGCATAGATCGAGAGCAGATCGCCAACAGGCCAATTCAGGGCTGTGGAAGAATTTGGCCCTAGGAGAGGGAAAGCACAGCTTCATCACAATGTATCCAGGTAAACAGGAAATAAAAAGGGACACTTGAGAAAAAACTTCAGAAAGAAAGCTAGACAAGTCAAAGCTTTGAACAGAAAATAGAAGAATCTTGTATGACTTTTTCAGAGGTAGTGAGAAAACAGCCCAGGGCTGATGCGATAAAGTACTCCAGTAGGCCTCAGAAGTGAAACCCTGGACAACAGGCTTTGACTAAGCTGGACAACACATACTGTAACTAAAATTCTAAAAGTAGCTATTTAATTCATTTCATATCAGGAAATCAGAATCAGAATTTTATTTTAAATTAATTATGTCCTCAAATATACAGTATTATAAACAATAATAATATCCTGATAGAAATACATTTAGATTAATCATAAATGAATTCTGAGATAATAGGTATAAGGTATGACAGTAAAATTAACCGCTAACTACTGTACCATATAGTCCGCAGGGGCATTATGGGCTCTTTTTTGCAAGGTTTCTTGCATCAGCCATGAATTGTTTTAAGATTCCACCTACAACTGTAGAATGAGAAGATGCTGCCATACTCCTCCACAGTCCCAAAATCCACTCATACTGTAACACACCACCCTGCCTTGGGGAGTTCATTCTGACTGGAAGAGCGGTCTCACTATAAGACTGCAGACAACCAAGAAGCCACTGTTTAGCAGGATCCGAAGGAGACCCATCCACATCCTTTTCTCTGTGAGAATCCCTCTCAGTGTCAACTAGTGACAAGAACCAGGTCTGAACTGCTGATACCACAGCCATTGGCCTCAAACACACTTTGTGCAAACACCTTTGCTGGTTCAGTCAATTAGAAGCCATGGATGTGTTTTAAGTATAAGTGCCGTAACTATACCTACTGCAAATATATAAATGTAGTGAAATTAAAATCCAGGCAGTTAATTAGTAATTTAATGCTTAATCTTAAAACTCTTAGTAATTTCTGCTCCATTGCTAAAGACTCCATCCAAGTATGAATTGATATACTGTAGAAGTCAATGTCATTGTGACAGGGTCATGTTTTGAACAAGTTTACAAAGAAGAAATAAACTCCAAAGCATTTTTTTAATAGTTCAGTATAGCTTTGTATTTTGCATACAGATATAAAAGTGGTATTAAATAGTCACTGATGCAGCTTCATATCAGTTTCTTCCATTTCATTCTAATTCCTTCATTCATGAAATTAGTTACTGTAATACATTTTTGAGGGTTTTTTCAATTTAGGGTTACCCAGAAATATCCCAAAAATACCATGTGTATATAACTGTATTACTCAGATGTAATACAGAAATAAAATTACTTTTTTTACAAAGAAAAAGAGAACTTCTATAGAAAAGCAAAGCTGTAGAAGTATAGCACAAGACTGGTGGACCCTTTAACCCCTTCAGACTAATGAAAGGCAGTTCCTCTCAATGCAAACAAGGTCTATTATACGGTAGGTTACAAACACAGGCTGTCAGATATTCCTTTATAAAATGTGTTAAATGTGGATTCTAGGCCTCATTCAATTATTTATTAACATTTCAAACACCTTTGTGTCATTCTTATCATATTCTTATCATACAAATATACTGTATGCTTTATCACATTAACAGTCAGTGAGTGCAGTTACAAGTGAAAGGAGGAAATTTGCCATGACCCCTTAACAAGATTAAGTATCTTTTTAAGACTGCTTGGATGGAGAGTGACAACTCTGATTTTCTGTACAAAAAACACTGCTTTCTGAAAATTGATTCTAGCATTTTAAACCTTGTAGAGTCATTTTTGTAGAGCATCAGTAAATACTCAATGTGAGGTTTCTAGATCTACCACACAGATGTGTTCAGCTCTATTCCAAACATTGTAACTTGTGTAATTTGTGCCACTTCTCTGAAAACTTGAGATGTATTTCATGCTCTATTTTGTGTTTCATTACAAAAATCAATAAAAGAACTAGACATTTCATATTTCTGTGTACAAGGATCCTGATAGCTAGTAATGTAGAAATACAGTACATAATCAAAAGCACCAATCACTACAACTGTTGTAGCAATTGGAGCTACAGTATAGCAAGAACTGTAGCTGTTAACACAGGTGTTGGATAGAATCAGTTCTAGTTAAATGGCTTTTAGAAACTGCAGTACCATACACAATATAGAGTGGATGTTGCACATTGGTGGTGATGGTGGAGAGTCCCCATTACCTTAAAAGTGCTTTAAGTTGAATGTCCAGGAAAAAGTGCTACATAAGTGTAAGGAATTAATTAAGTAAAGTTACACTCAAGGGTGACAGGACTGAATGCATTCACTGGGCAATCAGAAAAAGAGATGCCAATGTGTGTTCAGTACAGTATTGTGACGGACATTGACAAACATCTGAATGTCTGGCTGGGCATATACAGTAGCTAGAAATATGACACGACTGACTTGGGAAAGTATTTTCTAGTCAGTCATTTTCATTTCATCTCCTTTCTTCTGACGCTGATGTTTGATAAAGTAATAACTGGCTTTCATTTAGCGAGACAGAAATGTGAATGTGCCAGACACTAACGAGAAATGGTTTATAAATGGCAATTAAATTTTCACACACCCCTGCCATTTAGTAGCGTCTGCACATCTACAAAACAATTAAAGGTGTGGGCTGCCAGCATCTATATGGCCATTTAATAACACATTAATCATTCACCAAAGACATGAAAGCTTGAAATATACAAATTCATTTGATTTAAGAAAATGGATAATGTCATCTCCAACTAAAACTTTATATTAAGGCAGCCATTAAGTTTTTCCTCCTTTTCAAACAGTATCATCAGATTCCCAAGCAAAGGCTTTATTTTAAAATGTCTCATTGAGCAATTGCTTACAATTTCAACATTTATACCAACAGATCAGTTGTCTGGGACACCAGAATGAAGGTGATATTTCAGCTGTGTATCTCTAATTGCACATCTCTTTAACCAGCTATGAGATTTGTCACAGTTAAAAGCTGAAAGTTATCTGTATTTTCTGAGTATCTGAGTATTATATTCTGTGAAAGATGCACCACCATATTAATTAAATCAGTGCAAGCTGACCCACCTCAAACTGCTTCTGTGCAAAAGAGGAGCCATCCTTTTTCAGTTTCAGCTTTATTTCCTCTACACTGCTGGCTTCAAACAAGCTGCAATTTAAGAACAATGATAAAAAGTAATTGTTTTTATTAGTTTAGTCTTCCAAAGTTCATATTACAATTGGTTTTACAATTATAAACGATTCAGCAACTTCCACCTGTGTCTTAGCACTCCATTATAAGAGGATATCAAGCACGAATATTAAGGTTTGCATGCTGCACTTCACTAAATTCTGAAGCAGGGATAAATAGGTGAAAGACTTCCTACTCTCCTCAATTGAAAAAATCAAATTTGTTGAGAGACTGATAACACACCATATATGTAACTTAAATCTGATTATGGGTGCAGAATTGAAGAAGATCAAGACGTACAGCCAAATATTTTCCTCTAAGCGCTGCACTCCACTTTCTTTTACTTAGATATCTAACAGAAATCCCAAACCATCTTAATCTGCGACTCCAAACGTTGAAAACATGCAAATGTGTTCCTACAAATATCCTTTAGGCCATTCACTAGACCATATCTACAAAATTAAGAGAACTAATAGAGTTGGGGGCAGGTGCTGTAAACCTCTCCTTTTGAAACCAGTGAACAGATTCACTTAACAAACCAGAGAATTAAGCTTGAAGAGCAAATACAATTTGAAAAAAAGATTATTCAAAACAAAGAATATTCCTTTCAAAAAATGAAAAGCAATGCTTCCTTTCTCACCCAAGTCTAAAAAACAAAAGAAAATCTGAGATGTAAGAGAGTGCAAGGCTCACACTTCCGTACTACTGTATCTGCGTTTGTGTTTACCAGAAGATGGCTGGTCAAGTCTCTCTCAGAAATTATCACTCCCTGAGATGCAAGCCCCTTATATCAGAACACAGAATCAATTTCAATCTCTGCACTGCAAACAGGGACCCTAGAGACCTATTTGGCTCAGATGCAGTGTAAATGAACAATATTTCAAAAAAGAGTATCAGTATTGATGCACAATCCCCCTAGAAGGGCCCCTAAAATCTACAAGTGACTTTCATTTGTGGCACAGCAGCCCAGTATTAGAAAATATAAGCCATGGCTGTGATAACTGAATAAAGCAACGAGTTCTCAGCAAAAAGGTTGCTGTTGGAACAAGCAGGTTATTCAATTAGCAAGCACCTCTTTCATCAATTAGTTAGCAGCTGGGGATACAGCAGCCGCTGCTAGCCATTAAATCAGTCTTCATAATCAAAGTAATCTAATTACTATGTGAATGGAGGAGAACTTAACATTTAATTTGCATTGTAGGGCTTAGCAACGAACGGTGACTATGGTACAGCACAGTATATCACTAACATAAAGTCATACATGCTTCAGCCAGGCTCAACTCCCATTGACCATGTTGAATGTGTGGAGTGAGTTCGAATCTGGAAGAAACCTTTACAGATCAGTGATTCCAACCAATGCATGGGATCACATGAACATTTCCTGTGTAGAAAAGGATGTGGAGAAACACTACATTTCCTTCTGGTTCTTATAGCTGTGAGCAGCTAAGTACTTTTCCTTGGTAAGTAGAACAGAAACAGTTTTGAAAATGACTAATACAATGGTCAATTTAATTCTGTGCCTGGCAGTTTTAGTGGTGTGTATTGTGTGTACAGGATATTCTGAGTCTTGTCTGTTTCTTTGTGGTGATTATTAAGTTTTCCCATTAGGATAGAGATTGAGGACACTCAGTTAAACAGAGGTACACTCACTAATTGCTGCATGAATGTAAAAACAATATTTTGAGGGGATCCGGAATGACCTAACCAGTCTGATTACTTGTTCAGTAGACCACAGGTTAAACCCTGGAGTGAAGACATCAGTGGTTTGAGTCTGAACTATGTCACATGTGGACTATATTTACAACCGGGACTCTAAAAGTGGCTTCATACAAATGATTGAGCCCACCTTGGGCAGGACAGATTTGTATCAGGTCCCTGTGGTTTGCTGGGCATTTTTGAGTGTCCATTTGATTGTAACTCTGCTCTTGGCACTGTGAGGCTTAGAGTGTCAAAAATGGTAGATATCTCTGACAGTGCACTGTGGCAGATGGCCCATTCAGAGGGTGTAACCCAATCAAAGCCACAAGAAGCCACCTTGGGAACAGCTGCAATGACTACTGTGTCATTGACAGGTCAACTACTGATACTGTAGTTCACCTGTGTTTGAGTTATTTAGTAACTGATTGATTGGAATACAGGAAAGTTTCACATTTGTCTGGGCATAAAAATCATTTTTGAGTCTCACTGCACATTCAGTTTAGAGTAGTATAACCATAAGTAACCTGATCTTGTAACATGAACTTGTCATAACTCAGAAGCTAAGTGAGGCTGGGCTTGGTTAATATACTGGATCAGGACAGCTCCAATGAAATACAGAGTACTGCATATAGTCTCAGTACAGTGTAGTAAATACAGTGGGTCAGTAGGAGGTGCTCTTTACTCTTGACTAGAACTGTAAAAAGAAAACAATGCCGTAGCCTGAGGCTCTGACTACTTGGTCATTGAAGATCCCACTTTTTCAAAACACTGGAGTTATTAACCCTTACTTCTAGTAAGGGTTGGATAAATTAAGCATTTCTAAAGCTTCTTCTTAATGGAATTGCTGAAGTAATTGCTCACTTCTCCACTTGAATTGGTGTGGTGGGGGCTGCTGGCCAGGTTAGTGCTACACTTCTCTGTTGCATGAAGTGGGTCAGCTTCTAAATGTAAGAGATCCCTCGGGATAAAAAGCGCTGTGATAAAAGCAATTAATTATTACATACTGCAGTAATACAGGCTTAAAAGGTGATAGGTGCCAACCCCCGGGGTCTGCTTCAAGTCTGATGTCATTTTAGTAGAATGAAATGTTCAGTGTTTATTCATTTTTTGCTTTGTTCTTTTTGTTTGATTATTGTGTGCAAGTACTTATAAATGAAGCAAAGGTCTCCCCCTGGACCTTTACAGGGGTGAAGCTAAGGTACAAAGGGCTCCCTCACTGTTAATTAAGCAGGGATCATTCACGGCCTATTCTGCACTTTTTTCCATCATGGCACAAGGGTGACAGTGGAGGGACACAGTGACAAGCCCTAAACAACTGGTGATTAAAAATAGGGTGATGCAAAAGGAATATAAATGGAGATTCCAAATTTTCCCATTACAAAATCACAAAAAATACAGGGTCAAAATGTTATAGTTAACAGCCCCATGAATGCTATCAAGTCTCCCTTTAATAAACTTTTTAAGGATTTTGGAAATATGCCCGCTCCTTCATTCAGAACGTCTGCTTGAGGCATTTCTGTGATATCTAACACCAGAGTGCTTGACTGTATTTCCAGCATGTGCTGTATAAACATGTCTGCAGCTCTGACTGTCTCCATGGCCTCTTAGCAAGATCTGAACTAAACCACAAAAAAGTGCTCTAGGTGAAAATCAATGATGCCCCTGGCATTCTCACATTCTGCTGATAAACACATGTTTTTCAGAAATTCCATATGTGACACTGAAGCCTGAAACTGAAGCCCTATTAACCTAGCAAAGTGCAGAAAACATATTTCTTTTTTAATTCCAACTAAGTGACAGAAATAGTTGGCATTTACTGTACACGGAGATCATTTGTTTTGCAGAGTTTCAAAATGAAAGGCTGACTAGGGAGAACAGGAGACCTGGTGGAAAAGTGTACCTATTGATCTTGTCCATGTGCTCTGAGAGAATGAACGGCTTCTCTTCATCAAGGTTGCTCTGTTGAGAGAAAGGGAGGAAAAAGTGAAGGCTTACTGAACAACACCACAAACAGGGAGGACATTGCCTGCTGAAAATTAGTTTATCGCAAATCAGAGGACTGCAGACATAGTCCTGCAGAAAATGTACTGTTCATTCTAAATTATTTCATTAAATGCTTGACTGGACAAATAATACATTCAATTACACCTTTTCAGATTTCTACAGTTGCTGAACAGCTGGAGATTGCAAGCTAATTTGACATTTTAAGTCACTCGAAGGAAGCTCTAAGAAAACTGGGCTCCTCATAACAAGAAAGCCCTGGAATAGATGTTTTCTTTGTTTTCTCCTTCTCAATATTCTGCAGGCTTCAGTCGAACTGGTCTCCTCTGTTTTCTGCCTTGCTTCTAGTCAGCTTATGACAATGAAAGTCATTTTATGAAACCTTTTAGTCTTAAACTAAGTGTCATGTCTCTTGGTTAGTTCTCTACATTATTTTTGGTAACATCCAATCCAGCATAATAATCGTATAAGCAGCACTGTATCAGCAATGGGCAAGTCAATTTGCATATTACACACTCAAATCAGTGTAGCTGTTTCCTGCTTTTGCTTTGAGAATGTCTGCAATGGATTATATATCTACTTCTTACCCCATTAATTACTTCAGAAAATAACATCTATTGCAAACACTTTCTCTTTAAGACACATTTTTTTTTACTAAGCTAGGCTAAGCAATGAACTCTCCTCCATAATGCTTATGACATATTCAACTAGCAAGAGCAAGATTTAATACCCAGACATGGCTACAATGCCATTAATGTGGATTTTAAATACTTTTTCATTTCAGATGATTAGAGTACCTGACATCCATACTCAAGGCACTTTGAGGGATAACGCTTTTAAATGCATAAGACTGAGTTTTCTTTTCAATATTTGAAGACGAAACCTTTAAGAAGAGTTAACTGGAATTGGCAGCCAGATGTAAGAGCTCTGCTATCAGGTTTACCCTTTGACGTAGACGTTTATGGGACATTAAAGATGAGAAGTACTTATTCTTTCATGATAAATATGATAGAATGAGTGGCATAAAACAACAACAAAGGGAAGTGCCTTGAACTTTGAACCACATTGATGGGGAAGAGAGTATTAAATGCTACTATAAAACAAGACCACAATGCATCCCTTGTACAAATACACATATATTTCTTTTAAGCTGTTACCCTAGCAACAGAGCAGGTGTTAGTGCTGTCACTCTAAAGAAATAAGATTAGGAATTTAACAGCAAAGAGTTTTCCTTTTAAGTTGTTGTTAACTCCTTTCAGGTTATTACCTGCTTTTGATATGAGTTTAATACCTCTGCAACATCCTCATTAGATGGGGCTTTTAAAACTACCAGATCATTCTCCAGGGATGTTATCTGTAGGGAGAAAGGAGAGAAGTTAAGAAATAAATGTCACAAAGGAAAGTAAGCTGATTTGTCACAGAGACAGCAATCCGGCCATCCAGCAACTAGAAAGGAAAGCCCACAGTGGCACAGAATGACATCTGTGGTTATTATCCAGCAAATTATAATTTTTAGAGTCTGTGGTTATATTCAGTCTTTTAAAACATCTGCCAAGATGCCCAACTTGGTTTTCTACCATAATTAAATGTAATTTGATCAACCATTTCAGGGGTTACTATATTGTTGAAATTAACATACTGAGATCCATCTGTCCATGATCAGAAACCCATGTATTCCTGGTTAAGAGTCACAGACACTCAGAGAACCTATCCCTAAGTACAGGAAGCAAAACAAAAAAAACTCAGAGACAGGATTTTAGTTCACTGCAGGGCACTGCAACAATAACCTAGGTAGCATGTCCTTGCGAAGTGGGAGGAAACAGGAGCACACAGAGAAAATCCATGCAAACCCTACACAGAGGGCTCCTCTATCTAGAATCGAACCTGGGACTCAAGCGCTGTGAGGCAGCAGTGTTAACTGCCATGCCACCATGCTGCACAAACTAGAATCACAGAGAAGGAAAAAACAACATGAGATCTAACAAATTCTGGGTAAGGGATACATTTAGGCTGAGACATCAGAAAGTGATAAGTACCCTCACAGGTAAAAAATGGGGACACAGAAGGATTAGCAACTAAAATGTTGTAATTTTTTACAAAAAGAACAATTTTACATACTGACTTGACCACTTGCATATCACAACTATTTACCTTGTCTGACAAAGAACAAAAGTGAAATTATTTTCAGCTATTTCCGGTGACTCTGAATACAACTGAAGATACTGTATGCATTCTTCATCATGACAATTCATCAATGGCAATTCATCTGTGTGTGACAGAGAAACTTAAAAGGAGGGGCTTCAAAAGCCATTCTGAAGCACGAGGTACTGTACAGTATGAACATACTCCTGCCACTCTTTGACACCAGCTTCCCTGGGAAGAGAATTGAGTCTGTGAAAAACCCAACCAATGAAAACCACTTAGAATGGCGAAGCTTCGTCATTACAGCTTTTGCAGATGGCTGCCGAACCGAAATCAGGTTTCATTGTCTGGGGCTCACATGATTCAGCTCCTAATCTCTCTTCACTCTCACAGCAGCACACACCAGTCTCTAAATATGCCAATTCCAATCAACCGAGCTTGACCCAGTTTCCTGCAAGCCTGCTTATCTCATGTTCGCATTGGAATTTCCACACATGGCTAAAAAAGAGGGGACTGTGGTATTGCTTCAGAGCAGGCTTGGTCGATGTTTAGATAGCGACTGTGTTCGTTGATGAGTTCTGATGAAGCAGTTCAGAACACTGTGCCCTTGGCAGACTCTTCCTTTACAGGTAGCTTTTACCTTCTGCGACTCCACAAAGTGACTGGCGATTCCTGCCCTCTGAACATGCCTTCCTTTGAGGCGAAAGCCAGTGAGTGCAAGGAAAAGACCCAGCTTGCCTTGCAGCCTGGGAAGGAAGTAGCCTCCTCCGACATCAGGGAACAGGCCTACAAATGAATGTAAGGAAAAGCTGGTTAAGAATTGAACAAACACAATGCTGTCATTAAGACGGGACACTGGAACGTCTTTCAGCTTTTCCTCACTGTCATAGTCATTGTCATTGTCCTCAGACAAGGCTTATGCATACAGAAGGAGAATGCTTACATTCCACCTTAGTTCTGACATTTGGCCATTGCTTTGCATCAGTGAAGATTCATGTAAGCTTCTTTTCCTCTGCTTGTTCAGACCAGGAAGATAATGGCTCCGTACTTGAAAAGTAAACCAGCTGATAACCTTCATTTGCAGTTATTTGTCCTCTTCAGTTTCATGCCATAATGTATTACTGAGAAGATCCTGATTTCACTAGAGTGGATTTTACTTTTGCTGACAGCTTCCTTTTCAAACATTTTTCCTAATATTTCAGAACAGCAACATCAGATTTCGGAAACTTTAAAACAGTCTGGTTTACTTGGTTATATGGTTAACACTAACTGAATCCAATTCACAGAAATTAGTTTCTGCCCTCTTCCTGATACAGTATGTGCAGCTTTTTGCTTATGCAACCTAATGAGCGAACAGATGGACAAGATGTTTAACAAGTATATTTGCAGAATAAGTGACATATTTAATCACGTACTCTAAATCATAGCTGACTACTTTTGAACTAGGCGAGGAGGAATTAAAATCGCATTCCACTGTCAATGCAGATTATAATCCTTTTGTTGCAGCCTGGGGATGAGACAGTGCTTCGTTTCTCTAAGCAATGGTTTAAAGAAGTAAAAATCCTTTAATCCTCCAGCTAATGGAGGTTAAGAGTGGGGGAGGGACTATACAACTGGACCCAGATGGACAACATGGACTGCTATTTTTGAGAGCATTCAGATCTAGAGCAAACATATCGCAAAATCAGAGGGTTCATAAGGCGTTTTTTTTTCCACTAATACAACATACACTACATATCTATATTGTTTCATCTTCTAATTGTTATTATACCCTTTGAACAGAAAATATGACAATATAATATGGAAACAATATTGTTTCAATCAGAGTAACAACATTCTCCTGTTTGCTGCAACCTTATCTCTGGCTCCAGACAAAACGTCATTACTGTTCACACTAATTAAAGAGCCCTTTACACCACCAAAAAACAACAAATCAGATGAATTACATAACTGACTCAGACTTCATTTTTTTAAAAAGAATTATAGTTATTGGCCTTTTTTTGTTTTATTTTCAGGCTTTGAGCAGTCTGATACAGTAACCGATCCTTTACTGCAGATGCCAAGATCACGTGGGGCTCAAGGCAGCCATGAAGACGCTGAATTAGTCTTTTGTTTCAAAAATGTCCGAACATGTTACATGGCTGTCTTATTCATTTAATTTTCTTTCTTACATTCTACAATGTGCGGCTAAAATGTTTTCCTGATCGTGTTTCTTCTTCAGAGCTACAGTGCCTGCTAAAAAAGATATGTTTTAAAAATTTTCTGAGAGAAAGATATGAAGTATTGATTTTTAGCAGGGTTTGGCAGGCTTCACTGCGTATACTTCATCATAGGTTTTCCCTGCACTCTGCTATTGTCAGTCATTTTACCCAGCAGAGTTCCTGGAAATCCACCATGAGATTTCTTTGTAACGTCAAACTTTGCTGAGTTAGCAAATCAATTTACAATGCAAGCAAATATTCCTCAAAGATGTGTACCACACTCAAAAAAGCATCAGGTGACATTTGTGAAAAAAAGGGATAACTATTTTCATACAGTACTGTATGTCCATTTCTCAGATTTTACACAGATCTTGTATTTTGTCCCACATATACTGTATACCTCGTTAAAATATTCAGGTGTGTAAAAATATATAACATAAATGCTAAAGTTTAAGTTTGCTGAAAAAGTTCCCTTATATTTGAAATAAATATAGAATCTATAAAGAAGTATGTTTTTAAAGATTATTTTAGTTCAATCGCGAATTGTTGGGTTTCCAAGAAATACATGTAATGCTAAACTTGAAGTTTTTCATGCAAATGAGTCCTGCCCATTTGGGCATTACTTGAGAGGACTTTGCTTGCCTGGATAGGGAGAACATGAGGAATGGGCTAGGAAACATTGAGCTTGTATGAGAATCAATTCCAGTCTGACAACATGGAAGAAATACAAAATCACTTCTCAAATTAGGCATTTCATCTTTTATTTACAACATTTATGGATTGGGACAAAATAAGCATTTTTATATCCCTCCATTTTCCAGCTTCTTCATCTAATTAAGGCTTGTGGGGGAGCTTATTCTGGCATGCATCGGCGTAAGGCAGGATACACCCTGGACGGGACGCCAGTCCTCGCAGCGCACACACAGACTCAGACATGTACACAATCACACCAGGGTACATCACTCCTAGAAGCCAATTAACCTACCAGGATGTCTGTGGACTATGGGAGGAGACTGAACCTCCCAGGGCGAACCCAAACACAGAGAAAACACAAAAAACTCCACACAGATAGCAGCCCAGGAACTGAACCAGGGGCCTCAGGGCTACTGCAAGGTAGCAGTGCTAACCACTGTGCCACCTTGTTGCCCCTGTTTAATCTGTAAAAAAACAATTCAGACATAATGAAACTAGGTTTATGTTAAATGTCTCTAGCTCAGGTACCCAGCAAGGCCCAGTGCATCCCCAGACACAAGATTTAAACTGCATAATTAACAGAACAAGCACTCTTCAGTTTAAAAACTACACTGTCCATTAAGACATAAGCCTTTAAGAGGATTTGAACAAGTAGAATAAATGATTTTATATGTTAACAGAATGATGCTAGTACACATACACTATAGACCATTTATTGGTTTTCTTCATAAACATCTCATTTTGTAACCTTAAAAATATTGATGTTCAATGGATCTGATATGAATGTACTAGTTGGCAAGGTTTATTGTGTCTCATTTTTATAAGCCACACTAGCTGATGAGGGGGAGTAAATCTGTCGAGGTGTTTGGACAGCTGGGACATTTGATCAGATAAACAACTGACAAATTCTGGGATATACTGTACAGTACAGTTTGATAAACAGACCCCAAATGAGTGTAGACCAGATGGGCCCTCAGCCTATAAGGATGGAATTTTCTGAAGATGACCAATAGCCCCTGAAAACGTGTTTTTACAAGGGAGGAGAGAATGAGTGACAGTTGTATAACCACTTCTATACTGGATTCCTCTTTGATGCACAGAAACAAACAGGCACCATCAGGGCTCGGAGGGGACCTAGACTAAAATCAGGAGTACTGTTTTACTAAGAAACTATTTGTTTCATTGTGAAATCCATCAGGCAGAATGCATCATACGCTTTATGTGGATGAATTTTTGTTGAGTACCCAAGGATGTTTCCTTTTTAACATACTTTTAAAAGTATCTTAAAAATATTCACCTGTGGAGGATTAGTTATTTTATGGCAACAGACTTACCTGCTTTGCTTCACCCTTACAAGTGCATCAGGGTAGTCAATGAAAGGCATCCAATGGAGAAGCTTGTAAGCTTGTGGTCTCTAAGAACTCACTCCAATTGCAAATATTAGCTTTTGTGTCATGCATGTTTATAGTTTTCTAAATATTTGTCCTTTAAGCTATGGGTTGTTTACTGCCTCACCAACAAACTGCTCAGGACAACTAAAGAAGCCATGTGGCAGTTGCTTGGTATTCCTTTGAATGTGTGGGCGTGTATGTTACTATTTAACTAGGATCTGTAGTAACATTTGACTACATAACTATTCTCTAATAACACCATCCAAATTTTAGAGCAATATTATGGCCATATTTTAATCATTGTGCAGAAGTCTTTTTGCTCACCAAAGAGATTTTGAAACCACGCTTGTAGAAGGGTTAATAGTTATAATAAAAGAACAGGAATAAGTCAATAATACCCACTTTCCAGCCCCACAAATCTCATATTTGACATACTGTATAGGTGGGAGGACCCCCTCTATTATGCGGAAGCAGTCCCACTATTTTCCAGATCGGGTTGAGACATTGAAGAACAGAAGTCCTATTTTTGGTTTTGTTTGTCCACTAAATTGTCAAGTTTTGTCAAGTGACAAGTGAATCCTGTATTGAAATACCTAGATTCCTAAAACCCTTCATTTTAAATCCATATTAGTTCAATTTTGGGCAACCTGCAAGAGAGTGAAACCTTTATTACTGGCTCTCCCTAGCTGTTGCATCAGAAGGAAACTCTTTTTAGAAAAAAACATAAGAGGGGAAATAACAGTTCAGACAAGACTGACCATCTTGTCTACTAAATTACACTGCATGACAGAACCACACATAAGCTATTTGTACAACATGTTTTCTCAAGGGTTTCCCCAGAAGAAGGCTTAGAGTTCTTAAGTGATCATGGCATGGACAGGATGAATACAGTATTATAAAGAAGATGAGTTTGCTGTTTTCCCTTACTCTTCTAATGAATCCATAGTAAAGACAGAAAGAGCAGGCCCTTGCACTTCACACACTTACAGTATATACAGTAATAGCTGTCTCGGAAGTTTTCCAACTTCAATAAATTGAGAATGTGTTATCACCTGTGTTATGACAGAAATTCAAATAAACATACATGTAATCCTGTAATATGTATACCTACAAGACTGCTCCTTAACATAAAAAATAAGTAAATTGTAAACAAGTAAAATCTGAGTACTTTAGTGTTATCTTATGTACTTCAGTACGTAATGGCAGTCTTCACCTTTTCAGGACTCACAATTTTTACATTTTAATTTTTAAAAAACTTCTAAGCAAATTGGAGAGCTCGTCACTGTCATTTTTATTGCCACATACTGTATAACAACACAGACCAATAGTTCTGATTAACACTTAGAATACACCATTTATAAATATAATTTCATTAATAAACTATTTTTGGTATCCATTTTATTTTTTAATTTTACAGTACCACTACCATTTCAGTGCATCAAAGTCCAATATCTGTAGTATTTTACCACTTAGCATTGTGAAACATAAGCAAATGTTGTAAGTATACAGTATATCGACCAAAGAAAGTTATATTTTGTTATATATGAGCCAATCATAATTTAATATAATATGTAACAACTTTGATCATCCCCTTACAGAGTATACATTCATTGTTGCTCGCCAGATACATTCCCAGAATATCATACACTGATAGATACAAATAACAAGTACAGCTCATTCTATTTATTCTGGCTCAGAACCGATACAAAACCGAGGACACAAATTAAAGGAGAAATGTTCGTGTCAATATTTAAGGACAGGGTTCTTAACTGCTTAATTGCTTGTTCTTAAATTATTTAAGGATTTATTCCAGCCTTTTTTCAATTATATAATCTTCAACAGCATAGTTGGGTAGCACGTTTCAGACTCCCACAGCCCTTTGTGTAAAAACAATCTGATTTTTAACATTTCCTGTTAATAAAATGCAGAGAAGCAACCATCGCAAATAATTTGAGAAGATACAGTCCTGATATACATTGAAAAATAAAAGCTCCACAGACAAAAAGGTAAAAAGAAAAGGGCCCATTATCATAAGTATCTAGAACTATCCAAAGACTCATTTGTTCATTTATTATAAATTCCAAATCCTTGATGTTTATAACTCCTGGCTCACAAAAACATTGAGCCTTGAAGACAAACATAAAAACATTAAAGCATTAGATAATTTAATATATGGTTTTAGAAAAAAAAGCAAGTAAGAAATTGTTGTAATATGTCTCTCATTATCCTCAGTGGAGAAAAAACACTAAGTGATACTAGAACTGTCTGAGGACAGCAGGGAATTCATGTAAATACTGGGTGATTCCCAGTCTTGGTCTGAGAAACCATTTTCTAAAAGTGATACAAGATGATAAGACATACAACATCTTTCTGCTGAGAGGCACAATGTTGTGAGACGGTCAGAATAAGAAACAACATACATTATAGATGAGAGGATCAAAATCCCTTGTAAGAGAAATTGAACCTTTCAAAAATTGATGGTTTTGACAACAATTGCTTGCTATTGTTTTAATATTGTAAAGGTCAAACTGGAGCACACAGGAAGAGTTGTTAGAAATTTTATTAATAAGTAAGCAGAAACAGGAGAACCATCTCAAGGCTGTATTCTTCTGTAGCTGTTCAATTATTAGGGCTATTATTTTTTTCTTCTTTCAGAAGAGAAGACCTTCCCTAATATGTTAAGGAAGTTAACTATTTCCTGCAAGAAATAAGAGTATAAGAAGGTCTTGTTTTATTAAAGCTTTTAAAAGTCCAAAGTGTTGATATAAATTACAAGAAAATACAGAAATCTACAGTAAAAGTCTATGGTAAAAATACAGAAAGTCTAGAGTACTGCAGAATTAGTGAAAGATATGATGAAATGTAAAAGGTGACAAACTTTAATCACTCTTTAGTTCATGTTGCTGTTATAACTGTCTATAAACAATCTGTGAACATAGAATTAATAACAACTAATAGAAAATATAGATTTATTAAATATCCTTAAGGTTAGGATATGAGATTGAGAATATTGCTCAGACTGTGGTCAAAATTTGGGTTTTGTTTCTAAATTAACCTAAAGTACAGGATGGTTAATACCACATTTATTAATATGTTAAGAACATATTTTTTTATTAACTGTGTAAAAGTGCCATTTGCTACCTTCATTCAAAACTGTTACACACCTATAAAAATCTACCTTTTAATTAACTGATGTTTATACAGTATATATTTGAGAAGTGTTTTTGAACTCCCAAGAGGAAAAGAACATAATGTGAATCAAGATCTAAATGTGAAATCAAATCTTTTTATTTCTATCTGTGGTTTTTAATCTATGGAAAATGTGTGCTGACCTGTTTAAGGATAATTAGAGACAAAATAAAAAAAACCTTAATTAATTTGACTTTGCCGATGTTTTAAACCATGTAATATTTTCACTTTAATCTCCCTGAGATGCTACAAGCTTTTTGTGCAGTCAAGTGACAAATGGCAAATATCTCCTTGGAAGTTATGACATTTTGAAGTGCCACGTAATGATGTATTTTGTGGTCTGTAGTTGAACAGGAAATTGCTAAAGCGTAGAATTAATCAGTGCTTGTAGTCTCTAATACAATTCAAAGTGAATTTTTTTTAACCCTTTTGAGATATTTGCATGAATGCACAAGTGTGGGAAATGATGGTGTTACAGTATACAGTACATTACCCACTGATATTTTCAAACAAAGGATATCCTCCAGCAACAGAGAGGGAATAAAAGGAAAAACAGAACAAGGTCTTTATTTTCATTTTTTAAATTCTTTTAAGACAGTATCCAGAAGGACACTTTGTAGCTGACACGAAGTGAGAAAATACAACCATAGAGGATGGTAGTGAATGGATGAATAGTCCCAACGATCAAAATCCTACACAAATGTAAACACAAGCTTTAGATAGCCAGATGAAATGGCTAGGAGGAAGCTGTGACGTTCCAAAGTACTGACAATGAAAAGAACCCAGGTGGTCAAACACTATGAAGTAAATAATAATAATAATATCATCATCATCATCATCATCCTTATACTTATATAGTGCCTATATGGACGCTCCTCACGAAGAGCTTTACAGATCATGGAGAATTCCCTCCACCACCAATGTGCAGCTCCACCTGACTAATACGACAGCAACCATAGTGCCACAGTACTCTCACCACAGTCCAGCTATCAGCGGGGAGAACACATTGAATGAGCCAGTTCATAGATGGAGATTATTAGGAGGCCATGAATAAAGAAGGCCTTTCAGAATGTTACTTACTATAAATTGATCAATTTCCTTCACTGTCTAGAAGTCATGATTTGAAGGCATCATAAGAATTCAGAGAGGCATGAATGTAATCAACACAATACTGATATATCATTTTAAATTGCCATCACTGTTTCATTTTTAACTGTAAGGAGTAGCCCTTCTGATTGCACTAGAGGAACTTGACTGCCTTATTATTTCTCATCTTTATCACATTTTGTAAGGAACATATGCTTCTCCAATATACCAAAAATACTGCAGATGAAAAAGTATTATTGAAAATTAAATCAAGCAGTACATGTTTTTAACAAAGATTATTGGGTGGGCATCTAAAAAATGGACAATTAAAATGAAGATTTTGTAGATATATGGAAAAATGTTTGCATTGCCTAGTCTTACTCTGATGTAAATTGATCTGAATTAACTTAAGCAAAGCCAGCACCAATGTTGTCGCAGCATGAAAGATCAGCCATAATTTACCACCACCAATTTTCTTTGACATCATAACTTTTCACCTTTCCATTCCAAAGGTTTCTGTTTGGGGTATAACGTATAAAGAAAGAAAAATCTAAATCATAGAAAAATCAAATAAATCATTATTTTAAAATAATCATTCCCAGTTTGCATTCATTACAGCTATAAAACAGAACATCAAAGCTACTTGGGCCAAAAGGTTGATATATACTACAGTATAACATAACTGAGTTCAATTCCCATTCCAGACTTTGGTTAATACTGTATGTATCTTTTTATGTACTCCTAATCAAGTGCTGAATACATTTTAAATGTCCCAAATGACGTCCTTTAAAAAACAGATTTAAGGAAAGAATAAGTATAATAGTTAGTCTAATAGTCTAAAATAGTTAGATATTGATATTCAAGGTGATAGGGAAAGGAAGTATGGAAAGTGCGTTAAAAAAGACAGAATTACCAGTAATGAAAAAAAAGGTGAAAGACAACAGACTGTAACTTAAGATTGTTTTAAATCAATTTCAACAACAAAATCTCAGTTTGCAGGTAAACTCTAAGGGACACATGAAAATAGACTGTAACATCCATGTTTTTCCTACTATAAAGTAGATACCATCCTACTACAGGTCTCATCCTTGACTCTCAGAGATGTTGGAAATGGGTGATGAATGGAAGTAAAGGATCCCATGTTTCTCTCTTATTCAGACTAATGCTACAGACAGCACAGCCATGTGAAACCCCAGATTGCTCCGAACGCAGTGTAACAAGAATGCAAATCAGTTTACAACACCCCTAAAGTCCCATTTGTATCTTTAGCTAAGCAACTCTGTGAACATCCTGAACATTGTGTAAGAAAAGATTAGACAAAGCAGATGTAGAAACCAAGAAATTTGAGCCTGAAGTGTCCATTCGTTAAGCCAAGCTTTAATGTATGCATACAAGGAACAACACATTTGAGGCTTATTGTTGTTGTTCAAAGGGGATATGGCTCTACACAGCTTATATATACTTTTCTCTACACCCTCCCCCTTTTGTCTTTGAGGTAGCATTCTCAAGAAACTCCAGGACTCAGAAAGCATTTAAAACATTTCTTTCTTATCAGGGAGTTTAGCATAAATATTCCCCCATCAGAGAATTTAGTACTGAAGATGGGAGTTCAGTACAGGGAGGGAATAGCATCTTTGCTAAAGCAAGCGTGAAGGTTAGAGTTCAGCATGTGAATTCAGCAGGAGTTAACAGCTCCTACCACTATATGGGTACAGAGTAACATACAGATTCGGTAAGCAGACTCCATCACAAAGCATTACTGGACATAGCCAAGTCTCCATGGAGAAGGAGATCCTTTTTGCCGACCTCTCGCTAGACTAAAAAATGATTTTGTACATGGACAGAACACTAAAATCAGTTTTCGCTTGCAATGAGTAAGCAGATGCTGTACAGTACATTTGCCCTTAATTCTTTGTTGTGGCAGTAAACTTGGCAGTAAAGCTTCTCTTTTGATTGCATATAATTATTAACCACAAGCACTGTACTTTCCAGGCAAAAGGATGCAACACAATGTATCAATATATATAATTATTTATTTCTCATATCATACACATTTTATCATTTTATAGCCTGATCTCATCAGATTCCAGAATCCTAGAAAGATGAGGCCTAGTCAGTTCTGACTAAGAGCTCTAAGGAAAAATGGTTCCTGTTGTTAGTGGACCAGTAGTTGGCGCTCTTCCCTCTGGACCAGAATTTCCAACCCACTGCTTTGTAGATGGAGCCTTTCTTTGGATGAGACACTAACAAACCCATGCTACCTTTTATAAGGAACAAGTAATAGGTTTATTCCTTGCTGAAAAAAAGAAGAAAGAGAACACAACGTATCGGCCATGGACTACTTTTTATAAGACTAGGGATGGTACCCAGTTGCCCTGGTTAAACTGCACCTTGGATCTACACAATCAGGCCTCCCTGAATTCTTGAATTGAAGCAACTGTCACTTCTCTATCTGATCTTCTGTGAAGGAGGAGTGCTGACTTAGAGTGACGTAGAATGTCTGAGCACTGCACTTCAGTGGTGAAAGAAGTTTCCCCACACCATGTGTAAAGCTTTTTAAGGATCCACTGGGATGAATACAAATACTGAACTAATACAAGCAAACATTTTATTTTAACAAAAGTTCTGAAAAACAACTTTTTGGTGGTTTTACCTTTTGGAATCATACACTTGGCATCTGCAATTTAACACAGTACATGCTTGCTTTGACTCTCTTCATATGTAAACTCAAAACTCAACTCTTTACTAGAGCCTATTTCTGACTGCCCTACAGTTTATCCTGTATTTTATTGTTGTTTTTTCTTGTATTTTCTACTGTGCCTTTTTTTCTTTTTATTATTTATCACTATGTACAGCTTCCTTGGGTTTTCCAAGGTGCCTTATAAATAAAAAGTATTGTAATCCTTTTTATACCCTAAAGTAATTGTACTCTGCAGACCCTGGCTGCAGTAATAATCACCCAAGCACTCTGGACAGGAGAAAAAAACAAGTTAAAAATAATTTTGGTGGTTACCTATGGCAGTTTCTGGCATGGCAAACACCGTTCTTTCAGTGGCCACTCTGAACTGTCCATGAACTGAAAGCCCCACACCCTAAAATTAAAACAAAATCACCATTAATATTCGGTTTAATTTACACAAATATAAAATCAATGACACAGTACATGTGGCATAACCACATGCACATGATCAAAACAATCAAAAGTATTTAATGTTATTATATTAATATATTAATACAACAACATGGTGACATTATGGTCTTTACAGCCTCCTGGTGATGAAAGTATACTTACAGCTTACATACAGTATCCAAAAGCATTACAGGAGAAGAATGACTTTTTTATATACTCTATTGGGAGTCATAGCATTAGACAACAAGTCTGAAGGTGGTTCCTGGATCTTAACATTCTGAAATAAGTAAAATTGTATTTTAACATGAAATGCAATCATGAATTCAAGTCACAATCCCTTAAAGGAACCATTTCGCTGCCACCATTCCATTTCTCATTTACACTACAGATATCAACAGGGGCAGAACTTTTCAGCAGCTGTGAACTTCTGTTTCACACTAGAACATCAAGGTTACTAAGTGTTTCTTGCAGTTTGACTAGTGGCAGTGGGTGTGAATTCAATGTGATTCCCTTGAGATGTGCTGAGGAGAAAGATAAGTTGAAATGGTCATGAAGAAAGCAGAGGAGAAGGTAATCTGGAAAAACAAATTGTGTTATCACAAATTTATGACATACTTAAAAAAAATAACTACAGGATTTACAATCTTCCAATACCACCTAAACTCTCTCATTCCACATTTACTCATGGGGAATGATACGTTTTTACTAGAAAAATGTTTCAAATCAGCCATGTCTAGTTTTTGCCTGTCCAAAATCAAGGGGCATTTTGTTAAAATTGTACAATGCACTGATGTCTCTCTTTTGTAATATTGCATGCAATTATTGTTACCACATTACAATAAAAGATATTGGAGCTCTGCAATCAATCTGAAGAGCAGTAGCCAGGTACATTTCACAGCTTAAATGAATATCCTACACTGGCAGGGCAAAGTGAACTGAATAATTTTAGTCTTGAACAGAGAGGATTACGAGCAGACCTGATTCAGAAATTCAAAATCAATCCAAATGACCTCAGCAGAATCACCAGTGATGTATAGTATGAGCCAGAGGGCTAAAGTGGGAAACTGCGGGGAAATGTATCTAAAATTGAACAGTAGGCACATCCTTACACAAAGGGTAGTGGGAGTGTGGAACAAAGTGCTTTGGCGTATTGTTGAAGTGTATACCCTAGCTTCTTTCAAGAAAAGGCTGGATGAAATCCTTGGATCAATTCACTATGAGCAACCTGACAGGGAATCTACATTCCTGACAAGGTGGTATGGCTGAAATGTCATTAGGAGGCTTCAGTAGGAAGCACCCATTTTGTCTTTGATGGAAATCAGGAGTAATCAGTCAGTGAAGATTAATAGCCTAATTGAACACAGGTGTAAGCAAAAAAGGACTCATCTGATAATACTGGGAGCTACAGAACAAGAGTGTCTGTTTTGGGATGGGATGGGATAGATGGATTGCTGGCTGATTGGGTGGGTGGATGGTGGGTGGGGGGGTTGACATAATTAAAAGAATTGTTTGTATAAACATTTGTTATTGTTTGGATGTTCTGAGGTTAGAAATTAGTCCTGCCTCATTGCTAGTGATGGAAAAGTTTATTCCAAGTTAGGACTCAACTAAGGAGTTAATTTTATTGTGGTTGTCTTGTTACAAAAAGGATTTCTTTGACCTATTAAAAGGGGACCGACTACAGGTTTATTTTGAGAGAAACTTTATTAACCAGCCATCTGGCACAGTCGAACAAGCTAGATGGGTTGAATGGCGTAGTCTTGTTTGATTCAGCCTTTCTTGGATTCTTGTGTTATTGTAAGCACTCTCTTGCCTGACCCTTATTTTAATGGCAGCCAAAAAATATTGTATTACAAGTCTTCTTTTTATCTATACCGCTTTTACAAGAAACTCAAATTTCGATCTAAATCCCCTCATTTAAAACCGAAAATGCTTCACTTGTTATGAAAAGCAAATTGATGTTTCTACTTATGCTTCTTTTGAAAAGTTAATCTTACTGAATGTATTAATCATTCAGTGTCAACTAAGCCCACACTAAATCTGTGTTGTCCTGGCACTCTTCCGGCTGCTAATCAATAGTATTTTTGCAGCCTCAGGTTCAGACTTATTACTGGTCTGGTAACTCCTGCTCAAGTCCAATCAGAGTGCAGCAGATCAGACAGCAGACTCACAGCCCTGGTGTCTGGAAGATTATAATTTGAGAGAACATAAAAGCACTAAAATGCCCAGAAATAAAATGTGACATTTTGTACTTTTGCCTCATATTCATCTTCTCAAATTTGAATTGCTTAATTATGTACAGTGGCAAAAATAGCCATTTTGACTACACTGTCCCAATATGTATGGAAGGCACTGTATTGTATATCACTTATTACTACACGTAGTGATACTAAAACCATTATTATTGTTCTTACTTGAATCCACTTGAATAATTAAAATACTGTATTTTTATTTGTGGAAGCTCATATTTCTTCTTTCAGTTGTTGCTTCCAACCTGGAATCAGGTATTATTGTTTTTCTCTGCAACAGTACTACTATGCCATTTGAACAACAGTCAGTATGAAAAACAAGGTCAGTCCAGATATCACTTGCAAGTGCTACCCATTGACCTCACATTCAGTTCTAAATCAGATTCTTGTTTACTCTGCTGAGGGTATAAATCTCTTTTCCAAATCCTTTAGAATTGAGAGGTGGAAGAACAAACATAGGGTAGGACATCTCTATTCTGTGCCAAGTAATAGTAATCTTGTTTTTCTTCTAAGAACGTTAGTGCATTAGTGTTATTCTGCGAAGTATGTTCCAACACAGTTTTGTAGACAAAAGATAAAGCAAAAAACAAACAAATGCTTATTCATAGATTCCAGTTAATTGCATGCATTGGTACAAACGACAATGCCCTCCATTAAGTTTTTTGTTAACATTTAACATAAAAAGCAGATGTTCCTTTTTAATATGCGTCACCCACAAAGAACAATGCAATTCCCCTTACCAGTATTGGCAGTAGCCTCTTATCTAAGAATATATTGCAGCATCACTTATATTTTCAGGATTTTGATTTACAATGTTTTTAAAACAAATCGTAGTCGTGCATTAGTGAACACTGGGCTATTATAAGGGTACAAAATCCCTGTCAACATTGATTACATCAGAAGCTAATTGTTACTGTCCAGCCACCAGGAAATGACAGAAACTATTACTTTCACGTCTGCAGAGAGACATCAGGACAACAGTTTACAACTAGGGCACGGCTTTAAGATGACACATCTGTATTATAAGATATGATGCTTTCTTTTCTGCCTTTTTCTGTCTTTACCATGATATACTGTATATATAGTATATATATATTACTGTTAAAGCAAACTGGTTCATTTGTTACTATTCTTTTTCTCTTAATTTCAGTATCAATAGCAGTTTGTCTTGTACCAAAAGGAATTAAATTCAAATGTAAAAACACCAAACGGTACTTAACTGAACTGTACTGAACATGAAAACCCATCAGACTAAATTGTCGCAGATTCAGAGGATGTTTCTCAGTGCAGAATCAGCCTCTAATTAATGTATTAGTGATTCTTAGGGAAAAAGCATCCATTAAAATGCTTATTGAATGGAAAATTAGATCTGCCTGCACAGTATGCTTTAAAAAGAGAAGCTTTTTTATTTACGGATGGAAAACCCCACATGCTGCTGGCTGGCCATCCTTTGAGAATCAGAACGGAAAAACAAACTTTCAGCCTCAAGATTAATGGAGCACTACTCCTTAAAAGCAATCCCAAGGCAATATATATCTTAGATTTTGCTTTTTATTATTTGATCATAATCCCAAGGTAAACATTAGGCAGAACTTTAGTTTAACATTTTCTAAACACTAAATAAAATCGAGACCTTGAGAGAACAGACATGTACTGTAAACACTCAATTTGTGTGTCAAGACACACTTAGCAGAAAATGTTTGGAAGTTCTGTAGCAAATATAGTATATCAAATAATTCCCCCCTGAATACTGTATTTAGCTTTCGTCAAATGAGATACAGGACTCTTTTACTTCCCTAGTCACCCAGAATCTGGAAAACAAGACACTGAAATTTAGAAGCACTGTTACCAACCATGAAAAGTATTTAATGAATCATTGCACAAATTTCCAAAAAAAGCTACTACTATTTAAAACCATACATACTGTGCAGTTCAAAAGCAGTTGCATTGTGTGTGAAATTAAATTTATAAGGTCAGGCGTTCATAATAAATGTAATCAATTAAAGAAATGTTTGCATTTTGGTAATGAGGCGATACAGAAATGGTAGCACTCAAGTGAGAAAACCTAGATAATCCCTTGACAGGGCTACTGTGCAATCTGATCACAAGAAGCAGCATAAAAAAAGAAAAAATTAGTCATGCAGAGTCAGAGCTTTTGGCGCATAAAGCTTTGAAAAATCCCACATGAAACAGCAACTTAAGTTCTCTTTCACCTCCCTGCTTCAGCTCGACAACGTTGTTGTGCTGGTTCAGACTGTTTGTCTCTCTCAAGATCCCCCTCATGTATTCCACTGTGGATCACACTATTGTGCACAACATGGCACATCACAACGATTGAAAAGAACTCTACTTGGATTGGAAAGGAGAGTACTACCACACCAGGGAGGTCTGAACTGAGAGAAAATATTACGAGTCTTCCAGAATTTTGCTAAATGACAGCCCTGATGATTTCAGAGAGAGTGTCTTAATTATCCCCAAGTGGAAATTTGTTTTAAAGCAGCAGTAAATATACAGTAAAGAAACACGCACAAACAATACATACAAACATGAGCAAGAGAATCTACTGTTGAACACGGCTATGGCCATAAGTATAAATGTGAACTTGAACCTGTTTGTTTTTAAAAGGGGATATCTGTATCTGTGTTCTGAGGGGAGTAGTTGGAATTCATTACAGAAAGAAAGCGAAGAGTCAACTACAAGGGAATATACTTTATGCAAGATTCGTAACTGATAGAATTGGGGCACAAATGATCAGCACCAATGACTTTCTGATGTAGTCTGACATTGCTCCCAAATTTGTTTCAGATTCACAAACCAGCAGATCAGGGCAGAAATTAAAGCAGATTCAATAAAAGACTTGATGGAACATGATCAGCAAGGAATTATCAACCTCAAAAACAGAATCAACGGTTGCTGCAAAATTAAACTTGCAGTTCAGAACAGTCCCTAAATACTTTTTTATATTGACCCACTATCTCCAATGATTGTCCCCTGATGCAGGCTTGAGTGGGGGTATGGGGGTTCTTACTGAAATCCATTGCCAGAGAGACATTCAACTTCAAAAAACGTTTTGTTTTGTTTAGATGTGCCTATGAGGTTGGGGTTGTTCTGTGGATCGGCATCCACGCTCGCAGGGGGCAACAACTTCATAAAGAAACATTAAGGAAACAACATATATTTGCACTCATTAAACAGTAATGTGTATAGGAGTAAGACTACTATTATGCTGAAATTATACTGAAGCCTTAACTAAATAACTGGACCCATGAAGAATTATTAAAGCAATTATTTGTTTGTGACTCACACATTTGGAAGGAAAGAACTACTGCTTCAATAGGACAGAATAATTTCCCTACTAGGTATAATGTGAAGTTTTTTTGAGATCTAGACAGTGAAATATTTTTCTGTAAAACAACTAACCTAACAACCTCCCCAAATCATCAGGAAATGCTGAGTGCGGACACGTGGCTTTTTTGTATCCTTGGCACAGCGTGGTTACAGAGTACAAATAAGCAAGCAACAGCTTAAAATCCAAACATCTATTTAGAGAGCTAAACGAAGCATGAAACACATAGACTACCAATGACAAATATTTACAACAAGCATGAATACCTGAGCCCAGCCTTTTACAGTACCAAAATAAAGTCAGTCATTCTCTAAAACATAAGCAAACCTTAACAAAGTATGAATAAGAAGTAAGAACAGTTAAAACTATCATATTTTACCTTTAGGTAAAATCAAGACAAAGCTGCTTAATACTGATGATAAGAAGGAAGTGCTTCTCTCTGTGCCTAATAATGCACTTGAATAAACTACTGTATAATATCTTATTTTTGCTGGTGGAAACAACAGATGCAAAAAATGTAGATATTTTTGATTTGCTCAGATAATTTTCTGAAAAACTGCCTAAATTAAGAACTAAATCCGCATACGAATGAATGTAAACGGAAGGGAAAGCATCAGGCCCTATCTCAACCCAAGGTTTCAGCACAAAAAAACATATATTTCCATGAGAAAGCCTCATAGTGTCTTCTTTAAAGATTTGCAAGTGTCATAACTTTGTGGACGGGTACCTTTTTAACGTCCAGCAATACCTTTGAACCACCAAAGTTGTACTTGGTAAGGCTGAATATTAGTAAGGTTAACATTAAAGAAATCAAACATTCTATGAGAATAATCTTCATCCTGGATGGCTTCCATTTCCCCACTACTGCTTTAACAACAATTTATTTATAACTATGATTAAGATTAATACTCAATCAGTCCACACTATAACTGAAATCTTGTTAGACTGAAAAACAATAGGATTTTCTCTGTAGAAGAATGTTTTATTTAAAAATACAATCTTTTTAGGAACATGGATACTGAATTTAGGCTTCACAACACACCAAGGCCAGAACCATAGACCAGTAATTCAAATTGATGCTATGTTACCATGAGAAACAGGACTAGGAATCAAATTGTCAATTGGACAGAACAGACCTTGGAATCTTAATGAAATAACTTAATGAAATCAAATCACCCCAGTGTTCCCTTTAGCAGGCAAATCCTTTGAAATCTTACTGATGTTCAGGTTCCTCAGTACAAGAGGCTGGTCTCTTCATTGTGATGAGTTAAACCACCATACACTTGCTGCCCTAAGGCATGCTAGGTAAATCAACATAAGAAACACAAGTCTGCAAAGTCATAGGTTTCCCTGAAGCAAATCTGTTCATTTCAGATGGAATAGGACCGCAGCATTCGATTCCTGAATTCTGACATGTCAAACACAAAGCGAGGTGGGGCTGTACATTTTTAAAAAATGTCTAAGAAATATATTTGTACATTTTATAAATACACTGACATTGGTGCAGTTCAGAAACAAACTGAAGATGTTTCACTATATTGTGCATATCCACCACCTAAGGAAATTACTGTAGACTACTAAATGGGTGGTGGAATCTCTTTAGCGAAGTGCAGAAATACAATGCGCTGTCATGCTGTAAATATTTCAAAGGCCCAGGTATGAATACAATCTCTTCCTTTTACAATACTACAACCTCTGGGCATGCAATAACAACACAGCAACGCACTTATGCAATACTGCTACCATTTGGACAACATCACAATTGCTTTAACACATTACCAGGACACAAAAAATAAAAAAAGAATAGAAAGCTACAGGATATACAGTATATTTGACCTCACTGGCCATTTCAAGATCACCCTGAGGGCACCATGTTCATTCAGGAAACTCATTTACTGCATCTCTTGAAGAAAGTGCCCTACTGTTTACATTGGAAAGCATGAAGACTGGCTGACCATTTCAAGAGTATGTCACAGTCGTGAGGATCAAAGATCTCTCTAAATCCATAGTTCCCAATTATATCTCTACCTGGCCATAATTAATTAATCATAATTACACTGACCTTTATGTTTGCTTCCTTTCACGGTGCCTCAAAGTCACCACCAAGTCATCAGAAGCCAAATGCATCTTTAAACTAGCTTCACAATGTCCCCCAGGTACTCAAATATCAACTACAGTTCCCAGAGAAGGTTTGTGAACTTCTAGTTTTGTCAGCATTCACGGCATACAGTATTCTTTGTAGTCCTAAACATGATAACCTGATTAAATATACAACACAAAGAAAAACATATTTGAATTATTTAATTAACAAAATGATCCACAAGTATATAACCTTGTGTAATTAAGTATGTGAATGCTTTGATTCAGTAACTGGTGGCACCTCCTTGAGGAGGAGTGACTCTGTAGATGTGTAGACATTTTAGACTGAAAATGTTTCCTGTAAATGTGGCTTCCCATTGGCCCAGAATTTTAGCCCATTCTTTCCTACAGAGCTGCTTCACGTTGGTGACATTTAAGGGTTTCCTTGCATCAACAACTCACTTCTGGCCCTGCCAAAACATTAAATGGGTTTTAGGTCCAGATTTCACTCGGTCAGCCCAAAATGCAAATTTGGTTTTCTGCCATTCTGTTCATGACCTGCTAGTACAGTATGTACTGTATACCAGCACTGACTGAATGTATGACACTCAGCTATAGGCAGATGGAACAGAGATCTAAGCTGAAGTGTGACCTGGTGAAGTTCTGTTTTTTATGTATGGTTTACCATGAAATTATATTAAGTTTGGTGGTTGGAAATTTCTAGGTTTAACTTTTTTGCAGGAAAGAAATTCTTCATTCTCACCTAACAAACAAGTGAAACATGTAGACATCCTCTTTTACAACAGCCTAAACAAATAAATACCAGTGTGCAAATACAATACAAACAGGACAAAATAAAAAAAAATATTTTGTCATCTTCTTTTAACAAAGCCAGCAGCCATATCACCCTGCAGCTCACACGTGGCAACCCACTGATGTGAAGCAGGTTTGAGCCTGGTCAGTATCTGGATGGGAGACCTCCTGGGAAAACCTAAAGTTTCTGCCGGAAGTGGTGTTAGTGGGGCCAGCAGGGGGCGCTCACCCTACCATGCACCATATGGGTCGTAATGCCCCAGTATAGTGACAGGGACACTAGACTGTAAAATAGGCGCCATCTTTCGGATGAGATGTAAAACCAAGGTCCTGACTCTCTCTGGTTATTAAAAATCGTAGGGCGTTTCTCGAAAACAGTAGGGGTGTAACCCTGGTGTCCTGGTCAAATTTCCCATTGGCCTTTACCAATCATGGCCTCCTAATAATCCCCATCTCTGAACTGGCTTCATCACTCTGTTCTCCTCCCCACTGATAGCTGATATGTGGTGAGAGTACTGGCGCACTGTGGCTTCTGTCGCATCATACAGGTGGTGCTGCACATTGGTGGTGGAGGAGGGGAGTCCCCATTACCTGGAAAGTGCTTTGAGTGGAGTGTCCAGAAAAGCTCTATATAAGTGTAAGCAATTATTAATAGGTTAAGAATTATAATTTAACATGAACATATTTACACATTATTTTATCTTTCCATTTCTCCTGTAGAGTAAAACACATTTTATTGTCTGACTTACTGCTCAGATGTACTGTTTATTCAGTAACCTAAAGTATTTATATTAAAAAATCAATGTTCCTTGTGTACCCAACAGGTGGGAAAAGCATGCTGTATTTCCACAGATGTCACTAGAAGAATTATAAGGTTTGAACAGTACTGTCGCCAAGCAATTCAATAAACCTGGCCCTGTAGCTGGCTAGGCTGAGGAGATCTAATGACATTTGTCATTTCATATGTTGTGGTCTAACAAAACCCAGACACACATATATTCCATTCTATTCTTAGAAAATTGTCTGACAAACAAATTCAAAGACTTGCAATGTTACCTGGAAGACAGAGAGGGGGTTGTTAGGAGAAAATTAAAATGTGCCTGAAGATTTTCTGCCTCCAAGAGTCTTGTGAGAGTTGGTACAGTACATCTCTGGACCACATCTCTAAAGCATGAATCACTGCTTGCCTTTTGATCATAATTACACCTACACGTATTTGTGGTACATTTGCAAAATAGAGCCTTATAAAAATTTTGATTTTGAACTGAATCTTCACAGATTGAGTTATATAACATTTAAATGAAAACATCTAAACCAGACCTTTAAAAAAAAGCCAACAAATTTTGAATGAAATATTATATTAAACAAAGTAATACAAACTAAAATAAAGGTCCTAGTCTGTACAGTCTCTACTGACTTTACTTTTTTAACCTGTACAGCTCGTTACAATAATACACAAAATGAAAATAATTATTTGCTCTTTTACAACCCAATTTTAAAATGCTAACTAGATATAAACAATTATCTGGACATCTGAGCACATCTTCCAAGATGTATCAAGATGTTGGGTAATCTTATAAATTGTTACTGTATAATTTATTGTGTATTCTTCTTGTAACCTTCTATCAAATTCTGTCCTCTCTCTCCTTGGCGAACTTGCGGAAAATGCATTTCAGAGCCGACAACCACTAATGTATGCTGTATTGTTGTGGATTGATAAATAAACAATGATTGACTGATTGATTGATTGACTGAAAGATCCTCTTCTTTCATGGGCTGACTTCAGGTCATGAAACTGATCACACGGAATGCACACATTAGTCAGAGGGAAGACTCATCTCAGACTATAAATTGAGCAGTCCCACTGGTGCCTGACTGATGCTTAGCAACCTAAGGACTCTGGCCAGAGACTCAAGATGAATCTGCCCCACCTGCCAGGACTCAACAGTACAGTTTATATTTGGCAAAACCTAAATATAAATTTAGAAAATAAATTCTAAAAAAAACCCCAACAACAATCAGGTCTAAACCTTGATGTTTAACTACCTGTATCTGTTTTGTCAACAGTGTGTAGTCTTCCTCTGTTTGGTCTGTTTATTGCAGATTCCTAAAGAAGCTCGCATTTTTCCTGCCTTTGATTATTTTCATCTCTTGCCATTCAATATTAAATATTTTTCCTTCTGTTACAAACAGCAGACAAAGCACCATGCTCTGAATAGTACAGCAAGCATTGCCTCAAGGTCTCTCAGCTTTATGCACTGCAACAACTTCGTTGGTAGCATGACAATAATGTAAAGATGGGTCAGCTGAGCAGATTTCAATTCCCAGAGGTAAAAGCTACCTCTTTAGACAGGATCCTCATTACTAGAAGAGCTGGAGCAGCACAGCATATGGCATTTACAGTACACAGGTAGACATCTGCAGTGCACTTTGCTCCACTTCAATACTGTCATATTGAACTTGATCTTCAAAGGAACTCATCTTTCCTCTTTGACTGAGGGCTGAAAAATACAGTTTCATACTGTAGGTATCATTTACGGGTGTTTTGTGGGAGCCCGTATTATGGGTATTTTAGACTTTTCAACCTTTGCAGCTAATTAAACTGTAAAACTAGTCATTTATCATTTTAAACCCGCAAATTCATGATTACCAATTGCTATCCACCTAAGATTTTCCATGATGATTCTTGTCCAGGAAGAGGAGAAACGAAAAGCTTACATATATTCCTTCCAAAAATGCACTGTTGGAGTTGCCCGCTTCTTACCCACAATGCCATCTCCATGGTGACCACTGAAGACTTACAGTATCTCTTTTACTGACAACACTACAAGTTCATGTTTACCCGACAAGCTTAGGGCACCCAGTTCAAGTTCACACAGCCTCACCAGCACTTAGAAAATTATGCATGACTGCCAGGGGAGCTTGGCAAGAGTTTCTTAACTGGCAGCAGTGGTATCATGTTCTAGTATCATCTCAGAATCCAAGAAAGACTGAACACAGTCAGCACAGAGATAGGTGATAGCAGAGGAAAATCAGGTTGTTGCTGGTGTACAGTACCATTCACTTTTCCCTCTGGTCTAGAATCCCCAAATCAAATGTCCCAGAAAGCTGAATAGAGACACTCCTCCATCCTTCAGATGAGACATTAAACAAAGGTTCTTATGCTTGGTCATTAAAATATTGTTTGTATGCACAAATAATCAGTATAAACCCCAATTTCCTAACTAAAGCAAGACACACATATATTCCACGGGGTTGCACTTGTTCAATGTCCCAATGCTAATTTGCACAGTCTGATCTATGTTCTCCCTTAATTCAATTGATGAAGGACTTTCTCACTTCTCTACCTAATCTGCTGTTCAGTTAGATTACTGGTGCATAACAGGTGCTATGGGTCACCCAAATGGATACAGCACTTCATAGATGATGTGGGTCCCCTTATCTATGTGAAGTTCTTTGGCATTCTTTGGGATGAATGTGTTTTATAAATGCAATTCATAGTTATTATTAACGATACAACCCAGACTCGAACCATCTCTATGATGACTGTCACCTTACAAAGCAAACTATTATACTGTAGGTTGAAGCACTGCTGAAGAACATGCTCCTCAATCGGGCTCCTCGACCACAGGATAAGACTTACTTTCACTGTTCTAGAAGTATATTTTTATAATTTAACTGAGAATCACATTAAGTGACTAATAAATATTTAACTAGGTTTATTTCACTTTTGATCTTCACTTGACAGTTTTCAAAAACAGAAGGATTTCTGACAGACTACAGGTATATTTTAACATTTAATGCCACACAAGAATAGCTTCACCAACTACTTTTTCTCAGTGATACAAGTGTTCAATCTCAGCACAAATCTAAGCTAATGTGTACAGAATAGAGACATCTGAACAAGTAAGGCCATTAATATTTTACAACAATTTGTTTGCAATCTATCACAGGGGTTATGATACTAAGCAATTTATATATTATCTGGGAACAATAAATCTCCAGCCAGAAATAACAACAAATGAGTATTGGAACCAATAGCAATTGTTGAGTTTTTTATGCCTCTTAGTATATATACAGCATCTGTTTATCAATAATGCACAGGTGTTCCAAATCTTTAGAAATGGGTGACATCTAAGGCTAATTGATTTGGTTCTCTCCAGGACCAGGCTTGGGAAATCCTGACCAACACAGTCCTTAGGATTGCAACCTGAAAACTCCCTTCCTGCAACCTTAGCAAAGAAAAACTTTTAATTTTGTAGAACCCCACACCATTTTTTTGTTAAATAAGACACAATACATTCCAGGCTTTCCTTTGACAACTTAAACAGATAATTTTGGAAGACGAATGTCGTGTTTTATAGAATAGGGAATGGTCTCCAGTTTTCATTCCACCTCGTACTTTTAGGTTACTTGAACTTTATTCAAAAAGATTCAGATAAAATTCAAGAGATAAAATTCTGTCCTAACACTTCGCCGTTGACATTCAATTTTACTCAATTTAAATACAGAGTATTTAATGGAGGTAGCAAAACAAACTATAAATACAAATGGGGAAACACTAAGCAAGGAGAGACTACATACTTAAAAGACTCAGGTGGTTATGCTGACACATCATTTACATCTTCGAGACAGTGTGGGAAGTAATTTTAAAAAACAAATTTTTGTATGTAGTCAAAAGCGTACAAATGTTATCTTTAAATAATATAAAAGGCCTCATTTAGAATATTGTGTACAACTTTGGTCAACATGCTTTTGAAAAGATGTTTCGGTTCTGGAATCTAGATACGTTTTGAATCTTATGGGAATGTCCTACAATGACAGGCTGAAGGAACCGAACCTTTTTAATTGTCTTGAAACAGAGAAGAAGAATGAGAGAATCTGACAAAAGTATTCAAAATCCCCAAAGGAAAAGACAAAGGCAACCCAATGGACTTCTTCAGACCAACAGGGAATGACACAATAAATTATGAAACATGAACCAGGGGATACAAGTTAAAGTTATGAAAATGTGCATTTAAAACCAAGAACAGCGGGAACATCTTTACTCAGAAGGCTGTGGGAGTGTGGATCCACCCTTGATGTTAAAGCTGACACCCTCACTTCTTTCAAGAAGCAGCTGGATGAGATCCCTGGCTCAACTAACTACTAACTTCCAAATAAACCAGAAAGGCTTCCTCTCGTTTGTAACCTTTCTCATGTTCTTAAAAATGCATTCAAAATGTGCAGGACTGGAATTCAAAGACTGTAACTGCCCATCCCTGAAGAACAGTATCAAAGGACTTTTCTAAGTCTAAAAACACAGCTCCAACCTCTATATCTGTATTCAGTGACAGCTTGTTCACTAGTATTTTATTTCCTCTCATCATTATTCATGTTAACCTTGGGCCTGTCATTTTAATAGAGTTTTACTTTAATTTAGAATTGAATCTATAATATAAAAGAATGTGTCTATTTCACAATTGACTTTAAGAAGCTGAATAGTCCTTGTAAACATTATTTCTAATGAACTAAATAAGCAAAATATTCTGATTCAGGGTCCGCTTGATAAATACTGTAAACACTGCTATCCTCATGCAATCAACATGCATCATTAGAAAGTCTGGCAAATACAAATCCTTACAATAACCTTTTTAAATAAATTTTTTTAAGACGAAACAGATGTGCTGGGAGCTCAGCTAGACTTCCTCTTGCAGTAATTTTTAAGAATATGACCGACATAAATGTCAAATGCTTGACAAATGCAAAAACATGGACCACCACTCAAATAACTTAGATGGAATTCTGATATGAACAAACTGCAATGCAACAATCTAACCTTTTATCAATTCATTGGAATACGTAATATATATAAAGCTTAGATATTTGAAATATATTAATGTGTTTATAACTGAATATGTTCTAACACTTACAGTATATTCATTTTCTATATCAGCGGCCAGCAACCTTTCAGAAGAGCTTGCACATTGTTTTTACAGGTTTGCACGCCACTGATACTTTTTGAAAGTCAAGAATAGCCCCACAGTGATTAAAAAAATAATATTAAAATATTGAAAAATAATAAATTAAAAGGTATTATTATTTTGTGTGATGCTTGCCTTTGCTATACTTTGCTGAGTTCTCCAATCTCTTGACACTTTAAGCAGCATGCAAGCTTCTGAATAGTCCTAGTTAACCAGCAAAGGATGGACAAAGAACGGACTTCATGTGTGAAAATACCTGTTCACAAAGGTATGTTCATCTTAATGCTGAGAGCAGTGAAAATACCACTTTCTTAAAAAAGTTATATTTCACTGGCCGGGACTTCCAACAGGTCATGACAGAGATGTCGTGATCACTGTCCATAACCTCAAGTGTGTTTTGCAAATTCCAGAACTTTGAGCTCTGTCATTCAATTAACTGCATTTCAAAATCCTCAATGCCCATCCACCAAAACCCTGAAAAAATCGTGTTACTGGTATCAAAGCTGTCTGGGTTAAACAGAAAAGAAAACAGCAGGCCAAAATACTGGCAATCCTAAAAACTGAAAGTAAAATCCTGAAGGCAGTTCTTGCATGTTCACTCCAAACTCAGCATGACGGACTGTGCAATGTTTTGAAAGTTATTAAGAGGCTGGAAATAGCGGATAGTTGTAGTGTCAATGTCCCAAGAAAAAATGGCAAGTTTTGCAAGGAATGCCTGCCATGTTTGGAAAAGAACCATAATAGTTTGATCTGAACCCTGCCGCCGGAGATTGAATTCATTCATATGGGTGGTAATGTTGGCTAGAAACATTAGTTCTACAGCCTGTTTTTCATTATTACATTACTGGGGTGGTAGAGAGAGAGAGAGAGAGGAGAGAGAGAGAGAGAGAGAGAGTGTGTGACAGCAGCAGACAATATAAAAAACACACAAATAAACAATACACGTACTGTATACTTACTGTACACAAGAAACCATCTGTTGAGCAGGGTTATAGCTTGATGTAATAATGAGAACTTAAACTTGTTTGTTTTTAGATTGGGAAACCTCTATTGGTGCTCTGAGGGGTGTAATTGGGATTCATTAAACAAAGGGTGTGAAGGGTCCTCTAAGCTTTCATTGGGTAGCCAATAAAGTCACACGTGTGATAGGTTGGCAACCCCTGGTCTACATAATTTAGCACCGTGACTCCATATTTTCACATCCACTTGAAGGAAGTCTGGTCTTGTCATGTGGAAGTAAAATTCTGATGTATTCTGGGTGACTGCTACTTAATTACAAACTTAACTAAAAAAAAATGATTGCAAAAGTCTTACAGGAAACTCATCTTTCTCTTGTCCACACTGAAGTGACAAAGGAAATCACATAGAAATACAATAGGTATTTTAATGAGTCATGTTCCAGTCCTCTTTTCCAGGGCTTGCAAATGCAATACAAGCTTCCTGCCTCTTCTGTCCGTACTGTCTCTGTTCTGTAATGAGTGCTTATGACACCCCTGGGGGTCAGGGCTGTCCACACACCCAATGTATAATCTGTCTGACCTCAGGGACAAAAGAGAGGGACTAGCTTCCTCTGTTTGTGTCTTTTTATTGCAGGATTCACATCAACTCTTATGAGCACTTCCAACACAGAAAAGGGACTTGAAGGTGACAGAAAAACTTACTGTATTTCCTGGACCAATGCAGTTGCCTGGTCTCACTGCATCTTAAAAGATGCTGCCACCACGCTGGGAGCCTCTGCATTCCCTCTCTTGGTTTCACTGGATTCAGGCTTACACAGAGCTTTACATTGCTCAGATCTACTGGATTCTGGCTTACACAGAGCTTTACATTGCCTAGATCTAATGGACTCTGGCTTACACAGAGCTTTACATTGCTCAGATCTACTGGATTCTGGCTTACACAGAGCTTTACATTGCCCAGATCTACTGGATTCTGGCTTACACAGAGCTTTATATTGCTCAGATCCACGGTGCTGCTGGGGGATGGAGGAGGTTTGGAGTGCTACTGCTGATGCAGTGGCCATCTAACTTTAATCCACAAGGAGTCCCCTTGGTGGGGGTACTACCAAGGCTGCAGGACAATGGGAGGGGCTGAATAATAGTGTAGACTAATATGTTAGAGCTCCGGGTAGGATTTAAATCCAGGATGAGATGGCTGCTCTTGTACCACTGAGCAAGTTACAGTCTGTCACAAATTACTTTGCTCAGGAAAAATGCCTTGCTGTGTAAATGGCTAACTTTACACAGGTTGGGCTGTGTACAAATCTATCCCCAATTAACAAAGATGGGTAAATAAGGAATTCTGCTAAGCTAACAATAATTAGAAAATGAATGTGAGAATTTCAGGTAATCAATCAGGGTTCTTAATTAAAGATATTTAATTTACATGGCTATGAATTCTGTGACTGGAAAAAAGGAACAGCTGTTTCTCACAATGGCCTTACCACACAATGTGAATTTCTGAATTTTGTTTACTTTTTTTTTCAAAAACTTCAGATAACTAATAATGAAAGAACACTGGGTAAAATTTGCTTCATCATGCTTTCAAAATGCGTCAGCCTTCTGGAAGCACAGCCCCTCACTGGCAAAGATCAAGGAGTAATTCAGGACGCCTGAAAGTCAACCAATTTGCCATAGAAATCCTCTACATAAGGATTCACATAATTGCTGCAAGCAATTTTCCAAATGACTATAATGGACAAATCATCTCAAGCACAAGCAGATAGGGGTTGAAGCAGCTGTACTAATGGGCAAATCAGCCTTATGGAAGCTAATGCTAATGACAGCAATCTTACTGTTAAAACAGATGTTTTGTCCCGTTCCAAAGGAGTTTGGGAAGGTCTCACTTCTTTAAAGAAATATACTTTATAGGTTAATGTGCTTCGTCTGGAGAATATCTAATGTTGAAAAAAACGCTCACAGAATGTTAAAAATAAAATGCCCTTCTCATGCAAAGAGACATATCCATTTTCCCTTTGGATTTTCCAGTCCACCTACTCAATATACTGACAGAATCTTCTGAATGTCCTTTTCCCACTAAGCATGTGTTACTGTAGGTTTACATGTAAATGGGAACTCACAGTTGCTTTATTCCCTAAAGTGTATTTATTACAAAATAAAAAAAAACTATATAAACACATGTCTTATAAGCAACACCTTTTAGGGTTACAGGGTATTTTTAGAGCAAGCTATGGGAATATGAATGTGAATATAATGTAATTTTTTGCAATGTTGTAACAGATGAACTGTTCTAATGCCAAGATTGCCACATTTCTACAGTACAAAAATACTACAGTTGTTTATGCAACATTGAAAAGCAGAACCTGAACAATCTCTGCCTTCCATAAATAATGTCAAAGGTACTGTAGCAGCCAGGGACAGCTGCTTCACCCTTATTGGGGCTCAGCAGGAGGGCATGGTTAACTATTATTTCTATATAGTGCACAGACAGTAAGCCCATAGCATATACTGTATATTGTACAGTATATAAGTTATACACATAATTCATAGACACTCCTTATAATAAACCTTTCATTAAAATTACCTGTGGTGCCATTTGAAACACGAGGTAGAGGGCTGTAGGAAATCAACATATTCTGACGCTATTCAATAATAAATGTTGATTTCCTACAGCCCTCGACACCAAGTCTGCCTTTTGTACCTTCTCTTACCCGAAGAGCAAAGATCAGAGTTTTCTTCAAAAACACAGAATTCTGTCTTTGCAATTCCATATCACAGGGTTCCTTTTCGGCAGTCCTGGAGTGCTGGTGAAACTTCAGACAAGAACACTGTGTCAACTTAGTAACCCAGGGATTCCTGCACCCCTACTCTGAAGATCTGTTTTGATAAATTTATTGTGCATACTGTAGTCTCACTAACATGTTTTAGTACAGTTCTGATATTTCTAAATGCAAAGGGTTCTATACTTCACAGGCACTAAGGAATTAAGATGCATCTTATTGAAACCAAAACAAAATTTGGGGGGCAATCTTTCCAAGCAAGGCACTTTTTTTAGGATTTGTCACTGTTTCTCCCTAACAGCGCCATGTCAGTTCTGATTCAGACTGTTGGCTCCACAGTTCCCCAATAGTGCTGGCATCAACTACAAGAGGGATGCCCACTGTTCTAGACAACATTGAAAGCTCACTGGTACATAAATATCGTTGCCAACCCAAGCTGATGCAACCCTAGGATTGTTCAGGCACTTGTGCACCACTATACAAACTGTTATGGCAGCCCAGACTCAAGAAGGTGCCGTCTCACCATAGGCCTCAATCTGTATTCTGAGGGAGCTTTTTACTGATTAACCCACCTGAGAAATGCCTAATTTCAGAATTTATTTTTACAGTTTTTTTTATGAGATCACTGTGTCTATTTATGTGAGCCCCTATTTGGGAACAGTATGAAATATATCAACAGATGCTTTTGACTTGATTACTTCACTAAGAATAATCTAGCATTTTTGTCCTTCTATAAATACATGACAATTTTGATAAAAGAGTATTGATGGAACAATTTCCTAAGTATCGGGGGAATTTGTGCACAGATTATTTACGTCAGCTCTCCCTGTTGATTTATTTACGCAAGATATAAAAAGACTCCAGAATTAATAAAATAAATACTCAAGAGTCATAATCCTCCCACAGTTATTCATTCAGGGAGCAGGAGGTACAGTAAAACACTGAATTTCACAACAGCACGAAAAGGGTAGCCACTAGCTTGTTTCACCTACTAAAATGACATCTACTATACATGTCCATGACAATTAATACGTGGGCTTTTCTGGTCAGATTGTGCCATCATTCCTTCTGTTATTTCAGTTATTAACTATCATCCTGTCAAGCAGATGTTTCTAATCACCCTCTTTCTTCTTCAGCTGTGTAACTGACGTGTGCGCTTCCACCAATATCCAATATCCTGTTCCTATCCCACAGAGCAAAGCACAAGCCAGCCTTCAGGCATCAACTCATCCACTACTGAATTGACAGACTTGTGTTTGAAGGGTTTCTCAGCTCTCCTTGACCTAATTAAGGGAGTTTAAACTGCCAAAACAATTCAGTGTCATTTACAATAGTCACTTTTATTCTTACAAAACTTGTACTCTCAAAATCCAGAGGGTCGTTTTTCATTCTCCTTCAAATCTTGTCAGTGGGTTACCCAAAATTTCCAACAGCTGCCATGAAAGGTACAGGACCCCACACCACTACGTACCAAATTAAAAGCTGTTCCCCACCAGAGACTGCAGTGATTTCCTGCACTCCAATACCACCAAAACGAGACACACAACCAGGAATCAGCTGAAAACTGAGGTTCTTTCTTGTCCACGTCAATGCACAAAATCCAATTAGGGAAGAACAATGCCAAGCTATTATATGATAACTGCAGGAGTGTCAGCATCAAATACTGACAGCTACAGTATGAGCCGTTAATGACTGCTGACAGGTTTATGGTAGATAGATGGGCCTGAATGTCCCAGTTCCTTCACAATTCTAAGAGTGTCTTTCCTCTTATATTAGCCCTTTTGTGTGTACATTACCTTTCACTTGCAAACCCATCAACACACATTTCTTGTCTTGTGTTGTCACACAACACCTTCTGTTATTTCACACTTAACAGAAATAAAGTGGAGCACTAACATAGGACTAATATTTTCCCATGACCTGCCTCTCATAGGTACTGTATAGCCTCTCATGATAGTGAAACCAGCTACTTGGGAAGCACTGCTTAACAAATAATAAAGTAATTAGTCAAAAGACAGCTGTTTCAGTACGTCTGTTTTCCTTTTAAAGCTTAACATTGATCTTCATGTGATGAGTTACAGTACCTATTGAACCTGGTGAATACTACCTCCCAGTGCTGAAGTCCTGGGTTCAATAATGGACTTGGGGTACAATCTGCATGGAGTTTGTACAGTATGTTCTCCCCATGTTCGCAATAATTTAACAGGTGCTATGGTTTCTTCCCAGAGTCCAAAGATATACTGTAGGCAGGAATACTAGCCCTGGTGTGAGTGTGTGCCTGTGTCTGTCCTGCGATGACTGGTATCCTGTCCTGGGTGTATCCTGTCTTGTGCCCGTTGATGGTTGTGATAGGCTCCAGCTCCCCCACCACCTCTTTTTGGATAAAGCGGTTGGAAAATGGATGGATGAAAGGAAAAACTGAAGGCGATTACAGCCATTCTAGATGATAACACCTATCTTTCCATGTTAATAAAAAACCTTTAAAAATATATTGAACATACAGTAGTAACTACTATCAATACCTTAAATTGGAAATTCTAATTTCAAGAGCATGAAGCCGTCTAATAAAGGTGTAGACAGCTCAGCTTCTTCTAAAATCAGCATCTCTCTGTTACATTAAAGGACAACAAAACAATTTGGAATGTCATTTTGAATCAAATTTAAAACGTATTTTTAAAAAGTACCGTAACTGTATTGAAGTAACCAGAAACTGTAACGAACAATTCTTTCCGGACCCTATGCGGACGACACAGTCCGACGGAGTGGGGAAACACTAGGGAAACGTCATGCAGGAATACGGGGCAGAAGACAAGGGGGCGTGCCCAAGGTGTGCTGGTGCACGGGGGAGGTGTGGCCAAGGCGAACAATCCGAGAGAGAGTAGTCCTTAGGGAAAATCCAAAACGCAAGGGTAAGTCCAAAACCAGGAGATCCATCAGAAGAAGGAATTAAAAACACGAAGGCCGGGTCGGAACCGGCGGAGAGGGAACGGGAACGGCAACCGAGGTTAAAACCTTAACGGGATCAGGCGCTTCCAGGTCCCGGACTCGCACGATATGGAAATCAGATGCAGAGCCCGGATGAGCGTCAGCGCCTGGCTTTTAAGGTGGTCTGGGAATGGGAAACAGGTGCACAGAATAAAGTCTTGAGTGAAAGGGCTGGAGCATCCTTAAGGAGGGAGAACTAATATCGTGACAGAAACATGTAAGAAAACTGCATCCCTGCCCTGTGTATTGCCCAGTGACCTCCACTGTTACTTTGTAAAAACGAGCCATGTTGTTTCTATGAAATGTATTGTAATGTTTGTATCAATACAAAATCAATTGATTGTATTTCATTAATGTACCAAGAGATCTTCTAGGGATAAAATGCTCACTGTTGCCCACAATAGGACATCATTCATTACTTTTACAAACAAAATAATCATAGGATTGGTTATGTTATGTTATGTTGTTACTGTATGTCTTACAAGCAGGTGGATCAGGATTCTGAGACATATGATTACTGTACGTACATTCAGCAATTGTAGAGACGCTTTGTAAAGGTGTCCTCAGTAAATCAGGTTAAATCAACATTGCACATTCATCTGGCTGTGAGTACGTATGTGAAATTCAGGACAGAACACACCTCAATGGTCTGACATAGAAATTGGCATAATTACTCAGCACATAAAAACACCCATCCAGAAATGCATCTGACCTTTGGAGCCAGTGAAGATGTAAAGTACTCAGCTTGTTATCTAAAATGCTTATAGGGAAGATAAGATTGTTCTTATTTGCCACGATTCATTGAAAGAGATAAAATAAAGAGGTGAATACTACTGATCAGTTCTATTGTCAATTTAATGTGTAAAGTATGGGGTTTGATGCAGATGAACTGGTCAAGTCGTGAAGGTAATCTCAGAAATAAACCTTGCTGCTTTCCATTAATGGGAATTCACGGGAATCCTGCGTTTGATCTGAAGAGGTCTGTATTATTGAGCTCAGTGACATTACAGTGGAACCAAGCCCAAGCAATTTGTTAATGAAATGTATAGCATTTATGTACAAATATTCATCCGGGGCGAATGCTGCTGGTAAAATAAAGTGACATCACAGCTGTAAATCAATAGAATTATCTAATGGTTTTGTAAAACCCGAATGAAAGATGTAAAAGACGTTATGGTATATCAAAGAGAAGAAAGAAAAAAGTCACTTCCTAGCATATAAACAAGTGACAAATGGACACAGTTAAGTAATGTGATTTTTGTCCTATATCCCCAGAGCCTTGTGAAGACTCAGGACTCTCCGTGAGCTCTCAATTCTAGCGATATTTTTTTTTATGAGTGCACATGACAGGGTGTTTTTCTAGTAAGATACACTGATTAATAATTCTCTCATGACCTGACACTTCAAGAATCTGTAATACATTAAAAGCATTGGATATCTCCTATTTATTTTATATTCATTTCTATGCCCTCTAGCTGTAAGAAAACTCAATGTACTGAAGTGTGCAGAATTAGGAAATTGCTAGTTTGATGTTCAATTAGTGATAGTCTTTATGCCACACACAAAATAAGCCCTGCCTTTTAGATTTTGCCAGCCTGTACCCAGAATATGTCTTATTTAAACTGCAACTACAAGGTTCCCAAGAGGAAAATGAACAGTACTGTAACCTCAGCTACACGTGGCAAAGCAAGACCATGTACAATATCTACTGTATAAGAGCCATGACATAAAACTTCTAAACAGACATGAGAATACAAACCACCCCTGAACAGCATTTTATCCACCACTTGCTGTGGCATTCAGATACTGCCACACCCTCCTGATGCAGGCTTCAGGAATGGGCTGCTGTTACACAGCCCAGGACCACCGATCTCATCCACACTCAATCGAACTCCTGTACTGCATAAACCAAGCACCTAATTTAATCTGAGCTCCTGATAGCAATTGGCAAGCGAAACAAAGAAAATAATGTATTGGATCTCCACAAGGCTCCATCTGCCCTTAAGGACCTGCAGTTTAACCAGTGTATGTCATGCATGCTGATTTGTCTTTGATTCATATTGTATTTGATTCATTTGCATGCATGCTCGAATCGCATTGTTGTGAAGCGAAGCAGAACCCTAATTTGCTGTGAAATAATTTTTTGCTTATTCCTTAAAAAAACAGGTTTAGTTCCTGCTAATAATCACACAGCATCATCACGTTAGTCTATTCAGTGTCAGGAGGAATCAGTGAATTGCTTGTTCATTTTAGATCTATTCTCCTTTGTCACTTTCCCAATTTTCTGCCTTGGCTTTTTATGGAGCTTCTCATGTGCCTTCTGTTTGTTTTGTTTTTTTTGCTTTGATACAGAGATTAACTGAAATTGCCCTGAAAAAAAAATGGGCAAGGCCCAGAATTTATTCTAATTCTTTTGATCCTAGGAATTTCTTTTAATCCCAAATAATGACTGCCACCTGGTGGAAATTGGGTGCACTGCATCAGAAACCTCAGCAGAGACCAGAGCTGTCGATGTCATGCTTACACTTTATGTTAATACCCAGGAGGAACAGACTTGCATACTATACCCTACATGCCTTTGTACAGAAACAATCTTTATTTTGTACTGTTTCTACATTTTCCTTTGTAAGCAAACACACTAACTGTGCTTTGCAATGTCATTTATCTTTCCTTTCACCTATGGTATGCAATTACTCTACCTTTCTGGTTTGTTTCAAACAGATTATTACAAATTTTAATCATTTCTATTATATCCACTGAAATAAAAAAGGAACTGTTGGTTAGACTATATTGAACTGTCACAGGTTCATTTAATCTCCCTAAAAATATTTCTGCCCACTAATCGATACGTGACAGAACACGAGAGACTGATTCTAATTTACAGCACAGCTCTGCATAGCAGATCTGGTGTTTTTAGTCAAAATGCAATGAAGAACATTTTTTCAAGCAAAAATACGACCTGCAGAACCTATTAAAATAAATTCCATTAATTATATAGACTTTTATGATCTTTCTCCATATTTTAGATATGCTTTGACATGAGCAAAAGTTAAAAAGATTACTTACACCTCCCATTGTAATCCCATCAATAATGGCCACATATGGTTTCTGAAATGTACCTTCAAGAGACCAAAAATATGTAGTTAACACATAATTAAACCTTTTAATAAATTTAAGGCTAGAACACAAATATAAACACAAGTTTAATATTTTTAGAGGGTAATGATTAAAAACTGATTGTTTATCGTTATAGAAGCAAATTATTCGGAACAACAGCTGTCTGAACTGAAGATTCAGAAATCACAGATATATTGTACTGTATAGGCTGACATTTAGAAAAGTCCTGTGAGAGGTGTTTCTACAACACCACAACTGAAAAAAACATAATTATTAACTATTTTATATAGCGCCTTTAAAGGTGGCTTCTCAAAGCACTTTACAGAATAACAACAGCAACAACAACAATTAAAAATAAACAATGGTGATACTAAATACAGTAGGAGCAGAGGGGTAAAGAATGGAACCAGTTAGTAAAGGCTCTTCTAAAAAAGGTTTTGAGTCAGGATTTGAAGGAGTTAGAGAAGGTGACTCTCTGATATCCTTGGGCAGAGAGTTCTAGAGCTTAGGGGCATAACAGGAGAAGGCTCTGTCACCCATAGAGTGTAGACAGGCTTGGGGGACAGTTAGGAGACCAGAATTAGAAGAGCGAAGGTTACGAGGTGGTGAGTAGGGCAATAATAGTTCAGACAGGTTACTGAGGTGCCCAGCCATGCACAGCCTTATAGGTGAGCATGAGGATTTTAAAGTTCGCACGGAATTTGGAAGGAATCCAGTGCAAGGGCTCCAGGATGGGGTAATGTGATCACTTGCACTAGACCTGGTCAGGATTCTGGCTGCCGAATTTTTAACATATTGGAGTTTGTTCAATGTGGATTTACAGTAGATACCCCAGCGAGTAGAGCATTACAGTAGTCAATTCGGGAAAACACAAATGTGTTGATCAGCTTTTCAGCCACAGTTAGTGATAACATCGGCGTAGTCTAGTGATATTTATGAGGTGAAAGAAAGATGTTATAACAATATGCTGCATATGTGGGTCAAATGTTAAGCCTGAATCAAATATCACCGCAAGGTTTTTCAATTTAGACTGAAGCTCAAGTACAGTACCATCCACAGACAGGTTTACAGGATTGGCTTTACAAAGTTGATGGGGGTGCCAATAAGCATGACGTCAGTCTTGTCACAATTAAGATGTAGGAAATTTTGAGTCATTCATGTTTTTATGTCAGAGATGCAATTAGATAGAATAGAGACAGCCACATTAGTGTCAGGTTTGGTATGGATTTATATTTGAGTATCATCAGCATATAAATGATAGTTAAGGCCATGTGATATTAAAAGCTGACCAAGTGGAAACATGTAAATGCTGAAAAGTAGCTAAATATGAAAAATATGGGCTAAATATGAAAAATACACTTTAAAATATTTCAGTGCAAGTGGCATATACAGTATTTACTTAAAAATGTATATTTCTGTATAAAGTGTTAATCAATAGCATCATATTGCATGCCAAGGTTACGAAAGCTCTGTTCAAACTCACTGCGGCCACAGGCCATTAAGTGTCTGTCTGAATTGATGTTAATGTCTTTCCAAAATATTTCCACATCATTGATTTTCCAACAGGCAAGCTCCTCTCAGGAATTCAGGATTTAAATAGACATTTTGAGAATATGGAGTAGAATGAGTTTTGATAAGCTAAAAAAAATTAAACAGGATGGAAAAGATAAACTCCTCTTCTCTTTATTTTATTACACTTAAAATTATTTAAATGTTAATTGGTAATGTATTATAATTCGAAACATTCAATTTTTACAAAAAGAAAACCTTTTTCTTTGTTCATGCTGTTACTGCACACTTCCTTTGAGAATTACATATAACAGTGTTTACGCATACTGTAAGTACATACCAATAGCATTGTTTAGAATATATTCTTCACGGAAGAAGTCTTGGGCCAGAGTGCCTCCAGACCTCCCTGCTTCTGTGACAGCTGGGAAGATAGAAAACGAGATAAGAAAGCCAGTTTATGCAACCTTCAAAATTAAAAGACTCCTGTTGAAAAAACAAAACCTGACTACAGTCAGATGTACGCAAATTTCAAGAGTTTTCCAGTCTTTTTTTCACTGAGAGGCACCAACATTTTTCAAGGCTGACTTACAAAACCTAATAGTAAAATGATAAAATGAGCCTTAAGCATGACACATGTGATTTGTGAAAGCCTTCTTTTTTAGTTTTTGTTCAAAAGACTCTGTTAGTTAAAGAGACAATTAATATGATTTCAGGTTTAAAATGAATTATCTGAGCAAGGCTAGATCCTGTCAGTGCTAGAACATGAAGTCTTAACACTAAAGCAAGGGTTCGCAACTCTTGTCCAAGGGGAACCCCAGTTTTTAAGCACAGGATTACTGAATTCAATTTTCTGTTTGGGATCTATTTTTAAATTTTATTTAATCTCTTAAAATGCTGAACAGGATTTGTCATTGGTATCAACCCAGTACTGATTTCTGAGTTTCAGAACTGCTTGAAATGTAACTAGCTGGACCGCTGCTGAAGGAAATAAGCACTCATAGTGGGAGTGACTGACATGCTGTCATCCTCACCTGCATCTGTTCATCATACAGGGATCACATCAGTGGTCTTGTAGTCAGAAATAAGGGAAAGTATGCCAAGCTGAGATTTCTTAAAGTGCTATATGCTGGAACAAGTAAACCAAAAGACTAAAAAAGCAAGCACAGCAATTTAAGTTAAATCAATTAACGATGATTATTTAGACCTCATCTGGAATAAAAACCTGCAGACAAAGTGGTCCCTTAGACTCAGGGTTGGAAATCACCGCACTGAATAACAAGTCTCTAATGTCTGTTAACCAGTAGGTGTCCCTCTTCCCCCTGGACCAAACCAATTCCCTATCACGGTTTGATGGGCAAATAAGTAAGGCTAAATCCTGTCAGTGCTAGAACTTTAAGTCTTAACATTAAAGCAAGGGTTCCCAACTCTTGTCCAGGGGGAACCCCAGTGTCTTCTGGCTTTGACTCTGGTTGAGTTTTTAAGCACAGGATTACTGAACTCAATTTCCTGTTTGGGATCTATTTTTACATTTTATTTAATCTCTTAAAATGCTGAACAGGATTTATCATTGGTATCAACTGATTTAGCTTTAATTGTTAGCTGTTTAATTGTTAACCGCTTTAGCTGTTAATTGATTTAACTTTAGTTGCTGTGTTTGCTTTTTTAGTCTTTTGGTTCACTTGTTCCAGCATACAGCACTTTAAGAAATCTCAGCTCAGCTTACTTTCCCTTATTTGATGTGAGGGTGTCACAGATTATTAAATGAAATGTTAAACCAAAGTCTTGACTCCTTGGTCATTAAAGATCCCAAGACTGGGGATGTTAACCTTTGATGTCCTGGCTAAATCCCATTTTAGGCTTCCTCCATGTGGCTTGCATATTGTAAATGTCCCCCTTAAATCAATTAGTAAGGTGATTCCTCTTTTCTCTACTGCTGCTTATCAGTGTTCAATGAAGCAGATTCCCTACATGTGAAATGCCTTGAGATTGTTTGGGATTTAAATCATTATACCAATGGAATTGGTTTCTTGTGAAAATAACTGTTTTTCTTGACATTTATTAAATTAAAACACTTTCTTATCTGCACTTTGAAAGTTGGTGAGATTTCTATTGGTTTTACCCTAATACCAAAAATATGTGTACATTATCCCTCTAAGTTAATAATGCAGAAGTATGATGCAGTAATACAAACATAAAAAGACCAGTTATATTGAAATGAAAGTGAACTTCTGAAACACAAGATACACACATCTACACTGTAGAGCATTCCCTATAATCCTCTAACAAAGGAAAAAACAAAGTTGTGTAGCTTAGACAAAAAGTCACATTACCTTGAAGAGTGTGTGAAGCTTTTACAGTGCAATTTGAAGTATTAAGCCTCGTTTGGTCAGACATGCATGGAAATAATAGCATTAAACTTAAATGCTTATTCTGTCTATAGATAATAAATCATATTTTGTAGCAGAAAGATCATGAAACATTTACCTCTGATATCACCACCAGCACAAAATGCCTTGCCTCCAACTCCTTTGATAATTACAATGCCTGTTTCTGGGTCCTTTTCCCACTTCTACATGCACAGGGCATAAGAACATAAGAAAAGTTACAAACAAAAGGAGGCCATTCAGCCCATGTAGCCCATTTGGTAGTCAGCAGCTTATTGATCCAAGGATCTCATCCAGCTGTTTCATGAAAGAAACCTCAAAAACATGGCAATGCAGCTTGTTCCATACTCCCACAACACTTTAAGGGTAAACTATTTGTAATACAGAAGCTCAATCATTTTAATATCTTAAAAATAGCCTTTAAGGCTATAAAACACGTACCACGGAACATATTTTATTTTATGACAGAATTTCCCTTTAATGCTGCATTCTAACACATTTTATGAAGACATTATCTTTACCAAAGCCCCCTTCTTTTCATGTCCCCTCAGAGTATTGCAATAAGCTAAATATGCAGCTGTCCTGCTTCCAATACCTGACTATAACACATAACAGTTCAGATGCACAGATTAGACAGCAGAGGGAATACATCCTGAGTAATTCAAAGACCAAATTGAGTATTTCTTCTGAATCTGTGCTAGTCATAAGATATTTACCCACCAGAAATAACACAACTATTTACATAAATTTGGAATTTACCAAAGTTGCTACCCCTACATGTTATTGTAACAGGAGACATACTATATTGTATAATAATAACTTCAGTAATTTATTTTAGACATAGTTTTGGTCTAAAAGCGACTGAATTTGTAGAAGATTAATTTTGTTTAGAACAACTGTGATATAGCTGTGAAAATTGTAGAATTTAATAAGAAGACAATAACGCTAGTCCCAATAGAATATTTGATCCTGTATATTATTCCAGAGGAAGACAATGAACATCAATAGTATGCAAAACATCCTCTTTTACAAGATTAGGAAATCAGAATATAATGTAAAGAAACATCAGCCTGTCTTGAGAAATTCATGCTGTGAATTACAAAGGACTATTACTAGAGAAACACTTAAGTACATACTTTTTTTTCAGAATTTATTTTTTTTATATAAACAGTAATCCTTCAGTTTAATGGACTGATCGGGATTATTGCTAAATATCCATTCAATCACGAATTACATTTCTGCAGCCCAAAGAACACAATTGTAGGCTTTTTTAATTCCATATGCGTGACTTATTTTTTAACTATTTCAATCAATACAATCAATGAAAATTGTTCCTGAGCCTTTTTTATCCTTAATATACAAGCTCTTAATTTTATGTTAGAAATATACTAAATTTCTAAATGCATATTAAACACAAATAATACCAATTGTAAGCAACTGACCTACCCTATAGGATACCAGTGATATTCCTAAATTTTAAACCTGCCGAATGTAGTATTTATTTTTACCTCATTTTATTATTCGTGCACTTCCCTTCAACAAGTACATTAAAGTGTTTTAATGTACTTGTTAAAGACTCTTTTCTTTTCATTCTGTGTTAGAGGTGGAGAAAAATCTCCTTTCCAATTTCGTACTAATAAAAAAAATGGGAGGTTAGAGATTACAATAAGTCACAAAAACTAACAAAAAACACAGACTAAAAGTATATCAAACAAACCTTAAGCTGTGGGTATATCTGTCTGATCATAGACAAGTTGAGAGCATTCAAGGCCTTTGGTCTGTTGAGTGTTATAACACCAGCATTCCCCACTCTCTCCAACAGCACCTCTGCCTCTGACCCAGTGTGATTAGACATCTGTTAAAACAGCAGAATCAGGTATTACCCAGGTTACCCTCCAAACATCTGCACCATATCCCAAACAACTGGCCTGTCATGTTCAATTTGAACATATTAGAAGCATCTTAATAAAGCTTTTCATAATTAAATGAAAAACACAGAAATTACCAGCAATATATTTTTAACTCGCTCATATAATTACGGTATAAGATTTTTCTAACTTTATTTAATTTAAATACTGTTACTTCAGCTATTTTAATTCACAAAGAAAAACAACACCCAATAATTAAGTGTATTGAAGAATGTTTATTAAGTGTTTATTACTCCGCTTGGCTGAGGACCAACCTCCTGGCCATAGGACAAGGGGGCTAAGACCCCTGTGCAGAGTGAGGAGTGGCCGAGGGGTAGCTGCATATTTGGAAATGAGATGGAGAAAGTTTTGCAAAAGAAGAATGTGAAGGAGAGAATGAGCTTATTATATTCATTTATATTTTTCATAAACATTAGGCAAATCAGGAGTGTATGCTACTATCCCTCCAAAACTTGTGAACTCCATTTAATACCTTTAACAATATTGTTCCTTTTCACCTCACCACTTACTGTATCTTAATAAAACACTCCTACCAGTGTTTAGCATTTATTTCCTTATCTAGTTGACCTCCAAATGCAAGCAGAGTATTTGGTGATAATATAAAGTGTGTTGCAAAACTTAACTGCCTCCTCCACATACTGTATATGAATGTAGTATATAGGAAAAGCGTTCGGGTTTCCACAGATTCAATAATAATGTTCTACTGTATATGAATAAAGCCTTAATTTCATAGAAGAGAGATGCAGTATACAGTATATCATCTGTGGTAAAAAAAGGACTTATCATTATGCAGCTTATTCCCTGGTAACCTAATTACATATATTATGTGGACTAAAGATACAATAGGCCATCCCCTTTGGAAGTGTAAGTAAACCACAGTGGATATTAGGGCCTGGTAGAACTGTGATGGTCTGGATGTTACTTGAAGAAAACATTTTTCAAAACTATAGTAAATATACCACTTTACTTGCTCTGTTCAAATACTGTGCACAGGTGGATCATATAGTTTATTAAACACAAAAGCACATCAAGCACGCTGACCTCACACATCATTTAGAATTACAGTTTATAATTCTAATCGTCTAACTTCACAAAAAGTGCCAGTTCACTGTAGTTATTCAAACAAATGACAAAGAACCAAAATAGCATTTCAAAGAGCTTATCATGCTCATCAGCTTGATTTGTGGTCCTTGCCAGGGCACATCTGTTTTTCAGTGGCAATCTGCCCATGTTTCCTGTTTAACAGCCGGCAGAATATGCCTGCCTGAATTCAGTAAGACACAAGGAAAAAACTGGAAGCCGATCACATTATAAACTCTCCTATCTACCCCCAGCAGGCCTTCAGCTTGGGATGAAAAGTATTATTCTCTGAAAAGGAAAGTATCTTAAAATCATCCTCAAAACTGCCCAGTGGACAGTGCTTACCGCATGAAATAATGAAGAAAGTAAAATACTAAATACATTTTTTTGTTAAATGAGCCCACACCCTATTCAGTGATGGATCCTCCTTTACTGAGGCTCTGTAGTAAAACTGACAGGGCAGTTTCCAAGCTGAAAAAAAAACGATTAAAGCACATTACCTTCCACAGTTGAAAAAGCACTTAACAGAATGTTCTGCCCAGTTTAACACAGAATCTGAACACTACAGACCTCTAAGAGGATTTGGAAAGGTCAGATAATGTTAACATAAGCCTGTTACCTTGTTTGTTTTAAAAAGGGTTAAACATCAGCTTGAGGAATTAGTAATAGTCACGAAATATGACATTTTTACACTATTTAAGAAATAAAATAAACAAATATACAATATGTGAGAACAAGGACCATCTCATCCAGAAATCCTAAATTAAAATTGACATGACCACAAATCTATTATGCAAGAGAGGTGTTTCTACACTTTTTCATGAAATAGAGTGTAGAGATCTCCCATAATTTAGTGTCCATTTCCACAACAGCAACAGCTTCATAGAACAGGTATTTTAAACTAACATATTGTGATTAGAATAATAATGGAAAATAAATTGGTTCCTTGATTGAGTTGTATTTGCATCCCCAGAATTTTCTTACACATAAAAGATAAACACAGACAAATAAAAAGATAACACTTTTTTATGTCTGCTGTATCTTCAAAAGAGCATGTTTTCATTGTCTGCTTTCTCTCACCGGTACGTAATTTCTGAAGACGAATTAGATTCAACTGTTTTTATACCCCGATCCCACGCCAGGAAGTGAGCTGCACATTCTCAGACCTGAAAGAAGGAAATGCTGAATATATGCCACAAAGCCAATGATTTGTTAAAATTAAGAAAATAAAAGCGGAGGTGGGACGAATCCCATTAGGCTGATTCTAATGGATTCGCAATGCACTGATCCAGCATTCCAGATTAGGAACACACTAACTCAGTAAGGAATACAAAGATGGGGGCAAATAAGGACAAATCCAAAAAATCACCAGGTGTGGGTTCACCTTTTGCCTACAATTTACTAATATACAGAAGCTATGATTTAACATATTTACTGGTACATTTTGTATCTTAAAAAGATTCATATTTATAAAGGATAAAGTCCAGATAACATTCAGATCCGAACTACAGACATTAGCTCAATCTTACCAGATGGTGCTGTATTGCACGTACTCTGCGCACTGGCCGTAGTCTGGAAAAGGCATCAAAAGATTAAAGTTAAACATAATACAGTAAGAGACAGATTGCATTACCATTGGTACCAATAGGAGTTTCATGCTTCTCCATTACAGTTAATCCAAACAATGATTTAAATTACAATACATTACAACACTGCAAATAAAAAGCAAAAGCACAATATTCCTAAATCTACACAGCTCCAAGTTCATTTTCATGTGTTTTTAATTTGAAATATATTTATGTGAGACTGTAGCAAATTCAAGATGGCTAATCAAATGAACAGCAACATAGGTGACTTTGTTCTTAATCAATTAAAACTAATAAGAATAAGCTGCCAGTTCTGGGTAACGTGTTTACAAACTACTCCATGGGAAATTATATAGATGGATATCTTGCAAACAGTGTAAAATCCTTATCCATACGTGTGATATTCTTAAAAATAAGAACTATAATTATTAGCACAAGGAAGCAATTGAATACAAAATCAGTATTTGCTTCATCTGATTGGCAGCTGAGCGCAATGAACTCCCTGACAGTGTTCAAGACCAAATTTTAAAACACATGTTCCCATGACAGGATGGGGATTGCTAGGATACCCATCAGGACAAGCAGCTTTCTAATATTAGATTGATCATTACTATTCTCTTTCACAACTCTACAAACGAGAAGTTTAGAATAAGAAAGATGTTCATTTGCAAAATCCAGCTGATTTCTTATAATTGCTTTGGTTTAATGTATATCAGATGTATCCAACAGTAGACCCAGAAAGTTTCTCTCCTGCAAGATTTGTAAATCAATATTATTCCACCAATTTCTAAAGACTGTACTGTAAATACTTTTGTTGTAAACCATGTAGGTGATTATTTGGAATGAAAAACTGAGCTGTACAGTATGAACTTAATTCGCACCCTAATAAAAGTTCCCGATAGGCCCAGGGGGACGTTTTTAACCTGATATTCGGATTTTAGGTATTGTATTGATAACACGGTCAGTGATTTGATTTAAATCTGACATGTAGGAACAAGGCGTCTAGCAGGTTGTGTTTTGGGTTTCTGCAATTAAAGAACATTTCTACTCGGTTAGCAGACGTGGGTTAAATACGCTGCACAGATGCATTTTCATTATTAAACGATCTTGCTGTACATCTCTAGTTAAACACCAACATAATATCACCCAGTCAGGCAGTACTGTTTGCTCTAAATACGAATTGACAATGATCTCTTTATAAAGGCGATCATCCAAATGGTTTACCACAACCTACCTGAAGCTGGAATTAATTAATGTAACTGACATTGCAGGGATATTTAGTTAAAGCACAACAATTCAAAACGTAGTTAATTTTCTTCTGCTTTTCTTAGTCTGTGATGCTGAAATACCATTATGCACGTTCACCGATCTGACACTTGCACACACAGGGACAGAGTATGTGGAGACGTCGATTCACACCATAGACTTTCTACAAACAGATCACTGCGACTGGGGAAAGAGTTTAATTAAGACTGCCATCTACAGACACATGCAGACGTTACAAGAGCTTTCTTACTTTTTTGGAAAATGTAGAGGTGAGTTTTTATAAATATTACGATGAGTAATATCAGAAAAATGCGTGCATGGAAGATATAGAGACTGTAATTGTGCTATATCTGTCATCTCTATGTATATTTCTTTTTAAGCAGCTGTGCAATGTCTACAGTATTCTTAAAACATCATATGCTACAGTATTCTGACTGTGCTTCACCTCACGTCTTGCGGCGATTTAGCACTAGATGGCAACATTAAACTAGATTACAAGTTTGCTGGACTGATCCAAGGGATCATCGTTTAATAAAATGAAATCAAGTGAAAAAAGTTATTGTCAATTTTCGAAGTGCGAGTAAATACAAACATATTTTAAAACTTTATCTGTCTACATTAAATTTTTGCTCGTAATGTTTCACGGTCTGTCGGTTACAGATAACACAATGAAGGGTTCGTTTGAGGGTTAGGTGAGCGTCCCAACGCCAGACTCTTCCAGCATTTACAGTACTTCTGATTAAACTATACCAAAATACCTGTATACCAGGGGTCTCCAGTACTGGACCCGGAGATCCCCTATCCGGCTGAAAGTCTTATACTTTCAGTTACTGTATAAGTCACCTACATTCGCGTGTTGTGTTTGAAGAGCTGTACGTATTTTTAAATAATACATATATGTTATATACATATATTTAATTAATTTTCTTTATGTATTTTATCACAAATCAACAGTTTATATTACATATTTTAAAAATATACGTACATTTTATATGTTGTCATATATTATTATGAATATGTATATAAGAGCTGTGTTTTTAAAGATCATAGATGATAATCAATATGTATATTGTAAGATTTATTTTTAGAGTTTTATTTTTTGGAAAATAGGCTTTTAATAAGGTGTTTACTTAAGTGAAACCAGCAATGCATGCAATCAATGTACTGTACAGTACCTACCTGTTCTGTGTATGGCTGTGATATGTTTCATTCAAAGCATAATATTCTAATTGCTCTTCAAACTACACTGTTTGGATGATCCGTATTTTTTATTTTGACGACAATGAACGTACTGTACAAATCTAGCACACAATGTCACCCCAGTTTATAATGGGTCGTCTTCCAACTTGATAGCACTGGAATTTGTGATCATAAGCTGATAATACCCAGTTTCTCTGGAAAATTCAGATATGATACAGAAATAGAAGGTTTTACCTGGGATGTAAAAATGTGAACAGGAAATTACGTACGGTATGACATCTTTTCAGAGTCAAACGTCTTCAGTAGACGATTCAGTATATTCAGTGTAAAAACAGCTGAACATTTTTATATCAAACTCCATTTTATGAAATTGCTTTTTTAATGGATCTAGAATGATGCTGATATGTGAAAGCACAGGTTGGAATGGGATAATACAATTTAAACAAAATAAATCATGTGATATAATCATATCTAGAACCTGTTTTATTTTTGGCAGCATAAGGTGACATCTGTCAAGGAATCTACCAAAGAATCAATTCCCATTCTGTGAAACATTGCTTAGTTTCTTATCAACATTGAAAATGTACTGGAGCTTTAGTAATAATGCCCAGAAAGAGATTTCTGTTCTATTGTTAGTTTCATGAAATAATATGATTGTTTTGTAGGCTTGTTAACTCATTTGTTTGAATTAACAAACTATGTGCATTATTGATTCACTAATTCCAGGTAGGTGCTTCACACTGGTGGTGGAGGGGAGTCCCCATTACCTGTAAAGTGCTTCGAGTGGAGTGTCCAGAAAAGCGCTATATAAGTGTAAGCAATTATTATTATTAATTAACCTGCAGCTTTTACTACAGGTAGTGAATACCAGCAAAGGCATATCATAATTGGTTTTGTGAAGTGGAAAAATGCCAGGAACAGTTGAGAGTTAACTCAATTTTAGTGTGGGCACATAGTTGGGCGTTGAAGGGTGGGCTGTGTAAAATGTCCAGGTACAAGAAAGTTCCACTGTCCACAGTCAGCAAGGCCATTTGTCAGTACCAGCGAAAAGGCAAAACAACAGTATCTTCTTGACCAGGAACATTCAAGCCTCTGTAGTCCCCTGAAGAACTGAAGCTATCCATGGAGGAAATGTCATCTCAGTCCCTTTTCAACTATAGCTCACAGAGCTGGGGCATCAATGACTACTATCAAAACACATTTGCATTTGTTAGGTTTCAAATACTCTAAACATGACAAATATTCTAAAGATTTTTTCCTCAGGGTGGAAAGCGAGATAAAAGAAAGTCACCTTGATATTCATAAGTAGTTCAGGTGGGTAGCTGCGTCAGCATGCGTAGGCTGCAAAGGAACAAGTAATAGGTTTATTCCATGCTGAAAAAAAGAAGAAAGAAAACACCTGAAGAAGGCTCCACGGCCGAAACGTTGTGTTTTCTTTCTTCTTTTTTTCAGCATGGAATAAACCTATTACTTGTTCCTTTGATATTCATAAGAAGACATAAGACAACACATTTGACGACTTGATATAAGGAAATTGATCTCTAAGTGTGGAAAGAGCTCTTCTTTATTCCATATGACCATTGATAATGCTGGCACACTGTGACCGAGTATTGAACAGCTGAAGGGCAGCAGCACACTGGTAGATTGAACGGAAGAGTTAAGCAATCATGATCTATAGAACTGCATCAGATTCCTGTTGCAGAGCATGTGTAAGGAGTCTCAGGATCCAGAAGCCTACAGATGTGCTGACTAGGGAGGACACCAACTGTCTCAGGCTCTTCAAGCCACCCACACATGGTCTGACACTAAGAGAGCCTCTTCATTTGACTGGAGGATCCTACTATTTTCTATTTTCAGTTATCCTGGAATTTATTATAGTACAAGCTTATTAGTAGCTGTGCAGTATGTTTCATCCCTTTCCAAGCGTGGACAAAGTCAATGGGATGTTACACTAGGACTAAAAACTAAAAGATTATTTCCTACAGCAAGCAGGATCTGTAATAACACCAATAAACTGTTTCAGAATAAAGGCGTTTTATTTTTAAAATAGAGGCTTCTCACATTACATTTTAAACATTTGATCAGTTATGTGTTTTGAAACATGCATAGCAAAGCTTTAAATGTAAAAATGCCAGTTTACTCCACAGACATTTGGAGCACCTCCCTTTGAATACAAGATAAAATAATGAGTTTCAAAAAAGTAAAATTTTAAATACACATTTTAATTAAAATTTGTATAGAAGCTCTATACAAGCCAGTAATCTGATAGCCAGTAAAACACTGTTTCTTGATTCTTGTGCGATTTTGACAATATTTCTCTCGCCTGCATCACAGCTTTTGCAACACCAAATGATTAAGGTATAGGAATACAGAGAGGCTGTAAATCACAAGAAATATTTTTTTTTTCATTTTAATTCATTCTTTCCCATCACAAAAACTGAAAAACCCACAAAGCTGATGATGAAAAGTGGTCATCCATCTTCTGCACATCCTACTAATCGGAGTCACTGCCACTGGAATGGTGCTGAAAAAGAAGAAAAATATTACTAAGCATGCCTTCTTTTTTCCATCAACATGTACTTGTCTCTCTTCTCCCTCCCTCATGTTAAAGCTCATGTAAAAACATAAAGCAGAGTTACAAAACAGTACAACATTTTACTTCTCCACATGTAATTTTTGTTTACAGTATTTATATCATTATATAAATGCATGACTTCAATGTTTATTGTTGATTCTAGTTGCCCACATCTCTGAAGTAGTCAGCAACAATGAGCTGTCGTCATTATCGTGTTACAAATTGTCAACTGTTGCTGTTAAAAATTACTATACAGTACGGTCTCGAGATTTGAGAGGGTCCAGTGCACAAACCTGTATAGTACATCTCAAATAAGTCCACCCATATACCATTGTATAATATACCACACTATGCATGGTTAACAGATATAAATAACCCTAAGTTATATGTTAAATTAAGGACTAAAGTATTGGCTTTATGTTAATTAAATTAAATTACTTTGATCATTTAAAACAAACAATCATAAACTTAAAGATGAAGGCTAAAACAAACAACATGAATCCCTCCTCTCTGTCCAGCAGATTCCTGCTCTTTCTTTCTCTGCTTTCCAGCTATTTCCCTGCTCAGTGACTAGCTCTCCCCATTGTAATGAAAAGGGCAATAAAACTGTCAGTGAGCCTGTAAAGTCATACAAAAACAAGACCAGATGCGGATACTGGGTAGTGAGTATTTGGGGAAGAGGCATGGAGAGGCTCACTAACTCACAAGCAAGATTGGACTCATGATCCTAGTCTGTGGTGCAGCTAATATTAGCAACCTTCAGCTCAGTATCATCCCCCTCTGCTCTTCTTTCATGCCAAACCCTGTCAGACGAGCAAATTGTGAATATACAAATTCACAAATGTTGAATTTGAAGATGTCAAGACCCTCCTGTAATTCATTGATTTTTTTATTTTAAATAGTGCTTTTCATCCTGAAGGGGGTGTGATCAGAACTTTGTATGTAGGAGGGGACCCACTTCATCAGCCACTATGCACCAGCAGGTACACTACACAGGAGATCATGTGGAAGAGTAAGGAATCACTTCACCAATTAAACTACGGTGGAGGTTTGGGAAGGCCAGATTGTACAATCCCAGAATTGAATTTAGCTAGGACATTGAAGTAACTGCCTCTACTCTTTTGGAATATACTGTACATAAGGACCTTTAATAACCAAGTAGTCAACATAGCTGTTTAAAATAGAGTGCAACTTCTGTAGCACAATGTACCAGAACATCTTACTGAGGCATAGTTTTTTTCAGAAATTCTGGCCTAGATGGAGGAGTGCCACCTACTCAATACATTTTGTAAAATAGACTTCATCCAAAACAAGTTGTCCTTAACTTGAAAGAGAACTACTATGCAGAAGTACGACTAGAGAAAGTGTAGAAATATATTTTTGAGGATCCAGCTATTTGCATTCTTAACTCTAAATCCTACTCTGAATTCACCCACAACCCCAATAAGAAGTAGGATTATTTTCATTGGCCTGCTTGGCACATTAACACAGCATTCATGCTCTGGTGGCACCTGTGTTCTTGGCCAAGGCACAAGAAAAAAAAAGAAGAATTAGAAATATTTACCCCTTTTTTATGGCCGTGACCATGATGATCATGACCATGATGACCATGCTCATGCCCATGCCCATGCCCATGACCATACCCATGCCCATGACCATGACCATGCTCATGCTCATGCCCATGCCCATGCTCATGACCATGCCCATGCCCATGCCCATGCTCATGCCCATGCCCATGCCCATGCCCATGACCGTGATCATGCCCCTGCCTATGGCTGTGCTCATGACCGTGACCATGACCATGAACATAGGGCTGGGGATATACTCCTGGTCCATAAGGATAGGGCTGAGGATATACTCCTGGTGCAGATGGACACAGCTGAGGTTGTGTCCCTGGTCCAGGAGGGAATGGCTGTGTTCCAGGGGTAAATGGTTGTGGTTGTGTCCATGGGCCAGTGGGATATGGCTGTTGGAAGCCTGTAGGATTTGTGCCTCCTACAACACAAACATGAAGACAGTACTGAGAATAACAATAATACCTACAGTACATAAAGAATGCTGTTACTACACTCTGCAGTTTCTAATGCCATGAAGTTATTGACAACAGGGAATGACAAATGTGCTTCTGCAAAGATTGTAGTTGCAGCTTACAGAAAAAGCTAATAACCAAAAGTTATGTACTGAAGCAAAGAGCGTTAAGCTATGTTGTCAGGGCCCTAAATTCCTCCCCAAAATGATTACAATGAATGCATAATTACCGTGAATAATTATTTAAAAGAGTTAGAAAAAACTTACCTGGATTATTGCCCCACATTGTGAAATACTGAATCTACATAAAAGAAAAATGGTTATTGTCTCATATCTTTTAAAAAAAGGAATAATAATCTGATTAAACCAAAGAGTGAAAAACACTGGTAGTGAGGCCGTGGCTTGGGCTGTGTTGACTTTAAGATTGCATAGGACACTCAGTCTCCATAAGGGTGGTGCTCTTGTCTTTCCCTTTCTGGGGCTTCCCATTGATCAAAGGTCCTGTTTGTGCAGATACCACAGATGTCATTAAATACCACACTACAGTACTGTATGTAGAGGTGACATGTGGTGGGATTGTAGGACATGTCTAACTAGGCCTTAGACCAAGAGATGGGGTGGGGGGGAGGATCAAAATCAGGGTAAGAATAAACAATACATCATCACACCTGGCCATCTGCATACAGTCTGTTACTCGGTCCTGCGCCATTAGTTCTGCCCACAACCATGACAAAAATCCCAGCAGCACACAGAGACAGGAGAAACTGGAGGATATACAGGTGGTATCACAGCACCCAGGAGAGAATTTGGACACCAGGGGCTCTACAGAGAACAGCGGAGGAAGGCTCCAGCATTCTCTTCTTCTCCCTATACGAAGCTGGACCCAGATAAAAGTAGGGTGGGGGGACTCATAAGCAACCGCATGTCTAAAACTACACAGAGTTTCTTTGCAGTGACAGAAGGGGGGATGCCAGGTCACTGACTGGACTGGTTTTAGAGAACAGAAATGTTGGACTGCACCTTTGGGACATTGGGATTTTGGTAACAGGGGTCCACAGGGGAGCTGTTGTGTTACAGGGGAGATTAGGGGATGCTTTTGTGAGATGGGTAAATTGATAGACTAATGAAATGGACAGTTATGTTGGATGATTGTCTTGTCAGTTCTGTTGGTGCAGTGGTGGTCCTGAGTGTTAAAAAAAGAGACCCTAGGAAGCATAGTCAGCTGCAAAGCCAAATCAATTTTGACATTTAGGCTAAAGCTGACATATATTGGTATGGTCAATGCTTTTGAAACTGCAGAAGAGTATCTAGCACACCTACAGTAATTGTCCTTTTCACAGGTTCACACAATACATCACAATGTCTGACAGAGGAAGTTGGCAAAGCTTTTTTTTGTTTCTAAGCCTGATGGAACTATGCCCCAGGCAAAATGTGCTTCCAGGCTTTAACTACTAACTTAACCTGTTTGTTAGGATTCTGTCAAGTGTGTGTGTAAATGATGTGGCTTTCAGATCAGGTTTTGTCACAAGGTCCTTTTAGAAAAGATAATGTGCTAATATAATAGATAATGTTTCCTATGAAGACTAGAGAGGATTATGTCTGAGGCAGATCATAAGAGGAGAAATTCATGACACAAGCACACAGCTATAGGATTGCCCATAGATAAACTGTACTTCACCTTTGTACAGAATTTTTGCTTGTATTTCTGGATGTTGTAATGCATTTTTCCAAACCATAACTAGACATTTTACACAGTTGTTCATTCAAAGTGCCCCATGGATTATGGAACCATTTGATAGTTGTATAATTGTTGATGTTTCCATCATTCCTGTAGTCTTGACATTCACTAAATCACCCAAGAACACATTGGGCCTATGCAAAATTGTGCAAGTTTCTATTCCTGACATTGTGCCACAAAATGCAGTGCCTCAGTGCAGTGCCATGGAATGCCAAACTACTGTGGATTCTGATTAACACAAAACAAGCATAGTCCAAAGTCCATAGTCCATAGATATTATCTCTGTGTAGTTCCCTTATTGTATGAACTGTTCCTAAATGTCACAAAAGAGACAGAAGTTCCACTTAACAATTTGTTAAGATGTTTACAGTATTTGCTTTGTGTGTTTGCAGCCTTCAATATCCAATTAAAAAGGATTTTGGAAACAGTAGCATTTATCTTTAAAAGAGGTAAAGAGGGGCAGTGACACAAAATACTTAAGGTAACCTTACCTGTTAGTCCACCCACCTCTCCCACCATTTAATAAAACAGGAATAGTAGGAGATGATTGGTTACAATTACACCCTCCCATTTCTAGCCAGAACAGAATTCACATTTTTATATTTTTATATTTTGCTCCAGGCACCAGACATTTTATTCCATAATCACTTTATTCATCACACTCAATACTACCATATCTGAAGAAAAAGCATGTACTGAAAAGTCAATTAAGGTTGTAACATTAAAAAATGTGCAAGTGATTGTGGTTTGTCAATCAATTCAATTCACATCAAGTTGTATCATACATTGCAGTATATAATCTACAGGATTTCACAGGAGTATAATCTCCTAATTTTTTTTCTGGGCACGGGTACCCAAATGATAACAATATTCTCACAATATTCCCATTACAGATCATTGTTAAACCATGCCTAGTAGCATATCATACAACCTTTTTTTAACTTGTGCCTCCATCGATGTTTTCTATAGCTATATAGCTATAGCTATACTATATTCTAGCAGATTCCTTCTGATTAAAATCAGTCATACAAAATTATTTGTTTTCCTTTAATTAATGTAATGATTACTGGAATACATTCCACAATTCCACTATTCCAATTTCTAAATAAAAATTTATTTATTTTAGAATACATATAAGTATTTTAGATGGCAAATTGAATAGCAAGAAAGCCGTACTTACAGGAGGATGGTTGTCAGATACTGATGGTTTCTGTAGAGCAACCAGTTTCAGAAATACCCACCCAGCCCCAGGCTCTCTGCCTTCACATTCTTAGTGCAGTCACGTGCTGAACTTCAGATGTGGCCGGTTGTTTGCTCAGATACAAACAAAACAGGACTTTTATTTTGCTGTAGCATCATTCTACCAAAAATACGACTGTACACATTTTTCATTCGTTTCAAAAAGCAAGGGTATATTTGTGTTGAATGTTATGCTGATGGCAAACCCCCTATATTGAACTACAATACAGAAAGATTGCTTACTTTTTTCTTCTGACCATGCCTGTACTCAGAGAGACTGCAGATTGCAGAAATGTATTTATTTGCCTATTAGGTAAATAAATTACTCATATTACTGAAGTCCTGTAATGGAGTAAAATGAAAACCCCAGACAAATCCAGTTCATTGCCTCAATGCAATGTACTGTATGTATTGTTATGATGCATTTGCTTATCTTGATGGCAATACTGTATGAAGGGAAGATTGGATGTTTAATTTTGGGCTTTCTCCCTGAGGTTCTGAGGAGTTTTCCCCAGTAAAATCTTTCACCCAAAGTGCACATTCAGCTGCTCAAATTGTACTGTATATGGTCAGTTTCTAACAAGGTTGTAACATTCAGGACATCGCAGGGCATAAAGACAATGGCTGATTCTTACTGCTGCTTTAAAAGAAGTATAACAGGGGATCCTTCAGTCATTGGGCACAAGCAGAGCAGAGGACAAGTACTGTTGTTTCTTTTTGGGCATACATAAAACAGAGGACTGAAGTTTTAAAATCATTCCTGTTTTCCATAGGACACATCAACTTATTTAATTCTGTATTAATCAGAATCAACATGAAATATCCATACAGTATATCCATTTGTTTTCTAGCCACTTTATCCAATAAATGGTTATGGGAAACCAGAGTCTATCCTGGGAAGCAACAGGCACAAGGCAGGATAGATGCTGGATGGGAAGCCAGTCCATAGCAAGGTACACACAAACAAAGACAAACACACACATACACACTCATACCACAGCCAATTTTCCCATATGCAAATTAACCTACCTGTATGTCTCTGGACTGTGGGAGGAAACCGGAGCACCCGGAGGAAGCCCATGTGAACGTGGGGAGAACATACAAACTTCAAGGCAGCAATACTACACACTGTGCCACCATGCCACCCTATGTACCATATTGACTGCGTCACTACAACCTTTAGATGGCAGCAAATGCACATCACAGTTGGTTTTGTGAAGTGGAAAGATGCCGCAAACAGAAGTGACAGAGTTAACTCAGTTTCAGTGTGGGCACATTGCTGGACAGTGGAGGGCAGGGTGAAACCAGTGTGAAGTGTCCAGAAACACAGAAGTCCCACAGGCCACAGTCAGCCTAGTGATTTGTCAGAACCGACGATAATGCAATACAAGAATATCTTCCTGGCCTGAGAGACTAGGTCCGCAGTGAGAGCCCGAAAAGACCAAAGCTATGGAGGAAAGTCATCTCAGTCTCTTTTCATCAAGAGGGCGGAGTGATGGCACTGTGGCTAAGGATCTGCACCTGTGGCTGGAACATTGCCAGTTCAAATCCCACAGCCGGCAGAGAAATCCTACTCCGTTGGACCCCTAAGCAAAGCCCTTAACCCCAACTGCTCCAGGGGTGCCATATAAATGGCTGACCCTGTGCTCTGACCCCAAGCTTCTCTCTCCCGGTCTGTATTTCTCCCATATAGCAAGCTGGGGTATGTGAAAAGACACATTTCTAATGCAAGAAATTGTATGTGGCCAATAAAGTGATCTTATCTCATAGCTCAGAGAGCTGGAGCATCAATAACTACTATCAAAGGACATTTGCATTTGTTAGGTTATAAATATTCTTATCATGATACGCAGGGCAGAAAGAAAGATAACAGAAAGGTGAAGAATACATAAAAAAACTTGGTTAACTGGTTTAAAAAAAACTGATTAACTAGCACCCTTCATCAAAGATAGTCATATTGTAGCATCACATGGAATGCCAGAGGATCTGTTTCTTTGGCTAGAAGGTTGCTGGTTCAGATCCTGCAGCCAGTGTAGAAATCCTACTCTGTTGGGCCCCTGAGCAAAGCCCTTAACCCCAACTGCTCCAGGAGTGCTATATAAATGGCTGACCCTGTGCTCTGACCCCAAGCTTCTTTCTCTCCCGGTCTGTGTGTCTCACGGAGAGCAAGCTGGGGTATGCGAAAAGACAAATTCCTAATGCAAGAAATTGTATGTGGCCAATAAAGTGATCTTATCTCATAAATATTCTTATCATAACACGCAGGGCAGAAAGAAAGATAACAGAAAGGTGAAGAATACATGGAGTAAAAAAAGCTTGGTTTAACTGGTTAAAAAAACTGGTTAACTAGCACCCTTCATCAAAGATACTCAAAGAATAGACAGTCGTCTAGAGGAATATACAGTACAGTACGTACATACTGTACCATCACATGGAATGCCAGAGGATTGCTGTTGCACCCCGAAACTCATTTTGATCTTGAGACATACAGTAGGAACACAACTTCAGGAATGTGATATTAGGAAATTGATCTCTAAGTCTGGAAAGAGCTCCTCTGTATTCCACATAACCATAGATAATTCTGGCACACTGTGACCGAGTATTGAACAGCTGAAGGGCAGCAGCACACTGGTAGATTGAACGGAAGAGTTAAGCAATCATGATCTATAGAACTGCATCAGATTCCTGTTGCAGAGCATGTGCAAGGAGTCTCAGGATCCAGAAGCCTACAGATGTGCTGACTAGGGAGGACACCAACTGTCTCAGGCTCTTCAAGCCACCCACACATGGTCTGACACTAAGAGAGCCTATTCATTTGACTGGAGGATCCTACTATTTTCTATTTTCAGTTATCCTAGAATTTATGATAGTACAAGCTTATTAGTAGCAGTGCAGTATGTTTCATCCCTTTCCAAGCGTGGACAAAGTCAATGGGATGTTACACTAGGGCTAAAAACTAAAATATTATTTCCTACAGCAAGCAGGATCTGTAACACCAACAAACTGTTTCAGAATAAAGGTGTTTTATTTTATTTTTTTATATGAAGAACCTTCAAACATGTTATCAGTTCATCTGTGTGTTTTGAAACATGCTTTGCAAAACATTTAACACAAAAATGCTAGCTTACTCCACATACATTTCAAGATCAACACTCTGAATTAAAGCAAGAGAATTAGTCTTAATAAAGTAAAATTTAAAATAGAAATTTTGAGAAAAAAACAGAATATTCCTCTTAACAAAGTTAGTGACTGTTTTATGTTGCCTAGTGTTCTATGGATCTGTAATTGATCAGTTGTTTTTGCTCTTTACAAGTGTGTAACTGGCTTGCCAGTAACAGTTTCTGAGTTCTTTCAATTTCATCCGTAAGATTTTGAGAATTGTTCTGCCACCTGCATCATGTCTTTTGGAACATAAAATCATTAAGATATTAGGAATACAGATAGACTTTAAATCACAAGAAATGATAGTCATTTAAATACAATTTTAATCCATTCCTTTCCATCATAAAAACTGAAAAACCCACAAAGCTAATGATGAAAAATTGTCATCCATCTTCTGCACATCCTTCTAATTGGAGTCACTGCCACTGGAACAGTGCTGAAAAAGAAGGGAAAAACACCAAGCATGATTTTTTTTTATCAGCATGGGGTTCCATACTTTTCTCCCTCCCTGATGTTAAAGAGCATGTAAAACACAAAGCAGAGTTCCAGAACAGTACAACATTTTACTTCTCCACATTGTTCAAATAAATTGTTAAAATGATACTGTCATTTTTGTTTCCAGTATTATGTAAACGTATAATACTTTTTCAATGTTTATTGTTGATTCTAATTGCCCACATAACAGAAGTGGGTGAGGAGCAGTGAGCTGTGTTAAAAATTCAAATAATAAATTTACAATTTTATATAGAGCTTTTCACCCTGAAGAGATTGTAAGCAGAAGTTATCATATAGGAGGAAATCCACTTCATCCATTAAAGTGGGTGATATATTGCAGTCATTATGGACCAGCAGGCATGCTGCAGAGGAGATTATGTGGAGAACTGAGGAATTGCTTCACCAATTAAACTAAGGTGGAACTTCAGGAAGGCCAGACTGCATTAGCCTAGAGTGGAATTTAGCCAGGACACTGGGATCCCTGTCCCTACTCTTTTGGAAAGAACTATGAGATCCTTAATAACTTGTTATTAAAGTATGTAGGTAGGATATCTATTTAAATTTTATTAAAAAGACTGCAACGTCTACACCAAAATGTCTGACCTAAATCATTGTACTAGGGCATTGTTTTTGTTTTGTAAATTCTTGTCTAAAGTGATGAGTGCCACCTACTGTGCAGCCTTACTTAATTTCTAGGATATGACAAGATAATGCAGGACATTGGTAAACTTCCAGCCTATCATAGGGAAAAGACAAGCCAAACAGATTTTTGCAGGGCATGGGAGGACAGATAGAATGCATTTTGAGAATGGAGAAAATAAACTTCATCCTTAAGTGCAGAACAAGTTTTTCATTAACTGAAAGAGAATTAATGTGGTGTAGCAACACTAGGGAAAGTGTAGAAATGCAGAATATTTTTGATAATCCTGCTATTTGGTTTTTTTACCAAAATCCTTCTCCAGTTTCACCCACCACCCCAATAAGATGTAAGGATGTTATGACTGGCATGCTTGCAATGCTGTCAAGGTGACATTAACTGAAAGAGAATTCTGTACCAAGAGGAAAAAGAAGAAATAGAAATAATTACCCCTTTTCCATGGCCATGAACATGATGTCCACCACCTCGTCCATGGCCACGATGACCATGACCATGACCGCGCCCATGCCCATGCCCATGACCATGACCATGACCATGCTCATGACCATGCTCATGACCATGCTCATGACCGTGTTCATGATGCTTAGTACCACATCCTGGACTCCCCTCATGGTTCCTATGACCACCAGTAGGACATGATGGGGCCTGTGTCCCTGGTCCAGGAGGACAGGGCTGAGGATATACTCCTGGTCCAGAAGGATACAGCGGAGGTTGTGTCCCTGGACCAGGAGGGAATGGCTGTGGCCCAGGGGGACATGGCTGTTGTCCAGAAGGGTATGGCAGTGGTTGTGTCCCTGGACCCGTGGGACATGGCTGTTGGAAGCCTGCAGGATTTGTGCCTCCTACAATACAAATATGAAGACAGTACTGAGAATTACAATGATACCAATATAAAGAATGCTGTTACTACATTCTGTAGTTTCTAGTCCGTGAAGTTATTGACAACTGACAAATCTGATTCTGTTGACATTCTGTCACACTTCAAGAAGGCTCCACAGCCGAAGCATTGTGTTTCTTTTCTTCTCTTTTCTGACACATTTTAAGCAAAAGAGTGGTGAGTGGCATAGAATACTAACCATTCTATGATGGGACAGAAAGTCAAACACAATTCAGAAACTGTTCTCTGGGCCCTAAATTCCTCCCCAAAATAATTACTGTAAGTGCATAACAGCTGTGAATAAATAATTTAAGAGTAAAAAAACTGACCTGGATTATTGCCCCACATTGTGAAATTTCAGACCTACAATTAGGAAAAAATGGTTACCGTCTCAGATCTTAAAAAATAAACAGAAATAATAATATAATTATAGCACAATACAATTAAGGTACAGTATATTGACATTGATATCTTTTGACACTGAAGATAAGTGACAATACTTCACTATTTCTGACAGAAGAAGGTTTTTTTTTTGTTTCGTTTTTTTCTGAGACTGATGGAACTGTGCCCCTTCAAATAAGCTTTTGTCAGAAGGCCCTTTCAGACAAGTTCATGTGCCAATGAAGACTGGAGAGGAATACTGTATGTCTGAGGTAGATTATAAGAGTAAATATTAATGACACAAACACGTAGCTATAAGATTGCCCATAGATATACTTAACCTTTGTGCAGAATTCTTGGTCTGCTTGTATTTCTGGATGTTGTAATGCATTTTTTCATAGCCATAACTAAACATTTTACACAATGGTTATTATTGGCAACTTTAAAACACTCTTCGTTCTCAAAGTGTCCAGTGGATTAAGGGACCATTTGATAGCTGTATCTACAGTATATGGCACTTTCCATTATTTCTGTAGCCTTGACATTCACTGAATCATCACAGAACACACTGGGCCTTTGCAGAGTTGTCCAAGTTGCAGTTTCTGACATTGTGCCACAAAATGCACCACAATTGTACAGTGCCATGGAGTGTCACAGTGCCTTGTGGATACTGATTAACACAGAAACACAGTCCAATAACCTCTTTCACATCTCTAACACATGTGCTCTAACACATTGACTATATATTATCACTGTGTAGTTCCTTTACTGTATGAAATGTTCATAAATGTCACAAATGAGAAAACAGTTCCTCTTCACACTTTGTTAATATGCATAATTGCTCTGTACGCTATGTAGCCTTCAATATCCAATGAAAAATGTGGGGTGTCAGAAATAATAGCAGTTATCTTAAAATGACTGAAGAAGGGCAGTGACACAAAACACTCAAAGTAACCTGTTACTCCACCCCACCCCTCCCACCATTTAACAAAACAGGAACAGTAAGATATGATTGCTATCATTTAAAGTTACAATATCTTTCTAGCAAGATCAGAATCATACTTTGCTCATAAAATATGTACTAAAAAAGTAAACTTAAGTTGCAACATTAAAAAAAATATGCCTGTGATTGTGGTTTGGCACAATCAATCCAATTCAGGTTGTATCAGACATTTTGCAGTATATAATCTATAGGATTATACAGTAGTATAATCTGTTTTTTGAGGACAATTCCCCATATGATAACAGTATTCTCACAATATTCCCATTACAGATCATTGTTTAAATCTTGCCTAGTAGCATATTCCTTCTGATTTAAATCGGTAATACAAAATTTTGTTTTCCAGAAAAAAATGTAATGATTACTAGAATACATTCCACTATATTAGTATTGCATTTTATAAAAAAATATTAAGAAAATAATACGCATATAATTATTTTATAAATATTTTAGATGGCAAATTGAATAGCAAGAAAGCCATACTTACAGCAGGATGGTTATCAGCTACTGGTGGTTTCTGTAGAGGAACCAGCTTTAGAAATACCCACCCAGCCCCAGGCTCTCTGCCTCCACATTCTCAGTGCAGTCATGTGCTGATCTTGAGGTGTGGCTGGGCGTGTTGCTCAGTTGCAAACAAAACAGAACATTTATTTAGCTGTACCAGCTTTCTACCAACACCATGACTGGACATTTTTTAATAAGTTTTAAAAAATGTGTATAAGTACTGAATGCCGTGCTGAAGGGTAACCCCTTACATTGAACTATACCACAATAATGCCTGTAATCAGAAAAACATGTCCATTAAATAAATCAATTACTCATTGGAGTTACTGTAAGTCCTGTAATAGAGTTAAATGAAAACCCCCAGATGAATCACCTTTATTCCTTTATTGCTTCAATATGTTGTATGTATGTGTTGTGATGCATTTGATTAACTCAATGGCAATACTGTATGAAGGAAAGATAGGATTGGTCATTTCAGGGTCTGAGGAATCTTTCCCCATAAAATCTTTCACCCATGTTTGGCTGCTCAAATTACAGTACTGTATATACATTTCTAACAAGGTTTTAACATTCAGCACATAAAAAGCCATAAAGGCAATGGCTGATTCCTTACTGCTGCTTTGAAAAAAGAATAACAGGGAATCCTTCAGTCACTGGGCATAAGCAGAACAGAGGACTGTAGTTTTAGTCATCTCTTTTTTCCAAAGGACACTTTGATCAAAACCAGTGTGAAATATCCATCCATCCGTTCCCTACCCACTTTATCCAATACAGGGTAACGGGGGAGCTAGAGACTATCCCAGCAAGCAACAGGCACAAGGCAGGACACATCCTGTACGGGATGCCAGCCCTTTGCACATACACACCAGGTCCAGTTTTCCCAGAAGACAGTTAAACAGAAATACAAAAAATACAAATTCTGCACAGACAGCACCACAGGACCTGAAGCCAGGGCCCTAGTGTTGAAAGGCACCAATAGTAACCACTGAGCCACCGTGCTGCCCCAATGTGAAATGTAATGGATCAAAATACCGAAGTCTCTCTGCAACATGAATCTCAAGTAGTGCTATAGAGAAACAACTAGCAATTCTACAGTACTATGACAAAGTTGCAGGGAGCATCATTGACCTAAATAATTTTAAAGAGAAAAAATAATACTGTTCATTAAGCTTGCTTTTGAATTAGCTGTTGGCAACTTAAGAGCTATAGCTGTTGTCACGATCGCTAACCCCTCCTCTTAAGGGAGCTCCAGCCCTTCCTCGTTCCCTCCCATTGTTTGCACCTGATCCCTATTCCCAGCCCACCTTAAAAGCCAGGCGCTGAGGCTCATCCGAGCTCTGCATCTGGTTTCTGTACCGTGCGAGTCCGGGACATGAAAGCGCCTGGTCCCGTTCCCTGTCCGCCGGTTCCGACTCGGTTTCTGGTTTTAATTCCGTGTTTTGATGGATCTCCTGGTTTTGGACTTACCCTTGTGTTTTGGATACCCTCTAAGGATTATTCTTTTGGATTGTTTGCCTCGGCCACACCTCCCCCGTGCACCAGCGCACCTTGGACACGTCCCCCTGTTTTCAGCCCCGTATTCCTGCATGACGTTTCCCAAGTGTTTCCCCACTTCTTCAGATTGTGTCGTCCGCATAGGGTCCGGAAAGAACTGTTCGTTACAGCTGTAGCCTTCACTATGGAATGGTTTCAGTCATGTGCCATTAAATGATATCTGTTGTTTTTGAACTACTGTTTTTTACAACATGTTGTCAAGTTGAAAGTTCCTAGGCCATTCTGCTCTTATTTATTTCAATCTCCTACATTCAAAGACTCTTACAAAGTATTTTGCTGTTCAGGGGTTGGGTTCACCTTCAACACAATGCAAAGATTTTCCTCACAATGGTACTTTTAAAGTAATCCCTGTGACAGGTCTGTGTTACTCCTACTATTGTGATTATAATTGCATTAGCATGCCAATGTCAACAAGCTAACTCTGGAGTTTTCATTTATGACTGTGTGACAGATAAGTATTAAAGGTCATCAGATGCTTTGTAGTATGGGTTTACTGCTAAATACCCTGTTATCCCAGAATACCGAAAAAATATTCAGGAGTAACGTTTGTGGCACAACAACACAGCTTACTGACTGAAAAAGGAAATGCTCGTCTCCTGGAAACTGGAGTACAGTTTACTGATCACGAGAGGATTTTGCAATAATTGAACTCCTGTCACCAATAACTGAAATTTTAGATGATTTTTACTAAAATGATAGTGAAGATAAAATTGACCCCACACTCAAAACAGCACTTAAACTTTGTTTTATTCTTTTATAAACATTTTCCCAATTATTTTATCTTCTGTTGTATACCAGTCTGGTTGTGGTGTCCTCAAATCACAGACAAATCAGGAAACAGACACTATGAGAATGAGGAAGTGTACTATAAACAGACTTCTGAACCATTCATTTTTGTACAGAATATGTCACAGGCCTGTGTGTAAATGATTCAAATATAAACTCCATGCAACTCTAAAAATAAATCATGAAGCATCTGCAGCTTTCATAGTCTAAAGCTTTTAATTTTTAAAAATGACACAAAAATTCTCATTGTAAAAGGGATTCTTACATACACCTGTAAGTAACATAAATGGAGCGGTTTAAGGGCTATTCCATCAGTTTTTGTGAGGTTAAAATGAATGTGTTTATGTTAAAAGTAGACAATCTGTGATTGTACCTGTGTAATAGATGTTGTTCTATCCCCATTAAAACCTAATTACATTTAAAATCAAGAAAGGGAGAAACTTCTTAACCCAAAAGGTTGTAGGAGTATGGAACAAGCTACATTCTTCTCTAAAGAAATGTCTGGAAGAGATAGATGCATCAGTAAGCTATCAAATTACCAAATGGGCTACATGTGCCGTAAGACCTCCTCTCATTTTTAACCTTTCTTATGTTCTTATTACAGGTGTTCACATGCCTCCACACCCCAATCACCAGTGAATGCCGCTAAACCAAAATCCCTGGGCTCCAATTATACAGACTACAATGCTATCCAACTTTCCAGGGGGGTCATCTTCTGTACCAGGTTGCAACCTGAGCTCTGTTACACAAGGACTGGATAGTTGGGAGCTATTTCCAATTGTGAGGAATGAAAACACATACTGTAGGATAGCATGGGAAGCATTATAATGAAATGCCAAATTGAAAATCATTAAAAGAAGTCTGCAGTGAAATTATCTTATTTGCTGTGACAGATGGAGCTCAGTTTCTTTTCATTCAGCAATGGATGTAGAACCAAGGTGGGATATAAGAGATAAGATCACTTTATTAGCCATATACAATTTCTTGTATTAGGAATTTGTCTTTTCGCATACCCCAGCTTGCTCTCCATGAGACACACAGGCACACAGATGGGGGGTGAGAAAAGCTTGGGATCAGCCATTTATACAGCACCCCTGGAGCAGTTGGGGTTAAGGGCCTTTCTCAGGGGCCCAACAGAGTAAGATTCTTCTGCTGGCCACAGGATTTGAACCAGCAACCTTCCAGCCACAGATCCTTAGCAACAGTGCCACCGCTCTGCCCAGACCCTTTGCATTAGTTCTTCACTCTATTCTCTGGTCAGCAGCCTCTAGGACTGCGCCTGCGCTCTCCCTGGCCTCCAGCAGCAGGGCAGAGGCCCTCTTCTGGGTCTGTGGGAAAGAATCACAGCGGATTAAATGGAGTGCTACCTGAGTCAACACCTACACAGAAAAGGTAGAAAGCAGTAGAAAAACAGTGGGAGTATCCATGTGAAAACGAGAGACGAGGTACTAAAGGAGATGTATAACATTTTGAAACTCTTTCACAGCTGAAAAAAGGAAGTGTAGTGAACAGGTCAAGCCTGTGAAACAGAAACTTGCCAATAAAAGGCAAACACAATTTTCACAACTGGGAGTAACTGCCTTTTAAATATTCTTAACAAGAAATTTAATCTAATGTGAATATTAAAACATGGATTGCTGTGGCTGACTGTATTACAGCCCTTGCTTTGCAGTTTAGCAGTATGTATATACTGTATATAAAATGTGTGCTTCCCTTTGTCATTAGTTAAACACCCTCATATTGTATTTTCCATCAATGCCATGTCTCTCCAAGACCAGGTACTTACCTCATTTTTGAAACTTTCATCTTTGATATCTTTGAGGTTTATCACGACATTATAATATGCTCCAAACACTGCTGTCTCAAGAGCTTTGGCTGCCACCTACCAAAACAGAAAAAAAAAAATCACTATATACAGTACAGTACACATTTCAAATAAAAAGGACTGTCAGCGGACATCTGACATTGTCATCATGCATAGCAACATCTCCATTATCCTGAAACTGATCCTAGATCCCTCAGATATCCAGACATTTCAATTGTGTTTTATTTTTCAAAACCTTTACTGAATTGTTGTTTTCCAACCAAGTGATTGAAATGTTGCATGAGAAGTGACCGTAAAGATTGTGAAATGTCTTTTGGTCTCTAAATTTGTCTCTGAATTTACATTAAATGACTTCTCTCAGCATTGTAGTTTCCTCATTTTTCTACTAAATGTAAACAAGCAGTTGAATATTTATTTGATCATTCAAGCACCTTATTGCTCATAAATTAATCCATTTGCAGAATATAAAATTGTAAATCTTGTTCAGAGAAACTGCACTAAGTTTCTTCCACCTGATTTAGGGTCCGAAGTTTCCCTCTTTGCAAGAACAGATTACCCACAGTTGGTACCAAGCAACGTAGGAAATGTATCTCCTGTCTAATTTATGTATATGTAGAACATTTAATGAAGTAAAGAGCTTGAAGTTTATTGAAAAAAAAGAAAGTAACATGAGAGAGAAAAAATAGGAATGCTGTTTGCAACAATCCCGAGGGGGGCAGTGGGTAAATATGGGTGAGGTGCAGTGATAATTGAGTGATGAAAAATGTGCGATGAGGCTGAAGATGAGCAGGTGAATTTGAATGCCAAGTATAAGCATACTGGTTTGTGGTAACTTCTAATGTCTTCTTTGCTGGTCATTGGATGCAAATGTCTACGAGTTATCAGAAAGGTTCCTAAGTACACAATTTGTTCTGCAGGTTGGAAGTATGAATAACAATAGCTTTACGTGGATGTACTGTATTTTAGTATTTATTGAGTTGCAGTAAATGGGTTTGAAAGGCATTTGCAGCCTTAAACTTTTTCCCCCACCTGAAGGTCTGATTTGCAGGCCAGGTTTCCATAAAGGACCATCTCCTTCAGACTGGGCCACAGCACACTCACTCTCTCTGCTAGAGAAAGGGGGACTCTCACAGCCCTCTTCAGACCTTCCTGCATGGCAGCTTCCCTCCTTCGGACAACACACCATATTCTTTAGAGACTCATATTCCAGCTATCTGAACATGGAAATGATTGTGGTCTATTTCAAGGTCACCAAGATACAGAATTAAAAAAAAGTAGCATTCAAAGGCCTCTTTTGGAACCTATGTGTTAACATTATTCTAAAATGCATGCTGGTAAGCATTGATCAAATAAAATACCAATTGGTCATGTAGAAATTCCAATCACGACTCCAAGAAAGACTGAGTCCTGTCTGATTCATCACAGCTCCCCCTATCAGGTCTGCAACTTATTCTCCTCATTATATCTCAGTAGACTAGCTATTTTTTCTGAACCTTTTTCTTTGTTCCTCGATAATAAGAGACATTCAAGTATCACTAAAGAAAGCAGACAACTATGCTAAGAGAAGCCTAAGGCACTAAGGGCTTACGTTTTTAAACACACCATTTTCACATTTGCCTGCACAGAAATGAACTTTCTATCAGGTGTGGTGTCTAACCCTTGGTATGCTGCCAACAGGAAGGGAGTGCAGCAGCCTTTCCTTTGTCAGACATCGCAGAAGAGGTGGGATCCAGGGAGGAGACGAGCATGGACACACTAAGCCGAAACATTTGACGTGGCAAATCTTTACCTTCTCACTTATTGGATGGATTTGCTTGTCATTTATCAAGATTAAGAACTCAACATCTGTATTTGGTTGTTTTTTAGGTTTTCATAGATAAAGATAGAGCCCTGACTAAATCTCTTCTGAGCTAAATTTCATTAGACTAAGGGCTTAACAGTCTGTGTGATTTTTTTTATCCATTTCTAGATTCCCTCAAGGTTTGCATTAAGTTTTGTTTTTTCAACTGTGTAAATCTCTTACTAAAGGATTTAAAAGCAACTGCATCTTGGACTTGGGGTTTAAGCACCTGCATACAAACGTCATAGCACTTTGCTGGAGCATCCTGGGTAATTATACAATACAAAATAATTTATAAACTTATCAACCATCTTCCCAGAGGCATGAAATATTTAAATCTCAAGATACAAATTCCCTCTGCATTTGTGTAACGAGAAATAGGTAAGAAGTGGGGGGCTGTGGTTAGGGGCTCTGAACGTATGCCTACAATGTTGTGGGGCCAAATCCTGGGTGCAGTACAGTTGTTGTATACCTGAGAAAAGTTAATCTTAGTCATCCAGCTACACCCAGTTATATGAATCAGTACAAATGTATGTTGTGTTGGATGATAAGCATCAGCTAAATTCCTTCATGTTTCAGTAACATTTTACTTTCAAGGTGTGTCTAGAAGTCGATATTGAGGCTAAAGCACAAAATATTTAGCCCAAAAATAATTTCCCTAGTTACTAGACTACAAAGGAATATTGGTGGAAATACAATCTCTTCTTCACCATGCTGGAATTAAGTTGTTTGTATTAATTCAACATAAAGTAAGTTTCCAAACCCTGTTTGGTTTTCTATTTGGCCACTCTGCATATGCAGAAATGGCTCCACTGACCCACAATTTTAATTCCCTTATTATCTCTGCGCATACAGTACCTTTTAATTTCTTCTTCTGTGTTTTTAGGCAGTTTGAGTGCAGTCTGAAAAGAAAGAAGAAAATAGTTTATGTGCACAAATTACAATTTGAACAGAGCTAATGTGACTCTCAGAGTTTCACCAGTGGGTTTTGCATTGATATTGAATTCCCCTTTGGAAAACTGGCATTATTTTGAACATTGAAGCTGGGTGAGCAGTAACTTATGTTTCATTTTTCTGACTTTTAAACATCAAGGTCATGTTTGGAAGAGTTGTTTTGAAACATTTGCTGTTAGATTCTACAGGTCAATAAACCTATCATTTGCTGCAATCTTAGTCCCAGTGTCTTAAACAAATTCATAGCCTCACACCTAACGTTTTCAATTTTAGTTTTTTTGTATAACTGCAAATGTGCAAAAGTGTTTTCTTTTAAACAGGTCACTCAAACTTAATGTCATCTGTTGCATTCCTACAGCATGTACCACAGGGTCATGAGGGATACTTGTAATAATAGTAAAGCATGTGAGAAGTCTGATTCCAACACTTTGATGAAGGTCATTTTCTTCAGAGAAGAAAGATCTTCAAGATTAATTTTGTTTTTCTCACTGTAACTCCAGGTGGAGCTAATACAATGCAAGAGCTTTGTTATGAGAGCAAAGTGTCTCTCAATGGTTGCATGAGAAACACTTGTGAGTCATGGGCATTTTCACACAAAGTATTTTTTTTCCCTAATGTACACATAGAGATTCCTGGACAACAATTACATTCAGGTTGAAGAGGGCTTTCGCAAAAAACAGGAGCAGTTTTAAATAACTTTCTTCTCATTTTGATTTTCTGACATCTATGTGTGCTGATGTACAGTATAAGAACTGGGAGCTACTTGCTGTATATTGGTTAATAGTGTACACACACTATTTTAGGACTTCTTATCTAACCTTAGCGATCCTTTTCTAATAAGATTCCATTTTGGTTTTGGATTGGTTAAATAATTTTGCAATAAAATAAAATGCATGATTTGCTAAAAATGCATTTCTAATATAAAGGTTTTTTTAAAGAAAGTTGTTTTGGGGGAATTTCCCTGAAAAGGAATGCAGTCATCACTGATGCTGGAAGGTCCATGTCTTTGACGTCGTACTGAGACCTAGTATTCAATTAGACTCATGGAGACCCAACCATGACATCCCTTCTTCTGGGATGGTGGGAGCTGCTCTGCATCATTTTTGTGCCACTGCTGATGAGAACTGACAACCTTCCATCACTGCATGGAACACATCCTTTAGTGTCTGTCTGTAATTGTCCGTATTGTTGTGCATAAGTATGACTCTTTGATGCCATTTCTGCTGGAATGCAGTATATGGACTGCTGTAAGAACATTGTGTTACCGGAGTATATGTCTTTTTTTTGTGAAATTTAAAAAAATGTGTTAACTCAACCCTTTCCTGTACTTTCATTCTACAAAAGTGAAATGCATTATTTTTACTTCTGCTCCTACTACAGGGAACAGCAGTCAGACGTGCTCACCATGTAGCTGCTGAAAGCTGTGGAGTCAGCATCAACCATGGCAATGAGCTCGTTCATGGCGTGGTGGAAGGGAGGGATCAGTCTCCTCATGACACCATCCAGTCTCTCAAACTGTCTCTTTCCGTATGTCATCTGTCCCACCATGGACCCCAGCGCTGCTCCCTAGAGACACCAGGCAGACCCACACAATGACACACATGTTCTAGAGCTCTGAGGACTGTTTCAAGAACATTAAATGCAGTATTTGATACAGACAGTACTTGACAACCCTGAATTGTCATGTTAAATACATCCATTGATTTCCTGCACATATTCAGCAATACAATATTAGTACTGAACCATATTGTAGAAGTCATTAGAATGATTGCTGAGATCTGTTAACGAAAAAATTAGTTAGAGCAAACAAAGGTGACTTGTACCAACAGCTGCAACAACAAATGCCCTGCTGCAAGTGTTAAAGGAGGAAAATAAACAGAGTAAGCTATAAACAAGGAAAACACACCATAAACAAGGAAAAAACACTTTAAGCGTCAAGCTGACTCCTGTCACATGTTAAAGCATGAAGTACTGTAGTAGCTTTTGTCTCTTAGTCAATACTGTATTAATGAGCTGGGAAATGCTTGCAGTTTGTCTGTTCTGTGGGGCAGACCCAGCATGCATTGCTGTACTTACTGAGGCTCAATAAAACAGCACAAGATTGTGTCCTACTCCTCTGGTGAAGAATTTCCTACAACAAGTCCATTGCAGGGTACAAACAGACACGCACACACTCACACCAGAGACAATTTTTCCAGAAGCCAGTTAACCCACTAGCATGTTTTTGGACCGTGGGAGGAAACCAGAGTACTAGGCAGAAACCCACACAAACATGGGGAGAACATTCAAACTCCATGCAGATGGTACACCAGCACTTCAAAGCAACAATGCTAACCACTGTGCCAGCCCTAATATTAAGTCCAGATGATAAAACATATTTTAGAGTCATATTAAACATTCGGTTACCCTCCCAGTAATACATTGTGGCGCAAAAAAAAGACCTGATAACATTAATTAGTTCTTAATTTGCTCTTGCTCATTTGCTGATCATACAAAAAAGAGTACGTATATGAAAAGATGACATTTGAATGACACAGCTAGTCATAATGTTAGATTCCCTGGTGTCTCAGGATATTTTTTCTTGTTAGCTCATATGTATCAACACATCAAATGGAAAAAATAGAGGGAGAATGTAAAATGTTATATATGACAGAGGTCATCTTGCCAAGAGCTCAACGGCTGACATACTGTACATCTTTTCTGGGACAGCCATCTCTGTCACTGCCGAGTCCTGGAAATACATGTAGGTATTGATCAATCAATCAAGCAATAAATCAATCAAAAGATGGATCAAATTGTAGCATTAACATTAGGCCCATTAACTAACATGGATGAAGAGCTGAGATGAAGTAAAATCAAAGTTGACATGATTCTCAGGGACCAGTATTTTCCCTTACTAGTATACATTATTACGGTCCAAGCTACTGCATGCTGAGCATGCTGAATTTTCGGAGACATACCATAGCAGCAACCGCAGCCGACACTGAGCCCCCTCCTGGCGCTGCTGTCCTGGCCCCCACACTCCGGATGAACTGCTGAAGAGGCAGAGATACCAGCCGCTCCCCCTGCTCAGCACCCTCCACCATGTACCTGCACAACAGACGCACCGCCGTCTCAGTCCCCAGTCAGTACCAGGCAGCAGAGCACTGCTCAGGCAGTGTGAGGATGTTTGCACTGTGACATTGCGACGGGGACATTATACTGTAAAAAGACACCGTCCTTTGGATGAGACGTAAAACCGAGGTCCTGACTCTCTGTGGTCAATAAAAATCCCAGGGCATTTCTTGAAAAGAGTAGGGGTGTAACCCCAGTGTCATGGCCAAATTTCCTATTGGCCCTTACCAATCATGGCCTCCTAATAATCCCCATCTATGAATTGGCTTAATTACTCTGTTCTCCTCCCCACTAGTAGCTGATGTCTGGTGAACATTCTGGCACACTATGGCTGCCGTCACATGATCCAGGTGGGGCTGCACACTGGTTGTGGTGGAGGGGAGTCCTCTTTGAATGAAGTGTCCAGAAAAGCGCTATGTAAGTGTAAGCAATTATTAATTATTATTATTACTTACTCTATAATTCTCTCTTTTGGAACGAAAGGCCCAAGCGAATCTAATCCCAGGCGACTGACCACCTGAAAAGAAGAGATGTCACTGTTTGAGTTTATGTTATATATGAAAAAGATGAAGGCATGGTATGTCATTTTGTGTAGTCTCATACATGATTATACTACACTGTTACTGAAGAACATTTCTATTGGTATATTGCAGTATTTCATGAAACTGCCTGATGCCATATTTCAAGTTCTTTTAATTTTTTTAATTTCAACTTGCCATGTTTCAAGTTTGTTTAATTTTTAGCCAGTGAGTTGTCATAGTTGCTCCTACAGAAGAGCTGGTTTGTGCACCTGAAGCACCATGGCAACCACCTAAGCCTCCACTCACATCATGCCTGTTAACACATCAGTCGCCGTGACGACATTATCAGTTCGAAAATGTATTCTACTTATGTGCAATTAAACCATTACATACCATTTTACCAACAGGTATTCAAGAACAGTTATGACAGTGCCTCACCTCTCAGTAATAGAGCCTCTACTTGTGTCTTGGCATTCCCTGACATTGTGTTTTGTGTGTATTAGTTTTCTCTGGCTTCAATACTTGTTTTGCATAACTACATGTCTGGATCATCCCTTGCGCTTAGTCTGCACTTTCTTGTTTCCAGCCTGGCCTGCTTTGACTATGCCACTGCCTTTTGTGTTTCACACCGGGCTTACAACTACAACTTCCCTTACATATCACCCTTTGTGCCTTTGACTTGGCTTGTTTGGCTTCAATGCAGGATAGTGTATTTATTTTGCTTTTGGCTGCCTGCTAACAGCCTGCTCAACTTACTGCACCGGCACTACGATCCTTCATCTATGCTACGGATGTCTTCAGCATACCTCTAATTCCCATACACCTCCATTCTCTGCTAGTGACACTCCATTCATACATTCATCTATTTTTTAATGACATTATTCAATACAGGTTCACAGGGAAGCCAGAACCTTTCCTGACAAGTGACAGGTGCAAGGCAGGATGCAATGGACGGGATGCCAGTCCATCACAGGACACACACAGACACAGACATGAGCATGTACAGCACACACTCATACCAGGGCCAGTTTTGCCAGTAGCCAATTAACCTATCTACAAGTTTTTGGACTGTGTGAGAAAACCAGGCACCTGGAGGAAACCCATGTGAACGCTGTACAATCTCCATGCAGACAACACTCCAGGAATTGAATTCAGGGCCCCAGATCTGCAAGGCAGCAATGCTAACTTGCTAGTGGCATTCTTTCCTCAAAAAATAGACATTCCAAACCAATGTTTCATTATAGCATGGAGGCCCTCTGAAGATGTCCTCTTTATGACACAAAGAAAGTTTCCTTTTTTCATTTATGTCGGAATGAGGCTTAAGTCTGTTCCCTGCCCTAATAACAAACCTTTAAAAAGGAATCCATAATTGGTCCCCGCATTAAATCAGGGCATTAAAAACTAAAAGATATAAAAAGCTGAAGAAGCAGTAGCCATTGCTGCACTGTGCCTTTTGTGTGGGCAGGCAGTGAAACAGTGTTTCAGTGCACTTAAAGGTAAGCCTTGTCTTATACTCACCAGTCTCACTTTGTGCTCCTCCTCCAGTATGAAGAGGTTGTCTCTCTCCATGTAGAACTCTGCACAGTCCAGGACAGCTTTCAGTGGGATCAGACCCACGATCTGAGACCCCACAACAGGCAGGTTCAGTTCCTGAGAGGCAGAAGAGGGTTACTGAAAGGAAGATCATTGTAAATGTTCGGGAAAAAAAAGTTTAGAAATCTGTCATTTAAAAAAGTATTTAAGATTGATACTGCATACAGCTCTGGCATTTTGATTTTTGTATTCAAATGGCACAGACAAGGAAACAGAAACCCTCTTTTCTGCAACCAGTGTCTCTAGCATCAGTGCACAACTGTCTTGAGATCATCAGGAGTTAGTAGGCCAAACGTCCGTCAACTCTGTGGCAAGCTGTGACTTCTGTGGCTTGTCTGGCACATGTAAACTTGTAGTGCTATCAGAGCCTCAGTCCCACCTCTCCTGTGTTGTAGTCCGGAGTGATCTCTCTTCTTTGTGGGTATAGGGTGATTCCACATTGGGTCGGCAAGTATTTAACTTCAGTAACCAAAAATTATTAATTTAATTTATACATAAATATAAATCTGTAAAACGGCAGTGTACAGACAGCAAAAAATGTTTTGTGACATTGATCATGAAATTGAAGTTTCTAGTAACACACAGTCACGTTCTAGTAACACACACAAACTGGCCCTGGTATGGGTGTGTTCATGCTCGTGTCTGTGTGTATTACTAGAACTGGTTTACAGTAACCGTAAAAGGCTAAAAAATAATGTCTGTAATGTATAATAATGTTTAATCTTACACTATAAAAATTACAGTGATAATTTGGAAGATTTATACCACACATATCAAGGAGCTATTCTAGAATGGCATGTGCAAGCAGGATGTACAACTTTTCTATACGAAAGGGTGGTTATCTCTTACATTCTAGTCTGTACTTACCTAGTCAAAACAAATGTTTTGTTCTGGATTTTGTATCTGAGAGGTAGAAGTAAACTGAACTGGGGGCAGCATTTCTCACCTCAGCCTCTCGGCAGATCTCTTCGTAGACAGTGTGGAGTGCCGTTTCCTCAAAGTCCAGCAGGTTGGTGGACACCTGGGCAAGGCTGGCCTCATCCAGGTACCATCCTATTCCCTGTACCTTCTTCAGACGTCCTGGCTGGAGTACAAGCACAGACTTCAGCTCAGTGGTGCAGGGAGCACAATGTACTACCCACACTGATTTTCAAATCTACCATCGTACTTTGGTACTAAAACTAATGTAGGTAAAAAAATATATATTTCTCATTTTGTTGTGATAACATTGAATATAAAAGTGCCATGACCCTCACTGGAACAAACACACTTCAAATTAAGGGATTGCTGAATATAATGGCTTAAGCACTACAGCTCAGTCGTTATATATATTGGAATATTTTACTTTTCATTCTTGATACAACAATAACATTAAGAAAATAACATTGCTATTTTCTTCTGATACCTTTCACATACAGACGGGTCTACAAGGTATTTTATAAATGTGTATAGTGTCCTGTGCCCAGGAAACTTATACAGTAGCTATATGACACCTGTAATACCAAGCAAGAAGAATTACAGGTTGATAGTTTTTAGAAGGGGGAACAGTGAAGACAATCCAAATTTCCAATCATAATGCATGTACAAAAGTATACAACTGTTCTTGGAAAAAAACAAATGAAGGTTTTGCAAGAGTATTCCCAGAAGAATTAAAATAAAAACAGTTCAAGTTACTTATGTTGTGCTCTGAATATATTTTCTTTCTAGGCAGCCAAGTTAGTTTGAGCATACCCCATTTGGAAACAGAAAAATGTTCTTAGTTCTTGACTGTGTGGAAATGTGGAAATGTTTCTGAGTCTTTAGATCTGATGAGTTAAAAGTTCTAGACCTCAACAGAGTGCCTATCTTCCTAATTTCTGAGAAACAATCCGATCACTCCTCCCACCTGTGCTGGATTGTCAAGGCAAAGTCTCCTTACCTGATCTTTGGCTCTGCCCTGCTCTCGGATGTCCAGTGCAATGCGGTGAGCCTGCTCCTTTGTGCTCAGCAGGTTGACATTGTAAGCGATGAGGAATTTGCGGGCCCCTGTCACCGTGGCTCCCCATGTGGGGACAAATGTGGATGGACCAAAGTCAGGAGCCCACTCTAGCTTCTTCAGCTGTGGAACGAGATTGAAAAAATAAAAAGGGTAGTTTGGTAAGTGCCCTTGAAGTCTGAGCTGTAACACTGGCCAGCTGGGATTTCCCAGAAGGCAGTGCCCAACTGGCCAAGAGCCGCTGTGCTTGAGTGGGCCAGAGTTCTTCTGGGTAACCTAAACTTGCCACACAACAATGACCTTGATGGTGTAACGGACAGCTGTGTGTTATCAGTTACAACTGCATTACTCCTCCACTTGATCCTAAGTTGACTGTAGGAGAGAGCTCCCACACAGAATAAGGGTAGATAACTCAAATGTGCACATTTCAGAGAAGGAGGTGTGTGTCAACTCCCAGATTTCAAGTACTTTTTGTTATATGGAATAAGTCTTATGTGACTTTTTACATATTGAGCCAAACAATGTAACACAGAAAAAAAACCTTGCACTGAGCACATTCAACAAAAAATAAAAACCTGGTCAAACCTAGTAGATAAAAGACATAAAAAGTATTTTAAAAAGGAGAAGCAGAACTTTCAAATCCATCACCACTTAATTCTTTGAACCCTGCTGTAGTTATCTTGGAAAAGCCACAGTGAGTTTACTGAACAGGGCAAACTGTAGAGAGAATCTGGTAACACTCTAAAAGACTAGGAGACTAGAATTCTAAACCAGAGCTGCGTGTTATAGCAGGACAGATGTGTTTCATTATTAACATACTCTTTGCTTACAAGCACATAAATGTCCTCTGTTAATTGTTTTTATACATGCAGGGACCTAGTTCACATTGTACTATGGTAATACATGTAATATGTTTCTCCAGACTCACCTTTTCAGGCAGGGCCTCATATTCCCCAGCACGGATGGAAGGAAGAGATCTTCGGTTCTCCTTGCGGGCTGCCTCTCCATAGAGGTACACTGAGGGGAGAAATCATATGAGCCTCAACATTCAGTCACAATTCTCCAAGGAAGAGAGTTCTTTTCTATGACATACTGTATTTTGTTTCTAAATCCAGCGATTCGTTTAAATGTGTTGTGGGCATGGGCGAGGATGAGGAGCAGAAGATAGAACAGCATATTGTCAAGGTCACATTGGTTGTCCTTAAGGGGAAGGCAGCATTCGCTTGGTAATTCTGGCATTTATTTTAAGCGAATACTTTCAGATAATGATGACAGGCCACTGACCTTGTGGACTTCATTTACATGTTCTTACCCTGCAAGAAATATTTCAGTATGACATGTATTTATTGCAGAATATAGAGCACAGGCTTTTAAAGCCCTGATGATGCATTAAATCTGTTTCTAGAACTCTTATGAAAGCTTTAGAAACACAAGAGCTGAAGGGCTTGAAGGATTACCAGGCACATGGAGCTCCTCAGCCAGCCTCTCCCCAAAGCGGTTGCCACAGCTCACACATTCCTCCATGGACACGTTCTTCACTGGGATGAATGGACACACATCCAAGGCCCCCATGCGCGGGTGTTCACCTGCAATGGGCCCATGGGAGCACCAGTGAGGAGGATAGGTTGTTGACAAGCAAGAACAGCGGAGAGCATTTACTGCACTTTTCAGTATGTCTTGCTTCCACTACGTTTAACTCCATTCTCCGTCAATGCTCCATTTGTTTAAACACCAAAGGGTTCTTAAGATCAGTTGATTCTTTGAAGATAACACTGTGGTTCTTTAATCTCTACATAAAGGCATTTAATCTGATATGGATCAGTGAGACTTGCTGTGTAGCGTGTACTTAGCTTCAACCAAACTGTCCACAAAACAAACAGACCTGTAACATTGTAATTAATAATGAATAATTCCTTACACTTATATAGAGCTTTTTTTGGACACACCACCCAAAGTGCTTTACAGGTAATGGGGACTCCCCTCCACCACCACCAGTGTGCAGCCCCACCTGGATGAAGTGACAGCAGCCAGAGTGTACCAGTACGCTCACCCACACCAGCTATCAGTGGGGGAGGAGAGCAGAGTGATGAAGCCATAGATGTGGATTATTAGAAGGCCATAATTGGTAAAGGCCAATGGGAAATTTAGCCAGGGCACTAGGGTAACACTACTACTTTTTTCAAGATTTTTAATGACCACAGAGAGTCAGGACCTCGGTTTTATGTCTCATCTGAAGGATGGCGCCATTTTACAGTATAGTGTTCCCGTCACTATACTGGGGTCTTAGGACCCACACAGACCGCAGGGTCAGTGCCCCCTGCTGGTCCCACTACAACCTATTCCTGCACAGACCTTAGCTTTCCCAGGAGGTCTCCCATCCAGGTACTGGCCAGGCTCACACCTTCTTAGGTTCAGTGGGTTGCAGGGTGATGTAGCTACTGACTATACTGTATATTGTGAGGCATATGTGAGCAATCCTAATAAACCATTAGCTGGCAGGCTCACCTGAGTGCCTGGTCATGTCAATGAGCTGGAATGCTATTCTGGCAGCACTGAGTGCCCCCTCCACCACAGCCTGGGGGGACCCCACAAAGGTGTAGACTGTGCGGTTAGTGGAGGGCCCAGGGTCCACATCCAGGAGGCTGCAACCCTCTGTGCTGGAAATAGCATTGGCGATGGCATCGATAACCTGCAAACAGACCCACTCACTGACCTTTTTTTATCTTTACAGTAATCACATTTCTACTAATCTAATTCATAAGACAGAAACTACAAAGTAATAGGAAGATGCTAACACACTGAGATGTTGGTGTAAATGATAAATATTTATCATATTTATAAAATGTGTAAAGTTCTTTGCATCTGTGCTTCACTACATGTATTCTATATAAACTAATCTCTCCTTAGGACAGCAATATGTTTTTAAAATGTGCTTATGTGCTACGGTATAAGTATAGTATGTGCTGTTTGAATTACAAATGGAGAATTGTACATTGTGAATTCTGGGTTTTTTCATGTGGAAAAGACCCATGAACAAGAAAATGATTGATTATCAAAGATAACAGCTACAGTAGCAATTTAAGTGTTTTTTAAAGTTTTTTATTGGTCAGACTTTGAGTTAAGAAAGTATTGCCTAGAAGCCTAATTCACATCACTTCTAAGTGACGCAGATTTAAAGATTAGTGTAATTAAACAACATAAAATAAAGGACATTTGTATACACCCTACCTCTTTATTTCTTCCTTCTGAGAAGTTGGGTACGCACTCCACTAGTTTGGCCATTTGCTGCCGAAATTAAGAAACCGTGAGCAAAGACTCCAGAGGTCTGCAGCAGTCCAGCAATACACACGTCTGACTTTCCTCTCTAGACGGAGCTTTTAAGGGCTAAAGTCCTAATGCTGATTGTGAGAATCATTAACTTGCTCCACTGTCTTGAAATAAGTCTGTCAACCATTGTGCTGTCTGTTCTAAATATTTGTAAGGTCCATGCATCTGAAGTGTCCCTTATACACCAGCTGAAAGGTATAAATCTATATTCTGCACTTTGACTGCTTTGCAGAGCAAAACATATACTGTATATAAATGAAATAGCACTGAAGAAAAGAAAGATATAGCTAAGAGTTTATCCAAATCCCAAAATAAATATGGTTTATAATTCAGCAGATCCATTATTTAGAATACTTGTGTGCTTATACTGTATGTATACTGTAGTTTACATTAAAAAATGTGTCCTGAGTTTAAAGGTTGAGTTTAAAATTCCAAAAAGAAAAGAGGCTCCACAGCCAGAACTATAGGTTCTGCCATATCACACTTCCATGCTGCAGTGATCAGTAGTTATTTTTGTATTTTGATTAAAATGCCTCTCAGCAGATTATCATTTAGTCTGACCTTACAAAAAATATCTAAACTATGAAAAATTAATCTTATCTTTTATTTTCCTGTTTTTACAGGTGATATATATATACTATAACATTTTCCAATACACAGCAAAGAACTTGAAGAATATAGTCTTGTCATAACACCCGACACCTGGGAACATTTAGATCAATTAAATCTACCACACCATTAATACATATTTTTTCTTTTCTTTGCAGTCATGTAGCTAGACTTGGGTTCTTCTAATCGGGTGAGCAATGTTAAATGAGCAGGATAAACTCACACAATATGTACTTTAAATATAATTTAAAAATGTTTCTATTGCAAAACCAGTTTAAAATAAGACAATGTTATGTCTCCTTTTCCAAAATAAAACAAGTTAAAAGCTGATGCACACATTTCTTCTAATGCCATTACTGCAGCACAACAAGTGGTAATTAAAACATTTTAAACTCAAAAACAAAACTCACCCAAAATCACCAATGGCCTAAAGGAAAGAGGAAGCAGAGAGAGAAATGCTTTTTAATAAATTGGACTATTTTTTGTATTTCACAGATTTGTTTTGCTATGGATTTATAGTTTCAAGTTTGACTTTTTTTTCTTTCTGTCTCACTTAGTCTTAAATCTTTCTATAAACACTTTATTTTCAATCCCTTAACTTTCTTCTATACAGTGTTAAAATGCAGAAAGTACATGTAAAATGATGGAACATATTAACTCCGTCAAGACACATGTGGGAATGAGTCAGATGCATTAAAGATGCATTTTCATTCCCAGAAACTCATCTCAATGGCAAAAACAATAGCAATAGTTGAAATAAGTACTATATGCATTTTGAATTTTCTAAATATATTTAAAAATATTACTTGAGCAATCCTGCATTAGAACATATGCTGTGAACTTAACATTTATCTGCATATATCAATAAAGAAAACTAGAGAAGTTTCAGTTTTATCTCTGGGGAAATAATACAAAAAAGCCCATCAAAGATTGGGAATTTTATCCCCATTGTTGTCATTGTTGTTGTCAGAGATACATGTAAGGTACGTCTGATTTCAAAAAAGAAAATTATTTTTTTAACTGATTTGCTACAGATGTTATGTCACACTTCATGGCACTTCAAATTTTTTGTTATTATTGATGCTTTTCAAAACGTGCATTTATGTTTAGAGAGAATGACACAAGACTTGGTTAAAAAACAGGACATGTCCAGCACAGTTGTCAGTAAAAAATCTCTTTAGCCAAGGTTTAGAAAAATATTCTCCCTTGTGATGACCACTGGGACAGCCTGCCTAGAAGTTATTAATAGGTGATTTGTTAAAAGAAACCTGAGCTGCATAATACTCCAAAAACAAATACAAATTTATCAGAGGTGGTTAATTAGTAATACTCTTCAGTCAAGGGGCTTAAGGACAGTTGGAGGTACTCTGGAAAGAGTTCCAAATAACCAAATAACCAATTTTTTACCCCACCCCCACCCCATCCCTGTTCCCCCACAGGACCTATAGGTACCAAAAAAGTAAGTCTTCTTTTTCTTTCACATGGAATAAATTGACTTTTCAGAAGAGTGTCACCTATTACATTTTCTGACTAGAAACCCTTCTTATTCCTAGATCACAGAAGAAAACTCCCTTTGTTCTTTTTCAGCTTTCTGTATTACGAAGACTGGATCATATGTACTGAAGGAGAAAGAGACAAGAAAAATGATAGGCCCAGATTTTTATTGACTTTTTGCTTATATTATCTGGTTCCTATATAACTCAGAGGAATTCCAGTCTGTTGTGGTGTTAGATCAGGTCCTGATGTTCAGAAGGTGAACAGTGGCTTGCCATCTGTCCTGGAGAGCTCACACAGGCAGTTGAGGATCAGCAGGGAATCCTGTAGGAATTTGGCAGGGACAGTGTCCCGGGTCAGCTTCCTCAAAGTAATAGGATCACTGTAGACCACAGGGGGTTGCCCTTCTGGCCTATGCTTCAGGATGCCGTAGGTGTTGACCACAAACTCGCAGAATGCTGGGTGGACTTTAGGGTTATATCCAAACTTTTCCAACTGGGACATGAGGGAATCATAGCGTTCCAGCATCTCTCTCCTCTGGGACTGCTGGAGAGTGCCAGTCAGAGGGTTATAGGATACCTGCTTGAGGAAATACAACAGTGACAAGAGTGAAGTCAAATTGGAGAAGACACAGCAATCAGCTCAGCTTGTGAAAAACTGATGTTTTTATTCCCCACTCAATCTCTCAGCATTCTGCCTTGGTTTGTTTTTCACCAGCTGTTCTTTTGAAGCAAGTCACTAAGTCAAATTAAGATAAATCCTAGTCCAATTGCTTCTTAAAATCTAAAATATTTGCTAAATGCTGGACTTTGCTATATACTTCGGAAAAACTTTCTAAATCTGCTTTCCATGGCATGATGGGCCTATTATTTTATCCCATGACATCACATCCCAGCAAAATATAAAATATGATTGATTTACTCTCAAAAAGGTGAGAGGGAGCATTCAGCAGATGGGAACACTGACCTGCTGTATTTTCTCTGGGATGTTTGAGACACTGAATCCATACAGGCGTGTAAATCCTGGAAATACCTTTCCCAAAATCCTCCTGTCTAGCTGAAAGGCGATCTCCCCCACCACTCGGCCCCTCTCTTCCACACCGGGCAACATTCGGAGTTCTATATGAAGAAAAAGGGATTGTTTCATTCATAGACCACTAAGCAGGATTACTTTTCTTCTTTTTAACAAAACTTGTTTTAGAACAAGATATCCATATTTTCTTCCAACATGACTTGGCATATGGTGGCACCGTGGCACGACTATAAGCATTGCAGTATCTCAGTGCTTTAGCTCTGGGTTCAATTCTGGACCTGGGTGCTATCTGTTTTGAGTTTGTATGTTCTCTCTGTGTTCACGAGGGTTTCCTCTGGGTACTCCAGTTTCCTCCCACACTCCAAAGCCCTACTGGTGTCTGGTTAATTGACTTCTGGAAAAATTGGCCTTAGTGTGTCTGTGTGTGTCCTGTGATGGACCTATGTCCCACGCAGGGTGTGTCCTGCCTTGTGCTTTTGCTTGCCTGGGTAAACTCCAACTCTCCCTGTATTTCATAATGTGGTTACATAATGGATGGATGACTCATTTTATCAATTATTTGTGTTTAAAAACACACGTTTGCTTACCATTGTCATAGAAGCTTTGAATCTTTGTGTCTGGAGACTGTGTCTGGAGTGAAGACGACATTTTCGCTTCTGAGAGTGGAGCTCCTTTATGGAGACAGTGCTCAGACATTCTGGTCTGTTCCTGGCCAGTGGTGAGAGGGGTCCCTTGTTTGTGATCTCTATTCTGAGAGAGGCTGCCTCTCTGCAGTCCCCTCTGATCAGGGTCTCCCAACTGCAGTGAGGTGTAGAAGTAGTCCTCAAATGTGGGGCTTGAAGCTTTATCTTCATTCTCTCTCAGCCTGAACATCACATTGCTCAGTCCCAAGCGCTTCTCTCCCGCTTGTGTTGCTGTGTCTGGTACAGAAAATATGGCTGCTAAGCAGTATAAAGTATAATTTCATGTACAGTATGTACTGTAAAGGAACAAGTAATAGGTTTATAGTATGTACTGTATATGAGTGTGAATTAACATAAATGCCGACACTAAACTGCTGCAGCACATCTTTGGGAACATCAAGAACTGGTGCTTATGGCCAGCGTGGTCTTGTTCTTTTTTGTTCAAATTTAAGTTTTTAGTACAAAATATACAAAGGATACAGAGTGAAGTCACATTTTAAACTTGCCCTACTTAATCAAAGACTCCCCATAAATTGTGGTTGGTTTTAACACCAAAAGCCAGAAAAGTTTCTCCCTTGATGCTGAATGCATTTTACAGCCTTTTCTCATACAGGACATGAACAGCCTTGTAATATCCACTTTAACGAACATAAAATACAAATGCACAGCCTGGTCTATGGTATATACAGTACAGCATTTTTTATGTACTATGTAATTAATCTTCTTAATGTTCTAGGTATTTCATATGTGATTCATCAACCACGGTTTTAATCTTGTACTCGTATCAATTATTATTTCTGATTCAAATGTCCTATAAAGTATGTTTATACCTGTTCCTTCCACACATGTGGAAACAGGGTGCCCAAAGGGCATGATGCCGAGTTTCTCTCTGCAGTCTTTTTCATTAATCTTGGTTTGTGTGTAACTTGACAGGACTTTCTTTAATTCCTCATTTTCCTTCATCAACTGGAGATGCTTTTTTAATTCTTCATTTTCTGCTACGAGCCTTGCTTTATCCTTTCTCACACTGTCCGCGTTCTCAGACATCATGCTCAATGGATATCGCAGTCATATGAAAGTAAACGATTGACAAAAAAATTCTCCATGTTAAAGCATGTCTTGATTATGACATCACTGTGACGATGCTGCAACATCACAGATTATGTCATAATGAGGTCAAAGCAGATGAACGTTTTGCTAGTTGCTGCAAATAATAAAACAGTTTTTACCCTGCAGATGGTACAAAAGTATTACAAAATAAGAGTGGGAAGAAAGAACAGATTAATAAAAAATGTGCTAAAGATTCATTACAATCTACAAAAATCTTTAATCAATATTTTCAAGTAAACAATTTTAAATTTCACGATGTTCTACAGTGACACGGGCAAAGTTACAAGCTGCTGTAAACATTAAGATGACAGATTTTGAACAGAATTAGCAGTTTTACAGGAAATGTAAAAGGCAAGGCATTTCTTCAAGGTATTGAGTCTGTTTACAGCACTTCTCTTTTAATGTTCATCTCTGAATTTCAAAAAAAGGTCAGTGAACATAATCACTATAGTTTTTTCACCACCAAAAACATAACATTTGGGGTCTGAGTGTATGCCACAGAGGTCTTCAAAACAATGCTAACAGTTTGAAAATGAAAACCATTTTTGATTATTTTTTGTATGTAGAGGTAAACTTAAACAACAATTAATAATTAATACTGCTAATATAAAAAAAATTGCAAAAAGAACAAATGGGAGGATATTAACCCTTTTGGTTTGTAATTGATCCAGACATTATTTATTCATTCATTGTATTAAACAACCTTCTACTTTTATACTGTACAATTTTCATTGATGACTAAGGCTTTTAGGAGAGGTAAACACATTTCTTGTTATCTGCTATAGAACAAAAGCAATGATGAGCATTTTTGTTTCTAAAGAAAAGATAAGAAGATGCACAAGAAATTACTCAAGAACTCTTACAGGCCTCAGGACTAGACAACAACAAATGTTTTTGAGTTTTCCATCAGGAAAAGTAGGTATTAGAGTTTGCTTCATAGTGTTTCAAGGCTGTTTATAACTTGACTTTTCCAGCAAGGGGGCTGGCAGGGTACAAGTGTGTGAAACGTCCCAGAGTCCAGATGGGGAAGATATTTCTGTAGGCAGTGTAGCTGATAGCACAGCTCTTGTTAAACACACCAGCGATGTTCTCCTGCAATAGAAAGAAGGGAACACAGTCGTTCAGCTGCTGGTTAACATCTGTGTTCACCAAAATGCCTTCCCTTTTATCTACAGGTGACAGGAACAAGGAGGTGAAAGCAGAAGAAAACATTCACCTGTGCCCAGTCTCCATTGGGCTGTTGCCTACTAATTAGCATCTGTATACCCTTTTCTATCACTCTGTCATCTGGGTATCTGAAAAGAAAAATCAAATTGCACTCAGTGGTGAATACAATACTAAAGGAAACTACATCTAAATAAGGAATTTACTTTTTAATGGAAATTTGGTCATCAGGGCTGAAAGTCCAATCAGCCTCAGCTTCTCTAAAACATAATCATTCACGTCTTTCCCTTTAAATGTTAAAAATTAACAATACTGTAAATCTCTTCTCTCCCTCACATTCTTCCTTCCACTCCGTCTCGTTCTCTGCAGTCACCCCTTGGTCACTCCCCACTCTGCATGGGGGTTCCTGCCTCCTTGTCCTATGATCAGGAGTTTGGCCCTCAGGCAAGCAGGTTAAGCTACAAAAATAACTAAAACTAAAACACATTAACCCAATATACACTCACTTTGCTTAATTCTTGGGTGTTTGCTATTCCTAGTGAAAATATTTTGGATTGCATCAATAGAAAGACGAGACTCTCAGCGGGCAGGAATTGTACTTACCTCACGGCCATGAGGCCTAGGAGGGCCCAGCAGGTGTTGTGTATCTGGGACTTCTCACTCTGGACATACCTACGCTGCTCACAGGATTCAAAGTCCTCTCCCCAGCCCCCGTCCTCCATCTGCTTTGAGAGCAGAAAATCGCAGGCTCTCTGCACCTCACTGCACGCAGACCTGTGGCATGACAGCTGTAAGATTAGCACAATGCCCACTTTTCTCCTGGGATTTCATAAGAAGGACCGTTCTCTTGTTAAGACAGCTGTGAAGGTTATCAGCAGCCTGTCTAAAAAAGCCTGGGTGAAAATCAGAATTCAGTACAGTTGTGCTTGACTAAGACAGTATCTCTTTGTTCATTTTAACAATTAATTCAACATGATTGAACTTTGAAGCTGGTTGAAAATCAGACTGAAGAAGTTCCTGCTGATCATTCTGCATCATTCAGAACAATTATCTTAATTAAAAAACCACTGAACAGCGCTAGCCATCCATTAAATGTTTTTTAGGCTAGTAAGTCAGTCATTCTTATACAAATGCAGCCATTCAAAATGCATGGTACAAACCCGTACCGCGGGCATCTACGTGTGCGCCACTGCGCCTTACCGCGGTACGTGATTGGCTGGTCAAAATGACCGACAGGTGCACCCCTGGTGCATTGGTCGGTAGTGAAAAGATTTAATCATTTAATCTCTTTACTGTGCACAAATACTGCTCAATATGGCTTCGTGCAAAAAACCTGTATATCACCATAGGAAGCATAACAGCGTAGCCTCCAATTACCCAGACCAAAAAACAAAGGAATAAATATGTTTGATTTTTGAAACCCTTTCTTTATGTCCTGTTTTCATTCAGGTAAGGGTCAACTATATACACAATACTGCTGACAGCAGGAAAATTCCTATTCTTTACTCAGCAGCATCTTAAAACCAGCACCCATGGTGTTCAAACTGATTTTTTTTACACAAAAGACTGACACAGTGGGGGAGGTGGACTTGCCCTTATTCTACTTTGAAAATACCTGTGAAACCGGTTTGGTTACAAACAATGTAGACACAGAGAGAGAGAGATGTGATAACAACCGCGCAGCGCCAGGCGAATGCACATTTAGGGCGCATGTAGGGCTTTTGGGCTCACGTGGATTTGCGCCCTACAGTACAACCTGCGGTACCGCTGTGTACACACAGTACAAACATGTTGTGATATTTAGAAATACAAAAAATGTCAATATAATGCCAATAATATTCGCTATCTTAGTTTTTCAAAGAAATGTTTATTTGTTAAAAGAAAACTGATGGCGACAGTTGGGTTTGAATACTCAACCTCAGGGTTATAAGTCAGTCACTTAAGCTATCACGCCACCGAGGCAGTCATGTGACAAACACATATCAATGGAAAATAACGTTATTGATTTCTTTAGATACACAATTCCATATTATATTCCCTATTAATCAAATTCTAAAAGTATGCTTCTGTTTACTCCGATATCGAGCGTATTTGCAGAAAAGCTTAAAACTATCACTTTTCTCACAGAGTACTGTATACTGTATAAACGTACTGTAACATGGTCTGAAGGAGCAAGGAGCACGTAAAAATGTTTCCAAAAATACCACATGTAATTTTTTATGCTTAAAATGTTTAGGGAGAAATGGAATACTGGTATTTGTTCTTTAAAATACCAAGACCTGCCATATACAGTGTAGTTTACATACAGTAATATGTTTATGTTCCTAAATAAATATCTTTGCTGAGCATGTGAAAGGCATGGTGAATCAGGGATCCTCAAAAATTACTTTGTATGATTGGAAACAAATGCGTGATCGGATCAACGAAATGCTGTGGTGTTACTTTTTGAAAAAATAAAGTATTTTTGTTTACAAAGATGGTTACAAAGAATGTGGACCAGGGTAATACTTTGAGTTTACAGCTTGTCCAAGGTCACTCATTATTAATACTATTAGTAATATCTTCGGTAAAGACTTTGATGGCGACAGCTCAAACTCTGTACATGAGAGGTTGAGCTTTATTTGCTCCACCTGGCGGTAATTCCGGATACTATTATCTTACTTGTGGTATTATGCGGTATTATACGGTATGTATGGTATTATGACGTGTTATACCGCGAAACGCCCACCGCGTTTTACCGCGGCATAACCCACTTGTTTTGAATGGCTGCATCTGTATATGTCCTATTTCTTACTGCAGAGGTTTACTTTGTTTCTAAATAAATTTGGTTACCCATTCCGGAAGGTGTGACCCACAGAGGCAAAGGCTTCCAGTCCAAACCATGCTCCATATGTGAAGCACACCCCCCAAGATCTAGGAGAAAAACAAAACACATGGCACATGACTTATATATAGTTTATAACAAATTACTGAAAAGAAGATTTTGCACAACTGTCCCACGTTACCATAAGCACATTTCCTATCACTTTGAAAGTTGTAAGAAAAAAAATCAGTTTAAGTGTCAGAAATAATTTACCCTTCCCATGAGCCATCATCTCTCTGTGCCTGCCTGCAATATTCTAGTCCTTGCTGCAAAGTAGACCTGTCAATGAAGAAAAACACAAGGAATAAGAGTCAGACAGACACTGGATTTTTGTTTAATCACAAACACTCATTTAATGGAGTGGGGCATGATATTGAACTCTCGGGTGTGTTTTACCTGATTTCTTCTGTTTTATATTCAGGGAATGACTTGCTAAAATGCTTGAGTGCCTGCATCACTGCAGAGGTACACTCCACGTAGGTGTAGTCTATCATTATGTCACCTGTAAAGCAATGCATTAGATTTTCAGCTGAGCATATATTCACATATTTTCTCTCTATAGCAAGGCAAAAAACATAACAGGGATTGAAGTGAGAACAAACATTAAAGGCTTGAGTTGCTTTTCTTTGGTAAAAAAATGTTCTTCTCGTGTCAGGGGTTTGTTCTCATTTTAAACATCAACTATTTGTAACACAGTAACAGAATCGGGCAGCAATATTGAACCAGACAGCCCTGAAGAACCCTGCACTAACCTCAGATAAACAGCTCTTGTACATCTTATGAGTTTTATGTTTTGTGACAAAAGTTGTAAAAAACTTAGATGGTGAGTCTGGAATACAAACAGCAAAGCTGTAGTACCAGTTGGACAGTGTCCCATGGTAGCCTGGACAGAAAGTGCCACCTTTCACCCACTTACAGTAGTTCCATCTGATGTATTCCTGCTTCAAATCCATGAACAGGAAAGCCTCAATCATACCTTATGATAAGTTTATGTCAGAGGTCTTAACTGGAGCACTTGATTGGGACTCACTTAAAATTATTCTCATCATCATTATTATCAATAGTTTTTTATGAAAGGACTTGGGTCGGCACAGTGGTTAGTACTGCTGCCTCACAGCTCTTGGGCCTTGGGTTCAATTCCTGTGGTACTAATTGCATGGAGTGTGTATTTCCTGCCTGTGTTTGCGTGTCCCCTGCGATGGAGTGCCGTCCTGTCTGGGGTGTATCCTGCCTTCCAAATGTTGCTTGCTGAGAGAAGCTCCCGCTCTAACACAACCCTGGATTGAGTAAAGTGGTTAGAAAATGGATAGATGGATGGACTCACCAAATACTTCGGAAGGGTTCAGGAGTTCCAGCAGTCTTCCCCCTCTTTTGGTCTCGTAAGTGGCAAATCCGCCATCAGCGTTTCTCATGCTCAGAAGCTGCCCATACAGGACAAAGAACACAAGAACAGACACTGACCATCTTTAGGAAAAACTGACTGATCAGGAGCCATAATTAATAAGCCATACAGAATGGAACTGGTATCAGGACATGCATAAAAAAATACAAAGTTCCAATCAAGAATAGTCAATATCTCCAATGACAACATCATGTAGTCTGCAGGGCTAACAACTCACATTGTTCTCCCTGGCCAGAAGTATAAATAATTAGTCAACAAATAACTCATCAAAATGTTAACTTTGGGAAAAAATCTCAATTAGGTAGAAAATTTAATATTAAAAGGTTTCTTCATTTCATGCATTCACATAACACAAAACACTGTAATGAAGCTGATACATGTTTTGCAACCCCCACCCTTAACTGATATGAATAAAGATTGCAGTTCCTTCAGATCATGTTCTCATCTCTTTTAAAAAGGCAAAACTGTCACGATGGCAGTACCACATCGACAGCATCAAAGAGGCGCTCCTTGGGAATGTGCTGCGTGATGAAAGGGCATTTGTCCTGCAGCAGCATCACTGACTTCAGGCCTTCTGCTGTACAATCAGCCACAATCCAGCCACAGTCCCGGTTGCTGAAAGGAAAGCCACCCTAAAAAACACACGGAGTCCTTTGCGTTTCACATAGGACCTCATATAGCCTTTCTGAAAGCCTGAAAGGAATGTCTGCATTGTACCTACATTGGAGTTCAACATAAAAAGGACAGACAACCCAGTGAAGAAGACTGATTACTAAAACAATGAGACATGCCTCACTCACAATCGCATACATGAGAAACTGGCTCTTACTGATATGTGTCCTTGTGAAATCCATTGAAAATCCCGCCAGTTATGTTTGAATGATCTAATTTAAAGGTTATTTTTTAAAAATGTTAATGGTATTAAATATTCTCTATTATTTTTATGTATTGGCCAGTTTTTTAGTTTTAGAACCAAGAAACTGATGTTCAGAAAGTGAAATACAACATTTTTAGAGCAGCGTAGTGTAGACAGGCTGAAAGAACTGAAACTTATTCCTCTTGAACAGAGATGTCTAGGGTGAAGACTAGGAAGACTTTATACAAGTATTCAAGATTCTCAGAGGCACTGACAACGTTGATGCAGTGGATGTCTTGAGAATAAACAGACTAGAGGATAGAAGTGGAACCTAGGGAAAAGTGTATTTAAACTGATGACAGATGCATTTCTTTATGAAAAGGGTTTTGGACGTGTGGGACATGCTACCTAATGTTTTGTTGAAGCTGGCTTCCTTCAGGAAACAGCTGGATGAGTTCCTTGGATCTTGGATCAATAAGCTGCTAACTATCAAATGGTCTAGATGGCTTGCTCTCACTTACAGTAGAACCATTCTAAGGTTTTATTTAAACTGGCAAGGACCTTGACTTGAGAACTCACCTTGTTCCTGTGTCGATAGTACTTTTCATAATCAGGAGGATTTTCTGGTATCTGATAAATAGGTGGGGAAAAATGTTTAAATAACTCCTGGTAGAAGTAGCTTACATTATAACATTGATAAAACAATAATAAACAGTATTAAAATACCATTCCTTACACTATTAAGAAACTATGTTTTAACCATCATTAAGATGGTTTAAAAGACAACGCTGTTTGTTCTGTTTTTTCAGCCATTGTAAAGTGTTAGTTAAATATGGAAATGTTGCATACATATGAAATAAAATTAATATTTGTGAAGTATGAGCTACCATCGCTGTTAAGATAATTTTTTTTAATTAAATATAATATCCAAAATTAAAGGCAATCTTTTGGAGATGTTTTTTTTCTCATTTTGTCCACAGGCTGTGGAATGAGATTTCAAAACACTTAAGGATTTGCAACATGACTACCTCTTTTAAATAAAAAATGAAAACTTACTTTTATGCCTTAGTTTCTGCTGAATACTGATTTGTACAGTATTATTGCTATTGTTATATATTAACTATGTATTGTATTATTTTCTGTTGTTTGATTTTGGTGTTCATCTCTTTTCTGCAAAGCAGAATGTCTCCGAACATGAAAGGTGATATATAAAATAAAGATTACTATTACTAATTGTTAAATATGACATTTGTACACAGTGTCTAACACTTGACAACAAAGAGTACAACAACAACATTAGCTTTTATTGATATTGCAAACTAATGAAGGAAGAAAATAAATTACAACTACAAGGAAAATAACATTACTTTGCCTACAATGCATGTTGTAAAGGATTGGAGTATTTAGTACATCAGAATGTTCTCACCTGTGTGATTCTGAAGAATTCATGGGCATGATGGAGACACTCTGTAAATGTAGAACAGTCTTGGGCTCCAGCCTGCAGAGAAAAAAAATGGCATTACAGTGCACAGGTTTTTGTTAAAATCATACATATACTGTATATAAACCAAAGAGCTTTTAAAAAAATTCTGGTGAATTACCTCAAGAAATGCTTGCACAGCAAAAGCAGTATCCCACAGCTGTGATCCATTTGTTCCCTGAAAGAGAGCAGAACTATGAGACAACACATATGGTTAATCGAAAATTATTGAGCATTAATAGTGCATATTAATTAACCTCAAACAAGAAACCAATACAATGTTTCAGATCTAACACTAGCACTGCGCTGAGACTGCTGTGATGTTAAAAAAGCATAAATCATATAGGTCATAGATCAGCATGGTTAACTCACTGCTGAAAAGTAGATCATCAACTAGGAGAAGCAAGGGTGATATTGTTCTGTCATTACAACACTTGCAATGAAGTGGATTCCTGTGTCCACTGACGTATAGATTCTCAAAAATCTTGGATTCATCACCTTACCTGCATTTTCATGCCATCAAGGCCCATCCTGTGAAAGAAGGTTTTAAGCATTAATCCACAGGATATAAGATGTCAAATAAGGAATGAGACAAAGTACATAGTGGACTTTAAACAAATCAATCTTGTTTATTTAACAGGGTTTGACTGCTCAAGGTAGTAGATAATATTAATAAATGTAAGACATCGGGAATGGAGAATTCCAGTCTTCAAAAAAACCTTCTTTCCTCCTCTGATTTTAATGACTGAATCAATCATTTGAATTAATAAGAGTATCGCCTGTGCTTCTGGCTTTTAGTCAGTTTCCATTTGAGCATCACCTGTATGGACCTGCAATGACCCAGCCCTTGAGAACTTATGTTTCCATCCTTGACATGTGCACCGGCAATGTATCGTTTTCACAACTCCACAAGAGGATTGGCTGTTCTTAAATCATTAAATTTCAGTTTGGACTTGCTTAACAGTAGTGACATTAACAAACTCAGCTCCCTAGCTTTAAATAAATAGAACTCACAAAGTTCCTAACCCAAACGACTTTACAAAATGTATTACTGTTACAAACGTTTGTATAATGTAATAATTTGTTAAATTCATTGGAGTTTTGGAGGAATTGCTTCTAAAAAGTAATGTATTACTTCACATAGTAACTAAGCACACAATATGTAACTCACTGTAATTGGTGGCTTTGAAAAAATGGTTTGACCCCCCTTCCTTTTTGTAACTTTTAAAAAGAGTTTCCATCTGTATTTGATTACTTTTTAAAGTTTCCCAACACTGATTTCAATGTTGAGCAGGTGCGTTAGTGGGAGCACCATGGCAACCAGCACCAAATACAAAACCCAGTACTGACCACAGGTAGTCAGGGATTCTGGACACATGCTCTTGAAAGGCCGGGGAGGAGGGACCATCTGTATACCAGCGCACCAGCATGTTGATGGTCTTGGAGATCTGAGGAGAACAAGATACATTCTAAATACCATTCACAGGATTCAAAGCAGGACTCTTAAGTTTAAAATAGCCAACCGATTGAATCACTCCATTAATAGCCAAGACTGAGAATGGATTGTTTTCCTCTGGAAAGTGGAGTTTGTCTGAGCACCATGGTAACTCTAGGACTTTCAAGTTTGACTCCCAGACTGTGTGTGATTGAGCCATGGGTGATGTTGTAACAGAGCTTTTGTGCACAGCGCTTAACTAGCCACTGTTCCTTAAACCAGTTATCAATCCTCTTCTGTATTTTCTTTTCTTTTCAGGTTTTGCTGAACGATTTGTTTTCTCTGTCCCTTAACTGTTCTAGATACATACCAATACATCCACAGAAGCTAAATATATTTCTGGGAATTACCATGTGCATAAATGCTTTACTAGGAGGTTTGGACTGTAATGTGCACGTTTTAACATCTATCCATTTTCTAACCACCTCATCCAAATCAGGGCTGCAGGGGAGCCAGAGTCTACTGCAGCAAATGATGGGTACAAAAACAGGATCCACCTTGGACAGGATGCCAATCCATCAAAGTGCACACACAGACACATGCACACACACTCACACCAGGGCCAGGTTTCCCAGATACCAATTTACCTACTCTACTCTAAATACTCCTACCACCACATAGTAATTGGAGCAGATGAAGGAGACCAACGCAAACACAGAGAGGTCATATATTCCACACAGATGGCACCCCAGGTCCAGAATTGAAGCCGGAACCCCAGTGCTGTGAGACAGCAATGCTAACCACTGCAATACCGAGCTGCCCACACATCAAGATATTCCATAAATATGTCACAGTCTCAGATTTTATTTTCATTCAGCAACCCAGTGCAAAGAAGGGTGCTAAAATGTTACGACAGAACATTTAATAACTTACTGGTCCAATGCTGATACACTTGGTAAAACTGTCATCTGCCTTAATATGACTGAGAAGTTCCTCAACTGCTCGTTTCCTGAGAGAGGTGCTGTGATGGGACTCATACACATTCATGATTACTGGAAGACAGGAAAGACATTGGAATGGAATTTCCCTGTACAGAATCAAGCCTCAAACTCTTGGAGTAAAGTACTGTAAAGCACCTACAGTAAGCTACTGTTAGAAGTTTGCTGTGAGGTGTGTAAATATCGCAGGCCGCCACGTTGTTCCTTTGAGCAGGCCAGTCAATTGATGAATAGTCCTGTACATACAGCTCCTGGAAAAACAAGCAGGAAAGAGGGTATACTACAAAGCACAAAACTCTAAAAGCTTGAGACCCTCTGCGGCCTTGATTTCAGTATAATAAGTAAATGTTTTAACAAATTTAAGATGTTAGTCAGGAGAAGAGCAGAACTTTTGACTCAAAAGAATGATTAAAAATGTTCAGACTTCACTTGGCTTCCTGATGAAAACACGTATGCCTTCTTATCTCATTAACGACAAAATACCTCAGGAGTTTCATGCATTTTAGGCTGAAAAAAACAAAGACTGGATTTATTTGTATTGATTTATCTTAATATAAAATGTAGAAAACAAAACTTACGTAAGAAAAAAAAGATAATTATGATCTTAAGGTGTGTAAATGAGCTTCATTTGTTTGCAGTCTGAGATACACTAACTATTATTCTGTAAAATGTTCAACTTACATAACAGGTTCCCAAGCCCCAAAGAAGGTGTATCTTGCCTGCCCCCTAGTGTTGCACAGAAATACAGCACCCCAGGAACAACATCATTAAATAATGTTACATAGGCCCCTGCTAGAGAATGTGTTGCACTCTACCTGTCTGAGGCTGCACACCAGAGCATCTTCCTGGGCAGTGAGGCGCACTGCATAGCAATAGCTCATGGGCAGATAAACCTGGCGGCAGTGACACCACAGTGTGGATGGATGAGCAGGCATCCAGGTGGGAAACAGCCTGGGGAGGCAGACAAATGTTAGCCGTACTTCTTCTGCCTTCTAAAAGAAAATCAAGAACTTTTATTTATGAGAAAACAACATTTTTTATTTTAGTTATCACACTTATGTGAAACAAATATTATTTTGCCACAACAATACATTTTCTCTGCTGCCTTCTGTTAAACATACCACATTTCTGGAAGGAGAGTATTCATCCCCTCCCAGCTGTACACATTGAGGATGGCCAACCAGAATTTACCCCAGGAAGGAATTCCAATGGCACCTCCTATAAAATTTAAAAGAAGACAATAACATAAAAAGGAGTGCATGTTTTCCTCTAATTTCACTACAGAGTTAGAAGAGAGATTGAAAACTTTTTACAGAAATTATTTTGGCCTTTCATGATTAATGAAAAGTGTTGCAACATCAAAAGTTATACCAGCTCTTATCTTGTAAGTTCCAGAAAAAAACAGAATCCTGGTGTGACCTCTGACCTTTGCTGTGAAGGTTGTTTCTGGCCCGCACCATATCAGGGTCATCAGGTTCAACTCCCAGAATTCTCAGTGTGGTATAGTTCAAGGCAGTGCCGAAGACTGTTGACTTGTCTTCAACATGCCTGAAAGTCCAGCATAAAGATCATTTTAAACAAACAAAAACATTTTATTTCTCAAAACAGCCTCTGGGATACAACTTGTACCAGTACCATATATTTTAAGATTAGAAGAAAGAATGGAACTAGGAAAGGTCTATGCTCCAGAACAATCCATAAGAGCACACACATATAACATTTTTAAGCAGAAATGGTTTATTTATAATTTTCTCCTAGCAGTTTCCATTATTGAACCTATCTAGGCTACACAGTTGTTGTTACTTCAAATGGGATGTAAACAAAGAGGAAACGAACTGATGGGATAGTTAAGTCTTGAGGAAGATGAAGAGACACTCACAGGCCCCATCCCCCATCAGGGAGCTGCACTGAGCGCAGGTACCTCACCATCTCCTTCTTCCAGGCCTCTTGGAGATGGATCTTAGCCACGTGGCAGGTGATCAGAAGGCCTGCTCAACAGCAAAGATACACACCCCATCAGACCATCCTTTATCAGAAACTACACTTATTCCTGGTAAGGGCTGCAACAATCCAAATCTCTGCCAGAAGCATGGGAAGCAAAACAGGACAAGATACCAATCTGTAGCAGGGCAACTACACAAGCACACAGGAGGGATTTAGAGATATCAATTAACTTCACAGGCATTTCTTTCAAAGAGACGGGGAAAAAACAAAGCAATTTTCTAAAAAGAAAAATGTACAAATGAATGACATAATCTGGAAAAGGCGCAGACTTGCCTGTAGCATGATACTACCACATCTCACAACCTCTGTTGTGAAAAAACAAATGTCCGCTTTGCCAGCATCCAATAATGATTATTTTTAAAACAAACTGAAAGAATGCTGCCCTCAGATTTCGATTTTGCCTTTGCTTGTATTGCTTCTGTTAGAGGTACACTATGGTGATTTGGAATTATCAGTGCTGGCAGTCAGATAGGGATGGAACTTTCTTGTGTGGGAAAACTGCACATGCAGTTCACAACTACCTTCATTATAAAACCATAAGAACATATACAACTGAGAGAGGTATATATGAATCATCTAGTCCATTTGGGGTTTTAGGCACTAATTGATACAAGGATCTCATCCAACTGGTTATTGAAAGAAGCCAAGGTATCAGCTTAGTAGCTTGTTCTGTAATCTGGCAACAGTTTGTGTAAAGAAGTGCCTCCTGTTGTCAGTTTTAAATGCATTTCCCTGCAGTTTCCATTTGAGTCCCCTTATTTGTGATTCAACATTGATTCTAAAAAGTCAGTTGGACTGACCTTTGATATTTTCAAAAGCTTGAATTATGTCCCCTGTGTTCTCTGTTCAAGAGTAAGATTTAGCACCAAAGTAGAATGTTATTTTAAGCATAAGTGTGTATCTGGTGTATCTGCCCTCTCTGGACTGATTCCAGATAAATAATATATTTTGTATTGTTGTGACTAAAAATTATAGATGTTATTCTAAATAAGAACTATTGCATTGTACAATTTTAAAATTCTACTCTTCTTCTACATATCTCTACATTCTGTTTGCCATATTTCATCCCAGTTTCTAGAAGCAGAAAATGTAGTGAGTGTCAATATAAAACAAAGTCTTTTTCATAACTAGCCTCTTCAAGCTTGTTATTGACTGTTTTTTTTTAATGTGGTATTTTTGATTATTAAATGCAACACCACACACCTGTATATGTTGAATGTCACCTGTCAAGTGTTTGAACAATCATGAATTTGATTTCAGTATTTTGGAATTTCTTTTGAAGCTTCTACAGTGTTTGTCAGTAAAACAAGACTACCTTTCTAACTATGCCAAAATCTAATTAATGGATATATATTAAAAAGAGCAGTAGTCCTAGTAAAGATCCCTGAGGAACACCACTAATTAAATGTCCTCAATTAGGACTTGCACAAGTGTTTTATCCATAAGACAGAGAAGAGCTGGGCTGATGTCTCAAAGCTCCAGACCTGGGAGTAGAAAGAGAGGTCCTCCGTAGTCCCCTGCCCAATGCCCATCTTCTGCCTGCAGGAGGCGGTAGAACTCCATTCCCTTCAGAGCTGACTGTCTTGCTGTATCAGCAGGAGGGGAACTGGGAGCAAACATGCTCTGTCGAAAGACAAAAAAAACTAAGTTTGACTCATGAACATATAATGCAAAATCATGCATGATCTGGGCAGAAAACTTGTCTTACAGGAACGCTGAAATTAAAACATAAAGTTATCATCAGAAAATCAAAGAAACTGATTAAAGTAACATACAGAGACAAAACTGAAACTTGCATTTTATGCACTTGTATAATAAAGGGTGTTCCATTTATATCTGACACATTTATACTCAACATATCTGAACATGAGTGGAATGGTGGCAAAGTGGTTAGCATGGCTGCCTCACAGTGCTCCAGTTCCTCCCACAGTCCACAGACATGCTTGTAGATTCATTTGCTTCTGTAAATAAAAAACTGCCCCTGAGTGTGTTTGTATCTGTGTGTGTGCCCTGCGATGGACAAGTCCCGTCTGGGACGTATCCAGCCTTGCGCCCAATTGGCTCCGGGCCCTGAAGCAGATAAGTGGTTATTGAAAGTGATGATATATTACTAAGCTCAGAAACCTGATTTTGAAAAGCATATAAATTGTTGTTGTTTTAATCTTGATGCATGTGATGAAGGTTACATCTTGATTCATTGTTTGCCAAAGTCAGATTGTAATTAACTACAATTGTAATGGACATTGTTTAAAAAATATAATTTATAAGACGTGGACCTGAAACAAGGCAAGTCTAGTAAAACGCAACCCATCTGTGGACTTTAATGTAACTGAATAAATCCAAGGTTTAACAACCTTTGCTTTGTTACACAAATAAAATGTGTCAGATATCAATGAGAACCACCTATGTGCAATGTATACAGAGAGGCATTATGAATGCAACAAGAACGCAACAAAGTAATGTGGTTCCAGCATTTTCCCCCAGAAATTTCTATTCACAAATTACTAGTAAAAATCTATTTATTCACTTAATTTCCAAAAAATGTGTAAATGTGAATGTGATTGTGGCACCACCACTGCACAACTGCTGTCGGCCCTGGAGTGCCTCAGCATCCTGCTAGCAGTGTCCTGGCTCCCTGACCGCTGCAGAGACAACTGGACCATAAAGGAAGATGGCAGATGTAGGTAGCCTGCATGTACATGTGGGTTCGACACTGAATATTCAGAACAAGGTGCAATGTGGTGCTGGGTGACGTGTCAATGTTCAAACTGTTCTGACATGACAGATGGAGTGTACCACAGAGAGGTACCACCCACAATGACAGCACAGGTAGACCAGCTCAGAGGTGGAGATGTGATAGAACGGGCTGCAGTACAGTATGGATTGAGATCACACTTGACTATGCAAATCTATGGAGAATATGTTCTCACCCCACACATTCTGTGCCTTATTTTGCAGAAAATTCTATGCTTACATGTACTGTATGTATGACAATGCACACCTCTTATTAGTAGGTATACAGTAAGTTTGACTTCTCTGGCAGGGTACAGTGTGCCTGTCATGAACTGGCCACCATTATCACATTACGTGAAGCCAAAAGAGAAATTCTGGTGACTGGTGTCAGAATCAATGATCATGTGCACTTGCTGAGCTGCAAGCAGCTTGCCACTACCATTATCAAAGCATAACTCTTTTTCTTTGATAATGGTAGTGGCAAGGTGGCACAGTGGTTAGCACTGAGGGGCTGTGTTCATTCCAGATCTGTGAAGCTATCTGCATAGAGTTTGTATGGTTTCTTAGTAGTTTACTCCCAATGACCTATGACATACTGGTAAGCATCATGTGATGCCTCTCAGTATACAGCTCTGAGACAAAGTTATGGGAGATGGTGTCTAACAATAAATAAAGTCAACGTAAACCATCAGCCGTACTGTGTCGAGGCCCAGAGAGTGAGCTTCCAGCATATTCAGTTCCCTTTCCGCGGAGTCTTCGTTTTCGACATAACGCCAGGTTTGCCGACCCTCCACATTAGACAGCCGCCAGCGCCTCAGGTCTGTGGCTGGTTCACTCTTGTAAGGTCCACCCCGTCTCCTCAAACACCTGTTTTAACATGATACCGACGAGAAACATGAACTGCATTCTTCAAGCAAGGAGAATACCTGTCGGTATTACTGGATATATACACGTGTACACAGTCTAACACACACAAATTAGTGATGATTTGAGTCATTCAGAACATCAGTATCTGAAGATACAGTAAAACATAAAATCTATATTCAGCCATTAAAACAGTTGTATATTCTAGCAAACTGCCGCTTTGATGTACAGTTTAAGTGGTGATATTTCCTTTTTGAAACATTTTCAGAAAATCAAAATCACAATTATAGAATATTCGTTGTCACTTTTTGCAGACATTTGAGTTTTTAAAGGGTTTGGGCTTACCGGTTGAATACGATGTTCTGTTCAACATTTATTCTACATGTATTCAGTGTATGGAAATCTATACTTACGTTCCTTCTGTCATCATGAACCCTTTTAAAAAATGTAAACTCGCTGCGCGTAAAACCTTGTCTCTTTAAATTCAGCTCTGCTTTCCTTAGCTCCAGCCTATTTTTCAGTCATGCTGGGGAACGTAGTTCTATTTCTTCGAATTGCCGATGGAGTACGTCGGTCCCCGTTAAAAGAGTACTACTACTCCCATAATGCAACAGGATGCCTTCCGAGCCCAGCACGGCATGGAGAGACATGAGCAGACAGGCAACTGGCCAATCATGCTCTAAAGAGGTGGGGATGAGGAGGTTGTCACTCCTTCAACAGTTTAGATTTGATCTCAACTACAAATGGCAAACTTCCGAACGTTGTACGCATCTTCTGTTTAAGATCATAGCATTTGCCCCAATTCCAGGACAGAGGTTTGTAGTAACAGGGTGGATGGCGATTAAGATTTACATTCGTGAAATAATCTCAGGTCTTCATCCTGCAGTGATAATGCACTCTATTGGTATTAAGTACAATTTTTAACAAAACAACTCACCAGTGTAAAAAAACAACAAGTTTCCACTTTATTACTGAATATGCAGAACATAATATGATTTTTGACATTTAGTTATTACAGTAATTCGAAATTCCTACACAACATACTATAATAAACTATTAACAGAAAGAAAATACTTAAGAAAGCATGTTTATTTGTAACTATTTAAGACATAAAAATACTTCAGCCAGCTAGTATGTGAATTTACCTCCCAGTTTTCCAAAATGGCTATCTACAATTCTTTTTCAAATACATTAAAAATATCATTAGCATTTCAAACTGTTCCTCAAATGGAGATATCCCAAGGTGATTTTTTATCTTAAACGAGACAACATAAGTACAGTATATACATTTTAGAGAGTATCTTTCCACGTTTCAATCTCAAGGTACAACACACTGATCTGTAATATTTAGATTTTTACATTGATTTATGTCTTTTCAATTCTGTTTATACTTCCGTAAGAGCAAGTTTTTCAGATTTAAATTACCATAAAATGTCACTTCCACAGATTCGGCAATTCAAGAGCAGGTATGACATGCTTTTGGCTATACTTGGTGACAATGATCACATTCGATTTAGACACAGGGTGCTTTAGTGTCTTTTCGGTAATTTACTTATCGGGCGCTTAGAAACAGAAAGGGATTTTGTTTTGGAAGCCCTTAAACGCGGGGGGCTCCCAGTCCTGCACAATCGGTAGACTAAAGGTAGTGCAGACCCTGCGGATGGGGGGCATGGCTAGTTCTCTCAGTCCTCCACAATGTCCAGCAGGCTGCTCAGCTGCAACTCGCAGGCCAGTTCCTCCTCTTTGCTGGCTCGGATCTGTCTGTCCAGATCCTGCAGACGCTGCTCCATTGACACTGGACAGCCTCTCTGCCCGGTACGGTCCCATTTCTCTCCAGGGACCCCAGCTTCCATGCTCTGGAGAAAGAGGAGCTTGTTACATGGAGTTTAAACCAACAAGGTGACACAGCTGCACTGGAAACATTGTGAGTATTTCAAAGTTATTGGTTGGGAATACATTTTACGTTACAGTTTATCTTCCAGTACCTTGCTCCCTGAATGTGTTTTTCTTTGGGAATGCAAAATTGTCATCGTTATTCATGATGCTGCTTAATAAAACAAAATATTTCTAAAAAAGTTCTAGGAGTTTTTATATCAGAAAACAGAGATCATTTTCTCCTTAGCTTCACTGAGCTATGGGAAGTTTGTGATTACGTTCTCTTTACAGCCACTTTACTGGACTCTGTAAGTGCTCAGTGTGCTCTGAGTAAAGAGCTCTTGTAAGCAGCGCCGTACCAGTGAAACTGCAGCAGAAGCAGGAAAAGCCCTCTGGGAGGCTGCCATGATCTCAGGCACTGAGATGAGTGTTGAAGGCATGAAGAGAGGCATTGAAAAGGAATCCAGGGGATCCACCTCCAGCCACTGCTGCAGCTGCTCCTCGAACCTGGAGAACAAGCAGTTCGTACTGTCAGGGAACGTCAGCCCTCTGGAGCAGCACGACACCAGAAGAACAGATCTGCGATGCTATGTAAACATTTAGGCTCTCTGAATTAATATATGATATAATGGACCCCTCCATCCCAAAGGAATTACAGGTGGATGCTGCACATTGGTGGTGGTGGTGGAGGGGAGTCCCCGTTACCGGTAAAGCACTTTGAGTGGAGTATCCAGAAAAGTGCTATTTAAGTATAAGCAATTCTTAATTCTTAATTACTTCTTGTAACTCACCACAATATTTTTTTCATTTTGCATAGTTCTAGCACTATTTTCAAAGCCTTTTAGTAAGTGACTAAAAGTAAGCAGGGAGAATATGAATGTGACTCTGATTTTACATGTGGTCCTGTGTTTGTAAGCACCTTGGCTGAAGGCTGGAGCCTCACTATTTTCATATTCCAAACAAGCAGTATAAGACGGAGAGAGTGTGGGGAGAGGTGTGTTGTATAAAAGGAAAATTCCGTCAAGGAATGGCTGGATGAGATCCTTGGAACAATTAGCTGCTAAAGAGCGAATGCGCTCGAGGGGCCGAATGCTCTGCTCCCGTTTTGTCCCCTCCCCCGTGAAAAGCGAAGGCTGACCTCTGGCTCTGGGCCCTCTCGGCCTCCAGGCTGCTGAGGAGGCGGTGTGGCAGCAGCTCCCGAGGGGAAGGGGTGTGGGTGATGTCGGCGACAGTGGCGTGACCTGGCTTTTCCACAGGGCTGTCAAACAACCTCTGCCTGGAGTGCAGCAGCCGCGGGGTGCTGACTCTGGCTGGGCTTAACTTAAATCTGCAACAGGAAACACAGCAACGCATGAGCAAGTCAGTCTGCATACAGCGGCACTCTTTCCAGCTGAGTGGGCTCTTCTGCGATGATCCCTTTCAAACCTTTGTGAATCCAGTTTCTTTTCGGCTTTGAGCACGCCTTCTGAGACAAAACATTGAACTGAAGGTACATGATGCGCTGCTCCTTGGAGGGCAGACTAAAAAGGAACCTACTGTAAAAAAATAAGTTTTATGAATCTGGAAAGGAACAAAAATTAAAATATATTCATCCATTTTCTAACCACTTCTTTCAATTCAGTGTCGGGGGGGGGGAGTTGGAGCCTATCCCAGCCAGCAATAAGCACACAGACACACAGGAAACCAGAACACCAGGAGGAAACCCATCTGAACATGGGCAGAAGTTTCAAACTCCACGCAGACAGCACCCCAGGTCTGGAATTGAACTCAGAGCCCTGGCACAGCATGGCAGCAACCACTGTGCCACCATGCCGCCCATATATTTTCATATGCCTCCTAATTAACCACAAAGGCTAAGCACTGAATCCAGATATAACATACTATGATCTGAAGTGTTGAGTTAATGATGCAATTGAGCCACACAAAGAAATCCACTATTACAGCATTCAACAAAAGAAAAAAAAAATCAAACTCCAAAGTACACTACAAACTCTTAAAGGTCTCTCCTGAAAACTTTGGAAATATCAATGTCTGTTATATCTCTTAGTGACTTTCATAGTTATGCTCTTAGTGTTTTTTACAGGACACCTTTTAAATTCTGTTTATACTTTGGTAAAAACAGTTTATCAGATTTAAACTACCATAAAATGTCACTTTCACAGATTCAGAAAAACAAGAGTAGGTAAGGTAACGTAACGAAAACCACGGAGCTGATGGTTCTCCGTGTTTCTAGCAGTTCACAAGCACATTGGGGCTGGCTTACCCAAATGACTCTTGCTGCTTGTCCTTGTGGGTTTTTCTCACAGCCCGAAGCCAGCTGGAAGGGGGCTCGTATTTCTTCAGATCCTCTTTAACAAAGTACACTAAAATCTCCCCATCATCCGTAATTGCATCTGAAACGTTAACGCCAAGCGCTTGGAGATTAAACAGCTACAAATAACATATTTGTACACAAACATTTCAGTTCATGGCAGACAGTCTGCTAACAATTCATGCTCAAGGACCATTTTATACTTACCGTCCGTGATAGGAGACTCCACAAGTGAAATTTTAACATTTCCATTCATACAGCTCATTTTATTTCTTGTTAAATTATAAATCTAACAATAAAAAAAGATATTTGGCCAGAATAGTCTCCCATCAAGTTCCACTAAATTTAATCTACAGCAAACAGTTCAAATGTTTTTTACTCACTGGATCACAGTAAAGAAACGAATTAACTGATTTATATTAAACTTCACCCCTTTTCTACATTCTCCATACACACATTTGAAAGTCCCGCTGCAGGGTTCTGTAATGACAATCCTACCTTCAGTTACAGGTGATTCTGGGGGCTTCCAGTCCTTCAGGCGGTGGTCAATGCACAGGGCAACAATCTCATCCCAGGGCACCTGCTGGAAAGCGGGTCCAGCTTCCTCCTCCTCCTGGGCTGACATGGCCCCTCGCATCCACTCGGAGTGAACTCTCTTCAGGAGGTGTCCCACTTTGGACACGAGAAGGGGATGGGAGTGGCGAGAGAAAGGAATCTGAGCCACGAACTGGAAGATCCGAGCACAAAGTCCAGGCCAGGAGGCTACGGCACAACAAGCACAAAGTCATTCAGCTTGTAGGAGAGAAGGTCTAGCGCTTCTACTACAAAACAATATAAAACTGAAACTAACAAGGAAGTCTATTGACTAGTTTTAGAGATGCCACTTAGCACTGGATCTGGAATAACTTGAATGAATACTGAATGAATGAAGATTAGTGCTAAAGATCAGTGTATTTTATGGGTACACTTCATGCATTACCAAAGGTTGTGTGAAATATCCAGATTGTTTCCGATTATAATTTTGAAAACCCTAAACTCTATCTGACACAGTATAAATCAAATGAAACCACAAAATTAATTTTTAAACAATAGTTCTATCCTCTCTGCTCAACACTAATGGTTCTTAGGAAATTTTAACGTCAAATTTATTCTCTTGGAAGGGTTACTGCTATTCTGGGTTTGCCGTTTTCCACTCGCAGATTTATAAAGTTTGGTCAATTTTGGTGGAAACTTGAAAGAGGTTTCTATGTTCCTATGATCACAGGTGAGCCATAGAGAGTATTTCCTAACTACTTCACAGAACCAACTATGGTCAAGTCTGTCCAATGGGAAATATTTTTTCGTAAACCATATAAGATCTGAAAACCATATATAGGATCTGTAAACCATAAGATTTGTATGTAAACCATAAGATTTGTAAACCACATAAGACCTGAAAGCAAAGAGAATCTGACACTACATTTCGAAACCGTGTTTTTAACCTCTGCATACCATGTTGTGCAGGCAGATCCCAGTCAGGTATCTGCAAGGTGAGGATGGCTCTGTTCAGCCAGGCCAGGTGCTCAGGTGAGTTCCACTCCAGGTGAGGAAGCAGGTTCTGGGGGCGTGGCACAGAGAATTCTGCCACAGGCCAAGATAGCCTGGAGAACTGTTCTGAGGACACCAGGCCTGCCAGGAAGCGCAGCACACTGTTGTATAATTCAATAATGGGGGCTGGCTCTTGGCAGGGCAGTCCCGAAGCCTGTCGCTCTGTCTTATCATGGTAAAACCTTGTGCTGAATTCCCGACACAAGCCATCCTCTACAAACTGTACCAGTGTCTGAGAGCTCAGGTCAGGGGCTGCCGGAGAGCGGGAGACTAGCCACTTCACTGCCTGGTGGATCTGGAAAGAGAGTGGACAAAGAACTAAAAAGGGCAAATGCAGAGAATGACTCTGATTTTTAACTGACATGAATTCAATATTATGTATTGCCAAGCAGTTCCTGAATCTTCAAATGTATTTCACAAAAGAATTACAGAACATGAAGAATGGTTATGGATGTATGAGACTGTCAACACTTCTTTACGATTGTCTGTACTTTAGCATTTAATACAACACCTATGAAATGTTCTCTTTAATAAGCAGAGAAAAATTGTAGACATTTACCTGTTCAGAGCCTTGTAAATCATTGGTTGAATGTGGGACATGAACAAATATATATTCTGAAATTAAATTCTCTTCAACCAAAGCCTGCAGCATTAGACCTTAAAAAGAGAAAATGAAGGTATGAGTTCTGAAACTCAGTCCTTAAAGCAGTTATACTAACAGTCTTCATTTTAAAAAGGATAATAATACATTGATATTTTACATATAGGTATTTCACAGCAAGTTCTTTGAATTCCATTCATACTTGCAAAAGATTAATGTTATTCCTTTAACTGTTATACAATTTAAAAGCATTACTATAATTGGTGCAAACTGCTGACAAATTAAGACCTATTTCATGTACAAGAAAATGTACAGATGTCTATTAATTGGCATAAGATAAATCTTATGTAATTGCTGTACCTTCCTCCAGCTTCTCTTCACAGGTTGGCTGCTCTGCGTGCTTGGGCACCACCACCACTAGGGGCAGTGCAGACTGCCAGGAATAGACCTGTTGTATCTGTTTCAGCTGCAACAGCGCAGAGAGCAGGTAAACGTCCAATTCCTCTTTCTCCTCGGTGGCTCCATATCCAGGCAAGGATGGCAACAACAACAGCAGGGCACTGGTGCCCAGGACATCTTTCTGCCTCTCCATCTGAGACATCCCCTCTAAGCTCAGAGGTCCATGAGTTACCTGTAATGTACCACACACGTGTGCCCATTAGCAAAGACATCCAAATACAGGGCACTGCAAAGAAGAGGCCTTTTATAAGAAGGGGAACAAAGTTCGGAGCTGGAATGCAAGATTCCTTTCAAATTGAAAATACACTATTTATCAAGGACTGGCTGAAAGATAAGAATATTTCAGACAACGGGATACTACACCAACGAAAGCAATATTTAAACATGTCTGTGGATGTAGCAGGATAGAATGTGAAAAATCTTAGACCTTTATCTGTAATCAATTGGCTACTTAGATTGACAGCTGTTTGACCTGGCCACCCACTTTTTTTTTGCTTGCTAGACACTGTTAGTATACTTAGTATTTTGTTATGCTCTCTGTCTCTCTTTTAAAGTAGATGTTTTACTCTTTTATTGTAAGGGAAGATTTGGGAGGGACATAGGAAGGGGACTTGAAATTCTGCATTTCTCTGTTCCATTAATTACTCTCAGCTAACACACTGTACCAAACAACTGACATATTCTGTAACGTTACTTTAAAGTGTAACTTATGCAGCATGTATTTTTGGTAGTTTAAAAAACAATAAAAATACCTGTTAAAAAAAGAATGCCCTATGTCTACTTGTATTCATTCTGGCAAGACCCTTAATCACTAGTTCTAACTGGTGCCACTAACTATACATTTGGTTCTTTAGATGTTTTCAGGACTTGATTTCAAAACTTTCCTGGACAAACGGATGGGAACGACAATGTATCAGACGCCCCCAAATAGTGAGTGCTTGTCCAGATCGCCAGATTACAACTACACATGTGAATGAAGACAATTCTGAAACTCACTAATTAGTACAAGCTTGATTACAACTACAAATCCCACTTGACAGTTTCAGAACTGAAAACAGATTTCAAAATAGGCCTCAAATAGAAAATTGCAATTAGCGCAAAACAAACTGATGTACATTAAATGTACAGTAGACAAACCAAAACACTCAACAATACAGGGTTACAGGAATTAATTAACAGAAATATGTACTGAGCAGAGTATTTCCAGAGGCCAAAATATTTTCTTAGCACAAAGACTTGGCATGGTAGCATTGCTCAAGCAAAGAAGTTCATCTATTTTGCCCATCTGTAAAAAGATGGCATCTGTGCAATATTTTTGTATCCATGACTTAATAAGCTTTTAATACTGTAATTTAATTTATTTCAGGTTATTACGTACCTTAATGCATATGTGAACATTCTGAGACTTGTCTCCATGGTTTCTTAACCCATTACAGATGGAAAGAGTCTGTATTTTATCATTTTGGTTTTGCTCCATGTTTTCTGAGTTTTCACGTCCACCAAACTTTGCTTTTAGCCAATCTGTTAAAATACTATACAATGAGAGAAAATGAACAAATTATTAGATGTCTGGTTTGTTAGTGTAACCTGTATCAGTAACCAGTTTTAGAAAAAAACAAAAAAGCAAGACATGTAAGGTTCTTGGGAAAAAAAGGAGGTGGCTGATAGCCTTTCACATGGTGAAATTGCTGCTTTTCTGCTGAAACTCATTGGAGTTAATAACACCATTAGAACAATAAAGAAGAATGAAGGTGTGGACAATTAGAGCTGGTACTGCTAGTGGCTTATGTTACTGTATAATAATTTTATACTAGTAGGGGGTACGGTATCTATATAGTATTTTTGTAACATATACTTATTTATGTACTCAACACATTTATGGTAGTTAAGTAATGGTTCTCCTTAACCCCCTTTTTTACTCGAAAGGCATATTATGTTTTTAAAATGTTGGATTTTTCCAAGAACAGAACCCAATAGTTAGAAAAGCTTCCCTTTATGTCAGAATTTTCCCACTTTATGCAAACATCCAGGGTTTCACAGATCCAATACTAAAATGAAACTTTTGTATTAGACAAGAGAAAACTTGAAGAACAGTGTAAGTTGATGTTCTTTTGAGAGACCTAGTCTCCATTATCACTATTCATTCACCTGTTAGTGACACTCATTTCACACTCTTCGTTGCTAGGCAACAGGAGGGCTGCCTTCCAGTAGATTCTGTTTGCAGGGCTTGGAAAGCTTTCTGCCACCAAGCTAGGCAGGTCTAGTGGGGTCCATGCTGATTCACTGAGGAAACATCGACATAAAAATTACAAAAGAAAAAGCTTAAATGTATCACTTGCTAACTACTGGTACAGTGAGGAATTATATAAATTAAAGGATTAACTACAAGAATGACAGAAAAACTATTTTTACAGGGTCCGCATTATAAACAGAAGCCTCAGATACGGAATCATTTTATAGCAGCCCCTTTCAATCATAATTTGAATTATTCCACTATTTTTAATAACTGAACATGGGATAGAACAGGAATTCCTTACCTCAGTAACTGCCGATAAAAATAATGCACCTTCATCTGATGGAGTGCCGCATTTCTCATTTGCAACAATCTGGAACCGGAAAGGTACATTAATGTTGATGCTTTCCAGATGCACTGCAAATGTTATATTATGGGAGCCACTAAAGTACAAAAGATGGTTTGAGGAATTATTATTATTACTATTATTATTGCACAAGACAATGAAGGAGAAGTAAGAAGGCCTGGTACCTTGTACAGGACACAGCAACATTCCCAGCATTCCCCAGGTTGACCACACTTCGGGCCAGAAGGTCCAGGCTGGGGGGAGAAGGGGCACTGGGCGCCAGAGCCTTCAGCTTGAAGCGTGGGTCCACACAGCATGGCGCTGCAGGGAACGCTCGCATCTGCCTCTTCAGCTGCCTGCGCACGGCCACCACATCCCGCCACCTGTCACACACGCCACAGAGCTCAGAGCACTGGATGCACTTGACCCACAGAAACCAACTGACCACAATGAACTTTCTGGCAATGTAGGTGGACTACAATGTCAATCCTGAATGCTTGCACACATTGAAAAAACTGGCTATAGGCAATGATAATTCAAGAAGTTTAACATTGCAGTTACCCGTGTTTTAAAACACCCTTACTCATATATAAGACACTAGAAGAGCAATATAAAGCAAACATCTTTTTAAATCTATCCCTATTTATATATATTCTAGTACAAAATATTTTAATATTTCTACACCGAAGAACCTATGCCTGTTAGGAGTTAACTACTAGGCGCTCAAGAACTGTTTCACTACTTCGTGCATTCCCAGCTGGCCTGTTTCTTCAAGGTCTCTTGAGTGGAGGTGTAACCCATGTATCTTTCACATGATTTAGCAACATGAAAGGGAACAGGGGTCTTAGCTGAATATGGTCTTGGTTAATTGCCCAAGGGTGACCTAACTGCTTAATTTTATTACCTTGATTACACCTTATATAGTAACAAACTGCTTCTGACCAACCATGAATGTATGTTTTTGTATGGAAAAGTTTGCTCATCTTCAAGAATAAAAGCCTGTTGCAGTCCTTAGGAAAGTGAGTGGGAGACAAAGTTAACCTGTTAACTTACGTCTGTCCTCCTTTCTTTATTGCAATAAAGAAATCGCTAGCTTGATTCACCAGTCATGCGGTTTACTGAGAAAAGGGTCTAACAGTACTAATATACCACATTTCACAACTCAGCAGGCAAACTTTGCTGTGCATTTGTGAAAGATTCTTATGCGTACTGATAGCCACTAAAGCAAGGCAATGATTTCAGGAATTGGCAGCTTGTAAACTGATTGCAAGAGGCTGGAATTCTGATCCAGAGAAAGGGAATCCTGATGAAGTGTGTTTTTTCTTACCTTTTCACAAACTTGCGGAAGCGCTGCACCTCCGCTGTCAGGATGTCATTGGCAAGTTTGGAAATTTCACTCTCCAGTGTCTCCTCTATTAGAGTATTACATGCATCCTCAGAGCAGCGAGCAACACAAGCAGCTTTCTCCTCCAAAGCTTGCCTGTAAACCAAAAAAAGACTTTAAAAATCCACACTTATCTACATTCCCTCTTATTTCTCAACCATTTTATCTGTTGGTTCCTTGTGTTTCTCTCATATTCCTAAAAGACTTACTTAATCTCACAAGCAGCAGTGGCCTCAATGCACTCTTTCAGGACCTCCTTTGCAATCTCCTCGCACAGGGCTTTGCTTATTTGGGCAATCAACATCTCATGTTCCTGCTTTCGTCTGTGAGACACAATACAGAAGCATTCATTAAAAACCAACAGAAAATACACAGGGCTACCAGGTGTCGTTAGATGTTCAAAACCACCCTGTTCAAACCCAGATTTTCTAAACCGAAGCTGTCCATTATAAACAACTCCAGTAGAACTGGTTCCAGCTGTATTACAAGTGATGATAGCCTAGGTTTTAATCTGTCTTTTATCGAGAAGACGAAAGCAAGTTACAAAGTTCTGAGGACCTGGCTTCTTCAATCCTGCGCTTTTCTTCTGCAATTCTCTCCTTCTCGGATGTGATCTCGCCGATGCACACCTCCTTCAGCATCTGCTCCACCACTTCATTCACCACAGCTCCCACTTGATCGTCAGAGACGCTGCAATCAGAAGAAGGCGGCACTAACAACCTGCTCACATTGTGCCAACCATAACTGTAAAAATCTTATTATTAATATGCAGAGTAAGTGGGATTTTACCATTCCTGCCTGATCATCTAAGCAAAGAGCAAAATAATCACAGCACTCATATAGTACTTTCAATCCTGAAGGATCACAGATTTTGGGGTTGCGGGTACAGGACTCGCTTTAAAAGATGAGGGCGTAAAAGCTGTTAAATTAAAGTCCAACACGTGTATCGGAGCTAGTTCGGATACGGTAACGTCATCGACCTCCCTGCACGTAGCAGGGACCTCAGCTGCCTAGGCTGGGGGAGATCTCCTTTAGCTCATGCGGCTGGTTCCCTGTTGCGTTATGACGGAGACCCGGTTTGACGCCACAGGTGTTGCAGGACGAAACGGGCGGCGGAGGGCACGAGCCTGCGCGGAACCACGACGGTCACACATGCAAAGGGACTGATCACCAGTATGCTCCTCAACCCTGAGCTGAAGTCTTACCTCAGTGCCGCAGACATATAGTCAGCCCCTGCTTTGGCCAGTTCTCTACACTCGGCTTTCAAAACATCCTCAACCAGAGACTGAACTTCTTCCATAATATCCTGGAGAAAAGATTAGAAAGTTTGATAAAAGATCTGCGTGAGATGGAGTTTAATTCCAGCAGTCTGTGACCTAGCAAGTAACCGGTATATGCATGTTACAATCTTTCTAGAAGCAGACCTATTGTGTCATCCTGAACACGTTTAAAGCAATCAGAAAGATGAGAGAGGATTGTAAAATAAAGGAATGAAAACACTGTTTAATCATGTAATGTCGCCTAAATAATTCATTTCAATGCGAAAGAATGGTATGTTTGGCATGAAATAAATAAATGAATGAAACTAAAATGTTTAGATGTCTTTGAGATACCAGCTTCAATCTATCTTCCAACATGTAAAATTGATATGTTTAGTAAAAAAAGAGGCCATTCAGTTGGGTCAAGAGTCTTTTGTAAATCAAATGGCGTTTTCTGCTCAATACTCTAGATATGATGACAAACCTGTGGCATTGTAAATCAAATCTGTTGGCATGCCCAGCAGGAGCTATCTGAAGGAAATGTTTCCTCCTGTCAGAGGTGTATAGCATTTTAGAAAGCTGTCAAATTAAATCTGTCTGATAATCATGGCCCAGCTATGAAGGTGTCAGCAGGTGGATGGGATAGTTGAGACCAACGCCAATGGCATTTTTGGCAACCTTTACCACCTGTACTAATAAATGCTCACAATCATTCATTCTTTGCTTTCCCACTGGACTCCTAAAATTGAATTATATAATCAGAATGTGCAGTGAGACTGTAAAGACTCTACAGATGTCACTGGTGATGCAACATAAGACTGATACACTCTGTACATTCTCTAAAAAACAAACGTCTTTAAAAATACCTTTTTAGAGGAAGCTAGATTCCATCCATTTTCTGCTTGCAGCCTTTTATAAAGTTATTCAATTAAATTGAAAAAGCATTAGATGTTTAAAGTATTAAATAGAGCAAAGCTGAAAAATGACACTGCTAAAGGCTGCCAGAGCGTACAACTACAAACAAAATAAAGCTATTACAAAGTGTGTGATGGTGTCCCACTGCATATAATTAAGATAATGAATTTGTTAACGTAATGTTCTTTTTTGTTCTTATTGTCCATTGTCGGCTTCTGACAATCAATAAAAAAAAGGAATATAAATATTGTTTTAAAGGAGCAGTGTTAGCTCCTGCATGATCTTTTACATCCTCAATGAATCATAGACACCCCTGGCACGTAATGATGTATATATTAAAAAACGCTAACCTTGGGCACTTCAGTTAAAACAAAATTCACAATTCCTGACCTACACATCCCACTCAAAACACATGTGCTTTCCAACAGAACAGCGATTCTGGTTTCACTGTAACATAACGTACAGTGTGAGGTGTGAGGTGTTTCCCCAGTGGGCAGACAGGCTCACCTGATCTGTGTACACAGGCTGTGGCTTGGGAGGGGGAGATGGGGGCCGGGTGGGTTCTGGCTGTACAATCTGTTGAAACAGTGGCTCAGCTCCAAGGACAGAAGCAGACCCGACCCGTTCCGCCTCCTTTGGCTTCATTTCCATTACAGCTTTGGGTTCTTCAAAAAATCTGGACTCGCCCTGGAGCTTGGGTTTCATTAGAGACTTTACGTCCAGGTCCATCAAGGGTCTGAGCTCCATTAAAGGCTTCAGGTCTTGTTTCATTGGTTCAGCTGGAACTGTAGACAAACACGGTTATAAATTATTTATTTCTCATGTGTGCTATTCATTTAGAGCAGGGGTCCTGGAGATCCTCTGTCCTGCAGGTTTCACAGCTAGTCTTTAAATCATTCATTTATAAAGGTCAGGAACAATTTAACTATTATCAATTAAACAGGTGGAACAAAAATTAATCTTGGTGATAAACATAATTAAAATTGACCTACAAGTACAACAGGATTGGGCCTCACCAGGACCAGGGTTGGAGACTCTTGACTTACAGGTTATTTATTCTCTGTGCTTCACCTTTGTGTAAAATATTAAATATTTTAAGCATGAAAAACTGGAAACCATTAAGTAATAAGGTTACTTAAAATCCTGAATATCAAAGTCATAGGTCCATAAATATTTCAGATAGATTCATAACCCAGAATATTCTGCTCCGATTCATAATTCAAAGTGCTATAAAGTACTGTAACGATTCAACTGCACTGCAGTCATGCTGTATCGTGAGGAAACGGTGATGCATACCCGCCGCACCCAGAGGGCCGCCCTTGTGAAGAGTGGGAGCTGGCTCCATCATGAGCCCGTCGCCCCTGTATCTGCTCCTGGAATCAAAGCTGCAGAGTGGGGTGTGCCGAGCTGGGCTGGGCAAGGGGCCTCCATTAATGACCTCCCCAATGAGCAGAGGTCTCTTCGCCATGATGTCCACCGACCTCTTTATCGGCGCGGGATCAACCGGCTCCTGGAAGGCAGAGCGACTCAGCTCCACCATCCTGTTAGCACCGCATGGACAAGGGTTAATATTCTGCATCAGCTAAATTACAAATACATCAAAACTCAATTCTTTGACTTCAATGCTTTAAGAAACTTTTTTTCCAGAGTCGTCCAGCTGCCAGATATTATTAACTTAAAAGGAAACACTTTTAAGGACGACATTTTAAACAGTACTTGCGAAAAGGAGTTAATTAACTCATCAGTAACATCAAGAGCAGTGGTTCTGGTACTTGACTGGTGGTACTGCTAATTTTCATTGCAACGGGACTTTAAATCACACTTAATTATTGCCTGGAAATGATCTCGATTAGAATTTTTCTGCACTCAGTCCTTGGCTTAAAAAAAATATATATTATTTTTATATTATTGTACCAACATCCAAGAGCTTTATGCACTCTCTCAAATTTCTTAATAAATCATGCACAGATGGGAATGATAATGTATTAAACATTTTATATTCTTTTTTGATATATTTTAGATATCACACCTAACACCTTTGGGTAGTTCTGAAACTCATGAATTTACCAGGATTGTGAGGCACTGATATACAGAATTATTTATAAAATTATGATAATAAAGGAAACAATTGCCCTTTTAAAAATATCCCTATGGTCAAGGTAGTGTTTTCCTGCTTGAATTACTCTATGAATTTAATTAAAACCGCAGGAAAATCAAGAGGTACGTGCACAAAGGGAAGAACATGCTATGGTGCAATAAACCTTTCAACCAATCAGGGGACAGATCAAGCCTTTCCCTTTCACAATCAAAGGTAAGGGAAGCAGATCCTCACTCACCCCTCACTGACGTTCAGCCCATAGTGCATGATAAAGGCCCCGGCCTCTGCAGCATCACGGAACATGAGCATCCGCACCAGGTCCTCAATGGGGAAAGTAGTAGGCCTTTGGGAGCCCACTGTGTAGGCGATGTTTAAGGCTTTCAGAGCATCACGTCTCATCTGTAAAAAAGAAACCAAACACCACATTTCCTCTCTTTCCCCCAGCTTTGCAATTTTGGGGGTAAAAAAGCACTAAGTTAAAGTACAATCTTCTTTTTTAACTGGAATGTTACTGTGCTCCCACTAATGATTATGACACTATAAAGCACATACCAACAGATCGCTTTTCTGCCCGCCTCCTAGAGCTATTGTCTGTGTGTATGACTGACCTGGTTGAAGTAGCGATGTAAGATGCAGCTGCTGAGGTAGGAGGCCACTCTAACCAGCCTGAAGAACCTGACAAAGTTGTTACTGTTGAGAGCTGCAAACACCTGCACCGCAAACTTCACCTCCAGGGAGTTGCGGATCTCTGGACGGAACTGCTGCACTTCCCTGTAAGCAAGAGAGCATTTAAAATCATATAATAAAAATCGATTATATTAATTACATTTCCAATTCCAGTGATATTCTGTTCAATTAGCATTAGAGTATTAATAAGTGATATAACAACTTTAATTAGAATTACAACTATAAAAGCACAGCCCCCTTTTCAAAATGGAGCTCTCTACAATCTTACATCTTTTATGGCTTTTCTATTGATGCTGACATTTAGTGTCTGTGATATTTAAAATGTTGCACAATAATTTCCATGTTTACACATTCCCCTAAAAATGTATTTTAGTACGAAATAAATATTCTTCACTTTTATTCAGAGTAATTGAATAATTCTTTGCATAGGGTATCTTTGTTATTGCCTGACTTCAATTTCAACCTACTTGAGAAGAAATGCGAGTTTAAATAAGACTTAGCACAGGAAATATTTCACCACAAATTAAGGTTATCATAGCCACTGCAATAGCCATTGGAGTAACAATGCACATACAGTTATTACAAAACAGCTATTTTTCCAGGTTAAATGGCTGATGAAAACTAAAAGGTAGCTCAAAGATCATAAACCCGACCTTAGAATGTCGCCATCGTTCAGTTTCAGCAGCACATTGTACTGGCGGAACTCCTTCTCCCCGGGACAGTACACGTTCCTGCTAGCCAGGTCCTGGTACATCTCCTTCAGGCTCTGCAGACATTTGGTCATGTTCTCGTTGTTGATCTTGGCATCAAAGGTCATCATGGGCTCCTCACACAGGTGGTGTGCACAGTGGATGTGGAATCGAGTGCACTTCTCAATCAGGGCCACCGTGAGAGGATCACACAAGTGCTGCTGGGTGATGTCCTAGCAGGAAAGAAGATAACAAGAAGTCACATTTTTGCCATTGCGGTTGATATTCCTACTGTCAAGACAACCATTCATCAATTCTATGATGGAGTTCCATAAATACACCTAATAAAAAGGGGAATTAAAGACGTTATATCAAAAGAGTTATCTTTTGGAAGTCAAAAACAGATTTGTGGAAGGGTGAAACCGATTACACGCATTTAATTGTTTCTGGCTTATCTTGTTATTGTTCTGATGTCCCTTGTTAAAATCAAAATAAAATTTTTATCTAAAAAAAATCTGTTGTTAAGGTCTGTCTGCAGTGTAGTTAGGATACCCCCCAATTTACTGACGAGATTTCAACCCAGCTTATATTGCTGATTCCAAGTGGTAAATAATGTTTACATGAAGTAAACGTTTTGTCCTAATGCATGAGAAAAATCAAAAAGCATCCCCAAACAAACATACACATTGAGAACCTTTATTGATCTAGTTTACTTACCTTGCGTATCCCACGTGTCCTGTTCCACACAAAGTCATACCAGTCACGGTAGTTTCCCTCCCCTTTGTCCATGATCTGAGTGACCAGGTAGTCCATAGTCATGCTAAGAACAGGTAAGGGCCGAAGCTCATGGGGAAGAGGTTCTTCCTGGTCAGCTGAGGACCTGCTGTACTCCTTAATGGCCGCCGTGGGGTCTACCTGCACACAGACAGGTCCGGAGAGAGATGGTCAGGCATAGTGAAGAACTAAACTTAAACGCAACTGCACATGTGCTACAAAAGAAGTATGACCTACCCACTCTGTTCCAGGAATGATCTCAAAAGAACTGAGCTGGTTGCGGGTCTCCCTCATGTAACGCTCTTTCTCGGGACACATGTCTGGACATGTGCCCACAAACACCTTGGACAAGTCCAGCTCTGTCCTCTTTGTCCTGCCTAAAGCAAATTATACACAACAGCACATGTTCATTTTCTTATTTCTGAGTTACAGCCCAAATTGGGTGTTTTTTGCTTTTCTTGTGTGCTGTTGAGATGCCACTCCATAATCAGGCCTATGTTTTTTATGTGATGTTATGGATGGCACAGTGGTTAGCATTGCTGCCTCACAGCGTTGGGGCCTTGGTGCTATCTATGGTCTATCTATGGCCCTTCTGCAAATGAGTGCATCTGTGCTCTGTGACGGACTGGCGTCCCACCCAGGGTGTACTCTGCTTTGCGCCCCTTGTTTGCTGAGATAGGCTACGGCTTCCCTGTGATCCTGAACTGGATGCAGCAGTTAAAAAACAGAAGGATTAAGGTGAACTGCATTAAGCTAAACCTGTGATAGTATTTCCATTACCTATATGTGTAATTAGAAAGCACTTCACTATGAACAATCTGCGCTACCAGAAATCCACACTTCAGGGCACTTGTGCCTTTCATTTTAAACTGTGCGTCACATGGAATTCTCCTTTGTTTTAAGGACTTGCAACCTGCAGAGTCCGAGATCACAGTTTTGAGCCGATTCCTTACCTTGTCGCAAAATTTTATCCCTCTGCTCCAACAGCCTGTACTTCTCCTCTGACGTCTCTGCCACCTGACCGATCAGATGGCTGAGGGAGGAAGGCAGAGTGCTGGACAGGTGGTCGGAACTTTGTCCCTCCGAGCCCGAATCGTGTTGGGACTCTGTATCAAACTGCAACGTCTTGGCAATCAAAGACTTCTTGACCGGAGACCTAAAATGGGAATCAGTTTAAAACCCTATAAGATGTTGCCACAGCCAACATAGAATATTGTTGTTCATTACCTGCTACATGTATGCAAAAAAACAAGCTCACGGCAAAGAAATCACATACCCTTTGGTGAGGGAGCCGCCGCTGACGATAGGAGATCTAGAGAGAGGCTTACGGAGGGGAGAGGCCTGGAAAGCACTGTGTCTGGACTCTGTCTCTCTTGGGGCTTCATCTCCTATTATGGATATCTCCGCTTTCTCTCCAGGGCCTGCATAGGTGACAGCCCGGTAACACAGATCAACTCACATGACCCTGCGAATGACCTGTATCCAACCCTTAATTTACAATCACACGACAGCCAGATGACTCACTTGGCTTTTTTCTATTCCAAAAGATTGCAATTTCTTCCCTGTTAAGAGACTTCCCCTTCTTCTTGGCTTTGGCAGCTGATGCCTGGGGAAAAAAAAGGCAGCGATGAGAGGAATGAAGTGAGCTGTTACCAGTTGCTGTTGTTCTATGCCTGTCGATGAAACTGCGCAAACCTAGAGAAATCCAAGCAATGCTACATCTCATGGGACCCAAACATCCGAATGTCGAATCCTGTCTGTTCTCTGGAGGTGGCATTAAAATACTTACCAAGGAATTCCGAAGGGAAAAAAAAACACAACAAAAACTAAAGTTCAGTGAAGCATAACTGCAATTCATTCTGTAGTGAAAATCCTACGTAATTCAGGACAATAAGATGCTCCTCTCATGTTTAGTGTAGTGTTTTTTGCTAATCGTGAAAAAATTGAAAAAAATAAATTACTTTAATTTAATAAAATAATAGATTACGGTAACAGAAAAAAAGGGCACAAAAGCAGTGGTCAAATGATCTTCCTTGGACGGTGTTTCCTTACATGATCATGGAAGTGCACTGTAGCCAGGCTCTTGTTGGGTCTGCAGTACACCTTCAGCACTTTGCCAAAGCGGCCGAAGTGCTTTTCGAGGATTTCCTTCTTGTTGAGGTGGGGGGGGATGTTCTTGCACTGGATAGATATGGCGTCAGTAGGTGAAAGCCCTGCCAGGCCGTCACTGCTCTCTCTGCGCTGGGTTCGCCGGGCTGGAGTCTTGCTCCCCGCGTCTGAAGGCACAACAAGGTAACACAAAGTCAAACAGCAGTGCTTGCCTGCCATGTGGGGCCCAAGCCCAAAATATCCCTTCAGAGGCTAGCCACTGGCATCCACTATCCCCAGTAGATGATGTTCAAAGCCGACTTGTTATTAGATAAAATGAATGAATAAATGTGAAACTTACATCCCCTGCCCTCCTGTATTTTTTAAAGCTTTATTTTGCTTTCATATTAAAAAGTGTTCTTGATGACGGTTACTGCAGCCAAGACTGATAAGTGCTTTTGAGGTACTATCTAGAATAGAAACGGTTGCTAAACAAAACATGCCCTCATCTGAAATCTTAGAAAATACTTGTATTGGATATTGGCACAAAACAAAATTTCTTCAAGGCACTTATCAACACCAGTCACATCTTCGCGATCAACTTTAAGAAATCTGCCTTGTAGCTTTTAATGAACAACTTGGCAAAACCTCTGAGCAGATGATGCTACAGATATTCATAAAATGTCTTTTGAAATACAGAGTTTGAAGGTCAGCTGACGATTAGTGATAAGAACCACGCAGTCAGGCGATGTGTTCTCTAGAAAGCTCACCTGGCTTTGCCTTTTCGTTTACTTCTGCATCTCTGGGGGTTCCTCTGGGTGGTGTCCCTGGGGCTCGGGAAGAGGGGTGGGTATCTTGCGGTTGCGTGTCAGGCCTCTCTATTTCTGCCTTGCCTGGCTGCGGCTCTTCTTCCCTCGGGATCTCTTTCTTGACAGGCTGGACTGTGGATTTCAACACACCACTGAGGGCACTGCGGAAGAGTCCACCCCCAGGACCACGAGACCGCAAAGGCTTTTTACAGGCGTAGCGCGACGGGCTCTCACTCCCACTTCCGGAACCATCCACCCTGAGTGCTTTGCCTTGGCCTTTTTGTTCAGCTTGCTCCTCTTTCCTTTTGGTTCCTTTCCCTATGCTGGCAAAAGCCGCATCCCCCGGCATCTCTTTGGCAGGGTCTTTCTCATCCCTTCTGGCGACTGCTTCGGGTTTTACCGGTTTTCTCTGGTCGCCAAAGGCCGAGGCTTGCACGAATCCAGCAGCTCCAAACAAGGGTGTAGCAGAAACGGGAGCTTCAAGGACTTTCTCTGAGAAGCTGAAGGCTGAGGCACTGATTGAGCTGTCGGACGCCTGGGACAGTCCTACGCCACCAGTGGTGATGCTGTTGGAAGGGGCTGCAGGCTGAGAGAAAGTAAATTCCAAGCTGCTGCTAGTTGTGTTTGGATGACCCTCTGTCTGCGGAAGGCTGACATTTTTACTGCTGATGGAGGAGGCTGCTGTGGGCTGAGAGAAGCTAAATTCCAAGGCACCACCGGAACTGGCGCTCAGGAGGGAGAAACCAGAACTGGTGCCACTACTAGTCCCCACACTGGCGACAGGCTGGACAGTGCTGAAGGATCCTTGGGCCGGCCCAGCCTGGGGGTTGGATGGTTCGGGGCTGCCACTGAAGATGGGCTTGAAGACGGCGGTGTCCGACGGTTTGAAGGTGAATTGAGGGTTTGCAAACCCACGGCTTCCTGTGTCAGCGGTTTTGAAGACAGAAGAGGAGGTGGAAGCGAACAGTCCACCAGAGGATGAAGAGGAGGAAGGTGAAGTGAAGGTGACACTCTGACTGCCTGAAGAAGAACTTAGAGTTCCACTGGGCATCCCAAAGGCAGAAGTCTGACCAAAACTGGAAATTGCAGGTGTCTGCCCCAATGCAGATGAAGGTGTGGGAACTGTAGAGGCCTGTGAGATGTTCATAGCCTGGCTAAACCCCGATGACTGTGCAAAACCCGAAGACTGCCCAAACACGGTAGCTTGAGCTGATGGACCAGACTGCTGACCAAGTCCTGTGGTTTGCCCATAGGGAGGTGGCTGCCCAAAAGCTGAGGTCTGGCCTGCTCCAGTTGACTGGGAATAAGATGGCAGTATTCCAAACCCTGCATTGCTCTGTGAAGGCTGTCCAAATGCTTGACTTTGGCCCTGAACCCCCGAAAGGGAGAAGATGGAAGACTGCCCCAGCCTGGAGCTTTGATCAAACAGAGACCCCTGTCCCACGGCAGATGTCTGGCCAAAGGAAGGAGTCTGACCAAAGGCAGACTGCTGCCCAAACAGCGTTGGCTGGTTGAAAGCAGATGTCTGCCCATATCCTACAGTCGGTGGTGCCCCACCAGCACCCCCCTGCCCAAAAGACTGAAAAATGCCTCCACTGCTGTTGGTACTGCTAGGAGCCTGAAATGCTCCGCCCTGCTGCCTACCAAACATGCTGCAAACAGGCACCAGGTTCGTTAATAGCGAACACAGTTATTTAACTTTTTATGTAACCCTATCTTCAGAGAAGGCGGGCAAGCTTCATCATCTTTCTCGCAAGACCGGAATATAAAGCTTTAAAAACATTTATTGGTCAAGTACAGTTTTAAATAACCTTTGTCTGACCAAAAATCTGGTCATTAATAACATCCGTTAAGCCTGCAAAATAAAATAAAAAATCATGAAGACAGTTTCATTTTAAACGATATACTAAAAAAAGTTAATTTGACTTCATACAGCAGTTATGAACAATCAACTCACAAAATGTCTTTACCCGCTCGTCTTGTCGATTTATATTATATAAAACGTCATAGCCAACATTGTACTTGGTCTTGTTCTGTTCCTATGAACATATACTACTTAAAAACGCACACACCGATCCCTGATGTACATAGAAATAAATATGTATTATTAAAATAATTCCAGACATTTATAATGACCTAATCATACAAGTAAAACACAACAACATTAAATACTTACGTGCTGCTGTTTATCTTTTCCTCTTGCTTCAATTGAAATCTCGTTTAGGTGTTTGTAAAAAAAACCGGAGGGAAACATTTCCCTGCGTCACATTTTTTGTGCCCCTGACTGCTACACAACCTTAATAAAAAAAGAACCGCATCAAGGATGTTTACTGTTCTAAAAAAGGTATGACTGTTTCTGGCAGATTGAATAATTCAGCTTGAAAAACCAGGTTTAAATCCATAGATTAGTGGTTGTGTGAAATACTGTAATTTTAAATGTGAAGAACCTCAACATTTGCTATTTAAAATTAAAAATTAACGGGACTAAAATATACCGCGTCTTTATGACTTGTTCATGGTAATGAAAGCTAAACGTATGAATCTTATGTAAATGTTGATTAAAATGCTTATTGCCGTTTTGTGTAGATTATTTGAAGACATACAGGTCAGGTTTTAGATTTTCTTGATAGACACGTGACAATGTTAAGGTAGTTTAGTTAATCAGGGAAGAGATCGGAAATTGCGCCAGAGTGATCTGAAGCAATTCAAAGTTAATGTCTGTTAAGAATAATGTACTACTGCACGATGCAAACCCTTCGGAAGGGAATAGCAAATTCTCGCAATGAGCATTGACATACTGCACGCACTGTGTACATTTATAATGGATAGCTTTCCTGATACCAGATCATTTTATATTGGGATTTTTAAATTCGTCTGTGTAACCCTTCCTCAAAGCTTTGCAGCAAGTGAGAACTAAATTAGGGTTGTCAGATTTTGAAAAGACAAAAACGGGCATATTTCTAAGACTAATGCTTTTGTTGTGCTCCCCCCAGCTCTTTACATTTAATCACACACACATTTGTCTCAGAGATACAGGTTTAATAACTCAGTTATTAGTTATTATGACAAATCAGTTATTTGTCTTTGTCATATCAAGTCACTCATAATCTAAAGTGTAACAATAGTATGCAACGGCAAGTACTGTTTTGGAAACGCGAAGTTCAATGATTGGCAAGCTGGTAAACTAGAATAAATTCCCAAATGTAAAATTGGAAAAAGAAATAGTTTCATATTTAACAATTTAGTTGTAATAGGGTGCGAGAGATTTTACCGCTGTAATTTTTGGATTTGCATGTGTGTGTTATGGGGTTTCCTAATTGGCCCCTGGCACAGAACCGGAAATAAACAAAACTGTCCAGGCTGGCAAATCTAACTGAAACCCACACAGGGGTTTCAGCACAGAGAACTGTATTATACTTGTTTAAATCTGAGAGTATCTGTCTGGATTTTGAGTACCTGTTACATGTTATGGGAAAAACGGCACATGGCGCCAAGAAACTCGGTACTGTTGTTCTCAAGTGAAAGATACCAACAAAATCATCCTAACTCAGATTTAGAAATACAAACAAATAGGTCACTGCTAAACAAGTCAAGCTGTATGCGTGAAGTCTAGTGTCCCGCATTAAGGTGTAAAATGCGATTCTGCTGATCAATTTTCTCTTGCCTTATTTCTGCACTGTAGATTTGCGAAGCCTGTGCTGAAGCTGGCGCCGTGTTGTTGTGAGCGATGAGTTTTGTTCTCAGAAATCTCCAGGGAGTGGTGCCTCTACGACGGGCAAAACTTCGAAGGGAAGTGGAAACACTGAGGCAGATATTGGGCATACAGAGGTTTGACCTGGGGTTGATCTGCGTGGACAACCAGAGGATTCAACACATCAATAAAACATACAGGCATAAAGACACGCCAACTGACGTACTTTCATTCCCCTTCTATGAGGCAGGTGTTTTCTTTATTTCCACCGATGGTTTTCTTATGCTTCGACAACACATTCGTAGAGGTATTTTATGTAAAGCAGGTGACCATGTATTGAATCATGTATACAGTATATTGATTCTGTCTATTGTGAAGTCTGGGCATTTTAAAAGCACACAAAAATCGTTTAAAATCGTATTTACAGTGTAAAAAAGCTTTAAGAAAAGGATTTAAAAAGATTTATACCTGAGGAGCCAGTCTAAGTCTTCAATTAAGTATGATTTTATAATTGTATCCTTTTTGCATGTATGCTTTTAGAAAGTATAAATACAGATTTTGGATATGAACTAAATGTTTTTTCAGTATCATTGATTGTTCGCAAGTGATACTTGAGTGTCATAAGCACTTAATCACCTCCTTAGTGAGGGAGTTAATTGGGCTCATGTAATAATGCTTTAACCTGTTGTATGTCAAATCTGGTTAAAATCAAGAAAACAAAAACCCTGAATGGAATCAGTATCTGTGCTTATTAAGAGTATGATGCCTTTGTGTTATTGGTATGGTGAAGCAACATCTCAGATGGACTCACTTGCAGTTGAGCCAAGTCCAACTCCATCTTTTATGTAGACTACTGTATTTTGATGGATAGCGGTGACCTTGGCACAGACATGCAGAAGGATGTGCTTTCTGTGCACAGTAAACTCAACGAATGAGAGGTTCGAGTGATTGTCCTCACTTGCTGGCTCAGTATGGAGAGCCAGTATTGCAGATGGACACAGCAAGCCCTCATGTTGCTTGTGTATCACTGGCTTTCTTGCAACATGAGAATTAAGCTGTGGATGAGCAACTTGTCCTCATTGGCCACATGTAGGATGTGCTATAACATGTGGCACATGCTTGTTCAGGCTGTATGAGAGGGATGGGAGAGGATCTCACAAGACAGCATCTCCAATCTGGTACAAAGCAAGCATCCCACAAACATGACTTGTATTGTTTCTTAACAGTGGGTGGTCACACATGCTGCTAGACATTGACAGTGGACTTTGTGAACCCTTGTGATCTTCACCACTTCTGTTAATGCAGTACTATGAATTTACCATCATTTAAAATGCAAACAAAACATAATATATAGATAAAAGCATATAATTTAAATCGAGTCATAATCATATTTTTAAATTGTATAATGCACTAGCAAGGCCTCATTTAGAATATTGTATACAATTATGGTCACCAAGTTATAGAAATCAGTCTAGAGAAGAGCAACCAAAAACATTCCATGCTTAAGGGAATGCTCTATACTGACAGACTGAAGACACAAAACCTGTTTAGTCATGAACAGAAGATTGCAAGGGTACTTTATACAGATATTCAAAGTACTCAACCCAATGGACTTCTTCAGACACAAGTGGAAACTGTGAAAGTGAGAAACTGAGAACAGGAGGTACTTTATCAAGAGTACTGTGGGAGTATGAAAATTACTCAGCCATGTTGTTTAAATAGATCCTTGGGTTCTTTCAAGAAATATCTGGATCAGATCCTTGGATCAACTTTCTACTACCTACCAAATATGCTAGAAAGACTGAATGGCCTCCTCTTGTTTGTAACTCTTAGGTAGGTCTCATCTGTTTGAGAACATTTCATCGCACCTGCTACACTACAAGATTATTTTAACAAAAATGTAAATGTTGTGAATTTTTTTTTGATGCTCGGCCTATGTACATTAGGAATGTATTTTAATAGATTACAATGTGTAATGAGTTCTTCAAATGTCACTTTGTATATGTACAGTTAACAGTTAATCTCTCACATGTGTGATCATGTAAATATCAATGTAAAATGCTTTTAATCCCACTGGATATGAAGATGTGATCCAGAATACCGATGTAATGCAGCTGTAGTCATTTGTATTCCACTTTGGTTGAAGGATCTGAAGGCAGGTGAACTGCCCTCTCAACTCGACCGAGATGAATGTAACCTGGGAGACATCTTTTTGGGGGTGGAGTATTTGCTGAGACAGTGCAATGAGGAGGGATGGGATTTCCACAGCGCCCTCACTGTAAGTAGACGAGGGAAGTTCAGGAATCCACCTGGAAACACCTCGAAAACGGTTTGTGCAATAGGAAAAAGAGGAATTAAACTTTCAGCTTACACAAAATACCCAGCCTGAGGGTTATCAGTAATGCACTGTAATACCCGACAATTCAACACAGGTTTTTTGCTAAAACATTTTTTTTTAATCTGTCATGCCAAGAAAGACAGGTCTGCATGAGTTGAAAGGTTTAGACACACAATGAACAGAAATCAGAACTTTTGGGATACCGTTTTTCCAAAATATATGAACATCACTTAAATGTGTACTCTATCCCATATCTGTAAAAAAAACAACTCTTGTCTTTAATGTAGGCCGTAAATTAAATTCAGTCATCTTTGTAATGCTACAATAGTCCCTGATGAACAACCTTTCAGTTTCTTTATATATTTAAAGGATATAAATATAGCATAGTAAAAGTTATTTTAAAGACAATATCAATCACTGTGTATCAATAGGTAAAATACTTATGGATTTATCATTATTTTCCTTAGTTATTAAATATAATTCTTAACTTTATGAAATATATTCATTTAGCTCAAAGGTTTCACCCAAGTTCTTTGTAAACAGGTAGTTACAGCTCATGGGATTTGTCACCTCCTGGGGTACAGGCATGAAACAGAAGAAGAATGGAAACAGGTAAGGTACCTCAGAGACTGATTAACCAGATATAAAAGAGTCACTGAATTCTTGTGCACATTCCTGTCCGTTTTTGGGACTACTATGCTTAGGAGAATGTGAATTGCATGTCGGTTCTTTCAGAAGAGCGATTGGAATGATGTACATGTAAACAACTGATTATACAGTTTGGAAAAGTCTGATGTTGTATAAAAAGTTTAAATATTTCTAATACTTTTATTATATGCGTTGATTATCTTGCATTCAATTCATACAGATGTTTCAGAAGGAGTCATTTATTCTCCATGAGTTCAACAAACGCACAGGCTGCCACCTTGAACCACTTACCAAGGAGTACAATTCAGAAAAATAAACTGCAGAGAAGATGATCAACGGTCGTTAGTAGACTCCATGCAGAAAATGGATGCATTGCAGAGGCTACTGACTGACGAAAGTTTTGATTTCTGTATAGTATTAACAGTCAAAAATTCAAATGTTTGATTCAAATCTGTTTGTATCATCATAGATATACATATAAATTGTTGATCATAAATGTCATCTATAAAATGATGGCAGCATGGCACACAATCCTGGACAGTAAATGTGAATGTCTTTAACTCTCTATATTATAATCTGTATAATAAAATGAGCATTTTCATCTTTTATACCATTGTCACTTTTAACACAACCATTTAATATAACATTTTCTTCTTGGCAGGTGTGTGGCTTAGAATATTCTTTTTTATCATTATAATATTCATTTTATAGTATCAGCCTCTGAGTAAAAATGGAATATGGCCAATTAGAGCAAAGATATAATCAAGAAAATGTACAACCCTGAATGCATACTTATGACTGTATTATATCAACAATGTGCCATATCACATGGAAACTCCACTTTCCAGTATTGATACACTTTCCTTCCACATGTCTAAAGACTGTAAGACAGGCTGTTAAACATGTTTCTAAATATTAAGAAAAAAATAAGTGAAGATTCAAACACTGTCATGGTACAGTATACAAGTTATTTTATTTTAAAATGCATTAGGGAAAGTCAAATACTGGAAGCTTGGTGTATGCAAGTTCTCTAAACCAAAGAACTGTACTGCAGATCATACCACTCAAACTTTTTACCGTGACATTTCTTCATTTACTCAGCTTTATGAAGGCATTGGTTAGGAAAAAAACAGTGATGACATGAATATATCTTTCCAGATGAACCCTGAATACGAGTACTGGTCACATTGATAAAAATAAAAATATTGGTTAGGACAAGACTGAACTGCAATACTCTAGTGATCAAAATATGAACTAAAATAAATAGTTCAGCTTGAATACTTAAAAGAAATGTACGCCTCTTTAACAATTACGGATTACTTACACACGTTTGACTTACAGTGACTCTTGTTTTATTTTCAACAAATACATTCTAACCAGATTGTTTGTGCAACTTTCACAAAATAAAGCTCTGCAGGAATCTACTGCCTTTAGGAGCTCAATTACAGATTTGCTGAGGACATCCAAAGAAAAGGCTAATGCTTACAACAGTCTACTTTCCAAAAGTAGACAAGCCATCTCATCAAGAGTTCGCTTGTTAAAGGCTTTAAAACTAGTCATTAAAATTTAAATGAAGAAAAACAACAAACTGCACACAAAGAGAAGGCAAAAGCAAGCCCTAAAGTTTAATGAAACCCGCACTAAGGTGACCAACTTAAAAGCTTAAGCACATTGACAAGTTAACTACCAAAAATATTGCACCACTTTCTTGTAACTGTATGAATATACGATTTCAGACAAAAAAAAAAAGATGGAGAGCGAACACTTTTCTCCCAATAAACATGAATAATTATAAATCTTGTTTTAATAGTACTTTTCAGATAGAGGAAACAGTAGCATAGTATCTATCAGTGGTAATAAGGTTTAAGTAGTGAAAACCTGGGATATTTCATTAACCTTAAGCAACGATCAAAACCTTTACCACTTCCATAATCCTAGCAGTACCCCATTATTAAACACAGGTGAGGTAATCCAGGATAGATCACAGAAACACTTCAAAAATACACTGTGTTATAGTTGCTTCCTTGACGGTCCATGACAAACAGTAAGCAACGATTTCACAGCACTGAAAGTAATCTTGCTGTGGTAATGTTAGCAAGTGTCATTATTTTTTTAAAAGTGCTTCAGAGAGGGAAGTTGGATGGTGGTCAGTAGTACTGGAAAGTTTTTCTGCTTTTCGCATTATTAAATAACTCCATCCCCTTTGGTATTAAAGGGTTTATCAAATTCACCGTTGGCTTCTCAGAGGGGCTGCAGGACAGACCTTCCCATTTCATTATTCCCATTGGACTTCTCAGCTTCCACAAGCTCCTCAAATATATCCCTGCAATAAGATATTTATTTTATTTTGTAAAAGGTCTTAAGAAATAAGTACAAGTGAGATTTGAATGGTCCTACTGTCTGTAGCAAGGTACATCAACAATTAGGTTTCTTTTTGCAACTTTGTACAGCAGCATATGTAGTTTTATTTGGTATTAACCAAACTTTAAATTAATGTAAAAAATTTAGCTTTAGGATGTATATAACTTACAATATGTGAGAACTATCTAATACAAACCTTATATATAATAACTTTTTACAAATTGTTTCAGTGGTGATTATGAATTATGATTAATTATGCAGTTAATTATGCAGTTTTTTTTAAGAAGGTTTATGGAGAAATGTACAGTTGTGGAACACTGCTGAAGGAAATCACTACTCCTTGCCTTTGACAAAGTATGGAATTACGAGCTTGTTCTAGTACAAGGTAGTTTGATCTATTATGATGTGTAAAACGGAAACAAATAGGAAACTGAATCCTAAAATATACATTGCAAGATTACTGTAACATGTAAATTGTGTTTAATCCTATTTTTCCGGATGGTAGAGAAAACCAAATCGGTAACATTCATATTCAAATAGGAAAAAACAGTCTCACACTGAACCTACATACCTTTTTCCTGGAATATTACAACAACAACTACAATATTACAACTATATATAACATAAGCTTTATACAGTATATAAAAACGTAACTAACCTACAGTAATTCACACAAAATATTTAGCGGATATTTTTATAGCAGTAGTCCCCTAAAGCTAAAAGGAATACACGATCTTACTTGTGCATGTAGAAGAATATATATCCACTTCTATCTCGGTCTCTCTGCACTGCAGTCTCTTGTGTCCGAGAGACATCAAGGTCGTTGTAAGTCAGCCAGCACTGCTTCTTAATGTCATAAACATCACTGATGTAGTGCCCTAAGGAGAGGGAAGCGAGACATTGTGCATTGAGTTTGTTACAATTTAGTTCATGGTGCATCCTTAATTTCCAGTTGTACAAGTGTGACACGGCAATCTTAAACAACTACATTATATAAAATTAAATTAAAAATTCCACTGTTTATTCAAGTATTCTTTACCTGATGATGAACTGCTGCCAATATGACTGACCACACTGACAAGTCTGAAAGAATGGGGGAGCTCACCACTCTGTAAAAAGATACACAGCATTAATTAATGGTATCGATACCAATAATAAGTCAGTACATGGTTCCTTGTAAGAAGTCATATACAACCCTCACCTCAGCATTTCTCTTCAGGTCCTCAGCTTCAGTTTCGCTATACTCCATATCCAAGACATCCTCATTTCCAGAATCCTCATCAGAGCACAGGCATTCTGGTAAAGAATTGTTGAATTCTGAAAAATAAGACAGATCAGAGAGAAATGGAAGGATAAATATGTAAATCGCCTATTGAAAAGCAGTAAACTTTAGCAAGTAAGGTTTCAGTGTCCACTCAGTATTATGTAAAAAAAATGTTTTATAAGACAATAATACAGTGCTACCCAGTTTTAACATGTTTGTACAAAATTATAATAGGTAATGCAAACTAGTACATATTGTGCTCTCACACAAAACAGCTTAACTGCGAAGAAGAAAATTCTGACAGTTTACAGGGTGCTGAATATTAGAAATCTGCTCAAACAGTAAAAAGTCTGCTTTTACTTTAACAGTGAACTACAAATAAAGGCATCCAAGGACATTCATACGCATGATATTTTATATTTTTATAAGTAATAATTGTTCAAGTATAAAGTTTCTGCAATTCGTCTAATAGGCCTGCATCTATAAAATATTTAAGTGTATTCAAACATTCAGTAGAATTATTCAATTATATCTGAATAATCAGAACACTTTTATTGACAAAATGATTTTGGAGTCCTGGAACGGAAATAAGGCATCGACTCACAAATATTCTTCATTACACATGTTGGTGCTGTAGCTACAAACAATTAAAAAGAAACTGAAAGCACATTTCTTTAACATTGGTCAACCAAAAGACATACTCCTAAAGTCTTCACAGTACAAATGTTGTGAGCCCTTTTACAATAATCATAATTTGCAGTACATAAAGCTCAGCATGTCTACTGTACATGGTCTGAGCTTAAGCTTGGTCTTTTCTTTGAGAATATTTCTAGGAGAGGAGAAAAGCTGTTTAAAAGATGCTGATATTGCTGGTATGCTCAGGGATAAAACCCTTGTTATGAAGGAAATTGCATATCATTGAAATTCCAACAGCGTAATTGGACCTGTTTCCACAAGAGAGGACAGTTTCTTCTTAAATATTATAGCATGTCGCTCCTTATGTTCCTTATGCAGAAGATCTTGCAAAGATGGTCTTCTTCCTAACTTGTGAGTAATCAATTGCTGAGTCCTGGTGATATGAAACACTGAATTTACTGAGATTTTTTTAAAAGTGGTAACACACCAATAATGTATTTATTTTTCAGTAGTAATGTTTAAATTGTCCTTAATCCAAAAAACAAATAATTTAGTAATGTCATAGGAGGGAGGGGTATATTTTAACTTCCTGCAATCCTGCTGCACCATGGCACTGTAAGTCAAGAACACTTTAAAGCTCACACATTTTAGATAAATATGAACTAACCCTTATCTTAAAAACTGAGTATTACACTATTTTGTGTGCGGCGAAAATATACATTAAATTTCAAGAAAACAAGTTTTTATAGTAATTCATAACATCACAAGGTAAAAGTACCAGTAGGTACATTATCATAGCTCATTATATAAGAGCTATTCATGAACTATTTTTCAATTTATAAAAACATGCAATAATACATTTATCATGATCTGCAGGCTTTATTTAATCACATATAGAAACCAGCCTACTGACTGCCTCTTAAAGCACCACAGCCATCCTATGCTTGCTTTAAAACTGTGCAGATCCCTGCAGAGACATGCACTCACCTGACAATAGTGCAGAAACAAGAAAACCAAAGCTAATTCACAATCTTTAGCTATGTGCTGTTTTTTTTCTTTTGGAGATTATGTTAAGAAAATGTGCAACGTAGATTTGACAACACATATGATTTGAGTTTGACCTTTTCTTACTCTGTCCACCACATGCAGTTTAGTTTGAACAAAAAAAGTGTTTTGCCACCTGTTATGCTTCATAATGGATATCCAGAATACCTGAGTAAAATTGCATGGTGTGGGAAATGGCAATCATGACCTTACTATGTACTATACACTAAAATGGTCAGCATTGTACTAATAATTACAGGCTGAATGGGAAACAGCTTCTAAACGTTCCTGGCAGAAGAAAAGGTTTATAGCTTTCATCCTTTCCTACCTTGCAGACTCAGCTCAGTAGCTCTTTTAAGGTCATCATCCTCTTTCATTTCCCGAGCTTCCTGCCAAGATGCGCAAAAAATGTTCCACGTCATTTTGAGATGGCATGAGAAAGAATTAATTCATAAAATCCCTTTTAGAAGCAGAGATCATGTATTTAAATGCGCACATACGTGTTCTTGCAAGCTCTGAGCCAGAGCCTGCTGCAGCTCCTGCTCCTCCCGCTCCTGATCCAGACTATACTGCTGCACCCAGTCCAACTCTCCTTGAGCTTCCTCAGGGGTCTGATTCTCCTTGTTCTCATCTAGGTCCTTTGTCAGATCCAAAGAATCTAAGACATCTGGGAATGAAAGGAAACAGCCTTTGCCACAGATCAATCATATAAAATGACTGGTGAACTTATATGGCACATGATTTGCTACATTTATTAAATGGAAATAAAAATAATTTTAGTAATATAGCTTAATATACACTCTAACCTAACTTAGAGGTCAAAGTTCAACACAAATCCTGTTTACTACACTGTAAAAAATATACTTCCAAAAGTCAACAGTAGCATCACAATATATCATAATTCAGTATTCAAGGTCACTTAGTATTCAGTATTCATGGGCTCTTGTAACGGCCAATTGATAGCTGTTAAAAAAGCTGGATCTAGTACGTCTAATGCTTTAGGAAACATTACCCGAAGATGCAGGTCTATCAGAGTCAAATAGATCGGTGTGCTGCGCCAGGTCCTGCCCATCACCCTCCCCAAAGCCTGTGTCGGGGCTGCTAGTTGGCTCATCTTCAGGGGATCCCGAACGCATATTTTCTTGACGGCTCATCTCCAGCACAGCTGCTAACATTTCCTCATCATTCATCCCGTCATAGCCAGGCAGAGGATGCTCCATCTGGGGTCTCCGTGTGGGCTATAAATGACAATGTATAGAAACCTATGAAATATTTTTCATTTTGAAACTAAAAAAATTAAATAGGGTGGCCACTGTTTTGTGCAGAAAATGGTAAGCTCAAATTTGGTCACTATTTTTATAAGGGTTCTTAATGTAATGCTGTTCCTATGTATGCTATTAATAATAGTACGTATTATAAGCATTTTAAGTTTCAAGCAACAACTCACCTTCTCTGTCCTATCTTCTTCCTGAGGAGACTCACTCAGCCTGCGACTGCGACTGACAATTTTCCTGGTTAACTCCTCTTCACTGTCAGAATCCAAGATAGTCATAGTAGAACTCCCTGGTTTAAGGGAACCTTTCCTGTAAAAGAGATTGTTAACTTAAGACTGTTGACAAGCAAAAGGCACCAAACAATCTGCAGCATATCAAAACATAATTAGCTTCTGTATAAGCTTTTGAATATTTACCGAAATGCTGGTATAGTTGAGTTTACAGACTGAGAAGCCTTTAGTGTCCGAGACCTGGATAAACATTAGAACGCATTAGATTAGATAACAGAGTAAGATTTGAGTTGTCTGCAGTTTGAGTGACAAAGATAAAAAAAAATATTTGAGTATCGTAAAAAGCCTTCAATAATAATAAATGTGGTTTGAAATATTATTTCACTGCCCCTATAAAATAATACTATAACAAATGGACAAATATTCCATCCATTAATGAAACAAAACAATGTCTTAAACTGGAACTGAAGCTATTGGTCAAAAACAGCTTTTAAGCATTATAAAATATACAACACCATTTTAAACTTTAGTCTCAAAAAAGAAATATTAATAGTAACAGTAACATGAAGATTAATATTAATAATATATTTTCATGACTTACGCTGCTGAATTTGCGTTCCAGCCAAGACTTAAGGGCGGTCGTGTAGAATCAGTGCAATGTGAGAGCAAAGTGAGGTATTTGGGGATCAAGACCTGCTGACCCAGCTTGCTGTTGAGTGACAGTTGAGCATTGTAACTGTATCTTTTTAAATGAAGGATCAACACCCTGTAAAGGGACATAAAGAACTATTATCCAACCTTTAGCAGACGTGATTTCATCTTCTTTCAAAAGTTATTTTTCTCAATATCTTCCTCCTCTTCCCTCTCCTTACTCAGGATAATACAATAACAATGATCACAAACAACTTATGAAAATGTTAAAAGTAATTGTAAAATGTAACTTTGGTATTAGTCAGCTTTCTAGAGAAGAGTTTAAAGATCCCATACTACAAACACATTGGTACTTCGCAAACCATTCTGTCTCCTGAACAAAATACACCATCTAACATAAAACTGACATTTTTATTGCCTGCAGCAGTTCTTGCCTTCCATTTGATGTACATCTAATCATTTGGCTCAACAACCGATAGCAAAAAAGATATTAGAAAGGCCAAGAGAGAAAGGAAAAAGAGTCCAATATCCTATGGAGGCTAAAATAAAATAGCAAAAGAACCATAAAAAGTGAAGTAAAAGGCATCCAGGAGACAAATAGGAAACTTCTAGACAATGAAAGGGAAATGGCTCGGGTACCAAACAGCTGTTTTACCCAAGCTTTCACTAAGGAAAAAGTCAGCAACATATTTCAAATGTATAAGACAGCTAGAGAATAGTCTAGAGGGTAAAAGGATCCAGTAAAAGGGGACAGTTAACTTGAATTAAAAAAAATGTACATATTGTCTAACTTTAAACAAGTAACAACAGTAATATACCTCATAATGGACTGCTGTTAAATTATGTTGGAGAATTTGGAATTAAAATTAAAAGATGGTTAATAGATCAAAACCACTACAGATAAGGGGCAAATACTCAAACTGAGACAATGTTATCAGTGTAGTATCAGAGGATCTGTAAAACTCAGAGACGATCAGCCAGATACATTTTGGAGCTTAAAGCAATGCGTTGATGAACTGAATGAACTTTAGTCATGACCAAAGAAGACTGCAAGAGCACTTGATACAAGTATTCAAAATAAATTCTCAAAGGAATTGACAACAGCAACCTACAGGACTACTTTGCAATCAATAGGAAAAAAAACACAAACTAGAGGACTATGTGTATAGAACATTAGAAAACACACTTTAGTTTACTCCTGGAGCACTATATGAAACCAAGGAGCACCACAGGCAGTTGAAGTGCCAGAGGAAAGCTCGTTAGCAACATGATGAACTTAATTCTGATTGCTCTCTACTCATGTACTTAATGGGGACTGAGTAAACAGTTTGTGCTTAAATGGAGTTTAGCAGGCCACTGAATCAAACAGGATTTAATGCCATACACAAATTTACACTACCCTTCCCAGCATATGAAGGCTCTATAAATAGAGCTCTGTAAAATGTAATGTGTTTTTTAGATGCACAGAACCTACCTGGGCAGTTTGCTAAATTTATGCATAACTGTTGCAGATTTCCCGCTGCATTTCTCACAAGAATATTCTATCTCCTCCACCTAGATAAAAGCAAAGAATACACAACAGTATGAAAAATGCAGTTTACCCATTTTAACACCACTCGTTTAAATAAAATGTACATTGCCATTATTATATGAATAGCAGAGATTTCAATATTGTTCCATATAACATGATACTAAAATCTTTAAATGCCTTTCCAGGTACAGATATATTGTATGAAGCATAAGGTAGTGTTGTTAGATTTGACTGTAATCAAGTATGTGTCACATTTTATATTGATTTACAGCCCTGATATCTTTGAGAGCACCAACCCTGAAGAAGAGATCTAAGGAGTCCTGAATGGACCGCAAAGGAAGTGTTTTCTTTCTCCTTGGCAAATCAATAGACAGGTCATTAAACTGCTCCCGTTTTGTGACAATCTCTCCACAACTAAAACAAAAAAAGAGAAAAAATCAGCATTATTAAAATACAAATTGTTTTTAGAGCTCAGCACAAGGTCAACAAAAATGCATTTACGGCATGAACTGAAAATAAAATCTACTGGTCTTGCGAACTGGAAAAAAAAAGGGTTTCAAAGATCATACATCTTTAACCCAGTCCTTCAAAGTGAATACTCAATTTTATAACTCTGCTCACCCTTTACAAGTGATAGTGTGCTGCACTTCAAACTCCATATTAACCACCACTGGACAGGTGTAAATTCGTGAAGATGTTGCTTCTTCTCCTGGCCGTGCTCCCTGGGGGTCCTCCCAAGACTGAGGCTCATTTTTCCAGGTTTTGTTAACTTTTTCCACATCTTCTTTGAGCTGGTCTAGGCACTGACTGAGAAATTCATGGGCATCCTGTGCAGAGATGATTATGATTATGTTTTACTTTCATTAAAACAATCACTACAGAACTGACTACACCCTCAATGGAGAATTTCATAGAGGCTATGTCTAATACATATACCGTACAAAATTAAGCTAGCTATTTTTCTACTGCTCCCAGTCATATCAAATATTCCACAGCATCTAATTGGAAATGTTGAATTAATCAATAAATACAGCTTAAACAATACATGTAACAGAAACAGTTTTTTCCACCCCACAAACTATTAGAACCCATGGTGTAGCACATGATGCAGTGAACCAGGTAAAAAACAATATATCACCAATGGTTCCTTAATTCATGGAAGCTTAGTCTTATCTGCCAGAGGAACATGTGCATTAGAAGAAATACAGTCTTATTGCTGAAAAAATATCAACTTTGCTGAATCTGTTTCGGTATTTAGTTTCCTATGATTAACAGAAATTCAAATAAAATCTTTAGAAATAAAGAGAAACAAACACATGTAATAGTTTTCATTCTCACATTTTGCATGTATCCAGAGAACCGTTCTGCAGTGGTAGAGATGGAACTCTTAACTTTCTTCAGCAGATCCTTCTTAACCTCAGGACTACAAATGTCTTTCTTTGCCAGCAGATGAGCAAAACGCCTTCCAGAAGCAAGGCAAAACAAACGTGGAATTAAATAAAGATTGATAGTACAATTCATGACACTAAACAACACAAGTGGCTTTGTCGGACACAAGACCGACCGATTCTATCGGAAAAAAAATTAATGGAAGTCTTTTATGCTGTATAAAAGGAACTCAAATATAAAATCTTTATTAAAGTTTATGCTTTCTTTCAGACAAAACTGAAATCCAAGAAATACATATGGCCTCATTAAAAATCAGCATTAGTAAAATACAAATGTGTTTTTAAGCTCAGCACAAGGTCAACAAAAATACATTAATGCCACAAATTGGAAAAAAAAAATCCAGAATTCAGAATTAGTCCTTTCAAGAGTTTTCTGAAGTTTGCAATCTACGGAAAGCATATACTAACTTTTAAAGTAGTTTAGCTGTATCTGAACTTTTGTTGTGCTGGAATTCCGTGTGTGTTTGTTAATACTGTACCTCAGAAGTGCATTAATGGGAACTTTTTTCCATGGAATTCCCTGCTTTAGCAGGTCATTGGAGAACGACTGCAGACTGAAGAGGGACTGTAGTATAGCATTCATGTAACAAGTATTTCCCAAGTTGGAGAATCTAAAAAGCATGAAAGTTGAAACCTTATCAATCAAGGAAAACCACTGAACATCACACAGAAATGAACAATGCATCTACTTCTGTTCTTCCTTTGCTTGACAGTCTCAAATGAGATCATATATTGCATTAAGTATGTTTTATTTTTAAACATTTGTTGTGAAACCAAATAAAAGCCATACAGAAAACATTTAAATAAACTGCCAATACTACTATCCTAAATTAATGTTTACAAACACTGCAAACCAGGTTTCTGTCTTAGAACCCCATTATTTTTTTCTGAATTTTACTGATGACAAACCAAGCAAAGAATTTGGCTGTTCATATGATGTTTGGTACTCAAAATACAGACATAGGTTATCAATTCATTTCCTTACCCCTGTAGCTGAGGTTGGGTCTGGGTGAGAAAAGACAGCCTTGGCTTGTTCCAACCTGTATAATCCTGACTGGGCCGAACTTTTTTCAAGGGAGTTGAGTGACTGGGAAATAACAGGCTCCTTTTTGATGAAGGTGACTGACTTGTACTGCTTGGTCTATGTGAAAAACAGACAATAAATATACTTTATTCTGTGAACTACCAGAAGTGCAGGGCTGCACGAGTAACTACAGACTCTTGCCAGCAAGTTTGATACCTTTATAGTTCTGTTATTTCAAAAGAATGGACCAAGATGTTTAAGAATGACCTCTGACTGCAACAATCCTGGTGCAGTAAGAAAGGTCTGCATCTTACTGACATCTCAACTTGTTAACAATTCTGATGTCAGGAAGTTCCAAATATATTACGTTTATCAGTTCTTCACATTCACAAATATTATTTCTACATTAAATAGAAATCTCTTTCTTTAAATTTACCTGTCTAGGAAAGAATTTCCCTGCGAGTAGTCTTTAGTCACAGATCTGCTACTGTAGAAAGACGAAGGCTGTAGTGGTGCAGGACCTTCAAAGAACAAAAAAGAGAAACATGAAAGAGTTGTGCAATACTCTGCAGCATTTGAAATTCATTAAATATAGGTATTCTAGGTATAATCTTGACCTCAGCCAGGCAACAGGTTATGACCTATGCAAAGTTTAACCAAATGTTTAATTGTAGGTGTCTCAGCAGAATGCCTTGATCCATAATTTACTGCTAACACAATTAAACTATGACATGGAAAATCTGCCCATTGTTAGCTAGAGCAGCGTTATTTTTAGACAGGATGTATATTTAGAAACTTTTGTATATTACAGAAACTTTCTGGTCTGCACTTTGCCTAACTTTTCCTTCTCCTAAAATACAGGATGGCAGAAAGTCTTTTATCTAATTGTTTCAGAGCACAAAACACATTCTGTTCTCAATGACGGTATTACTGCAAGCCTGGGTCATGTCATGGTCACCAAGTGGTGGCACAGAACTGGCTGAGCACAAGCCAGGGTAGGATGGGATTAATTGGCAACTCTTGGTTACTGGCAACACAGTGAGCCATGTGGCTTCCTGGGCAATTGCAGGCTTGAGATGCACCTGCACATAGCTGAGGTACCTAAGTACCTAAACACCAAGTGCATTAATCAACCGTTCAAAGGAGAAAATCTTGTGTGAAGCACTTCAGTTATTTCATATACTAAACACTAAATGTGGGACAAAACCTAATTGTTTTTTTTTTTTATTTAGAAAGTTACTATCATGTAATAGGTAATGATAAGCCAGTAAGTGGAAAAACCCATACCTGAGTTTCTGTTCTCCTCAGTCTGCTTTTGACTGAGCTTCTCTTTGCAGCTAATCAGAAATTTGCGAGCAGGATCTGAAGTTGCCTTGTTATTGCTAAAAGAAAGAAATACTTCATGTAAGTAAAATTAATTCTGATAAACAAATGACCACTTCCACTGAAATATGCTTAATAAAATCCTCAATGAAAGAAGCACTTTCTAGGTATTTCATATTTACTTTTATTGTAGCAATTCAACTAAATGTCATTCAAGCAACAGAAACGGAGTCTACAGCCCCAACTTACTCGCGCATCATGCCTTTACAGCTACTTCCAAGCAAACACTGGAAATAACAACTCTTTTCAACAAACACAACGTTCATCTAGGATATTAAATTTTAGGCAGACAGTTAATTGTATGGCATAGACACAAGATCACTCAGTTTAATCCACAAATGCACCACCTCTGAAACGAGTACGAACCAAAGAAACTCAGACCTGGACGAGTCATTTTCTTTGGGGTAGTCCTCATTCAGGTCGCTCTCAGGAGTCAGCAGCCTCTTCCTCTTCTCACTTCTGGAAACAGAGGGAAGCATTGTGAGCAGGGCGGAGCGGTGGCTCTGTGGTTAAGGATCTGCGCCTGTGACCGGAAGGTTGCCGGTCCAAATCCCGCGGCCGGCAGAGGAATCCTACTCCGTTGGGCCCCTGAGCAAGGCCCTTAACCCTAACTGCTCCAGGGGCGCCGTACAATGGCAGACCCTGCGCTCTGACCCCAAGCTTCTCTCCCTGTCTCTGTGTCTGTGTCTCCATAGAGAAAAGCTGGGGTATGCGAAAAGACGCATTCCTAATGCAAGAAATTGTGTAGGGCTAATAAAGAAACATTATCATTATTATTATCATTACATTAGCAGGGGTGCGCCAGAGCAGCCAGGCAGTGAAAGGGTTGCCTGAACTATATCTTTACCACAAATGTGGGATCTCTCAATCTGAATGTCCTGTACCTGCTTTCCAAATGTCCACTCCGAACTGGTGTAGCGGCCACCCGGCTTGGGCTGCCCAGGGGTTTCCGGACGCTGTTCTCTTCTCTGTTCTCCAAACTCGCGCGCCTAGGAGGTGTCTAACCAAGGAGAGGCAACAGACAGCGTTTCACTTTTTTTATAACCTTGGCAATTTGTTTCAATTTCTTTAGAAATTTTAAATGCAAAAATAAACATTAGAGATACAAGGGTATCAAAGAAACAAACCTGCCGCTTTCAACAATCATACAAAGATTACTTTTAAAGTACGGGCAACTTAAATCTGGCACAAAAAAAATCCATTACTCAGTACCCTGGAAATACGTGTTCTAGATAACGCTTGAAATTGGACAAAAAAAGAATTTAGCAGTGTAGACTTTTGCGTTTAGATTGGAAAGAAAATATGAACAGAAAATACAAAAAAACAATTAACTTGTCTGGCATGTCCAATCTTCGCAAAATACAAGGAAAACAAATATTTTTGATCAAATGTAGAATGCAACTCAGGGCTTAGCTACATCAGCAGAAGATACTTCTGCCTATATTTCTCATGCTTGTTTTACTCAAGCCTATTCTCCCAATGTTTCAATGAAAAGCAGTCTTTGATCTCTACCTGTCTTTCTGTGCTGGGTAGGTGTTGGCTAGAGTCATTCTGTATTGACCGGTTTCCAAGTATACTGCCAAAGCTTACAGTTCCCTGTGATGGCTTTAAAACTAGAATTAAAAAACAAACATTAGAGTTAAACACAACTTAAGATATACCCATGCTAAAGCTTCAGAACTATTTTAGCAATTTGTTCTGCATTTATTGTGATGTTAGAAGTAAGATTTGGAGTCGTCATCATTTTTATGATTAACAAGGGCCACAAATATTTTTTTATAAGGAGCCTGAAATCCTTTATATCCTTGTTAATTGTATACAAGCCTCACAACTCATCATGTTTGCTTTCTTTATTATATTACCTCATGAAAACAAAATACAATACAAAACGTAACCAGAATAAGATCTCATATGCAATACATATTCTTATTAGGGAAGATATGTACTGTACCTGTCTGTTTTCCCTGCTTCAGTTTCTCCAGGTAATCCCTGAATTTTTGGGCCAATAACAAGGGCACTTTATCAATGATTAGGCTACTTGAGTCCTTCAACACCACCTGGATGCGGCACTGATTCTGTTTAGGCCCCAGTGACACAGTCTTCACATTCTGGTTTAGCTGTATTGCAACAAAAAAATGCGCCATTTTAAAATTCATTTGTCTATTCGATCTCCCACCAATCCCCGAGTACAAGTGTCCTTCCTACTACACTTTTCTATTGACACCTTTACTCTCTCTGAACAGATTCATTTCAAAGAAGAAATGGTTATAAAATTCAGAATATTATACATAAAAAATATGTAGAAATACCTTAAAATATTTTTGCCACTTGTTTTAGTCTAAATGCCTTTTCTTTTTTTTAATTATTACTCATTTAAAAACTATTTATTTTGATATTAAATACCCTCCAGAGATGTTTCTATCCCCACTGAAAAGGAACACAAGTCAAAACACATCAGAATAAGTTACAGACTGGATAATGTGTTTGCTTACAACAGTTCTAAACATGTTATACAGAACCTGCAACTGCACTGCAGTGAGCAAAGTCATATTGATCATAAATAACTGAATTCTAGAAAATACGAGTGTCATGTTTATTCACAACTGTTTTAAATTAAATCAGAACACAGAAAATCTACAAAACCAGTGTTTTTTAGAAACGAAAAGCCACCAGAACTATACAGTGACCTCTGTTGGTTCCCCATGTCCTTGAAATATAAAGGATGTAACACACCTCTCACTGGAGCCCTCTGAAGACTATCCATTGACCTCCTAAAAACAGGGGATGGCAATGAAAGAAGCAACATACAGCTGAATCTATCACTTTTCAATGTTGTGCCCATTATTAAGAACATCAAGGCTACTGGTACAGTGGTAACTCCGTTAGGAGGAGGACACAAGCATATCTTGCCATCATGACATACTGAAACGTGTTTCGGGAGGCTCAGAAATCTAAAGACGACAACTGGAGATCTCCAACCCAAACTGGCATCTTCGGGATACAAAGTATAGAAAACTGACATTCAATGTTGTCTGATGTAATGAAAGTTAAAAATTAAATAAAAATTAAGACTTGTGCATGCTCATTAGCATTCTGTTTGGTATAAAAAAGGGGAAGCTCACACTGAGAGAACAGTATACATCCAAACCAGCAAACGAATGGTTAACAGAACACAAAGTAAATGTTCTTGACTGGCAATCTATATTACCAGTCACCAAACCAATCTAACATTTGTGGTTTGAACTATAGAAGGCAGTTCACAAAAAAAAAACAATCATCTTAAGGACCCGGAATACTTCTGCCTGGAGAAGTGCTCAGAAATCTTCTATAAGAAGCACCAGAACTATACAGCACACTGCAGGAGGTGCCAGTGTAATCTATGCCAGAGGAGGATTAAAAAAATACTCACTACGGGAATGTGAATAAAAGTGATCCTTGTACTTTCGGAACTTGATTATGACAAATATGACTTTGCTTTGTGCAATGCTAATAAGATTAAAGTATGTATTACAGCTTTCCATTAAATGATGTATTTTGTTCCTATTTCAACAAGCGTTTGGATAAATCTGGAAGATCCTGTACAACCATATATATGTACCGTTTAGTAAGTGCACCATATGCTAACATGCCTTAAAGAACAGGCAAAACAGCACAATTTAGGAAAATAGTACAAATTTACCATCTGTTTTCTTCAACCTCATTCCTAACAGAGGTAGGGTGAAACACATGAAGCTCTTTCGATCTGAAAGACAAGTAAACTGTACCTGAAATATTTTGGGGACTCCTCCACTGTTGAACCTCACAAAGAGGTTGACTTTGTTGTCCTTCTCGTGGATCTCAAAGCTTCCTTCCTTCCACTTGGTGGTACCCAGTTGCAGGCTGTTGATCCGGACGCTGCCTAACAGTTTTGGCACAGTGGCTGCCATGGCTTGAAGCACAACAGACACTGGGTCACTGGATCTTCAAGTGACACCTGGGCCAATGGACAGCCCTATGTAAAACCTGAACATTTAACAGAAGGTTTCCAGTTAGACAGCTCATTTAAGGTTACTTGTAATACTTTTGAGGATAGAAACTTTTCTTGTGCTTATTCATACTAGTACTATATTTTTTATACTCTTAAATTCATTATGGACCTATACATCATTTTTCATGGGAAGCACAAACATTACATAATTGCCTAAAAACAGCTGGTTCACAACATCCTTGTCCGTGTTCAGTATTAAAACACCAATAGCTAAACATTTCTTGGGGTTATAATCAAAATGACAGGTGGTGTATACAAAGAATGAAGCAACACACCAGACTAGTGACAAATCAAAATAATAACGTTCTGGGGTGAATCTAATTGCCATGGGAGAAGGACTTCACCAATGTGACATCCAAAGATGCAGCTGCAGCCCATGAAAGTTCTACAGATAAATTCCCAGCCTTTTTTGCTTTCGTTTTGATCAATGATGGCTTAAAATATTTTCAAAACCCCTGCTCTATAACTATTATCAGAACATGTGCTGATGTCTAAACACTTCATGTCTTGGGAGGCAGGAGAGCATGACACATCCCACCAAAATTGCAAGCACTGCGGATAGACGTAGTAATTACAAACATGCAGGAACATTAATTTTGGCAAACTGTGGAACATTATTTAACAGATACGGAGCACCTTTCAGGGGAGGCGGATTCAAAGCCGTGCATTGAAACACTTTTGACTTAACACGGGGAAGCCGAAGTCCACTGATCGTTGTGTGAGACGCGCTTACAGTATTTTCACACTCATTCAGAACCATCGCTTTTAAACGATACAGCATGGAATCTAAGCACCAGACCATTGCGACTAGCAAAACCAAATCTAACGCACAAAAGAATGCAATGAGTAAAATATGCTAAGCGTATCTTACTACACCAGATCTTTAAACGATTGAGGATACCATAGATGGGGCCCGTGCTATTGCAGAAATCAAACAGCTTTCACATACAGTCACCAAACTACTGTCCTCTGCTGTTAAGTGTCTGAGAAAATCACGGGGAGCTGCCCACAACAGACTGCAAAGACACACGTGCACAGAGGCCAATAGCGAAGTACAATTTATTCCACAATACAGGTCAGGAATCACAAATACTGAATTAAAACAGATGCGCCCGCAAATCGTGCTGCTTCGCCGTATTTCGAACTGCGAAGATTTCCAAGTGTTACTTTTTTGCGTGTGTCCGAGAAATGGCACTTTTCTTGAAGTTCGTGAAGGGAAATCACAGGGACAAGACTGAGAGCAAACAGCCCGAAATTCAACGGCGACGAAAAAAATAGACACGAGAGTGAAAAGCTGGTTTCAAAGAGGCGATGCATTTTAACAAGAACACACAAACAGCCCTGGACGTGCACGACAGTCCCCATCTTCTCAGACCCATACATCGCCACTTTCTCCGGCAACATTTATTTAGAACGGAACTACCCCCAGGTTTCGGGAGATTCCGTTTTCTGGAACGTCGTCGTGGGCAGGGATAACGAAAACCGGCAATCACATTAAAGGCCGGGATAATGACAGCCACTGTCAGTAATTTGAATAACAAGAAGAGGAGGAACGCAGGACTCCGGCAATTACAACGAATAATGTCTTACGTGCAAAAGAAAGCGTTCGGTTTCCACGCTTTCCTATATTTTGCGTATACTCCCCTCTCGTCTCCTACGGGCTGGTAGCCGTGTGGCCGGCCTCCGGTAGCAACTATGTTGTTATCGTTGACAGTCGGTCCAAAACGCAGCCCCACCGGTGTGTATGATGGCGGGAACGTGAAAATCAACAACGGAAACCCGGCGCGAGAACATGCGCTGTGGTATCGCGCGACAGAGTGGCATGGCGAGAAGCTGCGCAGTGCCTTGGTTTTCTTCCTGTACTGTAGTTTACAGGGGTCAAGGGGTTGGTTACTTTTAAACCTATAAATATTCTTACCTGCTTTAAGTATAAAATGTGGAAACCTTTTTTTTCTCCTTTAATGGAGCATAGACTTGAGCGCACATAGATAATTTTGGAACTCCCATAATCCCTTAATATTGTGGTGTAATTCAAGAGAAAAACTAAACGTTTTCAAAAGTTTTCTTGCTTCTGGCTGGGGAATTCTCTTTAAAGAAGTATGTCTCAATGAGGACCCCTAATATTTTAAAAAGCACTGTGGGACAATAAATACATTACAATAAACTAGTTTACTTTGGAGTCTAGACAGTGGGTCCGGGGCTGAAAGATTGCTATTTGTAAAAGACTGCTAACATACTTTCATTTTTTTTCTTATTTTTAATACAAAAAAATTAACAGTGTAGAGCGGGTGAAAACACACGTAATTTTTAGTGTAGGAATAAAGCCTACTGAAATACATAACTTAATATGCTCTATAGGTTTGATTAAAAACTTAAGCTTTTGAAGGAGTGGAAGCCATTCAGCTCCTCTACATTGTTTGGTAGTTAATAGCAAATCGATCCAAGAATCTCATCAAACCATTTGTCAAAAGAAGCTCTTATAATTAAATAATCTTACGGCATGTAAGACATGTCTAGATTTTTTTATATCAGGAAAAAATAATTAAATAAAATATTGGCCAGCCCTTGTGAAATATATGTCAGGGACTTGTGCAATACATTTATATTTCTATTCAGTTATGTAACCCAAATATTGGCAACGCAAAGTTGAGAGGTCACGCAGAATCAAATTATATCTCTTTAATTTGTTTTCGATTTTATTTAATATTTTGTTAAAATCCTAAAACTATACGAATGTAGCATTTGTATAGATCGGTGTAAAACAATAACTGCAACCTTATCAATTATTGTAGTTTGTTTTTTTTTTTTCGGAAATGTGCGCGCGAGGTGAAAGGTCAGAGGTTACAATTCCGGCGCTTGCTGGATTTTTCTCTCTGTTTTTGGAAACAGAGCATATATTAATATTAAAAGAAAGTAAAGAAATCCAACGGAATTAAAATAGGGACTCCGCAACATTCAGGCGATCATATCCAGGCGCTTCAGAGAATGTTGGCTACAGGGGCGGTAAGATTTTATTTAAAAGTACTTTATTCCTGAAGATGCTCTAGGCCTCGGTGAAATTTAAAATTTTGACGCAAGTGTAGGGACTCCTTAAAGACTCGATTGGCTGTTAAGTGATTTCACGATCCGATAAAGTTTGTTAAATATTTATTTGTACTGTTTATTTTAGAGAGTGGGTTTAAAATATTCTCTTTCTAATGCAAAAAAGGGTATTCAGTACAGGGGTTAAAAACTACGGAAGCATCATACACAGGAGGCAGTTCAGGTCTGTGAGAAAAACAACGGCATGGTGGAATTTCATACTGGTGGACGATGTAGTTACAAAACTTGTAGGTTGTTTTCTAGATGCAGTTTAAGTGCGAGTAAACCGACACCTTGTATTTTATATATATACACCAGATAATTCAACTTAATGCCAGTGGACTACAAAGACTGATTAAAAACTGATGAAGTGAAGTTTTAGCAGCAGGTCAACTTGAAATGTTGTATTGTATTGAGAAGGGACTGGTTGGTGGAACTAGTGTTTAGTATGGATGTTGTCATTTTATGTTTTTTGCTCTGCATTTTTAGAATCCCGACACTACATTAAGGGTGTAAACAAATACCTTTTTAAATTGTTTTCCTAGTGCTTTTTCATAATTCTGTTGATAATCAGACATTGAGAGCTTGATAAGGGTTACCATATTTGAACATTTAAAAAAGGGGTACACTCCTTCGAGAGGGCTATTTGTACCATTATCTATTAGACCTTTATTAGTTGTATTACGGTTGTATATTCTGTGTACTACGTTTCGTCTATAAGTCTATATTGATCTGCAAAATTATAAAAACCGTTATGGCCTCAGAGATACTTTATTCAAATTTTACTGTATCTCTTTATATGTAGTCCTTTTCCTTCACCAGTCCTTAAGTAGTCTTCCTCCTGATGTGCCCAAGCAAATGTCTATGTAGAAAGCAGGTTTCTCAGCAGGAGAGAAGACGTTGTGGAAGTCTTTGCTAGAGGTTTGGCTGAAATTGTATGGAACAAGTAATATCCTTTTCAAGTTGTTTTACCTTGTCCACTGGCTTTACATGTGTGGAAAACCTCACTTTACATTCCTATCTTGAGTAGGAACAGCAAAGAAGAAGTATGCGGCTTTAATAGCACTGAGTTCCACTTGGTGTTTTTTTTTTACTTTTCAAAGTATTTGATCCACATCTGGTGTGATTAAATTCTTCATTATTATCTCAACCTCCTATCAATTTCTTTAGATTATTGACCTAATCAAAATACTTCACAGCATCAGTTACTGCCTCCTTATCAATCAGATCTTTGACGCAAGGTTCCACATCAGCCCAATTCAGTGTTTCACTCAGGACAATTTGTTTAAAACAAGAGAAGTCTTCAAGGGACCTCTTCTACGTCTTGAAATATTCTGAGGATTTACTATACAGATTATCTGTTTTATCACATAATGTGTCACACTCTTCAACAGATCCTTCCATGTGCATTTTCTGCCAGTAGTCCCTTACTTGGGAATATTAGAATCAAGCTTGTTATCACTTCCAAGACAGAGCTGTTTTCCCTTTCAGTTTCTTGGATATATGTTTGGAATAAACTCATGAATGCTCAGAGGTAACACTCACTTAATTCATACTCAGAATGTCTTGATCAGAGTAGGTGGTTTGTCCTATAACAAAAATGAGGAGTTAAAAGCTGGAAACTGTATCAGTCTTGTAATGTCTGGAAAAAATGACAGTTATGTCGTGCCATGAGAAAATAGCTTAGGACATTCAAAATCTATAAACCCTGGATTTGCTGGATTACCTGATTTGCTGTCTGGTTATAAAACATAATCTGCCATTTTTGATGATGAGCTCTCCTCTCCAACTGCTTTCTCATGCTTGTGTGAGTCCACACAAACTTGTAAATCATTTGCACCTTTGTCTACCACAGAAGTACCAGGTCTACATACCAAGCACTCAGCTTCTCATTCTTCTATCCTGCTTGGAAAACATAGCAATATTGTCTTTACTTCTGAAGTGAATGAGTATTTTTGGTTTGGCATTGTGTTTAGGGATAGCAAAGTAAAAAAATCAAATAAAGCTCTCTTGAGCAAAAGCTACTGTGCGCAGTCCAGAATCAGATAAGATACTGAAATTAGTGCTGTGGCTGAGCCAGTGTGGAGGTTTTGGGAAAAATCCTCTCTCTTTGGAATGAAAATTGAATGGGGCAGAAAACTAGACACTCCAACTATAACCAATACATAGTCTTGCTCACGAATAATCAGCACTCCATTTCACATTCAAAACCTTTGGAGACAAAGATATTAAGAGGAAGATATTAAGATTTGAAAATTCCTCCCAGACAGAGATCTAAGGCCTACAGAGGAGGACATGTCTGGGGGAAAAAACAATATGGTAACCCTAAACATGTTTCAATTACAAAACCAAACACAAGTCAGAGTAGTACAGGACTATGTTAGCTGTAATTAAAATCTAACTGTATCTACTATATCTGTCTTAGCTTACATAGATATAGATGATACAGTTAGATGTAGCTGTTCTATAGCAGGTTAATATAATTTGTTATCACAGTGCTGTCATCTTACTGTTTTAACTTTTTATGGTGAGATTATTTTTCATGTATTGTTGTTGCACTGTGTTGGAAAGGAGATACCATTTGAAAGCTTTACAAATGGCAGTCTACAGTACCTAAAGTGTTTTAAATGGTTTTCATTATTACAGTAGCAAAAATCCAAATATCAAAATCCGTTTGTAGGCTCCATTCTCTCAGACCGTCTGCATTCTTTCCTTGCAGGCTGTAACCACAGCGCTGGCGCAAGTGGATAGGGAGAAGATCTATCAATGGATCAACGAGCTGTCAAGTCCAGAAACCCGTGAGAATGCCTTGCTGGAGCTCAGCAAAAAACGGGAGTCAGTACCAGATCTGGCACCCATGCTCTGGCACTCCTGTGGTACCATAGCTGCTCTCCTGCAGGTATCTAGTGCATCTAACCTCGGCTGTGAAGGTTGAATTCAGACTGCTTTTGGAATTATAGTTTTTTTTTTATTAAATTGGAAGAACCTGGGGTGTAAAACATAATCCAAATGTACACTCAGAATGTGCAATTTTTAGTAAAGTTCTCTTTCTCTTCTGGTTTTGGCCTTAAGACTTTCATAGTGGTTTAGAAATTTGTCTTGAAGCCCATGAGGTGACTGACATGCAAATATATTTATTTTGAAAGTGTTTTGGAGTTTATGTAAAATGAAGCATTTGAATATGTTATAATTTGGCATAATTCAAGATAGCGTTATTTAAGGAAATAAAGAGTTGACATAGCATGTGACATACATTTCTACTAAATGGGTAGATATAAACACTACAGCTTAACTTTATGGGTTTTGGCATTCCTTTAAAATGAAATGTTTTGGCGAGAAACTTTGCAACATTGTTTTTGTTATGCTTGTTTTATGGTTAATGGTCTGTTTAGAGTATTTTCTGATCTGTAAAATTAGCTTGTCATGCACTGTGACACTTTATGACGTATTTTTAAAACATTCTTTTTCTAGGAAATTGTCAACATATATCCCTCTATAAATCCACCAACACTAACAGCACATCAGTCCAACAGAGTATGTAATGCCCTAGCACTTCTGCAATGTGTGGCTTCTCATCCAGAGACAAGGTAGGTTATTATACATCTGTATACTAGCTAAGTTAATAAAATAGCTTGCTCTTTTACAAGTTTTGATTCACCTTTCATTCAACATGTAAATATATCAACTTTAGTTCAAGTCTATAACAATTTTTTGTCTTGCTTGTGATCTGCTCTGTGTTTGCCAAAAGAAAGTGTAAGTTGACCAATCTTCATCTTTTTTTCAGGTCTGCATTTCTTGCAGCACACATCCCACTGTTCCTCTACCCCTTTCTGCACACCGTCAGTAAAACACGGCCTTTTGAGTATCTTCGGCTAACTAGCTTAGGAGTCATAGGTAGGTTTCTTCATACTTCAGATTAAGTCATTTTAGCTAAATTATAGTAGCTTTTCATACTACATATGTTTTTTATTCTTCTTTAATTATTTAAAAATCTTGAATTGCCATTTGTTGTTTTTTTTTGTTTAGCCACCTCTAGTTTGGAGTCACCAGTGTCCAGACTTGGTTTACTTCTGTTACCCTCATGTCTGCAGGGAGGGATGATCACAGTGCGTGGTTTTCTCTGAACTTCACACTGTCATAGCCATATTTTTCCTGTTCCACAATCTCAGCATCTACGTCTACATCACAGCACTGCAAGCTCATAGTTACCTAGAAGGCAAAGTAGTTGCTATTACGTTAACTGCCATGGATATTCTGGGCAACTGAGGCTTCCCCAACTCCAGTGGAATTCAACCCACTGTTTCCTGCCACTTAGGGAATGGTGCAGTCTATTAATGACATACCTGTAATGCAAATGCATTGACCATTTTGTCACAGCTCTGGTCCTTGAGTTACATGGCAGTTTTCATTTTCAACTGTGCTTTTTTTAATATGAGGTTATTGAATCTTTAAATTCATTACAATAGTCCAAGCTCCTAAATAATAATTGGTTATGAGTTCGCAGTATCATCACTTTGACAGGATTGTTTCAATGACCATTTGGAAATGATTGAGTCTCCATTCAATGTTGGTTTACTCATTGATATACAGCTTCGGTTGCTGCATTTCTTTGAAGTAATACAAAATAGAATATCTAAGATTTGACAGTAGAAAGCAGGTCAAAATCAAGTAATCGGTTAAGGGTTTATCATTTTAACTACAAATCCCAGAAGCCAACGGGGTACTTGAGAACTAGGATTAGGAAACATTGACCTTTATTATGGGATCCGTCTGTAATAGAAACAAACGTCTAAGAAGGTTAACCCACACAGGATATAGAAGATATACACTGTAGGTTTTATTAGATATACTCGTTGCTTTGGTTTTTCAAATGTTAACTTGGGTAATAAGTCTTTGAAACTTTGTAACATAACTCATTTTAATAGTATCTCATTGTATAGCTTGTGTATATTGATGTATATGTTACAGGTTATAGGGACCTTATAAAAATTTTCATGTTAAATCAAACTCAATCTATGTCATTGAAATTAAGTAACTTTTTGCTGCACTTGCATGGTCTCATAATTTCTGCTGGGAGGGAATTAATTTCTATGTTTATTAATTTGGAGGTGAAACAGGGCATTTTAGGTTCCAAAACATTGTTTATTAAGAATATAAAATTGTCTGTGTGCCTATAGGAGCTCTGGTGAAGACAGATGAGCAAGAAGTCATCAACTTTTTACTGACCACAGAGATCATTCCACTGTGTCTGCGCATCATGGAGTCTGGCAGTGAATTGTCAAAAACGGTAGGAAACATCCTTGCACTCTGCTGATATAAGTCTAAACAGCTGTGCAATTAACATGCCCAGAGATGCAGAGCAAAACAGTGGTCAGAAAACCTAAAAGTCCACCTTTGTATCTGACACCACAAAAATAACTAGTAATAGCTTCTTGCTTCCCCAAATTTAGGTAATCACAATTAGACTGCTTTCTAATTTTTACACAGCAAAAGACCTAAAACATATAAATGCATTTAAGTATTTTCAGTAGGTAGTTAACTAGTCAATTGCACTCCAATTTAAGAATGTTATTTCTTAAATTGCAGTCACAATACCAGAGCCTTGGTCTGTCTATATGTTTGTCTATACTGTATCTCATGACTGCAGGATTAACAATCCATCATCGTGTCTGTAATCTGCATGTGTTTTGGTTGTCTTTCTTTGCAACAGGTTGCTACTTTCATACTACAGAAAATTCTCCTGGACGACACAGGGCTCGCTTACATTTGTCAAACATACGAACGTTTCTCTCATGTTGCCATGATACTTGTAAGTAAAATATCAGGCTATTTTGAGTGAAACTCAACAGTGAGATTACATTTTTTCATTAGTTAGCTTCTTATTCTTAATAATCTTAATCTTAAATTCAGTTTGACTTATTTATTTGAACATAATTTCTTTTATTGAGAAGGTTTTTACTCCTCAGGATATTCTGTTATCTGTTTTGTTTACATGTTTAAATTAATCTTATTTGTTGTGGTATTTGTGTAAAAAATCAAGGTAGCATGATGATCTTGTCTGTTTTTTAAGGGAAAAATGGTCCTACAGCTGTCAAAAGAACCTTCTGCTCGCTTGCTGAAGCATGTTGTACGCTGTTATCTCCGCCTTTCTGACAATCCCAGGTACGTCACAGGCTCCTTTCCTTACTGTTAGCTACCTCACTGTGCATATTACACAATGTTATGTGGTCTACACTTAAAATCCCCCTAGGAGGAGCTGTTCACTGAAGAGAGTCTAGAACAATGCGGACTAAAAAATATGTAGTGGACTTTCACTGACATTAAATGTAGAGCCTTATTAAATTCTCATGCATTAGTGGGTTGAAAATAAGTCTTTTCCCTTGAGGAATTCTGCTTTTCTTTTAACAGACTGTTATGCTAGTCCACAAGTGCTTGTATAGTTTTAGAACATGTTTAGTGCTTCTTTGTGAAATCCCTGTCATATTTTTTGTGTTTGTTATAATTATTGTAAGGATATGGGCCAATTGCATTTGTATATCACTTTCATATCATTCAAGGAATTATTTTGTGTTCTGTTCTGTTTAGGTTGATATTAAGTCATTAATTGTTTTGCAACAAATAGTAGAAGAGCAACCACAGCTGTTAATCGTGTGTTGCAGAAATCATATGTGTCAAATCGAGGGGAAGGGCTCTTAGACGCGTTTATTGCATGTCAGATCGCCATTCCAGATAAGCACCCTTAGATCAAGCCCTGGCAAAATTGAGGAAATATATTGATACTTATGTTTAGTACATGTATATATTTCATGAAGATATTGCATTTTTATGATCGTTGTAACTATAAAAATGTCTTGAAATAATCCAAATATCCGTGCTAGGTAAAAGTGGAGGATATACTGGTTCCGTTGTAGTCCTATAGCTTTCCCAAGCCATTCCGTACTCCAATATTGTCATCAGCATAATTGTGACTTGCTTCTTTTTTTTTTGCTCTTCCTTCACAGAGCCCGAGAAGCCCTCCGCCAGTGCCTGCCTGACCAGCTCAAAGACACAACCTTTGCTCAGGTCTTAAAGGATGATACCACAACCAAGCGCTGGCTGGCTCAGCTGGTGAAGAATCTTCAAGAAGTCACAGACCCAAGGAATATTCCCCTACCTCCACAATAGCCCTCACCATCTTCTTGTGATGGGGATAATCCAACACAAAAAGGATGATCTGTATAGCCCTTATGAACATTAGACAAATGAAGAGCTTTGACAACTTATGGTCGTCATGTTCAAGTTGGTTCTTTGGAAACCTGTAGATGCTTCTTAGTATTCTTACTAAGATTGTTATAAACGGTGCTCTTAGACTTTTTACATTGTGCCAAGCTCTTGAGGCAATCACTTGTTTGAGCTTTGATTGACTGGTGATGTGACACTTCGTCTCCTTATTACTTTTCCTCACTATTGCATCTGTTTCCAGTGATGTTAGGATCTTCAAGTACAGTAGGTGTTGGATTGCTTCCTGAAAAGCATTTTGAGAATCCCAACTTCAGTGTCTCTTCAGAAAGAGCTAAGTGCAACACAGCAGATGGGTAATTAAGCTCCTGCTTCAAAATGCAATAACTGCTGTAAAAGGAACTATGGTAAACACTTTCACGGCTTATAAAAATGAACTCGATATCACATCCAAAGTTATTTTACCAACATTTCATAGTAGTAAAAAACAAATGATTGTTTGATTTTGTTACAGTTTTAATTACTTCTCCTTGCAGTAATTTGTCCATAATTTGGTTTAGGTATTTGAAAACTGTTCTTGAATATTGTGCATCCTCAACATGTAGTTATTCCTTTGGGTTATTGTGTGTTTGACCATGCAGTTTATGCAAAAAAACTGCCAAACTTGACTTTTTGCATGTTTTTTTAATGTGATGAAATACTTTCAAAACAGACTTTTAAATGACTTATTAATGTAGTATTTCATGTTGGATATCTGCACACTTCATCTAGTTGTTACTAAGAAAACATCTGAAGTTGATTTTTGAGCACTTTGCACCATATTCAAAAATTTTCAAGTCGTTAAATACCTGTTTTTTCCTTAAGAATTAAAAATAAAACTAAATTGGTATAATCAATCCAAATACTATTTTAAGAATTGCTGAATTTTTTTTGCTTTTATTTGCTGTACATGTTCTATGTATTAGGCCCTTAATCTCAACTTTGTACATTTTAAGAAGTCCACATTCTATTTGAAAGTACGCCAGAGTGCGAGTTCTCATGTTTCTCCAAAGTTGGATTAATGCTAAAATCCAAAATAAGATTCACCATTTTTTTACTGTTTTGACATGAGTTCTGTCATGTTGCATAATTGTAGATAAAGAAATGGATACAGGCTGATTAATTTTATCCCTGATATATTATAATTTGTATATAGTTACATTTGTTTTTATATTATGATTACCTATGTCAGGGACTTACAAGTGCTTTTGCCACTGCACCATCATTATCCGTTATTTTCAAGTCAGGTGAAGACATTTCCTGTAGAAAGTTTTGTTTTACAGCAGTTGCTCTTGAACTGTAGTATTCACCTACCCATAATGCATATTACTGGGATTAGGAAACTGAGTTCCTAAAACTGTTATGAGTGAGAGAACTTCTGTAAGCATCCTGTATTCATTTACATATATTTGCAACACACCCCTTTCAAGTTTCTTTAAACTTGGATTGCATTTCAGAGCTTTTTGTCTTAATTCAGAAAAGCAGAAAGAACAGCCAATGAAAATACGTGCGTTTCTTCCACAAATTGGTTAAATTTGTATTTGGTGATATAGGACCGTATTAAAAAAGTAAATGATGAGTGTGAATGTGGCAATCCCCTGCCTCCACATGTTTGTACATAGCGTTGGTTTACCAAAAACCAAAGCAACCATTTAAGTATTAACACCAGCCACCATTCCCTGTTGTTAATAGTATTATTTCTCATATACAATCCTAATTTTAAATTTACTGAAAGATGTGAAAAAAGGCTTTTATGTGGTTTATATCTATCCCAATGTTGAACTATTTTGCCTAGAACTGTTTATTCTAGTAGTTTGGCTGCACTGAAAGTTTCGAAATCTGTGTCTGCCTGTGGTGGATTTGGTTTAAAAACAAAGCAGCTGGTTAGAGCACCTTGATAAAATTATATTTTTTCTCTTAGAAAGTCAATTCCCTGTACCACAGTGCTATACAATAAGAGAGTAGATGTATGGCAACTACTATAAAACAAAGCATGTAACTAAACTAGCTAATTCTGTACCAGTAATACAACTATAACAGCCTAAAGAAACTTCTTTAGTAGCTCAATAACAGCTCAATAACATTGTCAGTGGGTTCCAGGACATTATTACGTGCCATACCTGCTGTGGATCACTTTTTAACTTGATATAATGTTAAGAACTAAATATAAGGGAACAGCGATTTTGGACTTTTTGATATTGAGCAGTGAAAGTCCAGAAGTATTTTTACTTTTATGTTTTTGCATTACCTACTCAATGAAGTTCAGGTTAAAAAGTGATTTATTGAATTGTTTTCGTCTATGAACTGTTTTTGAATCAATCAGTGTGGTTCATATTCACTATATACATATACATCTGCTTGTGGTGGGAAAGGAGGAGAAATGAAAGTGTGCACGAACCGTTTGTCAGCATTTGTCCTTAATCTGTGTCATTGTGGTGGTCTCCCAGAACATCTAAGATTGAAACAATCTGGGTGTAGTTGTTCTCTTTAATCTTAACTACCCTGGCATACGTTTACCTTTCCTAGATATGGGCTTGATGGTCAAAATCATACCTGCCATGTGGAGACCTTTGCAGTGTAGTATATGTTCAAGAAACATTGATATGTCACTGCATTATTTTTGAATATGTGAGGCATATATGCAACCATTCAAATAAGCAAAATTGAATGTAGAATGTGAAAATGTATTTGAGAGACTATTTGTAAATATATTCCTGAAAAATGTATCCATATACCTATTCAGCTTCCTTTTTCCTTTAACAATTCTGTCGTAACTCTTACTTCTTATTTTATGGTTAAGAATCATTGCAAATTACAGCACCACATTCTGATTCTAATTTATTGTTTGATATTTTAGAAATAATACTTTTTTCCCCATCCTAGACCAAAATCGTTTTTTTTGTAGGATTTCAAAAACCCACCAAAAATACCAAATTGATCATTTTTGATGAAGATATTCTGTAATTTTAAGCTTCTGCCACAAGATCTGTAGTGATTAACATAAAAGCACATGAGCTGTTTATTTGGTGGTATGGAATGTTCTTACTTTGGCTTAAATACCACTTGTACTGACTTTTATAGATACTGTAATTTGGATATTTTAGTGCACAAATAGCCATGTGCAATTAATTAATGTATAAAAGTAAAGTAAGACAATTTTGTGGTTTCCCACACCTTCGTTCTGCTTTCTTTAGTGAAAGATAAGATGGTCTCTACTGACTGTAATGGCCCTCCCATATAAATGCTGTAACAGTCATGCAGCAGTTCCTCAGTATTAAAGTTTTTTTTTGTACATAGTACTTTCACCTGCGTAATTTAGTACTGCAACAGCTGAATTTCACAAGATGTCTTGCAGTGCTAGCATTTCACTGTTTTTAAAGAGGATGTTGATTGTGCTTAAAATGCTGTTTTGACTTTTAAGTTCTTTCAGCCTAGGTTTTGTCCCCTAACAGGTAGCCAGATGTGTAGTTGCAAGCAAAGGCTGTACTGCATCTGTAAAAACATAAATTTTGAGATGAGGTTTTGCATTAATTTGGAGGACTAGAGAAAACATGTTTAGCATAAAATGAAGTTAAACATCATGTGCTAGTTTCACTGACCAATATTAGCCATACTCTTAGATCTGTTCAAATGCAATAACATTGGGCAGTCCAGGACCAGTGCTACCTGTGTCTGTGAAACCAGAGTGGTAAGTTAAGTGTTTTGGTATTATTTGCTCAGAATGGAATGAGAAGCTATTAAATCTAACCTCAAAAATGAATGTGCAGTGCTTCTGTCTTTATATAAGACCGCATTCACATTGGAAGAAGAAACACTGAAAGAAGAAACGACTCATGAATTAGTCCTTTAGGAAGAGATGGCTCTTGTGAATAAAGCAAAAGTATTGTCCCAGCATTCCCAAGCAAAAATATTTCCCTAAGCTGTTGTGGTGAGTTTTGGGACTGTCTGTTGAACCATATTGATTTATGTTTAATTTCTTTATACTTTGCCTATTGTGTTTTGGTGCACTTGAAGCATTTGGAATATGTTGGTAAATGTAAGAGAGGGTAAAAGATGTTGGTACATTGGAAGAGACTAGCACTGGGCTGATACTCTTCTTAAAGACACGAACCCTTTGAATGGAAAGCCTGAAAACTTCAGTTTGGTTTAGAACTTTCAATTGATGTTTACACAAAGAAACGAATTTCATATGTACAAAATTATTTTCTTTATCTCTTGGGTTTGACAAGCAAAGTGAAATACCTGCTGTTGTTTAAATCTAAAAAATAAAATGTTTTTTTTTGACAGAATACTCTTGATTATTTTGCTTCTTGTCATTAGGTTTTGTGTTACTTTGGCACAGTTTTCTAGAAATGTACCTTTTTTTTAAAGTGACACCTTTACATACAACATTTATTCTTACAAGGGTTTCATACAATTTGATCTCCGTTGATCCATTTTCTAAGTGTGTTGTCTGATAAAGGTCACAGGGGAGCTGGAGCCAGTCCAGGACAGGACACCAGTCCATCGCAAGACACACAGATGATGCACACACTTACACCAGGGTCAGTTTTAACCATTGGTATCCAATTAACCTACCAGTATGTCTTTGGAGTATTGGAGGAAATTGGAGCACCTAGGTAAAGCCACGTGAACATGGGTGAACATAGAAACACTGTGCCAATAGTGCCCCAGAAATTATACTCAGGACCTCAGTGCTGCAAAGCAGCAATGCAAACCACTATGCCACCACACCACCCAGAACTTTCTAGAGTTTAATTTTTTTAAGAGCAACAAGGAAGGTGCTACACAGTCACTTGGGTTGAATAGAAACATAATATAACATTTGCCAGCAACCGTATCACCCTGCAACTCACAACTAGCAGCCCACTGAAGCTAAGCAGGTGTGAGCCTGGTCAGTACCTAGATGGGAGACCTCTTGGGAAAAACTAAGGTTGCTGCTGTTAGTGGGGCCAGCAGGGGGCGCTCACCCTGTGGTCTATGTGGGTCCTAATGCCCCAGTATAGTGACGGGGACACTATACTATAAACAGGCGCCGTCCTTCGGATGAGAAGTAAAACCGAAGTCCTGACTCTCAGTGGTCATTAAAAATCCCAGGGCGTTTCTTGTAAATAGTGTCCTGGGCAAAATTTCCCATTGGCCCTTACCAATCGTGGCCTCCTAATAAACCCCATCTATGAATTGGCTTCATTACTCTCCTCTCCTCCCCACTGAGTACCAGGTGGATGCTGCACATTGGTGGTGGTGGTGGAAGGAAGTCCTCATTACCTGTGCTTTGAGTGGAGTGTCCAGAAAAGCACTATGTAAGTGTAAGCAATTATGATTATTATTATGTTTTAGATTTATCTGATTTATTTCTTGTGTAAAAAGTGCAGATTTCATTTATTTAAGGATAATTTATTATTTCCAGAAAAGCGCTATATAAGTGTAAGCAATTATTATTATTATTTCTCTACCCCTTTCCAAGTTTCCAACCAAGGACTGCTAACAACATGGACAGTCAGGTATGTTTTGCAAAGGAAATTTAAGTGAATCATTTGATGGTGAGGATTTTTGGACACCAAATTTATGTTGTTCCAAATGTGGTCACAGGAAATGTATTCACCTGTAACATTCCGCTTCATTTTCCAAACAGTACCACCTGCTAAAGGTTTGTATGAAGTCTAAGGGAAGCACAGAGGAAGCCAATCCCCTTGTTTTGCCCTGTCTGAAGTGCAGCAGATTACACATTGTTTAGACAGCCTAACCTCCCAAGCATACTGCAGGCCTACTGTACACTGCACATCCTGCACTTCACTGTAAGTAAACACATAAAATGAGCCAGGTAAGGTGTTTTGAGCTTGCAAGTCCTGAAATAAGCCCATAAGAATATCTTCTCATTAAGATCAAAAGTGAATTATTTTGTAACTCCATAGCACAGCAAAGAAAGGGTAGCATCAGGACTTTTTAGTATTTTTTGCAGAAAGAAACACTCCAAATTAAAATGCAGCCATAATTTTATATTCATCCTGCATTCATTTTGTTCCAGTGAATTCAATAGAAAGAAAATTATCAGTTTTGTGAAATCTACACTTAAGTGATAAAAGCAAGCTCTAAATATTGTATTATTGGTAAAGACCTACAGTAATTCCTTTATCCTCTTTTGTTAGGTTCTCAAATAAATTTAAGTTATATTCCCTCCTAATTTCATTAAATGGTTCATGAACTCAATAGTGGTTTGTACTATACTCATATTCTTTTGAATCCCAAGCCCTTAACAAGAATACACAGTACATAAAAAATGTTTTATTGTATAAGAGATTTTATTGTCCCTTGGGGAATTTTTTCATGGACATACAACACTTCTGTACATTTAAATAGAATGCAACCAAAAAAAAGAAGAAGTAAAGAAAAACATTGCACATTATTCTATTACAAAAGAAAAGAAAAAAATTGCACATTTCTCTATTGCACTATATGTATAACACATAACAATATGCAACATTTATAACACATCACAAAACATATTGCACTCAAGTGGGTTGTAAAAGTAAAAAAAAAATGTATCCTTGACATTTGCGTTGACAGCTTTAATGGATAGTGGAACCAAGGAATGTTTGTATCTGTTTGACTTACATTTGGGAACCCTAAAATGTTTGCCAGAAGAAAGAAGTTGATATTCAGAGTTGAGGATGTGGGAAGGATCTGATATAATTTTTCCTGCCTGTTTGATTAGGGATTTTTCAAAGATTGTCTGCAGGGAGGGGTGCCGTTTCACTCCCATGACCTTCGAAGCTGTCTGGTTGAGGCAGGTAATTTGCGATTTTAAATGAACTGATAGATTACCAAACCACACTGTAATACCATATCCGATAATGCTCTCGATTACAGCATGGTAAAAGAGTAGCATTACTTCCTGTCGAACCCCAAACACTCTTAGTCTTCACTATAAATATAATATAACACTCACAACATGAGTAGTCCAGCACAGGTTACTGTCTATGTGTGCACCTAAGTACTTATATGAATCAACCTGAGTGACACATTCATTGTGGATTACTACATGTGAGTGATCACCAACTGCTCTGGGATCAAACACTATTTCTTTTGTTTTTTTTTTAACATTCAGAATTAGGCTATAGTTGTCATACCTTTGCACAAACCTTTCTGACATGTATACAGATGAGCTGCTACCTCTATGCATTAAGCCAAGCAAAAAACTTTTACTGGCAGATAAATTACTCTGAAATTTAATTGATCTTTTCGCAGACATAAATTAATGCAGAGATGTGTGGTGGTCCCTGGCAATTGATTCAGCGTACTTAAGCAGAAAGCAAATGCAAGTTCAGTTCAAGCCCTTCCATTCCTGACAAGACCAAAATCAATCAGCGCTGCTTGTATGTGGTTTAAACTGATCAATGCTCTTATGTGGAAGAGAAACTGCCAGGAAGCTTCTGTGCTTTCAGGCTTGGATTGGAAACAGCACACAACTGAGTAATCGGAAAATGCAGCTAATATACATATCAGAAAGTGAATATATACAGAGTGAACTAGAGCAGGGGCTCCCAGTTCTGCTCCTGGAGGTGAACACACATGCTGGTTTTATTTAAGGCCTCATGTAAGCCTGAACTGAATTCAAAAGGTACTTGATTGGAATATGTACAATTTTATTTCTGTTGGAAAGGGAATGTGTGAAGGGCAATAATTTAAAGGCAACCTCCAACATGTTTACCAGCTGAAAAGCTATCAAAAAGGTCAAACGAATCCCATTTGTAAGCCAATGAAGGATTCAGCTGAGAACCTGGCTAGAACAAAACCCAACAGGTGTTGGGTCTTCTCCTTCACATCAACTAAATCAACAGGTCAGTTTGCAGGGTTTGCTGGCATTGAGCCTGTTCGGTTTTAGCATTATAGTTATGACACAAAAACGATCATTTGACCAAATATGTATACATTGTAATACATCAAAATGTAACATTATCAGGGTGGCACGGTGGTGCAATGGTTGGCATTGTTGCCTTCAAGCACTGAGGCCCTGGCGTGCTAACTGCCTGATTCTCCCAGTGTTCGCACGGGTTTCCTCCTGGTGTTTCAGTTTCCTCCCACGGTGCAAAAACATACTGGAAGGTCAATTGGTTTCTGGGAAAATTGGTCCAAGGCTAAGTGTGCGTGTCTGTGTTTGTGTTTGAGTGTGCGCTGCACGTATCCAGCATTCCCCGTGACCCCGTATTGGATAACAAGGTTAGGAAACAGATGGATGTAATGTTATTGGAGTAAGGGGTGAAAGCATTGGCAAGGCAGCGTACAGTAGTTTGCGTAGAAATCACTTGAAAGGAAAATCAGTACTCCCCGAAAGCTCTTTGAGAATCACAACTGGCTATTCCTGGCTTAATCAAACCAATTAACTCAGCATATTGATCAAATATCACATATATTCCATGTCTTTAGTATTTGATGTTTCAAGGGTAACCTATGAAAGCTGCTTAATTGTGCCTCTCTAAGATAATTGGTAACTCCTAAGATCTCCCTATTAAAACACAGTTCACATTATCTCAAATTTTTGTAGAATAACATTGCAAATAACTTTTATAACTGGCTCAATATATGAATTGTAATTTGCAGAATCATAACAGATAGTAGACAATCAATGATGATGGCCAATAATTGAGTGAACCATTTTGTTTGAATTGCTCTGACCTGTAATTTTCCTTATTTAATAAACCATAAATAAATATTATGGAGGTTTTTGTTTTGAAACATTCACTCTTGTATTTAATGGAAAGCAGGTTCTTTCAGTTTATTCAAAACCAAGGACGCAAAATAAATCAGGACTGCAGTCTTGTCTATCAAGTGGGCCTGCGGAAATGTTTCATGATGGAGGCGCTCCAAGCTGGGTCTATGTAAATGAGGAGACTGAGAGATCCTGGCCTCAGCCAAGGTCTCTCCAGTTGAAAGCTGAGCTGGAAAGCTGAGCCATAGCCTTACATTATTAACACAGAGAAACCTGAGGAGAGTACAGAGGGGAAAACTCCAAAAAAGAAAAAAAATAATTAAATAAAACAGATGCGAATCCCCCCTCATTTTAGGTGCTTTGCTTTCTTCTAACAGAATGTGAGCATTGAGAGCGAGTGAGGCAGGGCTCTCGGCCAAACTAATGGGCCTTTTTAATTAGATTAATGCTTTCATTTTCATCTCCCTCTCTGTTTTTTCTTTATATTGCACAAGCTAGTTAACTGGACTGATAAATGTTTCATTGCAACAGCTTAGTAATTTAAGAAGGTACTGTCAGAAAGTGCACAGAGGCATTCAGTACTGTACTATGGTCTGGTAGCAGTACTATGGTTCAGAGGGACTAAACTGGAGGGAGGCCAGAATAATGAAACAGAAGGAGTTACATTCTAAACTCCCTTACTTGCACCAGATTGGTCAATACAGAACTGAATGAAAGTTGCAGGATTTTTTTTCTGTCCTCTACAATCCTAACACATACCACAGTGGGTGTTAGTGTGCATTTGAAAAATACAGTAACCGGAATATCCCAAAATCCATTAATGATCTGCATTACCTCATTTGTAAATAAAATCAATTTATATTTTACCATCTCTACTGACAAAGGCAGTGTCACCGAGATTAATATGTTGTTGCTAATCTTCACCTCTTTTCTCATGTGCACTCAGACAGATATCTATCTCAGCTGCAAGACATTGGCTCTACATCTCCTTCTCTTTCTCAGAACTGAATTATGGATGCATACTCAGACAGATATCTATCTCAGCTGCAAAACATTGACTGTATATCTCCTTCTCTTTCTTAGAACTGAATTATGGAGGCATACTGTGCAGAATCCAGAAAATTACATTTACTGTAAATGTACAGTAGTTACAGCAATGTTTTTTTTCAATATGCAGTTGGATTAAAAGAACATGCCTAATTACCATAATGGAATTGTAAGCTACAGCACAAAGTGAACTCTAAACTTCAAAATACCTTAACAATCTTTAGTTTTACAAAACAGGAAAATATACTGAAGTTATGCACTAGTCTGGATATACCTGCATCTCAAAAAGTTTGTATTTGTAACGTGTTCTTTTAAAACAACATGCAGTTTGGAACACTTCCACCTGAAATCCTGTGCTTTTCTGTGAATCAGCAAGTCATTCAGAAAAAAAAAATCTTTTGAATTGCATTTCACTTTCTGGATGCTTAGCATTTGAATTGTCTCAGAATTTGTTATTGGGATGATATATGTATTCAAGTACAATAGTGCTAATCGCGAAAATCTTTTTCTTCTTTTGTTTGCCATCTGATGAAACATGTTTGAAACACCAGATAGTCAAGATAATCTATTGCATTTTTTTAGTGTGTATGCACATTAAAAGATCCTTTCCCAAAAAAAGCCAGGTATTGCTTGTAAGCTCCGCGGCCTTTAGTAATAAGATGTATAACAAATATTGATTATAATCCTTTACAATATACTCATTGTGGATAGACAATTCCTCAAATTAATTTCTCAAATATGCATAATTTGTGACATATTAACAAGTAAATGTCATATTCTTCAACGACATATGTAATCTGTAGAATGGAAACAGATTTGCATATCAATTAAGAAATTAATAGCAGGGAGGAAAATAATGAAAATTTTAAGTGATGGGTGACATGATGGTGCAGTGGTCAGCATTCGTGCCTGAGTACAAGAGCCCTGGGTGAAATTTCCAGGGTTTTCTGTATGGAGTTGGTCTGTTCTCCCTGTGTTAGTCTTTCTTTCTTTTGAGTGCTCTGCTTTCATCCCATAGTCCAAAGACATACTAGTTGATTAATTGGCTTCTGGGAAATTTGGCCCTGGTGTGAGTGTGTGCTATCTGTGTCTGGGTGTGTGCTGTCATGGATGGGCATCCCATCCAGGGAGAATCCTGCCTTGTGTCCAGTAGGCTCCGGTGATCCTAAATTGGATGAAGGGGTTAGAAAACAGATGGGTAGATGTTAAAGTTGATATCCTTCTGTTTGTTTTTTTTGTCCAGGAAAGCATACACTATGGCATTTCCTGTCAATCTCCAAAGTATTATTTTTTAGGAACATGATTCTGATGACTGATACACCTTTTGCCTATAATATGATCCAGGAATACTGTCCGTGACTATGGATGCAAATTTAAAAAAATAAGGTTAAAGAGATAAGTCACAAGAGCGAGAATCTGTACTGATATCAACAGTCTTCATCAAATGATAAAGCTCATCTCTGTTGGAAAACAGTACGTACTCTAACTGAAGCTGACAAAACAATCTCTCCAGTACACGCCTGTTACCTTCCTAGCCTCATGGCACTTACATGTGTGACAAGAAGGAAGTTACTGGAACAGCTGGGGATGAAAGTTGCAGTTCCTGAAATTACACTCAACACTGCACCTGCTGGAAGAGTGAGGAACTGAGAGAAAGATGTAGATAAAGGATCAGGTGGCAGACACTTTATAGTACGTTTTGTTCTTTTAGCCATGGTGTAATTTGCTTAGGCAATCTTTCAACATCAGATGTTTGATGAAAAAAAGAGCACACAGTACAAGCTCTGTGTCCAAGATTTGTAACAATTGTAACAAGAACAAAGCTGGTTATATCATATTCTGCACATAATACATTAAGTTCCCTGTTTATAGTCAGCCTTTCCAAAATAATTTTTTGACCAACTCTACTTTACTTTCTGATGACATTGGAGTACTTTAAATTATTAATTGTTTTCATTTGTATAATGCCTTTCAACCCTAAATATCCAATAGCACTTCACATACGGTAGAGGATGTCCCTCACCCATCGCAGCATTTACCTGGGTGAAGCGCAGTAGACGTTATGTGGCAAGAGAATCACCTAACAGCAGATCAGATGGAGAGGTGAAAAATTACAATTTTGTTTAAATTTGAGTAGATCGGATTATTTACAACAAGCGGTGCGGTATACTACTAGTACGTTTGACTGAGTCATGGGGGAAACACAGCACCTATTGCTTTATTAACAGTCATGGTAAAATCAAGCTGATACAAGGAGGTGTAGTTTCTTTAAGAAACTTTTGTAAGTATTCCTTATCATAATCAGCATCCCTCTATCCATACCTCAGGACTGTGAACAAGATCTCCCTGTCCATTTTCTTTCTTTGACATTCATTAATGCTAATCATAATTGTGTAACTTTTGAACTTGAACTTGAACTTTATTGCCATTTGTAACCGGTACTGGTACAATGGAATTCTTACTTACAGAAAGTCTCTCGATTGTAAAACAAGTGTAAAAAACAAAACAAAGTGCAAACAGTGCATCAAGACAATGTACAAACAAACAATAAACAATGTGCAAGTTTTTACAAGTATACAACCAAACTTTCTGTTGTAGATGTGGAAAGCAGTGGGGGAACTGGGGAAAGCAGAGGTGGAAGGATAATTGAACCAGTGGTTAGGGATGAATATTTTATGTTTTTCTTTGCTCAGGTGTTAGACTGTTGAACATAACCAATCCAAAAGGGTGCAGTGGCAATTCTAAAATACTCCATTTATCCAAAATGAATTCCAAAGAGGGTTACAGTAAGCTAGAGCTGACCCAGCAGACACAGGGCACAAAGTGGGACAACACCCCAATTAACTGACCTCAGTATGTCACTGGAAAGGGGGGGAAACTGGAGCACCTTGTGAAAACCCACATTAAAGAGAGATTGTATATGATTTCCACATGCAACACACTCTAGCCTGTAATGGAACCCAGAACCCAAGAGCCAGCAGTACGAGCTGCCACTCCACCGTGACAGTCAGTAGACAGTGTTATTTAATATAACGAAATAAAAAATTATATAATCAATATTGTCTCATCATATTATCTTTAATGAATATAGTAGTAAAGACTTTCCCTTCATTATCAGTATTCTGCCTTAGTCTTTCGAATAACACTACAATATACATTTCTGCTTGGGCTGCGAAATTTACCAAACAGCACAAAGATCTGGGACTGCCCAGGCCAGAAAGCTTTTCAGTGGCCATTTGTAGTAATTTGCACTCATTTGGAGACAGTGAAATCCTCCCTGCTGGCAGTTTTCTTGGATTGAGCTAGAAAAAGAAGAGAGTTAAAGGCAAAAGTGGAGAGACAGATAAAGAATGACAGGCGGGAGACTGAGGAGCATCCTGTAGCAAGAGAGTAAGAGAGTGAGTGAGAGGGAGGGAGAAAGAGGGGTGGAGGTGCTGTTGTCTCAGGACGATCAGTTTTCTCTCTCCTGCTCGCTCTCACTCAGTTGGAACGTGCAGGGTAGTATGCACGTTGGCAGGCAGGGCTGAGGCTGTGCGGGCTCGCCTGGGAGGAACCCTGTCTATAGAGCACCGCGCAGCCGGCTGGCCTCCGCTCAGAGATGTGCTTCAGTCTGGTGAGTATTCAATCATTTCTGTACTTTAGTACCTGGCAATTGGACACAGACAACTACTAAAAGACAGTCATGCAAGAAAGGGATTTTCAAGCAGCAAAAATATTGTCAGTCTAGCAGGTAACCTTTTTTTCATAACAATAAAATATTAGGGCTACTGGTGGATGTTTACAGATGGATGTGTGGACTTCATGTATTATCACCCCTTCTGTTCTCAGGGTATTTCTCGTGAATATAGTGTAAATGACTCAGCAACTAGGCAAGCCACTGAGATTCAGCTGTGGTAGAATAGTAAATCATCACTGTCTTCATATTGCACTTTTCATCCCAAAGAGGTGATCCCAAAGAGTGGTTTTTACACAGCTCTCAAGAAATCCAGTGGGAGTTAGCCCTTCACCGGGACTACACTGTTCAATGTATCCAAGAACATCTAGTACTGTGTTAAATTAACTCTCATTTTGAAGTACTGCCATTTTTGAACTTTTGATATACTAATTCATATACTATATTATACTATTTGATATTATACTATTTGATATACTAATTCATTCTCCTAACAAGAGCTCGGAGATAACATGAAAATTCTGCACTTCATCCTGCGGCAGGCTTATCTTGGACAGTGAACACTTAATGAATGAACTCTCTGTTTTGCTTTGTTGCCACAGTATTCACTTTTCTTTAAACTAATATGTGTTGTTATAATTTAAATGTGTGCTGCTTCTCCTGTAAAGCGAAGGTGCTAAAATTATTACATTATTTTAACACAGGCTCCACAAACCACCTGAGGTTTGTTATTAAGGGCTAGTTTTTACTTTGCTGTAGGGTTGTTTCCTTCCAAATCAGTAGTATGTTTTAGAACAACTGCTGTGTTGTGTTTCTAATTTGTAACTGTTAAATTAAATATGTGAATGTAAGATCCATTTTGATGAGGATGCAGACAGAGATAATTTTTTCTATTTGTATAAGAAACATACATTTATCAGAGAGCTAGATTGAACATTATTAATACATTAACATTAATCATTTTTTTTTCCCAGTCTTTTATATTGGCGGAGATCTCTTTGAGACATAGTATGTGATGCTGTGAATCCTGTGACAGGATTCCTACACTTTGACTGTCAATATTTCCTGTACGAAAGATTAAATTCCCCTTTCCCCAGACATAATGTCAGACACTATGTAGAAAAATTACAACCAATTTACATGAAGACCTACTAATTCAGCACAGATTGCCAGAGAAGATTTAAACAGAAAAAGAGCTGTGGTTAAAGCTGCCTAATCTGCCTTTAGTTCTGGTAGAGCAAGCATGGGTCACATAGACAGTACAATATTGTCCTTTCTCTTGTTTCAACTTGCTGATGAGGCAGTATTATTCAGGCTCAAAAAATAAAAAGGGCACCATGTTTAAGACTAGCTAAGTAATTTATAGTGAATGCTACAGGCTTTGGTGCATATGCTGTGTTACTGTGAGTGCAAGAGCGAGATATTTTATTAATTAAATAACATGACTTTATAAAATCAAGTTATAAATCAGAGTCAATTAAATTAAGGTATAACAAGTATTAAGAAAATCTGTTTAATTTCTCAGTTGCAGCGTATTCTTCCTTTATTTGTCTTTCAAGCTACACAACAGAGTCTAAAATTATAAACAAGTCACTTATTTTTCTCATCTATAGACTGTGTAACTAAACCACAGCAAAGATTAGCATCTGCAGAGATTGCATTCCTCTTGGTCTGCACTGTTTCATAAAGTCAGGAGATAAAGCATCAGACAACGCATCATTTTGAGAGCTAGGAAAAAATAAACCAAAGCAGCAAAGCAACAGCCTGGCTTTGTATTTCTATTGGCAGTGCACATTCCACAGAGCTGGTGCAATGCAGTCAATAGAGACTCTGTGTCTATAGAATGTCCTCTCTGTGGGAGCGATAAACACACCCTCAGCCGTGAGCACAGATTCCTTAATCACTGCATTATTGCAGCGACCTGGAGCTGGACACAAAGACAGCTGAGCCCAGCAGAACATGCCCTGAGCTTACATAGTGCCCAATGTTCAGTCTTAAAGAAATCCTGCTGACTACAGGGAACACAGGGCAGAACTAGACGCACATCTGTAAAACATTCTAAAGTCTTCCGTCTTTAAAAAAAAAAGAATTGAAATCTTAGGTCTGACCAGCAGTTATTTTTCAATCAGAGAGCCCACACTACTTACCTACCCAGTAATTGATCTCGGTTTGTCTTTATTTGGACTTTTGTGGCCCACTTGCAAATACACCTCCCTTAAACCTTTCAGTAGTTATTCATTAATCATTAATTGATCATTAATATCATGCAGCTTCTTGAAAAATTATTATTTTTCAATTAAATCTAATGAAATATTAAACAATGTAAATCACAGAAATGTTAAGACTTCCTCTTAGAACGTGTCCTTTTTTCGGTACATATGTATGCAGATGCCAGAGGTGTGACAAAGCAACAGATGGCGTCATCCCGATGCAATCTGCGTAAGTTGTGTAATAAACTCATTAACTTTCTTTGTGCACAGAAAAAGGAAACATAATTTAATAATACTTAAATGATCATTCCAATCATAGCTGTTTATGGGGCTTTATATAAAACTCTTTTTACCCAGTACAGCTAGTGTACAGCAGATTTTCATGGGTCTAAACATGCTACTGGTACACTAAAATTTCTGTTCTGAGATATGTGTTTTAATATGTACATTAACAAAATGTACTGTATGCTGTTGTTAATGTTTTCACTGTTTAAAATGAAAGCAGCCTGTAGACTTGTAGTCTTGCAGCTGTTTTTTCCTCTGGTATGGCAGGTATACAGGGGGATGATAACCTACAGTCGATGCTTGTGGGGACAGTGATGAGGAAGATTAAGTCTCGCACTTGGAAGAAACAACGTTATTTCAAACTGCAGGAGGACTGCATGAACATCTGGTACAAGTCAAAGAAAGCAGGGAACAATCACTCCACCTGTGAGTACCTCTAGCTTCAAAGGCCTTCTCTGCAGGGAAGAACACAGAGCTGTATCACAGTTTCTTCATTGGTCACCTCAACATTTTTTGCATTGAAGTAAATGTTCCAGTTCTAGTTTTTTTAGTTGGAAAATGACTATTAAAAATAAGGCTAATGCAAAAAAAACACAAAAGGAGCAGTGTGTGCTCTTGTGGACACAGAATGAAACACAAAGATAACCCATGTTTTCTATAGAAATAATCATTTATTAGATCACTTGCTTACATTACATGAAGAAATCTGGAGACTTAATTCTGCTGTGAAGTTATTTTTATTTGCCACTGATGACTGCTCTTCCTTGCTTATCCATCTTCCTTGAAAATGCTTTCTTGCCTTCTCTAATGGGTCTAATGGGTTTTAATTAGTTCTTCTTGTTCTCTCTCCCATTCTCCCTACCCTAGTCTCTGTATGTGATGTGGAAACTGTCCGGGAGGGGCACCAGTCTGAGGTGCTGCAGAGCATTGCTGATGAGTTCCCCCCAGACCGCTGCTTCACACTGGTCTTCCGCGGTCGCCGTGGCAACCTAGACCTGGTGGCCGACTCGCCAGAGGAGGCCCAGTCCTGGATCAAGGGGATGCGAAAGCTGATTGAGAACGTGGAGAACATGGGCCAGCGAGAGAAACTCGACCAGTATCCTTCAGGAAGAGAAAACAGAGAACCTCCGTAGAGGTCTTGCTGATTACGAGTTTCGAGGGGCTACTTAGGATAGTGTCAATATTTATCCATCCTTCTTCGAGCTCCGAGTCATGTAGGAGCTGGAGCCTATCCTGGCATGGACTGGGCACAAGGCAGGATAAAGCTCTAATGAAAGTCACAAAAGGTGGATTGAAGTCTATTTGGGCTGATGGCCACATTGTAGGTGTTTTTCCTTAAACAGCTTCCCAGGTGGATCTGTGACTGGTTCCAGAAGGCTGATAAAAACAAAGACGGCCGAATGAACTTTAAGGAAGTGCAAGATCTGCTCAAGATGATGAATGTGGACATGAATGAACACCACGCACTTCGCCTTTTTAAGGTGCCAACACAGAACAAATGATCTTGCCTTCTACAAGACAGCACACCTCAATATGTGATCAGTTTAGCATGTTTTTTTTTGGACACAACAACTTCTTCCTCCATTGGGAACCTTCATTCCTATTTGATATTTGCAAGCTGGCAGTGGTTCTTAGTAGGTCACAAAAAGGGAACAGTCAAATTGTTACTAGCTTGGCATTAACAAGTAGCGCAAGTCATTACTCTGTTTACAGTGACAATATTTGTAAAAAGTCTTTATAATCTGTCCGTTTAAACTCAGAGTAAGGACCACAGCAAACATGGCTCCATCATCTCACTGGGTCTTGTTGTCCCATTAAACCTGCTGTGTTCTGTTTTCCTACATGTAGATGGCTGACAAGTCCCACTCAGGCACACTGGAGGATGATGAGTTTGTGCTGTTCTACAAGATGCTGACACAGCGGGAGGATGTGCTGCGCCTCTTTCAGGAGTACTCCAGTGATGGACAGAAGCTGAGCCTGACTGACTTGGAGGAGTTCCTGCTGGTGGACCAGCTGGAGGGAGACCATACGCGCCAGCGCGCGATGGAGCTCATTGAACGCTATGAGCCCTCAGAAACTGGTACCACGGCACTGTTTACTCTGATAAAAATACAAGCTTCACATTAACACAAGCTTATATACACCAAGTATATCATACATACAAGATCAGAAATCCTTTTTTATGTTAAGGCTAAATGCATAACTTTGCATTTTGCTTTAAAACAGGCCTGTGCAAGAATTGCCTTTGTAAAAAATGCACTTTCCAGTTTATTTGTGCATTGCCCCTGAGAATGTGATCTTCTGTGGTTTACAGCCAAGATGCTCCATGCTATGTCCATCGATGGGTTCCTCATGTATCTGTGCTCCCCAGACGGCTCAATATTCAACCCCCACCATGAACAGATCTACCAGGACATGACCCAGCCCCTCTGCCACTATTTTATCTCTTCTTCCCACAACACCTACCTGATTGAGGACCAGCTTCGTGGACACAGCAGTGTCGAAGGCTACATCAGGTAGGACCCACAGCTAATGATGGATGAAGATACAACACAAGGCAATGATCTGTTTTAACACATCTGCTTGAGAAGGCTGTGGATGGTTTAATCAAAAGTTGTAATCAGCTTGTATGTTTTATAAACATGCATACATTTTAGTAAATTTTTAGTATTCTTTTTTTGCTCCTACAAAAATGCTGAAGAGTCAGACAACTCAGCACCAGGATCCATAGTGATACTGTCGACTTATTCATTTTTCTTCCATTTGCCACAGAGAAGTTGCAACATGGATGTTTAAAACTAAGAATTCACTTTGGGATTTGACTTGTAAGATACAGATTTAAGGTGGCGTGGTGGCACAGTAGGTTACCACTGCTGCCTCACAGTGCTTGGGCTCTGGGCCCATTTCCTGGGGTGCTATCTGTGTGGAGTTTGTATGTTCTCCTTCAGTTCACGTGGGATTCTTCAGGACATTCTGGTTAATTCCCACAGTCCAAAGACCTACAGGGTGCATTGGCTTCTGGAAAATTGGCCCTGGTGTGAGTGCATGTTTGAGTCTGTGTGTGCCCTGTGATGGACTGGTGTCCGATCCAGGTTGCATCCAGTATTGAATCCAGCCTGTTGTTGACTGGAAGAGGCTCTGACTCCCCTGTGACCCTGGACTGATATGTTGATGTCCCTTTTCCATCTTTCCCATCCCCTCTGGGTTTGTTTTTAATGACACCTAGATGTCAAATGGACATAAAATAAAAACTTGACAATTTAACAGTGGCTACAATGGGAAATGTAGAAAAATGTAATGGAGACTTTTTTCTCCTCTCCTGATCTCAGTACAGCTTGATAGAAATGAACAAACATCTATCCTACTAGACATTTATATGCCGTAAGAAGTAAAAAAATTGGTACAATTTAAGACAACCCTTTATGAATTTATGAATCATATTCTAGGCCATGTTGATCCCAGTGTAAAGCAATGAAAAGAATCAAAAGGTGGGATCGGATTTTGATCAAGAGCGAGATTTTATCAATTTAAGAGATGTTTTGACAATAGTACTTTTTCCCCCATAAGGAACCTTCATTTCTTTTTGATATTTGCAAGCTGGATGTTGTTTTTAGAAGCTGTTGAATTTAGGAATTATTAGCAGCATAAGCTATTACTCTTTGTACTATAAAATGAGATTTTTAGTAAAAAATGACCTTGTAACCTATTCATTCTCAGAGGAAAGACTTCTGTTAATAAGAGGACAATGATGGAAAACAAATGGCAGAAAATATCTTTCTTTTTTTCTTTGTTAAGTAATCTGTGGCTCTGATATTTAATCCTGGAGATTAGTTTTGTGCATGATTTTCTGAATTTGTAATAAGTATAAGTAATGATGATAATAGTAAATAATTATAATACTAATTTTGAACAAGAGCAATAGGCAGATAAGCAGTAAAAAAATTAATAAGAAACCATATTTTAGCCTGACCTTGTATCTATGGTCACAATCCTCTCCCTAGAGGGGGTTATGTTGTCTGGTGCTCAGACTCCTGACTCCAGTGAGACTCCTGACTCCAGACCCCTGACTCCCAATGACTCCCAGTCTTTGATGTGTCAAAAAGAGCCACATCAGAGGAAGATAGAAAAGGCATTTTCATGATATGATAAAAGCAAACTTGGATAGGCACAGTGGCGCAGCGGTTAGGATTACTGCCTCGCAGTGCTGGGAACCCGGATGTGATTCTGGACCTGGGGTGCTATCTGTGTGGAGTTTGTATGTTCTCCCCCTGTTTGCGGGGGTTTCTTCCTGGTGCTCTGGTTTCCTCCCACAGTCCAAAGACATACTGGCAAATTAATTGGCTTATGGTGTGGGTACTGTATGTGCGTATCTGCCCTGTGATGGAGTGGTGCCCCATCCAAAGTATACCCTGCCTTGCGCCCATTGCTTGCTGGCACCCCACAACCCTGACTTGGAAGAAGTGGTTAGAATATGAATGCATGGAAAAAGCAATCTAAAAGAAATGCAACACTGATATCAGCCCAGTCAAGGTTTCCATGTTAGGTAGCAGCAAAGTAGCAAAACAGTAAATTACATTAGGTAACATTAAAATGTCATTTAACCAGAAGCATAAGTCAACTGGGAACACATTTTCATTTACAATGACAAACTGGAGCATACCATTTTGTACAGCAGTGCATTTATTGGATTGTTTTGAGACAAGCACCTTGCTCATTAAAAAAAAAAACAACAGTAGCATGTCATACAGGATTTGAGCCTTCAACCTGTCTGATTGAAGTTCAGACTAAGACCAGGTTCTAACCAATACCCCTTCAGTTTAAAGAACTGTGCTTTAACATTTAATATTTTAACTGTGCTTTATCTGCTTATGGGATATTTTGCCAGTAAAATCAGAAATACCAGACATTCCCTGTAATAATGAGCAAAGTACAGGTTAATTGGTGTAGGAAATTGCTTACAAAGTGTGTTGTTTGTATTTTGTACAATATGTAATAAAATACATCAATAACAAAACAACAATAAAATAAATATTACACAGGTTTGAAATTCATGAATATCAATGGTGCTTCATAGGGGTAGTTCAGTTGCTTCCAAACTACGGTGTTATTTGTGTTTTGTATACTTCAGCGAATTGTATACAGTATATTTATAACACATGAAATAAAGAACTGGTATATTTAGGATGAAAAGGCACAAGAACAATTTTCATTGACTGTGTTGTGCAATTATTAAAAAATAAGTCAAAAGATCCAGAAAGCATATACATACGCTTACAATAGTTATATATTATAATATAATAGTTTTTTAGAATTTCAAAGGGTTATTTAAAATGGACATTTGGCAATAACAGACCTTCCCAGTAATCTGTAAACTGGGGATTTACTGTTTTCATCTTTGATTGCAGTTTGGAGTAGCACGTAGGGCTCTCGCCCAGAGCTTTCTGGGTTCAAATGTCCAGCTGTTATATATAAACAACTCTCCAAGTTGACATTGTAAATCAGAAGTTGTTTTCAATTGACTTATTTAGTAAAATGAAGGAAATAAATAAGATTTATTTTACAGCCCATTCATATTTTCTTACAATTTCCAACCCTGATGAACCCTGATAATTCTTACTCTTCAGCAGTTTTGGTATTGGTTTAAATAAGCAGGGAAGTAAATGCTGTCATATGTATTGCTGTCATATGCAATTGCTAGTACTGGTGTTGAGCTGCTTTTCTCAGAGTATCCACTCCTGCTGCAGCTATGAATTACAGTGTGCAATCCCTCCAGGGCTCTCAAGAGGGGATGCCGCTGTGTGGAGGTGGATTGCTGGGATGGTCCCAATGGGGAGCCCATTGTCTACCACGGCCACACCTTGACCTCCAAAATCTTCTTCAAAGATGTCATCCACGCTCTCAACAAATACGCCTTCAGGGTACGTGTTTCAAAAAGCACCAGGCACACCTGCACAACAACCCGAGGCTCCACAAAAGCATCCAGAAATATTCCTTTCCAGGGATTACGACTTGTGTCTTCTCTGAGCTATTATATAATGGCTCTGTTATATGGAGAATCTGTGGTTATTGTGAAGTTTAATTTCTGCCATCAGGAAACTAAACAATCGGTCTACATATTAAAATTCCAATCTACCCATATGGCGGATTTGGCCTTTTTGTGATACTTTGCATTGCACCTCCGTGAAAAAAGGACAGAGATTATACGTGCACATGTACACTTTCACTATCTCTATTTCTACACTTAATAATGATAAAGGAGATGCATTATCTTCTCCTAGCATTATATGCAAAACTGTTGTCAAGATCACACGTGTGTGTCACCACATGCAATGCGATAGTGACCTCAGACCCTGCACGGCTGTCTGCCTGAATGGAACCCAGTGGTGGATGAATGGTATTGTCTTTCTCCCCTGATAATACTCCATCTTTAATTGTTAATGCCCCTTCCCTCCCCCCTCCAGGTATCAGAGTACCCGGTCATCCTGTCCATTGAAAACCACTGCAGTGTTGAGCAACAGAGAGTCATGGCCCAACACCTCAACAGCATTCTCGGCGACAAGCTGTTGAAAACCATCCTGGATGGCAAAATTCCCAATAGGCTACCTTCTCCTGAGGTAAAGAAAGGACACCACTTCAAAATCTCTGCCTGATGATGTCTGATGTCTGCCATTTGTAAGGCCATGATTTGATATTATAACACCTCTCTGACAATACTAGGCTTATTCATTCAGTTTAATGAGTGAACACATATTTGGTACTGTGGTAAACTAATGACACAATAGATTCAAGGAATTGAATAATTGGCATCGTTGCATAACATCTTAGAATAAGACCCATTTAACTTTTTGTGGGGTGAAAGAGGGAGTTGAATGGAAGTAACTGAATATCCTGCTTCCTAGTTCTCTAGATGTTTGATGCATCGGGGCATCCTGAGAAGGCATTGTGTAATTTCTTTAGAAATCTTTTTTTGTATCAGTCTATAGTCTATAGTTTCCTGTGTGTGCATACACTGTAAGATTAACTAGTTGAACTCATTATTGTTCAAAGTGAGTCAATCACAAAGAGTTTTATGAAATATAATATAGACTCAAAACATTCATAGCTCTGACAGCTTTACAGGAGCTTTTCTCCTTTTTGTAGCCTATTACATGTCTGTAGTCTTTCTTATTTTAACATGATATCTTTCCTGAGAAGCCTTTCTGCTGAATTTGTTGCCTGTGGTCTCTCTAGACCATGGGGACTTCCACTACCTCAGACAGATTTCACTGTTTCAGAACTACCTTTTCATTAGAATTTTGATCTTTTTAATAGGGAACAAAAATAGTGTACTATTACGATGCAGCCGAAAGAAACAATCACATTTCTCTGCATCGCTGAAATCTCCCCTTACCAGCATATGATTCCTCCACATCCTTCTAAACCACCACCCTGCTCCATGGGACAATCTCTTCCCCTCCCCAAACTAAAGAGGACCCCAAAAATCATCAGAGTGGTATTCATGGATAAGCTCAGCAGTGCTTTACAGGCATCTGCTCCTGCTCCCCAGCCTCTGACAGTCCCCTCTCCAGCCCCCAGGACCAGCAATGGAAGGCTCCCAATTGACAACATCAAGAAAGGAAAGGGCCCACTCATACCAGAGGTGGGAATAAGAACATAATAAAGGATACACACAAGAGAAGGTCATTTTGCCCTTCTCGCTCATTCTGTAGTTAGTACGTAATTGATCTGAGACTCTCTCCCAGCCATTTTTTGAAGGAAGCCATGCCACTGGCTTCCCCCACATAGCAGGGTAATTTGTTCCATGCTCTTACAACCCTTTGGGTAAAGAGGTGCCTCCTATTCTTGTTTTTAAAGCCTATCAATGTAGTCTCCACTTGTGTCCACTGGAACGTGGGGGGCTTTCAGCGCAGGGCAACCACCTTCTTGGGAGCAGTAACACCAGCCTGCCAAAGCTGTCTTGATGAATTATGTGATGACTCATCATTCGTTCAAAAGGGTCAGCAAAGATAAAAAAAAAACAAAAAATGTTTTGTTGGGTCATCACTTGGGACTCATCAATGATGAGTCACCACGCAGCCAAGAGCAGCAGGAAAAGTTGAGTATTCCCATCACCCTGTCACCAGAAGCCAATGTGTGTAAGACCCATTAGAAATTATCTCCAAGGGGTACATATATTCTGTGAATAAACCGTCTGGTGAAAGGGCTTTCTTTGAACAGAATACAAATTCTCCCAGGCAATGTCCCAGAAAAGTATTCATTTGCAAGAGGAATATACTGTAGATCTACCTTTAAACAAAACCACTCGGTCTTTCTCCTGCTGATGCAGCAAGGCAGAGGTACAAGAGTGATATGAGCTGCATGTGACGCAAACGTAGGTTTTAAAATATTAAGCAGTATGGTGTGTGTTCTTCTTACCATCCTTGTCATAGTGGTTTCAGTAATGATGGTAAAATTCCATTTCTTCAGACTCATACAAAGTCTGCAGTACCATACCTACCATACAGTGGTAAATGAAATGAAAACAGTGTGGAAATACAACAACTAAAAAAAAATAGAGAGTTTCAGACATAATTAATAAATTCAGTCCCTTTTTTTGCATGTCGTTAATCACCTTTTTCTTTTGTGTCTGTTTTAATACATTAGCTACTGATTTACTGGGAACATATTTAATAGGATTCTGATATTAAGGAAAGAAACAAACCTTTATTCATAGTTATTCAACACATTTCTAGTCAAAGCACTTTATTTTATAAACTGGGATAGGGCATATTAATTTAATTTAAACTGTTATGTATGTTTTAGGCAAACACACTTACGTATGAAACTCACATGTGTATGTGAACATATAAAAGAAGAATTGCAGCTTTTGAAAAGAAGTAAATTTTTAATTTCCAAGATAATACCTGATGTAAGAGATGAGTTAAATGAGTTCACTGGCTGTACAGTAAACAAAGTAGAATTCTCTTTGTGAAAATTATTTTCCAGATTTAAATTTCTATTATGCTTCTATTATTAGACTTGTACTGTATGTAGGCATGCATGTCTCACAATAGATGTTTAAAACTTTTCACCCATTGGAATGAAAAAAATCCTCTTTAAATAAGAGTACAATGGTACCATATCATGATCAACTCTTAAACAACATAATCTTATTTTTTTTGCTGCTGTTCTATCGTGTTTTTGGTTATGTGGCACAACAGGACATTGCAGAGAAAAGGGTCTAAGCAAGTAAATTGACCAAACAAACAACTAAATGTGACCCAATCAGATACTGTTAATGAAATTGTAAGCCCTCATGAATTTAATTGATAATTGTAAATGATGGAAAATAAGCTGGCCTGTTTGGATGACAAGATATAGTTTTAGGGACAACATCATTAAAAGAGCCCCATCAATTCTGAAGGGAGGCTTCTGAGAGGAAGTGAATGTTAATGCCTTTCTGGAAGTTTCCGGGGTAGATAAGCCATTTCACTTGTCCCTTCCGGGTGTTGTCCTGGCAGGAGCTGAAGGGGAAAGTGCTCCTGAAGGGCAAGAAGATGGGCGGCTTGGAGGACTGTGTCAACGGGACAGCGGAGGAGCCCTTCAATGGGGAAGTGAGCGACGAAGATGAGGCTGCTGACATCGATGAAGAGCACCTACGCAATGACACCCTGCGCCGGAGAGGCAAGGTGAGGATGCAAATGGGGTTGGTGTTCTCAGAGCTGGTGGTCTTTTTTCCTGGTGTGGTTAAGGGTTTATGGACCTAAGAGTCTTTGTAAGAAGCTGACCCCCGCCGAGGAAGACAAGTTAAATAGCCTTCATCCATCAGTAAAACTTTCACAAATATTCAGCACACATTACTTGTGTGACACATCTTTTAAATTGTTAAATGTAATTAATAGTTTCTTTTTTAAATTGATTTTATTAAATAATTAACCACTGTGTTATGAGGTCAACAGATATACAGATGCAGACGATTTTTCCAAAAGTCAACATATCGCATTAATTTCAGAAAGCAAATGTATAGTTTTAACAATACTCAAGATAAACACTGCTGCGTTAAAGTCTAAAACACTATTAGGAGCTACAAAATACACTATGTATGTTACGATTGGCAACAATTTATTCAAACCTTCATTCCTTTCTACTGTTCTAACAACTTTCACTGTTAAAAAAACAGCATAAGATTATATGAGAAGAACCCAAGCCTGTCATTTAGCAACATACAATTCATATTGTTCGGAAACAAAAACTTGATCAAAGCAAGGTAATCTATACTCAAGATCCCGACATGAAGTGATTTATTACCAAATCCATCACATTTGCCAATCAAACTTAATTGAATATGTGGTTTATTTGTAGTTATACGCAACTAATTAAAAAATACAGACTGAACTGATTTCTAAATTTTACCCAGGCTTTATTCTTTACTTTCTACAACTGTGCTCATTTTCACTCTGTCACCCCACTGGGTGGAGCCATAGCACTGTTAAGTTCCATTCCAAAAAAAGACCATTTGCATTGCAGTCTGATTGTCAGATTCTCATCATTAACATCATTTGTTTCTCTCCATTCATCCATAAAGGCTGCCTTTTATACTGCACAGAAACATATAGATCTGTCAAGATTAGCTGTTAACAGAAAACAAAAAGGCAAGAATTTCAACAGGTGATCACTGACAAATTTAATTCTTTTGCTTAAGGTAGCAAAACATCGAGTGAAAACAGTTCCAGATGTCATAGTGTTTTGCACAGATAATAAGGTGCACTTCAAAAATCATCATTATCAGCATGATTAGAAAATTATGGATAATAATTGCGATGAAGGGTGGCACACTGGTGCAGTGGCTTCACTCCCAGTGCTGGGTTTCAGGTCATGCTGTCTGCATGGAGTTTGTGTGTTCTCTCCTTGTTCACAGGTGTTTCCTCCCATAACATATCACGTTATATCATACTGGCATGTTAATTGGCTTCTGGGAAAATTGCCTTGGTGTGTTTGTGTGCACGTTTGTGGCTGTGAGGACAGGAGTCCCATCCAGGGTGTCTCCTGCCTTGTGTCTGTTGCTTGCTGGGATAAGGTCCAGCTCCCATTGGACCCACTATAAGATAAAGTGGTTAAAAAAGGTTCGATGGATAATAATGAAGGTAACTAATAGGCAGAGCAATCATTCTTTCTTATAAGTTTGTTTTTTTTTCTACTGCTTATTCATTGTGTATTATAGGATAAACCAACGTAGATAGGATATGTGAACGTTTTGAATTCACTAGCAGACCTTATTTTGAAGTGCTACCGTCTGTCCTTATTTACCCCAAGAAATAAGATGGCCATCTTCAGTGGACCAGGTAATGAGTCCTGATTCTGTTACAGTCCAAGGGCAGAGTTCCTTCTCTAGAATCGAACACAGAGGTCCACCACACTGTTGGAATTGAATTACATAAAACTTAAACATTCCTCATCAAAGATACATGCATCAGGTTGGGACTAGACTTTGTCTGCCTTGAAACCAGTATCTCCTTCCAGCATTACATAAACAGAATGAGGTTAGGGAAAGCTAATCACATTATACTCTGGGGCTGAAGTTTTCCCATTACTGTACCACAGGGCATAGAGACAGAGAGAGAGATGGTCTTCAGTGGACACTTAATTCCTTGGTGCTCAAACTGCTGAGATTGCAGTGAAGTTAAACTAGAGATTATCTTCTTGTTTGACTAATGCAAGGATACACACTAAAAAACTGTCGAAAAATCAGAATAAAATGCAACACATACATTATACACTAGACTAGAGTGATAACATCCATTTATCCATTTACTAGTGGCTTTATCCAGTACAGTGTTGCAGGGGAGCCTGACCCTATACCAGTAAGCAAACTGCAATAGGCAGGATACAATCTGGGTAGATCACCAGTCCATAACCGGTAATCACTGGTTAACAGTTTCTGGTTAAATTTCTGGACCATATTATTGTTTATGATGGCTGAGTTTTGTAAATATACCAGTAAATATAACATCATGGCCAGTTTAACTCCAGATAATTTGTTTTCTGAAAATGGGAAATTATTTTTGTAAGATAATACCGATTGCATTCTAAATATATATTGTATTATATGTGAAAAGCAATACATTTGTATAATATTGTACTACAGTCTTCACCCAAAGTTCATAATAAATCCTAATTTTAAACTGTCATAAGATCAAATATAGTACAGTATGTACCATATTTTTTAAGTGATTGCTAGTACTGACCAGAAAAGGGATTTAGATTACTACTGTTTCTTGTATCGTAAGAATACGTCAAACAAAAAAATAATCTTGGACCATATCCTCTAAAGTAGGGGTTCCAATCCTGGTCCAGAAGACTGACACTACACTTATTCATCATACATAATGCGATCTCCTTTAAGACTAGACTGAAAGGATTAGTGTTCAGCAAGCTGCTGAGAATTGCCTTGGAGTGACTGACAGGTCTGTAGGAATCTGTCAGCCTACAGACAGAAGGTAGGTGTCCCTGTCTGTTTGGGTTCAGGCACGGATTAACTTTCACATAAGGACAGGTGTCTCCTGGATGCCCTGTTGGCATTGCTAATTAGTCTGGATTGATGCCCACAGCTCAGCGTACTCACCAGAACAACTTACAGCCTGGGTTACTGGATTTTAAGAGGCTGCAGTGATTTCCACTGCCTCAGTGTGTAAACATGAACCTTTGTATAACAATGAATAATTTGCTTTGTCAATGCCCATGCATTGCAAATAAAGCAATGCAATTTCCTTCCATCTGTCCATATACTGTTGGAAAAAAACACGCAACACCTCCTCCTCCACACTCTGGCCCTCCTGTCTGCGTGGAACAGGCTGAAGAGTGACTCATCCGTGAAGAGGACCTGATTCCACTGCTGACAAGTCCATCGCAGCCTCTGTCTGGAACCAAGCCAGTCGGGTGTGACATCTAGGAGGTGTGAGCAGAGGGTCTCTGACAGGTCGCCTTACTCTAAGGCCAGAAGCATGGAGCCTCACTGTCCTGTCACTGATGTCAGCATTGTGTCTGCGGGCAGTTTGAGAAGCAGTGCGGGTGGCAGATCTGAAACGATCTCTCAGATGGACCAGTCTGATGTGTCTGTCCTCCTCTGGTGTGGTCACTCGAGGGCGAATGGATCTTAGACGGTCATCTGCCCTGCTGTTTTGCTGAAACATTCTCTGCAGTCTGGACACAGTGGAGTGGCTTACTCCATAGTGTCTGGTAACGGTGGCACATGACATACCTGCCTGCAGCATTTTGGAATGCACAAAAAACTGACTAAGTGTGGCCTTTTTCTTGCAGTGACCTAAGCTTTGAATTTGGGCCTTTTTTAATGTGACCTGATCAGGCATTGCTCCACCTGGACCTCATTGGGTAAAAGTGCACCTAACGAGCTTTCGTGTGATTGGCAAGTTGCGATGCCTCACTGCACAAGCTTTTTTTTTTGTTTTTGGACTGTGGAAGGAAACACAGATGACCATGGGAAGAACATACAAGCTCGATACAGATGGATGTGAACCCAGGCCCCCAATGCTACAAGGCAGCAGTGTTGACTACTGACCCACCATGTCCCCGTAACAATAAAGCAAAATGTTCAAATGCTGAAAAAGTGAAACAATGAGGCCTAGTGGTTTTGCTTCCTTGTGCAAAACTGTGTTCAAATTAAGCAGTGCTCCCTTCTTCAGTTCTTAAACAATATCAGACAGTTCCACTATCATTGAAGTGAATATCTAGTGTTTTACCTGCTGTTTACTGACCACTGTCCTAGCGGTAGCTATGGTGAAGGGTGGTAGTCTAGAACAAGCTACCCAGCCATGTTGTTGGATCACTTGGCTACTTGCAACCCAATGAGCACGACGGGCCACATGTTTTCCTCTTGTTTGTAACCTCTCTTTTGTTTTTATGCTCCCATTTCTCCTCTGTAGAAATCAAAACAGCATCTGTCCAAAGAGCTCTCAGACTGTGTGGTGTACTGCAAGAGTGTGCATTTCAGCAGCTTCAAACACTCGCGCGCTCATGCCAAGTTCTACGAAATCTCATCCTTCACTGAGTCCAAGGCACGCAAGCACATCAGGGAGACGGGTGAGCAAACAAACCGAAGCACGTCATGACACAATTCACAACAACGTATCCGGGTGCGATAAGCTTCTCGTGATCCACATTCCTTGGCGCTGTCCGGGATGTTGACAGCATTTAGAAAAGATCAAATCAGCCTGCTCCTCTCTGAGGAAGCATAACAGACTTTGTGTTTTTCTTCTGATCATTAGGAGCCGACTTTGTGCGTCATAACACCAGACAGCTAACACGGGTTTACCCTAGTGGCCTGAGAACAGACTCCTCCAACTTCAATCCACAAGAGATGTGGAATGTGGGTTGCCAAATAGGTAAAGGATGGGCGAACGGAAAATCAAAGAAAATTCTTTATGTGCAGTGAAGGGAGGCCAGGAAACAGAAGGCTTGAAAAGCAACAGACAAAAGTTCTGAAAGATGGTAGAATGACAATGCACTAAGACTGAAGGTTTGTTGTAAAAGGATCCACAGATTATAATTGAATAAAGTGAGGGCACATTCAGTTATCTCCACTAAGGTTCTTAAAATGTTGGAAAGCATTCTTTTAAAACATAATTTTGTCCTGTATGTTGCTCCATTGTATTTCACTCATTTTAAAGTTTTGTCATATATGTCTGTACAGTGCAAAAACGGTACTAGGAACAGTAACTGGTGCCAATGGAAGTGCTGGAAGAGGCGGAATGTAAAGGAAAGATGCATAAATAAAATCAACTACAGCTGAAAAGCTCAGGAGTGATTGAGGTTGAGGAGGTGGGCAGCTGTGTCATTGTACTCTGTATTTTTTTCTATTTCAGTCGCACTGAATTTCCAGACAGCAGGAGTGGAAATGGACCTCAATGATGGACTCTTTAGCCAGAATGGCCACTGTGGGTTTGTTTTAAAGCCCAAGTTCATGAGAAGCAGTGAGAGTAGGTTTGACCCAGAGAACCCTCAAGACAGAGAGGATTACCGGCCCTTTCGACTCTCCATACAGGTACCAACACACAGTTTAGTGCTCATGTGCTAGTGGAGACATTCTGAAAAGAGGTGCTATAATGAAGACACTTCAACAGCAGCAGGATGTTTCAACTTTCCATATCATGGTTACATAGCTTGAATCTCACTTTTTCTATTGTTCTCTGGGCACTTTTCAGGTAATCAGTGGGCAACAGCTTCCGAAGGTGAACATCAAAGAGGGGTCCATTGTGGACCCACTAGTGAGAGTGGAAATCCATGGTGTACCTTTGGATCAGGCCAAGCAGGAGACCAAATACATTGAAAACAATGGTGAGGACTGTATTCACAGTCCGTATAACACTTCATCTAATGCCCTTACAAGCATATTGTCTGCTACTTATTTAGATTTTTTTATTAATTATTGTCCTTTTGCATGTATGAAAACAGCTTATGTGAATGAACTTGCTCAGTGATTTGATATTTAGTTGTAGCTCTATGTGAGAAGTTGTGAAGTTCTTAGATCAGCATTTTTCTTCCCAAATATCTCTCCCCAGGGTTTAATCCAGTGTGGAATGAGACCCTACAGTTCCTCATTCATGTCCCAGAGATGGCGCTCGTGCGCTTTGTCGTGGAGGATTATGACAAGACATCCAGGAACGACTTTGTTGGCCAGTACACATTGCCGTTCATGTGCATCCAGCAAGGTGAGGGGAGTGGAACTTCTTATTTCCTCTCATTGGAAAATTAACTAAACCCTCTTAGTTCCTTAAGGCTGGAACTCCTCAAAACATTTCTTTTACCCATTGACGTTTACACGTTTTCTTCACGAGTGAGTGTCACTAAATTGCAAGACATCTGTATCAAAGCTGCAGATACTTTCTTGGAGTGGAAGATGGCACAGACGGGACTATACAGGTGACTGCCCAAAAAAGAAACACCAACATTAGGTGTCTCAATGCCAGAAGAGCTTCTTGGCATAGATTCTAAAATGTCTGGATCTCTACTGGAGGGACATGACACCATTCCTCCACAAGAAATTCCATGTTTTTTTATGTTGGTGGAAAACGCTATCTCAGGCGCCATTTCAGAATCTCACATAGGTGTTCAATTGGGTTGAGATCTGGCGACTGGGACAGCCATGGTATATGGTTTACTTTGCTCTCATGCTCATCAAACCATCCAGTGACCACTCATGCCTTCACTGGGAAACAACCACTCAAGCCTGTAGGCTCCATACACGCATGTGTTGAGAACAGGGTAAAAGATCATTCATCTGACCACATGACTTTATTCCACTGCTTAGTAGACCACTGCCTGTGTTCTTTGCACCACATAACTTGCAAAAGTGCATTTTTAGGTGTAAGTAGGGGATTTTGCAATGCAACCCAACCATAGTATCCCTTTCTGTGACGTTCTTGAGGGACTGTACTTGATGAAACTGTCTGCTCATGCCTTACAGATTGACATTTGCAAGCCAAATGATTCAGTTAGTCTGTTTGTTGACCATTGTCTATGATGTCTTTCCCTCAGACTTATATGCCAGTAATTACCTTGGTCATTGTTCCACATGAAACATAAGCGAGTCCAACAGTCTTCACTGAAGCTCTTGCCAAATGTGCCCCAACAAATCACGACTCCCTCAAAGTCACCTGAGATCTGTTCTTTCAGCCAGAGTAGCCAAAATAATGGGCAACTGGGTCTGCCCATAATTATTTTATATGTCCCTTAGCGTGATGGGAAGTTAATTGCTTTAATTAATTTAGGAACCACATCAGTGTGGAAGCATCTTCTTTCAACATACTTTGTAACCCTTATTTACTTATGTGTTTCATTTAGTTTGGCACTTAGCTGTAGTTCCCATGATGTTTCCCTTTTGACAACTTGTAGGAATGGTTTGCTTGGGAGAACAAGATGTTAAAGTTACCTTTACCTTGCAGATGTATTCCTCAAAATCTATGGACCTTTGATTTTGATGCATATCTAATTTTGTTTTAATGGTGTTTGCAGGATACCGCCACATCCACCTCTTGTCTAAAGATGGAACCAGCATTCCTCCCTCCTCACTTTTTGTGCACATCCAGATTACGGACACTGAATAACTTGGATGAACTTCAGCACTTTAGTTGCAGACAACTGCACAGCCTCCTCCAACCTTCTCACAAATATTGACGTTGGACTTGCAAGAGACAGCTTCCTAATCACTGTTTACAGCAGAGCTGTGCTGTACCAAACTACAGAATATATAAACATAGATTTATATATTTTTATTACTTTCGAATCAAAGCATGATACAAAAACACTGGTTTTTCATAATTGAAAAAATATCCATAACAAAACATCATGAAAATACATGACCTCTCAGTCACGTTGGAGTCACTGAATTCTGAAATTAACTGAAGCATAAAGAGATTACCTCATCTGTGGATAATTGAAGAAAAGATGGATTTGTAAATTAAAAGTACTTCTAAGGGACTGCATATCTGGATAAGCTTATGTCCCCACGACGAGCTGGAAATATCCATCCTGCATTTACACTTCACCAACTAGCAGGCAACTACAAAGGTACTGCACTTTGATTTTGAAACTTCTTTTGCCAGAGGTATTTGAAAACAAATGTGTGATCTTTTAACACCCATGCAGACTGAAGATAAAATACTTTCATATCTTCATGAAGTAGTTTCACTTAAAACTGTAAAACTGCTAAAACAGAGTTAGGAGTAAAAAACGATTAGTAGGCCAAGGATTGTATTAAAAATTAACACACGTTTTGTGGTAACCTAAAAGCTAATAGCTTTACATGCATACTGCTTTCCTTTTTAGTAGTGATGGTAGAACAATAAAATCAGAAGCTGTATTATATGAGTGCAAAATACATAACTATTTGAACAAAAGGTGGCTGAATAAAACATTATAGTTTGAATTAAATAGCTCACATCATAAAATAATCCATCATTCTTTGAATTTAACATTTAAATAACCTATTGTAAACCCTAGTATCCTAGTTAATCTGCAATTTGCATTGTATTACCTCATAAACTCACCAAACCCATGAAATGCAAGCTGCAGATACCAAAAACTCGAGTTAAGCTTCTCTATAGTATCTACGTACACATAGGCTGCAATTGTGAAGTAATAAATCCCTCTTATTATATTCAGTCTGCATATATCAGTTAATATACACACTGCATATAGATAGAAAACATGTACAATCATATCAAAACCAAATCCTTTTCTTGCAAAATGTGTCAGAATTAGCAGGATTAGTATAATTAAATAAAAACTGGCAACTGCAACCTGCCTTAATACACAATTGTTTTTATTCAAAGTATTTTTTCGTTCAAAAAAACAACAACAAAGGTTTTCTTACTGTATAGGTTGTTTTGTAACAAAATGTAGTTTTTGCTGCTGTTGGTATTCATATATTTTTATACTTTTATTTGCTTTGTTGAATATAAATTATTGCTTATTGTATTTTAATAAGTGATCTATATTTCTTTTTTTACAGCAGTTGTTTTAGAAAGGTAACTTTAATTTTGTTTGCCTGTAAATGTATACTTACATATGCCATGTCCACCTGCAAATAAATGAGAATTTCAGGGGAAATAGTTTTCTGCATTACGGCTGACAGAAAAGGAGCTGTGAAATGAGCAGCAGTTTGAATGACAAGATGTAACTCTTAGGTTGTCTGAAGAAGTGATTAGATCTCTCTAAGCAGAAGGTAATGTGATATACAGTATGATTCAGGTCCAAAGAGTATAAAAGAAGGTATAGTCCAGCTGCTAGCACTTATGAATTGGACTCTTCATTTTATATTCTACATCATCAATGTTCTACATCAATGTAATAAAATTAGAGCACTTTGGAACTGGTGACAGTCTACACTCATTTACATTTCACAACTCCAAGAAATACAAGACATTATTTTGGACAAAACTGGAAATTACAAGGAATGAACAAGAATACTGCAAAACAAAAGGGTTATGTACAAATATGATTATGAAGGCCAGGGAATGTAGCACAAAAATCAAAACAACCACTGTATTTTAATAAACATTGCACTCTCGTTTTACATTATAGCAGAGTGATGGTTATATACAGTACAGCAGATATTAGACAACATTTATTTTTGTATTAAATAATTTATAGTTATGACAATTACATGATAGAAAGGGTTGTGAAGTGGTTAACAAAACTGTACATATCGGATTCTTTTGGTAATGTAAACTTAAGATTCCAGGTTTATTTGTAGAACCCCATGACTGACCCTAAGAAAACAAATAATTTTTACTTTTTAACTCAACATTCAGGTTTTGGATTATTCAGTAACATGCACAGTAATTAGAGCACTTACACTCTAAGGCAGTAAAGTTTAATATTACTATATTGAGCTATACACTGAGGGGGCACTAATAAAACAATGTTCAAACCCATTATGCAATTTGATGTCTAAAATGTGGTATCAGCATTACAAGAACACTTCTTTTTAGGAAATTATATTTCACTCAGCAAGAGCACATGGTGGTAAATTCCAATGATGCACAAAGTTAACAAGTGCATCCCATAGGTGTTCTACTGGATTCAAGTCTAGTATACAAGACTCTGCTGCCTTCGTTCTGGAGCTACTGTGTTACTGTACAGGATCTGATCTGGCCACGGTGGTGTTCAGGTGTCTCTGTGGCAATCTGGGATACGGGACAATATCAATACTGAAGATGCCTCACTCAGTGTATACTGAGCAGATTGTGCAGGGCATGGTGATGCATGGCTACACTTGGTTTCGAGTTGAACACATCTGAAAGTATCAAGACTGTAGACATGATATTGTTGACCAGAGTCTTACCTAAAGTGTCCTACTCTCAGCATACCAAGGGCCTCTTCCTTTCTATGTGGCAATCGTGGCATTATGGTGCAACCATGATTAATGAACGTTTTCCCCTGTTTGTTTTGCTCACAGTCACAGGAGCAGTAACTTGAACATTGCTATAGTTGTGATAAAGTGTCATAAAGCTGTTAACAGATTCAGGAACGAAGTGAATTAAACTTTTCACTAATAAATTACTGTATGAATATATAGTTCTGGGAAAGTAATGTAACAAATATCCATTATATTTTTCATGCCTCTTAGAATATAATGTATCCGATACTTTATGTTGTACATATTCCCTTTAAGAAAGGGTTGTAACTTTAAACCTCAGTTCAGGCATCATGATGATCTAAAGGGTACTGTGGAACTCTGATCAACCATATTCCAATCAACACTGCTTCAAGTGACATTTTCTAGTGTAACGATTCAATGCTACTGTTTGCCTTCCTTGTACCACACCAAACAATGAATCTTAGCTAGAACAAGATAATTTATTTTTCTGTTGACCTTATTTTAATACACTAATTTAATTGTAATATACTATACTGAATAAAACAGAAAAATCAACAAGATTAGCATGAGTATTACGTCCCATGTAGGCACATACTTGTGAATTCAATAATGCGAATGTCAAACCAGATTTTTGTTCATCGCACACTGTCTGTATGGGCAATATCACAATCCATTCATTTTATTTTTCAAATACAACACAAAGTACAAAAAATACTTTGTTTAATAATTGTCAGTCTATTTAATTTACTTTCACATTCTGTAAAAACCCATTAATGCGGTTGGTTGCAACTCTGTTGCTTTGCAAACTAAGCTCATGTTTGCTTTGGTATAAATTTCCTATCAAATTACAGGCTTGTTTATGTCTCACCTATCCACAATCATCCTGGAGAAATGGAACACTGTAAATGTTATGCAGAAAAAACAGTTTTTTTGCAGACGGACTCTCTCATATATTTATGTGCAGGACCAAGAGACTGTGCAGTTATACAGTGAAAACAACATTCTAACCAAAGGAAAATAAGCAACAAATTTGTGATCATAAGTAATCAATATTTGATATTAATCAGTATAATCTTGATATTTCTGACTGGGTAATGTTTCTCACAGACATTTGTCTTTCTTTTCAATCCATGAACCTTCATAAGAAACTTTTCTCAGGTTTCCTTGTTAGTCAATAAATTACGGGTTAAGGAAACCATTTGATGTGGTGCAAGAATTCCATGTTCTGCTGTATGCCATGTCAGACTGGAGACCTTACGGTGTCGGACAGAAGTATCTACCGGCCCATGTCTCCCTCTCCCTCTCCCGGCTCCTGCTGTACCTCCTCAGACTCCTGCGTGGCTGCTCCCAAATGTTCCTCCAGCACCCCCAGACGGGCTTGCTGAAGGGGCACAGTGTGGGGCCCGGGGTCCTTGCCGATACTCTGCTCCAGGGGCTGCTCAGGGTGGTGGCGCTGGAGGTGCTTGACCACCTGGAATTTCTGCTTGGCTCGGTAGGAGCAGTGCAGGCAGTGGAATGGGTGCTGCTTGGTGTGGGTGAGGTAGTGGTGGCGGAGGCCCGCTGGCCAGCGGAAGGCGCGCTGACACACACGGCACACGTAAGGCCGCTCCTCGCTGTGCTTCTTCTGATGGGTCTTAAGCAGAAAGCGGGTCTTGAAGCCTTTGCCACACTTTTCGCAAATAAAAGAACGCACCTCGCGGTGGCGAGTCTCTCGGTGTATGCGCAAGGCATCGGCGCGGTTTGTGCGGTAATCGCACTCCTCGCAGACGTATGGCTTGGCACCTGTAAGGATTGGAGAACATAAAAGAAGAGGAAAAAGAGTCACATTTATATCTGAATGTGAAGTTTGTGCAGATACCATTCCTCTTGGTCTCTTAGGGGACAGCCTACCACATCACATAATCAATTTATTTAGCCGACAAGGTTACCCTAGATCAGGGGTTTGAAACATCCGGCCTGTAGGCCAGGTGCATCTCACTCAGCAAATCTGTTTGGCTTGTGTGGTGCTCAGCCGTGATTTAATGTGCACCTTGTCTAAGCCTACACACTGTGGCGAGAAAAATTTGTTAACCCTTTGGAATTATCTGTATTCCTGCGGTAATTGCTCAAATTCCAAAAGGTTCACAAATGTTTTCGAGCAATTTTGGTCCGCACACTCTCACACAGATCTAGTTTGACAAGGGTGTGTCTTTGCACGAAAACGGTAAGAAAACAAATAGACAACATCCGAGCACAATTCCTTTGAACTCCTTCTCCTATGTTTTAGAGCGACAATAGTGACCACTGGTCTCAGTGAAACTGAGCGTAGTGCAATTTGTCTGATCTCAAAAGGATATGTTTGAATACAGCAATAAGAGTTTTGTAATCATGTGATTGTTCAAGAGAAGTGGACCAATTTAAACTTCTTCACAAAATGGACATTCTTTTATTTCTATGGAAAACAGGCAAATGTTTCCAAGAGCTACAGTGACAGTTGTAGAAAAGAACTTCTGTTTTTATATCACACAAAGTCCCTTTGCTTGCCAGTTCTGTTTCCCAGTTAAAAACTCACAAATTAATCTAATAAAAAAAACGTTTTGTTTATCATCAGAGGTTCTAACATTAGAGATCATTAGTCTAAGCATTCCTCAAGCAGAATTTACATGAGATGCTGTTCATTAATCACACAGCTCCTTTAATTTTCATTTATAATCGTTACACATATGTCTGTACATTTATTTTTGCCAGCTGTAGAACAAGATCGTCTGACAACATTCTTTTCCACAGACTAGAGATTTATGTAGTGTACAATATTTACAAATCACATTATATGGTTATATGATTAATAATACTAAACACATCCCACAGAGGGCAATGAGGATGTTTTGCTAAATAGAATGAGTGAATATACAATGACTGCTAATTGCATTTTAAAAGGAAATACAGTATGTTGTTGTACAATAAACATAAAAAATGTGAAAACAAGACAAAAAGGTTTATATAATGGTTGTGCCTAGTATTTCAATAGTTTATGGTACTACAACATTTCAAATCATTAAAACTAGCCATACAACAAATGTTACACAGTATAGTATGGTACAAACCTCAGTAACTAAGAAAACAGAATTTAAAAAATCCACATCCACTAAATGCAATATCACAAAAAAGGTGATATTAAATACATAATGTCAGAAGTTGTATAACTAAAGAAACTTTAGAATTCAAAGTATATTCCTGTACATATGATTTACTTCAAACTTATCTAAAACAGGTTCAAAGCATTATTAAAAACAAAAGATAAGCATTATTAATACTTTATAATTAAATATAATTTAAATCTGTATAAATACTAAAATGTAACATTTACTTCTGATTAAAGATTTATGCAGATATGAGATAATATTTAACATTTGTATGCTTCCCTTGGAATTTCAAGCAGAAGGAGAAAATCATCACCACCAAGCATTACCTTGGTGGTGATAAGATAAGATCACTTTATTGGCCATACACAATTTCTTGTATTAGGAATTTGTCTTTTTGCATATTATAGCCTTCGTCTGTTACTGTATAAAATCATACCTGTGTGCTTTGTCATGTGGTATTTCAGCTGGTTCACCCACTTGCATTTGTATCCACACTCTGGACAAAGATACTTCCGCTCCTCCTGATGAGTTCTCATGTGATACTGAAACACAGCAAACCGTCACAAAGCTAAAACACTGGAGATCATGGTGAACAAAAAGACTCGGCCTATTACTTACTAAATCTGACAATTTCAGAAAATGACTGATTTGTTATTAATAGGAGTTATTTTTGTACTTCACTGAAAGCTCATGCACAACAACATGGATCTTACCTTTAGGCGAGATGGATCAGCACAGGCGTAGCTGCACTGCTCGCAGTGGTATGGCTTCTCTCCGGTGTGGATGCGGATATGCCAGGTGATTTTCTGACGGTTCCGTGTGGAGTACTGGCAGTCAGTGCACTTGTAGAGCCGGGTGCCACCATGAGACCGAACATGCTGCTCGAAGACCAGTTGGTGGCGACAGGAGAAGCCGCAGGCAGCGCACTTCAAGGGCTTCTCTTCAGGGGGACCTTCCTCATGCTCATCTAGGAGATGCTGAACCAAGAGCTGGCGCTCTCGAGCAGCGAAGGGGCACAGCGGGCATCGTTGCGTGAAGTGAGTCTTGCGGTGCTCCTCGAGGCCCTCTCGGGTCTCAAACATCACCTGGCAAGTGGGGCACTCAAGCTGGGGATGCTTCCGAAGTAGGTGGCTCTTGAGGGTGGCTTGGCTGTGGCAGGTGAAGTCGCACTGAGGGCACGCCAGGTTGGTGGGGTCTTGGTGCTGCCTGTGACAGTGCTGTTTCAGCGCTGTCTCTGAGCTGAAACGTGCCGTGCAGTGCAGGCAGGCGTGACTCAGCTCCCCCGTGTGGCAGCTCAGGTTGTGGCGGCTCACGTCGTTCAGGCTGTAACCACTGTAGTCGCAGAGCGAACAGAAGTGAGTGGGCTGCTTCTCGTGGACGCGCTGCCGGTGCAGCCGCAGCTTGGACTTGGTACCGAAAGTCTGGCTGCATAGCTCGCAGGAAAGGCGGCCCACTCCCGTGTGGAGGGATTCATGGGCTTCCAGACGGTAGCGGCGTGTTGTGCTGAAGTCACAGAAATGGCATCTGTAAGGCTTCACACCCTCGTGCTTCAGGGCCACGTGCTGATTCAGGCAGCGAATCTGCTTACAGGTAAACGCACAGAACTCGCATTGGAGACGTGGCCGCTTGCCCTCTATGGCAGATGAAAGGCTTTTTTTACCATGAATTACTCTGTGTCGGTCAAGAGCTTCTTTAGATTTGGCCACAAATGAGCAAAGCTGGCACTGGATCTCATTTGGCTTCAGGCAGCCACGTTTACAGTGGCTTTCCAGTGCTCTCTTCTGATGGCACACAAATGGACAGGAGGAGCAGGAGAAGCGATGGCCAATCTTTGTTCTAAAATCCTTTTCAATTTCTTCTTCCTCCTCTCCTTCATAATCATCTGCATTACTACCAGCTTCATCTTCTTCAACCTCAGCTAAATTCCTAAGTTTCTTCTGCTGTCTTGGGCTACAGAGTACCTTGGTTGCAGATTTGCGGTTTAAGCATGCTGTACAGTGACGATTTATGGTTGAAAGTCGGCAACAAGTAAAAGAGCAGTTTTTACACTTGTATTTTCCACCTTCTTGTTGATAGCCCTGTGAAACTTCTATCTCTTTAGGTAGGGTTAAAAATGTTAGTGCAGAATCTTGTTTTTCAGTACTCACAGATATACTTTCACCCTCTGAAGGGAGTGCTTTGCTGCGGTCTTCAATGCCTGGTCCATCTAGCATGTTTGTGTTGCCTTGGGTACCAACAGAAACCACATGGTCTTGAGATAGGCAACTGGGTATCTCCTTTGCCCTGGTGTTTTCAGAATGCATCTCAACATCATGACTGGCTTTCATATTGTTGGAAGTACTGTCTGGACTTCTTTCAAGTTGCTCTTTCTCTGCTGGTCTTGGTTGTCCACCTTGACTCTTTGCTAAACTGACCTCTTCTGATTTTTTAGCTACCAACTGTCCAGTGCGACGTGGGTGAAGAAACCGGCTGTTCTTTTTAAGGATGACTGGACACTTCCTAAGTCTGTGTGTATTGAGACCACGCTGTTGCTTGAACACCACACCACAGTCCCTACACTTGAGCACAGCCTTTCTTGATCGACATGATGAACGACAGTGCTGGTTCAGGGATGTCTGTTTGCATGTAACATATGAGCATTTGTCACACCGGAATACAGATGCTTTAGTCTGAACAACCAGCATCTGTACCCTGCCCTCTAAGACTAATGCTTCTGCCTGATCCTTGTCCTGCTTTCTCAAAGCCTTCAAAATAGACTCTGACTGAGAAACCTCCAACTTCTCCCTGCCTTTGGGTTCTGACAACAACCCACCTTTCTCTTTTCTTTCTGAAATATGGCCGTTCAAAATCGCATGTATTGTACCATCCACAGTCCTGCCTTGCTCCAGTCTGTCACCACTTTCTCTCAGCCCTGTTAATTCTTTTGGTGGCACCGCACTCTCTTCAGTATCACTTTGTTCCTCACAATCTGCCAACACCATATCTTCTTCTGCTTCATTTAGTCTGTTACATAGTGGTGCTCTAATCCCTTCAATAGATGACAATTTGGGATCAACAAGGGTCTTCTCTGAGGTCACATTTTCAATACTTGATATATGAGTCAAAACCAATGTACAGCACTCCTCTTCATCAACAATAACTCTTTGGTTCTCACAGATATCTGTGATGGACACTTCTTGACAATCATTTTGGGTAACATTAGGTGACTTTTCTTGGCTTGCATGAATATACCCTTCCAAGCACAGTTGTTCTGAACCGGTTATTGTTGGAGTTGCTTGACTGCATTGATTTAGAATATCTGAAGGAGTTTTGCTAGTGTTTTCAAAGTCACAACCATCATCTGATATACCCTGCATTGCAGGAAGTCCAGAACTCCCCAACTGATGGTTGGAATCTCTCTCAATGCTAGCAGGTACTTCTGGCGTCACAATATTACGCTCACTTAAGACAGGATCAGAAGAGATAGTTTGCTTTTCACAGCCATTCTGCTGAACATCTGCTGTGTTATTTTCCTTCTCTCTCTGAGCATAGTTCTCTAGCCACTCTTTATCTCCTGGCACATAACCATGAACCTTTTTCTTATGTAGAAACAGACTGGTGCTGCTGAAAGTGCAGTAGGAGCATAGGGCACAACGAAACTCACGGTGCCGCGTGTGTTTACAGTTCTCATGGTTAAAAAGAGCCTGACGGTAGTGTGTGTGATAGCTGCAGTACTTGCACTGGAAGAGAGGTAACTGGTAGTCGCCTTCTTGGGAGTGTTTGATTCGCATGTGCTTGCGAAGCTCATATTTGCGCTTACAGGCAAAAGCACACACTTCACAGATAAGGGACTTTTCCTGGTGTCGGAGCTTATGACTACTTAGTTGATCTGCCCGGTGGCAGCGGTATGAGCACTGGTTACATTGATACCTTGGGGACAGAAAAAGAGGTACGATCATCAGTGATAAAATCAGTGCAATCTTGTCATCAGAAACATGATCTAAAAATATACAGTAAAAAGCATACCTCAGGTCACCTGCATGTTTCCGCATGTGCACATTTAGGTAGTGCTTCCACTTGGTGACATAGCCACATTCTGAGCACATATAATTCTTATCATCCGAGTGTGTTAGCATGTGCTTCGAAAGATAGGTTTCATCCCGGCACCTGAAATCACACAGTTTGCACTTGTGGGGCTTCTCACCTGGAAAAGCATGTATGAAATGAGAGAGAAGGAAATATAAATACTTAGGATTTTTTTCAACATTTTAAATGGTTTCCTTAAAAATGCTCCAAAAATTAAATCATCAAAAAAATAACCACAACATCAAAATTACCACTTAATGAAAACGTTTTTTTTTAAAAACACAAGATAAAGTAAAGATACTCATACTTACAACAGACATAATGCTGTGTGCAAATGTTCAGTTACCCCTGGTTAAACTGTATTTAAATTAATCTCTAGGAGAACAGAAGGGGACAACCTCTACATGGTGCAAAGTTAAACCAACAAATTTCTGCAAATTATAATACACAATTACTATTTATTTTCTGATTTTAACCAATTGAAAAAACAAAAAAGTGAATGTGGCAAAATGTTCAAATGTTTAGATGACCTTCCACTTGATTCATTACTACTTTTTTAAATTTGTGTTTTCCAAATGTCCCAAAACTTGATTGATTCATTGGAACTTAAATTAAGCCAGGTGAAGACTGAAATACTCTGTCATTTGTAACCTCTCTGTGATTGTTGTTCTGCCTATTTTCAACAACCGTGGGTTCCTTGAAGCAGCTGTCTGGGGACTTGAAAATAAAGACAGTTCACTCTTAGAAACCAGGGAAAGGCTATAAAAAAGGTATCTAAATGCTTCCAGGTCTGCAATTTTTGAAGGAATTGAAGTTAAAGGGAACCATTGAAGTCAAGGCAAGATCTGCAACCCCCAGACAAATCTCAGCATTGCTCCTACACTGGTCAAATATACACACCAGAACTCACAGATCACTGCAAAGGACCTGCAGAAAGGCTGAGCTGACACTAGAGTAATTTTCCACAGTACAACGTTGCTTACACAAAAATGATCTCCATGAAAGAGCCAGAAGGAAACCTTTCCTATGGCCTCATCACAAAAGTCAATATCTAATGTGTGCAAAACAAAACCTTGATAAGCTTGAAACACAGCACCTGCTGTGGAATGATGAACTTGTTTGAAACAAAAAGTTAACTTTTTGGCCGCAACCACAGAAGATACATTTGGAGGAAAACGGGTGAAGCATGTGAAGAAAAGAACACCTTGCCAACCGTTAAACGTGATGGTGGATCTAATTTATCTTTGGGGTAGTGTGGCAGCCAGTGGCGCAGGAAATATTGTGCGGATGAAAGTAAGAATGGATTCAAATAACTATTATCAAACCCTAGAAGCTAATGTCCCAGAGTCAGAGAAGAAACTGAAGTTCAAAAGAGGTTGGATATTTCAGCAAGACAATGGTCCGAAACACGCAGTACCTCAAAATCAACCATGATGTATTTACAGGAACAAAACATGAAGGTTTGCAAAGGCAGGGCTTGCAAGAGGATCACTTCTATTTCAAAGCTAGAAGAGTTCTGCAAGGGAAAGTGGGCAAAACCCCCAGAACCAAGAATAGAAAGACTCTTAGCAGGCTACAAGAAAATGTTTGGAAGCTGTGATTTTTGCCAATGGAGGGTTTAGTAAGAACTAGCTGACAGGGTTCCCAAAGTTGTGCAAACGTTTTGGAGATATTTGGAGAATATCCACAAAACTGTAAATAAATACTAATTGTGAATTAAAATTTGCTGAAAGATGTCATATTTAAGTTTGCACTGCAAACGTATGTTTTGTGAACATCTTTCACTTAAGAGATTCACCGAAATACACAATTTGATCAGGGTCCTTACAGTTTTGCACACAACTGTAGAACACATAATCAAATTAAAGTAAAATCTATGGTGGGGGATGGGCAGAATTAGTAAAATACTACATAATTCCAGAAAACAATACTGCTTCCTAAATATGTATTCTGATTAAGCTGAATTATCGCGCCTGGCAAAAGTATTCACCCGCTGTAAGCTTTCCACATTTTCTTGTCATCTGAGCATGCAATCATGATATTTTCAAACCAGACCTCATATTTAGAATTTTCACAATCTACTCCAAAGTGAAAAAGCTGAAAAAAATTAACACTATGCAAACTTGTTAGATTTGCAGTGAATATTAGAATATTCTGAACCTCTGCTACGGCAACCCTAAATACGTTTAGGTACAAACAATTAAGTTGGAAAGGTCATATACAGTAAACATTTTGTTAGGATCTATAACTTGGAGAGAAACATTAAATGCCCAAGATACAGCATGGCACAAAACCTTCAGAGCAGTGAAACAGTGAAATATTTTTTAGAAGGTGCTCACCAGTGTGCAGCAGCATGTGTCGACCCAGCACGCGCTTGTGAGCAGTGACAAAGCTGCACTGGGAGCAGTGGTGGATCTTCTCGTTGGCGTGCAGCCGGCTCACATGCTCGCCGAACTCCACGGGGTTGAAGGAGGTGAAAGGGCAGAAGTTGCAGCGAAGCTCTTCACTGCCGGGGTGGCCTTGGCGCTTGTGGCGTTGAAAGTTGCTCTTGTTGGAGCAGGAGAAATCACACTGCGGACAGTGGAAAGCCAGGTGTGTACGATAGTGGGCCTCCATGTCTTCCTTTGTGCCAAAAAAGGCACTGCAGGCGTGGTGTCGACACTCCACAGCCTTAACCCCGTGGGTGTCCTTCGCATGCCTCTGGAACTCCTTTTTATCCACAGACTTGAAAAGGCAGCCCTCCTTGAAGCAGACCAGGGCCTGCACTTCAGATGACGTGTGGTGAGACTTCATGTGGGCCTTCAAGGCTTGGCTCAGTCGAAACGTCTTTCCACAGGTGGGACAAGGGTAAACATCTGAGTAGAAGTTATCATCTACCTCCTCACCGTGGACGCTGGCAAGGTGCCGGCGAAGGGAATTGCGCTCGACTGCGCTGTACACACACAGGTGGCAGCGGTGGAGTTTCTCGCCAGCCTCCCGCTGCATGTGGATGCGCAGCTTGCTCTTGCTGGTAAAGTAGTGCTGGCAGTTGGGGCACTGCAAGCTGGGGTCAGGGAAGTGCAAGTGGAGATGCTCCAGCAGGTGGGTGCGCTTCTTGAAACAGCGGCGGCATTCTGGACAAATGTGGGTGCGATACAGGTGTTCCATTCCTTTGGCTATGTGCCCTATGATGGAAAAAACATCAGGATAGAACTCAGATCTAATAATGAACATATGTGAGAATTTCCATCCATTCATTTTTTAACCACTTCATCCAACTCAGGATTGCAAGGGAGCAGGAGCCTGTCTTGACTATCTCAGTGTGTGCAGTGGAAGGGGATGTGGTTTCGTCAGTGTGCCTCCATTTCTTCCAGAAGCACAAGGAGGGGTTCAGCCTGGATGGGATACCAGTCCATCGCAGGGAACAGAAAGACACACTCACACCAAAGCCAATTTTCCCAGAAGCCAATTAAGCTACCAGTATGTCTTTGAACTGTGGGAAGAAACCAACATAAACAAGGGGAGAGCATACAAACTCCCCACAGATAGTACTCCAGGTCTAGAATTAAACCCAGGGCCCCAGCTATGGCAGCAATGTTAGCCACTGAGACTCACATGCCGCCATGTAAGAATTTAAGACAATTGTTTTTTTATAGTACTACAAAATAGGATAAAACTTTTATTAAAGCAGTTTGAGAAGTCCCCACCCTGCTTGTATAAACAGATAAGGAATGCATATACTATGTACTGCAGTCAGTGCATGACAGAACTGACTTTCTCCCTCCTCAGGTTCTAATTTACATAGGCATTACAGTAAATGCCTTGTAGTTTTATTTACAAACTATTGCTGGTTCAGATTAATATAATTTTACATAATCCATGGAGTTATAAACTAAATTGTAAAAGTAAGTTTTATGAGGAAAGAAGAGTTTTTGGAAAGAGTTTGTGGGAGCCCTGAACATCCGAAATAGTCATGTAGCCGAAACTGACATCCTGGAATCTTTCAAAAACAGCAGGATGAGATCTTTTGGCTTTTATTCAAAGTGACCCACATCCCAATATTTACCTGAATAATCTGTGACGTTCCTTGCTCAAGGATACAAGAGCCCTGCACACCTGGGATAGCAACCTTCCTGCATAAATCCAGAGTCCTATCCACTCCTCAAAATTGTTCCTCCAGAACCTGACATGTTTGGATCAGAAAGGCTAGATGGACTGAATATTTTCTTTATTCGTAGTCACTGCATGTTCCATCCTCCAATTATTGCTAAATTGCTGTAAGAGGCTGTGTAGCCTGTGTGTTTTTAAAAAAAAACAAATGGTTAGAAGTTCGGTGGGTTTGACTAATTTGTCTTAACTTACTCACTGAGGTACCAAGGACTGTTGCTTTGAAACAAGACTTGAAAAACACAAAACCCAAATCCAAACTGAGTGGTTATATAATAAATTATCTGGAAAAGCAAGTGGTAAAAAAAGTTATCATGTTATTATGTGTTTTTAGGGACAATGGCTGGAGAATGTGCCATTTTGTATGTATGAAATGTAGCTGGTGCTTCTGTTTACTTTTTTTTGGAAAATGACTAAATGGAGAAGAGGTCCTGACCAACTGTATAAGACTCAGATGCCAAGGTACCCAGCAAAGATTCCCTGTGATGCTACCTTTAAAATGCCGATCCTTAGAGTCTGTGGTTGGGACTGTCATGTCTCCTGGCTCCTTCTCATTCTCTGCTGCACCCTTGTTCTGGCTCTGCTGGCCTTCTCCTTCAACCTCCTTTTCCGCCTCTCCCTCAGTCGAGCTGGTGACCTTGTCTAGGGATCTCGTGCTTTTCTCTGGTACATCTTGTCCTGCTTCACTGAGATTCGCTTCCATCTCCTGTACTGGAAGGTCCTCCGTGTGGTCAGACTTCTCCTCTGAGCAAAAAAGACCACGCAAACATTTTACAAAATAGAATCCTCTCTCTTGGCTAGGAGGAAAGAAACTGTGAAAAGTCAACTACTACTGGACGACACGGTAGTTGAATTATACGAGTTAAATAAAGGTCTCACAAAGACATTACATAGTGACTTTCTAATTAGTTTACAACCTTGATATATTTTCTATGTTTTTCTAAGTTTCCCCACATATGTATTCTAAGCATCACATAAATATACACTTCTGGTCAGAATAACAGGATAACCTAGACACTGGTGATAAAATTCTAGTCCTTGCGGGCTGGTGCAGTCCCTGCATTATTGGCGTAACTGAACTAATTTACCAGCTCCTCCCAGCTCTTCATTTGTGGTATGTAAACAATCAGAAAGTTACTTTATTTAGCGTATTACATACATCTGAAGAACCAAATGACGTTGTGCTTATACAAAATGTGCAGTAAAGTACAATGGCAATAGAGTAAAGACTGGGGGGTGTTGTGCAGGTATATATACTGTAACTTGTAAAGGGGGCAGAATGCCTTTCAGGTGTCAATCACGCCACTGGTGCTTAGTAGCCAAGAGGTATTGTTTTTGAACTTGATAATGACTTGGAACACACTATAATTTCCAACCTAAATGACAGAAATGAGAAATAAAACAAATGTGTTTGTGGTAAAAACCAAGTGGTGTTCCCACCTCAACCTTTTAGGGCACTTGATCCTTTCAATACGAAACTTCACAATGTTCAGTTTTCAAGTGTCTACTTATTATCGAATCTGGTTAAAAGCTCCACTGTGTATAGTTTTAGAGTCCGAAGCTGAGTTTTGGACAATTACTAAATTTGCAGCAGAATCTCCAGTTGAGACCTCAGTAACTCAAACAATGAACTGGTGGCTGCAAAACCCAAGAAGCTGCCAAAAAGAAATCAAATTCAGCATCCTGCTGGGCAAACATGTTTTCTACTTCAGGTGTGAGATAGACTTGAGCCTTCTTCAGGTGTGAGAAAGACTTACTTTAGCTTACTGCCCTGTCTTTCTCACACCTGAAGAAGGCTCCACGGCCGAAACTTTGTGTTTTCTTTCTTCTCTTTTCAGCATGGAATAAACCTATTACTTGTTCTTGTAATAAGTGCATCTCTGCCTCCCAATGGGATTTGAACAAAGCTGCTTGCAGGCACCTTTCCCTTCAGAGCCACTTCTGTGACCGAAGGGAATTCCTCCATGCCAAAAGGCTGGGACTCTTGTATGAGCAGAATTCATCTAGGGTCCAAAAGAGCGACCTCACCTTCTCTAACAATGTTGTCCATTTTCTACTTGCCAAGTGCCCACGTTTGCTCAACCTGATGTAGAAGCAATGCCCCTTGGACAGAAGAACAATGGCTCACAACTGGAAATGGACAAGCCTGGTGGAGATGGCCTTACCTTCTACAGCGGGACTGGAGGGCTTGTGTCCTCGAGAGTGCTCCCCCAGCTGCTTGGCACTGGTGGTGACAAAGTCACAGCGCGTGCAGTGGAAGGGGAAGTGGCCGCGTCGATGAGCCTCCATTTCCTCCAGGGTGGAGAACGCCAGGCGGCAAGAACGGAAGGCACAGGGGACGAGCTGCAGCGAGTGGACAGAGCGCAGGTGCTTCTGGTACTGCTGTCGGTCCTGGGTGGCAAACCCACACCCGGGCTCAGAGCAGGAGACGGGTTTACTAGGCTCATCTCGGTGTGCTCTGTAGTGTTTTTTCAGGGCGCTGGGCCGGGGGAAAGCCTCACCACACTGTGGGCACTTGAAAGTCTCTGATTGGGTCGTTTCTGCCCATTCCACTGTGGTCAGGGGCTCAGCAATGCGAGAGCAGATGGGTACCAGGCAAGGATGAGAAGAGAAAAGGTTGCTGTCGGGGAAGTTCTGGGTGCATTTTTCACAGTGGTACAGTCCTTCAGTTTCCACTGACACTTCTGTTATCTCTGTTGAGGGGGAATTGCAGATTTTAGTGCACTGATCAGACAAATCTTAAAAACAAACTCCCACCAACCACTTTCTCTTCTGATAAAAGTATTCACATTCTGTAGAAACAGGTTACATTATGAAATGAGATTATGACAAAATATTGAATTCGGGATAGTCTGTGAAACAATGTGTTTAGCAGATTGACCTGCGTTTACTATTTTGGTATAAATTTAAGGTTGCTTTACCTGTTGTGGTAGTGCTTCCACTTTTTTCCAGAAGCAGAGCAGTGTCAATGGCACAGTGGATATTCTGTACAGAGCTGTTGCCCAGTGCTGTTCCTGCTGGTTCTAGAAGACATGCTTTGGGTGGGCATTGAAGAGGATTGTGCTCCTCTTCTTGGCCACAAAGGAACAGACTTCTTCTACTCTCCATCCTCCAGCCTTATATTGAAGCCTCTACTTCTTTAGTTCTAAGTCCCCTATAACAAAAATAATAATTTTGTCCCAGGAAAGCACGGTTAAACAACTTTTAGCGCTTTCAATCGTTACTTTTCACAACTCATTGCATATTTTAATCTTGGCCTACTTGGCCCGTATATGCTATATTCACAGCATCTTTCCTTAAAAAATTAAAAGAAAATCTAATTTCTTTATCGTCTTTCAACGAAGTTCATATTAAACCGTTAGATGTATCACGCCAAAAATGCATTATTTTCTAATCTACTTATACAAAAACGAACGATAATTTATTATATTCCAATGAATGACGTTATGCAATGGGAAATATCTTAAAGATTATTTAAAAATGTTAACTTAATACGCTAACCCTAAATTACTTTATTACTGCATATTTAAAGATATAGGATATAATATTTTAAAATAAAGATTTGAGTTCCAGTACTAAACATTATAATAGCACGTTTATAAAGGAAAATCGCTCAAACATTCTAGTTTAAAAAATCTCAACCCCCCAAGTGAGCTTTGAGAATATTCTACTCCGCAAAACAACATATTTCATAACTGTGCTGTAGCGATATTAAACGTGATAAAACCTATTACTTACGCAAAGTAATTACAATAGCATTGTTTATTGATTCGGGAATGTTCTTAAATTACTTTTCCAACAGTTTTTGCAAAGCATGAAAATGCGTAGTTACTGATTATTTTATTTGAAGTAGAATTGTTTGCCCCGCGAAAGGCTATCTTGCAAGGATGTTTATTTGTCTTGTTTTGATAAAGTTAAAAATATAGTTGTTATACAATAGCATTGCGACAGAAAACATTACCCTATAAACAATTTCAATGTTAAAAAACATGAAACAGTCTTTACTCACATCAACGCTGTACACCGCCATTTTTGTTTATACTATTAAGTAGGTAGGGGAGTGAACCTGCAAAACCCCTGAACCCCTGATCCACCCCTAACAGATCATTTCGATAATATATTTTTTAATACACATGCGTTTTCACCAAACCTCTTTTTAAAAGCCACGTTAAAAAATGAATATGCTACATGTTATCGTTGTTTTAACTGGTCTGTAGTGTTGTTGAAGAGTTAGGAACTATTATTGCTAAGCATATCCTTGACGGGGAACGTTGAAAGGAGAACAACGGAAGCACAGTGGAGGTCGCCATGTGACTTGTCGGCGGTGATCATATTATAGAGTATTTGTTGTCTTTGACTTTCCTTCAAGAAAGTCAATCAGTAGCTCAATCGGTGATGGTGACAAAGCTGTAGGAAAGTGTCAATATGCAACGTACGGAACCTCTAGGGAAGATCAGTGTATATTTGGGTGGGACTGGGGTTTGTCGAGCGTGTAAATCGAGCGTTTTTTAAGAAGAAAAAAATAAATTTTATTCTGACTGTTCAGTAAAATACATGATCACTTCTTTAACTCTCTTAGATGTCAAAATATTCGTTTTTGAGTTTGCTTGATTGAAGAGTATAGAGAAAGATAATTACGTAGATTTGTGAAAAATACAGCAAAGTAAAACCAGGGTAACTGAACAAAGAGCTGTAGATTACACAGCAGACAGCACACCATCTGACAATACACACAAAAAAATCCTGTGAGTTGTGTTTTTTATCGTTTAAGTATTAAACAGGTTTTTAAAAAACACGTGTCTTTCAGGCTGTCCTGTATTAAGTGTTTAATTGTGCAGGAATCTTGGGAAAGTCGTGGTCATGACCTTTTCAGAGTTCCTGGGTGCCCTAAAGGACAACCCTTATTTTGGGGCTGGGTTTGGGTTGGTGGGAGTGGGCACAGCTCTGGCTGTAGCTAGGAAGGGTGCACAGCTAGGGATGATTGCCTTTCGCAGGCACTACATGATTACCCTGGAGGTTCCCAGCAAGGACAAGAGCTACCAGTGGCTGCTGAGCTGGATCACCAAGCATGCTCGGAAGACTCAGCACCTCAGCGTGGAGACCTCCTATATGCAGCATGAGAGTGGCCGTGTCCGCACACAGTTTGACTTCCTCCCCAGCCCGGGCAACCACATCATCTGGTGAGGCTCTCTGATGTTCTGTGGGACTGCCTTTTGACTAGTAGAAACTCAATTAAATCATTGATTACCATTTATGATCAGTAAATTTAAGCATTCAAGAAGAAGCAGTTGGAAAGGTGAAGGGACAAAATTCCAAATTCCAAAACTAACCCTGTTTGATCTTAAAATAAGTCCACAGAGCTATGACCGGTCGTATTTTTTTTCAACTGTTTGCTTTTAGCTGAGCCTCCTATTTGTAGGTTTTTGCATTGCTGAGCCTGGTGTATACATTGTACACACATTCGCTAGATGCACCAAATGACCTCAGTTTTAGACACCTACTGTAGTTTCTCCCATTTTGCACTGTCACGTTGTGCAACCCCTCGTATATAAGCAGTGGATACAGTTGTTTTCATCAATGAGTGATATGCATGCCTCTTACATTTTGCAGGTATAAGAAGAAGTGGATTAGAGTGGAGAGGACCAGAGAGAAGCAGATGATTGACCTCCATACTGGCACACCCTGGGAGTCTGTCACCTTCACTGCCCTGGGGAGAGACCGAGAGGTTTTTTTCAGCATCCTCCAGGAAGGTACTACTTTGATTCTTCCACCTTTTGTGCTTTGTCTCTCTGAAGTCTGGTCGCTCCTGGTGGTGCAGTCCTCTGTGGTTGCACTGTCAGTAGCTAAGCAAGAGGATGGCGCAGTAACCCTTGACTTTGATTGAACCCGGAAACTTGGTATTATCAGCACCATGCCTATGAGTTAACTTTCTATTTAAGATGCAGTACTGCAATAATCATTTATCTGATAAAATAATGGATATAAGGGATAACATGTAAACATAACATAGACAGCACTCCAGGAGCTGAACCCAGGACTCGAGCACAGCGAAGCAGCAATGTTTACCATTGTGTCACTGTGCCACCCATTCTTATACAACCTTATTTCTTTTTCCAATTCTGTATAGTAATGCAATGCTGTTCTTAAAGCCTTTAATAGGCTGAGAATAAAGAGATTTAAAAAGCTGAGATAGAATCTGAGATTAAACCTGGATAATACACGTGCAATAACTTATAAAATTAATTTTACAGAATCCGTGGGTAAGACTTCGGATCGGTTAATATCTTACCCTATGTTTATCAGCAATACAGGATACTTTTTAATATAAGAAAAATGTATAATGGATTTTAGCATGACGTACAATTACTTAAGGACATCTGTGAGATTGTACATGTTGTGTATGAGCCTTTTTAACCTCATAACCTAGATTTTAACCTGACCAGCTGCCGCAAACAGTGTAGTGCTATATTTCTAAAAAAATCTGTGTGAAAGAAATATCGAAGAAAATCATAGCTTATTATGGCGCCAAGCTAGTTCAGTGTCACAGTTAAACAAAGCCTTAAAGTGTAAATTTAAGATTGAAGAGGGAACTTGATCTGTTTCCGTGTTTCCGTGACAGCAAGGGAGCTGGCTCTGAAGCAGCAGGAAGGGAGGACGGTGATGTACACAGCCATGGGATCAGAGTGGCGTCCGTTTGGGTTTCCACGGCGTCGGCGACCTATGAGCTCCGTGGTTCTGGAGAGGAGTGTGGCTGAGAGGATTGTGGATGACGTGAAGGAGTTTATTGGCAATCCCAAGTGGTACACTGATAGAGGTACAGAAGCCCTTTCCTGATTGGGCTTCCTGATTGTTAAGAGCAAACATAAAAATGTAAATGTGCAATTAGCTGTGTACTTCTTTCAAAGAAACAGTAAGCCCCAGTTTTAGGTTAACTGACGTCACTTTACTTTGAAAGTAGTATCATTAGCACTATTTAAGGATACAAAGGAACAAGTGATAGGTTTATTCCATGCTGAAAAAAAAGAAGAAAGAAATCACAACGTTTCGGCCGTGGAGCCTTCTTCAGGTCCTCACACCTGAAGAAGGCTCCACAGCCAAAACGTTGTGTTTTCTTTCTTCTATTTTTCAGCATGGAATAAACCTATCACTTGTTCCTTTGCAGCCTACGCATGCTGACGAAGCTACCCACCTGAACTATGATAAGGATAGCTGAGTAGTCTTTTTGACTAGAGAACTACTAGTATTTCTTTAAGCCTGATTTTCTGTATGTAGGCTTTGTGGCTTTTTTCAGTAAATGCCCACTGCATTTAAGTAATCATTTTTACTGCATATTGGGAGAATGTCTGAAATACAGTTGTATTTTTGTGGGCAATGCAGTTACTTTTTTTTAAAGTAAATGACCTATTTCTTGCTCAGCCCTTTAGTACAGTAGTTGTTTTTTTTTTGTAGACATACAGCAGCTATAAAAGGTATTCACCTGCTTGGAATCAAAATGCATTTGGATTTGAGAATTCTTACCTAACATAAGCTCCTTGTGATGTAGGGAAAAACTGAATATTTTCCAAGGTATTCCAGGAGCAGTGGAATTAGAGCAGCGGTTGCTGGCTAATCCAAACATCTATGATATTAATACAGCACACACAAATGAATTTTGTTCTGAAAATAACAGAAATGTATAGTTCAGCACTCACGATTATATCTCAGCGGTGAATATGGCTCAGCAGATTATCCATTATTCTGCAGCAGGTGTGACAGAACATGCACATTTTAAATAAGCAATATGTTTATGAGCTTTGCAGCTCAACCCTGTTTGTGCCGAATTATAGTGCTGACCAGTTAGCTACTTTATATCAGCAGATTTTAAACGGTCAGAATTTTCTCATCTAGTGAATCCATTGAGGGTAACAATAATTTTGTTTTCTTGTTAAGGGATCCCTTACAGAAGGGGCTACCTACTGTATGGACCTCCAGGATGTGGCAAGAGCAGTTTTATGTGAGTTGCCCTGATTCACTGGCTTTGTCTCAAACAAAGTTTTCACTCTGTATTAATTGTGGTTATTTGGAAAGAGTGGATGCCATATGGATGTGCTAGGTTTCCTAATGTTATATAATATATTCTGTTGCTAATTACTCCTAACGAGTGTAATACATTATAATATATATACTGTACGCATGAGGTCATGGTGGATTGTTCTCAAAGTTTCCAGACTCTTCATTCATTCCTCTAGAAAAACGTCTCAGGTGGAATATAAACTGACTAAAACAAAAAATGGCAATTTGATACACCTGACAGCTCTGTGATCATCTGCAGTGAGGAAAAATAAGAACTGGTGACCCCTGGCAGCTTCAGAGACATATAAATACGGTGGAACCTGCACACGTATTAAAGGTCTGCAGTATGTATTTGTATTATTTAGATATAGTTTTGTGTTTTTATATTTTTTAGCATTTTCTACTGCCACTTTGCATCCTTGGCCAACAATTTTAGTAAAGTATAACATAAGCAAGAAAGGCTCCATAATGAGTAATGGCGCATGTTTCAAAGATGTACACATGACCTGTAAAGGTGTTCACTCAGAGAACAGTCTGGGCTCCATTACTCGGATGTTGCAACTCTGAGCATGGGGTAATGTCACTTCCTGATGTGACCAGCTGTTTCCCCATCATCAGCACATGTTGATCGACAGAAAACTGTCAGGGGTAGGGTTAGACACAGCAAAAAGTGTACTCCTTTGACTTGCAGGTTAGCAGTAATGTCAGAGAAAGATGTTCTGCTTGTCCAGTTGGTGCTACCTTTCCTACCACAAAGGTGGTAGGAGCAACATGTCTCAGTGTCTCATTCACTCCAGGATGGGCACAGATGTCGCCACTGCCTCTTAAAAACACAATTGTAGATTTCAGACTGATTGGGTTATGGGTAATTCTGTAATTTAAACGATCGGGTTTTAATGCAGGTATGCTGGGAAAGGAGCAGGGGTCACAGTGGCTGTTTCCCTGCAGGGACGTTGTTTTCATTTCATGTACCGGTGTGTATCACAGTACAGCGCTGGCAGGGGAGCTGGAGTACAGCATCTGTTTGCTGAGCCTGAGTGACCAAAGCCTGTCTGATGACCGGTTGAACCACCTTCTGAGTGTGGCCCCACAGCAGAGCATCATCCTGCTGGAGGACGTGGATGCTACAGTCATCAGACGCAACCTGGCATCGGAGAGTATGACACAGAGATGGGGGGAGGAGGTCTAGTGCTGTATACAGTATATACTGTACATGTATTGCAAATCACTTATTAAACATGGAAACAGTCCTATTGCTGGTCAGAGCTGAAGTTGATAAAGAACTGCTCTTGCTTATAGCTTTTATAATTGCTGTATAAAGAGCTTTAGAGAGTACCTTATTGGGCACCTTGCAAAATTGGTCTATGTCATAGTGGTTAACATGCCCAGTGTCTAAACATTGACCTCAAATAAAACGCTGGCTTGGGCCCAGCATTCTTAATTATGTAAAGTCAGTCAGCAGAATAAGAAAGGTAGTCAAGTTTTGCTGAAAAGATACAGACCAGGGACTTTGGGATTGAAATATGTCTACCTGTGCGTTCATGCCATTTTCACTTGCAGCACTTGAACAAAATTGCCTTTTATAGGATATAGTTTAATACCATTTTATGTTGTAATAATCCATTCCCTGACTTACACAGAGGTTCAGTTTCACACTGCTTGCCATTTCCTTCAAACTTACTCTTAAAGAGCTGAGGCATTTAGTTATTGACTTAATTGCTCCATTTAAGGTGTTCTGTCATCTTCTGGTACTTGTGTTTTAACAAGACCTTGAAAACCTGCAGTGACACCAGTTCTTCAGGATAAGAATTGGTCAGTCTTCCTCTATCCTGATGCTAAAGGGAGACAATTTTTGGCCTCTATACAAAGTGTATCTAAATGAAAACTGAACAGACAGACATAACCTGGCAGATTTAAAAAGCAAAATCAAGTATTTCTACAAATTTTGAAAAATTCAGCTGTTTTAGGGAAAATGGTTTTCTCAAAATTAACCTGAGCCTCTTCAGTGCTTGAATGTGGAATTCAAGTAAAGAAAATTGTTTTCATTCACTTTTTTCCATCTAATCTTTCTTACCCTTTTGCAATTTTGTTTTATTTCTCTTTTACAGTCTAACTTTTAAATACTGTTTTGGTTACATTACCTTGATGGGACAGGGGCTAGAAAATTCTGGTCTCAAGTTAACAAAGATCCAGTATCAACACTTAGTTAGGGGCTACATATCTGATCAGCTAACCTTGGGCTGTGAAGGTATTGTTAACATCTGGCATCTGAGCTTCTTTCCTAGATGAGGGAAGAGCAAAAAAACAACATGCTGTTGTCTGAAAAGACAGTATTGTGATACTGGATTCTTCTGAGAAAGGGGTTCATGCAGTTGAGTCCCATCTGTGTAGTATAAATACTACAGTCTATTAACATCCTTGTTTGTGGCAGGGATTGTTATTACTTTGAAAAGTACATTGCCATTTTTTTTAGTCAAAACATCAGCCATCCTGGTGGAAAGTTAAGGTGAAATGGTCTACAATGCCACTGTATTGGTCCTCAAAATAAATATTCTTAGGAGCAGTTACCTTATTGCTGTATAAGAGCAATAAGAGACTGCTGTATAAGAGACTGAGAATGTGTCTAGTCTGCAAGTTGCCAGAGCATTGGTGGTAATGTTTTGAGGCATGTATGTTTCTCTGCTCTACAGACCCCGTTGCCTATCAAGGCATGGGAAGACTGACCTTCAGTGGGCTCCTAAATGCCCTGGATGGTGTTGCTTCCACTGAAGCCAGAATCGTTTTCATGACAACCAACTACATTGACAGGTAAGCTCCCACAGTTAAGGACAATAATTTCAGGCTGGTTAAATACTGTACTTCTGAAATTAAGATCGTAGTTTTATAATTGCTCATCAGTGTTTCTCCTAGGTTAGAGTTGTAAATAAAGTTGTAAGGTAACATCATCTCATGAGAAATATAGACAGCGTTCCTGAACAAGTAGGTACTGAGTTTACACACTGCAGACCACTGTGACTTTGTCTCAGTTTTTTGGTTTCGGTGCTTCCTCTCTCAGATTGGACCCTGCTCTCATCCGACCTGGCCGGGTGGACCTGAAGCAGTACGTGGGGCACTGCTCACAGTGGCAGTTGACCCAGATGTTCCAGAGATTTTATCCCAATGTGCCTTTGGGAGAAAGTGAGCGGTTCGCCGAGCGTGCACTGGCTGTCTCTGCCAGTCTTAGTGCTGCCCAGGTACAGGGACATTTCATGATGTACAAGCTGGATCCTGCTGGCTCCATAGACAATGTGAAGGACATTGTTCGTTGAACCAAAAATGGATTCATGGCAAAGAACCATGTGTTGACTGGATGGATTAACTCAAATTTCCCTTTGGACGTTTCTAACAAAGTGATTAATCTGGATGCCAACATATTTTTTGTGACATACCAGTAAATAAATGGGAATGAAAAGAACTGTTCGTAACCTGAGACTGTTGTGGAATCTATAGTTTGAGGGACATCTGGCATACATAAGAAAGAGCTTAGTTAAAGCCTTTGACATTATTCTTAAAATACTGCTGTGTTTCCCGAATAGGATTCAATGTCTCTGGCTCTGGTTATATTTCCTTTCAGACACCCGGGTTAAGACAACCTGAGCTTCTTAATATCAAGGAAACGTAATGTAACGCTTGTCTTTTATCCATTTACCACAGTAAAATGTATAATTCTTGCTTGTTTTCATTGTTCGTCATTACCTTTCTTCCCATCTTTTACCTGTTTACTTACACATAATCCCTGTCAAGCTCCACATAATGTGGTTGTGTGCATTTTGGGTAAAAGAAACCATGGTTGTTGTCTGAATTGTGAAACGCCTTTCAATTATCAGCGAAAAGCAAACTGTGAAGATAAAACTGGATGTTTCAGTTATACATTTTTCTTTAAACATTATTTAATAAAAATACAAAGATACTTGATAAAAGTATAATAGTTCCTTATTTGTTCCAATAGTGGTTAGCATTGTTGCCTTGCTGCGCTGGGACCCTGGGTTCAATTCTAGACCTGGGCTGCTATCTATGTGCAGTTTGTTCTGTATGCTAACGCCATGTGCACGTGGGTTTGCTCCAAGCACTCTGGTTTCCTCCCACAGCCCAAAGATATACTGGTAGGTTACTTGGCTTCTAGGAAATGTGGCTCTGGTGTTAGTCTGTGTCTGTTTGTGTCTGTGTGTACCCCACGATATACTTGTGCCTGGTGTTTTTAATGGGAGAGGGTACAGCTCCCTTATAACCCTGTATTCGATAAAGTGGTTTGAAAATGGATGGATGGACCACTGAAATCAGGAGTGTTCTATAATTTATATTTCATTCTCAAACAAACAGTGATTTTAAATTTCCACTGTAAAAAAAAAGGGCCAATTCATTCTGTGCTGCCACATAATAGGAAGTCTATTGAATAAAATTTTTAGTTTGAAAGAATCAAACTAAGCCTCTAAATGTTGTACTTGCAGTTAATAATTCAACTTGTTTAGTGGTATAATAAACATTACTTTATATACAGGTGATTGCTTTAAAAGCAATCATATCAACTCCTTTATCTCTTTATTCTTCTCCATGGATGTTTGCTCTCCTAAACAGAATTTAGAGTTTTATGACTGAAGTGCAGTGACTTTTAGAAACAAATCAATGTATCAAACTCTTCGAACAATGTTGAGTGCTCAGTAAAGAAATTCTTGCATAACCCGGTTGGGATGTAATACTGTTCACATGAAAAACGGGTGAATCCACTGGCTCTATGAATTGCATTCTGTCTTTGTTGGTACTGTTGAGACTTTCGCATTAGCACTATTATTGGCTGCATTGCATTTTAAATATTTAGACATAATAATCCCAAAACTGAAACACACTTTGTTCATCTAATTTTTCTTCTCTGCTAGACTGCATTCCAGGCATTGCGTGTGACCTGATTACACATAGGGCTTTGTTAATCATTGGGAGTGTACCAAGATAACTTTTACCTTTTTTTTTAATAATATGCTGAAGTGGAAGAAAGGTGAACTAGACAAGAGGGTGTATAGTTACTGTATGTAAATGTAGTGTGTTTTGGGCCTGTCCATCATATTGCAACACCAAAAAACAGGAATTTATCATGCTTTAAGAAATAGCAGATTGCTAGCATTGGAACTCCACTTTGTTGGGTGAATCTTGATAAACTGGATCTAACAAGTACCCACATGCTCAGAAATATTTTCAGCAGTCACAGGAATTGTATTTTTCTATTTTTTCAGGGTGATATGTCAGCAGCCATATCACACTGCAACTCACCACTAGCAGCCCACTGAAGCTAAGCAGGTGTGAGCCTGGTCAGTACCTGGATGGGAGACCGCCTGGGAAAACTAAGGTTGCTGCTGGAAGAGGTGTTAGTGGGGCCAGTAGGGGACGCTCACCCTGCGGTCAATGTGGGTCCTAATGCCCCACTATAGTGACGAGGACACTATACTGTAAACAGGCGCCGTCCTTTGGATGAGATATAAAACCAAGGTCCTGACTCTCTGTGGTCATTAAAAATCCCAGGGCGTTTCTCGAAAAGGAGGGGGTGCAACCCCGGTGTCCTGGCCAAATTTCCCATTGGCCCTTATCAATCTTGGCCTCCTAATAATCCCCATCTATGAATTAGCTTCATTACTCTGCTCTCCACCCCACTGATGGCTGATGTGTGGTGAGCATTCTGGCGCACTATGGCTGCCGTTGCATCATCCAGGTGGATGCTGCACATTGGTGGTGGTGGAGGGGAGTCCTCATTACCTGTAAAGTGCTTTGAGTGGAGTGTCAAGAAAAGCGCTAAAAAAGTGTAAGCAATTATGATTATTATTTTTTTTTAGATTGATCTGATTTATTTCTTGTGTAAAAAGTGCAGATTTCATTTATTTAATTCTATTAGATTTTACAACTTCTGATAAAAAGGATGATTAATTTCTACAAGAATTAATTCATGTAGACATGTTAACATGGAAACGCTAACAAACGCCATTAATGTCATGTACCCTGTCACAAGACCCCAGGGGTAACTGAAGGGATGTTATATTGAAATTGTACAGGGCACTGGTATGACCTCCCTTAAGAGAATAATTCGAATAATGTGTAAGCATTTAGGTTACCATTATGCAAAAAAAGATGTTACTGCTCTAAAATCAGTCCAGAGAAAAGTGACAAGGCACATCCCAGGGCTCAAAGGAATGTCTTTACTCTAATCTGTACTAAATCTTTTTCAAATAAATCTTGAAATGAAACAAAAACTAAAGGACACAAGTGGAAAGTATGGGGAAGTGCAATGAAAGCTGAGAACAGGAAGCACGTCTTTACACAAAAGGTCGTGGGAGTCTGGAACAATGTCGAGGCTACTACTCCTACTGTACTACTCATCTTTCAAGAAATGGCTAAATGAAGACCTTGGATCAAAAAAGCCCTCGGAAACATACAAACCTGATGGTCTGAAAGCCTCCTCACATTCTCGACGTGTACTGCTCTTGTGTCCTTTGGCTTTAAAACATGACAATCATGTTTGAAATTATCTTCAAAGGTGTAAAGGAATGCTTCATGGGGAAAAAAAAACATTTCACTTTGTGGAAAAGAATAGAGCCTTCATGAATGTGTTTCTGAGAGATAAAAGTTCAAGATTTAAATGTGGTTACTTTCTAATAAGATTATAAATAGTATTTTAAAATATTTTTGCCTTTTATAAAAAATATTACTGAATATTTGATGCTATTGTACATGATCGTACAGTACATGTAATTTATGGTGTCATTCAATAACATTACAAGATGGAGATATTGCACCTACAGTACATATACAAAATAGTGTATTTAAATGCATAGTGTGATTTAAAATCTTTTGTAATAGATTTGTATAACAAATGGATAAAAAGAACAAAATGAAAAGCTAAAAGCCAAAGTGAAAAGATACATTTACAAAGTGTGATTTAAAGGCTGTATTGTGACTTTATGACATGGGTTAGGGTCAATGTTGTGGAGCATAACACTGAATGGCCCAATTACCCAAGATATGTGGATGAGATTTAAGAATACAGATATTTCTATCTTTTTGTCACGTTTCAAGTAGAGACTGAACAAATCATTCCAATAAGAGGGTTCTAGCCCATTTACAGATTTTATTTTAATTAAAATATGTTCATCATGAAAATGTAAAATGAACTACTGAAAGTGATGGCAACAGTAAATGTAAACAAAATGTGGAATTACTCATCTTTTGTTAAAATAATCTACTGTTAAAAAACCTGAAATGATCTTTGTAACAGTTACAGTGATATTATTGGACATATCTGCATGATTATATAACCACTGTAATGATAAGATGCGACCAGAGGACAGTGCCTAGTGTGATGGAAAATAATGTTACATATTAAAAAAATTATTAGAATCTAATAGATTCTAGAATCTAGAATCTAGAATCTTATAAAGAAACAATGTTATCATGGTCAAAGAGGGGAATATGCATTTAATTAATGGTGTCTATTACATTCGCAGGCATGCCTTGGAGGTAAAAATCTATTTTTATCAGCTCAACAAGATCCGCATTTTGCATTTATTCATTAGTAGCCATCCTACCGTTCCTATGGCTTCGGGTTTCCTCATAAAAATCGTTAATTATTTACAGTACCACCTGCTTCATGTTTTGTGGTTCACAAGCGTTATTTCTACACTTATTGCCTGTTTCAAAAGACACCAATAGTAAAGGAAACAAATAATACATCCTCCCCCTATAACCTAGAGTTGTGAGGGACCATCGAGCGAAGGAGAAACAGCAGTCTGTGGTTACTTTAAAGGAAGTGTGATGGGTTAACTTTTCCTCTGTTAATCACTCCTCCCCTTGGACAGCTGAATAAAGAATGTGCGTGTGTACAGTCTGGAATTCATTTTAGTCATGGCTGTGGCTTTAACTCGGAGGTCTGTGGAGAAAGGATTCCAACGGCTTCACGAGCCTCTGGCAGTAACTTCCAGTCTAGCACTAAGACGAAATGGTGGGAGTTCTGCTACTTTGGCAGCCCAAGCTGATCGGGGAGAGCTCAAGTCTGGCAAGGACCTGCCAGGAACAACTACTTGGAAAACTCTATATCGCATGTTATTTAAAGGATATCGCAATAGATTGCATGAGTTGCAGGTAAAAAGGCTACTTTCCTCTTAAGCTTAGAATAATGGAAACTGTTCTGTATAACCAGACTTTTCCACGTCTGGATAACAATGGAGTAGTGGTATTCTTCCATATTGAGGAAAGGCAAGCAAGACTAATATAGTCACATATCGTGACTGTCGATTGTAAGTAGGATCAATACGTTTTATAAAGCAAAGCTGGGAAAATGAAGAAGCAAAAGGAGAAGATTTTACAGTTTTATTTTAGTCAAGGGCAATAGTTTTTTTTATAGTAACAAGTGTAACAATTGGTAGACATCGCCTCGTACAGTGACAATTGAGCTGCTAATTGGGTACACGCTCTGTTTCTTGGTGCAAACAAAACAAGATGAAGCTTCTACTGTATGTGAAATTAAGATTGTTATTATGTAGTCACATACTAATGGTTTCTGCTACAGTATATTCAGTGATTATGTAGCGGAGCTGGTGCGGTGATGACCCGGGTTCACGCCCCAGGTGTGCGGGATGGAACGGGTGGTGGGGGGCACGACCCCGCGTGGAACCTGCGACCATCACAATTACAGCTGTTCTGTTGTCTCCTTTCAGACCTTTCTTATATCCTTCAACTAAACCGCTTTTTATATATGTGCTTCCACATTCAATCTAGAAAACATGTGGTGCCACTTGAAAGCATGGTTCACACATTCAGCAAAGAAAATATTTAAATAATTCTTAAATTATTTAGCAATCTCAACTGGTAGTCTCTACCACATTCAACATGTCTTTTGTTTCGCTAAACGCGATATTGGCTTTTCTAGATTTACGAGAAGAAGCTTTATGGTCCTCTGTATAGAGCCGCTGTGGGTAATTATAACACCGTGAACCTGAATACCGTGGAGCTGCTGGAGGAGCTGCTGAGAAAGGACGAGAAATATCCCTGCCGAGGGGACATGAGTCTGTGGACAGACTACCGAGACATGCGAGGTGTTGGCTATGGACCTTTCACCGAGTAAGACATAACTGCGTCACTGTTTTTTTAAAGCTATTATTTTAAACTGTTTCTGTTTGACACTAGTTCATATTTTCGGTACGAAAAACATTAAAAGTTTCATTGTCGCACACTTGCAACTGAGTAGCCTTTTAAAATAAAAATATCTTAATTACAAAGCATGAACTTACTCCCGTCATACACCCTTTCTGATTTTTTGTCTTTTTTAAAAAAAAAAGTTAATCTAATGAATAAGACTCTTACTGAAAGCTGTTAGGTGAGAGGCAAGAGACTTTATGCAACAAAGAGCGGTCATGAGAATTAAATCCACCGTAGCGAAAATTAGCTGGGGTTAAGGACCTCGCTCAGGGGTCCAGCGGAGTAGGCTTCCTCTGTCGGCCGTGGGATTTAAATCGGTAACCTTCCAGCCACAGTGCCACCGCTCCGCCCAACTTTACATTGTCCCACAAACAAAATGGACTGTGCAGCAATGTCCGAGTGCAAACTGCAAAAAAGTCTGGCCTGTTAACAATTAATGTGAAATTGAACTGTGATTACTAATAGTAATTGTATGGAAGGCAATGAAACTCTCCATAGTATACAGTATTGAGTCACGCACATAACATCATACAGTACCTCCATATTTGAAAATATCCAGATGTGTCACTACATAGGAATTATTATCTCATGGAACTTGAACCACGTTTTCAGTTTTGAGTAACATACAAAATAGTATTCAAATGATCTAAACCAATTTCTTCAAAAACAAAACCTTCCTCTTAAAAGCAACTGACAGCATCACACATCAGTGTATTGTGAAAAAATGAAGTCCTGTACTCTTTTTTTTTAACCAGGGAAGGGGAGAAGTGGTACCACCTGCGTGCTATTCTAAACAAACGCATGCTGTATCCAAAAGATTCTGTGAAGTATGAGCCAGTGATCAACGAGGTTGTCTCAGATTTCATCAAAACACTATTCCACTTACGCCAGGCCAGTCCCACAGGGGACATGGTACAAAACCTATCAAATGAGCTTTATAGATTCTCTTTGGAAGGTATAGTACAATGTACTTCACATACTGTTCATAGCTTAATGTTAGAAGCTGTAACTCTTTCTTTGCAGACTGTTTCTGGAGAGCATTAAATGGAAACTGCAATGCTTTTCTTACAACTACAGTAAAAGTAAAATGTACACAGTAATGTGTAAAACCTCCAATTTATATCACAAAATAATAACAATTTCCTGGTGTGCACAAGGCCGTGTTCTGCAATTCAGAATGAGGCAACAACCTTCCAGTGATGTATTGTGGCCGTAGAACTTTGTAAAGAAGCAGGCTTGAGAATTCATCTCTTTTAATCCAATAGAAATATTGCTTTTGATTTTGACACGGTTTTGCTAACAAATACTACTAACTTGTTCCAATGTGATCTGCATGCAGAGCTAACATTTCTGTGGTGAAATGTCTGCTGCACAACCTGTACTTATTTGCTCCTATATCACATAACATTAGTAATTACAGTGATTAGTGAGCAGGAAGGGTTGCATCACCTTGAAATTCGTGGAAACTCAAATGGAGACTTTCACAAAGTTAGAGATTTTGTGCTTAATTCGAAATTCGTAATTTTTTTCTAGAAGGTCAATACATTTAGTTTTTTGCCAAGATTTAATAACCAGTCTGAGAAATTCGGACTAATTTATAACGCAATGCATTTTCTATTTAATAAAGAGCTTTCAATATTCAAGTATTTTAATGAAACTCAGACAGATCTTTTTTCTTATTGTAGTTCTCGTGTTGTTTGTCTTTCATATTTTATAAGATATAAAAATTCTTATAAAATATGAAATTTCTTATAAAATATGAAATTTCTCCTTGACCAGCAAATAAGAACTGGTCAAAGAGAAATTTCAGTACAAACATAAATTCAACACAAATCATACTAAATTGCAGTTTCAAATGTATTACAGTAGGTAATTCTCTAATAACTACATGCACTAAATCATCTCCGTAATGCTGCATTGCCAATCTCGTAAACCAATCCTCTCAGTAAAGTGTAGTATGACAGAAATGATCCTTTCTGTTTGAACAAGGAGAGGTATATTGTACTTAAAGATTCACAGGTAATTTGGCATAATGTGGCATTATGGAGCTGTTCTTGGTTCTTTCCTTGTAATTTGATTTTGTCTGTAGTGTTCATACACAAGGATAAGATAATTGGTGCAAACAGAAAGCAAAAGCTCATTTCAAATACATGGCATTATGAGTTAGTGATTTTAATGTTGTCTACCTCTGTGTGGAAAACAGGCATCTCCTCCATTCTATTCGAAACAAGAATTGGCTGCCTGGAGAGGGAAATACCACCTGAGACCCAACACTTCATTGACTCCATTGCCAAAATGTTCTTCTACAGCTCGATTGTTTCTGTCCTACCAAAATGGACTCAGAATTATCTGCCCTTTTGGAAGAAGTACATTTCTGGTTGGGATGGCATCTTTGACTTTGGTAAGCAAATAAGAAGCATCTAATGTATATTGTTCAGTTATGTTGTTGGCTAAAAATCACCTGATACACTGCTGCATAACAAAACGTGCTGACATGAAGAATAAGGCAACAAATGTCCAGCACCTAGAATGTTAATGTTTACTGCTGTATGCTTATCATGACAGAACTTGAATGCTGGTCACGATCCTCAGATATATTAAAATAAATGTGTATTTTGTTTTGGATTCCAGCTGAAAAGCTGATTGACAAGAAGATTGAGGACATTCAGTCCCGGCTGAACCAAGGCGAAACAGTGGAGGGGGAGTATCTCACATACTTGCTCTCTAGCACTAAATTGACCAACAGGGACGTGTATGGCAGCATAACGGAGCTCTTATTAGCAGGAGTGGATACGGTAACTACCTAGCTGAGGGCGATGTTGAATTATAATATGTTGCGTTTGCTGACAGTAGAAACATCTTTTTAATTGACCTCAAATTCCAACCAAATTGTTAAATTGCTTGTTGACTCGTTTTCCTGCTGTCCCGCCTGTTTTTGCCACAGATGATAAGAAATCGATCCCGCTCCATTCACATCTGAGCACATGGGTTGGTGTCACAGGCAATGTGGCATTGCTAGATCAAGTCAGCCCTTGATTTGTCTTCTAATCTAAGCTCCTGAACCTCGTCACTTTGATCTCGTCTTCTAGACTTCCAACACGATGATGTGGGCTTTGTACAGGCTCTCTCATGAGCAGGAAGCCCAGGACACACTATATCGGGAGGTGGCAGGCATTGTACCTGAGGGCAGTATTCCCACTGCTCAAGATATCACTCACATGCCTTATCTCAGGGCTGTCATCAAAGAGACACTGAGGTACTGTATGGAGTGCTATCAAGGCCATGCTGTGCAATCCACTTGGTAAAGGAGTTTTTAGGAAGCTAAAAATTAACTCATGTACAAAGACAATCTTAGTGGTAAAATGATTTTTGGATAGTGAACTTTATCAGAAAACACAGATGTTATCTTCATAGATTTCTTTGAGCAAACAACATCACCAATGTCAGAGCTTTTTGGGAAAATCTAATTACTCTGATGCAATGAGTATGCATTGCTCTTCTATTACTTCAACAGACTCATTGAGCTTAAAATGACAGGACCTTATACATTTACAGAATCTTGCATGTAAAATATCCTACGTGTTTACAGATATATAGCACGTTACACTATTATTAACATATTTAGGGACAAATAAAAACAAATATTTGGACAGCAATTACTATATTTGTACTGAAATATAAATACATTTAAAAAACATTTTTATCTAAAGGCTTTCAGGTAAAAATAAAAGTTTACACACTCTTCCAGAAGCAATGTGATGTGTCAATGTTTGTGTACAGTTAATATTGTCTGTATCTTATGGTTATTTTAGAGAGATGTTTAGAATACTGTTAGGTCTGTGAAAAATGCAGATTAATCTCAGATGCTGGAACAAATATATTTCTCTGTTGTGACATCATGTCTTTGTATTGCAGGATGTATCCAGTTGTACCCTTTAATGCCCGAGTAATGTTAGAACAGGATGTGGTGGTAGGGGGCCATTATTTCCCTAAGAATGTGAGTATGGCCAGGATTATTGTTGACCTGATTTTATGTAACCTTTTTGTTTTGCATTTCGAATAGTGTTGCAGATTTCCAAGATTGTACTACTGTACAGGTATGTCAGTCTTGTAAACGCACGAACCATCAGTGTTTTTTATTTCACATTATAGGCAGTTTGCATGTGCACATTATGACAAGTGAGTAAAATTTTCATAACTGATGCCCTGTTGTTTGGAACATTTTGTACAGCAGATACAGTAATTATGCATATTCTGTTAAGAATTAGGGAAAACCTGGTAAACATAAACATAAAAACCGTTTTGAGAAGTAGCAAAGGGTAAGCAGGGGAGAAAAACATGTTTTGTTTTTCCTTGGGAGTCATTTTGACTTGTGTAGGCCCATCAAAACCAGACACTACAATGTGTTACTCTTTTCTCCCATGGTAAGTTACAGCAGCTAGTTTTCAGAGGCCAGAGTATATGGCATGCTTACAGCTTCCTTCACCTCCTGCAATGTCTTCCCAGACCACCTTTGTGATGTGCCACTATGCGATTGGCCAGGATGAGAGTGTTTTCCCAGAGCCATGGAAATTCAAACCAGAGCGCTGGTTGAGAGATGGGAGAGCCAGGCCCAATCCCTTTGGCTCCATTCCCTTTGGCTTCGGGGTGCGAGGCTGTGCAGGTCGCAGAATTGCTGAACTGGAGATGCACCTGGCCCTGGCACGGGTAAGACAAGATTCGCCATCAGAGGCCAGCTGCTACATTCAGAATGCAAATGCCGATCTGATCAAGAAAGGTGGCTCTCTGTTAAGTGCAGATGTTTAACAAGGACAAAAAAAAGACACCAAGAGAATCTTATTCTCTTAATCTTAAATATTATGCTCCTTGCACCAGTTACACGTTTTCTGTACTAAAATAAGAGAGACCATTACCTGCTGTGGCACTTGAGGAATAGAGAGGAAGATAACAAACTCTCTGGTGTAACAGGGCAGCAGTAGTTGCAAGGTTAGTTCACATGACATTAAAGTAAATGCATGTGGGTTGTGCACACAATTGAGCATGCCACCTGAATAATACAGCTGCACAACAAAACAGCACAGCCCTCTGCTGCAGCTGATGTCCATTAGCTGATCTTTTTAAGAAAGGGTTAGATCAGGAGAGAGGAGACTGCTCACATGGGACAGAAAGAACATCGGAGAACATGCGCACAACTTTACAGTCAGTCAAGGGAGTCCAATCTGCAAGGTTAGAACACTTAGTGAAAGGTTATAAAGCTCTTAGTAAAGAGCAGCCCGAGAGGAGGAGGAGCAATGGTTAGCTCCCACCAATGGTTAACATTATTGGCTTGGAGCTCTGGTCTAGCCCCTTGGGTAAAGGAGTGGAAACCATCCTATTGCTGTCAAGCAAGGAGTTTCCTGTAACCAACAACTTGGAGAAGTAGTGGCAGAACCAGTTGTTCCAGTGTCAGGATGTTTGTCAGGTAACAGTTACAGTAAAATAGTTTTGGCCCACTGGGATCAACAAGGTGACCGACAATAGGTGACTACTAATACCAACATACTGGAGAAAAAGGTTAAAAAAAAGGCAGAAAGCTTAGTTCTCTCATTCCAGATCAGGAATTGGTTAGTCCAATTCTGACATCAGCTGTGGTAAACATTTTCCAATTTTAAATGTTAGATGGGATATATGGTTTGTCCCAGTAACAGGATGGAGTAACTAAATTGATTACGGTTTTGGTTGAACAAAAGTTGTGGTTGTGGTTTTTGTTGAGGTTACAAACCCAAAACAGGATTTGGGTTGTCAAGGAGAGTGACCTCAGGAGGGCTGAGGAAGGGAGAAGGCTCCCTAGCCATAAATCCCACCGTACTCTGGAGGATATTGGAGGTTGGAGTCCATCATGAGGAATGGGTTAAGAGATTCTGCAGTGTTTAAGGCCTTGTGTTTGTGTGAAAGGTGGTAGTGTGAGAGCACCAAAGAGATCGGTTGTCTGGAGAACAGAAGCCCTGACTTCAGCCGGTTGCTGACAGTTTTCCCCAGGGGGAGACAACACTAACAAGAAATAATCCTGGTGGGGATTACAGGCTTACTGTCCTCGTGCTCTGGTACTTAGTTACGGCTTCAGTTATGGCTTAAACACAACAACGCAGTAGGTCTTTGTGAAGCTTAAGATGTTACTGAAGGCTGGAGTGAGTGTGCTCTGGGAGATGGTGGTTCAGGAGGTCTGGTTATACTCAGAGAAGTTTAACAACAAGACAGTAATAAGAAAACCAGTCTCAAGTCAGCTAAAACACCATAAAAATACTTTGGGTAGCTACAAAGTTGTGATTTGTGAGTGTTGATATCCATAAGGAGTTTCTAACCAAAAGGCTTTTACAGAATGCTAGATATGATTAAGTATTTAATCAGTAATTTAAAAGGGTTTTGTATGAAAAAAAATAGGAAAGAAAACGGCTATTTCTCACTTCTTGTCTTACAGATAATAAGGCTCTTTGAAATAAGACCAGACACCAGGATGGGAGAAGTCAAAGCTTTCCACCGGACTGTACTAGTGGCAGACAGACAGGTCAACTTGCACTTCATAGAAAGGAAGGGAAGCTCTGCTCAGTGAATTGCTTACAGTTCAATGGGGTTATCACATTTGAATGAAGAAATATAGCTGGAGTACTCTGGATACCCTGTCTGTCCCCTGGTTAGGTTCTGTGTATTTCTCTTGTATTTTTGCTTTAATGAAGAAGACAATGTAAGAAACAAAAGCTTCTTTTTATATAAATGCATATTAATAAATGTCAAATGGCAAGCCTGCATAGAAATCTGGCCAGATGGTAACAGTTTAGATGGTAACCAAGTTTTTTTTAACATCTGCTCGGGGATGCATGTTCACATTCCATTGAGCAAAAGAAGCATTAGTTTATTTTAGAACAGCTTTCCTAAAACAAAAGAGCATTATTATTTCATGGGCATGAAACAACATTTATTAATAAAACAAGATGTTAATTGATTATCAGAAGGCTGTGTATACCTGGAAGGGTCACACCAATCCAGAGTCTATGCTGGCAGCACAGGATAGGCATTACCATATCTCTGGTCCTAGAGAACTACTGTCTGCTGGGTGTGTGCTTCAGCTGATATTTAAAACAATACGTTTCAAAAAATGTTTCTCTTTAGTTTGCATAAGTTCACACTTTGTTCTATGAATCCAGCTGCTTCTGCAGCACAGCTCTGTCTGTAAACAACATTTTTAGGATAAAACACTTTTTCTCTTTCCATTACACCAGGTTGATACCAATAACAAATTCCATTCAAGATCGTAAGAGCTGAAAGCAAACTTTAAAATACACCCCCAAATAAAAGTGAACCTGGCAAGCGTTCACTTTAGGCAATTAGGCATGAATACGAAATTGAAGAAAAAATCAAAAGAGACAGTGCTCTCCCAGGACGAGGGTAGAAAATCACTAGCATGAATTGCACTGGGTGCAGTCTGCATAGGACACCAGTCTATAGCTGGGCACAAACACAATTTAGAGACAAGACAGTTAGCCTAGTTAACATGTCTTTAGAAGGTGGAAAGTAGACCCAGAGTACCCTGAGAAAATTCATGCAAACACACAAAAAACACATGAACACCACACACATAACATGCTTGACCAGAATTCCACCCAGAGCCCTGGAGTGTCAATGAACAGACGACTGTCATGGCACCCTAAATCAACATATGAGATGAAAACGTTTTGAATGCTTGGCTAGATTGCAATATAGCTGGACAATTATAGGCAAAACCTACTGCTATTTTAATAATTCATCAGTTAAAAGCATTGTATCAAAGCTCAGAGAATTGTTACAGAAATGCAAAATATATTTTAGTCTGCTTAAATGTATGCTCTGCTTTCAAATGAAGTCTTTTTTTTTCATTTTTTCGGGAACTGTTGCTGGTTTAATTATAACTTAACCTTGAACCACCTTCACCAATATGTAGTAAATAGAGGATTTCACCAACAATAACTAGAAAAGATTGTGTGGGAATTTCCTGACATCTATTGCAATACCTTACTTATTCAAATAAAGATTAAATCTTGTTTGCATGCAACAGTGTTTTGATGATATCTGTTCCCTGTAGATATCAGTTCTGTTTCTTATTGCACACTTGTGGAATTTGTGAAAGTGTTATATCTCCCTGGTTTATGGTTTCCTCATTATTAAAGATATTATTAAGATAAGTACAGATAGTTATATTTGAAATGAGAACATTTTTGGAAATGAAATACAGTACAACACTAGTAGTGGATTTCCTGATGATTGTGGCAACATCGTTTTTAAAGCACAGTCAAATGTTTAGCTTAAGTTGAAACGTTGCCTGTTCCTTGTTTGCACACTTTGTATTTCATTGAGGCACAGTATACAGTACTGTATACAGGAAACAGACACATAATCTCACAGTCTCGTGCTCTGGAGGTTTTTAAAGGGCAGAGTACAGCAACAGAAACAGCACATACTGCAGGTCTGGGAAGATGTTAACACCATTACCTGAAAAGTAAATGGCTCTTATGTTTTAGTCTACTAGACAAAAACCTGACTAGAAAAAGTGATCAACATTCCCGAATAACTGGTCATTGGATTATACTTTCTTTGTTGGTCTTTAAAAATATTCCCATACCCTGGAGGCCCTTTTACATTCTGTGTTTAAAATATGTTGTTTGGATAATTGCAATTTTTTTGCTCCTGTTCCATAGAACCCAAGAGAAAAAATGGAGTTACCCTCACAGGTCTCTCACAGGAAACATACTCTGGATCTTTGGATGCTGACTACAGGACACGCAAATATACTGTATACAGTGACAATTCTGAGATGCCAATTAACCTAGCCAACATGTCAACCAACATGTAGGTTGGAGAAAACCAGATTATCACCCAAAGACAACCCACGTGTACGGGAGGAACATGCCAACTCTCCACAGAAGGATCCAGTCCAGAATGAAACCCAGGACCCATTTGTCTAAGCATTGAGCAGTCCTTGCACATGACATCTCAATTAAATTGCACCATTATATATAAAACCGTTTCAATTACTTCTGGCAACATCACACTCACGGTATATACCGTGATTATTTGTCCAGCAGGACTGGTTCCCTCAAAACTATACCAGATGATAAACGTTAGAGGGCAATTTTAAGAGAGGAAAATGATTACACGGCGACAACCCGTGGACTGGTCCCTGCAGATAAGTTTTTTTGTTCTTACCTGGGGAGTGGTCCGGAAAACAGAAATGGCACATAACAGTTTCTAATTTTAGCACATGTGAATCGTGAATTTTACCGTTTTTATTGGAGAAATTTTAAATCACATCCTAAAGTGTTTGTTTTACAAATCTACACGAAGCAAACGCAGAGCAACGAGCCGTGCACTGGACTTTAAAATAGACTGCGGTGTCAGTAGATGGCACTACTCACATTTGGATTGCATGAAAAGTCAGAAGCTTTGCGCCTTTCAGCATTTAAACAGGAAGTGACTTGATTGGAAGTGCTTTATTATAATTTTCAGTATGATTGTATGTCTTCGGTGTCTCTAACCAGGAAAAGACCAGAGTAAACGGGATAGATGGCTGAGTGTAGTTAAACATACATTTATTTCTTTAATTTAAAAATTGTAACTATTTGTATTGAAACACGTAATGGTGGTGTTAGTTAAGTACGATGAAATCTACGTTAGAGTGAAATTCATTGTAGGGGCATCTCCCAATCTTCTTTCGTTACTAGTGGAGCTCTAATTTATCTAATAAGGTAATATAATGTAGTTACTGAAGGGAGTCAAAGGTTCCTACGATTTATGTAAGAAGTTATTTCTTGAGTTATTATGGCCAAAGAGTAAATGATTCGAGATCAAAAGCCATCGGTTACATTCGAGTAAGTAAGTTATAAGTTAAGAATAAGTTAGTTTGACTAACAAATTATTTCAAAATCACTAAAACAAATCAATATTTTTCATTATTTTTAATCCAGGTGTTGCTCTAGTTTTGCATGAATTGTCTATTTTTCATGAATGCACGTTTGTGTTCACTTGATGTCGTTCTAGACACTTTAAACACTTTAAGGCTTCAGTACATTAACCTGTAAATTACTTAATTTTGCTACGCTTAATTACTACGCTGACCCTGTTAATAAAATAGTCACATTATTTTTCCTTTTCTTTTCCTTTTACAGATGGAATCTTTAGCATAGTCAATGTAAAATTACATTTTATTTTAATGGAGACAAGTCGCAGCTTTTAAAAAAATACCAACTGCAAATGAAGACTTTGCAAATGCAAAAAAAAAACTGAACTTGCTGTCAATACGTGGAGTGATTAAAACCATTAACTTCAATTTTAATTTTCATATTCATGGACCACTATGTTATTATTAGACTCCACGGGCAGGACAAAAAATGGTAAAGATTTACCATTCACCATTTACACATTAGTTTACAAAGGATACCACTATACTATGGAAGCAGTTAAAAAGAGAATGAAGAAAGTAGAACGATATAAGGCTAGCTGACGTAATGAAAACTGTACTCTAGGTATGATTTCTGTAAAGTACAGAATAATGTAAACCGCAGTCTAAGTTTGTAACCTCAACGCACTGTGTTATATTCACCGAGTAATGTATGTGTATTCCAAAACAGCACCAACAAACGTGTTGTAAAAGTCCTAGTTAAACCATCTTTTTTGTGTGATGTTAGTTTTGAAAGTTCACTAAATTTGCTTTTCTTCTCCTTAATTGTTTCAAAAGTTCAATGAGACTCCTTTGTATTCCCAATGTGCAAAGGATGGTAGTAGTAATATTTTAATGTACTCCAACAATAAATATCACGACAGTAGAGTACTACATAATTATCAAAATGTTGAATATAGCAAAAAATGTGTGTGGTAAAGTGCTGCAATTCAATTGCAGCATCTTTGCTAGTGAAAGTAAATAATCCTGTTAGTGTTCCCTCCACAGGGCTCCAGGTGTTCAATAAGGAGGCACAATGAGTACAAATCCCATTTCCAACACACCTAAGATGGTGATAGTTGGCGCTGGCCTGGCTGGCCTGACTGCAGCAACTACCTTGGTCAAAGCAGGGTTTCAAAATGTCTGGATCTTAGAAGCCATGGACAGACCAGGAGGGAGAATCCACACAACCAGGCCCTTCAAGACAGAGATCATAGAGATGGGGGCAAACTGGATCCATGGTCAAGAACAAAACCCAGTCTTTCTTCTGGCACAGCAGCACGGCTTACTGGCTGAAGAAACTTCCAGCAGTGTCATGTGTCTGCCTGACTCCATAACTCCCCGGGACTTCTTTTTTCATGAACACAGAAGGCAGCTTCCCTCAGAAACAGTCGAAAAAGTGTGCTCTTTTTTCACTAAGCTTACCTCCAAGGCATTCAATCAAGAACTGGACAACAAATATGCCTTGAAGACTCTCGGTGACTTCCTAGATGAAGAATTCCAGGCCTCACCCTTGGAGTCTTTGGAAGATGGCCCAAAGATTTTTGAGTGGTGTAAACGGAGCGAGTGCACTGATGAGGCTAGCTCCTCTCTGTATGATGTCTCTGCTAAAGACATCGGTCTGTATACAGCTTTAGAAGGCGGCTTCTTCACCTGCTTGGGACCTGGAGGCTACCAAGCTGTATTAGATGTTATTCTGAATAGCCTTCCTCCTGGTATTCTCATATGTAACAAACCAGTAAAGCGCATCCGATGGGGTCTGGATGAAGCTGCCCACCCAGTGAGGATAGTGTGTGAAGATGGGCTGGAACTACAAGCCGATCATGTCATTGTCACAGCATCTCTTGGGGTCTTACAGGAACAGGCCTCTGTCATGTTTGAGCCTTTGCTGCCTGAGCGGAAGATGAGAGCAATCGAGAGGCTGGGCTTTGGTGTGGTTGACAAGATCTACCTGAAATTCACTGAGCGCTTCTGGCCTCCAGACTGTGCTGGAATTCAGCTGGTCTGGGAGGAAGGACCCGAAGATAAGAATGTTTATACCTCTTTGCTGGATGGGGAGAGCTGGAAGAAGACATGGTACAAGAAAATTTGTGGTTTTGACATTGTGGCTCGTCACCCAACTGTTCTCTGTGGCTGGATTACGGGCAGAGAAGCCCAATATATGGAGATGCTTGATGAGAAGGCGGTCGGAGATGTTTGTGTGGGGTAAGTTTCTAAGGGGTGGTACAAATTACACACCTCTTAATCACAGCAAGATATCTTGATGGTTTTCAAATAAAACAAAACTAATGATTATTTATTAATTTTATTAGTATTAGTATTAGTATTTTATTATTATTAACTAATAAAGTAAATCTAATAAAAATTAAATAGGTCTTTTCATAATATTGATGTTCAGTGAGTTCTGTTTTATTTATCCCTGTGTCAATAAGTGATTAGAGAAAGAAAATACAGTACTTAATGGCTTGAGAGTACTGTGCTACAGCCTGAATATTTCCCAAATCTCTTTGATTGAGATGTTAACTGCAGATTTTGATTCATAGTTCATATAAAGTTCATATGTGCAGTAATAGTACATTTGCAGCATTGAGGTGGGCAAAAAGTACATAGACAACACAAGGAAATATAAGAATACAAAGAATGATGGTACTGAGAAATGCGAACTTTGTGCAGAGGGCTTATTTGATACTAACATTGTTAGAGAAGGTGAGGTCACTCCTTTGGACCCTAGATGAATTCTGCTCAGACGGGAGTCCCAGCCTTTTGGCGTGGAGGAATTCCATGTGGCTCTGAAGGGAAAGGTGCCTGCAAGCAGCTTTGTTCAAATCCCATTGGGAGGCGGAGATGCACTTATTACAAGTATACATATTGAAGCTTGGATCAGTACCATAAACTTCTCACATATGTGATTTCTTATTCAGCTCTATGATCACTTATTCAGCTATACTCTTCTTGAACTCAGAATTTTGGTTTTTGCTGTGCACACAGATTGCTGAGATCCTTCACTGGCTGGAATATTCCCGATCCAGTCTGCGTGCTGAGATCCAACTGGTGGGAGAATCCCTATGTTCGAGGTTCCTACACGTACATACCTTCTGGGATAGATGCTGTGAAAGAGCAGGAAGACCTATCTGAGCCTGTCCCATCTGCTGCCTGCAACCCACAACTGAAGGTACTTCTCTGATTTCACTCTGCAACTGTTTTTGTAGTAACTCAAAGTAAGCCAACAAGTGATTCAATTTTACTTTTGTATCTTCACATGAATCTGGCACAATTAGTGAAAATAACCTGACATTTTCCAGTGATTTTATATTGTTTTATGAAGTTGTGTCAGGATAAGTTCTGACTAGAGTACAGTGAAGAGAAAACAAAGTTTAGAAACCATACAACGATTCTATCAATTATGAGTAAAACATAATGGTTACTGTGTTAAAATAGGTGGTATTCAGTAGTATTTTGATTTATCATAGCCTTCTGTGACAGTGAATTAATGTAGGTTTTTTTAATTATTCTGATTTTTGTTTACCTGCATTGCACAAGAACTGATATATATCAAATTTGTGCCGTTTTGTTGACAAATTGATTGAAAACAGAGTGATATTATCTTTTAACACGTCACCTGTCCATCTCTTACATCACAAGACTAAAACAGCCAATGAGCTTTGAAACAAGAACTTTTGTCACAAGAATTAGAACACAAATGCATTTGTTACAAAGAGGTCATTAAGAAGAGTTTTGAGCCCACAAGTCCACAGCCAAAAAGGCTCTTTGCAAGCATTGCACCTGTGAGTCTTTCTTTTCAAAGCTGAACTTAGAGAGAGATGTCCTGATTTAAAAATGCAGAAAAAAACTGATCCAGAATATTTTAGTGACTTAATTAACCCCCTGTAATGTCTGATTCAAGCCTCTGCAGGTGCTGTTTGCTGGTGAGGCTACACATGTCAACTTCTATACCACCACACATGGGGCCTACCTCTCTGGAGTAAGAGAAGCTCAGAGGATTATTAACCACTACAGTCATGAGAAGACCAGTCTTTAACTGCTTTAAAACCAGGAATGTTTAAAATAATTTCTTTTCAGATTTATAACCTCAATGAAGGATTTTCACATAATCTGTACTCTGTATTTTCAGTATTTTAGCAGAAATTTTATTCTGTAGTAGTTCAGGTGGGTAGCTGCGTCAGCATGCGTAGGCTGCAAAGGAACAAGTAGTAGGTTTATTCCATGCTGAAAAAAAGAAAAAAGAAAACACGACGTTTCGGCCATGGAGCCTTCTTCAGGTGTGAGAGAGACAAGGCAGTAAGCAAAGGTAATGTAGCGGGAGAACAAAGGCTGGGAGAGAGGAGGAGCGAGAGGTGGAAGCTGGGGACAGAAAGAGAGGCCAATCAAGAGGTGTGAAGTCAGAATATTCTCTCACACCTGAAGAAGGCTCCACGGCCGAAATGTTGTGTTTTCTTTTTTCTTTTTTTTCAGCCTGGAATAAACCTACTACTTGAAATTTCATTCTGTATTGTTTAAATGTCATGCATAGCAGTGATAACATACTTTTCGGAGACAATAAAGACATCCCTAATGATGATTTTAATTAAATAAACAGCATTGCAATGATGTTCTCACAGGGCAAAGTACAGTACTTTTTACTTAGATTGTGCTTTAACTAGATAAAGTAAAAAAATAATTGTATAATTACTAAATGCATACAAATGTCCTGATCATTCATTTGTTTGTATTTCATTAATTTGTAACAATAATTTACAAGTGATGCCTCTACAGTTGTGTTACTGTACATTAATGAATATAATATTTGATGTGACAATTTTAATCAGTTAGAAGAGTGAGGTGTTTAAACCATTTATTTCTGAATTAAAGCAAACATAAGTGGGTTTTTGAAAATATGCAGTTCTGGTCTTCTACCCCTGTTGCTGTGTAAGCAAAATAACTTTACTGTTTTATTCCCTTAGTATGGTCCCAACGATTATAGAACATTCTATAGGCAAAGTTCAGTATCTATCTCTAGAGCGCCCTTTTGCCTCTTTTCAGAGAAAGACGCTTATATAATTAGTTCCACTCCTAAGACCTTTGTGTTCCTTGTGATATTGTGAACCATTCATTCTGTTAGCTATACAGCAACGTGGCAGCAACATGCTAAGCAATTCTTGTATGCTTTTCTCCTTTTAATTCTTAAAGTCAAAAAGCAGACTAGAAGGCTCATCGTGCAACGTGTTGTTGCATCGTGCAATGTTGTGCTATAAACCATTCCATTGTACCAGTACCGGTTACATATGGCAATAAAGTTCAAGTTCAAGTTCAAGTTCAACGTCAGCCATTTGCTGTGGAGAACATTTTCAGAATAGAAAGGAAACGGGACATTTGTGTCACTTAAACAGGTGTAACAGAGCAACAATTGAGAAGCTACGACACTGAAGTTTTCCAACCCCCTAGTTCTTCCATTTCAATGTCGAGATGTACGAAGCCTTAATATTGTTTGTCCTTATTCGTGCATTCCTCGGTGTTTTCCGAAGTCGGAGTCAAACAGTGCTTCGGCTGCACCTTCGTGAGATAATGTGCAAAATTTAAGCACTGCTAGTGAGTACACCGCCCATTTTCAGCAGTAAGCAGCAGATAAGGAGAAACAGAAAAAGAGTGCAAGAAAAGGTTTTTTGTTATTTCTTTTTATAGGAACTTTTATTTGCTTTTATAGCATTTACATGTGTCATTTACAGACATTATTAAACATGGTAAGAGCTAAACGTTACACTCACTAACACTATTTTACATCCAATTCTGACTGAGCGCGTGCAAATACCCGTAATGCTTCAGGGAAATGAAGACTACAATGCAAAAAGTATTGCGACTAGTTAAAATGTTTAACATACGTTAAAATAATAAAGGTAATGTGATATACATTTTGAATAAAAAACATGAATCTTCCAGAATTAAAACGTGTTATATTGGTCAACTTTCCTGTTACTGGGTAAATCTTTAACAAGTTATTGTGTTGCAAGTCCCTGTCGAAACGTACAGTATCAAGGTTTTCTCCTAAGGCGAGTCTCAGTAAATGATAGGTGTAATAACTCAGGAACTTACACCAACCGTGCAACGCTCTAGTAAGCAGTCTTTTGAAACATCGGAGATATTTGCCAACAAAGCAATGTTTAATAACCGTTTTATAGTCTGTAAGGTTTTGCAACGTGTAGTACAATAACATTCTAGATTTTCTGTGAATCTGTTTTGTCTTACCTGTTTATTTTTCAAATAAACGTTGTAGAAGTGTGGTGCAAGTTCATTTCTAGAAATAAATAACGAGACATTTCCTTGCATTTAAAATATAAGGAATGGTACTTAATAGTTTTTATTTCTCCGAGCGTCGTGTAAAGGAGGTGAATTATAACGGTTAAGACAATGTAGATTCATATAAGTGTAGATTCACTAAGCACGATTTAGAAGTAAACAAAATAATGCACTGTTTATAATCAACTGTGTATTTTATACCCCAGCCTTTTCTCTGGGAGAAAATTAAATTAAATTAAGTGCTGACCAGTGCATAAATATACTTCATGGACACGCAATGAGGACAAAAGGATCATCAAACAATTTATAATTATGGTATTATCATCTGTACTTATGAACTGTAAACTCTGTTAATTATATAAAGCTAGCTAGGAATTTGTTTGGTTTTTGTGTAATTTCAGATTGTCATGTATTTTTATATGTAACATGCAATTCTGTAAAAAGTCCTATAACAACAATAAAAAAAAGTTCCAAACACACAAAGGCTGAGTAAGGAAAACACAGACATAACAATACCATTTAGCAAAAAAACAATATCATTAATCCAGTTTGGTTGAGCTAATTGTCCCAGTATGGACAATGAAACATCAAAAATGTTTTTGGCATCATCTCAATTAATGATTCATGATGGATACATTGCGAGTGAATTAGCTGCATGAGCACTAATCACATCATTAGTATGAGTTTATTGGGCACAAAACACAAGTTAAGTAAACCTGTGAAGTGGGACATGTAAATATTGCACATATCCAGCATTGCAATATTACTGCTTAACCACACTGTGAAAGGTATTGCTGGGATCCATTAATTTATCCTTCACCAAAAGTTATGCTAAGATGCAATAAAGCTGACTTCCTATAGCAGCTCTAGTGACTTATGCTATATAACAAAAGACATGACCAACACCCATAAACACAACATAAACAGGATAAAGCAGATCAATGTCTGCGGCATATCAAAGGACAGGACAAATATCCATAACAAACCATAAAACTGTGAAACCAAATTTCTTTCTGAGCCCATACTGTGTATAAGTGTTGTGTATTAAATTATTGGCCATCATCTGGATGACCACGATTCATGATACTTCACTAAAAATGATATGGTGTTCCTGGTGCCTGAATTGTAGACCAGGCAGTGGTATCGACAGGTTCCTGTCACGGACGTCCAAAGGGACAAACCGTGGGGAGCAGGAGAGCGGAAAAAGACCCATATGCGTAGCGGCGAGACGGGAAAAAGGCCCGGGCTCATAGTGCAAAGAGCTCAGGATTGCCGTATAGAAACCTATGCCCTCAGGGAGCGGACGTGGGGCGCCCTGGTGCTAGGCGGGTCTCAGGACATCCGAACGTCAATGCTGAGCGAGGACAGAGTGCAAGACCCAGAAATATATAGCCCAAGGGAAAGAGAGGGACAGGAAGGACAGCAGACCGGAAACTAGGGACAGGGCAGAGAAGGAGCGCCCTCTGGCTGCAGAGGGCGTGACAGTTCCGTCCCTTTGTTGGTGTTCAGTGAAGACCCTCCTCAAGCATGCCAGTTTCTTATTTCTCCATAAAGACCTTTCTTTTGGGGTTCCTTCCTGGGATCCATCCTCATTCATTCATATAGCAAATGAACCTCTCATGTCAAGGTGCTCACTGACAATACTTCAGGTACAATTCGCCCTTTTCAATTTCAGGTAAAATGTATTTTTTTTCACTAGTCCATTTTTCTCAGTGTCTAGTAGTTATTCATTACCACTGCTACTGGCTAACCAAAGCCTACCTCAGTGCTAATACCTTTTAGGTTACTCCTTCTGGATACAGCATTTCCCACAGCCCAGTTTGTAATCCCCATTTCTTCTAAACCCTAGATCTTTCATCAAACCCTCCAAAGTCTACCTTCGTCAGGTTGTTCCCTCAGCTAGGTCATTTTGACTAAATCTGCATTACATACCCCATCTCTATAAACTTTGTTGCCTTGTTGCATATTAGAGTTTGGCTGAACTACTGAATTTGTTTTTACACAAGTTTGGGAAAAAGTCAAATCTTAACCTTGCCCACTTCTGCTTTGCTTGACACGAATCTCTCATCTTCTAAGCAACCTTTTACACATCCATCTCCACCCTCCATCCCTTGCTCAATCCCCATTAAGTGTGGGGAGGACCTGTTAGCTTCATCCTTACGGTCAGGTTACCATGTCCTTAGTAATTTGAGTCATGCCAGATAAACTTTACATACACTATCCCTATAATCTTCATCACCTTGTTGCATTTATAAGAGTCTAACACAACTACAGAAGAATGACTTTATCATTGTCCTGATAACGGACATTGAACTTCTTTAACTTTATTATTTTCGCTGCAGCTGCAGACTGTGAAAGGAGAAGAAACAAACATCAGTACTACAATATGTTTTTTTCGTAATCTTTTTTTGTATTGTTCTTTGCTTTATTTGTACTGTATTTACAACTGTTGATTGTCTTCTTGGCTTCTTGCCTCATAAAACGTTTATAGTTTTTTATAAGATTTACACATTATCTTATTTTTTGCTGTAATTCTAATTTGGACAAAAGTCCTAAGAGTTAGATCGTTATGTTTCTTTTGAAGGTCAGTAAAATTCATATTGCTTTCACTTCTTTAGCAGCAATAACTAGTGCAGAAGAACTTCAAAAAACCTTGGAAAGCACACCAAATAAAAACTATACTTCATTTATTTTTACAAAACTCTTATTTATTTCTCAGATTGCATTAATGGTCTTCCATGCATGTTTTTATTGCAGTAAGATTATTGGTCATTTCTAAGGCTGTTAAATATAAGCAATCTACAAACTTGTTCAGTGGTTTTAACATAACCAAGACACTAAAAATGAATTCTACATCAAGCAATATTAATGGAAAATCCCTACTTTCCAAATTCTTCCTTGATAAAGAACTTTATTGTCATATGACATTCTAAACAATCAACGACTGTGGTGCCTACACACAATAGTTTTCTTGAAATTTCCTTTAATGGGTGTGTTGCACACAGATAATCACACAGTTTTTCTATAATTTTTTTCAGCAGCCATTACTGCAATCTTAGACTATTATGACTTTAATCGTAAAAAGATAAATCTTCAAAGCAAATTGCGGCATCGAAAATATAAATTTACATTAAGTACACATGACTTCTATGAATATTAAATATTTTAAAGGTGACAAAAAACTAGCAGCCCCGGTGTATTGTGGTTGATGAGTTTAGACTAATTACTGTATAATGTATATCCAGTTATTTGTTTCAGCTTAAGCAGTGCTGAGATAAATATATATGATGATGGAAATAACTTTGCAATCGTTGCAAACATAAATTTCAACATCTTTGGAATGCAGGAGGAACCAGCAAAAACCCATGTGAAAACAGAGAGAATGAGCAGACTCTACACAGGAATCCCAGCATGAAATGGAACCCAGGACCTTTGAACTGTGTGGCAGCAGCACTAACCACCTTTGAACCCTGCATGCAGGGATCACCTGCTGTTATTATTAACCGTGAAATGGAATAAAAGTTTGTATAGAGTGCAAAGTTTAGTAATGTATGGAATTATCAGAAACCTTTTATTAAAAAGATGTAATTAAACTTTAATTAAAGATTTAAACTTTGATTACAATAATAAAATAAGCTCTTAATTCTGGTGTCGAATGTTTGATGTCTGCCACACTCATATCCCAGTTGGCAGTATGATTGTCTATTTCATCTTTACTTCGAAATAAAAGATACTGGTCCTAGCCTAAAATACCGGTCAGCAAAGTAGTAGTTGCAATGAGTTGGAAAATAAAATGTATCTTAATTTCACAAAAGGAATCTTCATCATAGGCTGAAAGACCACAGAACATCCACATTTGATACAGCACTCACAAAACACAATTTAAAAAGTTAATCAGCACATTTTGTAGTGTCTAATACTGTGGCATACTACAGTATATGTCTGGCCCTGCACCTATCAAATGTTTTATATTTCAAATGAAGTGAAAAGTTTTGTAAGCATCAGTGAAATTTACACATCTGTACAAAACTGACCAGACTCATGTACATGCAAACTCAGCTGTAATTGTTGCATACATTTTATTACTGTGATGAATATTTGGACTTTGCTGCACTTATATAGAAGCTTTACAGGAGCATAAAAGATAATAAATTTGAGTCGTGCAATTTCACTTATGATGTAGAAAGAATGCAATCTGGAGACAATACAGAAGTGTTTCACAGCAAGGAGAAATGTGTAACGTGTTTCCTAAAACAGGCCTTTTGCTTTCTTGAGGTTCTTCTGCTTCCAGAGAGGCATAGCATAAAATTCAGGGCGTGTCATGCCCAAGACATCAGTGAAGTCATTATTTGAAAGATACTCCTGTAAAAAGTGAGACAATCTCTTTAGTTATGTGTAAACACAAAAGCTCTTGTATTCCATTAGTTGTACCTTTTTAATTTATGAAAGATTAGATCTTTAGTGAGTGCTCTCATTTCTTCTGCATCATTTATTCTAGAAATGCACATGAAATTGTCATTTCTTCTTAGAAGGGAGTCAACTGAAACACCAGAAAATGAGCTGATGTCCCCTGAATTTCCTGTTTAGAATAATGTAAGGGCCAGTTGGCACCCTGCAACCCACAACAGGCCACCCACTGAAACTAAGCAGGTGTGAGCCTGGCCAATACCTGGACTTGAGACCTCCTGGAAAAACCTAAGGTTGCTGCTGGAAGTGGTGGTAGTGGGTCCAGTAGGGGGTGCTTGCCCTGCAGTCTTTGTGAGTCCTAATTCCCCAGTACAGTGACGGGGACACTATATTATAAAAAGGAGCCATGACTGTCTGTGGTCATTAAAAATCCCAGGGCATTTCATGAAAAGAGTAGGGGTATAACCCTGCCGTCCTGGCTAAATTTCCCATTGTCCTTTACCAGTCCTGGCCTCCTTATAATCTCCATCTATGAATTGGTTCCATCACACTTTTCTCCTCCCCACTGTTAGCTGATGTGTGGTGAGCGTACTGGCGCACTATGGCTGCCGTCGCATCATCCAGGTGGATGCCGCACATTGGTGGTGGTGGAGGGGAGTCCCCATTACCTGTAAAGCGCTTTGAGTGGAGTGTCCAGAAAAGCGCTATACACGTATAAGTGTAAGCAATTATTATTATAATTGTGCAGAACAAATCTTGGGGACAGAGCTGTCACCTAACAACATTTGTATTTGTAAATGTGTTATAAACTTCCCAAGAAATTAAAACATGGCACTAGCTATAACATTTGAATGTGGCTTTAAAGAACAGTGGTTGGAGAACTATTCAATACCCATACTTATCCCATCATTCTCCAATGCTGCCATGTGGGTATTAGAGCCTGCTGCATATAGATCACTAGATGGTTCAGAATGCCAGTGTGACATATTTGTCATTAATTCAATTAATTCAAAAATGTAAATGTATTTCTACGTCACTAGTGTTGTTGTTCTCTTACCTCCCTCCTGGAAGGATCCACTCCTTCAGGCAGGTCTTCTACTTGGCAGTTCACCAGTTTTTCAGCGGGGAAAGTTGGTAAAACAGCAGAGGACATATTTATGTTGTCGGCTTTATGGTTGGGTTTCATCATATCCTGGTAACGACAGTGATCCAAATTTAAAAAGCTTGCTTGAATTGTTTTTCACTATCCTTGTATTGTATTGCATTGCAATGTTGCTTTGTAAATCCAGATTCAGTATTATATTTGCTTATAATGACTATTATTAACTAGAGCAAACTGTAAGATGCAATGTTGGGAGCTTTACCACATAAACAAATGAAAACTCTGCTAAATACTGACATACCACTGTGATCTCGATGATGGCACTACTGTTACCAAGCTCTGCCTTCAGCTCTTCATATGATTTTCCATCCTGGCAACAAAAAAACAAATGTTTTCATTAGAAGAACGCAACAAAGCTTACAAATGAGAGGAGGGCATTCAGCCCATGTAGATTGTTTGATTATACTAACATATATTCCTACATTTAACCAGATACTGTAAGTCAGTTGAGATCAATATCTTATTTCTCAATGATGATCAGGTTAGAAGACATAGACCAATAAAGAACAAGTAATAGATTTATTCCATGCTGAAAAGAGAAGAAAGAAAACACAACATTTTGGCTGTGTAGCCTTCTTCAGGTGTGTAACAACCTACACATGTTGACGCAGCTGCTCACCTGACATAGACCAATGTTGGATAAGAAAGCAATGTGGCCAAATAACAGAATGAGTCAGTATTAACACATGCAAATATCTGGCTGAAAAGATTTAAGCATCTAATTGGTGCATCTCATCCAGGTGTTTATTGAAAATATCTAAGTTATCCATTTCAACAATATGGCTTGTACCAGATACCCATAATGCTTTGTGTAAAAGGTTACCTATTCTTCTCAGTTTGAAATTAGGTTGCTTTCTCTTTTCTCCTTTCCTTCTTGAAAGTGCCTTCTCGTTTACTTTTTTCATTTTATTGCTGACTATCAAGAGGTCTGTTGGTTTGATACCGTGAATATTTTTGAGGGTTTTGAATCCATGAACTACTGTGGATCTCTCTGTAAGTCTTCTTTGTTTAAAGCTAAAAAGATTCATTATATTGGTCTATCAGTGTAGGATGATCATTTAAGCTTGGGAATGTACCTGGTCACTCTTCACTCCTACATTCTTCAGTAGGGAAAACTGAAGGCCCATAAAAGGAAATTTATATTTCATTGACATTTACATTCTACAATAACTTTTAGGAAGAAAGAGCAAGATAAAAGCCAACGTCTTATATTCAGCTAGACAATATTTGACTTCAGCTTTCATTTTGATTCAATTTTTTAGATCAGGGAAATTGCAGCTGCACCTCAGTTAAAAACCCTAACCAAGCTGAGCACATCATGAGTGTACTTACACTCCACTTGTGTGGGTCCCAGGCAAGGAACCAGCCAGTGAAGGTAGGAGGCTCAAAGCCCTGCTTGACCAAGATGATGGGGGTGTCGGGATCTCGACCACCAGGGTGAGTTTGCAGATACTCCTGTGCTGTGACAACCACCTCTTTCTTCTCCGTCTCATTGGCCCCTTTCCCCACCCACAGAAATATCTGGGAAAGGAAGTTTTTAACATGTATATACAGTCGATACATATACAGTATATACACTCACGTTTTACACAGTAGTTATGTTCCTGACATAGCACGTACTTTATACCCAAAATTGTATATAATCAGAACACCCCCCTTAGACCCTCCTATTCCCCTCCCTTAAAGAAGATTCTTCAATAGCTGATGGGAGTTCAGACTTGCCTGTAGGCCCATCTGTTTCTGAGGTGCAACAGTACTGACTGAAGGAATCTCTTCTCACCTCGTCCCAGATGTCCAGCAGCATGATATCATCCTCATCTAAGTCATCTTGGTTGAAGTTAGTAATCTCTGTGGCAATAAATCGTCCAGTCTGATTGGAGCACTCATAAAGACGAGGGGTGATGACTGAGCTCTTTTCTTGAAGTCTTTGACACAGTACAGAAGGAAATGGAGCCCATAATAAGGAAGAAAAGACAGACATGGGAGATTTACTAAATAAGGTAGAAAATAACTCATACAATCCAATTTACTTTACTGCCTTTAAGCAGTATTATTATTTGTTTTTAAGGTGCATTTTGCCACTGTAATATCAAAATGTAACATTACTGCTTCATACACATTTATACCAATTCTAATATAAATTATTGAAAATAATGTACATTTACTTTTGGTACATGTACATTATGATTACTTATGCTTATCATTAGAGAATTTGAAATTTAGATTAGGAAATGAAAAATCACAGTGTGGCTTCATAGGCAAGACAATTGTCTTAATTGTTTCATATTTCCTGTTTAGGAAATTGTGTCATATTTCCTGCTCATTTTTGCCTATTATGGGGAGGACTTTTATTGTATGGTAATTCTGAGTAACTATAATTACACTGAGTATTCTTAATGAAACTCATAGATGAGGAACATGTACATGAACTTGGAAAAGAGCTAAAGATTATAGGAAATGAGCTATTGATTTTTCCTCACACTTTATTTGCATTAAATAATTTCTCATTAGATGAGGGAGCATTTTGGTTGACTAATCTGATAGAATGTGGAAATGTATGGATTATGTCTTTGCTGAATTACCAATTTTTATTCTGACTTGCACATAAAGCCTTTTAGGTTGCTTAAATGACATTTGATAACACAGATGGTGGTCAAATAACTTCAGTATTATGTTAAGTAAAGAGGAATAAAAAGATTTATTGGTAAACAGAACGTAACCGTTTTAAAGGAATTCTAAAATACAATTTGTAAATTGTTACTCTTAAATCCTAGGAATACCTTTTGCTATTTGAATACTGGGATTTGCCACCCAAGGTTACCCAGAAATCAGCAGGCTCCTGGCCTTCAGCAATCACATGCTTCTCTCTTTTTGAGATGATGTCTGTAACTGTTTTCGCCATTTCTCGCTCATCTCCACTGCAGCCCTGCAAACAGCACAAAAGAGAATAAAGTACAACCTTCTTAGATCATTTTTTAGTCAGCTGGGTTTCAGTTCACACCACTAAAACAAACAAAACCTGCATATTTTGTTTTAAACCCTTTAAAAACCAGGGCTGGGCACTTATTCTGAAAATCTAGTTTCTAGGTGTCTTGGTATTGAAAATAAACACAAAAATGCTTATTTAAAGGACTAATGTTAGTGGTATTCATGTTAATGTAATCTCAGTACCACCATTGGGGGCTGGGTGTTTTAGCCTTAAACTGTTGATAGAAGGTTGTGGGTGAAAGAGTGCAAGATACTTCACTCAAAATGCTTCAGCACAATGCCCAGCTGTACAAAAGTAAGCCACAAAGCATCATCAATATGAGTCAATATTAACCGACAAAAGTTAGGTGATTTTCTTAGCTGATACCCACCTTCCCATACCACAGGTAGCAGCAGGTTTCTGTCTTGAGCACAAATACGTCATTGGAGTTGAGGCTGGAGGACCGGGCAGGCACTTCGATCGCACGGGTGTTAAATTCGTTGGTGCCATGGACATGAAAGAGTCTCACAGGGCGTTCAGGTTCTTTGGATACTGCTCGGGAAGTTCCTCCCTGGGAAATTAGATGTGTTATCAGGAAGAACAATTGGAAGGAGCAAAACAGGTGGAAGTGACATAAAAAGTGGTTGACTCTTCCCATAGTTCAACAACAGCTTTGTTTACAGTACTTTGTAATGTCACAGGCTTGGAATGGGATTTCTTTCATTATTGGCTCTGGAAAAAAAACTAAAGATTCTATTAGATTAGAAACTAAAGATTAGAGATATTGATTTTTTCTTCATACCTGTGTTCATTTGCAGAATGATGAATTTTTGTTTTGCCGTATCCATTGTTTCACATAATAGAAGACAGTTTTTAAGAACTGATGAAGAAAAACTACAGGACCTACCTCATAAACCACCATTTTTCCCTTGAAGATGGCCATCAGGTGAGGTGGCTCCTTTCCCATTTGCACTCTGACCTGAACAGGTTTTCCATCATACTTCTGATCAAGTATTACAGCTTGGTAAGCTGAGGCTGTTATCTCATCTTTGCTTGCGTGGCGGCCCTGATGTTCACACCAATGACAATTAATTCAAGACCATTATCCAGTGTCACACAAATAAACCAGTGAGCAATAAAAGTATTTATGATTCTCCAGTTCTGCTCCACTTGCTAGCTGGGGTAAACAAAGCAGTTTAGGTACTAGGCAACCATGAGGAAAACAAGTGGTTTGGATTCAAGGTTGGAGATGTTGTGGTACTGACCTGCCAGATGTAAAGTATGTAGTTCAGCTTGTTGTTGACCTCATACTTGTAAAGAATGAGATAGCAATCTCCACCATAGAAATGGCCAAGCCATTTTTTCTCAACAGGCACAGGTTCTAGGTCTTCTATCCTCCAGACCTGTAATATAATCATAAAAGGCAGGCCATTCTTTAACATGAAGCAATTAGGAATTCTTAAGACATTTTATAAAGATTAAAATACATAAAAACTGGCCAATAAGATTTTAGAAAACCAGAGTAATCAGGTTACCTCTGCTTCTCCTGTTCCATCATCCACCATTTTCTGCTGAGCTGCCAGATCAGGTCTTGCATGCATAGAAGTTGCATCAAATTTAATTTGCTCCACTTTAGCTGCAACACAATAATGGATTACGTTGTTGGGCCATGTGATGCTGTTACCACTGTTGTCACGCCCTCTACACCTAGAGGGCACTGCTCTTCTGTCCTGTTCCAAGTTCCCTGTGATTATTCAAGTCTTTCCAGTGTGTCTTGTTGTGTAGCCTATTTACTTCCTGTGTCTGCTTTGCTCCTGGCTCAGCATTGAGGGTACGGAAGTCGTGAGACTCGCCTTTTACCAGGTCACCCCACGTCCGTGGCCTGAGGGCATAGGTTTCTATACCGACATCGTCTGACCCCCTGAGCCTGGGCTGACCTCCATGTTGCCCCTTTCACCACTATGCATAGGGTCTCTACTGCTCTCCTTCCGATATCCGTGACAACTATGTTCTATCCAATATTAAAAGCAAGAACTCTCTTGTTTATCAGGGTCTTTAAGAGTCACCAATGAAGGACATTGGCCTTGTGATATTTTACCTTGTTATATCTGTACCATCCCTGACTGACTGCTGAACCAGTTTCCACGCCTTCATTTGTTAATACACAAACCACAATTGACAAAACACATTAAAAGCTCACCGACTTTCCCCACAGAATGTGTTTTTCCCAATCCTGAAGTCTGCCCCTTGACAGTCCACTTCTGGAATAGCTGCTTAAAAACTGCTGATTCTGCTCCATCATTCACTGTTTCCACATATGTAGAAGGAGGGTAGCCTTTTGCTTTCTTGTAGGCCTGGATTTAAAAGTATTTTTTTACATATTTATTTATTATTATTATTATTATAATAGATAATATTTATAGAATAAATACTATTAGGATTGATTCCAATACAAATGTCTTTCTTTTTTGCACTATGTTTGGTTGTATTTTTGGTTTTAATAGACACACACAGTACAATCTAAGTTTGTAGGTCGGAAGAGGTAAATGTTTAGAGGAAACCATCAGCAGATCAATTTTTAGCTGGCTTCTCGTGTCATTGCAATTTTCTCTTATTTGTTTTCTTTAGTCATCTTGTTCAAATCCAATGTGTATCATAAATATGCATACAGTATATATGTTACTACTTTTTCCTTAGGATTTATATTTTATACATTTTCTGTTATACTGGTAAGCATTGTTGATTTGTCTATAATATCTGGATTTTGATGGTAAACAAATTGACAGATGTTTAGAATTCTTAAATATTAACATTTATATAGCAATATCCATAGGACATATACAATTAAATACATTTAATCTCTGGACCTGACCTCTTTTCTTTCTTCACATATTTTTTAAACAAACCTAATAATATTCTTGTGAGGTTTTGGAATGGTTTCATTACCTATGATTTTCCCGTTTTGTTTTTTGTGTTTGGACTGAAGAAAATATTTTTCCTCACCTCAGCTTTTTCCAAGGATTCTGTCCTCTCCTTCTTTGAAGCCTTCTTACCTTTCCAAATATAAATCTTAATTCCACCCTGGTCCAGCAAATAGCAGTCCTATACAAAGAGAAATGGTATTCATTCCTTGCAATGAATTCTTAAGACAATACATGGGACTTTGATTTTTATGTTTAAACACAGTTACTTGTATTTATCTGAATGTAACTATACTCTGATACATTTGGCTGCAGCTACAGCCCTGCCAGAATAAATGTTACAAACCTACAGTAGTAATGTACCATCAAGGTCCTATACTGGTCATGAAAAAGCTGTCAGTTATTTTACTCAGGCTGGAATTTCTTGTTTTTAAGTTAATAATAATGCTTAATGAAGCTTGAATTCTAAGAGTGCAACACCTTTTTCAACAGCAATGTGGTAATATTTCAAGATTCTTCCCCCTTACAAACACCACCTCCTCACCCCCCACCGTTACAGACTAACCTCATGTTTAAGAAGATCCTGGGTCAGAGGTTTTACAGCCACTTCCTGCACCACCAGACTTCCCTCAGCTTCCGAAATACTAGGGAGAAAAATAATTCTATATTATTTTTTAAAAACAGTATAGAAGTAGCACACTTGGAATGCATGACATGCCTCATTTTGCACTGTGAAAGAATGGAAGTGACATTAATGCCAAAACACTCCCTTACTGGAAGAGCTTGATAGAAGACTTCATCGTCTGATCAACCACCTCGTCAGGAATGGCAGGCTTGAGCTCTTTCCTCTCCCCAAGAACGTGGTTCATGACTTTCATCAGTTCTGCCGAGGCCCCCTCGTTGTCTCCTTCCACCACGCCCACCTGCGCCCGCCCTCCTCGCTCCCGGTCGCGGACGTCCTTTGCCAGGTTCATCCCCTGCAAGGACAGAATCCATCACTCCCTGCACTTTCACAGCCTTGCAAAATATGTAGGTGCCATGCTAAAATATGGGGAGACAAGCACACATTAACCAAGTGTACTACTGCACAGGTTGGGAATCAATACACACAGGAAAACAGAATGCTTATAGTGGCTGCTTAAGGTAAAAGAAAATATATACAATTTAGTGTATGCTGCTGCAATTAACAGCTTTAAAAATGTGTAAAATAGTATAACTTTAGATTTCTGCAAAGAGAATGATGTGTAAATTGGCATATTCACAACAGATGTTTTTAAATCTGAACGAAGGATGACGAAGTATGTATTTTACTTAGCTGAATTACAGTATTTTAGGTTAACCAGCATTTTCCTTTTCAGTTTTACAGCAAGAGCCTTTGGAAACATTTTGAGATACTTGGAATTGCAAAGCTTTAGGACAAACTCAGTTTGAAAATTCTGATTGCAAATCAATACAAAAGACAGACATAAGCATCTCCACAACACACAGAACGAGACAGAGAAGAACAAGAAAAAACAGCAAACCAAAATTCTGCTATGACTTTTTTATTAGTAATGCAAACGTCTAGAGCTGTTCTAAAAATAAAGCCTTTCTAAAACTGCTCACATCTGACCACACTCTAGAAGACAAATTAGAGAAATCTAATAATAACTCAAAAATAAAAATGTTAGAAAAACTTTTCATTGAGCTTCGACAATTTGGGTTTCATAAGCATCCAGGAAAGAGCTTGTCAGGATGCTGATAGAAGACAAGTGGCTGCTCAAGTAGGAAGTTACCTTCAGTCTTTCCATGCGATTGCTTTCAGGGCCATTCCATTGAATAATAAAGCTCCCCAAATCCAGTAAGAAGACATCACCTTTATTAAAGCTTTTCCAACTCATTTCCACCTGCAAATAGAGCAATTAAGGTGATTGTACTTACAGTATGTGCAAACCCCCCCCCCCTTTATAAGTATACATCTGAAGTATATAAGTATTTCTTTCTTTTGAAAGATGGAAATAGTCTGTCACCTTATTTGGAATCACAAAGCTGGATAATTGCTACAACACCTGTATTCCACCTGGGAGAATGCAAAAACACTCTTTTGATACAGTATGTCTACCTCTCAGGCACCGTGCGACCAGCTGTGGGCTCCACAATGCCTTACAATAGAGGTGGCCAGAAGAGTAATGTGCCTCCACTGGTGTCACCACAGGAGCAGCTGTCATTGTACAACCTGCTAGACACAGCCCTGACTGAAGTATGCATCTGGACAAAAAGGGCTCAATTCCAGAGAGCGCCTTTATGGATTCTGCCACTCACGAGACAATCCAGAATGCTTGCTTTGACAGTTCCTAGTTTGAGGAGGTTGTTGACAAGGATGTTTTTTTCTAAACCAAATGAAAAAGTGATTCCAGTGGCTTCAAATATTCTATCTCATACATACCAGATAAAGAATGGACCACAATTACAGGTTGTCCTGGCACTAGAAGAGTGAAATAATTTATAAAGTACTGATGCCTACGTATTATCAATGACAAAATAAATCTCAATAAAATAACAAAAAATTAGAAGTGGGCTTGCTCACCTCTCCAGCCACCACATTCTTCTTGCCCTTGACGTGCAGAAGCCTTTTGATGTTGTAAGTGTTGGTCTCCACGTGCTTCATGCCTGAGGCCACACCACCTTTTTTATAACTAAACAGAAACACAGAAACTGTCTTAAGGTATAATGCTGCATTGTTCCGTCATTTCTCACTCTTGACCTAATGTTATTGCTCTATAATTATCACTTGCAGAAGATGGTACCAAATTATAGAAATACAATTGCCGAAGCAATATGTGATGAGAAAAAGAGATTTTAAAAAGTCAAAAACACTGAGTCTTCATTTATAATCACAGTGAAAATCTCCAGTCACTTTAGAATGGGCTCTCTGAACAAGAAAATAAGTGATAAACAGATATTACTTTGGACAGAAGTTATTATCTCCGTGTTATGTTACACCAGTCTTTGATATTAAATCTACATTACAATCCACATTAAATCCACATTACGGTCTGTTAACGCTTTTTATTTTGACATTTTCTTAAGGTGTTCAAAGAAAGTCAAAAAGATTTTAATGCCAAAGCAGTTTTAATGATTTTACTCAAAGCAATCCTTTCATACTTCAATGTTTTTTTTCCTCTGCCTCAGTGGTTTCTTCCTTGTGTTGTGTACTAGTCTGTTTCCTCTTGACCTTTGCTAGGATAATTGGCAGATGACCATTCGCTTGTCTTGGTCACCTTGCTTGTACTATATGTGTTATTTTATAATAGAAAAAGAGATTTTAAAATTGCTTACACTTATATAGTGCTTTTCTGGACACTCCACTCAAAGGGCTTTACAGATTATAGGGACTCCCCTCCACCCCCACCAATGTGCAGCATCCACCTGGACGGCAGCCATGGTGCGCCAGAACGCTCACCACACATCAGCTATCAGTGGGGAGGAGAGCAGAGTAATGAAGCCAATTCATAGAGGGGGATTATTAGGAGGCCATGATTGGTAAGGGCCAATGGGGAATTTGGCCAGGATGCCAGGGTTACACCCTTACTCTTTTCGAGAAACGCCCTGGGATTTTTAATGACCACAGTGAGTCAGGACCTCGGTTTTACGTCTCATCCGAAAGACAGCGCCTGTTTACGGTATAGTGTCCCTGTCACTATACTGGGGCATTAGGACCCACATGGACTGCAGGGTGAGTGCCCCATGCTTGCCCAACTACCACCAATTCCAGCAGCAACCTTAGTTTTTCCCAGGAGGTCTCCCATCCAGGTACTGACCAAGCTCACACCTGCTTAGCTTCAGTGGGTTGCTAGTTGTGAGATGCAGAGTGATATGGCTGCTGGCTATTTTAGCCTCTGAGAGGCTGTTTTGTGAGGTCAGAATGTAAGGATATTACTGTGGATGAGGCGCAGGGCTAAAGCTCAGGTGTCCTTACATGAGGCCCTGCTTGAAATATCCCTTGAAGGTCTCGCTTTCATAGCCCTGGGCTTCCCGGTGCTGTACTGCTGTGCCTCCCAGGTGTTCATCCATCTGCGTGGTGTAGATGGCTGCAGCTCCCTGCTCGTCCTGAGAGGAAGCCTTTCCCAGCCAGTAGTGAATGTCATAGGTGTAGTTATTGCTGGTTTTGTGAGTCTGGGAAAAACCATAGGATAATGACAATCAGCTAATGGTGAGAAGCTTAATTGAGAGATGTTGTAAAATAACTTTTAGCCTTTCCTTAACAACCTTGTTCTAAATTTTGTGTTGCCTTTCTAAGTTTGTGTAGGAGCTAGAATTCCTATTCTATTCTCAAACGTTCTCTTTCTTTTTACCATGATTAAAGACAGTAAAAAAAAACATTAAAGGAACTGAGGAGGATAAGCAGTTTCACATTCAGACACAATCATTAGATTCTGTGAATGACCTTCCAAATTTGTTGTCATTCAGGGCACACTTCATCACATTTTTCATTAAGAAATGCTTTCAATTGATCAATACGTTATACAATACACCTCTTCTTTGTACTCCTTGTTACCAGCAGTAAACCTTCAGTAGTTGAAATGTTATACATGTAAGAATGATTTAAATTGTTTTGCTATGTTTGTGGCATATAACCCTTCCTTTAGCTATTTTGTCATGTTGTGAAAAGATTATGTAGTTTGGATGGTATGCTGCAGTTCAGACATTATTGTATTTAAGGAAGTCCGTTTGATGAAAACTGACTTACATATAAAATGATGTAGCTGTCTCCTTCAAAAAAATTCCCATAGGATTTGGGAGGAACAGGGACCATCTCCATATTCTGCAAAAGAAGATCAGTGATATCAAAATTATTTCTGATGTTTCAACACCATCCAATCCAGAGAAACAGTGACAGCAGTAGCTATAAGCATTCTTATGCCAAATTGATATATTTCATCATGTGGTAAAAACTACAGTTTAAAGCCAATGCAAATGACATCAACTAATCCATTAAATGTTAATTAGCTGTAACATCAAATATCTAAAATAAGAGGTTATAGACAGAGGAGCCAGCACATGAATAGGAAATTGCAGGGTTTTAATGAAAAAACTCTTCAGAGTTAATTCTCACCTCGATTCTCCATATCTGCAAACCAGGAGTTGTTTTATTGAGGACTTTTGAAACCTGGGATTTGACTTGCGGCATCGTGCCTTCTTGATGGAAGATCCTTACGAAGAACAAAAGCAAACAACAGACCAGTAACCTAAATAAATTGTCCAGAAAGATTGGAAGCCACAGGCATGAAAATAATTTGCAATGTAAGTTGCATTTTCACTTTGCCTTTTAAGATTTGTTCCTCCACTGTACCTTTCAAGTGGTTTGTCTTGTATTTGTACTTCATATTAAAAAGGGTGAGGCTTGTGTATGTGAAAAACAGATCTTATTTATATATGCAATCCTCAGATTTTCAGACCTTACAGCACATCTTGTTTACAGGGCTTGCAGTGTCACAGAACTATAAATAGCACATCACTGACAAAGAACTAGAAAATACAATGTCCTATAGCAACAGAAAGTATCATTCATTAAAGGGCTCACAGCTTCTGACTGCGAAACTTGTGTGGGGAAAAAGAAACACATTTGCAAAAATTTGAAAACAGGTCCATATACAGAGCGTAATAAATATCATATATAATAAAATATAGAATAATATTCATAATGTTCAATGTAATATATTTGTACTTAGTTATTAATATTGGACTGAGTTCATTATTTGCTAGATTTTTAAAGATTCTGTAATGGACCATTTCTGATTAGCAGCATTTTACATTTTCCATAATGCTTTTTTCTCTTCTTTTTCCACTTTTCATTTAAGTACTGTAGGATGAGTTTCTTTCACTTTTATACAGTTTATAGTATCAGAAACTTGTATTTTGTGTTGAGCAAATTTGAAGTACAATGGAAAGAGCTGTTATCAGCTACTTACATAAATGTTATCTCTTGTAACACAATAAGAAAGGTGGTGGTTTGCTATCATTATACCAGAGTTACTCATTAACAATCTTGATGATTCTGAACATTGACTTTAGAAATGTCTCTCTTGTGGTAGGAACTTCAAATTTAAGTTGTAAGAAAGACCAACAAAAGTGAAACACCACCCCTATTCCTTGAAAGTGTTTGTTAATGTCACTTGTTTTGGCTGCCCTGATAACAAAGGACCTTGTTTTTTTTTACCTTTACAATACTTTTGAGATGCAATATATTTCACAGTTCTTTGGTGTCTTGAAAAAAATATTCTTCAGTTTACTTTAGACTGGCTTTGGAGGACAAAGCCACAGCATTTGGCTTTGATCTTTATTTCATGATAGCCAGAGTGAAGATAAAGCTTTGTAACTCATGTGAGAGACGTTTAACACTTTTCAAATGTTATACAGATACAGGCTGTGGATTTCAGCAAACATTCATGATCCAAAATACAGATTTTCATAAATATTACAACATGGTATGATTTAATAGAGTTTAAGCAGGAACAAAAAATATTTAACTGCACCTCCATATCTGTTCTGTATATCGGACCAGAAGAGAAATCATGCACTACCACTAACTGCACAAATTGTTTTGGTGAAAACAAACAAGCTTTTACGCAGAAAAGGTTTTATCAGTACCGTCACACCTGAGGAATAAAACCTAATCCTGCCAAACAGGAAACTCAGTGGGCAAAAAGAGAGGCTTGTAATATGTATAGCACACAGCATTCTCATTTGCTTTCTGCTGTCATCGGGACTATACAGGCTCTGCAGCTGTTTCAATATTTCTACAGAGCTGAATTGAATCTCTTTTTGAATAGCATGCTTCCAAATGGTATCCCTTTGCCAGTAAACAGCATGAAACCTGCATGTTGCAAATCTTCCCTCCCTCAGGATACACCTACTAATTACACAAAGTGTTTTGTTATACTAATAATGCAGGAGATTCGGGCTCTGCTCTGGGGTTGAATTTATTGCTTAGTTACATTTTATCTTCAGGAGACTGCATTGTATTGTTATGGTGACTGAAACATCTGTCAGGAAATGAAAGCTACGGGGAATAAAGAATATTTTTTTCATTTTTGTTAGCTGCTCTTTTACACCCCACAGCAAATTACATGTCCATTATGAAGAAAACATGTAGAGTTAAATTGAAATGTAAAATTCCAGTTTATCAGGCAAAAAATGGTTTTGTATTTCAAACAGGTACAGTCAGATTAATGTACTGAGCTCCCTGTGTTTGAAAAAAAAATAATAAGAGGAGCTCATTCGATCCAATATTAAGTTATTTATCAATGTCAATAGTAAATGCTTTTGTTAGTGTATCTCTGCATTAGACAGTCTGTTACTAAGTATCAATCAGGTAAAAGGGGAAATAATAGGATATGTAAGGTAGTTTTTTTTTCTAATAGGAATAAAATAAACTGTGGAGAGCTTTGCAGAGAAATTAACAGCAGACTAGAAACACAGAGGACCAACATTTTTCAAAAAGCATCATCAATGTATGATTACTATAAGAAGGCCACCTTGAGCCAATTAACCCTTCCAACTAAATTCCTTTCACCTGATCCTAAGAAGCTGCTGATTTATAGGAAACCTGCTTGGAATTTGGGAAAGCAGATTTAGAACTATATAAATGATATAAGGTATATCTACAGTACATGTCTGTAACTATAACCTATGCATGTTAGAATGCTCTTTGGATACCAAGACTTCTGGAATTGTTTCATGGTATGGAATTTTCTTTATGCATTTGCAATGTGGTATCTTGATCAAATTTTGTTTCTTTCAAAGAGGTCTTTGCTAATTTTGACAACAGGCTGCAACCAAGGCTGTTTTTCTGTGATAAAATCTTATTCATCCCAGAAAACTTGCACAGCCAAACAATGCTCATTAAATTCTAGGTGTGCAGGTGAAAAGACTACTGCTTACTACAAGCAAAAGCATGTTGATCTGTCTTGAAATAGACCACAGATGCCCACACTGAGCTAACACACAACAGAGTAGTTAATGCTTGCCAGTCATGCTGTTGATTCTAATGCCCTGGGATCCAGTATTCACCTGGAGAGGAGGAGTCAAGTGACTTTGATGGAACATTCTATATTGGTAAAGACTCATTATTCACATCCTTTTCCCTCTTTATACAATGAAATGGAATAGTTTAGATTTTCCATTTTATTTCCGAGACTAGACATTCGATTTTCTTCGATAATAGGTTTTATTTTCTCCTACTGCTACTTTATATACTACATTTTCACAAGTACAGTAGGGTCTCAACATTCAAGGGTTCGGTGCCGAGAACCATTGCGAACAGCCAAATTCACATAACCACGTAAGTCCACCCCATACCGTCACATAATGTACTACAGTATATAATACATTTGAAAGACATGATTAACCCTCCTTAATATGATCATTATAGTACTAATGCATTAATTGGCTTTAAGGTCATTTAGATAATATAACTAAAAGAAAGAACTGTAATCACAAACGTATAGTAATAAGTTAAAATAAGGTGAAAACCCCTTTCTCTGCCTCTGTGATTAGCAAGCCCCACTGTTAAGAAACAGGCAATAAAACTATAGGATCTCTGACAAAGTCATCTGCAGCCTATCAATCCCCACATAGCTAACACAGAAGCAGGAGTGTTCATTACAATATAACGTTGCAATAATGGCTAGTGGGTAATGGGCAGGGAGCAAAGATACAGTCTCACGGTACTAATCTGTTGTACAATTAATTTGAAAGTTGCGGTTAATAGGTTTCAGTTCGGTTTCATCCTACTCAACTTTTATTTCATCCAAGACCCTGTTTGCTGAACCAAATTGAGAATCTAAGTGAATTGGCAAACGTTAAATTTGCAGAGGTTTATTATTTTTTTTCAGATGTGTTTCAAAGGACACAGAGTTATAGCTGTATATATATACTGTATATTTACTGATAAGAAACTTGTGCAATTCCTTTAATTCCCCTTGTCCTGTAGCAGATTTATGGTTTATACGGTATTCTGTTCTTGAACTAGGTAAATATTTCTGTTGCAATTAATATACAGTATAAAATTCCTCCTCCCTGACTAATTCTGCTGGTGCTATTGGTTGAAAATTCAATCATTTTATAAGTAAATGCTATCTGGGATAAATATCGACCTCAAAGTTAATTATTCCACCATCCTGAGTTTGTTAATTCATAACATTCTAAACAGATACTGCACATGCTGTAATTTCTACATTTTATTTTCATACTTAGCTTTTCGCCTTGTGCTACCAATTAAATATTACAGGTATAAGGTATAAGTATGTTTCTTTTTCAGACTTTATGACAAGATGGAGTTCTCCATTATAAGAACTAAATGACCAATTACTGTTGCCATTCTGTTGTGATCTGCATAAGCTGATTATCTACTGCCCAGTTTATTTCATCACCCACTTTATCACCCCTGATTTTTATCACTTGATCTTTGGATTATTGATGTTACAGAAATGTTTGAGCAAGTTCCAGGGTAACCTTTTTGGATTTTATTAATTACATATTCATGGCTCTTCAAAATGAAAGTGATTCAGAAAAGATACTCACAGTATTACCTGATGGATCAGTATTTATTAGCAAGTAATAAAAGTAAATATGTATAAATATGCATAACCAATGTTATTTAAAGATCATTAAAAACATTTATAAGTGTCCAAGTCATACTGTACATCTACAGTGCCTTGCGAAAGTATTCGGCCCCCTTGAACTTTTCAACCTTTTGCCACATTTCAGGCTTCAAACATAAAGATATATTTTTTTTATTTTATGTGAAGAATCACCAACAAGTGGGACACAATTGTGAAGTGGAACGAAATCTATTGGATTTTTGAAACTTTTTTAACTAATAAAAAAATGAAAAGTGGGGCGTGCAAAATTATTCGGCCCCCTTGCGTTAATACTTTGTAGAGCCACCTTTTGCTGCGATTACAGCTGCAAGTCGCTTGGGGTATGTCTCTATCAGTTTTGCACATCGAGAGACTGAAATTCTTGCCCATTCTTCCTTGCAAAACAGCTCGAGCTCAGTGAGGTTGGATGGAGAGCGTTTGTGAACAGCAGTTTTCAGCTCTTTCCACAGATTCTCGATTGGATTCAGGTCTGGACTTTGACTTGGCCATTCAAACACCTGGATACGTTTATTTGTGAACCATTCCTTTGTAGATTTTGCTGTATGTTTGGGATCATTGTCTTGTTGGAAGATAAATCTCCGTCCCAGTTTTAGGTCTTTTGCAGACTCCAACAGGTTTTCATCCAGAATGGTCCTGTATTTGGCTGCATCCATCTTCCCCTCAATTTTAACCATCTTCCCTGTCCCTGCTGAAGAAAAGCAGGCCCAAACCATGATGCTGCCACCACCATGTTTGACAGTGGGGATGGTGTGTTGAGGGTGATGAGCTGTGTTGCTTTTACGCCAAACATATCGTTTTGCATTGTGGCCAAAAAGTTCGATTTTGGTTTCATCTGACCAGAGCACCTTCTTCCACACGTTTGGGGTGTCTCCCAGGTGGCTTGTGGCAAACTTTAGACGAGACTTTTTATGGATATCTTTGAGAAATGGCTTTCTTCTTGCCACTCTTCCATAAAGGCCAGATTTGTGCAGTGTAAGACTGATTGTTGTCCTATGCACAGACTCTCCCACCTCAGCTGTAGTTCTCTGCAGTTCATCCAGAGTGATCATGGCCCTCTTGGCTGCATCTCTGATCAGTCTTCTCCTTGTCTGAGCTGAAAGTTTAGAGGGACGGCCAGGTCTTGGTAGATTTGCAGTGGTCTGATACTCCTTCCATTTCAAGATGATCGCTTGCACAGTGCTCCTTGGGATGTTTGAAGCTTGGGAAATCTTTTTGTATCCAAATCCGGCTTTAAACTTCTCCACAACAGTATTACGGACCTGCCTGGTGTGTTCCTTGGTCTTCATGATGCTCTCTGCGCTTTCAACAGAACCTTGAGACTATCACAGAGCAGGTGCATTTATACAGAGACTTGATTACACACAGGTGGATTCTATTTATCACCATCAGTCATTTAGGACAACATTGGATCATTCAGAGATCCTCGCTGAACTTCTGGAGTGAGTTTGCTGCACTGAAAGTAAAGGGGCCGAATAATTTTGCACGCCCCACTTTTCATTTTTTTATTAGTTAAAAAAGTTTCAAAAATCCAGTAGATTTCGTTCCACTTCACAATTGTGTCCCACTTGTTGGTGATTCTTCACATAAAATAAAAAATTTATATCTTTATGTTTGAAGCCTGAAATGTGGCAAAAGGTTGAAAAGTTCAAGGGGGCCGAATACTTTCGCAAGGCACTGTATATATTTCTACAAAGAATCTATGTCTGTATAGATATCTACAGTATATATCTTTATATATCAAATATTATAAACAGATATTATCTCTTTTGTTTGAGCTATAATGATACCTGATACCCACTTTTTAAAGCCACTCATTCAGGGGAAGCCACAATCATTTTATCAGTTGACCCATGCATTTATTTTTTTACAGCTGTCCACAGGTCCATTAAATGCATTGCTACACTCAAAAATAATTTCAGGCTTATCAGTTGTGCAGTTTGGTTATATAATAGGAAAGCAGTAGTTCCTTAAATGAGCGCTGATTCTCATCCAGACATGGGTATTAACTCGGACATGGGCATTAACTATGAACTGGGTTCCAAAGGGTGTTCCCCCTACCTGTATCTGTATTAATCAAGATATACGGTAAATCTACATTTAGTTCCAGCAGGATAATAATCCACCTCCTTACTTTAATGTGTGACATTACTATGAAACACACAAGACACAGTTCACATCACAATGGGCTTGAATGATCTGTCTGTGCAAGCACAAATCCAGATTTGGCTACAGGTGAGAGACACCAAAGCCACTTCCCTCAGAAGCAAGTGATGAGGTAGGAATTCTTTTTTCATCTCTTTGTGAGGTGATAGGATGCTGGAGCAACCATTTAAAAACCATATGACACACTGCTTCCATTCATCCACAAACATTATGCAACACAGGGGGAAGCAATAAGGAGTTTGAAGCAGAAGTTAGGGAGGAGGTCAAACTTTGCCCTCACTCATTCCATGTACCGTGTTATAAATATCATGCTTCTTACTTTGCGTGTGCTCTGCTTTTATTTCATCCAAGACTCTGTCGGCCAAACCGAATCAAGAACCTGCAGATGTTACATTTTTAGATGTTGAGATGTAGATGTTGTATTTTTTCAGAGGTATTTCAAAGGACAGAGTTATAGCTGTATACAGTATATATTTACTGATAAGAAAAGTAAAGTTGGGCAATAGTTCTAATTTCCCATGCCCTGTATCAGATTTACAGCTTATATTGCTGTTCTTGAACTTCCATCAATCTTCAAACATTATGCAACACAGGGTGAAACAGAATGGAGTTTAAAACAAACGTTGGGGAGGAGGTTAAACCCTAACCTCACTCATTTCACAAACCTAATTAAAAATACCATGGTTCTTGCATCTTCGCATGTGCATTTAGTTTTACTACAGTACCTCTCCCTCCACCCACTTTTCACCCTTGCAGCTGATCTCTGGTTCATCCCTCAGTAAAGGAGTGGGGGTGTCATCCCCCTCAGCCAGGTGAATTACCATATTAAATCTCAGTATTCAGATCATTAATCAGGGCTTGATTGAACTATTGAAGAGAACACTTGATGTCAAACAATTTGAGTAAAAGTTCTCACATTTCCTACAGTCAATAACCTTTACAATGATCACTAGGGCCCTGATTTTGACATCCTGGAAACAAAACTAGCCTCGTAAAGCCTTCTGAAGGGAGTGGCTTATACCAGGTTGGGGATTTTGAACAGTGGTAGCACACAGTGCACACAAAATGCGATGAAGTAAGCTTGCCCAAACCACTCACTGGAAAGTGAGGACTTGAAATTTATACAGCTAACTGTGATTCACTAATATACCTAGTAGTAGACCATCTACTACTACAATTTAACACTTAGTAGTTAGGGAAAGAAAAAAATGCCGGTGTTGTGACCATTTCAGGGTACACTGAACTACTAACGATCCTCCATAATCTCGTCTTCCAGCTGTGCTAATGAGGCACCATCCCTGCTGCAAGAACATCAAGGGCACGTTTCTCTAGAGCTTGAGCTCTGTCTGTAGGGAATGGAGGCACAGAAACAAGATGTAAAGCATGTATATATTGATGAAATAATCTAAAAAGTGAAAGGGCTGTTTCTATTATTAAGAAACATAGAGTCCTGTGGTAATTTTATTAGGGATTTCATTTATTCAGTTTGATTGTTTTTTTTGCACATGGGTCTTTAGCTTTCCTGTTTTGTTCATAATGACCAAATTCAACATTTGTAGGTATCAAGACAGAATAAAAAAAAACATTTATTATTTAGCGTTTAGATTTATCTTGGAGGTGTTCATTATTGTTTTGAAGTAATAACCATATATGCACACAGCACAACTGCAGATTTTGCAACAGGGACCTGAATTCACATCCTGTAACTTATGAGTCCAAAGACTTACCCACTATGCTATGCCACACCCTCATAGAACCTTATATAAAGTATAATTAGAGAACTGTCTTTGGTGAAATGTTTAATTAAAAAGAAAATGCCTGTAATTTATTTAAAGCAAAAGAAAATTTCTCTAGAGGTTGGTACAGTACATTAACAGAATGTTTTCCTTTATAATCTAATGCAGCATACAAAAGTGATCTTTCATGTCACTCCTGGTAGATGTAGATGTTTGGTTTTTTAACATACATACATAATACTATTTATAATATCTAAGTATATATTAATTTGGTAGCTACACTGCCTGGTCAGAAGGAAACTGAAGCCCACAATGCTACTTTGTGGTTAAGGTAAATTGTGTGTTTTATGTATTTTTGATAATGAAGATACATGTATATGAAATACACACACAAGTACACAGAGTCTACTCAAAATGTTGTCTATATCATTTCCTCTTGCTGTTTGCTGCTTCTTTTTCTGACTTTCCACTGTCTTTGAGCTTGAAAAGAGACCTTTGTCCTTGTATTGTTTTTTTTTTGCCATGAGATCAACATCTGATCCTAGACCTCCATTATCATCTGATTATTTCTCTATACAGTACATGTGAATAAGCACAAACCTTCAGGACTGTTGCCAAACTCCAAAATTACAAGTAATTCAACAAATCCTATACAGTGACCTATCTGAAAAAGACAAGGACTTCCTTACATTTCATTAATTAATTAAAGTACTGTAACCTCATCATTTTTTGTTGTCTTGGAAAACACTTGAATGTGTCAAAAATGGACTCCTTCCAATTCCTAGCAATTCCTCTTTGCAACAATCACCTCTTTTAATACAAGTATAAGTCTGATATAACCTGCACTACATTCTCACTCTTGATGTATGATTGCCTATGGCATTCTAGAGTATATGAACACACCCTATTTAATTTACTGATTCTGAATGGACTGCCTGACTCATGTATAATCCTAGTACGCTTCTACAAAATATCTTTTATGAACATATGCTGAAACAAAACTATTTAAAACAAGAAAATCATGTTTTTTATTTGATCAAACCATAGTTGAACAGTAAATTAAAAATTGTTTTTTCAAAATACTACAGTATATCCAGCAGTGTGTGTTGATCCATAATTATATTCTGAGAAGAGCAATCACCATAAACCAAAAGGCTAATACAGCTAACACACACAATAACACATTGCAGAAATTAAGAGTACAAAGATCACACTTATTTTAAATATGTGATTCGAAAACACACCGTTTGTTATACAACCTGTAAGTTAATAACAGATCATGAAAACAATATTTAAAATGCACTTACCTAATGAGCTAATTAACTGAACTGTGTCTGGGAGGGTGTGCTGGAGAAGAGGCAGCAGGTTAGTGCTCAGAACTGCTGTTTTCACTCTTTACAGTATCTGGACTTTGCCTTATACCTGAGCTAAAGGTGTCAATTAATTTTCCATATATGGCTGTGTAGAAGCCATCTGCATACAGGTGTGTGTCCTCTATGACAGTGCTGCACTTCTGGTTGGCTAAAGACAGACAGGATTTCTTTCAGTTCATTAGGAAGCAGCAGGTGATGGCAAATAGGATTTGTGCCTTTCACACAGCCCTGAAGTAATACTTTAAAAAAATTGACTGAAGACCTGTGTTTGGATTCAGAGCCCTTTTGCACTAAAAGTTTGAGGAGGCTGGAAATGTTACAATCTGTGAATAGTGAAAGTTGATTCTGCCTGATCATCAAGTCCTGTTATAATCTGGCATTCCAAAGTGAGCAGGCAGATTAACCTTTGACCACAGAGTGTTGGGGGGAGACCCAACAATGCTGAAAATATTATTACTTTTTTTACATATGGTTCAGCATGTTACTGGTGAAAACTAATTTTAGCCAAATAGTTATTTCAAGATAGTAGTCTTGACATGTTACTTAATGTTTAATATGTTAACTAAAATCGTGTTGGTTTCAATATAGGCTTCATTATAATAATGATTGTATTTCACATTCATATACAGTACTTTTATCATAGTTTTTAATGTAAATGTTCCATAACCAAACTGGGTTATTTTGACACATTTATTATCTAAAACATTTTATTTGGTAATGTATTTAGTAGAAATCAATTTTGAGAAATTCTGGAGGTGCAGAATTGACAAACACCTTCCCCAATCCACACTTAAAGCAATTTTTCTTGACTGAATTGAATGTCCTACTTAAATATGATTCGTTTTTCATAAACTAATCATCCTATCAATGCATATATCATGCTCAAAGGAAAAAGCAGCCCGGTATTGAAATAATGCTGTAATTTTCTACTCTTAATTAATTTTGTTTAATTAAATTGTTTATACAGTAGATACCTTCTACAAGTGTAAGAAATGGCACTTTGTACCTTCTGGTGTCTTCGCTTTGAAAAAATGGGGACAGAATGCAAAGAAATGAAAATATCAATGTCCAGATTCTGGTTATGGTTTCTTATCTGTAGAATATTAAGGTTTTAATTCAGAATTTCTGATTCTGGAGATCCTCAATCTAGCGTGTTTTCACCCCAAATAGGACTTCAAGTCCTGCTCAATCAATACTAGTCCTTGAGAGCTGATGGGTTTTGTCCCCAATGACTTGTAAATTACTTAATTTACCAAATAACCTGCGATTGATCATAAGCTATTTTTGTTCAAGCCTTTAGAGATCTATGATTTACTGTATGTATTTAATGGAATATATGTAATTTAATGTATGTATTTATCTATGGTCACCTACAAAATTGTGTTAAACTGGAGTGCTCTAAGAGCTGGGTTGGCGATGTCTGATAAAATTGCTTATCAAAATTCTGTATGTGCACGGTCAGGTTTTCCATTCACATTGAAACTGAGAACACGAGTGGGTGATTCAATTTCTCTGACGTGTAAACAGATAATTTGATAAATAAGAGGCCCATAGGTTACATGTTTTCGTGGACCAATAAATGGTGTTTTAAATGAAGGTTCATCTGTAACGATACCAACCAAGGCCTGTTTCAGCTCCACTGCTCTAACTAACAATTCTTGGCAATGTCAGTCCTCAGAAATCTAAACATACCTTAGTGAGCTCCTGTCTGCCTTGAATTCATCCCTTTGCATATTTCCTCCACCCCATCTCTACCTTTTCACCCTCGGTTTCACTCCTCTTTCTGCATGGGGGTCACAGATTCTTCATCTTACAGCCAGGTGTTTGGTCTTAACCCAGCCAAGTGGGATAAGCTAAAATGTCTATAAGTATCTATAAATATCCTTAAATGAACTTTCCTAAATGCATTTTTTTGTTGGTTCTTGTTACTCCTTGTGAAAAGAGGGGTGCCAGTCTGTCTCTGCACCTGAAGGCTTTTTGATGCCAGAAATGTATATATTTCTAAACTTTTTATTTTCGGAATTCTTTGGTAAGATTATAAAAAAGGTTGAGCTGGGTCTCTCCAGATCGGCAAGGTAGTGAGTGACTAATTGACTCACGAATCGCGTGCAACCATTTCTTGAAAGAATCCAGAATCTCAGTATCAGCAATATGGCTGACTAGCTTTGGCTGGTAGTACTGATCTACAGAAGAGCTTTATATGTTGTACGTGCTAATCATTAACCACAGAGATTACAGGAAATTCATCAGGGACATATTTGATGACTGTAAAATTTATTGAGCATAAAATGAGACAATAAATAGATCATTTTGCCTTTGCAGCAAATCCTTGCAGGTTGTATATGCAACAAAAAATAAAAATCATTGTATTTATGTAGTGTTTTTCATTCAGAAGAATTTCCATGTGCTTTATTATAAGAGGGTATTCATTTTATCCACCACTGAAAAGCAGCACCCACCTGGGTGGCATGTGGCAGAAGCTGTTGCACAACTGAATAAAAATAGAACTTTATGGAGTGCAGATTGTGCAAGCCAAGACTGTAGATTAGACAGTACACCAGGGTTAACTCTGCGGTTCTGTGAGGACTTGTTGGGACCTTGCTTTAATGCTTCATCTGAAGGATGTCACCGCTGACAGCAATCTACTGTAAAACCACTTACAACAGTAACCTGGAAGGGTGGTTCAGGACCATATGTAGACGGTCCGGAATCTGGAAGTAAGTGGAGAAGGACAACAGGGAAGAGACTTCCTTAGAGGACTCCCATCACAGTAGTGACCAGGCCTGAGTCTTGTTTCGATTTTGAGATATGATAATTAAGTGTACTTTTTACAGCAAATGTTTCAAATTTTAATTTGTCAATTAACACAGTGAGATCTGTTTCCATATTTCAAGTAAACAATATTTACACCCTAGATCCTAAGCTCTTAAGTGAGGGCACATTCTAAGTGAACATTTTTCTTTTAGAATACATTACAGAACATTACATTACTTCAGCTCAAACTGGGAAACAATTAAATAAGTGGTTATGAATTTTTTGGTGCTTTTGGTACTTTCTCCAGGTTTATTTATTTAACAGTATAGAGGCAGCATCTTCTATTGTACCCTGTCAAGGCACTATATGCTTTATGTATACTTCAGAATATCTGTATAATTTTTTGTGTCCTTTGGAGGTTGGAAGCAGCGCACAGTGCTCTCTAAGCAGTGGTTGATTTTGTGAATTATGGAAATTTTGGTGGTGACGTGAGGGATCAGGCATCAGTGACTGCCTAGGACAGGGCATCGATTAAAGTCCTTTGCTTGCTAGTGTGGCTTCTCGTTTAACATTCAAGAATATAAAAGTATAAGAACGTTTACGAACGAGAGGGAGTTATTCAGCCCATCTAGCCCATCTAGCCCATCTGTTTATCGAAAGAAACCAAGCTTCAGCAACATAGCTTGTTCCATACTCCCATGACCCTTTGAGTAAAGAGGTGTCTCCTGTTGTCAATTTTAAAGGCATTTCCACAGAGTTTTCACTTATATCCTCTGGTTTGTGTTTCATTGTTCATTTTGAATAAGTCTTTTGGTTTGTCTTTATCATTGCCTTGTAAATCTAATGTTGTCTTAGTCTTTTCTGTTCAAGACTATAAAGTTGAGTTCTTTCAAACTGTCAGACATTCTTTACAAGCGAGTACAAATCATACATCACAGGTGTACAGCTTGTATTGCTTAAAACGGTGACCTCACATGCTTTCACAGTACAACCCCTGAAGATGAGAAAGTGTCAATCAGCATAATTAATTTACTTGTTTTACTGTATATGTAAAAGAAAATCCCAGTATATCTACTAGAAACAATTATACAATACTGTAACTACTGTATCAAACTTCCAGAAATTCTCTTTCATTATACCTTGGTAATTTTATGACTGTTGCATGCAATTGCAGAAATTACTTATCAGACTGAAGGTTGTAAATGTGTAGCAAGTGTCTGAAATGTCAGATTGAAACCAAAAATTAAAGGTAAATAATATGGTCGTATTATGGTGTAAAACTTCTTACTTACCACAGCTGTCAACCACAAAGCCTTTGCTTCAATGCAGACACTATTGCATTTCAGGTAAAAATTAAACCTCTGTAACATTTCACTGGCATATTCTAAAGTTTGGTGTGCCATTGGTCGAGGAAGCATAAATTGATTTCTTTTTTCACAACAACCTATGTCATTTCTTGGATCCATGATGATTGCAGATAATGATGTCAATGAAATGGCTATTAACACCACACATGATCACAGTGTTACGTCACCTGCGTCTCGCTCCAGAAGATCTAATCTCCTTCAATAATGCACATCACATTCTCATGCAGTCTCCAATTAATCAATCAAACACACCAATGTTCTCTCCCTTACTTAAGCCTACTTCGCATACCACTCTTTGCTCAGTATTGGGTGTCTCCTGTCTGAGCTGCTCTGTCTCCTTGTTGTTGTGGTGGTCTCTTGTTGGTCTCTGGCTTTTGATTCTGACTTCTCTATGGCTGTAGACTCCTGGTTACTGATTTTGCACTTTAGGGATACTTCTGTCTCTGTCTCATGTTTGGTATTCTTTGATTACATGGTTTCTAACCATGGATTGGCTTAGCATTTACATCTGTGAACTAAGAATTTTGCATAGGATCTGCTGATGCCACCATAATGCATGATAATACTAAAATTGTGGATCTTCATCTTGAAAAGCTTTGGGGTGATCTGGTTCAGGTTTATTGCAATTTGAACGGCTTGGCTGCTTTAAGAAAATTGCAGCCTATGTTGCACAGCAAATGAGAGGAGTAAGTGAGAAGCTACTTCATCAGCTGAGTTAAGGTCTAACCTCAGGTAGAACAATTTGTACAAGGCCAAAGTGGAATTAAACAAGGAAATGAAGGTGAACACCACTAGTTGGACAATCGGTGTCATGTTATTTTTAATAACTAAGTCAGAACCTTAATTTAATGTCTTCTCTTAAGGAGAGAATCCTACAGCACTATCCCCTGTTATACTGGGCTTTTGGTCTGAAAATGTGGTTCAGAGAAAAGAGTGCCACTTCCTGGTGCGCATTGAGCAGCAGCTTGGTTTTCTTTTGATAGCTCTCATACTGGTACTATTTGCACCCATCTGTTTAGTTTCTGAGATCTGATAAGATCAGGCTGTAAGGCCCTAAGGCTATTGTACAAATACTGTCTACACTGCCTCTTAGTATATTTTGGTTCCTCCTTTCTAGTTTGCTTGTATATCTGAGATGCAGTGAGTTATCACTTGTCATCACAACCAATTTATTCTGAGCTACAAGTTGCTTGCATTGTAATTCTAACTACTGCCAAGCATAATCTGACATTTTTATCTACTTTTCAGACATTGTGTAACCAAAGTCATATTGTCAAATTTGTGATGTACTTAGACAAGTATCTTCTCACTCTTGTTAGAGGAAATATTTCAAATATACTGGAATATTTGCAAACAAAGTCCTAATGATTATTAACACCAATGTATCAGATAGTGTCCTGCTACTTACAACAAACAAAGTTGCATAGAGTACATTTATTTTTCTTTAAACATCACATCAGCACATGCTAAAACTGTGACATTGATGGTACTACTTGTATTGTAGTCCCTGTCCTGTGCTAAACTATTGGTTGATCCTTTTGAAACCATATAGTGTTATACGCAGGTGAGCCAGAGCTCACAGCCCTCGGTCCCCTCGGAATATGGGCACGTTTTCAAAAGGAATCGAACGCCTCCTGGGGCTGCTCAGACTTACTTGGGTCTTCCCCCCACCCCCCAAAGACCTTCCATCAGTTAATGGCTGTTGGTTCCATCAAGCTCAGGATATTTGATCGGGGGCCCTGTCACTGATCAGGTGCTCAGTCATTGAGATACCTTCTGAACTGAATCCTGCCCAATAGATTCTCCCTCTGCCTTGAACCCACTCTGGCTGAGCGCACCCTGTTTTTTCCTGCCCAGCACCGACGCTACCACCCTGTAGCCCCACGCAGTGGTGCAGCTGCCCTGCTTAGATCTACTTTGATAGTTGTTGACCTATTCTCACTGACCAGTCCTGTCTGCTACAGCTTTCTGTCTTGTTTCGCTAATCTCTGTCAACCTCTGCTTTCTGTCCTTTTCTTTACTGTACATTTCCCATCTTGTCTGATTCTCAGCCTTCATTGGGTTCTTCAGTCTGTCAGCCAGACATGGTTTTCTTCATCTACTCTTTGCGTCATTGCACATACTTATAGTTTTTTTTTTAATTAATCCAATCCTTAACCAGGCACACTTACAAAAAATCAAAATAACTAGAAGAGTGGTACAGTAAATAACTAACTGTAGCAGTTCCCATGACAATAGTAATTTGAGTTTGGTGAAATCAATAACTGTAAGGTGTGATTTATGCAGAAATCCATCAAATGATAACTGAATGATACTAATCAAATCCATCAATCATGTTAACTGGTCAAACAGTTCTACAACAGGAGCAATTCACCTCAGGGGAAATTATCACAGCAGCTTCTGAGGTGCAAAATAGAAGACATTTTGGTTGGTTGTGAAATGTGATAGATTCAATTGGTACAGTAGTTCTCTAGGCAGAGGCAATTGATTTGTCCTCAGATTTCAGTGGTCATCTCAGTGTATGCAGGAAAAATCAGGTTTAATATTCAAATCAAATCAAAGTTTATTTATCAAATGCACACAATACAGCATGCAGCAGTATTTGCTGGCAATGAAATGTCTTTTCTATGAGCTCACCGGGGGGGTCACAAAATTAAAGTTACAAAAGAAGGTTACATAATAATACATAATGGTGCAATAGAAATGGAATAAAATAAACAGACAAAACTCAATATGCTATGTGTCCATAGTGTATGCAATGTATTATGTCCAAGTAGTCCAGTATGCTGAATACAATGAAAACTGTATGTCCATGTAGCCATTATGGGTGATTTGTTAAAGAAGGTGCAGGTTGGCAATTTAGCAGTCTTATTGCCTGACTGTTATTTTAATGGTATGCTCATACAATGAAACTGACCATGACTGGTTTCAGCCAAACAGTTTTTAAATATCAGGAGTTAATTATATTAACCACATATTTACTAAAAATGGAAAGAACTTGTGGCCAGAAAGTCAGAGCTTGGCTTATAGGAACCTATTTTTACATAGGTCCATTCCATGTGTACTACTATTAAAATAATATAATGGTGTAATACTAACCAATTGGTACTATAATTTTTAGTTCTACAATGTTTGGATTTTAAAATAAGAGCAATTTGTGTGATGGGCCACATTTCTGCCAACTGTTTATAATCTACTGCAAAAATAAAGATTATTTTGAAAAAATAAAGAAATTTGAAAAAAAAAACTTTGGCTATTGATTACATTTTTCAGTTTTCAATTCAATTGCTGCTGTGGTTCATAAGAAGATTATTCAAATTTCTTCAAACATGCAGCTCAGACCATCTTTTTGCAGGACAAAGAACCCAACATTTTGACACAGAATTAAGTTTACCGAACGCACACACAAGCGCAAAGTATGAGGTTGCAAGTCTTTTTGGTTTCAGGACAGGAGCAATTTCAAATATAAGAAAAAAAAGCCATTCAATGAAAACAAGCTTGCCCTACCTGTAAACATACAATTCCTTTCCTCACTATTATCAATATACAATATAATCACTATATTATATTAGGATCCTTGGGATCCTACAAATATCACAAAATAATTAATTATGGGTATAGCACTTTAAAATAAAGGAACACAATTCACATTTCTCACTATTTCTGATTTGCAGGAGCTGAGCTCTCAAAGTATATTTTACATCAAATATGAGTCATTATATTTTTTTCAGTGCTAGTTACATGTATCAGAGTGTTGCTTAGGAGGGTCATTCTGAAAAAGATATATCTAACATACATACTGTAGTTTTATAACAAAAGCACCATGTAGTTCATGACACATTAAATTACATCCCTGTTTTTTTTTTTGGTTTTGGGGATTGGTGGCCAACGGTCATGGCAAATGCTACTGTTCATGCACTATTGCCTATAGATTTGTTCTGCTTTCATGTCACAAACTTACATTATCAACTTGAATGAAATGTTTGAGACATGCGTAGAATAAGTACTTCCACAGTGATGTTAGTTTGGGCTACTGCACACCACCTATCAGGCTTTTTCACAGGAGTACAATTCTTTAAGGAAAGACCCCAATACTTTTTGCATCCACTTCTATAACATAATCTGCTGTAGATATACTGTAGCCAGTCCCATAAATCTATAGAATCGTTACTGTACTTTAAAACACTTAAAAAGTATTAATTGCTGCTGTTAACATTTGAAAACAAGTAGAAATCACTGCTCTTTTAATTCCTGCAATGCACAAACAAACTGTTAGCAAATTGCTGTTGGCTTTAATTAACTCTGTGTCCCCGAAATCAAATGCAGGACCCAAAGGAAAAAAACAACAAAAGCGAGGCAAGCATAAACAACTTTACATGAATGGAGGACAATTCCTTCCCTAATTTCTAAATTTGTAACAAAATTGAATTTCTACTATTGTCAATGAAGACGCTTAAATGCAACAACAATAGGAACAATAGTGTTCGTCTTTGTCGATGAGGAAATGAAACCTGTAGCAGGCACTATTTGTATAAAGCAGACCTAACATAAAGAAATAAAGGTAAAATAACTCACAAGAAACAACTGTTTAATTCTGAGGATTTCACCTTACCGGATCCTGAAGGAGTTACCTGTAACCTTCAAACTTGGACACCAAGCTCTCCTTGTTTCTCTGAATGAACTTCAGCCCCCACAGTGCTTCCACACATTCTCTGCACACATTAACTAGAGCGACTTGCAGTGCAGCCTAGAGACAGATTATACTCGCTCTGCTGCCTGTTCCTATACGCTCTGAGCCACAGAACCACAGAAAGCAGAGACTCTGCTATTACATAACAAGAATGGCATTCAGTCACCATATTGTTTATTCAGCTTCTTTTGTGGAAAACGTGGAAGCTAGCACAATCCAAGACATGCACTCCTACACACTGTAGACCCAGTCCACTCAATACTTTCGATACTTTTACATTTTATGAAGCTTGGAAGTTTCTCTTCAGGCAGTCACAATGTATATTCTGTAATACCTATGTTTTCCTTACCTAAAATCAAGATTTCATTCAAGGTTTTATGTGTTTCTTTCAATGATTTCTATAGTTTAAAAACCCATATAAAACCCTGAATGAAAATGCATGATGTCTTAAACCATTTCAGCTAACAAAAAATACAGCAGCCCTAATGAAAGCAGTATTCTTTGAAATCCTCTTTTTATTAATCTTTTTTCAAATACAAAGCTCAAAAATCTATTTTAGAAATTATAGGCTAATTTTCATAACTTACCATAAGAAAAACACAATATCTCATGGGGTACAATCAACAAAAACACTGAAACATTATTAATCCAAGGTAGGAATGGGGCACCAATAAAGAAATCGGCAACATGCCTAAGGCTGAGGAAGGATAAAGTTCAGTATTAAATATCGTTAACATAGAAGATGCATAAATGCTACAGAGAAAGTAGAAGCACTTACACAAATATTTAGGGCTTGTTCATACTCTATCAATTCTATTTAAGAAAATTTGAGATGTTATGAATTGGACATTTACAAAACAGAGGTAGTACTCATAGATGGCAAAATTGCTAACATACTATAATGACCATCCTTAAAATGTGTGACTAAACTGAACCAGATAATTATAAACCGGTAAATCCTCTATTGTTTGTGAGGCTATAGAAACAATAGTTAATACTAAACTATAGGATCATAAATTTGGAAATAATGACATAAGGAGATAGTCATCATGATTTTAGAAAAGTTAACTCTAGCTTAGCAAATAGGTTCTATATCAAACAAAGACGTTAAATAACATGAGCCACAAAGAAAATTCAAAAGCTAAAATATGTTGAGTGCGTAAGTATTCATGAGCTTTTCAACGACAAACCTGAATTAGTTCAGGAGCACAAAATTGCTTTGATAAAACACAAAACTGGTTGAAACTTTTGCCTGTATGCAATAATTGTAGTTCACATGATTTCAGAATAAACATGCCTGTTCCTGAAAGGTCCCTTAGTCAGTGAATTTCAAGCAAAGATTCAACCTTGAAGGAGCAAAGTTCAGGAGAAGGGCATACAAATTTCACAGACACTGAATGTCCCTGTGTGTGCAGTGAAGTCAATCTTTAAAACATGGAAGCCATACTGCACCACCAAGACATGGCCTATAGTGGGCTGTCCCTCCAAACTGACAACTTGAAAAGCAGGAAACTGGTGAAAGATGTCACCGAGAGGCCATGAACTATGAAAGAGCTACAGAGTTCAATGATTTAGAAGGGATAAAATGTCCATGAGTCAATCTCCCTGTCACTCCACAAAGACTTTCAGAATTTTTGACAAATCCCAGTAACGACAAAACATGCAGCCTAATGTAAAGGGAAAACTTACTTAATACTTTGGTTTTAACCGGCCTGGCTGAGAAAATGACAGCACTGGTTGAAGATTTCCAAAGACATAATGGTAGGTTAATTAGCTTCTGGAAAAACTGGCCCTGGTATGAGTACATGTGTGTCTCTGTGTCTGTGGATGTTTCCCACCTTGTGCCTGTTGCCTATTAAATAAAGCATTATTACAAAATGGAAAGATAGATGTATGTTGTTAAATATAGAAAAGACACTATACATTTTCATATGTAATTTATTTCAGTGTGAACACAACTTTATAGCATTTTACAAAATTTATTTCAGTGTGGACACAACTTTATAGCATTTTACAAAAAAAAACTTTAAATTGAAATACCGTTGCTCTCTCAAAATCTAAGTAGTGGCCTACATTTACACTGCAGAATTATTCAACAAACACCAAGAATCAACATTAAGCTCATGCCCTTAAATGATTTAGAAAATGCAAGTTATTTTGGAAATGTCTATATACTGACAGTTTTTCAATTCCAATGCTCATAACGCAAATGGGTACAAGAATCTGAAACAATCTACCCTGCCCTCTTTAGTACAAATTGATATTCTGAAATCCTTCATTGGCTGGGAGAGATTCTAGAAAGCCACGAGCAACCAATCAGCTTGTTTGTAACATTTTCATGTTCTTTTCATTAAGTACTAATCCTAAACTTTAATAGACTTAATTCTAAATAAAACGAGGCCCCCTCATTTTTGTGCTGTTGCTAGACAAATGCAATTACTAGGTGAAACAAAGCTGGAAACAGAAGGCAGTAGGCCACTTCTGTGCCACAATTCATCGGAAATATAGAGTAGCTTTTCAGTCCTGCTTTTCTAGCTTCTGTTCCACCCAATTCCAAATTTCACTTCTTTAAAATGTACACTTTCTGTATGCTGTATATGTCAGGATTTATAGGAGTTGGATCCCTACAGAAGTGTGGATGCTTAATTATTATGGTGGTTTTTGTACAATGTGTATTTATAATGAATTAGAAAAATATTAAAAGTTTATAGCTACCATAGCACATAAAGAAAATAGTTCAATTAAAGTTTCAATATACCTCAGCAATCAGGAGGTTGGTTAGGTAAAATCCAGAACCCTCAGGAGACTAGAGTTGTGAAACTAAGAATTACATTCATAGGACGTGTGCTTTGATTATTTGTTTTGCATACTGCTATCAATTTATCAGGAATGGAGATCAGACTGGTGACGCATGCACTGGTACTCGTAGACTAGAGGATAATTCAAAATGTATGGTGCACTCTGGACTGATGCTATGCATGCATGATGCATTTTCAGAATCTGTACAGGCATAACATAAGGTAGCATTCATATGAGAAAAAATGCTAAAACACTCCACGTAATTCAGAGATTAAACAATATAATATTATATTCCAAAATAATATGCAAGCATAAAACCCAATTACAGTGCAATGATGCTTTGTATGTTTATAATAAGAAAGCAAACATTTAACTTGGAATAACCAAAAACAATTTGTGAAGATGTTATTTATACATAAATAAGTATAATTCTGATCTTTATTTTTTAAACATTATATTGTATTAGACTATAATGGTGTTAAACTGATGCACCATCTTACAGCTGTTATGTGCTAGATGTAAATTTTTAATTGGCCCAAATTAAAATCTTACGAATTTATCATTCAGTGGTAGCACTGCAAATACAACAGTATATTACTGTATATTATTTAAGCTTCAAATAGTTTAAAGAATAAAAAAGAACCATTCTTTTGTAATTAATTATGTAGTTTCTTTTTGTAATAACATTATGTAAATGTTCATTCACCAGAGAAATTGGGGTTCATTACAGTTGTGGTGGCACCCTTGAAAAGTGGATTATCAGCCTGTTAAGAGAATAAAACAAGACGGGATTAATGAAAAATATCATTACTGGCATTCTGTTCAAACTTTAAATAAAAGATCAAAATATATCCTGCAAAATATGACACATTGCAAGAAATGTCACAAACAAAACTAAAGCACAACGTACCCTGATTCATTCTCAAAAATCATACAACGTTACTAAATGAATCAGAATAGGCTGCCTTTCTTTGATAATAGTGTAAGACGTGTTATTTCAAAAATTTGTGAAAAGAACAAAAGGTATAGAACAATCTGAAACAGCTGTTGTATATCCATGTTACTCATATGATATATAGGTCAGAACTAATAGTGTTTTAACATTTCATTATGGCTGGTTGCCCTTGTACATCAGGATGAGCAGGGATATAACTACAGTATATGAATGTCCGTAAAACTGTGGAGAGTATGATTCACAGTGCCCACTGGTGGGGAAATTGTACCACAGTAACAAAAACAATTGTACTAAAGTAAGAAAAGCAGAAACTGAGCTCAGGCCAGGTCAAATTAACTTCAAAGCAAGTGGTGAAGACAAACCAGATGTCTGTCTTAAGAGCTATCACCCAGGACACCAACAAATGCACAGGTATGCCTATATTTTTTTCACTGTATATATTGAAATAGAAAATTTTTGGCTAACCATTTGTGAGCTACTGATAACACATTAGAGTGTATATAGATGGGGCACAGGCCATCAAAAATGGGATACAAAGTATCAGGGTTGCATTCTGTAGAGAACTGCACTCCACAACGGAATAATGGTATCCGATAGAGAGTTATGGTTGAACTGCCTTGAGAAGCCTTCAAAGGCTTCGGACAAGACATTTTGTGGATTTTGTGGTCAGAATCAAGGCCACCATCTTGTGACATTCTGCTGTAAAACATATTTTCAACATTACAGACATTGTCCATGAAAGAAGTGAAAAAATACAGTTCAGTTGCTATATGAAAGTCATGTATTTTGTGTGCTTTATTTGCATAAAGCACTTTACTACTTTACTACTTTAATTTACTGCTTTAGGTAGCCATCATTTGATTCGTTTCTCCTGAAGAGCCTGTGTAGTTTGACTGAAATTGTGTAGTTTGAAATTATGCCCAAAAAATGTGGTATAACTACTGTTTTCAAGTGCATTTTCCCTTCAGGTCAATGTACTGAATTACAACTCCAGTGAATGCGTTAGACAAACTCTGAAAACATAAATATATGAATCACAACAGTTAGTAAGTAAAATTACTTACATTACTCCATTTCTGCTTCTGCTTTTCTTTTTCAAATTTTTGATATTCCTTCAGGTCCATCCAAGATGTTATCAGTTTCCAGATGAGCAGCAGTGCAAAGCCAATGAGGGCTACTCCAGCTACCGTACCCCCCACAATGGCAGCAATGTTGGGTGGCTCAGGACATTCTGAAACATGAGAGGATTGACAAAGGCCCTTTATATGCAATGTTCTGAAGTTCTTTTGACCAATCTTTCCCTTTGTAATTTGTGTATACTATAGTTTCATTACCTTTACTGCTGCCTACTGTACGTCTGATTCACCAGTGACTGGAGATAACAGACATTCACACTTTGACTGCCTATAATGTACTTTCTGTGAGTGTACATAGTGACCTTCATTTTATAATTTTAAGCCTCAGCTACCTTTCATTCCACACACAAAAAACTCTTTTCTAATTTCAAAGCTTTTATATTTAGCACATGACATGGAACTTCTTCTGACAGTTCAGAGAACCCAAAAGCATTGTCTTTCTGACAGATTGGAGAACCCAAAAGCAGGACTCTAGGAGGAGATAAGGCAGGTGAAGATAGCTGAAGTAGGTCAGCGCATTGAGACTGGCAAAGCACGACGAAGACAGGAGGAGATTCTGGAAGCAGGATGGAGATCAGGATCACATAAGACAAGGAGGTGAGCGCAACTAACAGGATAGGTGTGGACATGGTGGCTGAGCTACAACATAGGATTATAGGCAGGGAACTGTGCCACTGGTCCGGTGCTTGTGTCAGTAGGTGGCTGAAGACTGGCAGAACAAGTCCAGGACAGACAGAGAGTCTTTCAGGAAGGATTGAGGTAGAGTACGCTTTTGAGACACAGACTAGTGTTGCAAAGTGCACTACTGTTGTCAGAAGGTCTCTCAAAGGCAGAGCACTAGATCAGTGGCAGAGCAGGGTTTAAATATCCTGGACATTATGGACTAAGAGACTAAAGACTGCAAGCTCATGCTCTCCCAAGCATAACACACACTTTAAAGTGTATAATGAGCCTGTTAAGGTGATATCTCTACACTGAGTTCTCAAGAGGGATGCCTTGTGTCAGGAGAAAGGTTTTTCATCTAGTAACCTTTTAGACTTTCACACACAGTATATCTGGCCTGTGCAGATGTTTTGGATCCAGGGTTCCAACACATATACTACACAAGAATTTTGGATCATTTGATCAAATAATATTTCTTAATAGAAATACTAAAGAACAAAGTATATTAAAAACAAATAAATATTATTTCTATTTTGAACATTTTTGTCTGTCTTCATTAATGTTCCTTTGGTTTTGGCAGTACTAAATGAATACACAGTGAACACATTTAGTTAGAGCTGGGTTCTTTGCTAATGATAATATTGGTTTCTTCAGTTTTTGGCAACTTTTTCCTGTGAACAGAATGAAACACATACTGTATCTCATATAACAGTTTTTACAATATCAAATATCTCACCTCTTTCCTTTTTGATCAAGGCTTCATACATATTCTGGCCATCAAGTTCCTTCATTATGAAGATCATCCAGCAGTTTTCGGTGTCTTTTTCTTTGCAAACCTTCTTAGTTCCCACATCCTCCTTTATCTGATGTTTGATGATATTCCTACATGACTCACTGCAATTCTTACTGAATGGGCCAGTGTTGAACCCCAGACATTCAATACAAGGTCTGAAAGCATAAAAGTAAAAGGTAAATATTCTATACTCTACATTGACACCTTCAAAGTTTATATTAAAAAGTCACATGTGACCAATATTCCCCAAAACAGTTCTAGGAAAGCTTTGGTGACAATAAGTATTTGTAGATAAAATATCCATATTTGGTGTTGCATGGCTGGAGCCCTGAGTTTGATTCCTGGGTTGCTATCTTTGTGGTGTTTGTATGTTCTCCTTGTACTTGTGTGTGTTTCCTCCTGGTGCCTCCGTCTCCTCCCACAGCCCAGAGACATACTGATAGGGTGTCTGTGTGTGCCCTGCTTAGAATTGGCATCTTGGCCAGAGTGTATCCTGCGGTTCGCCGCTTGCTTGCCAGGATAGGCTCCAGTCCACCAAATGGATGGGTAAAGCATTCTGTCCATGGGTGGTGCTCTCAATTTACCTGTGACAATTGTTTCATGTGGAAAACGTTTTCAAAGCTGTCCACCCTTTCTTGACCTTTGTTTAGAAAATCTTAATCGGCATGGTAAAAAGTTGAAGAAAAGCAACTGAGTTTCTGCAAGCCTTTGGGTGAGACTAATAAAGATGAAAGAGGTTTGGCAGGCTTGTAGTGGAAGGTGTGAGGAAGATATCTAAGAATTCTATATACTTTCATGTTTCTGAAATGTTTTTGTGTATTCCAAATCTACAGCAGGTGGAAATCTGCTCTTGGTTAAATGAAAGCTTCAGGTGATTTTGTGAAATTCAAGTGAATGTTTCAGGTATTTACTTGAATTTGTAGACTACCAAATGTGTCATAAATATATCAAGGGAACATCTTAGATGTGTTTCACATTATTTTTGTAAAAATTGTTTATCGACAGGTTTTTCAAAAAGTATGTGATGGTCCCATTTTAATTTCCATGTTGAGTGTAAGCATTAAAAGAAAAGATATTCAAAGTGTGGACTATTTGGTTATTCATCAGCTCGTTCAGATTAGCTCTCTGTGATGCTGAGTTTAAAAAGATGGTGTTATCTATACTTTAACTCTTTCAATTGGATTTAATTCACCTGGTTGAGGAAATAGCTGGCAAGCTGATGTTATTACAAAGAACTGTCATCAAGCAATTGTCGGCAAGCAACTGTCACCAAGCAACTGTTGGCAAGCAACTGTCATGACACTGGAATTGTGAAATAAAAGATATCCCAAAGGTCTCTTGCCATAGTGCAAGCATTCAGAAATCACTATGATTTTTATTTTTCAGAAAAAGATACTGTCAGTCATTATGATACCGTACAATTTAGCACATGAACTGAATGATGATGAATACTTCTGACCTATAAAAGGGACATTTTACCACATTGTATGTCCTAAAAAAATAAATAAGTTGAGACATGGATTTTATAATAATGGTTTAGCACAATCATATAGCAATGTCACTACAAAAACTAGACTAGATTGCTTAAAGCATGGATTTCATGCCACAGCTTCAAACTCCAGAAACTACTTTAAGTTTTCTTTCTTTTCTTGGATCCCTAATAACTTCAGGATCCCCAACAAATATTACCCAGTTTTTAAGATATACTTAAATAAATAGAAACTGTAAGTAAATATTTTTTTCTGAGAAAGTTGTACTCCTCAAGTGTGTGCATTTTCTGATAAATTAACTTATGGTTTTATATTTACATATTGATTATGTTTAGGAAATGGTTCATTGAATGCTGGGAATTAACTCTGTAGTGGTTCATAGTCAGAATAGAAACCATTTTGCAGTCCCGAAACAACCTGTTTTATTGAATTCATGGTCACGGGGGAGCCAGAGCATGCTACCTCAGCAAGCAAAAAGCCTAAGGTGGGGTTTGCCCTGGGCAGGATGCCAGTCCATCGCAGGGTAAACACAGATATGCCACACTCACAACAGGGCCAATTTTCCCAGAAGCCAATTAACCTACCATGACAGTATGTCTTTGGACTGTGGGAGGAAACCCATGTGAACACGGGGAGAAGATAAAAACTCCAGGCAAAAATCACCTAGAGGGGCCTAAAGGCTGTGAGGCAGCAATGTTAATCACTGCGCCTTTGTGCCATCGTACAAGGTTTTATATTATGATGTTCTTACGCATATTTCGGGCAGGGTGACGGGCAGGCCGCGCACTCTTCGCAATAGGGAGTCTTGTATCCTGCCTGGCACTGGCACACGTTGCACTCACAGCGGCCTCTGCCACTGCACACATTCCCCCGGGAGTTCTTGCAGTTCTCAGTAGATTTCAAGCACTGGCATGCGCTGCTTTCATAGTTAGGGTCGCAGATGCACTTTCCGCAGTCACATTTTCCGTGACCTGCCGACAGGGGATGGCATGATTATTCAAATGCATCGCACACTCTTTGAACTGCCCCGAATTCACATGGTTTTCCTGACCTCCGCAAATCTTGCCGTCGTGCAGCTCGCAGCTCCTGTCGTCGCACTCGCAGTACTTCCCGTAGATCTTTCGGCCGTCTTCGCTCGCGTGGCAGTTGCAGATGCCGCACACGCAGTCTCCGAACCCCGAGCAGATGGTGCCGTTGTCTCGCTGACAAGCCTGGGTCAGGTCTCTCTCGGACTTGTCTCCGATTTTGCACTCACACCTCTGGCCGTTAAAACCTTGATTGCATCTTTAGGAAAAAGAAAAGAGATTGGATCAGTAGAAAGGACCGCCATTTTGGGAGCAAAATACAGCATTGGCCACTGCGTTTCCAAAATCACTGGGACTGCACAGTCAGCAGTGGTGATATTGTCTTGTCAACAGGCAGAAATGGAAGTTAATATTCAAGAAACTATATATATGACAGTAGGGAAAAACATTTTGTGAAGGTTTTCAGCCTCTCAGTGAGACTAACAGGTGTGACACAAATGATCAACACACTGCACATTTAGGGAAATCAGGTTGGTGGTGTTGCCCTGTTTATTTCCTGGGGAGATATCTGTGTGGAGTTTGTATGCTCTCCACTTGTTTGTTTGAATTTTATCTTGGTGCTCCAGTTTCTTCCCACTGAAGAAAGACATACAGTACTGGTATTGTACATTGATTGGCTTCTGGGAAAATTGGCCCTGGTGTGAATGTGAACGTGTACAGTATGTGTCTGTGGTTGCCCTGCAATGGACTGTGCCTGTTGCTTGCCGGGCTAGACTCCAGCTCTCCCAAACCATGATTGAATTGGATGAAGAGGAAAAAAAAAAAGATGCATGGATCCCCTAAAGTGCCCCCTGCTTCAAATGATGGCCCAATCATTTGACTTTACTAATGCAATGTCTTAATGCAGTGGACAGTCCAGAATCAGGCTGACTGAAATATGAAAGGAAAACATTATTGTGAGACAAAAAAATGATCATTGAATCACAGCTAAGGTAAAGTTTAAATAAAATATAAATATATTTTAAATGAAATCAATGTATCTCTGAATGATTCAAGCGTTTAATGGAACAATCATGCTATCAATTTCTAACCTCTTTACCATCTCTTTTCTCTTATCTTCATTGACCCCAACCACAAAGAAAATGTAGGTCATCACAGAAAATAATGTTCTGTTGTTTTATGTATGTTTTGTTGTTGTCATTGCCTGTCAATGATGCTGCATTAAATGTGTATCAACACAGAGAAGCACAAGGCTACTGGGTCTGATTAAGTCAGGGGTGTGCAGTATAAATAGAAACCTGTCTCTTATGTAGACGAGGGTAGCAGATGTCCATCATGTAAAATTGAGTGGGCAATGGTCAAATTCTGCTGCTGTGACAGCTCAGATGGGCCACCCCATCTGCAACACTATACTCTATATTTATAGCAGTATGTTGGCTAGAATGACAAACTCCATAGGTTCTACTGTAGTTACCTGTGTGATTACATACTAGTAACATGGAAAAAAGTTTCAGTCAAAATTACTGACAGAATTATGACATGGCCTCATTATTTTCATGTAAAATAATGTGTTTTTCTTTGAGAGTTAAATAATTAATCTTTAGTTTTTTATTAGATTTTTCATAAAGCATAAAATAATATAATAATAATAATAATAATAATATATAAAGATAAAATATAAAACATATAACATAAATATAAAAAGATTTAACATTCTGTAAATAAGTAAAGCTGAATAATCTTTTACATTTTGGATTTATGAAATTCAAGAAAAAAAATTACCCGCATATTCCGCATTTAATATATCCACTCCCACTGCAGTATGGACTGTTAGTTTCCAAGGCTTCATCACATTCGCACTTACAGCGTGTTTCTATTTTCACAGTCAGTGTCTCTGTGAACCCCAGAGGTCTGATCTCAAAGGACTGGGGCTCTATGCATTTCTCTGCTGTTACTGTCACCTCAAAAATAATCTGTGCCAAAAACAGAGGTCGAGGTCAAAAACTCTTTCTTATGCAAATATTACAGTGAAGAACAGTAAACTGAAATGATGTGTTGGAAGGAAAAAATGCCTCAGCACTTTGGTTAAAGCTTAATAAACGTGGGAGAGAGACAAGACATGCAGAGTTGTTTGCCTGGCTGATGGAATTGGCAGCCTCATCAGATGAATGTAACAAGACCCCTCCTCGGTAGTGTGGAGTTGCTGCACCGATGTACATGATGTGATGCAAGAGAGATTTGTAACGTTCTTTGTGTCTTAGGGGATAGCAAGCTTCTAGAATCGGTAATGCTCTCTGTAGAAACAGCGAAGTCATTTATCTCTAGTCCTTGTCCTGGAGGGCAGGCGTATCTGCAGGTTTTCTTTATCTCTTTAAAGCCTTGGAATCTGAGCAACTGGAAGAAACTGCTAAACTCATTCAATTATAGTAAGTCAACCATGAGCTTACTAAAATTTTTACAAGTCCAACTTGCATTTGCCCTCCAGGATTAGGATTCGGAGTTCCCGAGCAAAGTAACAGACAAAAGTTGAGTCTTAGTACTGTAGGCACTTAACAAACTAAAGTTAACAAAGGTATGTGAAGATAATGCAAGAAAGTATGAATACACTAATTATACCCTAGGATTAAGTTGGACCATCTCTAGCAGCCACACACTGATTCAACCAGATGTTCACAGATGTCAGCAGATATATTGGGACCACTTAACACTTAGTTGTCATAATAATATGTATATCTGGATGGATGGTAAGCACTACTGAGTGCCCCTGCTCAGTTGGTCAGTGTTCTAGTATATAATGTATACAGTAACACTGTACATATTATATATACTGTACTGTACACTGTATTCACTTTACTTTATAATATACATATCTGGATAAGAAAACAGTCTAAACCCAATTATTATTTTTTACACGTACCCCATTTCACATTTAAGAGGAAATGTTTTCTTACCTCATCATTAATTTTCACATTGTTACAAATTCCTCTGTCCCCACTTGCTACTGAACCATCACTACATTTTGATTTGTATGTGACTTTAACATTCTCTGGTAGTCGGTTGTGCTCTAGAATTACAGTTGAGGAAAGACTCTGCAAAATAGGGAGGTGTGTTTATTGATAAAGAAACCTTTAGTTTACATTTGGTTTGCAATTTGTCTTTATATCTGCTGCATTTAGATTAGAAGTGTGTTTTAATTAACCTGAACTGACCGAAAATACACAGTACAGTAAATTTACTAAGAATTTTAATTTCAGATAAAACTGTTTAATTTCAGATAAAAAGTTAAAAACATATTTTCTAACATAAACAAATGGCAGTAAACATTTTTTATTACAGAACTGTTAATAGTGGGAAGTGCATAGCAGCAGTTCTGTATATCAAAGGGATATCTTGATGTTATTAATTGGTTGTTTCATTTAAATGCAGTCTGTTGTGGCTTGCATAACATGCCATTTTGTTCTCCAAAATACACTAATGCATAACTTTCATTACAGCAGTGCATATTATAAGTATATGATAAATATGTATATTTTATGTACACGTATATTTTGTATACACAAACAGAAAGTACTGTACATATATTTCTTTAAGATTAGGGTTAGTATTTGGGTTTGGTTTATTATTAACATATCTGTACCTTTAATAATATTATATCTTTACATTTAATGTTGTTAGAAACAATTACAATAAAGTGTTATAAATGTTGCTCATAAACTAAGGTTTTGTAAGGAATACGCCCCTGCACATAACAGGGATCTTGGCCGCCTGGGCTGACGAAGGTCTTCTTAAGCTCATCTGGCAAGACCCCTGTTGAGCGACATTGGAGACCCGCGTTTCACACCCACATGGTGGAGGGACGAACTGGGGTGGGAGTGGCGAGGGCACAGGCCCAGAGAACCCGAATCCGTTACAGTTTCATACAAGTTACATACGTATGCAAATAATGCATAAAGCAATTAATTTGTTTTTTTATTTTACTCTATATAAAGTTTTCAGAGCTTGAAATGCGTAAATAACTTACATCATAGGCACCTTGAATTAGAGATACGATGTTACTGGAGTCACTTGATAGCACACCAACTGCAGACTTTGGAATCATTGTGCTTAGGTCCTATGAGTATAAGAGTAATGCATTAATAGATAATTAAACCACAATTTCTGTTCCCTTCACACATTTGGAGATTGGAGAAACCATAATAAACCTAATTCTGAAAAACCTAATGTACTGCATCAAAACAAATTCTGAAGACGTTCAATGATGAATATCCTAGTGAAGCTGCTTTCTAATAGAGATTCTTTGTATTATAAATACATGTGAATGTTTTTAGCAGAGCCATTAAGCTTTCATTTCGAATTGTTGTTTAGACAGAATCAATTGAACATGTTAAAATTACAGTAGATAGGTTTTGACTTTACATTTTAGCAAAACAGGGAGTATTTTTGGACATATTATGCAGAAAATTCACTGGAGTTTAAATAGTAAAAAAAAGTTATACCTTATATACATTTTGTACATTATCTGTCACTGCAAAAATGGGCTGGATGTTATTCTCTGATAATTTCTGCGCCAGCTGCCCAACAGAAGGGTAGTCCTAAAAAACAAAATAAAATAAACAATTTCCATTATTCAAGGGAAATTTGTATCTTATTGATCCAAGGGTCTCATCCAGCTGTTTTGCGAAAGAAGCCAGGGTATCAGCTTCCAAAATAGGTCTGGGTAGCTTGTTCCATATTCCCATAGCCCTTATATATGTATAATGAATACTTGTAATATACAAAGGTAACTGTAAAAGCTATCTGAAAAGTATAAGTATAAGTATCCTAGGAGTGTGGCTAGTATACTAGAAGTTATACATATAACCATTTTCTAACCTCTTTGCCCAAAACAGGGTGGTGGGGGAACCAGAGTCTATACTGGTTGCCAACAGGCTTAATGCAGAATACACCCTGGACAGACACCAGTCTGTCACAGGGCACAAATAGACGCAAACACATTCACACCAGTGTCAAATTTTCCAAGAAGCCAATTAACCTACAAGGTCTTTGGACTTGTGGGAGAAAACCAACACAAATATAGGAAGAACATACAATTACCACATAGATTGCACCCTAGGAATTCAACCCAGGACCACAGCATTGCGAGACATCAATGCTAACCACCAAGCCACCGTGCAACCCATAACTTATATGGTAAAGCAAAATGCAGAATATGGACATCTTTAGCAAACAAGGAGTAAAACAGTAACATATGGCACTGTGCTTGAAAAATGAACATGTAGCACTAAAACAAAAATCCCTGTGATGTGAACCTCTTGTGTAAGGATACAGACAGTGCTGGAGTACTGGTGATGAAAGACCAGAGAAGGCATTAGAAGCATCTCAGAATCTGAAGTAATGAGGTAAGTTTCACTACAGGATGTTTAACCACAGAAAGATACGGGAGGTCAGTGCAATGTCAAAGCATGCAGAATCTGGAGGGAGGGGTTGGGGCAGGGTACAATTAGGGTGAAAGTGTTGGCTAAAAACAAGAATGACAGGGAAGGGAGCAGTTCTGGGGAGAACTCAGGTTGAAAATCAGGCTGAAAAGTGACACACAGAAAAGTCGACAGCTTGAAATGAACAGAATGCTTTGGAAAGAGGGGAGCAAAGACATGATATGAGAGATATGTTGTGTAGAAGCAAGAAAAACTAACTTTAGGAGAGGTGCTGCAATATATGTTGAACAGTTTCAAAGACTGTGTAAAAAAGGGCTACCATAGAACCCCAAAATCAATGCACAACATCTTGAGAGAAGGAAGGCTTTTGAAGTTTACTGTAGCTTCTTTACTAACCGTAATAGACCTAATTCTTAAAAAGCTAACATACTGCATCAAAACAAATTCTGTACTGCAGCTGCATTCTAGTAGAGTTCTTTTTATTAAAAATGTTGGAATGTTTTTATCTCCGTCTTATTTTCTGTTTTCAATATTAATGTATAAACATAATTTATGAGACTCTACTTATTTTGTTTTTATAGTAATCCTGATATAGATTTTTGAAAATGAAAAACGCACCAGTTCATCACTTTTGGTGTAGCGATTATTCTCCAAATGACATTTCCCATCATTCGGGGTAAGAATGGCACCAAGTTTCCCATCACCAGCCATATGGAATCCAGCATCAGAGGCGTAGACCAGAAGGCGGGTATTATTCCCCCAGCCAATCTTATCCTGTAATTCAGACAAATCAGGTTTCTCTTTAGTGGCCTCAAAGGTAATTTAAAGCAGTAAATCCATACACCAAAAAACTCTGAAGTCTGAAAATACTGAAGTATACCGAGATGCCTGAAGTACATAAAAGCACTTCATACTTTCAGCTTAAAACTTTTCTTCATCAGCCAAAATTCACTGGCTGTTGAAATTAAAACTTTGAGGCCCTGCAAGCTGAAAAATAAAATAATTGTCGTTTAAAAACAGAAGGTTCTCAGATCTTTTAAAATGGTTACATAAAATCTTTAAGATTACATGCTAAGGAAAAGTCCAAGATAAAAGATCTTTAAATCTGTGCTGAGTTGTTTTTTTATATAGAAGACCCTTCTAACATTGACTGGCAAGAAATTAAGAGTGGGAGTCCCCTCAGTTAATACTCAGTAGGTACAGAAGATACAAAAATGGGAATGCCAATTGTAATGTAGGAAACATTATCAAATTATTGAATGCAACTACAGTATATAGAGCTTTAATCATTGTTTATTACCTTATCCTAGGCAGTTATACAGTAAATGCCTCATTTCAGAAGTTTTTGATTTTATTTAAAGTAAACCTGATCTTGTGTTAATATGATCTTGTGTAATTGTTAAGTGAAATTGTTCCTCTGTATCTTTTTTTTTGCCATATTGACCTCTTTGTTGTCTGAAGTTGTCTTCTTCAGGAACTGGCCAGACCCATTCGGAGAGCTAATATCGATCAAAGAAACATACCCCACAGACTGCAGCTTGCATGATAGCGTCCAGGCCTCCCTCAGGTATGTCAAGGTTTCCTGAGATGAACTGCCGCGATACTTCCTGATTAAAACGATTTTCATCACTTGTCAGGCTCAGCACATGTTTATAGCCAAATGCTGGCTGACATGACAGTTCCTCTTGGGGGCATGGTTTCTTGAGTTTCTCTGGGTTGGTATTTGTGTATGGTAGAACAGTCTTGTCCACAAAAGATCCAAACCCTAAACAATGGATTAATATTGGTAGTTTATTTTTCAAAATAAATATTTTTAACCAGAGCTTTTCAGCAGTTAAACCAATTGACATCATTCGTTTTAGTATTTGTATGAACAACTCATTAAAAATAAAAGAGTAGGACCTGCAGTGAAGTAACAGGTGCATCACATGTTGTAACATTTTCACTACTCTTTTGATTAGAGTAGTCAACTCTCTGTTAAATTATAGTCAATAAGTCCAGTTTTAAAATTTTATCAAAGACCCACAATTATTTGTGTGAAACAGAACCTCCTGAACTCAGTTTTAAACCCTATTGCTGCTTGTTGTTCTCTTAACTGACTCCACAAAATCTTTTTTATAATGTAGAGTTCTAAGGATAAGTTTGATTATTCAGTCTCAGTGTTATATAAACATTTATGTTTTGTTATCTGCGTGTAAGACTTCTTTGTGTAAAGCCTAGAATTACAAATCTTTATTGTATTACACCAATTCAAAGGTAGGAGAAATATTTGTAACTGTAAACTCTCAAAATGTTTTTAATAATAATAATTGCTTACACTTATATGTGCTTTTCTGGACATTCCACTCAAAGCTCCCCTCCACCACCACCACCAATGTGCAGCATCCACCTGGATGATGCGACGGCAGCCATAGTGCGCCAGAACGCTCACCACACATCAGCTATCAGTGGGGAGGAGAGCAGAGTAATGTAGCCAATTCATAGAGGGGGATTATTAGGAGGCAATGAGTGGTAAGGGCCAATGGGAAATTTGGCCAGGACACCGGGGTTACACCCCTACTCTTTTCGAGAAGCGCCCTGGGATTTTTAACGACCACAGAGAGTCAGGACCTTGGTTTTACGTCTCATCCGAAGGACGGCGCCTGTTTACAGTATAGTGTCCCCGTCACTATACTGGGGCATTAGGACCCACATGGACCGCAGGGTGAGCGCTCTCTGCTGGCCCCACTAACACCTCTTCCAGCAGCAACCTTAGTTTTTCCCAGAAGGTCTCCCATCCAGGTACTGACCAGGCTCACACCTGTTTAGCTTCAGTGGGTTGCCAGTTGTGAGTTGCAGGGTGATATGGCTGCTGGTCACCCTGCAACTCACAGGTGGACAGTTAGTGGACTGTCCTCAAAAAACTCATAACACTGTACTGATAGTAGGGATAAGGTTCAGTTTTTTTAGAAATCATGTTCAGTTATTAATTTGCAGTATATTGCACTATTGATAGAGGCAGTCTGTCTGTCTGTTATTTTTTACTTAGTTTTATTCTCTATATTTCTTCATGGACCAGCAGCAGCAACCAATACACTGTTGCGCTAGACAAAGATGACTTCGCAATTTTCCATGCTTCCTGAAACTTAGTTGAACTGACAATGGCTATAACAAATGTCTGATTAATATTGCAAAACCTGAGGGGTGTGGGTGCAATATAGTGGAAAGAATATATAAAGAAAATAGGCAGATTATGATTCCAGATGTGTAATGTGATTTTTTTAAATTTATATCAAATGTATTTTAAGGTACAGCACCACAAGGCATACCAAATCAAAGTTGCACTTTTTAAAGAACACCAGCAACACCGTCCACTTTCAATATTGCAAGACCACGCTTGAAAATTCCAGATTCCTTTAGAAAAGAGATGACAAGAAAGAGGTAAAAAGATAATGTAGTAAGACGTTACCTATCTTTGCATGAAGTGTAATATCCTTCAGAGCATTTAAGATGTGTTCTCCGAGTGTTTTTACATTTTTCAAGTCATCTTTCATGGAGTAGGAGAGGTCCATGAGGTAATACAGATCCACTGGGTAGCCTTGTGCTCTCTTAAATACGGCAGAGAAAGTGTTTGACCTGCCTAGAATGACAAAAATTCACATTTCAATGTTCAAAACACTTTCCAGATTGTCGTACTGAATGTACATGAACCAATTAATTGTTTCTTTATATTAATTCACGATAAAAGGATATATCAATATCTATATATACTGTATATATAGAACAACTGTATTCACAAGGCCTACACAAGGCTGTGATGGAGGACAAGGAACAAGGCCAGCAAAGAACAGGGGGCCAATATGCTCTCTTATCCCCACAAGTATATAAGATAAAAACAATTAAATATCTAAGCCAAGCAAAGTAGTCTACAAAGAAGAACATCAACAAAGTCCCCTAAGACTGTACTTTGAAAATACCCATGCAGCTCAGATCCAAATGAGGTACTGTAGGTTGGTCAGGCCCACTCTCAGAAGCAAAAATTGGTATTCCCATCAGGCAGTTAGCTTGATTTCTTTTCATCCTAACACAGCTGTGCAGTCAGTGTAGGAGACACTATTGGAGGCTTTGAACGGTTGACGCAAATTTTTTGTTAAATTTTACATCGTAGTATATCCATTAGATAAATATACATTTACTTATTAAAAAAGACTAAAGCAAGGAAAAAAGCACTAACCAGGTCGTAGCACCATTTTGACTTCCTGAGGTGCGAGCTGAACAGGAGATTTTCCATTGTTTAGAGAAATGTTCTTTTCCAGAGTGTGGTAACTATTAGGATTGACAGTGTCTGTACTGTGACAGCCTAACTTCTCTAGTGCTTCTTTGGTGTCACAACGTGCTGAGTCTGGCTCTCCGGGTTTGGTGAAATTCTGTTGGAGAAAAAAAGCATTGCACTTCTGCAGCTTTCAAAATCAGCGTTTTGGCTTGGCAATAAACATGACAAAAGGATTAGAAAACACTGCTTGACAAACCTTATAACATGTTAGGCAAATTACTTCTCAGATGTATTTTAAACAAGAAACAACAGAAATGGACACAGAGCACATGATATGGTCAATTTAGATTTTCCGCAGGCTGAAGAAGGTGTGTGTTTTAATCGTTACAAAAACATTTGGTGGAATTTAAACAAATTTTCTTCATTTCCAAATGGGCTATGAGCTAAGATAATTAAACATACCTAAATGATTAGAAAATAGAGATGTTTTTTAAACAGAACTGTCCATTTTTTAATTATTGCAGCTGGGTTTTTAAATGTGCTTTTTAGTTTTCAGAATTGTTTTATTTACATTGGGGGGTGGGGTGGGCCTGCTTCAGTACTGACCCAGTACTGCCTGTAGTAAAGAGACTGGGATCTATCTACATTGTATTTACCAGTTTCTTACACCACACACAAAAGGCTCCCGAGGTTATGCAGTCATTACAGTCCTTCACATCAGTTTTGGTGCACACCTCGGAGAAAACTAAAAAAAGGTAAAAAAGAAATTAACATTTTATAACCATAATTGCTTCTAACAGTATAATGAACAAAAAAGTCTATAGTCAAAAACTCACCAGAAAATACTCAAACCATCTTTTTATTCTTCTTATGTGGACCCAAACAAAACATTAGATTAATAACTTGTACATGCTGTGCAGCACTTTCTGAAACAATTGTTGTGAAACCCAAAATCACTGCAGTAGAATAACTATAGCAAAAAGAGTATACCTGTGTAGTAGAAAATTATATTATTTGAAGAATGTTAATTTTAAATCCAAGTAACTTGGGTTACTAAGAAATGTCTCAGTTGTTTAAAATCCAACACACTGAAGTATTAATTAAAATAGAAAGTTTACCCAGAGACATCTTATTAGAAAAAAAAATATTGTTATGCAGAGTTTAAATAATTTTTATGGTTTGAATGTAAAGTTTTTTTTGTGAAGACCAAGTCAACATCTGGAATTTATCAAAAAAAGTTCGACATCTGCACTGTCATTATTTGCAGGAAGGCTAAATGGATTTTATGAATTTCACAATTAATTTAAAAAGTGTCCATTCTTTGCAACAAATTAGGCTTTGGCTCTAACTGACACCACATGCCCTCTCCTTCTGGCCTGGAACATATTTTTAGGGGACAGACACACAAAAAGTGACATTTCTTGACATATTCCTGTTAACTACAGTAAATATTTTGAACTTCTTATAAGTTAAGATTAGTTCTACTTCTAATGTATTCTACAGGAAGCTTCCTTAATTTATACATGTACAAGTGTGTATGAACATTTTTTCAAATCATTCTTGCACTCACCAACATCCCTAAACAGCACTGCTGAAACAAGAAACAGGAAACTGAGGTATCGACACATTTCCTGTCAAACAAAAAGCAGAAATATTTAGGCAATATAAAGAAATACACTCTGTAATTTTTCAAATTTGTTTTCGTTATATGCTAATATGTGATTTGAAACATACCATACTCATTTTTTAAAGAGCTAAATTTTTTATTGCACCTGAGACATGTCTTTCTAGGTGAAACATCAGTCTTTACAATCCGTGTTAGTCAGCCAAAGCTGAAAATAAACAAAAAACGGAGGACAAAATGGAGGACTTCAGTATGTCCAGCAAAATAGAGGGCGAAGAGGTGTGTTTTGAAGGTTTTCAGTGTAAAGCACTTACTTGTTGGCCAATGGTTCATTTTGAACTGCAGTATTAACGGCGCACACACCACTTAACAGTTAGTGCTTCAAATAGTAGTTTCATGAAATGCAACAACAAGGCACAATACCACAAAACCAATGTTAGATTGAAAGTTATTGACATCTTGTAAATACTTTAGAATGTCTCGCTTTTTCAGAATGTTTACGAAAAACTTCTAAAGAAAAAATATTCTTTAATATTTTGTTGCATCTTAGGGGGGAGGTATCCAGAGGTTTAAATTTCCTAACAGAGTACCTTGCTATTTAAAAGTAAAACAATGAGCAGCCTTGGAATGAACAGCATACTTAGCTGTCATTCGTGAAGCAGTAAACTTGGCTGCACATTTATTCTGATTATCAACTGGGACAAAACCAAAATTGAAGTTAAATCAGTATGTCAGCTTTCACTGGGAATGAGACAGCAGCAAAGTAGGTAGAGGCAACTACAGTAGGTAGAGGCAAATGGAGCCAGAGAAGTAAAGCAACAGAAGTGAAAGCAGAACAAATCAGCTCTGACAGAGTTTCTGTCTTCGTAGACCAGGACTATAGAACTTCCTGGTAATTTGAACACAATAAGGCCTCTGGGTCTTAAACATGGGACTATTGTATTATTATTGAAATGTTTATGTGAAAATACTGATTTCCAATTTGAGGTAGCCACCAGCTTAACAACAATCTCACATTTTGTTTCCCTGTGCTATTTTGAACAGGGAAATAGATTCCTAATTAGTAACAAGCATTTAAAAGAGACAGTAGTCCTGTGAGGGAATGTTTGTTTGAGAAGACTTTGGTTCCCTTTTTTCCTTGTATTTTTACTTGTACATTATTTTCCTGGGGAATTTATTCCCCAGTTGCCCAGTAGAGTATTCCCATGTCTATAGAAGGCAGGGCACTGATTTTAACAGGCCTGTAATACTTGAATATAACTGTTTATCTTGTTTGTGTACTTGTTTAATGTTGTTTCTTTTTAAGCATGTAGGCTGGTTATTACTTTGTTACTACTTACAGTACATTCCTGATAAAGAAAGGAAGCACAAGGCCTATATTTCCTTTCTATAGAGGGTATGAAATTTCATCCATCTGTTTTCTAACCACTTCATCCAATACAGGGGAGCTGGTGCCTATCCTGGCAAGCAGTAGGCACAAAGCAAAATAAACTTTGCGTGGTACAAAAGCCCATCGCAAGGCACACCCAGACACAAACACTCACACCAGGGTCCTTGAAGCCAATTAATCTACCAGTATCTCTTTGGACTGTAGGAGGAAAGTGAAAAACCTGGATGGAACCCACATGAACACTGGAAGAACATACAAACTCCACACAGCTAATACCACAGGTCCAGAACTGAACCTAGAACACTAATGCTACAAGGCAGCAATAATAAACACTGTGCCACTATGCCTCTGGGGGGTGTTAATTTGAATATTTAAGTTGGTGTTGGCACCTGAAATTGATTTTGATTTTATCTGTTTAATCTATTACAATATACAGCATACTGTGCAATGTGCACCTGTAAATATATACAGTATGTTAGCACACAACAAATGTTTCTAAATCTAACAGGTCTCACATTTGCAAAATGAGACCTTTTCAGGAAGTCCAGTGAGGTCCCCTGTGTAGATACAGTCCTTACTGTATTTTGTGAAAGCTTACATGTAACAAATCAAAGACTTTGAACTGCCTGACTTTTCTTGAATTCTGTTTGTTTCTTGTAATATAAAATTCTGCTCAATACATTTCTTCCTAGATGCACAGTAATTCCTGTATTTGATCATCTTAATGCTGATTTAATATTCCATCTGTTCTGAACAGATGATCAATATCAGTCTTTTATACAGTCTTATCCATTATAATATAATGTAGGGTCCTTTCTAATCCTTTTCTTGTTGATTGCTCTCATGGCATACTAAAGTCATCATCAACAAAAAATAGACAATGATTTCCCTGTTGTTGCAGTTTTCTAGGATCATTTACATTGGTGTGATTCCATATAAACACAACATGACAACAGTAGAAGTACAGTAATGAAGTGTTCCTTACTTCAGTAGAACTACACAGAAATATCCTCCTTATATGTTTATGTAGTGCTAGGTTTTACTGATGCAACTGTGATACAGGTTCAAGAATTTGAGCTAACAGTTCTAGTCTGATAGCTTTAAATGGTACTGATTATTTTTGGTATTAGTGTCAAGGCATGTGCTGTGAGAGTTATTTATATATAATATATGACATGCTAGCACTTAATATATCATGGGTGGAAAATATATAAAATATATTATGGGTCCTGTTCATCTTTGCCAGAATCCATTATGTACCAATAACTGACAAATTAGTATGTTGTTTTTCAGATACGAAGAACTAACACATGATTTCAGTAGACACTATAATGTTACCCTATAACCTCACGAAGCTGACAATGATTTAAATTTGCTATAGGCAGAAACAAATCTCAGAGCATTACAGTATCTGAAATGATTTTGATAGTATTGTCGATTGAGGCTCTTTTTACTTAGAAAATGGTACTTAAATTAAATTGTTATTGAAATATACTGAACATCAAAGTGAACACGCGTGACCAGCTGATCGCCTAGCGCGTCTGGCTCTACTCACTGGAGAGAAGCCATCAGTTCCGGAGGAGCTGAGGAGGAAAAGCCGAGGCTTTAGGGCTGGTGCGACGCGAAAGGCGAAGAGGAGTTTTAAACCCTATCTTCCTTCGATCATTATGGGGAATGTGAGGTCCTTAGTAAACAAGATGGGCGAACTGGGAGCAATGGTGGGGAGTCAGAGGGAGTATAGAGAATGCAGTATCATGTGTTTCACCGAGACGTGGTTGCAGGAACTTATTCCGGAGTCGAATGTTATCATCAGTGGCTTTCAGACATTGCGGGCAGACAGAAACACCACCGAGAGCTGTAAGAGGAGAGGAGGGGGGCTCACGGTGCTTGTCAAAAACAGATGGTGTAATCCTGATCATATTCATGTTAAGGAGCGCTTCTGTAACCCGGACACTGAACTGTTTGCCATAGGACTGCGTCCATACTGTCTGCCGCGGGAGTTTACATGCGCCTTCTGTAAACGCAGAGGCAGCATGTAACGTCATACACACAGTCACAGCCAGGCTACAAAGCACCCAAGCGCTTTTATGGCTATTTCAGGGGACTTCAACCACGTCTCTATTTCCACAACTTTGCCTACTTTCCACCAGTTTGTTAAGTGCCAGAGAAAACAAAACACTGGACTTATATGCTAATGCTAAGGATGCATATAATTCCAAAGCCCCCCCTTGGCAGATCAGATCACAACCTTGTCTTCAGGAGGCTATGGAGGATCTACGTGGTGCTTTGGAGGCTGGGATGTGCTGTGCGAACCACATGGGGAGGACATAAACAGCATGGTGGACTGTGTCATTGACTACATTAACTTCCACATTGACAACACCATCCCCACCAAAGACGTACACTGCGTTTCCAATAACAAGCCCTGGATCACCAGCGATCTTAAGTCTCTTCTAAATGAAAAGAAGAGAGACTTTAGGAGGGGGGATAAGGAAGAGGTCAAGTGTTTACAGAGGGAACTAAAGCAGAAGTTAAGATAGAGCAAGGATGCCTACAGGATCAAGGTAGAGGACAAGCTGCAAAGGAATAGGGTGAGGGACATATGGAGCAGCATGAGAGAGATCACTGGCTTCAAACAGGCTGGGGGTGCAACAGAGGGGAACCTGGAGATGGCCAACGAGTTGAACCAGTTCTTTAACAGGTTTGATTCAGGGCCCTCTGTGGCTCAACACCCATCCTCCTAAGCCACACACTCCCTAAACCTTCACAGCTGCGACTGGCCAACACCTCCTCCGTCCCTCCACAATCGTGGCCGCCTACAGCTACAACCCCCAGCAGCTACTCACTTCCCCATCCCCTACAGCTGCCACTCTCCAACACCTCCGCCATTAACACCTGCAGCACTGACAGCGCTATGAGCACCATCCCCCAGGCCAGGCTGACCATCACGGCTGACCAGGTGAAGAAGGAGCTGAAGAGGCTGCACCAGCGTAAGGCCACAAGACCAGATAATGTCTGCCCCAGAGATCTGAGGGCTTGTGCTGATGAGCTGAGCGGAGTGCTCCAGTGACTGTTCAACTTGAGCCTGCACTTGGAGAGAGTCCCTGTGCTCTGGAAGACATCATGCCTGGTCCCGGTACCAAAGAAGGGGCGCCCCTCTGTCCTCAATATCTACAGACCAGTTGTGCTGACTTCTCACGTCATGAAGACACTGAAGACGCTGGTCTTATCCCCCCTGAGACCCCTGGTTAGTTCATCACTGGACACCCTACAGTTCGCCTACCAGCCCAGTGTTGGTGTGGAGGATACAATCATCTACATGCTACAAAGGGCCTACTCACACCTGGACAAGGCTGGCAACACTGTGAGGATTATGTTTTTCGACTTCTCCAGTGCCTTCAATACTATCCAGCCCTTACTTCTAAGGAGGAAGCTGGCGGAGATGCAAGTCAGTGCCTCCATGATTTCATGGATTACTGACCATCTGACAGGCAGACCACAGTCTGTAAGACTTCAGAACTGTGTGTCTGAACAGGTAATAAGTAACACAGGCTCCTCAGGGGGCAGTTCTTTCTCCGTTCCTCTTCACCCTCTACACTTCGGACTTTAAATTCAACTCAAGCCGTGCCATCTGCAGAAGTTCTCAGATTACTGCAATTGTGGGATGTATCAAGGGTGAGCGGGAGGAGGAGTACAGGGGACTGGTCAGCAACTTTGTGGAGGGTGTGGGGAGAACCACCTGCAATTGAATGTAACAAAGACGAAGGACCTGGTGGTAGATTCCAGGAGGAAAAGGGTCAAACCTACTCCTGTCTACATCCATGGGAGTGGTGTGGAGATGGTGGACTCGTACAAGTACCTCGTACAAGTACAAGTATCGACGATAGACTGGAATGGTCTAAGAACATCGAAGCCATTTACAAGAAGGGTCAGAGCCGACTTTATTTCTTGAGGAGTCTCAGGTCCTTCAATGTGTGTAGTAAGATGCTACATATGTTCTATCAGTCGGCGGTGGCGAGCGCCATTTTCTATGCGGTGGTATGCTGGGGCTCTGGGATTAGAGCAGTGGATTCTAACAGGCTGAACAAGCTCATCAGAAGAGCAAGCTCTGTCATTGGGTCTGGCCTGGACCCCCTGGAGGTAGTGGCTGAGTGGAGAATGGTGTCCAAACTAGAGGCCATCATGGACAACGTCTCCCGTCCCCTCTATGACATGCTTGTAGAAATGAAGAGCACATTCAGCAATAGACTGATCCATCCATGGTGCGACAGGGAGCACTACAGGAGGTCATTCTTGCCTTCTGCCATAAGACTGTACGTGTCTGGACAGAGGCAACATTGACAGTGACCTGTTTCTGGACTGAACAGTAAACTGATGCATCTGTTGTTCTTTTACCCGTTTACAACCGTTTTTGTGCAATACATTTATATTTATATTGTGCAATACAACTTTTTTGTGTACTATTCTGTTCTGGTTTGTTCTTTGTGTGTTCTGGACTGTGAGTTACTCTTCTTAGTGCACTTCTCACTGTACTGATTGTATTGTATGTATTGTATTATTATTATTATTGTATCATTCGTTACACTGTTGCTGTGTTGTCTATGTTAAGCTGCTGTTGCACTGCAATTTCCCTCACGGGATCAATAAAGTATCTATCGATGCTATCACTTATTTTTCGTGCTGTTACACTGTCATTTATGAACATGGCATAGGTACTAAATAATAATGTGATGATCAAGAGGTACTGTATGTTGATTCTTTCCTGTGTCTTGACATTTAAAAGGTTATATCTTAATCTACAGCATGTCAAATCAACTCTCACTAACAATTAAATGTTTATTCCACAGAGTCACTTAAGTGTAATATGGACAGGTATGAATGATCAATTAATCATGATGATGTCACAAAAATTTAATCAATATTACAAATTCAGTTATTTTCATAAAACATACATACATACCTGTATATAGTGATAAAATAAAGATTATTCAATACTCTGTATATACATTATCATAAAACTCTGAATGCTTCAAAAAGGCTAATGAAATTAGTCTCTAACTTTGGCAAAAATATACACTTCTATATCTTGTACTTTTAATGACTGTTTAGTTATTCATTGAATCTATGCTGAAGCTTCATTATAACAAAATGGGTAGAGTCTTTTGATGGAATTGGAAAATCACACTTTACACTAGACTCTCATTGAAACAATAACCAGAAACCTGCTATGGCCAATAACAGTTTGCAGAAAGAAGTGAATGTACTTCATTAATACCAAAATAAAATGACTTTTGAAACTTTGCACTTTTACCAAAAGAAATTGAACATCTAACTTTGCAATACCACTATATTTTTAATAATCGGGTATTTTTTTCTTTTTTGCTTTTTAAAATAGTTCACTTATCTCATGTGTAATTGCAGACAGAAGATAAGGATCTAAATTACAGACATGTACTTTTGCTATTTTTCTTGGTTATTGTGTTTATTATTATCAGTTAACGTCCTGCTACGTTTGAGAGCATAGTTCTATTTATATAAATCATGGCACATTTTATACATATTCATTTTCTAAAAATATTGAAGTGCTCTTACTGAATCGTGCTTCTGGGCTTGCTCAATATGACCTTCCTAAAGTTCCCCCTTAATTCAAATGGTGAAGCAATTTCTCACTTCTCTATCTTATCTTCTGTCTAGTGGACCTGCTGATGCAAAATCGGTTGGTGCTGCCAGTCGGTTCCCTCCCATATACTGTATGTAAACTACTTGAGAGTCCTCTGGATTTAAAGGTGCTTAATTACAAAAAAGGAATTATGATTACAGTCTTCTGTCCCTCTTTCAATTAACTAACGATGTCATTTTCTAAACGTTGACATAAAGTATTCAGTTTTCTAAAAGCGATTCTTAGCACAGTGGGATGTTTGGAATGTTTCACACAGGGTATGTGTCTGTGTAAATGAATGCAATAACATACAAAGGGTGAAAACTGCTTATGTAGGATACAGAACATTGGTTTTGAAATTTTGTGAAATTTAAAATGCAAACCAGATTGTCCAAATTAGTAATGGTTTACTTGGGGTAAAGGCTGTCTTGGTGTCAGCTTCATGGATGTCCATGTGTGCTTTTGGTTTTAGTATGGCTTGCCAAGCCTCACCACATTTTTAGGCAAGAGTGGTTGTTTCTCTAAACTGCCACTTGACTTTCACTGTCAGACAACGATTTACGATAAACTGTAACTCCACAAAATCAACACAATTCAAATGCTTACAACAAACATCATCTGAATGACTGCCTTTATTTTACTGTACTATATATGGATACAATTATATATTAAATATATTTAAGTGAGACCTAAAAACAGACTGTCTTACTCTTATAAAAATGTTACTTTCTTTACAGGAAATAACTGTGTATAAAAGGCAAGAACATAATTTTTGCAATTATCCATAATGTTTTTTTTTAAACTGTCGTTATTTCATAATTATTTCAGGTTAATATTCCCATGCTTTAGTCCCCTTAATGTAACTGTGGGTTTAAAGTCACATCTTAAAGTGATGTTTGCTTGAAAATGTTGTTTAGTCATTTTAAGGAGTGTATTTAACTACTGTAGGTGCTCCTCCCTTCATACAAAAGGAGAGTGATGGCAAATTTAGAAAACTGTTGAGAACTTCTGCTTTCTGAATTAGGAAGGGGCACTTCCTCATTGAGGAAAAGATAACCCTTCTTTTAAATGCTGTTGGTTTTAAGGGAGTGAAGTGGAAAAGAGAAGAAACTCTTGCTGAATTCCACAAATTAATTAAAGAGTTTTGTAATGTCAGAACCTGGAATCTGCTGATTTGTGAGGTGACTGTTGGCAAACAATTAAAAGTGGCTGTCTGATACATATTTAGTGTCTTGTTATCATAGTTCCCTATTTGGTCAGGTTGAGAGGACAACTGTAATACACAGTTAAAACCTATGGTTATACAGTAAATATTTACCTGTAGTAATCAAATAATTTGAATCTTTATGACGGAAGACCAAAACGTTTAAACAGAACACAGTATCATCTGTTGTCCACTCACTTTCTGTATATTCTATTTATTCCACATCATTTTAGTACACACAAACTGCCATTTGACTGTCATTTCAAACATCAATCCAACACTTGATGACAACACCAATGCTCTGTGATTGCTCCCAGCAGTGTACAACAAATATCATAAATAGTAATTATCATTTTGAAAGGAAAAGACATCACATATTAGCTTTCCAATACAAATGTTTTTCAAAATATTCCCTATTCTAGTGGCTGCCTCTATGATATAAAGATATACAATCCCCAACAGAAGTATGCAGATACCGCTAACGTGGTGCATTATGGAGTGATACTTTACATTATCATCATGACAGACAGTTTATTTTTATAGTTTGCAACATGGAAGTGACCAAACAACTTCTTAATGGAGATTGTAGTTTGTGTTTTTATGGCACAGAAGTATAAAATAAGAAAGATAAAACTTGTTTAACTGATCAAATCCTCAGTAGTAATGTCCTGATTAAAGTTTCACTACAGATTTTGTAATAGGAGAAATGATTAAAATGTTTTGTGAAAGCAATTGCTGAGGTTCCTAATTCCAGTTTGAATTAAAATAAGAGGTCACATCTTTATACTAGAGGTAATTTGTGTTGGTGTATTCTTGCTTCTTAAAAATCTGGATGTGTACTAGTGTTGTGGAAATTCACTATTAGTACTACTAGTACTAATATAAGATCATGATATTTGTAATTGCCACTGTCCTTCTTTGGTGTACTGTATATCCCCAAAATATCTTTTCTCAATAAAACAAACATTTTCAGCATGTTTCACCTTTTATACTGTAGGTACTGGATGCTTTTTTAAATTGAGATTAGTAATACATTCTTAATAAGATATTGGGTTTCTTTTAAAACGTACATACATTGTTATACTTGTTTATAGTAATACAACTAATGTAGAGTTTCAGACTGTTTGATATAAATGTTTGACTTCCCTACGGTATCTTCTGGCACCAAGCTGAATGTTTGAGAAATCTACACTGAAACATGCTTGCTATAATAGGCAAAATGCTTTACATGAGAGTTTGATGATTAGAATTTGCAGTCTGCAAGAAATGTTTTTTCTTAACCCTGTTAAATGAAGGCATTTAGTAGTAAACTGCTGGATTATTAAAATCTTGGTTTCTAGTTGTACTATCGTTTTGGTTTTTATATTTTAGCAGATTTAGGAACTCCTCAGAGGTGATGTACTGTGCTATGTATTACCATATCATGGTAAGCAAAGTTTTATTTCAGTTCACCCAACATAAACAGCAAAAAAAGAAAAGTAATCATGTTTAAAACACTCACAGATTCCCAGTCTCTGCTGCACCTTCATGAAGCTGTTGTATGTTCGTTGGTTTCTCATCAAACCCACACTTCCTCTTAATGACATCTTGTGAAAATGTTGACGAAATGGAGCCTGAGCAGTCATAAGCCACATGATTGTAGCTGAAGGAAGCAGTGTTAATCATACTGGAGCTCTTATTGAGCTCTTTCATTTTAGGTGAAAATGTACATTCTGAGGGGGTAAATGCCTCATGAGAAATGCATCTTACAAATCAAATATATCAATATAGTGCTGATAGAGTGATATAAATGTGATAATAACCAACTGTTCTGCCGACTAATTAGTTGTTAATAACGAAGTCTGTTCCTTACTAACGTAAAGACAAGCCTGAGTACTAAAGTTAAAAGTGAGGTGTCTTTCTGTTCTTGCAAATTCTTGCAACAGACTTTTTCTCTTAATCTTTCAAACCACTGAAATTAATCAAGTAAATATACAAACCTAAAATAAACTACAATCTGAAGTTTCACTAGTGCTTTTGTATCAAATTGCAGTAAGTGATGTGCAGAGTTTAAACATAATTCTATAGTCATTTAATTTTTATCCAGGTCAGTTTGTTTTTCCAGTATATCAAGTATTTCCAGATCATTGAGCTCCCTACAGTCCAGTCTACTCAAGGATTACAGAAGACTTTCAAAAAAGAGAGAAATTAGTAATAGTTAACTGCTTAGCAATAAAAGGGTGTTTCACAGTTGGGGAGGATAACCTCCCCATGACCTTCAGCAAAGATGAGATACTTTGGTCTTTCATTCTGAGTAATGCAATACTTTGCAACTTCCTTTACTGCACTGTATGAACACCCAATGCAATATCATTTTTAAAGCTGAATTTGTGTAGATGAAATATGTTTAAAACAACTAAAACATTGTACATGGAATTATAAATACCGATTTTTATGTTTTTGATGGTTGGGCACACCCTTGATTGTTACTGTTAATTATATATGGAAATTAATTTTGTTAGAACACTTTGTTGAGCACAAGTAAGTGTAAAGCAGTGCTTGGGTGGGGAGGCCTGTGTTTAGTTCACGTAAGCATATAATTTTTAAGCAATATAATGGTCAATGTTTTGTCAGGGATGGTGTGTATTTTGTTGTTGTATCAGTTTTCCTCCTTTTCCTCCTTAATCAAGGTCTCCAAGCCTTCCTCACATAAATTGTAGGGCAGGTGACAATCAAAAGAACTTGAACAGCACACTTAGACACCCATCAATCACCACACAGTCAGGTTTTCTTCAGGATTAAAAGGATTGAGTCAACTATAATAGTGACTAGAAGTCCCCCCCCCAAAAAAAAAACAAACGTTTTTTTATATTCTTTATACTTTTAACTTTTGAAACCAGGTAGACTATTACACCGATTGAAGCAAAACTTCACACAGTTTACAAATTTGGCTTATCTTATGAATAATCAGGCTTGCGTCTGATTTGCATTTTCCTCATTGCTGTGATATTTTCTACACTGGGTCATCAGCTGCTTCGAAAAATTCGGTCTTTTAGGCAAACTGCATCTATTCAAGAATGTCTTGGCCAATTAACTTCAAAAATAGTACAGTATGGGTCATGCTAGTGACAGGAAAGCATACTGTATGTTGAAATGGTGCTCCTACAATACATAAACCACAGCTGTTGCCTGTCTGCCATTTAATTAGCAAAATTCAAACCACCTTCATTGGAACTGTCTTGGATTAATTGGCTTGAAACTTGACAGGTTTTGATGTACTGTACACAGACCAGCGTCAGAACTGCCTTTCATATTGCAACAAGTTTATACCCTGCACCAAGTGATCACATTTGGCAAAAGAGGCCGCTTCGTCTCCACATCTCCACTTCTACAAAAGATACTTTGAGAATTAACTCCAAAATTCAAATGTATAATAAAGCTAGAACCATCAGTAACTGTGCGTCATAAGCTCATATTTGAATTCTCCAGCTTTGTTGTATTTTTCACACCATGGTTAACAGCAATGAACTCCGCCACCTCACAATGGGGAGGAGGAGGAAGTGTAAGCAGGCTCTTCTGACCTACCAACGCTAGAATCTTTTACAATTTTCTACAATTGCTTTGACACATTTCACAAGTGACTGTGCTGACATATGCATGCAAAACTCATAACACGTAACACCTAACACAAAAACCCAAACTATTCAGTCCAGCACTAAAGATCTGTAACCAGTGCAAAATGAAAAGTTTGTGAGGTGTACTGAACATATCATTAAAACCAAATAATGGCGCTAAAACTTCAAGTAGTTCAAAATTTTCCTTTTTATCTTTAAAGCAAAATAATAAAAAAGTATCCTGGATAGACATTTTATTGAATGCAAAATTGTAGCAATATGACGACATAGGATACATGCATTGTTTTTTTTAATCAAATTCAGTAAATAATGCAATTTAAATTTACTTAAACAAAGAATAACAAAATATTTTAAATAGGCAAAATAAGGTGATCATGTGTGTATATATAATGTTATGGACCGTGTCAAGGACTGTTTCTTGAGAATCTCTTATGAGGTCATATTATCATCCATAATGCTTGTGAAGTTTTCATCAGCAAAGCACTGTGGAAAGCATCTTTGTCATATGATCACATATTTCATCCATCACCTGGTTGAGAGTGGCTTCTTCAGGGTTGAGAAATGGAGAATATAATAACAGGAAAATCACATTGAACTAACTGCCAATGTGTGATGGAAGTTTACCCTTTACTACAACACGAAAAATGTAATTCTAGCATTTGAATGTAGAAGGAATTGTGCAGAAGATCCAGAAGATATCGCAGATGGTCTGAATTGTATACAACAGAATAACAGTCATATAACACATTGTTGTATTGCCTTCATTTTGCCCTGGTATATTGACTATGGTACAGTTGCCAATAATATTTTGACAAAATATAATTTCAGCAGATGGTAACCTTCTTCATCAGCATACAGAGACTCATGGCTGTTAACGTGCTACACTTCTTTGTTCTCTAAAAAAATGATTTTTTATGGTTTTTCCTAGAGCAATCTCCACGGCCTTCCTATTGCACCATGTGGACATGTGATACACTTATATAGAATTCCACCATGTCCACCATGCATCACAATATTCATACCAGTATATTTAATGTTCACGTACCTGAATGTACTGCACCTACACTACATTGTACATCTCTGTGTCTTCACTTGTTCCTTAGTTCTTTGAAAAAGGCACCAAATATACAGTATCTATTTCACAGACACTTGATGGCATCAACACATTAAAATACTGTATATAGTTAACCAAATGTCATTCTGTCCCAGCACCATTTCCACAATGTCTTCCTCCTCCTGCTCTGCCCACTACAGATTTAGTTCCTATCAATACAGCACAGAAGCACACGTCCAGTTATTTCACAACAACAAAATTTCTTTCAACAATCTCAGAAACTCACAATGTGTTGTTGTTATAAACCTATAGAGATATAGCACATTTTATTTATTATTCCAAGCATTATTTTGCTTGCCAAGTAAAAAAATATAATTTCCATTTAATACATCTATCACAAACATTTCTTGATAACTTTCGTAATTATTTGGCATTGCTAAAGTATTAAATAATATAAAGTATTAAAGATTCATTACAAAAATCCATTTAATGTAACAGAAAATCCACTCTAACTCAGTATCCATGGACATGATTGTTTATTCAATCTGTTCAGTATAAAACTGTAAAAACATTTGTCTAAATACATTTCTTACACAGAAAATTAATTTGTTTTCCCCAAATATACACTACTAGCCTTCTAGACCAAGAACTTCTAATAACAGTTTGCCTGAGAAGTAAAATACAGACAAACTTTGAACAGTATTTGGTTGTTGACAGTTATATACTGGAAAATGAAAGCAAAAAATGAAAATGGAAGCAAAAAATCTGTCAGGTATTAGCATACAATCACTTGTCTTTTTTGAGAATTGTTGGCACACACACAACCTAAATCTTTAACATAGTGATGCTTACAGTATGCATACAGCACTCAAAAGTCTGGAAACAATTACAATCCCAATTTACTAATATGTTTGCATATAATATTAATATTTTATAATATCCATTGACAAGGAATTTGTCTAACTTGGGCTAAGTGTGATGGAAGCCCAATGTGCCCCTTGGTTTAGGTTTTAGCAAAATTGTAGAATTAGAAAGTGTATTGCAAGATAAATAAATTGTTAAGGAAGATACTTCAATTATTATATTAAAATTATGGGATAGGCTGCCTATGTGAGCAGGTACAAACTTTAATGGAAATACCCCATGTTTATTTTTCAGGCAACACACTTTCACCTATTGTATGGCTTTCATATTTCTTTATTTCCATTACATTTCTGAGTCAGTTATTCCTTTAAAAATAATATAATGCAATACATCTCTTGTGGTAAAAATGATTTAGAAACATAAGGCTTACACTGAGAAAAGAATACACCATGGCCCTCTCCTAAATAAACAAATATGTGAATTTTCTGTTTCACATTTTTGTAAGCTCCTGTATTGAAGATATTTATTATATTTATGCTAAGAGAAAATAAAATGTTGGGGCTGAACTCCTTCTCAATATCCTTCTCATGTCAGTGCACACAGTAGCCTTACTTTGTACCCTGATCTCATCACATATCAGAAGGCAAGCATATCTTCTCATGCAAAGTACCTGGACAGAAAACCTTCAAGGAAAACTATGTTGCTTCTGCAGGAGGTGATGTTAGACCAGGAGGTGGTCCTTTCTCTCTGGACCACAATTTTAAACCAATATCTCTGTATGGTGACTGGGGACACAAAGTAGCAAGCTGCTCTACAGCCATGCTGCTGTGTTCTTGTTAATAAAACAAATGTTGAATTCTCCCAGAATTCACCTGCGCATAACCTGCAAAGATGGATCTTCATTAGATTGGATGACAATGACAAGTTCAAGTTCAAGTTTATCAAGTTCAAATTTATTGTCATTCTACTAATACATATATGGTATACCGAAATGCTATTAGCTAACTCTCAGATGGTAAGAAGAACAAAAAAAACAACAACAATACAATTGTATAAGAAAAGAAAGACAGAGACAACAGGCAATGTGCAAAACAACAACAGGTAACAGGTAATGAGCAAAACAACATCAGATGTGCAAAATCGTACATCAACAGAATTAAATAAAGGATAGAAAATTATGGGGAGTGTGCTTCTTGACATGTGAGATAGAGGTAGATTTCAATACCTCTATCTCACACTCAAATGTGTGTCTCAAACTCAAATGTGTGTTTGAGTTTTGGTAAGAGAGAAGGCACTGTGAGGTTCAGATCGTAGGTGAGAGAGGCTGGGAGTTTAATAGTTTGATAGTGCAGGGGGAAAAACTGTCTGAGTCTGGTAGTCCGGGCCTGAGTGCTCCGGTACCGTTTTCCAGATGGTAGTGGGTCAAACAGTCTGTAGTTTGGGTGTGTGGGGTCTTTGATGATGCTTAGAGCTTTCCTCAAGCACCGTCTGTCATAAATGTCTTATATGGATGGGAGAGCAACCCCAGTGATGGACTGGGCAGTTTTCACCACGCGCTGTAGGACGTTGCGGTCAGCAATATTGCAGTTACCATACCACATTGTGATGCAAACTGTCAGTGTGCTTTCTGTAGTGCATCTGTAAAAGTTAGTGAGGATCTGGGTACATATCTTAGCCTTCTTCAACTGTCTTAGGAAGTACAGGCGCTATTGCGCTTTCTTGATCACACAGGTGGCGTTGAGAGAAAAGAGCGATGTTTGACTTTGCCAAGTTGGGGTTAGGCAAGGACAGATGGGGCAGTTGCTAAAAAAGATTAGCTGCAGGGGAAAAAGTTAAAGGCTTTGAAAGCAACTTATTATAAATCAACAGAACGCTAATCAGCATGGGTAAGCACAGTCAATATACAGCTGATATAACTATGGAATACGTTTAGCCTTGCCCTGAGGAGATTGCTGAAGGGAAAACCAGTGTGTTGGGCTTGTAAGACGATGAGCCTGGAGAAGATGAAATGGTCAAGGACATCAGATCATGACTCCCCAACAAGTTAGTCTGGCAATGTGTTTTGTAAGAAATGGGTGACATCAACGCTGAGGTGCTGAACCTAGAGGTCTGCTAAGCTATAAAGACTTCCCCACTGATGTGTCAGAATTGCCCTTGGGAATATTGAATTACATCTATTAAGAAAATTTGATGGGTCTTTATTCCAGTCTTAGCATTGTTCTGCAGATACTTTTGACTGTTCCAGTGACAGTGGTACAGTGGCATCAAGAGAGAAAATCTTCCTTTATTTAAAACTGATGAAAAATTACTAATGTTGTTTTAGAATCATCTGCATGGACTGGTTGGAACAGCATTAGAAGATGAACTGTGTCGCACGATTTTCTTCACCAAAATAGCTGATGAGTTTGCATGGCTAAAGCAAGGAAGGTCCTCTAAAGGTGAGTCACCATGCTTTTTAATTCTCAAAAAAGCAATGTCATTATGAATTGTCGTATGACGTTTTGGATGGTGTAAAAAGTCTGCGTAGAGCTCTACCCTGGAGCTCGGATTAGTTAACATCAACACTGAAAAAAAGCTGAAACCCAGAAATTGTGAAAGAAAATGAAAAAGAATTTGACAATGACGCTACCTGGAAAGATTTAGCTACATGATCAAAATGCAGAGGACTGGGGTTTGCACATAGGGAGTTTTTGTTACTGTTTCATAGGAAATGAAATTACTAATGAGGAAAAGTATAGAACCTGTTAACTGTGTCTGGTATTGAGACGTACAGTACAACCTCAGAGTAGTTCATGAAGATGCATTTTAATCCATTTGTAATTATACAACATTGATACAAGAGTTTGTGCTTCAGGCTAGCCTTTAGCAGTTTATATGGGGAATCTTAAACAGTTGAGTATACATTAGGTGTTTTGGACAATACTTAATGACACACTGCGAGACCATCTGGTGAGTATACAGTGCCGCTTAATTTCAGAAAGCACACTTAATTTGAGGGTACCTTTACAGAGACTACTGGCTATGCGAAGCTATTGATAATTGCTGGCAAAAGAAATGTTACTACCACGCACCACACCTGACCACATTAATTGTACTCGTTACCTCATTATCCAGTCGCGTCCCTTTTTTCACTATTTAAGCTCCTTGTCCCCACACTTCCTTGCTTGGTAGTTTGGGTCACAGGCTAGTCAGTTCGCTGCTTGCTTGCTTTCTCTCACCGCGCGCTTTACCTGAATGATTTCATGGATTTTGACCTTTCCTTTCGACCCTGGTATTTTGCTCTTTTGGACTATCTCAAGGACTTGTTTGCCATCTCGGGCACTCGCTTCGCATATGGTTCAGCTCATTTATCAATGATGTACAAAAAATGTACATCCAGTCAGAGTTTTGCCTGCTTATTTCAAAATTTCCAAATAAAAGCACCAATAGGAATAAAGAAAATAATTGTTACAAACTTAAGAAAATGAAACTTCTTACACCATCTAGGGATAATGTGAGAGCTAGGACCCACTCCCTGTTACTCTCTCCTGCACATGGTCATTTTTTTGGGATAGCCAATCCACATCCTGGGAGCTGGCTATACGAACCCCGATTTATAAAAATCTAAAGAGGGGTGAGGTAGGAGACCACAGGTGGATGGTGGACATAATTAAATTAAGGGCTACAGAAAGTGCAAAGAGAAGAGGCTGACATGTACTTTCAAAACTGAAGTTTAAATGTTGCTATCCTCACACAGCTGATACTGCTGCAAAACATTATCTGGGTTTGCAGCAATCCATTGAAGACGCTGCATCACTGCATATTAGCTTAGATTGCAGCCTTTGCTTGCACGTATAGGAATACAGAACACCACCACCCCCTGGTACACAACAGACAACAGCTCCCTGCCTGCAAGACAGGAAGCACAAAAGCTTCATTGCAATATTCATGAGACATATGCCTACTTTAAGATGAGGTGGAAACCATAGAGTGGATGTGTGTAGTTTCAAGGAGTTTGAGTGCACTTCTTGTGATGACAATGGACACCTGGCAAGGTGGTGGAAAACATACAAAATGTTCCGTACAGCAATGTAGAGACTGCAACTGGCTAATGTGATTGACAGATCAACTGGGACTATATGCGATCTATGACTGCTGTCAAATCTGAGCTTATTGTTGCTACAACAAATTGGCAAAAAGGTGACAATGAAGCAAACAGCCTAATTGCCAGTTCTGGTTCTAAAGGAGGAAGGCAAACCCTTTTGGGCCACCTTTGGAAAATAAATTGTGGAAAATAAAATTGTACTGAGCAAGAGTGTTGCAATAGTTTGACAGATTTTAGAAGATCTTGGAGAAATATTTTTTTCTGAGTTGAGCTGGGTAAAGGCATGCAAACTAAAATATACTTTCATCCCCAGGTTACTCTCACCTTTCCAGTTGACAAGCAAGACCACAAATTCCTGCAGTGGATGCCTAACAAATACCCCTTTCCTAAGAACGATGAGCTTCTTACAAGGCACTATCTAACAGGAGGCAAGTCATATACCATGATAGACATCAGTATTGCTCCCCAGCTGTTCCCAATCAGTACACTGGATTATCTTTTGGCTTTTCATCGGTGTTACAATTTCCCAATGAACCACACAAAATTTCCAGGGCAAAATGCAGTTGTCCTGGTGTATTTAGACAATGTCATCTTAAGAGGGAAGATAGAAATGGAACATCTGGGCAACTTGGAGGATGTTCTAAAGAGGTTTACAGAGGCTGGCATGTGCTTGAAGAGAGACTAATTCCCTTGGACAACAGCATCAAAAGTGTCTTTCTTGGCCCCACTTCACCCATGCCTGGCAATAAATAACCAGGACTACACATCCACTCTTAGGCCTTGTGTTTCTCTTGCTTTTGATGCTTACTTGAAGTGGATGAATGCATATAAATGCATATTGCCAAAACTGTAGTCTCTCACAATGGTACATATTTCACTAGTTTGGAGTTCCAGAATTTCATGAAGCAAGACAGAACCCATTGCATTAAAACAGCATTATGTCATTCCTCATTCAACAGATAAGCAGAAAAAGTAGTACAGATTTTCAAAACTACACAAAGGTGGAAGGAGATATCTCCTGTTTTCTTTTCAGTTATTGAACAACACAATACATTACTGTCTCTACAGTACATGGCTGAGTTTCTTGTGAAATGCTGCTTGCTCACTTGCTTGGATCTGAACTTGATCTTTAACTCCAGTACTTACCAGGGTTTGCCCTTGACTCACTTCTGAGGTCTTATGAGATCAGGCTGCTAAGAAGAATACTGCTGTTTGTGTCGTTCTGATGTACTCTCTTTGCCCATGATCATTTGTTTTGTTATGTGCTGTTCACCACAAAGACAGCTTTCATTGGTTCACCAGGTAACACCTTACATGCAGATCGCCTGATTCTCTAATTAGACAAATACCAGTTGCATCTCTCACTGGGCATAAAACATAAGCTGTGGTTTCAGCTATGCGGTCCACATTTCGCATACCTTTTCAGTGTATATTCTTGTACATGCTGCCTTGAGAAAGCACACAATAAGTTTGCAGAACAGTTGCTAACAAGTTTATTAAAAGACTATATCAGCTTTGCTTGTTAGAGTTCAACAGTTGATCCTTGAACAGATAACATCATTAAGAACACATACAGTAACCTGCTAGATGTGTAATGTCACGTATTCCACCAGGTACTGGGCTATGCCAGCAATTTAATAGGGAAATTGTGCTTAAGTAATATTAATAAAAATTATCATAATTGGGTCTCAGTGCTCAAACAGTTCATAATACCTGGAAACGCACATCTATGAGTCTAGTAGAGTAAAGATCACAGACAACTGACTATTAAGCAGTGGAGAAAAGCATTGTGGTCAAATGAATCATCCTTCACCATCTTCTTGCAAACAGACAAATGCATGTGTGATACCAACCTAAAGAACTCTACAGCCCTGAGTGCTTGGTTACAATAATGAAGAGCTCTTTTAATGTTGTGAGGCATATTAGCATGGCATAGTTTGAATGTTCTTGTTCCATTAGAGGGCAAGGTCAGTACAGTGTTTTCTGCCTTCATCAACAAAGCATTGTGCATTCCTCCTGCAGCATTCCAGACACTGGTAAACTCTATTCCACGGTATAGTATAGGCTATACTGGTCACACATGGTGGCCCAACACCCTATTAAATGACTTTATACCCATAAGCAGATTTATAAATTGCTTATTTAAATGTCATGATCGTAATCCCTCCCCTTAAGGGCCCTCCGGCTCTTTCTTATTTTGCTAACTACGTGCACCTGCCCCCAGTGCTGCCCCTCCTTATTTAAGCCGGGTGCTCTCGCTACTCTGGGCTCTGCATTGGAAGACAGACACCTGGAGGCCTGCCTGCCATCAAGTCGCCCTACGTCTGCGGCTTGAGGGCATAGGCCTTCTATCAGCGTCCTGATCCAGCTGAGTCCGGGGTTCAGAGCGCCTGGCCTCATCCTGTTTTTATTCCCTGTCCCTGTGCCGGATCCCGTTCCGGTTTTTAACTCTGTTTTGTTACGTCTCGGTTGGATCACCCGGTTTTGGACTTTTGGACTTCGCCCCAGATTTCCCCCCTGGACTCCTTGGAGTTGTTTGCCCTGGCTACGCCCCCTGAGCACCAGATCACCATCATCACGCCTCCTTGTCTGTCAACCCCTCCTGATCCTCATCGTCTCCTCCCTGTCGTCCTTTTCCACGGATTCTACTGTCTGCATAGGGTCCAGAACTATGCTTCATGGGAGCCATTAACTACATTTTCCAACTGGCTTGGTGTTTATTTTTATTTTCACAGTAAATGGTTTCTCATTTTTTTCAGACCTGGTGTCAAGTGGGACTGACTCCATAATTGCTCAGATGATTCTGTGAAAGAAGATTCAGAGCTCAGCAACAATAAGATCATCAGCTCTAGTTGTGGATGTGAAGACAATTGCCAGGTGTTGCAGGTTTTATCTTTCCTGTGTGTCATAATCTCTGAGTTCTCCCATGCACACAGCTGTGCTTTTCTTCAAACTGGTGCTGTAAACTCTCCTTATAACCATTTCTCAGAAAGGCGTGAAGCATTTAGTCTGAGAGGATGCTGATGAGGGTGGGGTGAGAGCATGGGTTTGATAAAAATGAGCGTATCTAATTTTATCTAGTATAAGTGGGCAAAAAAAACAACTGTTTCAAAAAAGCAAAAAATAATCTGTAGTCTTCAGTTTTAAAAAGCTGGCATCCATTGTCTTCTGTAAATTTAGAATCCATGCAAGAACAAGGGAACATCCTAAGTGTTAAAAACACAGGCATTTGTTGTATTTAAAACCACGTAATCATTTTGGTTTTGTATAGACAGTTAACATAGCCATCTTCATTTTTAGATCATGATGCATCCATGTACTGTTAAAGTAACTTGAAATGAAAACTACATAAGTAAGGAATGTCTTACCAGAATGGTTAAAGTAAAATGCTATTACTATACTACTGGTATTCCTACTCCTTAACACTAGTACTACTATCAATAGTGCCAACCATAATATAAATGCATTTTAAGGTTTCAGATGTAATATTTAATTCTATCAACTTCAAAGGTAGCCAGGTGCCAAATAATCATTATTTTGTTACAGAGACACTTGCTCACTAAAATAAATATACACCATATATTAATAATGATTTTCATCTATCCTATGCTTTTGACTTTTAACATCAAACAAAATACACTGTTAATCCACCCATCCATTTTATATCTGCTTCATCCAATATAGGGTCATGAGGGAAGGGGAACCTGCCCCGGCAAACAAAAGGTGCAAGTCAGGATACACCCTGGACAGGATGCCAGTCCATCACAGGGCACACACAGACACAGACACGCAAACACACTCACACCAGGGCCAATTTTCTGAGAAGCCACTCAACCTATCAGTATGTCTTTGGACTATGGGTGGAAACCAGAGCACCCAGAGGAAACCCATGTGAGCAACGGGAGAACAAAGTCCACCCAGATAATGTTGCAATCACCACTGTGCCTCCTACATGTTAGTGTGAATTTCAATTCTTTTCAGAATCTTTAACACATGATTGCAGCTTCCAGATTCAGTATTTATAGTGCAGTTCATGCTGTTTCTTTGGAGAGTCTTTTTGATTCAGCCAGAGAGTAGGTTTTGAATTAGGTCATTTTTATTGCAAAGTACGACTGTACACTTTCATCCTTTACTTGTTTTGGTTTGTTTTTCTATGAAAGTCATAATTGAGAATGATTACAAAGGCAAGTTGATCTGAAGATGGACAGTACCAAATCCATATTGTTTCATCTTATTGTACACATCTGGTAAAAAAAATAAACTTCAAACATGTGGCTCTTTCTTTTATTTAAGACTAAGCATTAGGCAGGATACATTTCTGCCTACCTGGAATTTTAAATTTGTTCACCAAGCCTTTGAATTTAGAAACCCGCATATCTGTGTCCTGCAAATTACCCAGTTCCAATTCTGCTTCATTCACTACTATGAATGTTGTAAAGTTAAACACAGATGTGTTGGCTTCGTGTGGTTTCAACACAAATGACGAAGTTGCCTTTTCCTTTCCAGAACATTTCCTGCTAATGCTTCGTTTGTAAGTTCTCAATATTAAGCTTCGACACCCATCCATTATCTAACTGCTTTATCCAGTACAGTTTCCCAGTGGAGACAGCAATGGGCACAAGGCAGGACATAGCACACAATGGTAGATGGGACACCAGTTCGTTGCAGTGCAAACACACACAAATGCACACACACTCACATCAAGGCCTTTTTCACCAGAAGCCAATTAACCTGCCAGTTTATCTTTGGACCAGTTTACATTGTGGAATAAACCCACGAGATCATGGGGAAAACATAAAAACTCCATGCTGTCAGCACACAGGTCAGGAATTGAGCCCAGAGGCCCTCTGCTGTGATGCTGTACCACTGCTAACCACTGTGCCACCATGCCACCTACAGTATTAAGCTTTCTTGCCCCTTGGAATTGCTTCAGTGATAAGAATTAAACTTGTGAACCTCTTGATATCTGTCATAATATTTGTTTTCAATGATATTTATTAACTCTTGTAACCTTTTCAGCATTTCTTCTAAAAACATGAGCTGCGTTTTATTTTCTTGTCACTTAATGGTGTTAAAGCCATTTAAATGTTAGGTGCCAACCATGAATTAAAATTTCAGAAGATACATAAGATCTCTCAGCTCTGCCTATTCACAGGCCTTTACCTGTATAAACATCTTCTGCAAAATATTTCCCATGGCAAACGACCTTACCGTGCTGTGTGAAGAAGGTGGGAATATACTGTACAGCAGACAGTTGACTACTTCATTAGCACTGCCTGGTTCAATCCTTTTGGCATAGTTTTGCAGGTGATCTGCTTACCAGTGTCATAGTTCCTGTGATCCCAAGTAGAAATGCATACAGTACAGTTTGTATTGCTACTGTATAGTCCCATGAGATAATTTGTTGAGCATTATTTTTATTTGGGCAGTTGACACCAGCTGAGAAGATCTTCATTTTGAGTACTTCAGAATTTACGTACCTCCAGAGTATGGATGGCCTTGAAGTCACGGCACGTCATCAACATCACTTGAGTCAACACAAGCAGCAGAGAAGCCCAGTCCTATATAAATGTCCCTAATTTACTTGCAGGTGCCTATCTCTGTCCATTTTTAAGAGTTCTGCCCTTCACTGACTTTGCAAACAAGCACAGTTATCAGATTTTCTAAATAAGTTCTTTTGGTTTGGAAATCATTGAACAGCTGCTCTGATACTATGATAAAGCACACTTTTATAGCGTATCTGTGAACAGCTTTCCTTGTTTCCTCTTGAGACACCAAACGAGCACCCAGTTACGCTACTCACTTAGTAATTTCACCCACATAGCAAATGTGTTCTTAGTTTGTTCTGCTTTGGATTTACAATGGAAGTGTAATTTCACAGATATTAGTAATTAGAAATATTAGTAATTGCAAATTGAGTAGGTCCCTTACAATGAAGACTAAGTAATTTATTTTCCGTATGAACAATTAATTCTATCTGAATAGCAGGGAGGAAACTAAATTACTCGCCAATTTATTTTTCTTTTGATCATTAACATTATTATGATTTCTACTATAACTATAACATAATTATAACTATAACTAATACACAGCCCCAAGGGCTATCATATGTCATAAAATGAGACTTAATTATGTCCATAGCATTACAGGAGTATTCTTATTTAATGAAAACTATTTTCACTTTACCAATGTCATTTAGTAAAACTCAACTTATTAATGAGCAACAGTGAAGAAGCTCATGTTTAATAATCAATATCCTCTAAAACAGTGATCATTACAGCTTATTATGTGGCAATGTTGTCTTTTGATATATTACAAGCTCTGACAGAGTTCTGGGTTCACATACTGTAGAGGATGTGACTGATGTGTGCAGTGGGAGGCAGGTGTTTCTGCTGTGACAGGAAGTAGATTCCATCTCACTTTCTATTCTTTCTCAGTGTGCAAAACAAACATATTGTCATGTGATTAACTGACATTGACACCACGAAGTACAAAGAAAGAACTTTTAATGTCCTTTTAACACACAGAAAGGGATATCCCCAAACCCAAGTTGTAAGGCAAAAATAAAAAAAGGAGTACAGGACAGGTTTCTCAGCTGCAGGACAATTCTGGTATGAACACACACATCTCACTACTTTTCCTTCTGCATCCCTTCGTTTCCTGGGCAACTGCATGGTTCTCCCCAACACACCCCTCCTGAAGATATAGCAGCCCTAACTCTAAGGTGTCTACCTGCCAAAGGTCGGGCAAGGAAAGGACATTGCAACACTACAGTATATTCTATTGACTATTGATGCTTTCTTTAAATTTTGCATTACTTTATTCACTTCATTGAAAAGATCACTTCATTTTATTCAGTAATGGTAAATCACTCAAATTTTCAATTACCAAGACATTACTGTTAAAGGCTGTCAGTTAAATTAAGGAATGTTCATATATAGCAATGACAGTTGTCAGTGTTTGCTTTCAGGCAGGATTCTTTAAGTTGATAACCTTGCACTCTCAATGCTCTTTAGGATTTTGAGTTCTTAAATTAGGTACCTCATAACTTCCTTTGTTCAACACTAAAAATATTTAGTTCTTTTAGCCTGTAAAGAGAAAGGAAATTCCCACAGAATTTTCTGAAGCTCTCCCAATGTTGTGTTGAAAACGTGGCTTCAAACCATTTCTTTTGTGTGCTTCAACTTGTCTTTAAGGAGCATTAAACTAAATAGGGGCATTTATTATGCAAAGAATTATGGTAGCATTGGATTCTATACACATCTTTTACTTGATTAAATGTGTATGGATGATCCACATTTATGATCCACATTCACAGTTGATTTTTGGCTCCTTAGGGGCAGAATTGCATCCCTCCATACTGGACTAGCTCATTGATCATTTGAAGGAAATACCATAATTTCTTCTGGGAAGTACCCTGAAATTGCATGTGTCTTCTAAGCTTTTGGTATAACTTCTTCCAGACAAGTTCTATGCTCTTAAATTAAACATCCTGGTCTACACTAAATGGTAATATACATGCTTTGATGACAAGCGCACGCACATCAAGTAGATCTTTCAACACTTCTTTGTGTAACTCCCTCATTTAAAGTCACTCACCTACTATTTGCCTATTTACAAGACAAAGAACTAGACAAGCTGCATTGTAGTGATGACTGGGACTACTGTAAGTATTGGACAATACTTCCTATCCATCTCACTCACCAGGTGATCCATTTTAAACTTACACATGGTATTATACAACACCATAGTACAGTTCTAAAATACGATTGCTCCTGAGCCTCTCTGTTACTGATGCAGACAGTATATACCCAAAGTTTGGGAGTGCCCTATGATTGAAAGCTTTTGGGTGTACAGTATGTGGTTGTGTTTTTAGGTATTACCATCTTGACTTTGCTACTGAGCCCTTGCCTGCTCCATCTTGATGACAATTCCCTTGCTACTTCAGTTTTCAGGCATGATATTTTAACTGGGGTGACATGGTTAGAACTGTGCTGTTGCAGTGCTGGGTCCCTGGGTTCAAGTCCCAGGATACAGTCTGTGTGTAGTGTAATGCATACGGCCGACAGGCACTGTGTAAGAGCCAGCTTACCAGAGCGGTGACATCGCCGCCCTTCCCTGTAATAGCAGGACCACAGCCATTGGGCTGTAGAGAGATCTCTCTTTAGCTCAACAAGCTGGGTCCCTGTTGAGTGACCCCAGAGGTCGGGGTTCGTGTCCCCCACGGTGCGGGGCCAAGCTGTGTGCGCAGAAGGCAAGGGCGCCCACCTGAACCCCTGTTGTGTTACAGTAGTTTATATGTTCTCCTCATGTTCACATGGGTTTTCTCCGGGTGCTCCGGTTTCCTCTCACAGACCTAAGACAAACTGGTAGGTTAACTGGCTTCTGGGGGAAAAATGGCACTGGTATGAATGTGTTTCTGTTTGTGTCTGTGTGTGACCTGTCACTCGCACATAGGTTTATAAACTACTGACCCACTTCAGATGTATTTAAAGCTAATGTATACGTTGTAACAACAATAACTTGAACGTGAAGGTAATAATTAATTAGTCGTTTGTATCTTAAAATATGATAACGACTATGCTTCAACGAATAAAAATAAAAACTGAATAGATGCAATTGTACAAAGGTACATCAGGTGGATGCTGCACATTGGTGGTGGTGGAAGGGAGTCCCCATTACCTGTAAAGAGCTTTGAGTAGAGTGTCCAGAAAAGCGCTACATAAGTGTAAGCAATTATTATTACTATTATTATTACATCAGACCTTGTTTATTTTGGAAAACACTAATTTCGTAAGTGACGCCCTCTGGTGTTTTTTAACTGTATTAAACCCTACTCGTTGCTTTCGGAACTATTCGTCACAGTTTTTGTTTCTCTCTGGTCATTCTTAGATGTAGCTCCTGTGAGTGTTGTGGTCCCCACGTGTGTATTACGCGAGCTCACGCAAAATGCTTCAGTTGTAGCTGCTTTGCTGAAGTTTAGAAGGAGAGCAAGTATTTCTTCATTAGTTAAAAAAAAATAATATTAAAAATGGTAGGGAAGATTAAACGAGCTCGGCAGAAGTTGCATCAGGAGGCGGTAAAGCTTCAGCATGAAAGGTCCAGTTTTCTCATCCAAGAGAAAAAACAGACTCCTGTAGCTGCAGGTGTGTTGAAACTAAGTAAACCTGAATCTGAAGAGACACTGAAAACTGCTGTCGTTAACGCGTCCAGCGACGAGAAGCCAATGAAGGACAAAGAAGAAGTCGGGGTAAGTTATCTGTCATTTTAATAGTTTTCTCTCAGCCAGATCTAGGATAGGGTTTTCATGAGCAGCGTTTCTACTGAAAAGTATGCTTGTGGAATGAGGTACAGTACCAAGCAAAAGTTTTGTTCGGAAACAGAACCAGCTTCACCACATCTGTACTAGGAGAATATATAGGAAAGCAGTGTTAATAGTAAATTATGCCTCATATCCACTACACTCGCAGGTTGAATAATAACATTTCAGAGTACCATAGGTTACGCAAATATCAACATCACGATTTCAAGAAGCCATTCATTCAGTTGGCCGCTACTCTTGAGCTGCGGATGTTTGATCCCATTTAGAGCATTGCACTGACAGCATATATATTTGAATAACATCTGAACCTTTTCAAAACTTATGTTTTTGTTCTCTGTTGTATTTTATGGTATTGTTATTTATATTACACTGATTACATCAGTATGTGGGTGTATTGGATGTTTCAGTGAGGATGTATTGGTATGTATTGGATGTCTCAGTGAGGCCAGAGGAACATTTCCACTGGATATGGATAATAAAATAGATTCGGATTCGAATGCACACTTTGTAACTCCATCTATTTTTTTGTGTACAGAAAAAAGGAACCTTGTCATTTGTGTTCAAAGTAGATAATTGCTTGTGGGGTTCCAACTGTATTGGAGTTAACATGGAATGACATTCCATAGGGTAACAATGTTTCAGGTGCTAGTTATGATTTCATTGTGAAACATACAAAAGTAAAACAATTTTTGCCTTTAAACAAATATAGGCTTAAATTCTGAACCAATCTAGCAGAAGAAGACTACGCTGCATTGTAAAGTTTTCTGAGAGTGGTTTATCACTTGTGACTGATGTTTTTATGTTGAACCAAAGGGAAAGGTATTTGTTTTTTTTGGTTATTAAAAAGTGACAAACAACTCTAATAAAGTACTGTATGAATCATATTCAAAAGAATAACAAATTAATGATGTTCATTAGGACTACAGACTGCTGAACTTGCAAGTATTGGTTACTTTGTAGTTGTATTTGTTATGGTTTATAAAATGTATTTTCTACTTCATTCCTGCAAATGTGAGTTTAAACTATGCATAACCATCTGGCTGTTTTTAATGCTTCTTTTCCCTGTGTTAAAAATGTTAATGTTGGGACTATTATTTAAAACAAAAACGCTGCTGTGTTTCGTTTTTAATTTCTGTAGTAATAATCAAGCTTAGAAAACAATGAAAATTTGCATGCTCATGAAAATGTGATTATTGAAAAAGTCCATAGATAAATGTCAACTCTCATCTTATGTGGTAAAAAAACAAAGCATCGGTGATTTGTGCCTGAGAGAGATTTTGATTGCATTTAAAAAAAGCTTGTAATGGTAAAGAAGGAGTTAAAATACCAATTAATGTTATTGTTCAAGGCCTTTTGCACATGTGCAGTAACTTCTTTCAATGAAAAGATTTGATTTAGAAAGTTATATATCAGTCTTTCTATACACTGTAACAACACACAATAATCTCAATCTGAATTTAATGTCAATAAACACAGTGTAAAGTCTAGTTTTTATTCTGGGTTTGTGTAAATGAAATGTTTTTCACCATAACATAGGCATCTCGCTGACAAAAAATAGTTTTACACTCTTTTAACACTTCAAACAAAATGTGAATGAAACTAGTAAAAATAAACATGAAAATAGCCTTTTTTAGAAATATTGATAAATTTGAGGTAATGCAAAAAGGGCAAAAGGCTGAGCTATGATATGAAAAATCATATTGGTTCTAGTTCCAGAGCCACATGGTCCCAGAAATAGAAAAAGAGCTGTTTTTCATTTACAGGTTATGATAGTTAAAGTAAATTAGCCAGCAGACATATCACTCTGCAACTCACAACTGGCAACCCACTGAAGCTAAGCATTTTAATAATAATGTAATAATAATAATTTTATTATTATGCAAATGTAGTGAATATGACCCTGGTCAGTACCTGGCTGAGAGACCTCCTGGGAAAAACTAGGTTTCTGCTGGAAGACGTGTTAGTGGGGCCAGCAGGGGGCGCTCACCCTGCCATCCATGTGGGTCCTAATGCCCCAGTATAGTGATGGGGGACACTATACTATAAACAGGCACCATCCTTCAGATGAGACGTAAAACCGAGGTCCTGACTCTCTGTGGTCATTAAAAATCACAGGGTGTTTCTCGAAAAGAGTAGAGGTGTAACCCCGGCGTCCTGGCCAAATTTCCCATTGGCCCTTACCAATCATGGCCTCCTAATAATCCCCATCTATGAATTGGTTTCATTACTCTGCTTTCCTCCCCACTGATAGCTGATGTGTGGTGAGAGTTCTGGCGCACTATGGCTGCCGTCGCATCATCCACCACCACCAATGTGGAGTCCCCATTACCTGTATAGCGCTTTGAGTGGAGTGTCCAGAAAAGCACTATTTAAGTGTAAGCAAATATTATTATTATTATTATTATTATTATTAAATAATTGCAATACATCTTAGGAACCTCAGCTTTTCTCACACTGGCCAGTGCTGTACAGTATTACTACTTAAACAGGATTGTAAAATTTTAAGTAGCTTTTATTGTCACATTTCGTAATGAAAGACCTTAAACCAGAAAATAAATGCAAGTTATAATTCAGTAAGCCTCTCAGTGTATGGCTTTCTCCTGCCATGTTTGGAATGTTTGCCCCTTCAGTATTAAATGAATAATAAATACTAGATGTTTGTGTTTTTTTCCAGATGAAACAAAGTGTTTTTATGAAGTTAATATCAATTAAATTATGGTCTTATATTACTTTTTAGATCAGTCACGCAAACTGCAGCCCATTCTGGATGTCACTAATGGGTGTCTATTGAAAAACATACTCTATGATGTAGTAAACGCTTGGCTAATGGAGCGTTCAGTTTATTTATCCTGTATTTCAACTGTGTGTTAAATATTTTCTTTTTTCAATGGCTCTGAGCCTATGTAATATTCTCTTTACAGCGATGGGATGTTTTTTCCTCTTCTGTCTTTGCTGGAATGAAGATCAGCCCTGAAGATCTGGTGCAGACTTTGAAAGTGGATGACACGTGTAACTCGGTTTCCTCCCAGAAAGGTACATGCATAGTCTTATAAGTATTACATTTTGAAGTTTTTCGTTTTAATTTTTCTGATGGGCGCTGTATGAACATGCTCTGCTACCATGCAGCTCAAAGTAACTCCATACACTTGACTATATATCTGTGACTAGTTTGAATGGAAAACAGTGAAATTTACCCCAGAATGAACACTTTGGTGTAAATCTTGCAAAACGTCTACAGAATAGGAAATGTTGTTGCTCTAACAGTGTTCTGCAATATGATTATGAAACTCTCCCTTACAAGGAGTCTTTCATTTCACTAGTTTTACAAAAGATGTTATTGATCTTCTATGTTAGAAACCTTTACTTAAATTCTGATTGTACTACTTTATATCCTTTGATGCTGGACCTCATACTTCGCTACTGATAAGGCACAAAAAATATTTTAGTTATTAAGTGTTTTCATGCATAAGTCTCAAAGGGCTTAACAAAGCAATAGATTAGCTGGTCTTATCTATATTAATTTGACTTTTTATTGTAGAAGTAAGGAGTGTTGAATATTTTTTTCTAAATGAAAATTGGGAAATCAGCCTGTTTTGCTGTTTGTATAGCATTGTACATCTGTAAGTACTCCTTCATTGTGTTTGTGCTAGGTGTAAATGTGCAGTTACTTTTAATATGTGCAATTGTGCCATTAATTTAAGGACTCTTGTGATTATTTGAAATGTTGAATGGAGCTACAGTCTCAACAGTAGTTGTAAAAAGGCAATAACATTTGTTGATTATCTCATCAATAGTGAAAGTATAGAGGGTTTTATGGACCAGAAATCTGTTTCAGAAAATCTTTTTGTTGGAAAATGAATTGCATGTGTTGTAAGGAAGACCCAGACTGAACTATGTCTGTTTCTTAAGTATTAAGGTAGGTTCACTTTCTTCTTCTTTTGTTTAGCCTACATTTTCTTTGGGGTGACAGCACATGTTCATTGCCGGTTTTTAGTGCATTGACAATGTGAAATAATGTTTCTTCTGTACCACATTAAGCGTGAAACTGGTCCAGAGATCCACTGAAACCATTACTTAAATCTGTTGTTGATGGGGTGGGGCAACCCAAGAGAATATCATTTGTAGTGAGTTCCTTTTTTAAATTTCTTAACTTGAGGATGTGAATTAAATTTAAGTTTGAATTAAGTTGTTGTGGCTGGTAAACTGCAGTTATACACACTGATGATTATGTGACAAATGGCAGTAAAGTAAATATAAACTATTGATATCAACTACTGATTATCTTCCTTTTATTCATCAAATGACTTGACCACATACCTTTTAATTTAGTTACTTTCTTATTTAGGATACATAATTAAGAGTTCTGTAGAAATATTTAGTTCTTCTGGATTTCTGTGAAATAGTTATATAGCTTGTTCAGTATTTTGTGTGGGTCTAAGTGTGTCATTTAAAGAGATACACTAGAAATCTCCTAATCATGATGGAATGAAACAAAGTCTATGTATTTTAGCACCTGTGAAGGACACACTGGAAAGTGGAGCTCAACAGTCCTTCATCTGTCAGATATTAAAGGCTGCTCTCATTTACGATGCAGGTGTGGGAACTCTTCGGTTGTTTCAGTTGCAATTAAACGTAAAGGGTTTGTACTATATGTCACATGATTCAGCCAGCATAAGCTTTGCTCAAAAAGTTGGCACATCCGTCCTTGTGATTATTAATCACTGGGCTCATTTTACAGATGAGGATACAGGTGCAACAGTGTATGTTTTAAAGTTTAGTGAACAAATCTCTGCTGTCAATATTTAATCATGAACTGAAGGCAGATGTCAACATCTAAAGAGGCCTCAGTGTTCTTTAGCTTACTGTTACCTAAGAAAAGGGATGTTAACACCGTAGTCTAATTGCATGTCTTAAGTGAAGGAATGTTTTCAAAAAGGGGTGGACAGCTGTGGTCCTGGTTTTATGGGTCACCTTTAAATAATCAATTTTGAGATACTGAGTAACAGTTTCGTTTTGCAGGTAATTTCTTCTCTTAAGAAAATTTGTGCTAATGAAGATACCCATACAATGTAGCTCTCAAGAAACACATGTGGCAGTTCTTTAGGTTAGGTTAATTAACTTTCTAAATTAATGAAATCATACATGGTTCAATAGTGGCTCTTCAGGACCAAGGCTGGCCAATTCTGTTTAAAAAACCCAAGCAGTGACTGTCAGGGGTCCCAACCTTACAGCAGCCCATTCCCGTTTTTCTAAAGTTATTGGGTGTGATAGACAGGAGAGAGAGAAACATGGAGGCAGAGAGGGAACTGAGGGAATGTACCAGATCACCAATCATATTTACACCATACGCACACTGAATTGTTCAATAAAAAGTTGCAAATCATGGATGACTTCAAGCCAAAAACTAAAAGCAGGAAATACCGTCCTTTCTTTTAACTCTGGGTTTGGTGTTAAAGGAAATCCATGTCTGATAAGGTGCTTAAACTGACTCTCAGATGTAGGATATGTGATTTTTTCCATTGTGTGGTTAGAATTTGTTTTGAAAAAGGAAATAGTATAACTGAATGTCCTTTGTGGTTATATTTAATTTCCTTTAGAAACATAGGAATATTTTGTGTATGTGAATGAGCTATGATATAGTAAAAGAATGATTACTAATTGAGTAGAAGATGCCCTTATCTAGGGTAACTTGTACTGCCACGAAGTTTTACATTAAGTGTAAACACATATTACAAGCAAGAATAAAAAGTAAAATGAATACAAATATAATATAATTGCAGTAAGGCAGGCAAAAATAATGAAAGTATCAAGTTAGTGCTGTGTAAAAAAAACTTAATAACATGGATACAAAGCAGTAGTGCATTTGCAGTGTGTATAGTGAGTTAGTATATCAACACATCTTTTTTTATTAATCTGACAGCTAGTAGAGTAGCAACAGACTTTTTTTTTAGTTTAATATAATCTTATCATTGCAACATTAATTCTTAACGTTTTACACAAGCTCTAGGTTTGTACTTTTGTAACGTAATCCAGTCTTGATAACACGTCATGATGGAACATGATTGATAAAAGTGTGAGGAGCTATTGCTTTACTGTTTTACAGAAACTGTGAACTTTTTCTGTGTATTTGGCATATATTTTGATTTCGGTTTCTCTGTTGCACTTGTCACTGACATTAAAGTCCTTAAATGGACCATGTAAGACATGACTTACACTTGGGTTTTTTTAATTGGAAAGAAGCTTTTGTCCTCATTTCAAGTTTTCCATCCTGTTTTATTCAAAGTTTTTTGGGAACTGTTGTTACTTTCAGCAGCTTTGTGGCAGTGTTTAATACCATTTACTATAATACTGTATGTTTCTGAAAGGCTTAGTGGATTTATTGACTTCTCAAATGAAGAGACACTCATGTAATCCCATAATAGATTTGAATATAAGTTTACACAAATTAACCTCGCAAACACACCACAAAAAAGAAAAAATACAATTAACCAACAAATCATATTTTTAATTCAAGTGGTGTGTACAGTTAAGGAAAATCTATACTATGTGAATTATAGCCTTTCTTCTGTTTTTAGTATAGAATTGTTACTTTACTATCATGCCTCATGGGGTAATTATTTGTTTTTACTGTCCAATTAAAATTAAAAATAAAAATGAATTGTTAGAGTGTATATGCTAGTCTGAAAAAAATTGCTTACTGAATCTTTCTTAATTTAATCATGTTGGATTTGTTCACTTTAAGAGTATTGAAATGACTAAAGAGTTGTCTGACTAAAAGTATTGTGGTGACACAGCCTAGTCCATTTGATTTTTAGAATGTTTCTCAATGTTTCAATCTGAGACAGCCTTTTATTGTGCAATATAAAAAAAATGGATAATCCTAAAAAATACTTATAAAAATGTTTTCATTTATAGAACTAGCAGCGATTCTTGCTACACTTGAGACAGCCCTGTATGTAACTATTTCAGCACATACTTTAAGTGTGCTACCACTCTGTAAATATTTTTATAATATCTTAATCTCAGGGAAAGTCTTAATGCAACCAAAGTTTTTGTGGTTTGTGGCCATGTTTTATTGTGTAATTATTTTCATGTGTCTCTGAGTTAATTCTTTAATATTAGTATACTTCTTGTTTTTAAGCTGTTGACCTAGGGCTTTAACTTAGAATTAGGCAAAGAAATTAGTTTAATCACATCACAATGACTTTGTTTGTTGTTGGTGTCAGTTCTGTACTTAAAGCCTTATTGAAAAAGCCTTATCAAAAAGGCATTCACATTCATCTGTCAGTTTACGTTATGTAGGTTTGTATCTGTTTTAACTGAGATCTGTTGGCTTCACACATATTAAAGGAGAATGTGGTAATAATATGAAGAACATGTTATAAGGGGAAGATATTGACCAAACACCTATTGCTATTGAACATAAAGCCTTTTAAATAAAAGTACGACATAATCTTACAAAATTATGCTAGTTGTTATTCACACATTATTTCCATTTGCTTTACCCTTAATGTCTGTATCTTTATTTATAAAATAGTGTTCATTGTATTGCAGCGTAAAAAGCTTTTTAAAATTCTGATCTGATTAAATGGTTGTAGATATTATGCTGTACGAAAGCCTTTCCCGTCTTTTATGCTTCAACTGAATTCCAATAAGATGTCAGGATTCTGTTTTTTGTCCATTTCTGATGAGCAAAGGATCTTCATGGGGAATACTGCATAACCTCAGTTGTGTCACATATTAACATTTCTCAAGGAAAGAAAATGTATAATACCCTCAAATCAATTTTCTGTTTCTTAACACATTTAACGAGTGATACAAAATCTTCAAACATGTCTTTAGGAGAGAATGAAGACCCTAGTGCCCCTGCTGCCAGCCCTATCCCAGAGAGGTGAAGAAATCCTACATTTTGAGCAAATTAAAATTATGTTCTCATTTTCAAAGTCTTAAGAAACTGCGGGCATTTGTTTGGAATTGCAGGCAAACCTGGGACATCCAGCAAAGCGATATGTCAAGAGATTACAACAAAGATCAGTGCACTGATTTTCTGGCCCAGAGATAGGTTGTAGATGTAGAAATGCTGGTTCACAGACCTTCCAGTTCCTGGACTGCACCTCCCAAAAACACCTGGACGTTAAGATCTACTTCATGAGCTCCATGGAGGTATGCTTGCTCTAGGAGAGGCTCTGTACAGAGGACTGCTTCAACTGCCACAAGATTCTTGAGACTAAGAACGTGGATGCAGGCAGATAATTTGCCCAGAAAAGGTGACACATCCTGCCCCATAGAGGGAGGAGGTTGTCTCTGACCAGAGGCCCTGAGAGGCTGATTTTATTTTTTAGTTGCTTAGGTTTATAAATGTTTTTATGTGAAAGCGCATCATATGTTGTTTTTTATTAAACATAAAAAAGACCAAAAAAATGCTGGTTGAACATCAGAGGAAAACAAGCTACCTTAATTTCTTGCATTACTGGGAAAAGGGCAATGTGTATCTCCAGAGCCCCACACAGCTGGAGAAATGGGCATTCTCCCCACCTTCTCCTTCCAGTTATTCAGAGGCTCTTCAAGGACTTTTTTTTTTCTACGGACAAGTTGCAAAACCTGACGAAGGTGCATTGTCAAGGAGGTGCCTGAAGACGAGACTACAGACCGTCAAGGTATGCCTTTTCTCTCTGTTTTCCGTAGTTCTATTTCATTATTGTACATTTGGATAATGTACAATAATGAAATATTGTACTTTCCCTCTGATGTACTCCTGATTTGAACAAAGAAGGAAAAGATAGAAACCACTTTCATGAAGTTAGATTCCACAATATTGGTATAGTTCTTCTTTTTAAACTGCTGACTTGGGTCTCTAACTAAGAATTAGACAAAGATATCATGACTTGATTTGTTGTTGGTGGCAGTTCTGTACTTGAAGCCTTATTGAAAAAGCCTCATCAAAAAAGCATTAATTTTCACCTGTCCGTTTATATAATGTAATAGGTTTGTGTCTGTTTTAAGTGAGATCTGTTGGGTTCACGCATAGTAAAGTAGAAACGTGAAAATAATATGAAGAAATTTTAAGGGTAAGGTGTTGACTAAACTGCTATTCTCAATTGCTTCATTGGAAACCTATGTTTTTCTCTTAATTTTGGTTCAGATAATTTATGTTGCCGAACAGTGGTAAAAGACCTTTGCATTATCTAGTATCTTACCTGAAAAACTTAAATGCTGTACTTGTAAAGGCTTATAACACAAAACGGATAAGCAGGCTGGAGGGAGGTACTGATATCTGTTAAGACACTAAACTATCTTCTCGGTAACTTTATAATTTTTCTGAATTACTGTGTTAAAGTGCTTTGTATATGTCATTAGAGGGTCACAAAAACTCAAACTTCTGTATAACTCAAATATCCTATTGGATACAAAAGAAAGACATAATATGCTCCACCCTGGATGGGGGTCCTGCTGTGAGCAGGGTACGAGTGCTCAGGTAGATCATTTACAGCTGACAGTTTGGGTTGTACTTGCCCTTGAACTTAAGCTAGACTAATGTAATTATTTGTGTTCAGTATCTTATATAAAAGGCTTTTAATTTTTTTCTTTGTGGACATCAATAGATCTTAAAATTCCATGTGCTCTCCTCCCAGGTGTACTCGTACATTTTTTTTCCACTTGAAATCTTGGTGAACACGAGTTTTATTTCCAGTATGTCCGAGCGTCTTCTTGAAATATTTATCTTGATCTCGGGAGCAGTGATGGTGACCTACTTCTGCTAAAGCAGTGAACAGTAGACATGCAGCTAGGCATAGAGAGTACCACATATTCTTAATAAACATCCACTGATGTATTATTTAGAGCTTTAGTATTTTTTATACTGATGTTCACTTCTTCAGGACCAGGGGGAAAAAATGATAAAATATAATGAGTGGAAAGAAGTGTTTTTTCTCAATTCAGTCAGTTTTGAGTTTGTGATAACCATAGCTTATTGATTTTAGAGATCAAAGTGTTTAATTTTGATTGATGTTAACATTTTTATTTTTGGTTTGAACACTTTTTGCTGTTTTATTAAAAGAGGCTCAATCTTTGTACAAAAGAAGTGAGTGATGTTAAACCTGTGGCAGGGCATTGATTGATTTCCCCATTGCAATCCTGTTCAGTTTCCTTACACAAGTTTGTATTGTGTGTATTTGAACAGCGTTCTAGTTTGAAAACCATATGAAGAAAGCACTGAACAGCAGAAATTGTGTGCAGTTATTCCAATGTAAAAGGATAGAGGCCGAGGAAAGACTCTTATCCAGTGTCTGAAGAAGCGTTTGTCTCCACTGCCTGCCACAGTTTCCTCCAGCACACCGGCCTCCGCTGAGTCTCTCTTCCTCTTTCACCTTCTCTGCCTCCTCCTGAGGCTCTGCCTACACCATCTGAAGATGCTCAAGCACCCAAATCTCCTCTCACCTCGCGACGCCACCCCCTGTCCTGGAGGAGAGAGTTCCCCCTGTCTGTCAGTCTCGAGAAGAAGTGCTGTCCAACCTGGTCCAGCAGAGGACAGACTCCCATCACAAGCTGTATGGAGATTTGCCTGGCAAACATGGCCACCAGCCTACAGATGCTGATACAGGTCTTCCCTCTGAGTAATGCGAATTTCTCCTCCTGTTTTGCGTCCCATGCCCAGGATTCTGCCCTGTGGCCCCCATCCTCACCTCCCAATCCCCAGACGCTTCTCTTCAGCGGCCTGCTCTCCTGTACACACGCGGCCTGCTCATCAATGTTTATCCGTTAAACACTGCAGTTCATGGTGCAAGTGAAGGATTAGTAGAGTAGTACAGCCCTTCAACTGGATTGCATGTGAGTCATTTGCTATATTTCTCAGTGCTGTCAGGATGGATATACTGTACAGTGAAGGACTTCCGTGTTTTATGTGATTTCATTTATCACATTGGAGGAAAAACAAGTCTGGGAAAGAGAGCCTTCACCTTCCTGGGGTCAAAGTGTCCTATCATCTCAGCTGAAGTCTTACCTGCTCATCATTCAAATTTGTATTCACTTGTTTACTTTTGACTGTTTTCTTATCAATACTTGTAAGGTGTAGAAGCTGCTATAGCTTATAGTTTCTTATTTTTAAGGAGTCTAATTAGCAATACCAGCCTCTGTGTAATGTAATTTTACGTGAATATTTTGTACAGTGATATACCATACCCATTAATAACATAAGGTCATTTGTCTCCTCTGCATAAGACTGATAGCTTTGAAAGATTTATCAGGCAATCCTATGCTTGCCTGACTATGAAAATCAAATGCAAGAAAGTCTTTTCTTTATGTAGTTATGCTTCACAGGCTACTGACATACAGTAGGTCACGTTGACCTTTTCTCATGGTACTGCTTTTTAAACTAAATTTGTACATTGCAGTAGATATTCATGTAATAGACATAATTGATCAGTGTTAGTAATCCTCTGCTAAAAATTGTTTTGAATCTCCCCATTTAAAAATGTTTTTTCAATTTTTCTCATCTTTCTAATAAGTGGTGAATTTTACTGAAAAAAAACAAGAGTGCTGATGAGTTATGGTTTCATCCGTTCATTTTGCAGTGAGGTGCTGTTTATAAAACAAACAAAATCATATTGCTAGGCTGGGAAAGTATAAAAAAGCACTTTAGATGTAATCTATAGAGCAAATGCTACTTTTCCCTGGATGAGTGCTGCAGTTTCCATTTTTAATTGGTATTATATAGAGGTTTATTGGTAGCCATCACTAATCCTTAAAATCCATGATCTTACTTGGTCTACTGTTGCTGTGTCTTTAAAAGAAATGACTTTGTCATTAAACTTTTTAATAAATAATATTTTTTTATTTAATCAATGTACCAAATAATTAATGAATGGGAACTGGTGTCTGATGGAAGAAACATAGAAGTATTTTGTGGCTTTTGAGCATAGATGGCTCATCCCTCAGCCGCAATATGTGCTTTTATGTCACTTATATCAAATAACAGACTGTGTTTACTGCTATGTTTAAGGATTTTAAACAAATCAGAACCCTCTGTGACCTGGTACAAAACCTGTTTCAAATGTTTTAAAATATCATCCACTTAGAATGTCCACTTCTGTTTTGACCTTATAGAGCAAAAGAATTGGAATGTATGGTAAGAACATGCTTACCTGTTTATAAAAAAAATGTGGATATTTGCCTTAAATACAATGTACAACTGTGATAGTCTGGTGACTGTATTGGGCATTTCCCAGTTCCTCCAACAATGCCAAATATACAATGTGTTAATGTATTTTAATTGAATGTGAATTGGTACCTATGGTAAATTTTAAAATGAAGTTAGAAGAGTCTATAAATGTATTTTTCACATATTGTAAGTGTTTTTAAAACTTGCAAATTCCATCTATTCCAGGGTCAAATTCTAGTAATTACTAATAGTTACTGAGCAAAGATTTCAGGCAGGTAACTGAGATGAGCCATGAAGAACGTGATGCTTGTAACTTCTAATTCTTGTACTGAATGGTTTACTTTGAAGCAGAACTTTGGCTTTATAGTAAAATAGGTTTATATAGCTTGTTTATTTATAAAGATGAATGTAAAAATAATTAATAAATAATAAAATAAATAATAATCTGATTTCATGCTTTGACAAAAGTTTGTGTAGTCAGAATTTTGAATGAAATATTATTGGTTGTGGGTGCAGTGATTATCTTTACTGCCTAGCAGTACCCTGGGTTCAATTCTGGACCTGGGATGCTATCTAGGTGGAGTTTGTATATTTTCCTCATTTTCGTGTAGGTTTTATGTTTTTCCCCCCCCACAGTCCAAAGACATACTTGTAGGTTAATGTGCTTTTGGGAAAATTGGTACTGGTGTGAGTATGTGTTCTGATTGCATCTGTGTGTGCCCTGTGGCGGACTCGTGTCCGGTCCAGAGCGTAACCTACTTTGTACCAGTTGCTTGCTCGAATAGGCTCTGGCTCCCCAGAGATCCTGAAGTACATAAAGTGGTTAGAGAATGGATCGAAATTGTTGGTTGCTGATTATTCACGTTATCTCATAACATTTCGAATAAGTCTTCCACAAGATTATGGATACATTCAAAATACATCCATCAAAGGTTGGAAAATTTTCCAATAAGGCTTTTCAAAAAGAAAATCCTTGAAGCATTGTGGAACAGAAGCCATCTCAAAATGTCCGTGATGCAACTAAACAAAGAAGGAGGAACTGTTGAGTGTTGAAATGGCTTTTTATTTTTAGAAAAGCGCTGTGTGGGTTATTAATGACAAGCATGAGAAAGAAGGAATGACTACAAAGAGTGTGGATGTTGTCCACACATTTTGATCTACTAAATGAATCATACACCCTTCAAAATTCTTAAATTACTTCAGAAGATTTAACAGCAATAGAGAAATGGTGTTCAAACAGTACCTAAAAAACATAGTCCGTGGGCAACAAAACATGTGGAAATACTTTAAAAACAGTACACAAAGGTAAAACATTTGCAGGTTTTCATTTATTACCTGATTCATTGATCTTTCTCTGCAACAAAACCTTATGGTCTGATGAATTCAACCTTTTTCACTTTAAAAAAGTGCTGTATTTTGAAGTAAAGATGAGCAAAGTGTAAAGAAAAGTTCCTCATGGTGTTAAGCGCAGTCAGTGTTAATATTGGTGGATGATCATGTGATGGCATGGGCTTGTTTTTTTTCCTCAGTTTCTGTGGACCGTAGCATTGTAGCGGGGTCTACCAAGGAATCTCTGAAAGAAAAGAGAAAGATTATGGATTAACCTTCTCAGTTCCTAAATTTAAATCATTGTGATGACAAGCCTGGGCCTGAAAGCAGCTGCAGTAAAGAGGAAATAGACTGAAAACTCAAAGCTGCAGTGATAACAGTGCATGCTAATACCTGTTAGTACATGCTAATACCTGCAATGTTTGCTTGGTAGAGTAAAATCGCACAGGGCTTGATCGTAGACTGCATACAAGGGACACTTAAAATTGTTCATACTACTTGCATGTAAGTAAAAATCATGACCACGTAGTAGACTCACAACAATCTCTATCATAGACTGCCAAAGACTTCTTACAGATTTCAGATGCTGCTGGTTTTCCTCGTCTTCGAGCCTTGTGTGAAAAGATTCCCTAAGCTGTGGGAAGTGCTCTACATTCTTCAGACCCTTACCCTGAATCTAATTTAATGGTCCTGGAGCAGGCATGTTAAGAGCCTGCTGATGAAGGACTTTGGTCAAATCTTCTGAAACTTAAAGCTTCAAAAGGTTTTTCTCTAGCCTTTTAAAATATTTAACCATCCACTTCAAGAACATGTGACAGTCTTGTTTTGATGTCCTGCTTTTCACAATCAACACTTTTTCTGCAGTGGCCATTGTAACATTCGATATGTAACTTTTCAGATCTTTAATTGTCCATGTCTAATTCCTTTCCACTGTGGAGATGTATTTCTAGAGAAGTCAGAAATGACCAACAGATGCCACAATGTGAATATGAAAAACTATGAAATGATCATCCCTTCAATGACGCTTTATGTGTTGTTTAATTGTATACATTGTTGTGATAATTGGGATTTATAGCATGTTTGATGCAATTTGTTTTAAAGATCTTTTTCCTAGACCATATACAAGGATATACTGTATCATCATATGCTACATTTTTTGTTGTCATAGAGGAAACATTAATTGCGTATTGCCTGGTATATCCAGTCAACTTTTAGTCAATTGAGAAAACATAGATTCAATTTGTAGTTACTATATTCTGTCACTAGATGGAGGAATGTCAAAACAAAACCCCTTTTCCTTTTTCCTGCCACAAGCCCCATTTATTTGACTGTTTTATGGGTGGGTTTTAGCATTTTGTGTTGTTTTTAGAAGTTCTTTCATAAAAATACAAGATATAATGTAAAATGCATGTAACTTGGAATTTCCTCCTGTCTGCACATGCAAAATTAGCCTAGTCTGTGAAATTAAATGAATATTTTAAACAGGTTGTATGTTTTTTTGTTTACTCAGAAATACTTCCAAAGTTATTGGTTAGAAGGACTCTAACTCTGAACCTAAGCATTCTCCCAGTAAATACGCTGTATGTGACATCTCAGAAGTTTGTAAGTCTCCTCTATTCTTACTCGAACTTGACTTTCTTAGTTTACCGTGTTTAGCCAAGTAGTTATTTGACACAAAAGAATATTTTTGTATTTTATCAGTTCACATAATTTTCAAAGTTTACTTTGAAATATATTTTCAGGGTTTTGTCAGGGTTTTTGCAGCTAAACCTACAGTATTTCTCATTAGTGCATTTGTGCACCAGGTATCCATAGTCTGCAAATAGTGTCTATTTTATAGTCTGCTTTTTTAACAGACAGAACTGTGCCAGACATACACATTTAGTCCTCAAATTGTATTAAAAATACACTGTAAGTCTAAAAGAAGTGCCAATGAAAATATAAAAAAAAAACCTTGCTCTGCTTTTTAGGAGTTTCATTTAAAGAGCTGATGTACCCTGTATAAACTAACTACTTTTGTAACATTATCTTGGAATGAGATCTCTTGATATTTTGGCTAGTCAAGTTGCTTTAACAATGGCATGCAGTTACAAGCATACTCCCATACTGAAATTCTGTTTAAATAATCAGTAAGAATGTATGCTCTCTGAATTTTATAAATTCGTAAATTGTAATTCAATGAAACCTGTACCTTTTTATGCACTGCCTATTGTGCATTAAACAATTTTTACATTTGTTAGGCGAAAACAAAGATGTGGCAAAATGTTAGAGTTTTTTTTTATTTACAGCCGCTTGTTCTGTACACCACAAAATTATTTTCTTGCATCTGGTACTCCTGCTAAATGAAAACTGTAATCTTGGTCTTTCACAGCAGCACAAATGGAAGAAAAACTAAATAGTTCTCCCTGATCATTAAGACATATGTCCAAATCGGCAAGAAATGTCAGCATATGTAACTACCGTAGAAAATGAGTCATTAATTACTTCCTTGAAATGCAGTAGAAATAGTATTCTTGCTCTTGTTCCAGAAGATAAAAATATATTAAAGGCAAAAGTTAGTTATCCAAACAACTGAATTTAACAGTTTTATTTTTGTTTCATTATATACATTTTACATTAACAATTTGAGACAGTATATTTGGATTGGATTTTGTGCCTGTCAGAAAGAGCTGTGAAATTTCCATTTATCACATTGACATTTCTACAGTTTCAGGGTAAAATTTTTTTGTCTTATGACTTTTCAATTCATTGAAATCTTACTTCCAATAGAAAGCACTGTTCATTTTAATTTAGGATTTACAATATCACCAGCTTTTGTAAGTATCTTGGAAGTGCCACTCACTAATTATACAGCATTGACTTTTAAAGTTCTTTTCTGATTAATTTTATTATTGTTAAATGTCACACTTACTTAAAATCAGAATCAAAGTTCCTTTGTTCCTTTGTGTTTTTGTATCTGAAGAATGAAACTACCGAATCAGTACATTTTTTTCCTTTCCCTTGGCCATCTATGAAATTACTCATGATTCAGATTGTTTGACATACAGTTTGTAAGTTATATCTCCTTTTTTGTCATTTGTGTATAATTTTTTAGTGCATGGACTTTAGAGCTATGTTCTAATAAACTCTTTTAAGGGGAAGGAGCACGTTGCAGGCAGATATGGCCTTTAGATGATTATAATTATGCTGTAGAGCTGGGCTCGATTCACACAGGAAACTGCACAGAGAGCAAAATCCACTTAAACTGGGCTCTTTTTTTGCAGTGCACACCGACAGCCACACAGCTGTACGTCTTTTGGTTTCAGAGGCACGATGATGTGGTTTCAAGGGCAGATGTCAGTACTTTTTCTTTCCCTGACATTTTCTTTCACATGCTCTTTTTCATTCTTTGTTGCTAGGTGATAAATGCAGAAGGCAACTAGTTGAAGAAGTAAGACATGCAATGAAATAACTTAAACGATAAGGAATTCTAGTTTTTGTTTTGGTATTTAATCTATAGAAACTATAGAAAAGATCATTCCCAGCGCTAGATTGCTCAAATTGTAATCTTGCAGAGTAAGTGACATGAAGGGGTTAATCTTTTGATGTTGTCACCCATTCAGAGGCCTAGCAAGCATTAGGGGAAGCAAAGAACTACCATGTTTTTGCCCTTTTCTGCTTATTGAGAATGAATATTATTTTAATTGGCTGTATAATTGGATTGGTTACGTCTGTGTTAAAGGTCACAAGGATGTGTTGGAGGTTGGTCCTTTCAGGAGACCATATACAGTATATTGGCCATTATATAGTCTCTGAAATTACAGGTACAACTTTACATTTAATTTTAAAATTACCCTCCAAAATGTGAATTGCTATAAGAAAATTTGTTTCATATTCTATGGATTGACAAATATTCTAAGTGGCTTTGTAAACTGTATTAACCTCAGACGAATATTGGAACCAGTAGCGTTTTTCTCGGTATTTGATCTCTTAAAGGATATTGACATCATCTACAGAAAACTTTAATAGCAGTGGTTTTGATTGCATGTGATTGTTGTTTTATTTTGTCTGCATTGGTTTGAACCTAGACTGTGTGACATAGATTCAGTTTTAGAGAGAAAGTAACATACAAGTAAGGTTTGTAATCTTTCTTACATTCTAAAATTCACAAGCATTTCAAGTAGGTTGTGAAAGTGAAAACTGCTGCTTCTGTTTTTTGATCAGACGTCTCTTTCAATTGTGAAAAACACAGAAGAAGTAATCTAATCAGAGTAGTGATTCGTGTAGTCAGGGCAGTATTGGCGAGACCTCTCCAAAGGTTATCAGCTGGACTAGGGAAGGGCTAGGGGAGTCAGCAGAGAAGGGGAGGGCTTGTGGTTCAGAGCTCAGCTACCAACTGACTTGTTCATCCATTTGTTTAAGAGGGATGAAGCACAGTTTGCTCATCAATTCAGTAAAGAGGGGTAGAGCCCTGTTTTCTCACCCATAGTAAGGTGAGGTTAGGAGTTGAGAAGCATGGTTGCTTCTCTCTTTGTAACGTTTAGAAAAAAGGGGAATCCAATTGGGGAAAACGGGTTATGGACTAAATTATTATGGTATCTTTATTACACAAGGGTTGGTCCTGTCTTCACCCAGCTATATGTAGTAAATACAGTAGGATGCAAGGACCCTAGTAGAGGCGGTTCATGTATTTAGGTCCTCCAGAGTCACAGTTCAATGTAAGGGGACCTGTCAAACTGCCCTAATATTTAAAGAAATTCAGTATCATTTATATTTATTTATAGACTGTTTTGGGAAGTGAGGCTGGTTATTTCATACATAAAATAATCCAACAGCACGCTGACCTTATGTCATTTGGTATTTAAAAGTCTTTGCATTTTAAGTTCGTTAAAGAAAAGCTATGCTTATTAAAAAGCCTTCAAAAGCTGGAAACCCAGGATACCCAGCTCTCATAGATTCACCGACTCTTGGTTATTACATCATTCTGAGCCTAATCATGGGAATCGGTGTAGCAGGTATGATACAATAAAGCTTTCAAGAAGGGGTGCTGTTATTCTTAGAAGCCATTGTATTACTAACTCAGGCATGAAATGAAGGTCCAGTTATCGCAATATTGCTGACATCCCTTCTAGTACCGGAGGCTAGTGCTGTGTAATGTCCATAACAGCAACCGCAGACACGCAATTGTACTGTATATCAAGCAGAGATTAGCGGCTCTCCCAGAATCTGCTACTGAAGAGACAAAACAAACAGTGGAGGCCCGAGGCAGAAGCTGTTTTAAATCGTCACCTCTTTTTATAGAGGCGGGGTTGTTTGTCATGTTTTTTTTTCTGTGTGGGTATTGCTGTTTTGCTTTCGGAACAAGGTTTGGTAGTGCCCGTTCCCCAGTGTCTCAATGCAGATGGTGACTGTTCCCTGCAGTCACAGCGAGGGATATAAATAGAACTTGTTTCTGCTCCATCCTTCAGTGCTCGCTCCGCTGCCTGCCCATTTCCTTTCTCCCTGCTCTGGCTCCCAGCTCAAATCCCTTGGAGTTCTTTTTTAAAATGTATTTTGCCACCATTCATTTACAGATGCTTTTTCTTTCATACAGATGGCTTAGCGTCTTGATTGTTTTTTTTTCTCCCCAGCTGTTTTCTCTCTTTTCTCCCGAGTGGAAAATGCTTCTGAATTACATATTTACAGTTCTTACTGTTCTTACACCAGTTATTGAATGAAGTTTGTTATAGATAATGCTAATGAGGCTTTAATTGCACTCCTTATGTGTTTTGTTCCGTTTGGTAAAGTGCCGATTCTGATATGTTAACCCCATCCCCAATACTCATAATTCAATTTTACGTTTCTTTTTCAAAACCCTTTAGCTTCTGTACTTCTCTCCCTGCAGGATGTGCTGTACAGTGGTCTGGAGTTAGCCTTGCTTAACGAAAGCACTGGTATAACAACGGCCACACTATTCTTTGCTGTTTGTCCTTCTGAGATGTAAAAGCCCACATTTAAATGTTTTTAAATATATTATCTTTAATTTCTCTTATAAGCAGTTTTAAATTGCATCAGACAGTTGAATTCTGCCATGTTTGGAGAGTGTTTTCTAAATTTTTTTGAGATGCAGACAACCAAACTGTGTTATATCATCAATGTTCCCTCTAATTTTTAATGGCCTGTGTGCGCAAAAATTTCAAGTTGTGCTATTTTTCCCCCCAGTGACAAAAACATGTGTGCACTGAATTGAGTGTATGTAATATTATAAGGCTGAAATTATTTTTTGTTAATATAGTAATTCTCCTAGAAGCATAGAGATCCAAAAGACTGGGACAGCGGAATGAGCCCAGTCGTAGAGCATAGATTACGATTTTCAAGTTGCAATAATAATGTACACAGCCAAGTTGGGTCTCTCGCAGCCAGTCTCGTGGTTAATTTAGCATTTTTGAAATGACGACCTTGTTTATTTTATTACCATTTTTTAATTTTAATTTTTTGTGCGCATTTCAATTTCCTACAGTATGTGCTCTGATTTCATAACCTCTGTGTTTGCGCGGACATGCGCACAGCTTAAATGGAACATTGTATACCATTATATAGTCATACTGCATTATACAGTCACAGTGGCAAATAAAAGACTCTTATTAGCATTACACCAAAGCCTTTTGTCTGTTAAAGCTTGTATATGATCTAGGTTTTAAGTGTTTTTTTTTTAAATAAAGTTAATGCAAATTTTTGAATTCTCATTTCCCTGCTTGATTGTACTGACCTGTAACCAGTATGGGATGTAGGTCAGACAGACACCAGAGCCACTTTTTTCAAGGTGGCAGGTAATGAAATGAGGAGCTTTGGGACTATATGATGGATCAAATCCCATCCGTCAAATTTCAGACCACTCTATTCAACGCATGGCCACTGGATCAAACCCCAGAATGTGACAGTTATTTTTAAGATAAAAAGTACTTTTTGTGCTTGAGACAATATTGTATTTCTGATGTGTTCCAAGAGGCATATTTTTCTTTGTTTTTAGATTTTGTGGTCTTAATTTGTCTCTAATGGTTAAAATAAAATGTAGTGTGCTGTCATATTACCCTACCATTCAGTCTTCTGGATTGCAGAATTATGAATTATGAGATTCAGAGCTTTAGTCTTTGTGGTTATCACTCATTTACCACAAACTTTGTGGCAGTATACTGTATGTGCTTTGAAACTAAACGAAAATGTCTTGACAGTTGAATATGGTATTCTTCTACCAGAAATTTCCATTCTTAGGCTAAACATTTACAAAATGATTGACTTGAAATCAGGTCTATGGGGAAAAAATGGTAACATATATACAACCACATTACCAACATGAAAACATTTGAAGACTACAACATATTCTGAGTTCAGAATTAAAATATGAGGTATGGTTTCATATTTTTTATATGAACTACAGTGATCAGTCGAGCACTGGGTATCATTGTCGTGATTTACAGTAACTACCAGTTTTTCAGAGTCTGCTGAGCACATTCATTTCAAATTTACTGTTCAGACATCCATAATAATGAACTACATTTTTAAACAGTTATTGCCTGTTTTTTGTCAATTTTAATTTGGTATATGGATATCTGGTTTGCTGATATCAGTTTACATTGACCTGTTTTTTTTGTCTTAATGGTGAAAAAACGGCAAAAGTACAGTAATTACACTGCAGTGATGAAGTAATTTGACAGAGCTTACTGTATCCATAGAGACCTGAAGGTGCTTTTCATGATTGTAATTGTCCAGAAGTCTGATTCTGTGAGTTAATGGTATCACTTCCAGCAGTCTTCTGTAGCTTTTGTTTATTACGTGTTTCACAGTGGTGACTTTTGTACACGTTTATGTATCCACATCACATCACTTTATTAACCCTTTACAATTTCTTGCATTAGGAATTTGTCTTTTCACATACCCCAGCTTGCTCTCCATGAGAGACACAGACACAGGGAGAGAAGCATGGGGTCAGAGCACAGGGTCAGCCATTGTATGGCACCCCTGGAGCAGTTGGGATTAAGGGCCTTGCTCAGGGGCCAAACGGAGTAGGATTCCTCTGCCGGCTGCGGGATTTGAACCGGTACCCTTCCAGCCACAGGTGCAGATCCTTAGCCACAGTGCCACCGCTCTGCCCCAAATCTTGATATAAGTATTGATAAGTAATGTGGTTTTTCTGGGAAGATTTGAAATGACATACGTTTCCACACCCTGTGAACAAAGAATATGGGAAAAAGATACCATAACCTATCCATCTCACTACTCTGCCATCCAGGGTTTGCTTTAGCATCACTGTTTATCAGTGCCTTCCAAAGGGTGAGAAGTCCTGCTGTTAACAAAATTTCCATGTGGTCCAGTGCTCATTTCTGTCAGGTTTTTTGATAAGTGGTGAAGACGTTGTCCATGTGTTTTGTTCTTTGTTTATGTGGATAAAATAATGATCATTTGTATTTTTAGTTGAATTTGTATTTTGTAACCATGGTGACTACAGAGGTGGGAGTTTTTTTCCCTGTTTTCAGTACATCTTTTTGAGTGCTAATTAGAAACTTCAGTGACAGCATGTCATCGTTGTGCAACGGTCAGTTTCTGTTGGTTTAGGATTATGTGGTGTTCATTTGCGTATAACTAATGAGAGGAAATTGACATTGAAAGATTGGAATCTTGACTAAAAAAACATAAAATACATAATCTTTGTTTAGTAATGGCTATTGTTTATACCTTAATCAGAAGAAAATGTATGCCTTCATTTTTAATCGTCTTGGCAGTCCAAATATGCTGCAATTTGCTTTTGGGAATACTTTTCTGTTTAGCTCAGGGTAGTTTTTTTAAACAATTCTATTGTTTTTTTCTGAGTACCTTGAGATGCATTACAAAAATGGATTATTGATATGACTTTCTGGGATCCGGGAATATTGTGACATTTGATTATATGTTGTCAGCCTCTAATACAAAATTGTGCTTTTTTTTAACAATCACTGACTTGCTGTAATAGTCTTTGTGGTATTGGAATCCAACAACATTAAGTGTTAAAATACCTCATTTGCTTCTTTTTTTTATAACTTCATAATGTCTGACCTTGTCAGTAAAACCATAAGAAAGCTTTCCAATGAGGGGAGGTTATTTTGCGCACCTACAGTATATTGTTTGTTTGTATGAAGCTTATTTTGAATATTACTGAATAAAACATTTTTTCCTTCAACCCCTGTACAGATTCAGCTTGCATTTGATGAATGAATCTTTGACAGGCTATGTCTGTTTTGGACTGTACAGTTAAATGCAGTAGTGCACGCTGTTCCCAAACTTTGATATGCTATTTAAAGAGATTAAACAGCATTTGTGGCACCCTGCTATTTTAACACTGTAGAGCAGCTTGCTGATTAAAAGAGCTAAAATAGGCAAATGTATTCCTGGCTTTCAGAACAGTTAAAAACCCTTGTCCCCCTTGGATTTAAAGGTTAGGTGAAAATCGAGCATCAAAGCTTACATTTCCCCATTATTAAATTATTTAATTTGATTGTGATTGTAAGTGCACTAACAAACCTGTTTAGCATCATAAATGTTTTAACAACTGTAATTTAACACTACAGTACAAACATTCAGCTACCATCTGACAGTACAGTACTCTCTTTTTATATGATCCATTGACATATTTAATATTAATTTTTAAAATGAAAAAATGAAATAAGCATTTTCTTTTTGTTCAAATAATATTGTTAATTAATAGGTGTTTTACTTTTTAATGGCCAGTTGGTGGCATCATCAGTTATACAATAATGTTAAAAAGAACCTGCGTGGTGTACAGTATATAGTAATGGCTTACTGGCAGCTTAGATCCTGGAATTTTCATCAAATCTAAAGGGCAAAAAGGTTAAATCGCTTTTATTTGGTTAAGGTCCATGTCTCAGTGAATTCTGCTTTCCACTAATTTCCAAAATACATTTATCACAATCTTTAATTATTCCCACTCTAGTCATAGTGATGACTTAAAAATATTGCAACTTGGACATTTTCTACTTTGCTGTTTCACATAAATTTATCCCCAAAACTGTACCAAAGCAAGATATTTTTCAAATTTATTTTGATATTGTATAAGGGCATAAGAAATAGTTACAAATTTTGCTTTTTAGTATCTAGTAGCTTTTGCTTTTCAGTAGCTAAGTGAATCTAAATCTTTCTAGAGTTTCTTCTTCAACATGGCCCATAGTTTGGGTCTCAGCTACCTGTCTAAGAAGGCCGTTCCAGATCATCACAACTGTTTGCATAAAGAAATATGCAAAGCTCGTTAATTAAATTACAGTGTCTCCAGAACAGTGCTGCCAGGGTACTCTCCAGAGCAAGGAAGTCACACCATATCATCCCTATTCTAGCAAAGCTCCATTGGCAACCCATCTACAAAATAATGTATATAAAAGTTTTACTCCTCATCTTTAAGGCTCTTAAAGGGAAAGTCCCATCTACCTCACTGACCTTCTTTTTCAAATTTATGCAAGATTAGATCAATTTAATCTGGTGAAGGTCCCCAGAACCAAGCAACGTACTACAGGTGACTGTGCTTTTTCCGCCTATGCTTCTTGCTTGTGGAATAGCCTCCTTGATCATCTTAAAAAAGTAGCTTCAACTGGGATCTTAAAATGAGATCTTCTCTACCAGCAAGCCTATCAACTTCCAGTACTTTTCCTTCTTAGTTATTGTTAATTTTCTTGACTTTTCTTTCAGCCCTTTCTTTTATGTGAAGCACATTATGATTGCTATATAAGTTAAATATTATTATTATTATCATTATTATTACTACTACTACATGTTCTCTGTTTCATTATTAGTTATTTTTTAGTTTTCAATTGCATCCTCTTATCTTAGCTACACCAGTGTAAGTGTGAAATAGTCCTCTGGATTGACCCTGTCTGTGCCCATAGGGTTTTATATTCTTGTATTAAATCTTCTTCTTTGAGCTAGGCTGAAGACATTTAGCTGCTTAAACCTGACACTATATGACAGTCACCTGAGGCCAAGATTCATACTTGTTATTCATCACTTTGAAGTTAGAACATCTCTTTTGTAGTATAGTGATAAAAACTTAACCCAATATTTTAAATGAGGTTTTACTAATGCATTGAAAAGTTAAAGCATAAATTCCTCGTATTTAAGTTTTTACTTTTTGCTGTCTAACCAAGTCTGTGCATTTCCTGTGCTGCTGTGTTAGTTGGAAACTCCACCTATTTGTGTCATCTGCAAAATTAATTAGTTGGCAAACTGTTTGTATCAAAATCTGAATAATTGTAATTGAGGAAGAAAGAGTGAAAGAATCTAAAATAGATCCTTGTTGTACACCTTAGCTTATATTTGCTTGATTATAGGTTTGCCTTGTTTCCTGTCTGTTAATTACTTCTTGTTTGATGTACATGCATTACATTGGCATACTTTGATTTTTAATTTGAGAATCAACCTTTCATATGGGATCTCATCTGACGCTTTCTGGAAATGTAAATATATAATGTCTTACATCACTGTTCCTTGAGGACTGCCATGTTTTCTGCTTTTTTTCCCACCCGGACATTTTAATTTAATTGGTCTTTATTAAAGCTGTTTCCAGGTCTTTACTTATTAAGGATTATTATTTATTAAAAAATTAAGGTCCAGTAGTGAATATTACTGTCATTCTATTCCTGACTGATGACCACCTTGTTTTTTTTTGCTAGTTCAAAGAACTCTTAATTAGTTAAAAAAGACCTTTGCTTTCTATATTCATGTTTGATTAGTCCATATTGTATCATGCCTACTAGTTCCAGTGAAATATTTTCACTAAAAAATAAGGCCAGTGCCAGGAGCAAATATTTTAAGTCAATGCTTGTGTTCAATGTCAGCTTTGTCCTCTGTGAACTTGGCCTGGAGCAGTTTGGAGACACAATGTCTGGAGTTGCAGTGACACTGGGATAATTAATACTCAAATGAGACTTTGATTTTCAGAGAGCTGTGTGATTGAATTCATTAGCTGCTGTTGTTTGCACCAAGTCATTGATTTAGAATAGGAAACGGACCAGAATGGAGTCCAAATTCAATATCATGATTAAAGGTTAATTTTTCTTTTTGTGGAAAGCAGAAAGGGAAAATATGGAAAGGTAAATTATAATATCAATTAACTATATTTAAATAATAGAAGAGTTTGTATTGATGTTGAAATATTACAATGTGACCTTTTATCATTTTAAATGGAATATATATTTAAGTGTTTAACTGTTTTAATCTCAAGCATTTTTTGTTTCTTTGGTTGTAGCTCAGAGGTTTTTTTGTCCAACAGTGATGTTGACAACACATTTTGTGGTTTGTTGCCAACTTGTACACTCATGCATATACAGTGCTTGTGTAGTTTTATTCATATTTCTGAAAGACTTCAAATTGAAAATGTTATTTTCCTCCCTTAGGCTCAGAAGGCAAACACTCCTGCTCTGTATCTTAATTAATGTCATATTTTCTGATGAAGTCAACTTCTCAAGTGACCTGCATAAAGTAGTCCCATGGCAGAGCTGAAATCATAAAATTAACTTTAAAACAAAACTATTTCTCAATGAAACACATGTTCACATCTGTAAGAAAAAACACAGCTAACAGTGAAGAACAAAACTGTCACATAAAAGTTTATATATATATATATTTCATTTGAACATGCATAACCTGCACAGCAGGTTTTATGGAAACTGAATATTCAGATTTAATTTTGCATATGTCAGGAAAGGGATTATAATTATTAATATGCAATATAGGTCCACAGCTGGTTTAGACTCGGTATCAATGTGAGCCCTTTAATTCTTGCTTGTGTTCCAAAAGAGGAAAACAAGAATATCATTATTTTCTTAGAAGGTGTGGTTGGAATTTTAAAGTAATAGGAAAAACAAAAAATATGAATGAGTGGGGAGCAGCATCAAGAAAATGGGCTGCAAAGTATAAGAAGAAAGCAGAATAAGGAAAAATGTTTCATGGAGCTTTCTTCAGCAATGTGGAAAACATGGGGATATCATGCAGTAAAATAAAATAAGTAGTAATGTCAAGTCCTCTCTTTTCATGTCCATATGGAACAGTAATGAATCTCTGACACTGTTTTTGTATGAAAGGCAGAGCTTCAGGCATAGAAATGGTAATTTTCTAGGAAGCTTTAGGATGTTTTGTAATGATAGGAATTCAGGATGACTTAACCTTATATTTTCTTTCTGGTAGTACAAATTACTTTAAGGGTTTGACAAAAAAGTATAATATCTGTTCCAGACAAGGAAATTATTAAGCACCCAATACAGTAGGTCCACAAATTCCATCTTTTATTGTTTGGTGATGGCATGTAACACAAATGGCTAGGAGGCCATTAAACTCTTTTACCCCCAATACTCCGAAAGTGGGAACTTTGTAGGATCCATTTACAAGTGTGTATTCACAGATAAGCTTCTTCATCAGAAACCTTGATATTCTGACTAATTTATCTTAACCCTTGCTCTTTAAAGAACCCTTTAAAATCATTCATTGCTTTTATGTCTTGTGTTAGACCCTTTGACATGGGGAGGAAGAGAGGGTCTTAAAACAATGTGTACTAATCCGGATCATCTTAAATTAAACCCCAGAAGAGAAGCTTTGCCCTCTAATACCATTGACACTTTTTTCCCCTCCACTGGCAGAAGTGATGGGTCAGAGAGAGAACAAGTAAGAATTCAGTACACCAGATAGCCAGTAATGAGAGACATGTAATCGGATTAGAGGTGAGAATAAGTGCAGGGTGTTGTGGAAGGTTCATTCTGCCAGCTTTCGATGCAGTGAAGTCAGTAACTTCCTTGGAGTGGGAAATGGTGAAAAAGCCATTCCATTCCCCTCTGAAACCTATTACCAAGATTGCTTCAGTGAGGCCATGTTAGGCTTGACAGAGCATCATAACTGCCTTGGCAATGAGGGCAATCAATTCGCCCAAGAAGAAATAACTAAACAATACCAAGATTTCCTGAAAACTTTGCGCTTCTTTTTCCTTTTGCATGGCTTTTCTTCTCTGAAGAACCATTTCTAAATTCCTCACATTAGGTCTTTGCTTCTTTGCCCAGTTGAAAATAAATGTGCATCTCCTCCTTAATTCAGTTTGGAGAGAATAGTGTTTTGTTGTTGCTAGAGAGCACCTAGTCTAAAATGTTGGGTTTTCAGCATGGTGGTCCTGACCTCAGTTATGACCTATTGTAAACTTAATTGCCAGGTAATGTCCCATGAAGTGTTTATGGAGTGTTAGATTGTAAAAGGTAATTTAACAGCTATTGCTCACGATACCCCAGCTTTTAAAAAAGTATCTTTTTGATACTTATATTTCACATAAAAAATGAAGTTGGTAAGGAAAGCTCAAGTAACTAGACAGTTGATGAAACAGTTTATACTTTTTGACATTGATTTTTTAAGTTAAAGTATGCATGTAGACAAAATTGTTAAAAGCTTGTTTAAAGGCAGTACCTACCTAATGTTCTTTGGGCTATATAAAGCTTTCAGTACTCTTTCTTTCCCTTGTATCATTTATCCTTTTTTTTGCTGCAAACATTAAATGTTGACAATTTCTACCGATCTGTGCTTTTTAAAATAATCTACATAGAATTTGTTTTTTAAAAAACTTGGAACATTACATCATCACATTACTTTCAAAAACTGATTTGCTAATTCAGGGTTATGATGGGACGCAGACAATTCCTGAGAAGTACTCGGTACAAGGCAGGATACACCTTGGGTGGGACGCTAGTCCATCGCAGGACAAACACAGATGCACACCAGGGACTATTTACAGAAGACCGTTAACATACCATCACGTCTTTGGTCTGTGGAAAGAAACCGGAGCATCTGGAGAAAACCCACACCAATGTGGTGAGAACATGCAAATTCCTTGCAGATAGCACCCCAGGAATTTAACCCACTCTTCCAAGACAGCAATGCTAACCCATATGCCAGTGGTTCTCAAACTGTGGTACACCATATGACCCTGGAACTTTGATGTGAGCACTGAAAAATTGGGTTGGGTTTTCATATTTTCTATTTTAATAAAAGTTTTGTATACCCAGCCTACTGTATGTACTACGATACAGAGCGCATTAATACTTGAGTGGACACGAGCTACTATGTAATTCTGTACCATTGTATAGGAATGCGTGCTATGAACGTAAGTGACCAATTGCATTTAAAAAAAGTTATCTCCAGCAAATAGGGAGGTAGGAGAATGTGTGCGGTTTTGGAACAATGCCAATGTTGTAAGCACAGCAAAGCATAGAAGTGTGTACTATGAACGCTGGCAATCTTGTGAGCACAGGAAAGTGTGATAGATAACAGAAAAATATATAAGAACTGTTCTAGGTTAATATGAGAAAAATACACCGAACGTCTCTGTGTTTCGCTCCCATGCGCATGAAATAAAAACTTATTTTAACTTCTGAGATGGACTCCTGAAACGGAAACGGGGAAAAATGCAAGCTTGGGGATTGCTAAAGCAGGTAAGTCCCACACTATTTTTAAGAACTTTGGAAAAAGAGCTGACGTATTATGTGTGGAGAAAAGCTGCTAAACAGCTCGACCTGCTGCCCCCTTCGAAAGACACAGTCACTCGTAGAATTACTGATACGGCGGATGATATCAAAAGTATGCTGATAGAGTGCGTTAAGATGAGCATGGTGCTTTTCACTGCAATTGGATGAGTCTGTAGATGTCGTTGATTTGGTCAATTTACTAGTTTACGTTGGATACGAGTTTGAGGGAACATCCCATGAAGACTTTCTGTTCTGTAAGCCGCTACCAACATGACCTACAGGAGAGCACATACTTCAGCTTCTGAATGAATTTATCAAAGAGAATGGCATCGATTGGATAAAATGCGTCGGAGTTTGTACAGACGGTGCTAGAGCGATGACAAGCCGAAACAGCGGTGTAGTTGCACGAATTAGAGAGGTTGCTCCAGATATGAAGTGGATGCACTGCAACATCCACCGCGAGGCCTTGGCAGTCAAGAAAATGCCTGACAATTTAAAATCTGTTAGACTCTGTTGTGAATTGTATCAAGGCTCGACCAATGAATTCACCTCTGTTTTGCTCGACTAAACGGGTTCACCCGTCTCACTGAAATGGTGCTTTTATGTTGTTTATTTTTAATTGTTGTTGTTCCTGTTGTCATTCTGTAAAGCGCTTTGAGAAGCCACCTTTAACGGTGCTATATCAAATAAATATTATTATTATTATATTTATTATACGTGTATGTGAGTGTGTGCGAGCACGCGTGCTAGTGTTGGTCATTGAGATTTCCTATGAGGTTCCTATGAGGTTCCCTGAGGTTCCTATGAGAAGATGACTTGTAGTTGGTACTTGGATGCTTTGGTTTGATCAGGGGTGGTACTTGATCCAAAACGTTTGAGAACCACTGTCCTATGCTGTTGTGCAGTGTCAAAATCACAGGTCAGAACAGTATGAAAGTTGGTCTTTGTAGAACAGTATCTGACTTATACAATGTCTGTTTGGTCTTTTTGAGTCTGTGCTCAAAAGGTAACACGTTATTACTTATTCCATTCAACTCATATCTTGTAATAATCATAATAAACTCAAGTGTGTTAATTTGTTCATTTAATTACAAAGTCCCACAGTTATTGTCTGACCTCAGTTTAATTGTATACTTACAGGGCCTTGCAAAATTATCATCCCCTGCAACGTTTTCACATCTTGTTGCCACCTGAGATTGTAAATATGACATAGTGTTTCAAATAGGATTTACATTAAGAATCAACACTGTCTACTTCAAACTGATAAAACTACAAAATGGTGTATATGAATTTTAATTTTTAAAGCAGAGATTGTCGAGTTCATGAGTATTCAGTCCTTTTGCTACAACGATCCTAAATTCAGATGCATAAAATAGTGGGAAAGGTTACAACAGTAGAGTAATGGTCTCTCTCTCTGTGTACCGTGGTTCAACACACTGAGTATAGTTGACCCTAGTCCAGCAGGATGTTTCTCGAGATGCATTCGGCAGATCCACTTTGGAGAAAATTAACACCTTATGTAATACTGATATGCAAATGTGGCTGTGTAGAGTCACAGTTCAATAACTACTGTGTACATGTATATTAAACACAAATTAATTGCTTTACCCATCCAAAAATGTGTTATGAGCAAATAAAAATATATAGTACTATAAATACATAAACATTTATTACGTTTACTTAACATTTACATTTATTAAACACTTTTGAATGGTGAAATCTGTGGACACTCATCTCCACGCAGCATATCCTGAAACATTTCTTCAGAGAGAGCTTGAGAGAATGCTGTGTAGGGGTGCAGGAACGTTGGAGAGGTTACTATGAGATTGTACAGTGCTTCTAAAAGTAGTAAATACTACATTAGGTGGAGCACGTATGCAGTTAGTTCATATTCAGTGTATTTGCTGCTATTAATTTTTCAAAATCCACATTGGACAAACCTGCATTGGAGAAGAGTTTAGTCTAAATGCATCTGTGTCGACATTCCCTCAAACAGATATTGAATTTCAAGCCACAACTCTCATAGAGATATGAGAAAACTAAGGAGCTTTTCAAACAAATCGGGGCAGAGCACAGTTATGCATTTATTTATGCTGAAGCTGATCATTAAGAAGTGGAATGTGCCTCTTACCAGCCTCATACCATCTAAATCCTGCCCTTCCAGACTGAGCCGCTGAGCAAGCAGGAAGTTTGTTAGGGAGGATATTGTGAAGCCTTCAGCAACTTTGAAATATTTGAAATTCTGTGACTGAAACGGGAATCTCTGTTTATACGTGGCCAATGCAATGGTGCCTACACAAACCTGGCCCGTATAGGAGAACGGCAAGAAAGAAGTCTTTACTAAAAATAAAACCTGATCTCAAATTGCTCGTGAGATATTCTCGTAGATGGTATTTGTCTATACCGAAAGACCAAGAAGAGTTATTACAGCCAAAGGTACTGCACTTCTACCAAGTACCAACTTTAGGAGGCTGAATACTTTTGCCTTCAGAAAAGTTTCTTTTTGTATCTTTGCAGGCTTAGCTGCAATAGTACTGTATTCAATTCGATCATTTCAGTTTTGAATAGAAATAGTTTTTAACATGTATAACATTTACAAAATGTATTTATTATTTGTAATTCATTTAAAAGGGATTATATGGAAGGGGGTGAATACTTATCCAAGGCATTGTACATATTTGAGAATAATTTGCCTGACCAAAAAGGTTTGTACTTAGTTTTTCCTGTCGTTACATTTCATAAGAATACCCACAGTTGTTTTGCTGAAAGTGCAAATTTATGCCTACGAAATATGATCTTAATTCTTTGTTTGTGTGGTCCGTATCAGCCTTTACAGGGCTGTGCAAGAAATATGCCTACTAACTGTAAAGCTTTGATACATTTCAGATGAAGAAATAGAAAAAGCAATAGATACAGATAATGTATAGTTTTCACAATTTATGCTTCTCCTTTTGAAAAAGAACATTCATTCACTGTGAACAAGTAATAGGGTACCAAATGGAACAATGTGTATGTAATGTGATTAATATGGTGCTTTTGAGGAGATTGGCTTGTACTTGAAAGGTCAGACTTGCCAAAACTGTTAAACATTTTATATATACATGTGTCTAGCAATATAAGTTTTAATGATAGCACTTGCATTTACTAAAGCCAATTCATATTTAACCTTTGAAAGTCTTGTGGTTGGTAAAAGATTGTCTTAATTTACCCTCTTTTTTCAATTGTATCATTAGGTATGCCAGACATGGAGCCAAATGCATTTAAATGTACATGCAAAGAACCCCATGTTTTTGAAATTGTGAATCTGCCAAACTGAATGTTCTACATTTCCTACCAAAACTAAATATACATTTCAAAAACATTATATACACCTATACCAAATTAATTTACCATACTCTTCTTCACAGTAGACATTAATAGGTTCATGTACAGAACCTTCATTAAAATTTGTTTTATCAGTAATTCGGCAGAGGCCTTTGTTGATAGTGACACTTTACACAGCACTAGCATAAACCCTGCCATTCTGTTAATAGTAACTACCAGGTATGTACCAATATAGGAAGCAAGTTACAGAATGATACCAGAGTGCTTTGTTCTGTTTCCATTTGTATTTTCTCTAACCTTCTATTTTCTGTGTTTATAGTCATCAACAGTGAACAGCTGGTGGTTTACTCAGAACAAAGCATCCCATAAACGGCAATTGAATAATTGAAATGACCTGTTTTTGTTTGCCAAACTATTGCATCTCTTTCGTACTTTTGAGAAGTGTTTGAGGAGATTGTTAACATGCTAGTCTGTGCTAAATCGTAATAATTGATAGTGATGCGAATTGCAGATGTCATCTTGGGACTGCAGTTTTAAAATAAACTTGAAATCTTATTAAAGCATCTCCATGAATTCAAAATACAAACACAAAACCCAGTTTATTTTTCAGAAAGAAATTACTTATTTTGAAAATGAAAAAAACTGTTTTTTACTCAAATAAATGTATTTATATCCAAGGTTTTTGGTTGAAAAACCTTCCTTGCTTAATTAAATATCTAAGACAGTGTTTCTTTTACTGCAAACACAAATAACAAAATAAAAGATTTGGAATTATGAAGTCAAATATAGAATTAGTGAATTGTGTTCAGATGTCAATGTCTTGATAAAAGTTAGTGTTCAAAGTTGTTTGGTAAGAAGTAATATTATTTTTAAGTTTCAGCCTTAATTGGATGACAAAGGAAAAAAACAAAAAGAACCGAAAAGTTTTCAATAAACAGTAGCAGTCTAGATGCATTAAGTACATTGTCAAGAAAAAGTTTGGGAACCCCAATGATAAATATGAAAATTTCATAGTTTTCCCATGACAGCCTTCGTAAATCAAAACCAGACTTTATGTAAATATCCAATACGGTTTATGGTAACCAATTTAATGTCTCTTAACTAAAATGATGTATGAAAACAACAAGTAATTAAGGTAACAGGGTGTGAAAAACCATGTAAACCCCTAGTTTCATTTGCTCAGTTAAAGGAGAACTGCAATGCTATTTTTATATTTTGGGATTAGAATGAATCGGCGTTAATAAGTGTATTTCAAACCACACTGAAAGTAAAGTGTACACAGTAAAGTGTTAAACCTCCAATTTACAAAACAAAATAGACAAAACGTCCAGGTATGCGCAGTGCCATATTCTGAGATTTAGAATGAGTCAACCAAACTTCTGGTGACATGAAGTGGCAACTGTGACAGTGTTAACATTTAAAGAATAAATGACTTGTGAATACATCTCTTTTAATCCAATAGATATATTACTTTCAACATTCGAGACAGTTTTACCAAAAAATACAAATTACTTCTTGACTCTGCATGCTAGTTGCATTGGAACATTTCTGTGGTGAAATGTCTACTGCACAACCTGTACTTGTTCTTACAGTGATTATTGAGCAGGAAGGGCTGCTTCACATCGTAGTTTATGAGACACTTTGCTCTTGCCTCTGGCAAGGCCAAGAGCTTTTGACAACATGGCAGCTATCCAATACTTTCACAAAGCTCACAACGTTGTGCTAAATTCGGAATGTGAGATTTTGAAATACCATTTATGTTGTTACTGAGATACCAGTCTGAGAAATTGGGATGGTAGGAATAATGAGAATCTGGAAGAGAATGCCAAACCATTCTTCTGTTACTGGAAGCTGAACTGAAAGTGTTTTTTTCAGCAAAACAATGATATAAAACAAACAAGCCGATATACAAAAGAATGCTTTCACAAGTAGAAATTCTGTTTTATATTGGCCTAGTCAAAGTCCAGATCTAAACCCATCAGGCAGGACCTGAAGCAAGCTGTCCATGCAAGGCAGCTTTCAAACGTCACAGAGTTGAAGGAGTCCTGTAAGGCGGAATGGGCCAAAGTGCCTCAACACCCACGTGAGAGACTGATCAATGGTTACAGGAAACACCTTGTTGAAATCATTGCTGATCAAGGGGGTGCAAACAATTACTGAATCTAAAGTTTCAGAATTGCAACCTTTGTAGAAGAATGAATGATTTTTTTTATGCACACCAGGTTATTTGTATTTAATCTTTTGTGTGGGATCTTTTTGAAATTGCTTGAGCAAAACAAAAGATGTCTCACTCGTTTTTCTGATCTGGTTTTGGATATGTATTGATTTCAGTGAAATACTTTTTTGTGTGCATCAGGAGGGCTATTCATACAAACAACAATAACATCTTAACAGCAAGTGATTATGTCTAAAGAGCCTTAATGGTGGACATTTTTCTCTTTATAAAATGCAGTGATTATTATCTGTGGGGGACATAATATCGAGCTAGAAATGTCTTTCGGGAGGATTTGGCAATGTCATAAATCACATTCCTTCTCTGACTCAGCAGTCACCTTTGTAACTGCCTGTGTATCTGCAAAACTTAGGCATAAAGGTGATGAATTTCATTGCATTTGCAGAATTATGATTCTTAACTCTTTGAGTGCACATAACACACACTGTACAGTATAGAGAGGAGACAACTCCTTGCACAATTACAGTAGCTTCAGTTAGTACAGTACATATTAAACTATCACACTATGTACTGCCTAACTCTGATAACATAACATAAACTAATTTACCTTTTATAGATTTTATCTTCATCATTACTGAAGTGATGCAGGGTATTAGTTATCCCTACATTTGCAACATTGTTATCCTCTATATGCTGTAGATATATCAGCAGAAAAACAGCCAAAACTATTTGAGAAAATTCTGTTTCAAAACATAGATGTATCTGTGGATCAGTGAGCGAAAATCAATTGTGACCAGTAAGGAAGCATGCATAGCCAGCTTTCAATTACAATCACACTCTTTTACTACAGTGTTTTTGTTCTGGGATGATGACATGCATGGATTTTTAGTTTTGAACATGTTTAAGGAATGGCTTAAAAGTAGGCTCCGGTAGGTTCCATTCCTAAGTGGAAAGTATAGTTTATAGATACATCCTAAATCACAACGTATCTACAATCTTTTAACTATAATCTTTGAATAACAAATCCACACTGCTTAGGATATATCAGCCTCTTTCTATGAGGTCACCAAAAACATAATGACATGACATTTTAACAATGAAAATCAATGTCTTGCCTTTAGCAAGTTAAATGATTTCTAATGAAAATCATGATGTGTCACATCAAACAAAGCAATTCAGGTAATATCAAAGCCACTTTCTTTTTTAAAATTGGATCCATCTAATCAAATATGTATTTCATGTTTACAAAATTCGACTGTGATAAGGAGTGGTCCTTTGATTTCTTGTAAAGCAATGTCTGGGAACAGCAGTCCTATTAAATGTTTGTTACAGATATCAGTTAACCCTGAGCCACTGTGTCTGCAAGCATGCATGTTATTACTTGAAAGGCCATTTAATGCATTTGGAAATGTTCTGTAATGTATCCAGAAAAGGCTTGTCAGTCTTGTGTTCCTAGGAAATAATAATCTTACTTGTGTAACGCTAATCCCCAAACACAATGAGTTGTAATGCCATGTATCTTTTCCAGTGAGATTTTCCTTCTGTTATACCTATAAAAGACTAGTAAAAGGAGGTCAAATCAATTGACCCACACTAATATACGGCAGCTATACACATTTTACAAATCCCTTTGGAAATCCACATCATACTCTAACAGGAGGCTTGTCCATCATATCCAATCTGTGCAATTGACCACATTCAAATTAGTATTTTTTTAAGGACTCTGGCTAGTGGAATAATTTGTTTTAAAAAGGAAAATGTATTTCTTTGGGCTTAGTCTAATCATTTATTAATGTAGAAACCAGGTGTGTGAGATAGAGGATTTCATTTTGAACCATTCCTTGTTCTAGAGTAGTATCAAGTGGGATTGGATATGCAAGACCCTGTGCATTTTAATTTGGCTGAAATACTTTAAAGTACCTCTCTGAAAGAAGTCGGTGACTTAAAGCTCTTCTAAAAGGCTTCTTTAGCCAGGAAGGTGCCACAGACACCATTATTATTATGAAGCGTCCTTCAGAATTTGCTGTCTTGCTCTGCTGTGTATGAGAAGGCAGCCTTATATATATTGATCGTCCTCCAATTTCAAGCTGATTTGACGAAGTGGTGTCACTATAGTTTAATTGAAGATATCAGTGTCTGCGTTTGACCCCAGAGAGCCTCTTCTTCCTTTCTGTGTCAGTTTCCAAAGTACTCAGCCATGTTTCAGTTAGATGGAGACTGAAACCAAAAAAAGAAAATGAATTGTGTGTGGCAGGAAAGGGCAGCTTAAATTCCCAGGCCATTTAGAATTAACGCTATCAATTTTCTGTGTGTCGTGAACACTATGCTCTCTGTGGGACCTGCTTAGTAGCAAGGATGGTTCATCACTACAAACACAATAGACAGAGACGGAGGCTCATGTTCACAGTATCTACAATAGAGGATGTGATAACAGAGGATTTTAGATGCCTATCAGGCAATACTTTACTGTAACATTGAAACAACAATTTGTTATTTGCACTTTGATCAGTGATAAAAAGTCGGAGACCACAGCCAGGGAATATACATAGACTCTGGATCTGTCTGGAGTTTGCAGTCTTGGTAAACTGTTCATTTTGGCCCTTTATCACTAATTAACTTCTCTATTGTTTAAATCAGTTTTTTTCTTTTAATTTACTTCATTTCACTTGATGCCTTTGGCTTTCCTTATATTTGGGAAAGCTATGAATGTCATAATTAGGACAGATGATTACAGTTTCCAATACTATGCTCTAAGGATCACCTATATATTATCTCTACAAACACAGTGTTTTAATGGAAAATCAATTGCTGAAATGTTATTTATGTTCTTTATAAACTGGGTAATGTATTGCACTTTTGATGGATTTTGTTATAGCTGGAGTTTTGCTTGGGTGAAGTACTAAACAAAACTTACGGTACACTACAGGTGCTTAATTTTTTTAATAAAGTGCTGTACCTTGGAAAATGGTGTCCATTAAATCTGAGTACCATGTACTTTTGAAAAATGTTGATTGCATTCATATTTCATTTCTCTGGATAGGGGAGTATCTGCATGTGTGGAGATGATTGGATAAACCCCAAATGTATCAAGAAAGTAAAAGAAAGGTTTTGCATTGTGCGTTAGAAGCCCTGAAAATGTTAGTTTTGGGTTGCACTTGTTGACAGCTTTTTTCTGCGTAGTTCACCATATTGTGTAATCCAACTCTCAAACCAGTATAGCCCTGACCTCTCAGCTGTCAGTGTGGAAAATATCAATATTAATTTTGTCCCCTCCAGTGAAAATGGCAATTAAATGCTGAACATGGTGTGTTGTGCCATCTGTTGGTTCCCCCCCCGGGTGTGGTTCTGTAGAGTGTATGAGGGCCTGGGCAGTTATTGGCCCATCCTCATACTATTCAGAGCTCAGTGTTGGTAACATTTCTAAAATCTCTTTCTGCGGGTGGAGGGCAATCGAATGGCAGGCCATAGTGCACAGCTGCCATTGTGCGATACTATGTGTCTGAAGGTCACAGATGAGCAGCATTGAAAGGTTATGCTGAAAGACTGTTGCCTAATAGGATAAAGCATGTCAGAGTAAACAGACAGTCCATTGCATTAATTATTCAAATTCCAATGCACCGTGCATCATACCTCACAAAAGAAGGAATACTCTGAATTTTTAAAAGGCATATTAATTCAAAAGACCTCTGCAAGAAATTCCTGTTAGTTTTCACCCCATCTACCCCAATTTCAACACTGTACAAATTAAACGTTGGAACATGCGTCAGCCCGATATTTATTTTGTTTGTGTATTTTTACTTTACAGCATCCATTGCTATCAGGTGTACTAGGCAGGGTACATATTTTAATCTGCAGCAAAAATACAGTTAAAGTTCCTGATCAACAATGTATACTGATCATCAAAAATCAAATTAGTTCTCCAACATATTCTCCAAGTTATCGTAGACACGCTTCTCTGCAGCAAGAGCACTGATGTTTTGTTGAACAGAACGCTGTTTGCAAGCAGTTTTGCAAAAGGTCACAGGCTAGTTGCATGTGTCCACTGTTGGAAAGAGTACAAGCTGCACAAATGCAGTAGATGCTTTGCACCCGGTTGCTGTCTTAAAGGATTCTGTCCCATTGCTGCAATGGACCCTGGGACACCTGTTCACTGTCCTCTTGAGTCCTAGATGCTGTCTGTGTGTTATTTCATTTCATCCCACTAATGTTCCTCTTGTTTTGAGTCACTTTCCTTTAAATGTTATATACATTCCTTCCTTGGACCTCTTTACGTAACAAGTAGTGTATTGTTCTGCTGTAGCCATCGGGGTGGTCTGGACAAAGTCTTACTAAAGAGCACTTGGCTCCTGAGTGCACCCCAGGTGACTTGTTCTAGCCTCCAGCATACCAGTTGCATGAAGACATTGTTTTTTTTTTTTAGAAGCAGGACATATTGGCTCATTTGTGTTTTCTTCTGTAGTGACCAATCAGTGGGTTAAATCTCCTCATGACTAGTGCCAAATTAACTTGCATGCTAATGAGGTGATTTATTGGTTATGCAGCAGTGAGTTAGTAGAGAGTATCAGTCTGAAATGATTAATTAATATAGTAAAATCCCCATATAAGGCTCAGTGGCTGAAACTTTGTATCCGTCTCTCTACATTTCAATGTGGAATTAATCTCTTCTTATTCTTATGCAGCCAACACACTGAAGCAGCTCCCCACCTGAATTTCTTTTGATGCCTGGTAATATTTTCAGCCTTTTTATGCATTCACACAGATATTATTTACCATCTTGTCAGTGGCATATTAGAAAGGATTGTTAATAAGGAACATTTTTACACATTTAAGAGAGATGATAAGATGAACAAATTTGAAAATATATTGTTATATATGTACTTTAGATAAGTGGGATGAATTATTAGTTGACAGAATTATTGGGATGAATTATAAATTGACAGAATTATTACCAAAGCAGAGTGACAAATGTTTCTGTGAATGTTAACTGTGTTTAACCCAAGGTTTATTCACTTAAGTATGAGAAAATCTTCTTCAGTCAAATAATTTTACCTAGGCTCTATCATCAAAATGTATTATTTATCTTCTGCCTCCCTGGGATCTGTATTGTAGTGTTTTATAGTGGTTTATAATGCTCATTTGTTAAAACATACATTTAAAATACCTTTCAGATCACAAGAAAGGAGCCCTGGGAATGTTATTTCCAAACTAGACAATGTTTACAACATTCTGAAAATTTAATGACCAATATTTCTCATTTTCATTCTAAATTATTGTTTGTTAATTCTATTTCTAGAATTTAGAAGTACAGTTTCTTATAGAGTGTGCTTGGATTCAACACTCTAAAGTGCACTCCACTGAAATGGCTTCGGAACATAAGAAATATTACAAGCAAGAGGAGGACATTCAGTCTAGCCCTTGTGGTAGTTAATTGTTAATTGATTGAAGGCTTTCATCCAACCATTTCCTGAATCATGCCAAATTGTTGGTTTCAACCAAATGGCTGGGTAGCTTGTTCTATACTCCCACAGTTATTTGGGTAAATACAGTAAGTGCCTCCTGTTTTTGCTTTTAAATGCACTTCCATATATTTTCCATGTGTGTCCTCTGCGTAGTATACTCTTGTTATGTCAATAAGAAAAAGGTATTTGCACTTCAGATGGATGTAGGTTAAGGCAATTATATAGGACAGACCCACAGAACTCCTGAATAAATGTCAGCCAACCTTTTCTGTTAGTTTGTAGTTTGTGGAAACTTAAATACTGTGGGTGTCAGCCATTTCAAGATGATTACTGGATTGTATTCAAGAAGGCTCCTCCTAGGGATAAAAATGTGAAAGAAAACAAGGTAGATTAGAAGTTTCACTTTATTCTTCACCTGTTAATCTAAACTCATTTAAGCAGCAGGAGGACACGGCTTTTAGAGTCCGAGTAAGACTCTGCATTTCTGAATCGCCTGATACCCACTGTGACAAGTTCATGACCTTCTTTAGAGATTAGTTTGCCATTGTTAGGAATTACCCATTTACTTCCTAAATGTGTGTGCTAATGAGGTACTAAGGTTGTCTCCCTGATGGTCATTAAAGGAAAATCTACATTTTCAATTTATAGTAATTTACTTTGCATTTTATGTTAAGCAATAGGAAGCAACATATCACTCATTGCAAACCTATACTTTCTTACAGAGAAATATTTCATTTACATTTTGTGAATATATAACTAGAGAATAATGAATACATTCAGAGGAAATGTATTCAGGATTTCAGAATGGTTTCAAATCATTAGGAAAACAGCTTGTTACTGAGAAGGATAAGCTGGGATAAACTGAGTTTTCTTCAAATTGTAATGAACAATTGGAAAACATTCTATTTATCATTTAATTCTATAATGCAAACTAATACGTAGAGGTAAATATAGAAGTTAGTGAGCTGTTATTCCTGTATTTCCTGTATGAGAGGATTACAGGGGTAGGTTTGTTAATTCTCAATTTGATGAGATTTGAGAGTTTCAGGCAAAATAAATCAGAGACCTCAATTCATATTGTCCTTCACCTCAAGGGCATGTCTTTAAAGTTAAGACTTTGACCTGCACACAAATAGGTATAACCAGAAAAACAATGTCCTCTTTAAGAGACACCTCACCTGAGGGACAATTAAAACTGATAAGATGCTGTTACATTAACAATATATTCGTTACAAAGCTGCTACATTCAAACACTTCCAATGGTACATAGCTCTTAAAGGGGTTATCTGTGTAGTTGTAACAGGTTGGTCATTTTGGTGACAGCATATTGCAAGAGATTAAAATACCTTGTAAAACAACCTCAGTGAATCCTGAATTCTGCAACAGGTTATGGAAGCTTTGAGGCGTTTATGCCCATTCGATTTTCATTTGCCACTGAAGAGAGACTACAGAGTAGCGATTCAAAAATTGTCTCTCTGGTAACAATGAAAGAATGCTTTTGACATTCAGATTATTCTCTCTTTCAGGGCTATTCCACATGAAAATTAAATACAAAAGGAGATGAGTAAAGAGAGAGAATTGGAACAAAGCAACACACAGGACGGATCTTAGTGGTATTCTGCTTGTGCTTTTCTATCATTATCTAAAAATTAAGTGAGACAGAATAGCCCTACACAATTTAAGTTCAAGAACAGCATTAAATAGGCTACAAACAACAAATATAGAATGACCTTTTGGATAATAGATTTATTCTTTTTAAATTTTCCAGAAAGAGACCGGCATCAAACCTTTTTTTAAGAATTGCAGTGAATCAAATTTCACTTGAAATAAAAGTGGTTTTATTTATTTAAACACCTGCTTCAGTAAATTAAGCCTTTGACTATATTTTTATATAGACATTATTTTATAAATCATAGTAAAGTAAACCATACTAAATAGCTCCCACAACTAAATATTTGATGACATTTGCAGGTTGTTTTTTTTAATAAAAAAATAAGATTGTAAATACACTTAATGAGGGAATTAAGGTTTTGGACAGAAAAATATAAGTTTTCCATTTTTTTAAATTAAGTGTCATGTTTTATTTTGCTCTGCAAGGTTTTGTCTAAGTCATTTCCTGTAGAGAGGAGTAATATTTACTACAAACTTCTTGCTGTTTATGTAAACCTCTTTAATTACTATTTCATTTCAAACCTTACTGAAGAAAACCTTTGCATCCTAGTTTCTAAGCCTTAAAAATACATTTGGTGAAAGAATTATGAAAAATTACCATAATGGACATCAATTAACAAAGTACTTTTATATAACGATGAATGTACACTTCAGACATGAATTTGCACAAAGCAAAATATGCATATCTAGGGTTGAGAACCCTGTTTGTGTGTTGAAATGGTGCTTTGATTCTCTGATAAGTAGCTCTTTGTGAGTTTTATAACTATATACTGTAATGCATGAAAGTATGCATTACTACTCAGGTTTAATTAATTTAATCAAATTCTTTAACCATATATATGAAAACAACATCACAGAAAACGCTTACTAAAAGACAGATCAGCAAGTTTTCAGTATGGAATGGGATGATCTGCCATCATGCAAACATTACAAAAATTTTATGGAATGACCTTCTAAGCACTAAAACAATCCAGGAAGCGCTTAAACCTCATCAGCTTCTGGACAGACTGCTGTGAGATTCCTTCATTCCTCCTTCATTTTTTCTATGCAGATCAATATAGTAAAGGCTGACATTTCTGTCCTAATGATGGCACTGTTGAGTTCTGGTACCCAAAAGCTGGAGAAATTTTATAATTTTTTTTTTCTTATGATAACATTTGCCCCCCACCCCACGCAAAACACATTGACCCGTTCAACTCCGTGGTGCTCTCCTCCATGTTTCTATTCACGGATTCACAGAGAACGTAATAAGGCTTTGACAACTTCAGCAGCGCGATGCCAAAATTCCATCCCCTACTGGCACCATGGATTTTTGCATTTGCAAGATCCATGTAAATAATAGGCCAGGATTTAATGTAACCAGGAGGTATCAATTAAGAGGCTCCCGACACAGTGCCAGCAACTACTTAGCTGCAGTCAGACCAGCCAAACAAATCCGTTTCTCCCTCTGAGAGAGGCCTAGATTAGAGTCAACATCCTAGAGTAAAGTTTTTATTAAAAATAATGAATAAACAAGAAGAGACCAGTTTCTAAAAAATAACCTCCTCTGCATACTCGCTAAATGTGCCAAAAGGTACCTGCAGCACACTCTGGACAAAATATACCCAGGAGACTAGGAACTACATTTATATGGTGCTGTCTGCAAAGAATCAAATACACCCTGAGAAGGGAATTTACCGACTTTGGTCTTGTGTGAAAGCTAATTATTTCCCCCATCATCACACTTCCTCTGCCCCACCAGTTGGCTTGAATAATGCCTATAGCTAGCAAAGTGTTCACCTTGAAATCTCCTCACATGTTATGTTCCATCACTTCCGTTGGAGGCTAAATAGCATTCATTGGTAAATAAAGCACTCATCCAGTGACATAATCTCAGATGATCTGTGACCCTGACATGATGGCAATTTAATTTCCCTGCCGTCAAGATGTTGCCCCTGCACAGTCTCTGAGCACATATATCATTTTCAATGCCAACAGTCTCATTCACACTATGTGGAAGATCTAATGTACTACGCAAAAGTCTTCTTAAGACAGAGGCTGTTCAAATGACTTAAGACTCTTGATGAAGGCTCATTCAGGCTTATGAACTGTGTGTGGTTGTGTGGTTTCCATAAATTTTATTTCTTACATAAATTAATTGATATGAAGTGCTGCATGAGTGAATGTACTGTTCTTATTCTTGGATCAAAAGTTGATGACTTTAATTTTCGTACTATTAAAATGTGAAACCCTGGCACTCATGACCACGGTAAAAAAGGTTGTTGGCACTATATTGATTGACTGCATTTTTTTCCCTGGATCTTTCTGCTGTTTGGATCCTTGATATCTAGGATGGGACAGTGTGAGACTGGAGTGCTTCTGCTCACCTGGTCAAAATCTTGTTGTGCTGTGCTTTGGTTACGAATGTCTGATATTTGATTTTCTGCTTGTTTACGGCCTTCTTTGGTGAGAGACTCATAAGGAATACCACTAACATGGTTTTGCTCTATATTTTGTTACAGAAAAAGAAAATTAATGAAGACAGGCTCTCAAAAACCTAACTGCTCTAATGTAATTGTGAACTAAATCACTGTGATGTCTTTGGATCTGAATGGATTATCTATCATCTGAATTGGATTCTTGTTGTATTCACATTTAAGATTGACTGCTGTTTTTTTTTAATGGGAATACAAAAAAGATAAACGGCACCAAAAAGAAAGCATAATGTCCAAAATTACCTGTTCTTGGCATGATATTTCTGGCATTAGATTAATGGCTCCGAGCCTCTTGGAAACTTGTTTGCGTATCGGTAGCCATGGTGATTTTTCAACTACAGTTTGGATGGAGCTGAAGTATTGCTCTGCAAATATGGGGGTTTCCTTATTATTCTAGCATAGAAATGCAGGTTTGGTTGCCATTTCACAGTGAGACACAGAAGGTCCTTTAAATAAAGTTCTCATTATATCTCCTTATGAGATATAATGTGTTGTCTTTTAGATCTCTGCAAACGAGATCCTATAATTTGTGCTATACAGAAATTTCAGACTTGATGTTTGTAGTAATGCTACAGAAAAAATATTTTTTAATAATTTAGAGAATTTAAAGTTATGAACTCACATAATCACCCCTAACTATATGTAATAATTTGCACTTTAACCATTTTAAAGTATTTGAATAGCATCCAAGTAGTCATGTATCTCTTCTGTAAGTCTGTTTATAATATGAGGCTTTTATTCCCATACCTATTAAACATTTAACAGCAGTTCTTAATCCATATACAAAACATCACTTTGATGGACACCGTTTTTATGGCATTAAGTCTGAAAATTAGATTTTAATGCAAAATTGTATCAAAGGATTTCTATGTTGTGATATAGTCTGGGCTGAATTTTCATGGTTCCTAACAAGTATTTGACTCAGGAACAAAAGCTTTTTTCACATTAGTTCTTTATGCTGTATCACCAGCTTTTAAATGTCAAAACAGGACGAAATAGTTTAATTTAATATCAGATACCCTTGACAAGAGTCACTTGTTATTTAGAAAATTAGAATAACATACTGTAGGTACAGGTAACATGCAGATGCAGTTAGGTAAAAATTAAATAATGAGGTGTAAACAGAAAGTGTAGCACAGATGTCATCCAAACAAAATGAAATGGTAAGAACTAAACCACTAATTCACAATGTGGATACAGAACAGTAACATAAATAGCGTTTTGATATTTATGGTATTTCATGTTTGCAGTTAAGTGCAATTATTACTTCTGTAAGAGAAATTATTATGCTATATATTATGCTATATACAATATAAATATTGAGTTATCACATTAGACAAATAAAGTTAGTTTTTATCTCGATTCTTTAAAGTTGCAGGATAAAGTGTAGAAGAAGAACTTGTAAGATTTATTATCTATTGCTTAAATTTGTTGTATATAAATTGTTGTATGTTATCAGTAGGTTGAACTGTAACTTTATAGCACACACATGACAAAATTATGTTTGAGTGTCATGGGTTGTTTCTGTTGAAACATGTTCATTAGGCTGTGTTGTATTTGAGTCCATTAATGCATCATTGAGTGACAATCCAGGTGTAGACCACAGTTTTAGTTTGCTGAGCATGTTGGTAAATTTACATCTCAGCATATTTTAGTGTGGGTTTATGTCTCATTTTTACATTATCAGACATGTTGACAATTGATATCACCATTTTTGCTAGTGGAATTTCCCATTTGCAAAATGGCATTTTTTAATCTCAATTTAATTTAATATTTTGTGTCCTCCACTGAAACTTTTTAATAAGATAAGATCACTTTATTGGCCATATACAATTTCTTGGAATTCGTCTTTTTGGAAACCCCAACTTGCTCTCCATGAGACACACAGACACATGGACAGGGAGAGAAGCATGCGGTCGGAGGGCAGGGTCAACCATTTATATGGCGTCCCAGAAGCAACTGGGGTTAAGGGCCTTACAGAGTAGGATTCCCTGAGCAAGGCCCTTAATGTTGAGTAGCTAATAACTAGACTTTGCACTCTGGATACATTCTTGTCTTTTCTTTAAATAAATCATGGATCAACTTTATGTAACTTTATTAATAAAATCTTTGTCTGTTTTAGAATAAAACACAGTTAACAAAGGCAGGTATCAAGGCATTAATAACATAACCTAATAACTTCAGGCCATTACCTCAGAAGAGAACTTGAATTACATTTTTCTTTCTACAGCCTTCCCTCAAGTTTTTTAGTTCACTCAACACCACAGGATCTCATTATAGCATTTACAAAACCAATTTGTCTGAGAAGTATTGCTTAATTCCTTCAATATGAGAGGAGGCTTTCACTATTAATCTGGGATTCATTTAAACTGCATATGTTTGTGTTTAGGAATAGTTTTCCGAATGTTTTCCCCCCATAAATGTTTTTTTTAAACCTTTTCTATTATATATATATTTTTTTTAAATCAGAAAACCATTGAGAAAATCCTGTTAGATTAAATGGCTCGGTATAGTTTTTCTTTAAAATCCTGAGGGAGTTGACTTTTGTATAAGTGAATAAATGCTGTTTATTTTTAATAGTAAATTAAGCAATTGTGTCATTTTTCTTCCTTTTTGGCTTGAGCACCTTGGCAGTTCTTTCTGTTCTTTTTTCTAGAATTACCTAGTAAAGGAATTGTTACATTATTAAAACTGTCAACTCACCATTTAATGCCCACTGCTGAGCGATACAGCAAACCAGTAAAATTACTGTACATTAGGTGTACATAAGGGATCACCATATATAGCTTAAAACGTTGAATCTCTGTTAGAGATGTAAGAGTCAGGGTGTTAATTTACCTTTTTATCTATGTAGAGGGTATAAATCCATTTTTCACTTGTGAAAAAGAAATATATACTCCGCTTTGCTGTATATAGAGGATTACTTTTGTGTTATCACTAAAAAGTCAGGAAATCAGCTTTTTGGTGGAATACTTTTTTATATTTTGTTTTGTAACCAAGTTTCTCTATGTTTTAGTAAATCATTTCAAACTGAAAATGTGCTTTGAAGTCTACACTTTCTGTCATATTTGTCTTTTCAGCCTAATGGCCTTCCACATAGAATAATTTCGATTTAACTATTTTAAGTCTAGGAATTTCCCTTTTTGTGTCTTCCCTAACAACAGTTAGGATGCACAGTTTTGAGACGGCAGAAGTGTGCCTCTTTTCTCTTTGAAAAAATGCAAGTTTTTGCTAGCTGTCTTTCTCTGATCCTGTCTATTGTATTGGCTTGTATGGTCGTTGTTCCATGCTTTCAGCCGTCCAAGTTTGTTCCACAATATTTTTTAATTCTGGCTGAGTTCTGAGGATCACATCTTGTATTCCTCCTTGTCTGTATCCTGTCCAATGGCACGGACCAGTGACTAGACAAGGAATGAGCTTCCACTTAAACAGTCCCCCCGTATTCTGTATGCACAGCAGACCAAAGTGAATATCAATACTTAGAAAAGGCACTGTTGTCTATTGACCGCAAAAAGAAAGTGAGTGGCATATGGTGGCAAAATTGTGTATTGTTGAGGTATGTACAACACAAAATGTACAACAAAATAACCATCGCTGTGGTGGATGACCCTGATCCCACTACCTGATTTTGTGCTAATGTCATGACAAGCAGATGTCCTGATCATGTAATATTAACTAATGTTATGGATATGGGCATATTTTAACATCCATCCATTTTTTAACTGCTTTATCCAATACAGGGTCGTGGGGGAGCTGGAGCCTATTCTGGCAAGCAGTGGGCACAAAGCAGGATACACCCTGAATAGGATGCTAGTCAATCACAGATATAATATCTTGTATCACATACAGGTAATTGGAATAGCAAGTAATCAAGTTATCTTGCTGAAAATTTGTGAGTGCACATTTCTCATTGTTAGGAGGGAATTTCCTAAAGATGCTACATCTTGAATACAAAAATTTAAAAGGTCTATGCAATTATTGCTTATTGCAGCATGACCTTCACTTCAGCACTACTCTTATTGCTAATATTATTAAATTAAATTATTATTCAACTAGTCTTAAAAATGAGAAGACGTACGTTTTGGTTTTTGAAAATGTTTAAGTAAATACAAAGAATATTCTGACAATTAAGCAATACAGAATCTGCCAATTCACATAATTAGTGTAAGTAATTCCAATTGCTAAACAATATCCTTGTCAGTAGGGACATTTTTATAAATCTTTTTTCACTGGAGTAGGGTGACAGCTGTTTGCATTTAAGCTTTGAATCTTCCAATATAGAGTAAAAAATTAAATCTCATCCTTGATATTAAACATTGGATCTAAAAAGTGGATTTGGAGGAATCCACATAATGTGTACATTTTGTTTTTCCAATCATTACTAATGTGTGATAGAGTATATGATATATAGTTCATATGTTATCTATTATATGTTTAACACACCTGTGTTTTAACATTGGGTATTCTTCGTATAAGTGCAGCAACATTTAAATTTGATGTTTTCCCAAGCATAAAATTATTGATAAAATGAGGCTTATGAGAGACATTCAGTGCAATCAGATTTAATTTGTAGCCTTACCATTCATTCAGTGGTGGATAAAAGACAGCCACTTGAGTGAAAATGTAATTTATAGTCTGATTTGATGTCTGAGACAAGTTGGTTGACAGCTAGCTGGCATTTTTTCCTTTGATCATGTGATACAGTTGGGAATACAATTTTGCTTTATAAAGCTATTACTTAAGTAACTGCTAAGCTACTTCTGCTGGTGCTGTACACAGGTTGCATCTCTGAAATGTGTTCTCTTCCGTTGACTAAAACGCCAAAACTGTGTTGACATTTCTTTGTTATTGGCAATACAGTGGGTATACAGATGACACTGTGAAACCAAGCACAAAACTCAATACATTTATGACATACCACAATAACATTGTATTTTAATTCTGTCAAACAGTTGATTTAATACAATTCTCACACTATTCAGTGGTGTCAGATGAAATGGCAAATCCATCTTTTGTAATGACATTGTATGAGGCACTGCTGAGGTCATAGAGCTCTTTGTACTTCAGTAACCTCAACATTTTTCAAGTCTTTGAATTGATTCTTGAGCTACACTTTTGACTGGATCCAACCAAGACCTAACATGGTTTTCCATCCCCTTGTTTACTTTGGCCATGACCACATCATCTGAGAAGACAGGGTTTAAAATGACAGCACTGGTAACACTTCTGGTAATTGGGTTGTCCAGCCTCATTTTCTGGAGAAGGCTGCTGGGACCCGGTATTGCGATTGGATGATGAAAAAGTAAAATATGCATGTTGCATTATATATCTGAATCATGTGTTCTTATGCTCTGTGTAATGCCCATACACCTGTAAAAACAGACTTAAAGAATAAAAAATGGAGATAAATGCAGGGTCTCGCTCTGTGCTGCACTGTGGACATGTTATTACAATGGGTGCACAGCAGGAGCAACAAACACTCATTAAACAGTGTCAAAACATGGCTAGTGCACATCAGCCTTCAGTCTTGACTGGCTGTAACTTGATGTGATATGCAAACCTGCAGTAACACAGTTGTCTTCTGGCTTCAAAGTTCTGTCTTTGCACTTAAAGACCTGTGATGGTTGGAGCAGAGGGATATCACAAATAAGTGAGCATAATACCACAATTTAAATCCATGAAAACAGGATAACTTATAGAACCTTAGTTGTAGCCAACTTTGTTTCAGTGTCTTCTGGTTTTTCTTCTTCTTTTGTTTCATGGGTTGAATGTATTCTGCCAGGCTGCTTAAATTCTCAATTAATGTAAGTCCTTATAATTCTTCCAGTTTTAGAAAGCTTGCCAACATACACTGCCAGCTCCTAACACTTGAGAGAGAAGTTGTTATTGTGTCATTGTTACAACAGTGTGCTTCCTTTTGCATCTTGTAGATATAAATAGCAAGAAATTAATCACCACCTTTCTCTTTTCTTGCTCTACACTGTTGCTATTTTTAGAGCTGTCTTGTGGCAGTGGTGCTTTATGTACTGCAGAAAGGAAGCAAATAGAAAAGGCTGGGTTAGAAAATGGTGCATTTCACTCTGATTCAACAAAACGAATTATTAATTCAACTTTAAATCAAATTGTCTGAGTTCCAAAAGATAGAAGTCTATTTCATGTGTTATACATGTTACTTAAAAAAAGCTTGTTTTCAATTTTTGTACTTATCGAGCATTTACACGGTCTATGGGTTTTAAATCCCACAGGTTCTAACGTTCTGTTTTAAGGTTATATTGGAGGTAATATCTGCAAACTGTTTGAAATGTAAGATATTATGAACACATTACAGATTATGAATAAAAGCCTGTTTTGTAATATTGATTGCCACCTGACCTCTTAGACGTTGTGGTCTAGCTTGCAATTTTACATTTTTATTGACGGAAAATGTCAGTGCTGTTTGTCTTTTAACTATATCGTAAAACATTGTGTTGCATAATATTAAAACCCGATCTCTCTTTTCAGTGAAGGAGTAGACTTTAATTTCTTCCCTGTCTTGGTTCGAATGTGGCAGACGAGTCTGTGTTCTGTGGCACTTTTTCAGCTTTATCGTTTTTTTTCTCAGTTATTGAAAGGAACTTTGCTGAATCAATCAAACCAGCGCAGCACATGAAGGTGCCTGTCATGTATCATAGTTAAAAACAGGATGATGAAGTGAGAATGGAGGCTGTCATTACTACTGGTCAATAAATTATTAAACAGCTGTTCTTGGAATGCATTTTTGTAACGTACGTTAACTGGCATGCAGTTTAAGATTTTTAGTTGAACTGGACAGTTATCAGTTATTTCATACACAAATACATAATAACACTATTTTAAAAAGCACAGTATAATATTTCTACTGCATTATGTAAAATTCTTAAAATAATGTAATTAGTTTGGACATGCTGTAGTTTCATTAAATAATTTAGGACCTGATGCTTTTGTAATATGGAATTCTACTTTGTCCGTTTTAATTTCAGTTTCATTTAAAGGTGGTTTAAGGAACTTGGGCAGCACAGCCCAACTTACAACTATAATTAAAGAAATAGTTATTTAGTATTGGGCAGTGTAACACCTAACTTTGATTATTTTCTTTTGTGATGGAATTACTTTTAAAGAGATAGGTCAAATTGAGATTTAGGTCTACTTTTATTCTAAGATAGGTTTCAAATGAGTTTTTAGCACACACCTAGATATATGTACTTCTTGACAATTGTGACCTAAAGAGAAAAATTATTGTCACTTGGAGAGCAAATCAAACTAATGGTTTTTCATAACAATCATAAAAAGCCCTTAATGAGTACTGATCCATTTTAGTACTGTAGAAGTCACCTGCTAAAATTAAATTATTTAGTATTTTCAGGACTTATAATAGTTCCACCTTTGCAGCCTATCCCTCTTCCTAAAGGGGTCGGTCTTAGAAGAGAAGGAATTTGTTAAAACAATGCTTTGTTATAATGAAATGTGAATTTTCCCCCATTTTTTTTAGTTCAACGTAGGTAATAGTGACCCATGTCAGACAGAACCCTCCTCACCGCTTGTGTTCACATATGACTGAAGACATAATTGCACTTGCTTCATTAGTGGTAGAACATTATTTCTGTAGCTTTTGAAATTACAAAGTAATTCATTTCAAATCTTGTTACTGGCCCAATTAGTGTAATGATGGCAAAACAATATTGATTGTAAAACCAAGTGTCTTGTACATCTCAGAAATACTTCTGAGTATAGTAATTTCCTAACCCAAAACTGGATAGAACTGTGTTTAACTGATTTGCACAAACTGACTTCAGATGCAATCTGGCAGTAGGATGGTGTTTCATTAATGGGAGCACTGAACTGAGCAAATTGGTGCGTCGATGTGTCTACACCTCATTTGTCCCAATTATAACTGAATAATTTAGAATTTTCCAGTTCTAAGTGCTTCGAGTGCCATTTTTGCAGAGTATCACACTAGGGGAGCCACAGTCAATAATAATAAGTGTATAGACACATGCTTCAACTTCTGCGTCATGTTGATCAGCTTATCAGACTACCTGCTGAGTCCTGCATATTAGATTCCCAGTCTTGGTTAGCCCCTGTTCGGAAACAGTGTGTTTAGCAAGCTGTGGACACCCTGCTAAGTGACGCAAAATGAAAGGACATGCTGGTCCTATCATTAATTTTCTGTTTGCTAACGTGATACTTACCACATATGGATACTGCCTAAGTTGCGTACGTTTCTAGGCTGAACTAGGAAATGTGATAATTTGCTAGAGCAAGTGTGGATATGTCCCCTGCAAACCAAAGTTCTAGCACCATGCAGTCACTCCGTCCCAAACTGACGTGTTTTTTAATCTAAATCTTTTGCAGATTTAGGCATAACTGCCTGAGTCATTTCTTCAGGGAGCTCATATTAGTAGAACTTGCATGTGCAAAATGCACTTGGCAGTTCAAGCTATCTTATAGCTTTCTCCTACTGCTCATGTGCGAAGTGTGAGGCAGCCTTGGATTAAGATGAATACCCTTTTCATTACTTCCAAGCAGATGTCATTTTGGAGGCATGGTAGGTGTCACCATCTGTTTACAGTTTGTCTTCCACATAAATTAATATCTTGACTAGAAAATATTAAGAAGTGGTTTTCAAGGATAGTGTGTTCTATGGAATTCTTTTTTTTTTGTGAATATATATTATGGGTATTCTTTCCTGACTAGTATATCAAGAGCAGCAACTGCCTTAAAGCAGTCAATGAAGCATATAGTATAGTACTTAGTACAGGACTGTGTCACAAAAGAATGAGTAAATAAGCTCCACATTCAGTTGTTCTAACAATGTTTGGTCTTTATTCCATTGTATTAAAGGTTCAGTTGTTCATCCACTCACAAAATGTGTAGAACCATTGCTTATGACAAAGAGCAAGACAGAACAAAGCTAACCCTGACCCTGATGAAATGGACAAAACCGTGTTTTTTTCCTTCCTGGAGACCCATTGTGTCCTCTGAGTTTCATTCCCCTTGAGGTCTCAGTTAATTCAGCCCTGATATAAACTCCAAGGACTGGTTTCAGGACCCCGATTAGCACTAGCCTGGGAGTTGTTCACCTACATTAAAATTAGGATTGTGTTGATCAGGGTCTGTGAAAACTACTGCCAAATGTAACATTAGGTCCAGCTGTTCCTTAAAAACAAAAGTACAGACAATTATTAATTTTAATTAGGGGTTTCATTGAATAACCAAAAGCTTCTTTGAAAAAAGCAAAAAAAAAAGAATTTGGGTGACCAAAAGTGAAAATGTCTGCTGTAGAATCCATATAAGAATGCCTTGATTAGCTGCTGACATAACATGCCCCTAATCTAAAAGCATAGGATAGATTCATATAGGTGAGGCACAATGTGAGCCAGAATGTGCTTAAAAAATCTTATAAGGTAAAATAACCTGGGGATTTCATCAGAAGGAGTATTTGATGTCTTTATATAACCTAGCTCTTAGCTACCTATGTTAGTGAAATGATAGGAGACCATATCCCTACCACTCTTGGAATGTGGAAATAACAGTGTTTTAAAAATCTTTTTCAACTCTTGGAAAAAAAAGGAATGACTTCTATATCGTCTGCTGTCAGGAGACTGAAGGTTTTTGCAAAAATAAATGCCTTTATACCCTGAGATGAATAAAACAAAAATAAAACACTGGTCAAGTTAAACCAGCTTTTTTTAATGATCTCAGCATATGAATATTATATAAAACTAATCCTCAGTGGCAGTAATTGTCATTATAGTACTTGCAAGATCTGTGGTACCTGTAGTTATAATTAGCCACAAATCCACAAAGGTTTTTCTGTCTTTAAAAAATTCTGTACAGCAGACAATTTCACTAATGTCTTTGCTGTCAAACCCAGCAGGAAACAGCCAAAAATGGAACAGGCTTGTTCTGTGGAAAAATGGGAAGGTCATGGAAGAGAGGCAGAATATGGGACAGATGTTCTGTACCTGCTTCAGTGTGTTACAGAGAGAGTTGAAGTCTCACAGGTAAGACAGCAAGAAGCTGAATAACCAAAGAGCACTGTGCTCTAATAAAAGTCAGTATGACCCAAAGCTGCTGTAGTTGAATCGCTTCTTATTCCTTCAGTGTCTGTCCTTGTCTGATAGGACCATTCATGTCAATAACTGAGCAGCTGGAGACTCGTTTGTTGCCAAACCTTTTTGGCTCTTTTCTCAGTAAAGGATGGGAAAGGACGTCACTATTCTTATTGCACAAGGCAGTGGCTATTTGTACGGTCAAAATTCTTCCAAATCAGATATGCTTTCAGTTGCCAACAAAGACTCTACAATATGCAGTATGTACTGTGTAGTGTTCATGGTGTTAAGATTAAAGTGATCAATGGCTCCCGAATGGCCTGGGTCATTAAAGAGTAAATAGTTGACTGTGGCCAAGATTACCCACCAAAAATAAGACTTAACCTCATTATCAGATAAAGCAAGATGTGTTAGTTCTCAGCACTCCCACTAAATGACTTCTCAGTGACAAATCCTTAGAAATCAATCAAGAAATAAAGTGGTACTTTATGTATTTTATGACTGTAATAGTGAACATCAATAACTATCATCAAAACATTGTTTATCAAACATGGCCTGCCAAGTTATTAACTAATTCGGTCATTCTGTTTTTTTTTAATTAAGGAACACATTTTAAAGAATAAGGTGTGGGACTCTCAGATTATGTACAATAGGCATGTCCTCTGCAGCCACTTTAAAAAGTAAAGCACATTCAATTCAACATTGGATGCTCGTTGCAATCTTTTGAAAAGGAAGATTGAGACAGAACTATGAGAAGCTGAAAAAATGTTGTTATTCCATAGATCTTGTATCAAAGAATAAAATAGCAAATATTTCTGCTGAATAGATTCATTCCTTTTATAGAATGCCTTTAGTCAAAAATACCCCATGAAACTTTTGTATTGCAGGGTACCAAGTTTTATCAGGTTGTTTTCATAAGAAGATGTCCTTCATTTTGTTCATTTCATGACCAAGGAAGCTATTGTTGCTTTTGTTTTCTGCGTCACTGTCCGTTTCTCATAACAGCAAGGTCTTCTTATGAAGTTACATTTTAGATAGAAAGGATAGAACTTAATTCTTAACATTAATATTAATTTCCAACAGTTTGTGAAGTGTGATTACCTGAATTTTGACATCTGTCATCTGGTGTGGGGAGTGGGGTGGCTGTGTGGGTGGGAGTGAGTGGACTGGGGGGGGTTACAGCATACGGTTTGATAAAGTGAAGGGAATGCAGATAAATACTCCATGAATAACTTAATGCGTGACTATCTTCCTCCTACACTGTCAGCTGTGGGAGAGGTAATTTTATTGAGCTCACAATTCTATGAATAATAATACTGGGCACACTACAAATCTGTGGCTTTTACTTGGGCAGCGGCTTTGTGAAGTGAATATATGATTGTATCAGGGACAGGTAATGTTTTTTTGCTGAATTTTTGTTTTTCTTTAATAACTAGATGGACTTTTTGGGAAAAACATTTTCCTCGGGAGTTGTTTGGAAAATGCTGTAATCTCTACACATAAGAAAAAACTAATAATTTGGAATTGGTAATTAGTTTCTTTCTAGGCATTTTGGAGTCTCCAAGTCTTAATCAACTTTTGCTTGCGCTACCACCCCTTGCTACATTGGGGGAATGATGAATTGTCATTTTTCATACTTCAAGCTCCACAATGTCTTACCACAGACTCTGATTGGAGGAGCTGTGAATCTCTCCCCCATGTCACAGCAAGCTCAGAGACTGTGAGCTGGTCCTGAGAGGCACTGTTAGCTTGGCAAGGCAGGGACACATATCCCATCCTGTCCTGCTTGTACTTGACCTGTTGTGGAGTCCTGGTCATTATCCACAAATGATATAACCCAGCCTCAAACCAGTACCGTCTGGGCTGTAAGGCCTGTGCTCCCAGGAAATGCTTTTATTATCTGAGCCACTCGGGAGCCTTTTAATATAGTATCTTTTGTCAGCATATTCTTATAGTTAAGATTAAATTGCCTGTAGAGGGTGTCTCCTTTTATTACAGTTCAAGCAAATGTATTCAACTTTTGAAGCAAGAAAACACTGACAGTGTGGCAAAGGAAGCTTTCTCCTCCTCCAGTTCATTTGGGAATAGCAGTTTCTATATTAAGAGCAATATAACAGAAAAGAAAGAAAGCAGCCTTCCTTAGAATCCAGCTTTGCTGTCCCTTTTCACAAGTTATAAGGGTACAGTGTCTCTTTCTAAACTCTAGTCACAAAAGAGCAAGACATTTGACTTTGTTTTCTTAGGCTGTACCACTCTAACAGAAATAAAAACTTTCTTCATTTTTGGGGTTTTCTTCTGTGTTTGCTTATCAATAACGATAACTGTTCCAAACGTTGTTACTACAATTGTGATTTTTCCATTTACTCAGCGCTTTTACTCAGTGTTGTAGGAAGCTTTTGTTTGCCATTTTCTTTGCTTTGTTTAAATACTGGTGGTGCTGTTTATTTGTGTTACTTTCAGTATCTAAGTAAAAGAAACTGTAGTAAATGCGGAGTGCACTTGAGAATAAAATAACATGTTTGAATGGCTAAGATGAATGGAGATTCTAGAGGTAGGTTTTAGCTGCATAAAGAAAATCAACAGTTAAATATCTTCTTGGTCCATTTGTAGGAGGCAGATATTGTCCACTAAGGAAAAGGCATAGGATGAAGGTGGAAGTGTCAAGACAAGAAGATTAGCTACTACAAGATTGACACGTAAGGAGGCCTGCTTTTAGGAGATAGCCTTGATGTGTCAGGTTCCTCCGTGTTGAAGGAAAACCTCTATTTTAAAGTGACTTTCAGGTTTCCTGTATTTATTTCAGAAAGCTGGCTTGTTAGTGTTTCAGATGTCAAGCCTACAAAACAAATCACTCTTCTGAAGCTGTTCCACTGTGGATTTAGTTTGAAAACATGGAATGGTCTTTTGAGTGTTTGATTACATACTTCATGTCATACTTCACAGTTTCAGCGGGTGGCAGACGTATTCTTTCAGCACTTGAGTTGGTGTTCAAGATGAAGCACTTCATGTAATGTAATTAAGTCCGGGATGGAGATGTGATGTCACCGGTGAGGTCAAAGTGAAAGCCAACACTGCAGCAACTTAGTCAAGCAGAGGAAATAAGAACAGCGCTGAGGAAACCGATCTGTGTGCTAAAGTCACTCTAAAATAAATATAGGGCTTCCAGAAAGTAGTTTGGCACAATGAAGAAAAGTCAAAATCATTTTTTGCAGTGCACAATTAGGTGATAAGATCCAAATTGCTACTTAAAAATGTTCATGTAGTTGTACATTTGCATGTTTCTTTCGAGATGCCTTATTTAGAAACAGACAGCAAATATTACAAAAGTGTTTTTAAACATTTCAGCCTTGGGCAGTATTGATGAGTCTAAAGGAAGAAGGGAGTAGCTTCAAGTACATTTATCGAAATTAAAAAAAAAATAAGACAGTGTCGTGTTGTGAAGATTCCTCTTTTGAATGATTTAACCTTGTAAATAATGCATCAAAAATATATTTTTTGCTGGAAACAAGTGCAAAAGGTGCTGACCAAATAAATGCAACAAAAGTGATCATCTCCTGGTACAGTACTTCTAAAATCAAGTCTATCAAATATTGAAAAGGTTTTCTAACATATCACAAGCAGAAGGAATATGATCTCTTTATTTTCAGTGTAACAGTATTTCAGTTTACCTTAACATAATTAAACGTAGATCAAAATAGTGTTATCAAGGACATGTATTTTGTAAACATGAATTTTTGTCTTTTAAATGGTAAAAGTGTCCTGAGTGAATATATTAGTATTGTATTTCTTACAGAAGGTTGTCTATTCCCTAATCTACAAACATATTTATTTAATAAACAATGTACAAACCCCTGATTTAGGATTAGATTTCTCCACTTCAGTGCTGAAAGACAATTCTGTGATTTTAATGTTTTAAAATTCAGCACATTTTTATAGATTAAAATTAAGGATACATTGTCAACTCTACATGACTCATTATATATTACTCTTACCAACCTTTACTTACTCCTTTAAACTGAGAAAAAAACATTTCATGTTTTAGATCTACTGTATAAAAGCATCTAAAGTCCAAGTTTTATTCATAACATGAGACAGATTGAAAGACAGCATCGTGTTTCACTCATTCTCTAATTGATTTAATTTGGATCAAAAACTAAAGAGGCTAAACTTAGAGGTTATCTTTCATGGAAGTAATGCACAATGGAAAAATGGGACAGAGTGGCTACCTGAACCAAAGACCATTTTTTATCCTTCAGAACAGCACTGATTTTTAGTTTTTTGACAATAAAATTACATCTTGGCCTGAGTGCCAAAATGTGTCCATTAAATGTATTGTTCTCTAGTCCCTAGAATGAATGTAGCAACTCTCAGTATTCACTTCAGTGTGCAGCACGAGTTCATTATGTTAGTAGTTGTAGTCTGGTGAGTTGGATTAACCCATGGTTCAGAAAAATAACTTTTTCCCAGTCTGTTTCCAGATCGAGCCACAGCTATGCCACTGACTGTGTTACCCTGATCACATATAATTATGGTAATATTCTTATGTTTATCTCACTTATCTCACTAAGGATTATTTTCACTTAAAATGTGGACATATTTGCTATTTGGCACTTTTTCCCCCTGTTTATTCCTCACCTCTGTGGTGACTATGATATAGCAAGAGCTGTAATTTGATGATGTTACTCTTCTCCAGTCTAAAACAACAAAAAATGATTGCAGGGTCTCACAGTTCCTGCCTGCAAGGTAAAATAATTGTTTGAATTCTATTTTAATTCAGTAAAAGTAATGTGGTCAATACATGTTGGCTTTAAGTAGCATAATTTCATAATACTTAACTGAGATTTTATGATTTTCACATCATCTTGGTCTTTGGAATGTAGAAGCATTCTAAAAATAAGCTTGTGACAGTCTCTCATGGTTTGCCATGAAGACCAGAATCACAGTGCAGTACTATTCAAAGTCAGACATTGGAATCCATTGTGTTAATGTAATACATACTAGGTCAAGTGAGGCACCAAACAAAAAATCTTAAGAATGTAGTAATGGAAGAGCTCTGAGGAGGAAAACTGGTCCTCCTCAGTCCTCCCCAGTGTGGTCTAACTGAAAATCTTATTCCTTAACAATAGGAATCTAATTATGTATAAACTTCTAGTTATCTATCTAGTTGATTATTGCATTCTGCACAAAATACTAATCTATATTGAGATTAATAATGAAGGATGGGTGCAAATATTTTTTTGTATTTTGGGGAAAGTGATTTTAAACATGCATCTATGAGACTCATTGGCATTTTTTTCTAATTTTCCTGTAATCAGACTGTATTATGGAACAAATGTTGAAATTCTTATTTTGCTGAATTGCAGGTTTTATGAAGTTTACTTAAACATAGTTGGATAAAAACTGGTAGGCCATGGCCGGGTAATTGATGCAATGTCACAATGAGATGGTGAGAGTTCATAAATTTCATAACTCTCATAACTTCATAACTTGCCAGCAGCCATATCACTCTGCAACTCACAACTGGCAACCCACTGAAGCTTAGCAGGTGTGAGGCTGGTCAAGTCCCTGAATGGGACAGTGAACTACATTACAGTGAACTATGCCTGGTTCATTATGTCAAATAAAGTTGTTTTTTTTCCAGCAAACTTTAAACTTTCTTAAAATATTATCTGTTTCATAGTAAGATAGTGGATAGTGAAATGTTTTTCTTAACAGCACAATAAATCCTGAATTGACAGTGTACTGTATATAATTGAAAATATCCCTGTTGCTTTTGTTGTACGTGCTTATTCAATGGAGCATGGAACTATAAACTCAAGTCCTATTGCTTTTTACTCTTCCTACAGCCCTGAAGTATAGGATTTATTAACATTTGAGAATATCTTCTTGTAGAATGTAGGGCTGCTGTTTGTGAAATTTGCCATTTTTAAATTGCAAAAATTATTCCCTTCAGAGTTGAATGTACATGAAGCAGCTCTGGAATGTTTCACTTTCTTTGTTCCCTGAGCTACTAGAATGTCTTTTTTTTCTCGTTTTATTTTTCTCAAAGCAAATTGGCACACCTGAAAAATAGTTCTGATACAGATATACCCAGGAAGACCCAACGATGCAATTGCTGCATCAAAATGTGCTTCTTTTGGCACGGGGGGAGAGGGGTGCATACTTCAGTAAACAAGATTTTGTTTACGTGAATTTTGTTCAGCAATAAAAAAAAATATTTTTGCCCCTTTAAGTTGTTGAGTATGTTATGTGAATGAAAGGCAAAATAATTTCATTCCTTTAAAAATTCTGGTTATAACAATATTTACAATTGTTTAAGGGAGGCAAATACTTTCTGAAGCCACTTTATCTGATATATTTTAGAATTTGTCTAAATTTAAATGTATTTGAATTCTAGAAGGTATGGTAAATAACTGCTTTTAACATAAAGAAAAATAAGATGTCTTAGCACTTCAAATGCATGTTTTTCCTCACTTATGATTAGATGAGCATGAAGGTAAGGTCGAATTTCAAAGTGAAAAAAAGATCAGGCTGCTGTGTAACATTCATGTTTTACTATATTTTTAAAGTTAAATCTTAATGTATATAGGATTTCTTGTGTTTATTTCCAGAAACATTTTTTACATGATATATTTTCTATTTCTGTAAAGCATTTTGCTGTTGGCAACAGTGCAAGTAGTACTGTACCTTCTCCAGACCAAGGACACCATCTCAGAAGACATCATAAATCAAAGCACCTTGTGTTATGACACATACATTCAGAGCAATTAAATTCAGGAGCCAGAATCAGCAACTATTCCGTTAAAATAGTATGATGTGCAAGGGCAAGGGCGTCAGAGGATGAAAGAAATCCAATCACAAGTCCTGTGAGGCAGTAGATTGTTTAATTAAAAAAGGTAATTGCACGTGCAGATTTGTTGGATTATAGTGTCCAGGAAAACTGATTTAAACACTCAAACGATAACTTAGACCGTAGAATGCTTAGGGGGGTTTTGTGTTATCTAAAATGAAATAATTGGCCTCAAGCAAAAAAAAAAAGTCACAGTTAAAAATGCTCTTAATTGTAGTACACCCTACCACAGTATAGATACTTTCCTTATTATTTAACACAATGAATAGCATTTAGCAACGTTCTGTTAAAGCAGACTAGTTCAAGGACTTAAACTGTGTTGAGAAATCGTCTGTAGTCTCCAGTTGGCATGTAACACTTTCTCCTTATGCTTGTGCACAATTCAGTCACACTGATGACTGCCCATTTGTTCCTAAAAATAGTTTATTTGTTTGGTAAAGGAGAAAAAATGTATTTTGAAGTGATACAAGCCAAATGAAATTCCTACCATCATAACTATCAGCATTTTACTATGATTAATGGATAGTTGATAAGGTGTATGTTTGTGTGCTGTGGCATGTGGTTTCTCATTTTTCATAACTGTCCAGCTGAAATTTGTGACACATAAATGACATTCTCTTACTGTCCAGTCGATTTTTTTGGCAGCACTTGCCTGGGTGAATATACTTCTGCCAGGTGCAATCAACATCATGGCTTTTCAGGGTGGTTGTATGAAATTAGCTGACCTAAACAAGAATGAGTATGTTTCGAAGGTCTGAACACACTCAACGTAGTGATGGCCTTTAACAACCCTATTCTAACTTGGAAAATCTTTGCAGAACCACTAGGCATTCTCTAGTAACACTTTGATTTCCATTCCATGCTACACTGGACATTGTCAAGGCTTGGGGAATAATAAATGTACTGATTTAATTATTAAGAATATTTGTATTGAGATGCAGCTACATTTTTAAACTGGATGTCATGTTATTTGTTTTTTTCAGTGGAGGCTTGAAAAGCCATATAAAACTGTGTGAATAGTGTAAATATTCACCAGCCCTTCACTTATGACATACCGGTTCATACTGTGAATTTGCTTTTTTTAATTAACTTATGTTGCCACCATCATGTTTGACAGGTTGAATATTTATTCTATTGAGAATCATCTACTTTTCTTTGAAAATCTAATTTATATACTGCAATCTAATAATCTGCAATCAAAGGCTCAAATCCCATACATTTTCTATTGGATTTAAGTCAGGTGTTTGACTGTGCCACTCAAAGCCATGCTGTACATGCTATAAAGGGGTCTTTAAAATAGGTGGGTCCAGGATACCAGACACAAACAAAGCTGTAAGTTTAAAAAACAGTGTTCTTTCTTTATATTGCAAGAAAAAAAAGGACAGCAAAGTAAACAAACCAGGAAAAATGTTAGCACCCTTTTGAGCTCCTGTCTTCCAGTTTCTAACTATTACATTAAGCAGCTAAGCTGCTTACTGACCTCAGAATAAACAATTCACAAAGATCAGTCTTGTCTAAAACTCTTTACAAAAAAAGCACAGAAGTCTTCCACCAAGATACTCTTTCAAAGTTCCACAGTTGATGGTCAAGCCATTCTTTCGGGTGAGGCTGCACACAGAGGATCTGCTCTATGGAATCCAAATAGCAGATATCACTTTCTGACACACTTCACTTCCTGTTTTTTAAACTGTCACCTGATCACTTGTCTTCTATATGATTCAAACAAAAACGCATAATTGTTGCCATGTTTCACATTTACAGAGCACTCTCGAACAGAATACATCCATCACCACTCATGTTCAAGGCTTAGAAACAGTACCTGTAGTTATTCCCTCATGGATCATTTTTTATTAAATTATATCAACTAAGAAGTTTATTTGACCTTAGGAAACTATCAAGCTTAGTACATATAGTGGCACTTCTTTCTTAATAAGAGGAAAGTGTATTTCAAATAAATTCTTTATCCTGTTTTTGTTTTTACTTGCATTTTTATGTTTTTGACCATGAGAAAGTCAGGTGGTTCATACCTAAGGCATTGCAATTTGCTATTAAGTGGAGTACTGGAAATGATTTTTTTTGTGTCATGCTCTGTCATAGACATTATATAATTTGCATTCAGGCTTTTTGATCAGTGCAGGTTCAAACATGAAACAGAATCATCAGAAGCTCAGCAGCTCAACATCACGAAATGCAAAGAATATGCAACTTCAAGCATCTGAAGATCATAAGAAAGATTCAAAACAAGGCCACTCACAATCAGTCCATCTTGTTTATTAGGCTGCAGCCTACAAGGAAGAAGTAAATGTTTAGTAATAGTACTTTAGATGCTCTTAACTCTTACTGCACGTTTCATAGATCTGTATTTTGAACTCTATAAATGAAGTGTTTTGAGACCTGGTCATGAACTGGGAACTTCTAAATTTACCCCTTACAGAGAGAATTAGTTCTAAATACTGTGCTGATGTTCTGTGAAGTTTGGTATTTTATATATTTGCTTTTAGGTTTAAAGCCAAAAAAAACATACGGGAGCAATTAGAAACTGGAGTAGGTATCTGTCCATCCCACAATCTCTAGGATCCAGATTAGCCACATCCTTGTGTGTCAGGGAGGGAAACAGCTCATCCTTTTTCATCTTTCATTTTATTCTTTCTAAATGGTAAAGAACACCGCTGTCTTGGGTTCACACATGGCTTATGTGTACATTTATTTAGTTTTTCTGAGGAAGGAAGTAGTTTATGCTGGAAATGATTGGAGGAGAAGAATTCTGGGAGAAATATGCAAATGAAGGGCTTAGTAAATTCTTTGGGTTTCTGATTATTTACTGCAAGTTAAAGATTTTTCCATCTCTGGCCTAATTAAATAAACAAAGCTGTGTTCTTTTCAGAAGCCTTTTCTGAAAATTCATCATCACAGCCAATTCTAAGGAAAACATTATGGCTCTTTATTATTTGATGTTTTTTTAATGAAAACAAGCTCTTCCCTAGGCTCAAAGGACCAAGCCTCAACACCCCGAAGTGATTCAAAGATGCCACAAGACCTACACAGAGACAGATAAAAAATTGAGAAAGAGACTAGGTTTTAAATAAAAATAGCTTAGTACTGTAATGCTTACGGCCGACAGGCACTGTGTAAGAGCCGCTTTGCTAATCTTAAATGGAAAGTTATGCACTAGTGCTGAGGTTTTGAGGTTTACCAAGTTTTTTGTGCATGGTTTGTCTATTTATTGCAAACATAGTCAAATTTCTGTTTGTTTTTAAGGCATATGAAACTAACCATTAGTTGTTCATTTTACTTTTCATCCAGGTAACAAAACTCAAAGTGATGTTTCTCTGAGGCTGAAACAAAATTATGTCTGTGGTACTAATATTTATACAAACCTGTAGTTGAATAACCTTAAAATATCTTAACATGCATTATTAATCAATATTTATTACACACATTTGTTTTCTTGTTATAACATTTTTATTTATAATGAATTACATCTGTGTGTTGGTCCATGACCAGCAGACACAGCCCAACACATGCCATAAGGTTAAAAACTGTGCTCTTTATTTACAGTATATTTTTAACCACCTTCCACAGAAAATCTGGTAATGGAATCTCTGTCAGTGGTGGTTACTAATGTCTTCTCACCCAGTGTCTTCTCTTACAGTGACTTCTCAGGGACAGTTTCACAGTGTCTGCTAGGCATAGCTTCACATTTTTAACGGGTTCTGTCTCACAGCATCCAGCGTATCCTAAATACAGCTTCACACATGCTGGCTTCAGGCTAGTCACTAGCCCCGCTTCGTCTCTCTCTGTTTTCTGCCGACTTTCCTATCACCCCGGCTATCTCTCTCTGTACTCGACCTGCACTCTGCCTGGCCACACACTGTTTAGCCACGCAACTCTCTCAGCCATACACCTTGCCTCTTATTTCTGGTTCAGTGATCTATTCTGTTTATTTAGGCTGGCACAGGGTGCACAGTTGGTCCCTGTTCCAGCTGTTGCCGGCAGTTTGGGTTGCAATCTTGGGTAGGAAACAAGCTTCAGGGATGTACCGCCGATTAAGGACTGTGCTCCTCGTGGCATCACAATTCATCAATAGTAAACCTGCTTCCATATAATATCCCAGCAGATTAAATATAAAATTAGGAATCCTAGTTGTTACTCATTTTTTAACAGGGTTATTGATTTTTCCTGAAACAGAGAGGCCTCACAAAGCCAATGTTTACTGAATGGTTAACAAGACATTTCTATCTGTATCAACATTAATTAAACTTTTCACTTTATTAAAATGTGAAAATGCAGGAATTTTTTAATAGGCCATTCTTTCATTTCTACTGAAAGTGAGAGAAAACCATTAGACCTATATAATGCATTTGAAAAACTCAATAATATCTCATGGTTAATATCTCCTTCAAGGTTAATATGGCACCTGCTGATTTTCCTGTGCTCTTAGAAATCCCTGCAGTGTTTTAAATGCTGTAAAAAGCATCACTGATTTTACTGATCAATACACAATGTTCAAAAACTTCTGAACATGAATCCTATAAAACTGACTATATCAAAAACTAATTTGTTAAATAATGAAATCCCACTAGTGCCTTGAATAGCACTGTTGTTTTTGCATATCCAGAGATAACAGAATGCCAGCTCTAGGTGTGATGCTTTGAGAACATGTTTTCCATTAGTGACTGAAGGTTAGACAAAGCATTCAGTAATGCATCACCACTTTTCACAAAAGGTCAGCAGTTCTGTGTAGAAACACACGTTTTCTGGCAAGCTGTGGATAATAGGTGAACTCCATTAGCACTGATGTGGCCTGATAGAGTAATGAGGCTGGACAAGGAGTCAAGAAACTCTGGTTACTGAAATTGCTGGCCAATCACAGAAGGAAAATCTCACAGCATTTTGGCATAGTTTTAGAAATATGAAGTTTCAGTTTTGTCAATGTGATTTAAATGTGAAGTCAGCTGATCAAAAGAGATGTTAAAACTATCCTTTCCTAAATGTGAATGAAATTGATTTAATATAAAGAATATATATTAACAGACAAAAAGACAACAAACGAATGTAACTGTTACATTTGCTGTTTTAATGCCTCTCAGTATATACAGTATATAATCACCCAGAAAGGTTCTTCAAATGTACTCGTGTTGGTATTTTCTATATGTAAAAGACATGCTGCAAACAATGGTAGTCCCTTCATTTAAAAAAAAAATAAATGTTTCTGTTGACCACATTCTAAAATTGTTTTCAAGGTAAAAATGACAGCATATTTTTATGGTTTACCATTCATGAAAATTTCACACATGAAATGTTCATTATTGTTTTTCCTTAGGTAGATCTAAATCTGTTGTATATAAATTTGTCCTTACAGTTTGTGTAGACATATGACCATTCATTAGTGTCAGAGAACTTGTTACCAGCAGTATGTCAATTATTGTCATTTATCCTACTCAGTAAATCTTGTCACGTGACAGTCCTTGATCTAACCATTGTCATTATTACGAATACAGTTAGTATACGAAGAATAGAGCTGAGGTAATAGCAGTAGTTCGCTAATCAGGGAAGCACAACCATATTGTGATGAGAGTAGTTGTGACAGATGTGGTATTCAGTAAATCCATTCTGATCCATACTTGGATTATTGCATCTGATACTTTCCAGTTGTGAAGTAACTCCTTTTGGCTGTGTTTTCAGGAGGGCTGTTGAGAGAAATCAGGAGTCTGTTCTATCTTTTTGGATCAGGGCCCCCTAATTAATTATTCCTTTGTTTGAATTCATCAGTTAAACATAAAAAATGTAGACATTTTCTGGGGAGACTTAACTTTATTGGTAATAAATGGTAATAAAAATGAGAAATATGTAAAAAAATATTTATATTTCAGCTGGATTTTAACGTTATTCATATCGAAATGTTTAAGTTTATTGATTACAAACACTTTTGCTGTTTACTGCTTTCTTCTAGATTAGAGACTGCAAAATACAGTAGGTGAACACTAAATATGCTTGTGTTAAAAGTTGTATTTAAAATTGTAATCTTTTTTACTGTATAACAACATCTGAAATCTCTTACTTGAACTGCTTTTGCTTCTGTTGACTTAGAAGACATACAGTACCTGAGTGGATAAAAATCTCTCTTCCTCTCATTCATTTTGTAGAATCATAATAGTCAGATCATGAAACAGTCTGGCAGGATTGTCTGCCAAAGGCATCTTCAAATGAGTATTTTGAAAACCTCTTTGTTTCATATGCCTCTGAGTCACTAGAGAATGTGTCATTCAACAGTAACAACAGTGAACTCACAAAATTCTAATTTTCTTTTGTTAACTTGTTTTAGAAGTTCAAACGCCAAGAGATTAATCTGAAGAAAATTTCCCTCTGAACGGCAGATTCTCTGATTAGAACTATTACTTTAAAGTATGTCTTCAAGATGGCATGGTTGTATCCAAAAGAGTTTCTGTTGTCATCGAAACCCCTAAAGCGGCAGGTTGCTATGGGATATCACCTGTTACAGACAATGGAATTAGAGTACAAAAATTGAATTTTGAAACATCTTTAACCAAGTCTCCTTTCGTGCTTTCTGTTTTTTTTTCCTCATTGACTTACAACAAAGAAGGTTCTGTAATCTGTTTCTTCTTCATCTTTTTTTGTGTTTGTTTTTGAAACAATAAAAACCTTTGTCCAGGACAACATGTATGACTTCAACCATAAAACAGATTGCATTTACTGGATCTGATTTATTGTATTAAGAGTAACAAACTGCATATTGTGTTGTCCAAAACATTTGAAGTATCTGTCTTATTTAGATCTTTTAAGACATTTGTTTAAAATGTATAGTCCTGGAAGCATGCAGTTTTATTTATTGATTATTTGTTTGTTTGTAATCACTTTAAGTCTGTTTCAGTAGATACACGGAAATACTTTGATGTCTAAAGTTTGTTGTCCAGTACTCTAAATGGTGGTAACACCAAAGCTCCACTTATTAAAATACAAATGATATCTTATTAAAAGGAAGAAAAAACATAATCTAAGATATCTTATAATTCTGTAGTAAAATTTTAACTCATGGTCATCATAACATTTGAAATAACATAAGAAATTATATAAATTTGTAAGAAAAGGGCCTACCTATAATGGTATTCTTATCTCGTTCTGCAGTGCCAGCTTACTCTATACACCTAGACATGACAGTCAAGGACGTGTGCATCACTAATTACAAAACCAACCCCATTAGTGATCTATAAATAGAAAAAAAAACCTGACTGTTCCTTTCTGAAAGTCATATCAAATACCATCATATTGATTTTATCATGCCTTTTAACAAATTGAATGACAAAATGTTACTTATAATTGTGGAAAAACATTCATCCAAACCCTGGATGCTGCTGTGCTGGAAAAAAAACAAAATTTTGTAAAACTTCTGCAGTAAGCTTTTTTGACCGACTAACAAAACAATAAATGACTTGATTGTTTCCAGACAATGTCTGAACATTTAATTAAAAACACAGTTTATTTTAATAACTGCTTTGCACAGTTGTGGGTGTTTTTTTAAGCCATTCAGTAGGTTTTTCCACACCTACTTTTTTATACAAAAGCATCTGGACAGTTCCATTTCAAATAGTCTTGTTTGCTTTTACATTTACAGTACCTGTTGTTTTTTTCTTCTTTTGCAATTTAGACTTAAGACCTGACAGTGGTATTTTCTCTCCGTTTTAGACATAATGAGGTTTTGCAAACAATTGGCACATCTGGCTCTTTAAGGTTTTAATAGTTAATTGATCTAAGGATCTCAACCATTCATTGTGTAACCTTGACCTGACTTAGCTGTTACTTTATTCATCAGTAACAGTCAGATCCTAAAGTGGACAAAGCATAAGTAGCTGAGACCATTTTTTTTAGTAATGACTCTTAATCATATGTAGCTGAAAGCATCTTTTTGAATAATGAGTGTTACTCATATCTAGCACAATGATTTTGGTAAAATAATCGTTTTTAACAGGAATTTTAAAAACTAAGTCATTACCATGAAAAACATAAAAGTAAATGCAGTATAGGATTCTCTATCAAATTGGAAGTATAATTCATTGCAGTTTTGTTTTTCCGTTGAGTAATTTCCAGATAGGAATTATTATTAATAAAATCCAGATGTGAAAAACCCCAACCAATTAAGAGTACAAATAGGTCATACAGCTGCAACAGAGAAAAGCATCCCTTAATACAGTCATAAAACAATATTATAATAATCTTTTTATTAAGAGACAGTTATAGAAACATTTATACACAGATACAGTAAATTAAAAAATTAAACACGATTAAAAGATAGAGTATACAAGTGAGTTTTCAGATGCTTTATGAAAGTGCTGACTTTTGCAAGACATGTTGTGAGCTTAGAGATCATTCCGTAGTCTTGGAGCAGTAGAACTGGGAGCATGATCTCCCAGAGTTTCAAGCCTCGTTCTGGGATCTGACAAATTCCAGATTCCAAAGAGCAAATGTTGTGTAGGTGTATAGGGAATTAAAAGTTCATTAATGTAGTCAGGGGCTGACGAAGTGAGCAGCAGTAGTAGATCCACAGGGAACCAGTGAAGCAAAGCTAAAACAGATGAAATGTGCATTTTACATTTATTAAAGATTTGAGCTCCTGAGTTCTGTACATTCTGGAAAGTAAGAGCATGTTTGTAAACACCAGAAAGCATGGCATTGCAATAATGAAGCTAAGAGTTAGATGGATATAGCAATTGTGGCAATTGCTACACAGTAACACAACATTTCCTTAGTTAGGGTCAAAACCAAAAGTATACAGAGGCATAGGATTGTAAATGTAATCCATTAACTGAAGTTATTAGAGGAACACAAGCTGTATGAATAAATAAGAACCCATCATGGAAGAAGAACTAGCATGCAGCGTAAATGTTACTGAGACGTTGTGTCCTTTGTCATAAACAAATGCTCCAAACTTAACCATCTACTGTACATGTACTGTATGTGGTCTTACAGCTAAGATGCTGGTACGAAACATAATATGGTAGAGAAGTTGCGGTAGGCATGTGATTGTTGACTGGAATCAATGATAGTTGTTTGTTTTTTACAGATGAATGTTGATATAACAGGTCTGAACATGGGTGTGGAGGTGTAAGTAAAAGACATACTGTGAATGACTATGACCTAAGAATTAGATTATTGTTATAAAGTCACTAAAATTATGAATGGCAATGCCATCACCTTGGATGGACTCGAGGACACTAGAGAACACTAAAACCTTTCTCTCAGAATTTAATTAGTGTCGGTGTCAGCTCCATTTTCTAATGGCCATGTATCTTCTGCTACACCTCTTTCTGCTTGTGTTCTTATATGCTTATTCTGTTATTTGCTGTTCCTTTAACTATTTTACATGTAAAGTTCTTTGAAATGCTACTTTTGAAGGTGCTATATCAAATAAAGTTTATTATTATGAGACGTTTGGCTTGTCAATATGTTTCCCACACCTAAACCTGCAGGATAAGATAGGGACACAACTGGGACAATGCGCCTGCTTACCAGCTGATCTGGGTGAACTACAACATGCTTTAACACAGTGACACAATATCAATGTGTATAAAATTGTGAGAAATATGCAATGTCATTTCCAGCCATTATGATTGCACGTGATATTATGAGATCACATGAAGTATACTGTATGTTATCGATGATAGTATTTCATCCTGGCGTATTCAGTGATCTGTTTTATGGTTTTTGTGTATTTCTCTTTATAACTTCTGTGCTACGTATCTAATCGAGGCAGGCTAAGTGTTAGTACAATGTACTTTTGGTCTATGTGTTTCTGAATTTTAACAATGACGTAGTAAAGCTAAAAATATCTGTAATTATAAGCTGTATCGCTAATCATGCATAATGTAGTTGAATCGGGAAATGTACAAGTCCATCTTTTGCTGTATTTCATTTCTGTGTTGAATATATGCACAAAAACCCTAATCTAGTGCTGCACAGTAGCAGACTGGAATTTTGCAGAAGGTGGGACTTATTTTCCCATAGGAAACCTGTTATTGCTGTGATAACCTTTACTCTCCAGATCCAAGGAGCAACAGTGAAAGCCAGATTGTCAGGAAGGGCAGGGATGGGAACCTCTTTGTTGTGGGTCTGCCGTGGCGTCAGCCATGACGAGAGAGATACTCTTTACACTCCATCATGCTGAGTGGCAAGGATGTCCTTCATACACGAAGTTGAAGCTGGCACCAGGGTCCAAGCACATTCCTTTCTAAGTTATAAAAGGAAGTGCTTGTTTTTGGGGAGAGAAACAGGAGGTACCTGAATGTCCAATGAAGTTTAAAAAGGATGTGAAAACACTTGTTGAAATATGGTCTGGCTTTTATTCCCCTGAATTTTCAAACCATCAGTTCTTCAGTCTGGCTCTTAAGGTTTCTGATTCTGACATACCTTTCTTATCAAAAATCACAGTTCTCTGAAGTTCTTCCACGGAGTTGTAATACAAAGGAAATGACCAGCAGCTTTTGTAAATTGGAGAATTACCCTGATGTTTTTTTTTTTTCTAGGCAGGCTCATCTGGAAATCTCTTTCATGGTTGTATCAGCACATTATTTAATTTCTTTTTGTACTTTTTTTATTGATCAAATTATTTGGCTGGATCTTCAGCCTCTTTTTTCTGTTTTTGGATAAGATATTGCAGTAGATCAAACTTATGTGCTGGAAAAAAACTCAGCTCTCCTTAATATTTTAACAGTTCAGTCAGTAGGTTCTCAGTGCAGTTTTTTGTCAGAAACAAAACAAATTGAATGAATATCTTAATCATCCTCTTCGAAACCTTGTTTTTGCTTTTCTAATACATTCAGTGACACTGAAACACTGAAAATGATTGAAAAATTCTTTTGCTATCCGACATGGAACTATGGGTTTTGTTAACAAAATAATTCCACTAATAAGCTCCAGTCACATTTGTAGAACCTTGTGTCCTGTGACCAGACCTGTATCATGTATTCATTTAAAGTAGTTAATGTACAGTAAGACCTATTTCCAAATACAGTGTTTTTTAGTCCTGGAAATTATTTGGAAATACATGTTGAAAGTACTGCAATATTTAACATGCAAAGCATCTTTTCAAAGTATTTGAAATACAGTGATATACAAATTATTATTTGAAACGAGCATGTTATGTATGAAGGAAGAAGTAAAGGTTAATTTCACACTGAAAAGTAAAAAGAAACAATGTTTAGGCTTTAAGAGCTGTAATTGTTTTAAAAATATTTGAGGAAATCTTTCAAAAATATTTAATACAGTAGTGTTGAAAAATATTTTGTTTTTCTAGAGAGGTTCAAAGCCAAATAACTCTTTTTATCATTAAAAGCATTAACATTTGAAAACTTGTGTATTTGATCCAGTTCTTGTGAAGAAAGCCCGCATCTATGTGATAGTTGAACAGTGGTTCTGATGTGTGTGTTGTTTACAGGAGTTGAAGAGAAGAAGCAGATATCGAAGAAGGAGAAGATGAAACAGCGTCGAGATAGGTGGCTGGGCAGTGAGTAACTTTTCCGTTGTCATTCAGATACATTGTAACGAGCCAGTTGCTAGGAAGAACAAAAAGATGCTATACCGCGTGATAAAGCAAATCTCATTTATATATTTGAAATGCATTGATTTCAATTTAAATCTCTATAACAAGGATAGTGTGCCTTAATAATTAATAACGTAAAAAAATTACAAAAAAGAGGAGGAATTTTATTTTTGCTTGTTTGATTAATAGATATTGTACACCTAAGGATTCATATTAAATATTGTATATTTACTTGTCTAAAAGATTTACATTTGGTTCCATTTATACAGCTGAGTAACTGGAACAATTCATGTGAAATATCCTGCTCAAGGGTACAACAGCAGTGCCTCATTTGAATGTATAACCTTCATTAGAAGCCCAGGACCCTAACCACTGCTACCCCTATCTGCCATGTTTTGAAGGATCCCAGGATATCGTCTTCAGAAACATTGCTAGGTAGTTTGTTCTAAACACATTACACAACTAATTGTACAACAGATGTGCATTTCCCCTATTTTAAGTCCTACATACACATCCTCTCAGTTTTCACCTATGCTTATAGTTGGAATGTACTGTCTCAAAGTCACGCGTTAATTTCAGGATAAGAGCCTTTAAACTTCTCATTATCAGTTTTTTTTATAAACTTTTATCCTTTTTTTGGTGTTTTTGTTTACACTTTCCACTAATTATATCATGGTTGTTGTAAAAAGTTATAATTGTGTGACATTAAGACCTTGTTTGCTTTTTAAGATTCTCTTCAGTTATTTTTTATTCACTTGGCTCCACATCAACAAAATGTTCTTTAGCTTTTCACATTAAGTTGATGTACATATACAGTATAGCCTTGAAGAGGGCAGTGTAGTTAAATGGGTAAGCCTTTGGGCTCATAACTGACAGGTTGTAGGTTCAAGTACTCCCTGCAGACTCTGCTGTAGCTACCCCTGTATGAGCTACTTTATCTCAGTTCATTCAGTCCACCCTGGTGTATAAGTGGAAACCAGCATTACTGGGAGGCATTGAACCTGCTTCCCATATGAGGGGGGACCCTCTCCTGTCCATTTAACGCTACGGTAACCAGACTAACCTATGGCCTGATGGGACACTGTTATTAACTTAACCTTTACCATAATCTACAGAATTTACATGTGACAGAAATTAATTGTAGATGTTTTAAGTGAGTTTGATTATGGTTTAGTTTCCTGCGGGTCTTTTTAATATTTACTTGAGTATACAAGCTTTTGTTTATTGATTTCATTTCATGTGTTTGTGAAAACCTGTAAGCGTGATGCGAAACCCAGAAAACTCCTGTTTCTCTGAAGTTCAAAGTAAACTAGAGAAGCGGAGCCACAAAGGTGTAGGAGTCTTTGATGATCCTCACAGCTGACAATCCCACCTGCTGTTTTTCCTCATGAGGCCTTAATTAACACTTTGTCTTGAAATACACAAATCATCAGATATGCCGGAGGAGATGTTTAAATATGATTCTACGGGATGCCAGAATTTGAAATACACTACAATGATGTAAAACCATACAAAAACATAACAAAACTCTCATCTTTATACTGTATTTATTAAACACATAAACTCAATCTTGTTCCTGGTTTACACATGTACTTTGAAAAAGGCTGGGCAAAATTATGTTCAATAGACAACAGCAGTGCTGGAGATATTGAGATGGACTTGAAGAATGTTATGGAACTGTCTCCAGTATCTTCATTTGCTGCGCCTACATTTTGTCTGAAACATTTCACAGTGATCACTGTTTTTTTATTCGGTGATTGCATCATGTGGTTTCTCCAGTCTATTCTGTTTTTATAAAAATGCTAATTACTTTCATATAAAAAGTTTCTAGATGAAGGAAACCTTACTCTCAAGGGCTTCTGCATGCTCATTCTAGGACTGCAAAACCTGGTTGTATCGAATCCTAAATACAATAAGCCAGCATTGGCTGTATTTTGTGTAATTAAAACCTACAACTTTCCAACCAGCACCACTCATCTAATTCTGATCTTGGGAAACCAGATCTCCTCGTTAAATCAATTTCTCGTAACTGAAAGTGCATCCTGTATGAGTATAATTGGAAACTAATGGTGTTTTATTTTTTTATGAGACACTGCAAAATCAACGGCAAATCAGACATCAGTTCCTTCATTTGTACCATTCTCGATTTCATACATTAGTTAAAAATACATTACTGCTTTTTAGTGACAGCTTGACTCATTGCCTGGAAATGTGCCATTTATATTAGTGGTGTAATGCTGCCCTAATGGTTAATAAAAAGGTTTGAGGTAATTTTGGATCCTTTGAAAATACTGAATGTATTTACAATTCACTTTAAAATAATATTGCGCTTAGAAGGATTTTAGGTGCCCACGCTTTCTACTTTTCTGGTTCTTTGTTCCAATTTTCTCGATTTGCATTGCTTGTTTTTTGCTGCAAGGTGTAAAGCAGATATGGAAGCCTGTTTCCGCCAGGGTGTAAAAAAAAACGAGCTATGGTATCTCACAATTGCGACTTTGTATCTCAGAATTGTGACTTAAAACCTCAGAATTACGACTTCATATCTCAGAATTGCGACTTATAAAGTCCTACAAGTACTTAGGGGTACACCTGGATGATAAGCTGGAGTGGTCTGGTGACACTGACGCCCTGTACAAGAAAGGTCAGAGCTGACTCTATTTTCTTAGGAAGCTCAGGTCCTTTGGTGTGTGTGGAACACTGCTACACATTTTTTATGAATCAGTGGTGGCAGCGGCCATCTTCTACGCTGTTGTGTGCTGGGGCAGCAGCATCATGACAAGAGATGCAAATAGGCTCAATAAACTTATCAAGAAGTCTGGCTCTGCGTTGGGGCTGAGCCTTGACCCCCTGGCGGTGGTGGCTGAGAGGAGAATGCTGACCAAGCTCACAGACATCATGAACAACGCCTCTCATCCGCTTCATGGGACTGTTACTGGGCAGCGGAGCACTTTTAGCAACAGACTGCTCCAGCTACAGTGTTCAACGGAACGTTTCTGCAGGTCTTTCCTCCCGGCGGCTGTCAGGGTGTATAATGCTGCCCTAGGCAGGACTGTTAGCCCTTCATTTGCTTGTCTATGGACAGCATGTTGTTCCATTGTACTTTTTGGACAATCAATCTGGATAAACCTATGCACTTTTTGCACATATTTTATTGTTTTTACAGTGACTATGAGCATCATATTTTGCACACACCTGTGTATTTATTTTTATTTATTTATTTTATATTTATTTTGTATAACTTTTCATCTATTCTGATGTCTGTTTTTGCTTGTCTTGGGCTGGACTGCTGTAACACATCAATTTCCCTACATGATCAATAAAGTTTTATCTATCTCTATCTTAAAAACTCAGAATTGCGACTTGAAAACTCAAAATTGCTATTTTATATCTCCAAATTGCGACTTCATATCTCAGAATTCTGACTTAAAAACTCTGAATTGCAACTTCATATCTCAGAATTCTGACTTAAAAACTAAAAATTCCGACTTAAAAACTAAAAATTCCGACTTAAAAACTCAGAATTCCGACTTAAAAAATCAAAATGCCGACTTAAAAACTCAGAATTGCGACTTCATATCTCAGCTTTCAAAATCTTTGGGATGCAAAGCATTATACAACTGCAAATGATCAGGATGTATTATTAACCTTCATTATGCAAAGGTATTTTTCTGCTAGATTTTAGGTACTTGGGTTAAGATCTTCCTATCTACAATTTATATTTTTTATTTTTTAGACAATCCAGAGCTGCCTTTCTGTGAAATCTTTCGCTGTTCTGTTCAGCGAATAGCAGCTGTTGTCAAACAGAATTTTTATGAAGAACACATTCCGTCCAAATAAGCTGCAATAAAATACCTCCTTCCATCAACATTATTGACTCCTTCGAAATAATCGTGCACACAATTCAGAGCATTATTGAATGTTCTAAATTTCCATAAACATTATTGACTCCTTCAGAATATTCTTACTTCCCATGCACAGAATTTGGAGCATTATTGAATGTTATGAATCGCTACTGATACATAGCTCCACATCTAGATATCCACCCTGTGGCATCTGCCTGTTTCCAGTTTTCTATGGTCACTCTGTTTTTAGTAACGCTAGACATAAATATTTTTTTAAGTCTGGAATTATTTAATTAAACCTTAGTAGCTAACTACAGATCTGATGTTCCATTTTTGTCATGGGGATTTAAGTTCACAAGTAAGTGAAATCGTATTCTTTGTTAACATATTGAAAAAAATTAACTCATCTCAGAAGACAGACAAAAACACTGGGTACATCCTAGACTGTGGTTTTGTGGGATATGTATAGGATCTCAGAGCTGAGAGAAAAAACATGTGGGTTTGCTTTTGGTGTTCCCTTTAAGATTAGAATTAATGTACATTTTAATGCGTTGAAATCTAAGTACATCAAACAGATCCCAGAGTTGTTGAATTTCTTATGGATTTGCTTGTTTCCTAATAGGGGTTGCTGTAGAGTGCCTTTAGGGAAGAAAAACATGGATCATGTTTATTTGTATAATTGCTCCAGATGCCAGAATCAGGGCTTGGGAAAAATTATCCTCTATTTCTGCTCTTTATTCTCTGTAGTATTTTTGATATTTTGAAGGTAGATAAGCATAGCAATATGAGTAGCATAGATCACATACATGGATTCATATATCATTGATTCTTTTGATACTACAATCAACAATAAAATGTTAAGTAATATAAACACATATTGGGAAGCAAAATGGATCTAGATTTTGTTGCTGCATGAACTAAACAGAAATCAGTATAACTCTTTCTATTCTTGAGTTTTTTTAACAATGTCTTCTGTTTATTTAGAGGATAACATGATGAACAGGAAAGATTTTCTGCTTGACAGTGCATCACTCGATGTTTCCTGACAGGCTCCAATCTGAATGCAACTAGATTTCTGTATGTTTTGTCATTGATCCATTAATGAGCTGTAAACCGAAATGCTTTCTCAAAATTTGAAACTTTCTAACATGGGACCTTGGACAAAATCTTATGCTGTGGTACCAACGTTGAGTACATTAATTTAATCAACCTTCAGCTTTTTTCAAGTACAAACTAATGTCTGAGTAAGGATTTAAATTAGAGCTATAAAATTTCATGTAACTAAATTTTCACCTGTTAAGGTGTTTTTTTTTGTATCAGAACTGCTGACATCTGGCCTGAATATTTCCCTTCTCCTTTGATCTTAGATTTTTAAGGCCTTCATGCAGGAGGCTACTATGAGCCCTTAATATGGTTGTAATAAACAGTGCTGTCAACAGAAATTAATTTAATGACCAAGTCAAAATATGCAGAAAGTAATTGATATTGTACTTTGAAGAATGTAACCTGACCACAAACTGTTTCCTCAAAAGACATATTATGGGGGTTGGAGCTGCCTTCTTATGGATATCTTGTATACTTCAGTTCTGTTTTCATAGAAAAATAAAATGTTCAGACATCTAAAATTACCCTATGTATAATAGTTCCTGAAAAAAATGAAACAGTTTTAAAATGTCTGGATTTTTATACAAGCTGAAAGCAGTAAGATATAACTGCAGTTATGTTTAAAATACACATTAATGGTTTCAGGGGGCTTGTATTTTAAGTAACATTTTTTCCTTCTTTGCTGTGCCTCATTCCCACTTACTGATTTTTGTTTTCCTCAGATGTGCATTTCATAACGAATGAGTAAAACCCTCTTCAGCAACATGTTCTTAGGTCTGCACACTTTTTTTTTTCTTGAGTTTCATCTAATTACTTTTTTTGGTGTGGTTGGTTTGCTGCCTGTAGTGGAGCTACCTAGTCAATGACATCACTGCATGCTTTTCCTCAAGACGTTTTGTTTATAATTCTGTTGCACTTTCCCTAGGAGTACTGTTTCTGCAAATTAGGTTGCCAAGAAGGATCATCATACAGTAGCACCAGTACTGAACACAAAGTAAATGCTTATTCTTACCATCATATATGGTATGAAAATTTGCTTTTCTATACAGGTGTAAAACTCATCAAACTGGTATTCAGCATTATCACTGTTCCAGATGTAATCTTTCAGCATGGCATGTACTGGACTTTCATTGGAATCCATGTCCTGCGGCAAAGAATTCTCTTTAAAAATGTAAACTGTGAATTTTGAAGCAAGCAGTGGGATATGAGTTTCAGCCTTCCATGTTCCATTGCAAAATTATAGCCACTGCAATTACTTATAATACTAAGGCTCACCGGAAGAAACAGTTTTCTTCTGTGCGCTGCAAATTATGTTATGTGTACATAAAGAACACAATCCTCTAGCATTTATTTAATTTCCTGCAAATCAGAGAGTTCAGTTCTTTTTTCTGAAAGCTCTGGAACTAGAAGAAAACAAAACTAAAGACTGTTTTGGAAAGGGAGATCATTTGACGTGAAATTCAGAAGGTCTCGGCCTCTTCTTATAAATACTGTTTCCTTGTAATTACATGTACAAATATGTTTATATTGTACATATATAAACTTTTATGTGACCTTTATGATTTAATAGAAAATGTAAGAAAATTGTCATTAAGCTAAAAGGCATTAGGAAACTGTTCATTTGATTACACTTAACCCAGCTCAAAATGAGAAGTTAGTGAAGCCTTGTATTTGTGTGCTCAAAGCTGAAAATAGTTTGCTGTCACAGTGTCTTGTACACAGCCTCTGTACTTGTTTCTGTTATTCAAATCAAATAATGAATGGAAAATAAGAAAAGTCAGGAGGGGGCAATTGAGATTCTATCGTGCCAATATTGCATAAGTACCCTGTGATAAGATTAAGAGCTCTTTTTAATACTGTAGTATGTAAACCTTCCCTAGGAATCACAGTTATTTTCCTCTATTTATAAATGTAATTAGAAACACCCTGATTAGAACTTGTGTGTTTGAGGTAGTGTAATTGAATGCTTTTCTCAATGATTTTTCAAGGCCTTATATATGTACTATATTAAGATGCTGTTGTTACAGCTAGTGTACTGCAGTGAACAGAGACACAATAGCTAGCGTGGAGACAGAGCTGCTGTATATTATGCTGCCATTATTGAAGTAACAAGTGAAATGATCCTCGCATACCTACTGTACTAATATGCTGTGTAATTATTATCATGTTATCTATCGGTTTGGAGTTTGTATGTTTTCCCCACCTTTACGTGGGTTTTCCAGACATATTGATAGAGTAGTTCAGATGGGTAGCTGCGTCAGCATGTGTAGGCTGCAAAGGGGCCTTTGCAGAGTGGTGGCTCTGTAGCTAAGGATCTGCGCCTGTGGCTGGAAGGTTTAAATCCTGTGGCCGGCAGAGGAATCCTACTCTGTTGGGCTCCTGAGCAAGGCCCTTAACCCCAGCTCCTCCAGGGGCACGCTGTACTGTGGTTGACCCTCCGCTCTGACCCCAAGCTTCTCTGTGTGTCTCATGGAGAGCAAGCTGGGGTATGCATTACGTATGCAAAACATTACGTTTCGACTGTGGAGCCTTCTTCGGGTGTTATGTTTTCTTTCTTCTCTTTTCATATTGATAGAGTAGATGTCTTTTGGAAAAACTGGCCTTGGTGTGAACATAAGCATGCTTGTGTATTTTGTCTTGTGCCTCTTGCTTTCTGGGATAGACTCTTGCTCCCCCACAACCCTGCATTGGATAAGGCAATTAGAAGATGGATGGATATTCGAAGAGACTTGGCATTTGTCGTCATTTATATACAGTAGCTAGGCATTTTATTTTCGCAGTCTACAGTACATGTAGTACATGGCTCAGTAGTGTCCTTACCTGGGATTTGAACCCATAACGTTCCAGTTCCGAGGCCAATGTCTTAACCACACTGCTGAGGCTATAGTTTTTTGTGCTCAGCATTTATATTCTGGCTGTGCCTGGATAAAAGCTGACCATTAACTTGGTTGCATGCTTGCAGGTTATGGTAAAATCTTGAACGTTTTGAAACAAGTTAGCAATTTTCAACATATAACAATGAAGCCAAAGTAATCTGGTGTATTCTAAATTAATAAATATTATAAGCATGTGATTTAAAAATCAACCTCTATATATTTGTGTTGATATGTGTGGAGTTAGTATATGGAAGTCTAGTGTCTAACAATGGAAAACCTGTGCATTTTGAATTTCTTCATAAAGGTATTAACAGTTCAGCAAATTAAGGGTGGAACAAAAGTCTGCATTGTTTCAGAGTGTTTTATATTCTAGGAAAGGCAATATATTTCAATGTGTTCAGATGAGCTGCTATTTTTTAAAAGTGAATACCAGATGCTTCAAACATAAACATTTATCTTTAATTATCCTGGCCTGTTTTTTTATAATTTGGTTTTAATTGAAGCACTCTTACAAAAAGCTAGAAAGGATGAGGGCCTCATGAATCTGAACTCTAAAATCTCTCTAGAGACCACTCCAGAGACAAAGCTGAATTTTAAAGTAGGTTTGTCTTGTGTATTATGCACACAGTGAAAGAAAACGAATTAAACATTTCAGATATTTTTGACTAAAAGATTAATAGGGGGTTGTTATGTGTAGGAACTATATTCGTGAATCATTCGTATATAGTTTTTGGTTTTACAGTTTATTCTAATTACTATGGAACAGACGACTTCTGCCTGACTCGGAGAACAGTCACTTTAAATGGCATCTTTAAAGGCTTGATAAGCCATTAAAGTTTTTCTTGGCAGCAAAAGTAAATAAATAATTATCTACTTCTGCAGAGAGCATTTGTTTAGTTTGTGTAATACAGAAGTTTAGCTTCATGTTTCATTGTTTCTCTCATTAATCTAAACCATAGGCATACTAATTGACTCCCCATTGGCATGAGAAAAGACCACCCACTGAAACTTGGCCAACTTTCTATCCATGCTTCCAATATCCAAATTAATTTGCTATCTCCTTATGCTTTCTTGCTTTAACTAGAGTAGGGGATAAATCCATCCAGTACTCTTCCTCACTTTAGTGGATCTGTGCTTTCAATTTACCTGTTAATGCCAGGGGAAAGAGAGTTTTTCATGGGGCATGGCAGTGAGGCGGGGGAGCAAACAGTTCAAGAAAAAGCCAATAGGGGAAGAACAGTTCATCCTGGTTGTTTCCACTTTTAGCTTTTCTAATTCTGCCAGGGGGAAATGAGAGGCAGTGAATTCCCTGAAAAGCGCGCAGCAGAGTGTTAAATCAGCTATCTGCGCCGTCTTGTGTTTCAGAAATCGGTGCCATTAAGCTGGCAAGGGAGCAGCAGAAAGCGCAAGCAAAGAGAAGAGCTACTCCAGTGGTGGGAGACATGCAGCCCCTCGCAGACGCCCTGCCAGAGCTCCCTAAACTCATGACCTCCTGCAGGGCCCAAGCATCCAGGAAGTCAAAGGTGTAAGTATTTCACTAGGGGGGGACCAAGGTCACTGCATCTTAACCAATACAATTGTAAATGTATACACACGCAATACCTAAGCTGACAAACTGGTAGAAATTACATTTTAGTTTACATTCTTTTACATACCTGATTATTTCTAAAGTCTGTTTACATTTTGGTTGCTTTTTTTACTCCCGAGTAAAGTACTGAAATAGAGCTTTGCCTCCTAACAGTTATTCATTGCTGTTATTAAATCATTTTTGTTCACGATTGTTTTAATCTGGGAAATTTACCCTTGTATTTCAAAGTTGTGACCCTATTTTCCTAACATCTCAAAAGATCATGATCTCAAAGCTCCACAAACACTTAAGCACTTAAGCAAAACTGCATTTGTTTCCTAATTTGCTTTAAAATGAGAGTAAATGGGTATACAACAGAACAATAATATTAGAATCCCCGTATTTCCTTAAAGCTTGTGTTAATGTACGGAAAAGTGAGCTCATACAGTTTTTTATTGGTATTCTATATGTCTTTTTTGTGAAAAATTTTAGTTCGCAAGGCAAAGTCCAAATAATGGTCTATAAATGAGAAGGGCCCAATCAGCCCTTCTTGCTTGTTTGGTAGTTTAGCAGCTGAATGAATTTAAAATTTTGTCCAGCCATGTCTTGAAGTGCCCAGAGTAGCAGCAATTCAAGTCTGTATTTGGATATGCTGTGGTCTGGGATGTGTGTTTTTGTTACTGGCAGCGTGTGAGGTGTTTATACTATTTTTGTTAATGTGCATGTATTCAGAGCTTGCACCATTAAATGCCTTGGAGAGTGACAAGCATTTATGAAGGCTAAGAAGATTTTTCCACAGGAATGGAAAAAAAAGGTGTTGAAAAAGTTCCCTGTATTTTTTGTCATAGGAGTTTGTGACATAATTTAGAAGCTCCTGATAACTACCTCAGTGGGCCCCACAAAAAAAAACCAGCAGGAAGACTTGTGAAGAATGGAGAGTTTTAGATAGATCTGTGTGTTAAACCAGAGTTTCACACTTGAAAACATAAATAAACTGTTTTATTAATCCATGATAGTGAGATAGATATTGCATTAACAATTTTGATCATGTTGGAAGAGGTAATGAAAAGAACATTAAAATATCACCAACGCATTACTTTAAAAAACCTCCTATCTAATTTAGGGTCATAGAGGCCTGGAGCCTATCCCAGAAAGCATTGGGTAAATGCAGGGCGGTGCTGTGGCTGTGTGGCTAAGGACCTGCGCCTGTGGCTGGAAGGTTGCTGGTTCATATCTGGTGGCCGGCAGAGGAATCCGACTCTGATGGGCTCCTGAGCAAGGCCCTTAACCCCAGCTGCTCCAGGGGCGCCGTATAAATGGCTGACCCTGTGCTCTGACCCCAATCTTCTTTCCCTGTCTCATGGAGAGCAAGTTGGGGTATGCGAAAAGACAGATTCTTAATACAAAAAATTGTATATGGCCAATAAAGTGATCTTACATTATCTTTAAGATGGGATACACCTTGATAGACATGACACCAGTCTAGAACACGCATAGTTAACCCTGGTATGTCTTTGGACTTTCGGAGGAATACCATGAAAATACATAGAGAACATGTGAACGCCATGCAGATAACACCCCCAGGATTGAAACCAAGGCCCCAGCACTGAGAGGCAACAATACTAACCAGTATGCCACCATGCCACTCCAACAGATAAAATATAGAGATGTAAAAACTAATGAAGACAAAAGAAATTGCCTCAATCTCTGTGTTACCCAGAAACAAACAGGGCTGAAAGAAAGGTTATTAAAGATCAGTCTTTGTGAGAGCTAACACAAACACTATGTTTACCCCCAATGGTCTGGACAAATTTACTCCTGACTGGGATAATCAGACCTACCAGAGGTTCCTAATTTTTAATTCAGTTGGTGAAAAAATACCTCAGTTTTGTACCTGATCTGCTGTGCTGTTGGTACATAATGGCTGCTACTCATTACCCAGCTTGCTGCTGCACATGAGAGGTGGGTTAAGTGGTCTGGCATCCTTTGGGATAAAAGCTACTATATAATCCAATAAATTGATTAAACTGTTTTACTGTTACCTTGTAAATATAATGGATTTTTTCCAGGTATGGTGAGGCTCAGTATTATTATGTATGGGTTCAAATATAGTTTACTGTGACAAAAATATCCCTCAGCTTTGCAAAATAGACCCTGAGTTCATCCCTTCAGATTTGTGTGTGATAATGTCAAAGTAGGTATCAGATACTGTGTTAGAACTAGGCAGCCATACAGCTGTAGAATTGTTCAGGTTTCATTCATTTCCTTCAACATGCTATGGGCCAGGTGCATAAAAAATCATCTGATAGCATTCAGTAGTTATAGTATTTAAAATTATACTAATTTAAAAATGGTATTTTGAATTTCCATGTAGTTAACAAGACGATTTACCTCTCCTGTGTAACAAAAGCTCCAGGATGTCATACCTTACTGGCACACATTGTGCTACCATCTGAGACCATTAAGACAAGCACCGATGAGGCTTTTGAATTTTCTGTTTCAGGCATTTAAAGATTTAATCATCGGATTCATTTGAAAATGCTAAAGGCAAAAAAAAAACAACAGCATCCAACTAACACAGCAGCTCTTAGTGTTCTTTGCTTAAATATAGATTATTAATTCCATGACTCCTCTCTTTCCCTCCACGTTCTGAGTACTCAATAACAGTCCTGTTTAAAGAGGACTCAGTGGACTGTAAAATATGTAGACAGGTAGGAATCCAGATAGAAGAACAATTAAAGAATGTAAAGATAAAAGGAAAGTATCATGCCAGTTGGTGGTAAAAAGTTTAGACTTTAATGCTTGAAAATAAACCTTGAAATGTATAAAAAAGATGAAAAAACGATGTCAGTGTCTTTATTAAGAACCTGAACAGTAATTTTCCTAATTAGAGCTATGAACTCAGTTGGTCTTTCTTGCTGTATGCAGCTTGTAACTCTTGGTATAAATGTTTTTTAACGATTGTAGTGCTATGTTTAATTTTATGTTTAATCCTGTAGCAAATCTTACATAATCTTAGAGATTCCCATGTTAATTATTATTGTACATAACTGATATATTTTGTTTGTGATTCAAAGATGCCTTGCAGAAAAGACAGTGGAAAAACTGAGTATGGGGAAAAGGGAGTGCATGTTTGGGTGATATCCTTTTTAATTATAACCTATTTTATTTGAATTGTGAGCCAATCTGTACTTGATCAGTCTCAAAAGTACATAGTGTAAGATGCAGGGTCCATGAAATAGCAGTATCAATCAAGCTAAAAGTTGCCCTTAGTTTTTGTTACTTGAATTTTTCAAAGTCCTTTGGAGATTAGTTGTAGCTGGCTTTGCATTTTCTGTTTTTCAGTTTGTCAAGAAATTGCTTGTTTAGTAAACAGAGCACAAGATTTCTCTTTCTTCATTGTGGAAATTACGTCTAGTTTGCTACATATTAAGTAGTTTTTGGCCATTTACTCAGCATGTATTTAAGATGAAAATTATGGTTGGGTGTTTGTTAACACATCATTTACATATTCCAAACAATTTGGACAAGGAATAAAAAACGTAAACAAAATGTTTGGCTATATTGTAAAAAGTATAAAATTCCGATACAGGTATGTTATGTCCAAATTGTGCATTGCACTAGACAAGCCTCATTTAGAATATTTTGTACAACCCTGTACAAAATAGCAGTGAGAACAAAAAGGATATCACCGCTCTGCAATGCAGTCAAGAGACGAGCAATGAGATATATTCCAGGGCTAAAGGCAATGTCCTTGTAACAGATCCTTTCTTAAGGTAGCTTGGCTGGAAGGACCTATGTACATAAACCTGTAATTATCTTGTGTTACTGAGGCATCTATATACAGTAGATTAGAGAGGATCGACCCAGTGTTTTACCCTAACTTCCTTTGGCCTAGGTCCTTAACCCTCACTTCACTTGTCCTCACTAGCTCTTAGCTTTTCTATAACCCTGAATTATTTGGAGTATTGACAGATAGGTTTTGTTTGGCCCGAGGCTGTCTGACACAATGTCAAAGTCCAATTATCTAAACTATAGTATGAGATTTTATCTTGCCCTGAACTGATTTTCAGGCTTTTGTCATAACTGCAATGTTACAGGTCGGCAACTCTGGCTGAAGACACACTCTGCCTGGTCACACTCTTACTCACTTATTTCAGCAGAGAAATCGGCAGCACTAGAGAGCTGATTTCTCTGCCTTCTCCATGCGGAAAGCAGAGGGCCACTTTGATGATCTCTGTAGTAGTGGCATGCTGTTCCTAGTGCTCTGATCTACTCTCATCACTCCAGCTTCATGTGTTTCATCACAGTCCGACACTGACAGGCTGGAAGAACGGAACTTTTTTAGTCTTAAACAGAGAAGATTGTGTGGACTTGATCCAAACATTCAGAAGGAACAGTGAAACGGTAACCAGAGGGCACAAGTGGAGACTACAGTACATGGAAGAAAAAAAAAAACAAGAACAAGAGGCACTGCTGTATCCGAAAAGCTGTGAGACAATGGAACAAGATACCCAGTCAAATTGTTGACACCGATACCTTGACTTCCTTCAAGAAATTGCTGAACTAGTACCTTGGATCAATTACCTGCCAACTACAAAAATCTGAAATGAATGTTAAATTAACAGATCTACAAACAAACATCGGCTTGAAAACAGAAATATATATATTATGCAAATGAATTAGTTCTTGCCATTTCACAATGCTTGACTGAACTACCGTACGACTTCTCATTCCACCTTTTGCATATATAAAGTCAAATGCAGACATAGAAGTTGTAGAATGGTTCCCTCCCTCAAGCAATGTGATACAGCAAGAGCTAATTAATTGTCATAACCATAATTTCTCGTGATGATCTGCTCTATGTCATGTATACATATGTTTATATTTAATTCTAAATGTAGTTTGGAATTTTGTCTTATCTGGAGATGAAAAAGGTAAATTAATTTCAAAGTTGCCTTGTAAATTGTATTAAGGTAGTGACTAGCAGGTACAAATTGAAGCCCAGGCTGATAACATCTCTGTGCGTATCTTATTTTCCCTTGGCAATAACCTGTAATTTGTCATACCATTAAAGCAGATGTATGATCACTGATACAGAGTACTTTTGGGTATTTTAAAATTCAGCTTCAAATGCCTAAACACATCTGGTAGGGTGTCGCTCTATATCCTTCACATACTGTAGCTTCAGGTTTTAGTCGTTGTTACTCGTTTGCTGCAACATATTACAAAACCCGAAGGAAGACAGTAGGATTTTCTTTTCAGTACAGTCTCTGAAGTATCCAGCTGTTCCAAGAATTGTGAAATGTGCACCTTTATCGACTGTACATGTATTCTTGGTTTTCAGAGGTTTTTCTTGTTTTTGTGTTTTTTGGAATTTAAAAAATGTTACAATGTGAGAAGAGAATGTTGCTGAAATTCACAGTTTGTTAATTCCTGAAACCTTATTCCAAGCAACTGACCAGCATAGAAAGAATGGGTACAGGCCTCTGATTTTTAACACAATACTGTTACTAGAAAGCAAATCAAAAATATTTGTCACAATTAATTAATTTACTTGTTCATTAGGATATTGTGATTACATATAGTACAAGGCCATATTACTCACTGTGCTTTGTACACAGATTTACACAGTTGTTTTCTTCATAAAAGCTCAATGAGTAAGAATTCCTTATAAAAAACCCACGGGGGGGTTAAGATTTTTTTATGTTTACAGTTTACAGAGTAAATACAATCTACTGTGTGAATGTCTGTCAAGAAATTTAATCAAGACTGTTACTTATTGTCTTATATTAAAAGTGAATTTTTATCGTGAAAAATACCTGTGTTTAGCATACACTCCTCTTTTAAAAAGCAAACATTCTTGTGACATATATTTCCTTTTATGTTCTTCTTTTTTTATTACCTTCTATAAGTTCTTTGCTATACAAAGCCAGATATGTAATCTTGCTTCTTCCTTCTCCTTTTAGGTGGCTTTAGACATTCTTCTGATGACTTAGCCCATACTGTCATTGTCCTGTCTGAGATTTAAAAAAACTTATTTTAGAAGCACTTTGAGGCCACTGACTTCTAAATTGAGGCCTGCCTTTCCATGAGAGTGTCAGATTGAATCCCATTTTAGGACTCATTAGGATTGACTGGCAAGCAGCAGAGTGTTTTCCACTAGACTTCATTCATCATTTGTTTTATTTTTCTTGACACTACAGTGTACAAAACTTCTGGGATGAAATGGAGCTACATTGTGTAAGCAGTTCCTAACTACTGTCTTTTTAATCTTTATGAAGGTTTGTCTTCTCAGGGGAGTTTATAAAAGATTAAATATTAGGGTGAGGCTGTACCATCAGCTAATTATAAACAAAGCCCGAGAAATAGCAGGTGAAGTTCTTTCTGTGTTTGGGCAAATTCTTTTGTCATTTGAAAAAACAAAAACAGTACAGATCAACTGCAATGACTCTCTCAGGGTGTCATTATTAAGACTGTTTTGAGACAGGTATTTAGCTACTGGAATTATTAGCTCAAAGAGTGAATGTTTGTTCATTTTCTGTGGTGTCACTTAGATGTATGGCTTTGGTATTTACAGCACCTGCATTGACAGAGAATTGTATTTCCATTTTGATTCCAAATAAGCCAAGGAAAAGAGTAATATTGTCAGCAGCTATTTCCTGTTGAACAGTTACCATATGTTGCGCATGGGGCACTCAAATGATAGTGTCAGAATTGATTCATTACAGTTCCCTGGGAAAACCTTTTTTATTAATAATGTTTCACTTAGAAAATTTCATAATAAAGGAATTTGTTGGCAGCACAAGTTGCATGTCTGGTTTTACTCAGAATCCTAGGAAAAAAGAACAGAAGATTGCCTTGTTGTTCAGAAACATAAATGTGATAGATGCTGTAATAAAGGATTGTACAGTAAGTAGAACATTTTGTCTGATCCTTTGGGTCAGGTTTTCATTTAAACTGTTCTTCTTCATTTATCTTGTAAGTCATCATTTTAACCTCCTGGGACAAAAGTCTGATAATTTACTGTATACCATGGATAATATAGGCTACATTTTAAATTATCAGACCATAAAAGCACACAAATGTAAATTTTAAGAACAAAACATATTTATTCAAATGTACACTCAAATGTAAATTTTAAGAACAAAGACAGGTAAAATTCCTCAGATACTCAACAATACTTTCAGGAAAGGAACTCAGTACACAATGAATATATACATTTCCTCATAAATACCAGCAATACATTATCTGACTTTTTTTTTCTTAATCTAGAGATAGAACAGTAGTGTTATGGCTAGCGTTGTTGTCTCACAGCTCTTGCGTCATGGTTTTGATACCATTTAGACACCAGATAAGGGTGTCTTCTGTCTGGAGTTTGCTTGTTTTCCCCATATTCACTTTGATTTTCAGGTTTCTGCTTAGCTTCCATGGCTGGCTATGTAAACTGGTGTCTATAAACTATCCCTGTGTGCACCCTGTGATGGACAATGTCCCTATGGTTTTGGAATAATCTGTGGTTTTCTACAACCCTCAACATGAGTAATTAGCTATCTTATAATGTGTAGATAAATCCAAAGATATGCCTTTAGCAATGAAACAGACGATTTTTCATTTCAGATTTTTCATCTAAAAAACAGATGATTTTTCATTTCAGAATGTTTTTCCTGATCTTTATAACATAAGTTAGTGCTGCTGGTACATTGATACCCTGCCAGTGTAACATATTCAATCCGTAGACCATTAGGCACTAGGAGCACCAATTTCACGTGTGTGCTTAATGAGAAAATAGCACTGATCCCAAGATGATGGAACCAGGGTATTCTTTACCTCCAGTGACATTGGTATTTTACTAATCCATCTTATACATATATATAATATATGGTCTTAAACATCATCCCTACATCCCCACCAAAAGTACTGAATGTTTCTAACGCAGTATTTCTCAACCTTTTCCATCCCATGACACACTCTTATGAGTAAACACACATTCATGTCTTTTTCCCCAAACACATTTTTCTTAATATTATAAACAAAACTTTCAGTGTTTGCAAATAAGTTCAAGTATTTAACTTTCAGTGAAAAAGCAAGCTTTTGCTAAATCGCTCCCAGTTGTTTTCTGTTGATGCTTTTTATGTCCATCAGACTCAAAAGGCTTAACTTGCACCTCTTAGAACTTGGCCTCTGTCTTGTGTGTCTACACCGAATGTGCAACACAACACTTTGGTTGTTCTAGGAAGTAAGATTTCATGTATTCATTTTATTAAAATGCAAGTTTTCTAAAATGATGCAGCACACTCTTTCATGTTTAACACTTTCATGGTAATGCCATTGTAACACTGGTTCGCATTGCTGCCTTGCAACACTGGGGCCCTGGGTTCAATTTCAGACCTGGGGTGCTGTCTGTGAGAAGTTTTAGTGTTCTCGTGTGTTTGCTTGGGTTTTCTCTCACAATCCAAAAATATGCTGGAATCTTAATTGGCTCCCTAGGAAAGCTGGACCTGGTAGGAGTGTGTGTGTGCCCTGTGATGGAATGGCATCCTGTCCAGGGTGTACCCTGACTTGCGTCTCTTGTTTGCCAGAATAGACTCTGGCTCCTCTGTGACTCCATACTGGATAAAGTGGTTAGAAAACGTATGGATAATTTAAAGGAAACATTTTAGCTGATACAAAATGTAAAAATCAGAATCTCTGTTTATAAATCTCCAGACTCTGTATATATAGTTTGCACTGTTTTCCTTGAAATTTGGCAGGTAGTGTGTTCCTGAATTTCATATTACTTTGTGCATTTTTGCACATTCACTTTAATTGTGAATATAATAAAAATATATGTATTGTGTGTGACTGCAGGCACTTCAGTGAATTGTAATTCCATGTTATACCCAGGACTGTATGCTGACATTTAAAATTTTAACATACAAGGAACAAATCTATTAACATTTTTATTCTATTTAAGTAAAAATACATAATATAGATGTATCTAATATTCACATTGCTTCAGAACCTCCATGAAATAGGATGCACTGGGAGTAATTTATACAGTATATGAAGTATGGTAACTGAAATTGTATAAATTGCTACATTTAAGTATTTGCTGCTGTTGATTTGTTTATGCTAAAAAAATGTTTAAATGTGGAATATGTCACAAATAAGAATATGCTGTTTATTTTACGTGAGCTCAGTAGGACATTTTTGTTGAATTTCAGAAAATTGTAATAATTTTCAGTTGTTAAAAGGTGTTACTATTTCTGTAACATAGACATGAGTAGATTTTTTTTTTAATTAATGTGAGAAAATCTCCAGTTTTAGGGTGTTACAGACACTAAAAAAAATTCCACATGATTTTAGCAAGTTTCTCCTGCAGGGAAATTGTCACAGACTCTTTTTCTTTTCTTCCATTAGACCAGTAAAGAAGAAACCAGAACCTACTGACTTCAGTCAGATGAAACCAGCTCAGAAGCGCAAGCTGTTGTAAGTTATGTCTTGACTGAAATTGAGAATACTCATTAATCATTCTTCCAAAGAATAGATAATATGGTTGATGCCCCTGTGGTTGTGTGAGATGCGACAGGCACAGACCTGAAAAGAATAAAAAAAGAAGTCCCTACACGTTACCCACCTGCACAATTAATTTTTTTCATTTGCTGGTTAGAGATCTGTTATCAGGGAATCATTCAGAATGAATGCAGTGCATGTGTAGTGGAGAATCTCAATCACATGAGTATAATACAATGACTATCACTGCTCTGTATAGTTTAACCTCGGGGCTTCCCTCTGCTTGAGTATTATACAACTAAATGGTGTGGATGACTAGGTCAAATTAATATCATATCTTTTGTACTTGGAACAGAAACCAGATACATTTCTTACTATGCTGTGATGGATACGAGACAGCCACTCTATTCTGTACTTTTCATGGTATACCGAGACCGCACTGAGACCTGTGGGCTGAATAACCCACTGACCATGATTACCTTACACTTTGGGATAGCAGGAAGGTTATCATTAATTCTCATCATAGGAAGGCAATGTCTGGGGGGGCAGGAGGCATTCTGGGGTGATACTGAATCTTTTCAGTAGCTGGTGGAATCAATTAAGAATTTCAACAAAAGGTGAGATAGGATGATCCATATTTGATCATGGATGCCCTGTACTCATGTGAGGTCAGGAGTGCCTGGCAGTGTGAACCGGACATCTCTAAATAATTAAAGAAGAACCTTGTGTTCTTTTGCAGGGAGGATGAAACATCCAAGTTTACCGAAGTTTTAAGCAACACAGGCTTCAAGGTGAATCCGTTTGAGGCAATTGGAGAACACTTCAGGAAGAGGCTCAAACAGGAGGAAGAAGAGAATCCCAACTAACTATTTTTCTGTTCGCCATACTGTGCCATACCTCATCACATCTGGCAAAATAATTAAGTCGTTCTATGTCAAAAAATAATATTAATAGTGTTATGATATGCTACTGTTAGAGTTAGAATCCTAGGCCAACAGATGACAATAAAATATTTCATATTGACCTATGAAGGTCCCATATTTTGTTTCCATTTCCCTTTATTTTAAGATTGTGTAACTTGCCTGCAAATTACACAGTAGTGATCATAAAATGAAATATTGACCACTGCTGTCTTGCACATGTAAAGCTTTAGCAAAATAATAAAATGTTCATAATTTAAAATAATAAAATGTCTTTAATTTCAAACATAAAATGTACATTTTCAGTAATGTATTTTTTACTAAGATGTTGCTACCCAGCCTATTTACAGTTCTGGAGTTTATCTTAGAAGGAGTACTTTGTATTGCTTTCATTAGACACTTTTTAAAGCAGCACCATTTTATTGCTATGGTATTATAGTGGCACCTCAGTACACGAGGGCAAAGAGTTGCCTCATGTAAGCATTTTTAGGCAAGAAGTTAAAGGGAAAGCCAGACTATCATGCTCTCTGTGCATAAAAAGCGTATTGCATAAGGTCTGAGATTTGCAGTACATTATTAGAGATACAGCAGTGCTATGGTTTTCAAGTTAAAGCAATTTGTTTTGAAGGGTTTCTTTATTATGCTTTATAAGTGCGAGCATAATAAAGAAAAAATACTTCAAAACTATCTGCCATGTGGCTGTATCAGTAAAGGTCGACTGCAAAGGCATTTGGAGAACAGGCAGAACTTTGCAGTCCAATGTTGCCTATTATGTCTGGGCTGTCAATAGCAAAGGTGATAGTGGAAAAGTGGTTATGCATGGCCAGTGGTAGATGGGCATCAGTCAGGTTATCCATAGCTTGTTGGACCTTTAAGTGTATGGCACTGTCTCCTAGCTTTTTAAAATAGGCCAGACAGGCTGAATTGCCTCCTTTTGTTTGTAACATGTCTTATGTTCAAGTAGTGTTGGGGAAACTTGCAATACTAGAAGGTATCGTAAACACCATACAGTTCCCACCAGAAATTGTCTTATTGGAACAGGGTGGATTTTTTCACATGATGAACAAATTACTTTCCAACAAAGATCTTTGAAATTATTCTAACACTTTACAGTAAATAACCCAAATTCCTTAAACTTTAGGAAAATGTGAATCATACTTGAATGTTTAGAATCTTCAAGCGCTGATTTTTTCTGAATGTTCCTACATGGACTGATTGAATCAGGAATCAGTTGTACCCATTGTCGGTAGTTGTCAATGTCAGGGTGCATTCTCAGAGCAGTCCCAGCAGACAAAGAAAATAGCAGATCTGTCGGCAGTGCTGGAAACCCTTTTCTCACTGACAGCTGCCCTCAGTGGCTGGCAAAGAATGAGATAAAAAGAACATTGACCATTACTGTTTTGTATGTTGAAAGCTTTAACAAAAGATTTAAAAATGTATGCTTTGATCACCTCTTCTTAATTTCAAACATCAAAAGAAAATTGCAGTAAAGTATGTTTACTCAATTTTCCTGGGGTTTATCTATTTTCTTTCTCTACTTCTAAAGCAGCATCATTTTTTTTGTTAATGATATTGTGTGCATCTTATTACACAAAAAATTGCCCCTTCAGGTTTATTTCTTCTGATAAGCGTCTATTTTGTTATTATATAGATTTTTTTTGTATATTTAAGCAATCTGTATAAAGAATCTAAAACTAATTTTTATAGCATTGTTGGGCCCTGAGAATACACCACTTGTTTATTGAAAGGCCTAATATCGTCCTTTTTTGGAGACTGTCACCATTGGATTTTGCTGTGAGGACAAAATGTTAACAAACTAAAAAAAAAAACAAGACCAATTTGTTAGGCTTGTCTTGCGAAAATGTTTTTTCATTTATTTTTATTTAACATGGTAGACCTGGGTTAATAGTTAACATAGAGATGTATGAGAAACTATCGTCTCCTGTTGAGGTTTGAATTGAGATTTATAGCTTGTACTCACCTGAAACTGTTTTTGTCCCAACTTCAGGCAGCAGCTTATGGAAAGCCTTCCTCAATGAAAGTTTCCATGGAAACGTAGTGTATAAATGGGAAAGTACTTGCATGGAGATGAGAAGTACAATGACACATTTCCCAGTAAAAACAACATACAGAGAATACATTACAGTATGTTGTCTTCAGAGGTTTTTAGATGGGAGGAGAGAGACTCAGAGGCAATAAAGTACTCCCAATTACAAGAACAGCATAATATATTGGAAAAAAATCAATCAATATCATCTACAGAACATAGAGTCCATTATCACGCATTAATAATGCATAATGAAGGTATCATTTTCACTTCTGTTGTTAATCAGCTAGCAGTGCATACTAGATAGGTGACAGCAGAATAATTAATGAGCTTTCCTGTTATATATCAACAGTAAATGGTGATAATTATAGCTTTTAGGATGATTTATAAAGAAATTTACAGCGATAGGAAGATGTTTATTTTTTGTATTCCATGTAAATTTACATTGCTGGTAACTGAAAAACTAATAAGACCACTGAGTAAATTAAGGCTTTTCTGATTTAAGAAAAAGCGACAGCAAATTTCTTAGGAGTTGGCAAAAATATTTAATAGAAAACGCTGACTTCTTTAGTGCATAAAACCTTGGTTCCTTATTATTCTCCCATGTCCACAAAATATAAAGATTTATTATTTTGTATCTGAATCTTTTCTTTGTGTAAAAAACATTTGTTCCTCTTACTTGGCTCTGCAGCTTAAGGTTTACAAAATCCATAGTAATGTTAAGAATTTGCATTTGGGTTTTAAATAGCTGAATGAACTCTAGCTTGACTTTAATCCTCTGACTGTCCAAACCATGACATCAAATTTAAATAACTATTGTGGTGTTTTGTTCAAAGCTATTATTGGCTTTCTGTGTGTTCTTTTCTAAATGAGATACTTTAGACCCACTTTTATAAATGAGCAGTTCTGAAAGCCAGTTGTTACCGTCAAGGGCAATGGCAGTATTATAATGCATTGAGCTTCTCTCTGTATGATTAATATCAGGAGCAAAACGGTAGCATTACTCTATGCAACAAATTCTAATAGAAATGCAATTTTACAGAAGGGGAGTGGCACAGCCAATAGAGTTGATGGAATCTTTAATTGCTTTTCAGCGAGTGTACTGGTACTGCAAGTGAACGTGAGCAGTAAAGTTTAAAAATGTGTACTGAACGTTTTTTCTGTGGATTTATATTGTTTTCTTTAAAGGTGAGGGAGAAGGAGAGCATGCAGTTTAATTCAATATGCAACTTAATTGTAATTTGATTTTCATCACAAAGTGCTTCACTGGCCCTTTTCAAGATTGTGATATTATTAAGAATTCATTTTGGAGAAGTTGCAATAACTATTAAAAGGGCTAGGTGGACTGAACGGACTCCTGTCTTTGTAACCTAATGTTACTGGAATGCCTTGGTAACTTAGTCAGGGAAAATGCAATTACATTTCTTTTATGTTACCTTTTAACTTTGAAATCTAAAATTGTGATCGAGCTCATGGTAGCTGTTACAGCTCTTACGAACATCCTGATATTTTGAGCAATAAAGATAAAGGAATAGCTCAAATTATCTTGAATGTTATTCTATGAAAGCCGGTTGTATAAGGTTTGAAACACAATTATGGTGCACTCTTTGCACACAGGCTTTGCTAGTACAGGTGAAATTGACATACTTGTGCTGCACTATTTAAGCCATTTTTTAAAAAAATTTTACTTCACAGACTTTATCTTAGGGTGCATAAGATGGACAAATATATAGTGCTCTCCTGATTTTTCATGTTTTATGGATTGTCAGGGGAATGATACAATCTGATGATGGAATCTGGAGGATACTGTAGACAAGAACCTTCAAGCTGCCTTTAAACCTTCAAACTGGAAACCTTTTCTCACTGACACCTGTCCTCACTTGCTGGTTAGGGCTGACACAACCCCAGCCCTCTCTGGAAAAATAGAACTCTTTAGTAATACCCCCTTCACCCCACATAACCAAAGGTATCAGACAAGCTCACCATGAAGCTCTTGTTAGCTAGAATACAGTAAGCTAAAAAAGCTTAGTCAACTACAGTTATAAAGACTCTTAGGAATTTACAATGCTGTTTGCAACAGGAAGAAGAAACCACTATTTTAGTACTGTGATATTTTAAAGTTATCTCTTTGATGTACAGTAATTATCTCTCATTTATCAGAATATTTTTTCCCCAATGGAGGGGTGAGGGAGATAGTAATTCATTGTTGAATCAGCTTCCCAAAATGTAAAGACGACACATCTGCACATAATTTGAGTATATACATACCAGGATTGGTTATTGTATTTTACATTTCTTAGCATTATTCATGGACACAGAGCTAGAAATAAGGGAAGAGAGAAAATCACGGCTCAGTCTTAATTGACATGTCCGAATGTGTGCATGCTTCAGATGAGTGACACTTCCTGACACTCTGAGATTATCACAATGAATTCTGGCTTTGATTTCAAAGACTTTAAGTTGTGAAAGATTTTACAGTAAGTGAATGATACTAAGGTTTCATTTCCCTTCAAGGTGTGATCATTTTATCAAATTGAGGCAATGTTTTTGCACTTACCTTTTTACAAAAGCTCTTTTGTATAAAACGGGTGCCATCAAGCTTTTTCACTTTCAATACGTTTCTTCAATTCAACCCTGGTGACAATTATTTCTGTTTTCTGCCAAGAGAAATACTGTACCTAGTCCTCCCCCAAAATTTCTCAAAGAAAGCTGCAGACTTCCCTAACATTTTTCTAGTTCTATGAATTATCTGTTCATTTCTGTTTCTTAAAGGATATTACATTTTTTAACTAAAACAGTTCTTGTGTGTCTTGCAATCATACAAGCAAATTCATGAGCTGTAGTGGGTGGAAGATAACGAGGCAAATCTGATATATTTAACAAAAACATCAATGATCTCTGAAGAAGGCTACCTCCTAGTACTGTGCAATAACTGAATTAAGCCAGCAATGGTTTGGAGAAGAGGGTGTCAAAGTAAAAGAAGGACAGTAATGACTGGTAATGAACATGGGCTCTTCATTTTAAAAATTTGCTTTTCTGCAACAGTGAAAGAAACTCCAGTATGTTAAAATTGATGTCTAAGATTTCTGTTTTTGCTTCAATGGAAAAACTAGGTTTTGCTGTTAGGCATGACTGCCTGAATATCACCTATTCAGTCAAAACAACAACAGAATATCTGAGAGAAGCCAAATTTTGTTTCTTTTCCAAAACATAAACCTCTGTATGGACATAGTCTTGTAATTTCTTCCAGTTCCAATCAAAACATCCAATATGTTGACTTATCAGCAGTGAGGCAAAATGGAGAATAATTATATCTGGTTATTTTAGCAGTTATTAGTGTGTCTATTGTGATGTGTATAGTTTTAAATAACTTTTCCATCTAATTGCCAAAAGAGAATACAGAGGAGCCTGTCACGAGGTACAGATAGCACAGGAAATACAATATTCATACACCTTCCGTTGAGCAGTTGCTAGATAAGTTATAGAGGGTGCACACTCAGGGCTTGACTAGTAACTGCTATTACTTAATTTCATATACATTCACGTACATAAACACATACTAAATTTCATATACAGTCACATACAAAAAACACATACTTGAACACAGGTATGAGTGAGTATTGTGGTGTGAATGGAGAGCACTCTCAAAATGGATGATACTCACTGTTTTGGTGTCGGTACTTCCGGGGTGGGTCAACCTATGGTGGCCTCAGAAGGCCAAACCTAACCCCACTTCTCAAGGGTTATTTAAGGAGATGGGGAAAACCACATGCATTGAATTGGAGAAATGGTTTGTTCCAGAGGGGGAGGACCTTCCATTCTATTTAAGCTGGCTCCTCAGCCTAAGAGGGCATTTGTTGTTGGTGGTTGGTATGTCAGGTAGTGTGACTGAAAACAGAGAGAGAGCAGTGAGAAAAGGAGGATTTATCTTTATTTGAAGAATTAGTTTTGTTTTCTGGTGTGGTTTACTGGGAGCACTGTAAATAAACTGCACTTATTTTACTTGAGTGCTTTTGCAGCAGAGCCATTCTGTTATAAAACAGACCTACTTTGGCCTTCCTCAGGCCATTGTGTGACAATGCCCATATAGAGGTTTATGTTTTTTTTGGAAAAGAAACAAATCTGGGCCTCTCTCAGATATTCTGTGTTTGCCATCTGCAGATCTATTTGTTTTCCTGTTTTGTATTTGTCAGCTGGAACGGCCACAAAGGGACATGTACATCTCTTCACATTGTGAACTGAAATTGATACCAAATACAATAACTCAGCCAGTGGTCCTGGCACAAATTAGGCAGTACATGTGTAGCCAAAACTGCTCCCCTGCAAAGCATCATCTCATTAACACCACTGTCTCGGAGACTTCAGCAGCATGAGAATCTGTAGCAGTGAACAGTCGGTTTCTTCAGACACCAGCAGTGCAGTGTTTAACATCCTGCTGTGCTACACTTGTATTTTTCATTGACAGTTCCGTGCACTTTTGTTTTATCAGGTGCACCTAGTCTACTCTGTGATCTCTACGGAAAGGGTTCTATAAATACATTTCTTGTCGGTTTCATTGTTTGTCAATGATGTACATCCAATTTTCAGTAGTGTGCCTTTTTTTTCTCACAAAAACTTTGTTGAGTTAACCACCCTATGAGTCATTTATGCTGTTCATGCTGTGGAAAGTTTGACAGAGAAGAAAGCCTAGGTGACAAGAAAACAAATGCATGACTACAAGCCTGGACCTGTGATGACTGAGATATTTTGTTCAATGCCCAGTGCTACAATGTCCATCGCCCTGCAATCTGTGCTTCTGTAATGGCAGTGTTTTGAGGTTGCATGTAACCTGGGTAATGTCTTGGGTATTTAATTTGATTTAACATACAGTATAGTTTTGCACATAGATCTCCTGTCTGTCTTCCAGGAATTCTTTCTTCAGTTTATACAATACTTCTTCCCTCAACAAGAAACAACTTTAGCCAGACAGAAGCACCATTTAAAAAGGGACTAGGACTGACTGTCCTGCTGTATTTCTAACCCAATGAAGATATTTTAATAAATATTTGAAGATGCGCTAGTGGGGAACGAGTCACATACATTGGCATTGCCGCAAAAGAACAAGTACACATCGAAAAGTCAAAAGAAACATTTTGTCTCTTTAGTCTACTTCAGACACCTGAAACGTTATGTTTCTGCTTTCTACTTTTTCAGTGTGAAAAGAACTAACTTTTTCCTAATGTCTTAAAATGTTGGTCTTAATTTCACAAGGTGCAAGGTTGTCAGCCCACCCACGACATAATCTGTTTGATACCGAGATTACCATAAAAGTTAAGCTTAAAGTAAAATTTAATGAGCAAGTTAATATTTAAAATATGGACTTAAATGTTACAGATAAAACTATATTTGAGAAGAATATAACCATTGAATCTCTACAAAATATAACCATTGAATAAACCACTTAAGATGGTATCTTACAAAGACACTTTCTAGTCCCTGTAAATGCCCCATCCAGGGTGCACTTTGGGGACATTATTACATTTCTCTTTCTCTATTCAGGTGTCTTCCTGTTTGAGTGTCACAGGAAAATTAGGTATTCCAAGTTCACGCTTAGTATTTTTGCAGAACAGTGGCTCTAATCTAGACCTGTTTCAGCAGTTGAAATACAGCAGGATCTTTCTAGCTGGTCTGATTGAAGCTGAAGTGTTCCGCCATTTACTCTGCACTCCACCTCTGCATGGTGACAGTGGAGTCTGGAGGGTTGAAGTGCTGCTGCTGATACAGTCAAAGTCTTGTTACATGAGGACTCTACTGTACCTGTTTGTGTTGTAACAGCCCTGAGGTGGAAGCTCGGAGAGAAGGACCACTGAAGGGGGTGGGTTAGCGGGATTGGTTTTGTATTGTGTTTTGGGAAATAACAAAACTTTGTTCACACAAAAAATAAAAGAGTCTGGTCTCAAAAAGGCCAGAGTGGGCTGTTGAGATAGATGTGAGATTAATGAAGATCACCCTCAGAAAGAAAGGAAAATTCAGCAATGATCATTTGAAAGAAACATGAACAGCGAGAATGTTAAAACCTTACCATGTAATCAAGGAAGAATGAAGTCCTTTCAGTCCGTTTCAGAAATGCAGAACATCTCTCAAAATGTACTTCCAGTATTCAGCACTAGAAAATATATTTGCATTTAAGTTTATTGTATGCATAAGTTAACACAAGTGGATGTTTTTGCATTGACTGAGATTGTATGCATGCACATGTTAAATGCTGTGTCCAAAAACGGTACTGCACCTAGTGAGCAGTACATCCTTCATGACTTTATCTACAGTGACGTAGTCCTATTCTGACCTCAGGGACAGAGGAAATGAAGTGGTTCTAAGATTGACCCAGACGCAGAATTGCATTTAGTTCAGCAGCAGCTTGTTATAATTTTATTTTCAGTTCACCATGTGTGAAAGATGTGTATTGCAGTCTAGTTATGACTGTCTCCCAGGATACGATGGGAAACAAGATTATACAGTTCAAGAGTTTTCTCCTTGATGTTTAATATTAATAAAATAGGAGTATTTCTGTAGCAAGGGCACAGCTGCTGAGGAAAACAGAAGTGGCTTTCTCATAACTTTCCTTAAAGAAAACACAGAAGAAAGCATTTCTCTCTTTTTCTTAGTAGATTTTTTTCTTCTGTTTTTTTTGTTTTGAAAACTATCAGCGGCGGTTTATGTGGCTGTTCACACAGTAGGTCTGCCTTGCTCTTGTTCTGGTTTGCTTGAAATTAATTATTCAACAATGATGTATGACAAACTATTTCTAAAAATAAAATTGAAAAAATTAATGTGTTTTGAACCCTATTACCTCTCCATTTACTGTACCCTTCAGACAGACAGTCTGAAGTATACTTGTATGGTATGAAGTTACTTCTTGTTGCCCTAGCACACCTCCAGGCAAAATAGTTTTGTATTTTGTGCAATTCTGACAGGAGGCTTCTTTTCAAGCCTCATGTGAACTCCCTCACTATTTTTTCCAAATACACTAATCATAATTCTATACAATAATTTCACACTTTTTCTTCCAAAAGAGTTCTATACATACTATAGCAGGGGATCGACTTAATCTGATGTGTAGCACCCAGCTGGGTGACATGCTGCACCTTTAATGTACCAGCAGCCCCACTGCATAACGAGATTGGTCAGAGAATTGAGAAACTGCTTCATAAATTGAATAAGGGAACCTCAGGAAGCGTCATGGGATCTTTAACGATCAAGTTGTCATGACCTACTGTACCCCATGACTATTTAACATCTCATCCAGTGGATGGCACCATACTGATGCATTTATTTGGAAATTCTGATTCAGAGGGAAGAGTACCACCTACTAGTCCAACAAGGCTATTTGCAGCAGCAACCTGCATTTCCTTGGAGGTCTTCCATTCCTTTATCTTGGCCAGGCTGAACTTTACTTAACTTCTGAGATTTCTGAGACTGAAGTGAATAATGCTGAATGTGAAGTTCTGTATTGACCTGAGCTAAAAAGATGTTAGAAGTTTTAAAAAAAATAATAATAATATAGGGAACCTAATACACTTCTAGTCTCAGAACCACAGACAACTATTCAAAATACATTTTTCTTACTTTTATTACCTTTTGTTTTTAATTCATTATATTAAAGAAAGAGCTTTAAACAGCTTTGGTGATAGCTAATTGACAAGCTTGAAACAAATGGGAAAAATCTCTGATGTGAGTAATTTAACATTTAACACACAACATGGAACTTTAGTTTAACATGTGTTCAGGGAATTTGTCTTGAGAGACAACTCAAATATACTTCGAGACCTTTAAGATTTGTTTTGGGTAGATTTAGCTACTGTGTTATCTGTGCAAAACTGCTCTTTACAGTATGTACAGTACACATGGAATGGCTGTATGGAATCATGATAATGTGCTGAAAACATGTTTTTTTCTACCTCAGAGGATATCAGAAAATTATGTAGTGATTGATTGAGGGTTATACTGCAGCTTTAAGCATTTTGTCATTAAAGTTGTCTGATATACCATTGTACTGTACTAATACTTATATTATTTATAATGCTGAGGCACTTTTCTTGCAGTGTTTTGTATTATACTTTTCCTACTTGCTCCCAGTGGAGCACTATACTGTAAAAGGCGCTGCCCTTTCAGATGAAACATAAAACCCAGGTCTTGACTCTCTGTGGTCATTAAAGCACACATTACCTGTAAAGTGCTTTGAGTTGAGTGTCCAGAAAAGCGCTATGAAAGTGTAAGGAATTATTATTATTATTATTATTATTATTATTATTATTATTATTGTTGTTAAAAATAATAATAATAGTAATAGTGGTGGTGGTGGTGGTGGTGGTGTTATGAATACTTGGTTGCAGTCTGGGGTTTTTCTGGTGGGTTTAGATGTAGGCTTCTGTATCGCCTTGATTGTAAACTTGTAAATAGGGTAACTTATGTTGTGTTTTTTTTAAGTGTGTGTATTTTCACTTAAACAAGTGCGCACAACTTTTCACCCAAAGCTGTGCAAGAGAACAAAGTATTCACATGCCTCTAACTATACCAACTGCTCGGGGTATATTCTTGGGAAAATCTCGTAACCTCATTTATAACAATTGGTGTCAGTACAGGATTCTCTGGACTGCTGAAATCTTCTTTGCAGTTGGGACACAGTGGAGAGGCTTACTCCATAGTGTCTGGCAACACTGGCACATGACATGCCTACCTGCAGCATACCAATGGCCATCTCCCTTGCTTCTGGTGACATTCAAGGCATTATGGAATGCACAGAAAACTGACTAAATGTGGCCTTTTTCTTGCAGTGACCTAAGATTTGAATTAAGGCCTTTTTAAAAATGACCTGATCAGGCATTGTTCCACCTGGACCTTGTCGGGTAAAAGTGCACCTAACGAGCTTTCGTGTGATTGGCAAGTTGCAATGCCTCACTGCACAAGCTGTATTGCTGGTCAGAAAGCTAAAAACAAATCAACAACTTTTTGTGAAAGTACATAAGCTATAACTATAGTATTCTCATTCCTGAAAATGTTGCATTTCTTTTTTCCCATCAATATACAATATATCTGCTCAATGTTTTGAGCAAATACAATATACAATACAATATTGAGCAAAATAGCAAATACAATATACAGCATATATATTTCCACTGGTTAAAATGGACTGTGTAGTTTTTAATCAGTGATAAAGCATTTTCACATTCCTAAAGTATTCAAGAATTTAAACCAAGAAACCAGGTAGTTTGTAAAGGTTTTGACATAAATGGGAATGCCAAGAGAAGTATTTTTGAACACTTGTTGCCTCAGATTACTTATAAACCTTTTCTATTAAAAATCCTAATATTGCACTGTTTACTAAGCCATGCAACAGCACACAAAATGGACTATCAATTAAGTGAAAAGTGCACTTTTATTATAACAAGTGTTTAAATTATCTGTGATTTAATGCTCATGGCCATGAAACATTTAGCTGTATAAACAGCAGATTACCACCAAACACCCTAAACACAGCAGTCCTAGAAATCAGTTATGTACACAGCATTTGCCACCATGCATTTACCAGTGTTTCCTGTATTATTATTTAAGAAATACCAACATGTTTTCCCACAAGTCTTCTTATAAACAGATCAGCAGATTGCATGAAAACTCACTTTTTGATCCTTGTTAGCTTGAAAAACAGTCTTATTTTTAATCACTCATACATTTAAAAGCCCAGTGTACTTCAAAAAGAGATGTTATGCCATATCACATACTGTAAGATGTCTTCATGCTGAATAGATTGCACTGTTAATTGTTATGTACAGACTTTAATTATTCATACTGTTCTGGCAGCACTGCTGACCTCAAGTGAACTTGTGTGAGCAACAGACCTGTAGTTCTCCTTCAGGCAGTTTCTGTCCTAGCTAGCACAGCTGCTTTATTTGCACTGTGGGTAAGTTTGGGCCTGATCTACACTACACTAACTGAAAATAAAGTCACACCCATTTTCTTCATCTCTTTCTCATAAGTATTTGGAATGGGTTAATTTAACATGATAAAATTAAGAATACACAATACACAGCTAAAAAGGTAGTTCTTGATATTCGCCATTGATGTTGCAATTTTTGCTCCCCAATATTACAATGACAAATAACTGTAAATAACCAAATATTTCAGTGATAATACCAGGATTTTTTGTTTAACATTTTAAACTTAATGTTTAAAATAAAAAGTTATACAAATTTTAAATGAATGCTTCACTCAGTTGTTTACTAAAAAAGAAAATGACATTATGCCCTAAGCTGCACAAATACAAAAGTCTGTATTAGCTCTAGGAGATGCAGAAGTGTTATGGGTATGAGAAGCACTTTAGATAAACGCAACTCCAACCCCTGATAGTATTCTATATATCATACTCAAGGACACACAAGATGATAATTATAAATACACCATAGACAAATCTCCTCCAACACACACTCAACTGTAGTAATACCTATTGAATGGAAAATCATTGGCAATCCTGGCTAAAAAAGGCCCCAAAACCAAACCAAGTAATTACAGACCAGTTAGTCTTACTTCTATTACATGTGATATTTTGGGAATGTAATTAGAACTAAACTAGAGTATTATCTGCATGATGATAGGATTTTAGGGATGGATACCATGTTTTTAGAAATGGCAGATCTTGCCTAACTAACTTGTTAAAGCTCTTTGAACAAGCAAAGTAATGTTAACTGCAACAAACTGCATACCATGATATGATATGGTATATTTAGATTTTGAGAAGGAGCAAATGCTCAAATTGGGGTGTTGTAATTTGCAGGGTACCTCAGGGATGTGTATAAGGACTTTATGCTCTTATTAATTTCTATCAGTATTCACATTTGTGCATGATAACAAAAAAAGGGGGATAAGCAAATACACTAGACGCTACAGAGGAAATCTTAAAAGAGACAAAATACAATACTTGACAAACATATGACTAGTGACAATCTAGATAAGTGCAGAGTGTGACCTTAAATGCAGCTAGAAAAAAAATTACAGATATAAAATGGTACACACTGGACTTGAAGAAACAATCCATGAAAGAAAATAAGTATACTGTGCACTTCTCTGCAGATATGTTCTTACCCCTGATAATATAGGAAAGAAACGGATCAAACCGCAAAAAGATTTACAGTTTGGATAATGTGCCTTGCCAAAAAAAACTAAACATGTTATTCTATAATCTTAATAACATTGCACAACATAAAGTTATATTTGTAATAAATCATTTAAGTCTAGAAATTACAAACATCAGATTTGCTGTCACCACTGTAGTTAGTATTTTGTAAATCCTCCTCTGGCATGGATTACACTGACTAGATGGCTCTTGTAGTGTGCAATTACTTTCAGGATTTTTGTCTATTCTTCCAGGCTGAATTGCTACTTTTTGTTTGTGAACTCCTTCTTCAGTTCAAAGTACAAATGTTAGATTGGATTGGTATGATTGATATGGCTCAATTTTAAAGCATAGTCATGGGAAAGTCTTTAAGGAAAAGATTGAGCTTCTTGGTGGAGGGAACCAAGTGTGTTCAGAATGTCCCAGTGTACGTTAGAGATATCATGATTCCACATATCATAACAACAATTCTTGCACCTTTAGATGCCAAACAACCACAACTGTCTGTGTAGACTTCATTTTCCTTGAGCCAATGTAAAATAAACAACAGGCAGGCAGAGTGGTATCTATGTCACCGATCACCATTTTCATTACTGAAGGAAAACTGGTTGAGGGACATACAGTACGGTAAAATCGAAGCTAAGCCATAGAATGAGCTTGAACCTGATTTTAACAAACATGTAAAGTACAACACCTTCCTCAAATCGTGGAGCAGGTGCAGACTCCCTGACGAGCAAGCCCCATACTATAAATTCAGAATCTGATTGGATGCTTTTGCTGTAAACTGCTTAATACAATAACAATATAAGGACTTCTAGAAAGCCACAGAAGGTGCACAGAGCCAAAGCTCGGTTTTTTGTGTCAGAGACAACACACCGAGTCACTGCTCACCTGCTGACAGACTGTAAATCCTTTTGACACAAAAACAAGTGATACTGGGTTAATGTTAGCTTAGATTGTTGTATTTTATTCATGACTGTTTAGCACATTAGTATCTGTAATAATATTATATTTGGAAGATTTTATTCTTTTTCCCTTTTTTGCCATCCCTTCTCTTCTTAGAATATGCTAACCGCACACCAGTTGTATTTTGTTATTCCTATGTGTTACATTCTGATCATCATTGCATACTGTAAAGGAAGGACATTATAACTTTGTATTTATAGTTTCTATATTGTTATAAACAAGTACTGTACATCTAAATTCATGGATGTATTGGTTGTCGTCAATTGTGTATTACCTGATGTCCTTGTCTTCCTTTTCTCCCATATTGTGTCAGGTTACAGACCCTGACTCACCTGTGGTTTAAATGTCTTACCTGTCCATCAAGAGGGGCTGGGATGGAGCTTAGGTATAGTATTTGACCTGGCAGCCATGGTGTAGCAGTCAGTATTGTATGTAACCTTATCAGTATGCTGTAATGCAGCTTGATTTGCTGTAAAACTCCTAGTACTGAATTCCCTGTAGAAACTGCAGTTTTGTCAATTTAGTTTTCTCTTCTTCTAGTATTTTTTTCTTGCCCCAAGGCATTTAGGTAAATGTTCACTGGTGTTTCAACTTATATTTGTGTCCTGCCTATTTTTATGACCTCTGGATGTACTATCAGGTGGTTTAGTTACAACTTCCACTTCTTTTTTCTTTTTTTTCCCCAACAGCATTTTAATTGTTTTTCAACTGTAGGCTGCCCTTTTTTATTTTTTCAATTCTCAAACAAAGCATCTGGAACAATTGATCACGACCATTATGGTCGCCTCTCATAGCCCATCAATTTATCATTGTCATTGACTCCAGTAATCCTTCTCTTTCAACTTTGATGAAAAGAATTATGTCTTTAATTTAGGATTGTAAATTGTAAGCATTGACATAAACCAAGAGTCACATCAGTTAAATGGTAAAATGCAACTTTAGGCAATTGCTTAGATGTAGACCAATTGCTTAGAGACTATGTCTCTGTATTTCAAAATATTCAGAATGCTGCATCTCTTTTTATTTAATGTAACTCCATGTAAAGCCAGCTTTCAGCACATATCTTCAACCTAGAATACTGTATAAGAATTCCCCATTCCACGCATAGTTTTCTCAATTAATTTAATTTTTACCAGCACAGTTTATGGAGAAAGTGAGCATGTGTAAATACTTAACTTCCATAAAAACCAGTGTCAGTAGATCCAAGGTATAACAGGTGCTGGAAAAAGCTTTTCATAAATCATTCTGCCTCTTATTAAGGTATTTTCTCTCACCACTTAAATGTGGTTTTAATTCATTTTTTTGTTCTAAAAAGCAGGACTGTACTGTATCTGAGCAGCACAGTGATGTAGTGGTTAGCATTGCTGTCTCACGGCACTGGGCCCTGGGTTCAATTCCTTTGGTGCTGTCATGTTCTCCTGTGTTTACATGGGTTTCCTCTGGGTGCTGTGGTTTCCCTCCACCATCCAAGACATAGGTACTGTAGATGAATTGGCTTCTAGGAAGATTGGTCCTCATGTGAGTGGTGCGTGTTTGTGTTTCTGTGTGCCCTGTGATTGACTAGCATCCTGCCCAGGGTGTATCCTGACTTGTGGGAATGGGCTCTGGCTTCTCTGCAATTCTGTATTGGATCAAGCAGCTAGAATCTGGATGGATGCATGACTGTATATTTTGACAAATGTTTGTGAAGCCTAGGGCCAGTCAAAACAAAATGGCTTTCAAAAGTAAGAGATCTTATTGTATATATTTTGTCTACACAGATTTAGTATCTCCAGGTAGGATTGATTTACATTAGGGATGGTCAACTCCAGTCCTCTCTTTAAATCCTCAAGAGCCACTGTTTAGAAGGTTTTATAAGTCTGTTTAAATTTCTGCGTCTTAACAACAAGGAAAGACTTCAGCTTGCCGATGTTAATTTAATAAGGTTTTCAATTAGGTAATTAAGGGCTCAAATGGAAAGAAAACCAGAAATCTTCTGGCCCTCATGGAGTGGAGTTGTTTTAGATTTATGCAGTTATATAAGAACACTCATAGCTCTGTGCTCTCTTAGAAATGTTCCATCTCACAAGAAAATGGCTTGGGCTTTTCTGGTTTGAATTTCACTCTCCAGGTAATGAAGCTTAATTTAAATCTGGGATTATTTAAATAATGGCCTTAGAAAGAAAAATACTCTGACACTTAATGTGATCTCTCAGTTATTGCAAATAAGGATAATTTGAAGTGCTGTAGCATTTTGAAAGAAAACACATTTCCACCTGGGAGAATTTATGTGCAAGCACATTATTTTCATTAGTGCCTGACTTTTTTTCAAGAAGTGCATTAGCAAGACTGTGAATGACTTCAGTCTTTAAAGTTGAATGTGTTTATGGTTTAATCTAGTTATGTCGCAGTTATGTCGCAGACTGCATTAGAATGATATGGAAATCTTTATTGTGCATTCGCCGTGAGAACTTTATTTTCTAAGAAAGCTCTGAACCAAGCATAGAATCAATGGTCTCAAGGGATATTGTACTGTTTTTAAAGGTATCACAAATAACTAATACCTGGAAGCATAATTTGTATAAATTTGCTCTGTGCACACAGACCACAAGATGAGTATGTCCCACTGGCCCCACTAACACCTCTTCACACCTGCTTAGCTTCAGTGGGTTGCCAGTTGCGAGTTGCAGGGCAATATGGCTGCTAATGACATAGTTATAGTTCAATTAGCATCTGGGAAAATTGAAGCTTGTGTGAGGGTGTATGTGTGTTTGTCTGTGTGTGCCCTGAGCTGGACTGGCTCCTACCCAGGGTGTAGCCCACTTTGCTCCTCCTTTGCTTTCTGGTATAGGCTCCAGTTCTTCTGCAACTCTTTATTGTAAAGCAGTTAGAAAATGGATAGATGGATAGTAGTACTGTATGTATGTGAAAAAAGGCCAGGAGGCCCTGAAGCTCTTATGGATCTGTGTTACAAAAACGTTATAACACTACTAATTTGCATAGAAATGTCATTTTGACAATTTTGACAAATTGTTTTAATATGTTAGATGGCCAAGAAATATTTTGTTTTGAGTCATCATTAAAAAAAAAAGATTTTTTTTTCCAAAAACAATGTGAAGAATAATTAAAATATGTCCAAGCCACAGCTAACAGCCACACATACTTCACTAAAATTAATGTAGTCTTCAATTTTTTTGTTGATGCTATTTAAACAGAATCCTTATCCAAAGAGAGCAAAACAGGAACTGGGGCTGTTTCTTTTTCAACTACATTCACCACAGTGCCAGCTAAGATATCAGAACACAATCTGCAGTTCATTCTAAAGTGTCCATCACAGTATAGTCTTTTATTATGTATTCCTATCTTATATAACCAAATCCTATAATATAGAATTAATGACAGAAATTCAGATGACCTTTCAGATAACAGAACAGATGAGTTGGCCGCTTGTTACATAAAAACATAAAACATGGATCATGGAAATGAACTCTGATCTAAAGGTGGCAGGATAGAGTTGTCTGCCTCTGTTAATATTATCAATCCCATCTCAGTGCACTAAACATGTATAAACTACCTGCAGGTGCAGATGTGACACCTGAAAAACATTAGAGCGACATGTTAAATATTTCTTTCTGATCACCATACACTTCCATATTAGTCAAGATTGGTGGTTGAAGAACAAGGTCTTCAAACAGCAACATTGCATGACTCACTGCAGACAGCACACTGTAGTGTATTTATTAGATGAGTCATATGCCAACCCTGCCACTTATGATCCCTTAAGTTTATATGGTCTTTGAATACAGCTATTTATCAATATTGAGGGGTATGGTAGATGTTTCATCACTTTAATACATCTCTCTGCTGTTTAAGTCCCTGCTGGCAAGAGAATCACCATCTCAAAGAAACCCAATGCTGTAAAAAGCCAAAGAATTAAATTAGGCGGGAATACTATCAAACACTGGAAGCACGTTAAAGTTTTAATGGACACCTGGGACTATTACAAACCCTTATGACATTCTAGTTGAGTATGTTTCCAGAATGCTGCAGTACCACTCTGACATTGAAGATGGTTGGATTTTTTTGTACTCTTTATGTGAAAGGGTATCTTATACTAGACAAATCGTGGCAGAAAGGCTGAAATTCTTAATCAATAGTATGTGCTTCTTAGAGTTTCTTTAATCTGAAAATAAAGAAAAAGTCATAAAATGACTCGTTGTATGTTGCTGTTGATGTGTATTTATCAATACATGGTATTAATACAAGTCCCCTAACAAATGTTTGCGATGTAGAACAGATTTGGTGACTTTAGCTGTTCTGTTTTAGTTAGGTTTCTTTGACCTAAAGCAATAGGTTATTTAAAGGTTAATTTAAAGTACCAATTCTTCACTCAAATAATTAAACTTTGTTCACTGAGTGTGCCGGTAAATTCATTATTATGTGTTAATGGTATAAACAGGTGAGAAAGCCATTTCTTTCTTCTGAAGTTTACATATTTTCCATTGGCAATTTTAGCTTTCTCATAATATTAAAGGATGCATAAAGTGCAAGTCAGAAGGCAAGCAGGCTTTCCATTCATTTATTTTCTAACCACTTCTTCCAACCAGGGTAAAAGGGAACTCAAGCCTATCCCAGCAAACAACAAGCACAAGGCAGGATATACACCCTGGACAGGACATCAGTCCATTGCAGGGCACACACACAGATGCAAACAGAAACATGTACACGCACACCAGGACAATCTTCCCAAAGCCTACCAGTATGTTTTTGGAATGTGGGAGGAGACCACAGACAACACTCTAGGTCTGGAATTGAACCCAGGACCCCAGTGCTACAAGACAGCCATGCTAACCACAGTGCCACATGCTGCCTTTCATAGGCAGACTTTCTGCTTTTTAATTAGTAATATATAACAAAGCAAAAATCAACCTGGGACCTGATGGCCCTTTTATTTAATCTAATACTGTTGCCTTACTAGGTGAAGTGTGTGTTGACCAACAAACCCTGTCTTTGCGAAGTATTGACAGAAGGGAGCTCCACCAGTGAGGCACGTGACTGTGTCATTCAGGAGATCTGAAGACTGAAATTCCCAGACATGGGTTTCTGTAGCCTCTCCTAATACATTATAAATCAATTATCAGCTCTGCCTGGCTGAGGTTTCTTTAATCTTTTTCTTTTGTCCAATTAAATTGTCTGACAATTCCACAGTGGGGAATCCTCTTCCTTCCTCCCTCCCGACACTCCAGCTTCACACAACCGAGACAAGGCTTGAGATTCGAGCACTAGGCTTCTCTCCGTCTAGGGATTTAACTCTCGTAACAGAGGGTAAGTGGAGAGTGTAAATTAAATAATAAATTCTCATTAAAGTATATTCCTCACACCAACTGAAAAACCTGGGTAGCAGCTCTGAAATTGTATTAAGGTGATAAGGAATCGTAGAATCTGATGCAATGCAAAGGATCTCATAAACCAAGGCTTTTCATACGAAAACATCAAAAGTATTAATAAATACAAATCTGAAAATATTAAATGTATTACAACACTAGGGTACACTACACCAACATGATAGTAGTGTAAGATTTCATTTTGTTATAATGTGAAAGTGGTTCTGTACAAGTTAGAATATACTACTGAGAACACATAATGCCTATAACAGTATCTCATATTTCCGTACATAAAACCTAATTTAATGTTCCAGGAAGCTGGGAAGTGAACCTGACTGATGTCTTCAGATCTACACCAATAACTTTTTTTTTTTAAATCAATGAAGTTTCTGGATTTGCATGCTCATATCTTCACAACATTCCTAGGGAGCTCAGCTGTTTTCTGTGAACAGGAGACTCACTACATATACACTACATAAGAACAACACTCCATAAGAAAGCTTAAGGACAAGAACAGGCCATTCAGCCTACTGTATCTCTGTCTCTAATCTACAGTACCTTCACATTGATTCTATCACAGAGTCAGGTTTAGGTTTAAGAGTTCTTAGCTTTTCTGCCTCTACGATGACTTTGCTATCAGTAACATGCATTGCATATTTTGTATAAAAAGGTGCGATACTGGCTTTTAACAAGTACCAGTTGTGTTCTTGTGATCTGCGCACTGAACCTCATTTAAAATGACTAGTTCAAGTTCAAAACTTAATTGCCAGAACAACTAGTTGTCTGGAATTTGGTTGGTGATCTCATGCAATTAAAGATAAACAATACACACTTACCCCATAAAGCCAGTGATAGACAGCATCCACCCAATGCATCTTGACATTCCATTCTATACACACACCAGTAATAAAATAAATAACAGTGAGAGACAGAATAATACTGAGCACTGCAACAATTTTCAATATTAAAGTGCAGAGTTTCTGCATCTCACAGCCTCCAGGTAGGTGCTTAAAACAACATAAAATACTGTAGATGTTCCTAGCCAATGTGTATTAAGACTGAAAAGCTCAGGGTCCCCCAGTTTGTCCTCAATCACATCTCCCTAAGAATTATAATTAAGAATTACTTATTGTTCTTTTCTGGCCCCTCTCTATGTAGCTTTGTCTTGACCTTTTTAGGAGCTTGACCACGACTCCATGTTCACCAGAAAACTTTGAGGTAGGATAGGATTTTACAATTGCCATTTAATTGAAAGATGTTAATGTCTAAATTCAGAATTACCTCTACGATAATAAAATCCTGAATTTAATGCCCATGCATAATAAACATGTAATAATTAAAAGGGGTAAAAGTGCTCTTTATGTGGTTTAACTCTATAACCATATACAATACATATAAAATAGATTTCATGCATTAAAGAAAATTATTTTTAGAAACATACTTTAAGTAAACAGTTGTTATCCATGACAGATTAAAACAATCTTACACGTGCTGTTTCAATGGATTCAATGGGGATTTTAAACTGTTCACTCATTTTTGATTATAATCAAAAATTATTTTCTCAATTTTATAAACCTTACAGGATTCAATGGGGATTTTAAACTGTTCCCTCATTTTTGATTATAATCAAAAAGTATTTTCTCAATTTTATAAACCTTACAGAATTCCACAATGTACTTGATAATTGTACAATATTCCAAATTTTACAACAAAATAAGTATAAAAAATGGCCTTGTTTCTTATGACATTATATAATGTAATGGTTGTTTTTAACGAATTTTCAGAACTGGATTTTTTCTGAACTTTCTTCAAAGCAGAAAGCATGGGTCTTTGACTTAAAAATGACAAAAGCACACTGCTGTATTTGCTAACCACCTCCACTTCTCCGGAACATTTTATTGATCTATGTTGATATGACAATTATGCTGTTCTGTTGTAAATCATGTTCAGAGAAACTCAGAATTCCTTGATGATTGTAATGCTTTTCAATTATATAAGACCCTGTAACACATCCATCTGTTTTCAACCCGCTTTATCCAATTTAGGGTCGCAGAGGAGTCGGAGCCTATCCTGGCAAGCCACAGGAGCAAGGAAGGGTATATTTCCAGGAAAGGATGCCACTCCATCACAGGGCAAGCAGACACTAGCACAGACATGCACAAATCCACACCAAGGCCCATTTTTCCCAGAAGCCAATTAACTTATCAGTACTGTATGTCTCTGGGCTGTGGGAGGAAACCATATTACCCAGAGGAAACCATATGAAAACGGGGGAGAAAATACAAACTCCCAAATAGTCCAAATTGTACTCTAGGTCCAGAATTGAACCCAGTGCTCAACACAGTAATGCAAACCCCTGCACCACCAAGTTATCCCCTGCTACTCCTGGCAATACAAAATGGCATAAAGAATGGATTTTCAAAATTTGGACAAAAATAAATATGTAGTGCAATTGCTTTCAGTCCAGGTCCTGTGTAATCCATACAGTATGTCTGCTGGGTTCCAACCGGACACTTAATTACCAGGCTAATTGCTGACAGTAATTGATCTGCTTTAGGTTTTTTTTTTCTGCATACAGGCCTTGGTTTAAAACATACCAGATACCAATCAGCCCTGGGCCAAGTAATACATGAACCAGCAGACACAGGGATGATCCAGAACCAGGACTGAGAACACTTGCTCTAGAATATTAATGTCAGGATTTAGAAGAACGCTGGGAAATGTAGAAATTTTATAAATCCTTCAAATTGGTTAATTTGAAGAAGGGACTATAATTTAAACAGTTTTGCTTTTGAAGTAAAATAAATCAAATGAACAATACATAATACATATATTCAAATAAATATATATGATATATTTAGATATAATTATATAAATAATTTATACAATAAAATATTATAGCTATTGAAAGAACTCCTGAGAGAGAATTCTAACAGATAATATTCTGTTAGAATCGGTTATAATGTATAAATAGACATATTTCATTTCCCAGATGGTTCGGCTCAATCCTGATTTTTAAAACATTTTCTCTTTATAATTGTAATTAATAAAGTAACAAGAAATTACAGGTGTTCTACTTCTGCAATCTGAGATAGGGCTTTATTTTCAGGAAGTAATTAAGCTATCTTTGTTCTTGTTAAGGTTTATAATCCAGAGTGATTTTGTGTTCCTCATCAGATATGTTATGCATTCATCTAAATTTTTGAAACTGAGACTTGAGTCCTTCAAGCCCTCAACCACTGCTGATCATGTCAAATTAAAGAAGGCATAAAAAAAACAGATCAGAGCATCAGAACCATGCCTCCAAATGTAATTTACATTTAGTCTGGATGAATCTATACAATAATACAATAGGACAATTAAGTAATGAATACAACTTTATGATGTTTGGTCATTCCTTTTTTCCTTTAACAGACACCAGATGGTTGTTGATTGCCTTCAAAGTAGGTAGATGATGACATTCTCCCAAGAAACTTATCTTTTTTTTTTAGATAAGATGGTTAGCTTCACTACTTTTTAATGTGGTTGGAAGCAGCAATGAATCTATATTTAGAGCATGCAAAAACACACAAAAAAAGAAAGAACCATAAAGGATATAAAAATAAAGGGAATCTTCTGCTGCTTATGTTTTGGAAATCTTTTTTCAGGAGATACTGTGGGGGGCAATTACTAAGGAACCAACAAGCAACAATTAAAGCTAACACAGAGTAGAAGCCAGCATGTTTCATGTTTTAAGAAATAAAGCATGCCAATTAAAGTCCAGACTTTATTTACATTGTTGTTACAATAAGAATCTGTAACTCTACTTGTCTTATAAATCTATTTTGAAAGCAAGCTTCAGGAAAAATTTGAAAATGAAAAAAAGTGAGCTTTTCTGTTTTTGCGGACCTTTCCACAAAGAGTATCCATGGAGCTAAGATACAGAGAATTATTGGAAATCCACAATTGCCTTGGTTAAAACATTAGTTTAGATGTTATATGCGTACATTTCAGAAGCTTTCTATTCTTATCATTGTTGTAGACATGGACTTTTAGATTTATCTTATTTTTCTCTCCTTTTATAGGCGTATGTTGCCACTGTAGGAGGGGCTGTTTTTTATCTTTAAAATCCATATATCCATTATCCAAATTCTTTATCCAATACAAGGTTGCAGGGAAACCAGAGCCTATCCCTGCAAGCACAAGGCAGAATACACCATGGATGGAATGCCAGTGCATCACAGGACATATATATAAATATATATAAAATAAACAGTAAAAAATAAATAAAAAATGAAATATGAAACATTTTCATTCTCAAAGGGCAAAAGGGGTCTGTCCCTATAGGATCTATTACAATATAGGAAATCAAAACAAATGAATACAATCTCACACAAAGCCAGCATTTATAATCTGCAATTGATCCCCAAAAGCACATTGTTTATGAAGTCTTGAGAAGTGACATAAAAACTGAAGCACATTCTAATTAGAAGCAGCTCAATGCTGTAACAGAAAGATGTTTAAAATCTGATTTAGAGTACAAGGTGGAGTAAAATTAATAATAATTACCTAAAAAGATTGCTGCTAATGATTGCTGCTAGATGCATATTTGGTCAGATTTACTAATGCATCTTGACAAAATTTCCATTTCATAATTAGGAAATAAGTAGATCTCCTTTCTGGTATAATAAAATAGCAAAAAAATGTTGGAGAGTTTCCATGACAACTGATGTTAAAGCTTTCTTTTGTTGTTTGCATCTGTGTAGACATGAGTTGGTGTTTTATTAAATAACAGTGAATAACAGTGAAATTCATTGTTCTGACAATTATTTTAATTTAAAAAAGATGGAATTGTGGCTTCTGTTTTATGAACAGAAAGCTAAAACACTGAATGTACAGTACTTAATATGATACACTGTACTTGTGGTTCTAACATATATATCAAAATTAAACAGGTACAGTAATACATATATATTGAAATTTGATAATATTTCTAAAACATCAGTAATTATAATGCTAACATACAATAATATGGAATAACAATATTAAAGACTTTTCAAGGCTTCAAAGAAATCTATTCTCAAATACTTAGTGATCTGTTATGTGGGAAAAGAAAGCACTATGAAAAAGCAATATAATTAATGTGCCTTTAATACTAAAACTGCTGAATTTTTTTAAATTTTCTTTTTCAATGAAATGGCACTCCAGAAGTCTGTCTTGCATCTGGCAGCATCTATCATGAGTGCAGTGAATGAACAAAATCCCTTCATCACATTTAAATTCCACCAAGTGTTAATATATTCTACAAACTGGTGAACTGATATGAGATATTACTGGCATCTGAAATCATGGGCCGAAGAATGCAACATGCTGACACTTATTGATAAAAATGATCCAACTTGCATGAGTCCCATTCACACTTCAAATTAATTACTAGGTAAAACATTCAAATCCAAGATCATCATTTATCCATTGTGGTTAGAAGGTTCTGAAGTAATAAATCTTTCAGCATTTTCTTTATCATCACTGTAATAATGTTTCTTTTTGGCTGATTTATTTCCCCTTGTGTTATGCAACACTTTTTTGAATTACATACTTTTCTTTTTATAGCCATCATACCCTCAAACATTAATATTCCTTGCCTGGCAGACCTTTCTATTTTGACCTGTCTGATTCCCATTCCCTTCCATTATGTACTTGTTTGGGACATAGTGTAAAAGAAAAAGAGATCAATGTTTGGTCCCCAACAATTACGGAAACCGTCACTTGTGACAAAATAACCCAGATCTAGCATAAATCAAACACGACTTGTGTTTTAACACTTTATAACTAGGAGCAAAATCCTGAGTAGAGTAATTAAGGTGAAGCTTTTCTATGAATTTAAATTAAACTGCAACATTATTGCTAGTTTTTATGATGATTAATCCGTTATCAGAAATCCTCTAATAACTGGTAAGGGTCACAAGAACTTTGAGCCTATCCTACACATATGGAGCACAAAACCAGGATAACACCTTTGATCTTTGCCAAAAGATATCAAAGGGTCATTTTAAAGACCCTTTTAACAGTCAAACTTTTTTTGGGAAGTTAGAAGGAAACTGGAGCACCTAATGAAAACCCACAACAATAAGAGGAGAAAATGCAAACTCCCCAGTCTGAAATCAAACCTGTGACCCAAGATTTGAGACAGCATTACTGCCCACCACACCACTGGTGCAGAAAATACGTATTCTACACACACTTATAGTGCATTCATGTGGTACATTTAATGATTGCCACATACTACTGTACATATCATGACTAACTAAAACTGAGGCTTGCTTGCTTACCCAGTAGATAAAAAACACATGATAAAATCAAGTTTAGCTCTTAACCTCATCTAAGCTGCTGTTGTACAATATGACTCAAACATTCATGCTCAACTCATTGATTGCTGATCTTTGTGGACTGAATATCCATATGGGTACAGACAGGATTGTATGACAATTATATAATCACAAAACATTCTGTAAATTGTGTCGTTTTCAATTGATTCCACTGACAGAACTTCCACCAGTATGAAAAAATATGCTTCATGATCCCAAAAACAGGATCACCAAGGCTAGCTTTTAAATGCTAGAAATTAACACTGAACAGATTCTTACCAACAGACTCAAGTGCCATTCAGAATGAACTGCTCATTTCAGTGTTATTTGGATAATTTGAAAGCCTACATTTGAAATGCTGGTGATAGCTTCTTTGTTGTTGCCTGCTTGATTTAGACTACAGTCTAAAATGAAGAGCAATAAACTTGTAATGTCACATTATAGGGTGCTTTTATTGAGTACCCGTATTAACGGAAAAAATGTCAAGCTCCAATATTGTAATAATGCAGTACTATCATATTTTATTTCCTGTGGGAATGTCTTAATTACAACATCTCTTCTAATAACAGAAGTTTTTTTTTCCCCAACATAGTGTGCCGTTATGAAAACATAAAGCACACCTTTCTTGTTAGGCTTTTCCTTGGATACAGGAAGCATAATAACACATGCAGAGAGAGAACAAAAAACAGATGGTTGTGTTTCAACTTGAAATAGAAAAAAGTAAGACCTAAATATGGAGCATCTAACCTGACAGATTGCTGTGGGATATGAAAAGTCTCCAAATGTCTTCCAAATTAAGTAGATAAAGTACTGTTTTATGTCTCTGAATTGCAGAGGTATGCCTCTCAGCAGTTGAAAACACTAGTGGTTTCACGGTCTCAAAAAACATTATACCATGCTCAGAATAAATGAGAAATGTCAGATCAATAAAAATTGTCTTTCTTTTTAAAGAAAATCTTGCCAATATTGATTCTTTTTTTCCCTTTCCAATTCCATTTTTTGATTTACAACTTAATAGGCCACTTCAGTTGCCAAATTAAATAATTTAATCTGTATGGTGCCATGCACATTAAAACAGTCTTTAAAAACCTTAGGCTACACTGGTAAACTTCCATAAAAGATTAGCAGACACAGACAAATATTGTCACCCACAAGGTGGGAGTATGACATTTTTATACTTGATCAGTAAAGAGTATTTTTCCATTTCCTATCCCAAGGAAATATACGGCTGGCCAGTACAAATCCATACAAGGGCTGCCAAGCAACCTTAGATGATTGGTGGCTTCTCTTTTTTAAAGGAATCAGGATAACAGGAGTAACTAATGTGCCATTTCAATTCAAAGAGTTCACCAACCAATGAACACAGAATATCAGTGCAAAAGTACTACGACCAGGACCTGAATGCCTTCGCATCTGGAACAGAATGATGCACTGTCTCTAAAACACACTGAGAAATTCTTATATGTAGAAGCTAAAACATCAAGCGTGTGGTGTAGTCCAACTAGACACAGAAACTAAAGTTGTACAGTGAGGTCCCAAAAATATGTACAGCACTCTACTGGGTCATGGATGCTGAAAGTATTGCTTCAGCTGTGGCTGAGCTGTCATGCCATTTGTAATTAAACTTAATTCGAAATTCCTTTTCAAAGATCGTAGATCCACCCAGATGCTTCTATAGCAAATGGGGTGCAGAACCACTGAAGGGAGACTAAAAGAAGGGCTAACAAAGGAATGCACACAACCATTCATGTTTTCTGTTGTATACTAAGGCATGGAGGTCCAGTTGACCTTGACTGAGAACCAGAGTAGGCAAGGAGTGAACTGAGACAAGCCACAGAGATTGACATCTGCCTTCTCAAAACGAGAACCGAGAAAGTGAGGCTCAGCACTTAATGATGGAGATACCCCTCCAAGATAGGAGAATCTCCAAAAGATGAATTCCTCTGAAAGACACGAGGCAGGGCTATGATTATGATTAAGAGCTGTGCCACCAATTTGAGATCTCAAGAACCTTTTTAAAGAAACAGTCTTTAAAATCTTAGGATACACAGGTAACCTTGGTTACATAAAAGCCACAGACCAATGGGACATGCAGCAGCAACGGGGACATTTGTTCAAAGCACCAGGAGGAAGTGCTGGAAAGTAAGTAAAGCAATTTTAAGTTCCAAAGCATTAATATGGATAGTCAATGGCCTCTCTGGAGCCCAGGAACACTTCTCTCATTACATTCAATGGGATGAACACTGTGCAGCTTTATTGAAAGTTATCCTGTTCCCCGATACCACTGTGGACATCAGTTACACTGGACCTGCCATTAGAAAATGCTATAGGGAAGCTGGAGCATGTGCGAACACAGGTGTAACATAGTACAAACTCCAAGCAGACAGCAGCCCAGCCATTGAACCCAGGACTCCACTGCTGGGAGGCAGCAATGCAAACCACCAAGAAACTGTGCCTCCCTATTGGCCTCCAACTTTTGTAATTAGCCACACTGGGTGTTAATTGGTTAAGGGTTGAGAAATACACATTTTCACATTTGTATAATTAGGCTGTGTGATTGTGTGCGTATAACGGAGACACACTGTGCTGGTTTGCTTTTAAGTGTACCTGAGAAATCATACAATAAAGCCTCTGTAACAGATTGTCCCCTTGATTGGTAGCATGGTAGGAAAATCTGCACATAAACTATCCCTAATATAGAGGAGCATAGGCAGTAAACAGACAACACCCAATGTAATGTACTGTAGCCTTCCCACCCTAATGTAAATTCCAAAGAAGGCTCACTTACAACCCTGTTTTAATTTGATAGTAACAGAGGAAATCCACACACACTTGAAACCTTTGGCCAGACTGCCAAATACGGTTTTCTTTTTACCAGTGGCTGTTACTAAAATTGTAAAATAATAGATATTTTTAACCTGAACTGGACTTCTTTCTTTCTAAATGTGTTCAAAATCTCACCATGAGATCTGCTTGTCTCCTTCTCCAGACGGATCGTGAGGGTCTAGCCAGATAGACCAGATTGTGCGAATGCAGCATTTGGAATGTCTCCTCACCGCTTTCTGGTGGCTCTTCCCTCTTTCGGTCTCCAAAACCAGACTGCCCCCTTACAGTCTCCTGGACTTCTCTTCATAGCCACTGTACGTTTTTGAGTGTTTTAGATGCTTGGAACTGGTCTGTCTGAGGTTCAAGTCTTTCACACTGTGCCATTTACAAAAGACAAAAAAATACTACTCATTCTTGCAGTGGGCACATTATAATGTGCAATACTGGTTTCAGTTCAATTTCTTAGAATACCCATAAAAAAGTCAATCTCTGTTACACAATCAGTTGCTCGAAGTGTGAAATGCTGCTCATTTCCCATGCTCTAGCTGGAAACCTGCCTGGCAGGTTAAAGCTCTTGAGATTTGTTTTAGTCATGATGTATTCATGCACTTTAAAAGCTGTTTAAGCCACATGTTTTTGAAGAAGTGGAATGGCAGATTGTTCAAGTGTTTTCACCTACAGTACCTTATACTATAACTGTAAATATAGTGCATTCAGATTAATGTATTATTTCACTAACCTCTGGGGAAAAACACTGAGGCATTGCGTTTCTTAGCTGATCCATAATTTTGTAATACATCTGTATTCTGTATATATTTTTGCAAAACAAACCACCCTTTACAGCTTACGGGAGAAAATGCATGCGTACAGTATATTCTGAAACACACACTCTACTTTTGTGTACATAATTCCCCAAATTGTGATGTTCAATTGTACTGATGTAGGACTGTGCTTCCTTTGTTGTTCAATTATGTTCAACATATGTTACCAGATTTCCAAGTACAGATCCTGTATGGAGCACTGCACATCACTTTTACTTAAATATATATACAGGGACAATAAAGAAGAATTGATTAATCTGAATATGACCCATCTTCTGTTTCGTATTTCTTGCATGTGGATGAGATTTCAACTTTTTTTTTTTTTTACACAAGGTTTAAGTTTTTTAAAACTAACAGCAAGGCCTTTATGCCCAGCTCCAGAAAACAAATTGCTCTCAATTGACCATATCAAAGTTGAAAAAAGCAGCGTGGCAGCACTAAACGATTCTTTGAGAACAAACATTGTTTGCAAACTGTCGCAATATAATTAGGTCAGTTTCCTTAATTGTGACCTACCCATCAAAGCTTCATTATTCGTCATGAACTGAAGAATACCTTTGTGAAAATGATGTAGTGTATTTGAATATCCCCGCTTTGTGCTCGTTGTTTGCACGGATAGGTCCTGGCTGCCCTGCAAACCTGAATTGGAAGAAGCAGATAGGAAATGGATGGATGGATTTGAATACAGTGATATTAAGTGATATTGGTTGAGTGGGGTATGATTACAATAGCTCAACATAAGTGAGGATCTGCAATTGAAGTGATTACTTCAGGACTACGAATGAAACAAAGAGCAGGTCACACAAATTAAAGGAGCAAGCAATTTAAAATTTAGACAGGGGGCATTTCTTTAAACAAAGGGTGTCTGTGGGGAAAAAAAAGTGTTGAAGGTGATGCCATGGAATTATTCATGGAGAGGCTAGATGAAATCCTGGGAACAACCAGCTTCTAGAGCTCTAAAGGCAAGACAGGCTGAATGGGCTTCTCTCATTTGTAACCATTTGGAACCTGTGTTCCTAAGAAATTTGAAAACAACGCCATTATTGATTGCGAGGCACAGTAGTTTATCCTCAGACAGCCACTCCTTCTGCTGAACAGGTACAGGTTCATTTTCTGGGGCCATCATGTGTTGGATCAATAGTTACTCTCTCTCTCTCCAGTGCTTACTTCATTTTCTAATGACCGTTTATTAATTAATTTATTAATTACAGGTACAGGTTTCTGTGCTAAGCCTAAAGGTATGCTGAGCAATAAAGCAAGACCAGAAACTTCCACCTATCTAACGCTGTGCCCCCTTACCACTTGTTTAGTAACTTTCAATTACAGCTCATGCTGTCAATAAAATGCAGTTCTAAAAAATCATTTAAAAATATCTGGAAAATATCATAGTAACAAAAGTGTGGTTGTTGGGGCCATGTAGCTCTTCTGTATCATAAATGTGATATTTTAACAGAGCCGAAGTCGTGTTCCCCACAAGGTTCAGTTTTAATGTGCAGAACGAATGGAGTACGTGGCACTGGGAAGTGAATGCTTGTTCCCAGTGCTGCAAAGGTCATAGCCCCTTAAGAAGATTGGAATTGTGCTTCTATCTTCTTACATCAATAAGCTACTCCATTTGCGGTTTCTCTGCAGGAGTTATTCTAATTGGCAGCAGAGTCACCACCCTGTAGTCCGATCTTGTCAGATATCAGATGGCGTGGAAGGTTGGACCGGGTCGGTTCTCAGATGGTAGGCATCTAAGGCAGAAATGGTCTCAGAGAGCTGCAGTCCAGCAGCTTTTGTAGTTCACCATTAAATCTCCACTTTCTAAAGATATGGAACAATTCCATTGTGAACAATTAAACAGGTGATTGGTGAAGTAATTTAGAGACTAAATTCTGAACACTAAAATCTAAGTACACAAGTACATCTCGTTCACCCTCAGAGACTATAATTATCTTAATTGAACAGATTTCTCCCTTGATTCATCACCTTACAGATGACCTATAAAACTAAAAGGACTGGGGCTTTAGGAACCAAAGTGGGAAACCCCTACTTTAAGGAAATCCTGGTTTCTGCAGTAAGTGGTGCAGTTGGGAGGGAACCAGTAGGGGGCACTCTTTCCCCTGGGCCAGAATTTCTAATCAAGTTCTTCAGTATGGCTATAAAAGGCACAGAGCACTAACATAAGAACTGTAAAGCCAAGGCAGTGACAATGATCATAGAGGTAGAGATGATATTCGTAGCGGTGTGGCTAAATATCCATTCTGGGAAAGCATCCACTTTCACTCCTCGAGCAGATTTGTTGCGTTATCTCTTTATTTTTCCCCAGTAATTATTTGAAGACAAAATTCAAAGAACTTTATTATTTACAACAATAACAGAGTGACCTACCTTGCTCAAGGGCGCAACAGCAGCATCCCTTCTGGGATCTGAAATCATAACAATAGGACTGCTAGTGCAAAAAGGCTGCTGTGCGTCACCCTCCTAACCAAGCAAAGGGTTGTAGGAGTGTGGTACATGCCACTTAGACCTGTTTGGAGTATATGCCGGCATCTTTCAAGAAGTAGTTGGATGAAAACCTTTCATCAATTAACATAAGATCACTTTATTAGCCATATACAATTTCCTGGATTAGGAATTTGTCTTTTCGCATATCCCAGTTTGCTCTCCATGAGACACACAGGCAGGGAGAGAGAAGCCTGGGGTCAGAGCGCAGGGTCAGCCATTTATAAAGCGCCCCTGGAGCAGCTGGGGTTAAGGGGCTTGCTCAGGGGTCCAACGGAGTAGGATTCCTCCGCCGGCCGCGCAATTTGAAATAGCTACAAACTTCCAAAAACATTTTAGATGTGCTAAATGGCCGCCTGGCGTTGTAACCACCGGTTGCTATCTCTCATATAGCATCGTAGAGAAAACCCAGTTGTAATTACGACTTTGTTATTATGCACATAACATACCATAGTCTGGTGTAGAATCCAGTACAAACGCATCGTCTCTCCTTTGGTAAAAAAAAAAAATCGCCCTTTACAAGTCTCCTAATAACACTCTTATATTTCTAAATATGTGTCTTTCTTAATTAGCCAGTTAATTTAATTAGTGGTGACAGGGTCAAAGCTTTGATTAATTGATTTTTTTAAATTACTCCACTTTGCGTCTTCTAAATACACATATCCCCCCCATGAAACGAACCTGAAACGTGCTCGTCATTTTTGGTGGCATCCTCCTTTTTATCATCACTGTAAAAAAAACAACTTTAGTTTATAAAGCATATGAAAGAATAGGAAAGTTTTTTTTAAAAAAACATTCACATCAGGTGTGGGTTGGGTTGATTATCCTTTTTGAATTTAGAAAATATTCAGGACCCGATACATCTGTTTAACCTTCTGGAAGACGAAATGTTGGAAGTGTGATATTGAGCGCGATTATGATAGGTTAATTTAGACATGAACTGTGTGTAATACAGGTAAAGAAAATGCCAAATTGAATTAAAGATTGAATTTACAATTATAGCTCATCACAGTTATTATAATCAAGCAGCGTATCTAATGCATGGTATATGTAAATAAATTGTCATATGAAAACTTCAAAATGTAAAGCAGATTGCTTGGTGTAAAAAGTACATACTGTTTATTTTACGTTTCCTTACTCTTGTGCAAATCCTACTCCACTTCGCGTTGATGTACTTCCCTATATTTAACAAAATGAAACATATGCCGCTTGACAAAACCGACCAATCATTTAATACCATTCACCTGTCAATGCTTATTTGACCAATGAATTTTTCACTCTGTTTCCTCCCAGCATTTGCGTCTACCCAATGAGTACAGTGGATTATCAGGGAAACACTGTGAGCGTCTTAATGCGCGCTCCCGATTTCCTTCGGTCTGTGCAGAGCTTGTCATGACTGGAGGAGGTGGGGCCCACAGCTCTCCTTCAGCCAATCACCGTAGGGTTTCTCCCGCTGTGCTCGCTCCCGAGGGGCGACCCCGTGAGAGTATCCGAGGGTCTTCACTCGGAGCTGTTGACTGCATGCGGTTCGTGCAGCAGCTCATTTACGACTCCATGCGCAGTCAGTAATAACATCGGCAGCGGTGATAGTAGTATTGTAGGCAGGCGGCGTTCTGTGCGTTTAAATTTAATGGCGGACGAACGGTACTAAAAAAAAACAAATCAACACCATCTCCATTCAAACATCATCAGAGACGGTAAGTATGGACGTTCAGGTTTAGATTTGCATGTACAGACTTGTTTTTTGTCAATGAAATTCAGCAATGTAATAATTAAAGACCCTTTGTGAATGCACTGCCTTAAATCTATTTAAATTTCCAGCGTGGTTATTTTTTATATACATTTCACTAATATGTCTGATTGAGATCCACCTGGTTTCGCTATTTTACCTGCCATTTTCAAAGCCTTGGGTATTGTTTCAGGTTGTATATTATAAAGAGATCACTATTATGGAAAGATCAAAATAACATATTGTGGCCGTTCCGGAGAGGGTGACTGACAGCAAAAACGGAATATTATCATCTACCGTAGCAACAGATCAATGGGTTGTTCTTTTTGGGATCCGTACTATTTATATAGCTTTTTATTTCAAGTTTTGAAATGCTATTGTATTCTACTAGCGCCGACAAACAGAATACTAATAAACATGATGTTGTGCTTGAATTGTGTTCAGTGATAGTGTGCAGTGCAGATAAAAATCGTGATGCCTTTGCAGTTTGGTTTGAACTCTTATCTTCTTTGGTCGAAGCGGCTCCAGGGGTGAATTTCGATTGCACGTTTATCCTGTTTCTATTGGACGCATGCATTTTTATGTCTAGCCTAAACCTTAAAAACCCCACACTTCTCAGTGAGTTGGGTTTTGTAGCTGAGAACATTGTGACGTTAACTGCTGTAGAAATTCTTTTATAAGATTAATGTTATTTCGTGAAAAGTAGGCGGTTGCACGCTTGTGATTTAACCTATAATTGATTTATCATTTTTTCATTACGTTTAATGTTGGGCTGAAATTGCAGGGACAAGCTTGTGACGGACTGTTTGTGTGTTTAGCATTAAAGCATTTCTAGTAAACAATACAGACCTCGGTATGCAGCTGGTAATGTCACAATAGTAAATACAGTTCCCTGGGCATGTTCGAAGTCAATATTTAGTTCATGTGTATGTGTTATAAAATCACAGCGGGGGTTATTTAACAGATAGTTAAATACAGCTCCCTTTGCAGTCATTCTGCACTTCATTCAGCTCCCGTTTAGAGCAGCAGGAAAAAAAAGCTTGTTGACAGATTTGGGTTTTGTGAATTAAACAAAACTGAAATCGAATCCACTGCAAACTCTACTGTCCTGCTAGAAGCAGAACCAGGATGAAGTACATTTTTTTTTTTTTTGCGAGCTGAAAGGAAGTTTTCTTTGGTGTTCAGTCCGGTTTATTACTGTCGCAGTGGAGTAATAGTCACCTGAGCAAATGAGCTGGTGTGTACATGTGCTCAGCTGAGGTGTGTGAAGACCAGATATTAACCTTCAAGTGACTGTTCAAAGATTGATGGTTGTATCTTAATGCGGTACCTCTAACTTGGCTTCCACTCAGTTTACTTCTCATTTCTGCATTTTTCTTGAGATAGATTTTACTCTTTGAGATATGTCTGCTACCCCAAGGGAAGGGAAAAATCAAAATAACTTACTTGGTCTAGCATTCATTGTGGCATTTGACATTAATATAAATTAGTAGCACATTTCCTGCATAAGGCCAATGTGACAATAAAAATATGAAAATTGAATTTTTTTGGCCTGCCAAAATGTAATTAATTTTGACTTGAGAAGTGAATATAAAAATCTAGATTTAAGTATTTGAACCACATTGGTGTAATACTGTTTCCATTTCAGCAGTCCTTCAACGTATCTGTGGTAGACCTAAAAGTATATTCAGCGATAGTTTTTTCTGTTTTTGTAAAGCCCTAATTGAAATAATAGTCTATTGTTTTCTTTTATATGCTGAGTGGTTTCTAATGGATGATCAACAAAGAACTTCAAGTTTATTGTCGTGTTGGTCTTGCATGCATTTTGCATTATCATCATATATTTGCAGTTAAATTGTCTCAAAATGAATTTAGGAGAAAGGTACTGTAGCTTTAACACGGATTAAAATTTATTTCCAGTCCTTTTAAGTTTGGCAGTGCTGATGAGTACAGCATCTTGGAGTTATTTAATTTGTGATAGAGTGAGTTACCGTTCCTTAATAAAGTTAATTGAGCAACTTGCTGTGTGGTTGCAATAGTCTACAAAAGGCTTCCTGGTTAGTAATTTCACAAATTCAGCATCATACTGTGTTCTATGTTTTCAACTCTGATGTCTTTGAATCCTGAAGCTAGCTCGCCTGTAACGTCAGCAAATCAATCACAAATTCTGTAGAACTGTAAAAGGAAAAATGGTGTGTTAACATTTTTGTCATCTCTCATCACAGCTGCTCCAGAGGACCGGTGATGAGATTTTAGTCCTGAAATAATAATCCACGAATGTTTAATGCAGAAAATCCATTGCTTGTTTTATTTTGATGTTTTTGGTTGGCAGCTTGAACTCAGATCTTCTTATACCTCTTTCCAATTCACATGCTGGCACCAATTTATTTACAAATAAAATAGTGTCACTTTGAAAGGGTAAGCTATGTTTCTTGTATATTTTTTTCATTTTTAGGATGTTTATGCACAAAATAATTGTGGACAATTTATTGCTGTGTTCTCATTGTGTTTTTGATGGGGCAGAAAGGCCAAATCTCCTTTTCTAGTCCTTTCCCTAATTCCTTTTGCATGGTAGCATGCATCTGGAAAACATTTAGCGCCTATAAGAGCTCTTCATAATGGTTTGAATTCTAGTTTGGGGTTATTCGGTTTATTGGGTGTTGGATTCTTGTTTCTTTAACCCAAAATTATGTTGATGGTGCATTTGACATTATTAATTACATAGGAAAAAACTTATAACCATTTTAAACACTTTAAAAGTGTGTAATACCAGAACATAAGTATATTATTACAATATAGTTGTCAAATTGTATTAGTATTGCAGCAGTATATCAATATGTGATTGGTGGTAGTTTGTGAATATACCAGAATCAAACTTTTACCTATGTTTCTTCTATGAAAGTCCGTGTTTTGATTTGTGCAAGGAAACTGTAAGCTTCAGTATGAATAAAGGTTGAAAGGTTTTTATCTGATCTGACAAACAATAAATACTGTTGATGTGTGTTAGGGGGACAATGCTCAACCATTCATGCTTAGTAATCCCATATAGTCCATCTGATACTCTAGTAAAAAGTGCCAATTTCTCAGACTGGTTATAATATAAAATTAATTGATGGTATATGAAATTTGTACAAATTTGGAGTTAAGCACAATATTGTGAACTTTGTGAAGGTACTATATGGCCGCCATGTTGCCATGGGTGAGAGCAAGAGTTTCCCGAATTGCTTTCGCCTGTATTCACAAGCCTGCTTGTTTATAGTGCAATAAGGCCGCATCATGTCACCAGAAGTCTTATGCCTTGTTGCCTCGTTCTGAATCGCAGAACATGGCGCTAAGCACACCTGGACATTTCAGCTATTTTATTATGTAAATTGGTTTGTTTTACAAGGTACTGTGTACATTTTACTTTTATTGTGTTTTGAAATGCACTCATCAATGCTGATTCTTTCAAATCCTGAAATATAAAAAAAATGTACTGCAGTTTCCGTTTAAGTGGCCTTGTCCAATGATATGGCAAAATTTAAAACTATACATTAGGACCAAATTCAGATTTGAGTTAAACACCGGCTTGCAGTATGAAAGAAAGAGAACATAGTTTTAAATACAAGAGAGTACTCTTATTTACTGGGGCAAAGAAACTCACAGTACATTTAAATTAAACCTTTAAGGTCTACGTTTGTTTTTTGGCAGAAAGAATCCTTTAATTACTGTATGGATGTTGTTACTGTTTCAGGACAAACCAATGATTTAGTCCAGTTGTGTCTTTAGTAATCAGACTTTCATTTTTTGGATTTGTCGTACACTGCAAATGTATCTCTGAAATATTGTTGGGTAAAATTAATATTTAGAAATTAAAATAAGGGCACTCTATATGATCTACAAGGTATCATTTTTGAAATCTTGACTGCTGTTTTGCTTTTGGTTCAGTTAGTCTGTTAAAGCTTGCAGTAATCTCCAAGCCAAATATTTCTGCTATTATTTCACATTTCGGTCACATATTTGGTGCTTTCTGTGACTGTCACAAGATTTCATAGATACTGGTATCTGTAATAGAACTGGGATTGTAAGGCTTGAACTACTCCAATATAAGGGTATACTTTTAAAAAATTTCATTAAAAAACTGATAAACAATATGTTATTGCTAGCTTTATTCAGATTAGTTAAGGAAAGAGTTCAATTATCATTGGTCAATGATATTACAGAAATATGTTTTTTGATTTAAGTAGTGGACTTATGTGTATTTCTTGCAGGGAAAAAGATGTGGCTGACTAATTGGGTGACTGTTTGGCTTGGGGGTCTGAATTGAGACCTCAAAGGCTCAGTAGGGTCTGAGAGACCCCAGCTTACTTTGGCCTAGACTTTCTTTGCCTGCCCTTGAGGGCATGTCAATGCTGATTCATCTCCCTGCGATGAAGTTGGATGGACACAGGACCTGCAGGTTATATCCCTTATTAAAGATGTACACATTTGTATGCAGTTTCCTCTGAGGGTTGTCTGAGCTGAAGATTGAGGTCTGTGACGTCAGTATATCAGAGGTGCAGTGCAACTTTGCGTTATAATGTTTGTAACAGGTGCGTGCATATTTATAAATTGTTCAAAATTGTATTCTAGAATGTGAATGTCTGCAAAGTAACTAAAAAAAACTGTCTGATATCGCAGTTATTTTTTTTATTTTGCTGACCACAGGTCTTTTAAATAAGTCAGATGCCAAGTTCTCCCAACAACATTGTAACACAAATGTATAAAGAGGTGACCTTTAAGTGTTGTCTTTGCAACCTTTTATGGAGCCAGATTGAGCTGGAGAAAATAAATAGAACCACAGATGACGATGCTTTTTTTGGATTAAATTATAGATAATAAGAGCAAGCAATGTCACAGAAAGACAACTGCTTATCAGATTGGAGTTTGGTAGGAAATAATATTTTATTATAGAAGTACAACTTTTCAGAATTGAATAGGGAAAATATAATGTTGAAGGTGAAGGTATAAAAATGTTTTCCTTTATTATGCACAACTGATTAGCTGTGTTTCTCTTTATAACCCGTGCTTTAACAGAGTTAGTCTAATATATACTGTAGTGTTGTGTAACAGTTGCCCTTCTGCACTGCCTTGTATCGCCATTTATGATAATATACAAGAAGGGGAGAAAGGATGGAAGTTTCTGTAATGAAATGAAAGCAAAGGACTCAATGATTGAGATTTAAAAAAAGTCATCTTAACACGGTAAATATATTAACAGCTCGTCTATAAATCTTACAGACTAAGCTGTAAAAGCCTGTATGCTGACTCTGCTGAGCCATTCTAAGTCGATAAGAAATAATGGGGTTGTATGTATTGTGATCTGTATTTTGTCAAACTCTATCATCATCAGGAAGTTTGAAGCTTTGATTTTTTTTGGGCAAAAGTGGCTTATTGATGCATAAAAACAAACCAGGGTGTTTTAGTGACGCTCAGGGAAATAGTGGTAGTGGACAGAAAATGGAAACACCAATGTAAATCCACTTAAGAGGGCTTTGTGCCACTATATATGGCCTGTATAACTGTGGTATAGAGTCTGGAGCTCTGCAGGAGGAATGCGGCACCATTTTTGCACTAGAAAGGTAATCAACTCACACCTCTAGTAGATGGAGGTGGAAAATGATGTTTTCTGGTGAGGTGACTGACAAGGCCATGACATATGGATAACTTCAGTGTTATGATCATCACACCATTGGGTGACCACGCATGCTTTTTGGATGGGGGCATAGTCTTTCCAGGAAGACACTCCTCCTGGCACAAAAGAAACGCTGCAGCAGGGGAGGAAGAAGATCACTCTGTACCACTAAGAAGTGGTTATTGTTGACCTTGCTTTCTAAGGGAATGAGTGCCCTCAAACCTTGCCAGGAAAATGCGGTTCACAATGTTATGGACCCACCAGAACCCTTCGCTGTTGGAACCACGCACTTAGGGCTGTAGAGTTCCAAGTGTTGGAGCTACATTTACAACTTGTCCATTTGCCTAATGTAGTGAAAGATGATTCATCTGACCATATTGCATTCCTCAGCTGCTTGGTATTCCACTGCCTGTCCTCTTTGCACCACCTGCGAATGTGTATTTCCAGGTGTGAGGAGAGGTTTTTGCACTGTAGCCAGGTTTTGGTATCCCGCTCTGCAACCTATTACAGTACGTGGTTCATTTTTGATTAAACTGTTTTTTTTGTGCTCTAGGCTGAAATTTGCACTCGCGTGATTTACAGTTTCTCTGCAGCTTTGTCTCCAACTTCAAATCAGTTTGGGGATATAACAGTCTAGGAGTACAGTATGTGCCTCTGATCTCTGTTGCCCTGTTGCTGGTATCTTTCCCTGCAGTTCCATGCTGAGATCCCCTTAGGCACTATTGTTCATCAAACCTCAGCAAACTGAGCTGTGTTGATCGCTAAAGCCCTTGCCGAACATGTCCCAATAATCACGCCTCTTTCAGCATCACTGAGGTCTCTAAGCATCCCTAATCCCTAAGCATGCCACAGTGCTATTTGCTTTATTAATACATCTGTAACACCTGTGTGGTAGCCCTTACTTTCAAAGTACTTGGTGTCTCTCATATACTATTTTCATGGTGTTTCATTTTTTTTACCTCACCCACGCTGCACAAACATTTATAGGGCACTAATTGTGCAATTATGAGAAAGATAAGATGTGCTTTCAAGAATGAGTGTAATCAACATAGAGGTCGTGTATTAAATGTGGGATCATGGCAAAAAATAGTGTTATTGCATTTGTCCAAGCTGTCTTTTTGGATACTTTAAGCATTAGGTTGTTTGACGGCTTCTGTTACCACCTTGGAGGGCTTGCAGCTGAAGACTCACTTAGTCTAACTTCTTGTGTATGGCATAAGGCATTGTTCTCGTGATCAGTAGGACATATCGGTCTCTTTCCATGGTTTTGTTTCTTAATTTTCACTAGACATGATATTCAACAGGTTAAATCTCCCTAATCACCTGTTTACATTGGGCTGTTTTGTGCTCCTGCTGCAGTCAGTCACGTCATGGTTTGACGTGAATGATCAATTACAATGACGCCAAAACAATTAATATCCACGGTCTGTATACGTCCTTTTCAACAAATCTGCATGAATAGAGTGATGGGTTCCTTCAAATGCTTTGTATGAAATTGCAAAATGTCACACAATGTATGAAAGCTGTCATGCTGCTGTTATTATTAATGCATTACCTCCCCTGAGGTTCAACCCGTGACTAAATCCAAGCAACTATGTTTTGTAGAACATATTCTAAAAGCAACTGTGGTCAAATGCCAGATGAAAACTGGTTAAGCGAAAACCCTTTGTGCTGTGCTGAAGTTTTGACAAAGTGTGACATGTTGGTGTCAAACATATTTTTTTATCATCAATAGATAACCTAAGAGAAGCTACAAATGAGACGAGGCCCTTCAGTCTGCCTAGTTTGTTTTGTAGTTCCTAACTGATTCAAGGCTATCATGTTATTTTCACAACAGGACTAGATAGCTTGTTCCATATTCTCACAGCCCTACATGAGATTGTTACAGCTTGTTAAACTGCAAAATATAATACACTTCAAAAATCATAATAGCAGCACTACAGATTTACCAACAGGAATGATAACGCTTTTAATTATACTGTTATATTTACACTGATATTCCACAGTTGGACAACATGCTGGGGGAAAACGCATTCCTGCTTCGAGCAATTAGTGAAAGGTCTGTTAAAAAACAGACTTCCTCCTTGCTATAAAGTACTAGATTACGACTAATGAAAAATGAAAACAGCTTTGACATACATTTGCTGTATGGGTGCAGCACTTCCTGATGGTGACTCTGAGGGAAGGACTGGTTATTTCCATCCATCCAGCTATTTTCTAATGGCTTTATCTAATACAGTGACGCGAGGGAGACTGAGCACATCCTGGCAAGCAACAGGCTCAAGGTGGGATGCCAGTCCATTGTAGAGAACATAGACATAGGCACACACGCATTAGGGCCAGTTTTCCCAGAAGGCAAATAACCTAACGGTATGTCTTTGGACTGTGGGAGGAAACCCATGTGAACACGGGGAGAATATACAAACTCCACACAGATAGCAGACCAAGTCTGGATTTGAACCCAGGGCCCCAGCACTGTGGGGCAACAATACTCACTACTGTACCCCTGTGCTGCCCCCAACTTACCTTATATTGTGTCGAATATACAGGTCATCATATTAAGCAAATAGATTTCATTTTTTAAAGTAACATTCAAAATCCGAGATTCAGTTGAGTTTTGGACATTAAAATATGGCAGTTATAGAAAATATCATATTTAATGCTTTTCAGTAGGTTAAAGACCTGAATGACAGTGATGTTCCTTGATTAAAGGTACTTGGGGACTCAAAAACTTAAAACCACATTAACATATGTTTTCTTATTAACATATACTTGAATAAATATTAAAATTATATTTACAAAAGAATTGCTAAATCCACATTGTTTCTGTTTTTTTTTTATCTTAATGCTTTTTAAAACCTAAAATTATATGTAATAGTGTATAGTTCCCATGTGCCTTGTGCAATGTTCTGGTTTCTATTGCTGATATTGACAGTGAGCCCACTGGAGCTGGGATATTGCTTTAGTTTACCTAGAATTTGGGCTTTTTTATTCTTCAGAACACTGCAGAATCCTTTCTGTTCCACTTTAAAATATTTTCCTAAAATACATGAAAGCCTTAACAACTACTGTGGTATTTACGATAGCATTACAATTTTTGATTAGCATGATATGGCTTTAGTCACACCTACGTTTCATAAGTATGAAAAAGTTAAGTGGATCTAATAAGGTTTGGGATCAAATGTGTCTAAGCTTTTTATGAATTGTTCTTATTAGTATTCACATTTGCAGATGGGGAGGCACTGAAAAGGGCATTGCAGCCCTTGCTTTTATCATTAATGTGTGCGTGTATCGACCTGGGCACCGTATGTAGTGTTGCTTTAGGCCACTGACGTCAGGCCTGTTTTGGAAAAATTTGTCTTTTGGCCGTAAGGATAACGTAGCATCTCATCTTAAATAATGTAAATAAGCAGTCACTGGCTGTGACAAATTTGTAATGACAAGCCAAATTCAGGGGAGAAGACAAGGGCTTTGGGCGATTGGCTTAATAAAGCACTCGACCACATGGATCCATTTGAACTGCAGTGCAGGACTGCGCTGGGTTTGTATATTGAGTGGTCTGGCTTTTTCCTGGTTGAGAAAAAAATGGCTGGTAATGCACACATGAATGCAGTCTATATCCAAGACTGTTTTGTAGTAGCCTAACGCAAGGTCGTGTTGGAGCTGGAGCCTATCCTAGCAAGCACTGGGCACAAGGCAGGATACACCTGTCCATCACGGGGCACAACTAGACACACACACTCAGATTCACACCATGGTCAATTTTTCCAGAGCTTGATTAACCTACCACTGTGTTTTTGGACCAAACCACTCTGAAGAAACACACATGAACATAGGGAGAACGTACAGTACAAACTCCACAGTCGACAAGCCAGGTCTGGAAGAGATGCCAGGGCCCCAGCCCTGTAAGGCAGCAGTGTTAGCCACTATTCCTCCCTGCAGAACACAATATTCAATGAAATTAGAAATACGGGATTTGGAAGTTTCTGTTGCAGCACAAAGTAAATTCCCTTGAGGTGACTGTGCTGTGTAAAGATAGCACCTGAGCAGTGCTTTTGAATAAGAACAAAAGTAAAGGTGGACAGACCCAGCCATGTGTACTAGCAGTTTCAAATTAGAAACTTTGCTTGTATAATGTTTGTGTAAATTGTGGAATTTGCTGTTCTGTTTTGGCTGGTCTGAAGATGTCCCAAACTGCCATTAAGATGTTATAAATGGTGACGTACAAACTCTGCATGCATGTAAGTGGCATTTGTGAAAACTGCTCTTCAAAAAAGTAAATTGCACGGAGGCATTTTTGCTATCGGATTGTTTGGGAATAGTGTTGTTACAATAACAAGTGTGACTTCACAAGCAAGGAAATAGCCCTAATGCATGAAAATGTGTAAATGTCTGTTAATAGCATACATTTTAAAGTGGATAAAGGTAAAAATGGGTAGTAAATAATGGAGATAAATCCTGTATCTGTAAAAAACATACAGCTTGCATTTGTTTCAGAAGCCCAGTGTGCATTTTTTTTCTGTTCCCAAAATAGGTGCATGATTTTGAGAGGTGTGACGAAGTGCTGCTCTTTTATTTTATATGGGTTCCACACCTGTGCTCCCTGTCAATGATATAATTGAACTAGCAGAAAAAGTCAGTTTTTACCAGGTTTGGGTAAAGAATCTTCTTCATGATGCCGAATGTATTGATGTTTCCATTACTGTTTCAACACACCAGGAAAACAAAGAAAAAAGGCATGCTTAAATTGTATGATTTCACAAATTTTGGCTGTCAGTTTTTCATGAAAAATGTTACAGTATACAGTAGCTAGTGGTATATTTCCCATTTGTTTATACAGCTCTCTGTGGGTACACTAGGGAAACATACTGTACCTGGTGTGTATGTTTCAAATATGCAGTGAATTTACATTAAATTATTGTAATTCTTTTGTGTATTGATTTATTTTCATGCAGGTCTTTCAGCATTTGAAAATGTTTTTGTAAACAGACGGTTGATTATGTGAAGAGTTATCATGCATTTTTCGCAAATCCATTTCTCTAGTCTGGAACATGGGGAAAAAAGTAAGCATTGTAGATCGGGGATTAATAGTGCAGATTGGGTTACTCAGTGGTCTGATTTGACGGCTGGACTTAACACAGAGCTTGGTTGTGAATCCCAGCTCAGCCAGCTAATGAGGCCTGCTATGACCTCTGAATGAGCCATTTTGACACTTTAATACTGTTGACAGTCATTGAATCTAGACAGCCTTACAGTTAAGGTTACTTACTGGTTAATTAAACTTACTGTTCTTTAATGCTGTTTTATTGTTGTGCAATGGATTGTTTGTTCTTTGATACAGATTCTTCAGAGTTTGCATGTTTTTGTTTATAGGCTATACTGCAACAGTCTCAGTGATCAATTACATCCAAGGTAACTTCCCTATCAAGAACGATCAAACGTGAAAAACGTCTTTGTGGGGAAAATGCAATTTCATTTTAAAAGTAAAACAAAGGGATAGTTCAAGAATGAGACATACAAACCTTCTGCAAACAAGATGTGCAGTGCGTTTAAAATGGGTGCCAAAATGCTGCATCACTGTGAACATCACACACATCACAGAGAGGGCGATTTAGATGGGGCAAAAACAAATGATAATGATATGGTTTTCCAAGAAAAATGCAGTAGGACACACAAAACTTCTCACATTTTCCATATTTGTTTCCACTGGAGCTGGGATATTGCATTAGGGAATTTGGGCTTTTTTATTCTTCAGAACACTGCAGAATCCTTTCTATTCCACTTTAAAATATTTTCATAAAATAAATGAAAGCCTTAACAACTACTGTGGTATTTACGACAGCATCACAATTCTTGTGGGGAAAATGTTTCATGTTTGGAGCAATTCTTCCTTTTAAAAAAAAAAAACTCACTCATGTACATTAATGACCAAGAGAAATTTGTAACAAAAGTTTAATTCTAGTTGAGACTTGGTGCGTGGGTTGATTGTTGGAGTTGCATACCTGGACTCCTCGCTATATAAAATAATTAACCAGCAGCTAAATCCTTTAACCATTTAAGTGGCAGTCAGATGTTTAAGTGATACTGTATGTATTATCTAAGAGAGAACTCTGGCAGACCAGGAGTTTGCTTGAAACACAAGTTTTCCCAGTTCTGTGTAGAGTACAGTGTAAGTCATGCTGCACATAGAAGCTGCTTTTAATTTCCCTGTTTGTGGTTTAGTAACTGGTTTTCATTAGACCCAGGAGGTGCTATCATTGGTTCAGTTCTGTACGTTCCTCACTGCCCTTTCTCAGCGTTTTTGGAGGTAGGCAGCAGCTGGCTGTTTTGCTACTGTTTGTTTAGCCAATTGCTGAATCCCTGCAAGCTGGCATTCTGTCTGAGGCAGCACTACCATCTGTTCAACTTTCATACAACATTTTTAATCTGTCATACAGTTCAACCTGTATCTTTTTTTTTAAAAAAATGTGTGCGTAGATATTAGTTATTAAAAATATAAAACTCAGCGGTCCATGTCATGTGACAGTAGTCAAGTGTTTGATGTGAGTATTGCAGAACGTTTGTGATTGTTTTCCTCTTCCCCAGGAACTAATGTTCCACCCCTTCCATTGCACTCAATAAGATGTTAATATTATATCGAGGATCAGCGGAAAGTAAATCATTCGTTTCCATCTTTGGCTGCCTGTTTATTTACGTCAGGACAATAATCCCTGCTTGTATTTCTTTTCTGTGCACAGACATCACAGATGAAAAACGGATTAATTGACACGGTCACATACAGATTTCTAGTCCAGCTGCCCTTACAGCATGTCTTTTGTGTGTTTCTTTTGTGGGAGTCTGCTGACCGTTAATAACACTTCTGAATTAGAAATCTTAGGCTTCTAAGTAGGGATTGGAAATGAAAATTTCAATCTTAAGTGTATACGGCATTTTTAAAAATGTATATTCAAAGACATGATTACTAATTACAATGACAGTTTTTAAGCCTATTAACAGTCTTGTAAGAATGAAATGTACAAGGTATAGGAGTTGGAAATCTAGGAAATGTTACCCTATACAGTATTTGAAATTCAGCAGGTGTTCTTTATTTTTCAAATAAATAAATCTCCACCAAATGTTTGCTCTGTAATAGTAGAACGTAAAGTGTCACTGCATGTTGATTCCAATAAATAAGAATGTGCTTGATGGAAAATCTTAAGAATTTGGAATATTGGAAGGAGCAGAATAACAAAAAGGTTGTACATAGTCTTCTTTACTTTTGTTTTGTCAGTGTACAAACTGTTCTGAAATTCTTTATTAAAGTTAAAGAGCCACGTTGTTGACATACTGGGGGGGAAAGAGGACTGTGCATTCTGTTAATGTCTCCCGGCTGAAAAACTCTCCTGGTACAGATGGAATTGGGAGGTGCAGATTGCCCTTTTCTAAAAAGGACTAGTTTTCTGTAGCAGTTTTCATCTGCTTTCCTTCATGCAAGTGTGTTTTGATAAGATAGGACTCAAAAAACACACAGTTGATGTATTCCAGTTTCAACCGTTCTTTTCCTCACTAAATAGGGTAGCCATAGTGATACATTTGTCAGAGCAAGTTTAAAGTTTTAACACTGGACCCACACGCTTAGTGAGTGCGGTCCAGATGACTTCAAACAGTTCATTCATTTCCTTAGAGCACTTCTAACTCCATCCTTAGTTACCTTCAGGTTGAAGGTCCAAAATGATGTGATGAGTGTTTCTTTGTACTGTTTCTGTTTCTGGAGGTGTTGAGTGATGCCTTAATCGTTACTGTATCACTTTATTTAATCAGGCACCTGTGTGCTTTTCTGCAATGACACTGTCTTGCCTTTTGCAGCATCCAGTGTACTACTGTATATTAGCAAATATCAGACCTAGGAAATGAAATATGTCCTGCCAATGAGCATTGTCATGATCATTATTTTGTTTTTTGTTCCTTACTTAATGTCATAAGTTTTGTTTTTAGAATTTAGACTTGGAATGTTTATCTAACGGTTTATCTAAATGCTCGATTCCTTGGAGTAAAAGGCTATAAAGAAGTGCAGGCTGAGACCTGTCGTCTAGACACAGCTAGTGTGAATCTGGGGATTTTCATTAGCTACATTTGAATGGGAACCCACAGTGGATACTTGAGAGGTTGCAGATTGTCAGTGAGAATTGCAATTCTATAATTGGATAGACTGAAAGATCTTAAGTGTAGATCACGTACCATCCATTTCACTAACTGATGTATCCCAGATGTAGAGTTGGAAATGAATTCCCGTTTTGACTAGTGGAAAAACCTTCTTTAGCAGTAGAACAGTTCTTTTTGATCTAAATTAAATAATTAAATCGTGCGCTGGTTCGGATCAGAGGCAGCATGTTGGCGCAGTGGTTAGTATTGTTGGCTCGCCGAGCTGGGGCCCTGGGTCCAGTTCGTGGGGTGCTATCTGCATGGAGTTTGTATGTTTGCATGGGTTTCCTCCGGGTGCTCTGGTTTCTTCCCACACTGCAGACATATTGGTAGGTTAATTGGCTTCTGGGAGAATTGGCCCTGGTGTGATTGTGTGTTTTGTCTGTGTCTGCCCAATGATGGACTGGTTTCCCATCCTGGATGTACCCTACCTTGTGCTCTTTGCTTGTCGGGATAGGCTCTGGCTCCCCCACAACCCTGCATTGGTTGGATAGGTGGTTTTAATTAGTTCACAGGTAAGAAATGTTCAACTGTGTTACGGGTGTGGGCAGAATTCTGTAGTAGGACGTCTGGTTCAGAGGTGGCTTCTGTGCTGGCCTCTAGCATTCACCTCAAGATGTGGTACTTATCTGATCAGCAATTTTTTAATCTCGACATAGGGGTGTATTTATAAATAAAAAATGGTTATTTCAGATCTGGAATGATTTAGAAACAAATATGGAAAATGTGAGACGTTTTGTGTGTCCTACTGCATTTTTCTTGGAAAACCATAACATTATCATTTGTTTTTGCCCCATATAAATCGCCCTCTGTGATGTGTGTGATTTTCACAGTGAAGCAGCCTTTTGGCACTCATTTTAAATGCACTGCACGTCTTGTTTGCAGAAGTTTTGTATGTCTCATTCGTGAACTGTCCCTTTGTTTTACTTTTAAAATGTGTTGTTCTTGGTTGATTTACAATTAGACATGCTTTGTACCAACTTAGATCCTACATGTGAAGTTCACTGCGTACTGCTTCATACCTTGGTGCATCTGTCAGGTCTATTCATTCCATGGCTGTGATTTCTCAGCCTGAAAGCAGGCATGCCATGTTATAAGTAGAAAAGGGGCATGAGTTTATGAGAATGTAGCCTTCCCTCTTGACAGAAGCCTTAAAGGTGTTTCCTCCCATGTTATAATGCTGGCATTCTTAGATATTTTACAGTGTTTCTACAGATTTACCTATGACAATACTGAAGATCTTGTGATATTCTGTGGCCTGTTGTACTGACTGCAAACTAACTTGTTCTATTTGTTGACAGTAAGTATGATCTCAATTTACAATATTGTCACACAATGCCCTAGGGAAGGCCAAAGTAGGTCTGTTTATAAAAGAATGGCTCCACTGCAAAGCACTCTAGTGAAGAAAGTGCAGGTTATTTACAGTGCTCCCCATTCCCCACACAAGAAAACCCCCTCAAAGGAACAAAAATAGTCCTTCAAATAAAGACAAATTCTCCTGCAGTTACTCTTATTGCCTTCTCTCTGATTTTAGTCACAACTACCTCACTCACCAACTGACCCCCTAACAGGCTGAGGAGCTTTGGAACAAACCATTTCTCCTTTACAAAACCATAATTCACAATTTATATATCCATAATATGTCCATTTGATTTCCTACAAAAAAAAACACCATCAAATATATCTTAACAACAAGCTGTTTACATTTCCCCTTTATGCGGGTTCAATAAACATCAACATAAACAATAAACTTTCCCCTTCTTCACATGCATGTGGTTTTAACCATCTCCATAAATACACCTTTAGAACTGGGATTAGGTTTGGCCTTTCGAGGCCACCATAGGCTGACCCGTCCGGAAAGTCACATATACCAAAGTAAAAAAGTGAGTATCATTCACTTTGAGAGCGCTCTCCATTCACGGCACAATACTCACTCATACCCATACAGTAAGTTAGTGTATGTCTTATGTGAGTGTATGTGAAATGAAATAATAGCAGTTACTACTCAAGCCCTAAGTGTGCACCCTCAGGAACTTATCTAGCAACCGTTCAATGGCGAGTGTATGAATGGTGTATGTCCCGTGCTACTTGTACCTTGTGACAGGCTACATACTATTGATATGATGTTAATTGTGTTATATTTGTGAGTTTGAATGTTCTTTGTAAGTTTGAGGAGCAACAGTGTGAATCTGTTGTTTGAGGATTGCATTTTTCATTTAATTTCTTCTGGAACTTAAGCTCGCTCATTTGGGTGTATTTGATATTTTTCCCAGGTTTTGACAGTTAATATCTGAAAAGAGTGATGCTGATGACAGGTACAGAATCTTAACAATATTCTGGAACTTGGAATTGTTGAATCGATTGCAATGATCAGATAACTCATCCCCAGTGAAGCACATGAGAAGTTAGGAAGGCATCAAGAGCTATGGTCCCTTCAGGGACAGTAGAGGTTGAGGCCTCTGTGGTAGAGTGTGGAATGAAGATGAAATGGTACTGTGTGTATCTGGCAAAGGAACAGGCAGCTTTTCTACTCGAGGTGTGAACTCACAGAGCAACCCTTATTTGCATATCCCAGGGCTCTAGGCTTTGACTAAAACAGTTGCAAATTATAACCAAATTTGGAGTTTTTTTCGGGCTTCTTGTCACTGTTGTCTACAACATAATAAAGTGCCTGTGAAAGATAGGCGAGAAAGCAAACCACTCACAATTGAAAGGCTTACAAGCTTTCCTTGGGTTTTAATAATCCATTTGTTCCTTGTTTAGAAAAGCTTTAACTGATAGGAGTTCTGCATTACTCAGTTTGGCTATCTTTCAGGATTGCTTCTTGCCAAAGGTGTAGCTCACAATTTGTGCCTTTCTGTCAGCCTTGGTTTAGGGTATCTGAACCTGTCTACTGTTCCTCAGCATCAGTATTGAACGGGACACACGTTCTGCTCTCAAGGGGTATGGATGTTGAAAGCTTGCTCAAAAGCTCTTAATACACAGTGCAGTTTGTTTAATATTATCCATACATCTTCTGCACTAAATACTCATAAAGCTTCAGGCAGAGCCCCAGAGGGAGGCTCAGGCTTCCAGCAGTTACCAGACATTGTCCGCTCACGGAATCTAATAATGGAAATCTAGACAGAGATTATAGAAACTTGTCCCCACTCCACACAGGATTTAGCATATTCTCCTAATAGTGGAGAACAAGAAAGATGCGAAATGTGGGAAACATCAAGTACTTCCACAGTTTTTAATCGCTTTAAAATGCAAAAACAAATGGCAAAAATGTGATTTCACATTTGAAAGTTGAATTTGGAACCTCTAGGGCTTTTTTCCATTGCTATAACTTCTTGTACTTAAACGAATTATATGTAAATAGAATGTCACGTCTGCTGCCTAAAGAGTGTTATTAGGCTGTGTTTAGTCTACTTCTCTTTCCCTGTCCACCAAATTTAAGTTTCTTCCTTTCTAATCAGCTATTTAGCTGAGAAATGAGCACAATGAAAACAAAACGGTAACACAGAGAAGGAACTACGCTATCAAAGATGATTTTTTTTAGTCTGGTTGGCAGTGGGATTTGGGTGAAGAAAGATCTTTCAGTTTAATCAAGCTGCATATTTTGATGCCCACGATCCTGAGTGACTACACTTTTCGCCTCCTTACTTTCAACATACTGTGCAGTGCAGTGATGGAATTTTCACTATAAAACTATCAAGTTATGACTTTGCAGAGTTGTGATGTTAATTTTGACCTGCTTTAAGAGGTACTGTATGGCGATTTTGTTTTTTATGTTGTGAATAGCAGAACTGTAAGTATGTAGCTGTGAATGTTGGTTTCATTTTATTCTTCATTACTGAAGCTCTTCCCCGGTTTAAAAAAAAACTTTGCAATCCCCTGACCTATTATTATTCAGCTTATATAACTGCGTTGGATAATAGACAGCAGTAGTTATCTGAGATCCCTCCTTCTCTACCCAATTTACTTCTTTTTTGTAAACCTTAGGCCTGTTTGTGTTTGTGTGTTCTTTTGTTTTGGGACTAATTGTCTAAAGGTTTGAAAAAAATCCTTAGTGTTTGCAGTCTAATTAGAGATTTTCCTGCCTCACGATTTGATGGTGAATGCAAGTTTGTTTATAATTTTCTATCATGACACTGATCGTTTTAATTTTTCAAATGCTGCAAAATTAACAGATGTTCTCTTACACTGGTAATTAAGTCTGGGCCTGCGGTCTTCAAATAAGGTAAATATCTGAACAAGCTGTTTTGATGTATTTAAGAGGCCTTGGTAAGGCAGCTGAGTCTTGCTGTTTCTGTTGCAATGAGATGTAACAACTAGCATCTCAGCTAGTTTTTTGACAGGAGAAAGGCAGGTAGGCTGCTATCTGCGATCATACTAAACATTGTAATGGTGACTCATCAGCTTCTATCCTGAGTCAGTTGTGCTGTTTGCAAGTGGCAAGGGCTTTCTGTGGAACAGGAATGACAGTGGAATTAAAATGTATCAAGTATATTTTGTAGGCTCGGTGCATCGTTTCTTTAATAGTAAGATCACTTGTGAGTCACATCATAGCGAAGTGTAGGGACCAGTGCAAGGGTTATATAACTCTGGAACTGTGCTCATGTTAACGTACGTTTAGAAAAGGATTTTCATCTTATCTTGGTATCCAAATTGATGGTGGAGAAACTGCACTGACCACATGCATTTTGGGCTCAGAATCTTTTATTTCTGATATTATCCCTCTAATTCCTAAACTCCGGGTCCCTTGAACTTGGCTTAATTACCTGCGTTCGCATAAACAATGAGATTTAACTACTGATGTTTATCTTTCTGTGAAAGAAATTGCTTTGGACCTTCAGTTCTCAGTTTTCCTACCCTGTTTATTTACAGTTTAATCACAAATGTTATGATTTATTAGTCAGGCCAGATGGGATTAAGAGGGATTTTTGTTGTTGCTGCTTATGAAGAATGACTGTAGAGAATGATGCATTTTTTAGCTGTGCCAAATCTCCATTTAAAACTGTATTTTAAAGATGAATTCATTTTTATGTATTATTGTCGGCATTAAACACAAGCAAGAATTCTTTTAATCCTTGTATGGTTCAATTTTCAATTTCTGGGAGCAGACCTGTAATGTCCTTTATATAGGATTATTTTTTCTTTTTTTAAGACCTGATGTCATTTTGAAATGATAAGAAATACAAGCCCAGCTTGCATGTAAATATTCTGACGTGGTGACTTTTAAATGTTGGCAAGCTGGGAACAGATTAAAGGGCCTCCTCTGGCCTTTTAATGACGTCTCTCTATAACTAGAACCATTACGGATAAGGCGAGAACAGTCCCAGGAATTGTGCATGAAAGGCGAGGTCAGTGTTCACCATACACGATTTGTTTTCTTGCTTTGAAAACTGTTTATTTTATTGTACGATGCACAAAGGTGCATTCATTTAAAGTATCATTTAAAATTGACATATAACTGGCCAGGGTTATCATAGACATTGGTTAGTGTTGCAGTTGTACAGTACATGAGGGACAATTCACAATTTGCAGTCTTCCCCTGTGGTGAGTATTGTTATCAGCTAACCTAACATTTGTGAAGGGGCTTGGTGTGCTCCTGTCCCAGACAAACAGGCAATAGAGACTTTTTGAAGAGTAGCCTCCTGTTACATTTTGTGGCAACTTAAAATTAATTTTTTATCCCCCCTCCAAATAATAGAACATGCCTGCATGATCACTAATGCACTTCAGAGCTTTAAATGGCAAGTAATAAGTTGGTTTTACTGGTGAAAAATGCATTGTTCTGCATGCATTTGCTGCATTGCAGCAATGACTTAAAAATAACTTTTCTGTTTACTAAAAGGTGGGTGATGTAACCTAGATGCTCCACACCCTAAGTCTGGCTTGGTGATCAAAGTTGAAAGTGTTAAAGCTGTCTGGCTTGAGTATTTCTGTTGTTACACAATTATCCATAGTAATGAATGACTGTTAAAACCTCCTTTTTTCCTACAAATGGAAAACCTTCTTGTATCCAAATGTTGCAGTGTTTTTATTTTCTGAACCATGGTTACATTTTTGAAAATTCAAGAAACAAACGCATTAAAAAGGGTTGGAACTCTATATAATATAAAATATAATATAAAACATCTTGCCATGCTTTCAGTTTTTACACAGGTAACATGAACACATCCCTTGGATTATAAATGCTACTATATCAGTAAACAAAACCATGTTTTTCTGTCAGCCATGGTCTTACATCATAATCTTTAAGTTTTCCAACCTGTTTTCTTAAACAGTAGTACACTTACAAATTGTTACAAAAATATAATTAAATGTGAGCGAGTTTCTTGGCACACTTTGTTCATCAATGTAAAAAATAATCTGATAAAGAGCTGGTCTATATGGTCATGGTGCTACAAATTCTTACCAATGCAAAATAAAAAGCACATTAAAAAGACTACATTAAAAATATTCCACCTACATTAAAAATATTCCAATATACAAAATAGTCACAGAAAAGGTTCAAAATGTGGCCGAAAGAATTTGCAATAAATTTGTCTAAACAAAAAGTAATCCAATGTGGCACCAGCAAATGATTACACTGGTTAGAGAAAAACAATTATACTTCAAAATTTTAGATTGAAGTAGTGCCATAAGGTTGGACTGTGTACAAGTCGCAGGAAAGTGACAACGTTTAAATGGTAGTATCACAGGAGGAAGACAAAGAGTACCAGTTCCTCACCCAGGCCTACATCAGGGTTGTGTTTTGAAGCTAAAAGCTTCCTTTGCTGGGTCTAGCAACTGCTCGATCACCCAGTAGGCCTTGAGGAAGAAGCATTGGCTCTGAGATGCAGTGGTCGTTTACCATTTAAATTTCTATGTTTGACTAGTTTGACCACTTAATTTTGATTGAGACATTTGACTTGGTCTGATAATTTCTTTTTTCTGGTGTGATTCACACACGCGCAGCTTCGCTTATTGTCCTTTGAGTTTGATATAGAAAGATGGCTGTGATGGACTGGTGTCCCATCCAGGGTATATCCTGCTTTACCCCGTTGTTTGTTGGGATATGCTTCGTCTCCCAAACAATTGTTTTGGATAAAGCTGTTAGAAAATGCATGTGTGGATGGATACAAAGATGGTATCCCCCAATAGTTTTGTCTAGCAAAATTTAACATACTTGTACTTTTTGCATGTATATTTCTCTTTAAAAAAATAGAATAGTCAGTTCTTTATATACCCACGCAAATCTCGAAATCACCAATTATGTATTTACTTCTCGATTTACAGCGACAACTTCTATACCCACTCAGATAGGGAGAAAGGTGACACAGACACGTCCAAACCTCCCACCATCAAGCCCTGCATCTTTTGATTAATTTCAAGGTCTGTAGCAATATAAAGGAAGATGCAGACCTCCCTTATGGACTGATTCTAGCCCTGTCTCTGGCAATTTTATTACCAGTACCTTCCTACACTTAATGTACCTGTAGGTTCCTTGAACTGGATTTTCCTTAGTGACATGTCAAACCAATTGATGGCAATTGGCATTTACATCAAACATTGACATTCATGCGCGGTGTCTCATTACATAGAATTGGTTTATATCCAAGTGGTTTGAAGTTTTCGTTCTTATGAATATTGTGCGCATTTGCCTGGATACGTTTAGTCATTTTAATGAAAGGCCTACAGTAGGCTACAGTATTTGATACTCTGGAAGAATGGTCTCATCTATTATCCCACCTTTTTCCTGACATGTTGACATGTGTGACGTCTGGTTTGGTAGGCCCCGAGCTGTGCAAGTGTGGTATTTTTCACATGCACACTAATTTTGCTTGAGCTCAAAAATGTTTAATGTATGTCGTCTCATGTCAGGGTCTTTCCTGTGTAAAGGAAAGCAGTCTGTCTGTAGTCTGTGATAATGTTAGGGGGGAAAAACAAAGGCAAATAGTCTGATGAGTGGGAAGTGTAATAACAGGACCAGTGCTGATTTGATGATGGTTTTGATGAAGCTATATTAAAAATGCCAGTGTTTGTTTTTATAGATTCAATTTTAATTGAGGTTCTTGAGATGTTTCATTTGGTCTGGGCACTTTTTTAGGGGAAGTTTTGTTTTTCACTTTGGCCTGCTCAGGGTTTTTTGTTTTTGATTTTCCTCAGTCTTTGACAGATTTTATGGTATTTGTATATTTCATACTCAAATCATTTTAACCCTCTGTTGTCCTGAACAGACTATTATGCTTTTAATTGCATACTTGTCCTTAGTTGTATTATTTTTGCACTCAGTATTATCTTTTCATTTAATTACTTCTGACATGCTGAACATTTTACTCGGGGTTAATTCAACAAGTGTAAGAACTTAAGTATGTCTGGCTCCAATAATGCTTGTTTTATATAGACTGATTAATGAATGCTGTACAGGGACAAAATCTCTTGCTATTGGGTGTGACGCGGTTTTCTTGACAACCAGCTGGTAGTAAACAAATGCAGCTATGCTGAGACAGCGGAGTAATGTGCCCAAACCTGGACCTCAATTCAAGATGTTTTTCAAAAACGTTTAAAAAAACTATAGTAAATGATAACAATTGAGGCGGGCTGATACAGCAGAATGTTCTTTACAGTTCCGTACACAGGTGCATATAGGAGAAATGGCACCAGATCCTCCAAGATTTGGAATTTCAAAACCAGTCATTTCTAACGACTCCATCACTAGCTGTAATACTATTCATCTGCTTCGTCATGAATGAAGGTCATGAATTCACATGGATTTCAATGTTCGGTAGAAAAAGATAAATTTTCCTTGTGTTGTGCTTTGTGCATTAAATACTAAATATTCTGTACATAACTAGCATTGTAGAGATGAATAAATACATGAATGTGGGTTAATGTGAAAATAAATAAGTCTAATGAGGCTTGTGTGTACTCGCACAAGGAAGGCACTTGTTTGGAGTGCAGGCTAAATTCTAAAGCCCTGTTAGCATGTTCACATAAGCAGTGCAGCTTGGATTGTGATTAAGACGCAGATGTCTGCGACTCTAGGTTTTAGAGGAAAGCATGTGCGGTCATCAGTCTTTTCAAGGTGGTTTGAGGATCATAGAGTTAAAGCAGGATTGTTAACCAATTGGACATTCCTTATTGGTGGTACAGTATGTTATCATATCTAGTTGGCCATTCCAAAATTAAAAGTATCTAGAAAGCTTCCACACCCTTTTAATGCTTTCCACTTTTGAACTGAGTGCAAGAAGCACTCTTGTTCACTCATTACACATAACTTTCATTTACATGTCTTCAGCAGACCTTGTTCTATGCATTATTAGGCTGGGCAATCAATTTTTTTTAGTTTTATAAAAAGAATATAAAATAAGATACAATGATGTGTTCCTGCTTAACTTAGACATTAATACTATAATACAATAATGCTATACTATTATTTTGACACAAGTTCCAGTGCTATTGTGGTACTGTAGATTCCAGCTGGCCTTTCTTTGGTAGGATTTAGTTTCTCAATGAGCAGAGAAATTGTTAGCCTTTTTAATTAATGGTATAGAGGTCAAAATTAATAAACATCTGATACACTTAAAACAGGTATGTCTTTAAAGACAACTGGGGTCTGTAAAGTGAGCTGATATTAGGAACTTGCACATCTGCTGTACTGCAAGTTTAGCTGCTGGTTTGTTTGTGTTCTTGCATTTGGGAAATGTGTGGTTCTCAACCATTAAGAAATTGCGTGCCACATTTGCAGTTTGCTGTTTCTGACCTGTTCTGACCTTTTGGAGATTAAGTGGAGAAATATTGAAAATGTAATTAACATTTTGCACACTCTCTAACTGTCAGTATTTTTATTTGCATAATATATATGCATGTTAATAACTTTTTGATTCCATTTTACATTCTTTGCAAATATTAAAGGAAACTGTGCTATTGTATTGCTGAGAGAGGATGGTCTCCATGACATTAGAATGAAAAGGGCTTGTGTAGCTTAAACAGGGGCCTGCAACATTATCCATTCTGTTTTCTTTTATTAAGGACATGTTGAAAATGTGCAGTTTTGGCTGCCACTATAAAATTAGCAATACAGTGGAGGGGGGCATTGTGAGATACTGTATATCTCTTAACCAGAGTTGGAGATTCCAAGTCTGAGAGTGTGCTATGGAAATATGGGTGTTGGAGTGGAATATGAGGTGTAAAATTTATTTGGTTTAAATGACCTGGGTGGCTGCATTCCTGCCTCCCACATTCATTTGAAAAAGACTCAACAAATGACATATGATGGAGGAATGCTTATCTACCTTTGCTCTTGAACCATCCAGCTGTGTGTATGATGCAGTTTAATAAAGCGACTGTTTTTTCCTTTCATTCCCAGAATGTAGCTGCAGGCAGAATCGGCTGCTACAAATGAAGCCGCTTAAATCTTTGCAAGATTAGTGCTGGTTGTTGCAATATTAGGTTTGCTTTATGTTACAACAATGATATTTAACAAATTAAGTTGTTTAACTGCAGGGTTTTTATCCCACTACTAGCCTGGTTGTTGTCTGGCGTGGAAAAAAAGCCTCCTGTTGCCTTTCTCAAACCTGCAGTCCTGACTGTGCTGTTGCCTTAGTCGGATTTGTCTCTCTGCACACGGAGCAGAGCATTGTAGGAATGTGTGTTTACTCATTGGGGCTTCACTGCTGGTGCTTTAGCAGAGCCAGAGAGGAAATCTTTTCCTTATTGTTTTGGTGGAATGAGATACTATCTTCCTGATTTTTTGTTTCTTTTTATTTTAATTTTTCCATACACATTTTGTACTTAAGACATGAAATAAGAGGCATTGTGAAATACTTCAGGCATGTAATGCATTTTAACATCTTATTCTGAGTACTTTTTTATAACCTGTTACTCGGGTGTTATATTCCTATTTTTGACTTATTGAACGTTTTCTGCTACACCCTGGTTAATTTGATTAGCCCCCTCCTTCCCTATCTGACTATGGTAAACAAAACAAATTGGATAAAATAAAATTGGATCCCTATCTAAAGGTGTAGTAGTTGGATATAACTGTTTGCTTAAACCAGATATAAATCTGGTATTTATTCTGTATGGAACAGAAGAACAAGCTGGTTATGAAGAGCCAGGTTTTAAATGGATCCATAATCGTTTCATCTGGTTAATGTGCAATTTTAGAGAATGTGTTCTTGGTGTGAAATAACTTTTAAAAAAATATTAATATTTAGCTTTTCTAAAAGATCTTTGTTTTCAGGGGATAAGCTAAACATGTTTTTTAATTCTTCTCAATATCTAGCACTTTGTGCTTTCTACCATTTTAGTAGTTTTCCTTTGGTAATAGACTAAAATATTTTTCTTAGCATGGCAGTGCAGGGTTGGACTGTATAAGCAGTGTGAGACGAGAAAGCAAGGTTGGAAACCATAGTCAAGGGATACTATCCTAAATAATCCTGAATTTGTCATCTGTGCGTGAGTGAGGGGTTAGTACTGTAGCATAAAAGGAAAAATAATGAGCAGACATCTGTCATCTTGCACAAAAATAGTCTGCTAAATCGAATGTAATGTGTTGTTGGCCTTCTGGAAATTAGGAAAACCGACGTTCCTGCTTTCTGCTTGGGCAGTGTTCATTCCATTTTGCAAGAGACCCACTTAAAAATGCAAAAATTAAGAGAATGCAGTCATTCTTCTCATAAATAATAGAAAGCTCCTGAGATTAAGGGTTCTTAGACATGCAGTATGCCGTTTTAAAATGAGTAGACTGTCTTGTCCTGCTCTGAACCTGGTTACTTTAAACCTAAAAAAAAAGAGAAGCCATAAAGTGGGGCAGAAAAGACAAGGATGCATTACCAATAGCCTTTGTAAATCTCTTTACAGTGTAAAGGCCTTCAAGCTGCTTAATGTAAAGAGAAGTGCTATGTAGTAAATGAATTATCCTAATGATGTGCAAGCTTAGATTAAGCCTGTAAACCCTTTTTGGAAGGCAGACACCAGTTAAAAATGGCTGGATGAAAAGCTGTTTGCTCAGATGCTTGTCTGGATCCTTGTTTCATTAACTGTTAGAAGTTTGTTGTGGATTAACATTGCTATAATCTCCTGGTAAATTGCTGTTCTTTGATTTCAAGCTGCAGCATATGTGTGCACTATAGCCTCCAGTACAATTGATGTAGTTCATTTCTGCTCTATTTTCTCCTTAAATCGAAAATAATAAAACAGTTAAAAGCCTCCGATTCCATTCAGCACGTGGTGACGTTTGTAGTTTGTTTCACGAACAGTACATTTAATTTTGTGTTGAGGCCATAGTTCAGTGTGTCGCTCCCTATTTTGGTGAAAGGCAAATCCTTTAAAGATTAAGTTATACTTTTTTTTCTTTATTTTGTCACAACATCCTTTTAAACACCCCTTTTACTGATTGTTTATGAGTTAAAAGAATCACAAAATATTCTGTATATAAAATAAGGTGAACTACGTTTTGCTTAATATTTCAGCCGCTGAAACATTATGCCTCATTTATCCCCCAAACCCACTTATCTTTCATTTTAGTCCTGTAGTGTACTAGTTGATACGAAGCTGCATTTTTTTTTACCAGTTGTTGAAAGAGACATTCCGGCTATTGTTTTTAACAGAGCAGAGATGTGTATAGTAATACTACACAATCACTACTAAAAATATTTCAGATAATTATGGTTAATAATGATAAAAAACATTCCAAACCCAAAAGGCTATGAATATATTTTTCTACATTAGACCATGCAATGACTGCTTTGGTGCCAAGAAAGTTTGTGAACTTCTAATATAATTATGGGAATGACCAAAATAGCAATTTCTTGCCATGTTTCTCTTGCATAATTGTAACAGTTTTTTCATACATAACAACAAAGGTTCAAGTTAACTAATTCAATGTTTTTTGAGGTGCAGTGGTATATGAAGTAGAACCAAATGGAATGAAGAATAAAGATTTAGAAAATAAGTGAACCCCAATACTTAACACAATTAAGGGGGTAATCAGGTGGTTAAACAGTTTGGTAACAAGTAAATAAGGAGTAAGTTTGGCTTGCCCTGTCCTACAGTGGATATCAAAAGTCTACACACCCTAATTGAAATTTCAGCTTTTGTTTCTGAAAAGGCTAAAATCAAGATGCATCATGTCAGACCTTTTTTCACTTTTAATAAGATTTTTTAGTCAACAATATTTAAGTGAAAAACAAATTGATCATTTTTTGAAAAAAAAAAACTTTTAATGCCTTTGTTGCATAAGTGTTCACATCCCTTAACTTATACTTTGTGGAAGCACCTTTTGCTTTGGATCAGCCTCTATAAACTTAGTGCACCTGTATTTTTCAATTTTATCCCACTCGTTTTTACAGAAGAGTTCAAGCTCAGTCAAATTGCGAGACGTTGAGTTTGATCCTCACCATACAGGTTTAGAAACACATCATGCCATGATCAAAAGAGGTTGTAGAGAACTCCAGAAAAAGTGCAGTTGATTATCTTTTATCTTGAAGGGGTTAACAAACCCTTTCTAATTTGGGGCTCCTTCCATTTGCTGTCAAAGATCTCTACAAATGGAGTAGTGGCTCTACCTATACCTATAATAAGCCTCTAACATCAAGACAGAATGGGAATATGTTTCTTTGGAGGACAGCCAGGAAGAAACCAGTACTCTCTAAAAAGAGCATGGCCACCCATCTCTAGTTTGCAAAAGGTCCTGGACAATTCACAAGGCTATTAGAAGAATGTTTTTTAGACAGATGTGTCAAAACTTGATATCTGTGCCCAACATCTGAAACAGTTTGCATGGCTAAAACAAAGACACCCCCTTACAACAGAAGACCATGAAGCATGGTGGAGGGTTTGGGGCTGTTTACTGCTTTAGGAAGCACCTGCTTGCTATCACTGATGGAATCATGAACTCTGCTATGTGTCAGAAAAATAGAAAAACATTTTCCTATGTGGAGGAGAGTGTCAGGCCATTCTTTTGTGATACCTAAAGCTGAATCAAAAGTGGGTCATACAGGAGACCATGATCCTAAACATACAAGCAGATCTATAACACAATAACTGATGAAAAATTATTGCATTCTGGATTAGCCAAGTCAGAGTCTCGTTAAATGTTAAGAAGTGACCTAAAGCAAGCTGTTCATGCAAGGAATCCTTCAAATGTCACTGACTTGAAGCAGTTCTCTAAGCATAAGACATGAAACCCAATGCGAGAGACTGGTATACAATCAGAACATCTAGTTGAAGCCCCTACTGTACTGGAGGTATCGCCATTACTGAATCATACATACTCTCACATACTTATTCACACAACGATTTTTACTGTGGATTGTTTTGTTGATTTTAAAATCCAAATAGATCTAATGTCTTAATGTTGTATGTTTAATCAGGATATCTTTTATTTAGACATTTATAAAGATCTAAGTATCTTGTAGGTCTGAAATACGAGAACAGGGATCAAGTACAGTTTGAAAGCTTGTTCTCAGTATTGTTATTGAGAGGAAGGTCATTGTAAATGTCCAAAAATTGAAAGTTGTACTGGAAGCAGTTTTTTATTATTTAGCTGTTAATTTCTACAGTTTTCAGGTGGTAAAAGTAATTTTCCTTTTAAAGGTCTTTGCTATTTGAGATTAAGTGGTTTTTAGTTTATTTCCTAATGTCTAAGAATTAATACTCATTTGTATGTTTTAAAATGTTGACAGGCACTTTATCCGCATATGTCAAAACAACTACAGTCTATTATAAATAATTTCTGTGGCGTTTTTGTCGAGTTCTTAATGATAAATGGTAATGCTTTTGTCAAACAACACAAAACCCAATAAAATATACAATTTTCTTTGGTTTGCTGAACTAGTGTTTTTCATTTTCTAATCTTCAGTTTTCTTTTACCTGTCTTTGGGACTGGGGAAGGAATCGAGAGTAACCCTGAGGAATCCATCACAAACAAGGAGAGAGAGCACCCCAAGTCTGGGATTGAACCCTGCAGTGCTAACCACTGCACCACTGTGCCTCTCTTACAAAATTACATTTTCATACTGTGGTAGAAAGGGACAGCCTAATGCAGATGTGAAAAAAAATGGAGTTAGGGAAGGCAGTCTGGCATATCCATACTGCAGTATCCCAACTAATTTCTTGTGGAGATATTCACTTACCGTTAACTTAAACAGCTGTAGTACCCGCTTTGAGAAACCATCCTGCTCTATTCATTGCTATGATTGAAATGTTCACACACCATGTCTGCCTGAGATCTTCACTCCTTGCACAAAACATGATTTTTATTGGAATTTGTGGATGAGCTTCCTGGTATGCTGCTTTAGTCTTGTAGAGGCTTGCTGTTACTACAGCTAGCATGGTGGTTATTTTCATATTTTGGTACACGGAGAAGACCAAGTCTTTTCTGCATAACATCACGATGTACTGCCATGTTGGACGAGACTCCAAAGTCAGCTTCATGATTGCAATGGGAGCAGGGCCCTTCTCCCTTCAGTATTGTGGGTAAATGGGAAGGGCAGTGGGCTCACGAAAAAACATGTTTTTAAGATCAAAGAAATGGATAGTTGCAGTGCAGGACCAATTTAAGAGGGAGGCTGTTAACAGTGGGTAAAGAGAGTCTTGAAAAACTCATTACAGTGCAATAGATTTTTTTTTTCTCAGATACTTGCCAGACCCCACTTCTTTCTGATGTATTTTCATTCCCCATGACCTTTCTTGCTTCAACACATGAGCTTCCCAGAAAGTCCCCCAAGACTGCATGCTTCTCCCTGTGCTGAATAAGACTGTTTTATGGAGGGGAGAGGACAAGTGCTTAACAGCACAAGTTGGAGGACTTTTGCTTTAGGCTATCCAAAATTAATTGCTTCCTTACCATGCAGTGTATTTCGGCAGAAAATGATTTACAAAGTGGTGGGAAAGATTTTTCGTTCCATTCTTTATTCCCCCCCTTCTCGAGTCTTCAGGTCTGCCTAAAACATGACATTTGCTTTGAGTCTCCTTGTGTGCTCTGTTGGGCAAGGGAAGTGGTCCTGTGTAACAGAAGGTTTTTCAAACTGTTATCATATAGTGGCGCATGTTCCTCTGTAACTGTGAACTTCTAATTGATGTTTCATTTGAGGAATAAAGTGATCAAGGTGGGGAATCTCACTTATTAAACTAAAGTTAAAGTGACCAAAATAATTTTACTTCACGAACCGATTGAATGTCTTTTCTTTCCAAGTTTCAAATGTGAAGCCCCAAATATGGTGATTGCCAAGAGCTGAATAACAATGGTTTATTTGTTTCAGGAGGTGCCTGGCTCATTTAACTCAGAAATGAATTTGAGACTGATCTGGCAACACAACGCTGAAGCACGACGGCAATTCTTGATCCAGTTTTTCAATGGGATTACTTAACATAATAATGTTTTTTTCACATTAATTACAATGATTGTCTTCTTTCCCAAACACAGGACGCATTGTAATTTCACTCCATTAAGCTTTAAATATTGTTGTCTGTGACCCACTATTCACTGTCTTATTCCTCCTGGTGAAAAAAAACACAAGAGATAACAGGAAGCTTTCTGTTTTCTGTGCGTTGTTTTTCACCCTCTTCATCTAGATCACTGGGCTGAATAAAGAGGCTGTGATTGGATGAATCTGAATCTGTTTTAAGACTTACATACACAGATGCTGTAAAAATATACAAATTATTATAAACAGAAATGAAAAAGGCGTTTAAGCTGATAATAAACCTATTTTTGATATGTGGTTTGAAACTAGCTGCTTGACTTGATTTGTGAAAGCAATGTATCAGATATAACACTGTGTTCAACAGTGTCACTACAGTATGATATACAAAAACAGAGTGAATAGCTGATCTTTGTTGGCTTTCTCTTTAGTGATAAAAGTAAAAAAAAGCAGATATGCTTTATTGCAGAACTCCCACACATTTGCAAGATGTGATGTATATTCACAAAGCTTTAGAAAATTAAAATTCTCTCCTTTGAAAGTCTAAAACAGTGTCCCAAAAAATCCTCATAAAACAGCATGTTTTAGAGTTGAGGTGTAAAACCTGTGAAATTGGATAGATAGGTACTTAAGATTGTGCCTTTTATTAAGGGCTTCATCTCAAAGAGACATTTAAGATGCACTTACTGTAACTTGCCATTAATCCCTTCAGTTTTGTCTCTTTTTTCCCCCAATCTTTCTCAGTAATATGTGAAGAGATGTCTGGAAAGTATTTCTTACAGGAGTGTTTATGTAGAGTACTATATGTGTTCATGTGCAGTTACAGAAATAAATTCTAACACTAATAACACTCCTTTATGCCATTTTCTTTATAAAGGTTGGACAGTTTTTCTTTCCTGAGGCTTCCTAATTGGGGGGAAAAAACATTTATTGGAACATCCCATTTTATTAGAAAATCGTCTTCTGTTATGCGACCGTATGTTTTTCTCAAGCCAAGTGCATTCTCTGATGCTGGATTGTGTTTCAGGGCTCCCCTTATAACCCTCCTCCTGCCTGCTTTCTCTGCAGTAGCTTTGTCTGTTTGACGCTTGACTACTGCAGCTCGAGCTATAAGAGCTGCTGTCCTGAGTTCAAGGCACACATAGTTAAGGCAGCACAGAATCGCATGCTCGACTGTCATCTCACCATCCCTTAATGTTTTCTCTTGCAGGACAATCCTCTTCGCTGGATTTCTGTTTGTCTGCTGCAGCAGCATCTCTCTGCTGCAGTCTGGAGGTTGTAGGAGCTCTCTCCGCTAAGCCTTCTGTAAGTACTTTTATTTACACCTTCCTTTACAGCCTGTCACAGATGCGTTCTGTTGTAAATGTTTTCAGAGTGGCATTTTATTTGATACCTGCAATTGGTTTCTGTTAATGCTTTCTGAATAAGAGGTGTTATTGCTCAGTTAGAGCATAAGAGGTGTTATTGCTTAGTTAGAGCATCACTTGGGCGCAGCGTTAACAACGTGTCAGGAAGTTTCTGTCATTACAGTTTTGCACATTATATTGAGAGCACTTTGAAAATGTTCAGTGTATTTCTACTTAGTCTTGCATTATTTAACATGATTTGCATACCGTGTTCTGTGCTTTTAAAGCAGACGGAATATGATCTTGATTGAGAAAATCTTTCAGCACTTTAGATACATAATGTTTTGCTTTTTATTTTCATTAAGACCTTTCAAGTATGCTAAATATTAATATGGGAAGGAAATGATTGTATTTGGAGAGATTTGAAGCAGTCCGATTCAGATAAGCCAATGTGATAGGGTTCAGGGATTTGCATTTTATATTTGCAAATGGAACTGTACACAGAACAATAAAACCCTGAGGGCACTGGACCATAGTCCTTGTCTGTGCAATGCCGCCTAAAGAAAAACTTTGCCCACTAAAAATGAATACTGCTGTATAGCTGCCTTGGTTTCACCGTCAGTGTGCTTTTCGCTCTCAAAGCAATTCTTCTCAGTAAAATGTGGTGCCAGTGCATCACGCACAGCTCATCTGTGGAATCAGCATAATGCCTCTCTGTGGGCTGTATGTTGTTGCCTGGCTGGCTCCAAGTGATTCTGCTAAGCAGATTCTTTAATTGAACTTTCTCAGCCATGCCGCATTAATCATCAGAGAAGTCCTCATGCAAAACAAATAGATTCAGTAGAAATCTATTTGTTCCTTTCTCCCCTTTTCCTCATCGCCCTAATGTGACCTCTTCACAGTCTCCGCAGAGCCGAGCTGTTCTTTCGACCCATAGCTAAGCCATTTTTTTCATGTTCATTGAAAGGTTGTTCTTCTGTCTCGATTGTTTCAGTTGAGAAAATGGCTGTACTGTATGTTGCATTTTTGAGATTACTGTGTATTGGCTTCCTGATTTAGGTTTGAAAGTCTTGGACATTTTAACTTTTTAAGCCTTTAAACATAGTGTGTGTACATACAGCATCAGTTGAACAAGAACATCCTAGAGAAAATGTTTTAAATGTTTTAAAGAAACAATCTCAAAAAGAACATCTGCAAAGTAAGAACGTTTTTAGACATAACTGGAATAGTTGGTCTTAATAACGAGGATCTAATCATACGGTCACAGTTTTTGTCCAAGTAGGCAGTAGCTTAGCAATATATCTATAACAGCTGTTTCTGCAAATTAATATGACCAAATGTGACCTTGGTATGACAAGGACCTTGTAAAATAGTTAAACCTTCCATCAAAGGACAGTGCAGTTAAAGGAGAACGGCAGTCCCAATTTCTCAAACCAGTTATTAAATCTTGATAACAAAATTAATTGACATTCTAGAAACTTTACATATTTTGAATTAAGTACTATAAGTCACCATGTTGTTGCAAACTTACATTTGAGTACCCATGAACTGCAATACGATGGAGCCCTTCCTGCTCACTAGTCACTGTAATGACTAATGTAATGTGCTGTACGACTAAGTACAGGTTATGCAGCAGACGTTTCACTGCAGAAATGATCCGACATTTCTCTGCATGCAGAGTTCACAAACTAGTAGTATTTGTCAGCAAAACAGTCTTGAAATTTAAAGCAATATTTCCGTTGGATTTAAGGAAATGTACTTGCAAGCCTGCTTGTTTACAGTGCAATAAGGTTGCATCATGTCACCAGAAGTTTTATGGCCTCGTTGCCTTGTTCTGAATCGCAGAACATGGTGCTGCGCACACCTGAAAATTTTGGCTGTTTTCTGATGTAAATTGGAGGTTTTACAAGTTGCTGTGTACATTTTGCTTTTATTGTGTTTTGAAATGCATTAATCAATGCTGATTCTTTCTAACTCCCAAACACTCCTAGAATGTGTAGGTAGATGTTTACATCCTTATGTTGTGTAGAGTTCTGCCAGTTGTGATGAGTGCATTTTAAAGTTTCTCTTCACAGTGTGCTAATTTTGCACACCTGTTCTTCAGTTGCTTGAGGAAAATATGGAAGTACTTTTTTGACTGTGATACAGTCTTGCAGTTTGCATTTATGTACCTCTTCTACAAAGAAGTGATATCCCCCTTTTAAAGAGTGAGATTCCCTCAAGCAATTTTGTTCTCTCATTTTTTTAACAACTTAGTGACTAGTAGATCCTGTTGTAGCATGGTAAATAATCCATCCGATTCAAGATATTTACCACAGAAAGGACATTTTTGTAATAATACTTGCTAAATGCCATATTCATTTTAGATTTCAAAAGGTGTATTTAGTACTAAACTTGTCAATAGCATGTGGATTAGAATGACACTGAAAGCAGGTGACTCTTGTATATTTTATAGTTCAAAAATAGCCTTGTATCCTAATTGGTGTGTAGAAGGAAACATGATTTGGCATGTCAATTAGATTTGATAGGTAAATGCGATTTATATATTTTTTCCTTGAGTCTTTGTGTTTGGGTTTCTAGTATTTCTGCTTATTGTGATTTAAAGACTTGCTAAATGATAGGCTTAGTTTCTTCTTACTTAAGCTAAGCTGTCTTAAGTTACAGTATGTTTATTCTGATAACCATGGTAATATTCACGTCTGATCCATGCATTGTATTCTTACTTGTTCAGGTCTAATGTGATTCTGATTGTTATTTCTCATTGTGGTTGGAGCAAGATGTCTGAAATGAAGTACCTGGGGTGTGAGTGTTGTGTGCTGTGATTTCACGTGAGAGATGAGTAAAGACGTATTACAGACTGGTCAGAATACCTGTGCTGATGGTTATGGGAGTCAACAGCAACATTCTGGTGGGATTGCAGTTTAGTGTTGAACTATCTTGACTTGATTTATCAGGAGCTTGACTTGGAAGTATCTTTATTTTGTTCCTTTTTTGTGTGACTATGTGCTATGGTGATACATTATGTACTGTTGAAGTCTGTGTACTGTAGGTTCCTTTAAGGCAGGCTTTGCGATTCAGTATAGTCACTGGTCTACCAATTTGTGAAAAGACCTGAACTATAAATATGCAACCCTACAGTCAGACCTTGTTAATAACTTCCTTTTTTAAGAAAGATTGGGATAATACCATCCTTAAATACTGTTGTTATAAGTGACGGTACAGATTTGAGACCAAAGTTCTTAGTTAATGAAAGCTTTATCCAGTTATTTACTGTCCAACCAGTATACTCCCTGGGCAGTGCAGATCTTATGGAAACAGTTGCCTGTGCAACATAGACTCCATATTGATTACGTATTCTCTAGACTTCAAAAAGACGTTTGTTTTGTGCCAGCTTGGAATAATTGTTTTCATGCCATTTTTCTTATGTTCAAATATTTTACATGGGTATTTCTTGCATTAATGGACTGTTCCAGTTGTTAGCATGAAGTGCTTTAGATTAATTCTGTTGGAGTGGCTCATAGTCAGCAAAAAGCTATTGATCTCTGTGAACTCTTAAGTATTCAGCTTTTGGAAGCCTAAGGCACGATGAGCTCACAGAATGTAAAGAGCGGTCAACAGAACAGGTCAGAGCACTTCAAAAGTGAAATTTGACATCCACAGTAGTAGCCTTGTGAAATTTAAAACGTATTTGTACGCGGTCATCAAAAGCCTAATAGTGAGTTGACAAACAGTTGACAAACAGGGTCATGCCTGGGTAAGCAAGTGAGTGTCTCTACAAAGACATTGAAAAAGTCACATATGAATTGAATTTCTGTTTATTCCATCCTTAATCACACAACGATGTTGCCCTCATTAAAATTGCTGAGGTGGATTCTTGTGTCTAGGGGGTTGAGATAATGTTCAAAGAAAATTAAAATGACTGTACTTGTTTCCAAGTCTAGGCTTTAATTTCATTTTGGTAAAGAATGACATTTCAGCCACTTGGCCTCCATCAGACTGAATAAAACCATCACAGTAGGTCATGAAATATTGGAACAGTTCACCAATTTAAAACCCAGTGTAACTAGAGTGTGGTCAGTTTTCTGTCTTTGAAATACTTGCTTGTTGTAAAAAAAGAAAATACCCCCACGAAGCCTCATCCATGGTTTGAATTATCATATAAGCAGAGGAAAACAGAAATGTGTGCTTTGGTGTTGCCAAGCTGGCTGATTTCCAATCCTAGCTTCTCAAAGGCTATTTCCTGGCCTTTACACTGTTATCGCTTACAAACTCATTTGGAATAACAGATCCTTCTTTTAGACATGAATAGCTCTTCCCTGCTGTTAATGTCCTAGCCTGCCCCAGGTTGACCTGAAACTCAAACAGAAGACGAATTTTAAAGACCTCTGAGTTTTCATCCAACTGAATATTGGGTTTGTTTCAATCCAAGCCTTAAAGCCTGCGCTAATGGGTTTCTGATATTTCTATTTATATCATCAGTTCTGTGAAACATTTCTGTAACTTTTTTTTTTTGTTCATGGTAAATGAAAATTTCCTGCTTGAATGCACAGAACTATACAGTATACACACACTATATATGTGATTATCTTGAAGAACTCTCTGTCTGGGTATTTTGTTATAATGTGGGCCATTTCAAACAGAGGAAAGTTCTGTTCTCCAATCATTAAATTGTTAATTTAGTAAGTGTGTTCCCAGGTATTCTGCGCTGGCTGAAGACAGTGTGATACTTCTGAAATTGTCTGTCTGTTTTTACATTGTACATTTCCTTGTGCACATGAAATAGATTCTCTTTTAAAAAAACTTGCATGTATAGCACTTAACCTGTATGAGGGAACCCACTTCCCTGCACTATCCTGGGTGATGCATGGCAGCCATTATGCGCCAGTAGCCTTGCTACGTAGCATAGCAAAGTCACGTGGAGAAGTGAGAAATCACTTCAGCGGTTTAATTAAAAATCAATATCTACTTCTTTATGGCTAATAGGAAACCACACAATGAATGCCTTTTTCTTGATATAAATGACAGTATTCTAAATTACAGTGATCAGCATGTTTTTTATTTGCCCTTAAATTATGAATTCACAGCAGAAATGTGACTTAGTCAATACTCAGTGCTGTCTGGAGATGCTGTACTCAGTAATGACTAAGAAAAAGAGCTTCTTTGCCCTTCTGTTGGAAGTTTTGTAATATTTCTGCAACTTAATGCTATTACCCTTTTGTTTAAAAGACCCAAATCAATGCAGAAGTTGCAACAGATTCTTTTTTGATTAAGGTCATTTTTCTGAGATTATACTTATTTGCAGTGGTGATTTAGACTTTTTTTCAATAATAATTGCTTTATTAAGATGTTCATGTACCTTAATTGTATTGTCTTCAAGTTTTATAGAATCTTCAAAATTCTGTTCATGAATCCAAAACAGAGAAGCAGTTTCCCAGTGTTTGCCAGCATGAGATGCCTGCAGAATTTCTGTTCCTCTATTGTGTATGACTATCTAAATGTTTCGTCTGAAAGCATTTCCTTAAGTGAATATAAAATCCAGTCATATTGGGTAGCAATTCAAGCGCGGTCTTTTATCACTTTGCCTTTTCGAGTGCAGTGCCAGTGCCCAGTATTTACTGTGTTTTATCAGCAGAATCCATGTGCTTGAAATGCCAGCCTTGTCATGTTTCAGTAGGCCTGTGTTATGAAGCTGTTGGTGTTCTTTAATAATTTATCCAGTCCTGTGATGGAAAAGTATGGTGAAGAGGGGGGGGTGGTGGGCGTATAATCCTCTCATCAAAGGCATTTCCTGCAACTCTGACTCACCTTTGCTGAATCTTGTATTGTCTTGCTGTATTCGGCACTGCCTTACATAGTAAACCCCAGCTAATGCGGTCAGAAGTGTGGCAAAGATTGTGCTCAGCCCATATTGGGCTACTGCAAGATATGTACAATTATGTAAGACAGGGTTAGGAGCAGCTATGGGCTTAGCGGTATGGTGCTGTAATTTTTGGAGTACCACATGTGTTATTTTAAATGAAAAGTTATATTCATTATCTTTTTATAGGACCACAATACAATAAGAAACGCTAACATAGGGCCACTTTTTAAAATTGCTTGCAGTGCAGAGATGTTGGCAGTGCAGAAATGTTTCCTGAATTTTTATTTTCAATTTCTGTTTAAACTGAGTCGTTTATTTATTCTCCCAATGCGCAGATCCCCCTAATAGTTTTGTAAGACTTACTTTTCCTTGCATTATGCGTCTTAACTAAGGTTGGACAAGAGTCATTTAGCTGATGAAGTCTCACGGTTTAGGTTGAGTTAAGTCAGTTTAGGTTTTCGGACATTTTATTGACTTTTGAAATTGGAAAAATAATCTATTGCGTTTTTCAGTTAATTCTAAGAAATCAAAATGTTTTGGCATAGTTGTGTATTTTGTCCTTGGATAATTATAATCCCTTGAGAGACCGGATGCTACAGTATAATTTATACAAGGTAACCTCAAACTGAAATTGAAGTGAAATTATTTATTTGCTTAATACTTTGAAATGTTATATATTACCTATATATTACTTTATATAGGTAAAGGTTGATTCCTTTTCATGGGGAAAGTAAATTCCCAGTTAAATCAGAACTGTTTTCAAAAGCTTTATTTGCCTTTACACCCCTCCTATCCTGCACTGGACTTTTAAACTGTAGCATAATTGTTAAAGAATCGGTGCTTTTTCATTTCAGAGTACACCAGGAAGAAGGGAGTAGGGTAGGGTGAGACAGGGTAAAAGTTCACAGATAGCTGAATCATTCAACGGTTTGCAGTTAGATGAAGGACTGTTATTTCTTAGAATTTCTTGGCTTTGTCAGGCATAAGGTTGAAATATTACCCTCTATTTCCTTAGCAGATCTGAAATACTGTATGCATTTTCTGTTTCATGCCTTCTTGCTTGTCTGGGAAAATCTGGGTGAAGACTGCTCCAGGTTCTTATACACTATATTTAAAAATATATTCCTACAAAGAAAATTAATTTTAATCACGCCCATTTCCCTTGGATAGCATCGCAAAAATATTGTTAGTTATTAGTGGTTGATTACTAAGATGATGAGCTGTTTCTCAAGAATTCCAAAGACAGATGTGACTGTCTTTCAGGAGAGAATGATGTGTCTTCTACAGTATACTGTACAGGCAGTTAGTTGTACATAGCGGTTCTGTCATTAGCTGTAGCTAATTACCACATTCACATACCATTTGTTTTCATGTTGAATAATGCATCATTACTAAACAAACCTCTCTGGTTTTATATAATTCCTAGTAGTCAGTAAAGTATCATTTTGAGCCCTGTGAAAAAAATAGATTTTTGTTCTGCCTCCTTTTTTGCTGAAGCCTCAAACCCAGAAGTCATTGTGATTGCTACATTTGACTGTGAAGTTGCATCAGTGTTAACATGAGTTTAGATACCAGTTTTTGGCACATAAGGGGGAATGTGAGTACAAGTGGCTTTTTTATTGTAAAAGAATGGGTAATTATCCCTAACAGTGAAGCTAATGTAATATCAATGTTACCTTTCTATATCGAATAGTTCCAATAGTTACAGGTCGTGCCATTTCCTCTTTGTTTCTAAGATGCATGTACTGTAAAAGTGAGTCTTAGGACAGTTATCTGAGGTCAGTCTTCTTTGCTCCATTAAAAAAAATACATTTGCTGGCTTTTGTATTTACAGTATGTTCAATATTTCTAGAAATCTGATTTGGAAGCATGTTTTGTTTTATATGAAATTAACTGTCTCCTAAAACATTCCCAATTGAACACTTGTTAACAGAAGGCTGTTTCACTCAATCTTTTATCTATTTTTGTAAGATGGCTTTATCTTGCATAAAAATGTGTACTGTAAACAGACTTATGTATTTATGGTTTTGAAGTTCAGTGTATACCAAGACAAGTTGGCCTAGATTTCTACAGATTAGAATAGAAACAAATACATTCCTGCGAGGCTTTATTTCTCTTTTCAGTTTTTTTTTTCTTGTTAGCTCTCAGACATCTTGCATTTATTTCAGGTTATGTGCCACGATGCAGATGGACATAAAGGTTGTCTGTAAGAACAGAATTCTTCCAGGATGCCCTGGATAAATACGACATGCTTTACACCGCGAAGAATCGGAGCTGACAGGGTTTGAGAAGCAGATGAAATAAGCTGTTCTAACAAAAGCTGATTTGTTGCATTGCAGAATGGAGTATAGAAGTGGAAAGGCTAAGGAAATCCTGTTGGGATAAGGTGATGAATGTACAATCATTCACAACTCAGGAGGCTGTTTACCAGTCTCAAGAGGCACTGCTAATGAAATTTAATAACGGTAGTCTTAGGAATTATGGTGCTCCAGCCACTTGTAGATCACCATGATTTCCTTTCTGTTTGTAGTTTGTATTAAACTGTTTTATTTTCCCTTATCGAGTAGTTTTAGGACGTGACACTAAATTTTATTTTGTTTATGTTCTAGTTGAGATAAGTGGCCCTCCATGTGCTTCCTTCAGAAGTCTTGCTTCTGGAAGTCTTCTTTTGGTGGTGAAATAAATATTTTAAGGAGGATTGGCTCTTATACAGTATGTGTTAGTTTATGGTAGGAGTTTTTCACTGTTTTGCCTGTGTAATTACCATTCTCCTAGTTATCCAGATGTGGGGGGGAACATTTAGAAGTATCAGTGAAAAACAAAAACGTTTATTATAATATGCATATTTCTACTTTTCTCCACGGCATTTTATTTTTGTTCCTTCGTGCACCTAGAGTTTGCTTGGTACAGTCTGAGTATTTGTCCTTTTATTTTTTAATAAATGTAATTGTATAAGAGGTCCTTTCATGTATAGGAAGGCTTTACATACCCAGAACCATAATAAACTGGCTTTTTAAACCTGAGAGGAAGACCTCTGTGTGTTTAGGCTTTCAGTAGCTAATTGTGAGTGTTTCATCCAACCGTTTCTTGAAACAAGCAATGATACCGATGTCTAAGCATGTTCCAGTGTCTTTTTTGGTAAGAGTCTCTGTTTTAAATGCACTTACCCATAGTTTCCATTAGTGTCCTCTGATTTCTGATTTGAGTTTCACTGTTGTACTGAGAATTGAATACTTCTGAGAATTTTGAATATAGTACCTGAAGGTTTGCTCTGAGTCTTGTCTTCTTTCTTCGTGTCTAAAAAGATATATTTTTTTAGTCAGTGCAGAGCATTACATTAAGCCTAGGAATATACCTGCTTGCTGTTATCTGGATTGAATCAATAGCAGCATTATCTTTTTTTTTTAAACTGTGGTGACCATAATTGTACACAATACAAACTCTAACCAAGGTCTTACAATTTTAATTTAAATTCTATGCTTTTAAATATATCCCCCATTTATTTTTTATCTTTTTTTATTGCAGCTTAACATTTTTCTCCACCAACACCGTAGTCTTTTTCATAGCTCATTTTTTCAAGCTTTGTGTTTGTTTATTTTTATTTTGATGGTTTTGCTGCTTGCATGTAACTTTCTGTAGTAGTCAGGTTAAGTTACCAGTCAGGTGTTTGCTCAAGTCTAGAATTTTGTCTAAATCTGTTTGAATTTCCTATTCTCTCCCTTCTAATTGTTCTATGTTGATATCATCTGCACATTTGACTAGTTTGATAAGTAGTTTGGATCATTGACGTACATCAGTGGTCCTAATGCAGCCCTTTGTGGTTGTTAACTAAATAACCCCAATTTAAACCTTTGCCATGTGTTGTTTTATTAACCAGTACTGAATCCAGATGTTTGCTTGAATCCCTACTTCCATGACTTTGATGTCAGAGTCACCGTCCCTGAGCCGTTTCAAATTAAGAATCAAAACCTTTTTAAGAAGGGCTTTTACTTACAGTAATTGGTTCTGTGTTCCCCTTTGGTATTCTGTACTCCCCTTCTACTCATTTGTATCTTCTATCTCATTTGTATATTTTAATGTATTTTTCTTCTGTTTTATTGTTGTACTTTGAGAAGCTACTTTTAAAGGCTCTCTATATATATAAGTTTAATGTTAATCATTTGATAATTAATATTTTATGAGGAACTTTATCAAAACCTTTATGGAAATCACGCTATGCTATATCATGTGCTTTGTGTATTGCTTTTGCTTTTATAAAGAAGTCAAGTTAGTTAGAACTTATTTTTATAAATCCATGTTGACTGTCTCCTTGAATCTCTTTGGCATATAGATGGTTCACTGATTTTGTTTTAATTTTTTATATAAACTAAAACCTAACAAGCATGATTTCTACTTGGCTAGATTGTCTCCATTTTGAGAAGTGGATGATACAGTATGACTTTTAACTGGCCTCATAATTTGCAAGAATGAGCCATTAGTTTAGCAGTATATTTTGTTTCAGTCTGTATGTTTTGCTCCACATCACAGAAAAATTTCCAAACTTGGTGAAAATGTAAAATGGTCCCTGATTTCTTCTTTTAGTACATGTGTGTTGTGTTTTGATAATCTGATCCAGCAATATTTGAGAGATATGCAGTCTTGGATAGAGTGCTGGTTATCCCTATTAAACATCCTGATTTTTTTAGTTGCTTTGAGGATTAAGAGGCTTTTTACCATTTCTGTGGAGCAGTGTTGACAAAAGGGTTAATGTGTGTACAACAATTGTATGCTCCACAGGAAGAAGAACTATAAACTATTATTTTTGGTTTGTGTCTGCGCTTTAAGTTAAAATTGCTTTTCATCAAAATTACTTATAGATGGAACAGACATCACTGATACTGTAGCTAATCTGTGACACCTGTGACTAACATGGGGCTCTGATTTACGGTCCTGTCATTAGTATTTCAGTAAAGGTTCCGTTCTGTATATGAAAAGCTCCTGAATGATGGCTTTTTCATGGAAAGGGACTGGAAGTCCTTGGAAAAGAGAGAGCACATAACTTGCTTATGTAAATGTGCTTGTTGAAGCTTTATATTTTTCCAGTAACAATTCAGTACTTGTTATACATTTCCAACAAAGCATCCTTAAAAGAGAGCAAATTATGTATCAATGAGTATAATCTGTGTCTTGTATGATGTGGTAAAAGCAGTTTCCTACAGCTGAAAATGGAAAGGCACATTTCTGCTCTTAGAATAAAAAATGTGACTTGGGGGTTTCCATACAGTTATGCATTTAACTTTTGTTTTATTGGGGAAATCCCCAGATAATTGATAATCTCTTTTCAAGAGGGCAATAACCAGTAAGATATGAAACTACCTAATACCAAGAATACCATTTGTTGTGTTTATTTTTAATATTATTACAAATTATTTTTTTCATGGTAATTCTTCCTTGGGTGTTTTCCACAGAACTGCTGCATTTCTTTTGCAATGAAAAAGCCTTGACTCTCACCCCAACATCAGGGATTGGTGCTTGCTTAGAGATGATATAACTTTTCCTCAGTAATTGGCATTTGCTTTAAAAAAGGGTGGTGCAGCAATGTAAACCACTTATGTAGATGCTATGGTAACTCTTGTGTTGTGCAGTTACTTTATTCTTTGCAGTTCCTGTTTTGTTTAACAAGTGATGAATAAGAGCTTTTCTTTAAAGGCAATACTCTTTTTGTTTTGTGTAACATAAAAAAACTCCCTCTTTATCAGCTGTGAATTTGTGGTAAAGTTCTGTTTTTAAAGTAGTTTTGTTTATAATAGTATGCTCAGAGAGAACAGCAGATACCTACTGAAAAAAACTACTAGAATATGCTGTTTATGAAAAAGCTAATTGGAAGGACTTCAAATAAGTCATAAAACCTGAATTTTGTTTTATACAGACTGTTTTACTTTTATTATAAATCTGTGATAGTCAAACTTTAAAGAGTTTAGTCATGCTCATGCAAGTTAGTAAGCACACAGGGATACTATACTGTATTTAATACTGTTATTACATCACAGAATCACAGTTTGAATCGGCTCTTCATTAGGTGCTTTATATTTTTGTTTTTAAGTTCTTTTTATGACATTATTGCCAAACATACTCAAATATTATAATGTGAATGTAAAGAGAACTGTGCATTCTGGACTAGATAGAATTGTATGACTTCAAAAATGGCAAGTGTGTGTGTATATATATCTAATCTACAGACCTAAATATACATCTTGGATATAGTGCTTAAGGCCTCAGACAAGCAAGTAGGGTTCCCATAGCAACCTAGTCTCAGCCTGGAATCCTCACTCAAATCCTCATTTAAAAAAAAAGTTATTTTTGTTCAATGGGATAAAATGCAATAATGAAGGCAAGCTTAGGTTAGGTAATGTATTTTGACCTCAGTGCAAATGTGTACAAGCTTTCAGTAAGTAGACGCAAAGCCACTGTTTCACTTGTTGTGTGGTATTATAGGGGGTAAATGGCATGACTTCTTTTTAATCCTTTTCCTTTTTTATCTCAACAGTACAGTTTCCTTCAGCTGATGCTGACCATAGGAGAACTCCTTAATAGAAGAGTTTTTTTTTGATGATGACAATTTATTTAGAGTCCTAATGTTGCATATTTCTTTGTCTCCAGTCCATTGTGTACAGGGTGGTTAGAGTTGTTTCAAAAAGAATTGCTGTAGTTGTTGTGACTGTTCAAATTATTCCACAAGCATCACACAGTGTGCTTGCTGCTAGGATGCGAGACTCTTCACCTTGAGAGGATGGAAGCTTTGTGGGACACAAGCCTGTGTCCTGGTTTTCATGAGAACAGGTCTCAAGGCCCTTTTTACCAACTTCTTTTAGGAAACTAACGGGCCACTGTCTCTTGTTCAGTGCTGAGGTCAGGTCATGTTGTTGGACCGCAAATCGGCTGTTCTGGTTAGAAAACAGGAAGCCATTCCCCTGTAAATTCCATTTATTGAGTCAGAATACCGCTGCAGCAAAAATGATATTTTTTTCCTGTTAAGGGGTTTTCATGTAGTGGTTAAGTCATCATGGTCTGTGTGGCAAAAATAGAATGCTTTTCAAATATTGAACCTACCTCAAGCCAACAAATGCATACTGTTAATGTACCAATGTAATGTTCCAATTTAATGCTCCTCCATAGAGAACACATTTCTAAAGCAATGCATTATTCATCTTACAAACAAGGATTTCCAAGTTAGCTGCAGATTTGACTTGTTGAGAGCTGGAACGTAAACATTTTGGTAGCTGTATACATTATGCATACAGTTGGTAATCACATATATTATTAAAATTATGATTTTATGCATGGTTTCCTAGTAATCAAAATGTAACTTGTGCAACTACTCCGTTGTCATGGCAGTTTTCAATCAAATGTGTTGTAGTATACTAGTTAAACATTTGACATAAATCGAATGAAATTAAGTGTTGCTTCAATGTATAATTTTGCTTTTAATTATTTGTATGTATGTACAGTATTTACAAAGAAATTATGAAGTAATTAACTAGAGAGGCAATGTACAGTAAAGTGTTTCCAATATCTCCTTATGGAGAGGTACCGTGTAACTTAAACTTAAAATACAGTAATGTTTTTATTTGTCTGGTTGCTTTATTTCAATTTACATTGTACTATTATCAAAGTAATAAATAGAATAACCAACAAAACGTGCTATAAGGCCTCTCTGTGGTTTTGTGCTGCACTTTCTTTTCCTTTTGTATTTTAAATGATGGGGTTGTACAGTCAAAAGGTTTTATATGTCTCTAACAATCAGAAATGTTAGCTTTTATTTAAAGGGGAACTGTAATGGTATTTTTATATTTTAAGGTTAGAAACAAATTAGCATTGAGTGCATTTCAAACCACAATAAAAGTAAAATGTACAGTAACTTGTAAAGCCTCAAATTTGCATCACAAAAAATAATTTCCAGGTATACGCTGCGCTGTGTTCCACGATTCAGATCAAGGCAACAAAACTTCCGGTGACTTGATGTGACCTTATTACTCTGTAAAGAAGCAGGGTTGTGAATACATCTCTTTTAATCCAATAGAATTTTTTTTTTTGATTTCGAGATTTTTTTGCAGACAAATACTACTTACTTGTTAACTCTGTATGCAGATCATGTTGGAACATTTAGTTGGTGAAATATCTGTTGCACGACCTGTTCTCATTATGGTTACTAGTGAGCAGGAAGGGCTGCTTGGGAGTTTGTGACAAGGTGACTTACAGTCCTTTCAAAAAATGTTCACAATTTTGTGCTTAATAACTGGTCTGAGAAACCCTTTAAAAGGCAAAAGATTATCCAGAAAAGAAATGTTTTATCAGATAGATATTTGTTACAATAAAGATTCTGCAAAGTAAAAAGGTAATCGGGCTTGGATGACGAGGATGGAACTTGATGAAAACATGATTTACATGAGAAAAGACCTAATGAAGTTTCCACTGATGTCTGATTCTTTGGATTATGTGTGATGACCTCTGAAGACAGAGTCCACACTTGCACCCAAAATGAACAATTACATACTTAGCTTTTTTCACTTTTGTTGAAACATGAGAGGTTGCTTCGCAGTATCTTTGAAGCAAGTTCAGAAATTGTTTCTTGTTAAAACTCTAGACAAAGTGAACAGGGCCCATTAGGAATAAAAGGAATACAATGTAAATGAAACACTGTGTGGTAAAATGTGCATCTCAACATGGTAAAAGCTATTCTACTCAATGGTGTCACTTGAATTGTGTGGTAGGGTGTATTGAATTGATTTCTTCAGATTTCAAATGATGTGAATTTTACCTTCTGGCTCTGAAAGTAGGTGGTTTAAGCAGTGGCACATACAAATTACTACCCGTTGGGGAAGTTCTGACTCTCAGAATTTCAGGAACAAAGACAGTAGGGTTTCTTCATTTTCTTGATCTCCAAGGCCATCTCTGTAGCATCCCTGAATCAATAATATTGCAGATTATAGATGAAAATCTCCCTAGAGATCACTGAAGAATGCAGGGGCAGAAATCTGGAGCTGTAAATGGGTAATGCTTCATTTTAATTGCATTTTGAAATATCAAAATGGATGGTAGGCTATTTTTAGACCTCTAGATACAGAAAGCTAGGCATGAGTACATTTATCGTTACATTTATCTCCCAGAGGTAGAAATAAGGCATAATAAAGTTGTTCTTAATTAAAAAGAGAAAATGTATAAATTCCAAATGTTAGGAGTCAGTTCATTTAGTGTGATTTTCTTTCATCGTGTTTTTCTCATAAAGAAGTCTTATACTGATGGACACGAGCATTATTTTTAAAAGTGTTTAAGTTTAAAATTGTTTAAACATTAAATAGAGAATGTTGAGACCCTGTAACATTCTGTGTTTAGACGTACGTAGAAGGATATACTAATCATTGTGATCACCATGTCTCCAATTCACTTATTTTCCTTTCTAATAATGGTGATCTTTGCTTGTTTTCCTGCCCAGAAGGAAAGAGAAATACCATCTCTAGACTTCAGTAGTTAGTGTGCTACCAACGTATATGAAATAATGAACCCAGGAGGGGTCACAGCTACTGTGGTACCTGGGCATCGTTGAAATTCATCAACTGGAAATGGATCACATGACTTGGAATTCACTATAGCCTGTTATTTAATGGTGATGTTGTAAATTGACATCACTGGGCCGTGTGACGGCAATTTCCACTACAAAATGCGTAACAGACCCCTGTGTTTTGGCAAAGAGTAGTGTTTCCTACAGTATGTATCTTGGTTCTTTTTCTCCTTGACATTTGTAGAGTTCAGACTAAACTGATTCATGGCAGCATTCCAAAGGTCTGTTCTCTCCAACACTTTTGTCTTAGTTTGAATAGTTTGTCTTGTTACTCCACCCCCAAAACAAGGAAATTAAACCAAACTGGTTTTGTGGGAGCTCTGATTATTCCTGTATTTCAGTTAGTGTCCTACTTCAAAAGTGCACCTTACTTAAGTCTTTGGCTATTTCAGCATAGATGTGAGCAACTCTCTCAAACAAGAAGTTAACTTGCTTCAGTAGTTATCAGGCTTCATTTTAGAAATGTTGCATTTATTTTTTCACTGAATGGAAATGTTTAAAAAATAATGAGAAAAGGCTGCTTTTGTTGTTGCTCCTTTTCTGTGGTATTAATGCAACTGTCATTTGAAAGCAGATGATGCCTGCATATTTGTGCTGAAATAAAAGTGGATGAAATCCGTGATTCTTATATTTGTTAAATGTAGAAAGCAGGGAATAATGTTCAACTTTAGTTTGGTGATGTACGCCCAGTTTTCTATTGTCTTTTACAATAGAAGTAAGAGGTCTTTCTTTCGTCAAAAGATCAATGTACTTTTCTTTTTAAGAAATGTAGGCTAATCTTAAACTTAGAAATTGATGACTGTGGCTGTTGTTTTGTCTGCAATCTGCCAACTCTGTGGAGACCACTCTTTGAGGAGAAAGAGAACTTTGTGTTCCTGCTGTGTGATTTCTGGGTTTAGCCGAGAGTCTGTCAAAAAAGGTGTCAGTGGCGATTATTTATGTAAGGCATAAACAATGCAAAGTGCTGAATCAGTGTAATAATCCTCTTCATTGCTGGGCAAGAGAACAGCAAAGCAATGTTTTTACAATGAGTTTGTTTAGGCAACTTAAAGCCTGAAAAAACAACTGTTCAAATTGGCAATTTTTTACAGCAGTAATTTACTCCTTAGAATTTAAGATGTTCCATTTTATCAGTCATAATTGACTAAGAACCTGTCTGCAGTTGTTTTCCTGTTTTCTTTCTATTTCGTGTGTTCTCCACATAAAAAGTCAGACATGATCAGACTGGTAATTATCCCATTGTGTTTTAATGTTTTGGTTGTGTTGGTGTTAGGGGTATGGATCTCTTCTGGATTAATTATAAAAATATCTATCTCCAGCGTTTTAAACGTGAAATATTGGTTAGATTTATATGTAGTATTTCATTGCAAGGGGCATTGCGGTGGCTCTGCGGCTAAGGATCTGCACCTGTGGCTGGAAGTCGCATCCCACAGCCGGCAGAGGAATCCTACTCCACTGGGCCCCTGAGCGAGGCCCTTAACCACAACTGCTCCAGGGGTGCCATATAAATGGCTGACCCTGTGTTCTGACCCAAAGCTTCTCTCTCCCCATCTGTGTCTGTCAGGGTGAGCTAGTCGGGGTTATGCGAAAAGACAAATTCCTAATACAAGAAATTGTATATGGCCAATAAAGTGATCTTATCTTATCTCTCTATAATGCATCTAGGAGAATAAAATATCACATGCAAGGTAAGATGTATAATTTCTGAGACAGTTACGGTATAACTGTATATTTCTTTGAAATTCTGCATTGTGCTTTTGGCTTTTGTGTTCCTTCTCAAGGCATTCTCTATCAAAACAAAGTTGTGAAAGCAGATTCCCAAAAGATTTCTTTTGAAATTGATGAATTTCACACAAGCAAGCTTCCTCACCTTTTGCCCTTAATTGTAATTTTGTGTGTGGCTATTGCACTACTGGATTTTGGAAAACTCAAATTTTATTTAGATGTGGTGTAATTTCCCAGCCATTCAATCACAGTTGTGCGGGGTTTTTTATCTTCTGGGACAGAATGATACATAACTGATCATTCAGTGTGACAATACTGAAAGTTATGGTCCCAAATCCCCTAGGTATCCTTCAAATCCAGTCCTCACATTGTTCACATTGTATAGCAATAAATAATGAATCGTGTTTGAATGTAATGAATAAGGACTCTTGACAGAAAGACCACAAATACAGTGGAATCAGTCTGAAATTAGGGCCAACTGTTCTGTTGAAGTGGAATGGCATTTAAGTGAAGTAAACTGAGAATTTTAAAGGTCCGAGTGTAAAGGGCAGGCAGAAAAATTGAAGACCACTCTGTCATGCAGTGGTGCCTCTACTTTTCTTGTCTATTCAGAGTGGTGAAACAAGCTTGTCTGATTGAGAATTATGTTTGTGTGGCCTTGTGTTTTAGAAAGCCATTTTCTGGGACCCCATTTCTTTTGAAAGCATTGTTCTTATGCCATTAAATATAGAAGATGTAATCCTGGACTCGACAGAAGTGGTTCCCGAACCCGGACAGTATGACCCCAGATCCCACAAGCACAGGCCGCAGTTGCTCAGCTAAGAAAATAAATGTCCTTAGCTGACTTTTAAAAATAACGATTCTGTACAACACAAGGTTGAATGAGGAATTTTTGCAAGCAGTTTGAATGTATCCAAGTTTAAATTGTTATTGTGTTATTAAAGCATCTTCTTCCATGTGTGTTTAGTTGATTAAATAAGAGAAGAGATAAGGTCACTTTATTGGCCATATACAATTTCTTGTACTAGGAATTTGTCTTCTCAGTTTGATCATAGAATAACAACAGAGTTTAAGTACACTGTCCTGATTTGCTTGGGCAATGAGTCTGCCAGTACCTCCACCTGCTTGTACTGTATCTACCTTTGATTAACTAGAAACGAGGCTCATCTTTGATTTATTGCAGGAATTCATGTAATCTGAAGTTGAAAGTGACTGCCAGTACCATAACCGTAATAATGTGCACAGCTGTGTACCGTATTTGGTTTAAAATACTTATGTGGCATCTTTGTAATAAATTGATACAATTAAAATATGCAAATTAAATACTGTACATTATTCCTTTATTAAAGTGTAGATTGTTTTGTAGCTTACTCTGTTTTTGTAGATGTGTAGTTTGCAGAGATGTTTTGTGCTTTCTGTTGAAGGAACTGTCTAATCTGTTTTTGTTGGCAACCCAAGATATTAAAATAGCAATATTTTTACTGTAATCAATAATAAAAAATGAGTCAAATATATTTTTTATTTACTGTATATAATTTACTGTGACATCTTTTATGTGAAATAGAATATGATGACAAAATAATAATTATACATCAGAATTTTTCAATTGTTTTCCTTCTCATAAGTCACTGAAAGAGCAGGTAAATGACTGAGATCTCAGTAGAATGCAGGTCCGTGCTGTGTGCCCCTATTTTTCTATATGTGCTACAAGCTTTGTATGGTGCTTGGAACAGAAAGAGAAAGCTTGCTTTAAGGACTTGTGGATCACAAGTGCCACATAACTGTAACCGTTTTATTGACAAACTGTATAATTGAAAAAATCAATATTTTTTATGTTGAGGCATTCAGTAATTATCTAATCAAACAAAAGTTTATGTATTCAGTACTCCTATTCCCTATGTATACCATTTCCCTTCGAAGAAACAAACTGGCATCCTTGTAGAGGGACAAGAATGGAAGGTTTCATTGTTAATTTTCTTTCTGACTCTTTATTTGTAGTGAGCGTATGAGACAATGTCCCTGTATTCCTGCTAGGAAAAATTGCTGTCCCCTCTTTGATTAAATCAAATGGACAGAAATGAGACTTGCTGTACTGTATTTCTTAGTATTTTAATTTCTAATGTACTTCTCTACAGTAGTTTATAGGATAACAGAAAACTACAGCAACAAGATTAGTAAAAACGAAGGATTAAAAATAGAAGGTCATGCACAGTTGCAAACTGAAATCCTAATCACCATCACGATGCCTTGCATATCATTTAGGGATTTTAATCCAGAAGGATCTCAAAGCATATAGTGGGTAGCAAGTAGCAGCAGTTCTGTGGTGCTGCAGAAAAGATAGAGAGGTGAGATATCATTTAACTCAATTGAAATGAGTACAAATACAGCAACTGCACATACTGTGTAACAACAGATAAGATCTGATTTATGGGTGTTCAGACACTCAATCCTGAATTGTTTAGGTCACAGAAGTGAGCCATCTCCTCACTGCAGTGTAAAGTAGCTAAGGTTTATGTATTCCTTATCAATGTATTCTTATGAAAAACAAGATAGTTTTGTTCAGTGGCTGTTTTGATTTGTTTTTCCTTCATAGGCCAAAAAGTTAAAAGCAGCATTCTAAAAGAAGAAAAGTGCAATAGGGCAATAACCCAAAGCATGTACCTGCATTATGCAGTTAACAGAAACAAACAGGCTATGCTTTCAGCTTCTCCAGTCCCTGATTATCCCTCACGTTGAACTCTTTCCTCGATAGAAGAAAAAGAATGTTCAAGAATGAAAGGCAGCTGGCGGAATACCTGGGAACTGCCTGGAATTCCACAAATTTGGAATGCACTGAAAAATGTATTATTGAATGCCTATGATTCAAGGATGTTATTAGACTTAGACTGAATGTTTGTTACATTTTTTTAATAGTTTACCATATAATCAGATCATATTAATATTTTTTTTCAGAATACTTCTTGAACTAACAATTCACATTCACAGATCATGGAAGACGCTTTAAAGTCGATTTTTGATTTATAACTCTGCTTTCAAACTGCCAAAATCTAAAGCACAGTTGCACTGCTCACCTTCAGTTCTGACTTAGGATGTGTATTCACCTACTCTTTCTTTTGCAATTGTTCAATCATTTCACCCTTTAAAAAAAAAAAAGAATCACAAAACGCCCAGTTAGGTTATGGAGCTGTGCTGACTCTAACATCATGCCTCACGGTTAGCAGCTTGTGTGGGCTGAGACAGTTGTGGAAATTGTGGGATTTGAGCCTGCAGGATTTGGCAGCACCAAAGAGAAACACCTCTCCTGTCCCTGCATATTTGTTGTGCTTAAAATATTTTATTGGGACAAAACCCACTGATTAAAAATCGTTACAGAAGGGTGTCCTGAGGACATTGCAGGAGGCAACAGCAGTGCCCATTAATCAACATTAATTATAGACTGCTTGATTCCAAGCAATTCCAATGTGGCCCAACTTTCAAGTTTCAGCCATTTTAATTTAACATTGGTTGTGGAGTTGAATCCATTTAAGTCTTGAATGACTTTAAGAAACATAGAGTGCTTAATAGGAATTATAGCAGTTCCAAGTAAGTAATTTTAAGCAATTGATAATTTTGTGACATGAATCTATAGTCATCTTTATTACTGTTGCCTATTAGATATTGCAGAAGCGGGTCCTTCAGGATCCAGTATTTCAGTTTTTAAATCAATAAGCTTCTAGCAGCCAAAAAATAAAAATAAACCCTAGACAGGGGGATTCTGTATGAACTTTTAGTGAGAAAGAAAATTGTTGTGTTGTAATTTTTTATTCTGTCTTCCATTTCTTCCCAGTGTCTAATGACACATAGTAGTGGTTAAATTATGGGTCCTCTCACACTTCTTTTACTTTAAATTTAGGATCATAGATACAGTAGTTTTTGTTCTACCCATTACATAATAATGTGTATTTCATCTCTCGGGATAGCAGCTATGACCCCTGGAACCTCACAAAGTTGAGAATTAAGACGTTTTGGTGAACTTCTCTCACCCGTCTACGTTAGAGCTACTGGTCTTAACACGTCACAGGCAATACAGCACCCTAATGAAGACTTGGCGCCACCTGGAGGAGAGGTGCCTTCCTCAGTAACGGCACCCCATGCCTACAAAAGGCCCGAAAAGCTGGAGGTGTCAATGTGTGTGCTAAGAGCAATGAAATCCCCAAGCGATTAATCCTACAATAGCCTTAGTTAGACTTGGCCATTTTTTCGCTGTCACTTGTAGAATCCTAGTCATTCTTGGGATTAGTTGGGTAGGATTAGTCATTAGTTGGTTAGGTAGTAGAATATGTTAGACTTAGACTGTGTTTCCATTTTTTGCACCAGGATGTCATTCTTAGATTGCCTTATAATATTCTTTATTTCATAGTGAAAACCGATTATCTTGATTGGATACTTGATACTTTTTTCTTACTGTTCCATAAACCAAAGTACAGGAATCTTAGGGTTAAACATATGATTTTGTTTGATTGAACCAGAAGGTTGTGAATAAAGGATAATATAAAAGCTTACTCTTTGTGTTTTAAATCTGTGTTTTTGTGTGATATTAACAGCAAAGCACACAGTTGGCTGTTTGGGGTGTAGTGCCTTCTGAAAGTTGAGAGAAGTGAAGTATATATTATTGCTATACAAGTAAAGTTATAACAAAATGACACGACTGAAGCCAGAGTTTATAAAAAGATGAGTGTTATTTGGTTTTCTTGGCAACCGTCCATGTAGAAAGTGTGTCTTGATGGATGTCAGGGGGGGTTTATGTGTGTTTACAGGGACAGTATATTATTGGCTATGATGAGATACAGGCCTACCATTAATACAGGTGTATTTGATTTGCTGTGTAAACTGTAAAAAAATACTGTGAAAATGCATTGTAATAAAAGTAAAATCATATGAACATTGCAATCTGATTGTGAAGCAAATGAACAGTAATACATCATCGGTATGTTTTTAAATTGAACTACAAGGCAAAATGAATATCAAACAAGCGCCAAATTGTTCAGATTTGTTAACTTCTCAAATCATCATTGTGTAAAAGGAAGGGATTTATTGACTCATACAACTAAAGTTCTAGTTGAATACTTTTCAGGGGTACTGATAAACCATCAGCTTATTTGCAACCAAGATTTTTCTTTGAAGTAGAAGCAAATTAGTTTCATGATGCAAAGAACCCAGGATTTAGTTGTGTGTTTGTGAACGCTAAACTGTATAAACAGCTGGTAGAAATGTATAGCAAGCCCAGTAACAGCACTGAGACGTAAATGTGGACAAATAGATGGTCAAAAAGTACACTTTATTCAATAGTATCTGTAGAGTGTAAGGAACTTTAAATGAGTGGCCCCTGATATCCTGCTTTACATGCTGAAATGTGTGAGCCTAACATTGGTATTTTTACAGTGAATCAAAAACTGAATTCCTGCAACACCAAGGACATACAGTATTATAATTTTAAACCATAATGAACATTGTGCCCCTGTAACATAATTTTAGCTTTTAAGACTTTTAAACTGTATTTTTTTTCAAATGTACAAGATATCAGTACTTACGTTACTTATTAGACAGGATTAACTGTTGATCACAGCTTTGAGAGGAGCAGGTCAACTGCTTTAAAGGATAAAATGGAATATAAATCACATTCATCATCCACTGTTACCAAATTGTTAGTTTGAGCAATGAGGCAACATCTGATTTGCAGAGAATAAAAACAACGGGGATAATGAGGGTGCTAAACATGGGCATTTCAGAGCTCTCACATGTTCTAATAGACTGTAAGACATATCAGAATGATTGTGCCAGACATCTTTTTTGCTTTCTTCTCTAGGCCTTCAGACATGTAGGGTTTATACCAGCCTTGTTAAATGACTGTTGTGCATTCCAAGTAATATGGTTATTGAACACAATAGCTGGTTTCATAGATTATAACAATATGAAGGCTGACACATTGCTAAAATTGTAATTAGCAAGTAGAGGTTCTGAAATTATAATAACTGTAATTGAAGGGCTTAACGTAGAAGATAGTGCTCTCTGTCGTGGTTCTTTGTGGAAGGATACAAAAAGAATTACATTAGATTGCTTTTTCATTCACCGTAATATGGTTGACACTATCAAAAAATAATAACATCACAAGTCAGATCATATCTTGAGACTCCATGTTCGTCCTTGATTTATTTACTTTTGAGTTTACACTGAATGTACTATATCCTCCAAATAGGCCTTTTTTTGAATGTTACACCATTTACTCCCAATTGTTTTATCATCCCTTAAACTTAACAATAATTAACCCCCTGTTAAAAAAGAGCAGAACTAACTGAATCAGTGCAGCAGCTATTGGCTGATGTCTAACATTATTTTGGACTGAGGTTCTAGAATTGTACTTTCTGCATCAGTTACAGGACAGTTTATAGTTACATTTCATATTATCTTGCTGAATAGGTTTGAGAAGGTTGTTGGAACTATTGCTTTGTCGTGGATTACAGTGATGTGAAAAAGTACACCCTCTTCAGATTCAATGGTTTTACATATTAAGACATATCTGACCTTCACCTAGTCCTCACCAAGTCAATAGGAGATAAATCTAACCTCATGTGCCAGATGACAAAGTAAAATGTGTGTTATGTATTTAACAAAAAAATCAGCCACCATTCAGAAGCCTTGTGTGAAAAAGTAAGTGCGCCCTTTCTGCTTCCATATCAGTTAAGATGGAAATTACAAACAGGTGCTGCTAAACAAGTGCACATAATTAGTTGATCATCAGGAAGTGCTTCCACCAGTATATAAAATCAAAAACTTTGTCCGTTTGGTCTGGAGCATTCAGGTTTATGGTAACACATCATGTCTAGGTCAAAAGATACCTGTGATGGTGTTGGAGAAAGAATCATTACTGCTCATCAGTCTGGGAAGGGCCATAAAGCCTTAGCAAATTCACTCCAACACCAAACTACTTAGGAGTTGGTGAGGACTAGATGAAGGTCAGATATGTCTTAATATGGAACAAGTAAAGGTTTATTTTGTGCTGAAAAGAGGAAAAGAAACAACTTTTTCGTCTGTGTCGACTGCAGCTACCCACTTGAACTATGTCTTAATATGTGAAACCATAGATTCGTAAGGGGTTTTTACTATTGAGACAGATTCTCTGTAAGAATGGAATCAGTTAACTATTTTGTGCAGATAATAAATTTATGTTTGCACAAAAATTGGCATTAATCAAGTAATATCTGCCTTGCTGTTCTGTGGAATAAGGGGAATCAAACTCATTTTCCAGGGTGGGACAGATATGATTTAAAGGCATTTCCTTGAGATTTTTTTTTCCGCCTTATGGGCAGAACTGTGGTACAGTGGTTAAGTGTTGCTGCCTAACAGCGCTGAGGCCCTGGGTTCAATTATGAACCTGAGGTGCTAACTGTGTGCCGTTTGCATGTTCTCCCTGAGTTTTTATGTGCTCGGGTTTCTTCCCACAGTCCCAAAGTCCAAACACATACTAGTTGGTTAATTGTCTTCTGAGAAAATCGGCCCTGGTGCACGTGTATGTGTTTGTCTGTTAGGGCCCTGTGGTGGACTAGTTTCCTGTACAGGGTGTATCCAGCTAGGACAGGCTCTGGCTCCTCCATGATCGTGAATTGGATAAAACGGTTAGAAAATGTTTGGATTAGTATCTCCCTTATTTCTAATATTTTGTCTTTAAAATATGTTGCAAGTGCATCAAGTCGTAGAAAACCAAAGAAAGTAAATCAAAGAAAATAAGAAAAGCTTTTTCCTCAGCTGTAAAAGTTGAATAGAAAAAGGCCAATGGTCGAACTTACATTGCCTCCAACATATCTGCTTTGTGCCAGTTTTACCACAGTTTACAGATTTTACACATTTTATTTATCTTGTTAACCACATACTAAGTTAAATGTGCTGATTAAATATTAAATGCGGAAAAGATTCTTATCTTGAAAAAGTTAGTTCTCTTAAGATTTTATTGGATGCGTTTCTAGACCTTGGGAAGTAGTCGTACTAAATGTAAATTAATGAGACTATAATTTTCATTATACGAAATCATCCTTTCCAGATGGTTTGTGAGGAATGGATTTCATTTAATTAAGCCGTAGTAATGGATAAATGTACAGTATGTATCAATTAGTAAAGTATAGCCTGAGATGCTCATTACACTCATACCCCAGTATCTGAACCTAATTTGTTCTTGAAAATCTTTTCGGATGGCAGAAGATCGTAAATCGAAAATGAAAATTCCATTATTTCTTATGGGGAAAATTCCACCCCATTCCGAACCAAAGACAGGTTCACTCAAAAACCACCCTAAATGTGTATTACCATACAGAACATTAAAGCAAGCTTAGTGAACAACTCAGTTCTACTCAAATAAGCTACTATAGCTGTAAAATCATTAATGATGTCATATTTACATTTTTCATTCTCTCGTAACAAGCTACTGTTGTTGACTATTATGACAAAGAATCTTTTTCTTTTTCTTAAGACCCCATAAAGAACAGCAACTACAAAAGAAACACAAAAAACACTTTGAAAATGAGAGCACAAGGTTTTACTGTGATTGTAAACAAAGCACTGCTGCCTCACAGTGTCCTTAACCACGGTGTCTTGCACTCTTGCAGAAACAAGCAGCTGTTCGGTGGCACTGAGTTCAGGAGATTCTCGGCCAAAATCGGTCACTTTCGAACTTCAGAATTCGGTTTAGCGAAATTTTGTTCTTATAATGAATTACAAGGTATAAATTCTTCATGTTCATGTTAGGATTAGCGAATAATCGCATATCGAATGTTCTTATACTGGGGTTTGAGTGTACTTCGCCCTCCATAAGTACTGGAACAATAAAGTCAAAATTGCTATTTTCACTGTACTCAAACAGTACACATTTGAGGTGAAAAGATGAATATGCAGTAAAATCATAGAATATCTCCTTTTATTTAAGGATACAGTACTTCTGCGCATATATTCTTTAACATCTTAGAATAATACCACTTTTTGTTCCAACACCTTATTTAGGTGAGCATAAGTATTAGGACAAATTAACTGAAAGTAAAATGAAGTAGTATAAAATTTAGTTTTTTGGTTGCAGATCCTTTGCACGCAATAACTGCATCGAGCCTGCGATTCACTGACATCACCAAAATCTGGGTTTGTTTTTTTTGAGAAGCTTTGCCAAGCCTGCAGCAATTGCTGCAGCAATTTTCTGTAACAGTTTGTTTTAGGGGGTTTCTGACTTCAGTCTCCTTTTCAGCAAGTGAAATGCATGCTTGATTGGATTTGAATCAGGAGATTGACTTGGCAAATCAAAGACTTTTTCACCTTTTTCATCTGATTAACTCCTTGGTTATGTTGGCAGTGTGTCTTGCTGCATGATGGCCGAGTGCTGGCCAATGAATCTGGAGGCATTTTCTTGGACTCATTGTGTTTCTGTACAATTCTGAAGTCATTGTGGTGCTGTGATCATTAGATACATCACTCATAAAGGTGAGTGAGCCCGTTCCTGAGGCAGCCATTCATGCCCAGGCCATGACACTACCTCCACCATGTTTCCCAGGTGAAGCGGTATGCTCTTGATCGTCTGCCGTTTGTTCCTTTCTCCACACTTTCATCTGCCATCGTTTTGGTTGATAATAATAATAATAATAATTGCTTACACTTATATAGCGCTTTTCTGGACACTCCACTCAAAGCGCTTTACAGGTAATGGGGACTCCCCTCCACCACCACCAATGTGCAGCATCCACCTGGATGATGCGACGGCAGCCATAGTGCGCCAGAACGCTCACCACACATCAGCTATCAGTGGGGAGGAGAGCAGAGTAATGTAGCCAATTCATAGAGGGGGATTATTAGGAGGCCATGATGGGGTAAAGGCCAGGGGGGAAATTTGGCCAGGACACCGGGGTTACACCCCTACTCTTTTCGAGAAGCGCCCTGGGATTTTTAATGACCACAGAGAGTCAGGACCTCGGTTTTACGTCTCATCCGAAGGATCTGTGCGTTACACTTTCTTCCAGATCTCTACTGGCTCATCCTTATATTTCAGCAAATTGTAATCTGGCCTTTCTATTTTTAGTGCTCATGAGAGGTTTGCATCTTGCGGTTTAACCTTTATCATTTTGATTTTGATGTCTTCTGTGGACAGCAGATTGTGATACCTTCACCCATGTACTGTGGAGGTTGTTAGTGATTTCAGCGACAGTTGTCTTAGAGTTTTTCTTCACAGCTCTGATACTTTTTCTATCATCAACTATATTTGTTTTCCTCGACCTGGCTGCTAAGTACACCTGTGTTTTCTTTCTGTTGCAAATTGTTGATTTTGCTGTGCCTAGTTTCTGACGGAGTACTTTTTTAGCATCCGAATTGCTTGCTCTCCTTTCATAGACAGTACAGTTCTCTAGTCTTTGTGTTGGCTTAGACCTTCTTACTTCAAAGGGAAGAACAAAGGCTAAATCCAACCCTACATGTTCACGGCGCTTTTATGTGTGCACAATCAATGCAACAGGAAACACCTGACCAATAAGAAACACTTGGCAGCCGGTTTGGTGTAATACTTATGCTCATTGAAATGGGGGGATTGAACACAAAAAATGCTGTTATTCTAAAAACAGTACAACATATAAGCACAGAAATACCCAGAAATTCGAAAAAAGTTAGCACAGAAAGAAATGGAACAATATTTGCAACATATTAGCAATATAAAACAGCAGTACATTCACTTGTACAGCTATTATTATTGCTCTTTGGCAACAGCAACTTGTTTTACAAAAATGCTGGCTTTCCATTCACTTTTACAAATTTAAATTTCTGCACTTCTCTTGAACCACACATTATTTTTCTGTTTTTCGGTCACAAAATCACAAGGTCTGTACTGCTATGTTCAGAAATATTCATTTAAAATCCTAGTATAGTTTCAATGAGACCATTGGTGCTTTAGTCACTGAGATTGCACTAAAATATTTTGTTGGAAAAGGTTGGAAGAAGTGTGTATACAGTTCTTTCAGTTTTTGAGCCGTTTTTATTATTTGACCTTCCAGAGTAATTTGTGTTGATCAGTGCTAAGAATTCCCAAATACATCTATTTTGATTCCATGATGTAACAAAATAAAATGTAAAAAATGCCAAAGGGGACGAATACTTTTTATAGCCACTATAAGGTTAATGTAAAGGTTTTAATTATGGTTTTATGTATTGTGTTTAAATTGTATATGTGTTTTTCATGCTTTTTCTTTCATATAAAATACCTGGAGGTGCTGTCTCAGGAAAGGACCTAAGCAAAAGGTCATTCATATTATCCATTTCACAACAGAAATCACACCCAATACAAAGAATTTAAAAAGCAATACCACATAATCATGAAATTAACTCAAAATGCATATACACCCAATAATTAACCAGGCATGAACATAAACTTGGTTTCAGCTACATTTCTGACAGGCATTTTGTTTTACCTATGGCTGTTTTAATGGCATGAAATAGTTTTTAGGAAGCAGCATGAGACCTTGGTATTTTAATGTTAAACCTCAATTAACATTCCTATCAAGAGAACCCTTAAAAATGAAATAGCAATCTTGTGTTCTGCTTCACTGGTGTGAATGTGATTGGCTGAACTTAGATCTCCCTTTCATGAATTGGAATCTGACTACAGCTTGCGTATGTTTTACTTTGCAGTGCAAGGCTGCAGTCGATTAACGTAAGTAATAGTTGAAAAAGCCAGAAGAAAGATTAATAGACATTCTTCTTTTTGGATGGAATTCTCTTGTGCCTGCAGGCAAGCATTGCTACATATCACTTTGATTTCTTGGATTTAAAGCACCTTGATAATGGCCTTTTGTGTGCTAAAATTTTATGCAGACTTGTAGCATTGAGATTGAGAGACATTAATCTGCTGAGTTTCAGCATCAGAATCTCTATGCTGTGCACTCTTATAGACTCCTATATGGATGGAATTGTCTTGTCTATCATGTATCTCTGTCTGTAATGATCCATAATGTGTTTAAAGTGGATTGAATTTACCAGAAATTCTAGATAAATCTTTACTGGGAAAAGACATTTGATAACTTCAGGTTTGTTTTGGTAATGTTTAATGTCTTGGTAAAATACACCTGCTTGTGATTTATTTTTCCTTGCTACAAACAACATGATTTTCCCCTTTAAATTTTCTGTATAACTTTTTCTTCCACTGTGGTACATACAGTACATATGAAACCCTCAAGTGCTACAGAGTACCACACACTAACCACAAATTTAATACATCATGCTTTTGAAGAAGCCATGATCAGTGGTTAGTAAAATCACAGAAAATGCATTCAATGGCAACTGTTGATAATGAATTTCACACCAGAGATTAATTAATTAACTATATTATACAGATATGGCGGTATGGTATATCCTGTATTTTTTATGAACTGTTATGCATCTTGGGTAATCATAAAATAATCCTTCATATCGCAGGTCAATTCATTACATTTATTTTGCATTTTAAATAACTTTCCTATAGGACGGGGCCCACTTGAACCTCCAGTGTTTACCAGGTGGAGAAGTGAGAAAGCACTTCACCATGTGAATAAATGGGAAACTCTAAATTGTTCAGATTTTCAGATTTAGCCAGGACAGTGGGGTTGACACCCTTACTCTTATGGACATCTCTTATGGACCAAGTCGTTCTCACTTCGGTTTGAAGTCTCCTTCAAAGGACGGCACCTCCTACCGGGCTGTGTCCCTGGTCACATATTGGGGAAGAGGGAAGAGTTCACTTATGGCAGAGACTTGGTTTTCCTAAGTTAGAGGTCTCCTATCCTTCCTTAGCTTTTAAGATCTGATGAGATCAGGTTACAAGGTGGCAACACCCTATACCTTAGATCTTTCTCTAAGTTGGTCAGTTTTCTAATAAAGATATTTTATTTTGTTGGAAATACCCACCCTACTGTACACAAACTTTTTTTTTTCCAATTTAAATTCATAGCAAAAGTATCACAGCATTGATTCTGGGTTAATTTAACTTATTTCGTAGATTAATAATGGTCAGTCTGTATTACTGCCATGTATTGTAATGTCACTATAATGCCTTCAGCAATGACAAGGGCTCATTTTAAATTGTCAGTTAATCTTTTATATTTGAAGTCTGGCTAAGTAATGTGAATTGCATCTTAATTGCACATAACATACTGTGTGTGTTTTTCTTAGCTGTTCTCTTTTTGGCAGGGAGATTTTTTTCTGTTGTTTTCTTCCTCTCCAGACCTCTAATGAGAGTAGGAAGCTTATTTCCCTTTAATAAATTGAGGTTCCAGCAGTTATGGTTAAACTTTTTGACTTGGCAGTGTATTATGCTGGTTTGCTTAATGCTCTACTAAGATAGGTGGTCAGAGGATGTTAGCCAGGCAAGTTTCTATATATATGCTAATTGCCCATCCATTTGTGTTTTAAAACGTAAAAACAATCAATAAGTGTTGAGTTCGGCTTCCTATTTCATCTTTTTTTTGTACACAAAGCTCCACTTAACTTATAGAGCCTTAACAGAAATGTTATCTCTTATTTACAGGGTGGGGCTGTAAGTCCCATTAGTGGAACTCAGAGACATTTTAAGAAGATCTACACCTACTTTCTGTGTCTGAGGCTGGTTCAGAGTACTGAAACAAGGTAAGAAGCTTCAAATGACAACACTTTTCAAATGTTTAAAACTTCATTTTAGATAAGCAAGTGTAAGATGACAGCAGCAGTGCAGGACAGAAAACAGACAGAACAAATGGGGTAGAGTTACACAGCAAAGACCAGCTAAGACCTTTGGGTTAGGCCAGTTATAAAAAGCTTATTATACGTACTAATAAAAACTTATCACGTTATGAATGAAGCAGCATGCAGCATTTATAAGGTTTCAGTCTTGAAACGAAAGACTCTGCCATGACAGATGATATTATGTATAATCTTGACTTGCTGTAGACACCGTGCTTGCAATATTTTTGTTGATTACCTGCAATTTTATTTAATGTAATTTATTCATGCCTTGGTTTAAATGCTGACAGTTTCAGGACATTCCTTATATTTTGCTATTAGGAGGTCTTTGTAGTGCAGTCTAACTCCTTTACAAAAGAGAAGTAGCCCTCAGACTGTGGGTGTACAGTGCCAGAGCTGGAAGACTGCTGTGACTTCAGCTGCCACTAAATTACTAAGACTGGTTCCATTAATCCACAAAGTCATTGAATGTGGCCCCCTACTGGCCTCTGTATTGAACTGCATGTGTGGCCAGAGATGATCCTGGTTTAAAAAGAAGACTTTATTGCCATACCAGTACAGTTAAATGGATGCAAAGCATGAAGTACAAGTAGAAATTAAAATATCTTCTCTCAGATTAAACTTTCTTTAAAATAAATTATTTTTAAATGTAGCATACAAGACAGTAACAAATTGCAACCTTTGCTTATTTTCCTTTTTGTATTACTTAAAATGGGATAATCATTTTCTGTTGTAGCCTACAAAATACCTTAACATAGATCATTTTGTTTTGCAGTGTCCCCCAGTGGACCCCAGTACCAATATCCATGTAGTGTGGCTCCAGTTTCTTTAAATTGTGGGCAACCTAAAAAAATTGGTTGATTTAGGTTTCTTAGACCTGTGTTAGCATACAGTAGAAACACCTTTCAGGTCCGGAATTCAACACCCCTGCCTTTGGGTATAACCAGTGTGTTAGGCATCACAGTGAGATATTTTTTTCTGAAGTCGAAAAGAATTCTTGTCCTTAGAGAGCTGTTTGTGATTTACAATACGCATTGCATTGAGAACCAAGGATGGGAATTCAGCCTATTTGTCTGTAGTTTATTATGTAGGGTTTCTTTCATTGCTGTTGAGGGTGTCCATCCCTAATGTGGAGAAAAAAATTAATCATAAACTGCAAAATCAGGCCTGGCAGATGAGGTCTTACCAGGATCATGTTTTCCCATCTGGAAATGTGCATTACGTCCTGTGTGAACCCAGAAAGTGTCTGATTATATTTTGCAGAGCTCATAGCATCTTCTGACATTTTGTTTTCTTGAAGGGGTGTTGATGTGAACAGGAAGTCAATACCAGAGACCTTAGTCAGTGTAATATGCTGCTATTTCCACGTGGGTAATTAAGATCTTGCATTCAGCGTCTGAATAAATCTACTTATTTACTGATTTACTTTAACCATGTGCATTTAATGTGTCCTAAATTCATCATGATATGCATTAAAAAAAACATTTGTATTCTCCATAGGTTATGTAAAGGGATGCTCCTTTGCTTCCCTTTTTAAATTTAGTTTTGAAAGTTCAATACCGCTGCAAGCCTTTTCTGAAAAAAAAAGGAGGATTTCAGAGGTTATCAGGAAATGCCAATATTTAAGAGAGGGGTAAATGACCACATAAATGCTGTCTACAGCTCAGCTTAGATTAAAAGTGAGGTTTGATTATTATTGGTCCCCTTGCACAGCACCCATGTCTTCAATGATTGCCGTTAGTGAAATGAAATGCTACTGCAACCTTGGCAGAATTAACATCGCTTCCTAGACTGGCACGTTTGTAGACTGTGTCATGACATTTCAGCTGTTCCATTGCCAGATCGCTGTGTGTGACAGGAGCAGACAGCAGCAGTGCTGCTCCATCGTCCGCTCTGGAGTTAATCTCTCTCACGGAGTAAATTCAGGAGTGCTTGGTTTTTGCTTGGTCTGACCAACTCTCTTATAAAGAGGGCTTAGAAACCTATGCCGAGAAAGCCCACACCTGAAGAAGGCTCCAAGGCCGAAACGTTGTGTTTTCTTTTTTATCTTTTCAGCATGGAATAAACCTATAACTTGTTCCTATGCTGAGAAACACTGTGTAAATGTTCCTAATGACATCTTTGAGGTTGATTAATGACTCAAGTCACAAATTAAACTTGAAAAGGACATGTTTGTCTGGGCCCTGGTGTTGGCAGTTTCTCATGTGCTGTGAAACGACAGCTCCTTCTAAGAAGGTGCTTCTCATAGTGTATAAAGAGTCCAATATACTCTCTTCTGTATGCAATGCTAAGGTGTTTGCTTTGACCTTTTTCGTACTATAGGTAGTGACTCTGACCAGTTTTAGTCATAGATTCATTGTCTTGCAACATTTTAAAAGGATTAAATCTAAACTGACCAAAGAAAATGGATCCTTTTCTGGGTTAGTTTTGCCTCTTTCTTTCTGTCTACTAACATCTTGTGGAGTCTGTTGTACTTAGATGTATGATGAGATGTTTTTGAATAAAAGGAATCAAGCAGGATACAAACATGATAGCCTAAAGAATCTTCTTTTCCATTTTCACACACATATATACAGTATTTGCCTACCCATCCAAACACTCTTGAGAGACATAACACATATACACATGCTCATTTCTAATGTAATATTGTCTTTCTTTTTGATGAATAAATGGCACTGACACTTTTTATTAACAGTATTGTATAACATTATTGAAGAGAGAATAATTTCCCCTCAATTATATGATTCAATATCTGATATGCTGTATATACTTTTTAACATATATATTAAACCTATAATATGGAACGACTGACTGGAGAACTGTGCCATTTATCTTTCAAAATCTGATTAAAGTTCACTCAAAATATTGAAGGTTTTCAGCAAACATTTGTTTATAAACATTTCTGCTGCTTTAATTCTGCTTTTATTGTGCTGTTCTATTTACTGTCAGTAAACTCCTCTCTGTGCTGCTTTTTTCATTCACAGGAAACATCTTAATTGCTTTTCATTGTCTCTCTTGTTTTTTTCATAACCTCAGTGAGAACCTAATTCTAGCTCCACAGACCTGTTAAGTGGCAGTGAAAAGCTACTACCTTGTGATCATTTTTATAAACATGCAATATCAACATTATTCAGCTTGCTTCCTGGAACATTTCCTTACCAGCATAAACCCAAAACAACACCTCAGAAAGGCAATAACACTACATCTTAACTGTGCTGATATACTGTACAAGAGAATTATACTGTACCTTAAAGTGTAATAGATACTGTACTAATTAATGTAATGTTACTGTGTAAATTCACACTGTAGCCATTTTACCATCCATTTAAATCCTATAACCCAGTGAAAATGGTAACATCAGTTCATTAAGAAACCAATCCTCAACAGCTTATCTCTTCTGTTCCTGGAAATGCCCTTTTTTCCTCGGCTGTGCTTTCTGCTTTAAAACATAACCAGCTGTTTTACATTGTTTTTTTAAAAAAGCTTATTTTTATCAATTACAGAAATAGAACGTAAATGGTACAACAAATTTTAAATTTATCGATTCTTGAAATTTATTGGAAGCTAAAAGAAATCAACCCTGTTGCTGTGGCTACATAGCAGTGAAATGTAAACTCTTGAATTCTCGTGTGGGTAAGAATACGTAGTTTACTTTTTCTATGCTCATCATTCGTGTCTAAAATCTCCAAAGTACTCATTTTAGAAATAAAAGGCTTTAGTGAACGTCATGCATTACATATAGGCAGAAATAGAAAAGTTTGCTTTGAAATGTGACCTTATTATAAAATGATTAACGCAAAGACATAAAATCCTAAATGCCGACCTGCCTCTCTCTCTCTCTCCTGAACTCAGCTGCCAATCTACTCCATCCATGCCCGGGAGGGTCTGACCAATGTAAAGGCAAGCTCGGTTCGGTTTTCAATGCAATCTTCAGCTTTTATTAGCCTGTCAATATATGCAATTATGCAGCTTTATTTGACTTTGTTCTTTATGTGGGCTAAATGCCCAAAGCGGGCAATATTGGAACCCTCAAAGTCAAATCTTTTTTGGCACTTGCTTTTGTTAAAAAAAAAAGAACAGAGAAAATGCCAGTAGAAGAGCAACTATTAGCACACCTCAGTTCATCAAATCAAAGTTGTGTGCGCTTTGGAAAAGTAGTAAAACAACATGTGATTTCAAACACAAATCAGCTAAAAAGAAAAACGCTTGTGTTCCTTTTACTATCACTGGAGTTTTAAAAGGAGAATTGAATCTGGTTTATGATGGCTGTCTGAAATGTTTCGAGCAAATGTCTGCCTTTTCAGTAATGTCTTTCTACATAGTACATTTTGCAGGCACTGTCATACAACTTAAAATCCATTTTACCTAACCAGTCATTTGTTTTTGGCATCGATCAAAACCCATAAATGTGGAGCACCTTTAAATATTTGAGTGAGAGCAGTGAGTGATTAACTTCAAGAATTTTCTTTTGCTTGCTTAGCACTGAATCCTACAATTAATGTGATGCAGCACTGTAAAACTGCGAGGTGGTGCCGTGTATCCTTAAAGTACTGTAGTGATTGTCAGACAAATCTTATTTTAATAATAAAAATACATGTATTTTAACCTATTAGTGCTTTCCTGTGCAAATGATATGGTACAATATATATATATACTTCACTGGTGACAATTTCATTAAATACAACCATTACATTTTTGAGGCAGGATGCTGCTACCACTTTGCTACCACAGTTCCAAATGCGATACTATATGTGGCAATATTGTACAACACCAACAGAATGATCATTCTTTAATTCTTTTATTTAATTACATACAATATAGAGAATTATCAGTAGTTACAAATAAATAATTAGAAAACTGAAATTTGAATTCTAGATTTTGATTAAAAATCTATTATACATATTGGCTTTAAAACATTGCATTTAAAAACAAATAAATGTGTAAAAAATAAAAAAGAGACCACATTAAAATGAAGGCTTTGAGTGGTGAATTGAATATCTTAATCACGTACTGTGAGTTACATCGCAGCTGATACCGGGCTACACTATATTTAGATCAGTATACTGTTTTTAAATTGTTAATTTTGTAATTTGGCGTTGAAGTACAGTACACACTACTCCGGTTATTTTCATATAGCATTAATGATTGCTTGTGAAACATTGGTGTAAGAAGTGATATCTAGATTAAGGCAGTCTGAAAGAAAGATGCTAATACTATACTGTAGTTGATGTACAGGATGGATATCTGAGGGTATTTTTTCACAGAATTTGTAAATGTCTGTGGCACGTGGGGAAATGTAGTTTTTTTTGGCCATGTATCTGAAATGTAAAATAAAAAAATGCCACATAATTCTGAAGTATTGTAAATATTTACCTTTTGTCTTAATCTCCTCATGTCAGAGAAGCCTGAGTTAGGAGAGGTGGTCTGTAGGATGGCATGAATGAAAGATAGATTAGCATGTCTGTGTGAAACACCAGGTAATAATTTCCAAAATTCTTCTTTAAGTTTCTATCACAATCCGAACAAGATGCATTGCAATTAGTGCCCAGCTTTTCACACTACTGTACATCATCTTTTGTATTGGGGACATATCAGATAAACTGAGAAGATTATACTTTTTATTAAAACTCATCAGATACCTACAGCACAATGCATTGCGTGGAATGATCTACTGTAGGTTTATAAAGCCAGCAGAACTAATTTTCCATTACACCTCACAGTGGCTTAATAAATATAATTAACATGGTTGCAAACTGTTCCAAAGACAATTCATGAAAATCTATGTTTTATGAGAATTTTAATTAAACCAGGCATATTAAAAAACCGAGGTCCAGTCCAGGTTAAACTCAGAATTGTTTTTGTCAAAATAGTAAAAAGTTGTAGAATAGGCTGTGTATTTTATATGTTTATAAAATGCTATATTTAAGGAAATATGATTATAAGACTAAGACAAAAAAAGATTAAATGAAGCTACTGTTTCAGTAAAATCTAATGCAACAGAAGTGCCACCTATCGATCTTCTTTGAGCAGTGAATACTGTAGCTTAATGCGACGGCAGTCCAGTATAACCCAGTTTGCTTGCTGCTGACATGCATTCTAGGTGGCTGCACCTGTATAAATGTTTAAGCTTCTCAAGTTCTTGCAGTGCAATGAAATCTAACCAGGTTTGCATAATTTATAGTAGCAAAAAGTGTCCTTCCCCCAAATTGGTTTAAAAATTATTTTCATTTTGATCTGTTTTGTGCACGTTTCTGTTTTTTCCGGATTAAAGGGTACACACTTTATAATATCTTAATGTGCGAAGTACACCGTTTTTCATACAAAAAGTACTGAAGCACTTCACGAGCCTCATTTAATTTTCATTTGCTAACTTAACTAGTAAGGGGTTTGTGATGCTGAATAATGTGCTAACCAGGTCATGCCAGTTAATAAGTACAGATCCCAACTTTTGGCACTCTTGCCATACAATATAACATATTCTTTACAGACTCAGGCAGGCTCTGCATAGGGTACAGTTAATCCTGTGTGGAGTTTGTATGAAAAGTACTGTGTGTTCCATTGGAGGATCATGTCTGAAGACATTCCCCCAAAGAAATTCAACAAAGCTCTTGGCAGCCATAGACTGTTAGTAACACCAGCATCTGTCAGCAGCCCCAGGTCCCAGGGCCCAGTCCTCTGCTGACTTGTACAAGCTGACTCATAGATTTTTCAGAACAGAGGGTGGTGGTATGCTGCAGTAAGCACACGTGTGCAAGGAAATTAAGGTTTTCGCTGAAATTGCGCTAACCTTGCTGATTCATTCACACACTCTTGTTCAATAATACTTTTTAAGGTCTGTCATTTAACAGTTTCTCCCCTGAGAATCATAGAATTCAGCATACCTTCATTGCAATTGCACAAGGTTATAACATATCACTCTAAGAAAGATATGAAAACAGTGTTATGCAGTAGAGGTATAGTTGCTGTTTGTGCTTACATGATCAAGTTCTGTGCCGTAATTTAGACAAACACGGCTCTGAAGAGCTGAAAGAAGAGCCAATTTTTTCATTAACCTTTATCTCTGGTGTGAAAATGTAATACATACTTCACACCCTCATAGTCTAAGAAGAAGTCCCTCACTGTCTGATGCAAGGAAAACAAATCATTTCCTTAATAGTCTTTGAATGGCCGCAAAACTGTAACGTACTACAGAGTACAGTACAGAGTGAGTTAAACATCTTTTAATTCAACCTTTGTCCTGGGCAGCATTGGAAAGATGCTGTGATAAGGTGTAAATTTTCTTAGCTGAACTGAATTTTGAGTTAAACTCATCTGAAATCAAGACTGTGTGCTTCAGTTTTTGTATGTTTGCTTTCTCTTAATTCCAGCATGTCCCTTACCACCTTCAGTGCCAGTACTCATGTGAATTGACTATCTTGAATTTCACACTTTGCACTACAAGTTGTCACAAGCATATTAAAGAAACTATTGAAAGCCATACTTGTTAAAAAGTTGTTTAGTTTTATTAGAAAACAGGTTTTGTAGAGCTTGAAGAGCATTAAAGAAATGGGCAGGGAAGCAGCGATGGACTATGCTAGATATCCACTGAGGATGCATATACAGTAAGAAAATAAGAATGGTGACAAATGACATCCTCTAATTAGTTACCATTCTTAAATTCTTATGCACTGTGGGAAGTGATGAAATTCTTCCACAGTAACAGTTTCTTTACAAAAATAAATCAACATGAAAAATTGTGATGGAGGTGTGAAGTAACTAATCTTTCAATTCCCATTTATAAAAAAGGGTTTCCTTGAGACAGTGTCCAAGCGATTGCTTGACAAAAAGATTTAGCCATAACCCTCTGAAAATCAAGTAGTTTCTCTCTCAAATATAAAGCAGTACTTGTGTATTTTATCACATATGATCCTCAGCCTGTAAGAGTAATAAATCCTTGTGCTTTGTTGACTCACAATTTAAAAATTGTATCTTTTTATTCTTTTTCCTGTTTTGATTTTTCTTTCTTTATTTTGTCCAATTAAATGGTGAAGTTAGTGTGGTTATGTGTTAATGAAGAAAGTGCTTAATTCTTAGGATTAAGTATGAGCCAATGTCTAAAGCTAAAGTCTTACCTTTAAGGATTCTTCACTGTATGGATGTGGTTTATGTCTGCTATCTAAAAAGCAGAATGATAATGGATTTATCTTAAATACCCTACCTAATTGAGACGATGTCTATCATATGTATTTAAACCTTACTACTGAATTTGTGCATGATTAAAAGATTTAAAATGTTAGCCTGGAATCTTTTTAATAGAATTGAAATGAGTCTCAAACTCATTTTTTCTGGTAATATTTTGAAATGATTAATATATCCGTCTTTGAAACTGAAAAACAAATGTAACGTAAATCCCTTTAACATTCACACGTGAAGGACGTCTTTTGGGTTTCAGGTCTTAGCCTGACTGCGGTTATTCACCTGTGTCCTCTGACCATCATGCTCCAATAGAAAACACATTAATCATCTCTTTCTTTTCAGCCTCATTGTTAACACTTTACTGTCTTGGAATATAAAATGTTGAATCGGAGCCACTGGGGAGCACGGGCTTTAATTAATAATTCCTTACATTTATAAAAAGCTCTTGAAGAATCCACTATGGAAGTACAGCAGGCACCTGGTTGTCATATTATATACATTATGTCTCCAGGAGCCCCACCACACAAAAGATCAATTAGTGAAGAGGTAAAACTGCTTCACCAATTGAATTAAGGAGGAACTTAAGGTAGGCTGGACTGTGCTACCTCAATGCCAAATTTAGGTATGATACAGAGGTTGTCCCTAATCTTATGCACCTGTGTTGTGAGATCTGGATGAATCCCTGGTGAGCTGTCTTCGTGGACGATTTTAAATTACATTTTCATCAGGGCTTTTTCTATTGAAGTGGCCTGGAGCAAAATACTCTTTACTGACAGAAGGAACTGCTACCTACCCTGCATTGCTCAGGATAAGTGCAATAGGCTGGAAGCCCACAAAGTATAGTTTCTAGAGGGTGACAGTGGCAGCTGGTTTAGATGCCAGCTGATCCCTGCTTGTTTATCAATCGATTTACTAGTATAAATGAGGCTATGGTGTGCAAGTGTGGTCCACTTCATCAAGAGTCTCAGACTCCACCAGTGTCACAAGATCTTCTTGTGTTTTGTTCCTTTAGGAGTGCCCAGTTACCAAAATGTCCTCAGCATTTTCCCTTTTAGAAATATTTAAGGTCAGGCCATACAGCATGTAAGACTCTTTGAACTGAAATATTACAGTCAAGAATGAGACGTAAATGGCAATATCCATTGTTTCAGCACAGTCTTGCAGTTGTCTAGTGACAAAAGACTCCCAAATTAAAATATTTTGAATAAAATAGATTTTATACTGGCTAATTTGACAGGCTGTTGGAATTATTTGAATTGAAGAAAAATATTTTCAGGGCATGTAAGTTCTGTCAAACCACCAGTGCCTGCATTTAAAATTACAGTTCAAAGTATGACCAAAGCCTCTGCATAATCATAACTTGGAAGAAGTGACAGTTAATTCCAGCTGGTTTCTTAATATGCCACAGTTCACTGCGGTTGCATAGAGATTCAGTAAAGGTTTATGAAAGTACATAGCTGAAGACTGTTTAAGACAGTTGGCCAAGTTTGACTTCCTTATGCATTTAAATTAATGTGGACCAGAAACTGCATTGCTTGGTCTTTTGTTGATCATTGTTAACTACAGTATGTGCCCTAGAATTGTAGTCAGAGGCTAATGGGAGGAGCTGAGTAAAATGTGTAGGATGAACAGATGTGCTTCTTGTCAGGATTCATCATTGTAAGATGGTTCAGACAGCTGCTTAAAAAAGAATCTTGTTTTGTGTGGTATTTATCATATTCCTGATTTCCAAGCCACAGTCATGTATTTCTTTTTTTCCAGGATAGTAATCTTTACAAGTGTATGTTACATTAATTGGGCTGTCCCTGTAGGGCAAGACACTCCCTTGAGCACCATTTAACCATTGGAGTGGTAATTGTGGTGGATTGTAGTAGGCCTTCCTTTTCTTTTTGTTCAAACCTGTGTTTTTAGTTTGGGAAAAATACAAATCGAAATGCTTTCTTCTTCTCATTTCATGAACTCAAAAGTCTTTCAAAAGACCTTTCTTACGACCTTCATCTTCAATCTGAGCATTAGGTGTGTGTCTTTTGTGTGAGGGTTCACTTTTTTGTTCTGGAAGTTTTATCTGGGAAAACTACTTTCAGTTAGGATGCCCTGCGATCAGTATAAAAGGAGATCCACACAGAGCTGAGGATAAGTTCCATCCATTTATTTTTCTTGATTTTCTTACGATCTAAAGTGCAGCTTTGCTGATATGTTCTGATATTGGCGTCTGTGTTTACCTGATGTCTGGCGTGAGTGGTTTGAAAACAGAAAAGATGCATCTTGAAATTTAACAGGTTCTGAATTCTAAATTATGGATAAACGTTTGGCATGAATGTGGTCCTCCCCAAAATAAAGGGAGCAGTGTGGTCAACAGTTCTTGAAGTGGCACAACAGCTGCAAAGATATTTTCCAGCCCTCATTGTGAAGAGAGTAGGAATTGAAGTGAATAACTCCTTGTATAGCCTGAGGCAGCTGAGATTGCAATGCTAGGTGGCTTTTTTTACCCTCTCTGCACTTTTATCTCTATTGCAATCACTGTGAGTGACTCCCTGGAGGATGGTTGAATTACAGAGATGCTGGGGATGTTTGATTTGATGCATTTCATCCTGCATTAGGATACGTCTGTCCTGATCCCTAAACGGAGAATGAGAACTGGAATGGCTGTCAAGGGGCGGTATAGCTAGCTCTGTCGATAATAAAACCAGGGAACGACCATCTGAGTAGGACATGAAGATGAGTTGTGAAGAACTGTTCATTAATCTTGTCATCATAAACCAGTCAAAATGCTCTCATTCCCAGAACACAGTGACATATGTTTCTTGCTTGAAAAACACAAGTTCTGGACAGAGACTGATGTCTCAGGCAAAGCTGTAGCATATATTTTAATTTTCTTATTAATACAAAGATAGACTTGTCTCTGTGATGTTGTCATGTTGTTATGTGAATGTGTGCCATATTTTATTTGATTTTAAGGAAGTGCATTTTTTCAAGGCATTTCAAGGCCATTCTTAAATTATGTCTTCACAAAGGTTTATCTTATGTTATTAGTATAAAAATGAAACAAATGTTAGCATCTAAGTTTCCAACTAATTTTGTACGAGACCCTTGTTTGCGTGGGTTTCCTCCCGATTCTCCGGTTTCCTACCATTTCATAGACGTGGTGGGTTGGTTAATTGGCTTCTGGTAAAATTGGCCCTGGTGTGAGTGTGTCTGTGTGGGCCCTGCGTTCCATCCAGGGTGTGACCTGTTGGTGTCTGTTGCGTGCCGGGATAGGCTTTGCTTCACTTCCCCACAAACCTGTATTGGACAAAGTGGATTGGAAAATGAATGAATGGATGGAAGAAGGGATTTGTGAAACGTCATATTCTGTCCTAGAGAGCCTTACTCAGAGATTTTGATGGCATTAAAGCTTTTAGCATAAAAGCCTTTACTAGGCAGTACAATAGGGAGAGTCCACTTCTAAGTGCTGTCATCACAAGAATCCCAAGGGCCTGTCATTGGAGTGCACTTGACTTGTTTTTGTGCGGACAGGAACTTCAGTCCTGTTTCCTGAAATAGCATCCCCCGTAAGAATTCAGAATCAGGTAGCTAAAGTTCAAGAAAAAAAAGGGTAGGTGCAGAATTTGCAAAGGTTGTCTTGATTTGTCACTGTGAAGATCATTGAGCACGGGATACCAGAAGCACAGAATGAAGGCGGTGCAATAGCAATGAAGTGTTCCATACTGGAGATGATGGAAGGAAATGTGTTAAGGAGAAAAGAAAGTACAAGGTGTTTTGAAAATGACCCCTGAATCAGTGAAGCGGTGGAATAAGCAACAGTGTTAACCAGCTTTTGTCTGCAGTAGGGTGCTGTTCCTATCAGCAGGTGAGCACATGGTTTGTCTGACTGAATGTTTCTTTCCCAGTTGCTCTGCAATCACGGCACATCAGCATACATTAGGAAACGAAGCATGAAGATATTTAAGACTGGCACACAAGGACCAGTTTCGTGACTCAAATAGAAATGACTTCTGAAGCTGAAATGTTTAGATCAGATTCAGGTCAACAAGTGTGCAAACGTGTATCTGTATGTTTATCAAATGATAACTTTAAAAAATATATTTTTGTGGAATAAGAATTGTATTCCCCCCCCCCTCCATCTTCCTAAACAATGAGTCTTGATTTTTCATGTGTACAGTTAGTTTTTTTTTTTAATCGGACTGTAACAGCCTGTATAAATTATGTAGATGTATAAGTTGACTGTATAAATTGTACTTGGCCATATCAGTTCCTAAAGGTCTTAACTTAAGAGACAGAAGATTCTGTCTGTTTGCTGAAATTTATCATAAATGTGCGAAACAAGATTTGAATACACTGACAATGGCCATTAATGGGAGATCAGCATTCCAAAATATTTGATTTACAGCTTTCTGTATTGCATTGCAGGCATGATCTTTGTTACTTTGTTTTATTGATTTTTTTAAGTTTCTGACATTGCATTTAAAGCAAAATTTACAGCATGTAAAACAAATGAGAATTCTATAAAATACTGAATTGACAGAACTGAACTTTGAGGACTTGGTGACTATAAATGAAACTATAAATGAGTACTCCTGTATACTTTGGTGTAAACTTAGAGTTGAAGTTGTAATTTGGCAAAGCAGCTGCTGGTTATGCAAAACACAAAAATGCTCATGAGTGTAAGTTGCAAAGGAAGCAAGAGAGAGCTCCTGTAAGTCAAAAGGGACATTGCACTTGCAGTTTCCTGAAGAGATTATTAATCTTATGGAACCATGATCCCGTGGATAGTAAGAGGCACTCTTTCTTTATAATGTTAGCAATACGAGACAAAATCCAAGGGCTTGAAAAGGGATTAATATAAAGTAATGCGCCATCTGCTCTTAAAATCCCTGTTCCAAGAATGGAGACAAATGTATACATTCTTCTTTTCTGTGAAACCACTTGCTGAAAAGCTTTTCAGGCCCTTGCTAAGGGTAAATATGGAAATACCGTCACACAGTGTCAATGTTGCATTTGCATGCTGGAATCTATTCTGTACTATAATATGGGAAAAATCAAACTATACCTCTATGACCTGTATTTCATATTCTCCAGTGTGTTGATAAGCGGGTATTAGTGAAGCTTTTGTTTCATACACTTCATGTTTGATTCATATACTTCACATTTAACAGTATTAATGGCTGACTGAATAGTTTTGCCGGAAATTAAATATTATTTCACAGGTGTAAAAACATCTTCAGGATCTATAGTTGTCGATATACAAGCCCATACTTAAATAGCTAAACTGATTTCTTTTCTATATTTGCCACATGTATAGTAGTGGATGGTTGTTACTGTTTTTATTTTGAGTTTTAAATTTCCATTGATAAGGTGAAAATGATTCAATTAACATAGAAATATTCACCTTCTTGTGATTGGGCATATGATAAATTGAGGGGTATTGTGGTATAGATAACTCAATTTCCATGACCAGTCATAATGTAGGATATGCTAAAGCAAATCTGTGGTTCAGAGGTATGAGAAAACATATTATTGAGCTTGATCTATTTATATTTCTTTTGTAAGCTGATTGCTATGTGGATTCTATGTTTTACATGGAAATTTCACTCTGCCTTATGCTGATGGAATTAAACAATAAACAAGCAGCAATGTAATGTTGAAAAATAAATTGGATGTTTGTGCATACTGGAGTGTCAGGCCTGTTTGAGAATAGTTAAACACATGATTCACTCACAGGTTTTGGGAATGTGGATCGAATGAATATTAGCAACAGTCATTTCATTTTCAAGAAACTAGGAGGAATACCCAATCACAGCATGAATTGTTGTGTCCCTTCATCAAAGAAAAACATTCTGAAACATTTATAAAGGCCAGACAAGGACATTGCCAACCTGTTCTGTACAGATGATTGTAGGACTCAAGGCATGTTTTTTTTTTCCACCTGGCAAAATGTTTTCACAAGAGGAAGCAGTCTGGTTTGAGTTTAAATGTGGTGCTATTACTGTTTGCATGACTACAATGCTCTTAAATCATATTTGTCTGGTTTGTTTTTCTTACATTGTTTTTTTTTCTCCCAAATTGAGTTATCACGTCAGGGAGCTCAATTGGAAAAAACAGCTGCTTTGAATGATCTTAACATCAAACATCAGATACAATTATTTTAATGATCTTCTTTGTGAATCATTTTATCAGGAAATGCGCATGTATTTACAGGGATGTCTTGCATAACATACACCCGCAGGTCATGCTAATTTTCAGCAAACCACTTTACTGCACTTTTGACTGGGTGAATCGAGCTGGTCTTTGCAGTGACGAGCAAGGATGTAATTCCTCGCAGTAGTGAACAGCTCCCCCTTCCTTATGCGGCAGTGCTGACGCACATACAGAGTGTACCTTTGTGAAGAAAATGATGCATGATAACTCTCCCTGAGTACAATGGAAAAGGTCACCACAGTAGAGTTTGAACACACTGCTCAAACATCCAGTGACCCAAGAGAAAAATCTTAGGAATGAGATCAATTGCTGCATTTTTCTTCATGTTTAAATGTCCGAGAAGATATTTCTATGGAGTTGCTATCTGTTGTCAAGGATCGGCAGATGGCAAGGATGGATTTTACTCTGGTGTAAAGCAGGTATCCATGCAAACGCTGTATCTCTGCTTAAACTCTGTCCAGCGTCCTGTGATGGGAGCTTTCATGATCACTACGATCACCACTGTGGAGAGTAGAGCCCTCAACTAAAACTCGCTAGTCCTGTTCAAGTCAGTTGAACTACATAACCCACTGCACTAGTCCTGTTCAAGTCAGTGAACTACATAAAACAGACATTCAATACACCAACTGCTGGCTTGGCAAAGCCCTCTAGCATAATGGAGAGTTACCACAATATGGTCTGTAAATATTGTACATAAAGCAATTTAAGATTTCAGGAACCGTGAATTAATTCAGGGGATTCATATTCATATTCATATAAGAAAATAGTGTTGACAGGATAGAGTACCAACCATGTTTCCACTAAATCTGTTCTTCCTTTTTTCAAACAGCTTCATCCATTTCAGGGTCATGGGGGAGTCTCATTAAGCAGTGGGCGCAGGGCAGGATGTATCCCAGACTCCACATCAGCCCAATGTAGGACAGACTCGCCCACACCCGGGCCAATTTTCCCAGGAGCCTGTTAACCTACCAGTATGTTTTTTCTGCCTGTGAGAGGAAACCAGAGTAACCGGAGAAAACCCACTCTTGAGGTCTGAAACTGAATCCAGGACCTCAGCAATGGAAGGCAACATTGCTAACCACAGTGCCACTGTGTCACCTTTCTTCACAAAATGATTAATAAATGAAATTGAGCTGGTGATTTGGAGATTTGTTACATTTTTAATTTAGGAAAAAATTGAAAGCTGTTCTCAAAGAGAATTTGGCCTTCATCTCAGACCTGTTGATTGTAATGTGTGTCTGTTGCCAATTACCTTTTGGGCGAGAAGCTTTCTTCACATAACTAACCTGACATCTGTGGGAGCTGCATTTATAGTGAAAGATTTGATCGAGAAAATAAGGGACCAATGCCATACACATCTGCATTTGAAAACAAATGATAAGGAATAAAGTCAAATTCCGTTTCTTGTTGTGAAAAATAATTCTGTACATTTTTAGTGCATAGCCTATTCTTTACAGGAAGGCACACTAAGGAACCTGCAGATGTTAAAGAGAAGTTTCTAAAAATTCATTAATTGACTGTCTATTAGGGATGATGGAGTGCTTTTAAAGCCGAGGCCTTATTGACCTAGCCATTGACATGATAATTAGAACATTAGCACAAACACTAAACCTCTATTTTGCTTGAGGTTGATTACATATGCAGCTCCTCTCCCTCCTGCAAATGAATGATCTGTTATGAACTATACCAAATCATAGTTGACATTATATTTTATTATAACTTGAAATATTTACTAAGGCGTCAAGCAATAGTGGACTTAAAGCACAACCTTGTAATCTCTGGGATAAAAAAAGCATTATTGTACTCTTGTCCAAGGGATTAAAATTGTCCAAAATAGTGATGTTTACAGTGAAACTGCTTACAGCTTTGTTGAATTCTTGCAATGAGGCTACACTCTAATGGGTCTGTTCTAGGAGATTAAACATTTTGCCTGCATCTTTTCTTTCTGCCTTCTAAGAAACATAAAGTTTAATCTGTGAATTGATCGAGAATGAAAATCAGAAATCACCTGCTTACGGGCAACTCCATTTATTCACTTTTGGGTGCCTTTATTAAATAAATCAATAACAAAAGTGTATGCCACTTAGAATTATGTAAAGGACCCAGTTAAAGATTAATCCCATTTTTAAACTCTGTTCATGTCGAGATGATTAATTGAACATAATTGGCCATTTTTGTGACACCTGTCTGTCAAATGCATTGCAGAAAATGAGAAATGAACAAGTTTAAATTAAATTAAATTTAAAAATTTAAGGGAAGCACAACCAGTGAAGCAAAATTCTGTCTTCATTCAATATTCTGCATGACTCACAAAGTCAGTAGATCTCATAAAATACAATCATTTAAATACTCTTTCCAATATAATAGGGTCAGCATAGATAAGCATGTTTGTGTTTTGTTTTACTATATCCTGCGAGGTTAATAGTCCTTTGGGGATGATTTTACACCATTTTCTCTACTGCTTGCATGCAGATTTCCAGAAAATAGATTGGTGCAGTAGCACTCCAAAATTCTGTGGAAAAATATAGCAATCCCCAGCTCTTTAAAATTTCACAGCTTTTACAGTTTTGTAGAGTGCTAGTAGAAACATTTAAACATAGTGCTCTGCACTGTCTTTATTAAAATGGTTAAAGTCTTTTAAGACTCAGGTGACTGTTTAATACAAAAAGAACATGATCTCATTGTCTGTTAATGTCAAAAATATGCTTAACAACCTGGGCATTTTTGTATTAATTTCTGTTTTCCCCCCTTTCTTAAGCAGTCTTCTGGGACAGATCCATGCCAGTTTGTTAGTGAAAACTCTAGTGATAAATTTCCCTTCAAGGCATGCTGTTTGAGCCTTTATTGTCTGTTGGATGTGCATAATTGTTTTGTTAGTTACAGTATATGCAGTTGTATAGATGTGCTTGTGGTCGTCTGTATTTAGTGGAATGTGGGAAGATTACTGCCAGCATCAAGCTAGTAACTGTATTTCCTCTCAAAGACATTGTGCTCCAAGAGACCAGATTCATGATGCAGTTGGGAAGAGATGTTTGGTTAATAGCATGAGATTTACAGCATGGATAAGATTATTTACCTCTAAAACTGTTTTGCATTTGGCTTGCTATTCATTAATGATTGGATTCCCACACCTTTTGTGAATGTTTTGCCTTCATTTCGAGAGCTTTGTATAAAAAATCGAGCTGTTCTTCTGCAGTAAGAAGTTGTATATGCAGAGTTTTAAAATCCTATAATGTCTTTTAATGTCTTCTAAATGTAAAAAAAAAACAGAACAGAATTATCTGTTACTGGATGTGGGGTAGAACCAATAATACATTTGATTCAGTGATTCATATCACAGTTAATTGTGGAATAGCAGAAAATGTCCATACAATTATTCATTATGTTTAGCTCATTTGACAACCAGTAGATATTTGGTAATTCTTGGATAATAATATTATTATTATTATTATTATTAATAATAATACACTTTATTTTATATAGTGCCTTTAAAGGTGGCTTCTCAAAGCGCTTTACAGGATGACAATAACAATAAATAAGAAGACTACAACAATAAATAAGAAGATTTCACAAGATAGGACACAATTATAATTACAACAATACAACAATAACAATAGAGGAGACCGTGGAAGCTGGTATTAAGAAGAGCAGAGGGGTGAAGAATGGAACCAGTTAAGTAACGGCTTTTCTGAAGAAGAAGGTTTTGGGTCTGGATTTGAAGGAGTTTAGAGAAGGTGACTCTCTAATATCCTTGGACAAAGAGTTCCAGAGCTTGGGGGCATAGCAGGAGAAGGCCCTGTCGTCCATACAATGTAGATGGGCTTGGGGGACAGTAAGGAGGGCAGAATTTGAAGAGCGGAGGTTGCGAGGTGGGGAGTAGGGCGATAAAAGTTCAGACAGGTATTGAGGTGCCAAGCCATGTAAAGCCTTGTAGGTGAGCATGAGGATTTTAAAGTCTACGCGGAATTTGACCGGAAGCCAGTGCAAGGACTCCAGGATAGGAGTAATGTGAACACTTGCACTAGACCTGGTCAGGATTCTGGCTGCTTTTATGGATTTTGGACATACTGCAGCTTGTTCAGAGTAGATTTAGATACGCCATGGAGTAGAGCATTGCAGTAGTCAATTTGAGAGAATACAAATATGTTGATCAGCTTTTCAGCCACAGTTAATGATAGCATAGGGCGTAGTCTTGCGATATTTCTAAGGTGAAAAAAAAAGATGTTTTGACAGTATGCTGTACATGTGGGTCGAATGTTAAGCCAGAATCGAATATAACCCCAAGGTTTTTCAATTTTGATTGAAGCTCAAGTACAGAGCCATCTACAGACAGGGTTACAGGACTGGCTTTACAAAGTTGATGGGGGGTACCAATAAGCATGACATCAGTCTTGTCACAGTTAAGATGAAGGAAGTTTTGAGTCATCCAAATTTTTATGTCAGAGATGCAATTAGATAGAATAGAGACAGCCACATCAGTGTCGGGTTCGGTATGGATGTATATTTGAGTATCGTCAGTGTAAAAATGAAAGCTGAGGCCATGTGATCTTAAAAGCTGACCAAGTGGGAACATGTAAATGCTGAAGAGCAAGGGGCCCAGTATTGAGGCCTGGGGGACACCACTTGACAAGACCAATTTCAGACCTGTACCCATTGAGAGAGACAAAGTGACAGCGATCAGTGAGGTAAGACTTAAACCATTTGAGGGCAGTGTCAGAGACTCCAAACACAGCCTCGAGACGAGAAAGTAAGATGTTATGGTCAACAGTGTCAAAGGCAGCACTGAGACCAAGAAGGATGAGTATGGAAAGAGAACCAGAATCGGAAGCTATTAGGAGATCGTTGGTGACTTTGACTAGGGCGGTTTCTGTGCTGTGAAGTTGACAGAAGCCAGATTGGAGGGGTTCGAAAAGGTTGTTTGTTATGAGGTGGTTATGTAACTGAAGTGTGACAGCACGTTCTAGAATTTTAGAGAGAAAGGGTAAGTTGGAGATGGGGCGAAAGTTGTTAAGATTGTCAAGAGCCATGTTATGCTTCTTTGGCACTGGGGTAATAGCAGCAGTTTTGAGGACCGTTGGTACAATGCCGGTGCTCAAGGATTCATGTATTATATCGAGGACAATGGGACAGAGAGAAGAGAAACAGGACTGGAATAAAGTGGTGGGAATGGGATCTAAAATAGATGTGGTGGGTTTCATGCGCGTAACTAGTTTGTTTAGGGATGCTGAGTCAAGAAAAGAGAAGCTGGAGAGACGGGAACCAGAGAAGTTGGATGAGGAGGGAGGAGGTATGGAAATTATGTCCGTAGTGGAGAGAATGTGATGCCGGATGTTGTCAATCTTAGAACTAAAGAAATCTAAGAATGTGTTGCAAAGTTGTGATGATGCAGGTAATGTGGTCGGGCAGTTTGGCTTGAGCAGTCTGTTGATGGTGGAGAAAAGATGTCTGGGATTGTTTTGGTGATTTTCAATGATGTGAGAGAAGTAGGTGGATCTAGCAGACTCTATAGTAACCTTATAATCAGATATATATATATAATCAGAAATGGAGGATGTAAGTCTCATTTGTTAGAGTTATCAATAATGAATATAAATATAAGTAACGAGAACCCTTATCCTTGATTATTAATGTTAGGCAAAGAAGCCCTTAAGAAGAAGCAGAAGTTCATCTTGCCATTGATAGTGAAACAAATCACTGTGTTGTTTCCTCCAAGCTATAGCTGTACAGACTAATGAACAAGAGCTTTTCTAATTCTTTTAGAGCGAGCGACCTTTTAATTTGCTGCAGTGCGCACAGCATTGTTCAGGAAGCAGTGACTCTTTCTTCCCTCGCTGTCTGTCCTTATCCTCTCTGGCCAAAAAGCACAAACTAATTCATATGATTGTCCAACACCTTCCTATGAAGATATCTGCGTGTTCTTTAATTTTTTTATGCATTTCATTTTCCTGTCATGATGATAAATGAAAGATGCGTATGTTCACACAAGAGGTGCAACACTTTTGAAGTCAAAAGTTCCATTATAGTTTCCTTTAGTCGTATAGGAAAAAATGATTTTATTTTTAGTAATAAAGATTGATTTGTTCCAACCACTAATTCTTTCTTTAATAAAAAGTCAGTTTCTTTTAACAAGAAAGGTTAATAAAGTAATTGTAAAAAAATATGGAAACACTAATATAAAGTCACTTAATAGGGCATTGGGCCACCATGTGTGGCTAGTCTGGCATGAATGCACAATAGTACAGAGTTTACTAGCATCTAGAGTTCTGCAGGAGGTTTCTGCAGATCTGCTCAGATCCTTGACTTATGGGTAACGTCAGTGTCATACCCAAAAAAACACAGGGTGGCCACTCATTGCTTTGTGGATGGGGGCTTTCATCCTGGAAGACATTTTTTCTAAAAAGAAACAAAATTCTGCAAACTTGGGTGAAGATGATAAGTAAGTACCAAGAAAAAACAATTAGTATTGACCTAATCTTCGAAGGGGATGAGTACACTCAAACCAAGCCTATAAAATGTACTATGCAACCTTACGGAACCACTAGAACCCATTGCCGTTAGAACCAAACACTCAGCGCTGTAGAGTTCTTGAGGTTGGTACCACATGTGCACCCATCTGTTTGTAGAGAACACGGGGAAGGATGATTCATCTGACCGTATCCCATTTCTCTACTAGTCGGTAGTTCATTACCTTTGCTGTATGCACCTCCGGACTTGCAGACCTGCACTGCCAAGTGCAGGGGTCAGCAACCTTTCAGAAAGAGGTGTGCCAAGAGCCCATGCCCTTGTTTTTATGGAATTTGCATGCATTATATGTAATGTCAATAATAACCATTCTTGCATTTTGATTGATACAAATTTAGCATTAAAATATAATAATATTTCAAATTAATGGAAGGGCTTTCAAGTAGGGGGCTACGTCAACATGAGTAGGCTGCAAAGGAGCAGGTGAAGGTTCATTACATGCTGAAAGGAATGTTAGATCCAGAATGAATTCAGCATTTTGTTTTCACTCCATGTTCCTGGATTTAATTTAAATGGTCCATTGTCTCTGTAGCGTTGTTGAGTTTTGTGCTGGAAACTGGGAGCCAAGGGTTAAGCCATGTAAGACACACCAGTAGGTCTCAGAGGAGACATGGGACATACTGTATACAGTACCTTCCTTTTTAAAGGGGAAACCTGGACATTTGTTGAGGGGATGAGCCTGGTTCGGTGTTTCAGGGTTTATGGAGGAGGAATGGAGTTCCAGGTGCTCCAGGGCATTATAGAAGACTCCACAGGAGATGAAGAGAAGATATTTCAAGTAATACCTCAGGACTGAGTAGGCTTCTCCGAAAGGGGCCCACCAGTACATTATAGGAGCTTGGAGGGGTTCCACAAGCCAAGGACATCGACGGGACACCAAAGAGTGCACTCCTAATTTAATGATACTGCATATTGTCTCTGAGTTTCATGTTATAGCAGTGTATCATGTGCTCCAACCCGCACTACAGTAAACCCATCCCACACTCACCCGCAACAGAGACAAAATGTCCTGTGCCCACACCACTTTGGCTGGGTCCCGCAGGATCTGAATCCAAAGGTGGGAAATTGGTCCTGTGCTCCAGTCTGGTACACATACTGTACAAATGAGACCCCCCAATGATAACATTGTTGGTCAAAAAACAGTTCACCTTGTCCTGTTGTAGGATTCATGTGTTCAGAATGGTCTTATTTGTGTGTGTCAGTTTTTTTTTCCGAGCTACGCAATTTTCACAAAACCCTTGTTTGTGCAGGCCAGCTAATAAGCACATTGCAGTAACTGCATATGTATGGAGGAGTGTGTTATATATGTATTAAATGGGTCACTTTGATACTGTTCACTATGCTAATGATCTTTTTGAACATTCCACAGATCTGAGTTCAGTGAGTGCGTGACTAGCCAGGTTGCTTTGAAGTAGCTTGTGTGTAGCTAAAAACAAAATAAGCAGATTTTAGCTGTGACACCTTTGCTGTGTTTCTCTGATCATCCCTTTCTCTCTCTTGGCAGATAACTCATTCCATCACGTGTTCCAAAAAATGCACTTGCTTTAAAACTATATTTTAATTAGCTCATATTTATCGGTAACTCTGGCTGTATTTCATATATTATTTACAGATTCAGGGTTCCCAGTTTTGAGTTGTAACAATTGTTTACACCAGAGGTAATTTACAATTGCTGTTACTAAGGGGTGTGTACAATTATCTGACCAATTTCTATTCCTTTTTATTTTTAATTACTTTTCAGAATGTTGGATCTAAAGTGTCATTCTTTTATGTTCATTAGGGTAAACAGTTCAGTTCTGGTTTAATGTGTCTTGATTGATGGCTGAAGTAGTTCAAGTAGGTGTGTTTCCTTTCTTCTCTTTTCAGCATGGAATAAACCTTTACGAGTTCTTTGATTTATAGCTGTTAGACCACTTGGAAAAGCCATAATCTTTCTGTAGGCACTGTATATTTACTGTATATGTATGTCATAGAAAATTGTACTCTATATGTTGCTGATGTAGCAATTTACAGATTTTCAAAATCAGGAAAGCGATATTAAAAACTGAACTGTTTGTGGGAATTCTCATATTCCCAAATTATCTGAAAAAAATGTACAGGTCAAACTCATGTTATGTACATCACATTTTTGCAGTTCAGTACATCTTATTAAAGCAATGTGAAAAAAAATTAAACCCATTGTTAGCAAAAACATTTTATTTGATCTTACCTGGTTGCACTTTGTCTTAGCTGTTTTCATGCTTATGCAAGCATTTGTTCAATGTTTGCCACTGTAGGCCTTTATGAGGTAACATAATTTTACATTGGCGATCAATAGTGGTTTTGCACGAAATGCAAAATAGGCATTTGCTTTTTTTAAACTGTGTTATGCAGTGATACTACTGGTAAGTGGTGCTAGCTAGTCATGTTTGTGGGATTATGGAACAGGCTGCCCACCCATGATGTTGAAGCTGATACCCTGGCCTCTTTCAAGAAGCAGCTGAATGAGATGCTCGGATGAATTAGCTGCTGACTATGAAATGGACAGGATGAGTCAGATGGCCTCCTCTCATTTATATCTGTCATTGTGTTTGAAAACAGGAGGGAAATAAGAAAAACGGTATGTGCTTTGCTTATTGCATTCTGTTTTTGTAATAACATGCACATCGGTGGAGAAAAAAGGCTCCATTGTATATACCTTCTATCTGTGCTTGAGTTAGCGCTATGAGACTTGTCGTAGTCGTGCTGCATAGTATCACATAAGATGATACCACGTGTTGTTAACTGACTTCAACCCATCTGTTCAGGTTCTGCACCATTTACCTTCATAAGAGATTTCACGAAAATGATGACACATTTTCCCTAAGTAATGATGTGTTTAAACATGAGAGATCCATTCTGTTTATGTAATTGATTGTCATTTGGGTCCAGTTACTCATTATGTCAAAGATGTTCAAGCCTGGCTAACAGTCTGCTTCAAATTGTTATGCTTCATGCCATGGCACTGCCAGAATTCTGTTGTACAAACTCCATGTGCATTAGGAATAGCTTTTTGTTTTTACTGGTTCCTGTTTCAGCTTCAGTGTCTGTTTAGTATTACAAAATTGGAAGAATATAAAGCAGTTGTTTTGATAGAGCTATGGACAAGAGGAATTGTCCCTAGGAAAGAATAAGACACCTTGCCCTTTATTATGAAAATGCTGACTGTGCATAAAAGGTTAAAGGGCACATAAGTCTGTTTTAAAAATATAACTTGTTTTTCTTTACCATGGTCTTGAAAAAGTGTTTTCATCTTTTATAAAGAGATTGTTTATGTAACACTTGCTGCACAGTGTCAAACTACTTATCTCAAAATCTTGATGTCTGTCAAAATAAAACATTTTGTTGACAGCCAGACAACATCTGAAATGGTGAAAACAGGGTTCTGTGAAAATTTAATCCAGTGTTACGTGCTGAAAACATTACTTTATTGAAAAGACCATTTCAACCAAATGGAGGTACAGTAACTACTGCATCTTCATCATGTAATAGCGAATAATTGGGTACAAAACTGCATATTTTATTTCAGAGAACAGAGCAAACAAAATGGCCAGATCTCTAGGATATGTGTGCCTTTGTACTACTATTCCATTTACAAATCCAGCATTGGGGAAAAAACCTTTTTAACACATCTGTTTTTTGAACAGATTCATTTTTGAAATCGAAAGGCAAAAGTTGAAATTTTGAAAACCCATTCCACGGAAAAAGAATCTTTATTAGCACCTTTTTTGAAAATCTCACATATCTATATTAAATTGTTCAATTGTTTGAACAAGAGAGTTTTCCAGAACCAAGTGTTTTTAGGTTTTGGGGAAAACAATAGTGTTGGTAGTGAAACCTTTGAAACATTTTATGTGAAAATGAACAATAGGGACTTTTGTCAAAATCAAGCATGTTTCTCATCTACCAAGTGTATTTGTCCTCTGCCTTCAAGTGTGTTTGTCCCATTCTGCGGAGTTATCAGCAGTTGAGAAAGAATGTGTACAGAGGACTTTGCTGAAATTTATAAAGAAATAAAGAACCAGATGAAACGGAACAGATGGCAACCTGACAAAAATGTCTGTACGAGGTTATAAACAAGAACGTGATGCAAAGCTGCCACCACAGTAGCAGTGTTGGTATTTATGCATTGAAACGTCGCCTAATAAAACCCTTTGGGCTCTAGTGGTATGCTGGAGTTTCTCAAGAGGATAAAGTTAGCTCTATGAATGCAAGTGTACGCATATAAATAAATCATGAGATTGTAGGAAAGTTTGAATGTTTTTCAATCAAATTAATATGGGAAATGTACTGGCTCTACATTATACAGGTGAAGATGTAAATGTAAGATTGTGGGTTTCTAGGTTATTATAATAAACATTCCATACATGTAATACAAATTTGGAGACAATTTTAATATATCAGAGCTCATGACATAAAGCAAATTATAAACTTTGAAAGTGGTCATTAAGTTAAAAATGCACTGTTATTATTGAGAATGTTACAGTTAACCAGCTCTATGAATGCAAGTGTACGCATATAAATAAATCATGAGATTGTAGGAAAGTTTGAATGTTTTTCAATCGAATTAATATGGGAAATGTACTTGCTCTACATTATACAGGTGAAGATGTAAATGTAAGACTGTGGGTTTCTAGGTTATTGTAATAAACATTCCATACATAATACAAATTTGGAGACAATTTTAATAGATCAGAGCTCACGACAAAGCAAATTATAAATTTGAAAGTGGTCATTAAGTTAAAAATGCAGTGTTATCATTGAGAATGTTACAGTTAACCAGTCTCAAAGCCATCATGACCTGCAGCAGCTGAACAGAGGTTTCAAATGCAGAGTGTCTCCTCTCTGCAGTCTGCTGTGCAAATGAGTCAGTTTGTCCAAAGGACCCCAAAGGAACAGATGTACAGTGTGCTGACCTAACACTGAAAAGAGATCCTGGTGACAACTGGACTTTGTCTCTAAGACAGCAAGTGCATGCAGGTAATACAAAAGTGACTGAGGTGCTGAATGTGCAGTTAAACCTAAGTTAAATCATTGTAATTTGGAAAAGAATGCTTATTTTCTTACTGATGTTGATAACCAAACATTCCCTGTAAAAAGGCACATTCTTTGCTTTTCCATAGCAAGCACATTTCTAGGATGCCTTCTCATCGGTTCTGCAGTAGGCCTGCCTTTTGCCTCATGACTTTATGAGCTGGTACAGTTTACACAGGGGTCAGACTGAGCCTTTTCAGTTCATAATTGACCCTATCAGTCCTTCTAATCAGACCAAGAAGCCTGACAAATGACAGAATATAAACAAAGAAACCAGATAAGACTAGAGCAGGTTGTTGATTTTGGCTGAGAGAAGAGTTTTGTACAGAATAATAGTCTGTATTTGAATCTACTATTGGAAACTGGTGGACTATCACCCCCTTCTCTTCTTGCCTAGCGCAGCATTTTTTGTTTTATGGGGAAAAATACAGACATTAGCAAATAAGCCTCCAGTTGTTGCTTAGTTAGGAATTTTTGTGAAATAGGTGCCTTTAGGTTGGACCGATTTGTGTTATGAAAATTTTAACCTATGCAGAATATAACACAAAGGCAGTGCTGGACTGAAAAATCAGACACTGACCACATTTTTGCATGAATTAATCATCTCATAGAGTGTTAGAATAGTTATCTCATAATAGTTTGGAAATAATTATTAGTCCAAGCCAGTTTTTAACAGGTTATTAAGATAATGTTCAGAAAATGTTGCTGGATGTACTTACATGGTCTGTACTAAAAGTAGTTTATTCTAGGATCTTGTTGTCTCAATGCAGTATTGCTAACTTGGATTGGCAGATTGATAATGTGCACAGTCCTACTTCATGTTGATAACCTTTCAAAGGTGAATTAGCTTTGCTCTGCAGATCTGTTTTTCTTTAGCGAGACTAGTTCCCTTTAATTAGTTTTGACTGATTTGGAAGAGCGCAGGTGGTACTTACCTGCCTATATGTAACATGATCTCCCTTCTTAGCAAGCCCTCCCACGTTGACTCCGAGATTATTTTTTTAGCCATTTAGAGAACCCAAATTGAAACTTAAATCTCGCTATTCAGTGGCTCACCTCTGGAATAATATGCTGTGTTTAGATACTGAACTGGTCATTCAAGGTGGGAGGGAACCTAGCAGGATCGTGATCTGTCCCACTTCTTCAGCCTTAGGTAAAGTGGTGATGTAATTCCATCCGATTGTGTTTCCTTCCTTTCAACTCTTTTCCTTCTACCTCTGTTGGTGTGTTCTTTGAGATTTTCCCACAGTCCACCCAGCTCAAACCTCACTTTACTCAAACAGGTATGCTTGAGCTTCCTTCCCTTCTTTCCAACTAAAAGAGAGCACATTCTTAGAGGACAGAACTACCCTGGCAATTCTAAGTTCAATACCAGAAGAATAGAATAAAACGCTCATATTGCAGGTTTGTATAATTCCTTGAGGAAGCATCTTCTCCAGGTAGGTAGGTAGTTGAGATGTTGTTTGGTTGCATTGATTCCAGTGTTTACATTCAGTGACTTAAGTAGTTTTGTTCAGTGTCTTGCAGGGTAGAATACTGTGTGATTTTAAGGGATAATCCTGTGAATTCTTCACTTCCCAAATGTTGGCTGTGCTGACGTTAAGCCATTTGAAACTAATTTAACAGATCATTTCTGCTGTTTATTGTACATATACAGTGGCATTTGGGGACCCAAGCTCACTGGGGATTCAGGGGTTTCAGACTTCACTGCTCCTCTAGGATAGCGTGTCGCTCAGGCGCCGGCTACCTGTCTGGCCCAAGTTTCAGCTCAACTGATGACACCTGCTGTAGCTGTGATGCCCAGCCGGGAAAGTGCAGTCTTGGCAGCTCCCCAGACACTTTTCAGTTAGTGCTTGGAAAAAAAAAGGATAAATAAAATGAGTGCGTCTGTTGCAAGTGAATTTAAAAATGGAGAGTACTGTATTAGGGACAGACTCAGTCATCCTGCTTAGTTGTGCAGCTTTCTGTTCTGTTAAAAGTGTTCCGCATAGTGTTTATCATTGGAAACTGTATACAAACATACGGCCATCATGCTGCTGTTTTGTACTCTCTGGCTTCTTTAACAGCATTAAGCATAGCTAGCATCCCAGGTGCTTAATTACAGCTGTAAACCTGTAGTCGTTTTAAGTGGGGGAAAAAGTGATGATAATTATTCTGTTCCTGATCTGTGACACGTATTCAAGCATTGCATTGAGATGTTCTTCCCGGATTGCTTTGCAAACTTGCGTGTTATACTTTTGAGAGCATTCTATTGATATGGCAAGCATAGGTGTAAAATTGATATAGCATTTACTTGGTACTGTTGCAGGCTTCTTATCAGTCTTTTCAACAGCAAGCCCTTGAGATCACTCAGAGGCCAAGTTCTTGACAAATGACTGCTTGAGTTTAGATGTAAAAAAAAAAGCATGCAAATGTCGAGACCCCTTTGCAAAATTAACTTCCCAGAGTTCAAAAGGCAGGCTAGTTTTGTTGCTACTTGCTAATGGCCCTTCATTTCCTGCTTGTACCACGTTTACAGACATTTAAAAAATTTTAGGGAAAAACTCTTGCCACCTCTTGTCATTTGTAAATTTCCTCTCTGTTTGAAGTTGCCTCTATTAGTCCTGTCAGATTGTCTTTATTGTAAAGTTTTAACACCCATCAAAGGATGTTCTGATTACTAACTGGTCAGATATTTAATTATATTTGCAGTCAACTTTTAGAGTAGCGTGTAAAGCCATATTTTATTCTATAACACTTATAAAAACCCCTAAGGTAATTTGATATATTAGATATAAGTATAAAAACAGTAAATAAAAGTTAATAAAAGTTAATAGAATTATATAAGATGACTGTGTAGGCTTACAAACTTTTCAGAGATTAAAGCATTTTTTCCTTTTTTTTAATTTGTGGAGCTGACCTCGTAAAGCTGCAACCACGTAAGTTGAGAGCATGTAAGTTGTGAGTCAACTGTATTTGTTCCAAACAATAAGTAGCGTAACTGCAGCCTAATATTGCTACTTTATACAGTACATGTGATGTATTATGCTTATTACTAACTCAAAACAGGGAGCATTAAATATATGGCTAAGCAGTGGCATATCCTGTTCTGAGATGACATTTTAATGTCAGTATTCATGCAGTAATAGCAGAATAAACTGCACGTTGGCAAGCGCTTTTTACTTAATCTCCCATTAGCTTTCGCCTTACATGCATTTTGTCCTCCGGCTGCAGATATAAATTCCCATCATGCCATTTGCTTTCTAGAGTTCAGCCATGGCTTCATTTTTTTGTAAAAAAATATTTAACAGTTTGAAGCATTATTGTGAGGTAGAGCGTCATAGTGTCTCAGCTAATTATGAGCAAACTTGTGCAGGAGACTTAAAAGAGGGTTGTTTTCCTTTTTGTTTATTATGGATAGTTTTGTATAATATATACAAGTAACAAGGATTCACTATTGTACTACCAAAGAGAAGCACAACCATGCTTTTTAAAGCACTGCAATCCAGCAATTTTAGGACTATCATACACACATTCTTGTGCCCTGGTTGCAGATTACATCCATGCATAGTTCCACTGGTATATTTCTCATTATCTCTACTCATTCCTAGCTTCCCTTTCCTGCATCTTTAAATCAAAGAAGATGCTTTCCCACACCGGTCCTTTGTTTCAGGCAGCTCCTGGCCGTGAGCCAGGAGGTGCCATGAACAAGCTGTTGTATTCTCAGGGTTTAGGATCTCACTGTTCACTAAAGCTGCTTGGTTATACAGTATCTCAGACAGCAAGGTACTGTAGTACTAGTCCTTGTTAGAACAGAGAGTTGTTGTTTCTTACAGGAATTAATTCTGTGGCCTGAAAGGAGATTAGCAAACAGTTAACAGAAATGAGTGTGATAACACGGAGAAAACCTGTAAGGTTTTCCTGCTTACTGTTGGCACTGCCTACTGCTTTTGCCACATTATTTGTGTTCATTTAGTCTTGGAGTAGATCAGGCTTTTTGTTAATGCCACTGCAGCGTGTGACTGGCATGTTGATTTTGACCCAACCTCTGAATAACATCTTCTCTTTCTTTGCGGTGCAAATCAGAAAAGCAAATACAAGTTTCAATGTGTTTCGGCTTTCACATATTTCGAAAGGGGAAAAGGATGTTTTGTAAGGTGAGGTTTTTCAGTATTATAGCCAGTACAGTCCCATCCATACGTATTCGTATCCTAGATGAAATAGAAAGAAAAAACATTGTGTTGGATAATATGTGTTGCTTAATTCTAAAAATGGTACGGGCTGTAACAGTATCATTCCACAGAGCAAAGTCATATTTGTCATTAATTGTCAGTAATTGAAATCCTGAAAAGATGAGGGTCACATTTATTTACCGCACTAAGTATTCCTTTAAATAAATTCCAACAAAAATAAAATCTGTAATAACATTCTGCTGTTTGAAGTGCAATGGAAGGCTTCCTGTGTCCCTGGGCTATAAAAGGAGGTAACGCATAATAGACATTCAGTAGTAGCATGCACCATCATGGTTAAGATCAGAGAGTTCTCTGAGTAGTGTAAGCTAGAGGTCAATAACCTTCATAAGTTTGTGGATAACTTTAAAATTACCCACAAAAGGCTGTATCTACCATTTCCTCTGCTGTGTTCATTATTAAGAAATGTAAGGCTGGCTTAGCGACAACCCTGCCAAGAAGAGGAAGCAAATGTTTGTTGATTTTGTGGGCTGAGAGGCAAGTGGTTCAATCAGAGAGGACTTTTTTTTTTCAATCCAAAGGCAACTTCGTGCTATGAAGTGTCAAAAATTGCCATTCAGTGTCATCTGCATTAATGTGGCTTTCATGGCCAGGTTGCAAGGGAAAAGCTTCTTCTGAGGGAACAATTCGAACTATGTCTGAATAACAAATCACATTAATCCCTGGGTCCTGATGCTGTTTTACCAACAGTACTCAAGTAAACGAGATGTTATCAAGAAGCCATTTTGATGCAACTCTTCCCAAAGTCGCTCAATCTAGGGACTGGAAAATTACTAATGTGGCAGCCATCTGTAAAAAGGGAGGGAAAACTGGACCAAATAATTAATGAACAACACAGTAAGTCTGACTTCTATTATATGTTAGGTTATGTAAACAATTATAAGAACTAAACGAGGATTGATTGAATTTATATGGAAATCATATTCTGTGAAACAGTCAGCATGGATTTAAAAGAGGTCCATGATCCACCAATGATCAAAAGCATGCAGTACATCCAAATTGACAAAGAAATGGTTAACCGCACATAAAATGTGTGTTCTCACCTGGTCATCTCAATTGCCGCACCTCAATCCAATCAAACATTTGTGGTTCAAACTCTGGAAAGCAGTTCGTAAATGGACCCACAGCAATTCTTCCTATAGGAATGGTCAAGATCCCCCTTCAGAAGTGCCACAAGCTAATAGCACACTACAGGAGGCGTCTTCTCCATGTAATCGAGTGTATGTCAGAAGAGGATATACAGGAGTGTGACACTCGTGTTTTTGGGACCTGAGATGTTTATTTGAAATAAAAATGTTCTGTGTGCAGTGCTATTAAAATTGCAGTACAATTTTTTAGATTTTCCAGCTGGACACATCTAAACCCACTGAAGCTCAGCAGGTGTAAGCCTGGTCAGTACCTGGTTGGGAGACTCATGAGAAAAACTAAGGTTGCTGCTGGAAGAGGTGTTAATGGGGCCAGCAGGGGGCGCTCATCCTGTGGTCTATGTGCGTCCTAATGCCCCAGTATAGTGCTGGGGTCACTGTACTGTACGTCAGATGATACGTAAAAATGAGGTCCTGACTCTCTGTGGTCATTAATAATCCTAAGGCATTTCTCAAAAAGAGTAGGGGTGTAACCCCGGTGTCCTGGTCCTTTCCAATCATGGCTTCCTAATAATACTCATTTAGGAATTGGCTTCATCACTCTGTTCTCCTCCCGACTAATAGCAGGTGTGGTGAGTGTTCTGCTGCACCATGGCTGCCGTTGCACCATCCATGTAGGAGCTGCACAAGGTGGTGGTGGAGGGCAGTCCCCATTATGTGTAAAGTGCTTTGAGTGGAGTGTCCAGAAAGTGCTGTATAACTGTAAGCAATTCTTATTATTATAAACCAAAAATGTTATAAATATTTTGTTGTTTCTGAATAACTCAGGAGGGCAGTGTATAAGATGTGCGTTTTTGTGCTAATGTGTATGGGTGCACGCGGTTTAGCGCTTCGCTGTAACAACCGTTTGGATCAAAGCACAAATGCTGATCACTCCCTCCTGCTTCAGCTTTGTATCCCTCCCACAGTGATGCTATGGAATTGTTCTGAGTCATTTGAGACTTTCTCTGTAGTTTGTTTTCCTACTTTAAAAGTGCGCCTTTCCCTTGAATGAGACAACAGAACATCATTATGACTTTAGTACAGGGGCAAGTGACAGCATGCGATGAGGAAAAAATGTAAACAGCATATGCAGAACATTCCAGATCTTATACGTGCATTTTGAGCAGGTTAACCCTTAGCAAAAATGTTGGCCAAAAAAGTTCAGTTTAAATTTGAAACATCTGCAGTGTAGAGGAAGAAAAATATACGGTAATAAAATCTATTTTTGCTCTTTCTTCAAGGGTGCCTCTTAAATGTTATCTTTCGACTAAATGGTTATATATTGGAGTGCTACTTTACATAGACTATTATTATAAAGACATGTACAGTTGTTACACTTTCGCAAGACTGAAGGCTTTCTTGAGTATAATTATAATTAAGTATAATTGGTTTTATACAGTATCACTGCTGGGATGTAAAATAAAACCTTATACAAATAGAACTGATCCAAACTATTTTTTTTAGAATGAAGGGCAACAGAGAGATTAAACCCATTCAGAGTCTTTCTGATATTCAGGTGCCTTTTACTTCAAAGAGACCATGAAAATCTGTAAACACTCTGGCCCTCTGGGACTAGGATTGGAGTTCCTGTCTAAATGTTAGAAATACTGTAGGAAGTGAAGAATATTTCAATCCATGGTTAGAAAAATAACATTTCAGTCCTTTCAAAAGAAAAGAGGAACAGCTCCACCTGCTGATTGTACAAGGAATTTCATGACTGAAGTTGTTCAGAATGATGCTGGTTAATGCCCCTTCTAGTAGTCTTTGTGTGGAACTCCAGAACAGTCTTTGGTGATGTGTGCATGTTTTCCAGTAGGTTGTCCCAGCAGAGCTCTAATGAGTTTAATTTGATTTTTGCAATAACATTATTTGTTTTCAGTTATTTGTGCTTAAGCCTGGTGTTTTATTGAGTTTTTATTGTGTAGTTTTTTTTTTCTGGCCATGATATCCCATTAAACCTTAGCTTTAAATTTAATTCATTTAACCCTTAATCACATTTTTACAAATTAGTAGTGTTTTTCATATTTAGCACTATTACTTCAATCAGGGCACATTTGTTTTAACTAAATTGTTAATATTCTTTTTATATTTCATTATATAACGAGTTTATATTTTCACTATAAAATGCCATATATATCATACACTTTGCTCAATGCAGTACAGCTTTAATTTGGGTTTCCTTCAGTTTTCATAAGATTCTGTTGCTTCCCATCTCTTTTTGCTTGCTTAATTGGCTCAGAAATTACAGAAAAGTGTTTTTCATAAAATCTCATATTCCGTGGCTTTGCTTGGTTGGTGGTCACTCTCAAATATCCACTGATAATCCACTTTGTCACTGTGATAATCCACTGACAAAGAAAAACCATCTTGCCAAAGGCAGATGCCTTCTAAGACATTTTACAAAGATCCCTGTCTCGTTGGGTGTGGCAAAACTATTTTATTTATTATATACCATTGTCACTTTTCCAGTTAAATAGTTTAATATCATAAACAGTGCTGCAATTTGCAAAGTGAGTAGAGAACAGTAAGGTCAGAATTAGATATGTTTATCTTTGAGGCTTCAACACTTCAAGGATTGTGCCTTATGGTTGTTCAGGCTGCATTGGCAATGAGGTTGTCATTGGCAGTTAATGAGTAGGTCAAATTTTCAATATCGTCTGGGCCTGTTTTCAAGTTTGCAGTTAATCATTTTGATAAATGATTGGTTTTCCTTAGGGCGTGGCCATATATGCCATAATAAATCAAGAAGATGCTGTGCAAAATCTGATATGAACTTTCGTGCTTTAAACCAACAAAGGCAAACATCCTGGAGCAGCAGGTCAGTAGCTGATGACTGTGAAAATAGCATCTGGAGAGCCATAGGTGCTTTGTTGTAAACATTTTCCCTGTGTCTCAAATGAGAGCTGGGAAAACTCCGGAGCAGAACACTAATAAATGTAGTTGTCCCTGAGGCATTTCCTATTTCTGTAAGTTCTCAACCTGTATGCTTTTATGGGCTTTGAAAGCATGTATTGTTTTAGTAGGGATAAAGAATTCTAAACAAGCAGCTAAAAAAAAATTTCTATGACTCTTTTCTTTATGCCACTGATCTGTGCTTTTAGTTGTGTCTTAGGAGTTATTGTTGTATATGGAGATTTTGTGCCGTGGGAAAATAAGAACAATTTTAAAATGGACCACTTCAGAAAAAAAAAACTTCAAACAAAGCAGAAAATACATCATAGTGCATTCAGAATGCAGTAAATTGTGATTACAGTAGAGAATTGTACAGGCTTCAGATACATCTTTGACAGAATCCATCCATTTTCTATCCACTTTAACCAGTACAGGGTTGTAGGGTAGTCAGGGTCTATCCCAGCAAGCAACAGCCGCAAGACAGGATATACCCTGGACAGAACACCTGTCCATTGCAGGGCACAAGCCCAAACACCCTAACTCCAAGGCCAGCACCTGGAGAAAACCGATGCAAGCACAAACTCCATACAGATAGAACCTCAGGAATTGAACCCAGGGCACCAGCTCTGCAAGGTAGCAATGCTAACCGCTGCGTCACTGTGCCACCCTCTATGAGGGAAACCTTTCTTGCATTTATATTTTTGTGGTTTGCAGTGCAAAGAACTTAAGGTTGCTAAAGTCTGTTTATAATCCAGTTGAATTTTATTTAGAATCCAGCTAAATTATATTTTTCTACTTAAGATGACGTGCACATTTTCTCTTGTTAACGCACTTGGATTTCCTCCCAATCTGAAATTTTCCTGCTTCAGTTTTATCTTTGCTAATATTCGTTACTTATCGACATGGGGAGTAATGACAGCAATTTGTTCTAGGGAAATGTGTTCTGGGGAAATTTCTAGGTAAGAATAACCTAGAAATAACTTTAACCTAATCTTTAAAAATTGATTTATTTTTTTCCTTTTTCACATAAAGATGTGTTACGTTTTCCAGATTTTTTCGCCTGTGACTTACGGAAATGTCTGTATAAAGCTACCGTATCATGTGCCAGCAGTGTAATCCTTTGCTGATAGGTTACATGATGTCACATGCAGGGTTCGCATTAAGTGTTATCTTCTGGTAATTTTAAAATAGTACCAGAGATTTATTCATGCGTGTTTCTGCATGCTTTTCTGCAGTATGTTAGCTGTGTAGCTCAGAGGCATGGTAGTTGGTCTTGGCTAATGTTATAGTAGGATTGTTCCACGTACAAGACCACAGAATAAATGTGGGCTTTTGCAACGGTCTTTTCAATTAGTATCTCAGTTATTTTGCTGCTGAACACATCTGAGCAGTTTAAAGTGATATAAAAAGAGCAACTTAATATGTATTAAACCACTTAAATGGTGGTTAAATTATTTTTCCTTGTTGTTAAAATTCATTGTTCTTGTTGAATGGATAAATACTATGAAGGCAGTTCCTGTTAAGGAGTATACAACTTTATGAAACTACTGTATTGTGTGCCACATTTCGAATCAAAAGTAAATATTATAAGTAGTTCAGCTTTTAAATATATCGTAACAATGCAAAATGTTTTGTTTCTGCATTCATGTTTTTTTTGCAGTGCATTTAAGATCAGGAATAGGAGGCAGTTCTTTACCCAAAGGGTTGTTGGAGTATGGGACAAACTGTCCACCAGGTTGTTGAAGCCGGTACCCTGGTGTCTTTAGAAAAACATCTTGATATCCTTGGATAATTTACTAACTACCCAATGCACTAGATGGGCCAAATTACTTATTATTTGTAACCTTGTATTCTTTACAGATTGCCTTGTTTTCAAAATTATACAAATATTTAAGTCCTATTAAAACAAATTATCTTGATCTTAACTGTGTCTTAACCTACAGTATGTATTTTATTTTCAGGTTCCACAGAATATCTTTAGGGCACAACAGCTGTTAAAAAGGTGCGTGTTTTTTCCCCTTAAGACTGTATTAAATTTTCTACAAAGATTGATCCTGCTGGTATATATTTCTAATCACAGTTATGAAAATTTCCTCTCTCCATATTGTGTTCGGCCCCATTTTACAGATGTTTGATATAACTTTTTCTAGGCATACTTATTAATACAGTTAGCATAGCACTTATTCAGCTTGAATAAAAGTCTGACTTGATTCTTCAAAGCACAGGGAAGGTATTTTTTGTCAGATTAATGTCCTACAGTATATCCTGCTAGTAAAACTGATTATGTATATTGGTGGTAAAAAAAAAAAAGTGTTTATCAGGAAGAAATGGGTTGTTAGGTCTTTTTGACCTGGTAAATCTAGTAGAATCAGGTTTTCAAACTCTTGTAAGAGAAAAATAGTAATTTTGTTTTTATTTACATTTATAGCTCATTGTGAGTAGAAAGAGGGAATTCCATCTTCTTCCCAGGGCTTCATTTCCTACGAGTGAAATCACACTTTCCTAAGCATGTATGACTAAACCAATAGCCTGTATGAGGTGCTATGAACTTTACAGCCTGGAGTTTTCTTTTTACACACTTTATTCTTTAGTTAAAAGGAGTCTGGTTTGTGACTGATACAAGTTGATTTATACTTCTGAATGGGATTTTGGAACAAGTTTGGCTAATTATTTAACTTGACCCAGTTGTACATTTAAATGACAGCTCTGATTCTGACTTATATTCACAGTTCTGGGTGCACTGGAGGTCATATAGCAACAGCAGTGATTTTCACAAGAGGGCACTGTGGAGCAAGCTTTAAGAGACTCCAGCAAATGCACTGTTGAAATGTGTACCTTATCTACATTTTTTGTTTGGTGTAATGCTACCTATAGCTCTTCATGGTGACTATTAAATATATTAAATATTAAAACACTACCCTGTAGTGTTGTGACTTTTGCTTAAATTGTGTATTGATAAAATCCTTTCTGTGGTTTGCTAATGGGACATCAGTGCATTAGAGAATATTAACAGTTCTAGATAAAACATAGCAGTGTGCATTGTGCTTTCTTGTCTGTGTTTAATATACATTGTAATTCTATTTTTATCATAGCACTATTCCACTGTTCAGCTTTTGCCATTCTCTTACAGCCATATCACCCTGCTTTAGCCATATCACCCTGCAATTCACAACTGGCAACCCACTGAAGCTCAGCAGGTTTGAGCCTGGTCAGTACCAGAATGGGAGACCTCCTGAGAAAAACTAGGTTGCTGCTGGAAGACGTGTTAGTGGGGCCAGCAGGTGGCGCTCACCCTGCGGTCTATGTGGGTCTTAATGCCACAGTATAGTGACGGACACTGTACTGTAATAGGCGCCGTCCTTCGGATGAGACATAAAACCGAGGTCCTGACTCTCTGTGGTCATTAAAAATTCCAGGGCATTTCTCAAAAAGATTAGGGGTATAACTCCAGCATCCTGTTTAAATTTCCCATTGGCCCTTACCAATCATGGCCTCCTAATAATCACCATCTATGAATTGGCTTCATCACTCTGTTCTCCTTCCCACTAATAGCTGATGTGTGGTGAGCGTTCTGGCGCACTATGGCTGCTGTCGCATCATCCAGGTGGATGCTGCACATTGGTGGTGGAGGGCAGTCCCATTACCTGTACAGCGCTTTGAGTGGAGTGTCCATAAAAGTGCTATATAGGTGTAAGCAATTATTATTTTTAGGAACAAGTAATAGGTTTATTCCATGCTGAAAAGAGAAGAAAGAAAACACAACGTTTCGTCCGTGGAGCCTTCTTCGGGTCATATTCTAGGCCTTTACTTTGTATGACCACTAGGTGATGCCAAATGTTTATTTTTGCATTGGTACTTGGGTATAGGATTGCTCCAGTTGTAACAGCTGAAACCAGGTGATCTATGTTATGTCCCATGTTATTATCACATTATTACTCAACACCTTTGCTTGTGAGAAAAATGCATATTTTTTAAACTAGCATAACATTTATCCACTGCCCTGCAATGGATTGGCTACAATCCAGGTTGTATCCTGTCTTGCACCTGTTGCTTGCCTAGACCTAGCTAGCTAGCTTGCCTAGCTCCACCGTGACCCTGTATTGGATAAAGCAATTAGGAAGTGGATGGCCGGAGGTTTATCTAAAACATAAAAATGTTTTTTGAAAACATGTACTGTATATCATCCTACTTTTTTCCATTTTAATACCACAGATCTGTTTTTCTGTGAATTGAAGGTCATAGTATGATGAAGTAGTACACAATAGGTTTTCTGTTGTTTCCGAACATTGGTCTGGACCTAGATTTTTAAAAGAGCTTTTGTAAAAAGTTTGTTCTTTACTACCTTATACAATATGTATACTGTGCAACATAAAACCTCAGTAATAAGTGTGAAGCAGTGAGAGCTGATGGAGTGTTTTGTCAATGCATGTCAATATCTAAAATGGAACTGTACTTATGTGATAAAAATGTGTTTGTAAGCTTAATACAAACAGGACAGGCTTGATTTGACACAATTGTGAGCTGTTTTGCTGTGATACACATCATAGAAAAGAACTAAGATAAAATTCACTGCAGGGTACATCAAAATGGTGTTTGTTACAATTTCAATATTATGCCAGAGGATTACATTTTAAGTCTCAATCACAACATCCTATTTGGCTTTGAATTTGGAAGTGCATAATGAACTGCTTCTTTGAAAGGTTCCTTTCACTTTAAGCATCCAAAAACATTCTAATTAGTTTTACAGAATGAATCTATGGAAGCGTTTCACCCATTGATGTTGCAAGTCAACTGTTAAAAGCTGTGCATTGGAACTCAGTTATTTTTTTTAAGATTGTATATGTGGTATTGATAGTAAATAAATTGTGCTGTGTTGTACACGATTTTAAATCATTTTACTAACCCCTTTACAGGTTTTAAATGTTTAAATGTCAGGTTTAAGCACCTTGCATGATGCCTGAATTATGTTTTCTGTATTGCTTCTTGTAAATTTAAATGGAGGATGGCAAAAAAATTAGAATGTGTGAGGGTTGAGTAGACTAGGGACATGAAACCAGTGCCTGTCAAGTTGAATTTCTTAGATTTGTGGACTGTTGATAGAGCTAACTGAAAATATAGACTTTTTTAGTGAAAAGGTGCAATCTTTTGGACTTAAAGTTATGATTTGTTTTTTGGTGTTGGCATTGTCTTCTTAGTCACCTGGTTGGCAGTACAATTTAAACGAGTTGAGGTTTTCTGTCAGTGTGATGCTTGATTGCTAAAGAGAATACACTGTAGTTTGTAACTTTGAATATAAAAATTGAAGGAACTTTTTTTCACAGGTATGCCCAACCTTTTCTGTCTGTTACTGGAATTTTTCCTTGCTTTTGGCTGACTTAATTAAGCTTTTAAATTGGGCAACCTGAATGTGTAAGCCTCAGGAGATCAAGTTTGTTATAAATTAGCTCTAATAAAGGAGCTAAATGCATTGTTAGACATAATATGAAATTCACAGTGCGCATATTTTATGCAATTAGGTCATTGCTTGCCTTAACGTGGTGATAATGTCTGATACGTGCCCTTGTTTAATGAAACAAAGTGAAATTCTTGTCAAGAATACATGGACAACTGTTCCTTTTGGCCTGTTGACAGGCTGACGGGAGTAAATGGCATAGTCTTCCCATTTGAAGGTAATTAGTCACAAATAGACTGTGGCCAAGAATTTTAATACAGAATCATAATATGATGCAAGTCATTGTTAGACTGTAGTAGTAAGATTTTACTTGGATTTTAATTCCTGAATTGAATCTGTAGATGAGTAATTACAATGCATACTTAGTACTGTATTTAAGAAAAATGTATCATCTGTTTTGGATATCTTTATCATTGTGTGGCACTGCATAGAATAATAACTTTGAATTTATTGGACATCTTTTTATAGTTTATAGAGTGAGAAAGTAAATTGACTTTGTAATACCTCTCCATCTAGTCGTGCTTAACAAGGTTGATACGCAATACAACATATACTCTTCAGAGCACATATGAATGAATATGCTTATCAGCGACCACTTATAAGGTTGTTTGTTTAACAATTGAAATATTTTACACTTTTCAAACATTAAAAGTATATCGTAAGAAGTAAGAACTTCTTACCAACTTAATTATCGAGATCTTCTGGGATTGAAAAAGACAACATCTGTTTATTGTGTAGCCAAATGTTTGCATCGTAATTGACCCATGTAATTTACCTGCAGTTTTTAGTACCTAAGGTGTAAAGAGAGCATGTTCAGGTAGTTACATTTCCTGCTTAATTATTCATTTTCATTCACATTTACATGGTCATTCAAGGTCTATATTTGTGTTTTCAGTATCAGTCATGGAATGCAAAATGTTTTCTAAAACACAAAAAAACAGAAATCTGGCACATTTTAAGGACACTCATGATTATGACAGCAGTTCACTTGCATTTCATGTGATTACCCTAAGGAAGTCTAATTCCAGTAACTGAAAACATGAAATGTGCTTTACTTGCAGTAAACGTGATTAATAACTGCACTCTCTGTGGAAGTAAAGATGCAGGTGCAGTAATCGGACTACTCCAAGCTCACCGAAGGCTGAAAATTTTGTGATTGTTTACGTGTGCTAGTATTCTCACCTTGTGGTGTGATCCTGTCAAATCTTAGAAGTGTACAGTATAAATATATAATAAGAGACTAAATGAATCACAAAGCATGATACATAGTCAACAAATAAAATGGTACCTGGTGGCACTATGCAAATACAAGAAATATTCCATATTAATATACTGTATATAGATATAACTATATAATATATGTGTAGCCATGCATCAACAAATTATGTGTAAAATGGGTAGCTGGTTCAGTGTATGAGGTGTGGAGGAACATGCCTCTGATCTACTGTATATTGTATGTTGTGTGTGAGACAGCTGTTTTGTTAAATAAGAAGAATACGTTCTTTTTAAAACAGCAGGATGGCACTTAATTAACAGTTTTGCTCTGTATGAATATTTTGCTGTGTCATAAGTATTGAATAAAGAAGCTTGCTAAACCATATTGGATATCCACACACAGGTGCATTATGGCAAAATAAAATCCTTTTATATTTAAATTGGGCACTAGGTCTGCATTTGAATTTCGATAGCGCATCTAAAAATACATGGAAAAGACATATCTGAAATATTGTGGTTTTTAGTCCATGCACTATTACTTTTGAATGTACTGGATAAGGTAATAGGTTTGGAGCTCACAACGGACAAAAAGCATAGTTTATTTTAAAGTATTTTAGCACTATTATTTTAAATGTGTTAATCAAAGTTTTAAAAAAAGAAGACATCTAAAACTTATTTGTGAAAAATAATGCCTCACCCTTAATTTGGCTCTTTTAGTTTCATACTGTTATTTGCTGCTAGGCTTCATCTACTTTAGTCACTTGGTCTAAAAAATGGTTTAATTTCATGTTGTGTGACAGAACACACAGGTATGAAAAATAAGACTTGGCAAGATGCAGGCTGCATTTGTACAGTGACTAACACAGTGCTTCTGCCTCCTGCTTTTCCTATTAGTGCCGGCAGCTAGCTCCAGAAAAAAATGAGTACTAAGTTGGCTCTGAAGTCAGAGCGTTCACCAGTGTTTTTTTTTCTTCCCTATTGTTTGAATGTACCTACACTGGCAATACTGAGGCATGAGGACAAAGAGATGCTCCAGCTTTGCCAGTTTATACAGGCAGGCAGCTCCAGAGGAGACAGTGGAAGGTGGTAAAAGAGGCAGGATTCTCTTAGCACAGTAGTTAAACGAGTTGGAGCCCTGACTTTTTCTTTCTGGAGCCGACAATCAAATGTAACTGAGTAATGTAGATCAGGCTGATTCAATGGACTGGCACTGATGTAATTTTACATTTTATATCGGTCACAGATGGAGTGTGTTGGGAGACAGGGACTCGAGCTGGTTTGTGTCGGTTTTTTCTGCAGCCCCAGGAAAGCACAATTCTTCACTCTGTCAGGCTGCTAGGGAGGGAAATTTGTGCTCGCACAGTAGTAAGTTAATGCAAAAAAAATCGCACTTTCTGGTGTCAAGGTTTCCAGTGCAAAGCTTAGTCTTCCTGCTACTGGAGCATTTCGCGGGGATAATTAACTTTGGGATTAAAAAGGCTTGGACTGGAGGTTCAAGGAGATGGCTGTCATCTTAGCGAAAAAGTGCTGCAAGCTTCCCTTTGCCTGGATTGTTGCTGACAAAGTGAAATAGATTTTTAATATTCTGAAGTGCCGTAGCCAGGTTTTATCCTGCTACCTGTCATTGGAATGTACATTAGTAAGAATAATTGCCTGGTACACACCAGGCATTTTAATGCCTGTGGATGCTATACAGTATGACGCAAAAAGAAAGAGAAAAACAGACAAGCCAGGCAACTACAATATGTTGTTATATTTGTATTTAATTGCAAAAATTAGTACAAAAGGCAGACCGGAAGGGAGGGAAGAACATGTTTATGTGACAGATTTTAAGTGAAGACAAGCATGCTGTAAAACTTGCCTTGAGTTTGATAAGTTCCTGTTACTTCTGTGAAGGTTGACATGAATGTAGAGAATCTCACTGGTTGAGGGAGATTGTGACGCAGCATGATGTATATATACTTACTGTAGAGAGGCTATACAGTGTGCTGTGTTTCTGGCAATCTGCTGGAAGATGTGCTCTCCAGGGTTAACTGTCACAGACGTCTCTTGTCACAGATGGCAGGCGTGAAATGAAATACTAATACACTGAATTAATGTGTCAGATAGCATTGGCGTCCTTTTACATAGGTGCCTGCTCTTCTTTTTTATCCGTTTTTTCTTTCCTCCTTCCCCAAAGTTGTCACTGGGAGCATTCTGAGTGTGTTGCTGTCTTCCCTAGCCTGCCTGTACAGGGGTGGCTGGTGAAGGAGCACAGCAGTCAGGAGGGAGGCAGTGTGCAGGACTGGGGGAGTCCGTCATAGAGCGAGGCGGCAGGCAGGTCTGGGAGAGTTCACACGGAGCTCAGAGGCAGGGCAGAAGAAGCATACACACCTCTTGAGGAAGAGAGAAGGGGTGCTGAAGGGCGTAGAATCCAGTCTAAATGGCTCTGTTTCTGGATGGGTCTCAAGGCATGGGGGCCTTCTACTGTCTGATCCGGAGGAGGTTCAAAAGGCGGCGGAAGAAACGGTCGGAACGTAAAGGTATCTTTTTCTTCCAGTGGTCTACTTCTGTACCTCAGAATTCTGGAGATTAATTTGTCATTTTTGTATTTCGTGGTAGCACTAAAGACCAGTGTGTTTTTTTATTTATTTTAAGCTCCAGATGACCTGTCACTAACTTCTGCTGATTTTCCAGAGTGGTTCAAGGAAATTGTATGCTTAAGATCAGAAGCAAATTAATTTTACTGTTGCTTAATGCCTTAGGTAGGGCGATTGTGTAGATAGAATTCTGATAAACAGTAGCACGTAAAGTACAGTTGTGCATTTGAGGTGTTCAGCTGCGTTTTGCATAATATTTTCAGCTCCTGTGGCTGTCACTGAAAAAATCCTCTTGGCTGGACCTTCTTGAGAAAGGAGGTCTTGTGATCTCTTAGGGTCTGTTGTTAAAACTCATTAATTTCAAATGAACTTAAATATCTGGATGATCACTGCTGAGAATAGTTCACACAGAGGCTGTCAATTCAAATATCCTGTAAGGAAACAACAACGTTCTGTTTTACTTTAGATCTTAAAATGTTTATTGTTTATTTTTGGACAAAAAAACTGGAGAGCGGGTTAATTAAAGTAAGGAAATCTGGGTGTAATGCAGACCACTTTGTAACTTTGTAAAATTGCATGCTTAATACACTAGATCAATTAGATCTAGTCATATTCCATTAGGTAACATTTTTTTATTTTGCCCAGCAGCATCATTTTATAATTATATTTTATAATGTGGTGGTCTGAGTGTTTTGATGTATATTTCCAGTACAGAACATAAGAAACCACAAAAACAGTAATCATATTAAAAAGTCTTCTGTAAACTGTCTCCTGACTAGATTTTTATTTTCTTCATCAGGGGCAGAAATAACTTATTGTTTATAGCCATTTGATCCATATTAGTTTTTGTTTGTTTTAGCTCTACTTCTTCAGAGTTCTGTTTACATGGACTAGCATTGAAATGATGCATGAGAATGTATTAAAGTACCTAGTCTTGTGGTTTTGTGTAAAACAACCCAAAAGTATTATTTTTCTAGTTATTTCCCATAACGTACTTATTGGTCTGTTGTTTTACTTTGCACTTTTTAAACTGCAGTTTGTGTACTTTGGAATATACTTGTACTGCATACACATCTAATGTTTAGCATATACTGTATAGGAGATCACGGCACAGAAGACACTGATATTTATCAACATTCAGCTCTATTCTGGTTCTTCATTGTATAAGTATTCCTTATTCCTAAACCATTTATACTAAATGCTTAATTTAGTATTAAAACATATATGCCATAGGAATATAAGGTCATTAAGTGTTAATTGTGACTCATTGTGAATCATTTCTATATGAATATAATGTTCTGCAGTGTTTGAGATAGTACTATACCAAACTTGACAGCTATCAGTTATGTGCTTTACCTCTGTTATGGTTTTTTGTATTTCCTTGGATTTTTTTTGTTACATATTATTTTTACCATCCCTTCTACCTATTTGAAAGTCCATTGTTTCCTGTTTTTTCAGCTTCTTTATAAAATTAAATGCCTAATTGTTTTTTTCTACTTTTTCCAGTTTTATAAACCCTGAGGAAGAGGTCATCTTTTACGCAACGGTTGTCATGTCATTACAAAACTCATAGTACCACTTTTATTTAAAGATCTACAGTAGATGAAGCTTACTGAGATTTTTCTTTGCTTAGCCATGCTGCTACAGCTTGTATAGTGTTCCTTTCAAATTTGCATACACGTGTGTATTCTTACATTTGAGAGGATTTTCTATGGACTTTCATTTTATCATTAATATTACAAACTCACACTCACATATTACATCACGAAGGATCTGAAACAGATGAATGTTTAATGGAACATAACATTTCTTTATAAAAGCCTTTTTACTTTGTGAGCAAGTCCACACGTTATCAGAGCTACAATCACTGAGAGGACAGCTTCTTAACTTCTGTCCTTGCATTACTAGAAATACCCACACATACTGTACATGCTTGTTCTTGTGAATACATAACATTAATTTTCATTCCATTTTATTTACAATTCCATGCTACATAAAAATGAAATTTGGCGTGGGGTAGAAGCAGAACAAATCATTTTGACACTTTTTGTTTTTTAAGAAGCTACCATTTAGCATATGAAAAATATTTTTTTTCCAACACTTTTTCTCAAACTTCCCATCTTTATGAAGATATTTTCTAGAATTTGGACATATATAGTAATATCTGCATATAAGTGCTCTGTCTCTCTGAGCTAATAGCATAATTCAGAACCTAGAGAAAACAGTTCCATACTGTATGTCAAATATTTTAACAGTAAAAATCAAACATAAAATGTGTTATACAATATGTATCATATTTCCTCTGTCGAAGATAACTTCTGGATTGTTTATATTTAATATTTTGTTTTATTTACATAGTATACCCCCCCCCCCCCAAAGTGAAATACTGCATCACTTATAAATGTACCGAGAGAACACTGTAATCTCAAAAGTAGTAGACATTAGATAATTAGGTTCTCCAGAATACATTATTTTGTTGTTGCTCTTTACTTGAATTTATTCCATTAGATATATTTTAGATATATATTTAAAATACACAAATAAACATTAGATTTTTATTTAGCTGAAAAATTATTTCAAACAAATCCCAATTGATTATACATATTTAATGTTTTAGCAGATGCAGTATTTAATTTTCTTTTCTAAAGTTGTGTTCAGTTGTGCTAGAGTTATATCTATGCAGCATTTACAGATTACGAAAAGTGTAAATTCAATTTGTAAAAATAAGACGTTTCACTAATATGCAGTATAGTATAGAGTGCATTATTTAGTGAAAGTCAAAGGGACTTATCACCCTGTTTGTGCATGTACTGTATGTTAGTGTGTTATTTTGAATAAAGAATACAGATTGTTGGTGATTATTAAATGTTTTTGTATTATTTTGACAAATTGATCATTCGTGACTGACCACAATATACTAAATGATTTAAGACTGTGGAATAAGCACTAAATCACCTCATTAGTGAAGGAGTTGACTGGGCACAGACGATGAAGTGAATGTGAAAATCAAAAGTAAGTTACACGGAAAGGCACTGATATGGCACGTTTTTCACTGATGGAAGCTGCACTAAGCACATTGTCCCTCTCCTGTTATGAAGCCAAGTTCTTTTTATTGATGAATCAAAGTTTTGTGTAGATCACTGATGGACTTCAATTCAGAATCTGATGGAGATAAGCTTTTGTGGTGCATTAATGCAAACTGAAATACGAAATATTGCTCTTGAAGTCCATGTGTGCTGGTCTGGATAGGGTTGTCTAGTCACTACAGAACTAGACTACTCTTCATATGGGCGTTCTTTTGTAACAGTTGCTTTCTTGTGTGTTGAAAATGTGTCTCATCATGCTTGAACAATTATAGAATGAGCCGGTATGACGTGCCATCTAGGGCTCAGAGACCAGTGAACAGGCACGTGCTTGTCCTGAATCTACAAGTGGAATGGAACAGAATCCCACTGCAGGCTCAGTTGCCTCACACACTACTAGCCTGTGACTTTCACAGTAGATCTACTCTTGAGAAAACCTATTGATGACAAATAGTAAACAGCATAATTAATTTACTTACATTGTCGATAAAATTTATGTGCATCTGAGACATACAGTAAAGCTGTCATTTTTGTGATATCATTGTGAATCTTTGTGTGTTATAAATACTGTACAGTAGTTTATTTTGATGCTCTGTATAGAGTGCAGTATGTGTATATGCAGTAGTAGTTCAGGTGGGTAGCTGCGTCAGCATGCATAGGCTGCAAAGGAACAAGTAATAGGTTTATTCCATGCTGAAAAAAAGAAGAAGAACACAACGTTCCGGCCGTGGAGCCTTCTTCAGGTGTCATATGCAACACACGTATATGTGTGTTGTATATCTGTGTCATTATTCAGGGATTGGATCATGCTTTATTGTCATTATTTTGTTTAGGAAAATCAATTACAAAAATGGTAACCATCTATAGTGAATTACACTGGGGCTAAGAAGTGTTCTGTTTAATAAGGATACATAAATTGAAATTTGAGCATGACATCTGTCGCCTGTCTGTTGACATATTATTTTTTGGTTCCCCTATCAGTATATATGTGTAGTTTTAAGTATTAATATTTGGCACTGTGTTTCAAAGTTGATCTTGCCTTTAAATAAATACTTAACCTTTTGTAATTGTAATGTAGCAGCTTCTGGAAATCTCCATTAGATCCTAGAATTCACATTTCTTTGCTAAATCACTTCTTTTTATGGATTTTAATCATTCAGTTTTGTTCTCACCTTGGCTTTCTGAGTGCTAAGCTGTACTTCTGAAATTTGATAGCCCACCTTGCCCATTATGAACAATATTGTGTAAAAATTGTCATGTAGTAAACTTATTTTCCCATCAGAGTGCAATGCAAGGCTATTGATTATTGAGAAGTTTAATTCCGAGTTTCCTTTTTTATGCTTGTTCAGGGTTTTAGCTAGTTCCTTGACCTTAAAAGCTAAAATAATATTTGTGAATATGCAGCAGATACACTGTTTAGAATTTACACTGAGTGCAGACAATTCAGAATGTTTAGAGACAAAAGAAAGAACTCCAAACTTTGAATGTACTGTTTTGTACTAGGGAGACTGTTTTGTCCTGTCTCCCTAGCTTTGAGATGTGTAGCAACATCCAAGTGTGTTAACTTTCAAATTAACTCCAGGGACATATGTATACTGAAAATGGCACATTCATATTGAAAATTTACCAGATAGAGGTTTCAATTCATGAAGGCTCTCAAGCAGAAAGCATAATCCTACCTATTAGGTTTTCCACTTGGAGGGTTAAATCTATACATGTCTGTCACATTTGGAAATTGGTTATAGTGTGTTTGCATTCTGTATCTTACATTATTCAGTTTATATGGGTGTGTAGTGAGAGCAGGGCTTTAAATATTCAGTTTGTAGAATAATAAAGATGCAGTTCACTGCATAACAAGTAGAATTTTTAAAAGAGTTTTTAAGTATCACCTAAAAATAGCCGTGCAATGTCTGCTTTCAGAGTTATTCGGGTGGACAAGTGTGGAAACAGTGATCACAATGAGTTGAAATGCCTGCATAAGGTACTGTGGTAGAATTTTTTTAACTCTGTAGTTCCACATTGCTGGGGTAGCTATAGCACTGATTAGGTAGGATACTGGAAGCTAATGTCAAAGTTCTAGTTTATCATGTGCTATAAAATTGGCTCTAACTGAATGAGATTTTGTGCAGATTTCTTTCCAAGGTTTTTAACAAATTCAAGTGATTAAACTGTTTGACATTCATTTTGTAAGCAATACCTAACATAGAATGTTTTCAATCTTCCCTCAAGTATAAAAAGACTGATGGTTGGTTTCCATTTATTAATTAAGATGATAAATTAATCAGTGTAGTTTGTTGTTATGGAGTCTCAGCTGCACTTTGCTCCTTGGATTTTGCAAGATAAAATGTCACACTTCCTCTTAAAGCATTTATAAGAATGACTTGTACTACACTTTATCCATTGAAAATACTTATACAGTACATTTTGTAATATAATTAGTAGATTTTTTTATTTTTACAGGTATGCTTCTCTCACAAGTCAGAGAATAAGTGAAAATTGCAAGCAAGATCCCAACAAGCAGAATATTTAGTTTTACTGAAAATTATGGTTGGAAGCATTACATATATTCAAAACATTAAATATTACCTTGTTTAATGTTTAAAAAAATCCTGTCAACTTTCATATATATATATAAAGAAGGCCCCTGAAAACTTTTTCGTCATAGCATTTATTTTAAATGAATAAATTGCAGAATTAAAATATCCAAATTCTTGAATAACCATTACCATAGATACGATTTTCTTTTCTAGTAATTGCTGTCTTTCACTGCATACATGGTAGTTTTGTTTAAATGCCTTAAAACCCAGCTAATCTGCCCACAATCCAACACTGCAACGAAGCACTTTGAATACTGCCTCTACACAGCGATAAAATGCACGCTCATGGTCCTCAATCTCAGTTTTTATAATAATTGCAATTCTTGTCGTTTGAAAAGCCTTTAAGCAATGTAACCTAATTAAATCCTTAAAGTAGAAAGTTTAAGTTTTTACTTTAGAAGTTTTTTTGCAACTTGCATATAAATGAATGTTTTAAATTGGGAATATTATTTTAAGGATGTCCTTTCTCGAGGAAACATCATGTCTCAATACTATGCCCTCTGAAGCGCTTTGTGAGCCAAATTTATATATTTATATGTTAAATTCTTTAGTGCCAGGTATGATTGCCCCATGGGATTATGTCTCTACTGGGTGTTTCTGAAAGCTTTGTTCAGTTTGTTTTGATAGTTTTCAAAAGTTTGTTTTCAATCAGTGTGGAAAAAGTAGCAATAATAAATAGCAATCAGTGTGGAAAAAAATAGCCAGACAATTAAAATCTGTGTTACAAGGTTATTTCTTATCCTGTGTGTTTACAGTGGGAAAGAAGGTAGTTCTGACTGTGTACTGTATCATTTACTCGGTCCTCTTGTAGATTGTAGTCTACATACACTTCATCCTTCTTCCCTTTGTGCACCCATGGGATTTGTAACAGCAACCCAAGACGTGACAAAACACACAGTTGGCTTTTCCGAAATGGAAGGGTATAGAACCATTCTACATTAAAGAAACGCTGCACTTGAATTCATACCTCATTTTTGGTCAAGCATTTAAAAAAACATTGTAGAACTTTATCCTTTTCTGGCGCCTCTTTGATGTGATGCTGCAGTTTTGAGTTTATCTGTCCGACAGAGTAGTTAGTGTGATCTGCAAACGAAGGTGAACTCTGCCCAGGTTTCTGGCTTTGTGATTTCGTAAATGGGGGGTTGTCTACTTGCTGTGTGCAGGACTCTTTAAAAACAATATCTTTATGATCATTATAAAAAATAGCACAGTTCAAACATTCTGTATAATTACTTGGTTTTGCAATCTTCTGAAACTAAGTAAACAATTATGCTGCAATTTGTGTTGGTAATTAAGAAGGTTGCAGCATATTTGAAACAAAGGTGCCTAATTAGATCTGATTAGAATTCTGCACAGCAGGATTACTGGTTAGTGACATAGAATCTGTTGGAAGTGAAAAGCCCATTTTGGTCATGTGTGAATCTGATTTTGGCTCTAGAAACATCTGAATCCATGATAACCTGTTATGCTGAAAAATACTGTATATTTTTCGCTGGGTGTAGGTGTGTGTGTCAAGTGTGGTTTATAAATATCATCCAAACTAATTTCCTCTTTAAATCAAATGCAAAGTAAATGCAAAGTTATCGAGTGTGCACTTTTGGGGAAAAAAAACACTATGTATATGTCCAATATACAGTACCTTAAATATCTAAATTCACTTAATTCAATTCACTTGTTTGGAAAGTATAAGGCCTCCGCCATATGAAGTGTAATATGGCAATATGTAAACAACTTTTCTAATTAAAGAAATTAAACTAAAATTAAATAAAAAAAATTAAGATACATTAAGAAACAGTGCTGCAGGAAAGATGGGAAAATCGCACATCTAGATAACTGCTGTACCTGACCAAGCTTGTGCTGCGTCCCATGATTATTTTGTTCAAGCAGTGAATTCCTGTTTCACCTGCAGGATTCTTGCTGATGGTTTCGGGTGATACCGCAATCTCAGTGCTATCAGGAGCTGCCTGAAATTCTGCCGATAAACAAACCATCCACAGATCTGCAGCCAAACAGTGATGCTTCTCACTGGCAAGAACTCTTATCTCATTTTGACCTTTCAAGGAAAAGTTATCTTCTCTTTTCTGCCCCTGTAGCTCAAAGCTGTCTGTCAATATTACCACAAAAGTTGGTAATCCTGAATCTTTGGGGTGTGAAATTCAAGAAAACGCATATATTTTTTTTTTATTTCTTGGCAAGAACTTTTTATTTTCTCCTTACCCTCTGATATCAGTATGCTTGCACTGGTTTGGAGTTTGGAATTATGCGATAGTCATCTTTTATGACTGCCACAGTCAGTGGTGCGAGGCCAATTGGAGGCAAATGAGAATTGAAGCGAGCAATCTTCTTGCTTACTTGGTCAGCCCATAGATCTGTGCTGTAAACAATCTTTTGGTAATGCTGAAGAGGTTTATTTTATCCCTATTTGTTTTCTACTTAATTTTTTTCAAATCTCTGTTTAGTCTCAGTGGACCTTGTGGTATTTTGCATATAATTGGTGCCCCAAGTTCATAATTATTTATACTCCATATGTCTTTCTGTTGCTTCATTTTGCAACTTCTATTCATACGAAATACAAATGGTCTAAATCAATATGCCATTTAATTGCAATTGTTTCAACATATCTGACTTTTTCTGGAATAAAGCAGAAAAAAATAGCATGATACAGAAGATCAAGGATATCTGAATACAATTTGATTTTGTATTGAAAAATAATAAATTACTCAGAAAAGAAAGTTCATTTGAGCATAGAGATGAGCTATTTTACACAGAACATCATATTTTTTTACGTTTCCTCATATTTGAGTACTAATAGAAAACATCACAGTTCTCTATCATGAACAAATCAGGAAATCGTATATGAGTGCTCTTTGTAGAAAATAAATTGGAGTCCAACAGTCTTCTTTTACTTCTTCATAATAACAAGGGCTGTTTTCATGATGTAATTTACAAAAATATCAAAGTGATATTCCTTCAGTGCAACTGATTAATTACACAGTTAACAAAGTTAAAAACTGTTAACAATATTAAAACATCTGTGGTTATTTTTTATGAATTGCTGCTCTTAAAAACCAAATGCTCTTTTCTGACCAGTGAAGAAATAGCACTTTGATTACATGGTATTACTAAAAAAGAAAAAAAAAATGAGGATACATGCTGCATTTCTCTATTTCAATCTCTCAGGAAACTGATAAATTCAAAGCTTCAGAAGAAAATCCACAACATAGCTGACTCATGACTCTTTAGGGGAATGGATAATGTTTTGAAATAAGAGCCGAGAACTTGAGATGAAATTTCATCCCATGTATTAGTGGTGGCCAGGCTTGTTTGTTTGTATTAAGCACCACGATTATATTGCCCTTTCTTGCTGCTGGTTGTTACAGCACAGGGTGGCAGTCTGTTTTCACAACAGGCCTGGGCGTTTGCCTGCCAGCTCAGTTCATGGTATAAATAGCTTGTAGCTGATTTGGAAGCTGGCATGATATGGATGAAGAGTTCATAAGCAGTATGTGTCTTGCAGTTTCCCAGTACTAACAGGCCAGAAGTGGTGCCATTTTCAGGAAAAAATGTTAAATGGATTTCTGCCAGTTAGGTTTTTTGCCAGGGATTCTGTACTATGGCATAGGGATGTAGGCTTCTGGCATTCTTACCATGAAATCTCAAGTTGAAGATGTTAACAAGGGGATGAACTGAAGACCATAACCTTGAACATCCATCAGCACATAGCAGCAGGATATCTTCCAAGTAACACAGCGCAAGACGTCACGTGTCAGTTGCTACAAAGCTCATTCTAAGAGTCAAAAGCAATGGTACACTCTATAGAAAACAGACTTTCAGATGTGTGCTCGAAATCCTCTAGTGTCTCTAGGTATTATGTGTTCCACTTTTGAAATGAAGCTGCCAAAGAATTTAAGATACTTGGCAGAACTTCATGCTGTTAGTGTATGACAGTGCAAACAATTCAAGTATGCCCACTTGAATTGTTTGTTTTACTTCATATACAGTCGCCTCCACAATTTTTGGCACCCTTAATAAAGATTAACAATTAATACTGTATAAAATAAACATCACGGATAATGAGCTGCATTGTTAAAAAATATGGAACAAACTATATATTCTAATGCAAATGCAATTATTGGCATCCCTTTAAAACAAAATTAAATCTGCATTATCTGTTCATCTTAGTCTTAAGGAACTGTATCAAGGTTGTCCCTGGCTTCCTGTTTCACTAGGGTTAAAAAATGAGGTGACAGATAAGATGCCCTTGTCATCCCTTAGCATGGAGAAAGGCCAAGAACTCACAAATGAAAAGTGACGAAAATAGTTGTTGACCTACTTAAATCAGACAAGGGGTAAAACAATAACAAACAAAAAAAACGTATTGTACCACTATTAGGGCAATAATTTATCTAGTTTAAAACTAGAACAGTGGTAACTTGCCTAGTACAGGACAAAAGTCAAAGAAAAATCCAAGAGCCACAGTAGGAGAATTACAGAACTTGGTTCCAGAACATTTTGATGAGTATTAGACATTGTGTAATGGAAATCCAAGTCCATTAATACTGGTACACAGATTCAGTTAATCCAGATTTATTTGCTGGTAAGTCAGCAAGTAGGGTTCTTCAAAGGGTAATGTGGTAAAAGCCACCAGTCTTTGGCTCCGGTTTAAATCCAGGATGTGCCTCTTGCACTGTTTTTGGCCAGGAGTCTCAAGTGACAATGTCAGATTGTCTAAAGATCTCCTGCACAGGGTAGTATTGATCCTGGCCACCTCGCACTGCAATGTAACAATGCCTCCGTGGCTGGTAGAGGATGCATCGGCGAGTGTCATGGCTGTCCTCCAGCTGGGAAGTAAGTGCTGATTGAGTGGCTCATTTTGAGTTTTGTTAACTAGTACATTAAAAAAAACATTTTTCACACAAATAACCTTCTGAATATTGACACTATAAATGGTTTTCTGGTAATTTTATAGGATGAATACTGTGATGTTACTTTGCTTTGCGTTTTTGTCATCCTATCACACCCCTCCATGCTTTGCTTACCTTTTTAGTGGATTTTACTTGATTTCCTCCACCTTAAACTACAGTACTTGCACTCGTACCAGGTTTCAGTATAGCTTTGGGATTGGGAAGAATGGCCTCGAGAAAAACATCTTGACAGCGGAAGAATGTCAAAATGCTTGTTTTTTTCCGTTTAGTTGACCGTGGTAGCAGACTCTGGGGTGGGGTCGGGGGGATTGAGAATTAGGATATAGTTTTTCAAGATTTTTTAGTTCCGCAGCTAAGAGGGTATTTGCCACTGAAGGACAGCCCTTACAAGCAAACAGAGCAACACAAAGCTTGTGCATTCACCGGCTGTCTGTTGGACAAATGAAGATGCCTTCATTTACCTTCCAAAGCTGTCTGTAACTGTGTAAGGTGGCCACTTATGCTGCCTTTGGCTGGAGGTTAGTGAGTGGAATTTATATGGCCTTTATGTGGACAGAGAGGCACACTGGGACTGCATCATAAATTAGAGCTGTCATAAAGATTTTACAGGTCTTGCTGAAAATGGGAAAAAGGATGGCAGGCACCAAACATCCTTGAAGAGCGAAGTAAATGATTTTTATTAGTTGTGCTGCAGTGGCATTGATGACCTACATTGGAGGCTCCTGCCACTTGCACAAAAGTTTGAATTCATTTTTTTCCTGCTAGACTCAGCAAGGAGTAGGTGATTTCCAAGGGAGTTTACTTTCGGGGAAAGGCACATGGAAGTGTTTTGGTGATGGACTGAGTTTTTCTCTCTTTTTTTTTTTTAGCAAGCCCCATCCTTTTAATGTTGTCACAGATCAGCATCTTCCATAAGATGCTTCTTAGTGGCAAAGAACAAGATTAATGAGCTTTGATTGAATGAGTGCGCGGGGTACCCTGGTCCAAAGTCTCTCTGGCAAACACTGTGTGAATGACATTGGAGTTTATCGCCTGAAGTTATGCCACTGAACTATGAAGACAAAGGTGGCTAGGAACGCCATTTAATGTTCCCACAGTGCATATAGTATAGGCACTCTACCATATGACTACGTGTGTAGAAGGTTTGTGGACATTGATGTCATTAGAATGATTTCTCCAGAATGGCGAACATACTGTAAATGGGAGGTAAGCCTGTCTGTTCACATTCTCCAGAAATACGGAGAGATTCCTGATGATGGTAAATGCAGACTAATTAGGCTTGGGGTCATCCTAAGCTTTGTCTTTTATGGAAGCATATTGCTGCCATCAAGGAAAAAAAAAGGAGTTATCTTGTAATTAAGAGAAAATGATCTCTTAACAACAAGATAGCCGATTACCTTGTCATTACGAGATTGTGTATTATTGCGTATTGTGTATGATTGTGATCATCACGCGGTAGCAGAATTTTCATGCAATACCTACATTATCATTAGCTGACTTTCCGTCTTAAGCCGTGGAATCAATTGCACAGTACACTTGTTTTTGTTTAAGGATACATGTGAGTGTCCTCATGGTAAAATTTGTATTCATATTCTGTACAAATTGTAACATTTCATTGTGAATAAACCCCAGTCCGTGCACATTTAGCAGCATTGCACATTGTTTCCAGCACTAAACCCACAGTTCCAGCAGAGCTATCAGTACCTTTGAGGTGCTGTCATTGCTGTCATATTTTGCTATCTCATAATTTCAAGATAATTTTCTTGTAGTTACGAGATAACTCAGGATTTTTTTTCCTTGATGGCAGCAATGCGCTTCTTCCATTGGCGATATTAAACCACTGACAATATTAAAACATATGTAATGCATGGCCATACAGTACATCCATTATCCAAAACAGGGTCGCAGGGAGTGCAGAGCTTATCCTGGCTCTCCATGGGTGCAAGGCCATCACAGGAGACACACAGACAAACACAAACTGACACCAGGGCCAATTTTCCCAGAAGCTAGTTAACCTACCAGTATAGTATGTCTTTGGCCTCAGGGAGGAAACCTGAGCGAACACGGGGAGAACATACAAACTACACATACAGTAGACAGCACCCCAGGTCCAGAATGGAACCAGAGCCCCAGTACTGTGAGGCAGCAATGCTGACCACTGTGCCACCGTGCTAGAAGAATGAACAGGTTCCAGGAAACCTGGGCACCTGGAGGAGTCCCATGTGAACATGGGGGGAGAACTCATACTACAAACAGATAAACCCCAGATCTGGAATTGAACTCATGGCCCCACCATTGCAACGCAGCAATGCTAACCACTGTGCCACCCACCTGATGCATACAATCTGACATAATGTTACAGTATGTAATGATGAAAAAATTAACTGTCTTTTTAAGCTGTGGTCATCTCCCATTCCTAGCAAGAAAACATTGGAACATATGGGGAAAACTATAAAGGAAACCCACCCTTTGGAACCATGCAGAACGAAATCTCAAATTCATGAATGTTTGAGAAAGGAGACCAATGAATGGCATTGTATCCTGTGTCTGTAAGAACGGTCAGAGTTGTGGTTATGAATGAATCATTGTCAATGTAAATTTATTTGGGGTTTGTCTGAATTTAGAGCAATATGTAATGTAAAACACAAAATTTTAATTAAGTCCTCAAATATTTGTAAATGCTTTGTCTAGGGTAGCTTTTCTGCATTAGGTAGAGGTCAGCTATTGTGTTTCTTATGAGTCTTGTGATTTTTAGCAGAAGAATATTACCTCAATGTATACATTATGTGTTACATGTATGAATACTTAAAGGACCATAAATTGGTATCTAAAATCTAACATGTACATTAAATAATTCACTGTTCTATGTTGTTATTGCAAAGATCCACTGCAAAGAGTATTCTGTAAGTGAAGCCTGTTTTAATTTGTGGACTGTGGATATTTTTTAAAGGCTGGGTAAAAACAGCCCTGATCAAGATGCAGTGCAACATTTAAGAAATGCTAGTGTTATTATGTAAATACAAAACATTCTGAATGTTTTTTTTACAGCAAGGTATTTAAATGTCTTAAATAAGCTAACATTCCCAATATATCACTCAGTAAAGTGCAATATAAAAAGTCAGTGTTACAGAATTCTTAGAGCAAATGATTTTCTTTTTCATTGCCTCTTTTATGTTCTTGCCAAAAGACTATACATTGTGCAGTTGTGTGCTTGTAAAATTAAAACTGAATTCCGAAACAAATGCATGAGATGTGCATGATACTGCATTGTACCAGTTAGTACTTCTTTCTTTTTTCATGCTGTTGGCTAATAGTTAAATTTCAGTGTCCTAGTTGTAATTCTGCTGATGGATTCTGCTGTCATATGTATAAGATTTATGCCACATGGGAATGGTTTTTAGGTGCTTTACAGTCACAATGGAGGAGACTGGTGGAGAGAGTGACCTCCTATTTCACACAGTTTGTTAAAATGTTATTTTTTTTTGTCCGTTTGCTTCTAGGGAAGAGATATACCATATGTTTTAGGTGTTGGATCATTGATATTGTAATGCATACGGCTGCATTTGCGGGGTGTTTGAACCGGCTTACCAGTGCGGTGACGTCTCCGCCCTTCCCTGTGAATAGCAGGGACCGGTCACTGGGCTAGAGAGAGATTTTCCCTTTAGCTCAACTGGCTGGGTCCCTGTTGAGTGACGCTGGAGGCCCGAGTTCAAGTCCCCAGCGGTGGGGGGGCCGACCTGAGGTGGAAGCGGTGAGGGTTCACGGTACCCGCGTGAACCCGAGAGCGCTACAATATAATTCTCAATATATTGGCTTCGGTATTCTTAGAACATGGTTCCAAATGAAAGTCCCAGCTTGCCTATTAAGTAGGTTGTAGCTAATTAATCCAAGGATCTCATCCAAGGTAATCCAAGGTTTCTTGAGGGAAACCAATATATAGTCAGAGCAACATGGCTGGGGAGCTTTTTCCATACTCCTACAACTCTTTGTGTAAATAAGTACCTGCTGTTCTCAGGTTTAAATGCACATTGACATACTTTTTAGTGTATGACCTCTTGTGTTTCACTGTCAGTGAAATTCACTTTGTCAGTGAATTTGAGAATTTTGTATCAGGTTCACTTGTTGTCTTACGTTTTCAAGAGTAACAACGGTTCAGTTTCTTTGGTATGTCCATTTAGGTCATTCCTCTAAGACCTGGAATGTAACTGTTAGCTCTTCTTTTAATTTCATTTGGCAGTTTTTGTTGATCTTTCTAATTTGATACCATCTGCAAAACTAAATTTTTAACTTAAACTAAAATGTAAATCACTTATTTCAGTTAGTTTGAAGAGTGGTCCTAGTTTAGATCCCTGAGGTACTCCACTTATTGTCAACCCAGTTTGAGCATTTACTCTTTATCTGTACTTAAAATGTCATGAATGTGCTTCTACTATTCTTTGTGACATAGTCTAGAGTTTTGGTTTTGTTTCAGACCATAACCTGAATCTGTGTTGGTTGGTATAAGTTGTCTGTTTAGATTGGTATTTACGGGAATGTTGTGATAATGGGCATATTACAGAATTGCGGCTATATTATGAAAGAGGCATAATACTGAATACCATTACACTGCTAAATTTAACAGGTTTGTGGTGCTTGCTAAACAACCGTGTGTCCAGGCTTAGACACATGGCCCTCTGTAGTAGAGCACACTAACGTGAATGTTATTCTTTGGAGTGTTTTGGTGTTTCCAGCAAAAGAGGTTTATTTGTATCTCTGGATCCGTTAATCCAGCACTTGAAACTTTGATTGTTTGAACTACTGTGATAGATTGTTGTTCTATCCAGGGCTTACTGACCAAACAGTGCAACCCTTGCTTGATGAGACAAACACCGGCTTCCCCATGACCCTGTAATGGATAAAGTGGTTAGAAAATGAATGGGTGGACGGAAACACTCAATAAATGACTTTATTGTTCAGACATGCTGACATTTCATTGCTCTTGCTAGAAGGAAATGAATACAAATATACAAATTATGTTTGTCTAAACGGTTAAGAGGGTAGAGTTTATAATATTGTTAAAGTAAAAAAAAATCCTTTTCAGTAATCTGGTATCACAGCTTTGCTAGAAATTCAGTTACTGTGGAAAATACTTTGCCTTAATTACTTTTGACCCAGCAGACACTGTTTGAATTTTTGCTTTTCAGTCATGGTAAGCAGTAAGGGTCACTGAGCTCTTATTTTTATAGCCTTGTTATCCATTTGCATCTCCCTCATAGAGGTGATGTTTGCAGTCGCTATGAGATGATATTCTGGATTTGACAAGAACAGTAATAAAAGACCACATTGAACATGAGAACTGGTGTTGCAGGAAAGTTTTTTGTATTAACATCATAATGTTAATACATAATGAGGTCCTAAAGTTCTGTACATAAAAACTGGAACAAAAAATAAAAAAGTAGAAAAAAACCTAATACAAATCTTGGCCTTGAAGACAGACAAGTTTCCTGTATCAAAAATTCAAACTTCATAATATACAGTAACTGTGCAATGATATAAACATGGGATAGTTATGAAGGGAATTTTTAAGTCAATTCTGGACCTGTCTGTAATCCAGTAAAGAGGACAACAATTATACATGAGCATAAGACCAGGATTTATTTATTGTTTTTTACTGTTGTTCATGATGTTACAAACATGAGGTTCAAAAGCGAGATTAGGGTCAAAGATAGCCCAAAGATTTTTCATTTTAAAACAACACTTGAATTGTGTATAGCCATGATAAAACAGATTGAGTTACTTTGAAAAAGTGGTGGCCCCTATAACACAACCTCAGTTTTGTCAGCTTTGTCACAATTGGAACTGCAGAAAGTTTGTTGCGTCAGTAATTGATATTGGATATACAGTCATTTTTATCTGAGATACATCATTGCTTAATTTACTATATACAAATCATCTAGTTTTCTTCAGCATAAAGACTGGATTTCACACCATGACATCTGAGAATTTGGCTGAGGGGAAGTATATATGTTTAAAATTGAACTGGTCCCAGTCTAGACTCCTGGGGGACACCTGAGGAAATCGTTCCAATGACAGACCTAATCTCCGATTCCCCTGATAAAAATGAGATAAGGATAAGATCTGAGCCAGCTTAAAGCAGTGCCAGAAATTCTGAACACTCTTTCCTAACCAAGTTAGAAGAATCCTATAATAGACAGGCTGAAGCTCCTGTAGTACTAAAATAAACAGAGCCCCAAACCCACAGGCCATTAGAATGTCATTCAAGATTTTTGCAAAGGCAGTTGCAGTTCTTTATATATTGTAGGCCAGATTGAAAAAAAACGTTCATTAAATGTAATTCTTGTTAGAGGACTGGTCAACTGCTGTGATGAATTACACTCCAGACTTAAAGCCAAAAGGGCAGATAGGCAATTTGAGATAGGCAATGATTACAATACATTTTTTCACTACTTTTGTAAAAAGAAAGGCCTTTTACAAAGTCTTTCCTGTAAAAGATGGATATATCTTCAATTGGTCCTCAAAGTAATCTAAATCACATGTTACAGGAATTCCTTTAGGACTGGAAAAAAAGGGCAGATGTTTTCAAATTAAAAGGGCAAAGGGAACCCATAGGTGTCGGCATTCATTTCCACTGCATTGTGACCCATCAGTTTTAATCAGAGAGGCTGACAGCCAATCTCTTGTACTGGGACCCATTTCTTATTAACAGCTCTTTGCCCACACATCTCCACACATGTAAAACATTAAGAATCATTACAGGGACCTAGCCACCGTACAAAATAATTAACAGTGAGGGGCTCTGAAGCGTTATGCTTCCCTTACCTTCTGGCTCAGCCTCATTTTGATACTTTAATTTCAGAAAGGTTCAACATTCAGGGAGGTCTTCTACCAAGTGTATGATAAGGCTCTTAAAATATATCCGACGTTATCTTTTGATTTATCTGACGTACATACATATTGATGACTGGAATCCTATTCAGGGTGTAGACCTGCTCTCCGCTCTGTACCTTTTGGATAGGCTTTGTCGAAAAGATTCTTATTAGGAGTAGATGACTTTGTAATAAATAATAATAAATCAGGAAAAGCTATGACATTTTTTATTTCTAAGGCACTGAGCTTTAGATAGTCATTCTATTTCTCCAGCTGAAAACACCATAAGATAGGATCAATAATGTGATGGCTAAGCTTCGGTCTTCTTACACACTGTTCTGTGTACTGTAGTTGCCCTAATGTTTAACTTAACTGTACATTTTCTTTCCTTTACAGGTTCTTTCTTCATAATGCTTCTTTAAAATATTTCTGTAAAATGTCCTATTAGGAATGCAAAATTAAAAAAACTCAGTTTATACCATAATATTTGTGTTTTCCAACTCATTTATTTGCATATTAATTGCTGTCTTGTTAGAATGTGAATGTGTTAGTTTAATTTCTTATATGTGTGCATTTTTGCTGTTGTATTTTAGATTCTTGAGGAATAAGTGCATGTTTATTTTTTTAGTATGTTAAAAGATAACTGGTACTAAGAAAAGAAAAGGGATTAAGTAAATCCCTATTAGAGATGAAATAATATATCAGGGATCATGTATGAAAGCCATTAATTGGGCTGTGTTAAATCAATAAATATTGATGTCCTTTGTTTTAAAAGTTTGGAATACATTTTTGAACTATACACAAAGCAGGGTTTTATATTGAACAATATAGCAATCTGTACAGCAGTTCTTCTATAACCTCTTATTAGATTGCATCTTAATCAAGTGCTAACACTGCTGGTATTTTTTACTATCGTTCCACCAGTATTCTGAAACAGTCACTTATAAATAAATTAAATGAACCAGCTTTAAATATTTAAAGAAATGCTCAACATACAATAACTCAATGTTAGGTCGTAGATACCGATGGCTGAAATCTTTTGAAACTTTTTTTTTCTTTTCTTAGGTGTCAACGGCAAAGCAATGACAGAAGGTATGTATGTATAAAATAATACACATTTTAAATGTTTAAGATTAATCTTTTAAGACATTTCCTGGCTAGGTACTGTATATGACCTATAACACAAGAAATTGAATGTTTTCACATTTCATTTTTTATGTATTTAAGCTAAATTGGTTGGTATTAAAAAAAAATGATTCAAGGGTTGTAAAATAAAAATGCAGGAATGGTCTCTTCATTTGTGTATCTTATGCATGTAAGAATATGTATCCACAGGAACCCTTTTTATTCTGTAATTGGCTTTCCTAATGACTTCAGACTCTCCTAATATTTATTTGCAAACCAATTGGACAGTCTGTCCTTCAAAGACAATTGATAAGACACCGAAAGGAATAAGAAAAAGTCAGAGTTTACTTAACAAGTAGTAAAATTGGAGTCTGATATGCAAATATAATGGCATTTGGTGTTCTATCTGTCCTTGTTTCATTTCACATTTAGTAAAATCAAAGTGATATCAAACATGTAAAATGCATATTTTTTCTCGCTTCTGGGACTGATTGTGAGCAATTTAATTGGCTACAGAATTCCTAAGATAGACATCTGATTAGGTAAAAGTGTAAGAAGGGTAAGTGTTAGAAGGGTAATAGGTCCTAAGTGTCAGTTGGTAATTTAGATTTTCTTTTGAATGTATTAGTGTTGTGTTGAAGGAAATGTGATGAAGTTGGACAGGACAGGCAACCCATTCTGACTTTGGTATGGTATTTGACAAGGACATAATGTTGGCAAATCAGTTTGAATTTCTGTGACTTTGTGACCTTCATACCAGGGTATCAGGTATGAATATATGCTCCAAAACTAGAGTCACTTTTTTCAGAGAGGTAATTAGGTCCCAGCTCTCTTCATCAATGGAACAAGACACAGATTGAACACAAGATCCCGACCGTATCAGTGCCATGCTTATACTGCCTGAGCCACATAAAACATAAAACAATCAGCCAGGGCTACACTACCTCTAACTTGGAAATTAAGATTGTTTTTACTGCTACATGTGATTAAGTCACTGTTGACAGGAAACCCTACAAAATGACGCATGGCTTCAATTGTAATTGGCACTCAGAAGTCATGAAATTCCAAGTGAGGGAAAAGAGCTGTTGGGATAGGCTCTGCATTGAATTTAGCCAATCATATGGGATAGAAGGAAAAAAAGATTTCAGTCTGTGTCAAGTGTCCATCCTGGAAGGAGTGAGAGCTCTCATTACAGATGGATTGAGCTGGTTTACAGGTGTGTAGGACTCAGTGAGCAAGGGATTGAGAAAATACATTTGTGAATTAAGCTGTACTGAGAGACATCACAGATGCTGGACAGGTGAGGTGGATAGTAGTTTATTTGCCAAGCTCGGTGGAGTTGAAGTGTACTGCCAAGAAACAAGGTTTGCCAGCTGAAACATGGCTTACTGGTAGCATTACCACCTGGAGGAGTGAGGCATCACCCTGCAATGTAGAAGTGTATCTTCTTCCCACAGCTGGGAGACTGAGGCACAGGTTGAGTACTAAGTACTCCCTGTGCATTACCCTGTCAGCAGAAAGATGGGCTGCAGTGTCAGGAACACAAGTATTGATTAGAGAGAGGCATCACTGACCCAACTGGATCAAATCAGCATGGTTAGTCTTTATTAGTAAAGAGCTGGTGCTAGGTAAAGAGTGAAAGTGAAGACCTGACTTGAAGTTATTATTGAAGTGAAAGAGTCGCAGACAGTAAACAGCAACAGTAAATAGCAAATAGTGAAATGAAGATTAAGAATTGGATGACATAACAGTCAAGTAAATCAAGTTGAATACTCCAGAAGAGTTAGAGTGAAGAGTTACCGAGATATGTGAGTAAAGCCTCATGAAAAACCATATGCAACGAAGAGAACTGTGCAGTCTTCTCTCAGAAAGGAACAATGTAAAAGAACAAAGATCCCAACGGGGATCCGAAAGTCAAAGACGGATCACTTAAAGTGAAACGCGGGCACGTAGTTTCCACACTGACTGGAATTAGGCTCATGTGTGTCAGTGGTTGTCACAGACACCCTTGGATGTAGATGGCACTTACACTACTCATGCATACTTTCAGATGGTGATCAGTAACTCATCAACATCAATGCTCTGTTCTGTTTATCCCCTAAATTAAGCAGATATCACTTAAAACTCTTTAAAACTGGTGTAAAATGTTTGCTCCAGCAGGTGATAAAGATTCAAACTTTATGGAAAAATATGAAATGCATTATGTAGCGTGAACAACTTTGCAGAAGATCAGTCTCTGAGGAAGGATTGCAACTGAATCCCTGCAGTCATTTCTATGTGCCGCATTAGCAGAGATAAGTCATTTGGCTGACATTTTCATTTCATTCACTAATTACAGCTCTTATTATCTGGTGTGTGAGAACTAAAGCAGCTGCTTTCTTCCTGCACTCCTCACGGTGTAGTCAGTGGAGCGCTTGTATAGGTCCTCCGATAACATTGTCAGTGTTAATGTTTGGTAGGACAGAGTGAAGTGGCTTGAGGGAGCAGGGTTTTTAGTTTGCGCTGAGTTGAGATTACAAAGAACGCAGTTCACAGGAGAAAAGGCAAACTTGCTTCTTAGGCAAACAATATGCGGTCAGTTCGGAGTCTGTATGAAAATGATATCTATACTGTTCTAAATAATTATACATGAAGAGCTCATGTACATGAAATGGGATTCAGCTTCTTAAAAATTCTAGATATTCATTAATCTTTTGCCATTTCAGAGTAAATACAGTGTACAGTATATATGCATTTTATAGTGATATTTGCCATTTGCTTGCTAATAATAAAAGCTTTTTAGTCATCCCGTTAAACCTGCCACAGTTTGTAATTTCAAGCATGTTGGAAGAAAACATTGTATTATTGTAATGAGAATCTGCTATGAACCAATCTCCTTTATCACGTAGGCGGTATGTTTAGTTTCACATTGCTTGTTTGAATTAGAATGTCAGTTTCCATGTCTTAAAAATAAATATTACCATGTACAGTAGATGTCTTTTAAACATCACACCTCCTTATTATTGGAATTTGAATTGTACGTCCACTGGATATTATGCTTGCTGACAGGGAAAAGGAGGGCAGAAGAAAAAAAAGAGCTGCACCGCAATAAAAAAAAAAACTGTATGAAGGGAAAATTGCATCGCTGAGCGCAGGAAAAATATACCCCCGTTGATTTTTGTTGTTGAGAAACGGCTTAGGCAATCGAGCATAAATCCATAGCTTAGCAAGGGGAGCTGGCGCTTGCCGTCGTATTTTTCACTTCAAATGGGCCACTTGGCTGACAGCAAAATAAAAAGATGTAGAGCGATCTTTAAGAACCTGCTTGGAAAATTGATGGGAGGAGTGGGGGAGGTGGCGGCATGCTGTCAGCCGTTCCCTGTCGCTGTCTCGGCAGGTCACTTGTCCTTGCCATGATGTACTTTGAGGGACTGACCATTGCTTCCTCTGCCAGGCATCGGTTTTCATGGATTGGCTGCACTGTGGATGATCCCGTACTGTGCAGCTCCGAAAGTAGGAAGGGGAGAGGTTCTTGGCTGTTGATGTCTTTGTAGCTGTTGCAGTATTCACAGTCCTTCCCCTTTAATCCCACACTCCTGGAAAAAAATATACAAAGGCAGAAGTTTAGGGTTTTTTTTTTGTTTCCTGCAGCTTTATCTTCGTAACTTCGCAATTTCTTCACCAGGAAGGTGTTGCTGACGATAAGCTGCTCGTTGTCAGCTTGACAGCAAAGCCGTGCAAAATAATTTTAAAAAGCTTGTTGCAAACTGATAGGCAAAATTTCCCAGTCAAAAGAATTTGATTCGCCTCAGCACCTATTCATGTGTATGAATTTCAAAGTGTATTTCCTATTATTCTGAATCTTTTCAAGGTGTGTTTTGGTTTGTCACGTCCTGTACTCATTAGCAGCGCTGGTGATACCAATTCAGAGTTCAGAGTTCTCCAGTTCCTGCTATTTGTGTTTTCTCTTTGGCTTCCTCAGCTTCTTTTACTGAGGGTTTCTGTCTATGGTGGTGAAAATGTTAAGGTTGCGTGGAGAATTTACTAATGAAAGCCACACAAATTCTCAGAGGTTGATGCCCTTTTCATAATACCCAGATCACTCATAACAGAATGTACAAAGCATTCCATTATGCTCTGACACATGTTGAGCTAACAACCCAGCTGCCTCAGGCTCTCTATTAGAAAAGAATAATGATAGTCGATAAGGTCAGCAGGCTCACTAGAAACTGGGTTGCTTAATAACTGCTTTCGCAGTATAACCAAAGCTCTGCAGTTCGACAGCCATGTTTGTTTCCTTACCAGACTTTAAGTTCACTTGTGTAGATAAACAAATTACTGTGTCCTGTAGCAGCTTTTTTATAGTGATAAGTAATAGGTTTATTCCATGCTGAAAAAAAGAAGAAGAAAGAGAACACAACGTTTCGGCCGTGGAGCCTTCTTCAGGTGAAGAAGGTCACCTGAAGAAGGCTCCACGGCCGAAACGTTGTGTTCTCTTTCTTCTTCTTTTTTTTAGCATGGAATAAACCTATTACTTGTTCCTTTGCAGCCTACGCATGCTGACGCAGCTACCCACCTGAACTACAACTTTTTATAGTGATGTTGATTAAGTTGACTTTAGCGACCAAAGGCCTCCTGATTCACTTACAAGAAAGCAAAAGAAAACTCTCTGAAGTTTTTACTTCAGCGGGGAGAGTGGGTAGCTCACTGGATCTGAGTGGAGTGCTCACAGTGTCCAAGTTAGAAGAAGCAACCACAGTGAGTGAGAAGTTCTTTACAACCCTCTTTATCAAAGCCCAAGAAAGCGATGCCTCTGAAAATGTGTCCTCAAAGGCTTGCAGTGTTAATTATCATTTTTGTTCAGTCCAAAAAAGAGAATTATTAAAGAGCATTTAGAAATCATTTTGTCTAAATATTGTGTTTTTCCAGGGCAAAATATTCATAACTGACCAAAAAATGACCAGGGTGATCTGTGACATACAGTATCAGCGTTGCCCTAATTGTATTAACATTTACTTTAAAATTGCAGACTAGGAATTAAATGTCTACTTTTTAGTGCTATATTTTGAAAATCTTTCAGAACTACTTTATAATTGATGAAATCTTTAATATTAGGGATTGCATTCATCTACAATATGCAATTTAGGTTAATTAGAGGTAAAAGCCTTTATTTTAGGTTTGATGCTTAGAAAATGTGAAATCAAGCTGGAAGTTTCTTTCTCCCTCGGTATGCTTTTGACATCAGTGACAGGACTGCGTTTTTAGTAATGTCTCATTATCAGAAGCCCAAGAATGTTAGGTGCTTGGAATTTAATGCATGACTAACCACATTTATGTGATAAAAAATTATAGTGTACACATTTCCAAGAGCATGCTTTTAAGCACAGCAAAAGCGTGCAAGTCTGTTCTCTTAGTTAATAAAAAAAGAACAGTGTAACAAGGAATTAAAATGTGAAAAGCAGCTCACTGCAGATTTTTATGAAACTCTAACTTAAATCACTGAGAAAAAAAGCACCTCTGTTGAAGAAGGCTGTGACCTGTTTCCAATTACACCATCATTTATTTTCTGTAATTAGATGGCATATAAATCGACAGTTCCCTGATTAACGCTACATGAAATACTGCTTATCACTCCATCAGCAGACAAGTGAACAGCACCTTGGTCCGAGCCCTGGCATAATATGAAAGAGGATGTATGTGTGTGTTAGAGGGAGGGGTAGAGGAAAAGTGAGGTAGGAGTGATGAGAAATTCTTCTGATGTAATTTAATAGCTGAAACCTGTTATCATGGCAGCTTTGCAGCACTGAGAAATGCTTTCTATTATCTCCTTTCCTTTCAAGCTGACTATCACTGTCTGCAGAACGGTAAGTTTTATGGCACTTTAGTGAAGTGAACATCAATTAGAGATCCATATCGAGGAAAAGGTTGATTTTTTTTTAAATCAAAAGTTTCACATTTTAAAAGGTTATAGTTTATTTTATATATATATATGACATTCCAGGGTCCCTAAATGTACTTAGTCAATCTTTCACTCTGTTCTTCACAACCAAGATTTTTTATTGGAAATACTGCCACTGTGCATACAGTTTATGCCTCTGCAAATAAAGAAAAAGACATCCTTCCAGATTTTCAAAGGCTATCCTGTTTAATTTGAGGTGGTATTGATAAATTCTAAAACCATTTAGGAGGGATGGGGATCAATTATAAGCGTGATGCTTTCAACCTTTCACAGACTTTAAACAAATACACATTTTGAAACTGAATGGTTTATGCCACCACTTTATGCTAGAGATTTTTTTTTTCATTTTGACATTTTCTTTATTTGAGCTTTGCACATTCTTTAATATAAAATCAAAATGGCCCTTTGGCCCAGATGTCACCCGTTCAAACTGGGGTCATGTCACTAGCTGAATGTAACTAGTATGTCTCCAGAAGTGGTGTAAATTGTTGCTTAGGTAAGATGGGAATTAAGGTGACCAAGGTCCTTGTGATCTTCAGTGAGAAAATGATTCTGGCAACATGGAGTTTTACAGTGATCTCAGTGAGAGATGGACTCTTCCCTAATTTGAGTTGGCTCTCTTACAAGAACCATAGTGCTTACAGCATTATGTGAAAAGACAGGTGGCTTTGACTGGTGAATGAATTAGAGGAACGTGTCTATAGGGTCTCATCCTCTATTTGTAGTACAGTACTCATTGTCAGACTTTTATGCATAACAATTTGAAATTAATAGAAATGTTACAGAAAAGTAATTGAATATTCCAGTTTGATTAGCAGTTTTGGTTAAAATGTTGTGTACAAATGTGTTTATTTATATATTACAAATTTGTCCTACTCACGTCTTTGAATTATAAAATCTTATTTTATTACAATAGCTGATTGTAATAGCTGACCTCTTTTTACTGTATCTCATCACTCATACTTGGTGTGAATAAGAATTTTATTTTGTTCACAGTTCCACACTCCACATTGTTCAACTTGATAAACTTGTAACGTATTCACCCCCTTGGACTTTTTTACATTTTATTTTGTTACAATAAGGAATCATAACGTATCTGATTGGGAGTTTTTGCTGGGAGTAATTGATAGAAAACACCCTTTAATGTCAAAGTGAATAGAACATTCTGCATATCCTTCTAAATTAATTAGAAATGCAAAATAGACCTTTATTATACATGATTATCAAGAACGTTTCAAGCTCTTCAGAGTTGTACTGCATGGATTTGTGTTCAGGGGTCAAGTTTAAAAACAATGGGCATATTTAAATCATATTCTGCGTCTTATAAATCTCCATAGTGGACAATTATAATTTTTCATTTACACTCACTACAGCGGTTTTAGTGAAAAAGTTAATCAATTTCTTAGTCCAAATATAGTTTCAAAATTGCGGCTTCTGCAACACCATGCTTCAAAGCACACCAAGTAGTAGAGGCGATATTTATCTTTTTTATCACTAGCTACCATGTGCAGTTAAGTTAAAATTTAGAAACACTCTTAAAATTGAAAAAGGGAAATTTTAAAAGGATTTTGTGACTACTACAAATTGCTACGCTTTGCACAATCATTTTCCAAATACATCATGAACTTGTACAGATTCAGATTTACCTGAAGTGTGATTGCTTTTCTTAAAGTTTTATTAAACCAGCTGCTTCCATACCAGACAGAGCTTCTTTCTTTTGAGGACTTGCGATATCTCTCTGGAACAGATATGAAAATAAAAAGGGAGAAATCAGTCTGTTTTACCTAATTCCCTCTGCTGAGAAGCAGAGGGAGCCTGTGCTGTGTTTTTTTTTATTTCTTCTACTGGATTGGCATTAGTCAACAAGTTTAAATGTATATTTATATTCAGGTAAAGCTTATCGTTAATAACAATGTGCGTCTAACCATCTGTTGAGTTATTAAAATTTTATTTTCAACATACAATTCAAGAAATTACAAATTACAAAATTACAATTGTTTTTCCCCATTCCAGCTGGTATACAGTTTCATTTTAACTGATCTCTTGATTCACTACAACATTATAACTTCTTGAAGCACATATTCCCAAAACTGCTTAAGCTGTTTTTGTTAATCACACACGGCTTCTTATGTCAGCATTTACCGAGAAGTGAGATGTTTTACTAATGCAAGGTCCGAATATCCCCTACACGATCTTCTATTTATACGATACTCTGGTATCACCATTGAAGACATTGTCTCAGCCAGCCTGGATTACCCAGCTAGTTTTATCCTGTTAAAAGTGAATCTCCTCTTCAACCTGAAACCTTTAACTGCTGTGACCCATTTCAAGCCTGGAGAGAATGCACTTAAACAGATAGCCTAGTATTTAGAAACAGAACTTAGTCTTGGGTGAATTACATATTCTAAAATGAAAGTCTTTCTGTGAATGCTTTTGCAGAACACACTTTTGTGAATGTACAGTAGGAGTTATTAAAAATGTAATATTTCCTGTTAGAACTGGTGAAGAAAATCACTAAGAGAGAAAGGAATATCAAGTGAGTGCTCATTGTAGATTTTAGACCACAGAGCAGAACCTAAAGTACAGTACAAGACAAGAAACTGGCAGTGCTATGCTGGAAACTAGATTCCCAAAAAAAATTTTCATAACATACAAAGCATTTAAGTAATTTGTCACCTGGATAAAATTGTGTGCAGCTCTGTAATACAAAATTAGTCCCAAAACCAGTTCCTCCACTTTAAATTTGATAACTGAGTATTAATCTTTAATATGGCCATAATTGTGCAAGCATATTTGCTGTCACCCACCATTAGCTCAGATAAATTAGGCAATTTAGTTTGGTAAAAAAGCGTCAGGTGTGAAAAATGACTGAGACAAAATCGTAGGAGTTGAATCAGCAGAAGCAGATTACATGCTAAATAAGCATTTACTGCGTTCTGCTTGTCTGACAACGTCTCCACTCTCTTTAAATATCTTTTTTTGGTGTTGCAATGTTATTCTCTTATCTGTAAATTTGGCTAGGTAAGAGTGTATTTTCAAAGTACAGTAGCTCCTCTTTTTTATTTTTTGGTAGGGCAAAGCTGCAAAAAACAGGACCTGAACTTTCCCTCCAAATTTTCAGCTTAAAGTGTATTTTAAACTTAAAACTGTTTTTACTTTATACACTGAATTGATACAGTATGCCCAAGGGATAGACACTAATACTTTATCTTTAAACTTAAGCTATGTCTTATTTTAATTGTTTTAAGATTGTATGGCATTCTCTATTGATGGCATTGTCCATCTTCTGTTCCTTTTTTTTACGGTGTCTTCACATGGATATAAGAGTCATTATCTTTACTTTTCTTATTTTGTTGATGATGTTTTGTTGTTGTTCACCCACATACAAAACCTTAGTGTAAAAATCTTAAGTATCTGTAAGGGTTCTTGACTGTACTTTTTTTTCAGAAACACGTACCCTAATTCTGCAATATTTGTTTCTGCTAGGAAGGAGTATTGTTTTATAGGGTTTTTGATTTTCAATTAGTTTAAGATACTGCAGTGACGTGTTCTGTGTTATGAACAGAAATAGGAACAAACACTGTTTAACCCTTTGGTAAACCTTTAAATGAAAGTAGTGATTATACAGCAACACACAGTTTCCTATACAGTATTTTATAAAATGATAGAAATAGCATTACTTTTAGAATTAGAGGTAACCAAATGGTTAAAGTTTTTGAACTAGTGCTTAATATGCTGTGACTGTTTTACACTCTATGTCCTGTGTAAAGCTGAATAATGCTGGCTGAAGGCTGTTTTTCTGTTATACAATTATAGCATTGATTTTGACCCTTTTTTTGCCTTCTTGTCCGCCTGCATTGGTTATACTGTGTCTGCTGTTGTGTTGATATACATTATTGGAGGTCATGAGCACTTACCATTGTTTCCCCAGTGGCAAGGGTATTGTAGCTAAACACATCGGTCTGCCAGCCTGTTATCACAGTAATGCACATTTTTAACAACATCCTTTTTTTTTTAATCTAGTAAGTTTTCAAGACAGGGCTTTGCTTAAAGGGGTTGTCTCACGCTGTTGCACGTGTTCAAAACATTTATTAATATGGCGTTCTGTTTGGGTAAGTTCTGTCTTCCGTCTCAAATTTTACTTTTAGTTTTTTGTTCTGTACTGCAGCTCTCTCTGGCTTGTTCTCTTTTTCATGGATTGTGATTGAACTTTTTGTGAGAGGTTGAAGTTGATATTTGCAGATTGCTATCTGCTGTATTTTTCAAAAATTGCAGAATGAACTGTTTCCTGCATGTTGTGAAAATACATGCTAGATAAACTAGTTTATAAGTATACGTTACAATTAGATTTTTTTACTTTAGACCATGTACCTGAGTACCTTTAAGTATTCAGAATCCTCAGACATATAGTATTTACAGTACCTGTGAACATCTTTAGAATTAACAGTAAAACATGAACTACAGGACTCAAGTGTACACTATGGGAAAGTGTACTGTGTCCAGACTGAGAATAGTAGGCACAATTTTACATAAAAGGTTTGGAATGACCTACTCAGTCACATTGTTGATGCTAAATTTAGGAAAATACGTAGATGAGATACTCAGATTGATTAGCTACTAGCAGCCAAACAAGCTCGTTGGCCTGATCAGCCTGATTTTTCTTACAATCTTATATTCATGCCTAACTAAAACCCTATTATCCTCTGCACTTCATTAACAACAGTGCTGCACTGTTTAACATTGTTTCTTTGCTAGCGTCAACTGTGCATTTCTGGAACTGCACATGATATACCATTGTTTTTTTTATTATTTTATCTTTGGGAAACAAAAAAAAGTCTTTATTGTAGTGCACGGGGTCCGTCTGTTTACTTTTACTCCTTTGTGTTACTTAAATTGAGTTTTGTTTCAAATCACAGTGTTATGGTTTCCTCCCTGGCCTCAATCTGCTCAAATAAATCTCATGGGAGAGGCTAAAGGGCTTCAGTGCAGTAGGTAGTGCTGCTTACCTTATGTCCAAAGCACTGATTTTGTGAATCTGTGTCACAATATATTGGGTTACATGGTACAGTTCAGCGTGTAATGGTGTGTAGGGGGAGGATGTGCCCCTGAAGAAATATAGGTTACCAAGAATAATACTGCTTGTGTCCTTTTATTATGCATTGGTGTAATTATCCTCAATTAAAGAGCATACCAGAACTAAGTAATGCCTGCCAAGAAATAGGACTGTTGGGTATTTGGACATTGTGTTAATGCAGAGGCGTGCATCCTAAATGGATATCAAGTACATTGGATAGAAACAAAAATGTTTTGTATTAGACAACACGTTGCGATGTAAGGGAGACACAGGTATGTATACAGTATTTTAATTGTAATGTATTAATCTGTAACAAATATGTAGATAAAATAGTTATATTTGTAAAGCTGCTTTGGAATGTATTGTAATATTAAGGTGCTTTCCAGTATGTTGGCTGAAATCTGTTTTAGATCGTAAACGGATAATGGTAATAAACTGTAGACGTTCTTGCCTGATTTCCCGAACTGCATTTAGAGTGGGAGAAGAGTAACATGTACTTTGTATTTTGAAATACTAATTCTGAAAGAAAATAAAGCATTTTAAAAATATACACCGCTGATGAAGGGTGCTTATAATGACCAAGGTATAGTTGCGGGGGGCTCAAGTCAAAGAGGTGTTTGCCTGCAAGTATTGTCAAGCTACCATAAATGTGCCAGGTACTGTATGCTACTATAGTAAGTATTAGAGATTAGAGTAGAAAGCAGAACTTTAATAAAGAATGGAAGTATTATATACTTGATCATTTTAAAGAAAAGAATGATGAGAGTGTAGATAACGGTGTAACTGTAGCATATAATAAGCGAAACACCCTCCACAATAAAGACGATTTGAAGGTATCTCTATAAACATTTTCTAAAAACTGCTAAAAATAATATAGAAGGTCTTTCCATATAGTCTATAAACAGTATATTATAAATCTATATGTTAACTGTGCTTCGTGCTGTTTCCAAGCTTATTGCTGTGGAGGCAGTAAAAGGACAACCAGAGCCAATAAATGACCTGCTATACAAGCAAGCAGGTCATAGAACACAACATACTTTTTGAAGGTGTTTAACGTGAATTAAAGGCAATATCTGTAACAAAAATGGATAACCAGAGCTGACATATTCCCTAGAGACAGACAACTTATTTGGGTCAATGTGTTTATTTAGGTTTTTCCGATGTCAGATCCTTAGTTCTTCTCTGAAGGTTTTTTTTGTTTAGAAATATTGAATAGTGTCACTGCTGATACCTTTCTTTAAAACACACAGTATCATTATGCTTCTGTTTGTAGATACACATATATTTAAACTAGTACTATCCTAATTCATTTGTTCATAAAAATAATTTAACTGTGATGCATTGTGTAATTTGATTATTTAAATAGTGATTACGTAGTAGGGAGTTTTGAATTCTAAAGGCTGCGATGCTAAAATTTCAAATTTGTGTGTTTAGGGGCACAATCAGAAAAGTTAAAAATTAAAATATTAGACTGTATTTTTTAGTTACTGTATATTACTATTTTTAGTCATATACAAGACTTTAATGTTTGGCAGCCCATATACTGTAAAATTTATAGCTGTTGTTTTAAATTTTACTTTTAAAATAAAACATTCGGATGAAAGAAGCTATACAAAATACTGAGATTAAAAAAGCCAACCAAAGGTAATAAATAATTTGCTGCACAAGGGGAAATGAATGAAACAAATTATTAAAAATGAATAAATCATGACTTGAGTTCCACTACAGAAACAACAGCTAAAACTTTTTATTCTTGGCACATTTAACTTATGTGTCCCTGAGCTATATGTTTGTGTATATATATATATGTAACTTTTATTTGAGAAATATCTTTAAAATTAAACATATTTAAAAAATAAAACAGAACAGCACTCATGGGAGTTAGAGAAAGGAGAACATTGTATTGTTACACTATTGTTGTCACTGAGGAGATTCCAGCTAAAGAAAGAAAAGGTGTTATTATCGTTTACTGTGTGAACTGCCATCTGTTTCACAACACACATAATGTGGAAAGCATAGTTACAATGATCATCAAAAATGATAAGGTATTTCTAAGTCACAGTAAACGATCAAGGGACAGATTGTTGCCAGAATATTTCATTTGGTATGTATGGTACTTATCTCCCTTTTGAGGCTATATCTCCATTTATATACTTTTAATTGTTTTTCTGGATTTGTGTGCAGCACATTCATTTAAACGGTTTTTATTGCAGCTTTCAAGTTTACAAGGGTCAGTACTCATGGTGTTATTTACTCACAACGGAGCTGTTATTGACTTTAACAATGACCATCCCATGGTGCTCCCATGTAGGCCAGGCTTGAGTCGTAGGCGTGCCCTCAAACCCACAAATCATAATGGTGGTCTGCCTCACCCTTGCTGCAGTTACACACGAATCGCTGGGTAACCACCAACCGTTCTCTAAGCTCAGTCGGGTACTTCAGATTGCTTTTCCCTGGTGCCATTTCAAAGTCGATGGGAGTCAGGAGCTCAGTGCCAAAACTGAGGTTTTTCCCAACAACTCCTGAACAACAATGTGGTAAGCCTTCAGGACTACGAGCAGGAGATAATCTTTGTCTATCTCATGGTGCACTTTAAGATCACTTTATTAGCAATATACAGTTTCTTGCATTAGGAACTTGTCTTTTTGCAAAACCCCAGCTTGCTCTCCATGAGACACACAGGCACTAGTTTATACGGCACCCCTGGAGAAGTTGGGGTTAAGGGCTTTGCTCAGGGGCCCAACGGAGTAGGATTCCTCTGCCAGCCGTGGGATTTGAACTGGCAGCCTTCCAGCCACAGGCGCAGATCCTTAGCCACAGAACCACTGCACTGCCTGCTCCACCCTTTGGGGATGGCAAGTTGGCTGGCTACGGTGGCTTTGGTGCAATTTAACCCTCATACCAATCCGTTGCTCTGTAAGTGCAGGGTATTGTTGCAGGTCTTTCCCAAACACTGACAAGAGCTCCTGCAACTCAACTTGCCAGGCCTGGTTGCTATGGAGCTCTTGTTCTCGAGCACACCTCTCCACCAGTCACATCTTGAAGGTTAAGCAGAAATCATGGCTAGGTGGTAAAAATGGCGTCTGTCTCCTCAGAGAGTCAAGTTTTGGCCACTGCAAATTACACATTCCCTACCGAGCTGTGAATGGCACTGCTCTTTTAGAGTGACCACACCACCACCAGTTACCACTCTCCACAGAGGGAAGCAAGCTACCTGTCCTGGGACACCAGGGAGTTCCACAGCCACTAGCCCTTTTACCTCCTTTGACTTTGCTCAGTGTGATCAGGGGCGCACCCTTGCTTAAGACAAATCAGGTTAACCCCAGGTCTGGGTCTCTTTCCTGGATCTCAGCAGCTTCTCTGAGTTACTTTGGGGCATCTGACTCTCTTCAGTATGTCAATCCACTTGCTCACAGTGGTTCTTCAAGGCTTGCTTGTATCAACAGATCATCCAGGTTGTATGAGCTGGCAGCTATATGAGCTGTCAGGGGCACTCTGGAGGACACCCTCTTCTTGAGGTGCTTTAAAAGGGTTGGGAAGATGCACAGGCTATGTGTCGTAGCATCCTAATAAGATAATTATTTTCTTGGACCTGTCTTTGTGTGCAAATTCCATCTCCCAATAACCACTCCTCAGGTCAAACGTACTGTGTCAAACTCATCTCTTCTGTGGTCAAAGGCCTCCTCAGTGTGGGAAGCAGATTTTTCTGGGTCACCCCTTTCAGTTTTCTCGAGCTCCACCCAAATGTGGTAGGAGCTGCTTTGTTGTATAGTGGACGCCATGCAGGTGAGACAGGAGGTGTCAGGCGATCCCAAGTTTTCGACCTTGAATGACCTGGGGGTATATGGGGCACAGCCCACAGGAAAGAGACGGGGCAGACCCATGAGTTGCCATCGAGTGATGATATAAAGCTGGTCTGAGAGCACCTACGAATTCCCCTGGAGGAGCTGGAGGCTGTTGGCGGGGAAAGGAAAGTCTAGTCTGCCCTGCATAGCCTGTTACTACCATGAGCCTTACTTGGAATAAGCAGTTAGAAAATGGATGGATGGACATTTATATACTTTTCATAATTTATATAAAACATCAAAGTTGGTGATTTGGAGCTTGTTGTAGTGTCGATAACATTTTTTGCAGCATTCTTAAAAATCAAGATTCATATGGTATAGTATATTAACATTGCAATGGTAGTGCTATTATGGCCTGTTGTCATCCTCCATACACCATGGTTTACACTTTACCTGTTGAATGTACACTTTTTCTCAGACTTAATTCAAAAATGTTTACTACATCCTTTAAGTGTGTGCCTAAATGTTGTTTTTTTTATTTGCAGAAAGAGCCTCTGTACGTCAGGCCAGAAGTCAGCAGAAATACTTTGCCATGGATGTAGATGAGGAAGAAAATATGAGTGAGTTATTTTTTCTGTATTTCCTTTTCAGGAAGTGGACCTTTGTAATACAGGGTCGGTAGTTAAGAGCTTTTCTTTCCTAGAATCCAACAGAATTAGAGTGTTTTATTGAAAAATCTCAAACTCTTAGCATGAAGCTTTACAGTCCCCAAGTCTTTAATTTTCTTGCTTTGAAAAACTTTGATTGGAATCAAGCAGATGTACAGGCTAATAAACATAAATACATAGTGGTAGACGTACAATGTTATTAGATGCAGAAAGGGGTAGGACTCTCATAGAAACTCATAATGCTTAGTGCAAATAGACTTCAGTCTTCCATTGACAGCTCCAGGAACTGGAGTCAAAACCCTTTTTACACAAAAGATTGTGAGGCAAAGTCTGAGGCCAGATTCCCACTCGGACTGCAACAACATGGCAGCATGAGATCCCCGGATCAATTGTGTACGGGCAACCCATCGAGCTTTGAAAAGATAAAAATGGCTTAATCTTGTTGGTAACCTTTCTTATTTTCTTATACAGTATGTTCTTATGCCATTCTAGGTGCTGCCTGACTATCTCTGGAAAGCATTGTGAGGATTATGGAGAGGTTGTGGGGTGTGGTTGTCTACTAGAGATTATAGTGATTATGCAGTGAAGGCAGTTTCCTCGCCTGCAGTATGTTTAACTGCTTAAAATGTGCAAAAGATTTTAAGAGAGCAGACTTACAAAAAAACACTTTTTAATTTACTATAGCGAATATGTTTCAATTTTTTATCCAGTAAGTTTATCCAAGACCTCACATTATATACCAAAAGGCATTATAAACATAACAAAAGCTCATCTGTTGTTTTTTTAGAGCCTGTCTCGATACTTCTAAGATTTATTACAATTGAGTTTGACATCGGTACATTTCGCCACAAAAGCTACTGAAGAGCTCCTTTGCATCTTAGGATCTGTAATTGATTTTTAGGAAGAGCCATAAGGTATTTGTTATTAACAGAGGGGAACAGGCAGTGGTTTAATCCTTCATTTGAAGAGTTTTCAGCACAGCATATCTACCCACACTGCACTGTGAGTAGTAGATTGCTGACCTGTTGCCCAAAGTAAAAAAAAGTGCTCTCTATTCAGCCCAAGTCCTGCTGATCCTGAGTACATTCTGATGACCACTACAGTGCATGTGCAGCCAGCAGGCACTTCTTGAGGGAATTCTTGCAGGCCTGGGAATAGAAAATGTGACTATAGTGTCCTTACCACCCCCTTTTCCTAATCAGTTTGGTACAGAAAGAGATTTTGTCATGTGCAGATTTTCAAACAGATTTTCATATCTTATTTTGTATTATGACTTTCAATAGACGCTTTGGAATGTGCTTCATGAGCTTTTCAGCATCAAAAATGTTGTGATTTTAATGCAAAACAAGGTCTTTTTACAGACACCTGAAGTATTTTGTGCTGTAATAGACTGAAATTCATTTGAAAATGAATACAATCACATTCCCAACGTTGTTATATTCAGCAAGTCTAATGGTTTGTGAGCAAAGAAATAATTAAAAATTACTGTTGCTAATAAAACATGTAGATCTGATTTGAACCAAGTAGGAATAGGACTAAAAGAAATTATTTTTCCTCAGAATTTATTTAGTGAAAAGTGAGATTTTTTTTCCAATACACAGGGCCCTTAAAAAGTGCCCTTACAGTCAATTTATATTTGTGATTATGACGTTAATATGAATGATACGTACAGCATAATATGTTTTATATTGGGGGTAATTGCATGCATACATACATTTGATTATATTAGAACAAATGCATATTTGTGTTTCACCCAGTGATTTCATGTGACTCAAAGTATTGGTCAAACTGCAGTATTTGGAAGCAGTAATAATTTGAGAAGCTTTGCCAAACCATTGCTGCGGCTTAATTGAGTTCTTGCATATTCCTTTGGATGTTCTAACTTCAATTTATTCATCAACATGTGAAATACATCCTTAATTTAATTTAAATCTGGTGATTGAATTGGCTACTCCTAAGATCTTCCTCTGTTTTGTCTGATGAACGCATTGGTTACATTGGCAAGTGTTTTATGTCATTGTTCACGTGCTGCCTAGTAAATATGAAAGCATTTTACAAAATGACAATGTTTCTGTATACGTCAGAATCCTGCTCCTGCCTCATGAGTTGTCAGTAAAGACAAGCGAACCAGTTCCAGAGATGGCCATGCTTGCGCAGGCCGTGACATTTACGTCCACTGAGTTTCACAGTTAGCTCAGTAGTACAGTACAAAGACAAGCCAGAAGAGTTTTGGAAAAGTTGTCACGGACAAATGAGACAATGATAAACCTTTACCAAAGTGATGAAAAGGTTATAGTGTGGAGAAAGGAACTTCAGATGCTACTAACATCTGAGAATTTTTAAACTGTAATAATATTTTTCAGTTGGTGTTCTGAGGATGAATCGATAATATTGAACAAATTACAGCTGTGACCACAAATAAATGGCATCTGATAAAGCCATGATATATACTGTAGGGAAATAACATCACACATATTCAGAATATACAGTAAGTTCTGAAACTATGCATCATAATAGTGGTTGTTGGTACAGTTAAGGAGACTTGAAAATTTCCAGATGCCTTCCAGTACTTAAAATATTCTAGCATATGACCTTTTCCAGACTGGACTGTGTCCTCACTTTGAGATATCTCTTAGAATTTAGTCAAGGCAAAACTGTCTTTCATTACCACTGTCTTATTGCAGGGGCTTAAGAAGAAATACTGCAATGCTTGCAGAAACCATCCGTGTAGACTCAAATAAAGCTCAAACCACAATGCAATGTTCAGAAAATCTTTTAAGACACTGTGACATGCATTATCAGATTTACCTTCACAGTTCTTCTTACTAAGCACTGTGTCACAGTCTCTGGCTTAATCTCGCTTAGAAAATTTGGGACTGGAGCTGGCACAGTGTCAACCTGGTTTTCTTTTTATCCACCAGCACAATCTGACATGGTTGCACATTTCTCTTGTCTGGTTTATTTTCTCTAATTCCTAATTGAAAGTCTTCAAATTCACAACTGAAAGCACAGAAGCATTCTATCTTAAGAAGAAAGAGACTTGTGAATTCAGAAGCCTTTTGTGCCACTGGTCATGTTTAGGAAAATCTTTTTTTACAAAAACTGCTCGAATCTTCTGCATAGAATCATTCTTCCAATGTTTGCTGGGGATAAGAGTTTTGTGACTCTTTGCCATTTCAGAAGCACATGTAAATATGTGGACACAGTAGTGTACATTCAGATAGCAGCCCTGGACTGCTTCCATGTGTCTGTGATTGCTAACCGAATATTCCATAGCAGCATTAAATGGATTGTATGAAACTTAATTTCAGGGCAGTAGGAATAATCTGTCTTAGTACTGTTTAGATATTGACGCATTTAGGCAAGCAGTTGTACACAAAATGCCGGGCATTTGGATTAGTTCCCCAGCTGGATGGGTAGATCAGATTATAATTTATATGATCATTATAATAGATCATATAATGATCTATTCATATATATATATTCTGGATATATATATATATTCTGAATATATTCTGGATATTCCCACTATATCCAGAAAAATCATTTTGTCAGCCCCAATTTGGAGATCAGTGAACTTGGGTTCACAGGATGCCTGAAATCGTATGCTTTCTTAAGGGAATGTGGTATACAGTATGAACTGGATCCATAAGATGATAGTTTTTTTAGCTCAAACATGTCCTACCTCAGGTAAGAAAAAAAAAACATGAATTTGAAGTGGCTTATCAAACTGTACTGTACTATGTGAAAAATGTATCTCAATAATACCCCAAGGCACATCCTGTGTACCTCAGTAGAAATTTGTGGGCTTCTTGATCCTGATTGCCTGAAGAATTTTAGTTTTCTGAGCCCGGTTCCTTGTTTTAAAAGGAAATCATTACTTTTAATGATGCTGAAAATCTGAGGCAGGCAAAGGATGATGATTGTTAAATATCTCGTTCAAATTCTCTAAAGTAACAAAAACCTTTTTGCTAATATAGCAAAAAGTGTGGCAAACATACGTAAACTAGTACTGTAGTTCAGGTGGGCAGGTGCGTCAGCATGCGTAGGCTGCAAAGGATAGGTTATATAGGTTAATAGGTTTATTCCGTGCTGAAAACAGAAGAAAACAGAAAACACGATGTTTCGGCTGTGGAGCCTTCTTCGGGTGTCATACTTAAACTACTGTATTTTAGATACTGAGTTAGGTGGAAAGATATTTATTAAAATTAGTCTAATTTTATGGGCTTGAATAACATGAGATTTCTTTAATTCCACCCTTTGATTTGACAAAAACATATCCCTGAGCAGGATACTTCAGTTTTTCATTATTTGAAATAGGTTTGTAATAACGGAACTGGTTGGCATTGTGTGGCCCAATTACTAGAATAAACTTTTTCACAGACATTGAGTTGACATGCTGAAATGCTGTCAGACTTGGAACAGATTGCAATTTCAGCTTTCAGCACAGGCATCAGCTGCTCACAGCAAGATCAAATCTATCCCATTACACAGTTTACACATATTATATTTGTTAGGACATTGATAATCCTTTGCTATTCTCTTTAAGCCAGCAGAAACAGACATGCAAAGGTTTTGGATTGTTTCTGTTTTGGGAGGTTGGTAAATGACTTGTTTAAATGTCAAGGTTGTTCAAGGTCTAATTGGTTGATGGGGTTTTTATTAGATATTTGGTTAATACTTCATTTACTATTTTTTTTTTCCTACAGGCGATCTCAAAGACTGTTTTCTTTAATATTGTTCTTTCTTTCTCTTATTTTTTCCCCAGGGCAAGCTCTTTGTTTGCATTTGTATTTGATCTGTAACACATTTTGGAGGCTCACATTTGATACTTCCATATCTCTCAGGCTATTGTATTCTGAAACCATCAATAGCTTTCAGTCTCTTTATCATTGTAACTAACTTATACTGGTATCCTGAGTTGGAGATGTGTGGGTTTCTGTTGCAAATCATAACCAGCAGGCTTGTTTATGCAAAAACTGGAGTACTATTGCAGCCATATAAAGAAGTGTAATGTAAAATGTAATTACGTATAACATGTGTCTGGAAAACATGAACATTAGACTGTGAAAAAGAAAACATAAAAGGTAATTTATGTTTTTTGTTTTGTAATTGATTTAAATATTCACTGGAAAATAATTTTGGAGTTGAGGGCTATTTTTGCATTCTTGCTATCCCTTCTCAATAAATGCCAAGGTAGTGCCAAGCATTTTAATCTGCTCATATGATTTGTGTGCTTTGACTGTACTTCCTTTATTGCATATATTTCCTTTTTAAGTGCTTGCAAGAGTCGGTTTTCGCTTGGTATCTTCAGTTCCGAGTTGTGTTGATCCATGCTCCACCTTTATAGTTTGATCCTGATTTTACGTTTTTCTGGTTTCTTTCCCTAAGACTAACCCCCTAACCCCTTCACAAGTAACTGAATTGCCTTCATGAAGTGCTTTATTCTTTGCGTTTGAGGTTGTCTTTGACATTTTCCTTCTTCGTTTCCTGCTGAACACACTCTGGCAGAGGTTTTGTTTGTCCCATGTGTATGTTCAAACCTTCCACTACAAACTGAAAGACCATCTCATCAATTTCCCACAGCCTCCTTCATTCTACAGGCCTTGAACAACAGCAGGAGATCGCACAAACACATAGAACTCCTTTAACTCCTCCTTCCTCATGGCAGTTACTCAAATTATTCATTTCTTGCTCTCTTCTATGAACTTATTATTTATTATTAATTTTTATTAATCTGATTCACACCTGTTCTTGCCCTCTGTTTCCTGGTAATGCATTTAAGGAGTTGAATTCTTCATTAAGCTACTGATAAAGGTTGGAGCTCAGATTTTGTGTGTAGCACGTTTGCTGCCTCTTGCTGAAAAGTTACTTTGGATTATTCCATTTTGGAATGTTTAAATTTTATACCGTTGCTTCTACAGTATAATCCATAATGCATTGTAATTAGAATTTTAAACGAGGCAAGCCACTTTTGAGTACATTATGATGCACTAAAGTGCTTTAAAGATTGTTGTAATATTCCCCATGCTGCCTTTCTTCTGCTTCTGATAAATTTATTATCAGTACCTGGAGTTTTTTGTTGTAATCTCAATTGTTACAGGCAAATGAAATATTATTTTTTATTGTGTTTGCTTTTTTTATTTTGTGGTGGCTAAATGGGAAGTTATTAGGTCACTAAGGAGAAACTTAAAGTGATGCCTCGAGGCTATAGCCTCAGTGTCCAGTATCACAGGCAGATTGTTACTTTTTTGCGTGGAATGCGTCCTTTTTTTTCCCCTTTTCTCTCTCCTCTTGCTACTCTCCTGCTTCAATGGGATCTTCTGTCCTGCCTGCTCTCTCATGTCTGGCTCCCTGTATCGTTTCAAAAGTGCTGCCCTTCCCTCCATGAATTCCCACTCTGGCATTTTCACACGAGTCTTCTCTCTTCCCGAGCGCCGAAAGGAGTAACCTATCGAGCTTTTGCTGGAGGATGTTATAAATGAAAATTTAGTCAAAGTTCCATCGGCTTTGTGAACAGGATATGGTGATGTGTGTTCTTTAATCAGAACCTCTAAAAAGGTTTATTTTGTTTTAACATTTAAATCACTTATTTAAAAAAAAAACACTTCCAGCCATGTACACATTTTGCTCAATGGATTATTGTGCAACTTCACATACCTTCAGCAGTTTAACTTTTCTCGGGTGGAATTAACATTTTAATTCTGTAATACAAACTCAAATTGCCAATGATAAAAAAAGAAATATTTTTTCTGCAAAATTAGGTGGAAGAAGCAATATTAATATTATTTCCCTCTTCATGAAGTGAAATAAAATACTTGGGCAGTTTCTATTTTTCTTAAATTTACTGTTGTTGACTTCCACACAAGTACGTGCATAAAATTAAGATTGTTCCTTCAGCCTCCTTTCTGTCTGTGAGCCTATTTGTCGTAACCATGTTGATTTTTCCCCTATTTCCGAATGATTTTTTCACACCTAATGTTTTGAAGGACTCTTCCTGTCTCCAGCATTTCACTTAGAGCATAAATAACTGGAGCAGATGTCTGAAAACATCTTTGATAATTAACAACAAACTTAACAACACTTTCCAGTGTAAAATTTTGTTATATTTTTGTTGTCAATGCAGTTTTTAGTTGTCAAATGTATTTTAGCCTTCGTAAGGCTTGTATGTTAAGATCAGCTAAGAAATATGTGGAATGATGTAAAAAGGCCTAACTACAGAGCAAGTTATTCTTAGGTTTTTATACTGAGTCTCCCTACTTCTTCATGGAAAAAATATCTCCTTTTTCTTTTGGAATTTAGGGAATTCATTCATATCCCTCAAATAACGGTTACAATATTTCGAATATAGTCATATATTTTCTGTTTATCACAGCTATAAAGTCAAATTTATTCCCACCCTGCCTAAAGGTAGAATTCTGTTATTGACTGGAATATTGTCATTAGATTATCTTTATAATATAAAATTGTACATTGGAATGTTCATTAGATATTATTATTATTATACATATTATTTTCATTGTTTTTAGGAAGTAGGATGTCATTTGATTCATGATAGTTATTTGTTTTATATTTGTTTCCACTTTTTCTAAATAAAACATGCATTCCAGTTTCCATAAATACCCCTTCCTCCTCACAAAAAAGGAACACACATCACTTGTTCAGTTACAAAGAGAGATAAAGGAATCTATAAATTTTACATTTACAAGATCCTGCAACGAAGGCGTTGTAAGTTACTCTTTCTGGGCACCGCAGGTTCGTGCAGCACCGACGTAAAGGAAAACCGCAACCTGGACAACGTCTCCTCCAAGGAGGCCGCTGGTGAGGCGGCCCAGCTCCCCAACGGAGGAGGTAGCAGCAGGAAGCGCCCTCTGGAGGAAGGCAATAATGGCCATGCGCATTCCAAGTTCCGTCCTAAGAAGCGAAAGAAAACGCCAGGGCCTGTTCTGCCCAAAAATGCTCTTATGCAGCTCAATGAAATCAAGCCGGGACTTCAGTACAAGCTGCTTTCACAGACTGGGCCAGTCCACGCGCCCGTGTTTGTCATGACCGTAGAAGTTAACGGGCAGCTGTTTGAGGGCTCTGGGCCCACTAAAAAGAAGGCTAAGCTCAACGCAGCTGAGAAAGCTCTGAGATCATTTGTGCAATTTCCCAATGCTTCGGAAGCTCACATGGCCATGGGTCGTACCCTGACAGTCAACACTGATTTCACCTCTGACCAGGCTGACTTTCCCGATATGCTCTTTAACGGGTTCGAGACACCTTCGCAGCCGGAGGAGTCCTGTTACTTGGGCTCTAACGGGAATGGCTCTTTCAGTTCTTTGGGAGAATACCCCCTCCCTTCCTCAGGGGGAGCCAACAGCCTGAGTCAGTCCCCACTGCCCGCCCCCACCACGTACACCTCCTCCTCCAGCGGGAAGAACCCCGTTATGATCCTGAACGAGCTGCGCCCTGGCCTGAAGTATGACTTTGTGTCGGAAAGTGGGGAGAGCCATGCCAAGAACTTTGTCATGTCAGTGACAGTAGATGGGCAGACGTTTGAAGGTTCTGGGCGGAACAAGAAGCTGGCCAAGGCCCGTGCTGCCCAGGCTGCCCTCTCCAGCTTGTTCAACATGCAGCTTGATCAGACACCCTCCCGACAGCCCATCCCCAGAGAAGGCCTGCAGCTTCACTTGCCCCAGGTAAGAGAAGAGGTAAATCCTGCCAGGCTGGCTGCACTCAGCCGGTCTGTGTCAAGGTCTCTGCCTTTTGTATCTTTTCTGAAACTCTCTCGATATTAGGTCTGGTTAAAATACAGTATGTGTTTATCTACAAGGCTGCTCAAAGAATGAACTTTTTCCTTTGAAAATGCTTTTAGTTGAGAAACAAATGTGTTATTCCAAATCAAACTGTGGCCAGAGAAGTCATCAGTATTTCAGAATAAATTTCTAAATATATCCTCTTTTAATAAACATCTTTAACAGCTATCAATTTTAAAAAGATTAAGGAATAAAGTATTGACAGGACACATTTTCATACATTACTTTAAAATTGCTCTGCCAGAAGCAGTCTGCCAGAATGAGAAATATTATGAGGGCTTGTAAAATTACTCTTCATTTTCTTGGTTTAATATCCTGTTGCAAGTTTTAAAAATTGTAGTTTCTCTGAACTCTTATATGCTTGTTATATTTGATTGACTCTTTGTGGTATTTTTAGAGTTTTTACTGAGTGTTCAGACCTTGGCAAGTGGTATCTGTGTGGTGAATCAAGTACAAAATGGAGCATTCTGTCTGTTCTCTTATGAAATGCCTGTCTTTGAAAGAAAGATTGAAGTGAAAATTTAGTGCCAAGGTGTCAAGGACAGAACGCCTCGGTTCTTTATTGCATTTGCCTCAGCCTACAAACTTCGCTATTCGTAGATATTTTCACAGAATGGGGAAAAGGTGCAGTGCACAAAAGTGGCTTCTTGAATGTAATACTGATGGAGAGAGGCTTACCTGATAAGCAATTCCATAGAACAGGAAAATAAAAAAGTTGGAAGATATCTTGTTGTTAAACCAGAGTCTATACATACTTCAATACAACACTGGAAAGCAGCCTGATAAAATATTTTGGCTGAAATTCTGAAATGATTATATACAGTATGTTAAGATTTAGTCTGTCGTTTGTTAGTATAAGATATTTTTAGTCGCAATGTTTCAAAAACATTCTGTAACTGATGATGGGATTCAGTCTGGCTTTACTAAAGTCTTTCATTTCTTAGGGGATTCTTAATGTGTGCTTTTTAATTGAAATTAAAAAATGATTGGTAGAACTTTGTTGTGCCTGTCAAATACAGTAAATGCAGCTCAATAAATGTCTCTATGGATATTATTGCAGAAAACAAAACACTGGTCTAAGCTTTGCAACACCTTCTCACTTTTTTTGGCTTAATTGAATTTCAGGATCCTATCTTTCATGGTGATGCTATGCTGTTAATTAAGTTAAGTTAAAATGTGTATTAAATCTGCAAGATACAGTATGGCGGCAGAAATGTTGGCAATGAAGTCAAGCCTTCTTTCCTCTGTGTTTGATATTCTGCAGCTCTTTTGAGAATACTGTACATGCATAAACTGTTCTGAAGCATCTTCCACTTTCATTTGCCGATCTGTGATACTTTCATGTGGCATCATTAATTTGTATCTGCTACCAAACAGCATGAGCAAACAGTTTAGGATAAACCCACACTGGATATGTCATTTCAGAAGTGATTTTACATTCTGCCTTTGTGAAAAGACAAGGATGTTTCAGATGTATGAAGTGATTGGGTGATTAGCAACATAACAGTCAGTCAAAAGATCTCACTCCAGTTTTATGAATTAGCCTGCTCCTGTTTTTTACATCATAGCTTGTTTAATTTACCATGCGGCTGTTTTTGACACAGCCTGCACTTGCCTAATTGAGTAATTCATTCTCCCTGCTTAAATATTTATTTAATTTACCTTCAACTGTACACAAAGGTGCCCTCTGTTCAGGCAGATTAATTAGAAAACAGAATAGAAATAGTGATGATGGAATAGTTTGCATTTTTATTGCTAGAGCTAAATACCTCATTGTGGTTGTTCTCCCACCCACCAAAGGCTAATTAAGATGAGCTCTTGTAGTTGCATCCAGCTTGAGAAATCCAAGACTTCAAAGCACTTGGAAACAATAATGCCGTATTTGTGGTGAGTCAGCCATAACACTTACTACAGAAGCTGTTTTTAATCGTTCTGGGTGTTGATGTCTTGAGGTCCATAACAGTTAAGAGAAACTGAAAAGGCAATATTATTCTTGAAAAGAAATAAAGCAGTTGTGATATATTTGAGAAAAGTGCTGAGGGCATTTCTTTGTGAGATATAGGAAGATTATGGGGGCAAAATGGATGTTGTACTGTATTCATTTATTTAAATTTCAGCCAGTGTACTAACATTAGAGCTGAATTTCACTGTTAAGTTCCATGCTGAAAAATGTTGTTGGGTAGTGGGGTATTAGTGTTGCGATGGTTACAAGTATTCATTTTGTTAAATGTAGTAATGAGTGCACTTCTAATCACTGTGTTTCCTGGTGGTTATATGGGAAGTTATCACAGTTTCTTAGTGTAGTCAATTTTCCATCTGTCCTATTCAAAGGTTTCTAAGAAAGTAAACAAGTTAATGTTGGTTTGAACAAGTACATTTTGGGAGGGAGCACTTCTGCTTTGAATGCAGCATTATAACGAACAGTTTAAGTACCAGAAACAAAAGGTTTTGTTTCTGCATGCTCTTGCTCTTAGATGTACAGTACTGTATATAAAGGAGTAATGAAAGAACTATTCCTAGACACCAGAGACAAAACCTTAAATGTGGTTGTGTCATCTTTTAGGTTCTAGCAGATGCCGTTTCCCGACTTGTGGTGGATAAGTTCAGTGAGCTGACCGACAATTTCACATCTCCTCATGCGCGCAGGAAAGTCTTGGCAGGGGTTGTCATGACAACAGGTACACTTTATTTTCTCTAAGACGAGAGCTGTAAATTGCTGCATTTTCAGTGTGTGTTCTTGCAGGTACATGTAAAGTGCACTAAGATCTTTATGCAAAACTATTGACTGTTTATGCATAATGACTGTTACAAAAATGGTTATCTAGGTTATAAAGAAAACTCAAATGATTATTAATGCCTTTATATAAAATAATAGCCTGAAAAGCCTTTTTCTTGTGTATAAAATTTTACTGTTAAAATTAAACAATTTTGGTTTTAATAAGTTACAGAGGATACTTTGAGAGAGAGGGAAATAGACCCAGAAAATGCTTCGCTTGTAGGATTGCTTAATGCTAATGTTGTTTTTCTCATCTGGCTTAGGCACTGATGTAAAGGATGCCCAGGTGATTTGCGTTTCCACAGGGACCAAATGTATAAACGGGGAGTATATGAGTGACCGTGGCTTAGCTCTCAATGACTGCCATGCTGAAATTGTTGCCAGAAGATCCCTCATCAGGTACTTCTACACCCAGCTTGAATACTTTCTGAGGTGAGTTGAAACAGTTTTAATAGTTTAACAACGGACATTTAAAGTACAAGTAGTTTTTTTTGTTTCTAGATCAAATGTGTGAATCAGATTTTATTGTATCAGCCACCTATTTTTAAAAAGTATCAACCTAGACGTTTTGTCAAAATGATACCCTTTAGAACATTGTATTTATTCTTGATTGTAGAAAATAACATTTGAGTTTTGCAGTCTTTGAATGTGCTCTTCCCAAAAGCAAGGTCTTCAGATTAATTAGCTCGAACTCCAGACAGGCAGTAAGATTTATTAGTACGGCTCCTCGATTCTATGAGCTGGTCACAAATGGAATTCAAATAAAGAGCGGTTCACAGGTTTTGAGAAAATGATGTAGAAATGGAAATAGTCAAATAGATTTATTTTTCCTTGGCTTTTGACATGAGCAGTCAGGAGCTCTGAGGGGGCTTTATAGACTGCCTAGGAGGGCATCGTTTTGGATGTGGTTACATGATATTGTAACGGCAGTGTAGCTGTTTGTAAAATCTTAGGCAACTCTGACATTATTGTGATGGGATGTGCTCACCCATGACTATGCTCTTAATCTATGCTATTAATAATACCTGTGTTATTAATAATTGCTGTATACATAATCATTATATACATATACTAAGCATCAAAAGAAACTTATTCCTCTATTGATACATTTACATTGATAACATATATGCCTTTTCAATATTGATTTAATTGTTATAGATTATTTGATCATTCATTATTGACTGTGAAACATTGACTGTTGCATAAGCTTAATGAGAAAGTTGATTGGGCACAGGAGATGAAAAAATCTAACCTGTTAAATGTCAAACCTGGTGAAAATCAAGAAAGTAACATGCAAAAAAAAGAGGTCGCTATGACATGCTTATCAAGAGATTAATGCATTTGTGCCGTTAGGATGTTAGAGACTAGATTTAGTGAGCACACTGTTGCTCGGCATCTGGGTTGTGGCAGGCATTTCTGACTTGGGAAGGCATTACAGCTAAATACAGTCGATTGATGATAGAGCAAGAGTCATGACATTGTGTTGAAATAGTCTGTTCTGGAGTGCCATGTCACTACAGAATCCCACTAGTTTTGATGCAGCTGGTTTCATGGCATTTCATTGATCCAGTCCTGGGACAGTTCTTGCCTGCTCATTCTGATATATTGTTTCTGGGAGGACAACGCATGCCCTTGTGCTGCCTGTGACTGTGACAGTGGTGTTGATGGAGGGCCCTACTCATCAAATCTGGGCCCCATTAAACATTTGCAGGATGCTGTGCTTGAGCTTCCAAAACTACATGATGAATGGGATAGCTTCCCACAAGACAGCAACTGCCACTTGATGCCAAACACGCTTAGATGTACAGTTATTGCTTCCAAAGGTGACTATACAGAGGGAATTAGCCTGTGAATTCCACAGTTAACACCCTTTTTACATTTTGATTACATGGTATGAATTGAGTGTAAGTAGTTTACTGGTGGCATGGCTGCTCAATAAATTGTCAGTGCTCATGTTACAGAATTAATATTGACATTTTCCTAATAATAACTTTGTGAATTTGTTGTAGTTACTGTACAAGGGGTTTCTTTTGATGCTCAGTATAATATTAGATCTGTTTTTTATGTTTAAATTGAGGCAACATTGTAGAGATTGAAGTCGCTCTGATAATATATTGCTTTCAGTGACCAGGCTTCACTTGGGGCACTGCAGTGTTTAAAGACCCAATCTGGTTTGGGCACCACATCCCCTCCATGTCACTCTGCATGTTCTCAGCCCTTCTCTTCTGTACCTAAGCAGCAACAAAGAGGAGCACCAGAAATCAATATTCGTCAGGTGTGAGAAGAATGGCTACAAACTGAAAGAGAATGTGCAGTTCCACCTTTATATCAGCACTTCACCATGCGGCGATGCAAGGATTTTCTCCCCTCATGAAGCTGGAGTGGAGGGTACGAGTTCCAGTTCCTGAGTTTTCTTTTAGTCTCACTGAAAAAATAATCTTACTTTATTGTCATCTCACCTTGCACTGTATGCATCCTTAAGTCTCCTACTGTATAAGTAAAAAAAATATTAATCTTTTATCTACCTCTTCACCTGGAAGGTGATGTGTTTTTGTAGTGAATTAAATATATCCAATTATATTTATGTCCAGTTATCATATAATATATTTGTATGCTATGTGCTAGAAAAAAAAAAGTTAATTGAAACTGCCCTTCTAGAAGTCAGAGCACGTATGGTTAAAAAATGGTACAATCACCTTATTAATTGTTCTTCTTCCTACTACCACTAATTCCTCACTAAACATGTCAAGTTTGAATTACCTTGCCTTGTACTCTTATATTGCAGTTATTTCAGTCTTTAATTCTTCACGAGAAGAAGCTTTTTTCGTACTAAATCACTATCATGAAATATTAGTGTATAGAAAGCTAACATACAGTAAATCGAAAACATCTCATTACTCAAGTTATGTCTATAATGCATGCTTGCCATTCTTGTTGATGAGCCTTCTGACCCCATTCTTGATGAAAACTATGTGAAAACTACAAAGGAACAGGTAACGGTTTATTCCATGATCAAAGGAGGAAAAAAAAGAGAAACGATGTTTTGGCTGTGGAGCATTTTTCTGGTGTGAAAAAACTAGATATTTAAAGGATGAAACAAAAGTGCTATATGCTGCTATTCTATAACTTACTTAATCGATTCTTACACCGAATTGTAGAACACGCTTTTATGTAGGAAACAAAAAAGGCAAGAGATCCATCAAATCTTTTTAAGCAACAATGTTAATATGACATTAATTTAAGCAGTTCATATTGTCTGAATATATGGCTTTGCACAAGATTTGCTTGAGAGCCCTCAAAGATGAAAGTAAAATGACCGAATGCTGCCAAGGTGTAGAAATAATTAAATTTAGCAACTAGACAGTGCAATTTTTATTCTTTTTGTAATGGGAACTATTTATGATTTGCATAGTGAAATTCACTTAGCCTAAAAAAATCATTGCAGTGAAAAGAACTTGACATCATATGACCTTGTCTCTTTAAGGATAAGTATAGACTACATGATGCATTTTTATTAAGTATTAATACTGTGGTATTTTCAGTACGTTTGTTTATTGGTAGGACAAATTCGTACCAAATATATTGGCAAGATAGGACTGGGGATCCCAAATTCAGTTATTTGTTTCTTCTAACAACATTTATAGTTTATCAATTCCCTCGTAAGGACACATCTCTACTAATGATCAATATCATTAAGCAAATATCAGTTATTTTAATATAGATTATATATTATATAATATTGTCTTATTTAGCTATAGATAGCTAAAGAGAGACATTCAGCACCCCTGCATTTTTCTGTTACTAAGCTGAAAGCATTTGATTTTTGTGCTTTCTTTACAATTTTACATGACAGCTACAATTGCTTGTTTCTTTTGTGGAGTGTGTGTTCTATGAAGGTATCAGGATTAATTATTTTAATGCTGTTTCTAGATCAAGGTGACAGGCACCCTAACAGGAAAGCACGAGGGCAGCTGAGGACGAAGATTGAGTCCGGGGAGGGAACTATCCCGGTGAGGACCAGCAACACCATCCAGACCTGGGATGGAGTGCTTCAGGGCGAGAGGCTGCTAACCATGTCCTGCAGTGACAAGATAGCCAGGTCAGTCCTGTCTCCTTCTCCTATCCTATCCTATTTGCTCACTGCTTCACAAGGATTTTGCTGCTGGGACTAGAGGCAGATTTAAAATCCCTCTCTGTGTACCACAGTACTGGATCATTTGGAATTAAGACAAACGTTGCTTTTTTTTTTCTTCTTTTCTACGGCCAGCAAAATATGGAGCATTCGAATGTGCGTGCGGCTTTGTCTTTTCTTTTGAGATTTTCAAAGGATGTGAAATAGTTTGAGCAGCTGCGAACAAAGTAGCTATAGCTCTGTCAAAGCTCCCAGGGAGAAAAGACAAGCTTAAATGCTCAATTATGCTGTGGAATCTTGTGACATGCGGCTCTGTACGTTGATCCATGCTAAACAAGAGATAAAAATGTGTCAAGCTGACACTGCTCTTGTAAGTGGTAATTGGTCAATGCTGTTCTTGACAGTGTGTGCAGCTCTCTTTACTCGCTCATTTAACCCGTTTTTCCCTATGGAAATGTCTTCCCGTGACAAAACTTCCAAGTTGAAGGCTGATTTTAATGTTCATAATACTTTGTGTATAAATGCAGTAACAAATAACACTACCAGGATGAGCACATATGAAGAAGTTGTCCATAGATTGTAGTTGCATCAGCTACCAAAGCTTAATTCTTTTGTTTTTCTCCGATGCTCTTTTTTCTGTTATGTTGAAAACTGCTAATTAAATTTGGGACAGATTCTGAATTCAGAAGCTTCTCACTCAGATAAATTGAATGGATAGGCTGTTATACCTACACGTGTTTTTGACACTAAAAATGATCTCGTCCTCTTTTACACGTCTTCATAGTTTTACTCTGGTCTTCCCTGAATTCCAGATACTTCAAATGTTCCTTAGGAAAGCTTTCAGAAAAGTCCTTTTGTTATTTCGCCACCACACATAATAAGATTTTCACCAGTTTTCAGTGATTTGTTTGGTTTCTTTTTGCTTGTGATAACAATATTTTAATAGCTTTGCTTTAAACATTATCACTTTATTTTAAATGCCTAGTTTTATCAGTATGAAAAATATATATTACGTCTGATTATGTTCATCTCTAAAGTCACACGTTTCCATCTTGAATGATGTCCAATACATGCTGTTTGGAGGCAGTGATGAGCACTATCTCCTAGATGTTTCAGCCTGCTCTAATTTTATTTTCTGTTTGAGCATGCTGGGCTTATCAAACAAGACCAGATTTCTATGTCACGTTTTGTTTCCCCACACAGTTTTTTTTTTTTTGCCTCACATAGTATTCTGATATGTGTACATAAAATTCCTATGCCAGGCACATTCATGTAAACAGTAGCAACATTTTGATGGATACTGCTTTTAAAATTAAATTATGTCAATTCTTTTTCGTTTTGTTCCACTTCACTGAAACTCTGCCTTTTCTGAGCCTTTCTCCTTCTGTCTCTAGTTTGTCTGATCTGCTTTGGGATAAATAGTTAACATCCTTAACGTTCAGGCATAACAGAGGCATGCAATACTTCATTTAAGTGTTCACATTTAAAAAATGCTGTGACTTCTACATGTTATGTGAAATCTTAGCAAAGCCACAGGCCTTTTATGTAAGTGCTGAGTTGTTCATATATGATGTTAATCTATTGAAAATGAAATATTGCACAAATCCTAGCTTCATACACTGTTAATAGATGTGATACCTTGGTGAGTTTTCTTTTTCTATGGTGTCTTTCTGCAATTTCCCTCACGGGATCAATAAAGTATCTATCTATCTAATTGTACTTAACATTTAAGAGTGGAGGGATTTACCTTAAAATTTTCTTTCATCATCCTGCCAATATTACTGTCTTCATGTCGCCCTCTTATTGTTCACTGCAGAATTAGTGAATTCTATTCAATCTCACAGTAATTTTATTTGGTCATTTTCTCACAATCTGGACACAACTTAGATGCCTGCATCTCAGCCCTTCTCTGTGCAAAGAAGTACTCTTAGTTAATAGTTTTTCCAACCATCAAAAATGTGTGCTTTCAAAACTAAATGTCTACTACTATTTACAGGTCCATAGTTTGCAGTAAAGTGGTCCTGTTTTTCCTGCCACCTCCCAGATCTGTATTTGAACTTAATCCTGTTAATAAGGGTGTTATTTCCAGACTCTGTTCTGTACAGTAAGTCATACATTGGATCAGGAACTAGACATGATTTTTACAGATTCTTTTTAAGTTACGTTAGCTAAGAGATATATGATAGACTCCTTTGGTAAAACAGTCCCCCATTTTTTCACAGAACGTAACTCTCGCATAAAGAAAAATCGCACAAAGCGGTACATTAAACCTGCGAAAAAGGGGATGTGTGAAACGGTGTTAAATGTAGTGATCCAAATGCATTTAAATCATATGCTAACATACATTAAGAATTCACACTAAACTTAACATAAATGTTATTTGGGGCATTGTTTTAACTAAAAATAAATTAACATTCACCAAAATAGGCAGATCAGCATTCTTCTTTATGTTATAGTACGTACAGTAGACTGGGCTAAACTCCAGGTTGAAAGCCCACCATAGGGTTGAGGATCCTTCACCAGCGTCGGCACAACGTAATATTTCCAACTTTGTTTCCAATGTTAAGGAGGTTCTATTTCTTTTCATTTGGGGTGCAGAGGTTGGAAAACATGTGGATGGCCATTTTGACTCCATAATAACCAAGGCAGCTGTAGCAAGAACGGACGTAAATGGTAAACGTGACACAGACATGCTAACCACGGTGGCAAGTGTGTAACCAAAAGCTGAGCAATGCCTTTGGGCGGGCTTTGGCGGGAAGAAGCGCATCTGTAGTTTGTGCAGTGCGTCTTGGCGGGCTTCAGGGGGTTTCGCGGGAATGTGCTCTACTGCCACAGATAGCATAAAAATGATTTTTTTTCACATAAAGAAGATACTTGGAATAAAAGGGGTCAATCGTATAAAACAGAATTCGCATAGACTGAAGCCGCATACAGCAGGGGACACCTGTTCTTAATTTGAATGTGGCTGCGTAACAGCTTCATGACTGCTGCACAAAATGTTATAATCACAGGTATAATGCTTTATAGGGGTATGTGAAAATCATTTATAGTGCCCGTTACAGTGTGACGCTAAAACAAATGTTATGACCTCTTACACAAACACTTATGTTATTTGGGCATGTCCCAATAAAACAATATGCCTGTGATAATAACGGGGAACATTCGTGGAGTGTTCAGCTACAGTATTAAGAGCAGAGTCTGGTGTATTAGCACTTTCATCCCTCCTGGTCAGATGTCTTACGCTACTGTCTTTTGCACAGCGCTATAAAGATACAGTGCACTTTCTTTAACTAGAAAAAGGAAATACCCAATACTGTAAAAGCCTTACTAATTAGAACGCTCTACTAACCAGTATTTTCTCTATAAGCCAAAACAAAATAATCTTACACAGGAAAATTGTTTGTTCTCCTTGACTTGAATTCTCTGTCACTGCCCAAAACGGCCAATTACTGGAAATATTGCCATGGCAGAGACACAGTGTATCATTTTTGCCTCGTTTTATCTTAAAATATTTACAGCATCTGACATGAGCCCCAGTCTTGTTCCACACTACCTCACGTGCTTTTCTTGCTGTGCTTGTGCATTGTCTGGAATAATTTCTGTTGTTTATTTGCAGTGTTGCTCTTTTAGTCTTGGCTGAAAAGCGTTCAAATCATCAACAAAACAAGCCAACACTAGGATTATGAAAGTTCTGTATTATATATATTTTTGCAATGTTATTTTCTTTACTTACAGTTTTATTATTAAAGTATTGTACGGTATACTCTAATTATAATAATGTGGTAATAGTGTAATATTGGATAATTACGGTACTGTAATAATAATGATAAGAGTTGGAAATGTGAATGTGCCATGTAGTAGTGCATTCCAATTTACATAAATTGTGGTTGTGTGGAACATTAGTAGTATTGATTATGTGATATTTTAAATCTTGACTAACCTGCATATTTGACTGTCCGCCACTCCTCATTTCCCATGGATGCTATGTTGTAGACCTTTTATTGTATATGGGTCAACAGAGTATTTCTGTATGACCTCGACCTTCTCTGGAAATGACTTTCACAGTTAAGCTTACACTTAATGCCTTCCTCCATATCACCATTCTTTCATGATCATCATCATAAGGCTCTAACCACATAATAAATAATAAATGATAATAAACCTGCTGTTTTACAATATTACATACCACTCTCAATGACTTCAGTTGCAATTTGGCATGTTGGACTTTACTGTATTTTTTTCCCTCCTTTGTCGTTTTCTCTTTCAGTTCATGTTCCTTTTTAAATTTGTATACGTACTGTAGATATATTCTTCACATCTGTAATTCCTTTTCTCTCCTTAATGAAATATTATAAAATAAACAGGAAGAATCATTCACTCTCAAGAGCGTTTTTGAAAGAAGAAAAATTCTAATGTTGTTCCAGTCCATCTGTGCCACTAGTCTCTTGCTGACAAAGCGTCAACTTAATTTCCAACCTTTCTGACAGATGCCTAGTTATATTAGAAAGAGGGCTTTCAAACCCAGTTTGTTTGGAAAGGAAATTCAGATCAGATTTGGTTTGGCACCCAAGTAGAGTTTGTTTTGGCACATTTTAAAGTTGTCAAAGTTGTTTCAAATCAGACTGTTCACCAAATGCTGTATGTACTTGAGGTGGTCTCGACTTGACTGAAGCCAATTCTGGTATGGTTTCCTTTCAAGTTTGACAACTCTTAAAGCAATGGTGCTAGAGTTCACAGTGATTGTTAAACATTAATGGCAACAAAAAGAATACACAGTACAGCAATCCTAACTGAAATGGAAAAAAAGCCTGTGTTTTTTGTCACTCAGTTGAGCAGTTCTGGGTCTAAATAAACTAATCTGCATTTTGTACAATATGTGCAGTGTTCATCTCTAATATTTTAGCTCTGTATATTTTGTTTATCTCTATAATCTTACCTCTAATATTTATAAATCTAGAAGATTAATAATAATAATTACATTGGACCAGACAAGAGATTTACTTAAAAAATGGTAGTGTGGTGTGAAAACAAACTTGGTGTGATTACAATCACAGTTAATTTCAAATCATGTTGTGTGACAGCAAATGAGAAGAACGACTGGCATTTGAGTTTGTTCACAAACTATAAAAGCCCTTCTTAAATTGGTCTCTTCTTTATGGTGATGACATGTGAGGTAGAAACATATTGGCCAGTCCACAAAGATAAGAACATCTTACACTTGCACTACTTTTTTTGCTTTGAGTTTTCCTGATAAACCGTGCTTCATAGAGTCGTCCACATTCTGTGTTCCTCCTCAGAGCATTTCCTACTAAATTATTAACATCATTATGTGTTTTTGTTTTATGTAGCCTGGAGTGCTTTTTCAAGGTTTTATATTTCATAGATTTTTAATTAAATTCTACCTAGCGGGAAATAAGCTAAAAAGAGCATTTCAACCTGATTTCCTGTAGCTGAACATTACTGTTTCTTTTCATGAAAATGGTGTTTCTGTCACAGGGATTTAGTTAACCGATTGTCTGAGTTCCTAAGGCTCAGCTTTCATTCAGAGCACAATCACTTCAGAATCTTTCAGTTTGTTTAGGCCGGTGCTGAAGAATGGGAATTGCTTAATTACAGTATGTCTTAGATTGGACTGCATCGAAATTTCACCCCTGCTGTGACTTAAAAACTAGAAAGGCCAATTTTTTGGAAGATTGGAAAAATACACGTATATAAAAATACTTGTTTGTTTTCAAAGCGTGTATATCCCAACACAGCCAAGGCAGTAAATTATACAGTTTCTACATCCATTGTTTTATATATCACGATCCTTATCCCAAGATCCTATCCTTCTAATCCAGCATCCTTCGGATCAAGCACAAGGAGTAGTGTGCTAGCCTATCCTACAATTTCAGATCCATAATATTTTTCCCATTTTCTTCTGTAAACCAATACATAGACAAAATACCAAAATACATTTTTCTCAGATAATAGCAATATTACGCCTTGCAGCACAATACAGAGTACTGGTGCTCTGAAGAGAATCAACTTTCCTTGGGCTTGCGCTCCAATTGATTAACGGTCCACAGCTCATGACAGGGAACCCTCAAAGTTTCATTAAAGTCGAGGTCATTTTTTTTTTTCAAATCCTGAAAATGTGAAGCGCAGTTAAAAAAAGATGAACTGCGCGGCTTCAGGTTTTGAGCACTGAACCTTTTTTTAAAACAATTCAGTCACATCTTCTAAAGCAAATGTTTCTTCCAAATTGATGTTCAACATAACATAAATAAATGATATTCTTATACACACAAATATGGGAATTCGAGTATTTTAGCAAAGATTGTAAAGCATATTAACACAATCCAATTGCATAATCGTGACCGGATAGCTTGAGTCTTGTACTTTTCTGTCGGGATTTGACTGCAGCACTGCAGTACATAACCAGTCTTAAATCAAAGCTGTCTCTTTATCATGGACAGGAATTATGCTGTTGATGCCATACCACCTTAATTTTTAAACACTCTGGAGAACTCTGAGTTTGTTTTATTTCCCTTTTCTATGGTCTTAAGCACTTTGTAAAAAAGAGGTGGTTTACTGTAAGTCTGTTACTAGTCAGGTTTGCTTGGCATCATATGCTGTGTTCCTGATTTCTGAAGCTAAGCGAGGCTGGGTTTGGTCAGTTCTGGGATGAGAAAACATCCACATACTGTAAACAGGAGACCAGTTTGCTCCTGTAAGTGGTGGTAATGCACAATTTCCAAATCAGTGGCCCACTTTGACTGGGAACACTGTGTTGTTGGATGTGCTATCCTATGGATGAAATTTAAAACTGACTGATTACTTGGTCATTAGAGATCCCATGGCAGCATTAATGGATTTTTGTGCTAAATCAACTTTTTGTTTTAGTTCATTTAAGGTATGAATACATTTGTGGGTAGCCTTATACCTTTTAGTCTTCTCAACTCAACTATCTTTTCACTTAGCTAACTTAGCCAGGTGTCTGGCTGTTTTTCCAGAATGTCTAGGTTGGAAGCCAACATTTTTCACCATTTTCTTGATTTTCCGTTGTTGTTTCCAGGTGGAATGTGGTGGGAATCCAGGGATCTCTAATGAGCTACTTCACAGAACCTGTTTACTTCTCAAGCATCATCCTGGGCAGCCTGTACCATGCAGACCACCTATCCCGGGCCATGTATCAGAGAATAGCTGACATTGAGGACCTACCACAGCAGTTCACTCTCAACAGACCTCTGCTGAGCGGTCAGTATTGACACTTAGTGTGTCTGACACTTCCACCTGTCTCACAACTCTTCTTTCACTCATATGTCTTCCCTTCCTCTCCAGAAATTAAAATGGGAAAGCTTATATACAGGGTTTCTAAAAACACAGGAAGGGTTTTGGGATGATCCAAGGCCTTTCAAAGATGAGTAACCAATAAACGTCTGCAAATACTTGGCTACTCAGTCTGCCCAACCTGAGAAAGTTCTGTCTCAACAGTAAAACGGGATTTCAAATAGCTGGCTTTTACCTCACTTCTTTTTTTCTTAAAGCAAGCCATCTGGAAGATAACCTATGCTTTTTAAAATACTTAGAAAAATAAATTTTCTGTATCAACATTCTACCAGTAGTTCTGCTGTGCGTTCACTGGCTGTTTTAGAATGTACGTGCATATGTTGAAGGGCAGGTCACTTTAGTTTTACTGATTTTTTTCCTGCAGACAGGAAGCAAATGTGGGCTGAAACGCTTGTGATGGTTCATTAGAACTGAATACGGGTTAAATAGTTTGTCAGGATAATTATGGTTAAGCATGAGATAACAGACAAATAAGAATGCATAAGGTTAGAATCTAATCAAAATAAAAAGAAGAGAATAACTTTTATCTTCCAATTTCAAATATAAGCACATATTGTACAGTATAGCTTGTGCAATGTGCTGGAGCTCTTTCAAAGCAGCCTATTAGCTAAAGCCTTTTCTGGGCCTGCAGGGAGTAATGGGGCCTGGTGACTACAAAGTGGTTTAATGTTCCTCTACTGAGCATATAATACATTGACATAATTTCACATGTCAGCTTGTGTTTTGTCTTTGTCCTGGATGGCTTGCAGCACTGTCCCTTCTTTTTGAAAATGAAAACTGCAGGTAGTGAGATAATGGAGTAGCAATTAACCTTTTCCGGTTAAGGAATTTTAAGAAGGGCTTACATGTTCACTTACTGTTCAATCCATTAAGCCACAATGCCAGACCTTAATGGCAAACTGTCAGTGGCTGATCTCTGCAGTAGATAGGGAATTAACCTTTTAGAAAGCAGACCATTAAAAAATGTATATTCCTTTAAAAATGTATTTTATTTGTAAAAGATGGAAAACTCTAATGTCTGAACTACGCACAGTGTCCATACATGTTTTTCAATAAAAAAAAGTTTTTTAGTTGCGTTTTTATTTTTATTTTAGTTTTTGTTATCATTTTATTAATAAATACAATGCAAAAAAATCAGAACTTGTTTTATCTCCCTAAGCATTTTGTTCTGAGAATGAAATAGTGATTTTTCCTATTCCTCTCAAAGTGTGGACATTGCAGAAAAAGTAAATAAGGGAGCTGTGCTGGGCAGCAGCATGTTAGGATGAGCGATTAACATCAGTGCCAAGCAGTGCTTATTCCCTAGCACCTGAGCTGAATATCTAAACACACAAGTAACCATGAAATAGGAGACGTGCGGACAGGGTCAGGAGAAATCCCTGACAGCAGAATTCTTTCAGTACCAGAGCTGCTGTAGTTAATACTTGCCTAAAGGTCATAAACTGCTTTTTTTTTGGGGGGGGGGGGTAATATTACTGAGCTCTTACTTTTTGTGTGGAATAGGTTGAAAGTTTCTTTTGTTTTTCATTAGTGTAGATTTGTGAATATACATGAATATTTGTACAAGCAGAATCTAATTAGACTTTCTGATAGTGAGCTATACGCTATTATACCTAAAATTATTCAATTGATATTTAACTGGTTCTTAATTATAAGTTAAATTTATTATTAACTATTTATTCAGATGTTGTGTTCCAGAATAAAAGTAACAGGAATTAGAAGCAATTCTTTTTTCCTGTGTATTAAGGTATTAGTAATGCAGAAGCACGGCAGCCAGGGAAGGCTCCTAACTTCAGTGTGAACTGGGCGGTGGGAGACCAGTCTCTGGAGGTCATTAACGCAACCACTGGGAAGGACGACATGGGCCGGCCATCACGCCTTTGCAAGCACACCCTCTACAGCCGCTGGATGCGATTGTATTCGAAGGTACAGCTTCCTGATGTCTTCAACTTTTCAGGATAGTCCTCCTCCAAAACATGCATTCACCCAGTTAAACTTTGCGCTCACTTTTCCATTAATCAGATGTGGTGTTGTCTTTAAGAGTTTGATTTCACTAATTTGTATTTGACATTTGTCAGTGTGAAATTTTAAATGGAATCCTTGAGAAAATATGCTTGTACATTTGTCTAGATCCCCTCATTCCCTGACGTACCTAAGGACACAGAGGCAAGAACAAAGAAGGGACAACACACAGTGCTTTAGAGCAGTGGTTCTCAAACTTTTTGGACCAAGTACCACCCCTAATCCAACCAAAGCATCCAAGTACCACCTACAGGTCATCATCTCATAGGAACCCCAGCAATTCTCAATGACCAACATGAGCGCATGTGCACACACACTCACACATACATACAATAAATATTATAATAATAAACTTTGTTTGATATATTAAAATGTGGCTTCTCAAAGTGTTTTACAGAAAAAAACAACAACAAATAAAAATACAAAAGCACCATTTCAGTGAGAGGGGTGAGCCTGTTTAGTCGAGCAAAGCAGATGTGAATTAATTTTTCGAGCCTTGATACAATTCACAACAGTCTTAACAGATTTTAAATCGTCAGGCATTTTCTTGACGGCAAAGGTCTCGTGGTGGATGTTGCAATGAAACCATTAATTTCTGGAGCAACCTCTCTAATTCGTGCAACTACACCGCTGTGTCGGCTTGTCATTGCTCTAGCACCGTCTGTACAAACTCCGACACATTTTATCCAGTCGATGCCATTCTCTTCGATACATTCAGAAGTTGAAATACGTGCTCTCCTGTAGTTCCTGTTGGTAGCGGCTTACAGAACAGAAAGTCTTCATAGGACATGCCCTCAAACTCGTATCTAACGTAAACGAGCAAATTGGCCAAATCGACTACAGACTCATCTAATTGAAGTGAAAAACATCTGCTCATCTTAACGCGCTCTGTCAGCGTACTTTTGATATAATCCTTAAATTCAATAATTCTATGAATGACTGTGTCTTTCAGGGGGGACAGCAGGTCGAGCTGTTCAGCAGCTTTTTCTCCACACATAATAGTGTGGGGCTTACCTGCTTTAGCAATCCGCAAGCTTGCATTTTTCCACGTTTCCATTTTTATTTCAGTGTTTATTTTAATTATTTATTTCATCGCATGGGAGAGAAACACAGAGACGCTCGGTGTATTTTTCTCAAATTAACTAAGAACAGTTCTTAAATATTTTTCTGTTATTTTTCATGCTTTCCTGTGCTCACAAGATTACCAGCGTTCGTAGCACGCATTTCTATGCATTCCTGTGTTAACAACGTTGGCATTGTTCCAAAATCACGCACATTCTCCTTTCTCCCTATTTGCTGGAGATACAGTAGCTTTTTTTAAATACAATTGGTCACTTGCGTCCGTAGCACGCATTCCTATAGAGTGGTATAGAATTACAGAGTATCTCTTGTGTCCACTGAAGTATTAGCGCGCACTGTATCGTAGTACGTAGGCTGCGTATTCGACACGTATAAAAATACAAAATATGAAAACCCGTCCCGATTTTTTCAGCGCACACAACACAATTCCAGGGTCATTTGGAGTACCACCTGGCGGCACGCCACGTACCACTGCAGGTACGCGTACCACAGTTTGAGAACCACTGCTTTAGAGTTTTTTTATACAGATGCAGCCATTTAAAGTGCATGAGGTGTCATGCAGCAAACCTCAGCAACCACCACATTATGCTGATTATGTTCAAATAATCTGATGTAGGACTGCACCACTCTGTAAAATTGCCAGATGACTCAGTGAATCCTTAATGTACCACAGGGGCTTGTAACTTTCACACATTTTTAAAAATAAAAATTTGATGTTTATGCTAATCATGCTATACTATAATAGTAACAGATTTTGTTTTTAAATTACAGTATACATACTGTACATAGTGAATTTAAAAACGTTGTATTTAAAAGCAAATAAGAATGTATTTTTTGCATTGGAGTTGATACATCTCATTACTGTAAAGGTTTTTCTTTAAGGAAACCACACGTTTTCCACAATAACACCTCAATAATTACAACAAAATGTTTTTCATTTATAATATGCAGCGTTCTAGTGTGTTTCTCAGTAATTTTGGGAAATTTTCCTTCAGCAGTTTTTTATTATTTTGTTCATATAATTTCATTTCTAAACATTTGTTTGGTTTCACTTCCTCTGCAAGCTCTATAACATCAGTAATTTTAATTATTTGTTTTGTTAATGACATTCACAGACAATATTAGACTTTAATTTAATTTTAGTTACTTGAATCAGTATTTATATTCCATATTAAGTACTTTTAAAGAAGTAGTAAAACAGATTAAATTAAGGAACTGTTCCACTTCTGATGCACCACAAGTGCCACCTGTTGATCTTCTTTGTCTGGTAAAAAGTTAAATTTCGGCACACTGACACATGGTACTATATGCGGCAGTGTGCTTGCTTGAGACTTTTGCGCATTCTGAATGCCTGCGTCTGTACACTATCCTGTGATTTTTCTCTTGCTTTTTCTCTGCAAATAACAGTTTAGCAGTCTTTCATCGGTTGGAGGTTCATTTTGGAGGGCTTTTGTATGCATTGGTTTACAAACCCTAGTTTGTCTGTCATTCTTTACCATCCTTATATTATAAGAATGTGCTACAAACAGAAATTTAGACTTCTGGAGCAATCTGAATGCATTTTTAATACTTTTTTTTTCCCCGTTTGTGTGCCATTTCAGCTTTCATCAACTCTGCGAATTAAAGTATCCAAGCCCTCTTCATACCATGAAGCCAAACAAGCTGCTATAGAGTACCACTCTGCAAAGCAAGCTCTCATCAAGGCATTTCAGAAGGCAGGGCTAGGGGCTTGGGTGAAAAAACCCATAGAACAGGACCAGTTCTCTCTCAGCCCCTGATTGGACCAGCAAGAGAGGAAGGAATGGATGGTGGAAAAAATACCAGCTGCTGAGACTTTATGTTCTGTTTGCCTGTGATAAGACTTTCTCTGTTGCTTTCCTATCCTCTCTACCCTTTTAATTTTTTTTATGGTGTCTCGTGTTTCTTTAGTTTTGTTTTAACTTTATGGTTGTTATAATTGCATCTGCGTAACATAAAGTCTTGCCCTTTTTAAACTGGAAACATTTTTTTTTATTTTAGAAAACGAACAGTAACATTTTATAATTAAGAAGTTAAAAAGAGAAAAAAAAAAAGAAAAAAGAGCCAGCTGTCTAGATGAATTTGCCTAAAGAGCACGTTTATGCCAAATAGTAGTAGAGCTTGAATTAATTTGACCTCTCAGTTGTGTGTGGAGCTAGGGTAATGGGTTTTGCTATCCTTTTTTATGTTTACCTCTAATCTAAGAGAACATCTCATTCTGAGCACTGCTGTTTTTCCACACTTAAGCAGAGCTAATATGAGTTTCAGTCTTCAACACAGATTGTATGGAGATGCCAAACTGTCATTTTTAACTTAAAAAAATCAAAAAGATCCCTTCAGAGAACTGGGAGAGAGTTTTTGTTCTATAGCAATTTCTTTGGTGATACTAAAAGATTCAGAATTTGTCAGACATTTCTACAACCAGAAAATATTTTACAAGATTTGTGTAATTAAACAGTAAGAACTTTCTTAGAAACACAAACAGGAAGTAATCAAACAGATTAAAAATATGAAACATAAGAAGAAAACATCAAAATTAATGCTTTTGTTTGTGGCACAGTAATAGGAGAGTGAAAGATGTTTACACGTGCAGGTAAATGACACACTAGTTGTATAACCTTTAAAAAGGGACACAGAGGGTTAATGACCCTCTAGTAATGTTCATAAAAGTTTGGCTTTCCAATCAGGATAATTAAATTCTTGTTTTGCTTTCAACCAGTATTCTCTTTGTAGGACAAAAAAGTGCTTTTTAGCCACTGAGCATTTTTAATTAATGATACTTTGGTCTTTTCCCAAGAGCTGAGACATACAGCACAAGTAGTAAGTCTTAAAGCAAATCTAGAAGGAAACTGGTGAAACAAGCTGTTTTTACAGAACAGTCATGTTAAAATCTAAATGTGCCAATTGGTATTCACACTGCCAAAAAAACATACAGAGATTGTGATGTTCTTCATTAACAGCCCATTTTTACAACATTACTGTCCAGCATTTTAGGAGTGTGGATAAGGAGTGTCATGACTATGCATTGCACTAATATGTAAAATACTATCATATTGAAAAATTGGGAACAAAAATTAAGTCTCCGTTGCACTTTTCATAGTATCTAAACGATTAAATGAGGTGAAATAAACAGGTACCTTTTGAAGTGCAGACCGAGATCCCTTTTTAGCAGAAAATGTTATAACAGTATAACATTTTTACTAATTAAAAGAAAATATCTGGTATTAATTTTTATATTTTTGACATCATTTTTTGCTTTATTTTTATCACAGCTGGGGTGGTTGAAGGATTTTTAAAAATATTTTGCACGTTTACGATCAAATACAAGCCATCTATCTGCATGGTAAACTTTGTAGTGGGTCTGGGGGTTTAATGTTGTTTGGAGCTCTACATACTCTATACATTTTTGAATTTCAATGCCAGCATTTTTAAAACCAAGCAACTTTTTGCTGTTCTCTGATGTAAATAAAATGCAACTTTTGTTTTCCCTGAATTGTTCCATTACCACTTCTTTTATTGTAAAAACATGTATAAGCTTGTTATTAAGAAGTAATACGAAATGTTGGGCAGGAGTGAACGTGCTGATGTAAATAATATTTTATGCTGCCCTTTTCACAAAGATGTTCCTACAGTATCTGTTTTCATACTAATTTTCAATGGGTACTGCATTACACAGCTCAGCATTTTGTTTTAGCAGTTTTTCCCATTTTTTTGTATTGCTATTAAAAGGCCAATAGATTTTAAGAGATTTAAAAGAAATATTTAAAAAAGGAAATTATGTGGAAACTAAATCCTCAGATCTGGGTTCAGCAAATTTAACCTTTTTTCCTGGGTGACGAGCACAACAGAAATATGGACCAGATAAAAGAAATTCACTGAGATTTGAGGTTTTTCCTCAGAATGCATAGAGCCCTGTGTTGAAGCTGTTTAAATTTTCTTTCTTGACAAAGTGTTCAGTAGAACCAAATCCGGTAATGTAGATAACAACTTGCACACTTTTTATTGTATGTTATGATTCTGGGAATATCCACTTATGAAGAATCTACTGTGTATTTCCATAAAATAAAATCTGTTTGTGAATCATTTCATTCTGAAATGCATTACTTTTAGCTTAAGGTAGGTCATGTTTATGGTAACCCAACCAAACCCTGATGATTTACAAAACTGTAGAAAGAAACCAGTTACATTTCTAACTAACCTGTCAGTCAGCACTTTTTATAGCTATTCATAGAAGATGAACTGTTAGTAGCTCTTCCAAAAGCCAAACCTAAGGATATACAGTATGCATATAAGCTTGTATATGTCTATACTAGCTTATTTTCCTAGAGCTGTCTCTCAGTTGCAAAGCCCTTTATTGTACTGCTTAATTTCTTGTTTCTTCACAGCAGAAAATCTTATCCGTTTGTGTTCCTTTTCCACTACACTGTTTCCTCGTTTTACGAATGTCCGTTTAACAGATTGTTCCATTATCACATTTGAAAAATGATTACCTTTCTGTATGTATAATGAATTTTCACTAAAACCAAAGCATGCCAAGACACACATACAGTATATTCCCAGCCCTTTCCACCATCTTTTGTACAGCCTGCTGTTGTCTGCAGTATTATCTGTTGGCAATGGCAGCCTACTTAGAGCTTGAGCCATTTGTATGAGTTTAATTTCAAAATATCTTGCCCCTATCCTTGGTAAGCTGAAATCTCAGACATTAACTTTTACCAGTGAGCGAATCATCTGTCAATGCTGAATAGGACCACTTTGTTTTCACAATATGTTTGGCCCATTTTTCCTTTATACTGTGTTTTAATTAGTACTGTTTAATGTAATAAATACTTATGTACAATATGCTGCATTTGTACATTTTTAGTATCATAAATATGTTTTGACTCAGGTCATTTATCTCTTATTATGGCCTTTACTTAAAGGTAAATTTATTTTTGTTTAACAAATGTTAGCTTTCGAGTAACAAAGATCTCGAAAGAACTTTCGTAAAACGAGGAGTAGGTTTATTTTGATGTTGAATTCCTGTTTGCTCCCCCCTGCCCTCCAAAAAAGCCTGGCACCATTTCTATTATTTAAATTTTTCTTTAAATTAAAAATAAACAGTAAATTGCTTTCAAACGAGACCCAGTGTTTGATAGTGCTTAACAATCTGGACATGTGCAATTAAGAAATGATTTCCACAAACCGCTACACCAAAAAGAGAATCAACATCCATTTTGTTTGCTCATTCTTTGTAATCTAATTCACGCTGTTTTTAATTAAACGGAAGTGGTATTTAACTGTGAAAACTTGTTCAACTACAAAACCACCACAAGCACATTCCATACAGCAGTGCGATCTGTTCTGGTATAGGGGAGTTTTGTCACCTAGTGCAAAGCTTAGAAAATCCTAAATTGTGGTGAGGAAAGATATGTTGTTGCTGCCAGACACACAGAGAAAATAAATAATTGATGTATGTATTTATTTGTGCAATTTAGACTGAGCCGTTTCTCACCCTGACTTTTGCTGCAGTATGTAGAGCTGGAGTTCACTGTAGTGGCTGTTGTACTTTAGAAGCACTCTTCAAAATCACTCCAGCATCTCTGGATGTCAGCTGTGGTAGCTCGACCAAAGATATGGTACCTGTGTTCTTAACTTTCTTTGGAACTTAAAATTGGATGTTTCTTATGAATGGCATGACAACAGGATGTCTTCATAGAGTGGGTGGGCTCTGGGTATAGTGTCTTTTATTCATTGTTTTTTCTTCTACTTTACATCTACTAATGTATGATTTTTTTTTAGGATTTTGTACAAATAAACCTTTAGTGTATAAGTTTTCTTCCAGCTTTGAAGTCAGATAAAACTCCTGTTAAGTTACTCCATTTAATTCTGTGAATGTTGATTCAAAGATGTATATATTGTGAACTTATCTGATGTTGTTCTCTCAAAAAGAGGAGATTCTACATGTTTTACAAATGTTGGTAACTTTAAAAGAATATCAAGAAAAAAAGCTCTCCAAAACACAATTCCATGTTCAGACAAATAAGATATATTTATTGAATATTGACATATGTTTAAAATATCTAATATTTTTATGATTAGATGCAGCTGTGATGTGTCTGAGGGTAATTTTTTGCTGCTGTGTTCTAAACTATATGTATAGTATCAAGGTAATTGGAATAAACTCAATGAGCTCATGTCATTGATCCCAACTTGGTGCTGAACAGAGCAAATGTTTGAAATTCAGCTTCTTCTGGGTTTATTTTTGATATCTCTGAAATGTAGATTTGTTTATGGTAATATAAAGTATATGATTCTTGTAATGTGTTTGAAAAACATATAGTAGTAGCAAAACATTGTAATGAGTGGAAAAATGAATGATTACCTCAGTGTTTTTTTTCTGTAGTTGCCAAATGTTAAATTACATTGACTCGTGACTTAGGTGACTTTAAACACTTACATTTGCAGAAATGATGAAGCAGAAAGGGCTAAGAGGCTCAACAGCTAATTTGCTGACATCCTTGCATTTTCCCTTGTGGAGACGTAATCACAAGTGAAATCGGCTTCGTTTTCCTATTTGAGGAAATCCATTCACATCTAATGAATAAATGTAAAAGAACTGTTGGAGGAGCAATGTCAAAAAGAAACCCAGATTTCATTTCTTAACGCATACCATATAGGGAGAAAATTCAATGGAACCAATATGAATGTGATGAAAATCATAACAGTCTACTTTCTTGGGAGGAGAATGCGCGTGTTTTTATGCCAGTGGTTCAATCCTGGTTTGCCTTCTGACTTGTTTTGTGTTTTGGCGACTCTCCGACAGCCCAGCACGCCTGTACTGGGCTCCTGCACTGCTACATTCCACTGTGGTCTCTGTAACATACAGTACATCAGCAACCTGCATGAGCTCCTACACTGAAGCTGCACCCAGCATGAAAAAAAAACGTACATGTAGAAAATGGAAAATAGATCTTTAAAAGGAAAAAATAAATAAGAAATTAGTTTACTTCTGTATGTCTGTCTGCTTTTTTTCATGTCAAGTATTGCTTAAGTGTGGGTGTTATTATAACCTTTAAGTCATTATTATGCTCAAATTCAAATTTCATGGGAAATTATGCATACTTTTTTGCAGCCAGGAGCAAGGTTCGTCTTTTTTTATCTTCAGACAAAGTAAAGGGGAATAAAATGTACGGTGAATGAAAAAGTTACCTGCCACTTAAAAACTGCAAAATTTTAAACAGTTATGAGGGGAAATTGATTATCATCAATTTGTATAAAGTGTACTGACGTTTTATTCAACAGATATCAGATCTGATATAACAGATACAGTACATTCATTATGTTGATTAACATTGATCATGAACAGGGATTAGGGACATTTGTCTCAGGCTAGAATACTGCGTGGCCAATGTTGAAGCAATTAAAAGATTTACTTCTGCGATGTGTGGTTTATATGAAGTGGTATTGTGAGATCTTAGATATTCCTATTATAGACCTAGGGGTTTATACTGGTCTCTGATCCCTAGATGCCACACATTGTTACAGTGCAAGTAACAAATGTTCTGTGGGGCTCAGGTCAAGATGCATTCTCATCTTGCACAAAAGCTGTTGTTACTGTACATGAAAAGAACCGAGGACATGTGTCATACTGGAATATTATTACTGTTGTTCAAATCCCATTTATGTTCGGTCTCCCATTCCTCAGGTGGGTTAACCCCAGGATTAGCAGGGGCCAGAATGGAAATTGCACAATCTCCAGGCTATGGAGATTCTATCTGCTGAGCAGATGTATTTTACCTAACGCACTGCTTTGGAGACCACATACTGTATTTTTGTCGTTTCAACCACTCAGGAGAGCGCTGTGCTTGCAGCCTCAGAAAACGGAAGTAATTTAGACCCTAAAGACTCTTTACAGCACTCTGCTCGTCAAGAAATCAAAGGTGGTAAATGGTGTTATTTTACCATTTCCTAGGAGCTTTCTGAAGTACATATCAGTATGTTAGTGTTGCACAGATGACATTATTGGATTTAGGTATTTTCAAAACCCAAGAATGAGATGGTCTAGTAATCACATTTATTTTCATTGTGATTTGTTTTAAGGGGGGAAGGAAGTCATTTGTTTCTGCTGGAGGATACAAATTTATTAACAATCTTTTTTCATTGCTGATATAAATTGTTCCCTTGCAAACTTGGGGCAGTAGTCATTTAGAAAGGAAAAAAAGGCTTTCCTTTAATATCCCACACTGAAGGTAAAATTCAATACATGAGCAAGTGGCTAAAGGGGTAAGCAGAAGAGAACTGAGCACCAGAATTATGATGAGATAATTTAAAGTAAAATCAAAAGAATATACTGTATAATCTCTAGTGCAAAATTACTAATCAAAGTACAAATAACAAATATTGTCATCTGAGGACAAGAATGAAGGCTGGAGAAGTCTTGGTTAAAGTGCTTGGGGGACATGGCCTCTGCTTCTTGTACTGATGGTTTATTGTGGAGGTTACATTACACAAGATTTTGAAATCAAAGCTCTCATGGGTGACAGCTTTGGATTTAATGCTGATGAAAGCATTACAGTAACTTAAAAATGACATTGCAAGCAAACTAAGACTATTTCAGTTCTACAAGAAAGTACAGTAAGAGAAACGCTTAAATTTTCCATTTAATATAAAACTAAAAATCTGGATTATTTCTAATCAATTGAAATACTTCTGAAGTATATATTTTTAAACAATCTACAGAAATTGACACCTTTTTTGTAATGTTTTGTCTTAATTCAAAAAGCCTTGCAATTAACTGCGATCCTTATACAGTATATCACATTATTGTATAGAATACTACTATATACTATAGTACTGTATATACTACTATATAATAATTATATATAAAACAATAATATAAAAACTACTTTGAGCTCTATTATATATTGATAGATATACAGTAAACACATGTAGAGAGAGAACAAAAAAGAGGAAAAGTGGGATGCTTATGTCTGGATTGGGAGAGATAAGGGTGTTTTAATTGAGACCCAGCCTGCATGAGACAGTGTACAGTGTTTTCCTCTTTGCAATGTTTGTTACAGTGTGTGTTTTCATGCACTGTGGGATGGCCCACCATAGGAGCACAGGTTCTAAATGGGGCAAGAGCACAGAAACATCCCACTCACAAGATTTAAAGTATAAAACTATGTTTTTATAAAGTATTAATTTATAGTAACCTAAACTAGGACTCTTCCAGCAAGACACTGGCAAAAATAAACAGCCTTGTGTGGTGACCAAAATGGTCTTTTTTTCCCACAGGATGCTGGGGAGAAAATAAACTGCCCTGAGCTGTGGCTGAAAAGGCCAGGAAACAAATAACCCACAGTGGGAAAAATAAGTTACCTGCACTGGGGAAAAGTACCAGCCTTTCATACCTATGGAGGTATATAGTTCTTCCTTGCCTAGCAGGGAAAATAAGCCCTAGTAACAGGAAGATGTGGTTTTCCAGCTCTCATGCCGGAAAACAAACAGCCTTCAGCCAGGGAGACAGACTAAGTCTGTCCAAGGGAATGTCTGAGGCGGTCTGGCAACATCAGCCTCTGGATTCTGCTCCAGGTCATTACTATCTCCTTTCCCACTCAGCACCCCATTTATCCTGTCTGGAGAAGGATGTGCAGCTGATCCTGCTTCAGTCATTACTGTTGTCCCATCACACTCCCTGCGATCTGCATGTCATCATCTTGGCCAGGAGGGAGCCATGAAAAAGAATATAAGCCTCTGGAAAAGCCACACCATGCGAGGCACATCCGTACGTGGCATCACAGTATATACATATACAGTAAATACTGTATGCAGGCATCTAGAATCCATGTCAAAACCCCTGTTAGTGAAAAATTAATTGCAGTATACTACAGTCTGGTCTATTATGCCGCTATCAGTTCTTCACTTCTAAAAACAGATCAATAGGTGGTACCTGCATTTTATCAGATGTCACTAAACAGTAGCTTAATTTATTGTTTTTTTTTCCTAGTCTAGTCTAATAGTCATATTCCTTGAAAATCTAACATTTTATACAGTATGTTGTGTACAGTAAACATATAAAATACATAGCTTAGCTGAAATGTAACTTGGGTGGCTATACAGTATTTTCTTTCTGAAAAGGGGATTACATGCCATGAATGGAGCCTGGATCCAACCTTATTTTTTTACTGTTCCTCGTTTCACAAAAATAAAACAATACATTTAATGGAGTGACTATAAACTAATCAAAACAACTAAAACTGTCAAACCATTAAAAATTGTGCAATTTGCTGCTATGTTGTTAAGGTACAGTACTGTTCAAGCACTGCTTGAAACATTTAAATGACTGCTTGCAAGGCAGTGGTGTAAATAATTGTGTCTAGATGAAGCTAGTCTGTAAGTATAAAGTTGATGTATGGTATGGATATCTGTGGATATTCACAAAGTTCTTTAATGTCTGGCATGTCGGGAAATGTAGTTTTTTTGTCCATGTACAGTATGTGGCTCATGTGCCAAATTAAAAATGACATACTGAAGTAGGCTCTTCCTGTTCCATTTTAAAAAGGCCCTTTAAAACTAAAAAACTTAAAATAATTTTACAAATGTAAAATTAATAAATGACACTCATAAAATCCAGAATTAATATAAATATTTGACTTTTGTGTTTGCTCATGTCAGATCACACAGGAGAGCGTGATTTAAAAGCAGATTAGCACGTCGGTGTAAAGCAGTACATAATCATTTCTGAAATTCAGAAAAAAATGTCCTTGTCACTATGCTACCAAAAACCAAATGAAATGCATCGCAATTAGTGGCTGCCCAGCTCACAGAAGCATTTCACACTATTGTACATTACTATTTATATTGGGGATATATCAAATATCAAACTGAAAAGAACATATTTGTTTCTTAAAATTCATTATATATATCTCCTATGCATTGCTTGGGATGAACCCAAGTTCATGTGTATGAGTGCATATATGCTTTGCTGGCTTTTTAAACCAATTTAAAAAGCCAGCAAAGCATACATGCACTCATACTGAGTAGCCAGGAAGAGGGAGGTACTGTAGAACAGGCACAACACAAAAACTCCACATTCTGGGAAAAATCCAGTGTTTGAAAACAGGTTTCTGTTTGTTTTTCTCTAGCAGTCATTTTATTAACAATTGACAAAACAAAAAGTTTTTTTATTATTCAAGGGTCTATTTAAAATAGAAAATGAAGTGTCTCTTCACAGCATGTAGTTATTAATTTGAAGACGTGAGCTAAAAAAAAAACTACATTTCCTGATACCCACACAATGAAAGAATTCTATGACGTAATATCCACAGATATCCATACCGTACATCCCTGTAGTATTAACGTCAATCTCGCAGACTGGCTCCAGACTGGCAACAGCTCTGCTTTAGTTCATGTAGGTAGATGCGTCAGCATGCATAGACAGTAAGGGAACAGGTAACAGGCTTATTCCATTCTGAAATGAAAAGAAAAGAAACACAACATTTTGGCTGTGGAGCCTTCTTCAGGTGTGACGGCTCTACAGCCAAAACGTTGTTTCCCTTCTTTTCTTTTCAGCATGGAATAAACCCATTACCTGTTCCTTTACAGCACTGCTTTGCAAGCAATCAAAATTATATTAAATATTTTGAGCAGTACATACTGCATCTCAACAATATAACAGCTAATTGCAATATTAACTATTTAAATATATTAATCTAAATATACAGTAGTGCAGATTTGTACCAGCTACTTGCAGTTTGCAACAGTCATTCAAATCACTACTCAAAATGTTTAATCAGACATTTGTTGTACAGTATGTCTGTTTCCTTTTAAATATGAAGTTACATCCTGCCCTAAAATTATAGTTTTTGTTGTTAGTATGCATACAGTATGATTAGCACTAGAAAGCAGTAATGTGTTAATAAACATTTAATACTGTACTGATTTGTCTGACAACCACATATAGCTGGAGTGCTTTAAAGATTCATTGAGCCACCTGGCACCTTGCATATTCTAGATGGCTGCCTCTGTAATGTATATCCTTTGTAACTACAGTAGGTGTGTAAAATTAGCTGAATGGTCTCCGCTCATTTGTATCATATCTTATGGACTTAATATGATCATTACAATTCTTCATTGGGTATGTCCATTGGCACAAGGTATCTTCACTCTCATATCCCGAAATTTGTGATACATAGAATGTTAGAATAATCCACTTGATTTTCTTTAAATTCCGTTTTATTTTGGAAGGATCATGTTGGTACTTGTGGAAGCTGACATTTCTACCACTTTAGCTTATTAAAATCTGTTTTGTAGAAGCAACTGCCAGGATAAAATGGCTTTTGAAAAGGAAGAGGTGAAAACTATTTCCAAAATGGAACTGTTCTGATTACAATTGAAAATCACAGTCGAGCTGGCATGTTGTTTTGCTTTTTATTTAGCTTTATCACTAAGATCCTTGTACTGTTCTTCATATGGTATATTTGAGGGTATGGCATTGCATCATATCAGTACGCAGCACCTGGCCAACATGAAAAGTGTCCGATTATCTCCTCTTGGATTACCTGTCAATACTGTTACAGGAGGGAGCCCACAACACAAATTAAAAGTTATCAACAAAAAGCTTCTGTCAGAGGCAAATGTTCAAATAATTCCGGCTGTTCAACAGTTTTTTTCTGTTTCTGCAGGAATCGTGTATAATAAAAAGAAGAAAAGTGAAAGATAAAATAAGAAGTTGTAGTTTTCTACAGAATTTAAGGTTCAGGTTTTCCTCACTAGAGAAAAAGATATATTTCTGGAAAATCTTTAGAAGTCGAGTCTCAAGGTGAAGTGGGATTAGTGTGAGGAGTCCCTTGGTGCTAGCCACTTTCATGTTTTATCTGCAAATTGTATTTCATGAGGTTCAGCCCATAAAAGAAGAAAATCACTTCTGGGTTCCTCCAAAGCTAGGAAATAGATGTTGCAATAATTTTGTGACAGGCTTTTCAACCCTTGGAAAGCTTTTATTTAACCATTCACAGGGAGTTTGTTCTATATGTGAGCAATAGTTCAATATGTACGGTGGACTGTTTTTAGGCAATAATGAATTCTGGTTACTGATCTTTTTGTTCTTCTGCAATATCTGCCCATCATGGTTTCTGTTCAGCTCCATCTTAGACGTTGTGAATATGACACTCAAACGATTTAGTAGGGTAGTACAATAGTAGGGTCCTTAATTGTTTGGGTTTATTTAACTCACTGAGATTTGATTTTGAGTTATTTTTCTGCATGGTGTAATGGTTTAAATTTACTTGAACAAGTAAAACGTAATTTTTCTGGCAACTAAGAATCAGTTGCACAAAATAAAAAGCAATGTAGTTACACAGATTCGAAGTATACTGTATACAATTTTATTAATACAACAGCAGACATGCACAGCAGACTCACAGCAGGGATAGTATACAGTATACATGAATCTGTCTGCCCTGATACAAATGAAAGATCATTTGCTTAGGTATTACAAGGATACAAGTAACATCAGGTTTAAACATTGACTATAATATTTATGGTTTACCTTGTAAGTTAAATTACTCTCATACAATTAACATTCATATTCTCGAAAATACTTATAATTGCTGTTGTAAAACGTTATCAAGCATTTTAGTTTCGTTTTGATTTAGTTAAACTTTTCAGGTTAATAATTTGAACCTTGAAGGTACAGTACTCATCCAAAGCAGCCACTTGACAGCTGGTCTGTGAAAGTCTTACATGAAGACTGAAACAGTGAACTGGGTTTGTCAGGCTGATGTCCAATCTTCTTCCACTGGATCATCTCCCAAAAGGAGTAATGTTTGCGTCAGGAAAAGAGAGAGAATACCACTAAAGCCTTATATGTACAAATAGTTCTCAAAGTCAGAAAACCTCACTAGCATATAGCTGAACTGGGCTTTTCAAGAGTTTGTGCACAAAGTCAATCTCAGGGTCCAGTAGAATGAGAGAGGTAGGGAAAAACTCAGCATCCAGCTGTAGGTGCTGCTACTGAATATACTGTATACTATGGTAATATATGTCAACAAAAGTCCTACCATATTAATTACATTGATGAGGCTAAATCATAATTGGCTAGTTACAAGATTTCTCCTGTGCAGAAAAATACAGCCTGTTTATATAAAGACTCACTCTCAGTCTGGAATCTTAAATTGAAGTTCAGTTTCTGAGACTCAGACAGTGGTGGATGCAGTTATGTGGATATTACATTGCCATGTCACCAAGTTTTGATTGCGATAGCATCTTTAAGTCCCATTATCATGGCTGGTGATTGGTTGTGACATCATCAGATGTCTTTCTCCATCATGCAAGTTCCTATTTGACTGTTCAACTTTTAGACATAGCTTCTTGGTGGTGCAGATTTAGAGGTGCCAAAGGTGGTGTTTCATCATGGGACATGTCAATAATGGACCTAATTGATGATTTCCTGGTTTATTTTATCCTGCTTTTCAAGGATGCCCATCTCAAATGCTTTCTTGAAAGCTTGAATCTCTGAGGCTGAGCTGTGCCAGGGTTAGTGTCAATTCAGTGCCACAGAAAGGGCTGTCTAAAAAACTTTCCCACACTGAATTCTTATTTTTATAATAAACCTTGCTGATACAACTCAAATATGCTGATACAAATATTTCTGCAGACATAAACTTTATGTTCCACTCCTTTTAACACAGAGTAATGAGCCTTAGAAAAATTGTTTTAATGTTTGTTAGAAAAAATGGGAGAAATGTATTGATATCTTCCAAACGAAAATGACATAAAAATGATCAATTTAGAGAGTACAGCACACTGTAGATTACTGCTTCATTTAAAGCAAAAGTAATAATCTGCCTTCAAAGGTTTCTATCTGCTTCATGTTGCTGGTGAAAATAATTCAGTAATGGTTGCTCCAAAACATAAACCTTCAACAGTAAAGAACCAGAACATTAATAAAGATTAAATATTATTTTTCATGTGCAAATGTCAAGGACATTCACGCCATGATATTATTCAAACCATTCCAGTCAGATTATTAATAATTCATAGAGTTTTTTCCTCTGAATTCTGCCTCCTGTTGGGTACATGTGGGGCAATGATCACTTGCTAGGTTCAGGCCTCTACAACTTCACAGAGAAACATTAACCAGGCCAACAGAGGGAATTATTCACTAGCAAACAGTCAAAAATCCGGAATTGACAAAAGAGAGTAAGAGCCTTAACATTTGAAGCTTTTGTAAAATTTATTAGCATGGTCCACTCAGCTGCCACAAAATACTTTTTTTGTTTTAAAATACACTTTTGCTTAACAAATATGTTTTTAAATCCATACTGTGCATCTGTTTTCTAGCTGCTTCCTCCAATTCAGGGCTATGTGGGAACTGGAGCCTAACCTGCAAGCAATGGGCGCAAGGCAGGGTAGACCCCGGATGGGGTCCATTGGAGGACAGACTGACACTACCACAGGCACTCACACCAGGGTCAGTTTTTCCAGAAGCCTATTAACCTACAAGTATATTTTGGTACTGTGGGAGGAACCCAGAGCACCCAGAGGAAAACTATGTGAACGCATGATGTCTTGAAATAATGAATTAATTTAATTGAATGAATTCATGATTTCTCAAATACTACTGACAGCACCTTTTTTACTTCCTTCATTTTTAATTGAAGATTCAACATTTATCCAATATACCACCAAATAGCTGTTCAATGAATTTAACTTTTCATAAACATTTGAGAAAGAATGTCAAAAGTCTCATTTTCACAGTTACATCTTTCAAAATATTTATAGGAAGCATAAAAGAATTTAAGATCATTGTAGATCAACTATGAGGTTTGATTAGTACCTATGATTGCCGGGTAATTAGCATATTTATGACCACCTAGGGATGATTCCGAATGAGAAGTGATGGAAAGCATTATTATTAAGCAACAGAGCAAATCAGTATGCAAAGTAGGTTTCAGGAACAAATCAAACAATTGCGTGTATTGTTTGTTGATCCAATGATAGAGACAACTTGTGTAGAAGCCCTGGAGCATGTACAGGCATTAATATCTCCACACAAATATTAATGTGAATCAGTGGAGTTTATTTGGCACATCTTGCTTATTTGGTTAGCTAGTAACTAATTGCTCTGAGGGTCCAATCTTTTCATAGAAAATTGGGTAACGTGTTCCATAGTGTGATGTCCAACAAAAGGAGACACAATCCGTGTGTGTATGAAGCAGCAATTTCCTTTTTTACGTATGCATACGGGAGCCAAAGCCGATGAAGCAGTCTCAACTCATTGATACAAAAGGACGCTTTTTATACAAAATCACAAAACCCACCCAGAAAAGTGTCAGTACAGTTCCATTCCATATATGGTGTAAACCCAAGGCTGCTAGCCTCGGTACATGATAAACTGTAAGAATTATAAGAACATTCTTGGGTTCCTTTAATCATTGTTTTTGCAGATATCGGGGACTCTCAGTTCTGGTCCGGCTGCCTGATGCTAGCTCTGCCCTCATGTTCTGGGAGCGCAGACAGCTCACATTTAAGTTGCAGTTAGTAATGTTCCATTATTCTAGCAGGATAGTTAGTAAATTATTTACACAGTAAAAGCAAACTAGTGTAAAACGGGAAATAAATGTTTGATCCCTAAGTCCCCCCTTAGAACATATTGACACATTTTCCAATCATGTTCTACACAAACAAATGTAACAATCGTTCTGATGGTTTTTTGTCTTCAGAATGGACTATCATCATGGATGTGGTAACCTTAGCGCATAAAGATATGACTAGGACAAAACATGATATGACTAGGACAAAACAAATATTACTAATGCCACCAATAAATATTGAGCCAGGGTACTACCCCAGTCATCAAGGCATCCAACATTCCTTTGTATAAAGACTTCCCTCCTGTTCTGTTTTAAAAGCCCTTCATTTGAGTTTCCATTTGTAACATTAATAAAATTAGCAGTTTCCCAATTTTCTAACGTCAATGGGCATCATCCATGACATGTGTGACTGCGGGAAGTCTTGAATTTCTTGAAGTCCTATTGGTAGAATATGCAGGTCCTGCATTTTTGTTTATATGAACACCCAAAAGAAATATTTAACCATACAGTAAATGAAGAGGAATCATCAGCATGAAGGAATTGGAGATTTCTCTAATGTTGATGTCACATGTAATTCTGAGATGTGTCATACACAAGGTGCATCTTTGTGTTGAGGAACATAACCAGCATTTGATGATTAATATGGAATGTTAACATTTATTTTTTGCAATTTTCAAATATATAAATGGTTTAGCTTGTGGTCAACATGCCCTTGCTGACCTTGGAATCCAATTTACCTACAGCCATACAGTATCACCTTGCAACTCACAACTAAGCTAAGCAGCTAAGAAGCTAAGCAGGTGTGAGCTTGGTCAGTACCTGGATGGGAGACCTCCTGGGAAAAACTAAGGTTGCTGCTGGAAGAGGTGTTAGTGGGGCCAGCAGGGTGCTCACCCAGCAGTCTATGTGGGTCCTAATGCCCCAGTATAGTTACGGGGACACTATACTGTAAAAAGGCGCCGTCCTTCGGATGAGACGTAAAACCAAGGTCCTGACCCTAAAAATCCCAGGGTGTTACTCGAAAAGAGTAGGGGTGTAAACCTGGCGTGCTGGCCAAATTTCCCATTGGCCCTTACCAATCATGGCCTCCTAATAATCCCCATCTATGAACTGGCTTCATCACTCTGTTCTTCTCCCCACAAATAGCTGACATGTGGTGAGCGTTCTGATGCACTATTGGTGCCGTCGCATCATCCAGATAGATGCTGCACATTGAGGGAGAGGAGTCCCGATTATCAGTAAAACACTTAGAGTGGATTTTCCAGAAAAGAGCTATACAAGTGTAAGCAATTAAGCAGTTATTATTAGTATGTATTTTGATTGTGGGAGAAAAGCAGAGCACCCACAGGAAACCCACACAAACATGGGGAGAACATCCAAAATCACCACATTTCACCACAATTCTGCAAGGCAATGCTAACCAATGCACCACTGTGCTGCCTAATTATTTAATTTTAATGAATCCTCTTTTCCTAATCAGCAGAAGTTGCCAGTCTCACTGAACCTTGGCTGATACTGTTTTTGGCCTTGTAGAGCACTTTCTGAATAAACTCAATAAACCCCAGACTCCCTGCTCCATTTGAACTCTGTGATCAATGAACCTAGCCCCAAGCGAAATTTTGAAATATAGAGACCCAGAACAGGATCCTCCTGAAAAGCAGAAAGATGCTGCAAACAAAGTTAAAAAAGGTTTGACCCTTTTATTTTGTGGAAAATAAATCTTGCATACTAACTTGTAACTTTTTTGTAAGTGGAAAAGTTTGAATTGGTGAACATTCCTATACAGTGCACTGTATGCTCTTTTACATTATGTGCATGAAGTCTTATCATTTCTGTTATACAGTATATTAGAGGGATACAGGATGGCATGTTGGCACAGGCCTGGGGCCCTGGGTTCAATTCGAGACCTGGAGAGTTTAATGTTTTCCTTGTGTTCACATGGGTTTCCTCTGGGTACTCTGGTTTGCTCCCACAGTCCAGTTATTTAACTACTGGAAACACAGGCCGTGGTTTGAATGTGTGTGGGTCTGTATTTATGTCTGTCTGCCCTGCAATGCACTGGCCTCCGGTCCAGAGTGTTTCCTGCTTTTTGCCTTTTGCTTGCTGTGATAGCCACTGCATCCCTTGAGACACTCTACTGGACAAAGCGGTTAAAATGGATGGATTAATGTGATACAATGAAGCATGTGGTTTATTTTATTTTGAGTAAAGTATCCCCCATTTAATTAAACCCTTATTCAGCTAATGAAAAACTACAGATGTTTCCTGATTTCACATCTTGATCCATCTTAATCATAATACATTATAACATCATTGAAGTGTTCAAGAGTCAGTTCAAGAGACATGTAAAAAAGGGTCAGTTTAAATAATAAGGCTCATAGAATGACAGTATGAATGAATACCTGATGGACAAAACTTTTGTGTTTTTTAGGAAAGTATAGCTACAGAAGTTGTTGCTTTCCACGACCTGCAAAAACGATTTCCCTTCATAGAAGACAGCATAAGATAAACAGATGGAAAAAAGAAACACCTCCTCCACACTCTGCCCTCCCGTCTGCATGGAACAGGCTAAGAGTGACTCATCCGTGAAGAGGACCTGATCCACTGGTGACGAGTCCATTGCTGCCTCTGCCTATCCCAAGGCAGTCGGGTGTGAGGTCTAGGAGGTGTGAGCAGAGGGCCCCTGACAGGTCGCCCTGCTCTAAGGCCAGCAGCATGGAGCCTCACTGTCCTGTCATTGATGTGGGCATTGTGTCTGCTGGCAGTTTCATTAGCAGTATGGGTGGCAGATCTGAAACAATCTTACTTGGGTTACTTCATAATGTCTGGCAATACTGGCACATGGCATGCCTAATTGCAGCATGCCAATGGCTCTCTCCCTTGCTTCTGGGACATTCGAGGCATTATGGAATGCACAGAAAACTGATTAAGTGTGGCGTTTGTCTTGTAGTGACCTAAGCTTTGAATTAAGGCCTTTTTAAAGGTGACCTGATCAGGCATTGTTCCACCTGGACCTTGTTGGGTAAAAGTGCACCTAACAAGCTTTCGTGTGATTGGCAAGTTGCAATGCTTCATTGCACAAGCTGTATTGCTGGTCAGAGGGCTTAAAACAAATTGACAATTTTTTGTGAAAGTACATAAGCTATAACTATAGATCACTTTATTGGCCATATTCAATTTCTTGTATTAGAAATTTGTCTTTTCTCATACACCAACTTGCTCTCTATGAGACACATAGACAGGGAGAGAAGCTTGGGGTCAGAGCACATGGTCAGCCATTTATACAGCACTCCTGGAGCAGTTGGGGTTAAGGGCCTTGCTCAGGGGCCCAATGGAGTAGGATTCCTCTGCAGGCCACAGGATACAAACCGGCAACCTTCCAGCCACAGGCGCAGATCCTCTCATTAATACCCCCAATGTAATGCTCAGAAACTAAATGTTGTTGTGGCTTCTCTAAGGGAAATCTAGCTTCAGACACCTCTTTTCCTGGAACAGTTCCAGCCGCACGGAGTTTAGTTTCTTTAATTTGTCACAGGCGGTTTACCACACTAATCAGCCTCCATTAGTCAACTAATGGTGCAAGGGGACCAGATAGATTTAATAATGCTCTTTAACAGATGGTGATAAGACACAGCACTCTTAATCACCACGAGCAAACAACTCAGATTTTCACAGCAGCATGCCTTTAGATATAAATCTTGCAGGTAGTATAAATATGCAGGTAGAGATGCAGACCTACAGTAGGTAGCAAATCATCTGATGTCAGATTTATTTGTTTGTGTGTTTGTTTTTATCTATTTTGCAGTTGGCAAGTATTTTCTTTTTACACACCCAGTTGGCAATTACCAATTTTTTCTCAATGTGACATTTGTACAAACTTTGGTCAAGTATTGGCAAGGAAATGACATCATCCTCTGGAAAAATAGGCTTGTCAGAGCAATCCATCATTTTATCTGTTAGCAGTGATGGGGCTATCATAAAAAAATACTATAAGCTCACAGAAACATGGCAAATAGCAACAATTCTTGTTGAATCGCAAGCTAAGTGACTCAAGACCAACTGACACCCGCGGAGAATTGTATTGTAGATTTAAGTTTATGATTCTAATGTTATAGTCAGCTAATGACCTCATAGTATTGGAACACTGATGTTTTTAGTATAAGGCTTATTTTTTGTTATTATTGAAAACTTACTGTTTCAAGCATGTTGGTGCCCCATTTGCCAAAACTGTTTTGCAAAAAAAGGCAAATCAAAGAACACTCAGCTCAACATCATTAAGGGTGCATCCAATCTGATAAAACCAAGGAAACAATGAAGCAGACAGTCCATACGTCTGTGGATGCTTTCAAGCTCTTCAACTAGTAAAGACACTTTATCTGAGCAGGATTCAATCTCTATGTCCCATATGCCTCAAATTCAAGCATGGGCTATGTTACTCACTTGTGATTTCTCAAAACTACTTGGGACAATTTGCATAGATCCAGGTAGGGCTCTCTCAATTCCTGGTGCAACAGTAACTCCTAGAACTTCCCAGAAGCCTTTCAATGACATCAGTGAAGGATAGACTTTTCCTCCAATCAGCACTAATCATCATGTAAGGCGCTTGGAGGTTGCATTTGTGTCTCTTGTGAAGTGTGTCAAAAGATGAATGGCTCAATGGATGAGCTGGTTGGGGGAGCCTGTCTTCCCACACTTATTCTCCCTGTGCAGTATGAGGATAGAGGCAATGTGCCAAGACATAAATAATTGTCAATTCCAAATTGGTTGAGTATAAAAAAACACAAGCCTGTTACAAAGTCAAAATGCAAAAGAAGTCTCTTAAGAGGCCTGATGAGTCAGTGGTAATGGACATTAAAACTTATTTCATATAAGACTATAACACAGTTCCCCAGGGAAGAGAACATGCAGTGAGTGAAAGGTTTATCTTCAGGGAGCAAGGAATCCTGTGTCTCTTTCTCATGCTCTATTTACAGGTGCATCCTATGGGGGCTGTCATCAGTTGAAACAGATGTATGCACACAGTATGTTCTGGAGGGAAAATGTACTGTGGCCTTCAGCCAAAAGGTAAATTGGACACCTTTATTGTTGTTATAGTTACAGTCATCCAGTGATTTATATGACATTACATATTTATATGAAATCTTTCAACCATTGGCGTAGTCAGGACTTTTTAAATTCTGCACTTTAAAGGTGACTCTTTGGTAAGTGTAATGTTCTGGACCTACCCTGGTATAGACCCCCCCTTTTTTCTTTGTATGATATGATTACGAGTCTCATTGCCCTCACCTCCCCTCTGGGTAGTGTTGTACTGTAGGTGCCCTCCATATTAGTACTGGGGAATACTCAATCCTCTGGTCTCATTCATCATCCTCACTTTTCTTTTGGATAAACAGGGCAGTGGGAACTCTTGCTAACTGAAATTTGCTAAATACAGCTGGGACTCAGGGACCAAATATTTATCTCATGGTAAGAAACAGGCAGCCAGCACAGCCTTCACAGGTCCAATAGAGACTAAAAATATTTAACAGTGACAAGCTGTCGGGCAATCATTTTAACTCAATATTGTGTGTGTCAGCATAACATGCTGCATTTTCACCCCCAAAGGCAGTGGCATATTGCCAAGCAATCAGAATGCATCATTATGACCTGTTTAGATGCTTAATTTATTAATAGTTCCAGAGACAGACTAGTCCACTGAGAGGAAGGCAGTTTCACTGAAGTCAGGTATCAAATATCAGCAGACATGCTGCAGGAAAATAGTGAAATTGGCAGGAAATGTAGTGCATTTGAGCAGGAAATTATTTCATTTGCTGTATGTTATGTATTATTTTAACAGTTTGCTGTATGTTAATGAATGATCAAAACAGTCATGAATTATTCTATTATAATCTGAAAAATAATCTTGAAGCAAATTTGGTCAACCACTGATTAGCTTCTGATTATACTTTCAATTTGCAGAGCAATTTAAAAAATCCTAATACTTCAATGATCCTTCATTATTAATCCAAACACAAATACTATACTGTATCTGTTATTTTGTTTCTAATGACACCCTACTTCAACATTCTTTCAGAGGCTGATTCATAATTATGATTGGCAAAGATTATTTTATAAAAAAGTTTAGAAAACCTTTGTTTTGGAAGAATGCACCAGAACATTTAACCAAAAACATATTCCTGTACTGGAAATTTTAAAATTGTTTTGTAAACAAGGTCATGTTCATCCTCTAACTAGTTTCCACTTTTCTGAGGCAGATATAGGCACTACACAACAACATTGGCCTCTGACATAAATCTACAGTTTGTTTTTGAACAGTGAACATACAAACTTATACAGTAAACTTACTTTCGGCTAAGTCAAACTCACAGACTCTAGCACAGCAGTATAGTAGATTTTTCCACTATCCAAGCCCTGAGTTCACACTAAATCAAGTGCCTGATTAGAGGAAACAGCACAACTCTTATTCACTACATCTGCCAGCATTAGATTAGATATTCTAGGTACAGTATATATATAGAGGAAGTTGGAACCCTGCATGAAGCACATAATATAAAACCTTCAGGAAATCATGTCATTCGTAACAGCACACATGATCAACAAACTGACAAAAGAATATATAACTTCTGTTTGAGCACTGTGCTCTTTTTAGCAGATAAAAAGGTTTATTTTTGTAATGCCTTCTATTAAAGTTGCATTTTAAGGCATCCCAGAGAAATGGCTAGGATGGGATTGGTTGATCAATAAGGTACTAGCGACTAAACAAATAGATTCTTTCCCTTCTTTTTGTATTATGATTTGTTTATGCTTTGTTGTACTGAAATAGTTAGGGAATTTTGTTATTGTGTAAAAGGCCACCATGATTAAAACAATTGAATAACAAGTTTAAATGTGTTTAAAATTCTAATTTGGTTTTCTTTCTGTGATTACTGTGATACACTGGTATCCAGTGTTCCAGCTGAACTACAATAACCTTAGGCAAATACATTATATTGCCATGTCTTATCCCTTTTTACTATGCCATCTGGAAGGAGGTCACTAAAGCTGTTGTGCCAGTTAGCAGACAGATGGAGTAGCCAACCTGTAGATTATAGTTTCCATCCTGCTATCCAAAGCAGACATTTTTATTGATAAGTCAGCCAGACATCCTGTAGATGCTACATTGATACTATTAACATTTGATAAATTTATAAAGGGTGATAATGTTTGTTATTTTTCATGTGTATTTGAATTACACAGTTTTCTTATTATTCCCCTTCCTGTGCCGTTAAAAATGGACATGATATCATCATCATCAATTTCCCTACGGGATTAATAAAGTATTATCTAACTATCTATGATATGGGCTAAGCAAATTAATATATACATTCATACTGTACATACTGTACAATTAGTTCAAGTAGGTACACTGCTGTACACTTATAAGTACTGCTTCAGCATGCGTAGGCCGCAAAGGCACAAGTAAAGGTTTATTCCATGCTAAAAAAAAGAAGAAAAGAAACACTACATTTCGGCTGTGGGGCCTTCAAGTGTGAGAGAGAGTAAAGTCAGTCGCAGATAAAGCATGAAAGAACAACAGCTGGGAATGGAGAGGAGGTGGGAGCAGGAGAGATGCAGAGTGGGCACTCAGGTGGTGTGAAGTTGAAAGAGGTGAAGAGAGGTGTGAAGTCAAAACCTACATAAGAATAGAGAGGATTAGAAGAAAACAAGTCTATCGTTGAGAGAAAGGAGTGAACCTAGTTTCTAGTCCTGGTTTCCTAGTTTCAGGATAATTTTGGCTTCGGATGTCTTGTTGCAATAGTAGGAGTTCCGAAACCCCTCTTTGAGAACATAGACGGAGATCAGTGTGATCATGGCCGTTAGAGGTGAAATGAGAAACTATGGGCTTGGAGAGATCTTTGATCCTCACAATCCTGACATGTTCCCTGAATTGGAAGCTACAGTATCTACATTGGTGAAACAGGTAGGAGACTGGGAGACCGCTTCAGGGTACATATCAGGACTATACACTACTTAAATTAGCATATTTAAATGTGCCTGCCTTTCCAATGGGTAGATATCCATATTCCTGCTTTCCTTGTCCAAAAACATTTATAGATTTTATTGATTGTATCCATGTATACCTTCCTTAGTAATTATGTATGCACAGCTAATTCCATGCATCCTTTTCTCTATCTTTTCAATTCTGCTTTGGAAACATTGTCATAGAGACTTGTGATAAAGACAAACACTTTCTTCTTTTCACGACCTTTTGTGAGGTTTATTTTCTTCTGTGAAAGAAACACCCTTAGATACCCACACTTACATATTACTCACCTACAGTATGTAACAGTATTAGGCATTGTCACCATCATTTATTCTATTGTTATTGTCAAATCGTCCGTCTTTCATGTATTTAGTTAAGTGATTGCTTTGTCTTGTTCTCCATCCTACAGTATGTGTTTATTGACTGTCATCTTTGTGAGGTTACAGACTGCCTCTGCCTGCAGTAGGTTAAAATGGAATCTTGCCCTGCCTATTAGAAGAAGCCAGAGGCAGATTAAGAGTTTATATTCTGGCGTTTGTACACTTGGACATCAGTCTGTTTTTTAACTTGAATCTGACCTGTCACATAAATCACTCAGACTCTCTCCTATCTGCTTAGCAGAGTGCTTGCATACTCAGCAGAGCTGGATTTGAGAATTTTCCATCTTGTGAGCAAATCTTATGAACTTAGTGATACTCTCTGAAGTTAGGTTTTTCACAAGACTTATTGATTTTATCTCAGTATTAGTCTTTAGATTATTAATGGCAATCTGTGTACGTTTGGAGAAAGAAGTTAATGAAACTAATAATTGAACACAGTTTCCAAGAAAACATCTTGAAAACTGAGAAAAGATGTTATAGTACTGAACTCCAGAGTCTTACAAGAAGACTTTCACCCACATAGGACTTAGTTCTAATTCATTTATGTTGATGGGTTTATTTTTTTATTTTTCAGCCAAAAAATAAGCACAGAAAGGTCAGTCTGAGCTGAGTCATAAAATCACTTATCTGTCATACCAGACTTCTATTGATTTCATAAGCTAAAGGTAAAGTCTTGTCTACATATCTGACCATCACTTGGGCTTTCTCTGAAGGTCTCCGGGTGATCATTAGCATCAGTTTTTAACACCACAACATGTTCTTCTTTGGCTTGTATTGATTGTATCCATGTAACATTTTCATTTATTGTAACCTTATATCAGCAAGTCTTGCTATCTAAATCTGGTGTAATCTTTTACTCAATTTTAGGTATTCCTTAGCAATATGCAAAATACATAATACCTGTACAATTAAAGTAGTACCTTTGTTTCCTATCATCTAGATTTCATTTTCATTAGGGATATTGTGGCCTTTACAATGATAGGGCTAATAAATTAGAAATTCTGTGGCATTTGCCTATTAAAAAAAACATAAATCCCTACACTGGCAGGTTAATTAGTTCTCAGAAGAATACATGAACACTGCCTGTTATCATTTAAGTGATGGTTACTATGGTACCAACTGAATACATTATTCTTAGGATCCAAGTATGCAATCCTAGTGGCCTTTACTGTATTTGTTGAATTGTTTGTGCAAATCAAAACTGTCTCCTTTCTTGTTTAAAAGCTTTCAATGCAGAATTTTATTTTGTTTTTTTGTGTTTCCTTACAGTATGAGACTCATTTAGCACTTTGACTTTGAGATCTGATTAATTGTTCTAATCCCATATAACTGAACAAAAACAAGAGTTCTGAGGTAATCCCAGGTAGTTTCATTAGAAAATTTGAAAACAAGGATGAAGCAGGAAATGTCTTATTTCAGTTTCATTCTGGCGCTTTGCTAGAGAAGGCTGGTATTCCTCTCATGTGGCAGAGTCACGCAAGACCCGTCTTTCCTTCGCTTGTTCTCTTCTCTGTTATGTACCTTTTACAGGTTGTCCACTGGCTACTGCAACTTCTGAAATAAATCATCATATTTAGTCTTGTAGACAGTTGAACCCACAATCCTTCAAGGCTTCAGATTTCCATTTCCATTTTATGCTCGGTCAAGTTGATGTATGTGGCAACCTGCAACGAGTTGTTGCAAATCTCTCCAGCAATATTGTGCGAGTATTTATTGCCTTAAACTTCTTGTGCCCTTGCATTCTTGTCTATATAAACAGCCATCCTGCTGTTAGGAAACACCTTGTGTTTCTGAGCATGAGAAGAGCTTTAGAAAATGTGGTGAGAGAACCTTGCAATGCAAAGCTGCTAAATCAGGCATTAAAATAATATACAGTACTGATTTCTGTATTTAGTTAGTATACAGTGTACATCTGAGATGAACTGGCTTTTATTATTCATTAAGAAGTACTATTAGAATTTGATTGAATAAAATCAATTCTAAAAAACATTCCAGAAGTCTAAAAAATGGAAAATTAAAACTTCTGTAGCTCTTTTGTACCTTGTGACTAGTGTCACAAGGCAAACAGTAGCTATGTGAGCACTACATAATGATTCTGTCAGGGAATTTGCTTAAACCTATCACATTCTACACAAAAATACACAACCACATTCAATACACAATCATCATATTGTGTGCAGAGTGACAGGTACACAGTAATTTCTAACCTATACTTTTCAGTTAAATACAAAGAAGTCCTACCTTAAGCAATTGCTCTTGTTCTTCATTTCAACTTGCCCTCCTTCCCCAGGCTGAATCTGCTCTTTTGGCTTTGTCTAAGAGGGGGAAGGTTCACTACTCTACCCCCCTCCATAAAGGAGTCAGTACTCCAGTTAGCTAAGCATGTGTTACTTGGAGGAAAGACATATAGTACCTTTAAGGACAAGGCCATGGACCAAAAATGGAGTTTAACATGTAATGCATTGTAAATATGACCTCACCTGAGTTCTGGTTTGTGTTACTGCCTCAAAAAATGTGGATACTTTTTTGATTCCGGAAAAAGGATTCTTCTTGAATGTTCATCACAGATTCATGTGTGTTTTCTTTGGGTGCTTCAGCTTCCTCGCAAAGACATCCTGGCTAGTCTTTTCATGTCTCTAAACTGTCCCTGTGTGTCTGTGTGCCCTAACATGTCATGGACAGTTGCTCTACCCATGATGTAACCCCACCGTGTGCCCTGTGCCTGCTGAGGTAGACTTTGGTTCACTGGAACCGCTTATGAAATAGCTACGGCTGACGGCTGGATGAGTCCTCCTAGTTGAACTATGGCTAATTTAAGTGGCAACCTGTGGTAAAAGAACTCCAAGCATATTGTAGACAATAATAATTATGAAATATAAAAAATCAATTATTTACACCAAGCCTTGTGTATTGTATTGGCTATAATTAAGTAAATTGTAGTATGTCAAAATGAAAGTATATTTGAAAGTACTATATATTGTACAATTGTAAGTTAAAGCAAAATTCTTGGGTGTTCTACAGTCAGGAGATATATCAGGATGGAAACCGACCATATGCTCACAACCCCATCGCTTGAAATTTTATTCAATGTCTAGAACGTTCATTCTTCATGCTTTTTTTTATGTCCCTGAGCAAATTGAATTATTTTAATTGCATGGCTTCTTAAGACTTGGTGTCAGGCTTAAGACGTGGGGAGGTGAAGGGGGGAGGAGGGGGGACTCCCTGTCAGAAAAATGGAAAACATTTATCTTGGCACTCAGGCCTCATTCACTTGGGCGAAGTCTGATGAGATTCTTTGAAGCTGACAGAATAATTAAAAACATCGACCCTCTCTCTATTCATGAGCAGCAAAGAAAAGTGGAGATTTGCATTTTGACCTTCTAGTTTCAATGGTAAGTTTGCCCTTTCTCCCTGACCATCCACTGTTTCTAAAAGCAAACATCAAATGCCACTGACTAGTTTAAAGGTTTGAGGAGGTGGGTCAAAGAGAGAGATTAATGATTCATTTCTTATTCGTTTTCTTATCATAAACAGTTTCATTTAGACTGAGAAATATTTAAATTCATCTCGAGGTTGAGAAATGACAAGTAATGTCTTTGTGTCAGACCTTAAGAAGTCAAAGTTAATTTTTTTTTACTCAAACTATACTACAAAAGGATTTTTAAAAGGTCATGACCAGCAACAGGAGTGCCTTTATAAACTATTATTTATACCATTAACCTGAAGTGCAAGTTAATAATTTAAAACTGTTGTTGTTTGACATATTTTATTTACTGACATGAAAATTGTGTTCGGGAGAAATATCTGCACTATTATTTTTAAAGAATACATTCAGTAGTTTTACAGATTTTCATCTACATAAGTCTATCTATGGTTATTTTTGCCTGGAGTCTTAATTAAAATCAAAATTGTTATTTATTTTAGTGATGGTTGTATCTAGAAAACCATAATAATGTATTTATTCAGATCATTGTGGTAGTCCATACATACTGTACAGCATGCAATCCCCTTTGTAGGGGAGAAATAAATTCAATTCCTTAAACCTTCCAATAAACCCTTCTCCAATTGTTAGTGTGATTTCATTAGTAACTGTGACATTTTTGTTTTTCTCTTCTAAAATCCTTTATTTAAATGCATTTATTGTGCAAAAACAATAGGCCACCATTTTATTTTGCATGTATTCCGTGCACTAAAGTTAGACCAAAAAGAGAGAGCTTATTCTTAGTTATAGTGTTGTGCCAGCAAAATTCGTTTTAATGAAGTTGTTCCTTTCTTCTGTTGTTTTCGACTTTCCCTGCAGTGCACTCATTTTTCATTGTGTAATTCATTATCATGCGTTTCTCTTAATAATCAAAGTCATGTTGAAAGTAATGTTCTTTATGATGAGAAACTGCTTTAGATTTTCAGTGAAATGTACTGCACCAGTTTGTGAAAATGCATTTTATTTTGACTCAAGAGCAGCAAATGTCTTTTACAAAATGTGTTGAAAAGCCTTAAGAGAGTATGACAAAGTTCTGTTATGAAATTTTTAGTTCCTTTCACGTGTACAGTATGTGATTTACAGTAGGTGTTGGGGAAGGGAGATGGAGGTGGGTGATCTGAAGTAAGAGACCTTGGAAGACTGATGGTCAACCGATAAAAAGTCTTTCAAAATGTTGGCCTTCAGCAGAGAAAAGGCACAGGCAGCTTTTGCTGAGTCACAAATATGGAATTATTTTTAAAGCAGCTCCCCTAGAATGTTCAAGGAATTGAGGAAAAAACATAAGCTCTTGTAATACAATTTGTTTTGATATATGTTTTTTAATGAAACAGGGTCTTATTTTAAAGACAAAACTGATGAATTAATAATCTTGTCGGTCAACTGACAGTGCCTGCCTTATCCCGAAACCACAGATATTTTCAGCTATTGCTCAGTTTAAATTAAGTGCAGTTCTATCAGCCTGATAAGGTGATATTATTATTAATCATAATCATTAAGCAATGTACTCATAATTTGAATGACATGAGAACAAGCCAAAAGAACTGTTGAGTTTCTTTTTCTAAGTACAACTTACTTTTTCCTGGATATTGACAAATGCAGTAAAAGGAACATGTCCCTTGCAGTTTGATTGTGGGACAAGATGACTGGAAATGTCTTTAATACCACTTTTGCAGAGTCACAGTTGAAAATAGACTTGTCAATGTTAATTGTTGTCATCACTAATAAAATATGAATGCATTTTATTTCTAACTAGTATCATATACTGACCCAAAATTAATTTGTGCATTAAAAACATGACAAATGTATAACTATGTCCAGTTAATTATTGTAATTTGCTCATAGTATTTATTGCAACCAAGCATATTTTTCACATGAAAACCAGTGATAAAGGCATGCATTCAGGCATGTCACAAATTCTTAGACTTACTTTGCAAAGTGTAGACCCAGTTCATTCACCAGAACATGTGTACTGTGTTATATTTAAGAACACATATTGCCACCAAGCTATGGGAAACTCTTTCTCTACATAGTGAGACTGGATAATTAAAAGTCAATATCTAAATGCTACTGTAGGTGTCATAAGAAACTGCAAGAAATAAAAGCTATTACATGTGACTATGATATACAGTGTCTTGCAAAAGTATTCAGACCCTTGCATAGTATTAACATGTTGTTTGCTCAATGCTTAATTTTGGTGTTGAAATTAATATCTGTTATATATACAACCTACTATTTCATACTTTTAATGCAATAAAAAACCAAAAAGAAAGAAGTAAACCAATTTTATAGTTTACCCAAGATGAGATTTATTTTTAAGACTTTTTGAAGACTTATCCAGCTGTTAATATATGCTTGCATCTGTGATTCATAATTAATATTAATTTGAATAAAAATGATAAAAAAATGTAAATATAATTATTGCAAACCTTTTGCTGTGCCAAAACTAAGTTAATGCAGGTACACAAAATTACCTTAACGAGTCACACAATTGGTTGAGTGGCCTCTGTGTGCAATAATAGAGGTTCGCATAATTTCAGAATAAACACACTTATCTCTGTAAGGTCCCTCAGTCAGATCATGACGTTCAAGAACAAATTCAATCATGAAGGCCAAGGAGCTGTCAGAACAACTCAGGGTTAAAGTTATACAAAGACACAGATAATGAGAAGAGTATAAAATATTTCAAAGACACTAAATGCATCTTTGAGCATGGTGATGTTAATCACCAAGAAATGAAAGGCACCCAGACACTTCCTAGATGAGGCTATCTGTCCAAACCAAGCAGCCAGGCAGGGTGAAAACTGGTTAGGGAAGCCACCACGAGGCCAATGGGGATTTTGTATGTCAGTAGTCTAGTAACATTTTTTATTATGACAAACATTGTTTCACCATTATATTTTGACTACAGAACTATTATTCAAAAACTTCCTACACTAACTTAGGAGACCTATGAGTAGAGTAGTTTATTGCCATATGTACACGTACATTGGAATTCTTAATCGCGCTGATCTCTCGGGACATACACAGTACAACAGACAACACTACACAATGGAGATAACAGGATAAATATATTGTGGAAAAATAAATAAATATGTAGTAGTGAGACCCCCCCAAAAATTAACATAACTCAAACTAGCCATTTAAGGTTTCTTGAGTGGATATATATATATACAGTAGGATTTACCTGCCCTTTCTAACCACAGCGGTGATACAGGGAACCTTCAGTAGTTTCACCGGATTGTTTAACATGGGATTTGACTTTTTCAGACCCCCCCCAGCTTTATCCAAACCTTCCTACTCATCAGTTGTTCTGTTCTGTTGTGCTCTGTTCTACTGTATCAGTTATGAGTAATTGCTTTAGTTCCTGTGGTTCGAGTGTATGTGAAAAATGTTCACCAGATATGAGGCTTCTTGGATCGTAGGATGACGGCCCCAGATTCACAGTATACCTCAGGACACATCTGTAGGAATTGTTCCAAAATCAGACCTCCATGGTACGTTGCCTTATTGCGGTGCCTCGTTCTGATACAGCTCCTTCGGCTCTTCCATGCTGTATCTGCATTGATCTTATTATGACCCCACCATCAGTAAGTAGACTTCCGGGATCTGAGCACATAAAAAGTACAATGGCAACAGACTTGGGTGCACAAGTCATTATTGCTATTTAACTCACAGGACTTACATAAGAATCTTTGGACCTTACTACTTTAACACTTTGAAACCCTATTTATACTTTACGCACCACTAACTAGCCCCACGTGAGAATATGTAAACTAACCTCCACCAATAATCAAATTAATTATGACCAAGTAATCCCGCTGTATTTATTAGTGCTAGAGGCCCCTTAACATACAGTATTACAGTCTCTCCATAGCCTGGCACCCTGCATTCACATTTCCTCAGTAAAGTCTCCTTGTCTTGCCGCAGTCAATGGTGTCATCGAAATTCATGACAACTGCACTGAGGCTTTTACACTCACAAAAGGAATAATCACAATGACCAACTACCCTTTATCAATGCACAATCATCTCAAACTTTTTCTTGGATAGCTAGATACACTGTTGTTCAGTGTCATGAGCCTCCTTATATTTCACAGTTTTTGACGATCTCCATTATCCAGGTAAATAAGTTCTTCAAGTTCTCCCTACTCACTTGCTGTGCGATGTCTCACCTCCTGCTGCAGCGGGCTTGTCTGGTGCTCCATTTATCTCCATGTGTGCTGTAAGATTAGAATCATACCTGCACCACCTCAGCCGGGCTCTCTGTCGGTTAAGACTTCCTGAGAGGTTGGGTCTCCCTGCCATTTCACACTCCTCATTGCTCTTCTCTTGTGGTTTCTTTTTTGGTGACATGTTCTCTCCTGTGATGGCCCCTGAATGATTTTCATTGTTCTGTTTCTGGTCCTGAGTTTCTCCTCCACTTTGAGATCCCACTACTACCACCAAATTGTCACGATCGTAATCCCTCCACTTAAGGGCGCTCTGGCTCTTTCACATTTTGCACCTGCCCTCAATCCTGCCCCTCCTTATTTAAGACAGATGCTCTTGCTACTCTGGGCTCTGCACTGGAAGATGGACCCCTGGAGGCCCGTCTACCACCAAGTCACCCTAAGTCCGTGGCTTGAGGGCATAGGCCTCCTATTGGCGTCCTGACCCAGGTGAGTCTGGGGCTCAGAGTGCCTGGCCTCATCATCCTGTTTTTATTCCCCGTCCCTGTACTGGATCCCGTTCCGGTTTTTAAGTCTGTCTTGTTTTCGTCTCAGATTGATTTGGACCTTGGACTTTGCCCCGGACTTCCCCCTGGACTCCTTGGACTTGTTTGTCATGGCCATGCCCCATGACCCCGTTTGTCAACCTGACCTGATCCTTGTCGTCTCCTGCCCATTGTCCTTTTCCACTTACTTCTGGATTATACCATCTGCATAGGTCCTGAACTATGCTTCACGGGAGCCTGGACCGGCTCCTTTTACACAAATGAGAAAACATGTGTGGTCGACACAAAATACTGCAGGTGAGAACAGGTGGGTGGTTTTATTTGCTGTCAAAACTGGATGATGAGCTCAATGGAGACAGTGCTGTGCAGGATACACAGTATGCTTAAACACTTTAATGTAAGTTCTGTAACAGTTTTACAAATTCACATTAAAACTGTTCACAGCTCACTTTGATGTTTTATACACCTTTTATAAAGGTGAAACAAATTGCTCATAAGCTCATGGGAAAGGTTATTAGAAATTAGTTAGTGGATCATTTAATTTATAACCATACAGTATTTATATGAATTTGAGGACAGGTGTTTCCTTTCATTTACAATATAATTTACAACTATGCATTCTCTGATTCTTATAGATGGTGTGAACTGACCAGTTTGTAGAGTGTTTAAGGCACTGTAGATAGAATAGAGATGTGTTGCAGTTAAAGCGAGGCATAATACTGTACAGGTACTTCCAAAAGAGGATTATGAAGCTCTTATGGGGAACTTCTCCCATCTCTGTTTTTATTTATACTGTAGACACAAACCACAACTTTACAAGTATATACATACAAAACCACAGAACACTTATCTCTTGTGCACAACAGCAAGAATTATTGAATAATATGAAACAGTGTTTTCTTCAGACAAAGCATAAATTAAACATGAAAACTGATTATACCACAGATTCCAAAGTAACTAACACTTCATTTCGTCTTGTGCCAAAGAAAGCAGCTTCAATTACACAATTGTAACACCTTCATCTTTCATAACAAAGGAGAAAAAACACATGGCAAAAAATGGATATGTTTTGCATTTTCAGAATGGAGCAGTCTCCTGCAATAAGCTGTAATATGGCTTTTCCTTTTGCAGCTTAACAAGGTTTGAAAATGTCAGTCACGGGGTAAACCAGGCGTTAAACAGTAATTCACTAAAGCATCTGAAAAATGACCGGATGGCAGCACTCGATTATACAAGGCCTGCTCCAATTTCCACCTCATTTTCCAAAAGCCAATGCAGCTCTGTATGCCAACAGCCCTTTTAAAAATTCTTATGCACGCAGATGGATTTTAACAAAGTCTGATGCTGCATATTATATGACACTGAAAATGAACTATGCTGCTAGTATTTGTAAGCTTCCTAGGAAGTCTTCTTGTGTGACTCTGGCCTGTTTGCTAATCATAAACCAGATTATGATTAGCAAACAGCCCAGAATGCAAAGGCAGTAAATAGAAACCTTGGTCCTGGGCTAAAATAATTGAGAGTGACATCTTTGGATGCTTTTTGTGGTACTGCTTGAAACAATGCCGTTATTACTCCATTACACAACTAAGGAAGACCGAAAAGGTGTTTTTTCATTGATAAAAGATTTCCATTTATCTTATGTGCCTTTTAATATACATGATTCTATTCAAACTTTAATTTTCGTATACTTCTCCCGAATCTCTTCAATCTGTACCAATTTCTCCAGACTGCTGCTGCTGCTGAAGACATCACTATATTAAAGTAATTATGTGTTTTTCTCAACCCTGTGTAACAATTTACTGTTTGCCTGCAGGACTTCTGATAAACAAAGTGCTTTCAGTTCTGTGAACCCACTTCTATAAATCTCTTTTCATAAATCAGTTATAAAGGAAAATATTTTCACATCAGGGAGTCAGAATTTACAAGTCAAGAAGAGAGAATGCACCCAAAAATGATATGATTTTCCATATTTCTTTAGCCCAAAAACAAAATACTTCCCAAAACGCAGCGCATGCATGACCAATCTGTCACAAAAGCATTTCTTGAAGATTATTTTTTATTTTCTTATTTTTAAAACAAAAAAATATCTTTTCAGCATATTTCTTGCATTTTAAAAGAACAGAGTATAATGAAATACAATGTAAGCCTGCTCATGTGTCAAATTCTGGAACGTTTTCTAATTTGTTAGATTTCTTTTGAAGCAATTGAACTTATTCTGAATCAATTATTTCTTTGTTATCTCTTTCAGAAGAGCTTCTGATTTCATTTCTCTTTTGAAAAATCCATAGAATTTATTTTAGTGGGGAACTTAATTTAACCTTTAATATAGCAATTTATTAGAAAAGTTTACTGTTAGCTGGTTTTTAATTTTACACTAGGAATTGCTGGATTAAATGCAGTTGGATTATTAATTTATTATTTGTTTAATCTGTTTTTTTAACCAGTAAATAACCTTTCTAAAGTTTATCAAAGTTTATCAATGCCAGCAAGAGGAATTCTACAAGAGGTGGGGTAACCAGTTGTCTTGGCACATTTCTTCCACAGAGAAATTCAAAACCCCTTGAAGAATGCAAGGGTTGGGGGTCAAAACAAAATCTACAAGTAGCTAGTTGATACAAGGATCCCATCTAGTAGTTCTTTGATGGAAAACAGTCTGGCCTTACCGGTCACACTAGAAACACCCCCCTCCCTAAAAAGAAAAAAGACATTTCAGAGATGCGTAATGTACAGTATTCAAATCAGGGTGTCTCACAATGAGCCAATGCAAAGCCTTAGTATTAAATATTATTGATTGATGAAAAGAAGCAGAAGTGCTTTGCGTAAGTACTAGAAGCACTTAATATTTCTAAATCTCCAGGGCCTGTTGGTATTCTACCAATTCTACTTGAGCAAGAGATGCTATTCTTGGGTCATTAACAAAATTCTTCCAACAGTCTCTCAAGACAGGGGTAATACCCAGGGACTGCTAATGTAGTACCCGTCCACAAAAAACGTGACCTAAATCAACTAATTACAGACCAATATGTCTTATATCAATTGCTCATAAGCTTATGGCAAAGGTTATTAGAAATTAGCTAGTGGATCATTTAATTGGAAATAGAATCCTAGGGGATAAGTAACAGCTTTTAAAAACACAGATTTTAAGTTGTTTGAATTATTAAATGAGAAACAACAACAACGGGCACAAATATTTAATTGCAGGCAATTAATGTAATGGGTGTATTTTAATAGAGAACTGGATAATAGAAAATATATTACAGATGAGGTGTGAATGCTCTTATTAAAGAGATGTAAATCAAGGAGTTCCTTACTGTAGGTATCTGTATCAGGATCACTAAGATTTCTTTTTAATTTCTATCTATTTTCCCTTCCTAATTTCTATCAATGATCTACATTCTAATGGAGATTGAAAACTAGAGTAGCTTGCAGGTGATATCAAAATAGAAGTATCAAATATTTTAGAAGCTACAAAGGAATTTGAAACAGAATTCAACAGTGAACAAACAGCTGGTAAATTATTATGTTAAATGTAGATAAGTATAGAGTTTTTAAAGCAGGATGTTCAAAAAGGCCAGCACAAGCCAGAAGAGTCTTGTAAATCCTGTGCCAGGCCTAACAAAACAGCCACAGACAATGTGGAAACCAAGCTGTAACAAGGGCATTCTGCTGTCATGCACTACATGTTTACAGTGTACAGGAGCAGCAGGCAAATTCCCTTGCCTGCCTGAGAGACATGAAGACACCAAAGAATCCAACTGACAGCTGAGAGACCACAGGTGATGATAGGGGTGTAGAGAGACATAAGAGACTGAAGACAGGCAGGAGAAGAATGGTCGAGTGTTCAACAGTATGCAGTAAGCAGGAACTAGGTTTTTTAATCACATGTGTTGAAGTAATTCATGCCAGAGGACGGTTTACAAAATACTAACTACATGGATGTGTGTAAACATGAACTTTGTGGTTTTTTAATAGTATGACTTCACTCTGTGCAATGCTACTAATATTACAGTTCAGCATAGGTACATACTGTAGGTCCCTTTTCAGGCCATAAAGGGCCATGGGGAATGGGGGGCAAAGGCCACCATTTTTCTTGACCATCCAACACTGGAGGTGGGGGTGATGTGGTCAGCATCTGATGTGGCCGGACTATAACCCCCCAGTACTTGTTTGGAAAGCAGGCTGAGTGGACTTGGGAGCCATCTGGAAGGAATTAGAACAAGCTACTGTACATCGCTGGCCATTACCTGGGATTGAACCCAGGACTTTCCAGTCAGGAGCTAGATACCCTTGCCATCTGAGCTTCTGCCATCTCAGCTTCACAGTTCAGCAAACTATATTTGTATTTTCAAGTATTTTTTTCTATTGCATCAAAGATAAGAATACATTTGAACAACAGCGCAGATTCTCACCTACTGTACATTGTTCCATCCTTGTTACATTTCTGTTCCTGAATTTTCTTTTTCATGCATAGTGCTACAGTATATCTTGTCCTATCTCTTTAAAAAGCTGTGTACCCACGAATGCCATTTATGTGACCTCCATGTTGTTTTAACTACTGTACATGTCTGTTACTTCAGTGAATCAAATGCTAATGCTATACAGTATCTTCTCCTTTTTTGTTCGTAACATTTTTGTTCCTAACATTCCTGGAATTTTGGTACAAAATCCAAATTACTAGGAACTTTCAAGTTCTGATATCCCTTGGGTTCTCTTTTTTTTCTTTCCCCATCCTTTCTAGGTTAAATGTGTTTTAATTTCTTTGTAGATCCTTGCCACAAAGGAGATTGGTACCCATCTCATTTAGATATAATCCATTGCATCTGTTTAGATGGTCCTTCCCTTTGAAAGTTTCCTAATGTCCAAGAAAGTTGAATCTACAGCACACCACACTCTCAGTTGTGTGTTGAATCCGCCAATGAGTATTTTCAGCTGTTCATGTTCTCTGAGAGCACTGCTGATGAGAACTGGTTTTGATCCTGCTCTTCACTTCACTATCTTCCAAATCGTGACAATGTGTTTCCAGGCTCTGGGATAGAGCAGTTCTTTAACATAAGATCATAGGAGAGAGTATCATCAAGCATTACTGTATCCTTCCTCCTTTGATAGCTTGGGTCCAGTTTCTTCATATTATCTTCTCTATGTTTGCATATTTTTATGAATGTGGGATCTATCAACTGAAAGACAATACTTGACAGATGATTGAAAATAATTTAAATTATTTATTTAAATTAAATTATGAACAACTTCACAGGAATAATTATTTTTGAAAGGATAACAGATTACAACTTGGCTGACAGAATGATTTAAGAACATCAACCAAAAACCTTCAGTCTCAATTTATTTAATGAAAAACATAAAATAATGTATTACTGAACTGTGCATCAAAATCCCTCTTTATAATGTAGCTTGTTTAATTTGGTAAATTATAAAATTGATAATGATAATTTGGTGTAACCTGCTCATAAATTATTTAAATGGAAACTTTACATTATAAAATGAGGTAGTGCTGAACACAGAACAACATGTCTTATTACAGCACTAACACAGCTTCCCCATCTAGTGGATGATGTGCTGTATTGCAACAGATTCACAAACAACGCAGTACGGGATATAGTGTAGCATTTAATCTTGCCCAGCTTTGTGGAATAGTAATAACAGTACACTCTTCACAGTTTGAAAAAAGTTTGAGTTTTATCAATTATTTTACTTTTCATTTCATAGACTTCCAAAGGCAAAGACCACAAGAATGGTAACAAAAGAGAAGAGTCTTTACATCCAATCTAGTTTGTTTGACAGTTCGTTGATAATTATTCCAAGGGTCTCATCTAACTATTTCTTGAAACCATGGTACCAGATTCAACAAAATGGCTGGACAACTCATTCCATATTCTTACAACATATTGTATAAAGACGTGCCTCCCTTTCTCTGTTTTAATTGCCCTTCTCCATAGTTTCCCCTTACAGTACCTTTCGTCCTCTGGCTCATGTTTCACTGTAGATTTGGATGTCCATGGGATTGACTTTTTGAATACTTGAATCAGGTCCCCTCATAGTCTTTTCTGTTCAAGACTTAAAGGGTTCAGTTCTTTTGGCCGATCTCTTTGAGCCCAGGAAAATATCGTATCACTATTTTCCGTATTGGTTCTCGATTAGGAACAGCCTTCTTGTAGTTTGGTGATCAAAATTATACACAGTATTTTAAATGAAGTCTTATTTGTGCGTTGTACAATTAAGCATCCTGTGGCAGGTTCACTTAAACAGTAACATGATGTCGAAGAGTCTATTCACATAACCAACCTAATTAAATGAGGCATATATTTGAGCTTCAGTGCCAACTCTGGATCTAACATAAACAGAAGGACCACTAACCACCACTTCTGACCACTAACTTATAATTATAGTCCTCCAAAAAGCCCATGAGTTGTCCAAATACTGTAAATGGAAGCAATAGGGTAAAATGTTCTCCTAGATCAAGGCCTTTCATTGCTAGTCTGTTTCCTGTAATGTCCTGCAATGTTAAAACTTTCAATGGACAGCTCAGACAGTGAGCTACTGATTTAGTCCACCTCCAGAATGCCTTGGCACAAGGGTGTTGTACCCTTCATAAGTAGGGCATATTGCTTCCTATCTATATACAGTACAGTATATTGTCTTGATTTTCACCAGTCTTGAAAGGTTCAATCACCTGAACAACACCCAGTCACCTCTTATTAATGACATAATTTAGTGATTATGCAACAACGTTTCTGAGTGTCAGTCATGAATAATCAAGAAAAGCAGCACAAAAATAGTCAATATCCAAAACACAAATTCTTTATTTTTCTAAAACCATACATGTGTAGAATGATAATCTTCTACTGCTACACAGTATAGTTTATAGTAAACAGTAGCTACTGTACAGTATACAAATACGTTACATGAGACCATTATATTTCAGAGATAATAATAGTAAAATGGCAGCCAGTTGTGAAAGATCAATTAAAATGAGACCAAAAATATTCAATTAGAATCTGTTTATTTTTCAAAAACCACACAAGCATAGACTAATAAAGTTTTCTATGTTCCGTATATGTACAGTAGGTATCATAAAAAGAACTAGAATGATGGTATCAATTTATAAAGCTTACTGTGATGTAGTGAAGAGTGGTTATGTGAGGAAGCTACCATTTGGGCTCAAATCTAATGGGGAGAACATGAGGCTTGAGCCACGTTGGTAACTTGAAATTGCTGCCAAATTAAGCAGAGAGGGGCTGACTAAGTCTATCCCACTAAGAGGAAATGGAATTCTCTGGAAGTGTAAAAACCAGTTAGGATAGTTTTTTTCTGTGGAACTACACCTTTGAGTAACCAGGAGACTTACAAGACGAGTTGGAAGTAAAGATTCAATCTGTGCCTGGACTCCAGCTAGGAAGGAAAATGAATGGGAGGTAGGGGTTCTTGCTAGAAATGGATTGGTCTGATAAACAGGCCTGTTCGACTTGGCTTATTAGGGTGGCTTGAATTACACAATGAGTACTGTATTGTAATCCTGGACAGATACGTTTTGTGAGTAGCTTGTTTGCCATGCCCAGTGATCTAGACGTGCACTGCTGAGGAACAGGAAGGGCTTGCTAGACCAGGGATGACTGGAGATGTTAGCAACTAGTAGGCATTGTCTAACAACAACAGAAAGAGAAGAAAATTGCTGTCTTCTTCTGCATAAGGATGTCAAGTTTTATTACAGAGAAATAGCTCTGTCCCTGTCCAAACAGGAATGTCTGGGTGAAGAACAGGATGGCATGGTGGCACAGAGGTTAGCATTACTGCTTTGCAGCACTTGGGCCCTGTAGGTTAATTGGGTTCTGGGTAAATTGGCCCTGGTACGAGTGTGGGTTTGTGTATTTCCTCTGCAGCCATGAATTGGATAAAGAAGTTAGAAGATGTATGCATGGATTGTTACCCATGGACTATATACTGTAACTTTAGCTGTGCCCCTGCTGGAATTCGATTTAAATCACTCATGGGGAGAGAGAGAGGACACAGTACCATTCCTTAGACAGAGGTGAACTCTCTCTGCTGCGACAAAAGACGAGGGTCTGCTACAGTGCATAGGTTTCAAGTGGGTGATGACAGTTGATATGTTCTCCGCAATGAGTGGAGATCATATTTATTTAACCTATTTAAGAATTTATTGTAAAGATCATCCAGCAGTGTTCTGCTTCTTATTTTCTTTTTTTCATACACAATATGCCCATTGAATTCACTGCCGATCTCTCAGTGCTCAACCTCAGATAGCCAAATCAAGGGACCGTAATGAAATGTAGACTATTTAAAGCATTTTTGACAAATTTCAAAAGTCATCTTAAAAAGTCTTTAAACTGTTAAGTGGCAAAACTCTACTGATATAAATTTGTTACATTTGATCTTTAACATTACCTTTACCTACAGTATAATTGAGCAGCAGCTACAATTTTATTTAGATTTTATTATTATTTTCTTTAATGTTAATTATTATTTTTGTTTGGAAGTGTACAGTATATGTTATATATATATGGATTATGAACATTTTAACATTTTCACAATAAATATGTAGGCATGTTTTATTTTACATACAGTATAACACTAAGGGTGGATTTATATTGGGGATTTTTGATGTTGTGAAATGATGTGGTACAGTTTACATCTCTGTGCAAACCATTAGTTTCTTTTCCCTTAAGATTTCACCCTTCTAGGACCTACTGTCACAGTCATCATTAATGTATTGTTTCATATGCAACAATGCTTCTGAATGCATCTGCTGTTTCGTTTCAAGAATAAAATATAATAGTTATGCTGTGTATTTTCTGCTTTTCATCAAACAGGGATGGGTACAGTATGAGACAACATTTTGTTGATGTTTTTCTGTTTTTTCCTTCTGACTCAAAGTGTTTCCTTCTGCCTAAAAGTGAGATGCTAGGATATCATGATGTTTCACCAGGTTTACAGAAGTATTGAAAATAGATCTGGGGCAACGATGCTTGTTTCATTCTTGTTCAGACTTCACAATAGACCCATTATTAAGGATTATAGCAAACATTTAATGAAGAAGCATGTGAATTTTGGAAGGCATCCATACTTCAAGAGTGTGTTCCAGTTTAAGAATACTAAGAACAGGGGTTGGTGTGGCTCCCAACACTTCCTGTAATTAACCAGCTGTAAAATGTATGTTGGTAGTGTTTCTTGATCTTGATCTGTACCCTCATTGTATAGCAGGTGAGTAATTAGACAGCAATAAAGTCCTCTGCAAATTCCAGAGTGTCTTTGTTGTCCCATTCATGCATTCTTGAAATTATTCAGGATTATCTCTTCATTACCTGATGTTTGATAGGATCAAAAAAGGTCACCAAACAGTCATGTGTAAAAAAGATATACCCATGTTCTTGAAGTCTGATTTTATGGTGACCCCAAATACCTTTTACACAATGGATAGTACCTGTACATGTATTATATAATAATATGGTTAACAGATGAATGAAGATCCATTATTTGTTTACATTTATTTGCTTACACTTCTGCATTCTTTGGAAGCTATGAAAACACTTCATGGAATAGAGCAAGCTATAAAGCAAAATTTGTCTGTAACTTTATAAAATACTCTCTTAGAAAAACTAAAGACATCCCTATTACTAAGCCTCCCTTTAACAGCACTGCACCATATACAGTACAAATGTATTGGAGGACATGTCTTTTTTATTCAACCTTATTGACCATAATAATATGTAATGAGTGCAAGGGCAAATCAGTTGCGCAGGTTACATATAAAATGTCAAACACAATCTCTTCACAAAACATTAACTGTAAGGACATTGAAGATTTTCTTTTGTCCAGTTTAACATTTAAGAAAACAAAAAGTCTATACTGGGGAAATTCACAGCATAATGGCTTCACTAAAATTATATCGTCCAACAGCAGTGCTTACTGTGAAAAGTTGTGCTCTACCATGCAATGCAGAAGACAGTGTTATTCATTCATATTTTAAAATGTAACCATAAAGAGTATCTTCTCATTTATTAAAATTAACTAAGAATACAAAACAACAATTGCTTTGAAATGATAGTCATAGTTCTTTTTATAATTGTATAATGATTCTGGAAATGGCATTCTTTCATTATACTGTAGCAGTTAATGATTTAGTGTCACTTAAAAACATACATGGAGAAAAAAGACCACCATAACCTCTGAGGTTGAATGGGATGTCTTAATGTTTTACAGTTGTGTGTTTGCATTTCAAATAATATTAGCCTAGGGTTTTTTTTCATGGTAGCTTTTTAATTCTCTTTGCATTAATTAGAAATAGTAATACTACCCACTTAACTTTGCGCATAGTGGCTTTGAAATATTTTGACATTGGTGAGCTTTCCACTTTCATGAAGTATTTTTCCAGATGCTGTTAAAAATAGCAGCAGGGGAAGAACCTATGTACAATAGCAACCTCAGAAATAAACCCAAAGAGCAGAACATTTTTACTGCCCTGGGCTCTACTGGTTAGAGCACACTGCATTTAAACTTATACTACATTTACTGTACACTTTAGATTGTGAAATAAACAAACAGCAAAGGAATGTCCAGAAATATTTATTCCAGTTCTGTCTCAAATACTATTTCATATTTTTTTTCTTAACTTGACATTATTTTAGTTTTCTCAACCGCAGTTTTCTGAAACCCTTCTACTGAAGTATTTGCACTCTATGTTTTATGAATCTTGCTTTGCCATCTGCATTTGTCTGCCAAGAGAGATGAAACAAGTGGATTTTGAAGACTTGAATGTTTACTTGACATTTTGAAATACACAGATTTCCCTTCTGGGTGTAGGGAACCTCATTTTGAGATACAGCTGAAAGGTTAAATACTTATCCTTCTTCTGAACACAGTTTCTGCAAGGATGAAAATAATCACCACCATTTGGGAGGCTGGAGGGAAGCAAAAATTATGTAGTGATGTGATTGTGGAATTTTGCAGCACCACTCAAAACATCGGGCAGTATACAATTATATTAATACAATAATAATCCTAAATACACATAGCAAACCAACAAGAGTAATAGTATATGTAAATCATATACCCAGATACAAATGGCTGATCATTCACTTAGGGTGGATGCTGCACATTGGTGGTGGTGGAGGGGAGTCCCCATTGCCTGTAAAACACTTTGAGTGGAGTGTCCAGAAAAGCGCTATTATTATTATTATTATTATTACAAAGATACAAATAACATCAGGGTTAGACATTGAGATTGTTACATTTGTTATGGTCTACTGTTACTGTATAATGTGACTGAACACAGGGCACAGCCTGCGGTGAGATTGGTCAGAATCCAAGCACAAGGACTGGAAAGTGGTGGACCTGACAGGTTAAGTGGTTGAGAGAAAGTGAAAGGGGTGGTAATTGAATTGAAAATAGAAAGCCTGGCACTGGGTCTTATGAACTAGGTGCTCAATCATCATTCAGAATGATGAGCCCACCTGCAGTCAAGTGCTGTGCCAAACTCCCAAGGAAAAGGAGGCAAAAAGGAAAAAGAAAGGGGTGTGCCCCTCAGGTAGGTTACCGTGTCTGGTAAGCATCAGAGAGAACAGAGGTCTGACCACAGTGGCTAGGCAGGAAACTCTTCTCGGGGAGGTCGGTATGGTGGGAACTGAACCAAGGAGACATCTGCTAAGGACAGTTCCTCGCTTCAAAACTCATCCCCTGGTTCTCTCTCTACACTCAGAAAACCCCAGACAGACCTCGTCAGATCTTCCAGACAGAGCCCAGGAAATGGAATCCCAAAACAAGAAAGGTTCCGCTGAAACCCTGCGAGGTGGCTCAGCAGAGAAAGGAAAAAAGTTAAGAAATTAAAGGGGAGAGCCACCCTAATCTGGAACTGAACTGTCTGGTAGGCATCAGAAAGTCTCTAGGTAGGAAATTCCTCTTGGGTCTGTCCGTACCAGAGGGAACCAGAATTCCTGGTGCCTGCTGGACTGGCCCAACAGAGACATCTACTGAGGAAGATAACTTTAAAACCCATCCACTGGTCCTCTTTCTTCTCCCAGAGACCTCCAGACAACATCAGAGCTTCCAGACAGAGACTGGGGAACATAATCCCAGGACAGAAAAGGCACTGCTGGGACCCAGGAAGATGGCCCGGAAAAGAAGGAGAGAATAAAGGAAAAGAAAGCTAGTCATCCACACAGCCCAGGGAAAGAAATGCAGAGAAGGGGAAACTTGTAAATGGAGCCTTACTGTAATTATTGTAAACAGAGGCTTTCTCGAATTATAGCCAGGCAAATGGTGTGAACAAAGGCAGCTGAAGTAGGGGCCAGCATTCCGAGCGAGTCAGTTGCACCGAGAACTGGCTGCTTTGGCAAAGGCAACAGCATGCGGACTTGGAGGCACTGTGCAGTCTTGTAATTTACTGTTGTAATGACTGTTGTAATCAAGACCCTACAGTATACAGTTTATTGATACAACACCAAAACATGCATAGCAAACCAACAAGAGCACTTGTTGGAATCAATGGGCCATGATACAAATCATTAGTTTTGTTACAAATGGGGGGTTAAGAAAAAACAATATAATGAAAAATACTGAGCTGGATGATCTATAAATAAAATCAATCATCATAACCCCCAAATTGTAAAGATTATCCAATAATATTTCAGAATGGTTGGTATAGTTGGAGGCACCTGAGATCTTTGCTCTTTCTGCTTTCTGCTGGGGAAGCAAACTGGGGTAAACACATTTTTATTAACAATAACACACTAAGGAGCACAACATACTACATAAAACTTACAAGTTACTCCTTCTGTACCTTTCTTCTTATCTCTATTTATTCAACTCTATTGTTTTCTTGCTTCCAAAGTCTCCATTTTTTTCTCTCTTCTGTATTCTTTCCCCTGTCTCCTTCTCACTCTGCATTTTTATTGTGTTTTTTTTGGACAGTTGAAGAATTTCACCAGATTATTCTTTTGTGTCTCAGACCCCGTGCAACTCAGCAAACTCCTCAATTCCTACTTCTAACTTTTTCTAGCTCCCAAGAACTGCAAATGTTGAAACTAATCAGATGTTGATCATTGTCCTCACTAGTTACTTCCAATATCTGTTACTGTACATTATCCTCTCCTTAAAAGAAAAAATATTGTCCCCAATAATTGCTTTCATCAAAAGATCAACTGGGAATGTCATTAAAGGGGTTAAGGAAATGCAACATATTTATGCTTCTAACTTAATTAACTTCTTATTTAAGATCCCCAGTTTAAGAGAAAACCAGTATCTTTAACTTACAGATCCTGAGGAGAGTGTAAAGTCCAAACCATAACATTATTACTCAAATTGTTCTGATATTTGGAATGTTAGCAAAAACACCCAACATTATTAATAATTGGTTCACACATTACAAATTTTCTTCTGTTGCAGAGAGAATCTTACACAGAATTCCGTTTACATATGGACTCACTCTCTATCGACCTGGGATCTTGAACTAAAGTCAAAGTTTTGACAGTAAATCACATGGTTTGTGATGTTGTCAGACTACCAAGGCTTGATGGAGAGGAGCGAGCAAAGATAATGAACTGTGTAGTACCTCTTAAACCTGAAAATCATGGTACGTAGTAGGTTGCAATGTCATCAGATATAATGTGTATCTCCACACTGCAAGTTCCTCATTGGCTGATCATCATTTGAGTGATTGACTGTGACCTTTGACTTACGGTAGAAAGTATAATAAAGAAGGTCTCCCTATGACCTCCCTGTGAGATGTGTTGGACCATTCATCAATAGAAAGGTGTAAAATGAACCCTGGTTTGCTGCTGCAGACTTGGATATGCTATTTATCAGAGAGGATGTGCCGCATTCTGCTGCTTTTCCTAGTGCTTTAGACAGAGGGCCAAGGTGCTAGGTTTATAATTTGAAATTATATACTGAATTCTTAATGTAATAATATGTCTTGCTGCTACAAATACTTGTCTTCTGGTTAAAGTCATGTGGTCAGTCATGTGATAATACTATGGTTTTGAGCAGGAAGTGACTGCTAGTAAACCTGCAGTTGAAATAAAAACTAAAATCAGAAATTACACAGACGTGTAAAATAGTATCCAGTGCAGAAAATACATTTTAAGCCCATAAAGCAGTTATTTTCACTCTGCTTTGTCAAACCTGTACATCACGATTTTTGGGGTCACTTCTGAAGGTCTTGTTTCGCCTTCTGACTGACTGTGTTTAAATTGCTGTTAGTGCAGCTGTCTGTGGAAATGATGTGCCCTTTTCATTTGAACACGCAACTGACCCAAGAGGTTGGATTCTATTCAAAGGGAGTCAAAATTATCTCTTAAAATCAATTTTACCTTGAACTTGTTTCAGACAGGGAAGGTACTTCAACACCTAGGCAAGCTGCCAAGTCCGTTACCTCTCTGTTCTTGTTCTCTGAACAGCTGAGCCATACAGGGAACATCATCCAGGGCTAAGTCTGACACATCTCCAGAGATGTGTTAACTGCTGCTGTTTTCCTTTTTGTATTCATGAAACAGAAGTTTTTTTTTCTGGAGTTCACTGTCTGTGTTATTATTATAGAAAAACGTGATCTTCATTTTTCTTGCAACTTTGTGTCTACCTTTTTCCATAGGGATTAATTTTATTTGCAGTGTGCATTTTGATAACATTTAGATGAAAACAGACCCCAAGAGTGGGGTGGGGCACAGGGCTTTGACATTCGGTATGGTTATTCTATGTTCCAATTCCACAGGAAACTAATTTTTAAAGAATCTGCAGTGAAAATGCAAGACTAGTTTGGTAGCCTGACTTATATAGTAAGTCAGTCACCAAAGATCTTTCCATTATAATGTCCAAAGCTTCTATCATAATTTCACAGTACATTGCATACTGTATACTGAGTTTCTCCACCATCTTTTCTGGCAGGGCATCTGCAGAATCTGCAGATTCTGGGTTTCCAAACTCAGAGCAAATGGTGCCATTGTTTCTTTGACAAAGCTGGACTACATCTGTGCTGCTTATAAAAAAAGTCTGGAATACAATTGTTAGAAAGAGGATGAATTTTTCCCTTTCATATAATAGTGTTATATACTGTATGAAAACATTTATGAACTCCACAGTGCAAAACACCAAATTGTCATGCAAAAGAATTTACTTACCATTTACTTAATAATCCTTCACTAGTTTTCTCTTTAATGTGCCACTGATCATTCTACTGCTGTGTGGTCTTGCATTTTGATCCATGCAATTTAGTTAGAATAGCTGACTCCAGGTACATAAGAATATAAGAGTGATACAACTGCTGTCCTGCAGACCACTTGGGGCGCAGTTGCCCGGGGAAACCAGAGCACTCTCTGTTTTTCCAGAGCTTGCCGATGTGACCGTATCACCTTTAAGCCTTCCACCTTAATTTCCAATCAGAATTCCCATTATTCACTTTCACTTTGCCCATTTTCTATATAATGCTAAGGCACCTCCATCTCTTCACTTAATTCCATGGCAGTACTGCCATTACTCACGACTCTGTTTTTCACCAGTTCTGTGGGCTGAAGCTCCAGTGGCTATTCCAAGCAGTTAATCTGCCCTGGAATGCTGGATCCCCTCTCTGCTGGACCTTTTCATTATCATTTTCCCAACTTCACTCCAGGGTAGCGTCCGTTGTCCAGCACCTCAAGACTCTCTGCTGGCTGGCCTCAAAGCACACCACGGAAGTAGCCTGCACCGTACAAGCAGTCCACACCGTCAATGCAGCCTGTGCTGCTACTCCAGTCTTGTGCCCTGAACTCCAGTCCTGTGTCTCCAGCTTTCGTCCTGCACCTCTGCTTCAGTCCCAGTTTTCTTCCTGCTCCGCTGTTTTCCAGGCTCCTTTAGGGGGCAACTTCCATCATCCAGGATGCCGGGGCTCTCTTCTAACTACCTCTGTCCCTCTGCCAATGCTGCCTGTCCTCCATGCTGTTAAACCATCCTGAATGCTGGCCCCTACTTGGCACTGGCACTGAACTTTGCCATTTTCAAATAAGATCACTTTATTGGACATATACAATTTCTTGTATTAGGAATTTGTCTTTCCGCATACCCCAAGTTGCTCTCCATGAGACACACAGACAGACAAGCATTTCCCAGCAATTATTCAGAGCAACCTTCATTGTCCGGCACCTCGGGACTCATCTTTCATTCCTTTCTACAATCTATTTACTGGGTTGCCTTGGTGACTCACTCCCCATACCTCACACCGTTCTCTATCTTTTCTTCTCGGTTCTCTTTTTCTTTTCTGGGCCTCCTTCGAGGATCATAGCGGAGCCTTTCTTGTTTCGGGATTATGTTCCTTGGGCTCCCTTTGGGAGTTCTGACAGGGACTGGGTTTTCCATGGGTTTCTGGGAATAGAGAGGGCATCAGGGGACTGGTTTTGAAGCGGATATCTCAGGCTGGTCAGCAGGTGCAAGGGATTCTCATTCCCCCATATGGACAGCCCCACAACAAGCTTCCTGCCCGGCCACTCTCAGCTTACCAATTGCCAGTGCACTCATCTTTCTGATTGAGCACCTGGTCCATTGGACCCAGTGCCAGGCTTCCTATTTTCCATGCTGACTGGCCGGAGCTATCTAAGCTCCACTGCCCAGTAATTAAGTTTTCTATTATCTCCTCTTTATTCCCTCACTTTAACTCTGTCAATCAGTTCAAGTAGGTAGCTGCGTCAGCATGCATAAGCTACAAAGGAACGAGTAAAGGTTTATGCCATGCTGAAAAGAAAAAAGACACAACCTTTCAGCTGTGGAGCCGTCTTCAGGTGTCACTTTGCTTATCTTCTTATTAGCATGGAATAATCCTTTACTTGTTCCTCTGTCAATCAGGTAGAGCCCGTTACCATCACATGCAGGTCTTTTCAGGTGTCACCTTGCACTTGGATTCTGCCCTGTATACAGCTGAATTGTAACAAAGAGAAGCTGCAAACTAGAGTACTATTTGGGCAATATTGGTTATTCAATATTTGAGTTTATTACCTAAGTACTGTAAGTCCAAAATTCCGTCAATATTTTTTTTAAAGATACCAGGATTGTAGTCCTTGACCATCAGGTTGGTAAGCCTGTTTCAGGTATTCCTATTTTCTGTTCACCATCATAAGTAAAGTTTATTATTAAACTATTAATTATTAATCTTATTTTGGAAATCTAAATATATCATGTCTTATAGTAATTTTTGTTCCCAAATAAATTGTTTTCTTTTTTATTTCTACATAAACAAAAATTATTAATAAACAGGCACAAATAAACATATAATGTTTAAATAAACATTACATAGGATAGGCAATACTGACAGCAGATATACCAGCGTATCCTAAAGGCAAGCCTCCTGGTACACATTGGGCCTGAGCAGATCCAAAAAGCAAGACATTTGACTGCCCTTTTAGATTTTTTTTCTTGAGAATTTATTCAAGTACCATAGTTAAAAAACACATTTCGGGATCCATCAAGATTGCTATTTCAGTTAAATATGAATGCAATAGACCTATACTGTATTTTATTAACTTGGGGCATTTCCAAATCATATGTATAAATTGACAGCTGTCAACACAAACTCTGATACAGATAGTTGAATTATCTTTAGTTTATACACTCTGAGAAGAAATGTAAATTGAATAAACATCTAGTACAGTACAAAGTACAGAATTAGAATTAGAATTGTACGTCTTTCCAAATCCTATTCCACTTTTAAAGCCCCAAATCTTTTAAAAAAGTCCCTCTCCCAAACTCAATCCCATGATGTACTGATATACCAGAGTTATTATTAATTCAATAAAAATGTACTCTATATGGGTTTAATAATACAATTTAGTAACTACCGGAGAGTACATATCAGTGATTGTGACTATGCCTTTAACTTCCCATTACTTATTAACAAAGGGTTTTCCATTATGGAGAAAACCACTGTTCATCCAAAGCTGTATGTGAGAGGACTGCAATCCAGAGAAACACTTTTCCACTCAATTTTTCAGGACAACAGGTCTAAAAGCTCTGTATTTTCTTTATCAGGTTCCTGTGGAAAGATGATCTCCCCATAATTAGCCATCTTGAAATAACTTTATAGATAGAGATATAGGAAGCCTTGGCCTACGTGACATTCACAAATATTATCCGGCATTTAATGCAAGGTATCCTCTTAAATGGGAGTGTAGCAGAGATCCTATACCCCTGGGAGGTTATAGAACAAGAGATTCTAGACATGAATAAAAGTTATCTTTGAAAGCCCTCTGGTATAACTCCAAATAATGGGAATGCATTATCAGTCCAAAGACTCAAAGCAGTCTTGTAGTTCTTCCTCTGTCTCCTTAGACCATCATTGTACCATTCTCACTACTGGTTTCTCAAGCTTCAACTTCTGCTTGTAAACAGGAAGTAGGAGCACAGATAGGTGATCTGATTGACCGAAATGTGGATGAGCGATAGGTATCCTTGATGGTAGTGTAGTAGTGTTCGTGAGTGTTAGCACCTCTAGTGGGGCAGGAGACTTGCATGGTAGTATTTCGGTTGTATTTTCTTAAAGTTGGCCTGATTGAAATCCCCGGCTGAGATGAATATAGCATCAAGGTTTGCAGTTTCTTGTTCGTTACTAGTGATTGGACGTTCAACAGAAGAATGCTGGGGAGCAAAGGTTGAAAGCCACAGAGTTTCAGTCTTACTTAATGGCCTCCAAGTCTGCCAAGCTTCTGCATTCCATGTCATTCAGTGAGGAGTCAATCTGTGAGGAGCTGCATGCAAGACATTGCCTCTTTCCAGAGCCATCTTGAATCAAGTTCATGTAATGTATGATTTATGTACATAAGCTTGTGTAGTAATCCTTAAACCTTCTGTTAATCATAATATATGTTTAGTGATATTAACTGTTCTGTTTTTCAGTTCAAATGAATCTAGCAAGTTAATTTATATTGTCAAGAAATTGTTCTAGTTCATCTCTTTGTTGTTTTTGGGATTGTTAGTGGTAAGTTGTAGAGAAACAGCAATGAGACGGGGTTTCAAGAAACATTCCAATTCATTTATCATTTCTTTGAATAGTTTGAAAACCATTATCAAGAATTGTTATGTATGTCATACCACTCAGACACTGTCACATTAGGCCATAATTTCAAACTGAGCTACCTGGCAAGTTTTGTGCTTCGGGAATGAATATACGTGTCCATTCAGGCACAACACATTTATTTGGGTTTCTGTAAATATTGCAAAGATTGATAATTAAAGTTGCTGTATTTCACAACAGTGCAGCATTTGCCGTTATATTCACTTTTAAACTGAAGCTCACGCACTTGGTTGAAAAGCAGCTTTGCTTGCGCCACCTGCTGTCTGTTAAATAAAACAGCAGTCACTTCACACTCCAAAAATAAATAATACTGCTAATGGAAACTGAACATAACAATTAAATATGAAATTGAATTTTTGCATTGTACATTACACAAGCAAGAAACTCAAAAATCTTGATCCCTACACAAAGATGTGTGGATGAGTGGTAGAAAATAGTCTATTACTGAAAAACATATTAAATATATTAAATTTTGTGTGGAGTGTGCAACAGAGTATTTAAAAATGCTGCATACGTGTAGTAGAAGTGGTCCAATAAAAATAAAAATAAACCTTTTTGTCCAAATTCAAGGCGTTATGTCTGATGCGAGTCCAACACAAATATAGTAGTTTCCTGAAAATGAACAGAAAAGAAACATATTGAGAAACATTTTAGTCCAAGGTCATTTTTTCATTTGTATACGATAAGTGTAAATAGCAGTATGAATGCAGATAGTTAAAACATTAACTATAAATGTATAATGGAATATTCTGAGCATGAGGAGAGTACCAATGAAAAGGACTTAGGAATTTATGTTTTTACATCTTCTAGGCAACGCACAGAAGTATTTAAAAAGGCTTGATAAAAAGTCATAATAGTCCCATTCCAAAATATTCTTAAAATGTTTCATTTGGTGATGGCTTCCTAAGATAAGGCAGGAATGTCTGATAATCCAGTTTGGTAATTAAACTGTAAGACTAGAGGTCATTATGCATGTTTTTTTAAAATGCTGGATTTGATTAGTAAAGCTGTTGGCTTTGTTGCAGCACGGCTGCATTTGACATCAAGCAGACAAAAGGGTTGTGAGTACATGGAAATGCAAACTGACAGCTTGAATGTGATAACTCTTGACCTTTAGCTTGCAAGTTTAAAAATCTGTCAGGTTTTTCAGCCCACTAATTGCCTTTTAAGTAGTGCTGCTCTGGAACTAGATAGTTAGTTTCATAAGAAATATGTCATTAGGTAAAATGGTTAATGTCAGTTTGTATCTGTTCAGATTCTTTTTTCCTTTCTCAAAGATATCAAATTCATCTTAGTCCTAGACAAAACTAGAGTCAGTATTTATATTGCTCAATGAAAAAACATGATAATGTCTCACCTAAAGATGAGTTTTGCAGATGGTGTTAGGTAAAGAATTGGAATAACTTCAATCTGTATTGTGATTTAAGTGTGGTAAAACAAAATTCATTATTATAATTTGTAGAAAACATTAATAGGTCCACTGGGGAAGCATAAGTGTGGTATTGTAAAATTTAAATGTGGTGAATATTTTACAATATAAATTCTGTTCCATTTCCCATTCATTTTAGAATGAAATATTAAAACTGCTATACCTACAGTATACTAATTCCACAGTTTACTGTCTCCATAATAACTTTATAAGTAAGACTTCATTGCAGTTCAATGTGGATATATGCAATGGCAAAGCTGATAAGTACATTAAAGCCAAAATAAAATGCTTCATGAAGGAAAAATGGTTAATTCTGCTTATTAATGAGCAAACTTGAAATCTTACAATGACATAAGGAAGAATGATTGTAAAGGTCCCTGTGCATGATCTTTCTGTCAGTCCTGATGTGCCTTTATTTCACACCATGTCACACTCATCAAGAGAAAACTTGCTAACAACATTTGCTATAGCTCATAGCAATGCAAAAAGGTAGAAGAAATATATGATGTCACCAAATTTCAATTAAGACCGCAATTAAATGGCAAATAACTATACAATTATATATTGGTGAAATATCAGTAGATTCCACTGCAGGCACAAAAACACATTGTAGTCTCTGTAGACCTTTAGTGGTGTTTTTTCCACTCTGATTAAAAATCTTTGGCGGGGAGGAACACTCACCATTTTAGAGTGTGTAATATAGTAGATGCAAGCTCCACAAGGAAGTGGATTTGGAGGAGCTGTTCCTGAAGACGAGAGTAAAGCTATTGCTTTAATATTCCTCAATTTATCAATTTTCCAACCTTTTCACCCGATTCAGGGTCACAGGAGCACATGCAGCAAGCGATGGGAGCAAGACGACACACACGCAGGATGGGACGCCAGTCCATCCCAATGCACACATAGACAGAACCACTGAAACTAGTGCCATGGTGAGTATACTCAGACTAACACAGATAGCACCCCAAGTCGTGAGTTGTTAATAATACTGTCCTGCTTTAATATTTTAATGTTAAAATCTGAAATCCTCAAACATTTTTATTAAAACTTTCTTTAAAATGGATCATTGTACAATGTACAAAAATGTCTGAAGTTTGGAATTAAAAGAATTCTTGTGAAGACAAATATTTGTATTTCATCCTGTGATCTACTAGCAAAATACAGTATGTAGGCTAAAGTATTAACGTTTTTTTGTTTTGTAAAGAATTCAGAATTTTAAAATAATGTGATTCTGGACATTTTATCATTTTCATCTACTTGTAATTTTGATGTTTATTGCTTATATTTACTGACACATTGCAGAATAGAAGCAGCTGGTAATCCCTTTAAATACTTACTGTAAGAATCCTACATTTATTTCATTCCACCACAAATGGCAAAGTGAGAATAACAAAAGCTGAAGTGCAAAGAAAGGAATTGATTAATTTTACAGTTTACCCTTTTCAACTAGGAGTCTCTAGCCTTACACTAGTTATTCTTTTGCCTAGTATCTCACTATCACCCTGTATGATTATTACAGTATTAGAGAGCTAATTGCAAGGAATGAACCCTGTGTTGGTAACAAGATCACTGAGAAAGTAAACATTTCTAGGGGCAAGATTGAAAGACTAGCAAAAAGGTCAATAAGCCAAGAGTGAAACTAGGCAAAACGTATCCAAATCAAAGTCCAGAAGTCATGGTCCAAAAAAAGAAAGCCTAAAGTCTGAAAAACCAAGACATCATGTAGTTCTCAAAGTCTAACCCAATACTGAGCAAAGTTGGAACAGAGAGCAGAGTTTAAGTAGGTTGGAGGAGAGGTGTGGTTATGGGTTAAGGAGGTCTGATTAACCTACGCCACCCCAGAGTGGATGAGGTATGTACTATTGGTTTGGGTGCCCTCTGGTGGTGGGATGCTGGTACTGGAACAATGATTTTTCTATACTGAAACATTTCTCCACCAATATTACCCTTTAAAGCCTAAAAATGCTTTATTTTTACATTGATTGGCATCTGTGGTTTTATCCCTGTTTACTGTCTTAAATGTAGCTGTTCATTTTAAAGATTTCTTTTGGGCACCAATACCCAGACTGCTTTTTCAGCACATACCTTCAAGGTAAAACTGTTGACATGACAGCCCCCTCATAGTTTCTATTTGCTTATAAACATCCTGATTAATCTTAGAATTCAAAGAAAATTGAAGAAGTCCCACTATGACACAATTGACATGACACAAGCTGTATTCAGTTCACACCTAATTTCATGCAGTTAATTTGGTTGTTTCTAAGCACCTTTATTATTTGCTGTTGTTGAATATTTAATTTCTTAAATCTTTAGGACTGTTTATTTGTTATATTTACTCCTGAATTCTACTTGACACAAAGCAACTTATATTTCACTGCCAGTCAGACTTAACAGTTTTCCAGGCTAATAATGAAGCAGATTTTCAGTCCAGATTTAAAAGCCAGTCAAGGGTCACCTCGGATGCATTTTGTTTGAAAAAATGTTTAAAAAGAACATGGATAGCACCTTATTTATCATGCTACTGGAACATATATTGTCTTTTAAATTAGGAAAAGTAAAAGAAAAGTAAAAGAAATGAATAATAAAAGAAAAAGAAGAAAAACAATCAGTTCCATTCCATGACTGCGATGCTGTTCCAGTAATGTACCTTAAAAACCAGACACTGTATATATCTTGTTATATAAGGTGTCAGACACTGAATATCCTACAATATATACAGTATGCAGTGTATGCATAGAATATTGTGTTCTACAAAGCCATTCTGAAGTATCTTCAGTGATGGAAAGAGATTGCAGTCCTTCTCTTGCCATCATTTCTCCTCTGGCCTGCTTTGAGAGTTAGTGTCCATGTAGAACATCCAGAGCTCGGGTTCTGGTATTGGAAGGCTGTTGGCTCACATCCCAGGTGAGACACTGTAGTGGGACCCTTGCGCAATGCACGTCATCTCAGTTGTTCCAAAACAATTCCCCGCCTTATTAATGTACTGTAAGTTGCTCTGGTTAAACCCAAAATAAATACAGTACATGTACTGTAGATTTAAAGATGATGTGAAAAAATGTTATTTACACAGGGGTACAAAAAGACAATCAAATGACATTTATCTGTAAAAGGTAGTTTATTACTCAATAAAAAAAAAACATATGACATTGTCATGCTTGAGGCACTTATTGTTTCTTCAGCACATCCTCTCCTCTTGCACAGCTCTGCTACACTGAGGCCATGTCGTGTCCTAGAGGCCAATGAGCCAGCTGCAGCTGGTGTTCACTGTGCCCACAGTAATGAAGTGTGAGGCTACAGCTCGGTGTGGAGAAGCTTCTTAGCTTTCTTCATGTTTTCTTTCACTGAAAGTAAGAAGCAATGTCAGCCAAAATGGAGACACAAGTGTTGTACTGTACCAAGATTCAGTAATACTCTTTCCATGCACTCCAAAAAGAGCTTTTCATGTTGTGTATAGGGTTTAAATTATTATAAAACAATGATTTCATTGTTAAACAAATTGGATATAAAAGCATACATTTTGTTTTCAGTCTATTATTTGTACTACTCTAACAATATTTATCTAAATAGCCATTATTGTCTCTTACAACTATCTACAGTGTATATCTTAGAACAACTACTGTATACTAAAGGGTAACAAAAAAGAAAACAAAAATGTATTTAAAAATTAAGTAAAGCACCAATACTTTGATTTTTCTTTTATAATACATGAGATAAAAAGTTATTAGTGACAAAAAGTACAGTTCCGAAGAAGTTCGTCATGAAGAACATAGGCACTTACAGATATCAATATCATCAGGCTCATAAGTGTAGAGTCTGTTGCTATACTTCCCTGCTATGTCAGCTCTCACAGTCAGAGATGGGTCTGAGAATGAGATAAAATATTTCAATAAAGTAATTGTCATATTTTCCCCCAGAAGTATGGCATTATTAAGGCAGATACCACCTTACTACCTCCAAACCAGAGGGCTTTACAACATGTTGGAGTCATTGCAGCATACACATTTTGTGCAGCTTATACATTCCTTGTTTGCTATTATTCCTGCTAAAATGGCATTTCCTAAGTAAGGTAAGGCAAGGAGGCTGATGTCTGGTAATCTTCCAGCTTCTCTGACCTTCTCTAGACAATGTTTTGACACCCAGGAATTTTATTTAGAGTCACACAGTCCTCCTTTATCTTTTCTCTGGCAAGATGTTAATGTGTATCACTGCCTTTGCCACATGCACTACATCAAATACTTATGACGCACAACAACCTGCAGGATTCCACAAAAATGTGTCAACAGGTCATCTCTATTTTCTTTGAAATGAGTAGAATTTTCCCAAGGGGGATTTCTGTAGGAGTCCTTTGCAATCTAGGAATGTTAGAATGTCTGTAGGAATTTTAGAGTTAATGTACAGTATAGCAGTATTTGTTGTTGCTGCTGTTTTTATATGAGATGGTTTGTGAAATATTTGATTAATAATAATTCCTTGTATTTATACAGAGCTTTTTCAAAATATATACAAATAATATATATATATATATTATACATACTGTTATTAACTTACCAACAAAGATAATTCTGGGAGCATAGTGGCCATCAGGCGCCAGATTCTTGTCTATGGTTTCATGCTGTGGATCGTTATATTAAGTATTCAGTCTGAGATATATACTCTTAGATACAAAACTCTAAAAAAATATTCCAGACAAATGAATAGTTAAAAACAAAACATGACTAATTTCTTAATTACAAATCAATAAAATCTCTATTATTCAAAACAAATAAATTGTACTGGTAAAGCTTTCCAAAGTAGAGGGACAAATAAAATTGAACTGCAGATATTCACATTGAATGACTTCAGTGCCACCATAGTATGTAGGATGATACAGAAAATCTGATACTAAAAATCTGAAAGTCTTTCACCACTGTTAATGAAGACAATAATCATTCTTAACGGGATTAATTGATTAAAGTTACTGGCTAATAATTGTCTCCAACTTACCACCAGATTAAGCATTACAAAGTCTTCTTGGGCCATTTTCTGCAGCTCAGTGTCAGCAGCAAACACCTTTTTAAGAGCTTAGACATACAAAGGGATAGATATATATAAATACATAGAGAATAATAAAAAATGGAAGACATGATGACTATGACATCATTTAAATCTTCTTATGCAAATAATATTTTTTTCATGAGGAAAGATCCAATGAAGAACTTTTAATTTAATCTAGTATTTTTAAGAATACACATATATACCTTGACTGTGCGGGCAGTCTTCTAGGTGGTGGATAACCATCAAGGGCTTCTGACTGAAAAAATAAAGATTTCAACAATGATCTCTATACAAGAAGTATATTGAAACTTCCATCCATTGTCTTAACCATTTTATCCAATACAGAGACACAGAGGCGCCGAAGCCTATCCAAGCAAACAACAGGTGCAAGGCAGGAATACACATTGGACAGGATACCAGTGAGGAAAAACATACAGACTCAAACACACTCACCAGGACCAATTTTCACAGAAACCAATTAACCCGTGTAGTGTGGTTTTGAAGTGTTGGAGGGAACCACAGCACCCAGAGGAAACCCATGCAATCACAAGATGAACATACAATCTCCACACAGATAGCACCCCAAGAATTGAACCCAAGGCCCCAGCACTGTGAGGCACCAATGCTGACCACTGCACCACCCTACTGCCCAAATTTTAAACTGATCATTTCTCATGTACGTCTTGCCTGCTTATAATTGTATCAGTGAAGTATGAATTTCCAACAAAGGGTTTTTAATATGAGGATAGGTAACACATGCAATGCAGCCCTGAAGATATACAAATTGCAAAGCTTTAATGCGTATTGTTTTGACACACCTACTGGGAAGGTATAACCTTAAGAGTTTGCTAGGACTGGTTATTTAAATGTGAATGAGCATTAGCTTTGGAAATCTATCCATAAAGTGTAGAGGATAATAAACCTTACCTTGTTCTAGATTTTGCTAAAGCTTCCTCATAGGTTTGGGTCCAGGTAATGTCATCTCCCCATCCTAAAATATCACACAGAAATTGATCATTATTATTAATAATGGGAATAGGAATATATCAGTTACAAATAGTTTTGTTATAAAGGTTCTGTAGACAAAACTAGAAAAATGAAGGTGTGTGTGGCTCAAGTATGGCCCCAGGTCTAATGAGGCTTTCCTGGGGTAAACACTAATATCCAGAGTACACACTGGATACAATTACCTTATTAATTAGTTTATTTGGCATTTGAAATCTTTATCCAAAGCAAACTCACCTTTGCAAACTCACATTTAAAGAGCAATCTGAGTGAAGGACCTTGTTACAAGGTATTACAGCAGCACCCTAACCATGATTTGAGATCCACAACCTTCCAGTTATGTGACCAGGGCTCTAACCAAAATCCATGCTGTAGTCATGACAATAATTGCAATTCCTAAACTGTAACCAGGCCTTCCGAGAGCTCAGATGAGGCCTGGGCCATTTCACATTGTGAGGCCCCCTCGTTGTTTGGGAAGAGGGGTAAAGAATGGCATGATGGGAAGATTAAGGTGGGCATTTTGAAACTCCTAAAGAATGGTATATTCAGCACTGAAAGGGGGGCATTTTGTCACAGCCATGGACTTTAGTCGGGAATCACAGCATATGGTAAAAGTTCCAAATTTGACTCAAGTCAAGAAACACAGCCAAAGGGTTCAAGTGGAGGACCATGCACCCTTGGCTGAGGTGAGGCCCCCCTGTGAGGCGAGGCCTGGGCCAAATGGCCCTGCTGGCTCCCCCTCTCGTAGGGCCTGACTGTAACCCACAAATTAGTAGAATAAGGCAAGCAAGCACATGATATTGTGACAAATATATTTTTAATTTGCAGTTATTTCCAGTTTTGGCCCTCAAGTAACAGTGTAGGGAAACAGACACAACTAACATGTATCTGTTAGCTGTGTCATGTCTGGAGCAACACCACAGTTCTATTCTTTGAAATTCTGTAGAGGCAAAGAGGTACATTACAAAATCACAGAATTAATTCAGAGAAGATAAAGAAACCAGGGAAAACTACCTGAAAAGGCCCAGGAATTATACCATTACCAGTAAAGAAATGGTTATTATTAATACTATTGATAGCAAAGGAGTGGAAGACTGTAGTCAGAGGGCCAAAGAAAGATTCAAGCTTTTGTTTTGCCTTTGCTTGGTCAGAAAACACAGTGCCTGTCTGTAAACAAAAAATAAAAGAGCAGTATGGTTTTTTCTCTCCTTGTCTGACTACTTTTGTGTACTTAGACCCCACCCATTTGAATGCACGGAGTTTCGATTTTGCCTGGGATTCCAAACCCTAATTATTCACACTATCCAAGATTTGTATTTCACAATGTTAGAAGAGCTGTACTTACCCCTGGAAAGGGTCTGAGGGACCTTTTTTGCTTTTCTTTGAGCAGATACATCCAGACTTGCTACAACAAGCAGGATACAAAGAACAGAGGAGCGACTCATAGTTCTGAAAAAGACAGATCTACTATTAATACATGTACTATTTCTTTTTCAACATTTTAAAATTTCACAATTAGCAGCATTTAATGGTCTCTGTTTATGGCACAGTCGAAACAATTTCGTGATGTACATGTACAGTAGATGCATTCTAGTTTTTTTCTAGATGTCTTCTGAAATAATTCTGTTTGGATTTTGAATCAAGATTTCAATTATTAACACACCCATTTTACTTTGAAATGATACTTTAGATTTTAGTGCTATATATACTTGTACTTAAAACTACTGTATAAAAATGAGTTTGATTTCAAATACAAAACTTTCCACTTTAAATAATATAGATTATAATCCTGCCTTTCATACAGTATTTTAACCTTTGTTGTGTACCATTACATTTTAAAGATGCTCCCGAGTTTGTCTTATAACACTTGAACCAGATATCAATGAATCATCAAATTGCCTAAGCCCTTGAAACCCTTTTGAAGCATATATTTCAGAATTTTAAAGACATCAGAAATATCAGTCCCATGTAATACTGCTTGCACTTCCACAATCTTGTCTTTTAGCATTCCTGTTTCAGGACTAACCTGTTCTAGGAGGAGATTCAACACAATTGTTTTAAGAGAGAATCTCTTCCTACTGTATTTCTAGCACAAAGTGTGAGCGTTTTACAAATGTAATACTTTAGTTTTCGTTTTGTTATAATTGATCTCATATAATAGAATGACACAACAGTATTTGAGAAAAGTAAAAAATGTCCTTAAGTTGCATGTTTCCCCTTTACATCAGATCTGTCCACCCTCTAATGTTTTCCATCTATTTGTTTCTGTTTTGGTTTCCAATAGGGTTGGTTTATATTTTTCTATACTGACGTTTTGACAGCTACTGTATAGCAAATATAGAATTACTTTCCTGGGGGAATGTCACAGCAAAATTCTGAATTAGTGATGGTTTCTTTATCTCATGTGGACTAGCTTGATTTAGAACACTTGTCTCCAGTTTGTGGGGATTACAAAGAGCTGTTATTTATTAAGTTTAACTCTTCTTCAATTTAATAATTCCCTTCTTTACTCAATTATTATTATTAATCACTTATTTATTTATTTTTTTGCTATATCTAATGCTGACAATTAGTCAAATATATTTGTAAAACCAATTCTATGATAATCCTGGTTGACTAGAGATGAGTAATACTGCTTTTAAGTATTCTACAAGAATATTTACCAAGCAGATAAATCTGTTTCAAAGATTGAACTTTTTCAATCACCTAGATACAGTACGAAAGAGCCAAGTTTCGTTCTTACCTGTTGCTGTCTTGAAATGTGAGTGAATGTTCGTTGAATTCTTACCTCACAAGCCTTCTTTTTATAGTCATCTAACTCATCTAACAGGTGTAGCAAAGCTTGAACGTCAGGCATAACAAACCAGGATATCCTTATCTTTGAAACACACTATTCAAACACGCCTCAGGGTAGGGAAGTACTTACAGTACATAAATGCTTATACTGCACCTTTAAACCCAATTTTAATCCCATTGATTTTAATCATAGGTGGAGAAAGGCTTCTTCATAATATATTTTTACTGTTCTGTATTTTTTTAACAGAAATGATTCAATCTTTTAATCTAAATTAAATTTTTTAAGTACCACTCATTTTAAACCTACCTGTGGTTGTAGGAAACCACAGGGAATGAATCTATGTTTTGAACCTAGTTTTGAACGCTGAAATTAAATTACATCTTTGGCATTCAGGTATTCAGGAAAATTAATGAGAAAGATCTAACTATCAATGTATTTAGTGACTTACTTTTTTATTAAAAACAATAATTTATTCAATGTTTTTTTCTCATTATTCATCTACATTTAAGAAGCAAAATATGATGACACAAACAAGATACTAGAAATTTTCATGAACCACAATAACAATACTTCTGAATTTTATGCTTGAAGACCTGTATTAAAGTACATCTTGGTACAGCACCAAAGTACAAGATGAGACTCACTCTGTAGTATATGTTTTACTTTTTTTATGGAATTATTGTCCTTTTGTAGCTAAGATTTTTTAAAAATCAATACCTGGTTTTAAGGTATGTTATTGATTAACTTTTTATTAAATCATTTCACTTTTATTCAATTTTGGCATGAAAGAGAGAGAAAAAGCAATCAACGTGCTTCTGTTTATTAACTGATTCCACTATTTCTATTTCTCACTTTTTTTTATTCCTGACGTCCTTGTGTTAACAAGCTAGTGATCTTTTGGCATTCGTTTTTTTGTAATTTATTATTTTAAAAACAAAAATATCATTATATACAGTACTTCATAACCCAGCATTTTTTCCATATTCCCATCCTGTTATGTGATTGAAAGCACGCCTAGACAAAACACAGTGCTACTTAGTGGTACACAGTTTCAGAAACCATAAATCTTTTTCAGAAAAAGCATTAAACAAAAAAGAAAGAAAATGTACAGCAAATAGAACAAAAAGTACACATTTCACGAAGAAAACGGTGTGTTTCATAATCCCCTGAATGCAACAAGACCTTAATTGCTTAGTATACCCTAACCACTCAGAGATGTGCACATCAGCTATAGCAAGCTCCCCAACTGTAAGCACGCTTTTCATCTGTTCCCTTGGGTGTGTCCAACCAAGTCATCTTGACGCACACCTGATAAAGACCTATTCAACTATATTCACCTACTGTATGTTCTTTTATTGAAACAATTTACTAAGTAGTATTATAAACTATATGCTATGAATGAACATTTTTATCACTGTGTCTTTCACAGGGTTTAACTATTTTCTAATCAATTTAAACTTAATAATAACAACATGTGCTTAAATTGGCATAGACCTTTTCCTTCCAAGAAATCCCGAGTGCTTTTCACAGAGAAGGGGCCCACTTCATCCATCACTGACCTGCACCACCCACCTGGGTGACACTTTGCTGCCCCTATGCGCAAACAGCCCCTGTACATAAAAGTGTTAATTTTTATGCAGCCATCTCACTTCACAGTTATTATGAATTAGGCACTTTATTTAATGAAAAATGATGTTTTCCGAGATCCACAATACTTTATAAAGCGTTCATTCTAGATTTTACTTCTGATATTACAGTAGGTGTTAAGTATTCTTTATTCATATGAAAATGAATTTAAAAATTATATGGGATCAGTAAAAGCAATAATCTAGTTATGAAGATTTCTAACTTCCTGGATCCCCGTACAGAAGAACAAACAAGCTTCCACACTTAATCATCTTAAAAGTGAAAGATAAACTAAATGGTTCACCAGACATTCCTGTTTCAGGGTATATCCTTGTTACTACCTTAAGAAACTCTTATGTTTAAAGTTAGGAGTGGCTGCAGGATCTCTGCATTAAAGCACATTAATGGTGATGTGCTGCTTACTTTCAAAGTAGTTTACATAAATTGCTTGAGGGGTTATTGAAGATTTTGTGTAGAGAAATTGGAGTAATGTTTCCATTGATGGAATCTAGAGAACATGAAGAAGTTTAATCTGTAAAGATTGCTCTTGTAAAAAGCACAGTTTTGTTAGAGTTAAATGGGGAGAGATAAATATCCAATGTGTAATTATGAACTGTTAAGTTATGTTTTTTTAAATGTTGGTTAACAAAGCAAATGAGAAAAAAAACCAAGGTGATTCTAATTCTATATAATTGTGGTTATAGTTGCAGTATATTTTTCTATAAAAGCTTTTTTTAGCTACTAATACTAAGGTTTTCACAAAAGAAAGAATACAGAACAAAATATTAGAACTTGAAATACATATTCTATACTGGACAATTAATGCGTCAATCATTTTTATACATTATATATGGGACTTTTTAGATTATAGATTTTAACTTGATATTGTTTAAGCTTTCTTCTATATAAATTTCCTTTACAAACATGCAAACTCATTAATTAGATGGGGGTAATTGATTGATTGATTGATTAGTTTTTAAAATGTTTTGAAAGAAAAATGCAAACAAGTTTCAAGTTTTAAAAATGGTTTCCTTATTTTCCATCTCATTCTTCACAGACACCTTTAGGTTACAGTTTATCTATACTTCCTAATTTTAGATAAAGGTACAAAAAACTATGGCTTTGTGTTAGTGCTAGAGCAATTATTTTACTTTAGAATTATTTACTTCAAACTTGGTTTTATTTCCTTTTCTGTTATTAATCTCCTACAGTACATTTTATATAAGGATTTTTGCTACATGAATAACAAAAACTCTTATCCCATATGGTAAAAATTCAAATGATGTCTATAACTCAGATTAAGGGGTGTTGATTTTTTTTCCTCATCAGGAATTCTTGATAACTTATTTGGCACAAGAACATATAAAGATCAAGTTCAAACTCATACAGGGATTTTGTCAGTGCTAACAGCTTTAGTTGTTCATTAACTTTCCATTACTGTAAATTCAGTGAAACGTTCTAGTAATAATTGAATTAAAACAGTGTTAAAACATTGATCAATAGCAATAACTTAAAAATAAGAATGAAATAAACCATGAACATTTAATTAATTTTTCAGCTATAAATGCCCTGCAGATATTTTGGTTTTTAGAAAAGGACCTCAAACGATCCAATTCTAAGAGCCTTTGGAATTCTTTGCATTTCAGTTGTTACTTGTTGCTAAGGATGCAAGCCTCGCTTGACAACCATACGTCACTTGCGCAGGCGCAGCTAGGTTTAGCGATGCATTGTGGGATCGGAAGATACCGACGTACTGAAAGCCCAGTGATTGCAGAATTTATGTGGTGAAGTGTTTCTTTCGGTTCGTCTTCACCTAAAGGACTTTTGTTTTGGCGTTTGTCTTGCTTTGCTGCTGCTATGAACGCGTCAGTGACCAAGAAGACCCAAGATACCTTGGGAAAAGTGATTAAGAAGCCGCCTCTTACTGAAAAACTGCTTAGTAAACCGCCGTTCCGCTACCTGCATGATATATTCACCGAGGTGAGAAACAGAACTGCAATGACTGACAACGGGAAAAATTGGATTTGTTGAAATATCCGTGGCTTGTTTGCAAGGAGGAGTTTCTCTGGTCTGTGTGTGTTTGTTTCGGAGTAGTGCATTTCAGTGGGACTAAGTTTGGGGTGAGGCTGTTCAGGAATAAAGAGTAGTAAAGGCTCAGCTGCAGAAAATTTAAAAAATGCAGTTAAGTTCTCTGATGTAACCTAAATAACTGTATTTTTTTAAAAAACGGACAATAGTCGGTTTCAGTGTAAATGCTGTAAAGGGTATGCGGTGAACACCTGAACTGTCTGAATGATGTAGAATCGAACTGGCGTCTTCTGGTTGCTAGGCACTGGTCTCTGCTCAAGTACACTAAACAATGCGAGGCCTTGATGAGTTATTTAAATACAGGACCGTAAAATACAAATATACCTCATCATTTTCTGCCCGGTGTTTGATTCCGTCACGCTACCCTTTATTTAAAAAAAAAGTTTTCTGTTCCATAGCAGTTGGTTTTAATCCCGTAATGTGTCCCCACAGAGGACACATTACATTAATCGCTGTCCTGCTGTGTCATGAAAATGGTAGCTAAATAATTTGTGCTGTTTTATTGTGCCAGTGTCGCTAATTAATATTACTGAGGTGTTAGCAAAACGATTATTTTACTTTGTGTCGCTCAAATCCAGTATATAATTATTACTGATAATTCAAACAATTTGGTCTAGCAAAGCATTATTTTATTAGGAGCAACATCTGTACAGAGATTAATGCTTTTACCCTTTACATCTTTCAAGAAATGGCTAGATAAATCCTTGAATGAATTAATTCTTTAATTAGCAAATGGGTTAGATGAACCAGAAGGACTTATATCGTTTGTAACTTTTCTTATGTCTAGCTGTTTCTTAAAAGCGCTCAATATTTTAACCTTAACCTGAAAAGGTTGTTCCACAAGCCAACAACATTTGTGTTAAGAAGTGTTTCTTGTTTTCCATTCTCAATGAATTCCCTGTGTCCTTATTTTAATACTGAGAAAGAATTTCCTGGCTTAACCCTTGACATTTTATATACAGCATTTTATAATTGCATCTTCTCTCAATCTCTGCTCCCTACATTATTGTATAATAAAGCCCTGATTGTAGGAATTATTCTTAGAAAGACTTTAAAAACTAAATGCAATTGTAAAGTGAGGTCCTTGTAGTGCATTTAAAAAAAATAAGTAGATATTTTCTTAAATTCTGCACTTTTTAATATAAAACCAAGGATTCAATTTGCTTTTTTATTGTTTTATCAACTTTGTTTTATTAAGTCATTGCTTAGAAGTGTCTACATTAAAAACCCCTTCATGTGTAGCTCCCGACAGTTCACCTGTATGATATACAGTATGTAGTATACGATCCTATTACTGTAGCAGTGTGAATAACTGCACTTATTTTAAATTTGATTTGCTGTGTATCTGTTTACCCCATGATTTTGTCTCTTCGTATTTCTTTTGCTACTGTGTCTATATTTGCTGCTCTCTCTGTTTTTGTATCATTGTTCATCAAGTTTATGGTCGTGATAATATTAAGTCTGCTTTGGTAGTACGTCATGGTAAAACTGTGCTACTGTTGTATTACCATGGCTAATTCTAAAATGTTCACAGGTTAATACGCGACTTGTGGTGTCTTCATATTTATGAATAATTAGCATCTTGCCAATCATTAAGGTCTTCAAATCATCATCATTCATCGTTAAATGATCACAAATGTCTTCCTGAAACTCTTTGCTATTTTTTGCTCTGTTTCACAATGTGGAACAGTGACCCTATCATTGTTTGAATTTGAGAAACAAAATCAGTGATGTTAATTGCGGAATATTTTAATTATTGAAAAATTACATGAGCAGGGGATTCAGAGAGCCTGTTCAAAGAGTTGCTTTGTTGCGTGATAGAAGTAAAGCCAGATGACTCGTCTTAAAAATAGCAGATTGAAGCAAGGCCCAGCTAAGATTATCCTGGGAGGCTGAGCTTGTATGAAGAACTTAAAAAATTAGGAATGACATTGTATGCAGCATACGTTAAGTGGGAAGAAGGAGATTATTGATCTGCCAAGAGTATAACATATAACGTATATTAGACACACTTGTGAACAATGCAGTTTACTTTTCAAGAACTGTAAAATGATGTATGCATGGAACACAGTCCCAGATTTTTGTTCTTGTTCTCAATCATCTGGATTTTAGAAAAATTTTTACCCTTTCCCTAAACAACATGTTTTGTATAGGCAGTCCCAGGCCTGTAGTCTGCATAGAACAGAGAACCTGTGGCATGTGCTGGTTATTTTGTGCACATTTGGTGACAAACGTGCTCAGTGTTTGTGACATTTTCAAACTTTTTTGGTAGGGTTAGGGGAGTCAAATGAAAGTAAACTCATGTAATATAAATTTGAAATTGTACATTTCAAATTACATAAGACAGTCCGCTAATAATATAACCTGTATGATCTTCAAAGCTTGATCTCTTTTATTATTTATTCATTCATTTGGTTTATAATCAATGATCCAAAATCCTAACATTCTGGAACCGGCTTCATTTTATAATTGGACAACTGTATCCATCCTGTTTTTCACAGGTAATAAGGACCACTGGGTTTATGAAAGGCCTTTATTCGGAGGTAGAAACGAAATCAGACAATGTCAAGGTAAGGTGGTCTTATTAACCTTAGCTTTCACATTAGTTCAGGAACATTATTAACAGAAATAAATTGCAGTTATCAGTACTTATTTATTCATTCAGAACACCCCCAAACTATTTTTATTGCATTAGATCTTTTCTTTAAATAAAGCAACTTCAGTGTAACTTATTTTATGCAGTGATTAAATGGGGAATAATAAAAAAGTCTGCACTAAAGGGAAAAACTGCTGTGGTAAGCGATCATGCCTGACATCAGTTGCAACATTCACAGCTAATGCATATTGCAGACTGAAACGTTATTAAATATTTAATATTATGAACACAACTGTAGAGGTTATAGAGTTCATAAATTGAATATAGAGTTCATGTGACATATTGTACTTAATGTGGCATATGCTCTGCTTTGACAGTTTATTAAATGTATGTAATTAATATGTAATTGAATTTTACTGCTTGCTGTAGTATTACATTTTTAAACATTCAAGAGACTGCACAGTATAATATTAATATCGAAATAAATCCAGAAGTTCATTGATCTCATATAACATTAAGCAATTTTCATTTGTATTACAAATGTAGCCAGAAATCTCGCATTTTTGGATCTGATTTGTTTCAAAACATTTGTGTGACTTTCAAAGATTTATTGGTAATAACTGTGCGATTACAGCATCAGGCAAAGAGTTTCTTTTACAGATGCCTGAGTTCCCCTGAAGGTGACAAAAGTAGATTTCATGGTCTCATGATTGAGCCTGCCTCCAGCTTTAGCTGCAGTTGTTAGTTCAAAAGAGGTGCCATTGACAGTTGAAGCGATCTTGCGAGTTTTAGATTTTGTGAATGGGATACTGTGTTGTATTTTTATGTGCTGTTGATGAAGTCAGGGTTAGGATGAAGTGAACTTTCCTCAGACTAAGTAATTGCCAGGCGTACCAGTGCTTTCACACCTGATCCAGTTACTCCATTTTGAAGTCCAATGGATACAGATTGCAGCCTGATGCCTAGCATTCATAATGTATGAATCTCCAACACCCATGAAAGTGACATGAGCATGATAATTGTAACATGCTGACACTAGACTTTTAAGTGCTTGTTGCTTAGTCAGGTTTTTTGAGTGAATCTAAATTTGAAAGATTCTGCTGTGTTTTAGAGAACTATATTTAGAATCATGCTTTTAAGTTAATGAAAAACATGGGGTGAAGACTTTGTCTTTCCCTGATTTTTTTTCTCCCATTTTTAATATAATTTTTGAAAGTTGATGACTGTTGTTGGTTTGACTTTAAGCTATATGTAAAGTTTTGACTAACAAAAGTGAAAAATAATAATGAATGATTGAGAAGAGAACTATCAAGGACCTTCACATCTTCAAATGTCTGCATCAGATTTAAATATAAGATTCCGCAGATCTAATCTGCTTATAGTTACAGCAGTATTTCAAGAATAGGTTCATATTTGCTTTTGGTACTTCTATTGCCAACATTACTTTTACTATAATAAAGAATGTTTGTAGATGCTAATTTCTTCTAAACTAATTCTAACCATCTGCTTTTGCAGGATAAAGATAGTAAGATTGTATTTCTTCAAAAGGCAATCGATGTGGTTATAATGGTGACGGGAGAGCCTCTTTCTGTGAAGCCTGCACGTATTGTGGCAGGACACGAACCAGAGAAAACTAATGAGCTTCTTCAGGCCATTGGAAAGTGCTGCCTCAATAAGGTCAGTTTGAGCTGATGAGCTAAATATAACTTACATTTTGTAGGAGATAGTGTCTCTGGTAGTTGGTTGGGTAAGATCATGTACAGTACACAGTTATTGGCATCCCATCCAGGGTATTTCCTTGTGCCTGTTGCTTGCATAGGATAGGCTTTAACTCAGTCCTGTATTAGATAAAACAGTTAGAAAATTCCTGTTCAGTGATTCCTTGTGTTATTATTAGGTGTCCAAAACATTTTTTACTGTATAAAATATTTTGTCTGTTTGATTTAAAGAGTGTAACGGCAAAGGTAGGATTTTAAGTTTGGACAATATTCTAAAGTTGGAGAAATGTATTGAGGGCATACTTCGTTAAAGTATTTGATTTAGGTATTGTGACTTAAAAAAGAAACTTAAATTGGCCAACATTTACTGTCCCATGAAACATATCTGTTAGCTTTTATAGAATAATAGGGCTCAAATCCAGCCAATTAAGATCATGGTAAAATTTCCAAAAATATAATTTACATAGTGGTTAAATTTAGTTGTACTCTTGAGGGTGAATGAAAAAAACAGTTCCAACTCCCAGATTAGCAGAGCACACTGTTTTTCATCTGTATTCTCTATTACTTTTATCTGTGTCACTTCATATACTATACCAGAGGTCTTTATCATTCTTAAATCATTTAATCATTTAGTTTAGTTAGATTACAATATCCATTAGTAAGTTAAATAAGCACACATGTATTGTATTTGCTAATGTATTAACCAGGGCTCTATAGTAAAGAAGTTATAAAACAAATACTAGGTACACAATTTGATGCCAATGTTAAGAAACTGAGAAAACAAACCTCTTGGTAAATAATCTTTCAGTGTGTAATGTAAATAATACATCCAGTACTGTATATTCACCCTATTCTTATAAGAAGAACCTTAATGCTATCAGACAATGCAGTCAAAGTAAAAAAGCAAATGCATGTTTATTAAACAAGGCAGAAGTTATTGTAGTAAGTGGTGCCATCATGCTGTTGCTTCTTAAATATGATCAGGAGGAGTAGATATTAACTTAAAATAATGAGAAAAGCATAGTTAATATATTGAAATCTAAAATGGTATTTATAGTGTTATCTCAGGTAGTGTTTATGTTACCAAACTTTACAGGATTTTATTCTTTTGTCCTCTCAGTTTAGGGTACAGCTATGATTTATGAGAAGTTAAATGTATGGAACACAGTTGGTAGTGTTTACAGTTGCAAAATATTCCTCAATATGTTCTCCTGTCCTCTTATTCTGGATTATTTGTGCAACAATAAATGTCCTTAATTTGTAGAAACCTAGAGACCATGCTGCCTTCAGTTAGTAAATCAAATGATTCATCTAGTCATGCAAAGCCTACAGTAGGTGTTCAAAGAACATTACTTGTAGTGCCTCCTAGGGATGCTAGTCCTTGTTCTTTATTCATATCTTTGACAATACGTTTGTCAAATTAAAAATAACACAATCTACTGTACAATGAAATAAAATTATCTAGTTTTTGTTCACTAATTATTTATCATACTTTTCCACGCATGTATTATCTGCTCATTTACTAGTTGTCTAGTGAAGATGCTGTGAAAAAAGTGCTTGCTGGTGAGAAGCCTGACCTCAAAGGAAAGCCTTCCACATCAAAATCTCAGGACAAGGAGAACAGAGAGAGCAAGGAAGAAGACAAGAAGCGACACAGAGAAAAGGAGGTATTTCTGATGTTGCACTTTTATACATTTTATACATAATTACAGGTAATTAGGAATAGAGAACATGGGATCACATGCAATGACCACATGACTGTTGTTATTATATATATATTATAAAAAATAATTTGCCTTAAGCTTTGTAACTCAAAGTGAGATTCCTAATTAGTACTTCAAGTGCTATCATGTTACAATGTTACAGTTTAAAGGATGTATAATAATGTTTGAAAACACTACAGTTGGATTCTACAACTAATAATTCCTTACACTTATACAGTACTTTTCTGGACACTCCATTCAAAGTGCTTTACAGGTAATGGGGACTTTCCTCAACTACCACCAATGTGCAGCATCCACCTGGATGATGTAACGGCAGCCACAGTGCGCCAGCGCGCTCACCACACATCAGCTATTAGTGGGGAGAGAGTACAGAGTGATGAAGCCAACTCATACATGGGGATTATTAGGAGGCCATAATTGGTAAAAGCCAGGGGGGAAATGTGGCCAGGACACCCCTGCTCTTTTAAAAAAAAAAAACAGGATTTGTAATGAGCACAGAGAGTCAGGATCTTAGTTTTAGTCCTTGGTTTAATCTGCATTTGAAGGATTGTGCCTTTTTTTACAGTATAGTGTCCCCATCACTATACTGGTGCATTAGGACACACACAGCCCGCAGGCTGAGCGCTTTCTACAGGTCCTACTAATTCCTCTTCCAGCAGCAACCTTAGCTTTTCCTCAAGGTCTGCATTCCCAGTTGTGAGCTGCAGGGTGATATGGCTGCTGGCTATAATCTGAATCATATTAAAATCTGTTTATTTTTTAGTTCATGTTATGTTGATGCCCTGGGGGAATTTATGTAATTAGTCACAATGTGTAAAATGTGTTGTTTTAGTACATTAACATTAAATATAATGTTAATGTGAATATGTTCAGGTGAATTGCAAGTTATGTTTACTTTACCTGGTTGAGCTACAAAATGTTTGCTGTGATCATTGTACTGGAAAGGGTCTGAGATAAATGTCTCGATGGGGGGGGGGAGAAGATAGGAGAGAAAAAAAGATGGAGAGCGTCTTACATGGGAGCACTGTGGAGAAATCATTAGTACTTTAACTGACACCATGTTTTGCAAAGTGTAGTGATGTCAAAGAATTATTTTCTAATGTGGATAGACTCTCTATTTAATCAATTTGCTTTGAAGTGAACACTTCATTCTGTAAGAACCTAGTTGATAATGATTCTAATTGATCGCTTTATACATATGTATCTGTACACCTTGGGGAAGAAAATTAAATGCATCTAAATATGTTTTATTTAATAATTAATGAAATGATTTTTGTTTACTTAAACTCTAAAAAGCAGTGCTTTTTAGGTAGCATAAAAGTACTGTTTATTTTTCTTGCAGGAGAAAAGGGATACTGAAATCAAAGACCGAAGCACAAGCAGAGACCGAAAGGACACAGATAAGACAAAAGAGCAAGACAGTAGAAAGATAGAGAAGGACAGACACAAGGAGGGCACGCATCAGGAAAAAGGTCAAGAGCGTGATAGGACGAAGGACCGGGACAAAGACAAAACACGAGACAGGGACAAAGACAAAAGCAGAGAGAAGGACAGAGACAAAGCCAAGGAGAGGGATGTCCAGAAAGAGAAGGATAGGGAAGCAGAGAAAAGGAGAGATCGAGACAAGGAGAGAAACCTTGAGAAAGCAGAAAGGAAGGTAATATTTATGTAGACAAATTTCTTCAAATAATTGTATCCCTGAGCATCACAATCAGATTTTAATTCCAAGAAACAATATTTTAATTAAGGTTTTAAAACCAAAGCAAACTAATAAATAGCATTACAGTTTTATAAAATAAACCAAAAAAGACAGTTTATTTTGGTTTTATTATTAAGTGTTATTAAAGTATTAGCCTAAGCAAGCAATGCAGTATATGAAACAAGTAAAAGGATTCAAATATTAAAATGAATTCACGCTGAAACATGAAACTGCTCAACATAGTGAACATAATCCATGTATTTATACTCCAAATGGATTCTGTGCAATGCAGTAAAGAACCCCTTCAGTTGATTTCAAAATATGAAATGAGTAAACTAAATTTGATTTCTTTTGTATGTAGTCAAGAGGGCCAGATGAGACACTGAACAGAAAAACCTCTGAACAATCAATAAAAAACATCAGAGCGGAGGGGGACGAGGTAAGTGTTGTGATCCTTCTTTGCTGCTGCACATGAGAAGATTAAATGAATATTTATGCACAGGATAGACAGTTCTTTGTGAGGTTTGTCTCTTTGTAAGTGCATTTGTAAGCTTTCTATTTCATTTTTTCAAAACCTAAATGCAACTTTTAGAAATGTGATAATCAAATACACCAAAGGCAGCTGCTATGAAAATTGGTGATACAATTTAGAACACTAAAGTAATGTAATGCTAGGGGATTTTTTTTGAATAGTTAGCTATTAACCAATTGATTAAGCTTCTTAATTTTTTGTTCTATTTATCTATATTTTCAAAATAGTGAAAGGCTAGTATGTAGGCTAATGCAAAACCTTAACGTAAAGATGTGTGTTAATTTTGCATAGGTTAAGCCTAATGGGGCTTTCACAATTGGATTGTTGTCAGTTATGAAAATCAGACCTCAAATGAGTGGAATGGTTAGTTTGTCAAATCACAGTCCCTATTCATCAACACCGGATTCTTCAAATCTTAGAATAAGGCAACACAATTGAAAATGCACAGTTAAGATACAAAATACAAAGTACAAAATACCACTGAGATACATTACTACTAATAATAATAGTTAGACCATTATTTTATACTATTTGTAATTTAATGGTTATATTATGCACGTTTCCTTATCGTGTCTTGAAAAGTATTTAGACCCTACCTATGGTGTCACATTTTTTAAAATGACAATATAATGCATAAAGATTTTTTTTAATTAATAGGCTATTCAAAATCTAAATGCTCAGACTGAAGTCTTTGAAGGGTAAGATACATTATAGTTAATGTAAGCCAGAACTGAAAAGCAAATACTGAAATGTGTTGATTGCATAACTATTCAGAACTGTAAACTCGATATTTGGTATTAGTGGTTTTGGCAGCAATAACTGCCTTATGGCTTTTTGCTTAAGTACGGTATCTACCAAATTTGCACACTGTCCTCCACTGTCCTGGTGCACTTTTTGCCCATTATTCTTGGCAGATTTGTTCCATCTCCCTCAGGTTGCTTGATGATTTCTTATACACTAAGTTTTAAAGTGAAGACCTTTGACTGGCCCACTCAAGAACTTTCAACTTCTCATTCTTAAACCACTACAGTGTTTGAGCTTGTGCTTTGTAATGTCATGCTGAAAGTTGCGTTTTTGTCCCATTTGTTGCTCCGTAGTAGGTTTTCTACCGCTTTGCTCCATCTATGAGATGCTTCCCGGTCCCTGGTGATGAGAAGCATAGTTATAACATAGTTGACAGTAGGGATGTGTTTTCCGATAGTTTGCATCAGATGCAGCACTTTTACATTTAGACCCTAAAGTTCCATTTTTATTTCACTATACCTTTTGCCACATATTTCCAGTATTGCTTAGGTGTGGGATTTGAGGTGTTTTTTTTTTTCAATTCCATATGAGTCCTCTTTTTGGAGTAACTGGGATATTGTTGACCCATGGACATTTCCCTCCCATCTCTGTTGCTGAACTCTATAACTCTTTTAAAGATGGCCTCATGGTGGCACCCTTAATCTGTTTACTCCTTGTCCAGCTTTTCAGATTGGAGAGGCAGCCCCATCTAGGCACAGTCTGGTGACCTTGATTTTCTTAATGATCAACTTACTAAATTATTGATAAAAAATATTAAGGGTCTTATTTTAAATATAAAATGATTTTATATCCTTCTTCTGATTTGTGTCTTTATCCCTGAGTTGTTTTGAAAGGTCCGTGGCCTCCATGTTTCAATCTTTGTTTTAAATGCATTACCTGATTGATGGACCTTACAGGGACAGATACTAAATTAACTGTGTGACTCTTTGAGGTAGTTTTGTGCACTTTATTTTTGCCAGAGCAAAAGGTTTCGCATCCTTTTGCAAGTATTTTGTTCATAGTTATGAAAACGTGCGAGTGCGAGTGCGAGTGCGAGTGCGAGTGCGAGTGCGAGTGCGAGTGCGAGTGCGAGTGCGAGTGCGAGTGCGAGTGCGAGTGCGAGTGCGAGTGCGAGTGCGAGTGCGAGTTATTTGCAGAGATCACTCTGGCTCCCCCACAACCCTTCAGCTGGAAAAAGCAGTTTGAAAATCGATGGATTATCTATTAACTTCTTTTTTTTTGTTTTGAGTGTGTGATTGTTTATACTGTATAGCAAATATAGTTTGTTGTGTATATCAGAGTGTCAAGTCTATCTTGTTAACAATAAGAACTTTAAAATCACTTTACAATTGTTTGACTTAGTATTGTACTTTTCACCTTGTGCTAAGTCTTACATTTTTCTTCATCCCTCTAGCTGGAAGATGTTGATGAGGTATATACTGTACATTGTCCTGCTTGTTTGTCTTTTTTTCGCCTTTATTGTATTAGAATATTTAGATTCCCTTTAGGAATTTCCCTTTTTTGTTGCTGAAAATATTTTCCCTTTGCATTTCTGATTAGTGCTAAGAATGCCCTTTAGATATATGACTTACATTTGTGTATTAGGAGAGAATAGCTAAAAATATCCATAGCTTATGATTTGGTTTTGTTGCTCATCAGATGCCTCTTTGACCTATGCCAGCACTGTCCTGTCCATGGTCCTGGAGGGCCACTGTAGGTTTTCAATGTATCTTTAAAGCAGCAGCACCAAAAGAGGTGCTTGGAAAAGATATTGTTACAATAGGGGTTGCAAAAATAAATAAACATCAGAGCTAAATATTCTAAGTTGACTGAGCGGATTAGTCAATAAGTAAAATAAATAACCATAAGCCCCAGCTTGTAAATGATTTTTCCAAGAATATACCCAAGCAGTTGGTATAATTAGAGGCACATGAGTTATTTGTTCTCTGGCACAGCTTTGTGCTAAATAAAAGTAATAATTCAGGCATAGTGGGTTAAACAAATATTTATGAACAGGGACAATGCACACACTACATTACACACAACATAAACATACGATGTACAAGTTTAGAGACAAGATGTTCGAGAAGCCTGACATCCTAACCACCCAGAAAAACCCCATTGTTACCAAGTATTCATACTCATAACAACTATAGAGGCCAGAATCAGATAAAGCTGCCTTCTAAATTAAATAGCATACACATTGCAGATAAATGTCAGTAAACCTGGGTGCCGCAAAATGAGTAGGAACTTCTCTTTATTTTAAAAATGCACTAATCAGGACAGGCAGTTTTTTAACAGAGGAATGTTTCACTCAGAAAATCAGAATAGCATGTTCTCTTAACAAGGCTCAAATAATGGCAATGTGATGTGTCCTCCATTTCATGGCACTCACTTTCTTCTGTCTTCCTGTTGTCTCCTCTCCCTTGGTCTGTCTTCTTCTCTGTCTTTCATCTTATACTTGTGACACTCTGAATCATTTACACAGAACTTAACTGTGTACATAATCACATAATTATACATAATCACCTACCATAGTCTGTAACAATATTAAAGTGGTCCACTTGGAATTAAAACCTTCACTGGCCCTCCATGACCAAGATTAGAAAATCGATGATCTTATGAAGTTGTTGCTAAAATCTTGCACACTTTTTTTGGTCAGGGCAAAATGCTTTGACTGACTCCAATATTATTACTACTAAGGAAATGTGATATTTCTGTGATGTACACTGTATGAAAACACATGTATCTTCAACACCTGCAGTTTTCAAATACACGAAGAACTATTATTAAAATGTTTGATTGTTGTAAAGTGGAATTCAAATGTGAAAAGCACTTATCAAGTAGCTTTTAGAAACTGTTTGGTACAGTCTATTTTTCTCTTCTGGGGTGTTTTTAAGATAAATGTGTTTTCTTTGAGTAGCTAAAAACTGCAGGTGACATTTACTGATATACTGTATATATTTTGCACTCTTTATGGGAGCTTTCAGTGCACTTAATAGTATAATACCAATGTGCCTTATTTTTTAGGACTTAACATTACTCTTAGTGATCCTTGAATAATAAGAAAGAACATATCCAGCAGCTAGGTAAACATGTACATATTTTTTTAAGTATCTTGTTTATTATTTTTGGTTCATATTAACACAGCAATATGTGATCTACAGAGCTATAATTATGTCCAACATATATTTTAAGTTTTTAATAAAACTGTGAAATATGCTGATAGTTTTTTGCAATAACATCTTACAAAGACATTTGAACATCAATTATAAATGGACATGAAGTTAACTTATCTTACCTTAATTTAGAAATCAAACATTAGTTATGGTATTATTTTTTTATTACATTTGCACTCCTTTGTCATCAATGCTGCTTAATTAGTGTTTTGGTATAGTCATAATGATTTTCTTTCTTTGAAGCCTTCACAAATGTTTGAATCCGAGGTATGCACCTTCATTGCTTCATTGCTCAACTTTACAGTGTCGGTCTGCATTGAAGTATGAAAATCAACATTGCTCAACAAATATAATTCCACTTATTCTTATAAGGGCAGTGAACTTGTCTATTATGATGAGTCCTTATCCTATAAACTTTTAATATTTCTTAAGTATGTCTCTTTTTGTTTTATTCTAAAAACATGAAAAACTTTACACTTGAGCAAAATGTCATGTAATCTTACCAGAGTGTAGTTCACAATAATTGGTTTGGTTTATCATACAATTTATGAGTAAAGCTTCTAAAATCTTAATTCAGCCAACAGAAGTGCTTGATTTCAAGGTATTTTTCCTTTCATGCAGTTATTAGAGTGATGAGTCTTTTGTTTGTTATTGTGTGCTTGTGGCTTTCCTTTAGGGTATTTTTTGTTTTGTAATGTAATTGAAATTGTTTTGTTTTTTGCATCCTTTATTATTATTTTGTACACCCCTGCTTTAGGATTTTTGTATTTGTGCTATGTTTTGAGAATGTTTTAAGACTATCATTGATAATTTATTCTGTATAAAAAGAAGTTCTGAGATTGTGTGATATATCTGTGGAAAGGAGAACTATTTTATTATAAACCTTTCCTGAACTTTCACTCATATTAAATCAAAACACCTTCTGCCAATGGCAAATTCCAAATTTCTTTTACTTACTATTTTGTAAAGACGTGCAGCTATAATATCAATTATTGGTTTTGGAATTTGAATGGGGACGCTACTGAAGCTCTTTCATGTATTACAAGACATCTGGTACATCTTGAATGTAATAAAATTGCTAGTTGAAGGTATACATTTTAAATGGTAAATAATTACTTTTTCCTGTCTGTCACTTTTCCTGAAGCCTGCACTTAACCTTGAGATAGAGGTATTTCAGTGCATTATTGAGTAAAGTAGTTGTGTAATATATGGTCTAAAGTGTATCGGTGTGCTTACATTAAAGACTGAATAGTATGCTGTTGGTTTTACCCATTTTTATACTGCTATACACCTGTGTCTCAGGCAAAACTCTGGAGTAGGTTTTAAATTATTTTTTAGTATTCAGTCTCCATTTCTGTCACCAACTAATAGATTTTTTTAAGTAAAGCTTTTTTAAAAAATGTTCTGCAGACAGAGAGTCCTGCAAGAATTCCTCGGCCTTCATCTGCCAAGGGACAAAGGAGAATGCCCAAAACTGGGGGACAAGGTATCCCTTCTCATCTTGCATTTATACCTTTTGGTTTTGTAAATCTCATCATGTTCATTAAATACATAATATATATTCTCATTGGTTATGTAATGAATAATCTAGAAATGTTCTGTATGAGGTTGCATTGTTTTATCCAATTAATAGAATTAACAGTGTGGTCATTTTGAAATTAGTCCATTTTACTAGTATTCATGTTCAGGTTTCTTTTTTGTAGGTAGGCTAGGTACACACAATCAACCTTTTTGCTGAGGTTTTATTTATTAGTGTCTTAATGGTGTGATTTATTAGGCTTCCAAGCCTTCACTACTAATTGAGTAGTAGTGAGAATCCAAATTTTAAACTGGACCTAGTCAAATTGCATATAGCAGAGCAACTCCACTGAGAGTAAGCACTGTACTCCTGCTTCTACTTCAGCTGGGTGGATGCTTTATCTTAGATGGATGCATCTTTCTAGCGGTGCTTTTAGCCCGGAGGGTAAGCATCTTATGCTTTACTTAACCCAGTTGAATCCTCTCACCCCTCTACACACATCCTAAACTAAAACCTCTTGTCTTGTTTGGTTCATTATTCTATAACCAAATTGAGATGCATCTTTGCTTGTGATGTAACCTCAGGATTTTAAAGTGTAGCAGACATTGGAGCAAAAGGTATTTTATACTTTCATACTATGTGCTTTTCAGGAGCTATTTTTCTTTGGCTAATTACTCCCCTTTTGATGGTCAGGGTGTTTTTTGGAGCATTTAACAATGCCTCCTTGCTAACCTTCCACTGAGTATGAAACATAGTGTAGCTCTTTCCCCCTGCTGCACTTCAAATACTCTCTCTTAAGAATGTTCAACACCTAAAAGAGTGGAAGGAATTCCATGTGTCTTATATTTAAAAGTACTGTGGAGATTCCTGGAGGTCAGCCTGTCTTGACTGTGAAGAGCATTGGTGCCCTCTTGTGGAATAAGGTGAAACTCCATACTTGTTTTTTTGCCAGCCTGCCACACAAATTGCAGTGGGTCATTTTAAATCCACCCCAGGTCACCCATTTGTTAAATATTTAACTTCAGTTTTGGCAGTTATCCTCCCTGGCAAACCTGGATTAATTGTTTCTAGAATTCTGATCCGACTTAACAAAACGGTGACATCAAAACTGTTTCTGTGTGGGTCCTAAACTGTAAAAAAAAGCCATCCTTTGGATGAGACATAAAACCAAGGTCATAACTCTCTGTGATCACTACAAATCCTGGGGTGTTTTTCCAAGAAGAGTAGGTGTGTGAATCCTGGTGTCCTGACCAAATTTCTTCCCTGGCCTTTACCAGTCATTTACCAGCCTCCTAATAATCCCCATCTATGAATTGGCTTCATCACTCTGTTCTCCTCCCCACTGATACCTGATGTGTGATGAACGTACTGGTACACTTTTGGTGCTGTTGCATCATCCAGGTGGGACTGCTTATTGGTGATGGTGGAGGTAGTCGCCACTACCTATAAAGTTCTTTGAGTAAAATGTCCAGAAAAGAGCAATGTAAGAGTTAGGAATTATTATTATTAGTATTAAATCACAGCTTCAATTTAAAAGAGGTTCTGAAACAGTTTACCCAGTTATGTCCGGCTTTGATAGGAAATATGCAATTAAAGTGAAAAGTGGCCATTTGGCTGCCATTATATTTAAATATTTAGACTCCAATGTAGACTGCTTGAGGTTGAACACTGCAAAACAATTCAGCATGTATCATCCAGGAAAGCTGCTAATTGACACATTATAATTATTAGTATAAGTTTGCAGTAGATTGAGACAGCAGAATTTCAAAGGTTGTACTGCAAGATGTAACCTCATCAGCACCAAGAAAAGAATAGTTAGAATTTGTTTAGAAGTGCACAAAGGAGCCAGAAGAGTTTGGGAACAAAGTTTTATGGACAGATGATAAAGATCAAGTTAAACCTTTACCAAAGTGATGGAAAGTGTGTATGGGGTGGGGGGAGGGGGAACCACAGATGCTCCAAAGAACTCCACCGTAACTTTGAAGTATGGTAGAGATGATTTCATAGTCTTGGCATTCATGAAGACCTCTGGTACTGGCTCTTATCTTTATTCATGTCAGTAATAGTGAATTCTGCAGTTTACGAAAATTGTCTGCCAATGTACAGGTAGAAGAAAATGTTTTCATAACTACGGCATGATATTTCGCCATGTAGCAAGTCAGTGACCCTTAACATACAGCCAATAAAATGATGTTTATCAGGAAAAAAGTAGAAAGTCTTAGTGGTCAAGTCAATATCCAGATTTAAATCCAATTAAGCATATATTTTCCAAGATGAAGGAAAATTTAGTCGGAAGTATAGGCAAGAACTGAATAGGCTGCAGCACAGGTTTGGCAAAGCATCACAAATGTTTACATAAAGTGTTTGCTGAGCTCAGTGATACAACATAACATCACTAGTTTGAACCCAAAAACATGTTTTTGTTCTAATATGATCAAATGTATTCATTTACGTTTACGTTTTAAAGCCCTTACACTTTCAAGGTAGTAGCATGAATGGTCATGGTCATTATATAAAGAGTAGCAAGTATTTACAGAACTCCTCTGTAATATGCATGCTTCATTGTAGGTGTAATCAGTGTATGTAGGATATAAATATTTAGCTGAATAGTACACATTTAATATGTACTATTAAATTAAAACTTCTTAAAATTGAATACTTAACTTCTTAAATACTTAGAACTTCTTCACGCCTGAAGAAGGCTTCACAGCCGAAACATTGTGTTTTCTCTCTTCTCTTTTCAGCAGGGAATAAACCTATTACTTGTCCCTTTGCAGACTACGCATGCTGACGCAGCTACTGACCTGAACTACTTCAACACATTTAATATAGTATTAAAATCTCTGTTGTAGTGATTTGTGAAGTAATACTGAAAAAAATAAATTGTTTTTATTTGTTAAACAACTAAAGTAAGATATGCTTTCCTTATTTCCAGATGAATCAGACAGTGATGTGGGTAAGTCATTTTTTACTAAATGTACTGTTGTATGTGTGCATTAGATGGTGCTGTTGCAATTTAGACATTACTATAGTACTTGGTTTGAAAGAAAGAAGTTTTATCCTTTTTAAATAAAAAGATTGATATCACACAGTTACCACTTGTATTATCATTAGTGATTAAAACCTTTTAAGACTGTAATACTTTATAGGTTTTTCTTTAATCCTTTGTTTTTTATTTAGATGCTGAAACCCCTAATGTAGAGAGAGCTGCACCTTTGGAGAATGGTGACGTCATAGATGGGCTACCTCCTCAGGCAACACAGAGGTCAGATTTTGCTAGATTCTGTTCTTTTCTTTCAACTTCAGACCAGGAGGGGGTAGACCTTGATAAAGGAGATGACTATGGCTTAAGGGCAGCACTCCAGTTTGTTGCAATTAGTGGTAATGACCCTAAAAACCCTCATGTGCTGAAGTTTTGCAAGCATGGTCAATTTCACTTCAATCGTATCAAGAAAACAGCATGAGAGTCTTGGCTCTGAAAATACATTTTGCACCAGCTATATCAAATTCTTGTCTGGTGCCTCTAGGGATCTAGTTTGGAGCTGTGGTGGAATTCATTGATGAAATCTTTCACCTTTTAAGAACCGCAAACCTTCAGTACAGAGCAGTCTTGACTTCTTGTTAAAATACATAAAAGCTAATTGGTTGTATTCCCTTTAAAATTGTGTTTTTATAGTTTTACCAGCACTTTCTAAGATCTAAGATTTTAACCCTTTGAGTAGTTAGCATTAAAATGAACCCATGGATGCAATTTTTTTTGTTCCATTCCTACTTAATTGTATTAATGTTATTTTTTAAATGGGTTAATCTGTAATGAAAACATGAAATAATAGCTTTTTTTTCTATGAAGGGAAATTGCAATCAATGTTAATTGAAATACACAACGCATTATGAATGTGGTAGGCGGCAGTAAAAACACAACAGAGACAAAGAATAAGTTCTCAGATGTGACACTTTTGTTTGTTGCTGAGCAACATTTTTCACAAAAATTGTCCCAATGTCCAACCATTAAGATTTGCATAGTTGTTTGTCACAATATGTGTAGAGGAATGAAACTTGACAGTTTTAACTTGACAGATAAAAAACAGTAAAGTATTTTTCCTATTTCCAACAGTGGCAGATATTGCTGATACAAGGTGAAATAATTGTGTTAAGATAAGGCAGGAGAAGAGTGAACTGGAAAATTAGTAGTTCTTTCAGTGTGTGGTATTCTCTGTAGCACTGAACTTCACAAAGTGGTATTTTGCATTTAGCACACCTGAATTGTTTGGGAACAAAGTTTTATGGACAGATGATAAAGATCAAGTTAAACTTTTTACCAAAGTGATGGAAAGTTTGTGTGGGGGGGAAGGAACCACAGATGCTCCAAAGAACTCCACCTAAATCAAGTATCTTTGTGTTCCCATGGATGACATATAGTGTGAAGACCCATGGCATCTACATTGTGTGTAATCCTTCTCGAGTTAAACTCAGAAGTTATTTGATTAAGTTCAGGCAGAAGATGCTATTTTGTGATGTTTGTAGGCATTTAACTCACCTGTATCAAGTTGTTCAAAAATAATATCATCTACCACTTTTAATTTTTGACAGATATTTTATAATGTCTATCCATGGTTTAAAGATATCTTAACAAGTCTTTCCAGAAACATTGATGTAATAGCAAAAAATAACACTAGATGGTGACAGAGACTATGGAAAACGATTACTAATTTTTTTTCACATCAAGGCACAAACAGGCATTGTACATCAAGCATTCAAAGTACAGTTCCATCATACCACTTAAAGAGGCTTTGGAGAATTGAGTAATTCACTTGGAGACTGCATGTCCTTGTCCATCAGACCATTACCCTCTCCTCAGTGTAACCACTTTTTATCCAGAGCTGGAGACCTAACTTTTCTGAAGTCTTATCTGCAATGCATATAACTATCTAAAGGCTGCTTCCCTTTTCAGACCTAATTCACACATAGTAAAGACTCACTTTCCTAACAGAAAAACACACCTCTTTTGGTCCTCTTTCCAGCCATTAGGGTTGTTACCAGTCTAGTATTCTTAAAGGACCTGTGTCACACACAGCTGCTGCCTCTTTTCTTCCCATACATTTTCACATTTTTCTGTCAGCTCACAGGTGCGGATCTTTGATTCAGAATTCTCGAATGACGTCTTGTTTTCTTTTCTTCTGAGCAGCAACTTGACAGAGCCCTAAATTATCACAGGCTGTCCATTTTTCTAGTGTAGAAATCCATGCAGAATAAGTCTGGAGCAGCCCTAGCACCTTCATGTGGCTTGTGGTGGGACAGGGAATGATCTTTTCTAGCTTGGTTGTCAATAATCTTTGTGGTCCTCTGCTCTGCCATAATAGGAGAATACCACGCCCCAGCAGTGCCCGACCAGCACCACCACGGGTCAAACGGCAAGAGAGCATTGACACGTCACCTGCAGAAAGGTAAGATTAGGGTATTGTCACAACACAGCTTCACTTGTGATTGAGAATATGAAATGTATGCAATAGATGCCCAACTCCCATACTTGGATTGAGCCCAATTCAACAGTTGTGAACTGACTTGGAACAAAACATTGTGGCATGTAGGTTTCAGGCACCAGTGAACATGGACATGCTTGCCTGAGTTCTATAAGAACTATGACACAGAATCCCACAAGACAGCATTTGCTGCCTGGTTCAAAACATGTGTCACATGTTTACAAAGCAGGCTACACATGCTACTACTCCATACCTTTCACAACAGATTCAATGAAAATAAATCCTTTTGATAGCAAATGTTTATAAATATGCATATGTTGTCTGTTCAATAAAATATCAGTGCATCTGCTACAAGACAGATTGCAACTTCCCTTATGATAATTTTGTGAATTTGTTGTTTCTTGGATGCTCAGTATGAGATATTGAGATTTCTTTAAATTGTTGGAGCTGTTATTGCTCCTTACCTCCAAAGAAAGGAATGGCAAAACTGAGAACCCATGCGTTTACAGGTGTTGTTGGTTACATAAATGCAATGCAGATTTGCCTGTTTTAATTATAGCATTAAAATACCTGAAAGAATGAGAATGTATGTAACAGATCTTTGAAGTCTCTCTAACAGTGGTTCTCATTCTTGGTCCCAGAGTACCTCTCACTGTTTTTGGTGGTTTTTGTTCCAACGTGGCCTTAAAGCGAATTATTTCCAATACTTTAGGACAGAGAACTTAATGAAAGAACTTTGTGCTGTCTCTGCTCACCTTGCTAACTGACAATTTTCTCCTGTATTTCAAAACAAACAGCTCTTAATAGATGAACAGACATTGGAGTCAACATTTTTCCATCTGTTTAAGTTTAGTTGGTTATATTTAAGCTAGCACACTTAAATTAGCACAAGGTTCATACCCATTACAAATCTTATTCAGTTTTTGAAAAACTGAAAGTAAATTTTAAAAAAGGTTTTACATAGTAAATTGAAATAAATTAGCCCGTGATTAAGAATTTGGCTTAAGCAAAAGATCAAGACCCACAGGTTAACCAGGACCAGGATTGTTTAGGGTATTTTTTAAACTAAGGCCCGAATGTATAAAAAAAGCCTTAACAAGCAAGTGGATCAGTTACTATCAGCAATTAGCATTAGCAAGAATCCAATTGGAACAAAAAACAGTAAACAGGAGCAGGGACTAGGACTGAGACCCACTGCTTTAGGGTATTCATTGTCCATCTGTTCACCATCACTAGACTCATACAGTACTACTAATGAATTCAGATGCATCTATGGTTGACTCATACTGTGTGCAATAACACGGCATCATAATTGTAAGGTTTGGGGGAAAATGCCACAAAGATTCCTTTCAAATTACAATATCTAAGGTTGGAGGAGACTTTACTGGCTGCTTTAGGAGTTGGCTTGTTGTTTTCCATGTAATGATGAATGTTTTGTATTGTATAATGTTTGGTGGTTTCAGCAATAGCAATTTCAAAGAAACTCCTCAGTCTTAATAAGTAATACTTAATCTCCACATGGAAAGGGTGAGTTACTTTTCATTTAAGATCAGTGCTGGCCTATGGTTTATCAGTCAAGGCACCTGTGGGATGATTTGTGTAGAATAATACATACTGTAAACCTCACACATAGTTTGTCACTAACAATAACTTGAAAAAAACAAATCACTTATAATTAAATATTGGACCCTGTTTTTATGATTGTATTCAGGTTTCTGATAAACTTGAAAATACTAATTATGAAATATCACAATAGAAACTTACATAACTAATTTTATCTAATCTGATTTTAAATGTATTTCAGTATTAATTTTCTTAAAGTCTTGCTGTTAGACATGCTATGTAATCTGTAGAAAGTAAAACTTCTTGGCAGAAAACACACAGGTCATGCGTATTTCAACATTGATTTTTACATTTTTTCTGCTGTAAAAACTAGATTTTAACCTCTTATCTAGGGTTGGCAGTGGAAAGCCTTTGTCAGCTGTGATAGTGGAAGGGAAAAAACTCTCTGATGATGATGAAGATGACGAACAGTTTATGGTAGAAGAAGCAGCGCTACCTCCTCCTGATATGCCTGAATTGGAAATGGTTAGTTGGCATGGGTGACAGCCATGATTTTTTCCATTTTTTTATGATTCTGAATTTTGAGGGAAATTTTAGATAAAATAAATAAAAATAGTTTGCTTTTGTTAGCTATTACAGCATTTAAGACGTTTTCCTAACAGCATCAGTTCCAAATGGTACACTCCCAAAAATGCATTTCCTATGAATAAAATCTGTTTTATTCTAAAACCTGTTGTCCTACAATTACTACATCAAATATTAAGATTTAGTTATGATTTTTAAAAAATTCTTTCTGGAGGAAATGAGTTGTAGTTGTAGCTGTTAGCTATCATTTTGATTGCAGAACCAGAAGTGTTTTATTTTATTTATTCAGTTCTATTCTTTCAGTAATATGCTTTCAGTTTTAAATTAGCTGTATATTTTTTACCTAAGCACTCTTGTCAAAACAGTAGCCTGTGCAAAGATCTATTTGGTTTTAGTAAAAAACATCACCAAGTAATTTATTTATCCAGTTTCATGTTTCTTATCACATTTACCACATTAGTCATTTGTGGATTTCTATGTACAGTAATAATGTCATTCTTCTCCCAGGAGCCTGCTGTGGAGTTGAAAGATGACGAAACGCATGGTAAGTTGTAATTAAGATGCCTGTCATACTTTTAACAGGGCAGATTGAAAGAATCAAAAATAGATGCAATGCTACCCTTATTTTATGTATCTCTGGGATCCACTCAGACACGAAACTTATAACGGATAAAACAATATAATCTTGTCACTTCCTGTTCATCTACCCTGGGATGTCAGTAGAAGTTACTGTGTAGAAAGTCTACACACCCTTTGCCAAGTAACACATTTTGTGGGCTAGCAGCCTGAAATCAAGATGCATTAAATCAGAATTTATTTTATCTTTACACATTTTAATACATAAAAGTAATAACACAAAACAAATGCTCAAACATTCTTAAAAGTAATTCCAAATGAAAACCTATGATCATTCTATTTGAAAGCATCACACACCAAGATTTGACAATGTTTGCCCATTCCATACTGTAGAATACCCTGTCAGATTGTGAGGGACCATTGATAGACTGCAACCTTCCACAGATTTTCAGTTAGACTGAGGTCAGGTCTCTGACTGGGCCACTCAAGGACATTTACCTTTTTGTTCTTTAGCAACTCCCCTGTTGCTTCGGCTTTGTGTGTAGGGTTGATGTTATATTGACAGTAAACTTCCTTACCAGCTTCACCGTCCCTGCAGAGGGCAGCAGGTTTTCTTCAAGAATCTGTCTGTGGTTTTGTCCATACAGTTTCCCTTCAATGCTGACCAGTGCCCCAGTCTGTGCTGCAAAAAAACCCATAACAGAACGCTAATTCCATTGTGCTTTCAGTAGGGATGGTGTTGTCTGGATGATCTGCTGTATAGGATTTTCTCCTAATATAACATTTTGTATTTAGGCCAAAACGTTCTATCCTGGTTTCAGCAAACCACAAAATGATTTTTCCACATGGCTTTAGAAACAGTGTTGTTTTGAATACCTCAGATGAGAGTGCAGGCTTTTATAAGTAGCGGCTTTCTTCTTGCCAAACTCCCATATAATCCTGACTTGTTGAAAGCTTGAGATATTGTTGTACGATGTACACACTGACCAATCTTTAATATAAAAGCCTGCAAGTCCTTCAAAGCTGCCTTTGGATTGATCTTACCCCAGTCGTCCATTTTTGAGCAGTCCATCCTGATCTACTGTATGTCTTGGTGGTGCCATATGCCTTATCACTTGTTAATGGTGGTCTTGACTGTGTTCCAGGGGAGTTGTATGGCCTTTGAAAATTGTTTTATCTTCATCTCTGTGCCTTTCCACATCTTTATCTTGGCAGTCTTCTGATAGCTCCTTGTTGCCCATAGTTGACTCTTTGCTTCAAGATACAATGTCCAGCAGAGGAGACCTATACAAACAGCTGATTTTATTCTGAAATCACCCTAATCACTACAAGTTAACACAGGTGGAGTCAAAATAGCTTATTATATGATTTGGAAGGCAATTGGTTACACCAGAGCTAATTTACAGTATTCTTTACTAAGGGGTGTTTTTGACTTGGAAGATTGTGTGTTAGTGTGTACATTAAGGTAAAAATATTCTAATTTAATGTGTCTTTACATATTTTGTAAAGGGTGTGTAGACATTCTGTAGGCGCTATTTATTTACTACATAGTTACAGAATTAGGAACTATTTCAAAGAAAATATACCATAATTAACAGTTGTATTGTATAAGTTTAAAAATGGGTATAAAATAATTATATTATCTTAAACTAACATGAGTACTGAACAAAAATAATTTATATGATTGCAATATTAATTTACATGTTACATACTACATTTTCTACATAGTGTGAATATTAATGGGTGTTGTGGTTGGTGTTTCCTTTGTACTGCTTCTCAGCTCTCAACTCCGTTTTTAAAACTAGAAATCGGGGTTTATTCTGTGCCTTTTTTATCATTTTCAAGGTGGGCTGGTGAAGAAAATTTTAGAAACCAAGAAGGATTTTGAAACTTCATCTTCACCAAAGCTGAAAGACCAGGTAAATTATAATTAAGTTTAAATTAAACCACTAGTGACTATAGTTTATATGACCTGTGTTCAAAACATGTATGCATTAAAATGTCTTAAAAGAGGTTACTTTCACTTTCGATACTTGGAAGAAAAGAATAATCAGGAACAATAACAAGTATTGTCATTTGTTCAATAAGTTGTTTATTTTTTACAATTTACTTTATTTTATTTATAGCAGGTGCTACTAAAGATCTTAAATGTCAGTTTATGAATATAGAGTACATCCAGTTGTCAACTTAAAAGTGACATACTTAAACTACTAAGACATTTTCATGTTAACACCTTGTCTTAGAAATTAACAACTTTAGGGATGTTTTTTATGTATTTGGTGTTCATAATAAATAAGTGTAGTCTGTTAACTTGCACAGTAAAACAGGAAATGGATAGTGGAAGTCTAATTGTAGACTTCCAAACCTAAATAGGTTTCTTCTCTTCTGGCTTGATGGTATGCTGAAGAAAACAAATTGAACTTGACAGATTTCTGGATTTATAAGTTTTAGCTTTGTGCTGGAAAAAAACATTCAAACAGTTGTTTAAACAGTTGGATGCTGTGTAATTTTCATTGATCTCTGATATTGTTAATAGCCATGCTGGTTTTTAGGCTTTCATAACTTATTTTTAATGTCTTAAAAAACATCTAATGACTTGCACGCCGCTGACCCAGTTAAGCCATGAATATTAATCAGAGGAAATGTAATTTTGGATGTATTTCCCACAGCAGAAAACAATAAGGGAGAATATTTCTCAATTTCAAGGATGAATGCAAATAAGAAAAGTCATCAGGACCAACATTAAGATGTTCACTGAAGTCCCAGTCAAGCAGTAAATGTTTTTTTCTTAGTCACTTTATTCAGACATTATTATTGTAAAATGGAAAATTTTCTTAAAATGAGACCTCCATCCCAAAATGTAAGCATAACATTCTCCCATCTCTTTTTCCCATCAAAGCCTGAGTAATGCCATTTTTCTTTTTTGTCTACTGTAAGAGGCTTCCAGTCAATATTTTTCTAATGATTCAGATTTGACTATTCTCATTCATGATTTGCTAGTAACTGGTATATGTTGACTGTTTTGGGTGGTCCTTCCTAATTGACCAGGAGTTTTGCTTACGTCTGTCTTCAGAGTAGTTCCCTGTGATGGATGCTGTATTTTGTTCTGCCATTCATGCAGAAAAACTATTTCATTACTCTGGTACATGTTTTCCAAGAAAGTTGTGTGCACTCTTGACAAACTGTAGTAATCTGTTTGTTCTGGCTTTCAGACCTTTTTGTACATACTGTACTTAACATTTCATTTGAAGATCCATGTGTACAGTGTAGGAATGTAAAGTAATGCAGTTAAGCACTGTAGTAAAGAAACTTTTGCTCAGTGTTTTTGGTTAATGTACATTCCTAAATACCATAATTTTTTGTCAAATGTAGACTTTATAATAAGGTTTGGTCATAAACATTGACAGATAATGCATGGTATTCTCTTGGGTTGTGTGAATTTTATTGTTATTTTAAGTAAGATATGTGTTAATAATCATGTAATACATAAATGAGGCATCATAGAATTCTGCAGAAAAATGTACTATGTTTTACGTAAAATGTAAAACAAAAGAGATTTCTTCATATTGCTTGTCAAATTCTGTAGCAGTGAGTGTATTTAGTGAAGAACACTAGCATTGATATCTGTTTGGAAAATTGAAGTTAAACTTTTTACTTAAGCTTACTTAATTCTCTCAAGACTGAATAAACATGATGTCAATCAAAGAAAAAAACACATGCAAGTTTTGCCTCATTTGGATGAAATCCAAACTAGGTGCTTATTATTTAAGGCCTTCTTCAAACTATATAAAGATAAACAGAAAATGAGACAAATCTGGATCACGCTATGTTCAGAACTTGTTCTGAATAAAAAAATCTTTTTATCGTAGAGTTTTGTATTTGCAACAGTCAAGTTCAGTTGTTTTGTACATTATATTTATTTTTCGTGAGCTCTGGTGCTTTTTTGTAAATCTGTCAGTTGCTTTCTGAGAGTATAAAAATGTTTTCATTTTATGGCACTTTATATATATTATAGTTTTTTACATATATATATTATATATATATTAAGCATTGGTTTTATTTCGTCCACTTCCCAGAACGTAACCAAAACAGTACATTTGTTCATGGTTTTACTTACGTTCACCCTTAATGGAAATTAAGAGTTAATCGGTGAAGTTACAGCAGCTGATGGGGGTACATAGGAATGTTTGACTTTCGGAATATGTAGCTCAAAGCACATTTTAAAACACTTTCAACTTCTAAGTTACAAATACCATTCATACGCTATTCTAATGTATTGAACAGTGATAGTAGGGAGTTACGGAAAAAAAGGTAAAGTTTTTATTTTTTGTAAGAAATGGAAAATTCTGCAAGAGGGATCACATTCCTTGATAAATTCTTCAATCATGGTTTTGTGGAAACTTGGAAGGACTAATATCCCTCTAAGAATACTGCAGGATAAACATTGACATTATTTTTGTTTTTAACATGCAGTACTGGGAATCAGAATTTATGTAAGCTTAGTTCTAAAAGAATTGAAGTTAACATTATTAAACCAGGGTTTGGCCTAGATGGACTTCCAGGGCATCTAGATTTACTAAAAGCAAAACATTTTTAGAAGAATAAACATCAACATTGCTCCTGTTGGAATTCTTTATCATGGCTTGCATATTCAGATGGTTTCTTTACCAATCTAATAGTTTTTCCTATTTAAAATGAAAGTAAAAGGGAAAATGTGATATTATCAAAGTATTCATTCTTAAATAAAGGTTACTTTTTATGAAACATGTACTAGGGATGCAAAGAGCACTATGGGTAGAATTATCTATAATCAGTGACTAATCAAACAAAATTAAATGTGTAAGGAATGTTGATCAAATCTGAATACTCAGCATCCGATTACCTAATTGACTTAACGATACTTTTATCAGTTTTTTTCGAAATTTCACAAAGTTATTACCAATCATAATCTTAGTAAATTGGCTTTCCAGCCAGCAGGCCATGTTTCTTGGTGCAGTTTTATTTAGAAACCCGTTTCCCGTTCTCCATTTCAAATTTTGCTTCGTCGGCTGTCTAAAGGACTCTAATGACTTCCTTCCTTTGAAGGGTCGAGGGTCAGTATAATAACGATTTTTTTCTGTAATTATGGTGTAACATGGTGCAAACATTATCATCAGCCCGGTTTTAAAGTCACTAATGCATATAATTAAATGTGTCTGTTTTATTTCTCAGATTGTTTTTCTCCATTGTCTAGTCTTTAACTTTCTAAAATCAGTTCCATTCTTTCATTTATTTCATTCTGAAAAAAAAACTTTGGCCTTGTATTTTGCTATAATTTTCACAAGAAAAGAAGCTTGCTTTGAGCACAAAGGAAATTAATACCTTGTTTAATTCATCCAGTCAAGCTTACAATTTTACTGCTGTATTTAATCATTTATTAGATACTGTATGTATACTATAAATTAAGCATCCATTTGATAAGTTAAAAAGCTGATCTCAGAACCCTCAGTTCCCATATGTAATGCAATGGTATTTTTTAAAATATAATACTCATTAGTGTGCAAGGAAACAAAGTAAACACTTTACTTGAATTATTTTATGTTAAGAAACGCAATACATTTTAATTGCAGCATTGAATTCCATGTAAATTTGGTATTATTTGTAGGATGTTATTTCAGATATCTGGTGGTTTTGTTCATTTTGTACAAATTTTATACCTTAAGTTTAAACTTATTGCCCTTCTATGGATTGGGCTCCAAATATCTTATTGGTAATTTAATGAACAGCCAGCAATACTGACAAGGGATGCAGTAATAAACTGCTAAACATCCCTTGGTCCCATATTAGTTCAGTAAAGCAAGGGTATGCTATACTGTATACAGTAGAGTATACAATACAATTTATAAATATACTGTATACAGTACAGTGCAGAAATGTATTAAATTACAATATGCATTTACACATATATATATATAGTGTGTATATCTATCTCTCATATAATAGTGTTTTTTGGCATACATTTAATGGTGTCTGTCATTCATGACTGAGCTTTCATCTCGCATTCTAGACCAGAAAAAAAAATGTATTTTTGTGGTTTTAGTGGCTGGAGGAAAATATTCTTTGGTTACTGTTATGACTCTTAAAAGATACTATATTCACTTTTTTATTTTAAAGATGTTGTGATTTGAGTTCTTTTTTTGTACACTTGAAAAAATAAAACTTTGAGTATCAATCATTAGCCTATAAGATAAAATATGGAATATGATCAACTTTTTTGCTGATTTCCATCCCTCATCACAGAGTGCGACAGTAAAGAATTTAGTGTATATTTTGGGACGACCTTCTACACGGCCCCCCAGATCTCTTGTATATTATTCCAAGATACATTTTAGAGGGAGTCTTTTTATTTCGTTGGCCTTGGCCTCACTAAGCAGCTGCACTTTTGTGTGTAGACTTTTTTTCTTTTTTACACCATGAAATTACCCTTGATGAAGGTTTGTGATGAATAAATAAACCCTGTTGTGTAAGTGAACCACTGTTGAGTGAAAGTAATGTCAGAGAAAGGCCAGAGTCTATTATGAAAAACCTGCATGAAAATAAATAGTTCTGGCTGAAAGAATTCACAAAGATTTAGCTTGTGTCTTTATGAACATTTCCCTTTCCTTAAATTAAGGTGTTTTTCACACTTTTCTAATGCTCCTAATGTTTTTTTTTTAATAAACCCAAATGCAAGTTTGAAGTTAGTAATAGTAAGGTTTCTTATCTTTGTACCCAAGGCAATAGCAATTGTACTTTTATAGAATCCTCTAGAGAATGGTCAGGTCTCCATATCCTTTGCACTGTTCTGACCTCATTGACACTATGCTCTTCTTCCTCAGGCCATTGCACCTCTGTTATTTTTATGATCTAGCAGGGTGCTCTAATCTTTGCCAGCAGAAAACCCCAAAAGAGTCATCAATTAATGTTCCATTAGCATTAGCAGGTCTACACAGCCAGCACAAAATACTTGTGGCTATCTTTTGTTTATTAGGAAGGTTGAAATTTCATCTCAAACTACTCAAAACTCCAATGGGGAGCACAGATAAGCTGAAAGAAGTAAACATGCAAACTTGGGAATGTACTGTAGATAGGTTTTCTATTCATTTAATATACTGATAGTCACTGCCTTGTAAAGCTTAGAGGCACAGTAAAAACCTTATGTTTTTCTATTGATTGAAATGGACTTTGTTTTTCTACTTGTGTTAGAAGTTACATTTTCCCCAAAGATTTCAGTGACAATTGTATGTACATTGTATTTGTGGAAGTCTTAGAGTTTATTTTGTGACCATCTTATTTTGGTTTGTGTATATTATGGTGTGCTGTAAAGTAGTGCTGTAATGTAAACATTTACAGCATAATTCCCTAGAATTGTTGAACTGCAATTGCTATAATTTGACCTCCTTATATTTCAGGCACCCTGTTGTTTGCCAGCAGACACTTTATCTTTTATTTTCATTCAAATTCCAGGAGGATTTCTGAATCACTTATAAGTGAAATTTTGATACTGACAGACTGACATTGGCCACAGATAATTTGTTTTTAATTGGCTAGCCCTCATATTAAAAGTACTCCTTCTAGTAATCGTTTCATTCCTGTATATTCTTTCCCAGCTTAAAAAGTCATAGCTTTTTGAATGGAAAGATTCTTGGAGCCACCTGCTTTTGAAGCACAAACAGTGCTTCCATCGCAAACAGAGGTAATGGGAAAAGCAGACCCCATCAGTTATCCTCAAAACAAATATTTTTCTTGGTTCCTTGTGAAAAAAAGAAAAAATAAGGCCGCTCTGGGCTTGTAGATCTTGACAGAGCCCCTATAAACGATTGATTTATGCTTGTCAGGACTGGGTATGGGTAGTTTTTGGGGGATGAGGTGTAGGATGATCGTAAGCAGACTGAATCCGTCTGGTTTCCATACTTTATGTACAGTTGGTGAATGTTCCGTGTTGTATTTAGTTAGCCTGGGTGTTTAGCAGCTCAGAAAACCACCCACATTGCACATAACTATGGCATATCTTAACCTTTGTGATTTTAAGGTGAAAATATTAAGAATTCAGTTTGTATTCTAGCACAGTGAGCATTAGCCACAAGGCTCTCTGCATGACTGTTCATAGAAGCATACAAATTGCTATGCTATGATTTGTTAGCTTGATTTTGTTATGAAAATGTTTGACTTCTCCATTGTGGAATATTGTTGATTAGTTGTAGTTGACTCAGTGCTACTTGAAGATCCCTATTATCTATCTGAAGCATCTCACTCCTGACCCACTGGGCTGACATTTAATAGTTCTTGTAAGTCAGTAGCAAGTATTATAGAATACGCTTTTATAATTTATTGTTAAGTTCTACATAGCTTGGATTGAAATGGCTAGAGAAGACCTTTGTTCATCCAGCTGACAAGCATACATAAATACTAAAATATTGAATATGCAGGCCAGAAGAAAAAACACTATTTTTTAAGAAATGCTAAATAAAAGAAATAAACATGAATTTAAAAGACTTTACATATCTTATATGACATTTAAAAACCAACATGGATCACCAATCCAAACTAAGAATTTGCATGTGAAAATTACAGTAAAAACCTTAGTTTCTTAATACCCTGCTTCAGTAATATACAAAAACATCACTACTTCAGGTTGCCTGCTTGTGGCACATGAAACCTGTTTGGATTTGATTGCTGTTGAGGAGGGTAACGTCTAGTAATCACCTGGGGAAAAGAACAAACTCCCTGTGCCCTTTTAGCCAACAATGAATACATTCCAGAAAGAAAGGCATTTTATTTTGAAATTTGAAATTTAACAAAAAAAGCTAAAATTTAATTTTAAAATAAAGTTTGTTTTAACGTTTATACAATGATCACTAAACAGAGGAAATACTCTACATTCTGTTAACTTTTTCCTGTCTATGCAGCACTAGTCTACCTCCCACTATTTAAAGGGTACATGTGTATTATTTCTTACTAAATACTGTAGGACAATAACTTTCACTAACACACCCTGTTACTAAAGTAAATAAACATTAATCTGGTGATGCTTTATGTATGTGTGTATAACTCTCCAGGCTGAGAATATGAGTATGAGCTTGGCTCTAGTCCACTCAGAGCTTGCAAACACAGCTGAATAAACATCCTAGGGCTTTTGAGCCCAAAAAGTCAGTTGGATACTGGTTTTAACAGTGATTGGAGCAGAGTTCTAACTAGATGCATTAGAAAGTGAATACTATATTATGTCTATACTGTATATTTGATTTTTGTTGCATAATTTTTCATTAAAAAAATGAAACAGAGAGTAGTATCTATGTAATCAATAAATGTTCCACTTGCACATTATTCATTTATGCTTAATTTTTAAGTGTTTGTGATCTGAGCAATAATAAACATTATCAACCCGTCGGCAAAGTGAAGAAAATGCAATATCCATAGAATATCAGCAAGTATAAGACTGCAACTATCTAGAAGGAAATTGAGATAAGACATTTTTTGCTTGTTTTGGCCACAGGAGAGGGTTCTGGTGTCTGAGGCAGCAAAGAAGAAAGAGCGGGACTTGGTGTCCAGAGAGATTGAGAAGTTAAGGTTGTCCATCCAAACAGTGTGTCGCAGCGCCCTGCCACTGGGTAAGATCATGGACTACATCCAGGAGGATATGGATTCCATGCAGAATGAGCTACTGACATGGCGGCGTGAAAATAAAGAGCATGCACAGGCACTGCTGCAAGAGCAAAGGTAGGACTAGGGCTAAGACATTTCCAGATTCTATTAATGAAAAAAAACATTTTCTTTGAGACATATGTATTCCGTTATATTTACACTGCACTGGCAAATGGCATTAACACATTGCTTAATTTGTACTTAGAATAACAGACAGTGCCATAGAGCCCTTGAAGACTGAGCTTGCAGAACTGGAACAGCTTATCAAGGACCAGCAGGATAAGATCTGTGCTGTGAAGGCCAACATCCTGAAGAATGAGGATAAGATCCAGAAGATGGTTTCCAGCATCAACTTCACGTCTAGGACTTGAGAACCGGTTGAATAATGGAACAAAAATAATAAAGCACTGAAAACAAGGGAAAAGGCTATTTTTTATATACAGTAGTGTAATGTATTTTTATAATTCAGTGATTGATGTTACTCAGCATGCGGATCACCCTAAATGCACTTTTCTTCAGCTGCTGTATGCCACTACAAGCTGTTCTACCAAATTATATGCCCTTTGCCCCTTTTCTACTGAAGGTGCCTTCCATTAAAATGCATTAAAGGCTTCCCAGAAACTCCCAGTCTCTGCAATGACAAGATTGGATGAGTTTTTGTCACTTAATTTCATAGACGTTACAAATTTACTGCAATATTGTGTTTGTACATTTCTTGTCCATCTTCATGACTTATCCCTGGATACACTCTGCAATCTCTGGGAACTTTCCTTACTTTCACATTTGTAAAATCCAGTACTCTAGTTAGTAATTGTTTAAAGGTTTATAATTTATTTATAACCTTGAGAATATTGCAGGAAGCAATATATTTTAGTTGAGTGCGGTAAGTCATGCCAAAAAGACATACTAATGTATTTTTTTGTTTGAATGTTTAAACAGTTGAGCACCACTGCACTTTTAAAAGCTAGATTTGGAAAGTTAACCCTAATTTCAGGGGAAAAAAACATGAAGTGAATCTATAAGATAAAACGAGTGTCAAGTAATTACAGTAGGTGCTTGTTTCCTTTTCTTATAATGACAAGAGCTGAAGTTGTGACATGTTGTAAATTTATAGTCGGAAGTTATAAATATTGAGCAATTCTGGACTGTTGTTACTGATCAGAAATTTTAAAAACCTTTTGATCTGCTTTTTTTATAAAAACTCTTTGATTTTTTAAATTGCTTCCATTTTTCTGTCATTTTTGAAACCCAAACTAATTTTGGTATCTTTGGGTTTTAATGTTTGAGGGAAACATAACTGTGCTCAGGTTTGAAATAGTAATGAAAAAAGCAATTGATCATATTCACTGTCCTGTTGCTGACATGTTGGATGTTACACTGAACATATCAGGAACTGTTAGATGTCCTCTGTGAACTGGATAATCCTTAACTCAAGCTTTCTACCTGCTCAACTTCTGCCCTTTACGGGGGGCAGAGTCTAGGGGAGTCTAAGGGGCTCATAAACATCTGTACTTCTAAATAGCACACTCCCTTTAATGTTGTTCATCCAAAAAGCATTGAAGAATAATCCATTTCCCTATACACTGTTAATATTTTTATACCCTCATATGTAGTCTTAAAACACTCCTTTTCTAGGATGCATATTACATTATTGCCTGTGGCAGAAAACCTTTCATTCACATTTGATCAGTTTTATTCTCATTAAAATTAAAAGGGTAGTGTTAAAAATAGACTATGGATGAAGATTAATATTTTTGAGGATGAGCATGTGTATAGAAATTTAAGATCCAAAGAGGATTTTTACAGAAAAAATTGATCTACAAGTATATTAAAAAATCCCCTCTTCACACTTATTGATATTGGTATGGTTCTATTTGAATGGTAAAAGTCAGTTTATTTTTGGTGTCTAGCATCTTCTGCATATCAGTTTTAATCGCTGTCAAGATTAGAAGCATGCAGTTCTACAGTTTTCAACTTTCCCTACAGTTTTCGCCAGTCCTAAAGATTTTCCCTAACAATTATCTGATTGAATGTGGTCCTATTTTTGCATGTCACAATGTAAACTTTTTTATATGTTCTATTACAGGTTTACTTTATCTTTACATGTAAAATTGTATGTGGGATATACAACTTATCATATTGCATTTCATATTTGTCCCATATCATCAGTTTTACATGATAGATCATTGGTTATATAGTCCAAACATTTAACTGTAAACTTGCACATTGTATGTACATTAAAGTTTTTCTTTTCTAATGGAAAGAAAGTAAGGGCCGTTTTCTGATTGCTTGGTCTTAGCATTATCTTGTTTTTCAAAGGAATCATTTGAAAATAAAATAAGGGACCATTAACACTGTAAAATGTCATACCCTTTGTTGCTTTACTTGTATATTTTGTACATTTGAGTCTGTACCATAGTTCACAAATTACTATAATTTTTGTAGTGGAGTGAAATAAATGGTTACATTTTAGAAAATATTTTGTCTTTCATTTTGGGGGAAAAAAGTTATTTTCTTTGCCATGTTGAGTTGTTTGTTCAATTGGAAAATCTGATGTAACAGTCTTTTATTTTGACCGGACATACTTTATATAATGAATTTGTGTGTTCAAAGTAGACAGTCATTTCTCATCACTGCTTCAAGACTAATAATACAATTCAAGAACACAGTACTTAAAATGGTTCTAGCCACGTTTTCTGTATCACATCTGGCAGCAAAATATCTCTTCATATTATGTCTATAACAGTGGGATACCTTCTGGCTTTGATCTGCAAACCAATCATTCAGGTGAACTTTCAGATTTCACAGCAGGTTTGAAATCATTCACATCCAACCTTACATTATCAATGTCACCTGCAGTCGAAATTAGAACCACGTTCAAATTTTGACCACATATAAGAAGCAGGCCAAAATCCTTTGAAGAAGTGCCATCTCTGACAGAAACAGACAGGAGAAAATGTCCATGAGTCAACGATATCCTAGTCACTCTAAAAGGCTAGCCTGAATGGCAGAGTGGCAGTCCATACAATTTCTTGCAGATTCACATGGAGTTTGCAATGAAGAGGTTAAATGATATAAAGTGAAACTGAAAACATTGCAAAATGTTTTTGTGGTCAGATTGGACAAATTTGGAACTTTATGGTGTTGCAGCTGGCATAAACCCAACTCGCCAGATCACCCATTCAACACCATCTCTACTGTAAAGCATAGCGGGGGTAGCATTATGTTATGAGGCTGCTTCTGATGAACGGAGACTGGGAATCGTGTCAAAATTGAGAAAAAAATGGAGCAGATTACAGGAAACAACCTACAGTACAACAACTTGGCATGTAAATTCAGCAGTGCAATGATCACAAGCACAAGGCCAACGTTATGCTAGGATGGCTTTACAAGACAAAAATGAATGGAATGGCATGGTTAAAGCCCTGACTTAAATCCAATAGAATATCTATGATACAGCTTGAAAATTGTTGCCCATCAACAATACCCAACCAACTTAACAGAGCTTGAGCAAGTTTGCAGAGAAGAATGGGTCAAAATTGTTTGTGTGTGAAGGTGGCTTATCTGAAAAGGCTCCCTGCTGTAATTGCTGCCAAAGGTGAATGAGGGTGAGAATAAGGACTTGTGTTTCAGCTATTTAGTTTCAGATTGTTCTTTGGTGCTGTTTAACTTCCACCCATAAAAGTGTTCAGTTTGGATATTTATAATTTTGATTAAAAAATCACTTAAGAAATGTGTAATACTTTACAGTACATCATGTATACAGTAATTCAGGCGGAGAGGGGGCTCTGTGGCTAAGGATCTGTGCCTGTGAGTGGAAGGTTACTGGTTCAAATCCCGCAGCCGGCAGAGGAATCCTACTCTGTTGGGCCCCTGAGCCAGGCCCTTAACCCCAACTGCTCCAGGGGCGCTGTACAATGGCTGACCCTGTGCTCTGACCTACAGCTTCTCTCCCTGTCAGTGTGTCTGTGTCTCATGGAGAGCAAGCTGGGGTATGTGAAAAGATGAATTCCTAAGGCAAGAAATTGTATAGGGCTAATAAAGCAACATTATCAACATTACATTAATTAAAAAGTATGGGGCATCAACATAAGGGGTGAATACATTTGCAAGGAACTGTAAATTATTTTTACTCCTGTTACTGTATGTCAACACAACATTTGAAAACCCTTCTCACGTGTTATTACTAGAAGTCTAAGAGAGTATTCCAGTTACTAGTTAAATGTACTCTCCTTACACTTACCTTTATTGTTTTCTCTCATTTGTCTTTGAGAAATCTTTTCAGAAACTGATGGTTGGAATATGCAGTTTGCTACGGCTTCCCACTCAAACTATATGTCAACCCTCCAAATCGATCTACATTTTACAGAATATAAATCCAGAGCAAATAAGGTAAATGCACATTGCATAAACAACAACTTCTGTCTCCACTGAAGGTAATAATGGATCAACCCAGAAGTCTAGAAAAGTCTTTTTAAAATTGTATTCACTTCAGGGTAAGAGTCCAGTGACACTTTACACGAGCACATTTGCTTTAATGCAGCAGACACATTTCAAAAGGCTGCACAGAAGTGTCAAAAGGAAACTCTTAACTCTCCTATTGTTGTTGGTTTTAAATTAAAGACAAATTGAACATAAGAACACAAAACAGCTGCACATACCAACCCCCTCTCCCCTGAAAATGCAATGTTACGAAGTCTGAAATCTCAATTAACCAGGATTTGTCTAAGTATTTTGAAAATCGGGGTCTGAAAGCTCTTTGAGAGTGGACATCTGCAAAAGGAAAGCCAAGATTCTCTCCTTTTACAAATACTTGACATTTTGGTTAAAAACTACAAATGTCTCTTAAGTCTGATGGATAGGTGGGTTGTGCTAGCTGTCATCTTTCCATTTTTGCTTTGTTTTTTTGGAGTGTGGCTTAGGAAAGAAAGAAACCTGATTTCACTAATCTTTTGTTAAAACCAGGGTAAGAGTGGATGTAGTCTCAAAGACGTCTTAGATACTGTAGGCTGGACGTCAACAAATGTTTTACTAGGGATCCTTAATCCATATTAATAGACTGAAAACTGTCATTGTCAAGAGCTTTCTCTCCTTTCTAGTATACAAAGCAATAAATAAAAAGGTTACACATGGTTTATGTGCAACTGCATAAATAACTGTTTAGAAAACTCATGCAACGAAGCCTTCTCTGTTTACATAAAACTACATCTACTGATTTCACACGTTAAAGCCTACATGTTGAACGGCAAAAATCTTTATTTTTTATTTTGCACAATTAAAACTTTGGTGTTCTAAGATATTTGAAAAATATGTATTATCTTAATTGCTCACAATCATGATTGAACTTGCAAAGCACAGGTTAGAAACGTACATTGTTATATCAATGTATTGCACGAAGTTTATGAAAGCTATTAAAGCTATTTTTTATACTGTAATTACTGAGCTGATGTGTTTGAACTTATTTCACAATTATTTAATAATTTCAAAACTCATTTCATGATGTGACAAACATTGAATGCATTTTTAATCTGATTTTAATTATTATATTTAGCCTCTGAATGTTTCACATATGTTCTCATTGAAAATGCAACTTTTATTGTCCATCCCAGTTGTAACTCAACTAAAGACTGTAATTAACAGAAAGCCAACTAAACAGTATATATATATACTTATTGCTTTAAAAACTACATTTTTGATTAAAAAATATAAATGTCAAATCAGCTTTTACATGTTTATTAACCGCAACTATATAGTGATATTAGATTTCCCAGTGTTCATCATACACAAAATCTATAAATATAACTGCTGGAATATGAAATTTTGAATTTTCCTGAGTTGATCCTTCATTTTTGACTGCTTTTGTAAGAGGACTGTGAGTAGTATGAAGCGACACCTTTCGTCACATTTTTTAACAGGTACCACGCCCCCCTTTTCAGCCAATGGGCGGCCACTATGGGCAGATGTCCCGCCCCCTCCTCATCTAATGGTGTGTCGTTATGAGTGTTGTTGTCCCGCCTTCCCCCCGAGCGGACCTGAGCCTCAGGGTCCAAATGCCCACCACTGCTGTCCCCTCGATTTATAAATAAGTGTATGAAAGCGCGTATTAGCGACGAGGGTTGGAAGGTGATCATGTCTGCCGCGGGTTTGAGCGCACTCTATTATACCCCTAGGGAATCGGGTAGTTATGGCGGCGTGTGACTCTGGACTCACCAGAGTCTGGTGAAGGCCGTGAGTTCCTGGGTTGTGAGCGCTAGCCGCGGCCGGGTGTCAGACTGGCTGTAATAGCATGTAATTAATAATAATAATTGCTTACACTCCCCTCCACCACCACCAATGTGCAGCATCCGCCTGGATGATGCGACAGCAGCCATGGTGCGCCAGAGAACAGCGTAATGAAGCCAATTCATAGATGGGGATTATTAGGAGCCATGATTGGTAAGGGCCAATGGGAAATTTGGCCAGGACGCTGGGGTTACACCCCTACTCTTTTCGAGAAACACCCTGGGATTTTTAATGACCACAGAGAGTCAGGACCTTAGTTTTACGTCTCATCCGAAGGATGGCGCTTGTTTACAGTATAGTGTCCCTGTCACTATACTAGGGCATTAGGACCCACATGGACCGCAGGGTGAGCTCCCCCTGCTGGCCCCACTAACACCTCTTCCTGTGCAACAACAGCTTCCCAGGAGGTCTCTCATCCAGGTTCTGGCCGGGCTCACAGCTGCTTAGCTTCAGTGGGTTGCCAGTTGTGAGTTGCAGAGTGATATGGCTACTGGGACACGTCTTAGGAAACATCAAGTGTGGAAGCACACACACACACACACACACACACACACACACACACACATTGACTGAGTAAAATGTCACGAAAAGAACTCGCATGACTTTATTTCATACGCACTTTTTCAAATTTCAAATACATCCCAGTATCTCACTTTTGAACTTTTCACACATGTTACATACTCACAGACTCCTGTTTGTAATCACCAATTAAATGTTGGTGCAGACAATTAGTTAGGTACATGTTGCTATTACCCCAACATTGCTCAGAAACTCAGCAACATCTGAAAAAGCGTTCATAACGCCCTATCTCTCACTATTTCTATAGTCGTGAACACCGAACTGGGCGACTCTGTACAGAGCAAAGAAATTTGCCTGCTTCATCAGAGGGATTGTGATACCACGGGTTCTATGCAAAATACATTGTATTTTGGAATACACACTACAGAACTCATGTTCTTTACATGCACATCTATCTCTTTTACAAATTTGAGGACATTAGCATTCTGCTCTTTGATTTTTATTTTAAGCTTTGTAGAAAGAAGAGTGTAAAGCACTCTTTGTAAGAATTCTGACGTATACAATCAAGATGTTTCTTTCTTCAGACGATGGCTCACCCGTGTCTGTAAAACCAGGGCTGTGAAATATTCGCAATGTGAATAGAGCTTTCACTCTGTTTTACAGACATTTGGGCATTAGGACCCTGAGGCTCAGGACGCCCTGGTGAAGGGACAACAACACTCATAACGATGCATTATCGGATTGGGAGGTGGCGGGAAATCCGCCCATATTGGCCTCTCATTGGCTGACAAAAGGGGCGTGGCACCTGTCAAAAAGCTTGACGAAAGGTGTCGCTTTATACTACTACCGTGCAAAATGTACTAAAAAACTTTAAAATAGTTATCGTTTTCAGAGTGGCAAGGAGTGAGTTTCAGAATTCTGCAGCAAGGCTGTGACACCTTTACTTACAGTATCGCTAAAAGATGTGCCTCAGCAGTAAAGTGAGTGTAAAGCCCTACTTGGTACATAGGAAACAATGAGAAATGCTAAGCATTGTGGGGATTTGGTGTGTGGGGCTTAATTTAAGAGTAAAAGTTTGAATAGAAATGTTATTTGTAATGGGGAGCCACTGAAGTTGTGTCAGCTGAGATGCAAACAGGCAGTGTAGTCAAGAAAAGGCTGAATATGGGCCTTGTTTCTGAGGTGAAAGTAAGATTTTACAGATGGCTTTTATTTGTGCATCAAAACAGAGTTCAGGATTAAACAACACCCACTTTTCTCATAGTTGGCCGTAATTTGAACCTAATGTTTTCAAGTTTTAGGGAATTTATTGTTTATTGTTTTATACACAGTCACTTCAGTTTTTGTCATACTCAAATGGAGGAAATTAGAGCTCATCCAGGCCTGAATTTTACTTGCACAATTTGACAGAATTTTGCACAAAGAATTGGAGGAGACAGCTATGTAAAGCTGAATGCTGTCAGTGTAAAAATGAAAAGGACACCTTCTTAAATGGAGTTTATAACGAACATTCGGGAGGGATGACAACAACTAAGTTCAATCAGACTCAGCCATCAGGGTGGCTCTGTGGCTAAGGATCTACACCTGTGGCTGGAAGGTTGCTAATTCGTATCCCTTAGCCGGCAGAGAAATCTTATTCCATTGGGCCCCTGAGCAAGGCCCTTTACCCCAACTGCTCCAGGGGCGCCATATATATGGCTGACCATGCGCTCTGACCCCAAGCTTCTTTTCCTGTGCGTGTCTCATGGAGAGCAAGCTGGGGTACAGTATGTGTAAAAAGAAATACAATACAAGAAATTGTATATGGCCAATAAAGTGATCTTATCTTAGTAATTAATAATAGCTCTCAAAGTCCTTTCCTCTTTCAAAACACTATAAATACCCGCATGATCCTCATCTCACCCTCGTGTATGTCTTTTGCATGAGCCTCGCTGCTTCCACTCGCAATGGATCTCTCCCCCCCTTGTGTGCGTCTTTGCATGGACTGTACTATGACGCTGTCTCCACTATTCAATCAACATTCCTGTTTGCAGCTCCGACACATAGTTTAATCTCAGCCAGGAACCATGGATTTCCTTGTTCTCCATGTACCAGCAAGCGATTCATGTGATCCTTCATCGCCTCAGTTACTCTCTTTTCAACCTAACAATCGCTCCAGGCATCCTTTCCTCTCTCAAAACACTATAAATAACTAAGTGATCCCCATTCTCCTCTAGCGTATACTCTCCCTTGCGTACTGTACAGTATGTCTTTTGCATCCAAACCTTCACCCCATCTCCACCTCTAAAGCTACCCCTTGGTCCCCCTGCATGGGGTTCCTGGCCTCCTTGTCCTATGGCCAGGAGGTAAGCCCTCAGCCAAGCGCGTTAAGCCAAATTTTCACTCCATAATAATTATTTTATGATGCTTTAGTCTTGAGTGTTGTTATTTCTAGTAAATAATAATTCCAAACACTTATACTGTATACTGTAGCACTTTTCTGGACACTCCACTCAAAGCACTTTACAGGTCCCCTCCACCACCACCAATGTGCAGCATCCACCTGGTTGATGCGACGGCAGCCATAGTCTGCCAGTACACTCACCACACATCAGCTATTAGTGAGGAGAACAGAGTAATGAAGCCAATTCACAGATGGCTATTATTAGGAGACCATGATTCACAGTAATCTAGTGGTCAACAGTGTCGAACGTAACTGTGAGATCGAATAGGACCAATAGAAAACTACAGTAGAGCCAGAGTCTGGGTTTAATAGAAGGTTGTTTAAAACCCATGCTGTCTCTATACTGTGGCTGATCTAAAACCAGACTAAAACTGCTCAAAGAGGTCATTTGAGGACAAATGAGGTTGTAATTGAATGGTGACTAGTTTTCTCCAAGATCTTTGATAAGGAGGGAACGTGAGAAATAGGATGATAATTTTCAAATTTGGTGGTATCTAAATTAGTTTTTTTTAAGCATAGAAATAATCACAACAGTTTTGAAACAGTCTGGAACTAAACTGGAGGTGAGTGACAGATTTATAATATGTACAATAACGGGGGCAAGACTAGATAAAATTAGATTTTAGAAGATGGTATTGGAAAGGATCCAAAAACAAAAGGTAGTCTTTATTTTCAGCGATTATAACGCGTGCCCAGTGATCAGGTATTATAACAGTTTTGTAAGACAGGGAAGGTGCCAGGACCATATTTAGTTCAAGCTATAGTACTGTATATGTTTATCAGAAAGTAAGAATGACGTCTTTTTACGGCAGTAGTATGTAAATTCCTAAAGCACCTACTACTAAAACTGATTCCTAAATGTTTTCTCCACAGTGATCGTTTTAACAACAAACCTTACTTTCAGTATGTCTACAGCCAACTTGTTGATTCAGGAGCCGTCCGTTAGAAAAAGAAAACGCGCTAATGCAGCACTTGCTTCTGTCTTGCAATTCCACCTTAAACTGGGGGGTCAAGAAGCAGGAAGCTGCTGCTGTTGCACTCCAATATAAACGGAGAAAGGAGGGACTAAACACACTGAACTTCCAGGTTGAGTCTGAAGGCGAGCTGCAAGTAGAAACGCATGTGTCAAAAATAAAGCGTTTTGCTAAGTCGGTTAAAAGTGTCAGATACAGCATTTAAGAAATGCAGAGACAAAAATAAGGTGTAGGCGCACCGTGGAAATGGCGGAAGGCGGAGACCTAGATAGGGACACCGAGGTGCCTGTTATTGGCATTCCCTGTCCTACAGCTCTTGATCTGGCAAGCAGCACAAATGCAGGTACTGTAAAAGACGTTTTATGACGTCGTTATTGGGCTCCTGCAGCATTTAGGTGCAGTAATTACGCCAAAAGATGATTGACGGTTAATCGCGTACAAAACATATCTTCAGCGTTTCTGACCTCACCCGATTGTGCGCCAGTCACTTAGGGTACAGGTGTGATTTAGCTAGTTCAACGTTGTGCTCATTCAACTGTAAAAAGGAACAATACAATTATAAACTAGTTTTTTTTATTATACTTCTCATACAACACCTTTATGAAATGTTAAGTCAGTTATACAGTACTTCATGCATATGCACTCTCTTTTAGATATTCTGTATACTGTACGGTCTATGCCACAACTCAGGCTAAAATAGCAATATCGGTTTACGCTACCCACTTTTAGTCCAATCTAAAACGTATCAGCTTATTTTGGTGTACCAGGGAGGATAAGTGGACCTGCTTTCTTGTTTCATTCAGTGTTCAAGTTGCATCAGTCTTTTTCTGTGGCATTTCAGTAAGTACAGTATTCAGTAATAACTTGATTACTTTTATATTATAAAAAACTTTGCTTTGAAAGGGTACTGTATTGATATTTTTTTACATGAATATGGATGGATGTAACATTTTTTCAATACATAAAACACCAGGTTCAAATTTATCAACAAGACAAAGCACAAATATGTCAAATTTAACTGGTAACATTAGGATTTAAAATTAAATTGGTAAAACATACAGTATACAGTAAAACCTCACTTTTCATGAGTTAAAAAATTATTGCACAAGATCATTAGTGATCTATATCATTTGCGGACCAGAATCTCCTTTTTGCTACAGCAACTGCCCAGTTGGAATGTAATGAATTAAGGGCACCCACTTGCACATCATCCTGTGGATTTACTTCACCCGACCTGCCTCAGTCTCTGTTCTTACTGAAGTTGTCTTCTTGTACGTCGACAGCTGTATCTGTAATCAGTGTCATTATTAACTGATGGTTTTTACATTCAGTAACCCCCTATCGGTTATTGCAATGGCTCCCAAGTGCAAGTCTAATGTTGATGAATGTGTAAGCAAGAGAAAGAAAGTTGTTACAAAGCTTACAGAAAAAATAGAGTTGCAGCGTGGTATGTCAGCAAGTGCTGTGGCCCGTGAGTATGGTATCACCAAGACCACTGTTTGCTATATCCGAGAGAAGGAAACTGAAATTCGCACTTGTGTTAGGGAATCAGCACTTCAAAGTGCAAAAGTAAGAGCAGTGGTTCGTGATGTCTACATTGAGAAGATGGAAGAGAGACTGAATTTGTGGATGAAGAGATGGTGAATGATAGAAAAACTGTGGTGGACAGCATGACTCTGAGGCAGCAAACTCTGTGCCTTAATGAGCATGTAATAGAAGTTGTCGTTATCCCCAAGCCTTTCTTGGCTGCTATAGGGTGGCAACAAAGATTCAAAACAAGGTTTCGACGCAAATATTCTGGGATTGGTTAAATAATTGCTTTGTTCCTTAAGTGGAGAAATATCTGCAATCAAATAACCTTGCCTTAAAGGTACTCTTGATTTGTAAAGGCCCATTAGAGCATGCACACCCTAACATTGAGTTTCTGTTTATGCTTGCCAACGCAATATCACTGATGCAACCACTAGATCAAGGCATCGCAAAAACTTTTAAAAGTTATATATTAAATGTGTATAAGGCTGCCAATGAAACCCTTGCAGCTGATCCATCATTGACAATGACGGAGGTTTGTCAAGATGATAAATAATTGCTGAAAAAATCTGTGGGATGACTAACTTTGAAGGCTTTCCTAAGATAAATGCGGTTGTAAAATCCATCCTTCTTCTTTCTGAAGAGACTGGAGGAGAAGGATTTGATGACATGAAAGAAAATGTTATCCATGTAAAATCAAAGGAACAGACGAATGAAGAGTTCAAACAGCTGCCTAGTGCGACACTATTTGATAATAGTGATGATGAGCACATTTACTGCTGCTAAGGTTGCAGAACTATTAACGAGTTTGTAGTCAGTGATCCAGTTGTGGAAAGAAGCACCAAGTTTAAAAGAGGAGTGGAGAATTTGGTTGCTCCTTATCGGCATGCATCTGAAAGATATCAGGAGAGTAGGTGAGCAGACCATGATGACAATCTTCTTTAAACCTTAGTGATCAGAACCCCAACTATATGTAAGCTCTGACATAACCAGATATGAACCCCAACGCTCTACAACTTTCCTCATAAAAAAAGGAAGAGGAAAACGAAAAGAAAGAGTAGGATAATGGAGGAGGAGGAAAGTGAGTGGAAAGGGAGTCAGACTACCGATGTCTCTCTATTCACACTGCCCACCTCCTCCCAATAGCAGCCAACAAACCCACTTTTATGCCCAGCCACTATATGCAAGACATCTCCATTCTATGGTAAGTACAGTGGTATATACTAATGTATATACTTTTTTGTTTTTACTTTGTGTAATAAAACTTATTACAGTATAGTAGTGCTGCAATAATAATAATATGTAATAAAATACTTTAAAAAGTACTAAAGTAATAGATTGTACTAAAAATTAAAAGGGAACTCTAGTAGAGGGTATGATATGATACCTTAACAATAATCTATTTGTTGCACATTAAATCACTTGAGTTATAGGGAGAAAACACTGTTTTGTTTTAAGTTTACTGTACTCTTTTTCATGAAGAATATTTACCAGCAATAAATACTGAGAGTTTTCCCAATTAAGTGAACTGTAATAGCAAAACAAATTACAGTGGAAACATTTGTTTCACAAGCAGGCAGAACCCTATCCTATCTTCCCCATGAAGTATTAAGTCCTGCATTTGTGAATCAATACTCCTGGAAATTTCAAGGTACAGTACCGTATCCTTGCAAATACAGAGGTTTTATTGTATAGTAGATTGCAGTGATGATAATAAATGACAATAATTATAATAAAAATAAAATATACAAGCGAAAATTATTTCATAATACAGAGTGAATCATTGAAAAAAAGAATCACAAATTCGGGAATAGAGGTTTCACAAACACATACTTTAGCGCTGCTTTTATTAACAATAATTTACCATAGTGCACTTTGTCTTGGCCATAATTTAATCACCCATAATGGACATTTACCCATAATTGTCCATTATTCACATACAACAGTATTTTCCTAGACAAGAAAAAGGAAGTGTTAAGGTGTCTAAACATCGGTAAGCACCAGACTGATACTGACCATAGCTAAGGCTGTATCCACAATCATAACAATTGTGAAGATAATGTTCCTACTTTAGTCACCAGTATCACATATTATGAAAAGGATTCTGAAATAATTTTAAATGTTTCTAATTTTGAAGCTACAAGTCATTTTTACTATGTCTCTCTAAGGCAATCAAAGAAAGCGACAACTAGCCTTCTGTGTTTTGAATGTGGATGACACTGCAATTTTTGGAAACAAATGACAAGCTTCACCAGATGTTAGACCAAAGCCGATCACTGTGACATACCCTGTGATATCAGCACTCTGTTCTACAGCAAGTAGCATTTCTCTGTTTTGTGGAAAGCATAAGTAAGAAGGAATGGGTTATTGTTGGTATCTTTCAACAATGTAAGTTAGTGTTGTTGGTAATGTTAATTTTTGTTCTGCAGTCAAGCATCACTGTGAGGAAAAGGGCTTGGAACCCAAGCTGTGCCATTGGTGGATAACTCCCAGAAAACGTATATAGCCTTTGCCCTGCAGTATGAGTGAAAGTAGTCTTCCTTCCACCTACAGTAGCACCACCTCCCTTCTACAGTAGATGGAGCAGGGTTTCTTAGCCATCTTCAGGGTCTACTTACTGAGGCAGATCTTCATGCAGTTCATGGAGAAGATTGAGGGAGAAGGGAAATCCATCTGTGACTTTTGGAAGACATTCAACATCAAGAAGGCCATCAAGAACATTGGAATGTCACCAGCAGCTGCATCAGCGGAGTTTAGAACAAGGTCTTGCCTGAGGTGTGTCATGATTTCCATGACTTTGATGATGATGTCGTGACATGACTTCGACGTGACATTGGCAAATCTGAAATGCCTGGAGGATGAGGGCGAAGATGATGTAGTGGAACTGATGCAGTCCAGTGGAGAGGCACATACTGATGAACAATTGGATATCAGACGGCACTATGCAGCAGAAGAGAAGGAAGATGAAACAAGCTGAAAGTTCTCCAGCCGGTTCTGACTATAAACAATTGTCTATAAACAATGCTACAGTAACAGAGGCACTGGACAGTTCTCAGGGAATGATCCTGTGTTTGAACACAGCAGTGTAATAAAATGGAATGGGTTTTGCTGACTTCGTTTGCTATCAGGAGATGCTTCAGTAGCAGCAGAAGTACTCATACAGTACCCTAGATGCCTTCATCGAAAAAAAATTCAAGCTCCCCAGGATGACTCACATCTTGGTCCATTCTGGCAGAAGTAGCTTCTCCTACAAAGGCCACATTGGAGGAGTGAAGGCAGAGAGTGATTAAGCTATGCAAGCTCTCACAGAATGTATTGGTGTGTAGCCACATTTAATGTATTTCTTCTGTAACTATAATCTTAAACACCTTTCTGTCTAATATGCATTTTGCTTTATATTCTGTGGTATGAATGTCAGTATCACCATTACTGATATGTCAATGAAGCTCTCATACTGTGCTTCTGGGAACACATCCCCATTAAACCGTGCTTTAAATGTTTTTATTAGTGCTGATTCCCACAAGTGCTCCTTTCTCTGAAACACATCCTGGTCCAACAGTGGGGAGCCATATCACCCTGCAGCTCTCAACTGGCTTCCCACTAAAGCTAAGCAGGTTTGAGCCTGGTCAGTACCTGGATGAGGGACCTCCTGGGAAGATTTTCTTGCTGCTGGAAGTGGTGTTATTGTGACCAGCAGGGGGCGCCCATCCTGTGGTCTGTGTGGGTCCTAATGCGCCAGTATAGTGGCGGGGACACTATACTGTAGTGGGCACCGTCTTTCAGATGAGACGTTAAACCGAGGTCCTGACTCTCAGTGGTCATTAAAGATCTCCGGGCATTTCTCGAAAAGAGTAGGGAGTTATCCCGGTGTCCAGGCCAAATTTCCCCCCTCGGCCTTTACCTTGGCCTCCAAATTGTCCCCATGTATGATTGGCTTGCACTTGCCTTGCAATGGGGACACCCCGTCCAGGGTTTACCCTGCCTTGCGCTCGTTGCTTGCCGGGTAGGCCCAGGCTTCCTGCAACACTGTAGTGTATAAAGTGGTTTGGCAAATGACATGATATGACATCCTGATCCATTAACTAAGGAAAATGCACTAAACCCCATCTCTGTATCAAGATGATTCAGAGCAAAAATTAAATATTTTGTGGCTATTATGATGAAAGTTCTCAAAAAGACAGACTAAGTCAACCTGCCAATAATCCATAAGTTATTTTGGTAAAATTCTTGTTTTATGTTCTTGTCATTTTCAGAAACGGTGAATCATATAACAGAGAAATAATATATACTTCGCACTTTGTGTTGTTTACAGGGAGGCAACTTCACGGATCCATCCCATACAGCGGTTCTATTTCTTACTTTCATTGGGATAAGTGAGAAAACTAACTTGTATCCTTGATGAGGCAAGGATCGTAACTGGCAAAGAACATGCCAGTGGTTCCAGGGTAGATAACTCAAGGATATAGGTATACAGGAAATAAAGAGCTGATATGTTCTCCCATTGGAGTAACTTACATTATGTTTCGTTGTCTTTGCAGGCCGGAATCTGAAGGAATGGCTTCAGGAGCAGTTCTGCGACAAGCCGCTGGAGCAGTGTGAGGACATGCGCCTACACGATGCTGCATATGTAGGTGACCTGGAGACTATCAAGAGCCTTCTGCAAGAGGAGAACTTCAAACGGTCAGAGAGCCAATGGAAAGGGCTCCTCTTCCATAGCAAACAGCACTTGATGTGGATTGGTGTTTTTCTTTGTTGTCTGTGTTGTCTTTGTTGTCTTTCTTAATTTCTTGATTAAATACAGTTCCTTGCGTGCTACCGTTATGACAACCCTGAGTACTGTCGGTCCTTTCCTTCTCCATTTAGACGGATCAATGAGAAGTCTGTGTGGTGCTGTGGTTGGCTGCCCTGCACTCCCCTGCGCATTGCTGCCACTGCTGGTCACGGGGACTGTGTCAGCTATCTCATCAAGCAAGGGGCAGAGGTGGATCTTGTAGACGTGAAGGGGCAGACGGCGCTCTATGTGGCTGTGGTCAACGGGCACCTGAACTGTGTGAAAATCCTGCTGGAGGCTGGTGCTGATCCCAATGGGAGCCGGCACCACCGGAGCACGCCTGTGTATCATGCTGCCAGAGTGGGGAGGGTAGACATTCTGCAAGAGCTCATCCGGTAAGGGGGCTTTCTCTCCACGCTCATGTTTATGTCCCGCTAGCAAACCCACACTGTGGGAACTGTAGATCTGGCAGAAAAAGCTGACAAAAGTGATCAAGTGCTAATGGGAACATGGCTTGTGATTATCATCAGTGCTACACATTATCATAGACTACACATGAATGAGGTGAATGAGAAAAGTTCAAATAACAATCATGAAGTATTTTCCATCAAAATAATAATTCTGAACCCACAAGTATAGTAAAAAGAACAAATTAACTCTATATCTCTCGATCGTAGAGGTTAAAAAGTTCTCAATATATACATTTAAATTCCCCTTGTAGTAAAATGTTTCCGAATGTCTCCTCTACAGAAGGGAGGGATTCTGTCAATATTTCAAAATATAGGAGGTGAAACGCAGGTCATTATAGCTGTGTAGATTAATTAAGATTAATTAAGTCATTAATACAGCTACCGATATGTTGATTAATTTTACCTACATAATGTAGACTTCAGCTCCTTGAGATTAAATATACAACACAGAGGAGCAGTACATACCTATATGATTATGTATGGATATTTAGATCAAAATCTAAGATCAAATATTAACTAGTCTGTTCAGAAAAACTCAATACAATACGTCCATGTTATGAGACATGAAAAAATGTTTTTTTATCTCCTTTAGTGTGGTAATTCGGGTGAAAAAAGAATCAGTTTGACATAGCCATACTGTGATGAAGAATTAACCAGTTTTGTGCACAGATTAAGTAATTTAGTATACAGAAAACAAATGTTTAAACCTAATCTGTGATGTAGGTGTTAGTCTTCATTTCACTCTCCTGCCCTACAACAAGCTTATTTCTCTGACTGTGACTCTTCATTATAAGCCCTCACTCAACATTTTGGATGTAATTTATGAATAAAATAAAACCAGCAGACGTGTCACAGAAAATACATAATAGGGTTGTTTGTATACAGATAATGTTACAGATAAATACATTTTCCTTCCAGATAATGTTATGGAGCTAATAGATTTAATATCTGAAAGTTGTGGTGCTCAGATTTTGACTTCTGTTCAGTTTTACTGTCAGGAAGCAGTACCGTACAGTATGTACTGTACTTATGCTAATGCAGGCCCATGGCAAAGGGCTTGTCTCTTGTCCCATGATCAATGACATGCAGTGAGTGCACTGTGCAGCTCTGTCACTGTTTTCTAGGTACAATGCTGATGTGGATGTGGACCAGCAGCTGGGGCCTAGGCATCCACTATTCAGTGCCAGGCGGCTGTCCACCCTTGTGGTGTGCCCCCTCTACATTAGTGCTGCCTACCACCATCTCAACTGCTTCCGCGTGCTGCTAAAGGCTGGAGCAAACCCGGACTACAATTACATGGGTCCTGTGAGCCGAAATTCTTTGTGTCGTGGCCTGGCCTCCTGTGTTATGGATGCTGTGCTGCGTCATGGCTGTGATCCTGCTTTCGTCAGGTTGATGATAGACCATGGAGCTGACCTGAACTTGGTTCCATGGGAGGACCCAGACCCAGAGACCATGGGCAGAATTCGAGTCAACCCAGAGGCCTTAAAGCTCTTTAAAGAGGCAAAAAGTAAGTATTTCGTTGAGTGATTTCAAATGCATTATGAGTTTAACATCTTCGAACCCTGACAATCTGGTTTAAGGTAATTTCACAGCACAGAAACTGCCCTGGTTAATGTCACTAATGATCTTCTTTTGGCTTCTAATTCCAGTTCTCAATCCATCCTTATTTGCCTAGACCTCAGTGCTGCTTTTGACACTGTTTACCATGACATCTTACTTTCTTGTCTTGAGACTGAGGAGTTTTATGCCAACACTTTGTCTCTCTTGGGGGCTGGGCTCGTTAACTCTGGTGTTCCTTAGGGCTTGACACTTGGCCGCCTACTATTCAGCCTTTATGTTTTCCCTCGTGGTCAGCAGATCACATGGTCTGAATGATCATTTCTGTGTTGATGATACTCAAATCTACATCCATACTAAATACAGTATATCCATAATCCATACTTGAATTAAAATACAAATTAATTGATTTTTGATCCATGCCTAATATTTGACCCACATGTTCAAAACATTGTAAAAACATAATTCTTCCATCTCAGAAATATCTGCAGACTATGGTACATTCTATGTTGTCTGACTGTCGCTGAGAAGCTGCTCAAAACATTTGTCTTCTTTACAATTGATGACTGCAATGCCATACTCACCACTATATCTAAATCCACACTGAGCACATTTCTGTATGTCCCGAATTCAGCTACCAGAATCCTCAACAGGCAGCCTGTTAAAATAATGATCATGAAGTGCTGTGTTTTCAGTCGAAATAATAATTCTGATTCCACAAGCTATAGTAAAAGGAACAAATAAATGCAAGTAAACACATCACTCCTGTCCTGAAGTCTTTGCATTGACTTCCTATCAGGGTTAGTGTAAACTTCAAAATAAATATGCTTATCTAAAAGTCTCCACTTGGCTTGGCACCTCAGTACCTTCCTGATTATTATCCTCCTACTCCTAAACCTCAAAGCCGTTCATCTGACTCTGGTCTCCTGTCTGTCCCCCAAGCTTGTCTACATTCTGTGGGTGACAGGGCCTTTCTTTTGCTATACCTCAGAGTCTGTCTGCCCATTTACAGCTTCCATTACATTAGAAACCCTTCTGTTTCTGTGTGCTAATTTAATTTCCTGTCTTTGTTGCTATTTTCAGTTTTAACTTATTTTTACTTTCCTGCAAAATGGTTTGAGAAGTTGCTTTTGAAGTTGCTATATAAAGCTTATTATTATTAATACTATTATTAAAGGGAACTGTACTCATTCCTGGACTGTACACGAATATTAAAAATGCTTATATTGGAGAAATTAACACAAATGTGCTAAATAACATACTGTAATAACATGACGGAAGGCAAACACAGTAGTGCACAGTTCTCTATCATAAAACGGAATTCATTAAAATGAACATAAAGAACGCACAGTACATTTACAGTTTTGGAGTTCATTAATCTTAAGGAAGTTTTGATGAATTGGGAGACAGATGTGTCCTATGAAAATACAGTAAATGCGCTCGTGAATTTGGAATTTATTCGCTGAGAAGCTTTGGGTCTCTGAGAACGTTTTAGAAACTTCATGAATGTCTCACACAGCAGGCCTGGCCTGACACCACCTATATGCAAAGCTGCAGATAAAGAAGAAGGTGTGTACTGCACTCTACTGAGAGCCCACATTTGAGCTATTGTCCATTCCCCAGCTTAGTTTAAGGTCGGCTTATCTCACTTTACTCATTTTAAATGATGCACAAAAATAATGCCCAAGGAAAAATACCTACCGCTTGATTTTGTTTAATACTGATCATTGTATTTGTGTTGCTAATTGTCATAGAATGGTCTGTTAATTGCTTTGCCTAGAAAGCAGAAAGTATTAATGAGCTGTGCGAAGGCTCATACTGTGTATGTATGGGACATCTGAGAAGCAATTGAGTGATCAGGTCTAGAAAGCTGAATGTCTTCTCCCAGTTACTTCCATTATTTCATAAAAATGCTGTCAAATACTGCCTAGAAAAAAAATATTTTGTAGATAAATTACTACGATAACTTGTATTTTAACAATGAATAAATGAATACATAATTACAATATAATGCTTATTAGTTTTATAAGTCATTTAACAAAGCACATTTGTGGGACAAAGCTTATTGTGTTCTGTAAGGTAGTTTTTTTCTCTGTCTCTACAACATGAAAAACCATGTACTGTACTGTACCTGCTGTACATGAAAGAATACTGTAGTAAGAGGGCCTTAAATCTACCGTGTGTCAGTGTTTGTGTGTGGATTAACACCTCCTTGGGCCCATTCACTTGTCAGAATATGGTAATTATGTATTTGTAACAATAAGACAAACAAAAACATGAAAGGTCTCAGAAGAGTTGTGAAGTGAGTTGAAAACAACATACACACCTTTAACTCTTGTGCACTGTCCAACCACCTACCTGCTTGTTTTCAGGGTGTTGTTTCCTGTCAAAACAAGGATACAGTGCTTAAATCAAACCTGCACAATCCCAACCATTCTTAGCCAATTCTGAATCACTGTTCAGGGAACCAAGCTCACAAGTGATTATTGAAATAGCCCACAGTCAAGCCAGTGATATCTGTGCGATAAGGCTCAACCTAAACTTTGAACAAGTGCCTTTACAGCTTGAGACATTTTTGAGAATTGAGAATTTCTCAAAATAGAGAATGGAGAATGCTGATGTGCTATTTGGGTGCAAAATAAGAATGGATATTTGTATTGCGTCTTTTATCAAATGCAGTCCCTATAGAAAAAGCCTCAAACACATCTAATTCTTAGGTGTTGTTATTCCCATTAACTATGAAACGTAGCAGACAGCACTGCTACACGTTTCTTTTTTATTAAGGACACTGAGAGAGATGAATAGCACTCAATCTTATTTTTAAAAGGGAATAGAGAGCTAGCAACCAAAAATATAGTTTTCCATGGCCAATTGTTTGGATGAAGTGTAGGCCAATGAATTGTCCAAAAGCTGCAATTCAAGGCAGAGAGTTGTTCTGCAGGTTTTAGAATTTTTTCCAATTACTGCCTTATCTTTTTCTGTGTCTGCTGTTTTATTACGCTTTTACAGATTGGGTTGTTTTATTTTCAATGGGTTGTCTCTTGTATTCACAGGATTGTGGTTTGTGCAGTGACAAACCTCTCTACCCTTTCTTAGTTTTGTAAAGATTTCCAGAAGGTTCACAAACCTTCAAGATGAAATGCATGTAATGTCAGATTTATGAGTACAAGATTAAGGCAACTGCTAAAAAGTTTTTTTTTCTTTTGGAATGAATATTTTCATATTTTACTTTAAAACGTTGTCTAAAATCCTCCTGGTTTAAGATATTAGCTTACAATGCATAAAAGAAGGATGTTAATTGAGCATTAAAACTCAAAATACATCAATGGCCTACAAAATAATTATTTCTTCAATAATTATTGTTTGTAATCTTTTGTTTGTTTATAAAATCTTTAAACTCTTTTTGAAACAACTGTTTCCCTGTTTTGGTTAAAAAATAATTCAAGTGTTTTTCCCATTTGAATTATTCTTGTCAAGAAGACTTGAGGCTTGTAGTTTCATTAGTTTGTAAAATACGTTTTGTGAATGCACCTGGTCATTGGCATATTTGCAGGAATATATACTGTACATAAAATGACTTTGGTGGTTTATGAATGGAAATAAAACTAATCTAACAACTCATTTATATGAGATGGAATTTAGTTACAGTGGCAGAAGACAGTCATGTCTCATGCAAACACAGTATCTGGATTATCATGGTTTCCAATGTTGCCTTCATAGGAACTCCCAGAATGCTAACCTACCTGTGTCGCATTGCCATTCGAAGAGCACTTGGCAAACACCGGCTCACTCACATCCCAGAACTGCCTGTGCCTGACATGGTCAAGCTCTTCTTACTCCATGAGAACTGCTGAAGACCAGTTAACTGTGTGTTTGTTGTGGGTATTGTATCCTGCAAGCCTCATGGGAATGCTGCTTTGGAGAAGGTCTCCTCTTTCATACTGTATGCTTTGTGTTGTTTTTGTTCACGAGGCCATTCTGCCAAATGTGATTTTACTTTGCTAAAAGTAGCATCATGTTTTTATCTCGGCCAGGCAGCCTTACATATTTGGAAAATGACTGTTCCTGCATATAAAGGTTCTTTCAGTTGGCTTCAAGTTAGCCGCTTCCTTGTCTGAAATACTGTAACAATGCTGTTATTATCCAGTTTTTACCATACTGTATTTTCTGGTGACATATATTAACATGTCTGCGTGCAACTTTTGTGTCTTGCTCACCACTGCCTTTTCAAACAAATCTTACTGCAATGTACTTGACTTTGCGTTGTCCATCAAGACAATAAAATTTTAAAATCGTAGTTGTTTTTCTGTGATGATAAACTACCTGATTTTAACCTGATTCATTTGCTCTTTTTCCCCACGAATTGTTAGTTTTTTATCAACTCATTTTAGTTAGTAACTACTATGGAGAAATCCTTGGTTTTCTTTGGAAACGGGAGTGCAGAATGTGATTTCTTTCAGGTGCCAAACTTGTTTAAGAATGGGGCTTTGTATAAATTCCCTTCAACTGGCAGTTCTGTTATCCAGTGCTAAGCTTTAATGTCACAACAAGGGAATTCAAAGTGTAACTCTTAAAAGTTAAGTCTCATTGATATTACATACAGTACACATCTGATAAACATTATATGTGGAAAAATACCAGCAAAGCTCAATTGACTGTTGACAGAGAAATAGCCCCCAACCCCTCTGTAGAAGGCTTAAGCCTGTTTCTATTGAGATGTGCTTTTATTAACTGCTATAAATAGGTCTTTCATACTTGTTTAGGATTCCTTTTAGGTAATAATGACATCTAAATCTTTTTTCTGAAACTTAATACACGATCAAACCATGAATAAGACCTTTTTCTTTTTTAAGAAAGCAAATATTCTAAAATGTGTAGATCTGATTTGTGTGACACATGAACTCAGCTTGAAACCACATCACGGAGAAAACCACATACAGTGGAAAAAGCGAAGCCTGGGAAATCTGAAAAACCATGCAACTGAAGACCTTGTGAAGCACTGGGAAAATACATAGTACACAAGAAGTCACGTTTTGTGGCTTATGTGCCGAAAGGGCATAGGTAGTTCTCCAAGTACATAATCTTAATCACAGAAAACTGTGTGTTAGATAAAATGTCTTATTGTCTAGTTCAGCTTATTGCAGGCAAAGCAAAATCTGCTTAGTAAGGATTTGTAAATCCTGAAGCAATGCATCACACATAATGTCTCAGTTTTATCTAAAACATCCATCCATTTTCTAACCTCTTTATCCACTCCAGGGTTGCAGGCGAGCCAGAGCCTTACCCAGCATGCAGTTAGCAGAAGGCATGATACACTCTGGATGGGGTGCCAGCCCATCGCAGGGCACACACAGGACAGTGACTATTTTCCAAGAGCCCAATTAACCTACCTACATCCTAGGACTGTGGGAGGAAAATAGAGCACCTGGAGGAGGCCCTTGTGAACATGGGAAGAACACACAGACTCCACACAGACAGAACTCTGGGAAGTGAACCCAGGCCCCTGTGCTGCAAGGCAGCAATGCTATCCACTGCATCACTTTGCCACCCTTTCCTAAAACATTTTATTTGGGATTTGAGTCACATAAAAAGTTTAGAAACTTTCATTGCTTTTACTGTACTGTAATTAACAATACAGTACCTTTTTTGTTGATACTGAAGTAAGAAGTACTTTTGCATCAGCTTTCTGAAGTTTGTAGTGTCACAGAATTGTTTTAAATTTATAAAGGTGATGATGTGTTTATTTTAGGTCTTTGTGATTGTAATAAAATTGGTGATTATACATACATTGATTATTATCTAATATTCCACTCATTGATCCATTGAAGATCTATTGAAAAGTATGGGAAGAGCTTTACTCAAGTTTTACATTTGAAGATACAATATGTCCCATGTCAGGTGTGCAAGCAGGTAGACTTTGAGGGTTGCAAAAAATGTAACCTCTGTATAAGCATCTTGTTAAGGCTCTATCAAAAACAATAATAATGGAACAAAAATCAAGGCATTATTTGGTTGAGAAGCTAAAGACGATCTCTGTCAGAACAGCCAAGAGGCAATACCTTATTTGCCAAAAAACATCTGTAAGAACCAATTTTAATTTCTTCAGAAGGGAAAGTGATGGAACAAAGAATTGGAGAAATTTAAATTCACACTAAAAAACGGTTGAATGAAAATGAACATTTGGGATGTGTGGCAGTTTTGTGTGTTAACAAGGTTATACAGTACAGATAAAAGAGGAGCATAAGAGAGAGATTATAATGTGCTGCAGAAGAAGTAGGTTATTAATATGAAGTTCTGTATAAAGAAAACCAGGAACAGAAGTGAATGTTTAAACTTTTGTTTGAGTATAATAATTTCAGTGAATACAAAAAATGTGAGAAAAAGTATTCTTTACTAGTCGAATATAAAGTATTCTTTAGAAGTTGAAAATAAGATACACTGATTTGGCTTTGTGAAGCTATGTTATAATAAATACAACAGAGTAGTTACAGATTTTAAATTAATTCTGAGCGGATATTGAGTTTCAGTTGTCCCAAATTGCTGTTGGAAAATGTAGAGTGAAAATTTGATATTATAGGTATCACATATTTGGGAGTGGAAATAAATGCAATACGTGCTATCTTCCCTAGTTCAGTAGATGGCAGTCTTTTCATGCCAAGCATATTGTCCTGAAAGATTTACACTGTAAAATGCAGTATCTGTTTTATGATTCAGTTTTTCAGCTTTTCAAAAGCAGATCATTTGTCCTCATATATTACACACTAAACATTTAGTTTTAACATATCTTTAACTTGTTTGGTGCTCCTTCAGCTAAATTAACCTACACTTACATTTTGATTGATACATATCAATATATTTAGTCATCAAATCATTATATACATTATAAAAAGATCTTGAGTAGTAAAACAGTGGTTATTTTCCAAACAACTCAATTGAATGCCTGAAAAATTACAGCCTTGCTTTTGTATTTTTGCTGTGTTGTATTCTGAATGCAAGCTTGACAGAACGTTGTCGAAAATTCATGCAAAACAACTACAGTTTGTTACTTGTTTGTTGTTTGTTACATTATGCATAACCACAGAATAACAGGAATGATTTTATAAAATGGTATTAAGTAGAAATAAAGTATTTCACATTATAAATGCCTGCACCAGTTGGAAAAACCAGAATTTAAACTTGTAATAATTTTAAAAGCTCTGTAATTACAATATACTCAAGTGCAGTTGGCATTCTCCCCATTATCCCATAACATTCCACTTAATTCACATTGCACATAGTAACATCGAGTTTTCCATGTTGTTTCTTGTGATTTCTTCTTAAGAGACATTTTATGCATTTAAATGAAAAACAAGTTGTATTAAAATGATCCCTTAGTGTCAATGCTCTTAGACTTCAATATTGTTTAATATTTTTTATATGGTTAGAACTCAAATTGACTCCATTTATAATATTTACTTTTATTATATTTTTTTTAATCTGTTTTTCTTTCTTAGGATCTACAGTACTGTAATTATCTAATTTGTATTTCATAGACTGGGTCACTTAAATCTAGTAAAAGCTTTCTTCCAATAAAATGGCTCGATTAATTTCCGCAATATCTCTACACTGTATAACTTTGTAGTATTTTACAGTATTCACAGTTCTATTTTTCTAATAAACGAAACCTCAGTTTTGAAATTCAGCATCAGGAAATGTTTAATAGTAAAGAGCAAATAGGATATAAAGATTGGTATGTTCCTTTTGTGGGATTTTTTTCCTGCTTTTTTAATTTAAGCAGTGGGGTTCCTGTAAAACACATGTGACAAGAATCTGTTAATCATAAGAATAAAGGATTTTTAAATAAGTGAATCTATTTTAAATATTCTATGTCTAGTATAATCTCCAATAAAGTTTACAGTTTGCCTTTAAAATTAAGTGCAACATGGTGTGTGGACTTGGGCATTCACAATTGAGGCTAAATTGGTCTTCACACCATTTTCACATTAGTGTTCAGAATAATTTGCTTTCACTTCCGACATCCGTCTTAAAGTCATTAATGTGGACCATCATTTTTAAAAATTGAAAAGAGACTTGAGCAAACAGAAGTTTTCTTCATATTACTAAACATAAGCAACTGTCACATCATGTCGTTTCCCAGACTTATTCTTTTTAACACAAATTAACACTGAATCTCTCTAAAGTACAAAAGTAATACAGTAAATAATACTTATATGTCACAATAATATAACAGTATACTGTATTTGATTTGATCTAATTGTAGTAGTACCAATCTAACATCACTGTATCATCCTTTTAAATAATCCATGTTTTCTCATTGCCTGCAAAAAGGGTAATGTTTTTTTAGTAGATTAAAATTTCATTTAAACATGTTTAATGTTTAAGTGTTAAATTTGATTTTCTTTAAATGCTAACATTTTCTAGCCATGTCAGCCCAGGTGAAAATGCAGCTAGTTAGGTTTCTTTAAATATGATTTATTTTCCATATTTGATTAATATCACAATCAAATAAAAGATGTCCAGTATATCCTGTACACATGTTTCCCATACAATTATTTGTTACTCTACTTGGAAGGTTATAAAGAAATCATGTTAAAATTATTAAATAGAAGTTTTTAACTGGGGGGCATGAGGGATGATGACCACCAAGTCCCTTTCGCACCAGTAATTCATAATCATACCTGACGCCATTTCTCGAAGGTAATATACTTTATACGGTATCTTACGCAAATCCCTCTCTTTTCACATTTCATCTCAAGCTTTTCTCCCCCTAATTCTCCACCTATGCAGCTACCCCTTGGTTGGCTCCTCACTTTGTTCTGGAGTCCTAGGCTCCTCATCCTATGTCCAGGGGGCTGTCCCTCAGCCAAGGGAGTTCATGTAAAACTCTCCATACCAAAATACTCAAGAAACACATCAGATTCTTAGGTGCTGTTATTCTCCGTGAACTAGAAATGTAGTAGACAACACTGCCATTGTGTTCCCACTTCTTTTTTAATCAGGACACTGAAATAGCTGAATCACTATCAATCTCATTTTTTTGAAAGGGAAGAGAGAAACCTAGCAACCAAAAAATGTATTTTTCAGGCACATGCTATAATTTTCCATGGCCAATTGTTCAGATGAAGGGTAGCCCAAGGAATTGTCCAAAAGCTGTAATTCAAGGCAGAGAGTTGTTCTGCAGGTTTTAGTTTGCTTTTCCATGGCTCCCTTTCCATTGTCTGCGCAGTGGTCCTATCACTGTTGTTTTATTCAGCTTTTTCAATGTGGATGAATAAATACTAAATATAGCTGTTTTCCATTTATTTACCCTAATTTTTATATTTATTACTCATCTATTTTGCCCCTGAACAAAGACAGTATACAGTATCACATTTCAAAATAGTACAAAATAAGAATTACGCATTTGTTAAGGAGAAATATTTTGTCTGGGGTCAAGTGTAAACAAATATTAAAACAAAGAGAGAGCAATAAGAAATAATGAGATAGCTTATTCTTATAATTTTCTGTTTATTGACTTTTTGAGTGTTCTGTTGCTTTTTATTGTCTTTTGCCACTATGAGCTTATAGCTATACATATCATTAGTGTTTTGGGCCTTTTTCTATTTGGAAGGCCTTTTAATAATATATTTAGAACACTTTGGAGCTGTAACTTTGACATACCCCAGAAGAGCTGGTTACCAGATGCTCCTTACTTCAGGTGGTGAAATCGCAGTCTTATCCAATTACTGTTGATGTTGAAATTACTTTTATTTTTACTTCTTTGTCTTTCAAGATGACTTCTTGTTTATATCAGATATGCATGTAATTAATCTGATCACATTCAGATTAATTACATTTTAGAATTGTTTTTTTTTGTAATGGAGAACATTTTACAATCTAACATTTTCCTGTTTGGGTGGGGGGCAGGAGGATTTTTTTTGTCATTTTCTATTTATGTCTCCACTAAAACCAATCACACACTGGAACAGAGGTTTATTATGATATTTACAAATTCAAGCAGGGTAATTATTTCATTGAATCACAGACTCAAGAGAGATCATTTACAGCTGAGGGGTTCTGTGTTCCTGGATGATGAACAAAGTGGAGAAATTAAATATGGTTGAAGCCTTTGAAAGAATATGGCATCCTTGTTAAATTATGCAGTAATTGTCTCTCTGCTAATAAACCAGGCACCAAGCAAGAAGAAATAACAAGATTACAGCCACTGTGGGAATGTAGTAAAATGCGTTTTCCTGAAGTCTGGAATCCCACACTAAACCTGCAGGCATGGAAATTAGCAGAAGGGCCTGGTCTCAGGGGAAGCGAGGCCTATCCCAAGGCCTGTGAATCCTAAAGGCAGAATGGTTCACAAGGCTCCAGGATGAGGTAACCACAATGTATCATCCAGTGCTTCAAAACCCCTCGACACCAATACCACTGATCGTATTCCTTTCCAAATCCTCTTACATTGAAATGACTTTCTCAGCTCGTCTTGCCTTGGAAAAAGGTTTTCTTGTGCTAGATGTTATTGAACAAACATCTCAGACTAGAGTCTGCAAGGATTCGCAAGGATTCAGTGCAGAGAACCATCTCGAATAGCCGCATTCATCTATAACCAAGTCCCCTCCTATTCTGTCGCATAATGTCACATAGTATGTATGGTTAAAAGACATAATTAATTCTCTCTTAGTTAATTTAAAGTTTAATTTTAAAGTTGATTTAAATATAATTGATCAAATAAAAGAATAGTGATCACAAACTTATAGTAAATATTTAAAATAGACCTAAATCCCTTCTCTATGTCCAGCCTGCAGTTTATCTGCCTCCATGATTATCCCACTGCACCGCAATGAAACAGGCATGAAAAACATCAGAGAGCTTGTAAAGTCGTGTCCAGCCTGCCATTCCCCATGCAGCCGATACAGAACCTGGAGTGTTCATTACAATAAAGAACAAGACCAGGTTAAGATGCGGATACTGAGTGGTGGTGGGTACCTGGGCAGGCGACAGAGAGAGGTTCACTCACTTATCCAGGAGTCTCACAATCGTTGTCTGCTGCGCCGCGAATTTGAAAGTTGCGGTTAACAACCTCTGGCTCGGTTTTATCTCGCTTGCCTGTTCTTCTATACAAATTGCGCATTTACACATGCTACTGACCCTACTGAGCAAAAGGGTTTTTTTTCATTTTCTTTTCATACTCACATTTCCTTAGAGTGGAGTGGAGGGAAACCTACAGGTGTCCTTCTTTAAATATAAATCATAAGAGATGTTTTGTTTTTTTTAAATCTGCAAAGAAAAATCAGTGTCTGTTTAAAAAAGGCAACAGATTATAAAGTGATTTATCAGTGATTATCTCCACCCACATGCTTTGATAAGTGTCAAGGAGAATGGACACCCCAACCTCTGCTGGTAAAAGATAGTCATATGCCTGAGTTATGCAATCATTTGAAGAGTACTAAAGCATCGTTTTATTAGTGATTCTTTTGCCTTTAATAAGGTGCTGGCAATCTAGATTTGTAACCCCAGTGCCCAGATTCCTAAAACGCTACTGACGCTGTTTGAATACTGCAAAATGCAATTCACCATTATATTTAAATAAATAAATAAATAAATATTCTTTGTATCAACACATTATAACACAATACCGAATATTCACTGGTAAGTTTATGTTCTCTTTTTGTGTGTGTTTGTTGAATCCTTTTCAGCTCAGGTGAAAGGAACCTGTCAGTGAGTCAAAGGCTTTTAGTTTATGTTTGCATCAAATACATTTGAATTTGGAATTAAACAGCAAAATGCCAGAAACGTGCCATTTGAAGGAAGAAGAAACACAGTATTTCTTTGTCGGTTTGCACAGACAGGAATGTAAAGAGATGGGGAAATGAAAAACAGTTGGCACACAAGGATGGCACGCAAGCTGTAGCCAGAGTAAAGCATTTATGAGGAGAATACTGTTGCTGGCGATGTGTTAGCATATATACTATCTCGTTTTAACGCAATATTATCTCATTTGAATAAAACGAGTATCTTCTTGAAACCTAATATATTGTTTAAATGCAAGAAGTATCTCGTTTAAAAACAATATTATTTTCTGTGTGGGTTTCCATATTATTTAACCATGAAGTGTTAGTTTTTTATGCTCTGATTATCTGTATGTGAAGTGATATTAACCTTGGGTTATGTTATCAGTGTTTATTAGGATCTGAAATGAAAAAAACAGCAGTTCTGTGAATATATGGTATATATAATTGCTACATTCTGCCTCTGCTCCCATGTTAGGAAGCCAGGGAGAGCAAGCTAGTGTGACTCTTTTAGTTTTCTCCTAGTAGAGACTCCCTTGACAGAAAGTGGGAATGAATCCAAATTCACTGCAAAACGCCACTTCAAATCAACCATTTCCTCCTCCAACAAGGAAACAGAAATGAGGTTTCCAGATTCTGATGAGTTGAAAAAAAAGCCAAGCTAAGTCCTCTCTTCATGGAAGTACCATTTTGGCAGTCAGCGCGGATGAAAAGGTTCTTGAGTTTCCTGTCCTGTACGAGTTCTGTCAGAACTTTCATTTCATGGTATTTTTAATCAGGTAAGCTGTTTTTTTTCTGCTGCTGGTGTTTCTTTCACAGCACATGGTGTTTTTGATCTTCTACTTTGTTTCCGTTCTTAATTTTCCTCCAGGAGAATGTTTTTCAGCTTAACATTAAATCATGGGATGTGACCTGACATCATCTGTTGACGTATTGTCTTTTTACATTTGTAAATGTTGGCCTGTGATTTAAAAGATAATTCAGTTTTGATATATAAACCCAATTTAAAAGCCAATATGGTATAAGAACATTAATGTTACTGTGACAGGACGATGGCTGTCCAGGCACAGCTGGACTGGGACTCACTTGTTAGCTCCACTTTATGCCCTGCAGCTGTGTCTCTTCCTATTTACTGTAAATACTCTGTCTCTCTCTGAGTGGACAGATGGACTCAGAGACCTATTCCTTGGGAAGTCAAACAAAGAAAGAATCCCCATTTCCTACAATAGTAAGACCATTTGAAGTGTTTTCGGTTTGTCGATTTTGGGCTTTTTCTCTTACAAGGCAGAGTTGAAAACAGTTGCACAAGAGAATAGTTTTTCTTTACTGATCTATTGAAGTGGTACTGGGGCTCATTTTCAAAGGGACGTGTCCTTCACTAGCATAAATGACCTGATCACAGGTCAATTGAAGTTAAAAGTTAAACTTATTGCCTTCCTGGCCTGTTCACAGCTCTGGCCTTGTCCAGGACCTGTCTGAAAAAAGGAGAAGGTCTACTTCAGCTGTAATGTTACAACAAATGATAAAACCCTGTCACAGTTATTCCAAAATTGACTTGTTAGCCAATTGTTAAAGATGGAAAGACTTAGACTGATTTATCCCACTAAACGTGGTGCTTAAATAGGATGTTAGCCAGGGTATCAGCCTTGAAATTAATGTGGTCTATGTTTGATGTGTTATGTCACATGGACAAGCAGTTGGACCCGCTAGGAGCTGTTAATTTTTACCCAACACCTTACTTAACAAATCTTCTTCTTCGCATTTTCCCACTTATGTGGGGTCTGCTTTTTTGCACCAATTTTTCCACTTCGTACGGTCTGCGGCGTCTCAGCAGGTGACTTTTGCGAGGCTCATGTCGTCTTTCAGCCAATCCAGCCAGCGCGTAAATGGTGGTCCACGGGGCCGGCGGCCTTCCACATTCAATTCGAGGGCGGTCTTTGCCATTGATGTGTCATTGCTGCGGAGCACGTGTCCATACCATCGCAGGCGTGATTCCCTCATTTTCTCAGCGATTGGGGTAACTTTGAGTGTTTTTCGCACCTCTTCATTCATGACATGGTCTAGTCTTGTCAAGCCGAGGGTCCATCGCAGCATATTCATTTCCATCGTATGGAGTGCTTGTTCATGTTTCTTTGTCGTTGGCCAGCATTCAGCTCCGTATACCTTACTTAACAAATAGATACTGGCAAATTCCCTTTTCACTAGATTCCCCTGAGGATATGACCTTATCCAGTTTACACCAGTTTACCACAAGCCATTTCGGGTTTCACACAACGAAGAAACCTTCCATAAACTGATGTATGACTTTTGAAAAGCATATCAAAATAAAATACTGTAGCTGCTTATCTAGAATACGTTATTATTTACAGCTCAGACTGTAGCAGCCACCTACACATTGGAGAGGCAGTACTCCAGCAGGAGGAAAGAGACCAAATGTCTGGAGTACCTCTTGGGGCAGGTTTAGGTTCCACTAATAGACGTTATTGCCAACCCTCCTTGGGAATTAAGGAATGCAGGATAGTAGGGGATCTATTATCTTTGATATCCATATTTTTTAAAATAATGAGAACACACTTTTAAGTTAGAAAGGGTGTGCTGGTTGCACACAGCTAGAAAGAAATGTCCTGAATTTGTGTGTAACAAATAATTCAACTTGAACTACTGTGAAGTAACACTTGTGCCACATTTTAGAACAGACAGAGAGCACTGATATTAGCCTAGCCGATTGCGTTGCAGAAGGCACAATGAATAAGCAACATTCTGTTTGTTCATGTTAACTTAAAGTAAGCTAATTGATTTACATTTGTTTTGGTCATTTTTTAGTTTACAGGCTTCTAAATAGCACATACAGAGAACTTTCTCAGCTGTAAGATGTGTCAGAAGCAGCACTATAGAACAATATAGAATAGGTGTTTGGCCATTGGATACCAAGGCACTCTGATATTGCTTCCTGGGGTGCTTGTTGATGCTTGCAACAGAAAATGCAAAGCTACAATGAATTCACTACAATACATTCACTAGGTGAAAGACTCACTGGATTGGATGGCGGTATTGGGCACTCCAGACTTTCCTCTTTAACGGGCAGTAAAGACCTATGGTTCCACATGTTAAAAACCATTGGCTCGGGTACAAATGGATTTGTTGGTTGTGACTGTTGATGGGGCACAGCACCAGGATTCATGTGCTTAGTCCACTACAGTCACTGCAGCCCTGCTTTTACCTACTAATAACTCTTTCTTCTCAGTAATGCATGGAGGGATAGATCTGTTTCTTGAGTCAAAGAGAGAAACCCCACAGCCTGAACACCAAGATTGTCTGATCACTTTTAAATTATCTTGTTTTTTCTAGTTTTGTTACATAATAATTTGCAGGTAATAGACATGAAAACAAAAACTGTATAGTTACATATCATCTTAACAGATAACAGGATTTTAAATAAGCTTTCCCATAGCAGGACAGTATCTGCAAAGAAAGTTTCAAATGTGATTGACCAAGTAAAACTAAAAGGCCAAAAGTGAAAAATACAACTGTTAGTGATCAATTCAAGCCTTCAAGTCATTGATCTTGTGGAATATGTTGTCATGGAAACCCCTCAAACCCTTCTATTGATTCACAGCTTTAGATGTTAACCATGAACCCTGATTGTCCTGTCAAAGAGTTAGTTCCTTGAAATCCTTTAAACTACTTAAAAGAAAGTTTCTTTTTCATGCAAGAGAGAAAAACTCACACAAGTACAGAAACACATATTGACAGGCATTAAAAACACAACAAAAGCTTTTGGCTCCAATAATCTCTTGTTAGGCTTTTAATGCCTGTCACTATAATAGGCCGATCAAGTGATCCACATACAATCTTTGGTTTGTTTTTTATAAGTATTATGCTGCTTTGATTTAGTGAACTACATGTTAGTCATACAGCAGGCGCCTAAGCATCTAATACTTCAAGAATGTGGAACTGTGGAAAATGTTTCATTTTGGATTTTGTTTTTATCCACAGCTTAAACCACTCATAAAAGATGACAGGAATTCAGACTGCTAATAAACAGGTTAACGTTTCAATTTGATTTTTGGGAGTTACCATGACTATATGTGTAGACATAATATCTCTAGAAAAAAAACTCGGATATGGTGTTCCATGACAAAATATTTGATAAACATCGCCTACAGCTTGTACACTATGTTATGAAAGCTTCGTGCTTGAACAGACTTTTTCTTGCATCTACTTTGCTTCTTAAAGGTTGAGCATATAGTAAAATGATTTATTTGACATGGTATAGTATATTGTCTTGTTCATTAAGACTAACCTGATCAGTGACCCCCCCAGTATTATATCTGGTACTTGTTAATACTTTGTAGTTATAGGAAAACATCTGTGCCCAGCAATCCATTAAAGCTGATTTTTTCATGCCTCTAAAAATATTCTGTGACTTTTACTTGGCACAGAAGTAGGAGATTATTTTTTGTGGGAGGGCAGCATTGCCATTGGTCCTAGTGATTCTGCAATATACTGCAAGCATTTATGACATTTGTAACCACTGGTATTTCCATTTGTTAATTAAATATGTGCAATTCTGCACTTCCAGTTAGCTAGAGTTTACCTGAATACTTCCAGCTTTCAAAAATTGTTATTCTATCCCTTAATCCTCCTTCCCCTTCTGTCAGGAGTGTTATTCCTGTTAAATATGTATTTAAAGATAAATGTATCCATTATCCAATTTATCCATAAATTATTCATTAAATTTATCCCAAATTATCCATTTTCCAATTGATCCATAAATTTATCTATTTACACTTCTATATTACATTCTCGGACTTTTGACCTTTAGCACCGCTTCTGCCTTTAGGGTGACTAGTGTCCAAGACTAATGTCAAATCCTGAGCTAAGAGGAAGTACAGCTGTCACAGCCATGTCAAATGAAAGTAAAAAATCAAGAGGAAGAGGAGGTGTTTGACTACACAACAAGAATTTAGTGGAGAAAAATGTCTTTCTTGCTCTTCCTTTACTGTGTTTATTTAGGTATTGTCAGTTAGTGAACTAGTCAGAAATGAGTCTTGGAGGTAAAACAATCATCATAATTACCACTTTAAATATGTTCTTTTCATAATAGGTCAGCTCTCCAAAACGTTCAGTTCTGAAGAAGGAACAAGTAAAGGTTTAAGTAGTTCAAGCAGGTAGCTTCGTCAGCATGCATAGGCTGCAAAGGAAAAAGTAAAGGTTTATTCCATGCTGAAAAGAAAAGGGACCAATGTTTCACCTGTGGAGCCTTCTTCAGGTGTGAGGGAGAGTGGAAAACAGGCAGTTGATAAAGCAGGGGAGAACAAAAGCCAGGAGTGGAGAGGAGGCAGGAGTTGGAGAGAAGCAGTATCGACACTCAGGTTGTGTGAAGTCAAGGGAGGTGAAAATAGGGGATTAGAGGGAAACAAGTCTGTCATTGAGAGAAGGGTAGGTATGATCCTAGTTTCAGAATAATAACTAGTTTCGAAACCACTCTGTGAGAACTCACACGGAGAGATCAGTATGACCTACTCCCGTCTTTTGTTCTCCGGTGACTTTTCCTCTCTCCCTCAAACCCAAAGAAGGCTCCACAGCCGAAACTTGCCTCTTTCCTTTTCTTCTCAGCATGGAATAAACCATTACTTGTTCCTTTGAAGCCTGTGCATGCTGATGCAGCTACCTACTTAAACAGTTCTGAAGATGGAGTGTTTTGAGGAAGTCAATGGCTCCTGAGGCAGGAAAGGCACTACAGATACTACAGTATGTTGAATAGAAACAAATCACAAAACAACTGGCAAGGTCTACCTTTTGGCTCTATATTACTTAAGCTCAGAGCTATATTTATGAAGTTTTACACACTTTGAAACACAGGATCAGTAAACAGCATCAGACAAGGTAACTATTTTACAGACAGGATCTGTAAACAGCACAACACAAGGTAATCACTGTGGATTTCTCCAGGGTTTTCTGCTTAATTTAGAACTTGGAGTGAAACATAATGAAAGACATTGATCACATTGAGAACAAGAAATGTCTGTTTTATAGAAGGGGTCCTCTTCTGAGTTTTGGTAAACCAAACAGTCTACTGTTTCATCCCTCATTTGTTTACATTTTAAATACACATTTATTCACAGAGCTGAGCTCTGTAATTTTGTCTTCAAGGAGGCAAGGAAGCAGGATCCTCAATTTACTACTTTTCTTGTTTTTCATTTTCTCATCAATGGGTCTGTACCACACATGACCCCTTGAGCCTTTACCAAACAGAAAAATAGCGGAGCCCACAGCTGGATAAAGAAGAGCTTTCAAAGTTGGTAAACTGCCTTTGGAAAATGTGAATTGCTTTTATAGCCTTTATTGTGAGGAATTGTAACATTTATGATGAAGTGTCTGATTGGCAGCTTTACAGAAAAAGCACAAAAGGAAAAAGATGGATACTGAGATCTAGTCATGTTGGCCCATTTTTGTCAAGTGGATGGACATTGCAAACGGCTTCTAAACATCTGCATTTTTATTAAGAAATAAATCATGTTGAATTTCTTTTAGTTTATGCTGTACAGTCCAGTATATACAGTACCATATTAATGACTAGTCTTTCTAAGCACATTCAAATTGTTGTTAGGATTGCTTTTTTATGGCAAATATCCTCATAATCTAAACAATTGGAATGACCTACACATTAATAGCATCTATAAAATAAACTGTAGCAGCTGTGATATTTTATTTTAATTTTCATTTGTACAATATTTTATGTCAGTAGCCATATCACCCTGCAGCTCCTAACTGGCTACCCACATGAAGTTAACCAGGATTGAGCCTGGTCAGTGCCTGGATAGGAGACCTCCTGGAAAGCTATGGAAATTGCTGCTGGAACTGGTGTTAGTGGGATCAGCAGGGGGCGCCCACCCTGCTGTCTGTGTGGGTCCTAATGCCCCAAAATAGTGGCAGGGACACTATACCGTAGTTGGCGCTGTTTGTCAGATGAGACATTAAACTGAGGTCCTGACTCTCAGTGGTCATTATCTCCAGGCATTTCAAGATAAGAGTAGGGAGTTATTCCGTTGTCCGGGACAAATTTCTCACCTCCGCCTTTACCGTGGCCTCCAAATTGTCCCCATGTATGATTGGCTTGCATTTGCTCTGCGATGGACTGGTGCCCCGTCCAGGCTGTATTTATATCAGGAAATTTCAGTAACAATTTATAACTAATTTAACTAACAATTTTACAGTTTCCATTCTTTGCCTTTAATTACCTTTTAAATTGTATTTTTATTTAATTACATTTGTATCACTTGGCAATCGGTTAATACATCACTGTATAAAACAAAATAACAAGTGGCAAATTAAAAAAAAATACATTTTTGCATAATACCATGAGAAAAGTACCTCAGTCTAATCCACCTGGTCTACGAGAAAGGAGGAGACTCAGGGATGAATAAGGAGAGGTTATATAACTATGATTTCAGTAACTGAAAAAAATAAATAACCACACTGTACATACAGGTATATGACAAACCGAATTATCACACTGAAAGTGAAAAGAAAACAGAGGAAACTGTCACGATCTTCATCCCTCCTCTAGAGGGCACTCCACAAGTCACCCTACATCCACGGCTTGAAGACATAGGCTTCCGAACGGTGTCCTGACCAAGCTGAGTCCAGGGCTCAGAACACCTGGCCTCGTCAGTCCGTTTTTAATTTCCTAGATCCATGTTCCTGTTTTTAATCGTCTTGTCTTGGATGGATCACCTGATTTTTTTTTTTGGACTGCGCCCCGGATTTCCGACTGTTTTTGTTTTCCTACTGTTCTTGGACTTGTTTGCCTGCGTTCCGCCCTTGCACCTGGATTCACTGTTGACACCGCCCCCTGTTTGCCATCCCTTTCATTTCTTACTGTGTTTTCCCCTTAGCCTTTTTCCAGTCACTTCCGGATTATACCGTCTATACAGGGTCCTAAACTATGCACTTCACAGGAGTCAGGACCAGCTCCCATTACAGAAACACAGTTTCAGCTTTTGAGCCTTCTTCAGGTGTGTGTTCTGCTTGTTCCTTTGCAGTGTAACACAGGCTGGCTCTGACCCTTCATGCATATACTGTAAAACTGTGAATAAGGCAAACAAGCAATCTTTTCTGTTCATACAGACCAGGAACATGCACAAGCTTTCAATAGTAGATTGTTTTGTGGCATTGATAAAGTGGTGATGTTTGAGACAAAATGTAATGAAATCAGCAATGTAGTTCATTTACATGATAAATGGGGCAACAATCTGATGGTGAATTGATTGTGATATTTCCACATACTGTATTTACTGAGGTTTTACCTTATTCTAGCTATGTTCTCCTAAAGTTTTAGCATCCAGTCACTGTGCTTTATTACAGTGCACCATTGGAATACCATGATTGTTTTTAAGTTCATTATACTTTGCCATAATTTACTCATGGTTGTGCAAAGAACAGAACAGTGAAGGCATATTAAAATCATTGTAAATCATAGCAACAATTAAGTAAAACTTCAGAAGAATTGCAAAAATTGTATGATAACTTCACCATTGTAAACAGTGCTAAATTACTTTTCCAGTACTTTTCCTGAATGAATATCCACATTGAAGAGAAATTACAGGATTACATGCTTGATTGCAAACACTGAGAAAGCAAGCAAACTTACTTTTTTCCAGCTGATAAGCTAAAATATTAGTGGTCCCAGTGGCTTAATCCACCCAGTGGTGACACAATATTACAAAACTGCACTGTTGCTATGGCAGTTGTGTGCATGATTGATCAAGAATACAGTATATCGAGAATATTGCACCCAAAAGGAGTTTGGGCAGTGAAGTTCAGGAGACTCTTTAATTTCAATTCACTTTAATTAACTTGATTAATCTACTTCACAATGTTTTTCATTTTTTCTGGCATTATTGCTAAATAGCAAATTACAGAATTGTTTTGACAAGGCAGTCTAAAATTGCTTGTTGTCACAAATTAACAGTTAGGTCCAAGAGTAAGTTAATAAATGCACATAAGAAACAAACACATTGTGTACTCAATTTAGTACAGAGTAGCTGAAAATTGACTTGGTGTATTCCACTCTCTCTCATCCAAGAGGAACAGAAAATGCTGGTTTGGTCCAATTCCACTGTTAAAACATAGCACATAAACATTTCAACTTTTGATGCCTTTTTATTTATTGTAAGGCACTTCCACATCCTACAGTAATGGCCGCCATATTTCTTTGATAAAAAAGAGCTCTGCATGCAACACAGAATACCACATTGCTTTTTGTTTTGATCAGTAGGACCAGTGCCAAAGAGGTTGTGTGTTTATATTATCAAATGTGTACCACATGTGCATCAGGTTTGGTCATGTGCCCATTTCCTCTCTTTTTCTAAAGATTTACATGCGGTGTATCTTTTACCAAACAGGCCTGTTAATGTGTCAATTACTCTTCCCACCATTTCACTGTCACCCACCCAGCGAACCTAATCTGCTCAGAGTTGTTCCACACAGCCCAACATGACTTAATAAATGTAATTTCATTAATTAAATGTAATGTTAATCCCAACACTTTGTACTACTTCAATTTGACATTTTATGTTATGAAAAAACAAACGTTTTTACAGTATTCCAGAATCTGGATGCCACCTCACAAATATGTTGAACAACCATCATTAACAGTTTTCACAAAGCTCCATTAAAAAAAACAACAACATTGCTATCAGAAAAAAAAATATTAAAAAACGGTTGACAGTTAAAGCAATCATTCGTTTAGAGGTGGTCAGAAAGAGCAGCGATCTGTTTCAGCATTCTTCTACTTTCATGAAAAGACACCACTTCAATGTGAAAACTTTTAGATATAGTTCCCATAATTCCTCTACTTCTGCTTTTAAAGATAGGTTGGCTTTGGATACTTCTCTAATGTTTAATATTTTCTGAGAAACATTCAACCCTTTAGAATGAATCCCATCATTTATTTTCTAGACCCACATAAATTTATAATATATTACTGTACAGTACCTTGAAAATGCCATGAGCCTCATAGTATTGTGAAAACTTTACTCACAGCAGACCATGTGTGACTTCTGTGTAGAGTGTTTAATTGATGAAGGGTGTATTATGGTGTTCCTGCTTCCTGACCTCAGCAACATTTCTAAAGTTTATGAATTTACCCCCACATGCATGTCCTGAACTTCCTACAACATATTAACAGGAAAACTAGAGGATTATGTGTACATATATACTGTATAAACATTCATTTTCTGTAGTGGGGGGTCGCAGATGATTTTGTAAAGAGAGTGTTCACACTGCTGCACGCACAACAATCATGCCATAATTGAAACAATCCAAGCAGCAGAGGCAGCTGCTTCACCAGACCTCTCTGTTTTTCAGTAGGATATTTATTTATTCAATATCTGTCCGCCGGTCATATCCATTGAAAAATTTGCTTGTTTCCAGAGACCCCCTGTTGGCAAGCAGCACCATCCCCGAGATACAGAGGAATAAAGACAGAAGAATGTAACGCGTGTCAAAAAAAAAAAGAATTAATATAACCAGCGCAGCTTTAGTCAAAGCATGTGTTGGCGCCTGCTTTCAGAGCACTGCGATGCTCATTTAGCAAAGTATGAAATAAAAAAATTGCAGGATGGAAAGGAAAGAGGTTAGTATGATTCAGAAAATGTATATACATACAGTACAGTTCGTTGGTATTGCAGCTTATAAATTTAATTGAAAAGAACACTTTAACCTGTAGAGGTTTTCGTGATCTCAAAACATCTAAAGGCTTGCTTTCTAAAGAATAATGTAATAGTTAGAAACAAAGTAACCTGTGGCAGAAACGTTATTTTCCTCAGCTCCCTAGAAACTCTCAACCCTTGTGGAGGTTGAAATAAAAAAACGTAGCTGCAGGTTCTTACATCTTGCCAAGGCTGTCTGATATAAGACCACAAAGATCAATGTGCATTTTTTACTGTCACCAAACCTAAACATTTTTTTTTCTTTTGTTACGCAGAAAGGAGTAAAGATATGGTGCAAACGGACAAGTGGGTTAGAACCTGAAGAGTTGCCAATGAAATGACAAGACAGTGACAGAAATTGAACAGGCGAAATTACATCAAAATGGGCAGGTCTTTCAAAATAAAAGTAGGTTAACAAACAAATACAGACAACAAACAAAGTACAATCTGTTGGCAATTAGAATAGCTCATCCCTGACATTTTTATAATATTATTTATGCTGTGTGAAATTGTCAGGCCCGAACGAGGCCTACCACGTTGAATCCTTGGGTACAGCGTGAATGCCAAGCGCACAATTTCCCCCAGCCCTAATTTAAAGCATCTTTTGTTGAGTGAGGCAGTGAAGAGGATGTGGCTAAAACAAATAAAAGAATCATAAAGGGGATCAAAGAGTGCCTGCAAATCCATTCCTTCTGGCTAGAGACTTAAAAAAAAAATCCTCATCCCGACCAGCCGTTTTGTGTGGTTGAGAGAAGAAATGTCAACATCTCTCTTGAAACTGGTCACAACTCTGCCTCTGATTGATTGAGTGGACACCAAACATTCCCCACCTCCTCCACATCTTTCAAAGACCTCCCTCATTCTATAAAAGTACACATTAAACTCATTTCATAATACCTTCTATTTATATAGCAGGGGAAAAAAAGAGATTGGGCTCAAAGGCAACCACAGATGTTGGCACGAGGAGATGACAATTATAAAGCACAGGCCACCAGGAAGCCTGTAATGATATCAAGGCTCTTGTGCTTCACCAGAAACATTTGGTTTGCAGAGGGTGAAAGGCTATTATGAAGCTATCTTTCTTCACAGCTGTGTTTCCCCATTTTCCTTCTATGCAACAAACAGATGGGGGCTTATTTCATTATCACATTACTACTGCAACAGAGGAGGGGTCACCACTTCTTATCTTGTACATTTTAAGCAGTGGATCAATCTCAAAGTGATTTGGAAGTGTCATCTTATCTTCGTGAGGGGACTGCAACGGAAATCAAAACAGCACAAATACTAGCTGCATAAACTATACCTGTGATAAACATGTGCTCTTTATTTGTGTTCACATTGTTTGGAATACATTATACAGCAGCATAAGAAAATTCAATTTTATTGTAGAGAATGACTAATTAAAAAAATCAATACAAATCATTATCTCAAATAAGATCACATGAATTAAATAGTTAGATGTTGTTTCATAATACATTGATACTCTGGATATTTGTGAAATCACTTAATGATTCATTTTCTGGCAAAATCAAAACTGTTCTTGAGGTAAAAAGTTTAAAAGTGAAATGCCGATCTTAGTAACAAATAATATTTTACTCAAAGCTGAAAACTCATAAAATGCTTTAGCATCTTAAAAAGTGTTAAAGTTATTTATGTTGCAAAACCCAGGGCATATTGAAGGAATTATTGTTAGAAATAAACAGAGCAAGCAAAACAAAAAATAAAAACATGTTCTAACCCTTTAATTAACAGGAGGAATTTACCTACTGAACCACATTCCAACTTACTCCATCCATCCATTTTCTAACCACTTACTCCTTGTGAAGGTCGCAGTTGTAATAGGCTGAGCAGACAAGACTTCCCTTTCCCCAGCAACAGTCTCCAGCTGCTCCTGAAGCGTTCCTAGGCTCTCCCAGGCCAGCTTAGAGATATAACCCCTTCAGTGTATCCTAGGTCTGCCCAGGGGTCTTTTCCCAGTGGGCTGTGCCCCGTACACATCCACCAGATGTCTGAATCACCTCAACTGTTCAGAGGAGCAGTGTCCTTACTCCAGGGTCCACCTGGGTTGCCAAGCTCCTCTCCCTGTCATGGAGAATAAGACCAGCAGCCCTACGGAGAAACGTAATCTCTGCCACTTGTACCCATGATCTCATTCTCTTGCTAAGGATGGGGACATTGATTGACCAGAAAACTGCGAGCTCCATCCGACAACTCAGCTCCCACTTCACCACCACATTCTGGTACAGCATTACTGCAGCCACTACACTTATCTGTTGGTCAATCTCACGATCTCCTCTACCCACACTCATAAGCAAGGCTTTGAGGTACTTAAACTCCTCCAATTAGGGCAGCTGTTCCCCCCTCAACTGGAGAAGGCAACCCACACTTTTCCAGGACAGAACAGTGACCTCAGATTTGGAGGTGTTGTCAGGGAGTGGGGATTTAAGGGCCCAAGGAAGCCTTAGAGCTATGTTGTTAGGAGCTTTACACTTGGCGAGTTGGTCTAAGGTGAGGGGCCAGACAAAGAACGATCCGAACTAGACTCCCATGACTGTTGCATGAAAAACTGAGAGAACCCTGCCCAGATCAGGGACACTGGGACCTACTGGGACCTATAATCCCCATCTATAAATTGGCTACATCATTCTGTTCTCCTCCCCACTGACAGCTGATGTGTGGTGAGCGTTCAGGCACACTATGGCTGCCATCGCATCATCTAGGTGGATGCTGCACATTGGTGGTGGTGGATGGGAGTCCCCATTACCTGTAAAGTGCTTTGAGTGGAGTGTCCAGGAAAGTGCTATATAAGTGTAAGCAATTATTATAATTATTATTATTACCCATGCAGCAAGGCCTGGAGCTTGGGGTTGGTGTTTGCCAGCAAACGCCTGGTGGCTGGGAAACTCATGCAACCCAACTGGGCTCAGCCTGAAATCGCTACGTGAAGCAAGATGAAGGACAAGGGCCGGGTTGCGATGCCAGTAGGGTGAAGAGCATGAATGTGAGTGGGAAGGACCTGAATGGAGTAGAGTTTGGCAATACCAACTATTCTGTCCAATATTTATGTATAAAACTTAATGTTTATATACAGTACTTGTCTTATGGCCATAGCTCTTTTAAAATAATATTTTGGTCATTCACTGTTTAAAGGTAAGAGAAAATGGAAAACAGACAATGATTTGCTAATGCTTAAATCATAGTTTATGATTTAAACTAAACATTTTTAAATATTTAGAGATTTGGATCACAATGAGAATTTTAGCTTGGTGTGGTGTAATGTTAATTTGCTTACACTTCACACTTCCTGTAAATAAGCCATGATATTAAAAAAACTGCATGTATATAGAAGACTTCTTTAATGAGTAAAACTGAAGCTACACAAGGATGACTATACGTACTTTTCTAAATATGGACTTTGATTTGGTTATGATAATGAACGTTGAACTGAAAATCAATTTGGAGGAGAATAAAAGAAGGAGGTAATCAACACCAGACGAAACGCTCAAAAGGAGAATGTTATACGCACCTCCTTTAGGGTGACTGACAGTAATGGTTACTTTGGAAAATGTAACTTTAATAAAGATATATTGACCTCAGCACACCCTGCTGTGGGATGGTTCCACACGTGTCATTAAGGAATTACAAAATAACCTTGAAAGAAATAGTTTTAGGTAATTAAAATAACTTTTAAAATATGGGATGCTTATCAAATAATAGGGAACACATTGCACTATATCCAGAACCTTATCCATGCCCTTTTCTGTGGAAGATATCTTAGTTTAATGTGGCCTTTGATCTCTAGGACACAATGTAAGCTTTGCAGTATTTCCTTTAAATGAAAATATTGCACAATTAAAGTGGTTGCACGGTGCATTAACTTTAAAAAAGGTCACATCATTACCATGCTTACTGTTGGCTGCTTTACACAAATATTCCAGAGTTAAGAGTTTCACTTGATGGTGCAATGTTATAACAGCATTACCAAAAACACAACAGCATTTTGGAAAATGCCAAGTTAATTTGGTGTACTTTGAAACAAATCAACCTTAGTATTTAAAGCGTTTTGGGCAAAGGCAGCAGTGTTACCAACTACTAGCCTGTTCTTGTCAGATCTCAGAGGCTAAGCAAGACTGGGTCTGGTCAGTATTGTGATCAAGACCTCAGTGCAGTTCCAGATTGCTTCTATAAGGGGTGTGGGTAGACCAACAGGGAACACTCTGCCCTCTAGACCAAAATTCAAATTTGATCTCTCAGTACAGTGACAGTATGCAACAGTATACTGTATGCCATCCTTCGAATGTGAAATTAATATAAGATTCTGACTAAGTGGTCAATAAAGATCTCATTGCTCTGATGCGAACAGTGGTACAAGTCCAGTGTCCTGCTAAATTCCACTCTGGGCTTGAACATGCTGGCTTGCCTAAATTTCTCCCCTAAGTAAATTGAACTAATTTCTCACTTCTCCACCTGATATCCTGAGTAATGGGGCTGTTGGTATAGTACCATGTGTCATCCAGGTGGGTGCTGTAATTAAAGGGGGTATGATGTGAGGCTACACCTTATATGGAGAGAGCTTTGGTATTCTTTAGTATTAAAATGCAAGTAATATTATTATTATAATTAAAAGTTTTTTCCTCATGCGGAACATGGAATTTGCTCCTTAATAATAATCCTGCCTTGATGGTAAGATGATCATGAGTCACAAACATTCCACATTTAAATGCTTCACTACAGTTTCAGTAACACAAAACTGAATTTATTCAGTACTTGGAAAAGTATGGCATCATGGTGATATAAAATGCAGTGTGGTGGTGTATGTATTATAACACTTTAAACCTAGGTTCAGGTCTGGACTGGACTGTGTGGAGTTTGTTCTTTGTATCTGTGTTTGCACAGGTTTTCAGAGCTCAGGTACTATCCCACCCACCAAAGACACACTGGGTTAAATGGTACTGTTTATCTAAATTGTGCTCTGTACCCTTGTATTGTCCCACCTTGAAACACTGGTTTTCTAGGTTCCAGATTGTTATGACTTACCAAGAATAAATGACTTTCTGATAATGGATGGATGTGAATATAAAACAGGTTCATTTTGTAAGAGTGTCAATAGCGTAACATACTATATTGTATCCCTTTATGTTGTGGGTTGCAAATGGCATTTATGATGTCACTGAAAAGAAAGTTGAGTGGAGGTCAAATTCTTATCTTACTCGTCTGCCCTATGCAAAAGACCTCTCTGGCTAAACACAGTGCTACACCCTCCTTTTCTAGCGTTTGACATTTCGCTTCATTGCAGACAGACGTGTTTCGCACTCTGTCTCCTTGGGACCTTACCTTCGTTGGATCAGAGTTGTTTTCTGCCCTCTTCAGTCTCAACCTTCCACCAAAAGCAAATATCTCTGCTCCCATTTTGTTGTCTGCACTTCTCTTTCAGGTCTCCTTTAGAAAACTGAACAATTGGGTCAATTCTTTCCCACTTTTTCTTTCTCTCTTCCTAATCTCACTCTCTCTATACTCCATCTCTGAGCAGTGTGGCTGCTGCTGCTAGCTGCTAGTCCTGCCACCTTTTTGCTGACTCACATTCTGCCTGGAATGTACAGTATGTGTCCTTAAACTCTTAAACTATCTTGGAACGAATAGGCAGTACCGACCTGGTTCAGAGCTTGAATTCAAGGTAACCACTTGGGTATCAAGTCTGAAATATCAGATTTTTTTTAGGAATCTTAGTAAACACACATTTCATTTTCTTTCTTCAAAATTTCTTAAGTTATACAGTAGCACAGATAGGAAATCATTTTTTTCCAGGCCTTGTCCAATATATCAACTACTTTGGATGGAAATCTGTGACTAAAAGAACAAAGACAACAAATATTGTAGGAGGTTTTATAGAGCCAGGTCCTAAATTGTTTTTCTTAGTCTTCAAAAAAATATATTAAAATTAGGAAAAAATCATGAAAATAATAAAATTTCCACTACTATTATTATTGAGTTACGGGCAATGCTTGAGATACTATTTATGGTGGTGAGCCTGTAAAAAAGCGCCTTTCTAGGCTCTAGGAGTAAAAAAGATAGGAAAGTGATAAGAGTCTGTCTGATTTTCACTTGATTGACAGGCAGACAAACAAAGGAAAGCAAATCAAACATTATATTCACTCTGCATACCTGTAAACCTCCCCCAAATCACTGAATGGTCAGATTCCACTGACTGACAGCTACTTTAACCTATTAGGGAAGCAAAAACCTTCTGTCAAAATGGAAAATCACAAGTATGTGGACTTTAAATATGGATTGTTTTTTATAAACTGGAAAACTATCTTAAATATGATGATTGCATTACTGAATTGGGATTTGAAATACACCATTTTAAAGAGGTTTTCTTGTTTCTGAAGATGCATAGTTTGTTGTGGTGTGTTTTGATTTTGCTGCTCAAAGTTGTTAAAGATGACTGGTAGAGCTGTAGTTTTTATTGCAGTCTATTGCATTATTATATTTTTGCAGTCAGTCTTGTGTTATTAATATGTTTATTTAAAAAATAGTTTCACCACTGTGAAAATACATTTAATGTGTGGATTTATAGGATATTGAAGATCATTTGCATGTCCACTACTTCGTGAAATTAATAAAAATATGTTCTCTATATTCGAATAGAGAATTGAAGGTATACAAATTGCACAGAAACCTCGTACAGACAGGCATCTGTGACTTTCACTAAGGCTATTAGCACACTATCGCTTTGCATTCATTGGCTCATTTCATCGTGAATTAGATTTTCGAAAGGCACACGGATGTCTGAGAAGCAAAGCAAAGGTGAAGCTGAGCTTAAGTTCTTAAAAGCTTTTTGCACTTCTGGAGTCCAACTGCCCCGTTTGGCAACTTTCTTAGTAAGAGCAGTGATGGGTGTCACCACCGTGCTGAAGTCCTGGATGAAACGACAGTAGTATTTAGTGACGTGCTGCACCTGTTTCAGGGACAAGGTAACAGGCCAGTTCTTCACTGTTCCTACCTCACCAGGATCAACATGGAGGCCCGTAGAGGAAATCCTGTAGCCTGTAAGGATCACTGATTAGCGGTGGAACTTGCATTTTTCCAACTTGGCAAAGAAGCAATTTTGACACAGATGTACTGTAGTAGCACCTGCCTGATGTTCTGGAGAGCTGAAGTACAGTAGATCAAAATGGCATCAAAATACACAACAAAATGTTAGGTGAAATCCCTGTAGACTTCCTTCATGAGGTTTTGGAAGATGCCCTGAGCATTGGAGTCCAAAGGGCACGATGAGACACTTGGAATTCCCTGAGCTGGTGCTGAACCCTGTCTTCTATTCATCTCCTATTTGAATTTGCACTAGGTTGTAGGCCTCCCTCAGGTCAATCTTGGAAAATATCTTGACTAGCTCACTCCAGAAGGGAGGAAATCAATAAGAGGAGATATTGGTTCTTTACCTTGATTTTATTGAGTCCTTGGTAGTTGATGCAGGGCAGAGGGAGCCAAGCCTTTTCTGTACAAAGAAAATCCCCAGCTCTTGCAGGTAACTTGGAGGGGCGAATAAAGTATTTCTTGAAGTTTTCGAAAATGTCCTCTTCCATTGCCTTAGAATCCAGAGGCAACAGTGGAAACAGGCATCTTCTCGTCAGTGATGTTCCTAGTACAAGATCATTGGGATAGTAATATGGCTGATGTGGCAGTGGGGTTACAACCTTCTCTTTGCTGAAATACATCAGCGAAGTCCAGATACTCAGTGGGCAACTGAGATGACATGACATTGTAGATAGCCAAAGGTTTTGTGGTGGAACGGACAATAAGGCCAAGAAATTCAAAGGAAAACCATGGTTCCCTTATGGGTGGCACCCACCATAAGGCTCAAAGTGCACGTCTACTTCTTGATCAAGCCTGGGCTGATGGGCTTTCCATCCAAAGCTTGAACAATGGGCGAGGTCAGGCATGGAACCAAGGTAATTCCCAGGTGCATCTCTATCTTGGAATCAAAAAAGTTCACAGACGCTTCCCAGTCCACAAAGGCTTTTACCTGAGCAGTATGCGAGTTCCAAGCAAAGGTGGCCTTTAAGGTATAGTAACTCGGGGCTGGCCTTGACTAAAGTGATGGCTCCCCTCAGTAAGCATGCTTCATTTTGAATTTTAAACTTTATTAAGATGCCAAGGGACTAGGCAAATTCTGCATTGTTGTTATGTTTTTAGTTTAAAAATTTGAAAGCTAGGTTGCCTTGTTTAAAGGCACTCTTAAATAATATTGTTTGATAAAGATAAAGTTAATGCTGCTATATAAAAAAAACAACAATCTGAGAGCTAATTGTTGAATGCCTTTCTATCAGTTAGCAACAGTAACCGTTACTCTGCACCAGGTTTTGTTAAATAATTGTGGTACTGTTTTCATTTTTTTTCTGCCAGCCTGCCATTAGGCATACACATATGAGTGGGATAAGAAAAGAGTTTCATAGACCAGTGATCCTGGGATTTTAGCAATAATAGTTTGTCCATTTCCATCACGGAATAGTGGATTCAAAAGTTTGTGGAATTTTCCTGCAGACTGGCTCCTCTTTCAAGCAGATGCCTAAACCATCCACAGTAGTGTGGGCTAGGAAGAAACAAATTTCAATAAAAGTTTTTGAAATGACAATAGCAGGTGTCTTTCCAAAATCTTTCTGTCCTCAAGATCATTCCAGTTCTATAACAGACATAAAAGCTGGCATTCAGATACATTATTAGCTGTATGTAATTTTATCCTGGTACAACTATAGTGCAACCATCAATTGCACTTTTACAAATATCTACCATCTCAACTGGTAAGTTGAGCAAATTATTTCTCAAAAGTGTCTTTTACCAAATAGTCATTCATTTAAGTTATTTCATGCCAAGGTTCGCACAGAACAAGACACTGCTCTGCAAAAAAGAGAATCATTGAAAAAAGAAATTACTAATTTTATTTCTGAATGATTTTATGTGTGCAGTTGGTGTGCGTTACAAAATTGAAAATTGCCTTCAAAGATTTCATCATAGATGTTTGATTTTCTAATTGATGGCACCTAAATACTGTATATATACTGTAACCAATATATATTTTAAATGGTGAATAGGAACATATCTAAAGAGGTTTTTGACAGGTTTTATGTTATTTTGTTAAATAGCAATTACTGTCAGCACCAAATGCAAAACAGTTTTACTCACCATAAACAAGACAATTCTAGTGTGGTCTTCCTAAAACCTGATTAATGATCATGTAGAAATTTTAACTAAAGAGGTCAATGAAATGTGGTCATAGATCCTTTAATTAAACACAACTCTTTATGTTCATGCATATTTGGATTTTTCTGACAAATTTGAATGTTTAAAAGTAAGCAACACAGGGCAGATTTCTTTAAATAGAAATGTATGTTCTTGTAACTTATTAAATCTTATAAGAATAAGAGGAAAAGAAAGTCTGCCCTTGACATTTATTTTTGTCTGAGGGTTGCACACAGTCATCTGTACATTTTTCCTAAATAGCTCATGTTTCTTGTGTGAATTCCAAGTCGTTTCTTTCATGCAGCTTTTTTTTCAGCAGGAAATTATTTTTCATTGCCCCCGAAAGAGGTGAGCCCTGCTAAGCAAGGCAAATACTTCTTCTGTTAGGTCTGTCTGCCAATTCGCCTTGAAATGAGGGCTTGATTCTATTTCCCTGCACACAGGAGGGTGCCAAGGCAGGACAATACATCCTGGACACAGGTTCACTAGATTAGCTAGGCAATGGGATTTATCTGGTACCTGTATTTCTCCAAGTATAAAGAATAGTGTTTTTATGTGTTTTATATAGGCTCCCTAGCTTTCAAGCTGGGAGCAAATTTCTGAAACGCTTTTAGGAGTTAGGAGTTCATATTACGCATTAACAAAAAAGAAAAACACAGCGATGAGAGACTTCAACAGTAACTTGAGTACATTTATCAAAGACCATTAGCTACAGAGAGTTTTGACAGTAATATTACTGGGGTGAGTGATGCTGGTATGGTGCAAGGCTGAAAATCAGGATAATTTCTGACAAGTGCCTCGCTCTTTCAAGAAGAAAAACGGAACTAGGTTGCCAAGATACCCAAATGAGTGCATAAAGGGCAGTAAAGTGGATTCTAAGACCAACTTCAGGAATCAACAAAATAAATATGGAAACTGGAGTTTGTCCTGTGGTATGGGGAAAAGTAATTGACTTGTACAGCTAAGCTGCACAGTTTCAAACTAAATCTATCTTAACACTCATAGTAATGCACATTGCTTCTTCACCAGTCAATCTCTGAAAACCAAGCAAAGGAAATATCAACCACCCAATTGACAACATGACACCTAAAGTATTCTGGCTGTCCTGCTAAATAAACATCAGAGCCAGGCAGTTTAGAGATTGAAGGATACTGCTTAAGTTTCCCCTCACGTGGACACATGCCGCAAGGGAGAATAAGTATTCGTCAGAGGTATATTTCATCCTTCCAATGTGCCAGAACTTACTTGAAATGAAGCTGACAGACCATTTCTTGGCAAACGTGGTTCAAGAATGAATGCAAAAGTTAACTGAGCAGCCTGTATGTTAAATTGAGGGATATTACTTATTTAAGCTGTAATAAGGAAAATATGCAGAGATCTCTTGAAATATTGTTGCCGTGTTGTCAACACAGCTTAATTGTTTTGCATTCTGTGTAAAATACAAATCAAGGTTTGATATTCAGCACTTATTTTGTAAGGTGTTATACAATCATTACTGAAACAATAGTAAAACTCATTATATCACCTCACATAGGAGTTATAAGTCACCTTATTAATAATTCTATTGACAGCTACAGTATTATGTGATACTCTGATTCTATAGTACAGTATATTGTATGACACTAATGCTGTTCATATGCCATATGTATTGTTTTAATGTATTACAACATACATCATAAAATAATTTGCTATATTAGCCCCTCTTATATTGCACGTATATTGTACGTAACAGTCTCACTCCCCAAGACCGGATCAATTTTGCATCTAAAAAAAAACAACAGCATTCTTCTGTGGAGATGTATGTCATAACCCTGCAGAAAAGTTTACCCTCTCTACTTCTACCCCTTTTCCCTAAAGCAAACCATGGAAGGCAATCAGAGTGTATATTTATTTTGACAAATAATAGCAGATAAGGGGCACAGCATTCCAGAATCTGTCAAGCAGTCACAGGGATCAGAGTGAGACTGGAATAGCCGGTCACACCCAGTCAATAAGTCTTTTGGAAATGGGTGAAAACCTGATGAACATCATGTGAACATGCAAACTTGACACAGAGCTCCAAGGCCAGAACTGAGCCCAGTATCCTGGAACTTTATGCCAGCAACACCAATAGTCAGTACCATCAGGCTGTCCTGCTAATGGAAACCAATACTTAAGATTCTTCCTTTGTAAATGTAGACATAGATTATAATCCTCGTATATACTGTATGTTACTGTATATCTTATAGGATCAGCTAGTTCATATTACTTAGAAATGTATGTTCATCATCTATGCAGTAGGAATTTATTATGGAATACAGTGAAAATTTAGTGTCATAACATAAATATGGACTGCAGCAAAAGTGACAAATTATGTTGCGTCATATTCAGTCATAGTTAAAAAATGCAATGCAACACAGGAAAACAAAATTAAAATGAACTTTATTTCTCTGTTAAATAATGGGAAAAAAATAGTAGGAACAGAAAACAAACATGTGAAGAATTTCACATTTTAAGACAATCCTCAGAAACATTCATTTACCCTTGTAAATCATCCTGTGTATTGTTTTCAGTGCATATTACGTTTGATTCATTTGCATTGTTTCAAATTTGTGTACTTTTCTATGTGTATTACATTTTACATGTGATACAGGAGTGTACGTTGCATTTTACCTCAATTTGAATGTTGCATTGAAAATAGTTTATTATACAGAAAGGTATTCTACTTGATTATATACCAATTCACAATATATTAATTTGTCTCTCCTGTTTGCATGAGTGATCTATGTGATCTTATGAATATACTGTAAGAGCTGGACTTACAGACAGCTGTTCTATATGTTTTCTAGACTGTATGGTTGTAAAAACATGTCGTTACAGAGCTTGTGGTCAGGTACTGTATATGGGGATATAATGATCACACTAAAATCAAGGGGAAAAATTGCTATACAGAACTTCTGAGACATTGGAGGACAACCAAAAGAGCCTAAAACTGATACATTTGTCCTAGCATCTAAGGAATGGAACCATTACTTTGACAGCATAGTCTGCTACAGAGTATTTATATTTAAATTGAATTTAATTCAAACAACTTAAAAATTGTATTTCTTATGGTTAAGTTCATTTATAAAAATCTTTAAACACCATATTAGAACAGGCGGCATGGTGGGGTAGTGTTTCGTATTTCTGCTGTGCATCACTGGGGCCCTGATCTCAGTTCCTGGGTGGTTAGAAAATGGATTTTTAAAAAATAAACTGGTTTTAATGGAAAAATATAGCTTGTATAAAACACGAGAAAGGCCAAATAATTCTTTTTTTTTAAATGATTAAATTTAGAATGTAAAAATATATCAAGCCCTATAGTTTGTATGTTTACAAATAACAGAAATAGTTCAATTTTATAAAATGTGCACAAGATTTATAATGTGCAACAAGCAGTGTGCGATACTGTATAAAAACTTTAAAAACTTACATACAAATGTTAGAAATTAAACCAAAATTAAACAAATGTTAGAAATTAAACCAAACCAAACCAAAGGTAAGATGCATCTTATTAAGCTATAACAGTTAACAATATGTTTATAACTTGTTTACAATCACTTATAATAGCTTATTAAAGTGTTACCACACAATAAATATAGTGTTAAAAAATAATAGAAAATATATTATTTAAAGTGTTTAAATCTAGTGTTTTGAGTGAGAATTTGTGGCAAAATAACAAAATAATTCAGGTATGTATGCTAAACAATTCTGCAATTGTGACGAGGAAAGTTGAGATAGGATGACAACAGCTATTGTATTACTGAGAACAAATGAGCCTGACTTTGAGAATGGATCCTTAGAGAGCATTGTTTATCCAAGCCTCTTTCTCTGAAATGATAGATATGAGCTCTGTCTCCTAAATCAATTGTTTCCGCTCAACACAGAAAAGACCAAGAAAAGGCTATGCAATCATGAGACCTGCAAATCTGAAAATAAAGAAAAATCTGAGATGTCATTGCTTTTGGATAAGAAAAATTGTTTTCAGAATCTTTTTAAAACCTCTCACACTGCATTGAGATGATTCTCTTTTATGATTCACTGCAGACTTTCAAGACTGCCAAATGGTGTTTCGCTTGGGAACGCATCTGAAAAGGAGTCTCCAGGGTACAGAAAAAGGCCTTGGAACATCAGTGCTTGCTAAATCCACTTTGTCTTTCTGCATTTGATGAAATGTTATGATTCATTGATCTTATTTTTCTTTCATGGAAGCACTTGTGAGTGCCTAGGAATCCTATTTCCTGTTTCCTTTTCTTCTGATTAGTGTTTATGCATAGTAATCTGTTTCTTATAATCTCCCTTTGTTATTTGTTATTTTTTATGACATCTTCCTCGATTACTCAACAGTGAGAATTTATATAATTGGCATGAGCAGAAATACACAGGAAATGGCAACACCTACAATTCCTGTCATTTGATCCAGACATTAAAAGGTCAATATTTAGCAATCCTATAATGGAATTAGCATTCCATAAAAAAAAAGTTTATGCGTTTGTGTTGTTGATTTGTACTCCTCTAAAGATCTGGTTTAAACTAAAACCTCCATATATTTTTTTCTTTTATAAGTTTAATAAGGAAATTATTTTTAGTTTATATAACCAATTTCAGTGAGTTTCAGGTTTATGCATTATATTAAAACATTTCTGGCTCTAATTCCTAAATGCACAAGAACTGTAGTTTGAGGACTGACTGACAGTGAATAATATCAATTTTATGTTGTTCACACTGACTGATCCACTGTTTTGTATTTCTAAAACTGTAAATCACACTGAATGTTATGGTGTGACTTTGTGTAACCACTGTACAGTCTTTATTGGTTCCACCTAGCACTTGTACTATGTGTTGAAATAAATTAAATTGTCTTTATCTTTCTAGCACCAACTAAAGAGATCTCATTTGCCTTCCGGTTTTGTATTTTGTGCAGTAGTGGTTTTGATCAATGTGGTCCTCTGCAGACTTCGGTTTTTCAACTGCTCCAGTAAAAAGAGATTTTACTAAAGTTATGTCACAAATTATATTTGATCTCCATCCAAGCTGACATGCAAAGGTGACATTTTGTTGTATAATGCCAATATAAAGAATAAATAAGCTTTCCTCCAACTAAGATGCCTTTCAATGTTTTCTTTTTTCAGATACTGTACTATGTTGCCTTGAAATATTGAGTGTACCGCAAATGTGTGTTCAAAGTTGGTCTTTATAGGATTTACATAAGCAGTACAGTACCTTGTCTATATTGATTAAGCTGTCTTCTTGCATTATTTCATTTTTAGTATTCAGTTTCCTTCACTTTGTTATTTGGCATTCAGAACTACTGTAATTGCAATAATAATACATGAGAAATTTAGACTATGGGCATCCCATTTCATTTCTTTGAATTCCATAAAAATATTGAAAGGCTTTGACAAAGATGTTTTTCTTTCATGATAATTATATACTGTATGTGTATACTGTAAAATACTGTATGCAATTCTAACCCTAAAAACTAGGAGTAAGTGGGAGTCTCCTCAGCTGGGATTTTTGTCTTATTTATACATTTGTGCACTCCACTCAAATGTTTCCCTTTTCTTGGGCATTTGTGGGCAGTTAATGTGATCTGCACACTTTGAGGTGTAGACTACTACTTCAAACCCTGGCACAGCTTTGGAGAAAATTAGCCCCTTTGCAGAAATTAACTTCTTAATTGTTCTCAGATGTGAGCAAAGGTTTTAAGCAATTGTGTGATGTTTATCTGAGGTTAAATTAATTTATTGTTGTTTATAAACAGGCATTTCAAAGCACAGGAGGGTTGATATTTAAGAGATGTGTGGGCTCAAGCTTCCAGAAGATAATGAGTGTTTTAAGTGTACATCCTTGGATTTAAACATATGGCCTGCAATATAAGGGGAAAAGACTTTTTAGTAGGCAAAGTTACTTTTTTAAAAGGTAAAACATTATAATTTCCAGTTACACATATAAGAGATTACATTTTAAAATAAGAAGTTAGAAGTTGTGGAAAAGCCATAAGTAATGCATTCTTTATATGGCTACTGTACACTGGAATCACTCTGACTACATTTGTAAACTTACCCCCACCTAACAAAGTAATTCCACACACAAAGAATGTATAACTGTAATGAAATACTTTTTAAAAGTAACTTTCCCAGGGCTGATGGTATCATACACTACTGAACTACAGTAATATTGTTGGGTAGGTGTCTCTTCCTTTACTTCTTGAACCTGTCACGACCACTAACCGGCCCAGACCAGCTCTTAAGAAGTCTAATCAGTTCCAGCAGAAGGGTGATAATTACAAACGTCGCCGCACGTGTTAATTCTCATCAGACGCCTTACCGTGCGGCAGGCTGCATTATTTAAGCCTCCCTTACCCGCATATCACTGCTCAGTATTGAGTTCACTTCGTGTTGCTCTACCTAGCGTTTCTTTCCCTTTTGCCTTACTGGATTTTCTGACTTCACCTTTTGCCTTCGGACTTCGGTTCTCGTCTTGCCCCTTGGATTGTTTGCTACCAGTGACTATTTTTCAGAATTGACCCTGCAGCTCTTGTTTCGACCACGAACCTGTCTCTCGTTCTGGATTGTTCGCCACCAGTGCCTTTACCGGATCTTGACCTACCTTACGCCTTCGGACAACGACTCAGCTCCTGGATTTGCTCTGTCCGCCTACTCACCTCCCAAGGTTTCCTGCATCTGCATCGGATCCTTTTTCACCACAACCTAGCTTCATTACAGAATACCGAGCCTTACAGTATGGATCCCGCGGATGCATAAGCTCTCCGCTCCCTCCTCCACCAGCACTCCCAAGCTCTATCTCAGTTACAGCAGTCTGTCCAACTTCTTACCAATCACGTTGCCTGGCTTTCGTCCCCCCCGGTGCCCCCGGCAGTTTCTTCCGCACAAGCCGTGGCCCCGCCCACCACCCCCCCAACCTTACCGTTTGTTCTCCCTGAAAAATATGATGGTAATCCTTCTGGTTGCAGAGGCTTCATTACTCCAGAGCCTTTTCCTACGTCGCGAGAACAGATTGGTTTTGCAATCTCCCTGTTGACAGGCAAGGCTTTGGATTGGGCTTCTGTTTTTTTGACCAGAGCAGATTCGCAACCCATGGATTTTTATAGCTTTGCGGATCGTCTTCAGGCACGTTTTTCGCAGAACAATCTGGACCTGGTTCACCTTCGGCTCTTAGCAATTCAACAGGGTGATAGACCTCTACAGGATTATGTGGAGGAATTTCAGTCTCTTGCCACAGTCCGCCTGCAACCCAGAGGCGCTTGTTTGCCTTTTCTGTAAGGGTTTGTCAGAAGAGTTGAAGGAACACTTGGTATTCATGCCAATCCACTCTCATTCCCTGGAAGCAGCGATCTCCCGGGTCCTGGAATTGGACACCCGCATCAGAATCCGGAAAGCAGACAGACCCACTGGAAGCAGACATGGCCCCCCCGAGGCATCGCTTCCTGCTTTGCCAGCTCTGCCACATGCTCCTCTTTCCCTTCAAGAAAAGGAAAGGCGCCGCCGAGAGGGACGATGTCTGTACTGTGCTTCTCCTAACCATCTGCTCGCTACTTGTCCCTCAAGACCACCGTCTTCACCTCGTGCTCTACCGCAGCCTTCAGCTAAGGTCAGCAGTGCTGTTTTTTCCCCAGCCTCTTTGGGCACTCTGTTTCCGGCGGAATTGTCGTGGTCTGATACTCACCTTCCCCTGTCGATTTTTTTTTTTATTCAGGTGCAGAAGGATCATTCATAGACGCTTCCTTCCTCCACCGATGGAATATCCCCGTGGTTTCTGTGTCACCCCCCGTCAGCATTCTAGCCCTAGATGGTTCTCCACTCACCCCTGCTCAGGTTTCCCTGCAAACCATCCCTCTCTCTCTCAGGGTTGGGGCCACTCATACGGAAGATATTTCATTTCTTCTCATGGACTCGCCTGCCTACCAAGCTGATCCTGGGCCTTCCCTGGCTCAGGAAACACGACCCCCACATCTCCTGGGCCAACAATGAGATCATTGCCTGGAGTCACACTTGCCATGCCAATTGTTGTCGCCTCCCTGTTAAGGTCTCGCCGCTATCCTCCCTGTGGATGCTCCACCTTCCATTCCACCTCAATACATTCACCTGAAACAGGCATTTGATAAACAACAGGCTCTCTTGCTCCCCCCTCATCGAACTTGCGACTGTGCCATCGATTTATTGCCAGGATCACTCCCAGGGTCGCATTTACCCTTTAACCCAAAAGGAGAATCAGGCCTTACAAGACTACATTAAGGAAGCCCTAGATTCAGGTTTTATTCACCCCTCCTCTTCTCCTGCCTGTGCTGGTTTCTTTTTTATTGAAAAGAAGGATGGCTCATTGCGCCCATGCATCGACAACAGGGGATTGAACTCCATCACAATTAAACATCGCTACCCTCTGCCTCTAATTCCAGCGGCTTTGGAGTCCTTACGTGGAGCCACCATCTTTTCAAAATTAGATTGACGTGGGGCTTATAACCTTATCAGAATACGGGAGGGGGACGAATGGAAGACGGCCTTTATGACTACGCATGGGCACTATGAATACCAGGTCATGCCCTTCGGCCTTGTCAATGCTCTGGCTGTCTTCCAGTCCTTTATGAATGATATTTTTAGGGACATTATTGGTAGCTTTGTTCTGGTATATCTCGATGACATTTTGATTTTTTCTACCGACCCTCAGGATCATGTCCGCCATTGGTTGTTGCGCCCATCTCTGTTCTAACTCGCAACCGACCTGGCCGAGGTAAGTGGAACCCGGAGGCAGACAAGGCATTCCTACGCTTAAAGCACCTCTTCAGCACTGCTCCTCTTCTCCGTCACCCGGATCCCTCCTGGCCCTTTGTAGTGGAAGTGGATGCCTCTGCCTATGGGGTTGGTGCAGTCCTCTCCCAGCGTCAGGAAGAAGGACAGGTTCTGCATCCATGTGCATTCTTCTCCAAGAAGCTCTCTCCTGCCGAAGTGAATTATGACGTGGGTAATCGCGAGCTCCTTGCAATCAAGCTGGCCCTTGAGGAATGGAGGCACTGGCTGGAGGGGGCTCAGCATCCTTTTGTTATTATCACGGACCACATGGCTTACATCCAATCGGCTAAACGCCTCAATTCACGTCAAGCTCGCTGGTCTCTGTTCTCGCGCTTCAACTTCGTGATCACCTATACCCCTGGATCTAAGAATGGCAGGGCGGATGCACTTTCCCGACTTCACGACCCCTGGATTATGCACCCGAACCGATAATTTCAACTAACCGCGTCGTGGCAGCAGTTCGTTGCTTGATTGAAAATCAAGTCAGACGGGCCTGACTGCCATCCCGCTCCGTTGCCCCGTGGACAAATTATTTGTGGTGGATAATTTACGTTCGGCGGTTTTGCAGTGGAGTCATGACTCACGGTTCGCAGGCCACCCTGGGGTCAAACGTACTTTGGTACTCCTGAGTAGGGACTTCTGGTGGCCTACCATGAGAGCGGATGTAGCAGACTATATTCAAGCATGTCCTACCTGTGCCAGAACCAAGACCCCGCGTGCCAGGAAGATGGGTCTCTTGCACCCCCTCCCGGTCCCCTACTGCCCTTGGTCTCACATAGCAGTGGATTTCATCACGGATCTCCCCAGCAGTCAAGGTAATACGGTTATCATGGTGGTCTCCGATCGATTTTCCAAATCAGCCCACTTTGTTCCGCTTCCAGCCTTACCCACAGCCCAGGAGATGGCAATGCTGTTCGTCCAGCACGTATTTCGCCTACATGGTTTGCCCAGGGATGTGGTCTTAGACAGAGGTCCCCAGTTTATCTCGGCCTTTTGGAAAGCTTTTTGTCAAGCCCTGGGGACTCATGTGTCCTTAACGTCAGGATATCACCCTGAAGCCAACGGGCAGGTGGAGAGAACTAATCAAACGCTCCTTGCTTTTCTTAAAGCCTTCACTTCATCTTCCCAAGATGACTGGTCATCTTTACTTCCCTGGGCAGAGTACGCTCATAACTCCCTTACACCCTCCTCCACAGGCCTCTCTCCCTTCCTTTGCTCCTTAGGTTACCAACCCTCCCTCATCTCTGATGCCCCTCTGGTTACGACAATTCCTTCTCTGAGGCAATAGATCTCGAAGTTAAGGAGGATCTGGAAGGTAGCTAGAACATCTCTTCTCAAGTCAACCCAGCGCCAGGCCGCTTTTGACAACAGACGTCGTAGACCTGCCCCTCGGTTCAGGAAAGGTCAGTTCGTCTGGCTGGCCACCAAGAATTTACCCTTGCGCCTGTCCTCCGAGAAGCTAGGCCCTAAGTATATAGGTCCTTTCCGGATCCTCTCACGAATTACACCAGTCACCTACCGACTAGCGCTCCCCCCCACTTTCAGAATCCATTCCGCCTTCCACGTCTCTCTTTTGAAACCATTCCACCGTTCACCCCTGGTGGCCCCTCCTGCTCATCCACCACCTCCATGTACTATTCAGGGGCGTCCGGCGTATACAGTTAACAAGATCCTGGATTCAAGATGGCACCGTAATACCATTCAGTATCTTGTGGATTGGGAAGGGTATGGACCGGAAGACAGATCTTGGGTTCCGAAGGGAGATATTCTCGACCCAGCTCTCATCACCGATTTTCATCGTTATTTTCCCCAGCGACCGTCTCGGGGGGGGTACTGTCACGACCACTAACCGGCCCAGACCGGCCTAGACCAGCTCCTAAGAGGTCTTATCAGTTCCAGCAGCAGGGTGATAATTACAAACGCCGCCGCACGTGTTAATTCTCATCAGACGCCTTACCATGCGGCAGGCTGCATTATTTAAGCCTCCCTTACCCGCATATCACTGCTCGGTATTGAGTTCACTTCGTGTTGCTCTACCTAGCGTTTCTTATCCTTTTGCCTTACTGGATTTTCTGACTTCACCTTTTGCCTTCGGACTTCGGTTCTCGTCTCGCCCCTTGGATTGTTTGCTACCAGTGACTATTTTTCAGAATTGACCCTGCAGCTCTTGTTTCGACCACGAACCTGTCTCTCGTTCTGGATTGTTCGCCACCAATGCCTTTACCGGATCTTGACCTACCTTACGCCTTCGGACTACAACTCAGCTCCTGGATTTGCTCTGTCCGCCTACTCACCTCCCAAGGTTTCCTGCATCTGCATCGGATCCTTTTTCACCACAACCTAGCTTCGTTACAGAACCCAGTCATTTTGCTGGCAAGCATGTCCAGAACTCTCCATGTACAGAAGTGTTTTCTGTGCTCAGTCATAAATGTATTCCCTTTTACTTTCCAATCCTAAATGTGTGTTCTTGTTTCTCTACTGTACGTACAATGGTCCCCTGGGCTGACCAGATCTCAGAGTACCCTTTAGTATTTTATTATACTTGGATTAAATCTCCTCTCAATCGCCTTTAATTCTGGACTGAAAAAATGGAGCGCTTTTTACATTACTGAATATGGCAATCACTCGAAATCATCTCAAGGTAACAAGTAAAAAGATCACAGGGTTACCTCAAAGAGCCATGGTAGAAGTCTAAGTCTATAATATCCTTTTTGTGGCACAGTGACAAATCTTTACACAATATTCTTAATGAGGTCTCAGTTGTGCATAGTGAAGCTTGACTAACTTCTTCCTTTAGACATCATGCAAACTCCATGGAGTCTCACAGGAGATGTTAGCTCACCAATATCATTGCACATCTGCCAGAACCCTGCAAGTTATAGAAATCTCTGGAGTTCTGCTAAGAGCCCTAGGAGACAAATCAACCCCCTCCAGTGCTATGACATGTGCCACCACTTGGAGAATCTCAGTCAGTGGGCACACAACACGATCAATTCTAACAAATGTTAATCAGAATAAAAAACTCACCTATGGTATGGCTGATCAATAAAATGTCAATGTGCCTACTAACCTACCATCTTTTTGTTTTTTTTTATAACTTCATTAATTAGTAGGAATTAAAAGTGCCATATTTCTTCTGATGTTCTGTATAATTACTGTATATCAAATAAGATCTAGGTAAAATTTACCCCCAATGAATCAACATGTACAGTAATTGCTTTTTGGTTTTCTTGCAGTTTTGTTTTACTATAAATAACAGCAAATCAAGTTTATTCTCAAGTTGGTGTCTGTGTTTTCTTGAATAGTATGGTAAGATTATTGGGTTTATACTGTATGTTGTCTTGATTTGACATAATTTCATCAGCCTTTAGTTATTTAAATCTAAACAGAAGATAAGGGTACAGGAAGGATACTGACTATATTTTATTTTTTATTGTTCACCTGACTCAAACATAACAACATAAGAAAAATGCACTTAGTCCTCCACATTCTGGCAATTTCTGTTAGGTTACTGAAAGAAAATTAAATTGCAAAACCCCTGCCGGTCATATAGTTTTCCTAGTACATGACGTGTAATCCCATGCTGTAAACCAGGATCGTTTTTCTGACCTCTGACAACATTGACAGATCACTCATCTGGAGATTCCACACTGTAGCTGCCAAAAAGCAAATCACTCCATTCCTAAAATATGAAGAATATTCATAGGACTGCACCCTCAAAATACATGCGGTATTCATCTTTGTAGCACAAGTTCTGGAGTGCAGTGCCAATAGAAAAGGGAAAATATGATACTCAGGCTATTACTCTTTCAGATGGAGAAGCTTTGAAAAAGGGTCCATAGCTTTAACAGCTCAGTCTTTGGTTCAGCAATTGCACTTCTCCTTCTAGTTTATATATCTCTGGCTCTGCAGTGAATTCTTCACTAGCGATGAATGTTTTTTTCAGATGCCAATGGATGCGTATTACGTGTGACTTTTTGCCCTATAGCTATGAAAAGGTCTTTTCTGTATTGTTTTTAATTTTTTTTCCTGTTTTCCCTCATGTTTAAAATTGGATATTTGGAGGAACTCAGAAATGCTATTAAAAATGGCTTGTACTGTATACTGTTAATAACTGTATTGGGTATAATTTATAACTACAGGGTATACCCAATGGAAAACAAATGTTTAGTAAATCTGTTTACTTTATTATTGCTGTGGCTGATGTGTATGCTGTGGGTCAGAGTTTTAGAACACTGGCTCTTCTAAATATTAGGAATTGTTTAGAAAATGCTCTAATTCAAAGCAATTTAAAGGTTTAGAGTGAACATTCTGATATTCTCAATCTCATCTTTATGTTTTATCCAAAGCATGGAATAAGACTGATTATTCCTCGCAGCAATGAGATTTATTGGTTGATGGTCTTGCATCAGACCATCACAGTAAATTTCTTAACTATGATTAATCTGAGCCTCAAAGCTGGCTAGAGAGGAATAATTATATTTTGAAATCCATTGTCTTCCATGGGGACAGCTGCAGCCTAGTAGTCCACTCTTCCAGAATTACATCATATCTTTACTCTTACTTTTGCAGGCCATGCAACTGAGTGTGTAGTTTGGCTTTCACGTTTATCACTTTCTCACTGTCAGAGCTCAGGAATTATTTTGAAAAACAAAATGTTCAATTCACCTGTCTCTATCAAATATTTCTTCATACTTGTTGCATGAACACTGAAACTTATCCTGGTTTAGAAATGATAGTACTCTATGACTGGCACAGTGGGAAATACTGTATGCTTCAAGGAGCTCAATTTGTAAACACTTGCAAGGCCTCAGAAATTCGCTTTGTCCACAGATGGTGATTATACAGATGAAGATTAAATCAAAGTGAGATACTGAATCTATCCAGGTGTACCTCTGACACTTTTCAAAATGCACATTTTCAAGTCTTTTCCCTGAAAGAAGTTTTTTTTCTTTTTAAATAAGGCTGAGTCATAGCCCGTCTGAGTATTTAAAGCATATTAGTAGAAACTAAATGGGAAATAAGTACTATTGCAAACAAATTTCATATTAATATTTTCACAAATCTTTTAAAAATAGATTTATAATATAATGAAAGAATGCTGGAGTAAAACTGTCTTAAGCAGTACAAACAACACACATTACAGCCAGATTTGTTGCACTTTCAATCTAAAATTAAAATTGAAAAGCATCAAATTTGCAACTGGAAACGATTTGTGAAATATGACATTTGAAAGAGCCCATATGAATGTTTTAAAAGCTCATACATTTGTGTAACACACAGGAATTCTAGCTGGAGTTCAAGTAAAGCCACCAGAGTCGTGTAGAAAAGAGCTGCAACATCAATTCAATTTGTAATTGTGCTATTTCATTTCATATCTAGGATTTAAATCAAGCGGTGACTGTCAACGGGCTAATTATTTTTGGAATGATGTAAACCTAGAAATGTTTATGTGGAACCATAAATGCAGACTCAGCACATGTAACAGGCAGTCTTTCCTTAATACTATAATATTCCGAAGCTGTTTAAAAGGAGTGTGTCTGTTTCGAAGCCAATTAAATTCATTTATTTCCCCTCACACACTGTTAGCTAGACTGAGATAAAGTATGCCTCCCACTGGGATTCTAGAATGTCCATTGAAAATGTTTCAGTGCAGAACACTTAAGCAATAAAATAGTTTTATTATTATTATCATGATTATTATATTCCTTTGATGGGTGCCGCACAGATCTAGTCACTCAGAAAGCAGATGTTTCCAACTGGTCTGCTATAAATCTATCTATACAGTACATTATATATATATTAGTATAGGCTTCTATGTTTTTCTCATGCCATCTGCACCTGTGAGAGAGGAAGAACTCTTTACTCTTTGTTCTGTACCAAGGAAAAGACCCTATAAATTTGCATCTGGCTTGTTTACAGGATCCTTCCTTTGTCACGGTTCTTTTCATCTGATGGCTGCATCACGCAGACCGCAGAAGGATGTGTCAGGCTCTTGTGCATCTCTCATCCACTTTCTATTTGCACGTATTCAAAGGCCAAGACGGCTTTGCACTCCATCCAGTGGTGTCCACGGGCTGACTCAACTGCTCCATCACAGGCAGCAATCTGGAGTAATAATTAACACCATTCCTCCTGCACTGGAACGGCTTGTCGTTTTATTAAAAGAAAAAAAAATCACAGTCCTGATGCAGCCGGCATTTTTGGCGTAGCTGCAGGCGATTTTCTAGACCTTTCTGGCTTCATGTGGTTCGACTGCCCAGCCCCCAGGGTGAGTGTTTGTGCAAGCAGATTTTAAGTAGATGATGTGATTTCCAGATGAAACTTGCAAAGGGCGAAAGCAAGAACAGTCAATGTCACTGGATGACTAGAAAGAAAAAAATTCCCAGTGTCAATGCTCTGAAATACGTCCTATAGTTTCAACTGAGAGGACAATGGCCTAGTGGTTACTTTGTAAAATTCACCACTCTTATCAAGCTGTGTGGAAACTGGGGAGGGGACTTTAGTTTTAGGGGAAAAATTAGACTTTACAAAGCTACTAAAATGGTTGACATTTGCCATTGGTGCTAATGGCTCTGGAGCTCCTCTGAAAAATCGTACAGTATATCTCTTTAATTACGTACTGTAGCTTCATTTTAAGAACTTTGGAAACATTTCATTAAATATATTATTAGTCTAACTACTACTCATTTTTAAAAATATAACTGAAATGTATTATTAGGACTAATATTCCATTAATCTATCCATTTTCTAACCACTTTATACAATACTGGGAGAGCCACAGTCCATCCTAGCAAGCAAGAGGAACGAGGTAGGATACACCCTGGACCGAACACCAGCGCATCACAGGGCACACACAGACAAATATGCACTCACTCACACCAGGGCCAATTTTTACACATGCCAAGTACCCTACCACTATGTATCTTTGGATTGTGGGAGAAAATCCATGCAAAAATGGGTTGAACATACAGTCTCCACACAGATATCACCCCAAGCCCAGAATTGATCCCAAGCCCTAAGGGCTACAAGCAGCAAAGATAACCATTGTGTGAGCATGCCGCCATCAATTTTCTGTAGTACAATTATCCTGAGCAGGGGACACTCACATTGGTTGTAATCCAGTTGAAAGTGTCTGTACATATTGCCCAATTTATTTCATATCAACTTCTTTACAAACGCTATAGCAAGAAGAAAAATCTTTTCACTTCTATTAATAAATCATATAATTATGTTATCCAGAATTACAACCCAGATTACCAGCTTGCAATCTAGGATTAGTGGACCCTTCTAACTAAGTGGTATCAGAAAGTCCAAGCAACATATGATCCCAAGATGTACAGACCAAAACTCTTCTGTCATTTGTTCATTACTTTTACTACCATTATATGACATGCCCTCACCACATCTGATACCTCCCCACATTGTTTGCCATGCTTTCCCATGTTTTATTAAAAAAGGAAATGTGAGTACTATAATATATAATATAGGATTATGGAAGGTTACATCAAGAGGTTCAAACTGAAAACAAGGTCTGGAAAAATACCCATTGATAGATTATTTACAACTCCAGTCACTAGAGGGCAGCACCAATTTGAGAATAAAGTTTTCACTTGCTGTCCCATCACATAAAAAGTGTTAAATCTTGTGCAAATTTGGTGAAATAGCACAACAGATGAAGACAGTTTCTTTTGGTAAGGAATCAACTAAACTAAATTTGTTTAGGGTAGGCTAAGAAACAATCGTACACAATAAAATAACAAAGGGTGAAAATATTCCTTTTTCAGGAATGTGAGTGGAATGTGTACTGTATCTGGTCAATGCTCTTGTAATCTACAGATTAGAGAAGAAACCCATCTTGAAAAAAAGGATACCCTCTACTAGTAGTCTGCTTTTTAAACAACAGTGGGTTATGTGTTTATGGATATCCCACAAAATGGGATCTGATTGTTTTACTAGTAAAGCTTCAGCAAATGGGAAAGAAAATTGAAGAGACAAGTGGGTTTTTCCATCATTTTTTAGAAATTAATTAATAAGGAAGAGCATGAGAACACAAACCACAGCGTACTTACTGATTTTATGGAGCCATGTTGTCAACTGTCAATGACGTTCTTTCCGTTTTATTCTTATCTTCAAAATCTATCCTAGTTGGCTTTGATAGGTACAGAAGCTAACAATTATTCAAACCAAACAAGAGCTGCCTTTTCAAACTTGGACAGTAGAGGTTTATATACAGCAAAACACAAACTGTCACGTTCGGAAACCCATCCTCTTAAGGACGCTCCAGCCCTTCCTTGTTCTTTACTCATTTCCCACACCTGTTCCCTGTTCCAGCCACCTTTTCAGTTTCTCTTAAAAGTCAGAAGCCTCCTATGTTCTGGGCTCTGCATTGGTTCCCGTACCAGGCAAGTCCGGGACCTGGAAGTGCCTGCTCCCGTCAAGCTTTTAAGTTCCTGTTCCTGCCAGTTCAGGCCCGGTCCCCGTTTTTATTCTGTTCGTCTTGGTCCGCCTGGTTTTGGATTTTTGCCTTCTCATGTATTCCCCCTTCGACTCATTTCTGGATTGTTTGCGTCTGCCACACCTCCCCCGAACACCAGCGCACCATGGACACGCCCCCTGTTTTCATTCCCAACTCCCGCATGCTTTTTCCCTGTGTTTTCCTCACTCTACCCTGGATCGTGTCATCTGCATAGGGTCCTAAAAGAATGCTTTCGTTACACAAACGTTATGATCTACAGTTACACACAGAGCACCTTCCATTTTTTCACCCATGATAATTTATTTTGATTTAATTAGTTCTTGCCTGTTGATTAATTTAGGACCATGGGAACACATTCTTGAGGACAACAACAATACAATGCGGAAGGGGAGTTAACAACACCAGTGCCCACCATAGAACAAAGAGTACATATCTAGGATATAAAATCACATGCACATGTTAAGTCGGTTACTGAAGATGCCACTACACAGATTTTTCTGCAAAGATTGCAGCAGTGTGGAAACACAGGTCTGAAGGCAAGGATAATCTGGAGACAACATTTAAACTTGTCTTTGAAACCAGAGCGTCTCTAGGAGACCCATGTGAAATACAGGGAGAATATGCAAACTCAACAGTCCAGCATAGAACACCTACAGTATGAGCAGAGAGGCAGTTAAATAGTACACCATTATGCTGCTCCTTAACATGCTTTTGGACAGCATTATTCAAGTAATAAAGTTTTTTTTTTCCTTTAAAAAGTTTCAAAATAACATCAATGTAAGATAAGTCTTTGGGACAGGCTAACCAGTAGTGAGGTGGGACAAAACCAGTGTAAGAAATCTGGATGTATACTACCAGTTGTTGATATGGTATATCCCATGGTGGGTGTGCTTGTGCAGCCAAAACTTTCACAATGAACTCCTTATGGAGAATGTGGCATGAGGTAAGTTGGCAAACACACAGGACAACCACAAGCATGATTCTAAGACCCCAGCTGCTCCTTCTAGATGACAATCCCCGTGTTACTATCAATCTTCAGACGCAACATCTTTTGTTTGTGAGTCTAACTCCAGCCAAAAAGAAGAATTTCATAAGATTCGGTGGAGACTGAGATGCCCTTAAATGACATATTTTTGTATTGATTTGTGGAAATTGTGCTAATGGAAAGAAGAGCAGATAGATTCAACTTTGCTGGTACAAAAACTGAGCAAAATCTTCAAACCCTGTTCAAATACCTACATACACTTTGTTACCCCTTGAGGTCCTATTTTTAGCATTTTGTGGTTTTATTACAAAATTTAACAAATATTGTTTAAAAAAGAGACTGACTACCCAAATTCTTGGGTGGGAAGGATATCACCTGTCGTTGTAACGTAGTCCATGGTACTCCATGACCTTGCGCTAGGTTTCCAAAAGAGGTATCAAACTGTCAGGAAAACCACACAATAATTCTACTTCTACTCTATGTCACAAGGTTCCAATACCTGCTCCATACACATTCCACTCAAGTATGCCCTCTGGTGGACTATCTTGAACAGTAGACTCCACACAGAAGAATGAAGGCTCCTACTCACCTTAAAATGAATTCAAATCTTCCTTATTTAGTCATTTTTTTTAGCATCAGAACACAAGGAAAGAGCCACCAAAGCATGATAACTACTTCTAAACCTGAAAGAGTAAGAAACTGCTGTTCCACTACTCATAGGAGGAGTTACAAACAAACTTTAAAAAAAAAGATTCCCTGAAGTCCAATAAAAAAACATAAGAAAGAAATGACTTAAAGGACAGCTCAGATATCCCTGGAAACTGCTTTCCCTGTCTGTCATGGCCAACCCTGGATCTCCCCCTCCCCCCTCTACATGTGATAAATTCATTAACTACATGTGCAAATTCATTAAATAAGCATGAAACTCTACAAAGTGAAATAACTAAAAACACGTATAATACTTTAACCTACAGTAGTTGCTATTCAGTCATACATGCACTAGGTCCTAGGTCCCAGTTTATGAAATTCATTAAATGTAGTTTTTGATTAGTTCCTCTTTGGATCTTTGGATGCTTCCAGACATTTGCTGTGCCTGCAATTTGATAGAATTCATATTCCAGGCTTTCTATGTGGATAGAATGCTAACTCTGGTGGGGTTTTTTTCTTTTGGACCAATGAGAGAAATGTGTGCAGAACTCATTAAATCTTTCTTAATAGGCTCACTTAAGCCCTGTAACCACATCCTCGGATTTGTAATTTATATCTTCACGCCATTCCTGGCTGCGGCTAGGCCACCCTCATGTCCCATAGATTTAACAGATAAAGCAGCACCATGCCTTTTTTCCTAAACACCCTGTGAGGTATCAGAAAGTGAAGCAAATGATCTCCAAATACCTATAAACACAAGATATTTGTGTGTAGATTAAATTCTTCACAAGAATAAAATTCATATGACTTTAAAAGCATGATATCCTACAGTAGGTTGCTTCTGTTGCACTAGTAGACAAAATGAATGGTTCCAAGCTTTTTCAGTCAGTAGCTCATTAATACTGTACATACTGCACATGGATTAATGTACAGGAAGAGACAGAAGTAGAGACAGAAGAAGATCAGGCACACAACTTTCAACCTGGTTTGTGGAACAAAAATCTACTGAATGTGAGGCATATAAAGAGGAAGTGTAAGGCTGCAGAAGATTGCTTTAGATTACTTTTTTAAGTTAATGATAAAAAACATAAAATCTCGAATCTTTCAGAGATATCCAGGGCAGCCACTACAATAAAGGACTGACACGAAAACCTGCCTTAGGTTTTGTGAGGACAGAAACATTTCTGTTTAACACAAGTTGAAATTGTCTATCAAATGATTGAAATGCAGGCCAGCAAAGCCTCACAATTGTTGAAAAATGTCAAGTCAAAGAAAAGGAGACAACTGTTGGTCCTAGAAAGAGCAAAAGCAAGGACAAGGATAAGCAGAATCTAATTCAAGCAAAATTATGTAGATGAATAACGGATGTTTAATGAGGTTCAAAGCTTAGAGCAGAATTTAAAATCATACCTAAAGCTTCTGACTAGAGCATCTGGAGCAAATTTGAGGTATCAAATGACATGTAATGCCTAGAACAAACTAACATAACCTATTTTAACAGAATTTACCTTAAGAACATCCATGCTTTTATATCCTGGCATCATTTTCCATATAATGTATGAGTTAGAAGTAAGGTGAAAGTTAGTGTCAACAGAAATAATACCAAATTCCATCTTTCTTAAATTAGCTACTCAATCTAACTGTAACAAATACTGTATATGGTAAATCAGTAATGTCCCAATGTAGACACCTGAGGCACACCTGTACAAACATCTGTTGTAACAGAAGTACAATGACCCAGTGATACAAAGAGTGTCCAATTGCACAAATAAGACTTTAAGCAAAGTGTCAGTAATGCCAACTGAATCTGAAGAATTTAAGAAAGATGTTATGAAGTGTCAGAAACACTCAGATTGAGCAACACAAGGTTAGATAAAGTACTGTACAAGGGAATATAACTAATATACTAATATAGGATAAATTAAAAACTAAATTGATGTAATTAAACATTTTAAGCTTACTAGAGAAAATAAAAAGTATTAAAATGTTTAGAAATGAGGGACAGAGTGCTGCTTACTGGTATTAAAAATGATTAATTCATCTAATCTACTGCTCTGTCCATATCAGTCACAAATTTTTATCAGTAAAACAAAAGTAATTTTGACCAACATATATTTCACTTAACCTTAGTGGACTCAATATTACAAACTTTAAGTCATATTCAGAAAACTTTCAAATCCCACTAATGTTGACTCCTGTTTTTTTATTTAAATACAACAACTTTTTTGGATGTCTTTTAGCATGTTAAAAGTATTCTTAAAGATTTGTGTCACTTCAGAACTTTTTTGAGTTGACTTCTCGTGATACGTTGCAACTTTAATTGAACAAAAACGGAAAGTTGAAGTGCCTTGAAGGAACAAGGAGTCCACAATGAAAAAGCTCGCACCCCACATGGTGTTGACATAGAAGAAGAACAGTTCGGGCGGAGGTCAAATTCTAATGCGCTTCTCGTTGACCGAACAACTGAAACGGCAGTTGCACCCAAGAACCAGGATTTCAAGTAATGTACTGTAGTTAGAAATCCGAGACAGCAAGCAGGTACCATGCGAAAATAGCCAGCCAGCTAGCAAGAATAAGTAATCAAAACAAGGAAGAAGCCGGACAGGAATCGACATATAATCAGCTACAACTTTTTACTAATCTGCTCAGAATTGAAAAGAGAAGTACAAAGGCATCATGCAGTTTTCAGAACTCGATTGGTGAAGCAAACAATATTAAAAACAATAATTACAAAATCAAGTGCCAGGAAAAAGGAAACCAACAACATATAATAAACTATAAATGTTAAATCTACTGCTAATGGCCTCTGGTGTTATATTTATGAGCCAAAACACATTTGCACAGATTTTCAGTAGGCTGAAAAACTTTCCAAAAAGTTACTAATCTGTTGTTGAATTTTATCGAGGGCTGGCATAGATTTCTAAATACTTCTAAATAAAAAAACATGTGGCTTTTAGGAACCATGCTTTAAATCCATAGTAGACCCCATGAGACAATTACTTTTTTAATAAACTGGAGTTAAACCATACTAACTTTCAACACCTACTGTAAATATACTTTGACTATTAGGAAAGAGAGGTAATTGTGTACTGCTTGTCTTTTCCACTGTGAAAATGTTCCAGGCTCTTCTAATGATGAAGGAAGAACATAATTTACTTAGAAAGGGCTACTTGTATTCCATACAACAGTATGTATCTGCTGATCATCAAACAAATATAATTCAAGGAGCAGAGTGACCTTTACCACTTTTTACTAACCTTTCTTGTTTACACAATGCATTTTTAGGGGCATGATATGCTAGTTACAAAAAACCCCAAAACAGTGAAACTTTGTAATCACATGAAGTTCTAAATTTAGTACAGTTAAAGGTGTCACTTATAAAGCAAAATTGGGTGATCACACTGTGTTGTTTTGCTTTCCCCTCTGTCACCAAGTACTTACATCACCACTAAATACAGTAAATAAAAGCAAATATTAAATAACACCAACAGCTTCTGTCAGTCCTGCAGAAAAACAAATGGTTTAACATAAATAAAACAAATAGTAGTTACCCATTCAGGAAGTGTTCAAAGGTTTAAAAAAAACATTGAAACTAAAAGTAAAATTCAAATTCAACAAATTAAAGTTTTTTTTTTTTTCATTTTCAGCAACCTTATTCATCATAACTACCAAGTCAAGGGAACTTCAAAAAGCAATTGCTAATTGCAAGCAGATGTCTTTATTTACTGATCTGAAGCCCTTTTACTTTCCAGCTCCACTTGGAACAGACTGCCTCCAGGGACATAGACTGCACCAGTTCTGGCTCTCTTCAATAAACAGAATTTTGCTCATATTAAACCACAGGTCCCTTGGTTTTAACTTCAAAATGACTTACTTTCAATGATGTTTGCATGCGTTGTCATTGTTCGCCTAAACGGTTTTTGTATTTTCGGACAGAATGGATTTTTCCCATATGCATTAATTTGAATAGACTTTGAAATTTATTGGAACAGTTCAAAATAAGATTCTTTTTTTTTTAACCACAAACATATGTCAGCAGCATTTACCCTATCAGAATAACGCATTTGAAAGCATTCTTATAAATAATCAAATTAGTGTTCTGTAACAAAAGTTTTGTTTTTTTACTCCAAGAAACTAGAATACAATCTGAGGAAGCATAAAAAGTGTGCTTAAAAAGAATTTTAATGTGGTAAAAGGAGAAAATGATTGTAATTAATTAAGCTACACGGATTGATAGAGTACTGTATTTATTCTTTTTTTCCGTAAAGCATATTTTATCTAATCTTACATCCTTGCACATGCTTTACCAATGTAGCTTAGTTATATTTTTTGGGGGATAGAGACCTTTCTTCAATACCCCTTTTTTGTCAAACTGGGTTCTGCATATGACACCTCTGGCACTTCACATGGCTCTGAATCCAAGCTTGGCCTTTGAGTGCTTTGTTATTTGAGGCTTTTGTGTGTGTGCCAGAAGGTTTAGGCAGGTAACTCAGTCAACTATACTTAGGATCAGTACCAGAATGGAAACTCGTTTTTTCTTTGTTTCTATACCAAATTAATGATATTCATTAAGGCTACACAGTGGCATGGCAGTTATAAATTCTGCCTTATAGCATCTGGGTCTCAATTACGAATTCTGCCTGATAGCATCTGGGTCTCAAGGCTTTATTTTAGACTGGGGCACTTCTCTGGATTTCTGGATGTGTTCATGGGTTTTTTCTGAGAACTTCAGTTTCTTCCCATGTCCCAGAGTCATGCAGATTAGAATTGATTTCCAACTCTAAACTTTCCATTGTGCAATAATTCAAGGACATTTCATAGTTCCTAGTACATCTAGTGGGACTGAAGAGATGAGCTCAATGGGCCTTATGGCCTCTATTTTGTGTTCTTTCTGATTTGGGGGGGGGAGATCAGGTGCTTTAAAATATCACTGATCTTGTCATGGACTGAGGTTTAATTCCTGCCCTGTCTCGCTGAGCAAGGGTGAAGCCAGCTGAGCTCCCTATTACCTGCCCAAGAGAATAGAGTCTCTTGTTTTTTCCTTTCCCCTATTATCTCCTCTGGCTATGGGTGTTTAGATAAATACAAACTGTAACCATAGTACAGCATGACATTAATTCTATAATTCTATTACCTTTTTCATTAGGACCTCTGAACTTTGCCAAATTTGTGATCATTATCTCTTGAGAGGTTATACTGTATCTGGTTACAGCTACAGCTTTCTGGCAGTAATGCCAAACTACTCAACAAGGCTTTGAATGCATTAATTAGTGCCAAGTTTTCCCTAATGCTCACAATTTTTACAATAGTGGTTTTGATTTCAGAAAATACTTTTTTGAGATTTTACCCATGTTAAAATGAGTCTCTAAGCAAGATAAACATCTAGCGTTAATCAAGTCATTCTGCTTCAAATTCTACTTGAAGGTTAAGGAACCATAAAATGGCACTTGTTGGAAAACGTTATGGAAAACGCAAATGGCCTGATCATTAATTACATGTAATTACTGTAATCTGATGTTTGAGAAATCAGTGGTGTGAAATTCTTCCAACTCTTTGAAACTGAACTCTTTGCACAATTTGCAAATGGGTTTTTTTAGAATCACTTTCAGCAATATAAATATTGCAAGTGTTGCATTAAGGTAATGTTCTTGTGTGAAACACAAATTACAATATTAGACATCCCTTTTAATAGAAATCAGGAGTGCAATACCTCAAAATATATTGTTGTGGCAATGGTCCTCAGAGAACCTGTTATTTTGTAATGCTTTGTTGTGTTTCTTAAGCCTTAGCAGGAATGCGTGCTAAACTGTAATTATGTTGTTAATGACTGACTCCAAAATGAATGTTGAAATATAGTTTTTTTTATTGGTACAATCATTTAGAGTGAACAAGTAACATAACTTGCCTCATTTTGATATTTCTAATCACATATTCAATTGAATGGTTAATAAAATCGAAACAGCTTCATTTTATCATGAGAATTTTATGAATATAGTTGTAAACTTAGGCATGCATCATATATTTTCCATGGAAAATACTCCAAAATTCTTGTAAAACATGGACATATGAAAAATAAAATAAATAAATACAAATTCATGGTTTTCTTAATTACTGTTTTCTATAGGATTTATCATAACATACACAATATGTATAGAGGATGATAAAGGAATAAATTGTGCATTTTACAAACCAGCCCTTGTTTGCCTTCTTATACAGTATGCAGTATTTTAAATAGCTTCCAAATGTTACCCAAACAAGAAAATGAATTATCCACCTGACAATACTTGAATTAGTGTGTATTGAGTGGCAAACATTAACACATACTCTTAAACCTCAAAACAAACATTTCAATGCTGGTAACTCTAAAATTGTGTTTTTAACATCTAAAATGTCTCTTGGATTAGTAGAGTCACCCATGCTGACTTGACCCGAGATGTCTAAAAAAACTATGATCTTTTTCTTATAAGAATTACAATAAAATTAAAATGCATTTGTTTTACTGATTCTGTTTGTTCTTTATGTCGAATGCTTTACCAGGTATATGTATTCATGAGCTTGTTTGCTCTGTCCTAGATTTCAGTGAGCCCTAAAATAACACATGGCACAGCTGTCAAATTATGGAACATCTGTGAAGACTTAAACAGGAGCAATTATTTAAATGAATAGCTAAACCTGAGGAACCTCTTGAGCTATATGTCCTACAGAAGTTTCAGTTTACCGTTCTGCAATAAAGAGACCCTGTCGTGTTTTTATAGAAAGCAATCTGAGACAATAAGGATTGTCTGGCTCATTAACAGACATTGACTGCACATCACACTTCTTGGCAAACATGAATGAATTATGCAATGCATATTGTTAATTGATGGCAATGTCTTATAGTCCACTGTTGTAGCTAAAAATGGAAGCTGAATTTTTAATCAGTACATAATGACCAAGCACAGTTGAACAACATATTGAATAAGAAGTTCAAGTAGTTGACACCCGAAGAAGGCTCCACAGCTAAACTGTCATGTCTCTTTTCTTTTCAGCATAGAATAAACCTTTAATTATTCATTAACAGCATATACAATAATGTGAATTGGCTATGTAAGTGTACCTGAAATGGATCAAAAACTACAATGTGAATTCAGTGACAAAATGTAACAATTTCAAAATGAATTCAGTTGACTTTTAAAAATTAATATTTACAAAGTAAAAGAATGATGTTTGCTGATCCCTCTTCCATTTTAGCATGCATTTCAGATTTTCAATTCAGTTTCCAATGCATTTTTCATTATTCTATGGTTTATACAGTAGGATATATTCCAAAAACAATTCTTATCAGCATAGAATCGTGTACAATGTTTTATGTAAAAATAAAAATCCTAAACCTAGGTGGCAACAAACAATCCTCTTAGAATCCAGTTTGCTTAATGTTAATGTGAAGGTGTATGAAGAAATAAAGCATGAAAAGCATAGTGCCTAGCTACTGTATACTGTATGTACTGTAGCTACAGTATGAATGGTCAATGGTGTTTTAGTCTATGTTAGGTTTAGAACTTTATGAACCACCATCATGTTTCTGTATAGCTCTCCAAAAAATTCCAAGTCCTTAACAAAATGCAGACCTACAAGATTTTATAGAACTCAGTTGTGCTTCTGGTCTTAAGCTTTAACTGCCACACTCCGTCGGCTTATGGACTTAATGGCTGACACTCCCCTCTCAATGTGTATCACTTAGTGTGCATAATGGAAACCTTATGTTAGGAAATGTAAACAGATTTACTAAATAAAAAGGCTTCTGTTATTTCTTTAACTGTCTTCAAAAACTAGCCATAACATTTAAGAAAAACTAACATAATTAGAACCTCTGTTTTCTGCCCATCCATCATATTCCGAATTGTAATAATGGTATTTACAAATTATTACCACAATGCAATGGTCAGCTTTCAGCTGTCATGGATGATATTATCAGGAAATGTCAGTGCACACTATGACTATGGTGAATGGAATTCATGATTCTGTTGCTTTAGAGCTTGCAGCCATGACACAATTCATTTTTGTTAAATACACACCATACTCCACACATTCAAAGCAAAAAAAGATGTTAACAATTAATATTAAAGAAAAATTGAAAAGTTGTTGGTTTGCTGTTTCAATCCTAAATTAATTTAGGTGTACAAAATTACCTTAACAAGCCACACAATTACCTGAGGGTGTAATAATTGCAGTTCCGCTGTTTCAGAATAAAAACACCTGTCTCTGTAAAGATCCTTGGTCAGATAGTGAATGTCAAGCAAATACTCAATAACGAAAATTTAGGAGATTTCATGATGTCCGAAATAAAAGTCATTGAAAAGTACAAATCAAGAGAAGGATACAAAAAATGCTAAGGCCTCAGTCCACCTTTGTGAACATAGTCTATTCAAACATTGAGAAATGGAAGGTGCACTGGACTACCCAGACACTGCCTAGATCTGGCCATCCCTCCCTGGCAGCCAGGCAAGGAGAAAACTCATGAGAGATGCCACTATGAAGCCATTGACAACATCGAAAGAACTCCAGAGGCCAATGGCTGAGATAGGAAAAATGTGCATCAGTGAACAAGATCCAGAACATTTCCCAAAACTAGCCCGTATGTCAAAACATTAACCATGACTAAAAACAAGCCGTCTTCTGTATACTGTATGAACTTTGCAACAAAGCACCTGAGTAATTCTTTCGAAAAGTTGGCAAAAGGTATTATGGACAGATAAAGTGGGTAGCTGCGTCAGCATGCGTAGGCTGAAAAGGAACAAGTAATAGGTTTATTCCATGCTGGAAAAAAGAAGAAAGGGAACACAACGTTTCGGCCATGGAGCCTTCTTCAGGTGTGGACAGATAAGACCAAATTGGAAATTTGGTGTCGAAATGTCCAGCATTATGTTTGATGCAGACCCAGCACAGCATCTCCCTGTCAGCATCCCTGTAGTCAAGCATAATGATGGCAGCATCGTGTTATGGGAATGTTTCACCTCAGCGGGGACTGAAGAGCTTGTCGGGACTGAAGGAAAAAATGGATGGAACAAAGTATAGACAAATACTTAAAGAAAACCTGTTTCAGTCTTGTAACAGGACAATGGATCCAAAGCATGAAGATACACTGAATCAACTTAAGAGTAAGAAAGAGAATGACTTGAATTCAATTGAGCATCTGTAGAAAGACCTGAAACCTGCTGTCCATAAGCGATCTCCAAGCAACTAGAAAGAGCTTGAGCAAATCTGAAAAGAGCGCTGGGCAGGTATTGCACAAATCCTGTATGCGAGGTTGGTAGAGACTGACCCAGCGGTGCTGTCGCTGTAATTGCTGTTAAGGGTGCTTCCACCAACTTACATGGATCTAAATATGTGCGCAATGAAAATATTTATAGTTTTTCTATTTAGTTTTTTTTAACAACTTACTGTACCTCACCATTAGAAATCTTCAGTTTAATCAAGCAAGCTTTGAATAAAATACTAAGTTTAAATAATGTGTATGCACAGTATGATGTTAATTTCACAAAATGGGACTCCATAGGGAAGGTTTGAAACCTTTTGCAAGGCACGGTACCATTTCCCATTGTACCTTCATTTAATGAATATTATGATGCCTTATAGTCTTTTGGTTTTTTTTTTGCTTTACTGTATACAGTATATTAAAGAAAAAAAACATTTTCATTGAATAAACATGAACAAGAACCAAAAATTATTCTATTTTATACAGATCATTTTTAACTATTAATGTTCAAATTCTGAGTCTTAATTGTTTTAAACTAACTTACAAAAACCTTTTGTTTCTTAGAAAAATAAGGAAGTACCTTTGTTCCTGATGCACATGCATGCAGTAAAACAATTTTATTTACTCTTCATGAGACCCCTGCACAATGCTTTAGAAAGGGATTTCTCTCATTATCCCTTAAAACACATTTAAAACTCAGTTGATATTTCTTGTGTGGATTTTAACCTCAACTATGCACAAGTATGAAATGTTTTCCTTATTATAGGAAGGGTTGTGTATATAGTAGTGTATAGATTTAATTTCAGATTGACATGGTAAGAACAATAGAGTATGGTCATTGACTGAGCAACACTGACACCAAATTTTACATTTACAACAATGTTTTACTCTACAGAAGCCTAATCCTAATAGTTTATTATTTTATTAAACTGTTATGTTCATAACCAAAAGACAAGCAGATCAACATAATAAATGTGGAGTCAACTAACAACAGATAAATGTGTAGAAGATCAGTAGAAGATTATTTTATTTTTTACTCAATGGCAAAAATGTTATTTTCTTTCCCAGAAAAAGCCCAAAAGAATCCAGGTTTTCATTTCATTAAGTAAGAATTTAAAGGCTTTAAAATGTCTTATAAAAACCTCAAAGGCAGAGAGTGTATGAATTAAATTCTTATGGTATTGATGTACTCGTTCTCCATTAATATCTCAATAAATATGTATTCAATGCTTTTTATGCGCTTTTCAATTCGTGAAGTTAGTTATTATCGTATTAATCTTATCATCTAATTAATCATCTAGTTAATACCAACTCAGTTTCATATAAATATTGAATGACAACATTGCATGTTTTTTAAAGCTAGATGACGATCGTAATTGAAAAGATAAATAATCAGGTAGCGGTGTTAATTTATTACCATAACAAAAAATAAAAATAGATTCCAGTTAGTCATGGTTAATTAACATGGCATATTTTATAAACGTCTGCGGTGTAGCTTTTGTTTCCAACTCATAAGTAACCGACGCACTTATTTAAAATTCTTCTTGCTTTTTTTTTTGGTCCACTAAATAGGGATAGTATCATATGTTTCTGACACTATTGTTTTCCTTTGCTTGAATTTTAATTAAGATTTGCAAAAGGCCTCTTATTAAATCATCCCTTTCTATCACATCCACGCACCAGGAAGAACCCGGCACGCTAAAGACGTTTAAAATGTGTAAGGCAAATTTTTTATATATATAAATATTAGTGCAAGATCCGTGATGAATAGGAAAGAACTTGAGAAAACTTCTAAATGAGTAACTTGGTCCTTTTTACTGTCGGTCACTTCAAGATCAACTGCTTTCTTTGTGTTCATCTCCGCTTTTGCAAAGGCAGTGACTCTATTAGAAAGAAAGCACGTGTCCTAATTAGGTCCTTTTAAAACAGAAGAATAGAGACAAGCATCCTGCTGGGAGACCTGAAACTATTTAACCCTCAAGATTTCTCCATCTCTCGATCAGTTTGGACAAGGTTCAGTGTTGGGAAAAATAAAGCTCCAGTAAGAACGTGATCAAATCCTGATAAAAACTGCGTTGATATCATATTTTTGAAAGTTAAAATTTGATCAATATCATTATTATTCGATTCTAATATTCCATTGGGTAAAGCAAGAGAAAATTAGGAGTTGATTTTCAAGTAAGCAAGCATATATAGAGCAATCAGTGAAAATGGAAGAGATATTTTTTGACTTTGACCAAGACTCTACATCAGACTTTGCGTTTTGGGGACAAATGGATCCCAACTTTCAATTCCAATCTCAGTTGGACAGTCTGCTTTTTGACTGTCCGCCCATGACAGGACAGCTATCCCCGTGGTCTTCTTTCGGTTGTCAGTCTGTGTTTCCTGAAGCTCAGCTAACTTTCACCGATCTTGAGTCCCATTCCCCGCAGCTGGAAGCCAGTGCTGAAGTGGACAGCTCCTCTGCGGACGAGCCTCAAGACATAAGCAAGCGCAGGCAGCGCAGGCTGGCGCCTCACCACCCTTACAAAGTCCAGCGCCATGCTGCCAATATCCGGGAAAGAAAAAGGATGCTGAGCATTAATTCTGCTTTCGAGGAGCTTCGGTGCCATGTGCCCACATTTCCCTATGAGAAGCGCCTTTCCAAGATAGACACATTGAGATTGGCCATCGCGTACATTGCCCTTTTGAGAGAAATCTTGCTCTCAGGTTGCGACCCAAAGTCTTACGTGGACGAGTGCATGAAAAACGGCTACAAAAATCAGACCAACGCCATTTGGAATACAAGTGGTAGGTTTCCATAGTTATTGTGTAGCGATTTTTATGTTTTCGGGTCAAAAACAATATTGTGGTGCACTTGATAAGAGAAATTAAGATATTTTCTGTTCACAGATTTTACTGTTGGACGCATAATTATACCGATACACTCTCAGCATAAGTACTTTTCATTCAGATCATACCTGAACCACTGTATGTTTTTCCTTTGGCATAGTGCTAACAAAAGTTATGCACTTAAAATTGTATTTGAAGAATTGTTAAGATTAAGTTCACAACAGAAACATATTCCACAATATAACTATTCTAATTAAACATTTTTTTAACAGGAGGCGATTGAGTACAAACGGCAGTCCCGCTCTATGTGTGCTTGCTATACAGTATAAAGAATAAAAAATGTTGTTAACTGGGAATAATGTAGAAGTTCCCTTTCATGATTAAACTACTAATCATACAGTAAAATAGATATGTGAATCTATGATTATTTATCACCCTTTACTTGAAAGTGATATTTTACATGTTTGTATTTCGTTTATTCAGCTTTCTAAAGGCTCGTTCTTAATGGAAAATCCATTATCCGGATCTTTCTTGAAGTCATATTTTCTAGTGCAAAAATCTAACTAAATGAAAGGCTTTGTACGTTTTCAAATAAATGCGTTTTTGTCACATCATTTATACTTGGCATCAATATTTTCAACTATGGTGCCCAATGTATTTAAAAAACATCTGACTAAATTTAAGGTAGTATTTTCGAAACTACAAATTCTATTTCTTTACAATAAGTAGGGCCCAGAAAATGGGGTCCTTCAAGTACTGTACGTGTTTTGTGTTTAAAACCATGCCACATTACAGAATTGAATTCAACAGAAATGTTTACAACGCCTTATTTAAAATGCAAGGGCATGAAAGGCATTTAAAAGTGTTTTTTAAAAAAGCACTTTACAATATCGTTGGATTGAAGAGTTTGTTTTAAGCCAAAGCACCATAGAATTTTACACTTTGAGAAAACACTACAGAGTCAAATTTCCTTTTCAAAGCCAACTAAGAAAGAATATGCAAATAATATGAACACAAATAAAAAGGACTTGGCTTTTAATTGCGCTGCAATGGTTTTAAAACAGCAGTGTGTATGCTCTATTAGTCAATTTCCTTTGTTCATTTTTGCTGTATGCTTTGTTTCCATCTGCCCGATCCTTGGCTTTTGTGTTCAAAAGCCGTTTCTCTAAGACCCAAGTAGTCTCACTAGCATCAATAGAGCGCTGCATTCTTTAGTTAAACAGTTCTCAGTATTACATGGAGAGGGATTGGTTTAATTAATTAATATACTGCTTAAATAGACGCATGAATGGGTGACTTGTTAAATGGTCATTAAAATGTATTTAAATCATTCTGTTTGTCTTGCTTTGTTTTCTCACAAATTTTAGATCTGACAGCCCGCCTGTCCTGGATAAAGTGGGATTAGGTCTATCTTTATAGACCGCTGAACAGTAAAAAGATTTTTTCTCCACTCCACAGACGTGATGACATCACCGCTCAGTAACAGCTGCGTACTTCTCACCAGATCTCACCTGACTGTATTGTGCTGCACCGATCATGTCTTTTATATTCAGATTAATTTCTTATGTTTCTAACTTCACTTTTCAAAGTTCAGTTTCATTTTTTTATTTTTCTTGTATTCAAACAACTACTAATACGGCATCTGAGTGAAATGTTTATTCTGGACGATGTTACGGTGCCTCATTGGAGTTACAATTAGCTTTTTAATTGAAAGTTACATTTATTAAATCTTAATATCCATTTCATTATTCATGATCTTGATCGTAAATGTTTAATTTTAACTGTTTTTGAATTACAGCATATTTGTTTATTTATAGACTTTTGAAGCTGTCTTATTTAAAAGTGAAGGGATATAAAATGTACATATAACACTATATTTGTATTGTATAATATTGTATTAGATTTAAATTGAATGTATATATTAAACATGAAAAACTGGAAAAAAATGTCATGACTTATAGGGTGTATTTGTTTATCAGTACCAAAGCTATCAGGTTCATAAATATATTCCAAGTTTAAATATGCATAGAATAACAGACATCTTTATTATTCTAATTATTTTGAGATTCCTTATAGTGTTAAAATGGAAATGAGATAATTTAATATAGATTTTCTGCAGTTTCAACAAATGCACTTCATGAGAGCATTAAAACTGTTTGTTTTGCACATGATATGGTAGAAGATAAGGATATTCAGCGCCAATTTCGAACATAAGAAAACTTACGAACTAGGGGAATTGTTAGGTCCATGTTGCAAATTTAGCAGTAAAGCAGCTAATTGAATTTAAAATTTGTCAGGCTTCTTCTTGTGGTTGCGCGGGATTTACAGTAGTCCTGTCTGAGAGAAAATATTCTGGTGGTACAGTATTTGCTTTAATGGTTGAATGATACTACCAGTTTGCATCTTTCTTCCATTAAGAATGAGGTGGTAATCCCAACAACTCAAGAAGCAAACCAGTTTGCTTTAAAGATATGAAAAATAAGCTTGATTGGATTTTAGTGATTAAACCAGCTAAATCACTTCTAAATTGTAAAACAAAAATGATCAGAACTACCATGTGTATCCTTAACCCAAAGCCTGGCCTTTCTTATTAATTCTGCTTCTGATTTACTCTCACTTATTTCATACCAATCTTGTTATCCACAAGAGTTAGATCAAATCCTATTTTCTATTGTTGTGAAGTTCTTCCCTTGTGTATGCACAGATTTTTTCTGTAACTGAAAAACAAAATCTCAAGAGAAGAAAATAGGGTGGCTGACAGCTCAAAGATGATTTTATGCATTTGCTAATGAATTCAGTTGTGACATTAAATACACAGCTGTCCAGTTTCAGCAATGACTACATTCCTTTTACCCATTTCCATTAGGTTCAGAGCCCTGTTCTGGTAATTTCTCAATCTGTTCTCATGTTATTGCTGTGTGAACAGTTTTTTGGCGAATATATCAATATAATCTGATTCATCACAGGACACATCACATTTTGCAACACTCTTTACTGTTTAAAACATAAATACTGTTTTGATTTAAAATGTTTGCTTGAACTCTAAAATGCCATTGCATAACCACACCGAATTAACCCAGTAATATGAAATGCTTCATACTCTAGTTTGCTCATTTGAAGAAGAACCAGGTACAATATACAGTACCTATCATATTGGCCTTGATACATTTCATTTTTCAATAAATAGGATCAAGACAGATCAAGAATACAGCAAAACAGATGCTGTGGAGGAATACTGAAATTAAAAATAAGTAATGTAACCTTTCTGATACTACTGAACTTAGGTACTCCAAAGTTTATGTCTCTGCTTAAAATATCTTTTTATATCTCTTTCCTTAGTCTCAGTTTTAGATTGTTTTGGCATTCAATGGTTTTCTCACTTACACATGCCTCTCCATTAGAAGGGTATTCTAGGAGACATAAGCTAAAATACCTTTAAAGCTTTGCAAGGGATTCAACTGACATAGCTGACAATTCAAAGCTCTAGGCAGGATCTGCAGGCATGAAGTTCCTTGGTTGCACACTTTATGTTAACAATGGTAAAAAATACAACAAACATCTTCAAAAGACCCATATATCCCAAAAGGCACAAATAAAACTTCCCTAAGATACATTTTAATATTGCTGAATACCTTGGCTTTTTTCCTTGGCTTTGGTGTTTGCTTTGGCTGTTTAATTCATTTTCATTCATGTTTGAAAGAATTGGGACAAAACATGAACAGTTTTGAACATAAGAACAGTTGCAGACGAGAGAAGGCTGGACAGCCCAACTAGCCAATTTGGTAGTTTGTTGTGAAATGATCCATGGATCTCATCCAGCCATTTCTTATAAGCAGATAGAGAACCTATTCCATACTCCCACAACCCCTTGGGCAATCCCATGTATGTGTTTTTCAAATGCTGTACTAAAGGTTATGTCATCTATGCCTAAAGTGGAAAAAAAAAATATTCTCAGGGGTGGGAATGATTATGATTTACTTCCTTATTTAACTAATAACATATCTGAATATTAATAGGAAATGGGTTGGGAAGAAACCATTTTTCAGATTCCTATAACTAACCAAAATTACTGAACATGTTTAAAAAAAAGTCCACTTTTTATCACTCTAAATAAACTTTCTCATTTCAAGAAACTTTGGGATTAGAGACAGAAAGCGGTAAGATCAGTTACAGTACTTCACAAGGGAATGGTTCTCATGTGACATTAATTCCCCTGGCACATTGGAAACTGCTGCCTCCTGGTGGTTCATTGTGAGTAGTGAATACTGCTTTTTAACATTGCAGGTTAGTTTTCTACCCCCAGTTACAAAATAATATTCAAATGTAGTTGTTTAAAATCAAATTCCATAAACTAATAGAAATGTTAAGGAATCAAAAACATTCAAGAACAATGGTAGGTACTGTATGCATATTTGTTGATGCGACTTGTCATTCACATTTACAGTATTGTATGTCACTTTCAAAACATTTCCACTGTGGTACTGTATAATCCAAACATGCTGAAAACTTAAAGAGACTGCTTGCTGTCAATTGCTCTGAAAATGTGGCAAATATCCTTAAATGCTGGAAACCAAATGTAACAAGGCAAGTGCATGCAAATGCTGGAGAGAAGTAAAATTGCCCATACCAAAGCTCTTTTCAAGTATGTAATTCAAACCATAATAGCTAGCTGGACAAAATACAGAGCAATAATGCAACTTCTGGTTTGGGGAGATTTATCAAAAACAGTTTGGCTTTAGCTTTGTGGTATAGGATGTCTTGTGAACCTCTTAACTTTGCTGCTCCTCAATAGTTAATATTTGCCCACAATGTAAAATGAGTTCACCCAAAAGGCATTGTTTCTTTCGCTTTCTCTCCTCCTCTCATGCTCTTTTCATATACATTCGTCCAGTTTCCAACCACATCATATCCAATTCAGGGTCGCGGGGGAGCTGGAGCCTGGCCTGGGCACAAGGCGGGATACACCATGGACAGGATACTAGTCTATCTCAGGGCACAATCAGACACAGAAAAGGCACACACTCACACAAGGGACAATTTACCCAAAGACAATTAACCTATCTGTATGTCTTTTGACCGTGGAAGGAAACTGAAGCACCTGGTGAAAGCCCAGGTGCACATGGGGGGAACATGCAAACTTCACACAGATAGCACCCCAGTTCTGGAATCAAACACAGAGTTCCACTGCTTTAAGGCAGCAATGCTAACCCTTGCATCACCATGCCACTCTTTGTACAGTATACTGTATATAAATAACATACATTTTTTAATTAAACAAAGTCTAGTTATATATTTAAATTACATAACTAGAATACAAAAAAAGTACATTTTCTGTAAACTTCAGACATCAGTGCCTTACTTTACAACATTTTTTATACGCCCATTACATTTAACAGACTTCCAGAGGCGTACTGTCAAGTAAAATACTGACATTTGAAGAGTTGTTGTAAAATTGAATTTCTTAGTTCATCTTCTGCCTTAAAATCTTCAATAGCCCTGGACTGGACTGGAATACTCAATCTAAAAGGTGTCCCTGCAGGCAAAAAGACAAGGATTCAGATCAGTGTGTCAGGCCCATCAGTGGGACAGTAATCTGTCGTGGATGTCAAGAAATATGTAGTATCAGGGTCATCTGAAAAAAAAAACAATCACAACAAAATATGTTTTTTATTCCCACTATGCAATATTGATGTCTTGGGTTGGAAAACATCAGGTTTTGCACACATACTTCCACATCTCCTCTTTAACTTCAGAAAATAAAATGTTCTTCTTATCTCACAGATGATAACTGTTTATAACGCCATAGAAAAAACACCCTAAAATTATATATATTCCAAAACTTCAGTTAGTAATGCATCAAAATGTTTTCAGTTACCGTATTGATCATACAAAACTTATCCTGTTTATGAGAAGTTACAAAATACATGTAGAAGACATTAAAGCTCATATCCTGCTTTTGTACTACATCAGTTTATATTTAGTGACAATGAAATGATATAAATTGTGACAGCACTGTGGTAAGACAATTGTGCGTGCATAGAATATGAGTCAGCAGGATCTAGGCTCACTGCAGAGATTGTCTGAATTCAGATGTGCTCTGGAAATTTTTTGCAAAAATCTTTCTGTCAAAATATGTGTGTTGAAGAACAATACTTTTAAAAATAATAACATTATAATAAGAAATTACATGTATAACACTTATTTTATAAGCAAATTCCTCCAGGTCCTTACTAATTTTAAAAAGTATTGTTTTACATAAGTGTCTATTAACTGTAATGGACTGGTGAAAAGTCATTTTCACCAACACATTCTACTATACAGTATATACACAGATCATACATTTAAGCATTAGTTGAGTGAAATTTTGAAAGTTAAATAATTCACAGAAACTATAATGTGAATAAAAAGCTTTATTCAAATGCTGTTTACGATTGCCCAATGGAAGCTTGTAATACACATATTCTTCTTTCTCTGCCTACTATGTACCATTCTTCAAGATTGATTAAACAGCTCTGTAGTGGTATGTACAGTACCTCTGAGTCTCACTTAACATTAGTTTGAAGCCTATATACTGTAGTATCTGTTCCATTTTGTCTGCATTTCTTTGTCCTCAAGTGGAGACATTAAAGTAACTTGTATTCTGCATATTATTCTTTTATTCGGTTGCTGTTCTATTTCAGTAATTTTGAAAGAATGTGTAAAAGGAAGAATTAGAAATAAACATTAGATCTTTCTAAAAACAGATGTTCCCACTACAATATTATACAGTACATCTATATTTATTCAGTCCCAAGTGTGTTTGTTCAATGCAATATCCTTATGTTTTTGTAATTTATATGTAGATATTTTGTGGGATCTGTGCACATAACTTAACAGCATTCAGCTTTAATAAGGGTTTATAATAAAAAAAGAAGTCATTTTCAGTCTTTCTGTATATATTTTTTGTTTGCAAGGATGTTTCATTAAACATAACACTAACAATTTCTAAATAAATAAAAAGGGGATATATAGACTTCAGATCAAAAGTATCTTCCTAATCGTTGTTAGTAAAGAATTCTTTTGTTGAACCATGTCCTGCATGTTTATTAGATGAGTGTTTCAAACATTAGTGACACCGCATGTTAAGACAAGTAAAAGTGGAGTTAGGATTTAAACTGTCACTAGGGAGAATGGTAATCACATCTCTTTTCTTTCTGAAAATGCACAAATATACAGTACAGCAAACAGCATGTGAGAAGGAAATTAAATCTTAAAAAACACTGATGTCAAACAGTTAAAAACATTCCCACACCTCGAAAAGACCACTAATGGTGAGTGACCATTAGAAAATAAAATAAAATCACAAATAATTAAGTGATATGGAAGTCACTTTTGCCGGTACTTGTATAGAGTAGCTTAATGTACTCCAATGAGCATTCCTCTTAAATTGTATTTGAAACCTTTAAAACAAACCAATGCTGAAAATAGTGGTGATGCTATGACTTTCAAATTTACTCCTATGTTTTTTTTAAATTTGCATGCTGCCATGCATGTAATTATTAATTTTAAAAAAATAATAATAAGTACAGAATATAACTTAAAGAATTGTATGGTTTAAAGGTTGTTTGCTTCATTGTACTGTGTTTCTTTAAAAAAGAAACAAGAAAAAGTAACAGCACAAATCTACTGATGGTTTAGAAATTCTGAGCTTTAAAATAATAACATAATGCAATCCAAACGAGCTTGCAATAGTCCTTGAAATACCCTGCTCTACAGAGTATTATGAGAAGAAATATTAGTTACGTCTTGAGAAATGATTTTTATTCCATACAGTAATAAATTCAAAGAGCGACTCTCTGGGCAAGGGTTTCCATTTGCGTCGGATCTAAACAGGTAACCTCTGCTGGGGGTTTTCCTCAATCAGCAGTAGTCCTGAACCTTATGAGACTCTTTAGGTGCCACAGGGACACAAATACCCCTCTGCTGTACCTCCCTGCAGTCTCCGGATGTTCTAACAGCCCAACTCTCTCTGCCAAACAGCTTCAGAAACTGTTTATTGGTATAAAATGTGAAATATGACTGGTATGGCAATGCTTATAATAAAGTCACTTATAGAGCTGATTTCGTGTGAGGTGGCATACCAGAGTTTAAACGAAAGGGGAGGTTTCCATGGCGACAGCATGCTGCGCCTGCACAAAATAGTGGTCCCAATGGGGCAGTGAATAACGCAGAGTTTTGAAGTGCAAGGTCTCTGCATCCTTGAGTGTTGAACTAAGTAAACTTTCTGCCCTCCATGTGAGACAGACAGTTCACAGCACAGGCATAAAATGATTTCTGGCAGAATCCAGGAGCTCTTAGGTTCGGTTGGGGCACTCCTAGGCACAGGTATTAGCGGAATAATAAAATTTGGCCTGTGCCCCCCAAAAAAAGAATATCAAATAACAGAAAAGGAACGTGCCGATTATTTCTTCTGATATCCCCATAGAGAGAACAATTTTATCTGTAAAATAAAAATGAAACTACAGCTTGTTCATTCTTGTCCCTACCAAACATTGCTAGGAAAGATTCTAGATAATTTTTCAACATGAAAGCTTAAAACCTACCTTAAGATATTGTATTTGCAATTTTTAAATGAAATAAACGTCATCTTTAAATATCAATGTATCTATAGTTCCAGAATCCTTCACTGCACACACATTTAGAGCTCATTATGGAAAAAGAAAACTGTACTGTGCATTAATTTTTGTGGTATTTAAAATATTGCAGACTATTACAACAGACAACGAATGTAAAGTACAGTTACATTAAGCACATAAATTGTATAGCTTTAACAAGCTGGAACAGGATTTTATGTCTCATCTGTATTTCTCATTATTATTGCTTCTCACAAAGCCCTAATTTGCCCTCATAGCTAATAAATCAGTTTAGTTTGAAACTATTATGTTGTTGTTTTTACCTTTATAAGACTATTGACTTTCCCCACCACACAGGGAGTTCCATTCAAACATTCTCAGACTCACATTGGGATTTTTTTTCAATTTCCTTCTGGATGTGCTCTGAAGGCACAATGTACACACTAAGAAGAGAATTAAAAATAAACCTATATAAACTTAAATAATCTTTGCAAGCTTTTTGATTGTCGTAACAGGGCAGTAGGAAATAAGCTGAGAAAATTGGGGTGTAGGTATCATCAATTCATGTCAGTAAACAGGTACCCCAGAGAAAGGAGACGGAATTAACGGGTCACACCAAACTTTTGCTCCTTTTGTCTGTGACATGTACAATAGAGAAGTAGAAGAAACCTTGAACAGCTATGGTGTTAAGTAAAAAATGCAGTGTGAGATTTGTGTCAGCCTAAATACAGAAAGTAGTTTAAATATTTATTTTTAAAGCCACAGATAATTTATTATTATAAATAGGCTGCCATTGAATTCATCTGACTAACAGCTAAGGCAATGCAGAGGATTTGCTTTTTTGCTTGGTACTTTTCTGGCTGCTCCTTAATCAACATGTTAACTGTACATTTAGATGAAGTACAAAAGCCAGTGGAAGTTTTTTTTTCTCACCTAGATGCATTTGTTCTCTATTACTCTGCAATTTTAGCTATTTGACACTGGCACACAAAGCTTTCAAAATTCCTCTCCCAGCCTGCTCCTGCACTTGTAATTTGTAACTTAACAAAAAACTTCCAAAACCTCGTTAAGATAAGTGGAACAATCGGGAACACTAGATTCAAAGCATATACTGTACAGTAGGAACCTATTTTCCCAATACTTTCCGGGAAGTTTCTTCTGTGTACAGGATCTGAATTTTATATGATCTTAGTTTTTGCTGTCTGTGAGATTTCTCCTCAACACTATGTCCTTCTTCACAGAAACAATATTGTTTTTATATGTATACAATTGTTTGTCAAGATGACAGACAATCCTGCTAGGGCAGAATACTCAATTGGAATTCATTTGAAAGAAACTATTGCTTAATTATTTTAAAGGAAGCAAGATAGACATAGTGTACATTTAAAGGTACTTCTGCAAGAAACCTAGTGTGTTGTAGTAATGTTTGTCCAGTCATTCATTTAGATGTAAATGCATATTCATGGATGAGTCAGCAGGGGCACTGAAAGTTCACTGAAAAATTAAATCTACTATATGCTAGAAACAATGGAAATATGAGTAAAGCATTAGAGCAATAGCCTCTTTGTTATAACAACATATGTGAAAAGAATCAGAGAGTAAGTTGAACTAAGATATGTACAAACACGCAAAAATCTGGAATAATCCAGGGCCATATTTGGTCATATACTTTCTTGATCATATACTGTACATGTGAGCTTTATACTCTAAACTGCATTTCAGACTAGAATAGCTGCTGTACATTGATGTATTTCTTCATAAAGTTGCAGATTTGTATGCTTAAAGGGAATAAGATTGATCATAAGAGCCACAATAAATAATTTATCTCTTTTATCTCTTAAGAACTTTGACAGTTGTCATTTAACAGTTGTGATTCTGGCTTCTTTTTAAATTACACAAAAAAATAATATGCTGTAGTTACCCCCCCCCATGATGTGATTTTTCTGAAAATTGATGGCTGGAGTCTTCCCCCATCACAATTTGTCTTTAGCAGGCAACTCCGGTTTCCAAGTCTTTTCAGTGGGCCTGTGGGTTTTACAGTTTACTGTAAATGTCATCCCTCTATTTATAACATTTACTCCTACTCTTCGCCCCATACCACTCCAATCAGCAAAGCAAATAGCCCTATTTGCTGAAGCTTGTCTCTCCTGTGTAGTCCATCTGTGGCTAGAGGCACTGTGAACCTGAAGCTGCATTGTACCTAAACTTGGTAAGAGGGTCAGAAGTGCAGATTTAATTAAAGATCATTGTTTGTGTTAGATAATATGATTGGAAACTTTCACTTTAGGACCTGACCAGACTTTTCTCTGCATTCTTTCATCTACCTACCTACTGTAAATAGCTCTGTAGGTTGGGGAATTGTGATGGTACTGTAGTTCCATTAAATGGGAAATTAGTTCTTCTTCATAGCTTGTTTCAAATATTTTCCACAGTAAGTCCAACACATGAAAAGCAAACATGTTATTTGTGACATTTTCTTTAGTTGACCTTTCAATTTTTTGGTTTTCATCACCTTTACACTGCCATGCATACAGTACCTGTTGTAATGAGACAGAAAATGTGTTCACCGTGAAATGTTTTATGCTTTGCTGGGCAACACCTGTACATTCTGTGTTATGGAAGTGTTCTGGTCAGTTTGGTTTTTCCGACTGAAATCAAAGAATGAAGAAATGTGTGCAAACCCTTGGCACCAGGATTGTAATTCTGAAAACACAGAGCCTGACTCTTGACATTATACAGAGTGCATGCAATCTGCATTGTATTAAACAAAACTAAATGTTTCAAGCTGTTACAAGTTCCTTAATGAAACATTTATGAATGTCTGTAACACGATTTCAGAAACACCTTGTCATTGAGGTTAAAATAAAATGTTAGGACACCAAAATTTGATTGGGCAATGCATTTAAAAGGTTTTAGGATATGGTGCCTTGATGCAATCCTTACTTAAGAGTTTTCCTTCGGCACAAAATACTGTAACTCAATGACATTTTCAAATATCTGCAAGTGTTTTGCTGTTTTTATTAACAGAACCTTCTTACCCCACAGGTCACCAACATTTTGCTCTGATCAGTTTTTGACATGAAAAACACATTTCATAGTTAGACCTTTTTAAATTGTAATAAATCCAATTAATAAACTATTTTTCATGTAAAAGGCATTCCTGAAGTCTTTCTTGGTTGATATACTGTACATAAAGGGCTGTAGATGGTACTAATTTCTAATGTTCTATAATAAATTGTTCAATAAATAAATTCTAAATATATTAGACACCCCTGTCTACAGACAGGAGCAAATCATCAAACATTGTTGTATAGTTCTCTGCAGCTCTACTCTACTTCTACCCTCTACTTTCTCTGAACTTTATGATTTCCTTTTACCCCATAAGCATCTGTACAATGAAAATGTGATTCGTTGTTTAAAACACAAATGCTTACAGTACGTTGGTTACAGGCATGCTTGTATGAGTGAAAATCCATATTTAATATATAAAAAAGGATATATTGTGGTTTAGCTGGAAGTTGGAGGTTTAGTCATTAAAACTGACAGCAAACAGAAAACAGTAATATGTTTTGTTTCCATGTTGAACTTGTAACAATATTTTTAAAATAGAGTTCAACAAAGAATTGTTACTCATAGCTGATGGAATTTAATACATAAACTGAAATATTCAGAGAAAATAAAAGGGTGTTTACATAAACATGTTTACTTGGTAAGTTCACCTCAAAATGTCAGATTCACACCGTTTCCTGATGCAGCAGGACAAACAAGTTTGTTTATACACAGCACAATGTGAAAAACAAAACAAAAGAAAAGCATTAAGACTGAACAAAGGACAACACACTTACACTCTTAAGGGCAAGACATAGAATTAAGCAAATGATATTGTCATGATTATCGTAGCAGATTTAGCAATAATATTCTTTTACAAGGAATAGTGTGTTCATGTATAAGAATGTTTGAACTGAGTTATGAAGTTTGAATCAGTATCGAAGGCGTGAGTCTTACAGATGGTGATAGTTACTTACATAATTCCTCTGCTAGTGGTATCCTCTGCTTGCATGGATAACTTCACTGTCTTCTCCTAATAATATAAAATGCATTCTATTCATTTCATGTAATTCTTGTTCCTTTCACAGTTTCATTTCCATGGGATGGATAAAGTGCACCAAACCAGGTACAGTATATTGTAATCATAAAAGTAATTACTATCCCTACCCATTCCTAATGAGGATCAAGGTGATGACTATTCACATTCAGAATATACAATTAATAGCTTATTGAACTTGAGAACAAGAGCTATAAAGAAAAACAAAGATTAAAATGATATAGTCAAATACATTTAGGGGTCAATTTTAAATTCTCTTGTCCCACAAAAGGTTACAAATGACAAAAAAATCTACAGTCAGATTTCTGACTGGGTTTTCCGAATCAAATAGTCAGAAATCACATTCCTTTCTACTTCTTTATTTTAAAAAGGGAAAAATAAAATATCCATGACATTCCAAGTCTCTGTGCAATGTTTTTTTTTCTTTCATTGCTTAAAATAGATTTGTCCTAATTGATCTGATGATTCTGCAGAAAGGATTTCAGTTTATTAAAGAGCTCCAGTGCATGTGGAAAAGATTTGGAGGTGTCAGGGAGACATAAAAATGTCTTCTCTGTGGTGTGAAATATAGTGTGATATATCTTTGAACTGACCTGAATCATTCTTGCATCTCTTGATAGTTAAGACAATAATTTTGCTTAAGGCCTCAAATAAATGTGTATCACATTATACCTGTGGTGAACATAATCCAACAGACAGAAACACAGGGGGTATATAGTCTCTGGAAGACAAATGAAGTGAGAGGGATGATCAAAATTAAAAAATTCTTTACCTCAGTTGACAACCCCATTTCCTCTTTTGAAACTCCCCCTCTGGCACATTTCTTAATTGGATTAAGACAAGAGAAATTCATTAGACTTTAAATAGCTGAAATGGAAATAAAGCAAAGTAATATAAAGGAAAACTCTTTTTTAAGATTTTAAAACAGTATTGAGCAGTGAGGTGAAAGAAAGCAGGAGGAAAAAATATTGTCTATCAGGGTAAACTGGATATGGTGTATTTCACTAGGTCTCTGCATCCATATGGCGGGCATAATGTATCTCATCATCTTCTGTTCATGGCAGGTGTATCGTGGGTTATTCTTTTAGTATTTTAAGCTAATGGAATGGAAAGCTTTAAAGCCTGTGCCATTGACTAAGAATGTGTTTTTTTTAGCAAACATGTGACGTGAAGTTCAATTTCAGATATCTCTCCTCAAGCTGGTATACTGTAAATGTTATTCTTTAATTTCAGGACTGATGGTATGAATTTAAAAACTGGTGTTTTCCACACAACAACTGCTCGTTGTGCCTTTCTTGTAATCCATCCTGATGAAAAGCTCTGTGGAATCAATACATTTTAGAAGCAAGGTGTGTGTGTGTGTGGCTAGAAGCATGCGATCAAGTGAAGGAAGTGTCAAGTAACCCCACACCACTGCGAGAATATGTGCACTGAAAATATGAACTTGTTAATGGGTGTAGGCAACTGAAGCTAAAACAAATCCTTTTATTTGACTGTTTGCCCCCGAAAGGAAAAGGATCAGACTTGTGGGTACTTCAGAAATTTTGCAAGCACTCTCCAAAGTAACACTCCCACTCATGGGTCAGCAAATAGCCCTGAGCAAACTTACCAACTGAACATTGAAGTAAGAAACCTACTGTAGGAACAACCTACTGTACTTAACCTAAATCCACAGGAAATGATGTGTGTGGAGGGAGTTATGATAACTTTAAATAAATATCGGTATATTCAAAATTGCTGAAAATACTCTGATAAGGCTTACTAAGGGACTGTGTGTGATGACGAAGCCTTTCAAGGTATCATGTTCCAGTTTCTAACTCAACCTTATGATACCACAGACCAGATGGTTTTACACTTTGGATTCCTCCAAACGATTGAATAAAGAAAAATCTCTCTCTTCAATTCAAAATAATGAGCTGTTCAATTAAATGTAGCTAGTAGAATTAATAACTATTAATTTTAAATGTGTTTTATGCCATGTATCTGCTGAACATGAACCCTGTTTCAAAACTTTAGTTTTGGTAAATATTTTTAGAACAAAATATGTGTATCCCATCTAATTATATGTCAGTTCCTGAATGTTTTTGGATTATATTGAAGATCTGAATGAGTGCTTAAATAAAAAAAAACATATACATTTCAAAGGATTAATGCAAGCCACCTGTACTTCGAATTCTGTATGTCCGCATACTGTAAAATGACCTCAAAGATCACGAGATAGAACTCTATAAAAATGGTATATAATCACTTTCCTCGGAAAACGTTAAGAAATATTGGTGCTCTTAAAATTTAAAGTAGATGACCTTTCATCTTAAAAACCTGTCCGATTTTTAAAATAATATACTGTAACCCATACGGTGACAGGTCTGAAAATAAAACAACTGAAATGCATCTGCGTCTCTGATTCTTGGTAAGTTGTTCCGCACTGTAATAATAATTAGATGAATCATTTTATCCTTGCGGAAAAATCATTTTCTCAGAAATTACAGGTATACATGCCCACCTCCTTCCGTGAACATTTCCATAAAGATAATTTTATTGTGGTTTAAAACGTACAGTATAGTTAAACAGGTAAGTTAATTTTCAGACGGTATGTTGGATAACATGAGTTTTCTTATAGCTACCAATTTATATATCATTGTGATGTTTTTCGTTTAAATATATACACATATCCACCTCCGTTAATATACTTCTCTATTATATCACACAAAAAAATTAATACAATGTGACGTCGCCTTTATTTTACCAGAGACGTTTGTTCTGCATGTACAGTATTCGTTAGAGATCTATAATCGTTTAATCTACAGTTGTTCGAAATAAACTGAAAAATATGTTAATAGATCTACTGAAGTTGCGAAATCTACAGCACCTTTTTTTATAAATTAACTTCAATGACTTAACTAAAGTAACCGTAAGATTATAAAAAAATAAAAATCTAAAGCGAGGAATTTTCCCAGTTATAATTAAATATATACATACAGTAGATGTACGTGCGCTCTTTATACTTCCTAAGTTTATTGCGCCATTAAAATGAATATCAGACTTAGTAAAAAAATAAAAGCCAAAAGAAAATGTATAACATTGATTGTATTAACGTTTTGGTTTTCTTATATTTCTCTTTAAACTGTAGCCCACTTATTCTTCACAAAAACCTGAAAGCAAATAAGTTATTGAAATGTGTGTTAAGTGCGCATACAAATATATACGAAGAACAATAGGTTATTTTGTGTGCGATCTGAGAGGCTCTTCTTAACTTATTTTTGATAAAACCTGAAAATGACGAGTACCGACCGTAATACAAGGACAATATACGATAAAATGATTGACTTAACATAAACTACAAATGAAGCGTGTAAATAATTTAATATTGGGAGAATGAATGAGGCAGGAATAGAAAAAATATGGTGTCCAAAACCATTCACTGAAAAATACTTTCACCTTTTTCCTTATTGTGCTGACAATGGGGAGATTTTATATTAATAGTGATGCAACTATGTTCTAATCAAGGGTTTCTGGATGAAGTGTAATTTAAAACTGTTCCCTCCTGTTTATTATTCGGCCAATCAGAGTTCAATGCTACCACCCCCTCTATTCAGACAACTATTTAGCATCTGAAACTGGGATGAAGTTTCCAAAAAAATTAAGGAAAAAAACTTCCTGCGAGAAGAAAGCTGTGCCAAAATACAGTTTCGATTGAAAGTGGTATAACCCGGACATCCAGTCCATTAAAAACAAAAGTTAAATAACTCAAGTCTCCTTCAACTAAAAGGGATATTCTCCTGTAACCACGGATTTAAAAGTGGAGACCGTTTTTTCTTCTTCGTTATCCTTGCATTTCTTTAAAAAAGAAATGGAAGAGAGCTCAAGTTCTCCCGTTTCCCCTGTGGATAGCTTAGTGACCAGCGAGGAGGAGTTGGACAGACAACAGAAAAGATTTGGAAGGAAAAGGAGATACAGTAAAAAATCTAGCGAGGACGGCAGCCCGGGTCCTGTCAAGAGGGGTAAGAAACCGAGTCCCACTACGCAGTCCTACGAAGAACTCCAGAACCAAAGGGTATTAGCAAACGTCAGGGAGAGGCAAAGGACTCAGTCGCTCAATGAAGCCTTTGCTTCCTTGAGGAAAATTATCCCCACGCTGCCGTCGGATAAACTGAGTAAAATACAGACACTGAAGCTTGCAGCCAGATACATCGATTTTCTCTATCAGGTCCTACAAAGCGACGAGATGGACAATAAGATGTCCAGCTGCAGCTATGTTGCGCACGAGCGTCTGAGCTATGCTTTTTCAGTGTGGCGGATGGAAGGAGCATGGTCTATGTCTGCGTCCCACTAGCACTGAAGACGTACAGTAGTGCCACAGGGGTAGGTGTCATCCTAAGAGTTACGGAATGTCTTGTCAGGGTTTCTGTTCTGTAGTTACAGTTAATACTCCATCCAAATGCAACTTTTAAGAAAAAGTATTGACAATGGTGTCAGAACAAATTATTGTTGCCTGAAAAGTTCATTCTCCTTCAGTTTGGTTTACCATAACGTACTTGAAAACGGGGGGGGAAAAGTTCGTAATTAGACAGGTGTTTATCAAGAACTTGGTAGTGGGACGAAGCTACGACGTTTCTGCACCTTAGATGTGTATAAAATCGCGTAAAAAAATCAAAATGTGCAGCCACAAGGATATCTTGTTTTTAAATACTATTTTCACTTGGTTTGCCTGAAAGTTCACAGCTGTGAGGTCTGAGAAGAATGGCAGTAGAAAGGATTCTACGAATACTAAGGTATTTTTAATGATACCTTTATTGTTAGGAAAGAAGTCCCAATGTTGATAAAAAAAATCTTTATGTTCAAATAAGAGCAGTGTATTTCTGCACAGGGGGCCAGTTAGACCTGCAGATTATATTTTGTTTATTTTCCTACACCTAGTGATTACACCACAGATAATTACTATTCCCTACAGGATTTTGTTATTTAATTAAAAAAATAATAATTCCTTTAGAATGCTGTTCTTTAAACAATATGCAATCATGCAAAAACTATTTTAATTTGAGGCCTGCCTTAAGGCATAAATGGAACAATCACAAAAACACTTGCAGTGCATCAATGGCTAGCCTGTATATAGTAATAGGATTTACCTTTTGACCTGAAATTGTTTTATGTTTCTGTGCTACCCTTGTCAAAATCAAAAACAAACAATTGCATAACAGCTGAACCCTGATTGAAAAATGCAAATTACTGAAACACAGTACTAAAGTACACTTCTAAAGTGACACAGAAATGTTACCAGGGAAGCAGATCAACTCCTTGTCTTTATAAACAGATACGACTATAAACCATGTTAGATAAATAAATATGGCATTGGCGTACTTTACATCATAACAGGTCTATATTAAAAATGTGAGGCACAACTTGGCAGATTAAAATAAAACTTGAAATCCAATGGCTTGGCTAGTTGTCACAATAGGAACTTTTCAATACATTACGTGGGAAGTGAATACAGAAAATATATGTTTAAGGCTCAGAGCCAGTAGGCTCCTGCCAAGAACCATTTTAATGCTATTATTTTCTTACTATAAAGAATTGTGGTTGAGTCCTCTTTAAGGAAAACGTGGAAAGTCTCTTCTCTGAAATGTTAAAATGCCATTTTGACAACTCACAAATATAATGCAAGGCTGTATAAGTGATTTGTAATGTTTAATTTCTCTGTGTATCAATTTAAAAGTATTTAAGGAAACTACTGACCATGAGAGAAACACAGAGTGAATGAATTGTCCCTCATGGATAATTATGATTTATAAATGAATGTTTTCCTGTACGAATACCACAGGAATGAATGTGCTGGAGATTGGGAAGAAAGTTCAAACTAGCAGTTGATTACATTGAGGCTAAAAAAAAACAACTCAAGTAGTCTGCATACTGCACAATCCCATTGAGAAATATTATCTTTTAAATAATAGTTTATCATTGCAGTGTTTTTCTTTTGCTATCAAATATTTTCACCTTTTTGTTTTATTTAATAATGTACACTGTTGATTCTGTAATAGAAGAGTAGACTGTAAGCATTATTAAAATCCATAGCAAATGGATTTTAATAATAATAAGGCCCTACTAAATCATAAATCACATTTATAGTCAATATTTATATTAACCTTTTTATGGATAGAGGTGTTCTGTAGAACAGTTATTTACTTATTTTCTAGGAAAAAGGGTTGTACAGTACAGTGGAAAACACTTTGTTTTGGACAGTTTGTGTTATACAATAGATAAGGTGTGTTTCACCTGAAATATATTTGCAGCAGATTTGCAACAACTGGATTATTTTTTTCATACTGCTCATTCACCTTTTCTGAAGTTAATTGTCAATTTGTTTTGGCTGCAGAGTGTTCTTAGCTGTTTTAAACAGAAAAGTTGTGGCATTGCAGATTTTGAGTTTCTTACCTTGCAATGTTCTGAAAACCTTTATAACAGGTTATTTTATAATCTGTCAGACCAGTGCAAAAACATTTCTGCCATTAGTAATTACAGTTATAGCGCAATCTAGATCACATATGAACCTTTTAACATGGTTTTAAAATGTTGAGTTTAATTTGAACAATGTTTCAGCATGTGTTTTGTGTCTGGGATTGTCATCACAGCCAATGTACAGACTTTTCCATTATGCACAACATATAATAGGATAAAAGCTAGAGAACACTAATACATTGACATCTAGTTCAACAAAACCTATGCTCTGAGCTATCATTGCTATCCTCGGAAGTGCTGTATAATATATTGGCAGTCTGTGTAAGATAACCACTAAGTTTTGCTGTAAGTATAGGCTGTATAAAAAATGCATGTCAGGTTTCTTTCTCTAAACACAGTGGTAAATTTTCTTTACAAAATTATAATTTTAAAACTATGATTTAGACTTCTAAAAAATGTTGTGATATTAGTCTGCATGAATTTACTGTTTTGCATTTTTATGTTGAAACGTTGAATACTGTACCTCCATTTAAGGAAAGCTTAATATTTTGTTTCTCTTTGTATCACCTTAAAATTTCAATTGTATATATGTTTTTATGTTGCAATGTACAGTTTTCAGTAAAAAACACTGTTAAAACCTCAAAGATAAGGATATTATTCCACAGCAACAGGCCATACAGTACACACTGTAAATTTTAACATCATTACCCAAAAATAGGAAAATTGTCATGAAAACAGCCTTTCCTTGGCTTAAATAATGAGGAAATTTGGTACATCCAAATGAGTACTGTATACAATAATTTGCATCATCAAGTAAAAAAACAAGTTCTCAGATAAGGTTACTTTGTACAATATGATCGTAGCTTTGCTTACACTTTCGGCATAATCGGAATAGGTCTTGTTAAAATGTTACGTAAAAATAAAACTTAAACAAATCGTTACTTTTTCAAAGATTTGGTAATGCAAAGAAAATATCCTTTGTGTGTAATTATTCAATAACTACGAAGATCAATTGTTTTCGCAGTGAAGTTCAAGTTTATGCATTTACTGTAAGTTCTACAATTTCCATCAACGCGCAACGCAAACAAGAAAGAAATACCGTTTTATACGATATTTGAGGTATTCACAAAGCCTCTTATTATTACATTAACATTTTATACATTTAGTACTGGCATATATCTGCTTAGTCTCTTTTTGGGGTTGAAGATTTTAAGGGGAACGTATTGGTTTTAAAATGAATAATAATACAGTCTTTAGTACAAAACACTGATCTAAACAAAAGCAGTTTAACCCTCCCTACCTTATAAGTATCTGAAGATCAAGTTTCCTTCGAAGCAGATTTAAGGAATACTACAAAAAATGTCTGCTATAGGCATCGCTTCAAAGTAGGACAGGTGCATCAATGCTGCTTTTCTGCAAGAGACTGGTGTAATCGTCACACCTGAAAAAAAGTGAATTTGGCGTTAATTGGAAAGTGCTTTCATCGAATAGTTTCTACTGTATGTAACTACAGTATCAGTGAACATTGTTCATACATATTTCTCTACCTGCAAAATGAAATGTGTAATGTACTGTTAAAACTCCTGATTAATGTAAACCTCCCCCAAAATGTGTAGACTACACACAGTACTGTATTTATTTAAATATATATAGACATGCAATTAAATATTATTTCATTTATTTTACAGACTGTTTACTTCTATAAAAACTGAGGAGGCCAAAAGGATTTATTGAAGAACCTACAGTATAAACCTCAGAAAGTTGATGGAAAGACTCAACGGGACGACTGAATTCTCGTGGAGCACTTAAACTGCGATATGACTGCGTTCGAAAAGAGCGACAAAAGAAAAGGATACTCGACAACAGCCACATTTCTTACTTTATATTATTGTCATCTCTTGTTCCGCCAGACGTATTTCACCATATTAAGAATTTATTCTTTAATACCGGTATGATGATTCAGGAATGCTTTGTTTTCTCTGCGTGTGCAGTATATTCCCTGTTGTTGTTCTGTTTATAGATAAATATATATAAATGTTTTTTAAATAAATATTGTACATACTTGTAATTATCTTCAGCTTTCATGAAAGGGACAAATGCAATTAAGACTCATACATTGTCGAATCATGTTGCATGGATTATTCACCGAAGCTTGAGTTTCCCAAGCTTTAGCCTGCATTCTGTTCAGTTCAGTGTACATTTTGCTTATTTATTAAAACAAGTATTTTTTAACGAGTTAAAAGTGCATTGTTTTATGTAACCAAAGCTCAGTAGGCTATACGAAGACTGCTTGTCTAGCGTATTTTACGAAAAATAAAGCTTATCTCGTTAAAATATTCCTAAATTAATTTTTATTAGTTGTAAATATTATAATTTCAGTACTGTATTTGAAATGGGTAGATAGGATATACGTTATGTATTTTAAAATTTAAAACATTTTTCAATAAAATCGTTTGCACAGTTATATACTGTTCATACACAGAAAGGTTATACAGTATATTGCATAGGCCTATGCATACTGAATAGTTCCATATGTTTAGAATATGTTCTGGGGGATCCTCCAGTAATTTTAAGGAATATATGCTACAATGTGTTTGTTGTAAAAAACATTAAATGGTTTTCGATTAAACACGTGCCTGTTTTACAAAATGCGTAATGAAGGACGCCCATTCGCTTGCAACCATAGTGATTAAATCTTTTTAAACCATTTTCTACTCTTCTACTCAGATGTTTGTTCTGTTGCTTGGACAAAATGTGGAAAAAAGAAAACAAACACCGTAGCTTCACTACCAAGTGCGAGAATTTGTTTTCTTTTGTTGTGGAAAGAAAACATCGATAAAAAAACTGTTATAAAATCTAAGAGCTTCATTAGCAGACCAGAAACTCAAGCCTGTTTAAAATCAGGCCTTATAAAAGACTTGTCCGCTTTAATAACAAGTAATCATTTAAATAGCAGTGCCTCGGGGGAAATTCCGTAACAAGCAAGCAAAGGAGGCCGAACAACCGCAGATAACTTAAACTGTTTGCCCAGTATTTAAATACCGGACTCCTACTAGACCCCTTAATTTTTCCTTTCAAACTACGCTCCTTATTCTTAAAGCATTAAATTGGTTGCATCTAAGTTTCCCATGCTTTAGTAAGATACGGATCTATAAACAGAAAAGGAGCTTGTGTTTATAACAAATCAAGGCACCCTATAAGTGGTAAATGAATCATTATTAAATATACTGGACGTGATAAGAGTGTAACAGTGCACATAAACTGTGGTATTTTGTTTACAGAATCTAACATTGCATCGGGTGTTAAAATGTAATTACTTTTTTTGAATTTTGAGGTCTATTTTTTCACGCTATAAAATGTTTATAGCTTTTCTAAGAAAAAGCTGAGAAAGATTGCAGTAAGATTTCTAATTCTCCTCTGTTTTCGTTTTCCGGGTTCATTGTAGGTTTTCATTATTATACTAGTCGGACTATCGGTTGGGGATGATTTAACACCTGCTTTGCAACGTCAAATATAGTGTTTTACATAGCAATTCGAGACGAGGAATTTGGATTTGCGACTCAAAAGGCGAACGTTTATGGTAACGGAGATGAGAATGTAGCCTAGCGATGTTAATATATTATTACTGTTAAGAATAGTACAGTACATCATAGGCAATATTTCTGAAAATGAAAGGGCAAGCCCTATTGGATATCGAGGTCAATGTCATAGCCTACGATGTAAATTGATCTAGAAAACAGCTGCGTCTGGTATTGAATTTAACTGCTTGATAATGTCTTGTCCTTTTTGACTATATGTGTATAAGATAGCTATGACAGTATTTTTTTGATAAAAAGGAAAGCATGTGAAAAATGTTACCTTTATGCAACCAGCGCCTTTTCTCACATTTTCAAACACACAATCCTCACAGTATTCCCACAGGTTTCCTACTATATATTGTGTACAACCTGTACAGACACACACATATGTATGGATATAAGTTGCTTTAATTACATACAGTAATTGTACTTGAATTTCACTTTGCAAAGGCAACTATACATGATGGGCAATTAGTATTTGTTCACATTAGTGTTTTAGAATTCTATAGCTATGTATCAACCTGTTATAACACTTAAAAAATGTTGCTTAAAATGGCTGCAAAAATGTTTTCAATTACCCATATTATAGAATGTCTTTTTGTTTTATGTAATGCTTAAGTTAATAAATTCTCATATTACAGTTGGGTAAAAGTAAACTTAACCTAAACCTCATCCTTTTCTCTCCATTTTATTAAGATAAATGCTTTTGATGAAGGGCGACAGTGTGGTGTAGTGATTAACATTGCTGCCTTGCAGTGCTGGGGTCTTGGGTCCAATTCGGGACTGGGTGTTTGTGTGGGTTTCCTCCCTTAGTCCAAAGACATACTGGAAAATCTGTGTCGTTGTGTGTGTGTGTGTGTGTGTGTGTGTGTGTGTGTGTGTGTGTGTGTGTGTGTGTGTGTGTGTGTGTGTGTCTGTGTCTGTGTCTGTGTCTGTGTCTGTGTCTGTTTGTACCCTCTGTGATGGACTGGTGTCCAGTCCAGCGTGTATCCAGAATTACTCCTGTTGTTTGCCTGAATAGGCTCTATCTCCCCCAGGACCCTGAACTGGACAAAGCAGTTAGAAAATTGATGGATGGTTTTGATGACAAAATATGTTCTAAAAGTGCTCTAGTATGGGATAAATATGCAATCCCACGTAGAGGTTAAGGGGATGAATGTTTACATCATTAATGTATAGTTCTACAGATACACTGTATAGGCATGCCTGACTGCATTTTAATGTTCCAAGCCTACATCTAATCCTAATCTTACCTTCTATCCTAATTTCAACTAAAACTAACTGTAATTAAGTGACTACATAACAGTTGTTCTTGCATAAGCAAAAGTGCTGTAAACTGTAAATTTAACAAGTTTGCTTAATTATTTTTATGAAATCATAGCTTCATTTTCATCTGAAGTGCTTAAGAAGACATCATCTTGTAAAAGTGAGTGTGATGTTATAGACGCTGGACACATCTTATGGAGTCTTTATATATATTTGTTATGGTTTGACTGCATTTGTGTTGCTGTATGTTTTTTCATATCCTATGAAAAGAATGTGTTTAAAAACATTTATGGTATGACATGGGTATGATGTCTACATACCCTAATCTCGTATTCTACCGGTCCCCTGACAGGAATCAAATAGTTATTCACAGTTGCTCAGCATCGTATTGACCTCACAATCTCTAAAACTTTTGATATTGACTCATTATTCTAGCAATCTCAACCTCTACTATACCCATGAGCCAAATATTATTTGAAAATGCTTTAGGCTACAGTAATAATGCTCTATAAGTCACAGATGTTTCCTGTAAAAAGACGGAAAAGCTACAAAATTTGTAGTAAAATGGATAAACTGAAGGTTGTGTGTCTATTTGGTTTCATGCAAGGTATATTTTACAAGTTTGGGTAAATAATTAAAGGTACATATTTGGCACACTTATAACTTGGCACCCAGTATGTGAGTTGCTTTCATTCAAACTTCCTTTTTCTTTCTTAATGTGGACATGAAAGTAGGTACAGCATGTCCGTGAAAACTTCAGTTTAGTGGTGGTGTACACACACTATATAAAGAACAAAATAGTTTAGTCATAAGCATTTCTCCCATAGTATAGTTGAAGTTTTTTTTCCATATTGATCAATTTCAATATGTGGTAGCCCCCCCTCTGACATGCAGAGTTTTAATTTTATGGTATAAATATGCAATAGCTCAACTCATCTAATGAAATGGATCATTTCAGATTTTGACAAAAGTATGCATATTGCGTTAACCTCAAAGTTTCAGAAGTTTACTTGTATATTTGCTTCTGATTCCGTATTTTCAAGCATAAAAAACTGACAAAACACTAAAGGTATGTTTTCTTATTCATCTGCATTATAGCCAACCAAGCCACGGCTGTAAGAAAAAGAGGTGAAAAGGAATAAAGAATATTTGGAATAATATTAATTCTTGTGTGTGAGCTATATGTCTGCCATGCAATAACAGTGTCAATATTACGCTTAAGGAATTTTAGATCAATCTAGCGTATAAGAAATGGCCAGATCGTTGTGGGAGATAGTGTATCTTGGAAGAAACGGGTGGTTTTTAGACAAAAATCTTTCAGTGTGATAGGGTTGATGATGGGAAGGAAAATGTACTAGGTAAATAACACTATCTTTATGCTTTGATTAAACCTATACAATCTACTGTATGTATTGACCTACAGTATATACAACTGAGACTTCATGAAAAAGGTCCTAATATACTGTATTTACAGTATAAGGTCTGAAATGGTCACCTTAGAGGTTATCTTTATCAAATAGCACTAGAATTGCTAGGACAATCCTTTATTGATAGCTGTGTAGCAAGACATTTAAACTCTCTCTCTCATAATTTTAATAACAAATAAGCTAGGATATAGCATCTTGTTCAATTATATGGTATGCCCTGAATCTGTGAAGTGTTGTTTATTCAACCCGTGTTGCATTTACTCTGACAGAGTACAATGTGGATCAATCAAATGAGTTTAAGCTTTTAGTTTGAGGGTGGATATTTTACATGCTTTAAGGTTACTAAGCAAGCATTTAGTTAATTACAACCATTTTATAGCTATTAGATTTTTGAGTTTCAAAGAAAGAAACAAATGAAAAGCCAGAGATTGTGCAACAGCTGCAAATTGCAATCTTTAAAATAAGTGTTTTATTAAAATATTGACAAAATTACATTAAAGAGGTGAAAGTATGAACATGTAAAAGACATTTGATATTACAGCAATGACGCAGATATTATAGACATGAAGCAGAATCTTCATTATGTTCTGATTGGTAGTGGCACAGCATGGATTTGATTTAAAAAAGATCAAACAAAAGAATTTGTTACCAGCTATGGAACTACAAATAATCATTTTAAGTTGTTTCCAGCTGTTTAGTTGTCTTGGGCCATGTATCTTTAGCTTTGTATAACAAAAGTTAGTTGGCAAGTATTTACAATAAAGGTCTGGTATACTGTACAGTATGTCATTAATTAATGACAGTAAAGAATAAATGAATTTGAAAAGATCAAAATAAAACAACCCCCCAAAATAATTCGAAAGAGTTGTAACACCACTGAAAGGTAATGTATAAGACACAAATTTGTTCTCAGTCTCCGTACAGTCCAAACTATTATAATTAAACTTGTGCATGAACTTATAAGTGATTAACAAAACTGTAGTGAAAGTGCTCAGATGTGTTTTTGCTTACAGTTTGTAATTGAACAACCATGCTCAAAACAGAAGTACTGTGGTGAACAAAGTATTAGTGTAATTATAAACGTGCCAGCCATGATATTTATTAAAAAATGTTTTGGATTTTCATTTGTAACCTTTCATATGTTTTTACTGAGCTTTGCATGGGGTAAAACAAACATTTGTGATAAGATATTAAGATGTATTGATATATTGGTATTGTTTGTACTTTATGGTTTTGAGTAGTATTCTGTACTCTCCATGTAATTCCATCAACATTATTATGTTTTTATGTACCAAAATATCAAATGTGGGATAGACTTTGAATTTCCACTAATTTTAAAATCTTTTATCTCTGACTTTTCTATTCTGAATATCTTGATCTTAAATAAACAAAAGTGTTTTATAAGCCTGTCACATCAAAGGTTAAAGAAATTTGCTAGTCTCAAATTAGACCGCAATTCAGTGGGCTTTAATACGTAGTAACACAACTCTGCTTACCTTGGAAACCTACCTATAAGAAGGAAGGCATGAAGAAATTGGAATTCATTCAATCATAACTACCATGTTGTGACACTTTTTTGGTGATAGACATTTATCGATGTTTTGTGTCACACTGAAAACAGGGTGTCAGACTTAAAACAAACCATTTAATCTTGAACTATTATTTTTTATTACAAGATAGTGATTATCATAAAACAACCCCCACACAACCACATTTGTGTTTCAAAGCATTTGAAATTCTGAGAACTTATTTATGAATTACTTTTTTAATAAACTTTGAAAAATGCAGAAGTGCTTAACTCTTTTGCTTCTTTCATAATTTACCTTAAATGACCTAATTTGAATTCATTTTCACTGGTCAAGGTATCACCTGCCAAAGTGATTTATTTTCTCCAGCTCATGCCATAAGTGTTCTGCACTGATTTGTCAAATCATGGATTATGATACATTTATAATGCCATTTTGTGTGATGTCCACTTATGACCGAGTTTGAGTCTCAATATAGAAGACACCACCTTTGGTTAACTCTTCCCTGTAAGCTTTGGAATCTGTCTGATCTTCATTTGTAACCTGGGCATTAGGACCAGATGATGCCAACTGTCTCAAATAAGACACATTGTCTGAAAATGTTTATTTCTACTGTTCACTGTCTTCCTATTGAAGGAATGATATTCCTTTTCATCGTCAGTTTTACCTTTCTGTGCTAACTCTCACTCTCATAACTTTAACGAAACTGTACTGCAGGCACTAGATTAGTGACGTAAACCTTAAATGCTTCCAAAGCTTTCTGAAGATTTCCAAATGTTGCCCCTGGGTGTGAGATAGTTCCACAAAGTACTGCACATTTGGGTAAAATTTCCTTATGTCTTCTTCCTGGTTGGGTAGTAATCATCCCATTAGCCTTAAACATCTCAATAATGGGATATCTTCTGTTTTTTACAGCCGTCACTAGTGTTGTCAAAGGTTGACCTCAGGACAATTCTATGAACTTCCCATGACATGATACTGGGTGTTTTGCTGCTGTTTTCTTTTAGTACCTTGTGATTATAAGGTGACTTCCAGAAACTTTCACAAACATTATTGATAAACACTGCAGGATTATTTGTGTATTATTTCGAAACGTATACAGTACATAGAGGCATTAAAATATAACACATGTAAAAAGTTAGAATGTATTTTGAATAATTTTCAGAAAGTGCAATTATCTCTGCTATTGACTTGTTCAGCACTGCTTTCCAATCTGAATTTTGTCACACTTCAGAAAAGTTGGATATCATGACGTATATCTATATTTTCTCTACTAAATTAATGTTTAGTTACAGTATAGTTGTTGAGTTTGTTGGGTTTGAATGAATTAGGTAGTAGGTCCCATGGTATTGGGACCTCCTACCAGATTGTAAAGCTTAGCGATTATTTAAGGGTAAGACATTTTAGTCATCTCCTAAAAGTGATGAAATGTGATCAATGAACAGTGAAGTACTGGAAATTCTGTATTGAGCAACTGAAACTTCTGGATAGAAAATGGGCCCTTAAGGAGACTGTATTGTTGGCTTTTGACTACAGACATTGGGAACTCTGGCACAAGTGTTACTTCAGTGTCTCACAGGCAAAGCTTGTCATTATATAATGTTACTTGGTTGAAACACCATCCAGTAATATCCTGCTGTATCTCTGTGAGCTGCTTGCATTTTAGACATTACCTCCCCATTCCCTTGTCTCTCGTTTCTAAAAATGCCAAACTCCTGACCACAGAAAGATTTCCGCAGCTCTTAGAAAAGGAATTAAACTGGACAAGAAAATGACTTAAAAACACTAAAGTGGTTGTAAAGAAGGCTGTAAATGTTGTTTCTGGAATGTGTGCTGGCAAGTCAGGAGAAACACAAAGGGCTAGAACAGCATTTCCAAGAAGAGCCCTACAGAGCTGTACAGCAAGCTGTTTATTTTTGAGACACCTGGCATTTCAGTTGTGGCAACCATGAGAAGTAAATTTACTTAATTTAACGATTAAGAGTAAGTTATGCGGGACTACAATTTCTGTATGGAGTGACCACTTGTTTTTTTTTTAAATGAAACCCTCAGGCTTAGTGAAACTTGTTTACTTGACTCCCTAGTTTCTAATAATGCAGCACAATAAATGATGTGTTAAAAAAATGACATGTTGTTAATTATTTTAAATCACTGATGCCCAGATTTATCAGAGCACATTGTATTAGTGCATAGCCTGTCTAGCTTAATCAAGCTGGTCCAAGTAATCACAGTATAAATTCTAGTATAGACATATTATTGAAATTACATGAAATAATAAGTTAATAACAGTTTGTTACAATTTGATGGTTAATGTTTGGACAGGGTGGCATGGTGGTGCACTGGTTAGCATTATTACCTGTGAAGCCCTGGGTTAAATTCCTGAGGTGCTATCTGAATGGAATTTGCATGTTCCGCCCCTGTTTATATTAGTTTTCTCTGGGTGCTCCTGTTTCCACTCACACTCCAAAAGCGTACTGGTAGGTTAATTGGTGCTGTTGTAAGTGTGTGCATGTTTTTATCTGTATGTGCCCCTTGCTACATTAAGGTCTCCTCCAAAGTGTATCCTGCCTTGTGCCCAATGCTTTCTGGGTTAGACTCAGACTCACTCACCCTCACTCACTCTGACACTGAATTAGATAAGCAGTAATTGAAAATGATAGGATTATGTCTGGATACAGGAAAATACTTTTCATTCACCAGCATCTTTGCATCAGATACAGCAGAAAATATAGAACACAGAATCAACGTACTGTAGATTCGTATTTCTACCAAAATTTCAGTGCCAAATCTTCACCCATTACCAAGTGGATATATTTTACTAAAGTTATTCAAACAAGGGGAAAACTACGCACTGAGCACAAAAAGTCTCTTGACGGTGAGTTCAGTCTTTAATTTCTTTGTTTCAGGGATTTGATGTGTTAGTCAAACTAGGGATTTTGTACCAATTTCAAAATGAATACTGGGTTGAGGGGGAGCCGGAACCTATATGGCCAAGCAATGTGCGCAAGAACAGGATGCAGCCTAAATGGGATACTAATCCATCAGAATTCAATTACGTTATCTAAGTTTTGTGCAATGATTTTGTGTTTAACAGCTCTGGATGCTTATAGTTGTTAATAGCAGCTCACTCAAATGGCAGACATTCAAAAGTGATCAGAGTGATTAAAATGCAAAGCTAATATCTGTATCTACAGGAAACAATTGTCCAAAGACATCATATCACACATGAGTTTTTTGCAGCATTCAATTTTCCTCCTTGTAGGAACCCAGTTTAAGATTTCATGATTTGTAACAGTTAAGTGTGAGATCTGCTCTTTTTACCCTTTCACTGTAATCGGATCTCGGTTTAGTAAACCTCACACCCTGACATGTTTGCACAACAAACCACTTTGCTCTTTATTAGTTAAGGGGTCAAACCGGGTCAAGCAAGGTCACATTGTGAGAGTCATAATCCCTGATTTCTTTTGTGGACAGACCTAGACTTTTCTACTCTGTCTTCATGCTGGAAAAAAGAAATTTGTTGCTGTTTTAAGTGACATTCCTTTTTATAGTCAGAAAATAATAAATGCAAGACAAGATAAAGTTCAGGTCTAGTAATTAATTTTGCGTCTTGATATTTACACAGATTAATGGCTTGCAAAAGTCCTTTGAAAGTCATATTAGTTTGATCCAAGATGATATAATTATTTTAAGAAGTAGGAGAACAAAAGTGCTTAATCTCTTTCTTTGGTTTTTGACTGTAAGTACTTTTTTAGAAAGACTTTCGGTGGCAGATGTTCGAAATTTCATGGCATTTGAAGTTATTGTTGTCCCAAACAGGAGAAATCTGTGAGGTTTGGATTTAACATCTTGTCTGCAGTGTGCTTAAATTAAACATGCTCAGTATCTGATAGCTTTTTGGGGTATTTGAAATAAAAAAAACCCAAAATATCTGAGTTCTTGGATTAATGCCACAACTAATCATTCCTTAATGTTGAACATTTTTATCTGTAATGTTCATCATTTTAACACATAATCCAGGTCCAGCAAAACACAAAACACTCCAGAATGACAATCTATTATGACCAAAAAAACCTCAATACCTTCTTATAATAAGAGGTGTAATTTTGGAGTTTTCAACCATATTTTAAGAACAAGCTATGAGAACTTTAACTGTGGTACCAGTTTTTGGAACATAAATAATTAAATTATAAATTATAAATATAAATCAGAAATTTCTAGAATTAGGAATGGTCACAATTTTGAGAATATCTAGAAGTAAAAGATGTTTTGATTATAAGGAGTGCACAGAAGACATGACAGTGCAATGGCTTGTTATCATACTCAGTTTAGAAAACTAATCTGTGCATCAGGCAAAATCACAAAGGTTTCAATGTTACAAGTGTCAGTTGAACTGAGACTTTCTTACCATTTGATTTTGGGACCTAAGAACAGACTTGCTAGGGATTTAACCAGGAATTTGTACCACTTACATTTCTGGAAGAAAATTTCTGTTGTTGCTTCAAAACTAAAAAATAAACCAATATACTGTTGAGTTATGAGATTTAAACAGATTCTATAAGAGAAGAGAAAGCTTAATAAATATAGCTATCTTATCTCCTTTGAATTGATGACATTTCTACATAAGTGACGCTGTTCTCCAGAATTCAGAGAATGTTTTAGGCTATTTATGGCCCCTGATAAGCTAGATTTAGCATTTAGCAATCCAGGGTTTTATGCTGACTTCTAGTGATAAGGATCTGACCTAACAAGGGTTAATGAGTTTTGAACACAAGTCTTTAACTGTAGAAAACTAGATAATTGTACAGTATTACATGGACTCTTGCTCTTTTTAAAATTTGCTTCTAAGTTTAGCACCCCCCTGAAAGTAAATAAATTATTTAGAGGGATATTTCAGTCCTGTAATAATAATACAATAATAACCTTTAAATACATAATTAGAAATATTCTCTTCTGGATCATCATTAAGCCTGTTATTAAACCAAACAGTGACTTTGGGGGTTACTGTGCACAAATTCACCCAGTAATGTGTTCCTGATGTGGAACATTTAGGATAAAACATCCAATCTATTTTACAAAGTTATTGTAGCTTGAGGGAATCTGTGTGTAAATCATGTAACATGAACTAGAATTAAAATGATTATGATAAGGAGGGTACATGTTCTTATGCTTGTATTCAGGCATGTTACCTTTGTAATTTAGACAAGCACTACGGTTATACTTTGTAATTGGTCTTGGTGCTTCTTTATTCTTTAATGAATTTAGTGCAAGATGAATGAAGTGGAAAAAAATAGCCCTTGAAATAATACAAAGAATATTACCAGAAGCTATCCAAAATTGAAATGGCTTATTCAAAATCTTTTGTGTGGATAAGAATTTACAGTATACTGGCCACCCATGCACTGCACAAGACTGAGCAAAGAAGAAAAAGAATAAACAGATGGCAAGAAAAGTAAATAAAATGCAGCCCTTGTTGCATAAATCATCCACAATTCAGGCAACAGTCTTCATATTGAAACATGCACATTTAACCCATTTCACGTTTTTACTAATGTCCATTCAGCCCTTCAATATGCACAAAAGAAAAATGATGAAGTTTAATGTTGCACACATTAAGCCATTACAAAAACCCAATTTCGTCAGACCATTGATAGCTGTGCATGAAGAGAAGGAATGGCAACTACAAATGCAGAAAAAGCAGAAATACTGTAAATCAGGGATGTTTCATCCAGGTTCTGTAGGGCTGGAGTATTGACTTTTTGTCCTCATCTCAGCTCTTAAGGAGCTAAAACAGCTGCTTACTACTGTACTACTGTACTGTAGACTAACTGGACAATTTTAAAAGCTTCTCCCAGCTCTTTAGTTGCATAATTGTGCCACATTGTCTAAAGTATAATATACTATTGCCCCTGTGCTGCTAATATCAACCTTATGCATAAAGTCTATTTCACAAAGATAAAAGACTGAAATATATTTATGTCTTATCCATTTTGACAGGGTTGATTATTAGTGGATAAAATGATTTTATGGAATTTATCCAGAGTTGCAGCCAGCTGGAGCCTATCCTGCCAAACAACCGGTGCAAGGCAGGTTACACCCCGGACAGGACACCAGTCAATGTCAGGTCCACATAGGCATAGACACAAACATGCATACAGTCATACCAGGGCCTATTTTTTCCAGAAGCCAATTAACCTAATAATATGTCGTCTTTAGATTGTGGGAGGACATGGGAGCACCATAAGGCAACCAGCGTGAACACAGGGATATTAAACAATCCCCACACAGATAGCACCCTGGGTCTGGAAGTGAACACAGGGCCCCCAATGCAGCAAGGCAGCAATACTAACCACTGAGCCGCCATGCCTCCTCAATATAAACATACTGTGCATATTTTCCACCTTATTGTTTGTATTCCAAGTCTTCCAAAGCACTGTTTTTTAACTTACACAATACAATTCAGATTCCCAATAGGAAGAGGACAGGCTAAAAGGTCAAGAAAGGAAAACGTGTGTGATGAAATTGGAAGTGTCAGGGAGCAAAAAAATGAAAGCAAAGATACATCGAGTGAAAAAGGGAAAGCTAGAAAATGCTAAATGTTGCAGCAAGATGAGCAAAAACTGACAAATGTAAATTCAACCACACAGTGGAATGTAATTTTGAGGTCAAGAATAAATGGATGTTTTCTGGTCTGGTCTGTATTTCTCTCCAAGTTTTACTGTGGACTAGAACACTTTGTGGGATCATGATCCAGAAAGACCAATGTACTGTATTAAGTGAAGCCTGGAGCTGATTCAAGCCTTTGTTTAGCTAACCCCTATGCCAAAGCTCAGGGTCAGAAAGTTCAAAGGGTGCAATTGCTTCTAGTATCAAAAGGCACACAACTGACTAAGTCTTATTTTAGCATTTCTTACTGTGCTTTAGACTACTGATGCTTGTCATTATCCTCAAAACTCAAGTACCACAAATATCTAGTTTTATGGTATGGTAAGGTCTTACAGTAACAAAATAACTTGAAGGTCTCATGGCTAAATCCTATACCAAATGATCCATCTGTTTGTCTCAGTTTCATTGTTTGTTTTCAGATGCGTTTGATATCTTTATTTTCCACAAGACATTATGATGCTTCTTTCTAAAATAACCTATTAACATGTGAATGTCTGTCTGCAGCATCTTGTCATGATGTTTGCTTTTGCCATCTCTGGTTGGGTATCCTTTCACAGCAAGTCAATAAAAAGTACACCTCCTCAGTTTAGCAGGAACCCTTTGTTTGACAGCTTGTTTCCCTTATTTGTTTGCTATCAGCCTTACTATTTTGTGTTTTCTGGAATTGGTGAACAACTTTACCTCACGGAAAAGGAGAAAGAGGCAAACACTCTGCAGCTTTTACCACAAACACTGTGTCTTTAGCTCTATAAACTAGAAAGGCATTAGCTCAACACATCATTAATAATTATAGTGAGCTTGACTTACAGCCAACATATCAGTGACTTCCCAATTGACACTCCAAGGCATCTCTCGTTTCTCAAATAGCTAGAAATTCGACTTCATCAAGTGATTTAAAAATACTGATATAAAAATATGAGTGAGCTGTGAAAGATGGGTATCAAAGCATACAGAGCAACCATGTTATCTACAGTACATTCTAAATGTGATTTAAACATTGAAAGTGGTAAAATTGAAATCAATTTTACCTTGAGTCATGTAAGCAGGCATGTAGTATACAAAAGTATAAACAGGTTATAGACAGACACACTGATATTGAAGATTTGAAGGGTTCTATTTGCTAAAACACATAGTTAGAATTTTTTCCCCAATAATTTAAAACAAACAATTTTCAACAAATGACTGCCTGTAGGTTTCTACTGAGCTGTGAAATCCAGTTCTAAACTGTATAAGCATGTTACTTGGTCAGCCAAAATGCAATATATTGGATAAAACTGCCTACAACTGTAAAAAAACAACAACTAATAACTAAACTAAGAAAAAGACAGTACAGAGAAATGGAGCATGAACCAAACTGTTATCCAGCTGCACAAAAAACATAAGAAAAGATGAAGTTTAATTTAAGAAGTTTAAATTAAGAAAAACTCCTCCTAGATATTTCGAATTTACCTTTTTCGAAACCTGTCTGATACACATAGTATGCAGCTCATTGTATCTAATTCTAAAGACAAATCACAGGTGTCTGCCAGCTGCTTCGGGTTCAGCCAGAAGTAGATACAGTATGTGGAAAGCCCACTCTTTCCCATATTCTTATAGTACTTTAAGGTCTCCACTGCATTAACAAATCAATGCTACTGGCTCTTTCCAGCGAACTGCAGCTTATACTACAGGCAAAAGGCCGACAGACTTTAACATGCAGAACAAGATGTAACAGCTGTTTAAGTGAAGCTCTCCAGGGAATTCATTCATTTCCCTGTCTCTTGCAAATGGAAACAAAAAATAGAGCAGGATATTAATGGGAGGTGTGGATCTTCCAGTGTCTAGAGAGTCAAAGATTGCACTTTTCTGGACACTTGTGTTTGCCCACATGTGAAACCTGACTTCTACAGTACATCACATTTTTATGACTTTGCCTGTGCATATATCTGCTAAATAAGGGCACAAAAATAAAGAAGCAATTTTTCTGGTTTGAATTCAAACAATATTGTGCTTTTTCATTTATTTTTCTTCATGTATACATACAGTACACTATAGCAACAATGGCATTGAAACATGACAATGATATAATTTGGGAATTCACAAGAACAATATTATTATCAGATTTGATCAATTAGTATTTAAAATGTTTTTTTTAAACACATTACTTTCTCATGTAGAAAATTAGCTCAAAGACATATATATTTTTTTACTTCACTACCTGGTCTGGGACACAAGTTTTCAGAACAGACTGGACAGGAAGAGTCTGCATGTGCTTTCAGTAGGCCTCACAGTGTTTGCTTGTTTAGACCCAGGAAGGTTTACACAGTGGAGAGAGCATACCCAGCTGGAATCAGTAGGCTTGCAAAAGTGTCTTGCAATCACCCCACAGCTTGTTTTATTTCAGTGTGAGTTGTGTGTGCTGTGTACACAGAGCGTGTGTCTGGGAAGGCTTGAGCCACACAGAAGAATTGTTCTAGTCAATATGAACAGCGCACATCAAAGTTTATTCCCTGCATCTCTTGGTTTATTTTCGAAAGACATTTGGGGAGAACAGCAAAAATACACTGATTCTGAGTCTGAGTCATAGGATTAAGACAATGAAAAAAGATTTTTAAAAAAATGAAAAAAGATATGAGGACTTTGAAAAGCCCTGGGTATTGCATTCACACGTGGATATAGTAATTAATAATAATTAATAATAATTGCTTACACTTTTCTGGACACTCCACTCAAGGCGCTTTACAGGTAACTGGGACTCCCCTCCACCACCACCAGTGTGCAGCATCCAACTGGATGATGCAACGGCAGCCATAGTGCACCAGAACGCTCACCACACTCTATCAGCTATCAGTGGGGAGGAGAGCAGAGTAATGTAGCCAGTTCATAGAGGGGGTTTATTAGGAGGCCATGATTGGTAAGGGCCAACGGGAAATTTGGCCAGGACGCCGGTGTACACCCCTACTCTTTTCGAGAAACGGCCTGAGATTTTAAAGACCATAGAGAGTCAGGACCTCGGTTTTACGTCTCATCCGAAGGACGGCGCCTGTTTTACAGTATAGTGTCCCCGTCACTATACTGGGGCATTAGGACCCACATGGACCGCAGGGTGAGCGCCCCCTGCTGGCCCCACTAACACCTCTTCGTACATGTACATGTATGTGTAGTGCCACCCCAGTAGTTAACATACTGTTCTTTTTCTTATGTTCATTCTATATAAGAAAGGGTAAACTAGAGAATACTACTGGACCCATCTAGCCCTTTTGGTTGATACTATAATTGATCCAAAGAACTCATCCAGCTATGTCATTAAAACAAAAGGATATTGGTTTCAACAACCTGGTTGAGTAGCTTGCTCTAGACCTTTCTACAAACCTTTTTAACATACGAAGTAATTTCCACTTGTGTCTTCTGGTGAGTGTTTCACTGTTGAGTCTTGAAAAAGTCAAGGATTTCCAGTACTTGAAAGAAGATGGTAGTAGAAGATCCCTTTAAGACTGGCAATATTTGGTTCTTTTCCGGAGACCAGGAATCTTTTGTTGCTCGTCTCTGGACTGATTCCATAGCAACACTATCTTTTTGTAAAATGGTTACAAAAATCAAACTTTACATAGTATTCTACATGAGTGCATTGTACAATTTTAACATAAGATCCCTTGATTTTAGTTCTACAATTTTACTTTTACATTTTATAAAATCTAGGACTTTAGCTATCCACACACGCTTCTTTTATTACTTTCCTTACACTGTCTAGAGGAGTACAGCAAAAGATCTGTCAACTTGAAGCAATATTTTTTTTTTAAACTGAATGTAATACTTTCAAAATTTCTTTGTTTGAAACATCTTCTGACAGGAGTCCAGTCCTGAATTTGGTCCATGTCCCTTTGAATTTCTTTTGGAGTTTCTACAGTGTTTGGTAATCCTGCTGTTTTTGTATCTTGCAAATCTGCAAACATCAATAATTTAGTTTTAAAATCTAGATTAAATTATGTAAATCTGGGAGAGGTGTGTTCCTGATACCTTAGGTTCTCTACCAATTGCAATGTGTTTTCTATCCTCTGACCAATTCACAATTTCAACACATGCATTACCCTGAATGCCTAATGCCTGCAACTTGAAAATCCTTTAAGAATAACTTATAAAATCTTCTTAAAATCTAAATATACTATACTGAAAGTTCTGTTTGTGCCCATTACTGTTGCTTTTTCAAAGTCAGCTAACAAGCTACTGTGGTTAAGCGAGGCCTGCATTTTCTAAAACTGTGTTGACTTCCACTAGTTTATTTCTAATTATTGTTTCCATACTGTAGCTTTACATGCAATAAAAGTAAGACTCCTTGGTCTATTATTACTTGCCTGTTGCAGTGGTGTCACTCTTTTTATTAATGGGTATTACACTTTAAATGTGGAGGAAACGGCAGCTGGGAAACTCCACTGGGGTTGGTCATTAAGAAGGCAAGTTACTCTGATAATAGCTGCACATACTGTGCATCATCGGGGGCCTACAGCTGCTTTCACTGGTCAATATAGGGTTACACAATCTCATTGATCGTACTGGAGAGCCTACTACTGTAGCTCTTGAAATGATAAATCACTGTGGAAAAAGACTGAGGTGAAGCTTGGGTTGATTACTGGACAGGTGCTGGGGATGATAAGTAGAAGGTGGCTGAGGGTCTAGCCTAGAGGGGAAATACAGTACTGGCCCCATCCATAATCTCTGCTCACTCTCATTTCACCTTTCTGCAGCAGGCATGGTTGGACCTGTGAGCAGGTAAGCTGCATGATAGAGAATGGGCCTTGTAGCTGACCAGCAGAGAAGAGCTAAACAGGTTGGGAAGTTAATAATCTGAGTCTGATCACTGCTTGTTGCTGGGGAGCTGTAACACTGTGGAGCAGAGCTCCCGAGAGATCTCTCCCATTTCTCTCCAAGGATTCTGCAGGAATGGTGGGCAGAGGACTTGTCACCCCCTGACCGGCAGAGAGCAGCACGGGTACTCATAGACCTATCAGACCACAACAGTTATTCATGAGGTGTGTTGCAGTTGGAGATTCAATTAAGACAGTGAAGTGAGTTGGGACATAGCAGATCTGTGGCAGCTCAGTATGACAGATCTGCATAAAACAAAGTACAGCTAAAATAATTCGATTTTCTGAGTTTTTTTCCAGGTAAGGATGAGGATTGCACCACTCTTGTGCAATAGACATGGAGACATGGTCACAGCCAGTGACAGGTGACACTGCTGTGTAAAAACTGTAAAGTTTTCTAGCAGACTCCAACTAAGACACTTGCTAGTCTTTGCATCACATGGATTTGGCAAGTGGGATACTCTCGAGTTCAAACAGTGAAGAAGCTATTCTTTTAAAAATACTTAGAACTATGGACAATGCAGTATAACAGTGTGCACTGGAATAAACTGCAGTTAAATTTGCACTTATTCTCCTTAAGTTGTATTTTTTTTCATTGAAGGGTATTGGAGGTATTAGTTTAAAATATTGAAGTCTATATAATTGTTCAGGAAAGCAGTATCCACACTGAATACTTAAGGAGGTTACAGTATAGAACCCAGGCCAGGAATCGATCTCCAGGATTTAATACAGGCAATGTTTTTAATTACATAATTGAAGTATTTACTTAACAGTAACCAATAGTATTTTTTGAAGTTTTTAATGTACTGTACTGTCCTCTTGGAGACATAGCAGAACTACTCTATTCTTGCTTCAACTTTAAGTACTTTAGTAGATATTGTTTTCTGTTCCTGCTATTAAAAGAAAACTAAAAAAGTCTGTGAATCTTGTAAGGGAAAGGTACTTACCTGTGCATGGGAAAGAGGGATCTTCCATTCAGGGATCTTTATTTGTAAATTAAGAGAACAAAAGAATTAGCAGCAGGTGAAAGAGAGCTACACGGGGACATAGAAAGAGTGCACCCATTGTGAGTTTTGTAACATCTCAGGATCGGAGTTGTTTAATAAGAGTGGGAAGTTACAGGAAGATACTGTATACCCATTTTTAAATTATAGTTTTTGGGAAGAAAGAAAGCCTTTTCTTCCCCCAGATGGTTGCACAGTAGTTTAAATGTTCACTATACTGTACGTATATACAAGGGGGTACATACTGTATATGCCTCTTCTGCACCTCTGATGGGAGCACACTCAGTGTTAATCTATTACAGATTTTGTAAAAAAAAAAACAGGAAAGCTAAACACTAGAGATTTAATTTTCCAGGTGACCCATTCTTAGTTTTGTCTAAAGCTGAACCAAGATTTTTTCCCTCAAAGACTCCTGTAACCAGTCTGCTTGTTTTTTTGGATCGTATGTTTCAGTTTTGTCTTCAGTTCAGCCAATAACTTCCAGTTTGAGAATCCGCTTGCTCTTTGGCTCTGCTACCAATAACAATACCGAAATTCACAGCCACTCCCAACTGTGAAATGCAATTTATAATTCTCAGTTGCTAACTGGAATAATGAATTCCAGTTTATCACCTTAATTTATTACCTTGATCCGTGTCTCCACAAGGCCAGATAGAGAACTCTTACTGCTTTCCTTTATTGAGCCTTATTATTACTGACTATTACTTCCTCTGAGTGCAGCACAGTGGCAAAGTTATGTGCATTGCTGCCTCACAACACCTGGGCCCTGGCTTCAGTTCCAGGCCTGGTTAAATTCAGGTTAATTAGCATTTGGGAAAACTGGCCCTGGCGTGAATGTGTGTGTGTGCCTCTCCAATGAACTAGGGTCCCATCTACTGTGCATCCTGCCTTATAACTGTTGTTGGCCAGACTCTTTCTCCTCTGAGTTGGATAAAGTGGTGGATAAATATCGTTCCATTTGCAATCAAATAGACATTTTCAAGGCTGTGTTAAAGTATAACACTATTAATATAGATTTAATATTAAGTTTAAGTTCTTGGGTCAAAATTGAAATCCATTGCAAAGAAAGGTGTACAGTATTTATTATTTAGAACTGGTGTAAACCTAGCATCTTGTTAGTATTAATGGTAGAGTATAGACAAAGCATTATTTGGTGCAAATTAATTACCTCATAAACATTCAGTTCTTTTGTGTCCTTCCATTTTTAGAAGAACTTATTTTCAAGATTTAGGATTAAAATTGCTACTACAAGAGCTACTGTGTACAAAATACACTTATACCACAAATGCAAGCTACAGTATGGTCAAAGTAGCAATGCCTCTAATTTTTTAAGCATTTTAACTAACAATTGCATTAATCAAATCCTTACACTGCTCCTAACACTAGCTCAGACCAGTCTCTGGCAGTCAGCGTAATGTCTTGTTTAAGTCGCTAAAATGCATCATTAGTACTTTACCAAAGAATACTACTGTATGTTTAACTGTTGATAGCTGTATTATTGAATAATAATGTGGAGCAGTCTTACCAAAGTTGTGTCTGACAGTTTTACTGTCGTTTAAAGGGCAGTACTGTGTTCATGAAAATCGACACAGAAAAGGAGTTCATATCTATTTTGCAATTTAACTGCAGGCATGTGAAAACATACCATACTGTATTACGCATCCACAGTGGGATTCTGCACTGCCATTTCCTTTGCTTAATCTTCCATGGCACATTGATTGTGGTGCTGTGTTATTTGCACAGTAATAGATTTTAGAATTAAGCCTCACTGAATACACAGCACAGCATTATAATATGAATAAAGGTGAAACATTATGTCATCATTCTCTTACAAACATATTGTCTTTGATAAAAAGAACAACATATCTTAATATAAGAATTACAAATAAAATCATAGTCAATTGTCACCACCTGAAGTAACAGATTGCAGAAGATTGCATTCTTTAAAGGGGAATGACAATGTTATTTTTACATTTAAGGGTTATCTGCAATGATGAGTGTGTTTCAAACCACAATAAAACTCCTAAGTGCATAATGACATGTACAACCTTCAATTTACTGTAGATCACAAAAGAGAGTTTCAACAGAACAACAGAACGTCTGGTGATGTGAGATCGACCCTTTATCATATCGACCCATCATACACATGCTTTAGACCAGATAAAATTTGTTTATCTATTAATTTGAAATATTTTGATAAAACCAACACGTACAAGGTGACACGTTTTTTAGATATTTTATCTAAATATTCCAGAAAATAACATATCTGTTGCACAACCTGTACTTGTTTGATTGTGCATTATGCTGAATCTCGTTGAAAAATTTGTCGATGGGGCCAACATCAGTGCCCGTGTTTATTACCTATACCCTGGAAAAGGAAACAGTTTGACCTTCTGCTGATCCGATCCTCTGTTTTGTGTGTCCAACTATGTTATGAACAGCCAAATGCTGTTGATGATGAGCCATCGCTTTAAAATATATACTGTATGTGAGTTCAAAAATACACAAAAAGGATTAATGTTGTCAGGAGACCGTTTCTCATTTGTATAAACCAAGCAGGATGGGCCGCTTCCATGTCACAATGTGCGCAATGAAGTGGTGGCTCTGTGACTAAGGATCTGCACCTGTGGCTGGAAGGTTGCTGGTTTAAATCACGCACCTGGCAGAGGAATCCTACTCTGTTGGGCTCCTGAGCAAGCCCTTAGCCCTTAAGTGATCAAGATTAGCAGTTTCATCTGCCAGCAATAGCATACTGTATGCCACATGGCAACCATACAACCCTTAATCACATGATTCATGATTTTGCACTTTATTCAAAATTTTTTAAAAATTGCAATAGTGTCAATTATTGTTTTTTTATGCCAAGATTTAATACCTAGTCTGAGAAAATTTGGACTGCAGTTCCCCTTTAAAGAAAATGCATTCCTCTTAGATATCTAGCTATTCTAGGAAGCTAGAATGTACAATTTTGTATGCAAAGGTTATTTTTGAGAAGTAATATTCACTAATAGCCTCTCTTGTAAGGTTCATCAAAATGTACCTAAAAAATATTAATTTTGTCTATATCTGTTTGAGAAAAAGACTCTGACACTGAGTCAATATCTTCATCTAATAAAAGAAATCCTTGCAGCGCTCTACCTTATTCTCAAAACTTATATTCATAAGGAAAAGGTTTAACCTCTGCAAAGGTTTAAGCTTTGGTCAGTGCTGGGATGGGGGATATGTGAAGAAACCACGTTGCTGCTGTAAGATGTGTTGGTGGACTAGTAGGTGGCATTCTTCCCTCTGGGCCAGAGATTCCAAACCAAAGCCCACGTATGACAACACTGGACACTGTGATGTAGGGCTGCTGTGCTTCAGATGAGATAAGATCTAAAATATGTGGGCGTTTCACTTCAGTGTTGAAGAAGTGGGTCCTCTCCTATATAATGGATCATTTGGGGTGAAGAGAGCTACACAAATATAACAATTTCTGATTGTTATTATAGTTATTGCATGCATCACTCTAAGCAGATAAATATGGGATCTCTTCATAGGTGCTACAGGTAGCTGTTTATTCATTTGTCTAATCTAGTTCTCAAATGATGACAAGTTAAAGTTCCTTTGGACTGACAACATGTTAAGATACTGCATAAGGAAAAATGGAAAAAAGTGAGCTCATTAAGCTTATCCTGCCACTATATCACAATTATGCAGGTTTTCTCCAATGTTAAAGTAAAAAATGCGATTACAATGAAGATATTAATGCATAATAAAAAGAGGATAGTCAATAGTAATTGCAAATACAGTTCAGCACAAGTATTCATATTTGGAAAAAATGAGGAAACATACTATTAAGTGATATTTTTTATTTACACCACATAATCAACATGTTGTCATAATGTGGTACAAAATACTGGACTCCTAATTAACTCTCTTGAAGTAGCTGGAACTGTCAAAGAAAGACACCATTGGCTAGTCGAAAAGCAAAAGGAAAATAAATCTGAAAAAAATCCACCCAGCAAATAAAAGTCCAACAAAAGTCCAACAAAAATCTTAGAGCTAGCACAATGAATCCCACAATCACCAATACAAAGGTTCATACATTTGAACCGGTTCCCATTAATGAAAATACAGAACAAAATTGTTTCTGGCAATGTGGATATTATTTTTGGAGAGCTTTATCCATGAAGAGGGTACAATAGAGTTGAACTCCAAAAGTTACATCTTATAATGTGTTTTAAATGACAAAATGTCTCCTTTCATGTATAAATGTGTGGGTGTGTTAAATATACAGTCTTGGATGAGTTTGCACATCATTTGCAAACACAAATGGGGGTATACAAATCTTTGTCTTAATTAAAAAAAATAAACCTGTGCAATGTGACTTTGTTACAGTAGTTTAAGATACATACACTTTTCACTGATTTAGTCATATTCTTAATATGTATTTTCTCTAAGAAAGTCACCACAATTATGTTTCATTCTTTGCAAAAGTGTCCAAAGTTTGTTCATGGTTGTACAAACATTGTACAGAAGGTATACAGTGTGTGCATATACGTATGAGCTTGTCATCCTGAACAAGAAATGAACAAGTGAAATGATCAAGAACCCCCATTAAAGGAGGGATACAAAAAAGCAAGACATTTCAATTTTCTGAAATAATGATATTTTATAGTTGATGTCAACAACAAATGTCAAAGCAAAGGTCCCAATAAAAGATCTGGTTTGTAACAAGGGAAAAACAAAACAAAACAAAAAAATGTTTTTCTTACATTTGTAAACCTAGAGTTGTTTTTAAACCACAGTGGTCACATTTATTACTGGTTAAACTGGATCAGACAATCTTTAGGTGAAGTATCTGTCAAACATTTGTTTAGAGCCCTTGGTAACTCCAGATGTTTTGAGTACACTTTTCACAACCCTAATCAACCCCCACCCTACCCCCCAAAAACAAAAATCACCTGAAAGAATAACAGGCAGTCTATCCTGTTTTGTGTAGTTTACCTAAACATTTTCTACATAAATACAATAAAATCTATTGTTGGTACTGTATGTCACAAGTGCTAAATAAAGGTTTTGTAAAATATTCAAATGTTTAAGTTGTTCAGTTTTTACAATTAAAAAGCACATCTGTGATTTTTTTTCTGAAGACACAAAAAGCATCTCACTTTCTAATTCTTCTGACAGAAAAAGAAAGAAAACAAAAATGTTCCATCATGGTTATCGAAGATGCCATAAAACATTGAAGTTCTCCAGTGCTATTCTGGTGTGCAAATATGTTACAAAGACAAACATTAGGCATGCCATCACACAAACCATGCAAAATAAAAGAACAAATACAAAAAAAAACACTACAGAGGTGGTAAAGGAAAACACTAAAAAAATTAACAACGGCCCTTCTAAACCAACAAAAAATGGGCCTGGCTGTCTGTGGCAAAAATAAAAGAGGAATGACAATGTCAAATATCAAATAAAAACTCAAACGGAATGTTTTCTTTATCACAATTAAAAAAGAAAATGAGAAGAAAAAGACTATCTGGATGCTGTGTTTATGATCCAGACAAATTGTCCCTTTTGACAAAACAAAACGCAATGTGTGCCATTGCTCAGACTGTTATTGCAAAATGTTCCCCCAGACCTCTTGTTTTACAGGCTGGCATGGGGAATATATGGCGTTATGTTTCAGCTACAGACTTCTCAAAAGCAACAAAAGGCTGATGAGGAAGTTGTTGCATTTTAGGGCTGTAAACATAACAGAACTGCACCTATTTACTGACTGGTGTTTAAGACTGTTGTTTTAGGTTAACCTCTCGCAAATGTGGTGTCCCAGCACTTCAGTATGCAACATTTCTCTTTCACCTGTTTATACACAATTAAAGTTATGTTCGGCTTCCAAAAAATGCAAGGCAGGGGTGAAGCTCTTCCGCTTTGTGAAATATATAATATTTTGACCACATTGTACTCAAGCACATTTAATTTCACATGAAGGCCTTTAAAAAATGAGATCATTTAAAAGAATCCTTTTGAATCAATTTATAAGCTTTTCACTGAACAATCTTTCTCTTGACTCCTTTCTTGCTACTAGATTTTCACCCTACAGCCCACATTGTACTACCAGAAAATTCTTATACCAAGAAAACTCAAGCCAGTGAACACTGTGGAGCTACCACAAGCTACTGTGGGCCAGCCTGATCAGCCTTAAGCAATTTCCAAATACCCACTTTCGGTTTGTGTCCTGTAGACAACAGAAAATCATTTCCACTTAAGATCTATAATTTACCTTAGCCAAAATTCAGACCAGGGATGCTTAATAGAATGCTATTCAATTCATTAGAATTCATGCATTAGCAACAGGCTATGTACTGTATGTGGCACCCTAGGAGTTCCTATATTTATAAAATTGTAAAGCACCACTAAATTTCTTGCATGACTGCTTTAAACGTAATATGACATACATCTCCATTACCTTGGGAACTCATGTAACAGTATTTTGACTTAAAAATAATTGTCTTAATCTGTTAGTTCTACGCCTACAGATTTCTATTTCTGAACTTTTTACTTGTTAAATAATGGATATTAATATGGTAAACACTCAGACATTTAGTTCCCTAAGGTTAATAAAGCGGTTTCTCAAGGGAAAGAAGCAATAAAATCAGTTTCTGTCAGTGAGTCTGATCTCAGACACAAAAGGGACAGTCTGAAACAAAGTTACTCTCATTATTTTATGATAAAAATGTTTTTCGATGGAAAATCCGTACAAACGTAAAAACACAGAAATGTGGCAAAAAGTATTTTAAATGAGCTAAAGTGAGCTAAACATTTTATTATTAGTCTTTAAGTAAGGACTAGCATGCGGGGGTGGCCTGTTAAGGGTTGTCTAGTTAGTAATCATGTTTTCCCATAAAATGTCAACCAGTGGTTGCAACCTTAGAAACTTTAAAATAAGCAGTATTCTCTAGTATTTCTTGACAATAACACATGCTGATAAATAGCAAATATTTCATATGAAGATGGCAACATCAGACGTATTAACAGGAACCAAAAACAAAAGGGATTGTATTATCTGTCATGCCTTCTTAAACAACCATATAAACAACGTCAGATTATACAAAGTGGTCAATATTAAAGTTTCAGCTCATGTGGATGTAGAAGATATTTTTTGCAATGCAAGTATAGGCAATGTTCTGGTTTAGTTATCTGTGGTAAAATAAGTCAGCACAGTGTGAGTGGCCTTAGTCAATTTCTACCAGGCAACATTAACACACATCCCTGCAAAGTTACTCAAGTAGTTCGAACTAGCTGGTTTAGTTAAAACAGGTTAAATGGTAAGTTATATCTAACTAGTTTTGGAAATGGTTTAAGGAACTCCATAAAATATTTTTGATGTAACACTTTTGACAATGATAACCATCAGCACAACACTACACCATGCTGATATGCCATAAAGTGATATTGAAGGCTTAACTTTCAACCACTACTGAAACTCAGACAACATGCTAATATTACCAAAAATCAACCTTATAGGACGCTAAAGCATCTTCCTTTTATATTCTGATTCATTTTAGGGAAAAGGTCGAGAAAGTGATTTTTAATTTAAGTCGGATCAATATTGTAGCTACAAAAACACTCCATTGTGAACATTATTAATGGATAGAGTTAATCTTAGCTTTTAAAAAGTGCTATGGGAGAATTCATTTTGTAAAAAAAAAAGAAACTGAAGAAGAAATGTTCAAATAATCTCTGCAGAAACACATTAAATTACCCAAGCTTGGAATTTCATAGCATAACATTTCAAAACAGCAGTAGTGTATTTTACATTTTCATACCTTGTTCTGACACTTTCCCATTGTAAAAGCCCACTACAAAGATGCCAATTTCCATGAACTCAATGGATGAGAAAAATCTGCTTTCCTGCTGAAAAGGAACACATTACTGGCAAACAGCTCCCTTATACAGTATCTGCTAGCAAACATTGCTTTAGCAGGCACCTTCCATGTTAAGATTGCTTCTAATTAATTTTATTTTACAAAGCCATCTTATTTATTTTGTCCAAAGCCAAAATATAAGCCTGTATTTTCAGCAGGTTTTCAGTGACTCTACCACTATAAACAGTTTTTAAACAAAACAGCCTTGCCCTTGTCACTTAATTATGTAGTGGGAGGAGTACATTTTGACAGTCATTAAAGCCATTGCTAGGCTTGAATTGGGAACCATTTCTCTGAAAAGAGTAAAAGAAACAACATATATAATGCTACTTTATATCCTTATTCCATGGCAGCCTTTAACAGTGCAGTAAAAAATACCAAAAAGAGCATCACCAGCCTAGCTTGAGATATATGGGTGTTATCACCTTGCAATACTATTTTTTAACAAGATTGCATCTTTTGCTTTTTTATATATAATATATTTTTTCCATATATAAATCTACTATGAACAGAACATATAGTAAATACACAATTGTTGGAATCATTATACAAAGTAGAAACAACTTTAGCCTCCCCACACCCACCCCTACCTGCCCCACCCCAAACCCGACTAATGAAAAGTTTGCTTCTTGAGAATGTGAACAAAATGGTCACGCTTCCTTAAGAATGTAGAATGCATTTTGCAACTGTACAAGAAAGAAAAAAATAAAAAAGTACAAAAAATAAAATAAAATAAGTGAAACATTGTACAAGTCAAAAGGTACAGATATGGAAACAAGAGAATTCACTGATAAAAAGGAAACATGAAAAATAATAATGGGGAAAAAAGTGGAACTGTCATTACAACAACTCTTTGTGTGACATGGAATTATAATTATAAAAACAATCAGAACAATTATCTCTTCGTTCCTTGCTTTGAAGTTTTCCAACATATTTATAAGTTACAATTTAATTGATCATGATCACAACTGAACTCCAAGAAAATAATGCTTAAGGTAGTTGCCAAGTGGCTAAACATAAGTTGGCTTTATTTAAATTTGACCTCCTAAAAAAAGAAAGGCTCCACCTCTTTAATCTGTACTGTTAAGTATCAGACAATGTTAAGTAAAATCTCTAAATGTTAAGTGTGTTTTAAATGTATATAGTACAGTACATACGCATCTTCTACATTTCATGCAGGTTATCTGAAATAGTAGTTTTATGGCCCCACCAAATTCAGTTTCACTTATTCCATCTGCTGCTAAAATTAAGCCACGTCCTGATAAAGCCATGTAACACATTCACAGTTGGTAGCACCTATACAACCGTGAAACTTTGCACCTTTTCTGGAATTTTCAGTGCATTTTAATTTTGGTAGCACAGGCCAAAACACAGGAAATATCAAGCTTTACTGGAACAGGAAAAATTTCAGTGAGAGATACTGAAAATTACTGCATCCAAAGAAATGAAAACTCTTTCAAACGTTTGGAAATTAATTTGATAGAATTCCAAGGAAGTCAGCATTAATGATTTGCACTTGAGAACATTAAATAGATCTTGAATCAACCTGTTGATTGCAGTTTTACATTTTTACTTTATTAGAATAATCTGAACAAGATTAAATTCCGAACACTTGATACTGAATTTCAATGCAATTATTCTGAAAGGCTCTAAATTCTGACAAAAATATTAATGTTGGCAGTTCAACATTTTTATAAAAATGAACTACATACTTTGTAAGAAAAACAATGTTTACAAAGGCAAATAGCATTGCTTTCCTAAAACTGAAGTTACTAGTGGAACAAATCTCGAGCTGGAAGCAAATTCTCATGCTTTGGTTTTTTGTTTTAATATTTTTTTTTTAATGGCATTCTAATTTTGCTGATGGCAAGTTACTTTATTACAGTACATGCTTTTAAAAGAAAACAATTATTTGGTCAAGTGTTTATATGGTGAGCTACATAAGGCAATACTAATTATAAAAATCACAGCAGGTTTAATTTAAAGTGTTCCAACAATGTTTGCCTCTTTACAGATGGCAACTACCTTACAAACTTGTTTTTAAATATACAGCAAAAATAAAAGAACAAAAAAAACTTTCAGAGACTTTCTGAAACACAAACTTGTCTACACCACATTCCTCGTAAACATGCCGAAGTCTTCTTTTGTCTCTTTTTTTTTCTTTTTCACTGCCACAGACTGGGCACTGCAATGTTGCATGTGAAAAGGAGGAAAAAACAAAGAATTGTTCTGTTATGTAACTCGTTTAAGGCAATGTTCTTCTGAATTCATCATGAAATCCATCAGGTCTAAAAAAGGCACAAACTCTCATTCTTCCAAATATATTAAAACTTGAGCCAGAAGCCCAGTCCTTCAGCTGCCTCCTCTCCCTTGGAAAGTGTCTTATTCATTTTCAACAATCACAGCAATGTTTGTAAGCAATAACTATCAATTATATGAACATTATGAGATCCATATTTATTATAAAAAGAAAAAAAAACACAACCACGTGTAGTAACGGTCAAACCTGCCTTGAGACTGTTTAACCATGAGAAAGTTCAAAAGCACCAGCTTTCACATCTACATTTTAATGTATCCCATTTTCAAAAAAATCTATCCATGAACTCTGCCCGAAACTGGCTGTAGGCTGCCCTTTATTTCGGACCACAGAATAAACGGCAAACTTTGTTGTTGGTTTTTTTTCCATCCATTTAGCTCCCACTCTCTTTCACGCCTGATCCCAGATGAGACACCACAATGGGACAATGGCGCGGCGAGGGAAAAAAATCAAATGGACGTCCTCGGCAGAGCTGTGTCAGAGACCAAGGTGAATCTCTGAGGAGTAAACATCCCAGAAGAGCTCCCTTCTTGCCACTACAATGGTGGCTCTTCCTCCATCGGTTCGTCCTCTGGCCTGAAGCGGTAACAGAAATCCAAGAGTTCAGCATCACTTCTTGAAAACAACAGGTTTTAAAGCAAATTGACAATTAATAGCTTAAGGGCTTTAATGCTATCCATGAGGGGAACAATCATATGGCTTTTAAAAACTAAAAAAGTAAAATCCAATTCAAAAGAAGCAAGACACAAATGTCTTTGTGCACAAAAAGGTTGTACTAATCATTGTGCTACAATGACTTCAACAGAAGGAAAGTGAGTTTACATGTTTGCATTATTACATTTTTTTCCTTTTTTAAAAAAGTGTTCTAAAACATTTGGTATTGGCAAGGAAAGGTGGATAAAACAAAGTTTACAAAAACGTTCTTGTGTATGGTTAAAGGATGATCAATCAAATCTACCGTTTTGAATTTTGTGATTATTCAACAACCTACATTTTTTTGTGTCTAAAATGTCTAAAAAAACTCACTTTGCGATTTTGACAAAGTGAAACGGGTCCAATTTTCAGGGTTTTGTTGTGACAGTCAGTCACAAAAGATGCACATGGGTTATTTACAGACTTCTCAATCACAATGCTGTTTGCAGTTTGTACTACAAATAAGCATTCACAATTTTCTGACTCAGCACATTTATGCTGAGATATACAAACAGAACATCTGTATGTAAGGTTTTCTACATGTTTTCAATTATACATTTGGCACAACCTGGCTCTCAGAAGCAAGACTATTTTGGACCTGTGCCTCCTCAACCAGATCAAATCCACTAAGACTTTCTGACAGTAAAATCCAAGATATCTTTATTCATACCTTTCTGTTGCATGTCTGTATGATGTATCAAAAGTGTTTATAAAATGCCATTATAACATGAATTTTTATTTCACATTTGTTGTCTTCAGTTATTTCTTATCTCTTTAGGATCAGCAGTTGTTCAACACAACCCACAGCAGAGTCAGCTCTGACTGGAGGAGTTTTATGGTTCACACTGAGAAAGCCTTAAGCTAAACAGTGTCCATCAAGTCAAAGGGATAACTAGTGCATGGCTACCTAGGAATACAATGGCCAACTAAAGCCCACCCAAAGCCAATAATTAAACATCTCTACTTAGGGAAATTGGGTGAAAACAGGTTAATGACACTGTCTGCTCTTAATGAACACCTTCACTGGTTGAGTCAGTTGGAAGACCCATATACTGTATATCCATTTTTAATGGGAAAATGGCACTTACAGTAGAAATCTAACAGTGTGCTGAATAAGACAGAAGTGAATAATTAAATACAGGAAGGATTACTTTTCAATTATAAATAAATGAGCATTATTTAATCATACACTGTTAGGATATCAGAACTCAGGTCAATAATATTTTATATTATATACGCAAGTGGTACAGTCAGGTGAAAGTACAACCAAAAGTGAGATTTTGTTATATTTTATGAATTTATTCATTACTAAAAACTATATTAAAACCCAAGAATATCAGAGAGTCACCTTCTCTAAACTCCTTCAAATCCAGACTCAAAACCTTCTTCTTCAGAAAAGCCTTTACTTAACTGGTTCCATTCTTCACCCCTCTGCTCTTCTTAGTACCACCTTCCACGGGCTCCTCTATTGTTATTGTTGTATTGTTGTAATTGAAATTGTGTCTTATCTTGTGTATTCTTCTTATTTATTGTTGTATTCTTCTTATTTATTGTTATTGTCATCCTGTAAAGCGCTTTGAGAAGCCACCTTTAAAGGTGCTATGTAAAATAAAGTCTATTATTATTATGATTATTATTATTATATAGACATTGTTATATAAATCAAGGATTATTGTGACTATCACAATAATATTCCATGAAACTGTCCTAACTGTAAAAGTCAAGTGTTATTGAACTTAAGTACCACATACTCATAAATAACTAAGTATAATTATTACTGTTTATAGTTTTGATTGCATGTGATATCAAGTTTTGACTACTGTGTATGCATTGTCAACCAAAGACTAGAACAGAAGGTACTAACTAAATATGAAACCTTGATTAACTCTGCTCTTGTTAGTGGAGTTCTGCTTAATTCTCTAGGAAGAAATATCAATTTTAAAAATAAAATATATGGTGTAATTAACAATTTGAAGCTCTTTATATACTGTGAGAGGGCATCAGGTTCAGATAAGATGGAGGTCCTAGTCTGAGCCACATTACCCATAATGCTACTGTATGTGAAATGAGCTGCGGCCCTCAGTCAACTGACCAATAGGAGGAAGCTGGTACCTCACCACCACCACTGGAATAGAGGAGGAGCAATGCCCACAGTGGTAATCAAGCCGGCAAGCTGGCTGAATGTTGACTGATTTAAATGTATATTCTTAGACAGTATTTACTTTAAGATTCGATGTCTTTGTATGCTTTACATAACTGTACTAGTCTGGTGAGGACAGCATAGCATAGTGGGTACATTTCTGAACTCATAACTGGTGAGATGTAGGTTGAGGTCCCTGCTGTGCACCAGCTGTGGTAACCTAAGTGAGGTACTGTACATTACCCCCACTGTCTTATATAAGAGATAAGTGTCCAAATTCTATAGTTGTAGATTTAGAAGAACACAAGAACAGAACACATACCTTTTCTCCATCTGTTTGGTTGCGACTGATAAAGAGGCCATGGCTGTGACAGTCTCCGCTTCCTCGGTTTCACACTTCTGAGCTTCGATCACAGAGTAGCCGACCGTAGACGCAAAGCGCTGCACGGATCGCCAGTATTTACCTAGCACAGCAGATCAATGTTCAAGTCAGGCATGTCTCCTCTAGAAGTTGGCATTAGTTTCAATGCCTTGACAAAACAATTGAAATCAAAAGAGCTACAGATATACAAGATATCTGTACTTGCTGCCCTCAGACTATCTGCCTCATGTATACTCAGCTCATGTTTTCAAGACAGTAATCTCAAAAGAACACTGCCAACTTCAAATTTATACAATTTATTTAAAGGTAGAATCTAGAGCTCGCTACCATTCATTTGGCTAAAGTTCACATTCAGGAAATTACATTTTAAGCTGTCATGTTTAAATTGTAAAAGTACAGGTAATGGGGGTTGTCCAACTGATAGTTTAGCTGACATTTTAATCCAAATCAATTTATGGATAATGGAGTATTAAGTATGGAGCAATTGCTGGTGCAGACTCGAAATATATTTGAAGATGACCAAGTAGGTGTAAATGCCTTATTCACGGTATCACTCTGTGAGTCAATAGGAGATTTGGAACTGAAAGCTCTATATTATGGCCTTTTACTTTAATATCTAGCTGCCTCACACACTCAAGTGTACATTGTTTGGCTTTAATCCTTCCTTTTTTAAAACTGTAACTGGAAGAAATATCCAGTTCCTTCTTCACCAAGCCTGCATAATTAAAGATACTGTAGCTTTGCTTGTCATTACCCAGTTCTTGTACTTACTGTGAATTTCCAGGACCTTTTCCATGGATCGCACCGCATTAGGATTAGGCCTCTGCTGAAGGACATCTTGTGGAAAGGGATCAGGCTGATGAAAGAACAGAGACAGTGTCAGATAGAAGAAAAAATGATTTATGAAATGCCTCCTCAAGAGATGCACTACAGAGTTCAAGAAATAACTTTAACTTTACTACATGAGCATTTTGATGATTAATAAATGTGGTTAACATACAGAAGGTTTATTCCAATTGTGAAATGAAGAGAACTGATAAAACGCAGGTATTTATAAGCATTGTATCCTATAAAAAAAGGAGAGTGAGGGATAAGCGTGTGTCAGGATGCTGATTCATCATGCTGTATACAAAGTTGCACTTTCTGAGGACTGAGGAAAGGCTGTGGATTAAAAATGTGAACACAAGACCAACACAAAACACACTTAAGTCTCCTATCTTTGCTGAAAAAATAGTTTCATGCGTAAATGTTAGATTTCAAATGCAAGAAAAGGTAACACAAACTTTCTGCTCCAGGAAAACCTAAGAATGTTAAAAAAAATAAAGCTGTCAAGAGGAAACACTGTGTTTTGAACACCACATTCCTAATCCGGAATGATTAGATTTCCTTCTGGCTGTGGGCTACCCTCCTCCCAATCCCCCACGTGAAAAGAAAATGTGCAAAAGCCAATTTTTCATTGTGAAAATACTAAAATGAAAGATATGGAATGCTTCATCCCAAAAAACCTCCCTTAAAAAGAGGCACTTGTAATATTACATCAGTCCACTTGATTTGGCAAAGTAAAAAGAAAATAATGCCTTGGTGCCCTTTAGCAAAGCTGAAAGTTTTATTTTAATTAAAACAAATAAGAAAAGGAAAGGGGTGGGAGGAAAGGGGCACATGTTGCAGTCTGGAGATAGGGATACCATAATCCTACTCTGGCACGATAAAAACCTGATCAAACCAAGACATTCGCATCCACTTTCCCCTTACTCAATAAAACTATATTAAATTCTTCAAAGGCACAGTCTTTTCCCCTTTGACATTCCAGTTTATTACTTAGGGATTTGGGATGGTAGAGGGGAGATTACAGCATTGTCTGCTAAGAGTTATAAACACTTACAAAATTCAGAACAAATACTGAGGAAACCAGCGGGCTTCTGTCCTTGTTGAGTTAAAAGCGGAGTTTGCTGGAAAGACTGCACATGTCATTTTGTGTCAGGTCAGTATGTTGGAGGCAGGGGCAATGCGGGTGAAGGCAGCACACTTTTCGTCTGATGTTTGGATGCAGGAAGACTGCTCTGCACTGAATCCAAAAATCCTATGTTTTGGAATACTTTTCTTAACAGCATAGGCTCTAATAATGAATTGTTCTAACTTTAATTTTTCACTCGTTTTCACTGTCAGTGTTCCTGTCTATGTAAAAAACTAGCCGTGGTTTCTTGCTTAGGTGGCCTTGCACACAGCACACTGTCTGAGTGAAGAAGACTTGGAGCCAGGTGGTCACAGACTAACAGACCCCATCATGGGAGCTCAGCTGCAGGCATGCCTCAAGTTTATAGTGGATCTGTTCCAGTAATTTTCTTCTGCTTTAAAACATAGGCTGCACAGTATCAGGACAGACATCTACAGCGTTTTCGTCATTCCATGCTCTTGTTATAATGTAGGCATGACTGACTTTAAGCCTGGCATGGTCAGAGGCTAAAACTGTCCGTCATTTTGAAGGACGGCTCTTTTGCATGCCTATAAACTTTAATGAGTCCTGTCAACACACTGCTGGCTGGCTAGCAGGTACAAAACACATGGCAGTCAGTAACATTTACTGTGACACAAGTATTTATTTGATTTTTAAGAATTTTAAGCATTTTCTTTAGACACGCAGAATATTTTGTTATACTAGTGTTGGCCTTTTAAAAAACGTTATTGAAACCATATACTGTCAATTATACGTTCCAATACATAGGGAGAATACTAAAATTTTTGAGAAGCTGCATGAACTGTCAAGAAAACCAAAACTGAAAATATTTCTAGGAATAATGTCATTTTTTTTATTTTCAAAATGGTGGAACTGAAGACCTTTCTGGGATTAGTTTCTTTTTTTTTGTACTAAAATGTTTTTTAAAGAAATGAAACAGTAGAATGTGTCTTCAATAACAATTAGGAATTAGGAAATTATTTAAAATAAATCCTAACCACTGCAATTAGGAAACGGACATCTGTTTAAATACTTCAATCTATTAGTCATACAGTATGTTCAGCACTAAGATAATGCTTCATTAAAGTGCTATTTAACTGTAAAGTATAAATAATGTTTTTTAATGTTTTAAAAGTCTGCCTAATTTCTGAATAACAGAATTTTGCATTTTGTAAAGTCTGAACTTAATCTTTCTAGAAATAAACTGCACCTGTGGCACATAAGTAAAATGGCTAATGTGATGGCAGTAACCATTCATTAGCAGTGGCATTAAATTAGTCTTTAGCAAACAAATAATATGTATCACCATTCAGCTTTGTGGTTTAACCGTGTAGCACAAAACTTTCTTTTAACGTTGTTCTTTGTTGGAGCACTATTTATTTTACACAAATGATGACAGTAAATAGTCATAGCGATTCATTCCAAACAGACTACAATGGTAACTTATACAGCTGGAGCTCCATGTGTTTGTGTCTGCTGGCAAATCAAGCACTCACTGCTTCTCTATCTGTTTCATCAAAGGTTATGGGACACAGCTATTTCAATACATTCCAATTTTATTGCATTACAGGTTTCACAAAAGATTATGATAAAACACTTACTTCCTGCTTTTTGATGTCAATTAAGAACCTTTTTTGTTTTATCTGCTATCGGTTATTTCGTAGTTGTCCCAGATGCTGACAAACCCTTAAAATAAATGAGCACTATTTAATCTGCACTTGTTTAAAATGTTTCCATGAAGGTCCAGTTGAAGTCCTTCATGGAGTGAAAACATACGAAAACGTACAGGGATCTGTTTACAAATTTTCAAATACCACTGAATTAAATAGAATAAGAAATTTAAACAATAAAATGTAGTTAAGGAGACACTGTCTAAAGGCCTTACATTCCAAAGTCTCTCTAAGGAATACACATATTCTTTTCTCTTGGGAAAATGTGATGAAATGCAGACTCTAGAGCGGGTTTATGATAATGGCTTTCCTTTACTGAAAATGATTCCCAATTTCCCTAAATTACACAATTCCCTTTTGCTAACAGTGGGCCCATATGGTAGAAGTGTGATTTAAACAACTTTCAGATGTTCTATGGGCATTGTAAATTGGCAGGTGGTATGATAAAGGTTTAATGCATAATTAGAAATATTTTTGTACTGTACCCATCTTTTAACCACCTGATGTACCTGTAGCTGACTAAACAGTTTATGCCCAACCCTATACAGTACAATTTGGAAAGTAATCTTGTCCCATTTTTTTCTGTCTAACTGTTTATTTTCACTAATTTATAACTGTTTTAATGGTGAATAACAGCCCACGCCTCTCTGATGAGATACTGTACGTCAACTTCAGGGGGGAAGAGATTCCACAACATTGCTTTTAAATTAATTGCTCCATCCTCAGTAAATCTGTCCCAGCTCAATTCTGTGAAAAAATATTTTTCCACTGATAAAGACTCTCTACTACCTTCTACCCTGAAAACGTGCCCAGACGATAAAATTGGAAGGGAAAAGGCATCCCTACTAGTTTAACATCAACCAGAATCTTAGTCACGTCAACCTGGACTAAACAGAATGCATGGCTGTTATTTCCATTTAACATAAGCAGCAGTTTTGGAAACTATATTTTATTATTTTTTTATTGTTCTGTTTATTTTTCTTTTGTTCCAGAATGTATCTGGATGACTTCCATCAAACTTCCAATTCCTGGAAATGATTTACAGTTTTATCTTGAGCCTTGTAGTAGCAGAAGCAGCAGTGCATAGGCAAATCCCCTAATCCCCCTTTTCTAACTGCCTCTATTATGCTGGCCACAGTTGTGCCACAACTTTCCTCGCTCCTGTTCCCACTGATAGCATAAACTGATCTTTAGAGATCAGAAACTACAGGAAGTGCTTCAATTTACAACAGAATTCATGGGATTCATGGAAAAAAAACAGATTATGTGACAATTTATGTCAGGCTTACTGCTTCATACTATGTATGCTGGAGAGGTTTGCCTTGTATTTATTAAGTCCCATTAACACACTTTTGACGGCAACTGTGGGTCTGTCCATTTTTTAATCTCTTTATAAGCACAGCAGGGATAAATGTATCTTGTTTTGAATGATCCCATTGCTAGAACATTGAGCCATCTAACTTTTACTCAACCTCATGGAGTGCATGACAGTAAAACCAAAGTTTTAAAAGAGCTGATGTGCAGAATATTACATTACAAGAACATAGAAATCAAAGTTTTAGGGGATTTTCACAGAACAAAATCAGTGGGGGTGTGGCCGGCTGCAAAATTTTGCTAGGCAAGAAAATAAAAAGAACGATGCAACGATAATCAAGTTGAAAATTTAACTGATTAACATAATCAGATTTATATAATGGTTTTGATTTCAAAGCAATTCATATTTAGGAAGTAATGATGTGCAGGACCCACTTGGGTGTTGTGTAATGGCCATCATGTGCCAACAACCTCAATACACAACCGATTGGGTGGAGAAGTAAAAAACTGCTTCACCAATAGAATCAAGAGGGAAATTTAGGCAAGCCACTTTGTTCAAGGAATGGGTGGATTAATAGAGTACCATAAGAACTTTAATGACCAAGTAGTGAGGACCTCAGTTCAAGTTTCAACTGAAAGACATATTGTACACCTCCTACAGCACAGTGTCCCCTAAATGCTACACTAATGCAATGGTTTGGAAACTCTGGCCTGAAGGAAAGAGTTTTACCTACTGCTCCAAATACTGTATACAGTATTCATCACTGAATAAAATGTGAAGTTTCACCTTAATTTATTAAAACAAGTAACTTTCAGCAAATAAAACTCGTCTTGTTATGTATGTGTTCCTTCAGGGCTATATGATTCACCATAAATTCAAAAGTCCACAATGCAAACTGTCTCTACTGCCTATACTTACTGTATATACTGTATTGCTTGACAACCAATGACATTGTTGCACTTCCTTTTGTGAACCACAGGGACATGAAAGTTATCCCAACTAGGAGTCAGCATATAATGGAAGACCTACTCCAAATAGGACAGATTATTGAAGAAGGGGCCCCACTCCTGCTTCTACTGGAATTATATTAAGTCACTGAATCTACCAGCATGTCTTTGGGAGGAGGGAGGAGCGAATATGAGCACTATGCACAAATAGCATTACAGTCCAGAACTGAACTCAGGACTTTGCTACCTTGGAGAATTTGGCAACATCACTAACTACCTAATTACATTCATTTTTATAGTTAAGCTAATAAACCTAAAATACTAAACTATTATTATATAAGCACTTTTCCTTTATTTATGCAAATATTTCTGATACTGTACTGTATGTACATACATGTTAACAGGGATGGCAACTCAAAATCTAATTTGTGTAGCAGCTGCAGGATTTGAATAGCAGTTCCTAAACATACTCGGCAAAGACGTAAAAAAGGCACAAACATTATTAAAAAAATTCTGTTTCACAATTATTTGAATTGTTTCTCAGTATTTTCTCAAAACAACTTAATATGGATGTTAATCCACACAAACCACTAGCCAGGTAACTGTGGTGCTATAGTGCCTGAGAATAATTGAAGTGTATTTGTTACTTTCCTTTCAAAGGTTTTTGTTCATGAAAATGTTTGATTATAGCTGGTTTCACAATAATGGACACAAACCTTAAAACTGCTTCTACTACAAGGCATTCAGGCTTCCAAATCGAAACAAACAACGGCATCTGAATTAAATCACAACTATTTTTTACACATTTGCCACACAATGTAAATATATTAAATAGGCGCTACCCAGTTCATTACATACTGTAGATCTATCGTCTATAAGACACGGGTGTTCTGAGGATTTTGTAAAGAGCTATTGCATACTGGATAAAAGGAAGGCCTGATATTATATTGATACAGCAATAGAAGTTCCTCTAATATGTACAATTTCTGATTGCGTTAAGAATAAAAAAATAATTGAGCGACACTGCTCTTTCAGTGAGAAACAGTGGGCAATGGTTTGCTTGTTAACTCAATTTACATAAAGTCAAATGCAGCCAAAAATAAATAGATGTATGGTCAAAAGTAAGTGAACATGAACATTTTAATTTCAGGTCTATAAACTTAATATCTTGAATTGTTATGACATCTATTTCCATATCTAATGTTCCCATGCAGTGCTTCCATAGTTCAGTATGCATTGTTCCTCACTGAAATGCTGCTGAATACTACTGTGCTGTATTTTAAGAATGTTTAATGAAAAATGACATTTTCTGCTCTGAAATCAAACTTACTTATTTTAGGCAATGTATATTCAATTTTGGATTTGGACTTAATCCTTTCATATTATATTAGGGGTAAGTGAATCATAAGCATCAGATTCAGGAAAAAAATATGTGCACAGATGTAAACGTCTGAATTAAATCATGGTTCCCTCCTTTAGGGATTGCTGTTTTACCACATTATTATTTAGACAAACTTGCTATGCCAAAACTATTCTATTATAAAGTCAATCTTTAACTTTCCCTGCAGCCAAAAATCGAGTAAAAGCTAGTTTAGCAATTAAAAGTGACATTACATTACATAGTATGAAACCTGTTATGTTCCATTCATCAAAGTTGCTAGTTTTTCAGCTCAAACTAAAGTCTACATACTTCCATAATTAACCTCAGAGACTTTAACCTGGTATTTCTTATTTTCTTTATTTTTTTTTATATGTGGCAAAACATTAACTCCCAAACTGTGCAATACATGAAGGCCATTGGCATGACTTGTGTTAGCAGTTTTGGGTCTCCATCAGAGAAGAGTAGAAAATAGAATTTAATGTAGGCTCTTCTGATCCAGTGTTTCTTCAGTCACGGTTGCGTTGAGCATTATTAAAGCAACATTAAGTGTCTTTTATAGTATATAAAATTACATGATACATTCAATAGTACCAACAAGCAAAACAACAAATGTTTCATAATTATCTGACCATGGTGCATTGCCTTGTTTACTTTACAATTTGTATTATTATTTTATAATACAGTAGGTATTACTGAAGGGAACTATGGCAGATTTTTCTTTTTTGTTGTTCCCCTTTTTACTTTCTGAATTAAAAATATAAAGTACCTATTAAAGACACCTTTAATAAAAAACGGATAACAAAAAGTCACAAATGCTAAATTTTCCACACACTGAAGTAAACAAATCTTCTGAATACACACAGAAAGAAAACAGGCATCACAAATCAGAAGCATTAAAAAGTAATTTAGGCAAATATTGACAATACCTAGTTGTAAAATATCTGGCCCAGAGCAGTAAATACATTAGGCTTTGGAAATATGACCTGAAATCACAAAACAGTTACACAGCTTCACTAAAACAGTCATGAAAGAACTTAATAATGATGCCTTGTATGTAAAACTGCCTCTAACCTTATACGTTCTTCTGCACATTGCGTTTTATGCCTGTGCAAAGGGGTTATACCCTTGGAACTGGGCCTCTTTAGAAATGAGCATGAACAGCACAAGTGAACCTGTTTTGAATATCTGTCTTGCAGTAGGAAAAACCACAGCAGTTTTAAGCTTAGATCTGACAGGTACTAAAGAGTGCAGCGTGTGTGAAGTACCTGTCAGTTCCACTACAAACAGTCTCTCTCAGAAGGATTCCGTCTTTCTTTTTTTCTTACCTCGTTTCCCAGTAAAGCAGAAACACATGCTTCGGATGCATCGCAAATGGCGGTGAGGTCATGACCCCCTTCCAAAGCTAGCACTACACGGCCCCCAGCCAATCCCATCAGCTGCTTCGTCAGGTAGCCAAAACCTGCCACAGGAAACAGGAAATGCAACAAGGGTCAAAGTTCGGTGGGCAACTTTAACTCTTGGACAGCGATCAAAGGATAAGCAAGGAAAAAAAGGTATTACATCATATTTTCTTTAAAAAAAAAAGAAAAAAATGGCACTTGCGATTTACTCAGACTAAACACATAATACGAGCCAGGTTTAATTTTAATAAATGTGGCTTAGTATTTTGGCTCAAGTCTCCTTTTGATCTTTCTTGAAATATATGCATTTTTTTCTTTTCTGGAAATCGCCAATACATTTTTTGAGTACAATATACTGGCACGGTATACTATGCAAAAGAATCCAAACAAAACAGATTTTTATTTGTATTTTCTTATGTGCTGAATGAAATGAGAAATAAAATGACACAACGTCTGTGCTATCTGCAAAACTGTAGACTGGCACAGGACAGGTTCATGACGCAGAAATCTTGTACTTGTGATATCCTTTTCAAGCTAAAGCATAACCACTGTACTGCTAAAATGTATTTATGAGGTTAAATTTTTGTTCATCTTCTGACCCATGGTCCTTGATGGTGGATAGTGAATAATCCAACACATGGTGTTGGGCTAATAGAAAACAATCCTGTAACATGCAGAATTAATCTGAAAATACTGCAATAGCACTGCAGAGGTAGAAACAAAAAACAGAGCTGGGAAACAGTGCTTGTCACAGGCTATTTAAGTAGTTTTTGATCAAGAATTTGGAAGAATTGAATCAAACCAATTTTTATCTCAAGGCATGAGACAAATATTCACTGGACATGCAACATTTCTTTACAGCTGCAGTTTAAAAATGTTGTTTAAACAGCAGTAGAGATCTAACAAACATGCAACAATGTGTTTATTCTGCACAATACCATTTCAATTTAAACATTGTGTGGATTTAGTAAACACTACCTTCTGATTGCCATGCAAAATGTAGTTAATAATTGTACATTTGAAACCAGGCTACAGAAAATACCCCAATAACATGTTCATCTAATTTTTTTTCTTAAGAGATTTTTCTAGTTCTAAATGATTTACTGATCCATAAGGTACTGTCATGTTTTTTTTTTTAAACTACTTGTGTTATAAATTATAAAACGGCAAATCGCTAATCTCACTCACTCCACAAAGAAAAAATATACATGAATGCGACAAGGCCAGGAGAGTGGACAGTACACAGTCTTTCATGATGACTAAAAAATAAAAAAAAATATGTAATACAAAATATATTAGTACTATATGTAGTACTTAATACAGTACTACAAAAAGCGCCCTCTACTGAGAAAAAATCATATGATACATTCTCTTCATTTGATTTAAGCTTTTTGCTTTTACTGAAAAGCTATGCATGACTCAAAATACAATTAAAAAGTTATTCCTGCAGCAAATATATCCCCAGGTTTTTGCTTTGTAGCAAATGAATATCTGGTACAGTAGTGTAATAAACATTATGCAATCAGATAAGACCTCTTTTAAATTACACATATACAGTAATTATTCTTCCTACAATTTGTGGTCTAGGAGAAATGAAACAAAGGCAACATTAAGCTAATCACCTAAGAAATATCCATTTGTATACACATTAAATTAAAATGCACTTACACTTAGCTGTCACTTTGTATCCTCCAAGCGGGGATGGGTGTCCCTCCACAGCATCGAATCCTGAAGAAACCAGAACGACATCAGGAGCAAACTCATTTGCAATGGGCATTACCACAGTCCTGCAATGAGAAAAAAAAGCATCATTTCACCATCAGCTCTTACAGTACACGTGCGCCTTAAAATGTAGGTGATATATGCAAATATGCAATACTGTAATGAAACTGAAGTTTTCATATATGTTTCTTGATTTTCATTGTTGTACGGTCTCTATATCAACCCAGGTGAAATGAACAGATTATGCATTTTATGGGGTACCCAAAACCCAATTTTTGGACTTTTTTGTTAACCACTTTAATACCTTGCATAAATACTACAATTTTACTAATAAAGCACTATAAAAAGTAAACTTTATAATGTAATAGTTTGTATTTAAAATAGCTCTAAATATTTCTGAAACCATTTCTGATCACTTTCAAATATACTACACAGTATATCTTTAAAACATCTTTAAAACATTGGTGAAATTACATTTCTGCAATTTTGTTTTACACACAAAACAGAAAGGCGTACTGTAGGTCTTAGGGGAAACATTACCACTGCCCTGCATCCATTGCAGGAACATAGCAAAGGGAACAGAAATATATTAGAACAGAGCGATCAGTCTGAAAGATATTTTCTGGCTTCAACCTGGCATGTGTGACATATCCCCCAAAGGGAGCATACACACAGCCTGATGAACTTGTTTTACAATAAGGAGACAAATCCAAATAATAGGTGCACTGTTTCTGGAATGATTTATTTATTCTTTTTTATGTAACAGTTCATACAAGTCGAATAAACAGTGGTATTTGAAAACAAATATATTAAAAGAAAAATTAAAACATAAGCTATAAGTACACTTCTATCTCCTAGACACTTCTTTGGTAGAAATGGGCTTGCTTGGAGATATTCCTCACAAAGATGGTGTTTAATGAAAATCTCAACCTCAAAACTGAAGTCCTTTCCTCTAACACGGGTTACGAGAAAAACTCAAAGTTAGAAAGTCAGTCTTAGTTGTCTTATTGTCAAGAAAGTCTCAGGATGCTACCAGTTCTTAAAATGTCTAGGTTCAAGTGACAGTACAGTGCTACCAACACTGTGTCTGATGAAGGGGGATAACATTAAACCTTCAAGAACCACACCAAGATTCTGCAGTTATTCTTGACTCACTGTTGTTGAAGTGCAGCTGTTTACATGGTGCTGTAAAGTGTGGGGGTGAGGCCTTTGGTGAGTGATGTAAACCTATACTTTTCTGACCTCAGTAACATGGCACTTGTCTCGTAGCTGTGGTCATGACTTGGGCTCTGTTTGTGCGCAGTCCCAGTCTATAAAGCTACTCTCATTTTTTCCATCTTGTGCTTTGCTGATTAAACCACAATTAAAGACTACAAGAAGCGCAGAATGTATAGCATCTGTCTGAGCCAACTCGAGCGCGGGTGGCTTTATTTTTAGGAGGTCTTGTTGAACCAAACGGTTGAAAAATCCAGACCATGTTTGCGTCACAGAAAAGAGCTGGTCAGCCCCGGGAGTAACATAATACGAGGATGTCAGAAAATTGTGAAGGCTTTAAATAAATGTGTCAAAACAGTTCTGAAATTTAAAAGTTCACAAGTATCTAGGACAGCGGCTCCAATGGCTCTGCAGCAGATCAAGGTGCTCTTGTACTTATTTTAATGGTGCATGTGTGATGAAAATCAGTTTTGCTCAAGGAAAAGATCTGAATGTCCCTCATCTCAGAATGTTGCCAATCTCAGAAACATAATTGTAAAGCTTGTAATGTACAGTACATCAAATAGACCCTACATGTTTAGATTACTGTTCTTTAAACGTACTTGCAGATAATAATAGGATTTTATCCAATAACTGCACTACTTCTGCCACAGATCAAGAATTCAGGCTGATAAATAGCACTAATATCTAGGAGAAGTAATATAATTATTCACATAACTGAGAAAATCACTCCAAGTCTCCAAGAAGGCTGTCACGACTTACACAGCAGGTAATCCTCTGTAAACAGCTTTTTAATTTTTTTTACTAAGGATTTTTTACACTGATTTCCAAATCTCTCTGAAATGCCAACAAATGTCCCTTCTGACCGCAGCAATGATAGCATCAGGGGGCTAGCCTTTTTCGTATTTTTATTGATCATGACTTAAAATACAAAAATCTTGAAGGGCAAACCACAAGCGTTTGACATAAAGCCACACGACTATAAAGGGCTCACCGGAGGCCTTAAAAGTAGCAGTTTCCATCAGCTTTGAAGTTAATGCTGAAGTCTGAGTATCACGCCTGAAGAAAACTGTTTATATCATCACTTTTTGTTTGATTTTCTTTTTGAATGAGAAAAAATGTGCTAAACCAAAAATAAGATAAATTCTTTCTTGCAGGTGCAGCAGGTTCAGCATTGCCCCTATAGTCACACCAGGAGGAAGTCCTGTTTTTTTGTGTGCAACAAAAATCATGACAGTTGAATCACTGACAATCCCTGACCCACTAAGGATAAAACAATTTCTATAAATGGATGTAGCCACTGCCACTGTGACCAAGCAACTAAAATATCATCCCAAAAAATGACACATAGATTTTTAAAATTCTTTAAGTCACCCAGAAAAAGTCTGTTATTATATAAATATTAAGTTCTATTTTATCTATATCATCTCCTTTGTAATTTGTGGGTTAGGTCTGCTTCTACAACATTCCTTGGATGTTACGTTTTCAAGCAGTCAATTTTATTTTTATGAAAGATAAATATATCCAGTGCTTATTGTTGTTGAATAGCAAACATAGATGTATATTATACCACATTCTCATTGAAGTGATGCTACCATATGGTGTTTATGTCAGAATTTGAAGGTTGCATAAGGTACTCTCCCTATCTGTTTGAATTTTTTCTGTCTCATTAATTTAGAAATTAAGATGTACTGCCTTTATGATGAATGACTGAAATATTCGCAGTTGACACTGCAGCACAGATCATTTGGCCACTAGAGTGCTCACATGGGGAATAAACCAAAATATAAATTGATAAGCTGAACTGTAAAGGTATTAATATGCACAGCTACAGGGGTCTGCCAAGAAAAGTTTAAAAACCATGTTAAAGTATCTGTTTACTTTATGTACATTTTCAAGAATTATACAATAGATGGATCCTTTCAAAAATGCAGTAAACGACTTCATTGAGGTAATAAAGTGAAGATGGTGATGACAGAATTGCTGTATAAGATAGGACACTCTATTAAACCAAAAAATAAAAATAAAAGCTAGTTAAGATAATAGCTCTTTCACATGGATGGTTTATGAGTACCAGAAATCCTGACCTAGACTTAATCTAAAAATTGTACAGTAAGGCTCTAGTGCTATACCATATATTATTAACAAAGCTAGTTAAGAATGAGAGTAAAACAATCGAATCTCATAAACAGAATCCCTGTGACACAGATTTTCTAAACCTTGTGGACTTACCATTGCCTATGAAATTCCATGCATGGAGTATTTTTATCCCCCCTATAGACTCTTTCAAAGCTAAAGGGGTTTAAGATCATGAAACGGGTTTTTTGCTAGCTTAGGATGGTAATGTAATCCACTAGACAGCCTGCTTTACTTTCAACACACATACAATAATGTCTTCATATAAACAGAAAGTGAACTCCATAGAATCCATTAATTCTTTCGACAGACAGAACCATAAGGCAAGAAAACCACCTTTGCTACGTTGCTTCGTTTGCAAAAATGTAGCTTTTGGTTCAGATATAGATTAAATCTGTAGCGACCAATACAACAGTAATATACACAGGCTTCAATCTTCATTGTACTTTTAACGCTTTTTTCCCCGTTTAAAATCTGGTTTTGCCATTTTAGTCCAAACAAAGGGAATTTAGGTAAAGAATATCCAAAGAATAAATAGTTCGTCTAGGCATCGGTGTCTTTTCTGTAAAAAAAAACTAAAAACAACAACCAAAACAGTGGCTAATGTGCTGTTAATAATAAATGAGTCAATCAAGTATTCTATTTTTTTAGTTCTGAAAATGTTGAAAGATTTGTTGGAAAAAAAACAGTATTATGCTAAAAAATTAATTCCAATGTACATATAAAAAGCAGAAGAAAGGGCATACTAGCAATTACTGCCACACTGTCAACCTGCAATGTGACCTTTCTGAACCTCAAAACAGTGACAGAACAAGAGGAAAAGTAACATGCTTAGATTAACACACAGTGAGTCAGTGGCAAAGTCAGGACCTTATCCAGGAACCTCTTGGTAACAATTTTTTTTTTGCTAACCACTGGATCTCCGGCTGTTCAATATATTTTGACAGTGTGAGGTAGGAGCTGCATGCAAGTAAACCAAGAGCAAAACAGATGGCTCTCTCTCACAGTGCTACTGCCACTTATCCCTTTTCTCCTCACGGCCAGTCCAATGTCGAGGACCATATGGGCAAATCATAGGTGCTTTGCCAAACATACAATTAAAACCCAAGAAGAGCTAGAAATAGTGAGCTTCAAAATTAAAAAAAAAAACATTAATTGATCTCAAAACATTTGGATAACTTCATTTTAACCTTTTTTCATTTGGATAAAAAGTGATCAAAATGTATTCAAGCCCTGCCCGATCTCAAGCCAAAAGATCACAAATACCATTAAAAATATTTTTCTGTTCATTTACTTCACTATACTGTACAATAGGTATGACAATGGATATAGTAATGATGTGCTGGTGTGAGTCTGGGAGGAAATATACAGTATTTACAATTATTACTCACTTTTTCATCTGTTTGTCACTGCAGCCTCTCTAAAACTGTACAGCGTACATAAGAGTCTCAGAACAAGCAAGGGTTGGCTTTTGTGCAGGGTGGAGAGTGCCAGTACCCTTGGCAACTAATTCTTGGAAAGGGATAATGCCTCAGATGTTTTTAGTCATTCTACTTAATTTTCTTTCTGTAAAAAGACATACTTGTTCTCAATATTTACAAAAATATCAAATTCCTTTTGGAAACAGTAATGTCAATATAAAATCTTAGAACTCCTTTACACTTTATTCATTCCAATCAGTCCTTCACTTTAGTACTGTATATTGTACATTTAGATTAGATTGCTTTCCTTGTAGTTCCAGGAAATCAAGTAATTTAAAAGACATATGTAGTGGATTGAACATTAATGAATAAAATATAGCATTCACTATACATTTAATTTGTGACCCAATTTGACCAATAATTAGGAAATATTATTTGCAATGGAGAAAGAGGAGCTGTAGTACTAGAAACTAGAATATGCAACTGGAAAGTGGAATGGCTTCCAAAATGATCTTGAATGGCCTGTCCAATCTGAAGAAGAATCATGCCAATAATGAGCTGAGAAACAATAGGTAGGGATGCCAGGAGGAGACTTATACAGGGTCAGAAAGGGTTAATTCTAGTCATGGCTATCTGCTGTCAAGCTCAAAAGCTTTTCCACTGGTTCCCTTCACAAAAAAAAAGAAGAAAAAAAACATCAAAGACTTGTCATCTGGCATTGCGGAGAGCTGGTTTGAATTAAGTTCAATTCTCCTCTCTGTTTCCAAGTTCATGGTGAAAGTGCCTGGGCTTCTGGATTTCATTAGAGCCAATTTTCTTATCTTTTTTTTTTCATTCTTTCTTCATCTCAGGCTTGATCCCCTGCAAATGCAACGTGGCACTCACTGGGTCTAAATACCAAGGTGCTGCCTTTAAGGCACGCACTGCCTCTCGGGACCTACAACCAGGCAGTGAGAAAGATAGAGCGGGAAGGAGTGAGAAAACCCATTCTGGATATATGAACTGTTGAGTTCTCCTTCCAGAATGCACGAGGGACTATAAATCCTGAACTTTAAAACACTGTTGCATGCTCAAATTGAAGAGAACAGACCCTGCAGAAATAATTCACTCATAACAAAGGGATAACGAAAGGTGGTGTTTTGTCCCTCTTGCTGGGCAAATAGGTATAATATTTCAGCTTGGCAGGTGGTTAGAAAACAATTTTCTCTCAGGCTCATAAGCTACCTTATACTTTTTTTCCAGATCCCAATCTAAAAGACTAGGCACATACTGTATACTGCTATCTGGCATCAGTCCTTCAAAAGGCACACAAAACCTGCTGGATTACCAATGAAAGCATTGACTGTCTTCCCTAAGTGTGAATCATTCTGTTCACTTGTTACACTTTTGTGGGATACTGCTCACTGCTTTGTGGGATAAGAGGAATTATTACCGACTATTAATACATTTCTCTTCAGTCCTATTTTAATTTTATAAACTGCTCCAAACCACATTATTGGACTGTACATACTGTACAGTACATGTATATACAGAAAGCATCAAAAGAGTGTAGACTGCAGAAAACAAGAGAAAAAAGAAACATCTGTTTTGTAAACAAGGTTTAAATGTTTGAAAATCAAATAGATTTGTTAAAGGGGGTTTCAGATACTTATGCTGTGTGGAAGGAAAATAAAATGATTTAGTAAAGCTATTCAAAATACCTATCTATGTATATTGAAAGAACTTGTACTCAATGTTTACTGTGGTACAATTGTATGAGCACAAGAACCCAAAAGATATGATCTGAGTGGGTGGATATGCCTTCCATTTGAAAACTGAAATATTTTGATGACATAAAAAACTGGTACAGTATGATTTTGCTGTTAATGACCAAGTGGAAGCGCTGCTTTTTGGCATGTAATTGGGAAAACAATGACTCTACAACCCAGTAAAAAAAGTAAAATAAAAATTAGGTTTCTCTTGAAGCTCAATATTATTTACTATATAGTAACCAATGAATCAGAATGGAAAAAAAGACTTAGCTAAAAGACTGACAAGGCAGTCATAATCTTTCAAGGTGCAATAAAATGCTATAAGCATATTGGTTAACAGCATCAAAACTGATAATTTGGCAGTTTTCTGTGGTATATTCTGGGCGAGCAACAAAATTGGCAACCTGGCATCATTTAGATTAAGCAAGTAGTGAATATACTGCACCTCAAGGCACCGTTTGCAAACTCCAGTAGATTCAGAACAGACACTTCACTTTGTTTCACCCATCTCAGCCCAACTCCAATGAAAACAGGTAAACTGCCTTTTCTGCTTTAAAATTCTGCTTTTGAAGTGAGAAATGATGTAAGTAGCTGAAATACAGTACTCTATATATTCAAAATATGCATGCATGATCCAAGACATTTGTTTGTACTTTTATGTGTATTCTATTTAAAGGTGTACCTCAGCAACTTTATATAGCAAGAACACTAGTGCAGTTTATTTTAGCAGCAAAATTAAATCAGGCATTTTTAATTCAGCTGGCATCACTTATCCTCTATATGTGAACAAAAGGCAGGAAGGAAGGTGAAAGACATTTAACTTAGACATGGTCTTTGCTTGAAGAGATTTATTGTGACCTCATACAGAGATGTGTGAAGTAGTGCTTACAACTGCTTACATGCAAAACGCTAGTGGAAGGAATTATTAATTTTATACTTTTAAACGCTGCCTGAACTCTTTCAATGCACACGGCTTCAAAGTTCCGCAAAGTACCATCACAAATTGAAGTTTACACCACACAGAGTAGAGGGTTATTAATAGCTCCAGAAAGCACTTTGTCAGACACCAGGGATAATCAGGTTCAGTCTGCCTGGCACGGTTTAAAAGCACGCATATAAAGGAGGTACAGGATAAAAGAGTCAAAGAGGAATAAGCCAAGACTTCAGGCAAAAAGTAAGATTTACAAAATTGTTACAATAGGAACAAAATATTTTTTTCTTAAGAATCAGAAAAATGTCAAATTTATATATACATATTATTTATACACATTAAAATGAGAACTGATCTAAGAATTAGTACAGTACGTTCCATAAAAGTAGGGATGGTTTCTAGAGTGCATTCTATATAGTGATTCCTGCAATCCAGAAGGGATCATGAAATGTAACAATAAGCACAATTTATGTCCCTAGTTTCATACAAAACTACTGAGCCAATGTAAAATATTGGCCGTGAAATGACTTTCTTTTTTTTTAAATGTAACAAATAAATTCAAAATTTCATGGAATTTTTCTGTGGAACACAGTCAAGATAATTTGCTACTGAAACTGCTGCTAGGCTGGGAATAGTGCACGTTTTCTGGATTTCTAGGACTGTTTTTATATACTAAAAATGTGCAGGTAAAATTGAGGAGCAGACAGCTGGCTCCATGGTCGTAATCGATTCTTTAAGGATTCCACCTCCAAACATTTTTTGTTCTGGGGTTTTCCTGCTAAAGCATCACTGTGTCTTCAACAATAACATCAGAGCATGACCCAGTTCAGCTAGCATCAGGATAACTGGAGGAAGTATTTTTCTAAGTTATACTGTATTTAAGACATGCATGTCTGCCCAGAACATTGATATTAACTGGACTTGAATCATGAATATTATTAATAATAAATAATAATAAAAAAAATTATGTAGAAGACACTGTTATACACTATGCATCACCACGATGAGAGAACACAGTGAGTTATGAGGTATTGGGATTGGAACCTTTTGTTATCAAGTACTATACCACGTGTTTCCTCCAACATCTAAGTGACACCCACAGAAGGCTAGTGTCCCTAGTGTCCTGGGTTACCTGAAAGCTGCTAGGTACTCAGCATCCTCCATAGGAGGCTCCAGTCCCCCAGTGAAAGCCATGTTGACATTAAATCCCACTCCTGCATCAATGCCAACCTGTAGATCACAGAAAGACATTTTGTTAAGAGACTGGAAGCTGATATTTGCGAATCGCCCCTGGAGGGCAAAGGCTGAGCAATAAAATTTTAGGTACACACAACCCAATTTCATCATATATCTGAAGCTATGAAAGCCTAGACCTGGCCTTTACTGGGATGGGGAGACCCCTAAGGGAAACATGGTTGCTGGAACAGGTGGTACTGTTGGACCAGTAGGACATACTGTATGTGTCACGGTCCATGTTTTAGAAGGGATCAGCAATTAGAAGTGGTGATGAATTCTGTTCTTCTTTGAAATTTAAAGTGGTCTACAGGAGAATCTACAAGAATTGGACTCCTTATTCAGAATCATTTAAATCCACATTTTTTCTTGCCCGCAACGATGCCAACGAAGACATCATTCAACAAAACTAAGAAAGCTGATTGAAAAGGAAAAAAAAAACATTTTGCATTTCAAGACATAAAACAGGAGAACCCTGTACATTTGATGCATGCCTTTTTATCACCTGGTACCTGCCTTTATCTGTAACTGCAACCAAATTGCAATAAAGTGAAGATATGGCTATTATTCAAGGTGTTAAATTATTATAATTATTTTAAAATATTTAAGATTTTTGGCAAAACAAACTGGACTCTTATTCAGGGTTCAGTCTTAATCACAGTGTTAAACATAGTTAGAATATCCTATACAATTAAGAAGAATATTGGATACAAAGCAACTTTCACCTCAAACATTCTCTCATATACTGTAGGTACTGTTTTCTTAATGTGTAGTTTTCTTTCCGAAGCTAGGCTATCCTTTGATTCCATTAATAATTAATGACAATAAACGAAACAACGCATATGATTACAAAACAATTTGTCTCGCCATAAAAGCATGCAGGGAAACAAAAAACAAAGCGTCAGCAACTTGTTAATAGGTCACACAGTTTTCTTCAGAAGAAGACCTGGGGAGGAAGCTCAAAGCTAATGGAATGTGTGGTCAGACTTGTTCATGGCCCAGACACCAATACTGCACACTGGCCAAGCCAGCTGGAAGCTCTTTTAGCCTCAGAGAGGGGCAGATACTCCACCCTGTAACAGGGTGAGTAAAGCAGCCCTGCTGGCATTCGGCAAGCTTCAGAACTCAATCCAAACAGAGAATTACGACAAAGACCTTAATATCCTGATACTGGCAGCAATTAACTCCTGACCCTCTGGGTCAATTTTCTAGACACAGCCTGATGTTTCTGACAGGCAATCTGCTCAATATCTCCTTCAATGCCTTATAAGAGGAAAGTACAAAAAGCTAACAGCATTATTCTGTAAATGATTTTTAAATAAAGCAATTTTAATCACTACTGCGACAGTGGTAGATACGAACACTTCTGAACCATTTCAGGGACAATTTGTTCAAACTGAAAATAACTATTTCAGTCAAAATTGGGCCTAATCAAAGAGATAGACCAGTGGTTCCTTTATCTGTTATCTTGTTTAATTTCAGCATTCAAGCAGGGTTAATTCTGGGACAAAGTTCAACCAATTATAAGCTTTCAAATTCCCATAAAAATGTACTTTTTTTAAGAATCAGTATTGTTTTAGAGGTTACTTTACTCATATCTTGCTTTCTATATCACAAGTTTTAACGCCCAAACAAATCCATACATTCTATGGACCCTATTCACATTAGGGTACTATCCTTTATTATGAATAACAAACTTCTAAATGTTTTCAATTACAGTAATACTACTGCTTTTGTAATTTAATTCGGTTACCTTTTACTGATGGCCTTTTCGGGATTTAATTTAGCTAATGTATAGTCAAATATAAAAAAAATAAAAGTGATGTTCATCAATAACTTTCACAGTTCATAGATTGATTTTGTGAGTTTTAGACTGAAATACACAGTGGTAACAGACAAATAATTTACATAGAATTAAACAAAAAGAAACCAAAGTGAACTTATTAGAAAATGCATAAAAAATGAAGGAATTTCCATTAAAGCATATATGATAATTCTATGAAATTGAGGTTTACTAAAACTGCCTTGTTTTGAGACTTCTTTTACCTCTTCAGGTGCTCCACTGCCTGGAAAGAAGTTGCCATCATCGTAGCGGTGGAGAGACACGTAAAGAACATTGGGGTCACCATAGAAAGCTTGTTGTGTTCCATTGCCATGGTGAACATCCTAAAACAATGCACACAAAAAACTACCATTACTAAACACATACAGTAGACATTTGCATGAAGTAGCAATTTCTACTTGACCTTTTCTTGCAAGACTGTGCGAAATGTGATTTTAATTTGTAACTCATACACTTAATCAAGTGCTGCAACTTGTGAAAATTTACTGCTGCTGTTTAAATTCTTGCATTTATATAGTGTTCTTGTCCAGCAGGAAACTGTGAATTTCTCATTAATTACAAGGGGACTTCAAGATGACCAGACTGTAAAAGTCCAGAGTGGAATTTAGCCAGGACACTGGGGTTAACAAAACAATGCCATGGGATCTTTATTGGTCAAGATGTCAAGACCTTGGTTTAATAACTCATCCGAAGGATGGCATCCTCTATAAGCACAGTGTTGCTGATCACCATACAAGGGCATACATCCATCCATCCATTTTCTAACCTCTTCTTCCAATTCAGGAACGCTGGGGAGCAAGAGACTATACTGGACTATACTATACCCTGGAAAAGACTCCAGTCAATTGCAAGGCAGACACACAGACACATCACAGTCTCACACAGACATCTAGGGTTAATTTTCCCAGAAGCCAATTAACCTACCAGTAGAATTTTTGGACTGCGGAAGGAAACCCGAACGAACATGGGGAGAACACACAAACTCCGTGCACAGAGCACCCTAGGTCTAGAATTGAACCCAGGGCCCCAGAGCTGCTAGGAAAGTGCTGCCCTTTCCATTGGAAATTCTGGCCAAGAGGGAAGAGAACCACCTTTTGGTCCACATGAACTCACAAAACCAGCAACCTGGTTTTTCCATTCCCAGATCAAACCTTGCTTAGCTTCTGAGATCTGAGAAGATCAGATGGCAAGGTGCTTATCTTGGCATTTTCAAAAAGGCTGTACTGTAACATGAAATATTCAGAAAAAAAAGGTTGCTGCTTCCACCTAATATCCTATGTTTAAGGCTCTCAGTTTACAAATGTGTTACATTTTTAATATATAAATAAACAGAGTTGATTGTGGAGTGCAAAGACGGAAAAAAACAAGTTAATTCATTAAAATTAATATTCATAAGACATAACAGAAAATAAATTATGTATCACTCTCCACAGTACTGTAACTTTATACTTACACAGTATAAATATACATGCAAGTAATCCTCAGGGCATTTTATGTAACAACGGCATTTCTTCTGTTCTTTTCATTGTGATGACTGGTATCATTAACAGCTCAGATTTAAAAAAAAATCTTATGTAAAAAATAAAAATGGATTCTGATGCTGCACAGGACATGCTAATAATCCTAAATGTTTTCGACAGACAGGAGGAAATTAAAGTTGCTTCAAAGGCATCTGGAAACCCATAGTCATTAAGATACATCACTGCAGTGATCTTCATTCCTTTGCTGTACATTTGCTGTACAAATATTTTCATTTTATACAGTGTGTACTGAAAGTGCAGCTCACCAAAAACAACAGAAATCTAATTTTTAAGATTTATTCCAACAAGACATGATTTTTCTGACTGCATGGTAAATGTATGAGTAGTGTGAAAATCAAGGTAGCTTCTCAAGAAATAGGAGGATTTGCTTTATCATTATAAATGTGGTAGAGCAGTAAACAGTATCCACTGTCAGGAATAGGGATTATTAGAGATGCAGTAACACCAGTCTATCAAGGTAGTACAATGAGGAAGGGACACAGATCCACTGCAGGGCACACACACACGTTTTAGACACCAATTGACTTGGCCACCAATTCCTTAGAAGGTGGAAGACAAAAACCATTGTGAACATGGTAAGAATCTTAAAGCCCTACACAGAAGGTGCCTTACTATGGAATAAAATTCAGGATCCAAGAGCTATGAAACAGCAGTTAACTGCTACACCACCGTGTCACCCAAAATATTACAGTATGATACTAAAACCTTAAAGGTTTTTCAACACCAAAAATGGTGTTTGACCTACTATAGACTAATGAGTAGTCTCCAAAAGAAATGCTACATTAAAAAAATACTTCTATTTACATGACAAATCTTTAATATTTGTCCCTTTAGGGACTTATAAATAGGTTCAGTGTGGTTGCAAATAAAAAATATTAAAAATGCAGCTTGTCTCGACTACAAATGATGGAAAACGTTGATAATGAATTATTTTTCTTTCTAAATTACTTGATAACCCATAAATATTAAGGCCTTTAAGTTTAATCAGCTTAACACTTTTCATTATACCACTTATTAGGAAAGAAAACAGAATTCTAATACAAGAGGCTGATCTAAAAAGCTTTGATCCAAAAAGCTCCTCGACCACTATAACTCACCCAATCTACTATTAAGATCTTGCTAACATTGAGTCTGAGTTGCAGAAGTTTTGCAGCAATGGCCACGGAGTTGAAGTAGCAAAATCCCCTATAGTTCAAGAGAAAACAAAAATAATGTCAACTCCAGGTATGTGTCATACAACAAAGATGTAACATTATTAGTACATAATGCAACATTTACTTTCCATCACCTATCATCTGCAATTATTGGCAGTATCTGTGATTAACTGCAGTATTTATCCGGATATCATTGAAAATAAATAAAATGGTGCCTAATTAAAAAAAAAAAGTTTACCTAGATTTCAATCAGTTTAGAACAAATTTGCATTTACGGTGACCTTGTGGAAACCCATTTAAAAAACAAGGCATTTACCATTGAGATTTAAATGAAATACCTTGTATTGGACAGGGGCAACCCACCTGGGATTTGAACGCACAACCACTACTCGACCCTAGCCTGCTGCTATCTTAAGAGTTTGACTTTATTTTGGTGGAATCTTAGTGATCTCTCAGTAGAAAAATTATAATATGGCCATATATTAGAATTTTCATCCAAAAGCAATAGTGTTGTGTTTGCATTGATCTTCTTATTATTCTACTGGAGCATCTGTTACATCTAGCACCTAGCAATTTTGCTAGCATCTGACAATGCTAGTAAAACTGGCACAACATTGCAGGTAAGAAATCTCTATAGTGAAATGGATAGCAAGTACTTCATATTGAAGAAACCTTCAATATGTTCCAGGAAACTGAACTTACATTGGAGTGCTCTCCTCTGCATGGTGGCCAGGGGGTCGGACAACTGCAAAGCCATTCTGAAAACAAGCAGCAAGACTGATGTTAGATATCACTTGTGGTACAAGAACAAATGTTTCTCCATTGTGTTCTTGAGCTATGTCCTCATGTGGACAGCATCCTGTACATTAAGACTAAGACTAAATCTTTTTCAAGGCAGAAATCTTCTTCCTCTTCTTTCACAGAGCCCCATTTTTCCTGACTGTTTTGCTAGAGAATATCTTCAGTTTACCCTATTCATTTTAACACTATATTTATCAATGACATCTTAGTAGCGTGCAAGTGTTTTAGGTTTATGTTATGAAGTTGGCAATATTGGGGCCTTCTACAGTGGTCAGTAAGAATACTTATTGACAGAGCAAATGTTTTAACATTTTAATACTGTTGTAGCAGCTGCTATTTATTATTTTGTTTCAAGTTTTCTATAAAGAGGTTATTATTTTAGAGTAGGTAGAATTTTTTTTTAGATCTGATAACATTGTATGGCAGATTTAAAAACATTTGGCAGTTTTGTGGTTGAAAGGATTATTTTAAATCATACTGACAGGCAGATCGTTTTCCAGTCCCAAGATCGCACTTTGAAATGACACAGTTTTCTTTTCTTTTACAGTGTTTTACCTTGCACAGAAACTGCTTTCGGAAGCTAAAATTGCTGTGAGTGATAACTCTTTCAGATCCACCAGAAGCAGCAGACTCCAAATGTCTTCTAACTAAAAAAACTGCCAGCAACACAGTCAAACCCTCTCGGCATCAAAACCAGTATCCATGGTTGCATAGAAAGCCTATACTGTATATATGCATAAATAGTCAGATTTTATTTTGTAAAAATGAACCATGTTCATTTTTACAAAAGGCACCAGATTCTTAGGAGAGCGAAATTAAATGAAACAAACGTTTCCTTCTAATTTCCTTCTTACATGATTGTGCAAGGTGATAGATTTACTTGTGGTATGGCTGAATAATGATCTCAGAAGGTGGCGACAGTGGGAGGAAGAAAATGTGATATATTTTTATACATTGCAGTAAGGGAAGAAAAAAACAATCTCCACTATACCACATTATAAAGTCAGAACTATTTATATTTTATAACTGAGTATAGAAAAAACAGATATCTTGCTCAAGAGACAGAGGTATTTGATATTATGTATGTCATTGTATTTTTTTGAAAAGATTCACACATATATACAATAGGCTAAACCACTGACTCTTATATGTTTGCAGTAATATTTTAGAATGATTTTTTTAAAATCCTGTTCCTTATATTCAAAATCTATATATATATTCAGTTTTATAATATTATAAATTTATTTAAAACACTTCATTCTGTATTTTATGGTAGGCTATCTAAATATTTGTGCAATGGAAAGTTTATCGTTTAATAATTCAGTTTGCTTGCAGTTTGTTACAATTGTTAAATTGTTACATTCAATGTTGTAAGACGGCTGTATGAAAGCTGCTTCATCAAGTTAAACTGCACATTGTGATGGCTTAAGAAACCTACATATTTAGTGTTCACAGTGTCTAAGGTGAATGAAAATGTTATTACAATATTGTTACAATGTTCAATTGTAAGAAGACAAAAGTGAGAAACTATTTCATATTCATATAAAATAATGAAAGTTGGAAACCACAAAAACGACTGCAATTGGAAGGTATTCGAATTAAAGGGGAACTATGAAAAGAATGAAAAAAGTAAACAGATACACTGTATAAGACTTTCATCTCACAATAGATTTTGTGTGAGTGAATGTCCAAATATATTAAAATTTAGAAATGCTTTTCTTTTAACCTATGACTCGTGCCCAAATATACTGTATATAGTTTGCCTCGAAAGTGGGTAAAGATATGTAATACCTGTTCAAGAATTGTGGGGGAAAATGCCAGCAAAAATAAATGTCTCTCAAAACATAGCTTACGGGTCAACAAAGGTTTTTTAATGGTAAGCCAATGTGGCTAAGCTTGTTGCTAAATCATCATGTCCTTTTTCTGAAGACAGTTTAGAAAAATACTGCCAAATAAATATGGAAATAAGTCACCTTCTTTGCACAGAAAAAGATATATTTAAGAATGTCTGTCTTTCCATAATAAGGGTGGATGTCTGAAAACAATTAAGAGCTGGAGAAAATGTTTTGTTCACGTTTTTGCTGCTCTAGATGAAAACACAGAGGCGACTGATATATCTCAATATTTCATTTTAATTTGCAGACTAACAGAAACATTTTAAACACATCACTTGCTTGCTTACATGTCAGACTGACTGTCCCAGATTTTTAAGTGGTGAAAGAGGAAACGTTTGCAGTGGGATAAATTGGTAGGAGTAACATCCAAAAGTACACTTGTCATGGTTGGCAAGATGAACGGCTTCATTAAATATTTAAAGAAGCACCTCAGTGAACAAGCTGCAATGCTGAAGCAGTCTCACTGCACAATACATCAGGAGGCATGGCTAAATAGCTGAAGTTTAAAGAAATTCTGCATTGTTTGTAGCACTGTAAACTTTATTTTTATGTCATCTCTGAATCACCATGGGCTTTCTTAATTTCAGGTCAAGATCAGAACCATGCTTGGCCACATTGAAGTGAGCTTACTGTACACTGCAGAATGAACTTCCTTTGGGAGAAGTGAAGATGTACGTCAATCACAGAAGACAAGATTTGCTTTCGTATTGGGTTGCAAAACCAGTCAATCTCCAACATTTCAAATGACAGGCTCAGAGATTCTGTATACTGATGATGACAATTTCTGATATGAAGAAGTTGCCCTTGTTTGAGTTAGTCTCACAAAACACATTTGGATAAAATTTTCTTGTATCTTTGGGGTACCATACAGTACATTTCAATCGCTTTGACCTTCTGGATGATTGATGCCACACTTGAAACTAGGAAGTTACTGGGTCAGGTTGATAATCTTTTACTTTTATCTCTGGACATTTCTCTGACTTACCCAATAATTACATGGTTTCGACTTTTTTCCTGTGTGTTGACTCCCTGAATACCCATTGGTAATCTAGGACACTTACAGATGTTTTTTTTCTCATGCTATGTGAAGCTACCAGATGATGCATAGTTTTTTTAAACCTGCTTCTGTTACATTGTACCAAGGGCATATTTAAATTTGAAACATACTATATAATGTGCATATACACATTCAAACTTCTACTTGCATTAAACTATAAACCACAGTATATTGTTTCTTAAGCCTTGAAATATTTAATTAGCCTGAAATATACTGAATAATTCAGGTGGGGAGCTATGTCACCATGCGTAGGCTGCAAAGGAACAAGTAATAGGTTTATTCCACGCTGAAAAGAGAAGAAAGAAAACACAACGTTTCGGCTTGTGACCCCCGAAGAAGGCTCCATAGCCAAAACGCTGTGTTTTCTTTCTTCTCTTTTTAGCATGGAATAAACCTATTACTTGTTCATGTACTAAATAATGCTGTACTTAATAAAATCAAATGAGAGCAGTACCTGGTCGGGTACACTACATGCTGTGTTCAAATGACTGCACTGGATTTCTGTTGTATTGCCAAACACTTATAAAGAAAGAGGAAGGCAGGCATTTGCCTTTAGAAGTTATACAGTGGAGACATCCATATGAAGGTGCTAATTAGAACCTTGGAGACATTTCCTTTTTAAGAGCAATCTGGAGGTATAATGTAAATGGAAGTTAATGTTAACCAGTATTGGACCAAACTGTTTATAATTATTCACCTCATTTATATGTGCTGAAAGAATAATGCCAAGTGATTCTTGCTGACTTTTATATGGCAAATGTTTGAAACATGGCTATGATACTTCAAGTGCACTAAAGACAAATGAAGAGAAAACTGCCTTTATGCACTTTTCTCTTCATGTTCTTAGAAAGAAGAAAAGGCAGATGTCTTTTTCTTAAAAGTACAACATTGAAGTTCTTATATTTATAGCAATTAATGGCACTAATTAAATTGTTTGAACTTATTCTTAACAATCCAATCACATACAGTACCATTGGGGTATTTAGGTTGACATCTCCATTTCTGTTCTGTACATTGAAAATCTATTCTGCATAGACTGTATAATAATGCATTCTGACTGTATAATACTGTATAATCTATAATTATGGTAGCAACTGACAACTTCTCTAAGTACTCTCTAGTATTTTGAGAACATTTCAGGGGAACTTTCAACTTAATATAAAAAAAAATACTTTTATAATAATAGAAAGCCACAGTAATTTATGGACATTTGTGGTACATGCATACCTCCGTCTACAAATGCAGGGTTGTTTTAAGACTAACACGGAAAACGAAATGTCTAATGCAGCTATACAGAATACAGGTTTATATTTTTTACCTCACCTTCAACTCTCCAGAGGCAACTTTGAAGACGAGCTCGATGACAGAGCCTACAGCTAACCGGGCGGCACTGGAGGAGTGAACTTCATTCCAGATTGTGTCACTGTCCACCTGCGAACACACAACACGAAAAAAAATTGTGTACATTTGATGGAGCTTTCAAATCGATTATGGAATGTGTTCAATTATGGAATGTGTTACATTTTCACAAGAACAACAAGAAGCTACAATCATTTTAAGATGCATTGTATATTAAATTAAATATTATATTAAATTAAATTAAAGTATATTAAATATATACTACAGTGTTAAATAATCAAATACTGTTTTTTACTTGAAACTAAACTATCATTTGTGTTTACTTTTGTTATTCTAGAATCAGTCCATATAAATATCTAGAAATATTTTTAAATGCTCATTATAAGGAAATATAGTGGAGAGGAAAATTATTGTTGCCTTGTGGTCTGAAGTCCACTCTTTAAAATGCCATGCTCTTCAGCTTGTGTGACACTTTCAGATATCATTTATTCACAACCAGCTTTACGAAAGCTAAAATGTTTATACTTATATTTTAGTTTCATTAACCCTGTGGATGTTTTTTTCCCCAATTATATCAACAAGCGAACTACAAAAGAGTAAAAAAAGATCAGAGAACTGTTTGAGGAACAGATTCATATTTTATGCACTGTCAGCTTTGGTCTAAAATAGCGAATAACATTTACTTAACACACAGAGAGACTGTCAGCATAATTCTACTTATTGTACTGTGGGTTTGAGAGACCTGGCAAAACACAAAACAAGACTTCATTGCTGAGCAAGCAAAGAAGAACACAACGAGAATCAAGACAACGATTCTCTGTGACCCCTGTATTGACTCCAAACAGTCAATGACATGTACATTTTATATCACAGTTGGACTGAACAACTGACTTTGTCTTTACACATGCCACTTAGTCCTCTGCACTTCAATTTGTGGTGCCTGCATTGGCTACTAACCTAAACTGAGAAAAAAGGTCTCTTGACACATCTGTGTCTGCTGCACTGCTCACTCAATAAATGTTGAAAAGATGTGTCTGGCCTTAGAAGAACACACACTGGCATTCCGGGAATTTGTTCCCAATAGTGATGGAACGAACAAGCATTTATTCTGAACATGAAGAACAAACATTTGACACGGAAACCTGGCAAAAGATCAAATTCCAACTGGGAATTCACAAAGTGGTCAAGACATAGGGCAGCCATTCATCAGGTAGTCTTTAGTCACTGCTAATTATGCTTACACACGCTTGCCCTAAAGCAAGCAGTTAGTGGTGTTGCTTTCTTACCACAGATAGACCTACAATTTTTCAAAGACAGCCACTTAACACCAAGACTCCAATATTTTCGATTTAGCCAGGGTGCAATTTAGGGCAGTGTCTAGCAGCCATAGATTTTTTTTTTCCCCAAATCAGAAAAGAAATAATTAAGAAACCATTAACTTTATTATACTTTCATGAAATTGAAATTCTTGAAATTGACCCACTTGCTTGAAAGTTTTAATGCAGAATAATTTATTAAAAACAATGCAGACCTGCTATAATGCAGATCCCACTTATTTGTCTGCAAATTCATGTTTCCCCATTTTCAAAAAGTGCCTGCTTTTCAAAGATCACAAAGGGTGCTTTGGAAGTAAAGATTTATTTTATGGTTTTTACAGTATACATAGGTTTATAGTTATGTGTATTTTTTATTTTCTTTTTTCTAAATGGAATGAGTCAACTGTACTAGGGGGACATTAGCAGCTCTTTTGGAACCTGACAATAGGTTGGACACTTTATGAGCTTTACAGTCCTCGTATAATGCAAGTCATCTTTTATTGTTGAGAAATAACCTTAATTGAAGGACACAGCAAAATAAAGAAAAAAATAAGGCAAATATTTAAAAAATCTTGTTTTTAATTCTAGTAAACGTCCAGAGTCATGGTAAGCCTAAGCCATAGAGACTTCACTCCACTCGGCATACATTTTCTGTTACAATTTATGAATTTTGCTTTCAATGGCATGACTTGCTTGAAGGCAGTGTAAAACCTCCAGTCTTTTAAAGTCTGGCCAAGAATGACTTTGCCACGAATTACGAGGCTGCGGTGCATTTACGATACAAAACTACTTGGAGAGCGCAGAGAGAGAGAATGAGCGAGGGAGAAGGCAGAGCGTGTTGGAATGAATAAATGCCGTTTATCCTCATTCTGACAGGGTAATTTTCAAAGTGTAGCCTTTGTGCAAAGAGTCAGGAAGACAACAATTTTGTTCCATTTCCATAAAAGAAGCCAGAGCCTGCTGTTTCTCACCAGCATCGCTTTGGTGCTCTTCAGAGGCAATGTAAGTCTGTGTTATATCAGTTCAATGAAAAAGCCACAAACAAAAGTCATTTTTTTAAAGACTAATGAGGCATGTTTACTGCGGATAGAATAAAGCTACAGGGTGGCAGGTGGAGGTCTGTTATTCCTTGTCACAGAAACAAGATGATTGATTTCTAATGATTGTACTTGAACCAGGCGAATGTCATTTTGTCAGCAAATGTACACTTGTGGTCCAAAAATAATATAAGTACCATTACAATTTTTAGTTTTCCCAACTAAAAGAATGGAACATTGTACTTTATGTTTCATATGATTAGAAAATGCTGATCTTCCCTGACATCATTAAAAATATATCTGGACTGACATGATTTGTCTAATTCACTGAGTTACTGTGTGTTGGCCAGTTTTAATAAAGACTTAAAATTGTATAGAGTTTCTGGGGCTAGATCTAGTACAAGATCAAAGATCAAAACCTTTTCCAAAAGCCTTAAGCTTTGGAAAACATTTTCATAAATCAATAAATAATAATAAGCTCAAGATTTATAATATTAAAATATATATGAGTTGCTTAGTGGAAACCTTCACCCAAAGTAGCTTAAAGGGACCAGAGGGACTAAAGATGAAGCATGAATGAACACCTGCTGTGAACTCCGAACAAAAGGAATTTACGTCTCACTCAAATGATAGAATTTCAGTAGATAAGATTCAGTAATGTTCTTAAGGTAACATGCAATCAGTGAAAGAGACAGGGTCTGAACCAGAAACGTCCTCATAAAAGGTTTTTAAATTACACGTCAGACTGTCTTCCACCCTGTAGCAAATAACACCTATACATATATACCATGTATCCATCAGTTTTCATTTTCTTACAATCTACAGTAAGATCTGACTTTAATTTCAGGCACATATGGCTGTCTTGGATCTTGACAGGTGTCTTGAATGTAAACCTGCAACTACTATTCTTGAAAGCTTGTCTGAAAGCTAACTACATAAAATTCAACTGCAAGACGACTTCTTTGAATTTAATATCTAAAGACTGATTCACTGCATTATCAGCCAGTTGTAGTCTACTCATAATAATTTGTGTAATATCATACTAATAATGCATGTAATATTCTGATTGCCTACTAAACTATTGTATGGAAAAGATGTGGCACACATCCAGTAAGTATTACTCCCCAACACAACTCCCCAAGACAGAAGTTCCCTCATGTTCCAGCCCCCTTTAAATACACAAACCCCCACTCCCCTTTGCACACAGTTGTTTGTAAAACACATCTGGTCACAATTACCCGCTCAGTGGAAAGCAAAGCAACAATTTTTGTTACCACTGGAATGGGGAGAACAAACAGAACATTATTTACACTTTAAAAGAAAAGACTTACTCCGATACCACCGCAGGGCAGCCTCACAAACATGGGTGTCACAGAACCTGTGGAGTTGGGAGAAGAGGGACAGAAAGTGTTAGGTTACTGGACAGGAAAGAATGAGGACAGGAGTCTTCAGAAATACTGTAGGAACAAACACTAGAAGACTTTTAGTCTTTCTAATTACCATTTCAACTAAAAATGTGACAAGAGACAAATTTACTATGACAAAGTAAAATCAGACAATCTAACTGGTCTCTAATTTTTTCATACATGAACAGATTTTTTTATGTTTCAGCCTCTTAAGGTATTTAAATGTAAATGCATTGTTTCAACATAATCTGTCAAGCCTCTTACTTGATTTTGCTCTGTGCTTTGCTTTTTGTCATCTTTTATTAACCAACAATTTTTCAGAGAGAAGCATTTCAAGCAGCTATCAATTTCAGATCTCATTAGTAATGTGAATGATGATAAAGTGAATTTGTCATTATATGAGGAATGGTGTAATCACTGCTAAAGAGAACTTAGAATGAAATAATGGAAAATTAGGTCTTTACTGGCACTAGAAAGGTGATAATCATGAAAGGCAGCTTGGGGGAAGATTCAATCACTGCTACAACTGATGAAAGTAAAATGAATCACAACAGTATTTAGTAAAATGAGACGTCTTTCAGAAATCTAGAAACACATCTCTATGTTCCTTTAGTTTTTTAGTAAATAATGTCTGTAGTACATGGTGATACATGGGATGATTTGATGATGTAAACTGCATGGATTAAAGTAAACTCAGATGATTCCTTTAATAGTGTTACTGAATGAGGAAACTCTAGAGATAAATCCCTATAGTTGCATACAGTACATAGCAGTTTGGATATCTGCTTTGGCCTTCACTTCTTCTCAGCCTGAGTTCCTATTTCTTGTTTCAGAGACCTGGCTGATTGCAGGCAGGTCAGATTGAAGCATATGAGGAGAGTCTTGCACTGCAATTAGTGAGTTCTTACTGTCCAATTTCTGCCTGAGTGGGTTTGTTCCATAGAGCAGGACGTGGGCTTCTGAGTGGACTGTCTGCAGCTCTTCCAGAGTGGCTTTCCTTCCACGGATACACTGCGTAACCCAAGACAAGAAAGCAGTCAGCGAGTTGACACTTTGCCATTTGTATTCATTTGTAAATTGGATTTCACCAGCTGTTGCCACTGGGTTAATGGTTATTTCCTGAACCACTTGTCTCACAGCCTTGACTTGCACCCTCTTCTTGAGAGAGTTGCCACTATACCATTTATCCATCTATTTTTCTAACTGTTTCTTCCAATTCAAGGTATTGGGGGAGCCAGAGCCTATCCCTGCAAGCAACACAAGGCAGGGTACGCCCTGGAAGGGACACCAGTCCGCCGCAGGGCAGACAGACATGAGCACAGACGTGGAAATACTCACAAACGAGCCAATTTTCCCAGAAGCTAAATAACCTACCAGCATATTTTTGGACTGTGAGAAGAAACAGGATCCCCTGGAGGAAACCTGCTTGAACATGGGGAGCACATACTAACTCAGATAGTACCCCAGGTCAAGGACTGAACCCAGGGCACAAGCCCTGCAAGGTAGCAATGCTGACCACGACACCACCACCACTATACTGTACTTTAGAATGGAATAAACCTATTATGTACATATAGCCTTAAATGTCTTAATAATAGAAGCTCCAGTGGAAAGTGTAGGTTAATGTCTATTCTTTTATAGTCATCACCCAAACTATGGAGGTCAACCATTATTTGCATGTAATTGTTGGAGAGCTCTCTGACCTTAAACACGATAAAGCATGCTACTACAAAATGTCTTCAGTGTGCTACATTTTATACCCTAGGGAAACAGGAAAGCTTTAGAGACCTTTATATAATAACGGAGGCTTCCATTGCACGTTCTAAGAGCAGAATGTTATTGTAGAATTTTTTGTTGGATTAAATTTAAAGGAATACTTAGAAGTGCGAACAAATGTGAACCTTGTATTTTCTGGAATTCAATTATTAATGGCAAACATGACTTGGCCTTGGAGAATTTTATTACAATCACAGCATAACATTTTTAGAGACGTTTTAAGAAGAACACACCCAATCTGTAAATCAGTTTATGTTTTTTCCGCCTATTTCATTTGGGGTATGAATAAATCTGGGGGGAGATTTAAATATATAAATACATGTTGCAGGTTCTAAGTAATCTGCAAAAAAAAACACCGCTCTTTCATTCTAACACTGGTGAAGCCCTCAGCCCAAAGTCACTGACTGGGAAAATTCTTTAAATTTTTGCAAGAGGTGTTGCATTACAAGTTTGCACCACAAATCAAAATGTTACCCAAAGGAAACTGGACTCTTTCCATAAAAAGTTATTTTTCCTCTTTTGTCATTTTATGCAGTGGCATGTTTCCAACATAAACTAGCCTTTTACTAACAATAGAGGTGTTCTGGTCACAAAGGATAGATGTGAACATGGCTAAAGTCTGTTATGGTAAGAAGAAAGGTTACACCTGCAAAATGCAGCACTAAATCTCAAATTTAATAGCAGGAGAAGTAAACCTGTCAGAAAGTGAGCATGTTACCAGAAAATATACGATGACAGCTAGTTAAAATAAAGATTCTGTTTTAAGCAGCCCCTGTGCAACAGATTAAGAGTAATGCCTGCCTTTAATTGAGCCATGTTTGAGAGGTTTCTCTTGTAGAATAATAAACAGATCCATCATGACTGAACTTCGTCTTGACATTGAAACTCATTGGAGTGGATATAGTGCAAAGTATAAAACACTGCAGTTATAAAATGAGCTAATTTCTTTAGGAGAATCTAGAAAAGAATATGCTAGACTTGTAGTCTATAAATCAATGCTAGAAAACTGTATTCTGTTAATATTTTTCAGTTTGTTATAATAAACAACTTAACTGCACTAAGTTAAATAATTTAAAATTATTAAGATACCTTTCTCTACCTGACACTGGACACAACCTAAAATTCAATTTCAGAAACTATTCCCTTAATTTAGAAAAATGCCGAACATCAGAAGTGAAGTTCAGCCACACTTCCTAAGTTGTCTAGTCTAAAGCATATTATACTTCTTTTCCAAAATCAATTTCTAAATTGGCAAATTTCATTCTTCTACAAGAAGTCCATTTTTCAATAGTCAACCCGTAACTGTCCCACGAATATCCTAGAAAAAACATTTAGTTTCAGACATTTAATCAATATGTGGACTATAAGACTATTGAGTGGTTTAATGCTGCCCTCTGCTGTTGAAACAAACTACTGTAGTTAAATGGAAGTTATAAGAACTTGGACAGATATGGACAGATATCACTTTGAATACGAAAAGAGTTTTTGAATACACAAAGACTGCTTAATTATACAGTATATATACAATCTGAACTACCTTCAAAAGTGTTTTTAATTTTTTCTTCACTCACTTAAAAAAGAAATTGCCATCTTCATATGGCAATTAATTTCATTGATGTGTTCAGTTCAAACTTAATGAAGCCATGTCTTCTTTTACATGATTTGCATGTTCAATTACCGGAGCTGTTGCGTGTGGTCAGTAGGTTTATGAAAGCACAGGAGATGAGGCATGGCTACCCAGAAGGGCTGTAAAAGGCTCTGTGGTTTTACCTCACACTTCCCGCGCAGGCCGGTCTCCTGCAGACGGGACCAGATGCTCTGGATGCGGCCGGCGTGCTCCGGGTGTGTGTTGGTATTGCCACACATGCACTGGTGCTTCTGCATCAGGCTGTCATACACCAGGCCTGCGGGACATGCGCAGAGAGTCACATCAACTGACCTCCAAGCATGGAAGGACACCTGAAACCTTTTAATCAGAATGTGCCTTTCATGGCAATCGCCAAACAACGATAAATATATATTAGTCACTGCCAGTTTTCATGACAAAATGCTAAATGTAATAGCAGAAACAAATCAAATATCTGCCAATTTTTCTAATTCCTAGTCTGAGGAAACTATGAGCTATCGCAGCCGGAAGCGTATCTCTGTACGTCTAGTTCAACTCTCCTACAAGTTTTTCTTTTGAGCTTTCATCAGTATGCGCAGCATGCTGAGTGAGTGCAAGATACAGAAGTGCATTCAAGGACAATTGATTAGCCCTCCGAGTGAGAACACATCAATCACAGTTAAAAAGGGCTAACTTGGAATGCAATTTCATGGCTATAAAAAAGCCAAGAGGAGCTTTAAGCAGCTTGATTCTCCAACTTTAAAGCTGTCTTTAGTCACATGACAAAGAAATGGCATGATAATGCACATTAGGCTACCTGCAAAAAAGATTCTATACAAGTTGCAATTGCAGCAAAACTGCAAAAATTAACCGCATCATTGCAAATGAAACACATACTGGAAATTACTGCAGACAATTCATATATGATATGTGTATCATGATAATAGCGTAAATTATTTAGGATGTTTCATAAGGGGTTTTTGAACTCTTACTGTACATAAGAAATTTATCAAATAATCAAAATTGTAACACATTTTACAATTATGCATTTTTGTGGCATCTCGTACGTGATTTTAATTTTAATATTTCTCACTACTTCCGAATTCTATTACATTGGTGTTATATTATTTCAAAATCTTCTTGTGCATTTCCCAAGGTGAAAGATATTTTAGGTTATCTTGCCAAGGTTAAAGGCAGGCGCGTGCGTGCGCACACGCACGCACGCACGCACGCACGCACGCTCGCACACACAGATCAACACGGTCTTGCACTCTGACCAGTGGTGAAGCGTGGTTTGGTGGGGGGTTCCTGGACGGTGATAGGGAAGGTGGCAGAAGCGGGGGATGATTGTGCTCTGGACAGGGGGCGATGGCCTCCGAAGTTCACAGACAGCCCGGCAGCTTCCAGTGAGGCCTGGTAGTTCCTCAGCTGGTGGATCCTCTGCTGCTCTAGTAAGAGGGCTTGCTGCTCAAAACAAGACAAAAATTTACAAGGACACACGGTCAACAACATTATACAAATAACACTTAAAAAACTAGCGTTAATGTATATCTACTGTATATCCTATGTTGACATGAGTTTTTCTCATCTTAAGCATGTATGTTTCTTATTTGTTATGGGTGTATGTTGTGTTAAATGTATTATATGTAACGACTTTTCCCTGCCTGCAAAGCAAATTATCATCTGGGACGATAAAGGAATTAAGTGAGAAATGCTTGTTACACTTGATAGCTAACAACTTTGTACAATATTAGTCTCAGTGACAGCGACATGTACCTTTAAATAGTACTGAAATGAAAAACTACAAAAAATACAGTATTAGATTTACATTCTTATGAAAATATGTAGGCCTTGAAACAGAATAATGTAGACCCAATGGATAAAAGATAATTATGTGTAGTGGTGAAATTAAGGTACACCTTGAGACTCAAAGGGAAATAAAAAGCATTATAAATAAAAGATGAATTTGTTTCAAACGTTATGGTTTTGAATTTCAGCTCAAGGCTATGGATTAGTTTCAATTACTACAATATACAGTACACAACCTCATACTGTATATACAGTATGTTATTTTCAATTTATATTAGAAGACATCACTTTTGCACATTGAAATCAAACTGAATCCTGGAAACCTATTTTTTACCATTTCCATTGTACTGTATTTAAAGCTCTAAAATGACCATATTCTACCCTTTTGTATTAAGTGCATATGCTCTTAAACTTAAAAAGGTTAACATATTTTACCTGTAAAGTAATAAACATGTACACACATACAGTACATCTATACAGAGACATTTCTAAATTACTACTGGGTATGTGCAGTACTATAACACCTTACAAATGCATGAATGAATGAGAGAGTAAATGTGTGAAGTGTCATGTTACCTTCCGCAAAGTGCAACATGTCCCCCTAGTCCATATTAAAGTCTCCCAGGGTGCTATTTCAGAGGTTGAGTCTTTTTTTCCCAGTTTGGGAATAAACAGCAAACAGTGACTCCCTGAGAGAGTTTATTTAACATGGACACAATTTAACGAGGCAAAGCAATTCTGAAAAACATGTTTCGAGAACCCAACACAGGGCAGGTACCAGGAAAACTACCTCTGTTAACAAAACCACTGGGGACTTCATTTAACACCAAATGATGCGGTGCAGTTTCAAGAGTTATAATTGCTTAAAACAGCCAAAGGGGGCTTTGAAAGCATTGTTGAGCTTTGCTCTCTCTGAGAGAGCGAGGAGTGGGAGGGTGTTGAAGGGGTCAGAAAATAATAATGAAGAAAAAAAAGAGCTCAAGAAGCCTATATATCTTACACTTCAACTTGGCTAGATGTTCTAAAAAGTGCGTAAAACTGCTGTGGCCTAAAGCTCTGTCTCTGTCAAACTGTATTCAGATTTGAAACTCATCTGGGTATATAAGTTTTATGCTGCCCCCTGGTGAACACAGAACATATTAAATTTATGTGTGGTATGTGTGGGTGTGTGGGTTATAAGCCATTCAGAAAAACTTGAAAAGTGCTTCTAAAACTTTTTTTTTTACTGCTCTTCATTTTAGCCAGTTACTGCAAGAAAATGCAGTGCTTATATAAATAAGAAGGCATCATATTAACAGAACAGGACGGCATGTCTCATTAAGCACAAGTTTCTATAGTTTTGTTCTTTTTTGGTATGTCTGTCATTCTATCATAATTGATGCTCACAGACACTAGACTTCTTTTAATTTCTTCTCCACTTGAAAGATGCTCTGGATTGTGACCTTTGTTTCTTGTGGTATTTTATTTGTTTCAATACACTGCCAAGACAAAAGTTAATCAACAGCTGGAGAACATGCAGATGGTTCTCAGTATATACAGTACTGTATATTGAATATCGGTAGTGCTTTATGTTGAAAACAGAGGCCAGAACCATCATTTTAGCCCTATTTCCTTGCACTGCTAGGGCCTTGAACATTATGTTTCCTTTTCCATTAAATTAGTTATCTGTTTTCTTGAATCAAGAACCTCACAAAATGCCCAGGACTGCTAAATTGTACACTTCCGTGGAAATTTTAAAATAGTGGCATTAACAACAAAAGAATGGTTGAACTAAATTGTTTTGAAACACAAGTGCCCCGCCAGTCCTTGTACCCACCTGCCTGAAGAGGAGCTCCTGCTCGGCCTGCCTCTTGCGATGCTCCAGCTCCTCCTGCTGCTGCTCCTCCTCCTCATTCTCCAGAGGCTCTTGCTTGACCCGTACTCCATGTGGCAAGCCATCCTTCACCTCGCTGGCCCCACACGCCTGGTCAGGCAGGGCCTGGTGCTCCCTCAGCTCCTCCTCTGTCTCCTCAGGGTGGCTCTCGTGCTGCCTACTTGGCTCACTCGGCTTTGTGATCATCTGAGCAAGGGTAGCGATGAAATGTTTTTCAAACACATTTTCTTTTTTCACTTCCCAAAAGACGTTAAACACAAAAGCAGCAGTACAGCTTCTTAAACATAGAGAAGGCCTGGAATAATGAAACATTTATGGCACTGGACGTTCAGCCTTTTGGGGGTCACAGCCTGCTCTTGATTTTTTTTCATTCCATTTCACATCTTAATTGCCTAGTAGGATTGAATATTTAGTTAGAACATCACATTACCTGTCCTAATAATGCATAAAAATGAAAATAAAAAAGTCCAGCCAGAGATGTCCATTCCTGGTTTATAATACACTGCATAGTAATACAGACATTTAAAAATATTTAAAACCCCCCCAAAAAAAGACTACCACCAGAAGGATTCAAGACTACACATGAACTGTTCTTCCAGGATCCACTGAGGACTCACCATAACGTGGCTAATCAGACTAAAGTGTGCAACACACTTAGAAGTCACATGTTTTATCAAAACTTCCATCTTCATGAAAATCCTAATATTTTGCCACACATTACATCTATTTAGCATGTCCTGACAAATACCTAAAGATAGCACTAATCTTGTAAATACTGTGAAGGAAATTATTAAGACATTATAAGGAAAAACTAATTTTTGCCTGCTTAACTTGAAGAAAGTTCTTGATTATCAAGCCAATTTTTAAAAGCTTTAAAACTACCATTTATAATGCAACAGTAGTTTATTTAAGGTACTTTATTTATTTGCACAGCAGCAGTTCTAGGATGAAATGTTTGTTGAGTAGTTACATTAATAACAATGCTGAGTGCCTATTGTATAATATTTCAACACCTACACCTACAGGTAGCACGGACCAAGGGTAAAGCTAATTTCTAATCTTAAACATTAGACAGCGGCATTGTAATTAAAAAGAGATAGGTGGCTCTATTTGTCTCACAATATACAGATGGTTCAAGGTGTATTCAGTGGTAGTTCAATGTGTACACTTCATTGCATTTGGCTCAAGAGCTCTTAGCAACTGGGCCAATGGAAGAAACGAAACGATAGTGAAATGATAGTGCTAGTAATACCTGTTACTGCTGTACCTGAAATTTAATGCATCATACCGTATGTTAGAGATGCACAGAGCACTTCAATGCTCCCTGAAGTGGCACAGCATACATTATATTAAAAGAAATAATGATTAAGCTTTCATCCTTTTAATGAAAGCTTACGTCTACACAATTTCTAAATAGTTTTCCAACTACAGTATGCAATTTTACACATTTTTAGACATTTATGAACTTTGCTTCTTAGAGGCACTCAGATGGAGCCACTTTTAGTAATACGGATGTGATGGGGAGGCTGCAGAGCAATATGGAATTGGACAGTAATGACTACAACGACATTCAAACCAGCAAAAATCCCTGAAACTGCTAGTAAATTACATATCCTTGGAAATATCTCTTGTAAATGTCATGCCATGTTCACATTATGCATTTAGAAAGCTCTTTCTAAGAGGACGAACTCTAAAAAAGATTATAATTCTTTCTAGAAAAAGGGGTCCACTTTGTGCTCTCATGCTCAAAATAATTCTGACCCTGCTACTGCCAGAGGTAGAAGAAAAAGGAGGGTATAAGATGCAAAAAATCTGTTTTGCATGTCACACGTAAATAGCTCCAAGAAAAACAGATAAAAATGCCAACAATGATCTCTTATGGCAGTATTAATATTCCTAAAATACACATATGTTCTCACTAGTGGGGTTTCATTTCTACAAAGCTTCATTCATGGGGGAAAAAGTCAGTTGATTTTAAGAGTCAGTATGCATGCCAGCTTCATCTGAGCTGAGGGAATTGTCTTTTAGAATCTACAAAACAAAATGTACATTTGTCAAATTATGAAGTGAAACAGTAATTGAGGACGAAATAACACAGAAAACAAAACAGCAAAGTATCCAAGTGACCCCCAAATTTCAAGCTGCTCTGCTCTAAGCACATTCTGAAATCACAGTGTACAGTACAGTCTCCACAGCAACGACTGCCTCACACCACATCAAATACGCACGCTTGAACAGAGTCCAGGCCTGGCAGTTGTTTCAGCCCATGGCAGCTGGCCAGAGGAACATCATTGACGTCAGAGCTCTCAGCAATTGCCTCATCCTTGTCCCCTTCCACAAACAAGCTTTTCTCTTTTCATTTTCTTTTTTTTCCCCTCATTTAAAGGAAACTCTTCCCATGGCACTTGAGCTCAGGGAGTTTAACTTGCACTTCTTGCGGATTACTTTATAAAGCTTCTCTACATTTTTTACATGGAAAAAAGCAACTAAAAAATGTTACTATAAACAAATGCATATACAGTATGAAGAGGAATCCCAGTTGGGAGTTGCAGCTCCTCTAACCATAAATAGTTGAAGTGATTTAATTATATTGAATATACGGTAGATGTCCACTACTGTACTACAGTATAATCAAAGAAATTACCAACCTAATTTATATACAGTAGCATACATACTGCAGTTCCTCTTCACTAAATCTGGATGATAATTCATCAGAGGAATAATTCTGCTGCAAAAAATATTAAGTATCTACATATACTGTGGACAGTACTTATAATTAATAACATACTTCCAATTTTATTTATTTTGCTTTAAGATGGCATATATAAATATGAAACCAAATTAAGCATTGCATGTCATTAAAATATTTAATATAGTTCTTTTTTTAAATAATACAAAAGTCAACTGAATGCTGCCATAACTATCTGGTTGTGTAATACTGTATGATGGGTAACTTCAACAACACATTTTAAAGTTATCATTTTTGACAAGTTATGCCCTGGGTAAATTATAACTCTGCCTAAACAACTGATGAAAGTTGTGTCTTTGCTTAGCTTACATGAACAAAATGACACAAAAAGCCTAGAAATTGATAAGTACATGTTTTTTTCAGAAATTGGCATAAAAACTGACTTAATGGTAGCCTGGCAAGGATGTCCTTGGTGTATTAACAAGACAGACAACATATTTTATTACTCAGAATTGTAAAACTCAAATAGAATGCGGACAGCCATACTCTTGAATATTTTTTTCTAATGATATTAATAATTAATAATCTTTCTGTCATGAAAGGGATTAAATACACTTTTATTAGTCTTTATCCTTAAGTCAGAGAGGGGAAGAACTGAATAAACATCAAACAAACCAAAATAAAATAATAAGATGAAGCCCCACCGTGCTAAATCCTGGCAACATTATGGTGTGATCAGATTATGGAAACTTATCCAGGGAAGAGACTCTCAAAAACACACGTCCCAAACGGAAGGTGCCCTTTCGTTGCCATGGCGACTGAAGGACCCACCTTGTTGATATGGAGTTGCTGCTGCTGGAACTGTTGTTTGTGTTTCTCCAGGAACTGCTGATGCTGCTGCTGGATTACGAGCTGCTGCAGGGCCTGGGCGTTCTGGGGCAGGGGGGCAGACTGTGTGCGGCCTAGAGGGCGGTGCTGCCTCAGCTTGTGGATGGTGGGTGACACCCTCTCGCCCCCAGCAGCTGAGGCCCCGACAAGTGACTGAGCGTGGAGGGGCAAGGCGCCCAGGCCTGAAACATACCAGTCTAGAGGTAATGTGACAGCAAGCAAGTGGGAGGAGAGCAACAAAACAGAAGCAGCAAAAGCAACCAGAGAGGAAAAAAAAGACAGAAAATGTAAAATAAAAATTCAGTGTTAGCATTAGGGTCTTTTCAGTATTATTCTGTCAAAACAGATTATTTAAAGACCTTTTAGGTGTGTAAACATCATATTACTGCTACTGGACCTGTAAAATCAGTGTGTAAAACAGGAAAATAGTGAAAATTTAAGGCCCCAAAACACCTAAAAATAATAAATCAATACATACTTAAAAATCATTACTGTGTTTTCATAATTGGTTGACTTATTCATTTTCACTCTAGTGTAATTCCATGTTCTGAAGAGGAGTTGTGAATGATTTATATTCGAGTGAGTCACTCTACAGACAGTTTCTGGCATGCCTTAAGAAGACAAGAGAGCTTTGGTTAATAACACAACCCTTCAGCCCTTAAACTGCATCTGAAAAACGTAGGTGTGCCCATCAAATAATATTTTGAAAACTGCATGTCTGAAGTTGGAAAAATATGTAAGGAAACTGTGATATGTAAAAAAAAGACAAACTTGACCGATATCAGGTAAGATCTGTTTTTTTTTGTTAGATGTCCAGTTGACTTTAATGTCTGCTGTGGTCTAGTGAAAAATATTTTTTAACTTTTCACTTAGGACAAACCTTGAGTTATGCTCCTTTCATAATCACTTGGTAAAGCATTTGGTCAGGGATTTGCTTGAATACAATTGACTTAGAAAAAAAAAACAGAGACATCATGGAAAAAGAGTTAAAGAGTTTTGATCTATCTGATTTACTTTAGATGCTTGATATCCCAAAAGGGTTCCCCCCTACATATGACATCAGCCAGGATTTATGCTTATGTAAGATTAAATCCTAGACATAAGCTTGAATATATATTCTTCCATTTCATCTGCTTTTTTAAATGGGGTTTGCATTCTTCCAATCTTTTTCCTGCAAATCCCTGATTCATATTTTAGTATCCCATAACATCTGCCACAGGAAAGACTGATAATGATTTGCTGACAACTGGAGATCTACAGAAAATAAACTATACATATATTCGTGCATGTGTATGTAGGTGCACTCAGTGAGACAACTGTATGCAAACACAGGTGCTTACCACTAAGGTCATAACTAAAGGACACTAGGAAAATGCTTGTAAATTTAGTTCTCTCGTGATTTGTAAACATCCACTGAGGAAAGCGCAGTGTCATGTTACTGCCTGATTTGTAACCTGTCTGACAAACCAAAAAACAAGGGACAGAATATTACTTACCAGTAACCAAGGGGTTCTGTGCTGCAGACTGCTCCAACAAAACCATGTGCTGTATAAGGGGGTTGTGTGTGGTGCCCCCATCCCTGTCTAGTGGAGAAGCGCTCAGGTATGATGGCAAATGCGCACTGGGGATGAAGGGAGTGGTTATAGGCAAGCCCTGCTGGAGAGCTGGAACGGCCAATCTGTCGCCTTCCTGCTGGCCAGTGGCCACCTATACAGACAAGAAGAAAAGCTTCAGAGTCAGTATAGTGAAAAGATATCTAAAAGGCAAGGTTTTCATAACCATAAAGACTATAAAATTTTATGACAACATCAATGGGTTGTACTTGGGACCCTAGCCCCCCACATCTAGGTACTGAAAACAATGAATTTGGATGAGGTTTTGACATTAAATTGTTTCTGAAACTTCTTGTCATAAAAGAAACATTTTAGATTTAAACTTTTTGTACTGAATCTGGAGTCACTATAGTTTGTTTTTTTTCCTGAGAAAAGTTTTCTTAACAAAAGCAGTAAAGTCTGAATCTAATCCAGTCAGAAACTTAGAAAACGCTGCCCCTGAGGAAGGTTAACCTTCCTTGCATGGGCGAAGAGATCTGACCATAAATTTATCAAATAAAGTAAACTATGGATGAGCATTAATTGTTCCAGTCAGCAGCTACATTAGAACTAACATTATTTGTATTCTGAGTATATGAGAATAAAATGCTACAGTATATGTTACTTACACTAGATGGCCCAGTGGCTGGCAATCCTAATGTGATATTGGGTAGAGAAGGTGATGTGTACAGAGACAGCTGATTCACTGATCCTTCCCGATTCACAAGTCTGTGAGCTAAGGATGGCTGGAGCAGAAGACCAAGAAGCTTAGAGACACAAGGGGATAACTGTACATGTAAGTGATTAGAAAACAAACATGTTCATTTGGCGATCCTAAGGGCTGGACAGGAGTCAGACAATTACTTTGATCCCTTGAAAGTAAAGTTCCCTGCTGTGTGGAGTACTAGAAAAGCTCTTAAACTACCGGGCTGCAAAAACAATTAACAACAATAATATTTGTACAGTATCAGTAGTATACAATGCAAATACCTTAACTACAGCTAAAAAGCTAAATAATTCATATGATGTCTGAAATGCTTTTTTTATTTCTCTTGTGAACCAAAAAACAGTTTTTGGTAACTACAATCATCCTAATTAAATGTACCTGTTATTCCTGTTTATATCAAAGATGCAGGTTAGTTTAAAACACTGCGGTTAAAACTATTATCAACGAAGCACCATGGAGGTCAGAAAGCAAGAGGATCTCTGATAGGGATCATTTACACTGAATACACCCTACACTCTAGCTCCTTTGATAGCTTGATGATTAACTAGTTAAAAAAATACAGAGTATAACTCAGGAGTGAGGTCAAGAACGTGTGTACTTAAATGTGCCTGCCTGCATTACAATTTCATTTTCTTAGGTGTAGATCAAAGTTGATATTGGTTGAACAGTACATAATGGTTGATGAGAAAAGGATACAGTGTTGTGAGACAAACCAGCAAGGGTGTTTATGTATCCAGTCTTTTATTACTAAATGTGAGCTGATAATTCACACTTCAATGTGCAAGAAATTCTCTTGCTCTTTTTATGGTTAACTTTTTTTTTTCTGAAGTGTTACTCAAATATGGATATTTTTTAAATTTTGCCTCAAGTGATTTCTAATCTTACAGAACGCAGAATAACAATCTGAAGACATTGTTTGAAAAACATTCATCTTTATTAAACTGCATTAAAAGTGTTTGCTGCAATAATTGTAGCGTTACACCGCTGCGCTATAAATTATTTATAAAGGAATATTCTCACAACAGTGACCTTTTTATATTATTATTTGTTGTATACAGTATATTGCTTCCTTCAAACAGAAAATGAGCAGGAAATGTCTCTCCCAAAACGGCCCCATCTGGGGCTGTTTAGCCAGATTGGGTATGGGACACATATAATGTCCAGTCCGGGATATAGCTGAGGTGCTCCTGTGCCACACTGGAAACACCCTCTAGTTAGACTTCAGCCAGACTACCTAACAAAACTGTAGCTATATCCCAGCAAGGCAGTGAGATCAGGCTACAACATGCAAAATGGTATTACACTGTACTTGTAGACGTGCTATATGAATGACTAAACAAATTAAAAATACTAAAAACATTATTTGGGACTTCTCTTTCGGTAAATGCCTCGGTGCATGCATTTGATAATGAATTTGATCAAGGTTCAGACATCCTTATTTCAAACTTAGGCTACGCCACTAGCAGAATGTTTCCAAGTAGGGGTGTACTGTAAAACTGATGGAGAGCTAACATGGGCTTCAGTTTGTCTAGGTATCCACAGTTTGTCAATCTACAGAGAGTTCCCTTAACCTGCTGGGTCTTGAGAACTGTTCACTAGTATTTCTAGTGAGAAATGTCTCAATGCTTTCTTTTCTGTATAATTCCCTTAGTTAAAATGACAGATGACTCCAACAGTGTCCTCTTTGGAGGAAATCAAATTCCTCCATCTCTCCTTTTCCACATGGTACAGGGGTCATAGGGCCAAGCAGAGTTATTGAAAAACCAGCAAGTACCCATTTGACGTGCAAGAGAAAAAATAGTAGCTGATCCTAAATTAAAAGAAACACCTTAAACAACCACCCTGAAGTACAATTTAATGTGCTGAAATAATATTGCCATTATTGCAATATTACACCAGCTCTTTTCAGTTTTGTCATGTTCACTCATGAGCAGATTAATACACCCACTACAGAGCTCAAAGCTTATTGAATCAGCACTGTGTCTGGTGATTATCAAGATCATTCACTATTCAGATCAAATCTGCTGCTTGGCTGTGGCTTTGTTTTCTTATCTATGATACTGGTGGATGGGTACCTCAGCTGGGCTGCTGGACACAGATCCCGCAATCCCATTCTCTGTAGTGATGTTGTTGGAGCTGTTATTAGGAGAGCTTGGTCCAGAACCAGGAGCACTGTTGCATGCAGATTCTACAAAAAACATGTTGAAGTGCAAATCTATCACAAACTGGAGAAGCAAATGTTGAATACTATGAATTTTGATATGCATAAGGGTAGCATCTCAAGAAATACTGCAATATAAGATAGGATCACTTTATTAGCCAAATGCAATTTATTGTATTAGGAATTTGTCTTTTCGCATACCCCAACTTGCTCTCCATGAGACACACGGACAGGGAGAGAAGCTTGGGGTCAGAGGGCAGCCACAGGCACAGATCCTTAGCCAGAGAGCCACTGCACCGCCCTAAAGAGCAGCTCCCTGTCAGGGAATCAAACCCCGATCTCCCGCGTGAGAGGTGAGGATATCACCACTATACTAACAAGGAAGACATATGTTTTATGGATCATGGAAATGTCGCTTCACCCACCCGTCTTCCACTTTTACATTCTAGATTTAGACAGTGACATGTTGAGAACGTCCACATTAATTAATAGTTTTATTGAGTTTTTTCAGTCATCTTTATGAGCACTTCCACAGCTTGTTACCATATCACGCTAATGAGATATGCTTAATGTGGAAAATGTAAAAGAAATAATCCAAGAAATATTTTTGGGAGAGAGGCAGAAGCCATCAAATCTGAACCATAATTGGACCCTCATCGCAAAAAGTCCAGCACTTGCATATTCCTAAAACTTTACAATAATAAGCAATTTAAATAATGTTTTCCCCAATATTTAATTCATGATTTACTGCACTCTGGAAACAGTTTTTGGCCAGCTTGATGGATTTCAAGCTTCAATTAACTTACAAGGGTCAGCTTTGTTCAAAGAACCCAGTTACTCAATAGCAATCATTTATGAACCAACACATTTCCTAGCATATTAATATGCATTAAACATCCATGCGTAGGTACATTCCACATTTACTATAATTGGTCTCACTTTATTGCAAATGGATATATTCAGGACTCATTTTTCAGAATGGCTCATTTATGCAAAACTTGCCTTAATTACACAAGCGATATGAATGTGAGCACATGAATTTAAATAAAGTACCAAGTACCAAATAGTTAAAGGCCTTTACCTGCAACATCCAGGGGACGCTTTTTTGCAGTGGTGACGGGGCCATCTTTTCTTCGTAACAGAGGACTGCTCCTCCTTTCGGTTACTTTCTGCTTTAGTCGGGATCGCAGCTTCAGGTTTGGTTCAGATGCTACAAGAAAAAAATACAAAGCAGAACATGCTCTACTATTATTTATTAAGAAACAACAACACACAAAACAGTTACATTAGCAAGTAACCAGGAAAAAAGTCATGGCATCGTAGAAAAAGCATAAGTTATAAACAAATAAACATCTGAACACAGTTATAATTTATCTCTGCTTCCCTAATTAAACCACTTTATATTAAACACTAAATTTCTTTATTAGCAGCTATTTGAACAGACAACTTCTTGTACGTGTATGCTTTTACGAATTAACATGTGTACTGCATACATTAAAATTGCAGACAATATACAGGGCTCCCAAGTAACTAAGCCAGTAAAGTTAAATGTCCCTGATGTACAGTATAGAACTTTGAGCCTGGGTAACGTCACAAGCCAATTGTGTCTGTGATTCTCGAACCTGTGCCACACAACTGTATAAGCACTATGAGTAGTAGAGATGGTATTAGTCAGCTTGGGTGCCTTCAGTTGCAGTAGCAATAGTGACTTCTGTAACTGAGCTGGAGTGAATCCAAAAGGCATTAACCCTCCTGACTGAAATAAGTGGTGGGGTCTTTTGCTGTGAGCCCCACATGTTAAATGAAAAATAGATTTATAGGTGGGCATGTCAGAAGCATGTCTACACATCTCATTCTTTCTGTTTTTATGTAGTGGAGTCATTGTTGGAACAGCATTGTTGAGGTCTTAAATCACACAGGGAGTTCAAATTGGGTTGCTATATATAAAGAATAACTGCTGAGAATATTCAGTATGTACTATATATTTCAAAGGAGTAGAAGTTACTTTTATAAGAAAAATAACAGGATTTAGTAAAATACAATCACATGAAAAAGAGACTCTTTGATGGCCCTTAACTTATTCTCCTTTTTAAAATGGTATATATTTCCCCTTTAGAATCTGTCCCTGGTGCTTCTTTTTAAGTTTTCAGGGATACAAAAGAAATACAACAGGATCACATGGTGTATATTCACAGGAAAGTCCAGAGTAAAAAGAAAGGAAAATATGCACACACAAAAACAGTCCTTATGTGTACCCATCTTTGCCAAACAGGAAAGAAAACGAACAGGTTCAAATAGCGAAAAAACAGCAAACTGCACAACTTGTTATTAAAATAACACACTGTTCATATGTTCAGGAAACAAACATGTTCCAAGCTAGCTTAGATGACTTTTAATAATAGCTCTCTTTCTTCAGAACTAAATGAGTTTAGATCTCATTCTGTTGAAAAACCAGAAATATGAATCCCTCTGTCAGAGCAGTGAAGTTCATTAAGTACTACATTACTCCCTAAATAGTTTCTAAAAAATCAATGTTTTATTGTATCACCTACTTCTGAAACTCCTGAATACGGGCTGTAATTATTCTACTGCAATCCTAAAATGTTGCCCTTGACAGTTTGCATGCTTTTCTGATAGTACTGAATATAAAGCAGCAGGGGAAATTGATATTTCCAGGATATGGTGAAAGAAAAGCTCAGGTGTGTGGTGTACCAGAGAAAATGCTTTAGGGATGACTGTAGAGTTCATAGTAACTCCTTTTGGTAGTTTTTAATGTTTATGGGAATAGCTTTTGTTCTTCTTGGTAAACTCTGTAACTCTGTAAACTTTTCCGAAAAAGGTTATTTAACAACATTGATTTCCTTGCCAGCATACCAGCATAGCATAGCATAGCCCCCCAGTACCTCACCATCAAAAAGAAACAACTTACAAAATAAATACAAAAAAATACAGGATGCCACACCTCATCTTGTATGGAAAAAACAAAAGTAACAGAAAATGACAAGCCCAATCAGATGAGTGGTGCTGGCCATTTTTTCTTTAGCAGTCACAAATACACTGGCAGTATTATTCTAGATGGAGAATGGCGCCATCGCCTCACTAGTCGACCAACTGATGCCTTGACCACAAATTGACCCCTACTTAGCACATCGCTTTCCGGACTGAAATACAGTACATGAATACCAAGCAAACACATCTTCATTAGCACATTACAACATGTACATGGTGAGGACACTGGGACTTTCTCTGCCATTAAGCGCACTCAATAGTTGTTTAGAAAAGAACTGATAGCGTTACGGTTACACTAAGCATCTACCCACTTCCACAATCATCCAAAATGTATGTAATTGTGCTGTATTGCTTTCTTCCAAATGGTCCACAATGATAAATTTGCCATATTAAAGCATTAGTGATAGTAAAATTCCCTCACAGACTTTCAAGAAAGTTTTTTTCAGACTGATTACAGGCAAACTGAGAACCTTATCTAGAACCACAGCTGAATGTGGAAAAGATGAACAATTTCCCCATAAATAAAAGGGATATCTGGTTAACCAGACAGTCCTTTTTTGTATTTTTATTATTTTATATCTAAATAAGAAATTCTCAACAATGGTTTCCAGCTGAAATGTTCATACCATAACATGACATCTAATTCTCTGGGGTTTATGTATTATCTCTTAAGCAAAAACCAACCAATTCTCTTCCATAGATACTGTGCAAAATCATGTTAACAAAGATAACTACAAGAAAACAGTATTATCTATATCTCCTTCTTTTGGATAGGGCACAGTTTTAAGAACATTTCAAATTTCTTATAAAGAAATTAAAAGTGCTCTGTATCTGACTGAAAATGAAAATGTTTTTCACCAGATTTTGTTTGATAGTTCAATATTCTACAAAAGTTCTTAAAAAGCTTTGACATGCAGTCACATGTGAACGTCAGATTACACCAATGATAATAGGTTCAAATGGGGTAAAAACTTGACAACAGTGATGCTGGTAACAAAACCTTTGGATACTCAACATTACCGAATGGTTATAGGGGATTCATAATGTCTGAAATGATTTTAATCACTTTCTACTCTTCTTTTTTAATGAGACACATTAACATTCTAAGGCCATATTAGTTGGCAAGCAAGTAGGTTTTTCAGTGTTGTGTTTAATTAATGGCTGTTGCAGCTCGTTCACTGACTCCTTGAACACAAAGCACTTGAACTTCTCGCCTCAGTGTCCCACTGTGACCCGGTCGGGACCCCGCTGGTAACACGATGGGATGTCTTGGCTGCATTTGAAACCCAGCAGTCTCGCTTCACTGCAAAATATACTACAAGTTTTATGTTTAAAGCACTACTGTCTTTCATACAGCATTGAAAGAGTAAGAGGCTGGGAAACAATGTCTGCCGACAGTGCTGGCTCACAACACACTTTAATTACACAATGCTTCCATTTGGCCACCACTGTTCTCAATAGCTGTTTCTTAATGGGATCAGAAATCAAGATGTCTCTTTTCGTTCTAAAGACATAACCAAGACTCCAATAAAAAGGAGCTACTTTTGTGTAATAATATTCTCTCCTCTTTCTAATTATAGGAAAAATGTCCTTCAGGCTGGCATCATGTTCAATTCAAGGCTTTTCCCTGGGCTGCATTACTTAAGGCTTTAACCAACGATAATGGTAATGTGATCACGCTACCTCATTATCTTAGTGTGGATAAAAGCAGTATAAAACCAAAGGGTCAGAAGACCTGAAAGGCGCTAAATTACTCCAGGGCTCACCTGAGGAAGCTGAGCAAGATATAATGGCTATGAAAATTCTTGTTACAAAAGCCAAATGCCTAAACAGCAACAAGACTGGTGACATAGTAAATAAGCCTTCAAGTCCTGGGGCAGTAGGAGTGCTCAAGTGACCTGTTAGAGGCTTAGATTTTAAGACCTTGAACATCGTGATTTATACCTATTTTAAACTTTAACTTACACATTTATTCCATTATAAGCAAAGACCTGTATAACCTCCAATACAACATCATGCCTCCTTGATATTTTATTTAAGTACAGTAATTGGTCACAGATGCACTTTTTTTCATACATGTTTTGTATATAAAGCAGTGCAATATAGTGATCTCACCTCTTTCCATACAAGCTCTCTCCAGCTCTTTCCATCTAAGCTTTTAACAGGTCACTAGAGCACTCCTACTGCCCCAGAGTTGAAGGCCTATTTAATATGTCACCACTCTTGTTGCTGTTTAGGCATTTGGGTTTTGTAACAAAACTTTTCATAGCCACTATAACACAGAACATACTACAAATACTGTATCTATCAGTTCTGACTGCAATCATGTAGATGTCTATGAAGCATAAGTTATTATTATCCTTTGGATGTCAATTAATACTTTAATGAGCTTAAGAGAAATATGTAACTCCCAAACAGTTAATTATGTATTCAATAATATATTGTTGCATGATTTTGCATTTAAAGTAAAAAGGCTTCTTTCTCAACCTTTTCAGATGATTGTTGTGATTGACATTTGTTTATTGGTCTACAGTCAAAGAACTATTCTGTGGTAGATATAAAGACGAGCGGCAGATTGCAAAGTGTTCAAAGTACAATGTCATGTTTGTCTGGCTTGTTGAAAAAATATATCTTTATTGGTATCTGTAGCTATTTGTTTGGAGGAAAATTCGACAATCACAGTCCTGTCATTCTGTTGATCTATTATTGATCTAAGTATTCAGAGCCTTCCTGTGGTGTACCATTTTGTGAATTTACAAAACAGTGCACACATTTTCTAAACTAGTTAATTTATTCAAATCTTGCAAACTCAGACTGAAGACTTATAAGAGTAAGATAAATTACAGCAAATATCAGCAAAACCTAAAGCGAAGCTTTGCTTGAAATTCACTACTTGACCATGGGGCCTTACAGAGATACTGTGCAGTATGTGGATTTGTTCTGAAATCATGTGAACCACCATTATTGCACACAGACAAGTAATTGTGTGGATTGTTGAGACAGTGCTTTGCACCCAAATTAAGCTTTGCAGAAGCAAAGGGTTTGAATACTTATGCAATCATGACTTTTTCATTTTTCTTTCATATTAATTATCCCTTAATTTTGATTTTTACTTTGATTGTGTGGAACAGGTTGTGTATATGAAAAGCATTTTATTGCTATTTCAAAGCGTTTTGATTGCAGGATTTAAAGAGAAAGCATCTGAAAAGTGTGCAAGGGTCTGATTACTTTTGCAAGGCACTGTAGTGTATACATTCTGTATACAGTATATACACAAAGAATGAATGAAATACATTATCTGTATAGTCTCAGAACAAATTATGCTACTCCTAAGAACTGAATTTCTTAAATATTTTTCTTGCCCCTAATGCAAAAAAAGAACCTTGAAAGTATTAACATTGAACAGATTATTCAAGGATAAAACAACTATTAACATTACACTATAGATTAGAAAGAGCTTTTAAAAATAATTATAAAAAAAGAAACCTCTCAAGCTAATGAAGTACTGTAGCATTTCAGAGATTAAGCATGATTTGAATACCACTAAAAAAATATGGTACAATGTAAAAAAAAGGAAAAAATCCATAAAAACAAATAGTAAATGCAAATGCACTTTTTACTGTGACCACCCAATTAAAGACTGAAGTGCATAAATTACAAATGAGAATACTTCACTATTGAAAGAACTACAAATCTCTTTCTATTTCAGGGGAGAAATTTATCAACCACAAGATTCATGCTTTTTTTATTGAAAATAAGCAGAATTCAATTAAAACATATTGAAAATTATGCCCCAGACAATAGTTTTACTGTCCACAGGACAGTACCGAAATTGAAAAACAGGGACATCATAAAAAATTTACAGAGCAAAAAGAACATAAAACAAAGAACAGTTTTAAACTACTGTAAATAAAAAATAAATTTATTTTAGTAGCGTAAATTTTATAATGAGCAGCAAAAAAGTTTATCACTTAAAACTGCTAGAAAAAATATCCAAATTATGATTAGGAATTAACGGAAAAGAGAGGCAGTCTACTGTGAAAAACATAGGCTGCTAGCTGTTGGAAAAAATACAAACTGTACATCTGTGATGAATGCTTTACACCACGTTGCAGATGCTGTCTTGTGGGATTCTGTCCCTATAAACACAATTTTTTTTAAAGGATTTTATTGAAAAAATAAAACATGACACACAGGTAAATTCATTATTCATTACATGTTATCAGGATGAAACAATTGGGCACTTACAGTCCACAGAAAGTCAAAGGCTGGACACACAAGCAATAAGAGATGTTTTGCACCAGGCTGTGGATGAACTCCATGTGTAATGATTGATGGCAAGCTGAATGTACGATACTATATTGATAAAGTCCTGGGACCTCACTTACTGCCCTTCCTGTGGTCTCATCCTGACATGACAACTTTATACATCCTCATGCAGCTAGTATAATCAATGATGAATGTTGAGTTGGGATGATGTGCAGTCTTTGGTGCTATGAGACCCGTGATCTTAGATTCTATGGGAGCAATGAGAAGGAATCCCACAAGGCAACACCATAATACAGCACAGATGCATAGTTTGTATTGCTTCCAAAGATGTTTATACACGCCACTAATCCTTTGACTACCACAGTAAACCTTCAATTAATCAACCCTTTGTTACTATTTTCTGAAGTTTCTTTTGATTCTTAGTATATATATGCAAATGTATGGGAATTTCACTTATTTACATGGTTAGACTACTGAAAGCATAGAAACAGATTCTTACACTTCTGAGGAAACAGTAATTACTATGAGAAGATTTCTACTGAGGACTCTTGTACTGTGAGAATATTACATTGATTCTAACATTTTATATTAGCAGCATACTGCTTATGCAAGTCATGACCTTCCCTAGATGTAAGTTAAGAAGACTATTATTAAATTTTCTCCCATTTTTTAGGCAACTGACAGTTATGAAATATTAACAGCTAAAAGCTGTAAAATAAAATGTGAGATGACACATGAAACTAATCATTCACAAGCTATTTAACAATCATTTATTGCATTTAACACAGGTAAGTGAAATGAAGTTCAGATACTTGCTTCTAAAAGTGTCTGTAGAGCTGTAGAAATACAGTTTGCTCAACTTACATTCCATTTTCTTTGTATTTTTTCCAAATAAAAACACAATTTCTGACATGGTGATCAAATCTGAATTGTTTGCCTTCTAGATTTATGGTGTAGTACAGCATGCTCAGACACTTTGTAGATTCCAGTCTACTGTACAGTATGTTGTCAAACAATTGCCTTATTTACTTAGAAATCAGAACTCAAATATACTCTTATTAGGCTCTACTAATAACAATGGTAACAAACAAGGAACAGCACAGACCAAAGAGAGTAAAGTATGTCAAACTCATGTCGTAATAATTTTTTTTAACCTTTTTGCACTTCATAAAGCCTCACAAACTCAAATTTTCATATCTGCACACTTAACACTATTCTCACCATAACACAGGCCATTATTAACTAGAATTACTGTGAAAATGCAAATTCCAGGCTAATTCTCTTAATTATGTTAATAGCTGTACTGCATTATCATTTCCAGATTTGTCTTTCAGCTCCCAGTGAAAATTGACATGCCCTTGCTAATATCTATGATAAGGCTATTATACTGGGGCCTAGCTCATAAGGGGCAAAAATGGTATGCATTACAGAGTACAGCCTTATCTTCTGTTAATGTGTACGTAACAATGATACAGAAATATGACAGTAACACATTCTTCTGACATATTAACCACACAAAGCTCATGTGAATTAAATTCTAGATTTGATACACTTCACATTAATGAAACAAACCATGCACCTAAAGCTTAAAAACATCTCTCAAGTGAGTTTTACTGTTTTAGACATTTTCCTCTATTGAGCATTCATGGGCTCATAATCACAATGTGTGAAATAACAGGCTAAAAGATCAACATGCTTTCTACACTGAGAGAAATCAAAATCTGTCCCCAGTGTTTGACACAAAGACCTTTCTGTTCCAACCCTTTCACAGTAGTGAGATGACCTAATTTACCTAATTCAGGCCAGTGTGGCCATTCCCTTTGCCACTCAAACTCAATTCTTCCTCAGTGCCGGCTGAGAAAACTGGGCCTGGCTGTGGTAACCCTCTTTGGCAAGTTCTTGTGGGAGGGTATGAGCAATAGCTTGTGGTGTGGGGGTGGCATACAAAGGTCACCACTTCAAGTGACCAGTCTACAAGGTACAGTGACATACTGTAGTTACCTGTAGTTCTCAACCACCTCTTACCTTCTTGTTCTTAACCATTAAAATTAACAGAGCATTTAACTATGTTATGACTTTATACAATAAAAAACAAAGCATGGTTAATTATTGGAATAAATGCTATGCATAAAGTTTGAGACCAGGATGATAATGAATACCGTTCAAGAAAGTTCTATGAACTGCTAGTGAAAGATGGACTTACACTCAAGATAATACTTTGAGAGTGTAATGTGAGTAGCTGATGATATACAATATTGTAGAAAAACAGCAAAAGTCTCAGTCATAGTAGCTATAATAACAGACTTCAACTTTTGGAAAATGGAAATAGCATAAATGAAATAAGTACTTTTAAGCTGGTTTGCATTTCATTGGCTTTTCTGTGTGGGATAAAAGAACTTGGTGGTAGCTTTATTTTACCTAAGAAGGTCTGGCTGTTCATTAAAGAGAATATTTACTTTGAAGTTTCAAGGGGTGATATTGTGGATAGGTTTATGAATCAAAGGATGCAATTTCATTTAAAACTTCACAAATCACCAATGTGTGCACATGATACAAGGCATTATATTGGCTGCATATGTTTAGAGGTGTCTCTAACAAAGTCAACAGCATTTAATGTTGCTATTAATGTTGATTAATTTTAAGGAGCTTAAACTCATGATACATATTTCTACTGTATATGGACCCATCGGCACAATAAAAACCTAATTCTGTGCCAATTAAGACAGATCCCAGATGGAATTGCATAGTGTATTAACTGCTTGTACTTTTTCTTGATTGGCTTATCTTCTAACTTCCTTCGACTCAAAAAGCTGAGACAAATCTCCCAATGGTTTCAGATCTATCTCTGTGTTTAACACTTGGCCGTAGAAATCCTGATTCATTATTCTCCAACTGTTCTTCAAACAATCTGGCATAGTCTGGATGCAGCAATTCCAAGTTTGGAATCAAAAGAGAATAAGACTTGATTTCACTATTCTGATGTTCATTTTTTCTTACATTCATCCCCCACCATGTGCGAACAATGTTCTGTGAAGAAGTCCCTGGGGTTAATCTCACCCCATGTTTCAATGTCCGGCAGCCCTGGTCTACAAAAGCAACTGCTATCAAATAGGACGAATCAAATCTGACAATGTTTTTTCATGCTGGCATTAACATTTCATATAAAGGTAAAACTGGTTTTAACTTAACAATTTTGAGTTAAAATTTTGTTTTAGGACTCAATTAATCAGTTAGAGTATGTTATAAATTGGACAAAAATCAGACGTGATTAACATATATAATTCAGCGTCATATTACCTAACCACCACAATCATTTACTGTACTTCATCACTTCTCCACTTCTCCAGGAAGAATGATCTGTAAACAGTAGGGACAGAGAGTGGTATGGCTTTTTTTCTGCCTGAAAGATCAGATTTTTTTAAAATTTTGTACTATGTATCCTACTCTATTATTGAAAGATATCAGTACCAGTCTCTAGAAAACCTTCTCTTGAAGGTTTAGATATCAATATCTCCTTCCTCACCTACGCTCATTAATTCAGGTTAATGTGACTGACTGTGGGTACATGCATAAGAAGTGGGATTTCTTCATAGGGCTGTTGGGCCGACTCTCCATGACAGAGTGAAAGTCACTATTCTGGATTGAGAAACATCAGTTCAGGTGGTACAGGCACTTAAGAAGTTAGAATTAGATCTCAAAGAGGTTTCTGTTGGAGCTCCATAGGTACATCCCACTGGCTAACCCGAGACATGCAGGAGAGACTATGTCTTAGCTGACCTCTCGGGGTTTTAGGGGATCTAGAATCTGTTGAAAAGGAAAAAGATGTGTTGTCCTCCCTATTCAATATCCAATTTCTATAAGCTCTCACCAGGACAAAGAGTTGAAAAGGGCTGGGTGGAAGGAAATTTTAAAGAAAACTATTTACTTTTATTGCTGCATGTTCCTTCTAAACTGCAATTATGTGGATATGCTGTACTGTAGATTATTTTTTCCATCTTCACTATTAAACAACAACTTACTTGTTGAGGAAAATCATAGTATATTCAAAATAGCTTAAAATTGATTAAAAAAATGATACTGTGGTATTACACTAAACAGTTACGGCACTGAACAGTGCCATTCAATAGATATTGTTTTAAAGTGAGAGCATACTCTTTTCCATTATCTGCTCTGGTGACACAACTGATATTCACATTAATAAACTCATTGTACTGTATATTCAGCTTTGTTCTACAGGGATGAGTAACAAAAATACAAAATGTCAGAGAGCAGAATAAAAGAATAAACAGAATGATTCTACAGTTCTTCCTGGATCCAAGAAGTCCAAATAGCAGGCTTAAATGGGTAAAGTATGATAAAACAGTATGTACTATATTTTGTAATGTCAAAGTTAGCCTCAATATAATACTATTCAAGTTATATTTGAGAACACTTTTATGACCTAACTGCTAAAAGAGGGGATGGCAAAGAATTAAGCATGCTAGACTGTTTTCTGAAAGAAAGTATTCCACAAAGCCATGAAATGTGAATGATTTTCAACTGCCCAGAAGTCATATTAGATTAATACGCTGCAAGAGTTACTACAAAGTTATTTATATTGCTTTATTGTGTGTTAAAATGTTCTTATCCTTAAGTGAATAATTATACTGTACTGATTCTCTTTTGTGGTTTACTGCTTTCCAAATATTTATTTTACTAAAAAAAATATTTAATATGGTTATTTAAAACACCAAATATTTCTCCCTTAATCGTACCAATGTAGAGGATTTTATGTATTTGCAATGGTTTCATGTTATTTTACTGAGAATTTCTCATGCTTTCTTTGGACAACCATCTGCAGGCTGTGCATACTTGGTTCTGTGGTAACTAAATTTGTTTTCTGAAAGGCTGACATTAAAATGGTTTTGTAGATTTTTGTACATAATTTCTATATAAATACTAGCTGCAGTCTGGTTTGATGGTGCATATACCAGAAAATTAACTTTCAGTGCACTTAACAATGATCAGAAGTAGATTATGTACTAAATGTAGCACCATTTCTGCAGTTGATGTTGCTGGTGATAACCCTTCTTGCATTTTTCTCTTTTACATATCATGTGGATTTTATGAGATTGCACATTTGTTTAAGATACTTTTCTAAATATCCATTACCTTTTTTTAACAAGTGCAGTTAGGGTTAGACAAATCTTCACTTGAGGAACATTCCATGTTGCTAGTTTGCTATCCTAACAACCTTTGTCAACCCAGATATTTTTGCAGGTATAGTAACATAACATGAAAGACTACATGATTTGAGTATATTACTGTCAGGACATACAATATAATACACCTTTGAAAGTAACATAAGCTTGAAACTACTTTTTATGACTCTCAATATGGACGCGATTAAGTTAAACTTTTAAACATAAAAATAATCTAAAACATCCAAAACACAATAGTCAATTTTTAGGATAGCCCCACTATAGACAGTACACCTTATCTATGAACAGTGATATAAACTGATACCACAGTTAGCTGAAGTTAAATTAAATTGAAATTTAAGACCCATGCATCCATACAAATTCCTAAATATTCTATTAATAAGAAGAACCTTTTACACAGGCTACAGGTTTCTGTAGTGTCATGTACTACATGTATAGTATTGACCTAAAAGAAATTCAAAGGAGCTACTAAAGCAAAGAGTTTCAGAGTGATCCATTTTTTCACGTTTCTGCAGAAACTAAAAAAGTGACTCCTGAGACAGAAACACTTACCAGTCCTGTACTGTAATTGTTCCCTGCTTTAGACCAGCTTTATTGAGTAGTTCACTGAAGGCGATGGAGGTGGGGAAGTGCACATTCTGACAGCGTAATTCTAAGATGATTTATGATAAACTCTCCTAATTCTGCCCAAATGAATCTAAGGTGATTTTGCACAAGAATATTGTTGAAGCACTGACCTCTCTTCAATTACAGTCCTTCTTTTGATATTTATTCTCATAAGATTTAGATGGGAAATTTATGCTAATTAAAGGGCAACAGGATTCATTGCTTCTGGAGATTTCCTTTAAAGATTGGCCACGCTGCTAGGCACAGACCAGATGTCCTCCTTGCTTGACCCAGACTTAAGTCAACGTATGCACTGTTTTGCAACAATTAAAGAGCTTGTTACTGTAAGTATTTTTAAAATGATTCCTAGGGGGTTAAATGGAAGAAAGGTCCTTTCACTGTCATTTTTTTATTTCAGAGGCCAGGGTTAACATCTGAAAAGGATTTAAGCATCTTGTACGTCTAAATGAATCTATAATGGAAATCGCATGTTCTGTATGAAAAACTTTGGACAACTGTGTAAACAGCCTGATGGGTTGTCCTCATAACACACCATGGATGCTCAATCCTTATGCCGGCGTCATACTACACCATTTTTCCTAGGATTTTCAGTTGTAGCCTATATTTACATAATCATAAGAAAATCACAGCGAGTTGTAGAGAGTCGCAGCGCGTGCCTGTTACCATCAGTTGTGTAGTGTGACACCTCCAGTGACTCAGTCAAAGTGCTCTTAACAGCCCCTACAACTCTCTGCGACTCGCTACGATAAAATCAAACTGGTTTGATTTTCTCGTAGTGAGTCGCAAGTCGCAGGGGTGGGCTCTTGTGTCTATGACCGTCACAGCCAATGAGCGCTCATCCGAAGTACAATGCATACAATACCCACAAACAGTGAAGAACAACGTAGCTGCAAGGAAAGAAGGAAAAAGAGTGTTTTGGACTGTGCAATTGGAGGAGAGGCTGGTCGAACTTCAGAGCCAGCAAATGTTCAATGTTAGTTGTTTGTCGTTTGCTTACTTTCATGCGGTGCTCCTCCTTTTATTCCAGTATACTCCACGTTGATTGGCTGCCAAAATGAGGCAACCTCACGGTACTTTCACGGATTTGGAACCATAATGAAAAGTCGGGAGGAAATTGTGTAATTAGTCACCCCCTGCGATTCCTAGTCATATAATTTGACACCCTCTAGGACAGAAAAGGCAGAGAGATTCAGCAACTGCAGTCGTTAAATTTGACATGCTCTCCAACTAGAAGTCATGTTGAGTCATGTAGTGATGCCGGCTTAACTTTCAGATGGTTTGGACAAAGCTTTTCTGTTCTTATGGCATGTTTAATGTACTTATAGTGACAGCCCGATACATAGAAGACACAAAAAATTAAAAATTACAGTTTCGACCAATGTCTTGAGTTAGAACACAAAAAAGCTTTACTCAAGGATTTTTTTCTAAAATATCACTTTATTATAGTTTTATAATAAAGGAATTATATTATAGAATTATATATATTAAAGGAAAAAATAACTACATGTACTGTATAGATAATGCATACTTTTATTTAGTATAGGAATTAATGTTAATGCATTAGTTTGACCTTATTGTACCAACATTATTATATTTATACTTAATGCTAATTTTCTTAATTGTAAGTTGCCCAGTAACAGGTGTCTGTTAAGCAACTACATAATACATTTTTCTTGTTGGTTGCTGATGTAATTGCAAAATTCAAGGGAATAAAGTTCATAAGAATCAATAACCCAAAAAGTTGTAGAAAGGTTACTTCTGCCTACATGTCAAACATTTCCTAAATATCTGATAGGAATATTCCAGAATGTTTTACAAGTGATGCAAACTGTATCAAGAGCAAAAATGTTATGCATAAAATTGTATGTCATACTGTCGATGACCAAGATGTCAGTGTGGAAATGCCTGCTTGAATGTTGCAGACCTTGCAAAGTAATATTCGACTATTTCTACATTAATATTAGATTTTCACTTTTTTAAAGAAAGGGGTTAATAAAAAACAATGTAAATAATCAGCCTATGACCCATTTTTTGTCCTTTTCTTTGAACATTTTTACTCACTGTTTGTCTTTAATTAACTCAACACTAGCTCCCATGCTGACGCAGCACCTGAAGCAATCTCAAACTTTTTTTTTTTAATTTGCTGGAAGCCCAAAAGAGACTTTGGCAGGTTTTTCTGAGGGATAGGTTACTGTAGGGCAGAGTCTTAAAGAATTTCTGCTGTGTAAAAACAATGTGAGCAATTTCCCCACAGGCCAAAAATACAGGAAAACAGGCTGTGAAATTGGGATGTCCAACACGCAATTACTGAGGTATTATTTGAAAACCTTTCCACTTGTATTTTCTAAATTACTCCTGTTTTGAAAAAAGGGAATGTATACATTCTTTTTTTATTATTTCTTCCTTCTTTGCTCAAAGCAAAATTATGCTATTTTAATTAAGGTCTCTGTAAATAACATGTTGCACAAGCCTTATGAAACTGGCCAAGACTTGTATGCCAAAGATGATGTCATAAAAGAATAAATAAGAAAAAACAAACATGTTTTTCTAGGAAATGATTTACATATCAAGAAATCAAAATCTGGCAGTACTTAAAGACTTCATGTTACAACTGGAGATTTCCCCGTTTTAATTTTAGCTCAAAGCCCACAAATCTATTTAAGAGTTTGAAAGTGCTTGTAAGCTAAATTCCTTTCGATTTGATGTAAATTATTTTGAGGTCCCTGAACACCCCGCACAAATAAATGTGCTACAGTGCCTGGTTTCAGAGGCCTTTACATCTGGGAAGACTAACACAGAAACATGTCTTGAAAGTTATAAAAAATAAAAGTGAGAAAGAATCTCAAGGTGCCTACTTCTTATAAAAAATAGTGTTTCCAGATCTCTGGGTCAGCTGTCTCTGCTGTGGTTAACATCAGCATGAGAATGACTTCACTGAAGGAAATGGAATGGAAAACAAACCCTAATCCTTTAGTATTTATCAGGAACACAATCATTTTTTAAAGAATAAGCACTTTTAAATTTCACCTATTTTTACAATTTTCACAAGTCCCATGGTACATTTTGCTGGTGTGCTCTTTCCAACCTGTGCATAATGCACAGAACTGCAATGTTTTATACTGATACCCTTCCAGTAATCCAGCTATAAGTACTGTATAATGTTGTATGTCCAAGGTATTGCATTTCTAAAATATTGCTCATTGCTTGTTTTAATCAGAGCTTGACCAGATGGGGTGTCAGGCAGACTGGCACTACTTCCCATTGATTCAGTGCAGAAAAACTGTATACTACATGATTTAAAAAAAGCTTTATCAGAGGTTTCTACTGATGCTTTGATCAAGATAAATGTATTGCAGTGCTGACAAATCACTTGTTTTTACTGTACTCGACTTAACAAAGATGGCTATCATGAACTAAACTTAAAAAAAGGTATTTAATGTTTTGGCATCCGAGTGGGGACTGTAGCCAATGTTTACAGTATATAATGTACAAAAATTTAGTTATTGCAACATAAAGTTATGGAAGGTATACAAATGTAGGTAAATTAGAAGGGGTGTTACCACGTTACCTGTTTTTCGAAGTGGGAAGTCATCTTTGGGATCATACATTCCCAAAACCGGGTGATTGTAAGTGGCTGAAATCCCGGTCTGAGGCGGAGAACTCTGGTCCAAAGAGCTGTGCTGTGTTTTCCTACACCGAAAACCCACAAAAAGACACTGCTTTAACATACTACTGCCGGCACACACAGATCATGCAAAACCAGTGGTCAAAAGTTTAATGTTTTTACAGTACTGGGGAAATAGATAGTACCACCCTATAAAATAACTAGCTCATTAAACTAAGCTAAGTAAGCTGGCTAATGTCAATGCACCTGGTTTTTGTTATTTCTTTTGAGGTTTTAAGGGCAATGTAGAAAAAAAAAACAGGATATCCATAGTTACCCCCAATATCAACACCAGCTTGCAGACCTAGACAAAAGCAGCAACACAATGATAAAGCTTTCAGGACAAGAATGAAATGAAGTATTACTTTGCGCCTATTTTACTGCATCTCCCATTGAAACTGTTTTATCATATTTCAAAGGTTGCTTTAAAGTTTTGCTAATTATACAGCAAGACCCAGTGTTATGTTACTACTTTGCAACAGGTGTATAATTAATTTAATGTATCTAGAATAAAATCACCTTAAAACAGCTTCCTTTATTTAGATCTCAGTCATTAAATTAGAACACAGCCAACTACCACATAAATGAATAAAGTATGGGTTTGTAGGGATACTACTCAATATGAAAGGCTATCTATAAAATAAAAAGACAGAGAATTCCAAGGTGAGATACTATATACAATGTGTAATATATAATAGATAACTATATATATAGAATATATGAGAGTTCATGTCAGATGTAAAGCTATTCTACATTCTTCAGCCTCAAAGGGGGAAAAACCTCTTCTCTGTAAAGGCCATACATACAGTACTGTATAATTAGCTTACCAAAACTCCTCTATGGTTTAAACTTGGGAAGTGTCCTGCATGTGCCCACTCAGGATGCAAAGGACGTTCTAATAAAACTTTCAACCATGCTTTAGATGAGAACATCAGCAAGGCATCGCCAACATGGTATTTTATACAATATATCCTCACAGTATATCTGAAGTGTAGTGATAAGTGTCGTGGTCTTAATATACTGTACAAATAACATTGACGTGAGTTTGTGATAAGATAGTGATTGATAGATTTTGCCATGATATAATCTGGAATAGAACTGTTAACAAGAGAAATTGTATGTTATAATGCTATAAGAGACTAAGTAATTTCTGCCTTTGTTTTAAATGGAACAAAAAACTCATCTGATTTGTTCAACATCTGCTAATTTGCAAACATGGCTATATGCCAAGCGTATGTTTACACTCCCATATGTATAAAGTATACATGTTTATAGTTTGATGTGTAAATTCCATTAATTTAAAAAAGGGTATATCATTCCATCAATCCTTGTGTGAGAATGGTTATCATAAAGTTACTGAAAAAGATGGAAATTGAAAGTTTTAGTTAATGAATTTAGTGGTAGCTTTCATGGGAAGGTCTATAAATACCTGTATATGGTTATAGCTTTATATTAGTGTAACTTAATTAATATAACATTATTTATGCATTATAAAAAGCTATGCTTTACTAGAATAACTCATGTTTATTTCAACATAAAGATCATTCAGAACCCTGAAAAGCATAAAAATGTTTTCATTGTAAAGGACTCTGTTTTATTTCTAACAGTCCTTTAATATATTTTTGTATATGAAATTTAAATTTGCCCTTGTTAATGGAGTCACCCAATGAAGACATTAACAAAACAACATTTTAATGAATAAATAAGTAAAATAAATGGTTACTTAAGCAACTGTTTCTTGAAAATACTAATTCTTATTATATTATTAAGAGATTTGCACTTTTTAAATAACATTTCTGATGAAGCCATCTATTTTCATTTTATCGTCCTGGTGAACAGTGAATTTTCTATCATGTTTCCAGGTAAACAGCGGCTAGTTGTAGGTTTTTTCATGCGATTCCTATTATTTTAATTTTAAAATGTTACACGTGCAGACGTACTGTATATTGAAGTGAAGAAGGTGAAAAAGGTCAAATTTGGTAAAGCCTGCTAGCATAGGTGCATTTTTCAAGTTTTGATATCATGATGTGAATTTTGACTGATTCTTGCTACGTTCTATATTTTCTAAAGAGCTGATTAGAAACTGCAAGTCTTGCAGTCATCATCTGCACCCAGATGTGCTTGGCTTTCACCCAGATAGCCATTTGCTCAGTCAGCAGACAGTTCACAGGATCAAATTGCTGTTTGTTTGTATTGACACATTTTGCATATAATCTAGAGTTACTCACAATGGTCTTGCAGACCACCCTTTTCTGGGAGGAAGTCTGCCCTTTGTTTATAAACAACGGCAACAAAAGAGAGACTAAAACAATATGAGGTGCAAATTTAATGTAAAAACAACTGCTGTGGCTCAACTGCCATCATCCTACACCTCCTGTATTAAGATCATGTACTAGAATTTCACATCTGAGATGTGGGACTTCCCTTTTAATGTTAAGTCTTTATTATTGTTGCCCAATATATTTAATCTTATCAGTTAACCATCTTAAAACCTTGTCAGTAGTTTTATTTGTCGTATTGTAGATAACAGTGACCTGGAATTTTCACAACCATTTACAGTGGGGAACATTATTTTTCAAATGAACACACTGTATTTTACTTCTGTCAGATGAGCACTTGATAAAATGTATTTACTGGCAACATTAAAAAGTATTAAGCCGCAATTAACTTAATTTCCCCAAAGTGATGCTTTTGTTTTGAAAGCTAACTTTTATTTGGCACAAAAAACATTATATTTTTGGATTATGTGGCACGCAGTGGTATGAATAAATCTTCCCAAGCAGTTCTACAAAACTGTTCTACGAAAACAAAAGTAATGCAGTTGGTGGAAAATGATATATATTTTCATATATAGTAGGCTAATCTCAATTTAACCAATTTTGATAGTTTGTGCACTAATGTTCCTTTTAATAACAAAACGACGATTGAAGAGACAATGGGCAAATTTCCTTGCTCCTTGTCCCTTTTTCTTGTAGTCTAGGCTTAAATCTAACTAGTTTAACTTCCAAAGCATAACTGGAGAGAGGCTCGTGAATGACTGGGAGGTGATCAGATACGGACAAGTGTATCCTCATTAGCATAACACAAGAAGAACTTCAGGAGTCTCATGACTCTGTATCTGACTGCCCCCAGCACCTTCATCCCTCACTGTTATCAGTAAGAACATTCACAGCTTCAACAGAAAAATGCACAACTTTACAAATGAGCGTATAAATATGAAAAAATGGTTTAACCTCTGAAAGGTTTCAGAGTGAAGGAATATTTATCTCTTTTTCACAGATATCTGAGACACAAAACGGTGCTGCAAAGAGAGACAGGAAAAGAACAGAAGAGAGGAAATGCACATCAATATTTTAATATTCATAGGTGTACTTGAAAGTAGTTTTTTCTTTTTGCTTTTTTTTCCCTCTGTGAAGAAATTTGAAAGTAGGGAAAAGTGCAGACTGCTCAGTAGCATACCTGATGAGCAGGGGGCTCCTGTGTTCTCCGGCTATTCGTATACAATGTACAGTGGCTTGCAATAGTATTCAGACCCTTCCCATGGTGTTTAAGAAATTGCAAGGTGATGCATACATATTTTTTAAAACTTATTATTTATTTAAAATCTGAATGCTCAAACTAAGATTTATAAGGGTAAATTAGTAAATGTCAGCAAAACCTGAAGTGAAAAGAATAACATACATTGATTGCCAATGTATTAAGAACCACGACCACGATATCTAGTGGAAGCAACTTTGTCAGCAATTACAGCCACAAGTGTTACTGGGTATGTCTCTTACCAATGTACGCACTTGCTTGGTGCAGTTTTTGCCCATTCTTCTTGGCAGATTTGACCAAGCTCCTTCAATTTCCTTGAGAATCTCATAAGGATAGCAGTATTCAAGATACTATTTTTAAACTACTCCATAGAATAGCTGTGGCCTTGTGCTTTGGGTCATTGTTTTGCTGAAAACTGAATTATTCTCGCAGTTCTATGTCTGAAGCATGTTTTCCTGTAAGATTTGCCAGTACTTGGCTCCAACTGTCATAACAAGTTTCCAGTCCCTGCCTACGAGAAGAAGAACTAAAGATTAATGCTGCCACCACCATGCTTGACAGCAGGGATGGTGTTGACTGAGTGATGCATTACACTAGGGTTGTATTAGATAGAAAACTCTGCATTTAGACCAAATAAAAATTCAATTTTGTCTTATCTGACAACAAAACCTTTTGCCACACGTTTATACTATCATTTGAGTTTGAAGTTTATTTCAGTTTAATTTCAGTTTGGGGACCGAGTGGAATATTCTTAACCCATGAACAATTTCTCCCATCTCGGGCTCTGAACTTTGTAACTTTGTACCACTGGCCACACAATTGCATGCTTAACCAGGTTGTCTCCTTGCCCAGCTGCTAGGTTTGAAGGGACAGCCTTATCCAGGCAGTGTCTGATTGCCTTCGTCTTCTAAATGATTTGACTTTACCAGGCTTTAAGAGATATTAAAGGTACTGTAATTGAAATATTTTATACCCTTCACCTGTACCTTCATACAACTTTATTCATTGCTTTAAAAGCTTCTTGGTCTTCACGGTTGAATCCTTACTTGAAATGCACTGCCTGCCTGAAGGAATGTGAAATCCTATGAGCCTCTATTATTACACAGTAACAGAGGCTATTCAACTTTGTGGCTCATTAAAGTTATTTTGAGCACCTAAATTAATTTTGCCACAGAAAAGGGTTTTAACCTTTTCTTTCACATTGATAATTTAATTATTTCTATTTTTTTTAATGTGTGGAGTAGGGTATACTTCACATACAATATTCCTTCATTCTGAAGCCTTTCAATGAACTATTTTTTCAAATCTATATGCTAATTTGTTAAGGAGTATATAAGAAATATTGCTACGTCAATAATTTTCAATTGATATCAATCTAAGGTTTCTAAGCTTTCTACGTTTGTGAACCTATTAAAGAATCAAATGAAAATCGAATTGTTTGTTTAAACATGCTGTTTTGAAAGTATCTCATTTGACTATTGGATATGACTTATTTTGCAGGATAACAAAGTTATTTTGAGTTTTGCAATAACCAAACAGACTTAATTAGATTTATGTATTATAAACACTGAAACATTTATAATACACTGATTTCTGAAGATTTACAAAATGCATTATAAAGTAAACAGAAGGAGGTATAGCACATAGAAGAATAACAACAATAAGGCATAAACAATAAGGAAAAAAAAATCCCATTAACTGACAGGCTGTCCTAATCAAGTTTATATTCTGTTATACTTACCCATACCAGAAGCGGGGGTCATTTGGCATGCAGTGGTTGAGGTTTCTCTGTGCCAAAGCCTTCTTCTTGTTAAGCACAAACTCCTGGAGTCTCATCTTCACTTCTGTACTAGCCACTGCACCTGTGAACACCATTATGAGTAAGCCTTAGACATGGCTCACTGCTCATCTGCTAAGAGTGAGACACGTCTACAAAGCCTTATAACAGAGTCCAAAAACACATATAAGTAGTGAGATTTTACATATTTTAAAACACCTAACTGGCTCTCTAATACATTGTATTAAGTTCCAGTGATGTATATAGTAACATCCCAGGAACTCTCATTCCATGCGTCTGTTATCCATGATAACTATGATATAGGCATTTACTGTATATGGAAACAGGTTAAACATAAAATTATTGATAGAATCATGCAAGAACGACAAGATCTCCACAAGACTGCTGTAGAAATATATGGTTTTTAGTTAATGTTAAAGCAAGGAGGCAAGAGCAATGACATAACCACTATTTATTCAGATATTGAATCTTATCTAATCTGAATTAGAATAAGAGACATTTGTAGTCTTACATAAATTATGTATTACAGGAAATACAGTGTCTGTCAGACACTTTTGAAGAAAATACAACCCTTCATAAAGAACTGAAATCTACTCAAATGCTCTCAAACAGGCACAGCAACAGTTCACTTTTGTTTTAATAAGAATGACATAAAAAGTGCCATTTTTCAAACAGTGTTGACGTCAATTACTACTATCTTTATTGTAAATAATTCCCTGAGGAACTAGACAAGTGCTTTGACAAGAAGGGAACAGACAGGTGTCTTTCACATGAGAAAAACTGGCAAACAAGTTTCTTACAAAACCCACAACTTAAGAGTAAATGGTTTGAGATTAAAATACATTGGTTAGTTTAAGGGAAGGTAAGAATGACTAATGTATTTTCTCCTCCTACTTTTAAAAGGAAATTTCTAAAATTCCCTCTTCTGCCCTCATTCCAGTGTGTACAGTATTTCTTGTCTTTGCTGCACTGAAGGCAGACTCAAAAGACTATTGAGACTGATCTGATCAAATGGTCCAACAGGACTCTTCTTGTTTCTCTGTGGACCTGATTTGCCTCAAAGTGCTGGAAAGTTTATGCCAACTTTTCTGCAGTTAATATTTTTGGAAGCCACATGAAAACAAAGCTCCTTAACTCATTTCCTAAGCCAGGCAGAGAAGGAGGTCTCCTGGGAAGAAAGTGCCGAGTCTGACTGAGACAGTGGCTGCCCCCTGAGAGAACACAGCTGATGGCCCTAGTCTCTTACTTTCTTGGCCACGTTCCTTGTTTTTGAGAAGCTGCAGTTTCTGCTCCCTCTGGTGTTTTTCCATCTCCTGCTCATGGCGGTGTTTCTCCATTTTGCGCTGGTGCTCCAGCAACTCCTGCTGATGCTTCAGGGCTAGCATATCCTGCTGATGCTGGGACAAATAGCAAAAATACAACAGCCCTAGGTTACTACTATTGCTTGTAGTATTAATTCAATTATTGATTATATTGTACCACAGATGTCCATCATCATATCTAAGTCATCCGATTAGGCATTACCGTACTATTTAGTTACAAGCACCAGAAGACTGCATCTGTTTTAAAGAAAACTTGAGGTAGTAGTCAACCATTATGGTTTAATATTTTTATATATTTATAACATGCTTATATTTTTTTTCTAGATTTTGCAGTGGGACTTTTCTTCACCATGCTAAGTCTTGCATTTTTGCATTAGCCTAGCACCATATCTTTATCAGCTCGCTTTTGAGTAGAGTTTTGTGATGCAACTGCACCCTCAAGTAACATTGACTTGGAACTAAAAAGACTAAAAATGTACGTTAGCAAGCTGCAATCCTGGTTTTACTCACAAATAAGTAAAAGGAGCAAATGGATTAGCTTATTTTGTAATGCATAACAAGACACATCCAAGAGCTCTCACACATGGTTTTCACCAGTAAACTATATATAGAAGAAAGGCACAGGGACATGCGAAGACTTGCATACAGTCACAGAATATTAGCTCCTGAGTTCTGCAGATCCTTCCAACTGTAATCAAAGTTTTGTTATCATTGGATTAACTGTATAAACACTTCAGTAAATGCCTAATGGATTATCAAATAACATAATCCGTCCCACCTGCACATTTATTTTCAGCTCCAAGCTATTTCCCTTACTCCAGATAATTGGTATTACAAGCAACTTATAGCTTCTCTCGTTCTCTGAGTCGTTTTGTGCCTTTTGTCCGTAAATCAGCTTCAACACCCTCCTTAAGTATTGGGACATCAAAGTCAAAACTCCTATTTTTGCTTTACACTCAAGTAGTTTTTATTCCTGAAAGTATTAATATTGGGAAGTACAATATAATACATGCTTTATTTTTGGGTAATTCCATGTGTAGATTTTGATCATTAAATCAGCCCAGAGATTTCTAGTGACCATACCTATTGGAAAACATTCAATTTAAGTACATTACAGAAAGCTGATGTCAGTATTTGGTTGAATACCACTTTAAAACATAGCAGTGAAATACTGTATGTAACAAATAGTATTGTTCTAACACACTAATTATGGGAATTGTAGAAGACTGCAAATTAAATTAGGCCTTTATATTGATGCATTTCTAGTGCTATAACGCAGCACTAGAACAGTTTACCCAGTACACTGTCTCAGATGGCCCGACTTCCCTAGTCCTACACATTTTAGAGATTACAGCAACATCACTCATTCCTTGAACATTTTCACTTATGGAACAACAGAGATCTGCTGTTTCTCCTAGCTCCAATCTATAGAGGCAGGCTGAGCTCAAGCACACATCACCAGAGAATGGTACAGATTAACGGCAGGTCAAGATAAATGCCAGTGTGTGCTGAACAGCATAACCGATCTATTACCAAAGCCACAGGTAAATTACTTACAACTCTGTAAGCTGCATTAAAGCACAGCATGTTTAAATAACAGGATCACTTAAGTCAATACACTGATACAACTATGTGTAGAGCTGGTTCAGAACAGAACCTTTTAGCACTGAATGTTCTTTAACCCTTTCATTGAAAAAAAAATTTCTCCATGTTTCAAAAGGTTCATCTGCTATTTCGGTGCCTTTTAAAGTCTTAGGATCAACAATCAATCAATTCCAAAAGTAATGTTTTCTGAATTTTACAATATATATATAACATATTGATCATAATTGAGCACAACATTGTAAATTGTGTCTTAATGCATTGTAAAATTTTCATATCCCTAGATTTAAATTTTAGATTATATATCCTAACATTCTATTCGCCTTTTTCTCACATGGTCTAAGATAAATAAAATGTGTTAACACAAACACCTAAGTCTTTTACATGAGTAACTTCTTCAGATGAAAGATGAAAACCCAGTGTTTCTCATCCTGTAGTTTAGGTTTTTGCTACCTGTTACCTGAAACTAAAATTCAGCATCTGTGTACATTAAAAGTCATCTGCCACGCATTTGCCAAGTTGTGAATTATAAAGCTTTTCAGATTTTTTGCTGAATGACCTATTGTGGCACCATCTGTCAACTTGACTAGAATCTAAATCACTGATATAAATTAGAAAGATAACACATTATATAACTCCAATTTTAGCATTCACCCTTTATCAGTACTCTGTTTTCTATCCAATAACCAGTTCTTAATCTGCAAGCATTGCCCTGAATTTCTACAATTTGAGAATTAATCTTTTATGACAAATGTTATCAAAAGTGATAACATGATTTAAAAGTGAAAACTAAATATACCATATGACACTCTGCATACAGTGCACCACTGCTGTTTAACTTTAACAAGTTAGGTAAGACTTTTCTATTCTATATACAGTATGCATGTCATTGTTTTTCCCATGAATTGTTCCAGTTATTAGTAATGAAACACTTTAAAACTTGAATATCTATGTAAAGCATCTAAAAGATACTACAGTAGAAAAATCAAAGCATTAACCCACAAACTCATTGAATATGATATTAAAGTAAGAAATAGCTTTTTCTTACAGGCACGGGCAAAGAGAATATACTGTACCTGTGTCAGTACAATAAAATAAAGAAAGAACTTGTATTAGTAGGCACACTACACACTGACCAAAGAAATGGAGATGTGGAGCCTTAACTTATTTAAATGCAAGTTTAAATAAGATAAACACACATTTTCATAGTGATGACAGATTAACATAATAAAACAGGCTACATTTGTTCCTAATGTGTATTTATTGTTATCAGAGCAAAAGGAAGGGAAACATTTTGAAGATGGACTTGCTTAAAAGGTCCCTTGTCAGATGTGAGCTTTCTTAATTTTCCAGACATATAAAAATCTACTGATTAGAGATGTGTCATTTTTTCATATTAAATCATGTGGATATTTAAGAAGGAATCATTTCTGCCATGATGTTAAGATAAAAATCAAAGGACATGAAGTTATGGTTCTTTTCCAAATAACTGTCACGGACGTCCAAAGGGACTAACCGTGGGGAGCAGGAGAGCGGAAAAAGACCCATATGCGTAGCAGTGAGACGGGAAAAAGGCCCGGGCTCATTAGTGCAAAGAGTTCAGGAATGCCGTATAGAAACCTATGCCCTCAGGGAACGGACGTGGGGCGCCCTGGTGCTAGGCGGGTCTCAGGACATCCGAACCTCAATGCTGAGCGAGGACAGAGTGCAAGACCCGGAAATATATAGCCAAGGGAAAGAGAGGGACAGGAAGGACAGCAGACCGGAAACTAGGGACAGGACAGAGAAGGAGCGCCCTCTGGCTGCAGAAGGCGTGACAATAACTCTAAATTGTAAATCTTTCAATGTTCATTTCTTCTAAATTGGCAATAAGATCAAGCTAGGTATTCATACCAAAACTGAAAATGTGCAGAAGTTTAACATTCCTCTGTAGACTGAATGCAATAATTCTAGGTTTACTTTGTCATCATTGCACACGTCATTCACAGAAATAAGAGTAAGCCGTTATATATTGTTGACTTGCAAGACATAAGGAGATAGACATAAGTAACATTTTTTTTTTCTTGTAGGAAACATCAACACTACAGTACATCCACAGATTTCTTTGACTCAAATAAAAACTTTCAGTATTCAAATTCACCTGAGGTTTCAACTCTTAATCGGTGTTAAGAAACTTTGGTTATTTTTTATTACTATGTACAGGAAGTGAATTAAAAAAACAACAATGTAAAAGTTCCTTATAAGGGTGCTGGACCACCATGTGTGGCCAGTATAGCCTGTACAGTATGTGCCATAGCATAGAGTCTACCACTGTCCGAAATTCTGTAGCAGGGAATTCTTACACAAGAAAGTGTAAAAGGCTGTCTCACATGTTTTTCCACAAACATCCCATATCTTTTTCACTGGGTTCATATCTGGTGAATGGGTATGACATGAAATATGGATAACATCAGTGCAATTCTCATCAGTACATTGGGTGACATCTCATGCTCTTTGGATGAAGTCAACCTTGAAGGCAGAAAAGATACACTGCAGCATGGGGTGAAGATGATCATTCAGGACCAATTTGCAGCATTGACCTTCCTTTCTAAGGGAATGAGTGCACCCAAACCTTGCCCATCACTGTTGGAACCAAACACTCAGGGCTGTAGAGTTCTTCAGACTGGTGACACACGTGCACCATGCATGATGAAGGATGATTCATCCGACCATGTCACATTTACCTTTTGCTCAGTAGGACTCACAAATCTGCACTGCCGGGTGTGATGACCGGTTTGTGCACTGCGACCCGATTACGGTAGCCCAATCTGTGGAACTCTGGGTGCACTGTTTTTTGAGAAATAAACTGCTTGCAACTCAGCAACCAATTTAAATTCTAATTATTGGCAACCAGATCTGTCCAGGAGTTTTCTAGATGAGCATGCTGAAATATTATTTGTTTAATTAGTGCATGAGCCATAACTGCGTGGAAGCCTTTACTTTCAATATGCTTGGTGTACTCATTTAAGATGGGGTTTCCATTTGTTGTCCACTACCTCCGACAACTTTGGCACCACAATGTTTTAAGTGGTATAGCATGATAAATGTTCAAAGCAAAGTGACAGAAATAAAATATTTATTAAATTAAATATTATGCAGTTTTCAGAAAAACTAACTCAGAAATACAATTATGAAGAACTATGGCTTATACTATTATTATAAACTCAAGCTACTACAGCCAATGTTATAGGATGTAGAATGTGTGTATCTTCAGAACATATCTAAAGCACTATAATACTTCCTCGTAATAATACTTTCCAGGTAGCAAAACTACAATCCACTAGCATTGCACAGTACAGTAGCATAACTTGTACACACTGTTTTGTCAAAGAAAAGGTACAAAATATGAAGATGAAATGCCTGATAAATACCTTTTTGAAAATCATTACTTTTTTTCTTGAAGGAGGATTAGGCACCATATCAATTCGGCAGCAGCACTGTTTTTAGGTGTACGTCTTGGCTGTATCTTAATTTCTACTTAAAGTAGCTGAAGGGGGTTAACAAATGGTCAATCTACTGTTGATCAGAGAAAAGAACATAAGAAAGAGAAGAGGCCATTCGGCCCAACCAGCCAATCCAATAGTTAGCAGGTATGATCCAAATATCTCCTCCTTTCCTAAAAGAAGATATGACTTCCGCAACACGAGTGGGTAAAACCCCCTAACCATTTTATCCAGTATAGGGCTGTGGGGGAGCCGAAGTCTGTCCTGGCAAGCCTCCCACAATGCACTGGTTCTAAATGCACTTCCAGTATATTTGCAGTGCAGTTTCTACTTGTGCCCTCTGGTTTGTTGTTTTAGCACGTTCTTTCAACCTTACTTGCCTTAATTTATGATATAGAAATACACATTCAGATGTAAATATCTTTATCATTATGAGTGTCAATAATTTTTAAATATTTACTCCATCTTAATTCAGGATTTCTGATGGAACATTTTTTTAAGATTTAACAAACGAATACAAATCAATCAATAATCAATTAAAAAAATATTAGCTATAAGATCACTTTATTGGCCATATACAAGTTCTTGTATTAGGAATTTGTCTTTTTGCATACCCCAACTTGTTCTCCACGAGACACACAGGCACACAGATGGGGAGAGAGAAGCTTGGGGTCAGAGCACAGGGTCAGTCATTTATACAGCACCGCTGGAGCAGTTGGGGTTAAAGGCCTTGCTCAGGGGCAAGGTGGCAACCTTCCAGCCACAGGCACAGATCCTTAGCCAAAGAGCCACCACACCGCTCCTTGGTAACTCCGTATTTAGTCTATTTAATTTCCACCTTACCATAAAAAATTGTGCAGGTCAACTTTGATCTAATAGTAGATTCATTCATAACCATAATTACCCATATCCAAATTTAAGTTCTGCTTTTAAATTTAATGAAACCATGCTAACATAATTACTACAAACACAAATTGCCTAACTATCTTGATAAGAAGAAGCTGATTGCCTTCTGACTCCTGTTTTCATGTATTACAGGGCTGTCTTTTGTGCTCACAAAAGCTTTGAAATGTCCCTGTACATGTTTGAGGATGAACAGTGGCATTATGTCACAGCATCCTAAATTATTAAATGCAGACTTGCATAAAAACTTACAGTGCATGCCTTGGGTCAGACAAACCAAGACTGTCACTATTGTAACACTTTGCAATATTTTAATATGTTGCTGTGACAAAGACATTAAGTCTTAACAGCAAGCAAATAGTGTGAATCCAACATTTTATCAACAAAAACATTGTTTTGATACCCTTTGAAATGTACCTAATCCAAAGCCTAGACTGATCCCTAGCCTCTTTTTTTTTTTCAAGCGAAGGAGTAACAAACTAATACAGAACATACCCACCTACCCCCAGCTGCTTGATTTTTTTTTTAAATCGCTGAGTCATACAGTTCAAGTGTTCTCTTATTGGAAAAGAAAAGGAAAAGCAAAATCCAATATCCTTTCCTGTGTTTGTCAGTGAAGTGTCACAGCAGAACACACAGGGAGCTCTGCTTCATTCACACATAGCTGCTACAAAAGGGCACTAGTGACATTGATTACTTCTTTCAGAAGGCCTATTTTTAGAGTAAAACACACCGCTGCCATGCTTATTTCTTTTTTTTTGGATCACATTCTAACAGAATGAGAAGTCTCTCGAGTCCTCCTGTAAAATCCCACGGTGTTTCCTAAGGGCAGAATTTCTAATGTAATCTTCTTCTCTGAGTGCTGCTATTAGTTTTGGTCATGCAGACCAGCTTGACTGTCATGTTTCTTATGAAAGCATCTGCCTAACAAGTTGTGCAGCAAACTAATGCAAATAGATTTCAACAGATGCTTGTCAAAGCAACAGCAACACTTGATCTTGAAAAGGAAGTAGGATTCACAAGGTATAAAGTATTATGTGATGCTTATCATGTGTGTGCCCAGTGTCTAAGATTGGAGATTTCATCACCAAGTACAGTAAGTGAGTCCTTGTCTCTTTCCACTACCTCCAAAGCTTTTCAAGACCCTTACAAAGAATCAAATGAATGTGTTGCCTAGGTATTAAAAAATAATATTAAAGATTTAGCTTTTAAAATTTCTACACATACATATTCTCATGCTGAAAATATTGCTTCTCCATCTTTGCTGCAATATAATTGCATTCTTCATTATTTTATGATTTAATTTGGATAAAGTAATTACGCATACTTAACCATAGCATTTAAAAACAAAATACTCTACAATGTCCTTGTTTTAAAAACTTCAACTTTCCAGAAGCTGATGGAAGCTGCTCAATCTATGCAAATATTGAAATCTTCAGGTATTTACTGTAAACAGCTTGGAATAAGATTATCCCTTTGATATTAAATTGAATATTATTTTCACTGTAAACTTGCTTATTTTTGCATTTAAACAGTATCTATAATAACCCCATGGTTTTCAAATCTCTTTAGTTTTGATGTACAGTTATAATATATACTGTATATACAGTAGCTTAGTTCCTCACATTCCATATTTATGACAGCAAGTAAATTACTTATTTATTAGTGATTTCTCTGGATGTAAAAAAAAAAGAAAAATCACAATGCTTTTGAATTCCACAAGTATCAGATTTTCCAAATCACTGTTCAAATTCTTTAAGTTTAGAAAATAATTCCTGTGATGTTTTCAAGAAAATCAAACCACCTACACTGATTAGATGGTCTTGTTTACTGGTCATATTAAATGATAGGTTCTCCATTTAAAAATACCACAAGTTTCATTCTGAGTCGCAATCAAACAAGACTTTGGATGACAACATGTACAGCTCCTTAAGAGTTACAGTGGTTGGCTTTACCTAATTTTAAATATTATAACTGGACTTAAAATATCAGGTCTCACTCAGTCATTTGGGCATGGGACATGGGGCAGAGAACTAGACAGCTTAGACAGTAGTCCTGTTTGTGGCACAATTTGGGGAAATATTTTTGCTTCTTTAAAAAATTCAGCATTGATCCTTTTTCAGGTAGTCCAATGGCTCCTATTTACGTATGTTTTGAAAATGCTTTGTGATAAATAAACACCTCTGACTTTCTGTAACTAGCATATTATCACTTCTAACTTCTAACTGTGATCCTGTTCAACTAATTTCCATGTGCTATATCCTTTACTTGCAGGTCTCACTAAACTACAGCTAAACATTTGCAGGACTGGGTAGAGACATAGGTCTCTAACTCATACTTGGTTGCATTCATTTACAAAAATTGTCCTCACAGAAATACATACAGCTTAACTTTGATGTGATAGGCCATAAACTGTGCCAACCTAGGCAGAGGCATTTTTAACCTAGAAAATGTTTTATTAGCCACCTTCCCTTCTTCTTCTGTTTTCAGGACCTCCATTAATGTTAATTTGTTTTGTATTTGTGATAATGTCTGATACGTTCTAAAATGTTAATCAAAACAATTCAAAACATAAAGTACCCTTTTGCCGCTTCGGGTTATATGCCACCTTGTGCCTGTTGCTTGCTGGTACAGATTCCGGCTTCCTCACAACCGTGAATTTGATGAAGTGGACACAAGATGGATGGAAAAAAATAAAGTGTACTGAGGTTGGATGTAAAGTACTGTCACCAGGAAAAGAAGACTGAAAATGATCAGATGGAGGAATACAAGTGGGAACCACAAAGGAAGGGAGACCAGCCTTTATGGTGCCTATATCTAAAGAAAGCCTGAAGTTTCACTGAACCCATTATGTGTCAATCTCTGAAATTAACATGAAAATGGTCACATTCATGTAGAGTCCATGATTAACCTTCTGAAAGAAGCAGTAATTTTGAAACAATTTAGATACAGAAAACCTAAGAGAAGGAAGTCTTTCCTTGGAGCAGATGTCTGTCTACTGCATGGAAAGCTCTGTCTCAAATATCTGCCCATCCTTTAAACTAGTAGTGAAGTTCACTACTTTAAACTGGACTGTAGAAGCAATGTAAATTTCCTGGCATGGAACAGCCAAGAGACGAGTAACTTCTCCATGGTAACATGGTTCAGTAATACAGCTTCTATCAAAACAGAAGTGCTATGACACATATCATTGTACAAGTTATGTACATAGCAGGGCACTGGAATTTTTATGAATAACCTATCTTTCCTATGTATGTATTCAAATGCAATCACTCCCAAACAAAATCACACAGTTATTGTAACCCTTACTTTTTTGGTGGTTCCAGTCTACCTGCCTTTAAAGCTGTAATCAACTACCATTACAAACAAACAAATCAATCAATATTTTGAAGAGTATTTTACAGAATTATATACTGTAGGCACAATTACTGTATTGGTAGCTGTACAATATGATTTGTTTTCATCTGTCAACATCAGAAAGGGTCACTCAAGCTACAGAGTGAAAATTAATTCAGCTAAATTAACAGCTTTATCCAGGTCATGACTTAAGAAGGTCCATGGACTCAAGCTCTATTAGAAACAAGCAGTAATTTCATAGAACCGCTCATATTTGTTTATTGTCTCACTGTCTACGCAGCTCTGCCTTTAAAAGTTAAGAATTTCTCAATACAAGCTTAACCCATAAGACTGTTGACATAATTCTATGATGGTCTGAGGGACTGCAATGCTGTTGATTTAGTACAAATCGGGAACATTTCGACAAAATGAAATACAAGCAGAGGTCAGTAAGTAGGGGAATTAAAGGTTAAGAAATACCTTGACATGCTCTTGGAGCTGGGCCTCATGCTGGCGAGAGAGCTGCTCGTGCTGTCGCTGGAACTCGGCGATGAGGAGCTGCCTCTGGATCTGCTGCTTCTGCTTGAGCGCAATGAGCTCCTGCTGCAGCTGCTGCTCCCGCAGGCTCGGGTCAGCAGAGGCAAGGGAGAACTGGTGATCCACCCGCAGGTCCATGGGAATTGCAGTTGGGGAAACTTGCAGAGGCAGTGCTGCGCTCACATCAACTGCAGAGGGACGGAGAGAAAAGACCCATGAAACACAGGCATACATGACAGCAGCAGCAACATCTTCCACATAGGCTTTGGGATTGGTAGGATTACCCAGAGGAGTACTGTTAGCAGATCAGGGCTCTTTGTTAGCATTTAATGTGTTCAGAGATCACATGCAACGACAGATAAAACAAGGAGATTCAACACAGTGCACTACAAAAAAAAAACCACAAGCCAAAGTTGGAACCATTAAATAAGCATAATGGTTTAGACATGAACAAGCAACATTATTGGTAAATGAAGTTTCCAGAGTTTCTGATTGTTACACTAAATAATCATTAGTATCTCTTCAGTAATCACTGGACCAGACTGTCTTTGTGTAAAAGATTTTCCATTACTGTTTTGTACAGTTTTACAAACTGCTTTTTTACTGTATTCTGGCATTATTATTTGCAAAATATCCTTCATTTTATCCCTGTATTGATAATATGTCATGAAAATCTCAGTCCATTCTGACTGAAATCCTAATAAAACAACATACAAGAACAATTAAAAAATTATATTACTAAACCTTCTTGCTTTTGTTATCGAACACATAAAGCATCAGAAACACACTGTGCTAAGCAAATCCTGTGCTTTGACTCCAAAACCACACATCATTTGTCCAGCAGGCAGGAGCAGGATCTGGTTAGTTGTTCTAAATGTTCCTACCATAGCAATAAAAGGTACATTACGTTTGCTATTCCCATTACTGCCCAGCTTGAAGATAACCCACATAGCCTCCAGAGGAAAGAAAAATCAATCTGAGAATCACAGCCATGCTAAATTGACCTCCGACCAAAAGCTGAACTGGTAACCTCAAGGTCCAAAGGGATCCACTGTATGGGAAACCACTGTACCACTTGGTTTGAAACATCCAGTTCCATTGCTATCTTAAACAGCAAGCTGAGAGCTTTTGATTATCATTGGGAGTGCTGCACGAAAAAGAAAGTAACCACCACGCTTTCTCAAAGGAAAGCATTTCCAATAAGCATTTTTGGTTTTATGTAGCTTGTAATTCAGGCTAAGTTGAAATAAAGGAAATCAGGCAGGTTGCTAAATGTGAGTAAATGAAAATCTTCAGCTTTTAGAGAAACACCCAAATGGGTCAGGAAAGTACCATTTGCTTACTTCGGTGAAACTGCAAATCATTTTAAAAACCACTGGGACAAACTACAGTACAGGCTTCATACAAAACGTTTCAGCTGAAGAGTAGAAAGAACAGAGCTGAATATGAGCTGAAGTCATTTCTGACACTGAACCTAGAAAACACATTCAAAGTGAAATAAAGGCATGGAAATGAACCAGTCCTACTGACCGGAAATGACTGAATGAAGTGTTATTCATTGAAAATATCACAGTTAAATAAAAGGAATGATTAGCACCATAAGAGATTCTGAGACAATGCCCACCTTGACATTGAACACAATGTGACTATCTGCATTTCAGGAACCTACTTACAAATGCTTTATATATTAATGTAACTGACTGGTCTTTCAACTGACATCTTACATTAAGCTTGTGTTTTAAACAAAAATCATAGTGCTTCTTCCCAATGATCTGCTGGTCTTCGTTTGCCAGAGTTTCATATCTACATCTTGATTAAGTACAGAGTGTTATTCATTTGTTGTGCATCTGAGATTTTCATCACCTGTTAAAGTTCACATTAAAGTCAGGTTTATACTGTATATCATAACAGAGCACAGCACAAAATGTTTATACAGTAATAATATGAATGATACAGAATGATAGTCATAAAATTGAAAATAAATATTCTCATCTTAATTACATGTTTGTAGTCACAGTGGGGCATATCAGAAGATAACAGCTCTTCATTTAAGATAATAAAAGCTGCTTTAAGTAAACTCAGATTGATCAGAACAAATAAAAAGGGTAAAAAGAGCTGCATCTTTAGTTTAACTGATAAATGGCATCATTTACTGTATAATAGCAGTATTATAGGATTTTATGACTGGGGGGTATCACTTCTTTCATTCTTATGCAGAAACAAATTAGCACTATTGACTGTTACCAGGCACCTGTAGAAAAACATCTCCTGACAGCCCTGTAAGTTCACAGAGAGAGTAAAAGACAGGGGTGGTACAGTATTACATGTAAGTGGTGTCCAAATGGGCAAACCTGTAAAAATAAAATAAATACTAAAGAATTTGAGGAGAGAAAAAAGGGAGATCCCTGGATACATTCTCCTGTTTTTTCTTTTACACCTCAGATGTGGGGCATGACCTTCTGCTGTGCTTTTTCTGAGGAATACTAAACAGGACAAAGTAGACCTGTGTCACCAAGTGAGCCCTGAGGGAAGCCGTGTCTTTTGACATCATTACTGGCCACAGCCTCCAGAACGTTTGATTTTATGTGAATGTGCACCGGTTCACAAAGAGACTCATCATGCAGGGCATAGTACAATTGAGGAAAAACACTGTCGACATTCATAGCTTTTACCCCTTCTGGTGCGTCAAACGTGACTCCCAATGCTATTTTTCTTCAAATGCCACAAGTTCAAGCTAGAAGCAGAAAACTACTGTTAACCTAAAGTGCACCATATGAAACAAAAGGTCCTAACAAACAGTCTTTTACAGCTTAAAGGCCTGTATTGCATGAATATTTTATTTTCTGAATAGAAAACTCTTTTCATAGACCCTGTCTTGATAACTTAATAAAATCATATTCATGACGCAAACCAAATTCACAAAGAGAGCATTGAAGCCCATGGATGGAAACGTATTGCCTGGGACAAGGCCGCCCAGGGATTTCTGGAAAGGAAGTCTTCTAAATTAGCTGTTTCCTTAAGATTTACTTGAAATAAATAACAGTGACAGTGAATTGTTTATTTATGTACAACCAACAACAGTAAAAAAAAGTAAGATACGTTTGCTGTGAACTTTGTCTAAATTATGAGGCAAAAAAACAGAGGCACCACACAAGTTACATGTTCCACTGAGAAATAAGAAGCATCATACAAGTCTATTTATTTAAATCATAAAACAAAATGAAGTCTTTGATTCTATCCAATTTTTTCTTCTCATTAGGAGATGGAATCCACAAGCAATGTTTTTGGGGGTTTAAATCAATTTGTCAAGTCTAATCCAAAAATGACGAAACCAACAGTTGTTGTATCAGCACTTTTAGCATCTATTTTCATACAACAACACACCTGAAATTTTTCCTTTGCAAAGCTGTCATTTTTATCTACAACAACCATTTCTCACATGTAGACATGTAGTAAAGAAACTTACCTTACCAATATAATAAAAACATTCTTTTGTAGCAATTGCTCCAAAAATAGATTTAATGCTAAATATGCTCAAAGTAAGAATAGAAAAGATGTCAAATGTGTGGCAAAACTGGTATAAAGTGGCTATAGTGCAATAAAGATCACAGCAACACTTAAACTAAAGTAAAATAATATCACCTACTTTGAGTACAATCCATTACTTCACAGCCATAATGAAATATATCCCGTCAGTGACCACACTGACAAAGAATTCAAAGAATTCAAAGGTGCAAAGAATTCCACCAATTCATGCTTAGGTTTTCAGGATTCAACAGTAAGCAACAGACAGCACTAGAGCGATCATGATGACACCCAGTTTTACCCAGAAATGTCAATATCCTTTCACTTCATCCTAGCTTTACTCAGTTAAAGTTTAAAAAGCGTGAACATGGCTTTAATGAAACTCAGCTCTGACCAAACCCTTAACTGAAGAATATTCAATAGCATTCCAATTATTAAAGTAACCCAGACTTCTTGTACAAGGATGACATCTAGCAGACATACAAGGGAGATTTTAAGCAACTAAGAAACTGGACAGAAAAATATTTTTTTTTAGTTTCAAACATATTTAGCTTGATTTTTTTTTCCAGTAATGCCACAATGAAAAACACAGTATTCTAAGTAATTTTGTAACTGAATACATTTTCCCAAAACTGATTTGCTCATGTGAAACACACCTCATTTTTGTTGTATGCAGATACATGGATGAGCTGAAATATATGACAATAAAAATAATTTAAGTTCATACAGATGCTGCACATACATTAACAGAATAACTGGTGGCCTTTAAAGACTTCAGCAATACATAATGATTACACAGAACCAGAGAGGGAACACGCCAAGCCAAGTGTTCTCAGCTTCAGCGCTCACCACTTTAATTGGTATGTAATTTAACAAGACAGGAATCCATCCCTGAACAGGATCTGTTGATGTGTATGTCTGTTTAACCATATACAGAACAAAAGATCATTACTTTAGGTCACTAAAAAGAAAATGAAAAATAATTTTTTAAAATGTTGTTTTTTTACATGACAAATTTACATTTTTATTCAGTCAAAATTTGCTTCTGCATCTGTTGCTCCCTCCATATTTAGCACCACAGATTGATGATAGCTGCATCAACAGCCTGATACAGTAGCTGCCCTTTTTAAGTCTTTCTATCTTTGCTGTAGCCACGACACTGGAATCCCACATACATTTTCTGTGCATGAGATGATAGCTATTTACTTAGATATCAAAACCATTACTGCATTTACTGTGTACAAAACTAAAAACTGCTAAGTATGCTACAACTTTTCCGTGGAAGGAATATGAAAGGAAAACAGCACATTACATATTAATTCCTTTTAGCCTCCCAAATCTTGTTCTATCCAGAAGCAAGTAGTACTACTCTATCGCTCAACATGACATCTGCATACATACTGAAACTGGGATTAAAAAATAAAGGTGGAGAAGCTGATTTGCTGGAAAGAAAAATTGAAGCTAGAATTTGTTTTTGCCTGGTTTGAAGGGGTCTTCTTCTAGAGTGGAGTTTCAAAGAGGGGTATAGGGAAAATCAATAGAAGTGTGGACACAGCAGTGAAAGAGCCAGAGACAGCCCGGCACAGGAGATTTTCAGCATACAGTGTAACTCTATATTCCCAGTAGAGTAGTGAAAGAACAGTGCAAGTCTGAGAGAAAGAGGCTGCTACAGCTACTGCTGCTGGAGCTAGTGTTATTGGAGAGATCTCTCCCTCTGGATCAATGTATTTGAACTTAATAGTGCTGTGCTTTCTCTATGTGATTGGTAGCCCACGCCTTCCTATTGTCCTCATCTTGCCCTCCTGTCAGTTTATTCCTCTCCTATCACTACTGACTTGATTCCCTGAATTTTGCACAATCATCTGTGTGCTCTAACTTATGGCCCCTTCTCTCTAGAGAAATCTTGAAGTCCATTCTAAAAATCAAACAATTTCATTTGACAGAACACTGTTGATGTTAAACGTTGCACAGAGCTCTTTAATCATGTTTACACAGATGGTGTAATTAAAAAACACTATTCAAAACTGCTCCTACTTTAGCTTTTATTACATTTTCATTAATATTTTATATGTAAAGATTTGAAAAACAACCAATAAGGCTAGCACCACCTTATTTTTAAAGAAAACTGCACCAGTAATCCACCTACTGTACTGTATGTATACCATTCCACACATTCCTCGCTGAGCTGTTAAGCGTTTGTCAGGCTGAAAATGTTAATCTTCTTCAAACCGATGAAAGCGTGAATGCTAGAATGGACTGCACACTACTTGGAACTTGGATAACATCCTATCCCAATCTAGCTAATCTCTCTGAATTCAGGTTTACATGTATTTACTTATTAAACTGAGGGAAGCGAACACCCCTATTAAAAGGGACCTTACCTTGTGTGATCTAATCATTATCTCCCTGTAGATCCTAATTTCCCCTTAAGGCCAATTGTTTTAATGCACCTCCAAGCACACTACTAGAGATTTCAGCTTTCGGTTTTCAAGTTGCTTTCCCCTGTGGCCTCCAGTTTAATGATGCATCAAAACACAAGCACCCTAGTGACGTAAAGAAACCCCAGCTTACACTACAAGTGAAAGAGAGAACAGTTGTTCTTTTACCAAGACAAAGAGTGCTGTGCTGCTAGAGGCCATGACTACATGAATCTAACAGATGTTACACAGCAGATCTGAAATTAGAATATTGATTTTGTATCTCAGTATTGTGTTTCTTACAGTCAAAATTATTAAAGTCCGTCAATGAATACATGTCAGGAAGAACAACTCGTGCTTTTTTACTACAAAGATAGAAAATAAAATATAAAAAATATTCATTATTAAATTTATCCTAGAAAACCTAGTAAATTTAATCCTATAACGTGCAAGCGAGACATTGTGATTTTTATCAAGTTTAATTTCTATTTAAAGCTTTGGAAGGGTGACATTTAAAGGGGTGCATTTTGGTGTGACACATAGTGCTGTTACCTCATAGCATTTGGGTCCTGGACTCAATTCTGGTTTTGGAAACCTTTTATATGGAGCGAGAATGTTCTAGTTGTGTCTGCGTGGGATTTCTTCAGGTTCTCCAGTTTTCTCCCATCTCCAAAAAACATGGAGGGTGGAAACAAGCTGTCTTTAAATTGCCAGCATATATGCCTCTCATAATGGATTGATTCTGATTTTGGAATGTTAGAGTAAGGAAAAAGTTATAGTAAAATAATCTTTCAGCTCTGATGATACACTTTTGAAAATATTACATTCATCATGACTTTATACATCAATGTTTAATATTGCTACTTTAATGGTTGTAGGTAAAAGAGACTATGATAAGCAGTGAATGAGCTGAGCTTTTGAAATGTCAAAAGCAACTTGCTGATAACAGTTATAAAGATAAAGTATTTTCTGCTTTTGATTTTACTATCAATTTTATTATTAAAATTATTTTAGTTACAATGATTCACAACTTAAAACACTCAACTCAAGAAGCTCACTTCAGCCAGCAAATGTTTAACAGATGGCTCTCTTAATGGGTGAATTAGCTGGGGTTACCATTCAAACTGTCCTGTGATTCAAAAAACATAATGGAAACTCAGATACAAAGAACAACAAAAATAACCCATAATATTATATAAATAAATAAAAAAATACTGACATTAAAAGACATTAAAGGGAAAAAGAGCATTACATTTAGTTTTTTGATTGTTCCTATGACACCTAAAAACATCTCATATTTGTATTACTGTACCGTGTCTTATGAAAGCATGAACATTGTGTAAGGGGCTTCATGCTGTTCCTGGCATGATGCCTGAGGTCACGTAGAAACAAGTAAGAATTTTATCCTCCATCATTCTTTAGTTCCTTGATTCAAACTAAATAAAGTAGTATCTCCGTCCTGGAGACATGCATAAGACAGGTAAATTATCAATGGATAAACATTCAGCAAACCCAGCTAAAGGCTGGGAAAATAAATCTATGATTTGTGTTTTATTTTATTTCTGTTAAGCTGGTAAAAAAGACGTTTTTTAATGTTCATGGGTGAAAGGGGAAATCTCAAATTTCAAATCGAGGTGAATTATTACAATATCCTAATATACACATAAAAAAACTCTAAAAGTACTGAAGAATCTCAAGTTGTGATGACCATTAAATCAGCATATTAAATACTCTCCCTTTTCTGATAATCCCAGAGACTGTACTCTCTAATTCTCTCCCTTATTTTCAGTGACAGCTTTTGTTCCATCATGAACTCAGTTCTGAATACACTCAGGCTGCCTCTTACATAACTCTAAATGTGCATTGAAAACAGGAGGATTACACTATCCTTGCAGTTGCACAAATTAAAGACTGCACATTTTCACTGGCAGCTGGGCAATATATATAATGTATATATGAGGCCAAGATAACAAAAAAAATCCTGCTTTAGTTCCACATTACTTCACTGTACTGCTTAATGAATAATACTCAAAATAACCGTAATCATAACAACACTAAACAGAAAATGCTTGAAGTTAAAGAGTGTTTACATTGCTGAGTTTTTGTCTATAACATAATAAAAATCGCTTGTTGTTATTGTCCATTATGGGGCATGATTGGTAGATGCGCTGTATAAAGTATGTTGAGAACTTTTTCCCCTCTTATGAGAGTATTTCCAGGTTCTCTTTCTGGATAACATTCAATAAAAGTGGAATACTCTGCTGCATCACCCTGCACTTTGGGATGCCAAGGCCAAATAAAACCAAAGGCTGTCTGCATCAGGCATTTAAATAATGAAATAATGACAGAATACACTGCTGCATTGACTGATAGTCTATGAACCTCCAATGTCCTTGGAAATTACATTAAAAGACCTAAAGTATCTTTAAACTTCATCTTGGCATTAAGTGTTCCAACATTAACTTTTGTACTTAAAAAAGAATAACTGTGAAAAACGTTCTGAAAGTATTTTAGAGCATTTGGAAACAAGTGCAGAATTGATTGTTTTGTCTTTATTTACGGCAGACAACATAAAAAGTCTAAAATCAATTAACGTCTCCCAGGTTTGAAGATAAATATTCAATATTCAGTATACAGTAATATACTGCAGAAGATGGGAAAACTTCATTACTATATGAAATGGAAAGAATCAGGAAAAGTCTGCAAACAAATGCATGTTAAAATTGAAGCATTTCACATCATGCCACAAAAATCAACTCAACTTTGATTAATGACATGTCAACGAATATGAAAGAATAATGTCAGAGTTTCAGTTCATTCTACAAATATAGGTCTAAGATGTGGAAATCCGATCATCAAAGGAGATAAAAAAAGTTGGTACAGTAAATAGGGGAATTCTATTTCCCTGGATTCACTGTCTCAACAGAATAAGGGCAAACTACTTCAGATGGTTACAGTTTCATGTTCCCCTTTTTTGTCCCCATGTCCCCAGTTTATCTGTTAGAAGAGAGCAAAAGACTCATGTATCCGTCAAAGAGGAGGGAAGAAACATTTAAGGAGCATTAGAATTCAGACAATTGCAAGTTAGGTAAGCTACCACATAAACAAACTGGGACAATCTAAATCTGAACCTTTGTCATTTTTACCTTAAAATTAAGGGCTAAGTGACTAAAGGCACAGTCTGCCATGCCCTACCCAAAATCTGGGCAGGAACTCTGTTGAGCACACCAATATGAAGTAATCACATGCCGACTAATTACAGTATATACCCTCTGCTCCTTTTACTTTATTATATTAGTTTACTTAAATTAAAACTAAACACCTGTTGCATTGTGTTGCTCGGTAAGCTTCTGATACAGATGTTGGTTTATTACAAACATTACATCTTTAGTTTAAAAATTCAAAAACTACTTGAGGTAGGAAATTTAAATAGGAGAGACAAGCCAATAAAACTAACAACCAGTAAAACTTACATCCAAACAGCGCCCCTGGGTAAAATTAAAAAAACAGTAAAGAATAAAAATAGTGCCTAGAATTTTACAAACAACTTAAAAAGTTTAAACATTTCACATAATGACTTAGATGTTTTTTCCTTTTTACCTAGTCCATTAATACCATTACGTTTGTGATTAGATCAAGTAATTATTAATTTTGTTTAAAATATAAAAATATCAGCATAAATACGTATGCTGATAAAACTGCCATTATGTGGAGGCCTACACACAAAAACACAAATTCGAAGAACCTATGGAGATAACTGCAGTTAAGTGAAGAAAAAACCTGCATTGTCAACACACCAATAAAGCTTTATTGCTTTTTTTTTTCTTATTAAGCAATAACCTTTATTGTCTGTTCTTGTCTGTATTCTTTATTTTTGTCTGACTGGTCCCAAAAGAATGTTTTCATCATAAATGGCGAATTTTAAGTGGTTAATAGAACTGGGCTATTTTTGACTTTGTGAAGGAGCAAAGCAGGGAAGCACACTAATCTATTTAAAAATCGGCAGTTAAAAGCTTTTTCAAAATCCATTGTCCATATGGCTGCTTTTGTAGTAACCCGTCAATGTGAGGAGACTGCTGCTGCTGTAGTGTCTGCAAATCCTGTGAAAGGCAATAACTCATGCAGAGTCAGCCTCGGGCAATCATATCATTGCCTCTGTGAGAACGCTTGTCAGAAACAACACATAGTACCGAGCATCGCTTCTCACTCAAGAAGAGGCTGCAGCATGAATACATGGCATTCCTGCTATTGTCTGCATCAGAGCGAATGTCAAAACTCCCCACAGTGGGAGAGATCAAAGGACTCTTCTGCCAACCAGCGGCTGGAGCACCTGCCTTGAGATGCCCAGGAAAAGTCGATTAAACTGGCGCAAGTCTGCGAGACGCGTCCAGAAGACCGTTAACTATAGCCAAGCTTCAGTGGAAAAAAAGGGGGGCACTGCATACCACCACCGGCAAACATGAAGTTCATTTTGAAAATGTCTCTTCTTTCCTAGAAGCTGTCTCTGTCCACAACTGACATCCCACGGTATGTCTGTTTGGATCATTATTAAACCTATATAATAATTCATGACCTGGTTTCATTTGAGAAAAAAAAACACTGCACTTCGAAACGCATTAATAAAAAGCAGAACTACTTAATTGATAAATAAAGACTCTGCAACTATATTCACCATCTTTTATGTGATGAGGATGAAGAGCCAATGTGGAAACAGACCCACATTCCAATTTAGCCGGTTTTACTCTAAACTGAATAAAACCCTTGGTATACACCTGTAATTTATGGTACTGTAGGCGATTCTCACTGTGAAGTCCCATTTTGTCCAGGTAGAACAGGTACTGTATAATATTCCATGAAACCCTTTATGCTGTTTCGTCAAAGTGACACAGCACTTTCTACCAGTGTTTGCAAAACTGATATCCTTCCTATGCTGTGCAACAATTGCTTACTGTCACTGCCATCAATCACTTCCTGACAGCAGCTTGCCAGCAACAACAACAAAGCAAAAGAGACATAAATGTTTGAATGTACAACACTCTGTGTCCTCTATATTTCCTCTGTACATGAAGACAGCGTCTGAAACTGAGCAATAAGGCATGGAATGTTAACTAAGGGCACGAAAAAATAGACAGCATACCCTACAATGCCACAGAACAACACTTATTTAAACAGATAAGTCCTCCACAAACATTATATAATTTCACTGAATTTATACAGCATGGTAAGTACTATTATGCAATACCACCCACTCACTGTCACTCTCTTTGCCGAACTATATTTAAGTAAAAATGCAAAATTTCTTCATGCATGATTCTGGTAGCTCAGGAACGAGAAGCCATATCATATGAAAAACTAAACCAAGAAACAAGGCCTTGTAAATCTCATGTAATAATAATTTTAAAGCTAACCACACTGAAACCTTAAGAGGCAGGCAAATGGTTTTGGCACGGAGTGTGCATGTGGTCTCCAGTGTGCCAGATCAGAAGTGTTGGTCTAGGCATTATTCTTTTTCTCACTCTATTCTAATTTAATAAAAAATTTGAGCAGTTCTATTTGCAGGAAAAGAAAAAGCATTGCGGCTTTCCATGGCCTCCACCCATAAAATAAATAAAAACAAACAAACAAAAATCAATTTTATAATAACTACATCATAAATCAAGTATGTACTTTTCAATCACAAGCCACAGCCGCCTGCTTGTGCTGCCAGCCCAACTGCTGTATGAGAGAGGATTAGGATTAGAGTCTTTTGAATTCGCGATACTGATATCACAGAGTTCTACCCCTGGTGGACAGTTCTACCCTTGTGCAAATCTGCACGACAACACACGATGCCGGGGAGGGGAGCGTTGACTCCGCAAGTAGGTGAGAGACACAGAAGATGTTACATTTTGTCATCGTGTCTAAAATCTATGAGTGCAAAAGGCTAATAAAATGACCTCAACCAATGTCTATCCACTGACAGCAATAGGTCCCTTAGCCCTCTCAATGTGTACGGTTATAAATCGACGAGTGTGAAGTTAGGACTCGGAGTTTCTCCCAAACCACCTTCAGGTTCACCTCGTGATCCCTAAAAACTGTGACACGATCCTCAGCTCTAAAATGGAAACTTCTGTTTGGTGGCAGAATGCCACAAAATTGTTTAATGGCATGGTGCTTGCAAAGGAGTGAAAATAACTGTTACAAGTGAAGAGATAAACACAGTATATTATGCCTACTAACATAAGAGAAAGAAGCAAGAAAACTTTATCCCACTAAATTCCACCAAAACAGGATAGGTGTGTAAAGCTCACCCTCAACCCTCTAGGTGCTTGTGTTTAAATAAAAATTATACAGATTTTTTTCCCATTTAACATATTCCAGTGTGTGCTGAGTAACATTTTCATGCATTAATGCACTGCAATTAAACAGCATTATTAAAGCAATGAGCACACCACTCAAGGCAAACTACAGTGAAACTCGGCTTCAGGAATTCTATAACACAGTTAGTTGCTTTGAGGCAGTCACACAATCTTCTACAATTACTGCCCATAATTCACCTTATGTGTCTAAATAATTGCATTTAGTCAATGTTTTGGCCACAATGTACTTTACAAGAGAAAAACACAAAAACTTCAACCCTTTAATCATCCCACAGTAATGAGAGCTAAAACAAATAGCAAAACACATTTACAGTAATCAGAGCTCTACTCTAAACTCTTAACAGCTGCACTGAGAATGAAAACAAAAACAACCCCGGATGATATTGCCCTATGTCATCTATTTTTAATCTCAAATCTTTATTTAAAGAATATTAATATTGTATTACACATTTTACATATATAATCAAAGAACGTTAACGCTGACTACATCAGTTACATCCTACTAAATTCTCCTCAAAGAGCCTTTCCAGGTTTTTCATCAGTAATTATAATTCCTTCCTGCCCTCTGCCAGTACACCGCCGTGCCAGCATCCTGCCACCGGTGAAGATGAGCTTCAGCAGAGCTGGCAGATTTGCTTCTCCTGCGTCCCCAGCCCCTCTCACTGGCGTCCGTCCTCCGCCCCCCCCCGCCACCACCACAGCACACAGGGCAGGAGCCCCGGCTAACACACATCATGCATCTGGTGTTGCTCTGCAGTAGCACTGATCCCATATTTAGCCTTTTCCATAAAGACCTCCTCTGGAGGCTTGTGTACAATGCACACAATAACCTAATCTGCCCCCTCACTCATCCTTGCCTGCGTCGGATGAAGCGACTGCAGCCGTACTGAAAGCCTTGTCCCTGGGCCCCCCCTGCACAGCATCTTTTGCCTCTGAGACAGACAGATCCACTGCTTCCAACACGCCAATAAACAAACACACCCGAGTGGAACGTCCTAGCTGAAGCGCACATGCACAAACCTCTGCATGTTAATGCTAGGCTAGAACACGCTGCATATTGGTTTCACTCCACTACACAGTATGCACACACCCACTCTGCATATAGTTAACCTAATAATGACACAAATTATAATACTATTTGGACTCACACTATCACTTTTCAACTATAGATCAGTACGTATCAGCACCCTCTGATTTAACACTCAAGCTCCGAATACTGTACAGACTCAAAAAGCCATGTGGAAGCTCAGCCGAACAATAGTCTAGCACAAATACAGCTAAAACTCTGTTAACCAAAACTGAGAAAAGAGAAAAAGCCCTGGGCACCTTACCCATCAGTCCTGGCTGTGAAATCGCTGGAGTGGCGTACTCCGGCTGTAATGTGCCTATGTGGGCTCAGGAGGAATGAAGTTTCAGTCGGAAGCAGCAATCTTTGCCGTGCTCTCTTTCCTTTGCTTTCTTCTCTGTGGCTCTCTCTCTAACTCCGTCTCCCTCATCCCCTCCCCTCTCCCTCCCATTCAGCCGGTGACATCAGAGCAGTGTCTCAGGCATGCAGAGTGTTTATAAGCGCTGCTACTCAATTTCCTGGAACACAGACTATATTCACAGAAGGTCCAGGCTCTCTCAGCTGCTGTAGCCTCTTTAGCTCTCCCTGGTTCTCTCCCTCCCCTTCGTCTTCATTAATGCTACATGGGCATAGATTACTTTCCCTGTTCTAAAGCCCAACTGCCAGGCCAGGACTTAAAATAGAATGTGTTTGATGAAAGATTTAAAGATTACACAATCACTGGAACAGTGTGGAATTTAAAGCTCCATTTTTTTTTAATTTTGTGTTTAATTTAGCAGACTTTTTTTTATCTGAAAATAGAAATCAGTTGGGACTAGGCTGAAGAAAACAGGATACAATTCGAAATGCCTTTTCTCGTAAATAATAGTTTTTGAACTATGGGTCAGTGAGTCACATGCTGTTACTACTGTGAGTCACAGCATTTGGTGCAGAAGATATGTATCCCCCAAAACCTGTAGAATTGTACAGTAGGTGCACTACAGTAGGGCATTGCAATGGAGCAACTGTGCCCAACCTGGAATTTGACCCCACGGCCTTACTGTAACTTCTAGTTATATTTAGAAGCTAAAAGTCTGTTTTACATATTTTTTTAAATTTTTGTTTTAACATCTGGGGCTTATTAAAACTACATCAACAATTTTGTTGCAGCCAGTGATCATTTTATGCCTAATCAAAGCACAGAACTGGGACTCAATTAAAGCAAAGAGACTTTTATTCTTTTTTTATTAAGAGCAAATGGGTTTGGTGTAAGAATGAAGCAATTGCACTACCAACTAGATCTTCTGCAAATTTTAAAATAGTGTCATCTAATGGGAAAGATGGGCTCTTCTCGGTTGTAACCTTTTTGTTTCTAGTAGAGTTAATTATTGAATTGACAACCTGACATATCCAATACAGTAAAGTAAATATGTGCCTTTCACAGCAAATAACTCAATACACTTTTTACCAATCAGTTACATTTCACTGAAGCAGAACTTACTGATTTACTGATTATACTGTATTTGCACACTTTGACATGGTTAGTATAGGCTGGTAGATCAACCTGCAGAATTAGTGAAACTAAAGTACTTGTTTACTTGAGTCGAGGGCAGTACACAGTAAAAGCATTTAATGAAAAAGGTAAATCACAATTGAAGGCATCTACTGTATCAAGATTTGCTTAATTCAGTGGTGACCAATATGACATACTGTAGCATTCTTTATTCAAAGAATGCATGTCTTGAACTCTCACTTTATAAAGATTGTGTTCTTGTTTTAATTTGCATACACATTTGGATTCATGTACATGATGGCTGACATCAAAAGACAACATCACATTAAGGCGGTTGCAAGACTTTTTTTTTACCATTGATAAATCATATTCCATTAAATCAATGTATCGATAAACTGAGTTTACTAAAGGGTAAGAAAGGGTAGGAAAAAAAGAAGACTGAAATGCGTGCAGTGTTGTGGATTATGAAGCAACATCTTTGGTTACAACAATTTCTAAGCCTGGAAACTAAAAAAAGAAAAAATGGCAAATCATTTGGCATCCAGGTGCAGGATTTGAAACAAATGTTATAAATGCAGCTTGCTGAATAATACCGAAGGGCCTTATATCTGATGATGCATTCATAATATGTTTTGCTTTGCCACCTTTTGGATCTTTTCTTTCACCACAATAGGATGCAACTGATGGCATAGCTTTGTTTTTATCCTTGTTAGATTTTGTTTTCAGCATTACAGAGTGCCTTCTCATCACATGGCTATGTAAAGTGGTTGTTTCCTAAATAAGGTGGACATATGTTGTCACACAATTTGCACGTTATTTTTGTGCTGTCTTGAGATTGAGAATAAACTGCCAAATGTTTATAGGTGATAAACGTGTGCATATGGCAATTCTATTAATCATGTCTATCACCGTTCATCTATCAATTAAGAAATTCTGTAGATTCCAAATAACAAATCTTAAGAAAATATTACAAGTACAGACATTTATCTATGTACTTACAGTATACTAACAGTATATGTTTAATATCTACACATTTATAGATATTTTGTTGATTCTGTTTTAAAAGAACCAAAACACTAGGATTTCTGAAAAGTTTTGGGGGAATTTTTTTTTTTACACATCTTGGTATACAGTACGTAGTAATACTGTAACTGAGCTACCAAAGAAGCAAGCAAGATTGCATACTACTTTTAAATTTTTCACCTGTGACTGGTGTCACTGGCAGGTCATATACAAGGAAGTAAAAAAAGACCTTATCCTTTCAGTGTCAGATCAACAATTAACTGGGAAAAAATCAACAATAAAAAAACCCCAACATAACCACCAGACTCATATGTTAATCTATCAATAAACAGCACAGTTACCAGGTCTTTAGATAAAAAGTTCTATAGTTTTGGAGTCATACAGACATACAGACATACAGCCAGAGACATTAACCACGTTGTACTATTTGCCAAACTTAAAAGCATCTTTGTGAGCCAAAAATGTCAGTGTTTGCAGGTATTGGATAATTTAAAACTGATATGTTTGCAATGTAACTGACAATGAAAAGGTTTTTAGTGACTAGGATATTATACAAAATGTATACTTGTTACTTTTCAATATATCATACTGTTTCCCAGATTCACAGATATTATGCAAATGTTATCGTCAATGTATGACTAACAATTAACCCTGACAGTAGACATACTGAAGATTTCAGTTGTGCTGTACTTAACCATAACTGAGAGACATAAAAGTGGGATGTACAGGTAAGACTGGATAATTACTACTATTCATTAGTTTTCAGGAAATTTTAGGGCTTATTATTTTCAGTTTTTATTTCTTATTAAACCTCCAGATGGCTCCAAAAATAATGTGTCCTGTTAAAATGAAATGTCAGAATACAGAATAGACAACAAAGCTAGAATATCAGTGTTAACCAAGTGATACCTGTATTAGCGTTATCCTAGGAACTGAGTAACTTGAGTTTCACCATCTGAGTTTATAAAAGACATTATACTTTAAACATACATACTTGTAGTAATATTGAAAAATCAGCATGAGGCAGTCACATATCATCTTAACAACAATGTTCATCCTAGTGTGAGTATCCTATTTTTAAGTTTTCCTAAGCGAAATCCTAAAGCTTGATATCCGAAAGTACAACTTTATGGCTTACAGGAGAAACTACTGTGTTTCCAGGGTATTACATTAGGTGGTATCATTCAAAAGCTTGACATACTGAATTAAGCACATTTTTGGTTAACAAAGATCTTAAATTAAATTTGTAAGTGGAAATGCCCCATAAACATATTTGCCAAAGAGCACTGGTAAATACTGTATGACAAACCCAACAAATGTTCAGTCTGGTATTAAACAAGAGTAGTGGATCAATAGTGCGTTTACTCATCAGGGCTGTAAATCAATAATCATGAATATCAATAGAACACGAATAATAACTCTGCTGAAATTAATATCCAGTTAATCCATTTTAGGACGTAAATCATGGACGAAACCTAGATACAAAACAGAAATTTGAACCTTTAGAGTGTTTTAACCTGGTTTTGAAATGGTGCATGATGCAGCTCAATGGCTTTCCAGACTGTATAATTAAGTTACCTTGTACACCACAACAATTGCAAACCAATCTATATGATGCAAAAACACATATCACTGCTTATGTCTGTAAAAGTCTCAAAACATGCCACAGATTAAGTTTCATTACTCCAAGATTTTGCTTCAAACCTTTTACACAGAAGTACAATGGGCTTGAAAAATATATTAGGTTATGAACTGTTTATGAGGGATGCACTTTTCTGAAAACAAATTATTTTGGAAAGAGTTAACTATTAGTATAACATTTACTGTATTTTTTTTTACTGCAACACTTGTGAATCATGATGCATGTGGGCACGGCTGGCTGGGAATACTACTGAGTTAAGTTCAACTGTGCAGACGTCACATTTAGGAATAGTTTGTTTACTGTAGAGTATTAATGACTGAGCTCATGGAGAACTAATCCATTAATCTAATATTTCATATACATGTACATTGCCTCAATGTGTGGTGCCAGGTCAGTAGTATCACAGTTCGTTTTGCGGAGCCTTTTAGTATACAGTGTGGGAACAGTAACAGGATTTTTCTGTTTTGTTATGTTTCTACAGGCACTCCCAGCGTATGCCAAGTTGTAGAATATGACCAAAACCCAAAAAGAATAAAACTAATTTACCTTTGAAACTCTGACAATATATGTAAATTCTCATATTACCTGACAGGCTGGCTAAGCCTTTGTTTTCAAACCTTTCCCTACAATGTTTCTCTCTGTACTTTTATTTTGGAATACAATTAAAGCCTCCGATATCACACTAAAGACCTAAAAGGTTTTCCACACCCTTTTATACTCTGAGAAGTAGTCCAATTACCAACACCTTTTCCCCTCTTGCCTGCTGGGAAATGTAGTTCCCTCTAAGGAAAATTTAATAATTTTGTCACTAGTAACACATTTTTTTCCACTAACACTGGAAAAGGAGGTGCAGGCTGATGAGGATCCTATCCGCGTGGGCTTGAAAGGGAGACCAAGGGCTGACTCCCCCTTTTTTTTCTACCTCGTGTCTTCATTCTAGTCCTTTTTCTACATCCCACAATTTCTGTGTTAAGCAATAGTAATATTTTTTATATTATTGTCTACAAAATCGTAATAAAAAATTATTTGTGTCTACAAAATTGAGTAGACAAGGATATAGTAGGTAAAGGCTTCTCAACATTCTTGGTATAAAATATCCACCTTTTAGAAAGCTGCCCAAGGTTCTGTTTCAGTAACCATTGAAAAATATTTTGGAATATACAGTATAAATCTATATACAGTATATAGTACAGAAATCTATACACAGTATATACTATATTAATCTGACGTGTACATTGCACAATACAAGGTGCTAATACGTTTTTCATATATTTATCAATGATTGTCTTTGAACTTAAACCTTAAATGGACATTTATTGTGACATGTACGCAACATGTAATAAAGCGATAAAGCATTTCCCCCACTTCTGTGCAGTCAATGTGCAGTTGAAGATTCACAGGTAGTCTGCAAGGCATTACAAAAACTTCCAATCACAAATTTCAAAAAGGATCACAGCTAAAGCAAGCTCTGCTGTGATCAAAATGATTCCAACTAATGAATTACCAGAATCCACTGAACAATAGTAACCAACTGCTTTTAAAGAATTTTTAGAATGTTTTCGAATGTTGTACATTTTTTTTCTGCTTCTTAGAATAGCTGAAAACTATTTTAAACCAGAAACGTCAACCATCCTACTTAGATGTGATACACTTAACTTTATCTAAGATCTGTAAACAGACCATCTTTGACGTCAGTGCTTACCTCAAGTTTATAGTACTGCATAAGATAAGAGAAAAAATGTGCTGAACTTCGTAGATAAAAAAAACCCCAAAATCAACATTCAGGTATATTTAAGGAGAGAGACAGAGGTGGTGACAAAGATACAGTGAGACAGATAAACAGAAAAACGCATTTGTTTGAGTGTGTGTGTGTTTATACAGTTTAAGTGTACTTTTGTTTGTTTATATGCAGGTGAATTTACGTGGAAGCACATGGAAGCCTACTCTGCAATTCAAAATACAACAAGCCAAAGGAAAATAAATCCCATTAGTAATGTACACTTCAGTGACAAACTGTAACTAATATCAACTTAAAACAATGGAAGTAATAACAATATGGCACCTTGTTGTACTTCCACTGAAAATGATACCATAAAACTTTAAATACTACTTTAAATACCACACCCTTTCCTTATTATGATGGATACCCTGTACTTTTTGTTAACTTTATTGTATGGCACTTATTTTTTTTAATGTTTGTGAGGAATAAATATATCCTAGGCCTAGTGATGGCACATTCAAATTGTCTATCTACGGGTCTTGTTTTCCCATGCGACTTATTTGTCAGGGTGCTGGAGGCAAAACTAACGTCACAACCCAAATACAACCCCCTCTCACTGCACAAAGGAAGGACTATTTTGTTGGCATGGGGTTGAGTGTTAAAACACTATACTTTGGCAAGGGCAAAAAAGTGCTTTCTTTAGTGTTCAGATATTTTTATATTTCCAAATCATTAAATACTGAGCTCCAGAATACAGTGCAGCAAATTTGCAGGCATTGTATTTTACAGTAATAACAAAAATGAAAAGGTTATTTCAGCTCAGTAGCCCATTAAAATTAACAATCCTAAATACAAATTGTCCAGCTTTCGCACAATGCTCCCAAACCCATGCTTTTTGCATGATCTTCCACATCAAGCCCTGCATGAAACACAAGGCCAAGCTGCTGGGCACTAATTTGTTTATGCCTGCTCTTTTTTTGTTTGGTATTATGCGGAATACATATATTTTTTGTCAAGGGAAATACTCCTGGACTCACAAAGTATGCCTGGAGACCAGGCTATAATTATTATTTATTTGTGCTTCTTTAATGCTTGCTCTGAATTGAAAGAAGCAGAAGGAATTTTCTTAACAAGGCATTATTAGCTAGGGATCCTAGCTGGACCATAGTCTAATTGTACGAGTTAAAAAGGTGAAAATGCACTATAGGGAGCCATAATGCTTACTGCAATAACATCAAAGTATATTAAAATTAAGTATGAGAATATAGCAGCAGAGGCAGGTCTCTCAAATCATTTCAGACTCACAAAGGTAACAGCTGCTAAGTTTATTTTGGAAACACATAGCTACAGTAATATCACAATTTACAGCAAATATGACATTTAATGAGCTTAGAACTGTCCACTGCAGGTGACAGTCTAGATGTGAACTGCATACTTGACAAAGAGACACATTATGCGCTTAAAAGTGGTAGCTTTTAGCTTCCAAAACAATAAGCATTATGGTTTGGTACCTGACCAAAATCAGCAAAAAAAGGTCTAATTGTAAACTGAATGATATGCAAGTTTTTCCAGGTCATAAAAAGCCAGACAGCATCATCATACAATGTTTTTTTTTGTGTGTGCACATTAACATATCTCACACCTGAAACAGAAGCCAATCCACCCCACCCTACAACCAAGTTGAACAGAAATAGTGTGAAATACAAAAAGAGTTTGTTTTTATTTTTTAAAGTACTCTGCCTTCAGCCTAGAGAACCTGCAGAAATACCATTCAATACCATGTTTCATTCATATGTAAGTAAAACCCTGAGGTATAAACAAGAGAAAGAGAGAACATTCCCCTAGAAGTCTAAAAACAATAGTACAGTAGGTGAAGTGACATTTATAGAACAATATAGCCTGCTGAATAGGAACAGATATGCAGCTTATGAAAGAGAGACAAACATCTTCGTATGATTGGTTTTTCCATGCTATGTGCTTGGAAAGCGAATAATGAATTCCTTTAAATATCAAGTTTAAAAAGATACATAGCCAGTCAGCTAGACAGACAAATGGATAAATAAATAATGCAGGCAATGGGTATAAACAAGAAGCTGAGCTTAGATCCAAACGGAAAACGACAATTTCACTGTTGCAAAGAGGCGTAGAGTTCTTCAATTGCAAGGAGAATTTTCCTTTTTCCCCCTGGGGCATAAAGGCGGACTCCAAACATGTAAATGATTTATTATTTATTATTGATTTATGTTATTTATGGAAGAGCAGCACGACTTAGACCAGAATTTCATCTGTAGTAGCTCTAAGCAATATGCAGTTTTGAGATATTTGCAAACTTACAGTAATAAAGCAAATCAAACTTGATAATATATACATATTCTATATTCCTTGTGGTATCTGTAATACCACAACTTCAAAGTACTGAGGTTCGGTAATTTAATATGAAGAAAAACAAAACATGGAAACTTTAATAATCTTTTGAAATTGTTCTGTACGATTATGATTCTTTTGAATGTCTTTTTAAACCACAATTCACTTGTAATTGAGACTGGAGGAGACACAAACAAATCAAAGAAGTTTCAATAAAACTGTCTTAGAAAAAAAAGGAAGGATGCCCAACAGAGATACTCAGTATCAAGCCGAGTGTTCCAGAGCACGAGGAATGCCATACAAACGATAAAAACTGCATCTGAACAAACTGCTACTGAATTATAAACATGCAATCAATTCACAAACTCTCCCCAGTCAGCCAGTTTTAAGAGAAACAAAATTAAAAAAATCAATAATCTACATACAGTATAGTTCCAATACAATGGTTTAACAATTAAGAAAAATAGCTTCATGTTTTGTTTGATGCTGTAAGAAGTTGCATGTTGTCTTGGTGACACAGACTAAACAAAATTCAAATAAAACCAGATGCAGTAGAAATCACAAATATTTGAGCATAATATATGCTTTAAGCTATTTATTCATTTACCACGCTGATGTAATGTTAGCTGGACTGGATTTAAAGGTAAGCATTTTTTTTGGTTTAGGTCATTTCCAGATTAACAAATCATTCCCAGTTGACATGTTCACCATACTACCCCTTTAATGCTGTTACTGTAAGGAAGGAGAGACACATTAGCCATTTGCGCTTGTGCACTTAAACCCAATGGGTCAATGCTTCAACCATGGTGTACTCTACCTCCGGCCACGGAAACCAAGATGAAGAATGTTGATGCAAGTCTTCACATTTTAGCTGGAGTGGTTTGGAATGAGATTTTTTTTAGAAGTAGTAAGAATGAGGCCGCTGACCATCCATAAAGCAACAGCATTACCGCCTTATTGCATGAACTCATCAGATCTCAGAACAATAAGCAAGGCTGGGCTTGGTCAGTATTGGGATGGAAGAAATCAAAAGAAAAACAGGGTGCTACTGTATGGGACGTTGGTGGACCAGTTAGTGAAACTCATCACACTAGATAAGAAATTACAAATAAAAGCTATGTCCCAATAATGGCAAAGGACATATTTTGCTATACCGCTTGAAGGGTTGCCCTCCAGATGAGATATTAAACCAAGGTTGTGACTACTTTGCTTTTAATGAAATTTGCTTAAAATTATGGAATTTTAAGAAAGAGTAACAGTATTAATCCACCTCTCCAGACAAAATGTCACTCTGGGCTTGTATAATTTTGGTCAACCAAAAATTCTCCATTAATGTGTATACCAAATTCTCAATTCTTTGCCTGATATGCTGTACATGTATATGTATGTATGTATACTGCTGCTGGTACATAATGGCATGCCATCCAAGTGGATATGTGAACTCAGAAGTCAACTCAAACACAGAAGGCCTCAAAGTAAATGCACACTTCTTTCTAAAAAAGTGCCATTAATGATTATTGTGTGGTACAATTATTTCTGAAACCTCTAAGTGTAGTGAAACTGCTATAGGATTCAAACTCCAAAAGGAATAAATTACTTAAGACAGGAAAAGCTGAGCAAAGTGTAGAAAGCATTAAATAGTGTTAACATATTAAACACATTACAGTCAGAGATGTACTGTATTAAACATTAGCGAGAACAGTTTTAGATAACCTGGACTCGGTGTTCTGAATCTTTAACAGAAGGTAGTAAGTTTACAGTATATATACTGAGAAGCATTAAACATTTGAGAATATACTATTGGTTCCAATGCTTGTTTCATTTTTTATGCACCTCTACACATATCGCTCAGGGAACTGCATAAACATTATGAATACTGTGCTTTCACATACTGTATAATAAGGTTCTATCAACACAATATGCGCCTACTTCAAACCCTCTTTATTTCCAGAATCTGTTCTGCCTATACAGTATTCACAGAATAAGATGCTCATAGAAAACCAATCAGACATTACTCTTTGACAGGAATTTAGTCTGATGAGTTTATATACCCTACTACTGGCACAATACAAATAGAGTGCACACATGCAAAATTCATGGGTGAAAAAGTCCCAGCTTAACATCTTACATGACATTGCTTTCAAACAATGCCACTGAAGCGAATAAAATAGGTTAAAACATTGCTAAGTCTCCTGTAGGGAACCACCAAGTTGATTTTAGGAATATTTTTTAGAAATATTTTATTTCCTAAACTGAAATAGAACGTGCATGTGTGAGATATCTCTCTCTATATATATACAGTACAGTACCGTGACACTGAATGTTTTCAGGTCTTCAACCAAAATCTTATATTAGATAAAGGGAATCTGACTGAGCAAACAACACACTTTTTTACTTATTTAAGTCATTTAATGAACAAAATTATCCAACAACAACTGACACTGTTTGAAAAAGTAATTGCCCCCCAGTTAAATCAACCCAATTAAAGGGATAATTAGAGTCAGCTGATTGAACACAGCCAGGCTTGATTACAGCCAGTAATCTCACTCACTGAATTTTGATCCTTGCTATCAGAGTCAAGTTGCCAGCACAAGATTCAACAAGCACATTATGCCACGGTCAAAGGAAATTCCTGAAGAGATCAGAAAAAAAAACGTTGTTGATATCTATCAGTCTGGAAAGGGTTGCAAAGCCACCTCCAAATGGAGAACACTTGGAACAGTAGTGAATCTTCCTAGGAGTGGCCAGCCTGCCAAAACGTTTACAAGGGTGCAAATCAAAATCATCCAGGAAGTCACAAAGGATCCTAAAAAAACATCAAAAAGAACTGCAGGCTTCTTTTGCCTCAGCTAAGGTCAGTGTTCATGATTCCACAATCAGAAAGAGACTGGGCAAAACTGGGCTTCAGAGAGAGTAGCAAGGCAGGAACCACTGCTAACCAAAAAGAACAGAAATACTCGTCTCTCATTTGCCAAGAAGCACCTGGATGATCCTCAAGCCTTTTGGGAGAATGTTCTATGAACAGATGAGCCAGAAGTGGAACATTTTGGACGATATGGGTCCCATTATGTATGGCGTAAAGCAAACGCAACATTCCACAGTAGTATGAACATCATACCAACAGTCAAGCATGGTGGCTTTGCTGCCTCAGGACCTGGACGACTTGTCATAATTGAAGGAACCATGAGTTCTGCTCTGTATCAGAAAATTATTTTTCAGAAAAGAAGAATGTCAGGTCATTTGTCCATGAGGCTGAAGTGAAGTTGGGTCATGCAGCAAGATAATGATCCAAAACACAAAAGCAAGTCCACATGAGAATGGCTGAAAAGATGCAAAATTAAAGTTTTGGAGTGGCCTTGTCAAAGTCCAGACCTAAACCCAACAGAAATGCTGTGGCAGGACCTGAAATGAGCAGTTCATGCTCGAAAACCTACCAATGTTTCAGACTTAAAGTAGTTCTGCGAGGAAGAGTGTTTAAAATTCCTCCATAGCGACGTGAGAGACTGATATTGAATTACAGGAAGTGTCTGGTTGCAGTATTTGCAGCAAAAGGTGGCTCAACCAGTTATTAACCAGTTGTTTTTTTAAATAAATGAAATAATAATTAAAAAAAAAGTGTTTTTTCACTTGATCTGAAAACATCCTATGTGACAAAAATGCAATAGAAGAAATCAGGAAATCACCTTTTCATAACACTACGTATAAATGTAAAATAAACACACATACAGTACACTGTACATAATGCAAATTATACCAGCAATAATATCCCACTTCCAATAAACCACGTACTTTATTCCTTTTACTATTAAAAATACTGCTTTACTGTATTGATGAGCATAAGTACTGATTACCAGCCTATTTATAACAAAATCTGTTTGTTTTCAGTGATTTAATGACCCCTATCTGTTTTGATGTATTTACCTAATAGCTTGGCTTTTGCATATTATTCGTAATAGATGCAGGAGTGCTGTTTACTTCAACTACAATGGATTGAATAAAACACAAGCACACATTACCAGATGAAAATATTTAGTACATTAAAAGGAAGCAGATGTCACAATTAATAAGAGCTGCATCTGTGCTGAACAATGCAATGAGTCTGACAAACCTGAAACAAGTACACTAGCTCAATTGCTGATGTACACGCAACACGGTGACAAGATGCCTAGTACAATTGGTCACATCGTCAATGGGCCACTATGTTTTCTTTTTGTACTGAGAGCAAAATGCGTCTTGGTCAGTAGTAATTCAATGGTATTAAATGACCACATACGGTAACCATTAATAAAAAAAATAATGCAGCACCATTAAAAGCAATAATGTTATTAATAAAGCACTTTAAAATATACCGGAACCACACTGCATGAAATAAAATTTTAAAAAGATGAAAAAAAAAGCCTCTTTGAAAGGGTCAGTTAGACTCGGCTTAAAAGCAAACCACCGTAGCTAAGTCCCCAGTTTCTTCTGGGATGGTGTTCCAGAGCTTTGGGGCAAAGCAACAACAGGCCCTGTTAATCACAGTGCAAAGGAACAGTGGGAACAAACAGTAAACCAGAATCAGCTGAGAGAAGGCTGCATGGAGGGGTTTAAACAGATAACATGTTGGTTAGACACCAGGGAGCCAAGCCATACTGTATAAGAGCCTTGAACAAAAGTAGAATAAAAAAAATGTGTGATTTAAAAAAAAATGCTGAAACCTTGTAAAAGCCCATGCAAGGACTCCAAAACGGAAGTCATCAAGGATTCTATCTGAAGTATTCTCAACATAATGCAACCATAAATTTATAGACGGGCTGGAGAAAATAATGGAAACCTAACGAAAAAAAAACATTTTGAAGTAACTAAACTGTACTCAAAGGGATTCTATGTGTTTTAATTTCAATACTGATTACCAATAGTGTCTTAAATTAAGATAAAACACAAATTTTAAAAAGGCCAAATAATAGGTGCCACCAAACTGTAGGTACCCCAGTAAAAGAAATAAAATAATGATTTAATGTGTAAAGGGCAACAGTGCTGAAAATGTTATTTGACGGCATACTGTACGTTAAACAAGAAAAAACAACATCAGGAAGAGTACTCGCAAGTCGAAGCTGGCTGACAGTCACCTGAAAAATGACCCTAAAACTGAATGTACATTCCTGTGATCCAGTCTCAACAAAAAGTGTATGTTGTGAGTTTCACAAAGCTGATTTGTATGGTAGGGGTACCATTCGGAAACTGATTCTAACCAAGGCCAATGTGCATTAATACATAACCTGGTATAATAAGCACAAAACCGGGACTGAACAATGGCTAAAAGTAATATGGTCGAATTAATCGACTTTTACTCTTTTTCCTACGTCTGGACAGGTTTATGCTTGGAGTAAGCAGAAGGAAACGTTCATCCCACACTGCCTGCTGCCAACTGTTAAACATGGTAGTGGATCAGTTATGGTAGGGGCAGATATCTCTTAGGAGTCACTGGGTTCAATTATTACCCTACATGGTGGAATTATGGCCAAGGAATAGGACTGCTTTTTTGGTGTCCAGGTACAGTACACCCTATGGTGCAAACAGTGTTTCCTATTTCAAGATGTTCCCATATTACAACATGATCATGCCCCCATACACACTTCTAAATAGGTTCAGGAGAAGATTCATGAATACCAGGATGACATGAAACATCTTTCATTGGTGCCCAAATCACCAGATCTAAACACCAATAAACCTTTAAACAGTAAACAATACAAGAAGAATTGAAGCTGTTCTAAAGGGCAACCCAACTAGTTAATATATTAAAATGCACTAAATAAAACACTGATTGATGTTTCCATTATGTTGTCTAACACCTATATATTCTAATATATTCTAATCTATATAAATTCTAATAATTCTAATGTACAGATTTATTTTTATTCTCTTATACTGTATAATATTTCATATAGCACAGTGATATGAAAAATAAGTTCAGTCTTTCTAAATATGTGGGCTTTACAAACGTCTCAACATAAAACCCCCTATTAATAATTTATTTCATATGGAGGTAATCTTGGAGGTAAAATGCCCACAGAAAGGAAGTAAAAATACCATATACCTCTTTAAAAAGTGTAACTACAGGCAATTATATTAGAATTGTATTATTGTGTATTAATTTATAATATAAATATATTATTGTGCAAAGCTTACATTTCATAGTTATGGCATATTAATACCCCGCTAACTCTTGTGAGGAATGTTGAACTAATGTTGCCATACTGTACAAACAAATATTCTAGTCTTGTCAGTACGTGTTCTTATTTCAAGTCAATAGGAATCTCATACTAAAGTTTTTCAAATTCAGTTTTTCTGATGACTGGAAATGTACGTGTTTTTAGATTATGACTTGGAAGCTCTGTCAAACATACAGACAGAAAACACAGACTGTTTTCCTGTTTTTAAAAAATACCATACTGTACATGAAACTCCAGTGCCCTTAATCTGAAGGGTTTATGCTAAATCACACTTTAAAACTGTTAACTGTCAGAATGCATAATAATTAGAAGTTTTTCACCTTTTAAAAACCAATAGCACAGGTACAGTATGATGCATTAAGACTCCTGCAAATTAAAAATGGAAATCCATGTCTCTCTCCTGTGTAATATGTAATATGAGGATTTTTAATAATGATTTGTTCATTATTAGCCACAAACTATGACTATCTCTGGTCATAAGTTCCAAAACCAATCAGGACATCATTGATCAAAGGTAGGTTAAATAGGACTACATTTGAAATTAAAACAATGACTGGTCTAAACAAGATTTATTGCGATACTTTTCTTTCCTGATGACAGTATGAGTGATCAATGGCCAGAAAATGATTTGTTCATTGATTATCAGGTTTAGAAGGCAACATTCATAAAGTATTGGATCCAATTATCTTTCTTCCCACCAACTTATACTTCATGACGCATTCCCTACAAAACCCTAACAAATTCATGGCGTTCACAAATTAAACCTCAACAATGACCAATGATTTCCCATGATGCATTTTTCTTTCTTAATGTCAAGCCAATAATGTCTCATGATAATTTTTCAAAGCACTACTCTAATATGCAAGTTCAAAACAAATCCATTTATTTAGCCCACTCTCAACACCACTTTCCAGTACTTCAGGCATGCTGGGAAATGCAGGAACATTCTACGTGTGTGAAATTAAGAACAAAGAACATTTTTTAAGGTGCTGACATTACAAGTCAATAAATCCTCCCTACTGCTGCAAAGATTCCATACCCAAATAACTCAGAGCATCTTAAAACAGAAGACTTTCAGAAATAAACAGCAAGCTGTGACCCAAACCTCTCGGTGAGATGTCTAACTGCAACTCAAAATGATTAATTGCAATACTAAATGATTAATCCTTTTGTGGACCCTAATGTATCCTCATGTTTGCAAAAGCTGAGTATTAGCTTAACAAAATCTTTATCTTTATGTGTTCATAAACATCTGTGCCCTGTTGCTCATCTATAACAAGGCTGCTGTTTCAGGATTGCAACAATAGCACCAATATTTACTAGTGCATTAGCTTAGGAAGTTCTTACCACACACAATGTGAGAGAAGACACTTACTGTATCATATATAGTATAAAGTGAATGGCAGGAATGGAGTCACAGTTAACATTTAAGACACACAACAAGACAGAAAAAAAAGAAATGCATCTTCTCATAAGAAACTGACACCAAGCGGACAGTGTGCGATCAGAGCGTGAACTGAAAACTAGCTGAACTCCAATAATCACATTACTGCAATGCACAACTGAGACCCAAGCTACACATTTTAGCTTTTAACAGCATGTATTTTGACAGCTTTCTTGGGCGCAGTAAAAGTAGTCTAGAAATTAGCTACTACTAGTATACACATTAAAAGGTAATAGTATAGTAGCAGGTAGGTAGATATTTGGCAGGTTAAAAGGTCATTAGGAAGTCAAGGAGATAGTTTAAAAGTAAATCCACTTCCAGGTTTTGTCTCTCGAACTGCAGTGCTCCTTGAGCAACGCTGCCTCACACTGACTCCCACTGAGTGAAACAGAACAGAAGCAGCTGCCTCTCAGCATACAGCTCGAAGCTTGGCATTCTGCTTTAGCCTGATTGCCAACACTGGAAATTTAGCTCACTTGTGGACCTTAAAAGAGTCATCTGTAGGGCTGCTAAAGGCTTTAACAGTAGTTGTGCTCATATGCAGGATAGTTCACATGCTTTACCTTAACAAAATCTTTTTTTAACTGCTCACCCAATCTGATATTTGCTAAACTAGAAAGTTTCCATTTCCAATCAGTGAAGTAGCCCACAAATCCTGTTAAATACATTGAAAAGAGAAAGGGTGCACTAAGATATAGTCCACAAAATCATTCCACAAGAGCTCTAAGTCTTTGTTGCGCATGGGTGCTTATATCAATACCCACTAATATCTGCCCGTATGCATACCGCAAGTTGCTTATGGTTGTCTTTATAGCTGTTTATAGCTGGAGTTACTAATGAGATAACCGATGAATTACCAAAACCTAGGCTAGATTTATGATGTAGAATATTGCCCATCACTGAACTGTACAGTAACTATTACCATTAAAACATTCAGAATGGAGCTCTAGGGAGAAACTAAGCTTGTATACAGATGACACTGCAAAATAAGAAGTTTTAAATATAAAATAACATCTTACTGTTAATGGAGGTGTTTTGATACTGCTCTTGCACAAAAACTGCAACCCAGCTTTAACATGAAAAACGCTTTTAAAAATACTGTTGAAATACAACATTGTAAATATCTGACACTCCACATATTGTTATTGAGGAAATAAGAGCGAACTTCTACCTCTGCTCCTGCCTACAGCTCCTAACACACAGCCGAGCATGTAGACGTCTGCATGTTCTGCTCGGTGCCATCTAGAGGTCAGAGCTTCTCTATCACACTGTCAAAACAAGGTCAGCCAGATCAGTTCGGTTTATGGCACAAGCGCTATTATTGTCGATTGTGCCTTTTTATTGTGAACTTCAAGCCGGAATTACATCACATTTTTTTTTAATTTACTTTGTGGTCGAGAAAAAAAAAGCACTGTCTCCATGCTTAACAAATATGAATAATAATTTGTATAATTCATCTCTGAAATTAACACTGGAAAATCAGCTTTCATAGACATTAAATCCACTTGCATAACAAACTACAGTATTAAAACAACTACTGCTCTCCTGAAGAAGGCCCCACGGCTGAAACGTTGTGCTTTCTTTCTTCTCTTTTCAGCATGGAATAAACCTACTACTTGTTCCTAAATATAATATATGCTGTATATTATAAAGCAGCAAACGTAATAATGTTAGTTGCCATTTCAGACACAACGCTGTGTTTAAAAACAAACTAATCAGTCACTCTTTTCACTTCATAAATCAGTCTTGATACGATGTAATGTCATGAATAAAGATGAATAAAAGTAACCAGTACAAGGAATTTATTATGCAATAATATTCTCCCTTTAATTCTGCAAAAAATGTTTAACTTTAATTTGGGGCAAGGAAAGTGTGCAGAACTGTGAAGTGGAAGCATTCCATTTCTGTTCACTGCACATCATGTTGAAAAACAAAGATGTGCATCTGTTTGAGGAAAATACCTTTAATTTTGGCAAATTCTGTATTGATGGTAGATGATAGAATACCATATTTCTGAAACTCCCTTTAAAAAAAACACTTCATTATATTTATATATCCATCAAGCAGTTCAGTAATACTTTTATAACAAAAGTAATTGTCACAATAAAACAGCCAAACCTATCTAGAAATAAAAGCTTTTCAGACTGTAGCTGATTTCACTCTAAGACAAAGCCTCAAAAATATGGAATGTCCTAATATGACCACCTGTTACGTCCCAGTGTGTGTTCTGTGTGTTTTTTCTGTTATGTCCACACTGCTGACCCTTGATTGTTCTCCCTTCCCCATTGGCCAACCATCACACCGTTTCAATATGATGTCATCATCAATCAGCCTCAGCCAATCAGAAATCATTTTATTCACTATATACTGTAACATGGAGGCTATCAGGAAGAAGAGGCCTTTTGTTTGACTTTGGTCCCGTTTGGTTTTGGTTATCGCTTTGCTTCTGGTTATTGCTTCGTCTTCATTTGTTGGTTTGTTTTGCTTTGTGTGTGTATTTTCGTATAGCTTCGGCTTTGTTGTTTTGTTGGTTTTACGTTAGTTTCTTTGTACTTTCGTTTGTTTGTGTGTTCATCCTTGTTTTGTCATTACCTTGCCCCAGTGCTACATGTTCAACTTTTGTGTTCTTTTGTACCCTGCTCTTGTTGATTACTCGTTTTCCCTTATTTGTAATCCTGGTTCACTTGTTTTTGTGTGAACTTTTGTATATAAGGTTAGTTTAGGTTGTTGGATACACTTTACACACTTAGTTCAGGTGGGTAGCTGCGTCAGCATGCGTAGGCTGCAAAGGAACAAGTAATAGGTTTATTCCATGCTGAAAAAAAGAAGAAAGAGAACACAACGTTTCGGCCGTGGAGCCTTCTTCAGGTGTGAGAGAGACAGGGCAGTAGGCAAAGGTAAAGTAGCGGGAGAACAAAGGTTGGGAGGGAGGAGGAGTGAGAGGCGGGATCAGGGGACAGAAAGTGAGGCCAATCAAGAGGTGTGAAGTCAGAGTGGCTGCAGAGAGGTGTGAAATGAAACTTCCAATGAATGGAGAAAAATTAAAAGAACAGTAATCTGTCGTTAAGGGAAGGGAGAATGTGTGATCCTAAATGCAGAATAATTTTAGTTTCGGTGGTCTTTCTGATGTATGAGTTCGGAAAACCGTCTTTGAGAACACAGACGGAGAGATTAGTGTGGTCGTGGCCGTCAGAGGTGAAATGAGAAACAATGGGCTTGGAGAGATCTTTAATCTTCACAGCCCTGACGTGTTCTCTGAAGCGGTCACACTTTACACACTTAGTTGATTTTGTATTAGTACACTAGGTTAGTAGGGGTGAGTGCCATTTGTCTTGTATGGTTTTGGGTAGTCAGTGCAGGTTAGCTAGGGTGTTGAAGATGCCGAAGACCTTGTGTTTTGGGTTTTCTTTTGTAGTCAGATTAGCTTTCCCTCACTGTCCTAGCCAGCTCCATTTTGTTTGTTATTTTCTTTCCTTTGGCACCACTCTAGTTCCTTACCAAAATCCCCCCTGCTTCCAAAAGAATTATCCTAAGTGTAACACCCCTTTACCCTAGACACTTGGGGTCGTAACACCACCTTTGTAGGCAATGAAATATTCATTACAACTTCCTAAATTGGTTCACAGAATAAAAACCTTTGAAGAACGATAAGTGTAAGAAAAGGCTAATCAACTCAAAATTGCCTGATGTTATTATTTTCTGAATAATAATTTTTAGACCTCCAAAATTATGCCTAAATATATAAGATAATGAAACAACAATTGTCACAGCAAGTTTTTCTTTAATGGAAAACAAATTATTATGATTATTGCTAGTTCTACAGTATGTTGCCTGTTGCCCATTAATAGCACTGCAGTGAAAATGGATGACTGTAACCCCCATCCCTGTTGTCTCTTTCTGTTGCTGAGCTGCTCTTGAAGGCCTACTCTGCCGCCTGGCGAGGGCCCAGGCCTCCTGGATGCCTGCCCACGCTGAAGGAGAAAACGAATGCCTGAAAAAAGAACAGTCTCATCCTGAACCTGTACTGTAGGTCAAACATTTCTCTTCGAAGAATTACTTTCTCGGACTCCATAAACAAGCTGTCCTAATATGCCCCAGCACTAAAGGGAAGAACTCAGGAGCAGGTGCCGGCAAAGGAAAGAGAAAGTGATTTCAAATGACCTTCTAAAAGAAAATCCACTCTTCTTTTTGCAGCCACCTCCAGAACAGGGGAATTTAAACAATCATCATTCTCTACTGCAGTTTACCATAAGGATGTTGATTTTAAAGTACAGAACCACTGCACAGACTTAACCCTGCATGAACTTCCAATATGCAGGCCTACTCGTTCTTCCCAATGTCACTGTAATTGTTGATTCCATCTCTTATTGTTTGCCATACTACTATTTCCAAACTTAAAACTCTGAAGCACAACTACAGTATAACTTACCATTTCACACAGCTGTAGCTTCCTTAACTTCCTTTCCTTTAACAGGAACCCCATTCCTATGAGAGAAGGCATTCACTTCAACCAAACCTGGAATCCTAGAAGCTTAGCTCTCTATTCTTTTGGCATTCTTTAGACTTTGTGAAAATCACTTGCAAGAATATAAGAATACATACTGTATAACACCCGTCATTCAATTTTAGCAGGTTAGAACACAAATACTGTTTTATATTATAACACATTATCACATCTACATAAAAAATGTAATACTTTGAAAATGATTCACTTTAAGTGAAATAATTGCCGATCAAGACAAAAAAGGGTTTTTACAACCATGCCCCACAATGTATGGAGTGAATACTTGCATCACCAAAAGGGAGTTTTTGATCTGAAGACTTTGTTTTGCTTCAGCTCTCAGCCAGCATAACTGTTACTCACCTTTTTACGGTGAAATTTCACTTTGAAGCCTACACCTCCAGCACCATACTTCTAACACATAAAAGAAGGCTTTTAAAATGGACAAAAAACAAATGTTGAAAAAGGTCCACCTTTATGTAAATTGTCTTTAAAATTAATAATTTTCTAAACAAATGCTCAAAAAGTGATTTAAGTTAACAGAATCACAAAAAAAACATTTTTATTTGGTAAACTTCAAATATAATAATCTGTTACGGTACTCAAATCTACAAAGGTTCAAAATTGTTACTGTTGACATCTAAGCCGTTACTTAGACCTAGAAAGCAAAATGCTTCCTTAAGGAAAGAAGCTAATTCATAATTTTTTTCAAAATGATTCAAACATTATTTAAAAGTGGTACTCCTATTGATATATTATTTTGACTGAATTTACACAATAACAAAACATTAATTGAACAAGAATTAAAATCTAATTAGATACCTTATGTGATGCCGCAGGGGTCATGGGTATCAAACCAAAGCACCAACCAGCACTGGAGGGGCGGGGGGGACTACAACCTGTAAACTACCACCAATATGATTCTTTCTTCAAAATTCACCATTTAAAAAATAATAATAAAACACTCTTCAATCTCACAATCCAAATTTCCTTTCCAATTTCCTACTTTACTCCACGTCCTCCTGTCCTTGGATCTGGATTCAGTTTAAGACTTTTTTCTCTTGGGCTGTAACAACTCAGATCGCTTGGTTACATTACTTTTTTCTGTCATGCGTCTTCTTGTAGTTTCTCTTTTCTCTAAGCTTCAGACTTTGTGGTGGTTCATTTCATTCTAGCATTTTAAACAATACAGAGATTGCAATGCAGTACATAGTTAAGGATGCAGTAACTTTCTCTCATTTGCTTAATTTCAGGTGCTTTGGTGAATCAATTCCTTCTCGTCAGTTTTGAAAAAAGTGATTAACTTAAAGTAAAGTGCAGCACATGCTGTGTGGCGATGTTCCTTCTCGGTGTAAAGTTTCTTTCACAGCAGGTGCAGCAGCTATCACCTTGATAGTCTGCTTACATATAATCTGGAACAGGGAGCAAAGCTGTTCCCTATTGCAGGACCTGCCAGTTGCCATCGTCTTAAGTGCTGGTGCTCTCTCAAGGCCATCTTGGTAAGGACAAAATAATCCAAAAAGTCTATGAGGTGTTGAGAAAAGAACTTCCTCTATGACAATGCCCCTAATGGCATTACACTTAGTTGAACTGTTTAAACAATACTTTTTTTAATGGAACAATTTCAATCATAGCGGTACATTATCAGAATGTAAGTGTTTCCAGTTTACTGCAATACACACTGTCATTTTCCAATTTCTCTTTCAATATCAGCTTGAATAAGATATCTCCCCTGCATGTTTTCTCTTTTAACAATGACAACTATAACAGAGTGCCCACTTGTCTCTGAGCTAATAATATTTTCTGCACCCTCTGTCAGGAGATCTGTAGCCCTTTGATACTAATGTGTAAGAAATGTGGCGTTCCTGTTTCTTTTTGACTGCCCTGTCATAATGCAGCTCTGTTGAGACCGTAACTTAAAATCTAGATTGGCATACCCAAGAACCAGATAACCGGCCACCCCTTAGCCCTTAGCCACTCCGAGAGTCACTAGGATCTTATAATACCATATATCCAACTAGGGCAGATTTTCACTAACCAATCTCGCTCCAAATGAGCTTTAACACAAGATCCATGAGCCGTTCACTTGTGGATTTCCAGGCTCAAAGTTCTTTATTTTAACTTTTGCCTCCACTCAGCACACTAAACCAATCACCCTGTGTCTATCGCTGATGTTCCTCAATCCTAACTACCGTAACCTCCTCCAAGGTTAGTTAAGTATTCATGGTCCCTTCCGTACTCCTCTCGGCTATCTGCTGAGATCCAGGGCTATAGGAGGAGTGTTCCCTTTCCAACTGCCTCTCACTATCGAAGGACTTACCCACTAGTAAATCATCCCTAGCCTTTCGCTTGCAGATTAGGGCTGTCGTGATGTTGACAGCCTTCTCCAGCTCACAGTGCAATTACAACTAACAATATGCGTCCTCTGTCAACCTAAGCAAAAAACGAACCCTTTGTGCTTTCTATTCCCCTAATGGAGAATGATTTTCCTTTTCCTTTTCAGGGAACCTCAAATGCTCTCGGGGGATTTTATCATTGGGGTTTCTACTTCCCTCTTAAGTTCACTGCTCTTCTGATATACCTCACAAATCTGAACCTTCCTCCCTTTTCGGTACTCATGCCTTTACTTCATGAGGAAGTCAAATAACTTTCAGCTGCAGCCTAGTGCTGCACTGCCTATACATGAATTGCGTTCACGTGTTCGCTATCCTCTTACACACATTACTATTAAACTTTTTAAAATGAATTCTCTCTATAAAATATTGTTCTTGTATGTACATGCATTGTTTTGTTTTCACATGAAAAATGTGTTCTCTTTTCTTTACTCCCACACATTTGTTCCTGATCTCCTGTAGAGGTGATTTACTACTGTAACTTGCTCATCTTGCACATGAAAAATGTGTGCTTAACCTAAACTCACCTACATTTTCATCATCCCTATATCCCTTATCAAATGTGCTGCCCTCAAATCTTTCGCTAATTTGCTTCACTACGTATTCTTGAACTAAAAATATCAAAATCTAGGTACTGCATTGACTGGTTGGGTAAACAGACACCAACAAGGTAATGCAAATAGTGCAAAAGATCAGGCACTGTTTATAGTTGTCTAGATATATACAATATACATGCATACTGTACACGAGATATGTATAGATATTTAAATACCTTCATCTTTCTGTGCCAGTATGTTAGTTTCCTTGTTTTCCTGATTTTGAACAGTTCTTATTAGACACCACCTATTTATAGCCTGTACAACTGTGTACCTTGAGAACTACACTGAGAAAAAAAAACTTCCCTGACACAGGAACGCAAACAGAAGATACTAATGCACTATGCACACTCATCAAAATCACTTTACAAGGAAATGTTAATAAACCTATGCCTCCAAAGTTGTTTGAAGTGTTTCTAGCTAAATGTCAGTGACTTAGTCATGAAAAAAAGACTGAATATCTCTGTCCTGCTTGATTATGTGATTATGACTTCTGAACACACCAGACAGAGAAGTTCACTGCATTTTTAGTTTATGTACTTGGCTGATTTTTTTTTTAATAAAAACTTCAAAATAAAGTATAGTTAGCCAGTGGATCAAAGGAACTATACACACACTGGTGCTTCAAGGTATTTTATGTAATTTCAGGAAGTATTAAGAAAACAATAGTCCAGAATAAAATATACAATACTGACAGAAGGTGAAAAATAGAATAAGAGAAAGAGTACAGTATCTTTCTGAAATAAAAAGGTTGCTATTCAATTAAGCTACAAAAAGTTCAATAAGACAGACTAAGAATACAAAAACAAGAGTCAAAAACATACTTCAGAAAAAGTGTACTGATATGATGGAACATCTGGGCAGGTCAGACTGATATCCTGGATACCATTTCACCACAATCTCACAATTTCCTAAACAAAAGGTAAAGATGTAGTGTATTTGTCAAAGCCTTTCAAATACAGACAGTGTAGACCAGATAAAACTGTTTCACTGGATTATTACCTTCTCTTTGTACTTCATCTTCATTTGTTATACGAATTAAAATTATTTTTGTAAAATCAAATAATTATTCAAGGCAAAGGAAATTCTACAAAAAGGAGGAAAAATAAAACAGATTATTATGATCTTAAAGATAAACAAGAATAAGATGTATATTCATATAAGTGTTGTCAGCAATTATTCTCGGTATACAATCCCGATTTGGAATCACTTAACAATTAACAATTAATTTAGGACACAGTACATCAAGGGAGGAATAAGAACCATGCATGCATTTCTCCAAAACACATGCTGTAATTTCATATCCAACTATTTATTTTATAACAAATTGAAGATGAAAGTCAGAAATTATTTGGTAGATCTCATATTGTGCAATTCTTCCTGAATATAATATCTGGTGGAATTGAAACACTTAATTTCAGATCATTTGTGTGAAATTAAATGGAAGAACAATATAGACTTTCAACATTTCAACACTGTTGGAAAACAAAGATAATCCTCTAAACACAAATCCCACAACAGCATTTTAGCTAAAGATGTATGTATGCATACACTTTCGTCTTCATATTCTTGGGATTTATCTTCACTGAAACCTGCATCCGTCTTTTTTGGTTAGTTCTCTGCCGAAGAGCTTAAGGTTAAATGCATATAGATTTGTCTGAATCCTTTTCTACAACTAGAATTTTTAAGCTACCAATAAAATAGCCTCTGTGGTCTATTTTAATAGGTTCTCCACACAAGAAATGCCATATACAGTCATTAAACAGATTATTACAACACATGACTTTGTAAACAAGTGGCCAGATTTCACCATCTGGCTGTGTCAGATCCTTTTGTGTTTATAGCACCACTCCTTCGAAATTGTACACAAGAGCTTCAGCTGAGTACCGCAGTAACCTTTTCACTACTACAGTATAGCATGTTATGCGCACCCCAACACTGAAATCACATTTAAAATTTTTTAAGCATGTACATTTTAATTTTCACAAACACACTTTACTAGATACAGTAGGTCAAATATTCTGAGGTGCCTGGAATAAATATGGAGAATTCCAGGATTTTTAATTTCATGTTATTCAAAATTGTATTATGCAATACTGAAGACAGAAGTTGAAATGTTGACCTTACTTTTTAAAAGTTATCTTAGATGTATATACTGAATGTACTGTATATACTGAAACCCAAGGCTTGCATCTTTATTTTTAATTTCTGTCGATCCCTTCATCCATCCATTTTCCATAATTGCTTAGTGCAATATAGAGACTTGGTAATTCAGACCCTAACCCAGCTGACAAAGAGTACAAGTCTATCACAGGGCAGATATACATATCCACTCTCATAAAGTATTATCTATCTATACATTTATGATGTTCAGTTTTTGAGACGCCAGTTAATCTAGACAGCCTACCTTTAGACTGTGGGAAGAAATTGAAATATTCAGTGTAAACTCACATGGGCATAGGGAGAACATGCAAAATTACATTAAAATGATCCCAGTCCAGAAATGATTCCTGAAGTATAACTATGTTAATCTTCTTAATCTAACGTGCTTCACAAATAATTTTCAACTATTTTAAATCTTAGGTAAGAAAAATAAAAAGAAAATGTTGCTCTCAATTGTCTTAAATCCTACATTTGTGATGACAAATGAAAACAAAAAGTTAAAAGCAACTTTTTGGATGTCTATTTCTAATGCAGTAAAAAAGTGTTCGCAATCCTTTTGTCATACAGTACTGTAGTTCGAGCTGGGACCTGTGTCAGCCTGGGCTGACTGTTTTTAGCTGTTGAGCCTTCTTCACACATATGAAGAAGATCATAAAACTATTGTAAGAGTGCTGTATTATACAGTATGATACATAAAGCAATTATGTGCTAGTATAATGTGTACATGTAAAATATCCATTATTCTTTTCCCAGATCTCCCCCAAATTAATCAAGCAAAGGCTCAAACATCTTAAATGCATCTCATCTGAAAAAGTGATTGAGCTTTTCTCAACTTAGTACTTTATTGTTTAAACTACAACTCTTTGCAACCTTTAAGTAAATAACCAAGGTTGAAATGGACACATTGGTGAAGCTTACAGAATGTCCAACGGAATGATTTATATAGTTTTCCTATACAGTTTTGGACATGGATTCTCCAGATGCATGATATTGATTTTTTAGATATGTTAAAGGACAACCTACTTATCCTTGTGTTTCTTCGTCCCACATAATACTCTCATGACTGAATGTCTCCCATTTGATTATATTGTACTTGTATCCTGTATATACCCTTTGGGTCTACAGAACAATCATCTGAGTGAATAGCAGTCATAAAACAATAGATAGACTGTTTATGTGTGCGTGTGAAGGTGCTTGTTTGAGTGTAATTTAAGAGGAACAGCTGTTATTTTCAATGTTTCATTCTGTTTTAATAATTAATTTACAAAATGTACCTACTTCTTGCAGTATATCAATAGATGAAATAGCAAAGGTTAATGAACCTAGCTGAAACAGAACCTCAATCTTCAGTTATGAATACTTAGTAACATAATAAATAAATTCATTCAAATTTTTAAAATACAAACTTCCTTTCATGAAAGGCTGTTGTGTTAGAAAAAGCCTGTACCAAACAGTATGAATTATTATGGCATGATACTGTATTTGTAAGAACACTGGAAAAAAGGACACTCTTAATGATCTCTGTAAACAGACTAACTTGGTTCAATGATGTGAAAGCCTTTGCAGATCAGTAAAAGCTTGCACATGATTAAATACTGAATATTACACCCATCCCTCGTTAAACGATCATAAAAACTGTTCGTAAGGTGAAAATTAAAAATTCCCATTTCTTTACAAGTAGTTTCTTTTACCCTATAGAAACACGGTATCATCACAATAAGAACAGTTGTGTTTGTTTCTAATAATAATCTACAGTATATACCCCTGTACAGTAGTTTACAAGATAAATAGACGAGATAAAATGCGCAAAAAGTCTAAGACAAGCATTAAGGAACTGTAGAGAAAGTTCACAATATGAGGATGGCATCTTCTTTTTGGCTACAAATAACACACCTTTGCTGTAGCAGAAATCTTGTAACTGAAAAACAGGTATGAAAATGCATGCTACAATACAATGAAAACTAAAATTGGAAATTAAGGGATGTGTGTACTTAGTTAAGAAAAGTAAACTGTGTACCTTGCAGATTAAAATATTTAATTATAAATTAAGTTATATATCTGAAAGCTATCAGCAAGATTTATGTCATTTAACTGTATAAAATTGAGTCTAAGAATTAATTTTTAATAATATAAAATTGTTTATATTATTGTCTAGTTTTGTTGTTTTTTAATGCTTAGATGTAACTAATTTTAGTTTTCTAACAGCTTTTCCTTCCTATTAATTAACCCAACACCTACAGTAACATTACCAGCACACTACTGGCCATTACTGAGTTTTATAAACCGATTTTTACAAAAACATGCTTTGAAATGTATTTATCTGCATCTATTCTCTTCATATCATATGATTTTTGCTACTTTTACATAGATTATATTGCAAATATATTTGGCATATGTTAGAATTAAACAGAAATACAGTATGACTATGAATAAATATATACTGATAGAAAAAAGAAATGCAACACCTTCTCCTCCACACTTTGGCTTTCCCGTTTGCATGGAACAGGCTGAAGAGTGACTCATCCATGAAGAGGACCTGATGCCACTGCTGAAGAGTCCATCACAGCCTATGTCTGGCCCAAGCCAGTCGGGTGTGACATCTAGGAGGTGTGAGCAGAGGGCCCCTGAGAGGTCGCCTTGCTCTAAGGCCAGTAGCCTGGAGCCTCACTGTCCTGTCACTGATGCGGGCATTGTGTCTGGTGGCTGTTTCAGCAGCAGTGCGGGTGGCAGATCTGAAACAATCTCTCAGATGGACCAGTCTGATATGTCGGTCCTGCTCTGGTGTAGAGTCACTCGAGGGCGACCGGATCTTGGATGGTCATCTGTCCTGCCGGTCTGCTGAAACCTCACCTGGTGATTGTTCCACCTGGACCTCGTTTGGTAAAAGTGCACCTAACGAGCTTTGGTGTGATTGGCAAGTTGCAATGCCTCGCTGCACAAGCTGTACTGCTGGTGAGAGGGTTTAAAACAAATTGCCAACTTTTTATAGTACATAAGCTATAACTATAGTTTTCTCATTGCAGAAAATGTTGTGTTTCTTTTTTCCATCGGTATATTTCACAAAGTGTCAGAGGTTTACTAACTGGTGAACCAGATATGCATTATCCATTGTGGCACCCTTATAAGCATAACAGCATTTCATATGAAATTCATCTTGGTGCCAATTGTTTATACACTTTTATAGTCATGTTATATTTTCATGAGGTAATCTATAATCAAATTAATTCTGATTGCAAAGGTTATGTTTCATGCTTATGAGTTAATTCACTTGATCCATAACAAGAGTACTAATACAATTTGAGGTTTAAGTATAAAAGGAGCTTGTAAAAAACTAGGACATGTTTCACAAGACATTTCTTGATAAGGAAAATCAAGCCAACATACAACAGTAAAATAGAATGTTATCTTTTCAGATATACTGCCATTTTACCATTGGGTATTATCATACTGGATACTGTAAATGCAGTAAACGCTACTTTATACTCTTGGTGTAGAGTATACCAAATTGATTTCTTGCTTTAGACTTGCTTTAGATGCTTTAATACGTACATTATAGACAAATATTGTTTAATTCTTGACCTCTGTTTTGCTCCTGTTTTACATTTTTAACTTTTGATCTAAAGTAGTATCTCTCAAATCCTTAACTAAGCAAGGAGGTTAAAATATGATAAGACAGGGCTATAACACCATTGTAACGTTATTCATTATTAAAGAACAGCTTAGTTTCCATGCCCAACAGCTATTCTGTTTTTTCTTGACAGAAGAGCTGACAATAAATCTTCAGTGCTGACGTCACTCAGTAACGTCTGTGATTGATCACACCTTCACTACAATCAGAGCTGAAAGAACAAAAGCACAGCTGATCTGCTGAATAAGCCACAATAAAGAATAATGCTGTGAGCATTTTAAAATTTAGCTCCGTTTAATTTCTTAGGATAATTAACGATTCAGATAACCGGTATTCAGCATATAACATGGTTTGGATTTAAACCATAAATTTTCCATTAAAATGTACTTTACTCTTACCTAGATAAACAATTGGCATTCAGATCAAATGGTTTATTTTCAATAATGACAAAAGATTACATACATTTTCTATTCTTACAAATATTGGAAGGTCCATTCTTTTTGTAACAGGATACACCGATTCTATTCTACTTGATGAGTCAATGCCATTTTTCTTATGCCATCTCTTAATCAAGTCCCAATGAAAGATAACCTGAATAAAGAACAGCTATAAAGAATCAACTACATTTAACCATAGGGCTTGCACATATAGACAAGCCACTACTTTCATGTAACGTGGACAAGAAATTGTAACATGCTATGACTTTAAACAGGCTTTTCTTCCTACTTTTTGAAAAAGGTTGCTATACAGTATACTGTAGAGTCATTTACCAGGATGAAAAATTGATATAACAATGCACATCACATAGAACAATTCCAATATATTTTGTAAAAAAACAACAACAACATTTTGATAGTATGTAATGCTAAAAATTCACATACTATCATTATATATAAGCACCACAACCTAAGCTGGTAGCTTGTGATGCCAAATACAACATAATGAATTCTAATAGAAGACTGTTTCTTGTTATATTTGGATGTGTTCCAAACTATGAAGAACCTTGTTAAACTCCCGTTTTGAACAACTTATATTGTTACTATTAATCCTTAGATTAAAAAAATGGATGAAAAGATACACAGTTCAATGTTCTGTGCTTTTCACACCACTGGATTGAGACACAAGTTTTTTAAAATCAATACTGTCTACAATTTCTTTAGTAAATGTAGGAGAAAGACTGGAAATGAAAGCATAGTTTTCCTGTACAGTATAATGATTCTGTAGGGTGCAATGAAGAACATACACTTTGATTTATTGGATTTATTACTTTTCAACTAAGTAGATTCTTTTGTTTAATGTGTGCTATCATTCCCCTCTCTGAAATAAAGAAAAGGATTATTTATTCTTTCTTTTGTTTTTCTTTCAATTTTAATTTACTTTGAGATCATGCATAAAAAATGGCATGGCATGTCTATGCATTTGAGATGAAGTAAGCTGGCATGCACTGAAATAGCACAGAAAACTAAGCAGTGCAAGAGAACCGAATCCAGCTCCCAAGTTCAAACAGAGCCATTCTCTCTCAAATGATTTTCATGCTTCATTTTTGAAATGCTAATGTATCAGTTTCATTAGCATCCCATTCGTATTTCAACCCCCAACCCCCCTACTCATACACACACTCTCCTTAGCACTTAAGAGCACATCTATTATTTAACATGCTAAACTACAGGCTGCTCTTCGACGAAATGAAGTTGCCGCAAGTCCCAGTGGGTTGTTTTAATACAAAAAGACAAGGTTTTCTCTATGCCGGTTTCCTTTCTCTTTACTGTAACTAACCTGGACATTTCTTCATTTATGCTATAACCTATTCAATTTCCTTAGGCATCTCCAAAACATGTTGGTATCTCATTCTGGGAACCAGCAACTTAAATTGTAACTTAAATCAAGGGCCAAAATGACATATTTTCACCTAGGATATCAGCTTTATTGTTTTCATACAGTTTTTGAAATATCCTTTAGACCATTACCACAATTGCTTTTATTTTTATTGACATAACCTGGGTCCTAACACATGAAAAATCAATCAGAGTATTTTTATTGCAAAACACAAGAGGAATAGTTTAACTGCCCATTAAAAAGTCACATATCTGATCAATGAATTTACAGAAGGTGCATGCCCTGGGGAGCTTCCAGACCTGTGCAAAAACACTCATATTAATGCACACTTAACTTTATACACGTAAAGCTCACACTTTTTATGTACAGCAGATGTCCTTAAGAGCCTCTACGCAATTTACACTTTTTTCTCCTTTCTCCAGATACAGAAATGTAAGTTTAGCTGTTAACTATCTGGCTGATTGTTATGCATAAAAATGTGTTTATTTGCATTTGTTGCAGACTGTGAATTGATATTCTGTGTGAATCAACATTATTCTCTAACATTAGAGCCATTATCAACTACTGTACATTACAAATACAAATAGTTCTGATGCAAATTCTAAATTTAAATGAACATATACTGTAAATTTTTGTTTTTAATACTAAAAAAAACTGCTTTAATATATTAGTCACAAATGTTCAAGAGACAAAGAAAATAGCAAAGTCTACACAACAAAAAGGATAGTCCTACAACTGCTACTGTATGACTCACTTCTACAGAATCAAGAAAAGCTTTACAGATTTACTATAGCTGTGCATGTCAACATGCTGTAATATGCCTACAAGGTTATTATGTTCGTAAAAGAAAAGGTCAAAAACTTATGTCAATACTTTTATTATGTACGTCAGTATATGAATTTAAAGAAGGATTTTCAAGTAACTTGCCTGCCAAGGACATGAATCACTCTTTTGAAAGGACTATTAAAAGGCAGCAAGTCAACCCTTGTCATTTTCTCACAAGTTGCAGCCTTAAATAGCTTCTTTTCTAACATGTGATAACATGTGTTAGCACAGCTTTCATCAAGAGTGCGTCAAACTCCATTGTACTTTAGATGTTCCTGAGAAAGATCAAACTATGACTAGTCATTCAAATCGCAGATTTAGTAGTATTCCAAAGAGCACCAAATTTAGATATCAATTATGCAATATCATGATATCTGTTATATGTACAGTGTTACACATCCAGGAATGTACTTGTTAAGTAAGAAGTGGTAATTGTGGGAGACTTTAATGCCCCTCAAATAGATTGGGATAAACCATCAGAAATGTCGGTAGCTCAAACTGAAATGATACTCAATGCTATCAATTGATCCCTTCATCAGTTTGTAAAAAGATCTAGTAAAGAAAACATCGAGATAGAGAAAACCAGAGGTGGCAGAACCATTAGGGAAATATGATCAAAAGATTGTATACTTCAAAGTGTACTTAGTACCTTGTAAGAGGGCAACTGGATCTGTAGTGTCAGTTAAGGGCTTAAGCCACCAGATGTAACAGGATCTCCCTGTATGGTAGCCGAGCGTGTGGAAATTTTGCCACATGAAACCTGTTTAATTTAAAATACAACCATGTTTCCCCTATGTTTCAAGTAGCGTTGGCAAGTACCTTGTCTTGGTCGATTCTGTTTGGCCGGGCTCGCTCCACACCTGTCTTCTTTTTACCAGACACTGTAACGACGGAGCTTCCCCTGCCCTCAGTGACCTCAACCTTTTTGTCTAGGGGTCTCCCTACTCCTAGCCTGCTCACTCCTAGGAATTTATAACAGTTTTTCACAACTTTCCTGTCTACCTACGGGATGGAGGTCCCTGTGTCTCGATCAACCACAGTGGACATATTGTACACTGACACCTCACTGCAAGGATCTGCCCCTAGAGCTATCTGTAGGGTTGCTCAACTCCCTGCAGGAGTGTCCTGGAACCTGCCCCTTCCGGGGTTTGATGTTAACTCAGGGTCTCACTGTCTGTCTGGCGTCTCACTCTGAGACCTGGTTTAGTCAGGCTCCCCATGAGCTGAATTCAGGAGCAACCTTCTGTTACTTGCTGCTCACTCCCTTCCAACTGGCTTCACACCAGTGAGGCCATTTCTTTAATAGCCTTATGCCTATGTGATATTAATGCATTCCTGCATGCATCTGGAGTGTCTATCCACTGCCTTCTGGTGCCTTAACCGCTTAACTGACACTCCTGATCCATTTGCCCTCTTACATACTGGACCCTACAAAGACCAAGTCCAAAACTTTACAACAGCGAAATAACAGCAAACAATGAATAAATAATATATATGAATTTATAATATAAATGAGAAACTTCATATGTAAATATTTTATTCACTGTGATATAAAATTTTATTTGGTGCACATTAAGGAAGAAAGCAACATCATGCCTTAGGCTGAGCAAAGAAAAAGTTTCATATTAAACAGTTTTATAGTACAAGAGACCTACAGTAAGCGTTAGAGTCACTTGAAAAAATTAAGATAAATCTCCAGGAACTGAATGGATTCGCAAAAACCCAAAATATGTTATCCACCTGCTATTTTTCTCTAAAAGTCTAACATTCTATCCATCCATCCATTAATTTTTCTAGCCACTTTATCCAATACAGATTCTTGGGGGAGCAAGAGCATATCCTGGCAAGCAACAAGCGCAAAGCAGGATACACCCTGGACAGGACGCCAGTCCATTACACAGCAGACAGATCTGCATACACTCACACCAGGGCCAATTTTTCCATAAGCCAATTAAGTACAGTATGTCTTTGCACTGTGGGAGTAAACTGGGGTATCCGGCAGGAACTCATGCAAACACAGGAAAATACACAAACTCCACACCCAGAAGCAATGCTAAGCACTGCTCTATCCGGCCTCCCTCTACCAAATGTCATTCAAGAATGTTCTGAACAATTTTGAAGAGGCAAGGTCTAGATTAATTAACTTGCTAGAATTTCTGGAATAAGGAAAAATAATGGATTCAGGCAGGACACATGGTATGGTGTACATTTTCAGAAGGCTTATGATAAAACATTTTACAGATTCTCAATTTTGAGATTGGAATTGGAATTATAAGATAAGTACCACAGGGATCTATATCAGGACCACTACTCCTCCTAATTTATATAAATCTGCACTCTGGTATATTTAGTTAACTAGTCGTTTTCAGATGATACCAAGAAAGGAGGATTAGCAAAAATTGTAAAGGAAATGGAATAAAATATGGACGAAGGAACTTTGAAAAAAAGATTTAGATGGAATTTAACACTGGGGAAATCTCTGTCAGATAATATTTAGTGTAGGTAAGGACAGAGCATTATACAGAAAGAACAAAAACTACAAAAATAGAACAAAAACTATGAAGTGGACTGATTCAAGCATTCAGAATCATTAAGGCTACTCACCAATTTAACAGCAAAACATAGTTCTGGTGTGTCTGTTCCCTTTTTCCATTCCTTGTTACTTCCTTGTAGGAAATGACTTAAAGTGTGAAAACAAACCAAAGAGAATGTGTGCCTGTGAATCTTCATGTGCAAAGCAGATGTTTGCTCACATAACACATAGAGCCAGAACCAGATGAAGACATCAGAGTGGCCTAGACACATCAGCACATGTTGACCTCTAATTTTATATTAATAAATAGCTACTCACATACTTCTTAAAATGTTGTAACAAGGCAAAACCATATTACAAGCACCAGTACAGTACATAAGCAATTAGGTATATGAAACTTACAAATTCTAGGGGAAAAAAATGCAAAGTTTTTACTTCAATGGCATTTCTGCAAAGTAGCTATTAAAAAAGGCAATATAATAATAGTTTGACTTTTAGCTCAGATGTCTGCAAGTAGGATTTCTTCTGCACTGGGCATGAGCAACGTTTGCATTGGCCCAAGCAAACTAGGGCACATTTCTGTGTACATCATACGCAAATGATGGGGGAGTTTATACACTGATAAACATTGGACACTTTTTTTAAACATCTTTAGAAGTAGCAGGAGTGTTTTTCACCTATTTGCACTGATACTTCATTTAAAAGAATTTTATGGGGCTTTTACATACTAGAAAATAAAAAGCATTATTGTTTACCAACTTGAAGTGTTGTTATAACAATTTGTACATGGTCAAAATTGAGTTGAAATAATTTCTGTAATAGTTGTTATGGGAAATTAAAAATAACCCTCAAACTTTATTTTGAATCTTCTTTTACTAAGACTGTCGCATTTACGAGGAAAACCATTTTCTCTCTGCCTCTCCATCTACAGCACAGTTTGAAAGTCACTAGTAATTGATTTAACTTTTGTGCTGTAACTTTGGCCTCATCCTTTAAGATAATTTTACAAACAAATGTTGCCTGGATATTGTCACATTGTTTGAAAATTCATTATCAAATTTCACTATAAAGCAAACAATGCCTGCTACACATGTGTCTGAAGTGATAGCTAGAATCCCAACACTAGGAAACCAGCAGCTCTAGAATGCTGCTTTGTGTACAGACAGAAAGTGACACAGTTGCACTTCCTTTACATTAAGAGTGCACTTAATATTCCTTGTACAAAAGTTCTCACACAACAAGAAAGGTTCGCCAACATCCATGTCTCTGAGCTTGTAAATAGGCACTTAAACCAGTGCTAAGCAAATATCTTAACTTCTGGTTTTAAGTTAGTGCCTTTAATTTGATATATAGAAATATTTACAGAAATATTTTAATTTTTGAATAAAAGATTATGCTAAAAGCATAATAAAAAGGTGTGAACATGTGCGATCAAAGGTAAATTACTTTTATTATTTCATTTACAGTAACTTTCAAGGAGGATATATCAAAAAGGAATACAAAGTAAGTAAAATCAAAAGTTACAGTAGTATGTCTTGGGCAATGGATGTCCAGTAATGATCCTGAAGGGCCACTGAATTTCCAAGGTCTATTCCAAATGCCCACATCTTGCTTCCAGATGTTGGATAATTATCCCAACAATTATTGAGACAACCAATTTCGATTATAAGGAGCTGAGTAGAAATAAAACTTCAAGACATTACAGTGCTTCAGGACTGGACACCCCTGTCTTAGATCTCTAGTAGAAAGCACAACTGTAACTAAAATAAAAACAAGATATTTGTTTCTGCTGAATTTATGAAAGTTTTGCATATGTTTTTTCCCCCTTTCTGTGCTTGTGCTCAACTGAATGGTAAAAGCTGGCATTCTGACTCAAGGAGGTCAATTTATTTTATTTAAAAAAAATGAGAATTGCGTTGTTATTATTTTCATGTTTTGTTTTTTAGTCTGCAGCCGGGCTTTGATGTCAAATTCCAAGTTTGACAGTTTAAAAAACAATGCCTGTATTATTAATGATATCTGAACTACGACAACATGAGCAAAAGTTGTATTAAGATAAAACAGACTTTAAAATTTGTTGTATTTTTCTCTCGAAAAAACTGCTGTTACCCAATGTTATCCAAGGTCACATGATTCCGATGCTTTTTAATAGGTATTGTTAACAAGACTGAAATGTGTCAACAGCAAGTTCAGAGACAAATATGGTACTGTATGGCTGAACTGTTAGCAATTATCTAAAGTAAACATATAGGTACATTACAGTAGCATGTTACCCTGAGGAAATAGATTCTATTTTATACGCATTTTTTCAATGCAGAGGTTATTTTGAAGCAATATATATTTAATACAATGTGAAGACTGTAAGTGATACGCCAAATAATGATATTCAAATTCAAGTTTCAGAATCTGTTTTTGATCAATACTAATTCATGGAAAAAAACACAGCAATCAGTAAACTTCTAGACAGAGTTAGTCAGGCCAAAAACAGCTTGCCTTACCATCTGCTTCCTGGTCCTGAGAGCTTTACATTTAAATGCTGTCACTAAATTCTCACCAAAAAATGGCCCAAATCTGCCTGTAGGAGAGCTACAACTCAATGCACACACTTTGTAGTAGCCGAACACGATATGCAACAGGATTCTTTCATCAATTTGCTCCTGTAAGTCATGCAATATTTATGGATAAAGAGCTTCAGATTTTATTTCCCACAATTGATTTTAATAATGCACCACTTTCAAACATCTCTGTCTAATCATTTTATATATGAATATAAAGTATGTTTTATGTAGATCCATACTTCTATAGTGTTATATGTAGAATGCATTGCTCAGGATTATTCTCCCTTAACGTAACTCTCATTTAATGCAGAAAACTGGAAATTTTGAACTAATGCTGTAGCATATGTGTGCACATGTGCACCAGAATCACATAGTTTTTGGTGAAGAGATGTGTTTGCGAGAGTCAGGGGAAAGAATTTTAAAAAAGGAATATGGTGTCCTACCAGAAGGGGGAATGTGGTTAATTCCAGATGGCTTCAAAAGTTCCAAGGGCTGCTCTTTGCTAGGAAGTCCATCTGTAAAAGAGAAAAAAAACATACACCCTCATATTCTGTACACAGAATAGCAGAAATGGTTGCTACTGGTTACTGACAAACTGGGTTCTGTGCATGGCATTAATACTTGCACCAAATTCATATTTCATCATATTTTCAGATTTTAAATCAAAGGAAAAAGACAAGTTTATATCCAGGTATGGCAAAGCAAATAAGAGAGAAAGTACAGTAGTTGGTGGACTTAATCAATTCACACGCGAATGTTTCACGCATTATGGAATTGAAATTGCAGCGGGAAATGGACAGAAATGACAAAAATAAAAGAAGGGAGTATAGGTACTTTGAAATTTGTCAGCAATGTCCATGTTGGAGGACACACATGGAAAATTAATATTTTGATGCATTGTTAGTTTGCTAGAAAAATAAAAAGCTTTGAAAGAAGCTGTTTTTGAGTCATGTATTGGGTTAAATACCTGCCCCCCCACCTCAGAACGCACAAAAGATATACAAATTATATCTAATTATATAATCAATATATCTTACAGATTACAGTCACAATGAAGAGTGATAAAGATAGTCAGCAGCTAAATGTGAAGGTCTTATACTTACAGTACAGGAAAGGGGGGAAAAAGCAACCTTTATCTTCACATGAAATTGAGGGGTAGGATTTATTTTTATGGACAGTATTATTGTGTAAGCCTTAGCGGCTAGACTACAATTACAAAAAGCTATTGCAAGACCTATAATAAAACTGAGTGTAGAAATATCCATCGTGATTTTTTTTTCCATTATGTCCTTGAAATAAGGAAATATTTCCTTTAAAATACTACATATTTTCCAATATATCTGATGTTTGATTGCTAAATATTTTAAAGAGTAATTCTGAAAGAAAACAGACATAATACCTTCCACAGCAAAAATTAATTAATTTAATTCAACCTTCATCAAATGTTGTACTCAGGGGTATTTTATTAAATCATAATATTGAAAGTTAAAAAATAATATTGAAAAGCTTTAAATATGCATGAACTGCTTATTTTCTAGAAATGCGTTCTGTACGAAATCTATTTTTCATTCAGCATTTTCAATAGACAATAATATATGTATGGATTCTGACAAACTGGGAGAATATAAGCTTCTGTTTTGTGTAGAATCTTTCATAAAAGACATGCTCTGTGGAGATTTCACGTAAAAAATCACCTAGTAAAAATTCACTTCAAGGAGAGAGTAAGCCACTGCTGTGAAAAAGAATGGGAGTGTCTTTGAAAAGTGAATTTGTTTGAAGAAATACGATCAAAGGAGACAAGAACAGAGGATGAAAAAAGATTAACAATGACATTTTATAAGACAAAAATTCACTTCATGATGTATCTCAAAAACTTGAATCAGTATGGCTAACACTACTCAGTCCATAACAACTGAGCACGAGGTTCAACAGAAAATTGGGCACTCATTTGAAACATTATTCACATGCCACCCTTCAAAGGAATAGTAATCAAACCACATTTTTTGCAATATAAAAACTACATTCCATTTAGAGGGCAAGGACATGGAAGTCCTGTAGTGCCTGTCTTAGAAGTGTAGAAACTTCATCTATTTAAGTTTCTGAAAGTTAGTTTACAGATGGTGTCCTAAGGAGGAATACTACACTGGATGGACCTTTGCAACCATCTAAGGTACAAGTAACTGCAATACGATGAGTTTACCATAAATTACTTGCATAAATTAGGAGCAAAATATTACAATTATGTGAAAAATCCATTAAAAAAGAAAATTCACCACAGTGTGGAAAAAAAATGAAAAGAGAAAGATTTCATTTTACTAATTAAGAAAATGGGAAAAAAATACATTTTGGTTCTTAAATGTATCTGCCAGCAATCTCAGAAATTCATGCCATGCTGCTGCCATATCACATACAGTATATTACCACCAGATGCATAATAAACAGCACAATTCACATTGTGAACAAGAAAAACTTTACATTCATGTATACCTTTGAATGGGACCAGTTGTGTCAAAGTGCTCACTGCCAATTAAAACAGATCAGTTCCAACGTTCTTACTCAGTTTTTAGAGTACTTCATAATTCACCAAACCACGTTGCACTAAGCCACTGGAAAATGACAATTAACTATGCACGATACAAGAACATGCTTTTTTTTATTTTAGCCATCAAAAAAGAAAATAACAGTTTCTCAAATTCTGGGTACAGTGGTCCAGAGACTATCCCAAGAAACACTGCATGCAAGGCGGAACAAACTCCAGACGGGCCATCAGTCCATTGCAGGGCACAGACAGACACAACCTCACACAAACACAAAACAGGGCCAATTTTAGCCTGCAATCGGTCAGCATGTTATTGTACTGTGGGAGGTAACCCATATGAACATGGGGAGAACATGCAAACTCTACACAGATAGCATCCCAAGAATTCCACCCAGAGGCCCAACGTGGCGAGGCTAATCACTGTGCCACCATGCCACCCTTACCTCTAAAGATGAGAAGAAATGGTTAAAATGTTTCTATTACTTTTAAAAGGGTTGAGGGGGAAAATAGGCACTCACACATGCTGCACCAAGTTTAATCATTTCAAAGCCACCACTAACATGGTATCCAGGTTTCCAATGAAAACAGAGCAGTGTTTTCACAGAAAGCCAGTTGCTGCCGAATTGGAGACAGTTTGGCCTGGAACAAGAGTGTCTCTCAAAACTGGGAGCTATATTCTCCTGCTCACGCTCAGGGATTACACCACCAGCCTGGCTCCATCCTGACGTTTGGGCTAGCATGTCGTGCATGTCAGTCCCAGAAGGAAGAGTCTGGACACTTGATAAAAATAAGGCTCAAGAAGCTGTATAAAAATACACAGTAACTCCCTCAATAAGGTGAGGGTAGTATGGAGTGTACACTTAAAATAGTGTACCGTATATCTTTCCAGCTTAAGTATACAAAATATTCCATCAACATGAGCAAAGAGATAAAACAGAGACAGGTGGGCAAAAAACAGGTCTGGATTTATTCTTGTGTGCTTGGAGGAAACAGAACTCGTTTCCACTCTTTTGAACATCTGAGATGTCTAAGCCTTACTTTATTAAAAAAAAACATAAAATATATATAAAAAATAGCAAAACCTTGTAAAAAGAAAGATTACTGTACCTTACTTCGTTTCCTAAGAAATACAAACAACTGAGCATACATTTCACAGTGCATTACTGTAAGTATAAATGTTACTTTTACATATATACAGTATTGTTTTTAATATTCCTAAAATATGAAAATATCTTTTAGATCTAACTCTACATTAATATATTATAATTATATTTTCTCATAGGGACAAATATTACCTAGGTGACATTACCAAAAAAAGAAAACATCACTACCACAAAACCTTCTGACTGTATACAGTCTCCAACATGAAGGGAATTCTTCACAAGCCTTTGGTATTACATCTGGGTGTAAAGAAGACATTAAGACAAAAATGGCTTCACAAAAATCTGTCTGTAAACCTCCAATGAATATACTACTATTCGTATGCTGGCCAGACTGAAAGTGCCGTGTTTATTTTTCTGCACAAATATATTCAGTATTAGGCAGCTGTGTATGACAGAAGACCAGAAGTCGTGGGTGCTGTATGCTCGGAAAAATGACATTTGAAAGTATAAAAATTCTAACAACTTTTCACACATCAATACCTATAAAATATGTTTCCATAAAAAGAAAACATGTAAGGAACAAAAAATCTGGAATGACCATGGCTCGCAAAAGATCAATTAATGTAATATAATTCCAATTTTTGGGGGGTGAAACAGTTTTAAGACAATCACTTAAAGATAAGCAAAATGCTTTGCTTTTGTTTTCTTTGCCGCTCTATTTTGAGATCATGCAGTGAAATGTACACATAAGCCATCATTTATACATAACTGAGCATCAAAAATTAAAAATTAATAAGAGCCTCCAAATACAATGAAATGAAATGTGATGCTTTTAAGCAGCACACCATCCTCAAAAAAAAAAGACTCGCTGAGGCACTTGCCTCTTTAAAAATGTGTATCCAGCCAGGTCACGTTTGCAGTGAGTCTCACTCAGGAATCTATTTTTGGAAGTCTCTCTGGACCAGACGGTACTGCTGCCTGTACCGTAATGGCATTTTAATTAGCCAAGAGAGTTAGAAGATACATGTGCAAAACAGAAGAGATTTTAAACAAAAAAGGAAAGACGGTGCCATAACAAAATGAGTATTCTTAGCTGTGCCATTTCAGACAATTTTCTGTAAGTACCAGCGACTGCACAATAGACTAAATACTTGCCTAGCGGGGCTTTTTTTTCTTAAATGCAGAGTTTAAAGCTTATTTGGGATACATGCTGCCTGCCTGATTTTGAATCATTACAGGCATTTAAGCTTAGACTGCCAGGGGAGGTAAGGAAAGGAAAAAAGTCTGCCCAAACATTAAAGTGGCTAATTCTTACCCATCTGCTTTTTCTGTGCTGGTTAGAGTTAAAAGAGACCAAAAAGGGAACTAAGAAATGTGAATTTATTGTGAACATGGTTCTTCTGCCTAGGATGATCATTAGATAATTAGAAATTCAGCAAAGTGCAACAATAACTTCAACTTTCTCAAGAATGACAAACCACAAGGATGGACCTACTGTTGCTAGAATCTTCTGTTCATTTATGGGAGGAGTACAATGTTTTCTGCATACACATGATTTCCTGCTTCAGCCACAGAAGTGCAGGGATAGGGAGGGATGCTTATCTAAAGGTAAATATGTAACCAAACTGGATATGGTGGTACATGAAAGATTTTGTTAAGATTACGTTCCTTAAGAAATTCAACAAAGGTTTTCTGTGAAAGAAGCCGGGAGAGAGATCACCGTTAAATCTTGACAACACACCCTTTTGCCTTTCACTGAAATTGAAGCTGCTCAGTTGTAGCCAGCCAGCTTACTGCTGCATCATGCAGCCAGACAACTGTACAACCGAATGACCCCCTTAATTACCCATTTCCCTGCCAATACAGGAAAATCCAAATGATTTCAAATGAGAGCCAAAAACATAACTCAATATCATTTTGTAATGTACAGCTGTACTGCTTGAGTTTGCAATGTAATTGGGATCATTGTGGGAAAACATCACATTTGGAAACTGATACACAGAGAATTGTTGTAATACCAAGCTAGACTGAATGGTTTGTTTTGCATGCTCGTGTACCACTGTTAATGTAATTAGACTTCCAGTACACTTATACCACTTGTCACCAAAATTATCAGCTAAACTTATTTTATTACAAGGACGTTGTCATTCCACAACAGATTAAATCACACCCTTATTTATCTAAACTGACCACGTGCTATAAACCACATCCCTTTAACCACTGTGCTCCCCAGCATCAATACAGAGCATAATGAATATCGTGAAGCAGCTGTTTTTTTGGCTGCAAGGAAGGAAATGGGGTAATTTCTATTATTTTCTTTTTTAAAAAAAGATTCAATCCTTCTGTTTTTTAATGGATGTTGTGTATTAAAGAAATAGTACTAGACTAATCAGCTTTGCACACAAACTTCTGGTAACGTCTCTGGTAAAAGGGGCTTAAAGATAATAGAAAAGATCTGGCCCGAGTGCAAACAGTTTGTATTTTTGTGACATTATTTATGGATGTAAGATTTTATTACAAACCTTTCATTCCTGATTTGTTTATGCTACAGACTCTCCAAGTAAAATTGAATTTGAAGTCTTTTGGATTTTTGTTCTACTGAAAAGTGCCAGAATTCACTTTCTTATACATTGATGACCGGTTGAACACAACTACTAGTCATCAGATGCTGATACTTTATGTCAGTTACAACATGCAAAAAAGTCATCAGACTAAAAACAGAATGCCAAGTTTAATGGTACATTACCTTAGAACACTTAAATAGTTATCTTTTTAAGGTTTGTCTCTCTAACCATACCCACTCCTTCCGGAAAAAGATAAAAATATTAGATCATTATCTAGATATCTCAATTTTAATATATACTGTAGTGCAGAGTTCCCCCTTAATGGGCTTTAAAACAAGGAAATAAAAAAAGATTTCTTTATAAACCCTTCCAGTGTTAGGCTTCCAAAGCCTGACTAGCAATGTGCCAAATGCTGCTATCATAATCTAACAGCAAACAGGGATCTAGCTGTCAGTGCCCAGACACGCTCGTCGCTATTTACATCGAATAATGTTGTAAAACTGAGTCGAGAAGGCAAAGCAGCAACAGAGAACAAGTGTAAACTGGACTGCTTAAGCACTTTAATCCTTCGTATTTCTCACATTTCCTACTTCCATTTTTATTTTACTCAGAATTCAACTCAAGGTTACCTTTGGGCATTACAGCCAAGTTAAAAGCAATGCAATTTCTGCAATAATGGAATGTCAATAATAATTTCAACCTGACATGATTTTCTGAAAGTTTACAGTGGGAAAATTTGCTTTGGAAACAGGTTCTGAAATGGATTGGGTGTGCTCCTACAAACAAAAATACCTTTAGGACTGAAATTAACTACAAATTAATTATTATAAAGGAAAAAAAAACAATTACAGGACCTCTTATAAATAAATAAAAAAATGTATGCACTAGAATGCGTTTCCAGCGAAATCATTGTGGTACATTATTCTGTGGCTCCAAAAAGAATGTCAAAGAACAGAGAACAAAATCTTTGCTTTTTTCCTAGCAACAAACAACAAACCCAGAAACCATGTCTTTTGGAATGTTTGCACTTACTCCTTCATACAGAGAAAACAGCAAGCAGCATTCTGTTCTCAGGATGTTATAAAAATAGAGCTCCTAGTCTAGAGATCTGACCCAGTGAACCATAAGATGTACATCACTACATGATTTTAGTACCAAAATGTCTCTGAAGAGGGAAGCCTTATCTACCCAAGAAATATGTTTCAAACACTGAATTAAGATAAAGAAAACTTGTTTTTTTTTTCTCCAGAGTCATACAGTATGCATGTGAGGATATCTTTGTATTTGGCAATAAAGCAGGCATTATTCAGGACAGACAAACTGATTTCAAACCCGACGACATATACTGTATATTCAAAGCTAGTTCTGGGAGCTTTACCAGCCTAAGTCCCTAAAGTGTCTGCATTGCTTTTGCAGTGTGTAGGAAGCTTACAAACTGGCAGTGCTTTAGTTCCTCAGTAAACTAATAATTATGTAGACACAAAAGCATTTATTTTTCTTGGCAGCTTGGATTAATAATAAATATCAAGTGCCAGTAACTTTAAAACTGGACATTTCAAAAGTATAATTACACATTGACCAAGAAAATCCAGTTGGCCATTCAGCACAATTTATAAGATATTCCTTGTGTTTTATTCCAGACAAAAATGCATTGGTTCTCTTCAATTTAGATGTCCAAACTAAAATTACTCATGTTATGAGTTGTATTATTTGCACTCCACTTATTCTACTCCATGATGTTACATCCTCTCTTATGCAAACACCTTTTACACTATGTAGTGCAGTATGTCATATTAAAATACTGTATCATTATACGTTTCTATTTTGCATGTATATACCATATGGCCCAACCAAGCTTGAATCAGGTGCTTTGACTGACAACAACAATATGGCGTTTCAAATAACCTCTGGTCGCAAATCAATTTCTTAAATTTATAAAACCATAAAACAATTAATAATGTTTCAAAGTAAGTTAATATTTATTTCATCTGAATTCATTTTCAAAACGCTTTTTTTTGCATTTTACATTGTCTACAAATCACATATCCCTAGAAAAAGTAGTTAGGTACTGAATGAAACATCCCACCCCTGCTCATTTTATAAAGTTCTGCCTAAACTTCATTGGAAAATCCTGAGCCACCTTCAGCAGTGTTATGTTCACTGACTGACAGCAGGTAAAGAATGACTTGTCACTAACGAGAACGAAGCAGTGATTCTCTCGTGAGCCTCTGGAACACGCCAAGGAAATGAAATGTGTTAGTGGGCCTTTGCAGGATGTCAATTCAGTCAACAACAATTCCTTGTTTAAGTCGAAAAAGTGACTCGAATAGTGTGATACATGAAAAAGAAGCCACAGCTGTAGGAGTGCCTAAATAATCTTGTCTCAGACTAATATAAAGTACAAGATTAGATTTAGTACCTTGTGAGTTTTGTTGTAAGCAAATTTCATTGGATGTTTCTAAGTATATCAAGGTCTTTGGTAACACTAGGGAAACTACATCAAGAATCCTCAAGATAATCACCTTACTAAAAACATCTTTAAAATAATCAAAAAATGTGCCACAAATCAGACTGATCATAGATCTCAGATAGATCTTACACTGTCTTACAAGATGTGTTACACTGGCACTATATGCCTAAATTCTATTTCCTAAAATAATAAAGTTTAAATAATAAAACTGGTTTACATAGTTTATTTACAAAAAAACTTGCAAATGGAAGCCAGACCAGAAGAAAAATTATTATTACTTCACAAAATAAGCAAAAGACTTTAAATATATCAAGATTTCAGTTTATCACGTAAAACTCAAAACATATGTTTACCTCTGTATACCACCTTTTTGTGTTATCATCACTGGTGCCAAGGCTAGTCAATATAAAACTCAAGCCTCAAGCCTACCTCACTCCCCCCCCCCCCCCAACAAAAAAAAACAACTGAATTTAACTTAAATTGTGGATTTTAGCAATTAAAAAAAAATCCACACACATACATTTTCGAGGTGATAGAGTAATTTGTCAGTAATAATCTATCCCAGGCACCCATTCACTTTTGAAATATGATAAAATGTTTAATTCTCGTGCAAACTCTATGGAAGCAAGGAATATTTCCAAGTATTAATGTATTAATAGATTCATCTGTAACATGGATTTGTAAACTGGATTAAGACAACTTTTAATGACAGATTGAACGAGAAGACCTACTGCAAATGATAAATTAAAAAAAAAGAATGATTTGTTAATTAACACTGTCCACGTCTGAAGACCTCAATACTGATACTGAAAGACACAGATCTTGCTGCGAAGATAACCATAAACTCATTAAACATTAAACAAAGCCTTATATCGGGGACTATTAAAATAGTCTAAATAAGAAATGGGGTGACATACTGTAGTGGCACTGCAGTTAGCACTGCTGCTTATTGCTTGTGGGTCCAGGGCTCAGTTTCAGACTGGGATGCCTTCTGTGTGGAATCTGTATGTTCCCTATGTGTTCCTATGGGTTTTCTCTGAGTGTTTCAGTTTCTTCGCACCTTCTTGAAAATGTGCTGGCCAGAATAGATGTTGTCTCTCAATGACTCTTGTGTACTTGTGTGTGTTTTGCAAGGGACTGCAATATCACTCTGTGTCTTATGCTTCCAGGATGCTGGGAGTCAGTGGTTTTCTCGTAATGGATGGACGGGTTAGATTAAAAACCTTACAGGTCTAGTGAGAAAAGACAGAGTGACATAGAATTAAAACAATAAATATTCTTTGTATATATGTTTGCGCTAAAGACAAGTCATCTTAGAACCAGTGTACAAAGCTTACATTTATGTAATTAAAACTAATACATGTACAATATATAGAAAACACAACAGCCATCTCCAGAAAAAATACAAATCCCAATCTTTGCATTAAACACAGCATATTTTTAAACATATTTTACCTAAAACAGTTTTAAGGTGGTGAATGCTGAGATGGGAATCTTAATTAAGTTTGTAAAATACTTACAGTATATGACAGGTCCTTCATAAGTCAGTCAGGCTAACTTTTTCCACAGCTGTCCAAAATAACTGATTTTGAGGAACTTCATTAGTGCAATAAGAACTACTGCGCAATTCTGCAATCTTGAAATCGTCAAAAGATTCTAAAGTAACAAATTAGTTCGCAATGGACATCAATACAGCAAAAGAAAAACCACTGTTACACAACATGAGCAATGAATGATATGTAGTGGTTTAAAAGCATAATGTACATGTTGACAAGGGAGAAATTTATGGGCACAATTAGATAAAAGATATATCTGTTTATCTTCAATGATTTAAAATCCATATCTTTAAAGCACTATTTTTTTACAAACCACAAAATGAAGAGGCTACCTGAAAAATATAAGGAAAGAAATATGCTACCTTTTAATCACTGCTTCATCTCTATATCTCTATATCCTGTGTTGGATAGTTATTCTCCAAAAAAATAGCAAGAAGGACAAACAGAATTCTAAGGCAAAATATATAAAAATCTGATCATCTGAGAAATAAAATTCTGAATAACTGTGATAAAGTGTTATTACTGAGGAAACAAAACAGCATACTTTGGGTCAGAGCTCTTGAAATGTCATATGACAGTAAATTTATAACTATAGGATGAGCTGCACTCTAACCTACAAGCAGCTCAAATATTCAAGGATTTTAAGAAAGCTTTAGGAACACAGGAATAGGGGTTTGTTGCAACCTTCTTGAAAATCTATTTGAATTTGCATGCTTATAATTATACAAATGGCAGAATGGAAGTGAAAATTAAACACTAGAGAAAATGGCAGTTTATATACAATTTAGTTTCTTAACAGGGCATGTACAGAACAATATTACTTAAAAGATGTAGGGAATATTTAGAGCACTATAACCCAAGCCCAATTATTTGATGTAAGACTTAAGTATGGAAATCTATTGGCTTTTATATAGAGACAGTATGTAATGGCTTCCCTTTTGTAAAAAAAGAGGCCCATGACAGGCTGAAGCCCACTTTGCCAAATGCCTAATCTTGGCTGAAGAAGGCTCCATTGGCATTGCTGCTCTTAGTAGCTGGAAAAAGAAAACTGGCTTTATTTTTTTGCCTGATGCCACACAGTAAACCCTAACCGAGCAGACACCCGGTGCACCCGTCCAAATACCAGACACCTGCTACAAGATCATCAAGAGAACAGCAAATTTAGCTGACCAAAAGAAGAGCCACATCTTTCTACTATTTGTAATCCAGAAATGGAATAATATCCAAAATGAAAAATAGAAATGTGAGATTTATAAGCAGTCATGCTTTCTTTACTGTATATTCATTCAACATTATTTTACTTACACAGCTTTGGGAGGCGGTTGATGGAGAGCAGTTAAATTTGTTGATGTCAGTGGGTAAGAAAAAAACTTCATATAGTCATGGAAGCTTTCAACCGCAATGATATTCTTACCATTTACAAATGTGTGTTAATAAAATCAAAGCAAAACAGCTGCATTCGAAAATACTTCGTTTTATGGAGTCAGATTAAAATACTTAGAAAACCTGCTTTGAGCATAATTCATGATAACAGCTACTGACAACATTTTCAATTTATAGTGTATTTATAATGCAAGTGTGTTCTTATTTTCTAATATCAGGTGGGAAAGAGCTTGTCCATCAGTATGAAGTGAGACCTGCCTAATGTAAAATGAGACATTTAAACACAAACATATTAATGACAATATTTACCTGGAGCAAATCAAAGTGTTACACAGCTACAGCTAATTTTACTAAACTCCCTCTCCACAGCTACATGTTTAGCGGAAGGGATGCTCTTAAGACATATTCTGTCATCCAGTGGATACAATTCTGCTGAAAACTACACTTGAATGAACAGAACCAATTGTAAACCACTGATGTGTAGAGAAAAAATAAGCATAAAAGCCAGACATTCAGAAACTGCATTACTTATACAAAATCCTGTGAATTGGGTTTGTCCTGTGTACTTTCATAGCCCCCTGTCTACTCATGCTTTCTCAAATGAGGAAATCAGCAGCTGATCCTAATGCTTTCCCAGTGGTCCGTCTGGAAAAACCACCGCTCTACAATCTGCTCCTATTCAAAACCCAGTGGAGGAAGCATTCACCACAGAATGCAAGGACCAGGGGATGCCTATTCAGATTATAACTCTGGACAAATCAGAAATATTTAGAACCAGCACTTAAACCATTTTTGACAAAACATTAAAACAGGATTACAGTTCTGAGCAAAACCACCCACCCATAAGATAATCTCCATTGCTTCCATCAAAGGCATTGGACTGAACATCTTGTACATAAATTCACCAAATTTACTTCACAAAAAAAAATCCCCCGATAAAATGCCCATCTCTAATGAGTTTTATTCATGAACACTTAATGCAAGAGCACATGCAAAGTACAATGCTTTGTAGCACCCGAAGAACCACTGTTTAGTGATCCAGAACCAATTTGCAGTGGCAGGTTCAATATTAGGGCTTCCCAGTCAATATATTCCTTTTCATAATTAATTCTGGACTATATGAAAGGAAAATTAAGGTACTTTTAGCAAAAAAAAACTGCTAAGAAAAGTTGACAGTCTAATTCATTTAAGAATTCACTTTACAAGACCTTTTGGATTCACTAGTTTGTAAAGATGAAACCAGTGCTTAATTGTTATAAAATTGACTTTTCAACATTGTCAGAAGAAATCTATTTTTTGCCGATTTGATTGCACTTTGTTTCCCCATGTACATTTGTTTGATGGACAATTTATTCTTTATACCTCCGTAAATTACAGAGAATTGCAAACAGTTCTAACAAATCACAAACTATTTTAACAAAAAACACAAAATGGGAAATTGCAAACCACAAAAAAAGCGAAATTGAGAGCAAAAATTACTTTTTTCGTTTCAGCCAAGATTTATCTTGTTTACTTGTGAACCAAATTAATATGAATAGAATAAATGTTCCATTTTAGAATATAAATGTTTGGATTATTATTATTCCTATTATTTCTTTTCATTTTATTTCATGTGAAGGACAATGTATTTAATCTGAACAAAAATAACCACCAGATGACTGAAGTAAAATACAATTTTTCATAATAGGAACTTCCACCTTAATGTGTTGATAAGCTGCAGGAGACATTTCATTCCCTTCAATTTCCATCACATATTGCAATAGTGCCCATTATCAGTTCTGTAAGGCGGGCTGTCGCCCTGTTGGCCAGAATCCTCTTACCGTCTGAGTCATGATGATCATTCCATGTTTTTGAAACGGATTGTTTACAGCTGTTGGTAAAAAAATGCTTTTTCAAGGCACTGATTATTCCAAACTACAAAAAAGAAGACAAGCTATGTTCTTACGCATCCTGAAATAGTCTTAAAAAGAAAAGACCATTGGGGTATTAAAACTGCAACAAGGATCAGGCAAATATGCTTAAATACCTCCTCTACAGCCACTTATGTTTCTAACATATTAGCATGCTACTTAACAAGCACTTGAAGGATCTCAAGCTCTTACTCAGATCTAAAAGCTTGTTAGAGCACACAGTGAACTTGAGACGCCTGGCATTTATGGGCAAATGGGTTTATGTGTGAGTTGGGCAGGGGGTGGCTCTTTCCTCAAAGCTGTTAGAGACATGTGTTCTTGCATTATCACTTGGTCATCTTCTGTCCTTCAACACTTTCATGTGACAACTATGCCACATAAAACAATGGTGACGTATAGTATGTGTCCTCCAACACTAATGAAAACACAGTAAGAGGAGCTAAAACAGCATCCTCAGACTTGATAGAAGGGTCATCAAAAAAAGTCTTCAAAACACCTGGAAAGGCAGTAAACCGTGAATGACGAAAGTTGCAACTGAATCGGATTTCCATCAATGGATTAGAAGTTGACGTATTTTTATAAGTTTTCCATAAGAGAAAAGAGAGCCTGCCCAAAAATAACTGTATTGCCCAATGCACTGAGAAATCAAGTGGGAAAAATATTTACATTTTAAGCACAAAGAAAATGGTAAACACTAGTAGTCAGTATACTGTATGCTAACAAAAATCACCGGTGACAGCCATTAGCTACAATCTGGAGAGCTGCCTATGCTATATATCTGAATTATAATAAAGAATATACTGTAAATGTATTCTTGAATGTACAATTTTCTGCTGGTTTCTGCTCAGATGAATGTTTGCCACCATGTTAACTGTACAAATTCTAAAACATTTAAATTTAATTTAACTTTTAATTTATTTGTCTAGAATTTCTCATAAGAATATGAAAGTTCACTGTACAATGTTTAAAAGCATCACATTAAACAAAATAAGCAAGGCTTACATGCAAATGTATGATGAACTCATCAGTCATTGCTTATACTTAGACAATATGATTTAATGATGGGGGCAAAATTTAATTTAGTATAAACAACACAGTAATCCAGACCTCCTCACAGTTTCTTTGTAGAAGTAACTATGGCTAAAACAATTAGCTTAATTCAGTTATATCAGTCACATTCAGTTAAGCTTCAGCAAAGTCAGTTGAATTATACACAAGATAAAATGATAATGCCTTGCATAAGAAAGAGGACGTTTTATGTAGAATGTCACTATATGATTTAATGAAGAGGGTATGAATTGAATTTATTAAACACATATCCATGCATGCATTCACCTGTGTAACATTAACTGATTTTAAAAAATCTGAAACTTTTACTTTTGAGAAAGATGTTTAAGTATCTTAGATCAATGCATATACTGTACATATACTGCATATACTGTACAGTGCCCTCCAGAATTATTGGAAATTATTGGATTATTCAAAGAAAATCACGTCACAATTACTGGCACCCCTGAATATTGTACTTGTCCACCCTCCCTTTGCCAAAATAACAGCACTGAGTCTTCTCTTATAATGCTGGATGAGGTGGGAGAACACATATAAAAGAATCTGAGACCATTCACCCATACAGAATCTCTCCAGATCCTTCAGAGTCCTTAGTCTTCGCTTGTGGACTCTCTTCTTCGGCTCACCCCACAGGTTTTCAATGGGGTTTAGATCAGGGGACTGGAATGGCCACTGCAAAAGCTTGATTCTGAGGTCAGTGAATCATTTTTGTGTGGATTTGGAGGTATGCTTTGGATCACTGTCCTGTTGGAAGATCCAACCACAACCTTAGTCTTAGCCTCCTGCCAGAGGCAACCAGATCTTGATTTAAAATCTTCTGGTATGTTATGGAGTCCATGATGGCATGTATCCTAACAAGATTCCCAGGGCCTTTGGAAGAAAAAAAAGCCCCACAACATCACAGATCCACCACCATACTTCACAGTGCAGATTAGGTTCTTTTCTGCATGACCTTGACTCTTTTTATGCCAAACCGACCTCTGGTGTCTGTTGTTTAATTGTCTCATCTGACCATAGAACCCAGTTCCAATCAAAGTTCCAGTGATGGTTAGCGAACCCCAGCTCGCTTATGTTTGTGGTTTGACGACAGCAGAGGCTTTCTTCTGGCAAGCCTTCTAAATAGTTTGTTGGCATGGAGGTGGCGTCAATTAGATTTTGTTCATAGGAATTTCTAGGTGTGCCAATAATTGCGACAGGTGTTTTTGAGAAAAATGTTTATTTTTTTATAAGAATCTTTAAAAAATTTTTTTTACCTCACTGAAAATTAAGATTTCTCTCATATTTTCAGTGTAAGATCAAGCTGATAAACTAACAAAAACATTTGCTCATCTTTACCAAGGGTGCCAATAATTCTGGAGGGCACTGTATAAGATAAAATTATCTAAATTTTTAGATAACCTGAGTTACTTTTGTGACTCAAGCACAAGCGTCTATTAATACTCATGGTTGTCGGCAAACTCTGGGCAACCTAGAGAAAAAGAGCTGACCTGGCCTAATATACAGTAGTACTTAATGCTCAATGCTTCACCACTAGAGGGCTCCCTTCTCAGACAATACTGCTACAATGTATGCTCACCTTTGCAATGCAGACACCTTAGGAACTAGGAAAGTAATGACATTTAATTTGAGTAAATACAGTCTGGAAAGAGAAAGACAAAACAGAAAGTGAGCCATACAAAATGTTTGGAATCTGAGAAAAACTGAAAGCAAAAATGTATATGCAAAAACATACAATGAGTGAAAAATATTTAGCACTACATGGGTGTGGGTGAGACCATGGGATACTCTCCAATGAACCCTGGTCCTGGAATGCCTTAATCTAGTTCACTTAGTAGGTAACCATGAAATCACTGATTTCTAAAGATATGGAACAATTCCATCTCGGTCATTCAAACAGACAATTTGTTAATTTCAGTAATTTAGAGATCACCTAGGGCTAAAATCTAAGTACTCTTCAGCCTTTGTGGACCAGAGTTTCTGAACTGAAGAGATTACTTGTTTGATTTTATAAAGATCTTAGAGGTGCGGTCAACCTTTAAGAACAGTTGATCTAAAAACTAACTTGGCTTGAAGCTCTCTAGGGTTGAATACCCCTGAGCAGGATAATCATCTGTATTGTAAATATGCAATGGATCTCGCACAAGCCAAAGAGAAAAAGATGGCATTTTAATATATGCATCTATTTAAAAGAAGCTAGAGGTTTGAGTGCAGAGCTGCATCACAGGTGGGTTGCAAAGAAACAAATAGAGGTTAATTCCACACCAAAAGCAACCAAGAAAAAAAAATATTGAGGTGTAAGGTAGAGAGAGAAAAGTTTCAGGGTAACTGTAAGGCAAAGGAGGACAAAAGCATGGGAGAATGGGTACAGCAGATAAAAACTGGCCAAACAATGCCTAAACTATCCAGGTAATTGTAATAGGAGTCCATTGTGAATTTTTCAAAGGATGCCATTCAGCTATTTCTTGAAATAAACCAGGTTGTCAGCTTCAACAATAATGCTAGACACCTTGTTCAAAACATGCATATATTTCAAAATACTACTTCTAGGCTAATTCTAAGGAAAGGCCATAGATTTAACGATTTGTTGACTGTGTATTCCAAAATTAATTGAAGCACTAAAATTTACAAGGTGTAGGCCTACAGCCTACAGCAGTTTATATTTGTGCAGAGACACAAGATGTTTCTACTTTGTACTGCTGTGCTGGAATATATAATTATGCATATGTAGGTAAACACATATGAATTAATATTCATATATTAGTTGAATATTAAATGTACGTTTCAAATATCTGTCGCTGTAAATTTATATTTTGAGATAAAAAATAATTACAGTGGAATCTTAGTTGAGTTTCTGGAACTGACTGTACAGTAGCATTATGCTTTATGGGTAGTGTGTGTTTGACTTATTTGCTTACTACAGAATTGTATTCTGCATTCTACTGTACGTTCTTACAATTACAAACTGGCCTTTGTTCTGCAGCAAATTCAACTGAAAATTAGTTTTAAACTAATTTTAGATTTATATTCAGAAAACACCATCAACAATTGTTTTTTCCACCCCCAATAAAGCACAAAACACTGAATTGGGATCAATGCCTATTGGTGTAGTTTTCTTCACACTAAAGGTTTTGTAATTTATTATAATTAAATTATAGAAGAGAGCTTCATTCTCAAGCTTGGCTGAATGCTGAAAGCTCTCACTATAGTAGCTCCCCTGGTGAGCGAGACAGATAGTTAAGGGCTATGTCCCACTTAATCATCTTGAACAAATAAATATGTAAATAAACAAACCAATGAGTTAATATGAGTGGCTAGGAGACTGTTTCCTGCTAAACTATAGGTTCTGAGCCTGCTAACATAGTGCACCATTGTGTGGAATCTGGATCCTTAATGAATCTCATCCTGAGAATTCCCATGAGGCAGTTTGTTTGTATAAATTGCCACCAGAGGCCTTGATGATGACACAGCCTTCCAACATTACAAAATGCAACAAATCTTCTGCTAGATGAGGAGCACAAAGTGGAAGGTATATTCAGATCCCAGGAGATGGAATGCAGTTTCTGCTAGGGTGGTATTTTAATGGCTACCACCATTGAGGTAAGCAAGATACACCTACTAATAAGCTTTGGACTTATTTAGGATAGCATTTAAGATTCATTAAATACAAAAGAGAAATACGAGCTCTTTATGCATAAAACCACCTCACCAAAATCAACTGCAAGACCCATAGTCCCCTAAAAACATTAAAACCTTGAAAATATGGCCTTTTCAAATTCTAGAAGAGTCTTGCATCTGCCGTGATTAAGACTTTTTTTGTCCCTTAATTCCGAATTAATCATTCCAATCATTTGCTAATACAGATAAGTTAAGGCAACTAAAATGTTACATTACAAATAAAAGTGGAAATTAAAAATTATTGGAAGAAAAGGGCAGGATGTTTCATTTGTTAATTAAAGAACAGTTACAGCACAACCATCAGTTTGAATAATTTGCAGGTAAAAAATAAACCAAAACCTGATAAAAGAAAGGGGGTGGCACAGTGGTGCAATGATTAGCATTGCTGCCTTTCAGTGTGGGGGCCATGGATTCAATTCTGGACCTGGGGTACCTGCGTGGAGTTTATATGTTCTCAAACAGTAATGACTAGCATTCTTAAGAACCAGATGCTAAAGGTGAGAACCTTATTTTGGTGTGGTGAATGCAAATTTTGCCTTAGGTGAAATTTGATTGACTTTATAAATGTTTCAATTAAAAAATGAGTAATTGCTTTGACTTGTCGAAGTTTATAGATCACAAAGAGGAAAAGGGTTCTCTAGGGAAACTAAGACACTTGCAAGTAAAGTGTGAAAATGTGTATATTATTCCCAGTGAAATAATATACATAAAAATGAAATAAAAGTGCTTATGTTTTCCCATCTTTCAAAGTGTCTGGATTCAACTTTAATGATCATTATGCCAGTCTTTTAAATGACAATGCTTTCTCAAATGAGAAAAGTTGTCATGACTTGCTGGGGTAGCTTCTGTAAACTGTTTTACATCCTTTTTGGAATCACAAACCTCCTACCAGACAAGACTAACATGAATTATTAAAGTACTAATGAAATCAGATGTTCTAAAAATAATAAAACAATGCTTCTGGCAACCGCTGACTTGTTTCCAGTGAAAGCTTCTAAGTTATGTGATCATATCATCCAAGTTAATAAATTTCATTTTTCAGGTTCTGCTGGTTAATTTATAAATCAGCACTCAATGCTGGATACTGTTATATCAAAATAATCCATCATACCATTTTGGAGGCCACAGAAAACATTTGAGCAAATTAAAAGAAATAATTTCAAATAATGTAAGGAAAAAAGGCATCTTCATCAAGTGATCTAATGAAGTTTGAGGGAAAGCCATTCTGACTGCAAACGTCAGAAAGACAATGGGATAGCAAATATGTGTATCTCAGGGAAGAACAAAAGCAAAGTACTGTACTTCAATTGTTGTTAGAAGTAGCTTTAATAACTTCGAACCCTGGGAGAGGATGCAGAAAATTCCCATGCAGGTGTAAGCTATCTTAGAGTGTAAATGCTGGGGCAGGAAAGATATAGGACAAAAGTATTTTCTGCATTGCGGGGAAAGCTGTGCAGACCAACTACATAGGCATAACTTACAGAGGTCAGTACAAGAACAAAAAAGTGCTGATACTGTAGGTACATAAAAAGGTGTTCTGAATAGAGCATGCAAATGCTATTTTTAATTTCATGCATTGCTTATCCTAGGCTATTTTTTTAAGCTCCGACATGCATCTCACATGTACATGCACTGAAATGAACTGAAGTAGTCAGATGAGCAGAACTAAGATGCTATCTGGTCATGGCTGAAGCTCATATTGAGATTAAAGTGATTACGGTATGTTCCTTTCTCTGCTTGCATGCAATCTTTCACTATTCAGATTCCATTCTCGGGACGAAACAAAATATTTGTCAAGCTGAGTGGCTTCAGTAGAAAAACTGTGTCCCACCCTATCTAGAGCTGGCTGTGGTCTAATTAATAACAGATTATCTCGTATACTAGAGGACATGTAGGTCTATCGCCTGAATAAACAAAATTAAGTTTCTCAGATAAATATCAAGAACATAGTGTGGTGTAAGATCCTTAAGAAACGAGAGAGATTGGACCTCCAGTTTTACAAAAAAATATACATACCGTATATTTTGTGGAACTGCATTTTATATTTATGCTGTCTGTATGAGCTTGTGGATTTACAAAAGTAACCAAAAACTGGACTGCAATTGCAAAATATGAGAGCTACATAAAATCCTATGTGATTATATGTAATTCTAGATTCCAAGCAAAAGACAGCCATGCAAATTCAGCGCCTGTTTAAAGATTATTTTTTGTGTGCATTTCCTGTTTAGAAGGTTGACACAGTACATTTTATTATTATTTGGCAACACAAATTCTAAATGGGGATTTGTTACTGATACCTTGCCAGGGTCTACATGTGCTATTAGCACAAAGCCAGGATGATGAGATGAAGTGGCAGCTTGTAAATTAAGCTGTTACTCCCAGCTATTCTTAACTCTAGAGATCCAAAATGGAAAAGCTTTAGTGGCCTAAAACTAAATGAGCAGAAATCTGCCTTTTCAGAACAGGATTTACAGGTTGTGAGGTAAGGGGTAAAACTGAAACTTTTAGCTACTGAAATGAACAAAGTTGGGTTTTCCCTGAGCTGTAGCTGTGGAAGTATAGAAATCTCTTTCAAGCTCGCCTTAGCCCAAATAAAAAAAACCTCTGGGAATTGAAAACAATCTGGATATAATAGTAAACAAAGTCTGTATTGTGAGACAAATTAGTGTTGCAGCATGTCAAATACTTGTAATAAAAGCACTGTAATAAGTAGTTACAAAAGGATCACTTGCTTAAATTTCTATCAAACATTATTAAATATTTTTGGCCTATACATGTAAAAACATTTCCTGTATATGAACTTAAAGGAATTACATGAACAACAATTAAGAACTTTCAGTTTTCTCAACATTGCTTCACAAGGCAAAAACAGTCTTGTCTGTTTCTCTTTAGTTTACTTGTGGCCTGGTAGAAAGGAGCTGCTGAAGCAGGTGAAACCACTGGTCAATTCAGCATGCAAATCTTCAAACTTTTAGTTACAGGAAACTAAGGTTTAATCGCAGAATAACATAAGTAAGGCAATGGAGGCTTCCGAGTAAGAGTACCACAAAGAGGAAAAACAAGAAAACCATAAGATAAAAAAAGCCTGACACAAAGAAAGATTTGCTGTTGCTGGTATTAGTACTAAATATATCTCTTTTATGAAATCTTAACCTATTTCTAAATTAGCACATTGATGCAAATCAAGGGCAGCTTTGTAACAAACTTGAAAATAAAATTGTGTGAAAAACTGTTTCCTATTATGCGACATTTATAAGCACCCATACATCTACATGCATATATAACTCTTTAGTATGAATAAACCATGTCCCAGTCACACTAGTCACACTATTCAGAAATGAAAATGAAATTAAAAAAAGATGGCACAGTTGCGCACTGGTTAGCTCTGCAGCCTTGAAATGTTGGGACCCTGGGTTCAATTCCAAACCTGGGGTGCTATTTGCAAGGAGCTTGTATGTTCTGCCCAATTCAAGGAGCTTTCCTCAAGGTGCTCTGGTTTACTCCCCCAGTCCAAAACCTACTGGCAGGAAAATGGGAAAACTGGCCCTGCTGTGCTTGTCTGTGTTTGTGTCTGTCTGCCCTGCAATGGACTGGCATCCTGCCCAAGATGTACACTGTAGTTCCTTGTGCCCATTCCTTGCTGGTATAGACTCCATCTTCCCAGTGACCCTGAATTAGAAGAAGCAGTAAAAAAACTGTAATTGTGGCTCTTCAGGGCTAGCATTATAATTGCCTCATTTTTTTAATATGCACTATATGAAAAATGCAAAGAATATCAGTATTGAAAAATTACTATGACCCGACTAAAGATTAAACATTCAGTTATAAATGTTTCATCTGCTGCATATTAATGTTTTTGGTACATTTTGGCCTGTGTTGATTATTTTATGGTTCACTCGGACACTCTGGCATAGGGTAACTGGAATTCCTAGTTAGTAGGGGATAGGACCATCAGTGTGTTTACGCAACCTCCATATGACACCAAATGGCCCGACATCATTTGAGACTATAACTTTCTATAACTGAGCAAACAAGTCCATGTCACTAATGGTGTACTTCAAATGTATGAAGTAGAAAATAGATAACAGTGACAAGTTTGGTCTGACATTTGTGTGAGACGGTTTGCCACTTGGGTTCCTAATTGATATACAAAATCCTCTCAAGTCCTGGGTACTGAAGGGACTCAGCTTAAAGCTAGAGAAAGATGCTGACATTTTCCTATTCGTAAAATATTTTGTAAAAATATTTACTTATTTTCCTTTTATTTTTGTATTTAAATGACTTTCTGCATACAGATTACTGTAAATATTATTTATGGTAAGTGTCGGTTTAAAGTACAAGGTTAAAATGCATCTTTGGTGGATGATATATTTTATAAAAAAGACCCCCCAGACAGAGATTTATGGCTGAGTGTATTAGCAATATTTAGTGTTCATAAATGAGTGTGTGAAGTCTTGATGCAGTGTTTTAGGCTCTGGAACTCACTCTGCAGTACAATGTAATAATATTACTAATATGTCAATATTAGTTTGTGTGGTTTGTGTCCTGCACAATACTTTTCATAAATCCCTATCTTCCAAGCTATTGCCTATTTCTTTCTCAACCTCCAATTTGTTTGAAGAAAATTTAAAGAAGCCGTGTGACCTCACCTGACACTCCTTTAATGATGCTGGCTGTCTCATTATCTAACTTTCATAATTTATTTGTACCTTCCTTGTGTCTGAACCAATCTGTACATACAGTATCTGCATAACTATGAATCTTTAAATAGATTGAAAACTTGCAATTAATGATGCCCTTTTAAGGTCCTTTTTTTAAACTTTAAATCAGAGGAGGACCTAAGGTAAGTCTGTAGGTGTGTGGTCTGACCTGAAAAGGCTGCTCTAACCTGAGGTGCAGGGGGCATTGACAAAAGGAGTGGAGAACAGTAGCTGACATTCAATTTGTCTCTAGTCTGTTTAAATGCCAAGTGAAGATACCCATACAAGACTGTAATGAGACAAGAGTTCAGATTTGTTTCCAGTACAAGCTGAAGCAAAAGAACTCCTAGCAAAAACATGTGGATTCTAGGTAGTCAGTCACCAAAGTGATGGGAGACCAAAGCAGAGTATAATGAAATATCAAGAATACTTTCACCTCTAGGCATATGCATACATTTTCATTTTTATCATTAGTGTGTAGTGAGGACTCCCTCAGCCCTAAGTGTCTTTGATGGTAAAACAAAATGTTTTCACATGAGCACTCATGTGATCATAAAATTCTAAGTAAAACATGAAACATCTATGGTAGGCTGAATGTTAGATATGATATTAATCCTCACTTGTTAGCACAAAATTTGAATATTTCAAGAAACTTTGCTTATTTTCAATATCACAGACGTGTAGATTTCTCATATTTTCACATGCGAAACCCCCCATTGAAGACAATGAATATTTATTCATGACATCTAGATGTTGTGACCCGCAGTCAGTGCTACCAGGATGTGCATCTGTTTTAGTTGGTCTTTGTTGGCAATAAAGCAAATAAACAGCTGTGTTGAACTTTCTAAATTTTACTCTACATCACCTCTGTGTATTAAAATCTATCTCATGCTGCAAGTCATAAAAATGCTGTTTAAAGATTTCTGTGTGGGTAGACTAGCTGTAACAAACAGGAAAGATGATTCATTGTCATTGTAACATCATTTCCTATTTCCCAGCATTTCATTTTTTATTTTTTTTAATGAAAAGAAAAATCACCTGTTCTAATATACATTTACTGAGGCCCAGATAGATTTGTTTTCTTCAAGGAAGTGTGCTATTGCATTGCATGCATTTAATGCTGCTACCTGTCTGCAACAATATATTTATCTCTTTAAATTAGAAACCTAGTAATCTCATGGTGAATGTTTAATGCATTGAGACATTTCCTGTAAAAAATGGCGTCTTTAAATAAATAAAAAAATGAATGCATCACAACTTGAGTCCCATATTACATTACAAATCGTATTACATTTTAGAAGTGATTTAGCCACATTTATAAAAGTCAAAATCAACACTCTCATAAAAACAGCCTTTTGGTTTTTTCTAATTTTGGTATCTAGGTTAGCAAAATGCTTAAATTCAAGGGTGCCTTATCCTGTCTGGAAGTCCATCAGGTTTTACAGGCCACTATTAAACATTAAATCACTCATTTATTACAGCTTGAAACAATTAAAAAGGTGATTTGTTAAATTACAGATCATTTCATACTTACTGCTTACACCTGCTCCACAGCTGAAACGTTGTTTCTTTTCCTCTCTTTTCAGCATGGAATAAACCTATTACTTGTTCCTTTGCAGCCTACGCATGCTGACGCAGCTACCTGCTTGAACTATTTAATACTTACGTTAAGTATTAGATTTCAATCCTCAAGCAACTGAAGTATCTTGATTGAATACATTACTTGGTTAAGTCATCAATAATTTACAAGTGTTCCCAATCTTTACAAACAAGTGACCTAAAAGATTAACTGGACTGGGGATCTCCATGACCACGTGGACCATGGTTACACACCCCTGCTGTAGCTAATATATTCATATCATTCAAATTCTCATCAAGAAAATGTGCTGTTCTCTATCTTCATTGCCTCACCACAAAAGAACAAACACTGAGAACCTTGCTTGTTTTAATACCAGTGTCCCTGAGAATAACCTCTCTGGCAATAGAACTCAGTGATTGGTTAAAACAAAATAAAATTGAACAATAGTGCACTTTACCATCGGCAGTTGCTTTTATGGTTTGGGGAAACTTTTTTGTGGTCTGCGTATCCCAATCATAAGTATCACTTCAACTAAAAAAACCTTCATGTAACTCCAGGGCAAATGAATAGTTGGGACACAAAAACAAAAGTATGATAGATTAACAAGGTTCTTGTATATTTCACTAGACATTATCGCTATTAACTTTCTATCTCTTGTTTGAAAATAGGCTTAATTTGATTGGGACACCAGCATCTCTTCAAACTGAAGTGCTTTTAGCCTTCAGCTGTGGGAGCACCGGTTTTCCAGTCCTGAGGCATTTTATGATAACCAATGCACCATCTGGTCCATAATCAAAGCGCTGATTAAAAGCCATCAAGTACTTATGAATGTCATACTTACAATTAACACAACAGTGCATAAAGTTTCACTTCATCTTTTTCTAACACAAGTGTCACTTTCTTTCCTTTTCAAGTAAATGAATCATAATAATAAATAATTCCTTGTATTTTATAGGACTGTTTTTCAGATTTTTACATGTGAGATTTATGTAAAGGGACACATTTCACCAACAAATCACAGAAAGGCCTAACATAATTTGTATTGATATACAATAGATATATGCCTCCAAAGTTACAATCCATAAATGCTGCTTCTTACAACTGTTAAAAAAGGGTTTGAAAGCAGAAAAATATTAATAAAAATGAAAGCTTCAGTAGAATATCAGGTGAAATGCTTGAAAAAAAAACAATATATTCAAATACTGTAATATTTCTTTAGGATATAGAAAGTTTCACTTTCTGAAATAGTATACTAAACTGAGACACAATATTAAAGTACATTAAAAACAGGTACAAAAAAAAAAACATTTGGGTTTCCGACCCCTGTAACTACAGCTGTGCACACTATGTAAAACTTGTTCCGAGTGGTCTTTTAAATATTGTGCTGCCCTTGTGTCCTCAAGGGAGAAAGGCTTACAAGCTTTGTAGGTAGAAAACTGCACAGCTGGAACATTTTCCTCAGGATACTACACTTCCATTTGCCATTTCATTTAAGGACTGCAACAATGGTACCTCTTGAAGCAGATACAAGAAACAGAACATTAACCAGAAATAACGGACTAATCTAAAATGACAAACACATTTAATTACTTCTGTGTATACACTTCTGTCATTCATCTCTTTTATTTATCCTATTTAATAACACATAACATTAAGAGTTCTACTGTTCATATGAAAAGAAAAAAAAACAAGGAATTCTCAAAGCCTCACTTGATGGAGAAACAAAATCGGTCTCACTTGTGGCAGTGAATGGCACTGTCAGGATTATCGGCTACCTTTAATTCCTCTGTTTTGACAGTGCAGTCAAGAGATTCCAAAGCTCTGGGTGCTTCAGCAATTCATGCCCCAGATGTTCTAAGAATAGCCTGAGCAGTCAGTGCAACAGCAGGAACCATTTAGAGAGATAAACAACTGAAGCTCAAGCTCAAAAGCACATCAAGGCTGGGTACCTGGGGTGCTGACCTTTTACATAAGAAACTCTTTTTTCCCCTCCTGTTCACATCAAGAAGGACCATGAAATCACAGAGGGATTCCTCATGAAGGCTCTCTCCACAGTATAATCACATTTCTTGTCCAAGATCCTTTGACTGTTCCCTCAAGACCAACACTTCTTAAATTTAAGCATTAAGAATCAGACATGAACATAAACAGCACCAATTAATACAAAAATATTCCAAAAGTGAACAACAGCAGAGTACACATTGACACTGGTGTCAGAGTACACATTTCAAAGATGTGAGATATTATGGGGCAGCGACACAGTTTGGGTGTACCGTGTTGCACAAAAGCTAACTGCACTAACCGTCAAGCAATTAATTAACCAGCAAAGAATGAGGATACAACTCAAAACACAACTAAGAAATCACCATAGTTTTTCTTTTAATAATATATTAGCATAAAAAACATTTTAATGAATTTCATTAACATGCTACACTTTCTATTAAAACACTCAAGGTCATTTTTTTGTGGCTTGTACTGAGAACACAGAGCTGTCCTACAACAGGCTATTAATTTTACACACAGCAGATACTGAGAAACAACTTCCAAAATGTTGCACAATCATGAAATCTGTGTCAACCTGCAACATTAATATTATACTGACATGTTCATTTGGCTATTTTTCAAAAACCAAAAGTTACTCACTCTGGTAAACTTACAGTAAACTGAATGAGCACCTTAACCACAACAGATGTCTAGACAACACCCAACAGAAGAACATCTAATTTTCAAAGCGTTGATACAGTACAATTGCTATTAGACTTTAATTATTCTGTTATGACAAAACTTAAAGGACATTTTCAATTAATACTGTAAAACGGGTTTTCAGTTCCCAAACCTTTCCTTTTGCTGTAACCCAAGTAATTGTCAGGGCTACAAATATAACCGTCGGTATTGCTATTATATCTGCCTTCCCTCATATACTAAAAACAGCAACAGCACAAAGCACACAAAAGAAGGCCTGCACTGAAAGAGATACAGAAATAAAGAAAAAGAGAGTATTAAAATGACAATTTAATAATAATAACCTGAACACTGTCTTGAAAATACTGGCAAATACATTTTGCCTTCCAACAACATAAAAGATTAAACAAAGATATCTGGATTTCCATTTTAAAAGTAATTTCTCTACATGTTGTAGAATGAGTGTTAAAACGAACACCTGTCTTATCATACAGCAGAATTTTGTTGTTGTTGTTGCACGGCCATATCCGAAGGATTTGTCCGGAGCACAACCAGTACTGGTTACATGAGTACAGAGAAAAAGATCAAATAAATGGTCCAAATGTTCTTAAATTCATCTCTAATTGAACAGATATGGAATATCATGGTGTTTGGCAATTTCAAACTGCCCAACCAACAGTATCAATAAGTACTACTTAATATTTATATTTTAAACGTTTGATGATGAGAAGACATTTAATGAGAGGAACACAACCAGTGCTGCCACTGCTGTTATTTCTAAGGATTTCGGCCAAGGGCAATATTGTATGATGACTAGCAGTTATAGTAAAATAACAGCAACAAGAGAATTTTAAGTCATAGTAGTAGTTATTTTCTCAATGATACTTTTTTGTGCTTCAAGAAAGCATTTTATAGGACTGTCTACTTTGGCAGCGGCTCTCCACTAATATACCATTTTCACAGCTCAGGTAGCAGTTTTTATCTGATTTACATTGAATTTCCACATTGACTGTTCTGCTCAGGGGGAAAAAAACAGCCTTAGTATTAGCAAAAACACCTTTCTAGTCTTGCAGACAACGAATCTTGAAAGCAGAAAAGAAACCTGAATTTCATTTCGTTTTGTACTTGCTCTGTTGTTAAATATTGACACTGACATTAAAGTAGTACCTGTTGCCTACTGTATATTTTTCAATCACTTTTCAAATCACAAAAAATCCTTATTTCTTTCCACCACCTTAAAGCACAAGCATTGGCACTGAGTTTATAAGGCTGAAACACATTTAAGCCTGGCAAAGAAAAAGTGAAATAGCCCATGTTGCATTAAACTAAATGAACACCAGATCTCAGTAGGGGAGCTTACATCTCTCTGAATCTCACAACGGGACTACCGAAACAGACAACACAATGTTCCTCTTTTAAGTCTCATCATTTCTTGCAGTGGCAGTGAAATTAAAACCTACTTCTCCAATACACAAATCCCAGCCTTCACAACTAGATTGCAATTAGGCCTGTGACTAAACCAATACTAAGAAGAGCATTCACCTGTATGAAAACAGTGCAAACATTACAGTAGTAACACCAGGTCCTTCACAATGAGGATTCAGAAATTATTTTTCACTGTTCCACTTTTTACAGTGTATGCAAAAGAGATATTAAGCTTCCAATTAAAATGAAGAGCTAGATACATTTCACGTTAAAGCAGCCAAGCACATACGCTTGTTTAAAAGCAGTGTTGGGAAAAAAAAGTAATAACCATATACCTTTTTAAAAAAAAATTCAAGCACCACCCCAAAGAAACAACATTATGTTCACACCCAGCAGGCTCTGATGAAAAGACAACATAATCGTGTAGAAAACAAAAAGATGTCTTTTGAAATCATTTGTATTGAAACATTTTACAAAATGCCAGCACATTCCAAGCAATTAGCCAAGAATGTCTTACATGTGGGTCTTTCTGACGTCAATACTGTACCTTCCCAGTATTCTTTTTGTTTTTGCTTTTTTTTTCAGTTCCAGTTTTGGCAGCTGCTCTCAGCCACAGTATTAGAAAAGAATGGGGAATCTCAAGTCTGGGAGCCTGGGGAGAAAGCATGGCTCAGCACACTGACCTCAATTTGTTCCTTTTAAGCAGCAGGTCTTTTCAGATTCATATCAAGTCTGAAGACTTAGAAGGGAGAACCTGCTTTATTTTTTTTGCGAGAAAGCATTTCTAAAAACATTTCTAACAATAAATTGAACGCAAGGTAATGTTATGCCAGCAGTGGGGAAAAGCATTTAATATTACTTTTCACAATAAACTAATGATTTTATCCATAATTAAAAAAAACACAAGTTCCTTGCAGGAGTGTTGTATTCTAGATATAGTGATGTAAATCTTAGTAAAATAATACCAAGGCACCCCTTTTCCACATAGTTCTTGAGAAATACTTCTATAGACTATAGAGATATCTAAAGTGATGTACAGCATTTAGTATAATTTTGACCAAGCTGCAGAAAAGCAAATTTTTCTTTTAAAATTCTACTTCTTGTAATAAAAATAAAGAACTTAAAAAAACACTACAAGCTACAGATGTGTGTCTATACATTTTCCAGGATGTTTTGTAAATCTTCACAATTCACAAAATCACCCTTAAATGTAATTTTAAGAGTCACCAGAGATAAAGCCAACAATGTATTTATAATACGATGATGGCTGAGGTCTGGAATTTGGAGTAAGAGAGATAAAGGCACTCCTGGAAAGATGAAAAAATACATATATGATTAATAAGTGCCTGAGAGATGTTCTTCATCACACACTAAAAACTTTATCCTAAACTGAAACCAAGATTCAAAATAGAACAGATACTGTATGATGGCAAAGCCATAAAACATCCATGCCCACAAATGTGGCAAGCTCCTGGGGCTTTGACCTGTGGCCTTTGATCTAAAGTGCATCAGAAATCAAATTATTTAAAATAACTAACTTTAAAATAACAGACCTTTTGTAATTAAATTCAGAATGAACCCATTAAGTGCAAACATTTTCACTCGTCGATGGTGCTTAATTTCAATTATTTTGAAGCAATCAAAGAAGCAAATGATAAAGTAAAGAACAAAAACAACCAATTGCTTTAGTTATTTTGCTTTCAATCACCCCACATTATTAGCTGTTTGATTTAAATTGCTAGTTGTAATTTAAAAAAAATGTCTATATAAAAATGATAATTTTTTCATTTAAAAGTCCTCTGTACTCCCTAAATTAAAACTATTGCTCTTGTTAATTGAACTCATTTAACTTCTATTTGAGTTTTGATTCCAATATAACTTTGATGGCAAAAAAAGAAAAAAGTAAACTAAAATAATGAATCGAAATTCATGTTTTTTATTCATGCGATGGAGCAATTGTTTTATAGACTTATTTAAATATTGCTTCACCATGGTATTCAAAGTAGAAACTGTTCCAACAACTGAACAATCCACAAATTGTTTAAAAAGTTAAGTATCTTTAAAAGCATGCTTGCTTTCTTCCTCAAAATATAGCTCTAGGAACACTGTTTGGTGCCATCTGCAACATTTATCTGATCAAGTCTGTATGTTAAAATACAGCACAAGGCGGCCACACCATCTGACATTTAATTTAGCCATACTGTACATATATCTTTAAAATAAATAGATGACAAAGCAAACAAAAATACTGTTAAATATTCGGGGTCTTGTGTAATCTTGTGCTTGTGTGTTACTTCTGTGGTAAAAAGCAGGACGATTGTGACGTTTATTTTGGTATTGCTCAGTAGTGGATATTAATACAGGACTGACTACTTCCCAAAACAGCCAACTTAACATTTACAGTGCAACTTACTGTATAATATTTGGGGATCTTAGGACTGATTTTAATATTAAGTCCACCACACTGATACTGCTTGTTAATAATTTCATTACTAACATGACTTACATGTCATAAAATGCAAACATGGTAACTTTAAATACTTTCAAGCATACTGGTTTATAATAGTTGCAAGCATTATTATATGTTGGAAAGACTGAAAATGAGACAAAGGCGTTTGCTGAACTCGGAAGTGGTCGACGCAGTTTGAGGGATGGGGGAGTAATCAGTCATTTTTGGTAATTGTTTTTGATAGAAGAATATTGATCAATGTTCTATTTTTACGTCCTTTCCTTTATATTGCCTTTTATATTGTTTATGGTATATATATATTTTTTTCTGTAGTTCTGTTTTATCTCAGGATTTGTTGTTGAAGATAAAGAAAAAAAAATAGTTGACTTGAGAAAGTACTGTAAAATATAAACAGTATATATTTATACAATATATATACATACAATTGGAACTTTAATATAGCTAAAATTATATTTATGAAATTAATTTGGATTTTCGGTTGCCACGGTTAAAGAGGCAATAGCTTTCTCTAAGTCTACTCTGACAATGAAAGGCTCAAGGCTCATCTAAATTGTCAACAGACACTTAGTCACAATAAGCTTAATTTGTAGTTGTGAACAGGACATTGAAATGTGTATCTTACTGTACCACTGTTTATACTGAAAAAGAGATGTGTTTGATCCCAGCAAAGAGATCAGAAGAGCTCTTCAAAAAGTTCACAAGAATTATCTTTTCCAGTGGCAGGAAGGATGTCCCTGAATCATTACAGCAACATGTTTAACTTGTTAACAGTATTCTATTTCCTTTCCCAGTTTCATGCCCATAGTGACTACATTAATAAATGTTACAGAGGGAACAATAAAATTAATTAGACAGAGAAAAACATCATTTTCTCAGCTTTTTGCAGTGTAAAGTGCTTCCTAACATTTCAATGTGATATAATAAAAATGTACAGTGAAACTGAGGACTGTCATAGAAAGAGGGGCCTTGACGTCCTGTCATAAAGATGTTTCACTTCCTGACTTTTACCTTTGTTAAACAAAAACAACTTTATTTTCTTTTCCATTTGAAAACTGCCAAAGTTCATTTTGGCAGAGAGCAGCCAGTACTATACATCAAAAGTCACATAGTGCTTTTTTGAAACCTCTTCATAAAGATAAATACCCTAGAACTTTTGTCCATAAGCATGTCATTCACAGTACCAATATGTTGTGTGATGGCAGATTACAGTATTTGGAAAAACTAATATCAAGAAATAAAAAGGTTTATTAACTAATAAGAATGTTAAAAAACAAAACTTAAGTTCTAGTCTGCAAGCCTGCAAGATTTGAAGCACTTTACTTAGCAATACCAAATATGTATTTTGTTTTTGTATAAACACCTAAAAGGTCAGTTTATACAATGTTTAAGATAAAAAAGTCCTCAGAAATACCCAATGTAAAACACATGAAACATTCATAAGAAACTGAACAAATTCAATCCAGAAAGAAAAATTAAATATTAAGAACAACCAGAGACAAGCAAAGATGAAGTGCGTGGAGTACAAAAAACTCTATTTCAATAGATAAGGGGGTAATTAACTCTCAGTCTTAGTTTTGTCCAGACATGTTATTATTGCTCATTAAGTACATAACAGAGATTGCAAGAGTAGAGGTTCTAAAGTAGAATTCTGTGGTGCTGTTGTGTGATATCACCCCAATTTGAGCATTCAGCTCTTATCAGTACTTTTCTATAAAATAACCAGTTTTCAGTCAAAAGACACACATTTCCTTAAAGAACCACTGCCTGCAATTTAAGAAATTAATCTCTTAGGAGGCATCTTAAGACAATTATTCTTCAAATTTAAATATATCACATCATATATTGTATACTGTTTCTACTGTATATTACTGTTGTTGCTTTCTCTTACCAATGTAGGAAAACCCACCTTGTCTGATGTGCCATGCAGACTATACCCTAGAATCCTATCACGGTACAGATCATCCTGTAGTTTAGATCTAATTATTGTTTCCATAGTTTTTCATTATAGTTTTGCATTTAACAGAAGTGAGATTTATTTGCTATATAATTACTTGGTTCAGTTTTGTCGCCTATTTATGAATTTTCATGGAATAATTCAGCAATGTTCCTGCCAATAAGTATTACTTCTGATCTGTCTGTTGGAAGAGTTTTGTTAAATTTTATGAAGAACATGTTTCCTTAAATACAATTGGTAGAATACCATCAGACCCTGGAAATTTATTATGAAATGTATTTATTATTATATCCAAAATCTGCAAAACTAGTTCTATTCCAATCCAATTTATTACAAAACAAGGGAAATAAAGGAAAAGCTGGCAGTCTGGTGGTTTGTGCAAGACATTCATGTAGTGTATAACAGGTACTTCATAAAATGTTACAACTATAACAATAAGAATGCCAGTATTACTGAAGGTGTGGCTAACCTTTTGTTCTGTTCCCTTACTTAGGAATTAGAAATGTTTTTAGATCAGAGAGAGTGGGAAGTTGGGAAGGAACACTATACTCGTGACTACAGCCCATACCTCAGCACAAAGAATTTCAAGTCTGGAAATACAACGGCTGTGAATTCTAATTCCCTTTCAGAAGGCTACTGGGGATTACTTTAAAGGAGGCTGGTCTGAAGCTTCCATTGCACAGTAATGCATCACCATGAATTGACCGATATTCCAAAATAACATACTGAGCTTTTTAATTACCCAATGCACTTAGGAGGCTTAGGCAAATAATGGGTGATTGTTCACATTTTTTTCAGTTATAAGCCACACTAAAATGCTTCTGTTTCAGTCACTCTATCAAGCAGTAGTTACAAGATTCTCACGTTTTAGTGCTCAGAGTTTTAAATAAGAGACATGGTGGCTAGAGTACATATTGAGATATAAAAACAGTTCAGTATCGAGATGTTCACGCAGCAGCCTTTTTAAACTAACTGTTGATGATGGGCAATGGCCTACTGCTGCCTTCATCTGAATAAGGTATGAGAAAAGATAGCATCAATTTAGAAAATACTATTGGAGAAAAACACTCCCTGCCCAATAAACTAGGAACTCCTAAGGAATAATATGGTGCAGCCCATTCCTCTAGCAGAATCACCTTCAGATGTCATTATGACAAGGGCAGCATTACAGTATGTGGAACTGAACTGAATTCCATTGGTTTGAGATTTGGAAACGCCTCTGGCCAGTCCTTCATTTTAGCTTTAGTGCTTATTGAGCAAAACACCTGAGTCTCAGATGAGGGGATCCTAATTTTATTTACCAATGTGTGCATTGCGATTTACAGCTTTTACAGATGTATCACTGAATATTATAAAATCTGAAAATACAAAATATTTTCAAACACTGAAGGTCAGGCTGTCAACCTAGTGGATGTGGGTGTCACAGATGTTATGTTTTACAGTATTTGTCCCAGGGTGTGCTAGGCAACATACCTTCATGGCTGCCAGGGCTTCAAACACAAGCAGTTTCATAAACAGCGTAAAAAAGTCTGTACAGCCACTACATGCATCTATACTACCTGGAAGAGTAAACCAGAACAATTCAAGCAATTTAAAAGGCATCCAAACAAGTGTCTACCCACTTTAAAAGTTTGCACGAACTGCAAGTAAGCTAGAGGGAAACTAAAACAATGACTACCAGGTTTGGAGTTTATTGGCTAAAAAGGTTTTGAAGAACAGTAATTAGTGGTATAGGACATGTTCAAGAATAGAACAAGCAAGAGGCCCATCTAGTCTGTTAGTGGTTAATTGATCCAAGAAACTCATCCAGCTGTATCTTGAAAGAAACAGGGGTATTGGTTTCACCAAGCAGGTGATGACCCAGTGCAGGCATGAAACATTGCATTTAACCAAACCTGACACAGGGCTGAGAAAGATAACTTGTAAGTGAACTATAATTTAAAGAGAACAAAATGGCAGCCACGCATAAACACCATTTTGACATGTCTTCATTTGGATTTAATGAGCCAAACATTCAATGGGGTACAATTTGTAAAACAGTCTACTACATGCTGTGGGAAGCAGAATTATCGCGTGAAAATCAGAAAGAGCTTTGGCTATTTGTGATGTTGGCCAAGCTTCAATTCAATCTGTGAAGCAGTTTAAGATGGAAGCAATTTTGAGACGTGACACAATTGCCTTCAGTAGGCTATCTTGGTATGCACAAGAACCCTGTTTTCATATAAAAGTATTCCATTAGTACTAGAAATGAACGTATAAGAAATGTACTTAATTAGCCAAACTATGTTTGAGCAGGGGCAGATGCGTTGGGCTATGACATACTGTGGGCAGAAAAAATCCATCAGTTGCTAATGAAGTCCAGAACCCAACCATTTTGTCAGAAATTGATAAAAAATAATAATGTATTAATTGCTTATCTTTCAGGTATACATGCCAATCATAAAGATGCTTGTCTGCCTGGCTTCAATCAAAAACACTTTTAAAATAAGAAAAAATCCTTACAATGACTATAGGCTTCTACTCCTTCGAAGTCTAGAAAAGCTATATGGATTTTTTCCTTTGATGGAGTTGATACAATTTTAAATGCTTTTCCCTTTCACAAGTCGTTTTCATTGGTGATGCGGCCACTTCAAAGAGAACTGATTTACCATGAATTGCCACCACTGAGGAGGAAATGGATTTCCCTAAAGCTCAGCCATACTCCACTCAATGCACAGTGCAGGATCACAGCTAAAATGTATGTTATCACACAACATATTAGTTGAATGTTGCTATACTATTGCCATTTGTTTGGCACTGAAGTGCTGTACCACATACAGTATCGCTACTCCAAAACGAAAGAAGAAAAATACAATAATTACAGCCCTGTCGTAACAGGTTAAATGACAAGTAGCAAGTAATGCATGTTATATTTCCTTCAGTGCAAAGAGGTTTTAATTATATATCACGATTCCATCCCTTTATATAGTAAAGAATCAGTCTTGGCTGGTAAAGCCCTATAACTAGTAATTAGCCAGCAAATGCCTGACAAGTACTAGTGTTAAGGAGCTAGGGGGTGACTAGTGTTAAGAAGCCCTCACACACAATTAAAGTGGCAAGCTGTTATTTTAAAACATTCCTCTGAAGAACTGTGACTCTTATATTACCTACTTTATCAAAATTATCTCAATAAAATACACCAACTAACATTTTCTGGAGTCTTTCTCACACCTGATATGTATTTAATTATGTTCTTAATATGGAAATTGTTTTTGTTTTGAATCATCCCAAAGTACACAACCTGCACAGGACTAAAGAAAATTAAAATGTACTGTAATTAGTCTTATTTTCCTCTAATAAAAATAAAACTTATATGAATCTGTTTGAGCAGTTCTGAGATTGCATTAGAAATAATTAAATAAGATTTTACTGATGTCAAAGTACAGTATACACATACAGCTTTCCTTCTATATGCAAATTTAGCTAATCAAAATCAGCTATGCTACATAAGCAACACAGCACATTTTTTTCAAAGAACTTACAGCAGAAATTACGTATTCTAGAGAAATCACTTTGTTCCCTTTGTTCACTGACAATGACCACCCTAACACACTACAGGCATCTGAAAAATGTTAGCTTTAATTTATCAAGCTATATGTGAGCTGTATTAAAATATATTTAAAACACAGCAGCAATCCTCACAAAGTCTTGCAGACAGAAACTGGGTGGGTGGTTATAAAATATTTAGATTGGGTTAAAATACAGTACATGGATTTGGCAAGTTTATCTATAGGAAGACGGCTTAAGACTGAAAAATTATCTGACTTCACAGCACAAGAATTACTGATGATGTATTCACTCCTATAAATAATCTTCAAGTTCTTAAAAATCTCATTGTCATGCTTACTGTAGGCCTTTATGCACTTCTTTGTGGTAACATTCTCAATAAGATAATTTATTAGCTAATAATGGAATGGAACAAACAAAGTCAAAAACAGCTAACCCTCGCTTTTATGGACTTTTATAGGATTTTATGGACAAACTCAAGTAAAGACTTTTTCTCTGAAAAAGAGAAGTCTGTGGTGTTGAATTATGATCTGTAGCCAATACACTGGTCAAACACATGAAAACTGAATCCCAAATGCTGTGACGGATGGCTTTGGTGATCTTCTGAAGTCAAGGTATAGTGAACAAAAGAACCTTTGGTGAGCTTTGAGTGCACCCACTGAAAAGATACAAGCATTTCGCATGAAACTGAAGAAATTAATCCAAGATGAAGGCATCATATTATCCCAACTTTACAATGCAGATGAGACTGCTCGAATGCACACCAGACGAAAAATACCCAGGCATACAAGCACTTGACATTTAAGCCAGAACATAAAATCAGCAAGGATCTCAGCATTACTGTGATCAAATGTTTTGTGTGCAAATGCTGATGGCTTACATATATTGACACCCATAGCTGTTGGCAAGTCACAGAGACTGAGAGTCCTCAAGGATATAATGAGTGAGCTTCCAGTAGTCTATAACCATTCCAAAAAAGCTTGATTTCCTTCAGACATTTATTTTTAAATGCAAGTACAATTTTAAGCTTGAAATATCTCATTGGTAATTTAAAGGGCAGCCGACAATATCGGACACCCCTTTCCTTCAATAGCGACGCTACAGTATATTGTATATAAACGGTACAGAACAGCTCTACATTAACACGCAGTGCAGTTACATATTAACATATCAAGAAAGAATACACATAGTATATAGATCATATAATAGTGCATTTTGGGGCTTAAAAAACAATTTGTGATTTAACATATATTTGGCAATACCAGGCACCCCTTCCCTTCCCTTTACTTTATCAAGTGCATCATAAAATACTGTACAATTAAAAGCTTAGTAAAAGAGAGCATCAAGATATTCAGATTAAAAGTAATCACACAAAATGAAGACAGGTTTGTCTTTTTCTCAATATTACAAACTGTAAGTGAATAGGAAGAAAAGCACACCGCAGCATCTAGGAATTTGGCAGCATACAGGTCTATATACAGTACTAAACAGAAAAGGTCTCAGTATGGGGCCCTGGAGGACTCTTATGAAGGCCAATATAATAGAGGACCTGAATCCCCCCTTATAGGAGATCAGACTTAAACCAGCTGGGAAAAAACAGAAATGACAAATACCCTAAAAATCCAAGCAAGTCAAAAATTATCATATTAAAAGTAAAACAGGTTCAAACAGTAGCAAGAAAAAAGAAATTCCCGTAGTTGGGAACTTTTAAAATCTTATCAGCCTTAACTAGGTCCACTTTGGTGTTAAAAAACAGTCTGTTTTAAAAAAAGCCTGGTTTTAAGAGGAAAAAAGTGTTTATAATGAGATGAGTATTGATTATTCTGCCACAACATGATCACACATTTTAGACATGAAATGTAGGTATGAAATTGGTCCATCCATTTCCTATGGATGGGCTTAACCTAAGAAAAAGGAAAATGGGCTCATGGTAGGTGTGTTAGGGGCTTAACATTGATGACTGACGTTACCAATCTACGTAACTACAAGTAGAGAACAAAAGCTTTGGATTGTCACAGCCACTCTCAGTAAGAATATACTAGATGCAAGACGTACACTCAGTGTCCACTTTACTAGGTACATCTATCTAGTACCAGGTAGGACCCCCTTTTGCTTCCAGAACAGCCTGAATTCTTCATGGCATGGATTCAACAAGGTGCTGGAAACATTCCTTAGGGATTTTGGTCAATGCTGACTCGATAGCATCACACAGTTCCTGCAAACTCATGCTGCAAACCTCCTGTTCTACCTCATTGAGATCTGGGGACAGTGCAGGCCATTGGAGGAAACTGAAGTCACAGTCATGTTCGTGGAACCAGCTTGAGATGATGCATGCTTTGTGACATGGCGCATCATCCTGCTGGAAGTATCCATTTGAAAACGGGTAGACTGTGGCCATAAAGGGATGCACATGGTCAGCAACAATGCTTAGGTACGCTTTGGCATTCAAATGATGCTCAATTGGTATTAAGGCGCCTAACGTGTGCCAAGAAAACATTCCCCACACCATTACACCACCACCACCAGCCTGTACTGTTGACGCAAGGCAGGATGGATCCATGGATTCATGCTGTTTATGCCAAATTCTGACCCTACTATCTGCATTTTACAGCAGAAATCGAGATTCGTCAGACCAGGCGACATTTTTCCAATCTTCAATCATTCAGTTTTGGTGATCACGTGCCCACCGTAGCCTCATTTTCCTGTTCATAGCTGACAGGAGTGGAACCAGGCATGGTCTTCTGCTGCTGTAGCCCATCCGTTTCAAGGTTCGACGCGTTGTGTGTTCAGAGATGCCCTTCTGCACATCACTGTTGTAAAGAGTGGTTATTTGAGTATTTGTTTGCCTTTCTGTCAGCTTGAACAAGCCAGGCCATTCTCCTCTGACCGCTCTCATTAACAAGGTGCTTTCGCCCACAGAACTGGATGTTTTTTATCGCATCATTCTCTGTAAACTCTAGAGACTGTAGTGTGTGAAAAACCCAGGAGGTCAGTTGTTTCCGAGATGCTGGAACGACAACGTTTGGCACCAACAATAATTCCACGGTCAAAGTAACTTAGATCACGCATCTTCCCCATTCTAATATTTGTTCGAACAACAACTAAACCTATTGACCATGTCTGCATGCATTATAATTGGGTTGCAGCCACATGATTTGCTGTTTGGCTATTTGCGCTAATGAGCAATTGTAGACGTAAGCAGACCTTGCAGAGGCAAATGTAGTGTTTAGGGTTTTCTCAGAGCTACAGTGTTCAGATTGAACCATACTGAACCATATGAAAGCCCTCACTGTCTCTGGCCACTAGGAAGACACTGGGAAAAGTGAAATGCTATTCCGTCAATGACACACGCATAGTCAATTTTCCTGAAATTATGAAAGGCAATTAATCATTTGGGATTGGGAATAGAAACAGGGAATTCAAAATCGTAATGAAACAATTTAATTCTCTTGTATTCTAGTCATCAGCTTATCCTCCACAAATTTCCTCTGGCTAATTCCAATTAAAAACAGCATGCTTCCTTGCGCACTTGAAAAACGCAGCCTTACCCAGAAAGGCTTTTTTGTTTATTGCAGCCGTTAAAAAATGAGCTCCTGCAACAATAGCCACAGTTGGGCCCGAGCAGAGAGGAAGCCAAGAATTTTCACACGATACAATCCTCTTTACCAAGGTACAAGAACTGTAAAGACTTATAAAGAAATGCAGGACTTGATTTTCAATTTATAAAAAACTGTACTTTGAGGTCAGCGGCTGTTTTTCATCAAGCTGGGGTTCCCGGTGCTGTTGTACTTGAGCACACACAAACACCACACACACTTTAGCTCTAGAATTATATTAAGCTCCTGGCTGTGTCTCAACACTTTTGAACACTGGCAGGGCTTCAGTTCAGCTGTGCTCTCCCCGAACAACAGCACAGCTCTTGTTCTTATCCCTGGCCCGTGATGGGAAAGGGATTTCTCAAGAGACGGTACTTTAGGACAAATGCTTTGGTGCTCTAAACAGTTGGAAGAACATTTAGAAGAGAACATACTCTGTCGCAGGAAGACAAAGAGAGCATGCATACACTATACGTCATTCAGATTGCAGACGTACACAGAAAAACAAAAACTTCAACAAGGGCAAAGTGTTTTAACTGAAGAAGGCTTGAGAATCCACTAGAAACAATACGTCTGGAGGACGGTGAAGGGAATCGTTTATCCAGCAAATACTGTAATTGAAAAAAGAACGTCAGCCTTATATCTGAAACACAGGACAGAATGCTAATGAAATGCTACTGAATTAATTCTAGTCAACATAAGAATAGCATAAGGTGGACTGTTGTAGGAAGCAGATGAAGGCTGAACAGTAAACATCACATAAAAATCTAAAAAGGGGGGCAATTTCAGGTTTTGTCACATCTCCTTAAGACTGTCCAGGGAAGCCTCCAAGAGAACTATAATTATTAAAAAATAATAATTTAATCCAAATTCTATACCACAGGGTTAATGCAACTAAATGCACTCAAATGTCTTGATTCTAAACACATTTTCCTCTAAATGGCTAAACTTTTTTCCCCCGTTTTCAGGTGAAGAGCTAAAGCAATTTCCATCCGGCCCCTCTTCAAATGAGGATTAGAGTATGGATTTAGAAATTCATAACAGGGATTAGACAAAAAGGAGACCCCCCCCCACCTCTTTCAGTACAGAGAAAAAAAAAATCAACCACCCACATAAATGTATAGTTTTCATAATACACAAGCTCTCCACATCTTCAGTGTTTCTAGTAATTCCAGCATGCAATATTGATATTAGATTATGGTTTAATTCTACAGGTTATAAATTACTACAATACAGTGACATCAAAAAAGGATGGAGTGCATATTAAGGATTAAATGACCCTATCATCCAAGCTAGGCTAACGTTTCACAAACTATTAAGTCTTCTCATTGGTATTATTAGATAACAGGGGATTATTTCATTAGATTAATGTAACAATAGACAGAACCATCATGGAAAACAGTATGGCAGAAATGTATTCATTGATAATAACACTAACTGGAATGACTATTACATCGTTCTGTAATTATCACAGAAACAAATGCCCGTAACACAGGAATTTAGATCTGAAAAAGTTATTGGAGGGCTTTCAAAATACAGGATGTCTTACTCGCAAAAGCATCTAGCTTTTGGTGGCTGCTGAACAGCTGCTAGCTGAAGTTCACTGTTTCACATCCAACTTTCTGTTGAGTCTTATCCATTTTTAACCATGAGACAAATGGGTAAAATGGTGACAACTGCAATCCAGCAGAGATCGATGACCAGTGAAACAATTACCGTTTTGTTTAAAATGCATGCATGTGGAACCCATAAATCTCTATAAATAGTACTGCATTAGGTCTGATTTTTATGTAGCACCACTTCCAAAGCATAAGGTCACTTTTGTTACTTTTAACTCTTAAATTTTTCTATTCTGTAAGTATTCAAAATAATATATTGCAGAAGTCAGTGTCTTAAAATACAGCATTAAAGGACTGAAGGCCAATATTTTCATTTTTATTAATTAGATGGTTTGCATATTGCATGATATCTGAAAAAAACAGTATCATTCTTGGATTGGAAACTCACATAATGGGGACAGGTTCTCTCACATCAGCTCTGCATTGACATAAGCAAAACTACACAACTTCAATCAGTACTAGCTGTCCTGTCAGGTACTGTGGAACTTGCAACATGTTTAAAGATTAATGGCTTTTTAACCAGAAGAGCATATCTGCCCAACCACATGCAGTGCATAAGCCAAGATTTACAGAAACAACTGATGATATAATGGATAGTATATTAAAAACTAAAACCTTAAATCTAATACAAAAATAGATTCTTCATAATTTGTGGAAACTAGACACATTAAGGACAAAAATAGAAGTAATGTTTAGAATGTTAGTGTTATTTAAGACCTTAATATTATATTGTAATTGGGTTTAACCAAATACTGAGCACTGAATGGAAATGAGTGATTCAATGTCATGCTTAATTCTTCCTTATAATCAGATGGTTCCATCCACATGTCAAACCTTATAGGACATGCAGGTTTATTGAAATTAAAATCAGTATGTGTGTTTTTCAGGCTTCCTGTGAGATTCATTAATATTACCATATCTTTGCTTACAACATGAAAACCTATAGACCATAACACTTACAGCAATGGCTCAAACAGCTATACCACAGGAGAGTAAAGGCTTGGAGAAGAGTGGCTTTTTTTTTAAACTTGGAAGAAAACATCCAAGAGAATGTATATGATTTTTTTTTAATTATGAAACAAAACAGTAGCTTCTAAATAATGTTACTTGAACATATTCAGTAATCCAATGTCTTATTCAAAATGGAATTGAATTCCTTTAGCAGATGTATTGGATTACAGAAATCTCAAAAAAATCTAGGTTTTGCTTCCTTGGTTTTATCAGGATGTGCTAAAGCCCCCCTTCCTCTGACTTTTAATGTTTATTAAAAAAAGAACAGATGATCTTAAATTAATTTTTACTTTCTATATTTAGAATGATGTGAATAGCTGTACATTGTCATTTTATTATTTCACAAAAGTTAAATACACCAATACTGTATATTAAAAGGGAGAAGAAAAGGTTGCCGTTATTTTCCAAATCCAGTATCAGTGAACATTCACATATTTTGCTGTAAAAAAGTACATGTTTATTTTTTTTAAGTTTACAAGTTTTAATACATTCAATTATTGCAACTAAATGTAACTAAAATCACAAAAATAGAGAAACAAGATGCAAAAGACTTAAAAATGTAGTACACTACATAACTTGCATATTGGTAAACTGCTTAGCAACTATGGATGTCTTTGATACCACAACACAGCTTCTAAAATGTGACTAAATGGGGAAAAAAAGCCTGACAAAACCTAATCAAGGACATTGCCAGTGCATGCCTCTGGCTTGCCCAGCATTACAAATGAGAAACTGTGTAGTAGCACTATATACTGTAGCATGGTTAAAATAAAGGTACAAAACCTTTTGAAGGCATCCAAATTAGTGTTTTTCAGAAACAAACACAATACTTTTAAAACTATACTGTATACATCTTTGTACATTTTTTCCCGTTTCGTTGTGCAGCAAATTTCCCATTACACAATTCTACTGTCCTTTTTCCCCAATATTAAATGTGTACATCACTGGGTCACAACTCAAGGAATGCACTGCAGGCTATTGTATGTCTTTATGGAAACAGGGCAACATAATACTTTTAGCACTTTAGACGAGAACCTATTTCACAATTGGTGAAAAAATGTATTGGAGTCTTTGAGTTACCACAAACACAATGTGGGCAGAAAATGGTGTCTAAAGGACAAACAGATATTACTTTAAGGTGTTTGTAATCAAATAATGGACTCATCATGTAAGCATACATCTGGTTTGAATCCACTGCCTGCCAGGTTAGGCTCTGGGTCACCAGATCCCTGCATTCAAGTGGTGAGTGAAAATGGAAGGATAAACACTTGATGCATATGGAAACCATGTGGATACATATGTACAAGTTCGAAGTGTGGAGATTAAAATTAACTGGACATGAAATATAAAGATAGAAGTATTACAAACACTACAGTGTCTGCATATTGTAGCTTTAGCTAAATAACCACACTGCTAATCAAATAAGCAGTTAAACAGCCTGGAGAATGCTACAAGTTCTTTTGCAAATAGATTTCCCGAGAACGAACCAAGAAGTAACCAAATCCAGTTACATATCCATAAGGAAGTATTTAGATAGTACACATTAAATTAATAAAATGACAGGAGGGGAAAAAATAAAAATTCCCAAAGCATTTTTCAGGCTTTGAAATGTAGATTACAACTGCAGTGTCCACAAAGGAACTATGAAGAAAAACATTCGACAAGCGAATGCCACATTTTTGTAGAAGGAACATCATTATGCAAGAGCAACCACTGAACCTCATTTTGTGTTTATTTTTGATTATTTAGATCAGTTTTCACTATATTTTTTTCCATGTTCATGGATGAGTGCCATTATGATTATATACTGATGGAAAAAAGAAACGCAACAACTCCTCCTCCACACTCTGGCCCTCCCATCTGCATGGAACAGGCTGAAGAGTGACTCAGCCGTGAAGAGGACCTGATGCCACTGCTGACGAGTCCATCACAGCACAGACGTCACACCTGGTCCAAGCCAGTCAGGTGTGACGTCTAGGAGGTGTGAGCAGAGGGCCCCTAACAGGTCGTCTTCTCTAAGGCCAGCAGCCTTGAGCCTCACTGTCCTGTCACTGATGCAGGCATTGTGTCTGCCGGCAGTTTCAGCAGCAGTATGGGTGGCAGATCTGAAACGATCTCTCAGATGGACCAGTTCGATGTCGGTCCTGCTCTAGTGTGGTCACTCGAGGGCGACCGGATCTTGGACGGTCATCTGTCCTGCCGGTCTGCTGAAACCTTCTCTGCAGTCGGGACGCAGTGGAGTGGCTTACTCCATAGTGCCTGGCAACACTGGCACATGAAATGCCTGCCTGCAGCATGCCAATGGCCCTCTCCCTTGCTTCTGGTGACATCCGAGGCATTATGGAATGCACAGAAAACTGACCCTTTTCTTGCAGTGACCTAAGCTTTGAATTAAGGCCTTTTTAAAGGTGACCTGATCAGACATTGTTCCACCTGGACCTTGTCGAGTAAAAGTGCACCTAACGAGCTTTCATGTGATTGGCAAGTTGGAACGCCTCATTGCACAAGATGCACTGCTGGTCAGAGGGCTTAAAATAAACTGACAACTTTTTGTGAAAGTACAAAAGCCTATATACAAACTATAGTATTCTCATTTCAGAAAATGTTGCGTTTCTTTTTTCCATCAGTATATTTGTACCTTATATGGCTGACACCTTTATCCAACAAATTAAATCTGCACACATTTATACCACCTGGACATGTACTGGAGCAGTCTAACTGAAATACTCAAGGGTTATGACAGCAGTGCCCTTCAACCCACAATCTTCTAGTAGTGTACAGCCATAACTTCAAACATAACATCAAACAGCATAACACATGGATGTTCAGCGCTTGACCTGTATAAATATTTTTACTAAATAAGAAACCACTTGCAGCTTCACTCAGCTGAATTTTCAGTAGAAAGTAATGATCTTTGGGGGACATTCTGACAGTTTAAAATATAACAAGTGTTATTTATCCCTATGAAGTTTTTATAAAGGAGTGAATGGTTCATGATTGTACTTTTTAAAAAAGAATACTTTAATTCTTGCATTGAAAAACAGCATACAGCAGAAAGAATGTTATCAATGCAATCATATTTGCAATAACTTATAATGAATAAATGCATTATTTATTTAAGAAACTGTTATCAGAATTTTATCAGAAAAGCATTATCCATACAGACAAAACAACTAGAATAACTGCACAAATGTACAACCTATTTTCTTAAAAGAGCAATTCACAAGTAGTTTGCATTCTGTAAACTGTAACAAAGAAATTATCAAGCAGCACAATAATACAGTCTCCTATTACATAACACTCAATGTACACAGCAAGGGAACATGATATATAATAGTGTGAGACCCTGAATCATACAAAGGTTTAGGCATTACTTAAGGTTTCTACACTTTTCACTATACTACAAGCAATACAGTAGCTATCAGCTAGACCACATAATTATTTCCTGTGTTTAATAAAAAGGTCCCAGCCTTAAAGAATTATTTTTATACTAATATTTATATACCAATTCATAACATTTCTTATTCTTAAAAAAATGCTTAATGGTCATTAGTGTCAATCTAATAAAAATGCTACCTTGGTGATAGAAAAATCCTGAAACCGTGGGAGGATGACAAACCTCATTTACATGATGGTTGTGCCTGCTGTGCTGTCATGTTCTTTGAAATAACACAATTATTATAGTATGCCGAAGGTTTTCAAAATAAAACATATACCATGCATAAATATAATCACATATTCTGTACTGCTGTGTGCAAATAAAAAATGATCTCTGGGAAATCAAGCAACAAAAAGCCAACCAAATATGAGACTTGCCTTGAGTTCAGCTGAAGTTTTCTCCCTCTGCATTAATTTGTGAAGATTGCATTACAGTGTTTACAGCAATAATGAGCAGAAATGTCAGAAAGCTGTACAATTAATGATACCAAAGGTCTGCGTCTCTACTTGTGCAGCAAAAATCCTCAGAATGCAATGAGTAAAAAGAAGATTGCACAACAGTCAATGACAGTCAAAGCAGGAGCTTTCTCCAATGAGGTGTGACTTTTTCTTCCCTTACATACCTACCCTATTGCAATGCTTAATTTTGCAAAGCAGGTTTTCTAAAAGCAAAGAGCAAAAAAGAGCTGTTCAGCTGTATCAATATTATTCAGTTCTAATTTTTTTTTTGGTATTGCAAATTGTGTAAAACCAGCAAGCTTATCACTATAATCTGCAAAAGAGGTTGGGGGGGGGGGGGGGCAGGAATAAAAAATTAAATCTTTTGGATTAGGGCTATCCAGCACATGGTTTCATGAAAGCTGTCTTGCAAATAACTGGCTTGCTGAGATGACGACAAAGAAACATTATCAACAGCACAATTATATTATTATATTTCACCTGCAAAAAACTATTTTTATTTGATAAAAAGCACACAACATCAGTGTTGATTCCATGAACAGCACCACCAAAAAGTTCATGCAAGCTCCTCTGTCACAACCTTAAATCTATCTTGAAAAAACAGACGGCATGAAAAGAAGACTGTTCAACCAGGCTGCAGCTATTTTTAGGTTTTGTTCTTGCTGTGCTATTTTAAAGCTGCGAACAATAACAGCAGAAACGTCCTGATTTCGGTTTTCTTGCTCATGTAGTTTCTACGTACGTCAAGGCGGAAGTTATCATTAGCTGTGGTAAGATATTTCCCAACAGTAGCTAGAGACCTGAAATCAGGGCTCAAAAACCACAAGTGCAGAACAACCAGCAATCCTGCCAGGCTGCTGCACAGGCAGAGACTGAGTGAGCAAACAGGCCAGAGTTACTACACCAGCTCAGAGAACGGAAAGAGTACTGAAGCCCTTTAGGAAACAGGGGTTAATATTCCTGGAACACAGACCAGGCAGAACTGTTTCTGTTTATACCACACCTTCCTAACTGACGTTAAATAAAATAGAAAATAAAATGGATACGTTTATATAATGAGAATCAATCACTTGCAACTGCAACAGATTCTCAAGGTTATTATGAAGAAAATAACATTTTATCATAACAGGCACTGACATTTTTGTTAGAAAGTCATGACACAGATAAATTCAATATACTGGTTTGGCGTCAACAGGTGATCTACTATGGAAGTCATAAACCGGTAGCATCTTTTGTCACCATTAGAAGCAATACAACCTGCACATTTGTTACATGTGATTGCAACAAAATACAGATGCTGGCTTCTGGCATTTTGTCCCATTCCTTTCATATTCAACAGGGACAATAGGGGAATGTGCATTAATCACTAAATCAGCTCATTCCACAGATGTTCTATCGGGCTCAAGTCTGGCGAGTAGGGCATTCACAGCTATAACTACTTTATTCCCATCTTACAAATAAAGCCACTGTTGCTCGAACAGCAAGAGGACATACTGTCCTGTCCTACCAGACATTCATCATGCCAGAATAAGGAAGCCAAGTGAGGCCTCAGGACTTTATTGATGTAGTACCATGCAGTCAGGTTGGCATCAATCACTACAAGTGTTTCTTGTACACAAAAACTAGTGTATACATTTTGCACATCTGTGTCATACCCAATGACATCACTCAGGGAGGTCTATGCCAGGGTTTCCCAATCCTGAACCTGGGAACCATATAACTGCTGGCTTTTGTTTCATCAGAACACTCAGTAAAATAATTGAGCCTTAAGAGACCAAATCATAGGTGTGATCTGTAAAATCTTTAACTGCTTTCAGTTCTTGTAGTCTATCCTTTAACTGGTGCATTTAAGTAACTCACATAGTTGAAAAAACCTTGCAAAGACTCTAACCAAGCCAACATTGGCTCAACTGAAGATGAATTTACGTTCTCAGCTGCAAGCAAAGTCAAGTACAGTACATGTGAATATCAGTCAAGTAAGACTCAATCTATAAAAATGATACAAAATACATTTAATCAGTACACAAAATCCATACACAGTCATCTATTTTTCAAAAAAAATGTCAATGCAGAAACAGAGTGAGAAGTGTTTTGTGATGAAGAGGTTTGAGTGGGGAGCTGCATCAGCATCTGCTGGCTACAAAGGAACAAGGAAAGGTTCATTCCACTCTGAAAAACAGAGAATAAACAGCATTTCAGCTATCAAGCCTTCTTCGGGTGATGCTGTTTTTCATTTCCTTTTGAAAGTCAGTGTTAATCACGAAGGAACCTACTTAATGGAAAGACTGCATTTATTATGGAGTAACTGGTAATATGTTGTATTATGTCCATATATAAATAAAAGAAAATTATTTTTCTTGATGCTCTTCATTTATGTTGCTGTTGGATTTATAAGACTGCTTTTAAAATAAAATTAACATTAAAATAAAAAGATTCACTGCAATTTGGAATTTAGAAACTACATATTCTGTTTGCTGCATTTTTCTGATCTCTGAAATGCATGTGTGTACAAAGATGCAGGCTACAAACAGATTTTACTTGGCTTTACTGTCAGACAGGAAATAAGACCTTTTTTGATTAAAAAAAAGTTAATTCTGGTTAACCACCGCAACTTAAAGTAGGAAAGAAAAACTGTCAAGCGTTAGAAATGTAAGACCATACTTTTTGTTTTCCAATAGCAAACTCATATATTAAAAATGTCTCCTTTAAACATAGTCAATTTAATATTACATCTCAAGTGGATTTTATTTAACCTGTAATTGTATAGTGTCTGCATGACTGATTAATTGAAAACAGTCTTTTCCAGAAAGATCTTATAATATCCAGTGAACAGAATGAGGCTGTTGTCACAATGGTGAGATTAAATTCTCTCTTGGAAAAAGCTCATCAGTGCAGCTCAGGTGGAAAAGCATCTTGATTATACATTGCCGTTTAAAGGTATCTAACTAAATTTAAAGAGATTTCTAAAAAAAAACACAAAGCAGAAATAGCTCTATTGATAAGCAGCCATATCACTCTGCAACTCACAACTGGCAACCCACTGAAGCTCAGCAGGTGTGAGCCTGGTCAGTACCTGGATGGGAGGCCTCATGGGGAAAAAACTAAGGTTGCTGCTGGAAGAGATGTAAGTGGGGCCAGCGGGGGGCGTAAAACTGAGGTCCTGAATCTCTGTTGTCATTAAAAACCCCAGGGTTTTTCTCAAAAAGAGTAGGGTTGTAACCCCGGCGTCCTGACCAAATTTCCCATTGGCCCTTACCAAAGATGGCCTCCTAATAATCGCCATCTATGAATTGGCTTCATTTCTCTGCTCTGTGTGGTGAGCGTTCTGGCGCACTATGGCTGCCATCGCATCTTCCAGCTGGATGCTGCACATTGGTGGTGGTGGAGGGGAGTCCCTATACCTGTAAAGTGCTTTGAGTGGAGTGTCCAGAAAAGTGCTATATAAGTGTAAGCAATTATTATTATTATTATAATAACACCACCTGCTTGATAAGGGCAAGGACCTTAAGAAAGATCATTGCACATAATACAGAACAGCAATAAGAAATAAGGGCAAATCAGACAGTCATGAAGAACGAACAGAGACTTTGGAGCAGGATATCATCAGGCTGTTTTATTTGTTTGTTTAGCACATGTCCTTAACTTGGCTAATTAAGAAAATAGAAAATCAAATGTAAGCTTGTTCATGAACAATAAAGACAAAGTGGAAATCAATTAAAAATGAATAAAAAAAGACAAGGCTAAGACAAACTGGAAGAGCAGTGGAAGGGCAATGCAAACAAAATAAAATAGAAACTATACTAAAGCAAGATGCTTAGCATGCACACCCTGTTGGTATGTATTCCACATTTATAGTGAATAAGTGCAATTAAAGTTAGACTGCCAGTTTGTGAATTAAAAACATTATTGCAATATAGTGTACAATTATTGAGGATTCTGTTAAGACAGGTGTTAAAAAAACATAAAAATCATTTTTCGAGTGGTGTGAACAGATTAAGATTGGCAAGACGATTAAATCATCATAATATCTTATCTGAACAGCTTTTGATGGAACTATGGACTATTTGAGTAATTAACATGCTATAAGCTGTGCCTCCTACCAGCAGGATTTTATATTATACATATATTTCATATATATTATACTTCTGGCCAATGGGACCTTTTACGCCAATGTAATCCATTTCTCAGGCCACCAAGAGGTTTTATTACAAATGTTAACTTTCAAACAAAATCGTGGCACGTTTATGTGCATTAAACCTTGAATGGCAAGGCAGGAATTTAAAATACCCAGAATAGTTATCAGCTTTGAACAATAAACATGATTGTATATATATATCACAAGAAAATCCATATTTGAATTCATTGAACCCTGTGAAATATTGTAATAGTCATGTGCCCAGGCCGGGACAGGAAATTGGGATTGTTCTTTGTGAAAATATATTTTTTTTAGACAAAAAGGTCTAGAAAGTAACATACAATAGAACAGGAATAGCACTGAATACTGATCTCACTACCAGCCCACAATGAGGATGTTTATATTGTTACATAAGAAACTGCTTTATCAAATTTCAAAATACTCATTATTGATTTTTTAAAATAAATAATGACAATGTAGATTTTTTGGGTGCTACTGTCAAATGAGCTTAGTTTGATCTATTATTAGTATTTGGTAGAGACAAGGCAACATCAAATATGTCTAAACATATTAAACCATAAAATCAAAGCGGGGGTAGTTACTTTTTCACCACATTGTACATTTCACATAGACCTAAATGCTTTCTTGCTCTGCCTTCTCTGAACTCTTCTTTTAATTTGGAACAATACATTCAACCATCCATTTTCTACCCACTTTACCCATTACAGGACCACGGAGGGGCTGGGGCCCATTTAACTTAAAAGATGTAGAAAAAACATACCAGAGATCAGGGAAACTTTCTTCTTCTGCTTTTGTTTGTGTTCTCCTCTTAGTTCTGTGCTATCATACCACTTCTACCTTTCAGCAGTGCATGATTACGAATTTGCTACTGTAAATGAATTTGCAAACAGTTTGTGACATATACAGTGGATGTTGTACTCTTTAGTGAATACTATGTTACACATCTCCATGGGAGATATATGGTACTGACACTTACACATATTAGCAATTATTCATTAGATATAAATGAGTTGACCATGGTACCAAGTGGTAATTTTACACCGTTAGGCTACCAGTGTTGCTTTTAGCGAATACTGGAGGTGTACTCAAGACATGGTAAAGACACTCGCTGTGAAAAACGCATTACTGCAGTGCTGTTCAGTGAAAAAGGCCCACAGTATCTCTTTCATCGCATGTCCAAAATTCTTTGTCGCCAAACACAGCTGCTGCCACCTCTCTTAGCAAGGTAAATACAAAATCTCCTTCTTTTCCTTTTTTCAAACACTGCTGCAGGAAATGGGAAACTTTTTCAAAAAATATGTATTAGGATTTCTGAATTAGGGACTTGTTTTTGTAATGTACATCAAATTTTAAGATTAATCTAAATCTGAATGGTGTTGATAATCTGGGAAAAATAAATAAAAGGGGAGTGGGAACTGAGGGTGAAGCAGAGTGGACCGTGCAGGTCAAATATAGTTGACCATAGGCTTAGAATGTCCTGACATCAGCACTTCTTACTGTAGGTTACTGCAAACTACAAAGGAAGAATATGTTAACCTCTCTCTAGGGACCTGTTTGCCTGTTGTCATATAAACTACTTATAATCCTGACAGTGCACAGATATACTTATCACGAAGATGGCCTGATAAAATGGAGTTGCAATTTGGGGTTTTAATGATGTATTCGTTTTTGGAGACTAAGGAAAGCATTTCTTTCCTCTTTACAAAACGATTAACCTTTGCTTTTCTAAGTATCCCCCCCCCCCCAACTACATCTGCCACCCCCACCACACAAGCTTTTCTGCTTTCTCTAAAAGACAGCCAGCTCTGACGCCTGTATGACTAAACTGATAATAAAGAGTTCAGCGTGGGGGCGTTCAATCTCTCAAGCTGCTCCTGTGTGTAGGTAGGATGTAGAAATAATCAGCCAGTATGATGAGAGCGCCGTTCCAACGCTTCCTGTCATGCTTTTAGCACACAGTACTGTTCACTTCCAGTTAAAATAAAATACCAGCAGCGGTGCATTAGAGGTTTTCTTCTCAAAGTGATTAAACTTATTATGCCCAACGTCTCTTGGAGTTGCTGTCATTTATTTTAACCTGTTTCTCATTTTCTTTGAAAGAACACTGGAAATTAGTGAAAACACTTTACTGGCTACAATAAAATATAACCCAGAAGACAGTCTTTTCTAAAGAATCAGGGGCTTTCTGTCATGTCAGAGGCATTCTATTTTGATTTTATTTATTTTTTTGCTTAGCAGACACCAGCATCTGGGTTCAGAATGCTTTATTTCAGACCCTTGCAAGAATACGTTTTGAAGACTGGATAGCAAAGATAAGACAAGCCAACATTACACCTTTAGACTTGGACCAAACTATCTCTACATAAGGATTATAAACAACTTCTGGTTTGAGTTTTCTCTATTTATGACCACATACAATTTCTATTGTTTTAAACTCAAACTATTTACAATTATTTTACTATATATCCCAATACAGCATAAATGCACAAGTCTATTCAGTGAATGCTTACTCCTCCAAAGCCATTTCATAAAATCATAAAATTAGACAGTAAAGTAGGTAGACAGTAAGTAACAGAGCTGCACACAGTTGAATTATACAGTAAACGCCTAAGCAATTTAAAAGTGGCATCTATCCTACTTCAAAAGGAATAAGCACTTACAAAATCACCCTGAAATGACAGCTGGACAATTTTTCAATTTTAATGCCCCCAGTTATGAAGACACATCAAAGCACAGATATTTATTTTGCATTAATACTACAGGAGACTTGCCTGGTAGTATGCAGATAAGTACGGAAAGGGCTGCTGACATTCTAAATATCATGCTATCATCATACTATCCAACCCAATAAACACACCACTCCAACATGGAAAATACAGTATATCTCAGCAGACTGTAATTGTTGAACAGCAAATCAAAATATTAAGGTGGAAAACTGTTTAACCCAAAAGGACCCCTCACCCAAGTGAGGGTGTTGTCACTTTTAATATTGATGATGTACTGTATTACCTAAAAAACAGTCTGTAAAATATTATAAGGCTTCACAGCCAAGTCTAAATTGTGCAATGAAAACTGCTAACAACTGTTTGTTTTGATTATGGTGAGTAAAGAATCAAGTTTCACAGGAAGACTAAAAGTGTGGTCCTTGAACTGTTGTACATTATTCAGAAATAAAACACGCCACAGCTGCAAGACTGTAGACAACTGAACCTTGCTTCTTTACCTAATTTCATGCCCTTAGGCACATCTGTTGAAAAATAGGAATTTTAGGGAAGCATACTATGACCATATGGGTAGTACATTCCAAACTGTATTTTGTCTTGGCATTCTTGGCATTTTTAAAATATTCCAAAGTACTCAGAAAACAACATTTTTTTCTCTCTTAGTACTTGAACTCTATGCTAGCTTAAGCTCAGATTGTTCCTTCAGAAACAAAAAAAAACATTTTTCTATTCAGAGGTCCTTGCATTTTATACTTTCTGTTAAAAGCACTTCACAAGGTGTTCTGGTAGCCTGCAGTCAGAAGCACAGAAATGTATTTTAACAGTGAACAAGCCTTACCTAAATTAAAATAATGTTAAAGAAATAGAAATTTCACACTGATTCAGATTCAAAGCAATCCCATGTTTTTTAATGTTTTATGAACATGGCATGCCAGTAATTCTACAAGAATAAAATCCTACTGCACTGTGAGGATGAAAACAGGTGGAACCCAACAGTACAACTTAAGGTACTGTACACTTTTAATTTAACTGTAGTATTGATTTTGAGGCTACACTGTTATCTCTGCTATTCTTACAATTTTCTTAACTTCCTTTGTTCATTATCAGATGTACATGGTGAAAATACACAGCCTATCGATAGGCACAATATTCAAATTAAAATGATCTGAAATGAAAATCCAAAAAACTACAAAAGACACAAATTTACAAAACAGCAGTGGGGGCTATCTGCTATCTTTGATACAAGTTACAAAACTGACAAATATCGGTTTTCCAGCACTGATGTTTTGAGATTATGTCTGAACTAAAGCTGCCAGGATCAAATTGTTGCAAAATGTACTAAAGCCTAAAGCATAAAATACAGCAAATGTCCAATATATTCACCCTACATTTAAATATTCAGCAGTGCTTGGTAATGAAAAATAAGAATCATGTAACTATTTTTTTGCCTGTTATTAGGTTTTTACACATTAGGCAACACTTACAGAAAAAAATTACATAAATGACATAGAATTGTGTTTTTCTTATAGATTGGGGTAGATCAGATTAAATAAAGTGTAAACCCATAAATGTATTTTTAACAGTAAAATAAAAATATAATAAACATAATAATAATAAACTTTATTTTATATAGTGCCTTTAAAGGTGGCTTCTCAAAGAGCTTTACAGGATGACAATAACAATAAATAAGAAGATTACAACAAAAATAAGAAAATTTCACTAGATAGGACACAATTACAATTACAACAATACAACAATAACAATAGAGGAGACCGTGGAAGGTGGTACTAAGAAGAGCATAGGGGTGAAGAATGGAACCAGTTAAGTAAAGGCTTTTCTGAAGAAGAAGGTTTTGAGTCTGGATTTGAAGGAGTTTAGAGAAGGTGACTTTATGATATCCTTGGGCAAAGAGTTCCAGAGCTTGGGGGCATAGCAGGAGAAGGCCCTGTTGCCCATACAAAGTAGACGGGCTTGGGGGACAGTATGGAGGGCAGAATTTGAAGAGCGGAGATTGTGAGGTGGGGAGTTGGGCGATAATAGTTCATACAGGTATTGAGGTGCCAAGCCATGTAAAGCCTTATAGGTGAGCATGAGGATTTTAAAGTCTATGAGAAATTTGACCGGAAGCCAGAGCAAGGACTCCAGGATAGGAGAAATGTGAACACTTGCACTAGACCTGGTCAGGATTCTGGCTGCTGAATTTTGGACATACTTTAGCTTGTTCAGAGTAGATTTAGATACCCCAGCGAGTAGAGCATTGCAGTAGTCAATTCGAGAGAATACAAGTACGTTGATCAGCTTTTCAGCCACAGTTAATGATAGCATAGGGCGTAGTCTTGCGATATTTCTAAGGTGAAAAAAAAATATGTTTTGACAGTATGCTGTACATGTGGGTCGAATGTTAAGCCAGAATCGAATATATTCAATTTTGATTGAAGCTCAAGTACAGAGCCATCTACAGATAGGGTTACAGGACTGGCTTTACGAAGCTGATGGGGGGTACCAATAAGCATGACTTCAGTCTTGTCACAGTTAAGATGAAGGAAGTTTTGAGTCATCCAAATAGCCTGACAGCAGTGAATTTAAGCAAACACTGTAGAAATTTAGAAAACTAGTGTTGTGAAATTAAATTGTTTGGGTTTTACATTGAGGTAATGTTTTCAGTTCTTAATAAACCAAAAACTTCTCAAAATATAATTGGTAATGGTACCTCAGAGAAGAAAATCTCACACAGTAGAAGGGTTACTTTATGGTATGCAAATGCATTTGTATTGTTCATATGGAAGCAGACAGTGATTAGCTGTAAAGTTCTGCCTACACTAAAAATCTGATTGATGGTTGCAGGCAAAATGCTTCACAAGGTTAAGATTAGAAATACTATTCAATCCATTTAAATACTGAAAAACACAGACTGTCGCTCAGACACCCCGAGCTGATGAAAACTGTTAACAGCATGGAGAGACTCATTCCTATAACCTAGTTTAACTGGAAATATCTCACTGAAAGCTTTATGATGAAGACAGTAATGGTGCTTTCAATAATTGGGTGATAAATACTGTATTATCCATTATTAAAAATGTATTTTAAACAACCACTATGACAGAAAGTATAATAAGAGTCACAGAAAAAAAGCAAAGCCACAGCTTAAATGATTCATCAAAATTAAATAGATACTGCAACATTTCGTAAGTATTGTACTGATTGATATACTGGTACATGAAAAATACAAAACCAAAATAATAATCTGTTATCATTTTATTAGATGAGAAAAAGATTTGTCAGATTAATGTTCACAACAAAAGCTTCATTGCTTTTAAGAAGCTATTTATCCAAAAGGATACTATAATGTACTGTATGCACCCTAAGTACAGTTACTTAATATCTGTACTCAAACAAACCTTAATCAACTACTGCCTTCAAAAAGTATTCACTCAAGTAAACCATCGAGCAAGTTTTACATGCTGAACATCAAAAGAAACTATTTATGCTTGTTTTTAAGTAAAACTTGCAAAGATTTAGCATATTGCTTAATTTTGATGAAATGCTAAATCATAAGCATTAAATCACAATATCAACATGATAGTTGATCGGGCACTGGTGATGAGGTGACTTAACTTGTACAATATCAAAACTGGAGAAAAGAGGAAAACAAAAATCAAAGAAATAAAAAACACAAATTAACCAATATATTAATCTTATCAAAACAGCAGTATGTGTCATTAGTATGCTTGAGTTACACCTCAGGTGGGATTACCAGCATTCGAACTAAGTCTTCTTTAGTGATGAATCAAGGATTCGTTTAACTAATCAACATCAGCAAGTGTTGTTAGTATTATACTGAATGTCCAGCAACTGAATAATCAATGGGTAGGGTCCAAGTGTGACTGAGCATAAACATGTTCTACATAACCTCATTTGTAATGGGTAAATGGCAAACTGACTGCATGGCACTATATTGATCAAGTCTTAGGAATCACTTGCTGCCCCTCATGCAGACTCGCCTCAACATGACAACATTTCAGCTTGCATACCTCTAACATACTCATGCAGCAGATCTTTTTGCAAGATGAGAACTCATGGATGGCCCGCCTGACAGATCTGAGCTCTATTGACTACAGTACTGTATATGTACTGTAGATGAGCTGGTATGGCATGTATCTTCGTAAGCTGAAAAACCACTGCAAAGGCACAAGATTGTTTTGGCTCTTTGAGAGAAATGGGACAAAATCCCACAAGATATTATCTTCAAACTGGTGCAAAACATGCATCCCAGATGTACAACTTATAGTGAACTGCCAGTAAGAAGAAGTTATTTGAAATCACATTTGAATTTTATTATTCAGCTATTAGATTCCTTTGAAAATTCTGACTTACCCCTAAGTCCCTAAGAATCATGCAATGCAACATTCTCTTCCCCTTCAGGAGGCAAAAGTAAAAGAATCAGAAAACAATCTTACAAAAGTGAGCGTTTCTTAAAGGAAAGATCATAAATGCCAGCTGCTTTCTGTCACGTAAAAAACAAAAACATTTGGACAAGTGCAAACTACAAAAGGTATCGGGCGACCGAAGCAAAAAGAATACCTCCACCCTAGGCCTCTAACAGGACAATAAAGTGAAATAAATCAGTCAAGTCTAAATGAAAACATTTTAAGAAAGTGAGGAATTTAAACACGTCACAACTGCCATACGGTCCACAGCTGTGAGCAGCCACAGTCACTACAGATTAGAACTCTTAAGGTGGAGCACTATTAATTCAAATGTCACTAGGAGGTCCTCCACAGATAACGGGAAAAACAGCCCTCCTGCATGGCTTTTCTTTGGGTCAGACACCTAGGTATAGGTGTGTTACGATTCATCTGTCTTTCTTATTACGGCACTTACCATGTACATATGAAACAGTGAGTTTTAGAGCTAACTCTGATGGTGTATGTTTCAGATCTGTGAAGGCTCTGTAGTAACACTGTTTTTTTTTTTAATCTGTAACCATCAATCAATGATCCAAATGAGTTGTTACTCCAGTTTAAATGCAGTAATACAGTATATTTGTATGTATTTGAATATGAGCTGTTAAATGTTAATTCAACTCACTAATGTCACTTTCACATTTGAATTAAAATTTGATTTCAAAATCTCAAACTGAAGCTAATAGCTCTAGCTATGTAGATATGGCTTTTTATCAGAAAGATTCCACCTTTATAGTTCTGAAACATAGTGCATTTAAAAGCTAAAACATATTATAAAGATATCAAAATTTACAGATAAATTTTTAGTTAATAATCACATCAATATAATTGGAGTATACTTTCGTTAAATACAGCAAATTACCTACTGTATTACACAGAGACTATATTAATAAATTTGAAAAGCACTTTAGACAAATGTAATTGCCTTTGCAAGAACGTTTCTAATTAGGGTAAAGAAAGCATGTTTTAAATATTTGAATTAGTTGTATGTTGTATGACTTAATGGTTGTGTTGTAAATATGCTGTGTGTTAATTGTTAAATAGTATAATGTTCCCCTTGTATGACTCTGGATACAAGACCTTACTCCCAATCTTAAAAAAGATTGTAACATTTCAAATGTCCAGTTTAAGTGCCCCACATTTTTTTTTATTTCACCTACACTTTACTATTGGTTTTGCTTCACATGTATTATTGCATACCTAAAGGTATAAAAATGGCTTAACATTAGTTGGAATTTATGCATTTGCATATAGTAATAAGTATCTGTGTTTAAAATTAAACATACAGCCTCCCTTCTCACACATGTGCAGGACTATCTGTCAGTGCCTGTCCTTTGTTTGCATGAGGCCATTCTGTGATCACTCCCACATGCTTAATTGCTCCAATTGTTCCACATGTTTGGAAAGTGATGATGTATTTTTATCTACAACACCTGCTAGATATGGTTCTCCCTAGAACTACATATTGGCCACCCATCATGTGGTGTATTTCTACTACTGCTGACTTCACTGGTGATTTATGCCCACTTCTTCCCCACAATAAATATCTGGTCAGAAAAAAAATCATTTTCTGTACCTGAATGAAAGCAGTAGTTTAAAAAAAAACATGCAGTTCTGTTGCTTTTGAGCAAAATTCTAACAAGCATTTGAAATAACTAAAAATAAAAATTTAGTAGAAATTATTTTAGCATTTACGGAACTTGAGATTAATAGGAGGGGGATTTGCAGTATACCTATGTCTCAATATTTATGCATAAAACATAACCAAAGTCACAACATAATGTAACAGCAGATATATTTTCTTTTCTTCACCCTGAGATTGCTTTCTTTACACTAAGTACAATACCATGTCCTTAGACATTTTGCTCTCAGAATACCTTATACAGTATAGTTATTGTTGTACTCTATAACTATACTGTATTTAAAAAAAACACAGGAACAGCCCAAAATAAAGTTGTATCCAGAGTTAGATACCACCACACCAATTCCACAGGTCAGCACAACATCAGTTAGTGTAAACTACTGTACATTTCAGGTTGACTTGCCAGCAGTGAAGCCAAGAGTTCTTTAATGATGAGTCAATGTTTCATGTAGACCCCTCTCATGGACGTCACTGAAGCATAGACATATAGGATAATACACTAACTGTTGTGTACAAAAGAGCAGTTGATGAGGAGGTTCAGGAGTTATGGTCTTTAGGTTTTGGACAGATGGTCTGGCCAGGAGTTTCTAATTGCTACAGAACTCCACCTACAGTGATTGGCAGCAACCCGACTCTACAGCGCTACATTGACCAAGTCCTGTGATTTCACTTGCTACGCTTTGTGCAGGGTTATCCTGACGTGACAAGAGCACAACTGCAGTATGACCATACATATCCTCATGCTGCTCATGTAAGAACGATTTCCTTTAGAGACGAGAATGTGACAATAAATGACCAAATCTTTAGACATGAGCCTCACGGAATATTTGTGGAATGATCTGGAATTATTTATTAATGCTTGTTCTTGTCCTGTGGGAGGAAAGGTTGATATTTCTATGTTGATAAGACAACATAACAACCATATGCATAACATGCGTTACAGACGTACAACCTGTATTGCATCCAATGGTGGACACACACACTACTAGTCTGTGACTTGTACTTAACGAATGTTAAACAGCAGATCTAATATCTTGTCTGTTCAATAAAATGTCAGTGTGTCTGTTACAAAAAAGTTTGGCATTGCCCTAAGAATAGCTTTGTTAATCTGATGGAGTTCTAATGCTGATGGTGATAATACGCTGAAAGCTGCTTGTATAGTATCTAGTACTTGAGAGCATTGTTGGATTTCTCATTCAAATGCTTAGAACCATGATTCACTAAGTACGGATTTTCAATGGTAGCAATAATATGGGAATAAAGCCGCAGGAAATGTTATATTACAGGGCCACAATACGTCCTGTTTGTTGTTCAGTATGCATTTTAAATGCCCATTTTATGCTAACAGCTAAGCCAAAACTGCGACATGCTTGTGATGAGTGTTAATGTTGCTCTTCAATTGCAGCCAGCATGTCTTATTTTCTCTTGATATGACTTTACAAAGGATGGTTCAGTGGTTAGCCCTGCTGCCTCACAGCTCTGGGGCCCTGGGTTCTATTCCTGGGTCACTATCTGCAAGGAGCTTGTATGTATCCTTTGTGGTTGTGTGGGTTTCTGAAGGGTGATGTGGTTTTCTCCCATAGCCCATAGATGTACTGGTAGGTTAACTGGATTCTGAGAAAACCGGCCCTAGTGGGAGTGTGTGTTTGTGTCTTCCCCACAACCCTGTTTTGAATAAAGTAGTTCATCAACAGATGGATGGATGTACAAAACGGAAAGGTTAAAATACCTCTCAAAAAAAGGTATGGCATGAAAATAAGAGAACAAAAGTAATATATGGTCTTTAAAAGTCAGAGACAACCATCATGAATTTTTGGCACTAGTCATTAAAGGTGGAAAAAAATCCCAAACTAAGAGCTACATTATGTGTACACTTTCCATGCTTTTTTTTAAATCCCAAAATAGGAATAACAGTGCTACAGTGCAGTGGAAATATGAAACTTCCGGTGCTTTCACAGTTAGCTCACTTGTCCCGCAGACTCCATTGTCAAAAAAATGTTTTGAATCTAAAGCAGAACTAAAAATAAATGCAAATATGGTACAAGACAGGAGAATCCACAACAACCGGGGTCGAAATTAGAATTAAAACTCAAGGCCATGCCCATTAACACAGCCTGACATTTTTATTATTAGGAACAATTAAAGGTTTATTCCATGCTGAAAAGAGAAGAAAAGAAACACAACGTTTTGGCTGTAGAGCCCTCTTTGGGTGTCAGGGTGTAATTTTTATTATTATTATGCACTTCAAATAGCCTTATCACAAATCACACATCCATCCCACTGTATGTTATTTGCTTTCACTAATAAAGCAATAGTACAATACAAAATCATGATTTTTTTAACTATTAATCTATACAATATAAATAAACAACCGCAGTAACTAGTATCTTATGGGCGGCGAAGCTTAATATTCTTGGTAAGTCTCTTAGCGGATACCAATCCTCAAAAGTAAGATGTGTACATTTGATTTTCTTTTAATTTGCAGCTCTAGGCTAAATCAGTAAAGTAAATTGAAATAAATAAGCAGATCAAGTTTGACTCAGGATCAAATTTGATAACAAATATTTTTACTCTTTGGCAAGTGTTTTTCATCCAAGACAAAATAGGAGGTCACATCCTAGACAAAATTCTTTAGAAATTTCAAATTTTGGATTATTTTCCATTTAACAACATACAATTTCAAGCACAATGTATAACAAAACTCCAAAAGAAAAAGGTTTTACAACACAATTTTTAATCTGTTAATAAAAAATAGTTTCAGTCCAAACCAACCTCCACTCTTATTGTGCTTAAAATAGGTCAATTTAACTGTGTGGAAACCTCAACAAGCACATCAAGGTACTATCCATCCATTTTCTAACCACTTAATTCAATACAGGGAGGTGGAAGAGCTGAAGTCCATCTCGGCAAGCAACAGGCCCAAGGCAGGATACACGGGAAAATATGGGACCAAACCAGCTATCTAAAAAATTGGAGTTTCATTAAAACGCTTTAAAATAAAAAAATCAATTTCATTTAAACGCTGCACAGTGTGATACTACCTACACAAACCCACAGACTTTAACCTTAACCTGCTTGAGTGCCACTGCTAAACTGTTAAGCAATGTAACTTAGCAATGACTTGTGAAACACAATTAAAACAACCATCATACCCTACACGAAAACACTGTGACCTCACATGTGGATTTTAGGGTTTAGTAATATATTATGACGTACACAGTATGGAAGACATTCATGAAGTACTTTGCCAGCGTTCAGGACGATGTTTCCGTTTTAACTTAATGTAAACTAATAGTATGTCAAATCTTAGGAATAAAATATGTTTGAGAACAGTTTTTTAATCTTTGCACACAACTACATTAACAGGACAGTTATAGCATGAAATGCTACCACGGGGCATTTTCAAAATTATAAATGCATTCTGTGAAAGGTATAATTGTTTTAAGAAATACCCTACAAAATGAAAGCCTTTAATGTTCAAGACTAGACATTTCACCAAATGGTCAACTCCAGAACATAAAAACTTCAGTTTTTCCATTTTCATTGTGAAAATTAAAATTTTAAGGTATTCACAATACCATATGCAACATGTTTGTTTCAGGAATCACTCACTGAAGGCAAGACACAAACTTTGGAATTTGTATTTTAATGTTTTTTAGGAAATGGTTGTGAAAAAAAGTGTATATTTTAGAGCTTGGTTTGCCTAACCAAAGTGCTCACCACTTCATATGAAAGGCTGTATAAATGTCCTATAGTAAGCTCTTTTGATGTGCTTAGGTTAAGAGATGCCAATTTATGCAATTATCAAAATCTTTTAAAAGGCTTCCATTAGCATTGCAGAATGAAGGTCAAGAGAGCTTTCATCTCTGTGATTCAGGAGGCTGGCCTGCCGTTTGAAAGGTCAGAGTCATCACGACTCTTCCCTTCTAGTTTGTTTTGCACCAAAGCCTGGCTACTACATTGGCTTCCCTTGAAACGCAGATCCATTAATGAATGATTCACATTTTCTGAGCCCGTGGTTTGTATGTAAAATTCCTGCATTCCTTAAATGCCCTGATTCATAGGCAGCTAAATCTCAGTCTGAAAATGAATGAATTACAAACAGCTATAGACAAGGAGCAGAATGTGCTGAAGGAGAAACATGAACTAGGTCTCATGCTGAACCCAGCTACAGTGAAGGCATCACAAACTAAAATCAACAGCAATCACGTCTGTTCTAGTGACATGACATAACTGAAAGGATGGCAAACATCTTGTTACTATAGAAACTTTGAGTATTGTACGCATTTTATGAATGACTGCTTGAAGCTATAGATGAGCTACTGATAAATGCTGGCTGCATGACTTGTCCCTGTAAGATTTCTCCATAATGCTTAAGGATGTCTAAGAACAGATTTGCAAGCTGCAGTATCTGAATTACATTACATGTGAAAATGCCTATTAGCTTCAAGAAGTTAAAAGTTGCCATTGGTACTAACAATACAAGTGTTCCTGAGGCTTTAATTTTAATGCATACTTTAATGTACATGCATTTACAGTATATTGTTACATATTAATTGCTACTGAACAGACTGTTTATGTAAAGAACCCATAAGAACGTACTTTAATGTTTACTGAGACATAACCATAAAATGTAATAAAAAAGATCTACATATTACGGTAAGAAAAAATAAATCTCCCTAGTCAAATTACTTTAGTATAATCTGTTTTAGACTGAAGTGCATTAAGAAGCATGTGGCACTTTTTTGAATGCTTCTTATGTATCTTTCATTTGCCCACATAGTACAATTACTTAGTAATAATGTAGGGTGGCACAGATGTACACCAAAATACGAATGTCTATTAGACTAGAATAGCCCCTGACGTTAGAAAATCCTCTTTTCCCCACAATCAGTCCTTCCAAACTCAATTCCTCCTTAACCAGAAAGTCTGGCTTGAATCAGAGCACATTCTACCACTCCAAGCCAAACAAACAAGACTCCAGAAGTTAGCAGCAGTTAAGCACATGCACTGCATTGCTCATGTGGGAGGAATTCTGATGCTCTGTCCTAACAACTGTCTTTCATTTAATAGCTGCTTTATCAGATTGCGTAACAATGCACAGATAACCCAGAGCATAAACAAACAAGGCACAGCACTGGCAAGTCTCTGGAAAAGCCCTTAATACCTTATTTTTCCACTCTCTCTTTTCTGCACTTTCCCTAATCAGGTCCAAAAGGGAAAGGATTAAGAACTTTCATTTTCAGAAAATGCATTACAAAAAGTTATTTAAATAGAAACTGTGGGAACAACTTTAAGCCTGCACTCATTAAATACTGTAGTAGTTCAGGTGGGTAGCTGCGTCAGCATGCATAGGCTGCAGAGGAACAAGTAATAGGTTTATTCCATGCTGAAAAAAAGAAGAAAGGAAACATAACGTTTTGCCCATGGAGCCTTCTTCAGGTGTGAGAGAGACAAGGCAGTAGGGAAAGGTAATGTAGCGGGAGAGCAAAGGCTGGGAGAGAGGAGGAGCGAGAGGCAAGAGCAGGGGACAGACGAGAGGCCAATCAAGAGGTGTGAAGTCAGAATAGGTGTAGAGAGGCGTGAAATGAAACCTCCAATGAATGGAGAAAATTTAGAAGACAAGTAGTCTGTCGTTAAGAGAAGGGGGAAGGTGTGATCCTAGAAGTCTTTCTGATGTATGAGTTCGGAAAACCGTCTTTGAGAACACAGACGGAGAGATTAGAGTGGTCATGGCTGTCAGAGGTGAAATGGGAAACAATGTTGGGAAATGGGAAAAACACCCACTATGTCTTCCTCCAAATCATTTTCTAGATCTCTCCGTCATATCACTCGCCCGCTTCTCTCACTAAACCAGCATTCCGTCTCTTCAAAGCTATCTGTTCCGAGACCAGGCTTTCTAACCTCCTTCTATTCCTTTACAGATGTCGTCGACATAATAACATCCCTAAAGGATTTCGCCTGAAATTTAATACCTTTTCTTTTGACTCTGATACCACCCAGAGTAACACTCAGAGATGTCTAAAACAATTTTCTAGGAAACTAATGCTTTCTACCATTTTCTCACTCAAAAAACAGATTATCCTATCCGACAACAACATCCAAGAGGCTAAGGAATTTCTACAGCAGACAGCTCCACATCATCTTCCCTTTATAACTAACCTCATTAGATCTCTCAACTCCAAACTCTACCAGTCTACCTTCACTACAGAGAAGGACAAAAAACTCAGTCATCTTCCACAGAAGAAAACCATCAACAACACAAACACCTTCACCAATCCTAACCTTGTTGTCACTATACCTTCGGACCTTTCCCTTTCACAGGATGAGCGAACCCTCCTCAGAAAAGGCCTCAGTTTTGTACCAGTTCCCAGGAAGCTGGACATCCCCCAGACCAGAGTCGACCTCAACCACTTTTAATGCAGGATCCATCTCAGAGCACATTTAGCTGATGATTCTTCTTCACAGGCAGCTGACAACAATACGGTTATTGATGTCATTAACAACATTAATCCCAAACAGAGCTGTTGGACTCCCCCCTTTGGCTGTTTTCCACCAGTTGATTATTCCATTAACCAATGCACCAATCAAGCTCCCAAGACACTCTCTATACCCAGTAAACACAGGTCCAACCTCACCCAAGGAGAAATTCAGGCGATCCAGTCTCTCCGCAACAGAGATGATATCGTCATCAAGCCAGCGGACAAGGGAGGCGCTGTTGTGGTGTGGCGTAAGGACCTATATATCTTTGACGCCTACAGACAACGAACTGACACTTCTGCCTACCTCCCTCTCCAACAGGACCCTATCACTGACTATCAAAAGGAAGTGGTATCCACCATCTCCATTCATATCAACAGTAAGGAGCTCCCAGGAGGTAAACTGGCTCATCATTGAACATCCGCAGGTATCTCAATTTTACCTCCTCCCCAAAATCCACAAACCGGACACCCCTGGACACCCCATCGTATCAGCATGCAACTGTCCAACTACTTACATCTCAGCCTTTCTCGACAGCCTCATGAGACTGCTGGTTGAAGGTCTTCCCTCACACATCAAGGACACTAACCACGCACTCCAACTTTTTAATGATTTCCAATTTCAGGGCCCCGAATGCTACATTTTAACCATGGACATCACATCTCTTTACACCATAAATGACCCAATAATGACAGCCTTACAGCCCTCAAGCACACGCTGGACAAACACACAGTGCTTGATCCACCCACCCACACCCTGGTACGCCTTGCAGAATTGGTCCTCACACTGAATGCATTCTCATTCAATAACCTCTTTTACCAACAGGTGAGTGGAGTTGCCATGGGCACCAGAATGGGACCCAGCTATGCCAATATTTTTGACGGCTGGGTAGAAAAACGCTTCTTCGCTTCCTACACTGGCTATGTCCCTGAGCTCTACAAGTGATACAGTGATGACTGCATCGGTGCCGCCACATGCTCCAACGACCAGCTTAAGTGCTTTCTGCATCATTTCACCAACTTCCACCCATCCCTCAAATATACGGTTAACATATCTTCCACTACTCTTCCGTTTCTAGACATCAACTTCTCCATCAACTAACCCTAACTCTCTACTCCGGTTTATTACAAACCCACGGATTCACACAGCTATCTCCTGCATAGCTCATTTCACCCCAAACACACTAAAAACTCTCTCCGTTTTTCACAGTTCCTTCGGGCTACGACGGTGATGCAGCAACGACATCAACTTCCAGAACCAAGCCCTCAAAATGTACTCCTTTTTCATCAATAGAGGATACCCCAGCAGTGTTATTGACAGGGCCCTTGCCTGAGCCAAAAACACCCCTCAGACCATCAACTCAATCAGGAACTCCCGCCGTAACAACCGCATTCCTTTGTTGCTTCCCTATCACCCCAACACACTTCCCATCCCCAGGACTATTAATGACAACTCTTCCATCATACAGGATGATCCCTCTATTCGGGCCCCTTTTCTGACTGCCCCATCATCTCATATCGCCGACCACCTAATCTGCGCAATCTTCTTGCTCACAGCTCCCTTGACCACCCTCAGCAACCATCCACACCAGGCACTTTCCCTTGCAACACAGCTCGCTGTATCACCTGCAATTACACATCTAACACCACACTTATTCAAGGCCCCTCAGGACAATTCCAGATCACCCAGATGGCATCTTGTACCTCCAGCAACCTTATGTACTGTATCTCTTGCAGTAAATGCCCAGCCATCTACATTGGAGAAACAGGAAGAAGACTCGGAGACTGCTTCAGAGAACATGTTAGGGCTGTGAAGATTAAAGATCTCTCCAAGCCCATTGTTTCCCATTTCACCTCTGACAGCCATGACCACTCTAATCTCTCCTTCTGTGTTCTCAAAGATGGTTTTCTGAACTCATACATCAGAAAGACTACAGAAACCAAAATTATCCTGCTGCTAGGATCACACCTTCCCCCTTCTCTTAACGACAGACTACTTTTCTTCTAAATTTTCTCCATTTATTGGAGGTTTCATTTCACACCTCTCTACACCTATTCTGACTTCACACCTTTTGATTGGCCTCTCTTTCTGTCCCCTGCACCTGCCTCTCGCTCCTCCTCTCTCCCAGCCTTTGTTCTCCCGCTACATTACTTTTGCTTACTGCCTTGTCTTTGTCACACCTGAAGAAGGCTCCACGGCCAAAACGTTGTGTTGTCTTTCTTCTTTTTTTCAGCATGAAATAAACCTATTAGTTGTTCCTTATTAAATACTATTAACCTATCAGTGCAAAGTGAGTATATAATTTTGTTCATGCGTAACTCTTTTTTACTTTACAAATCCTTCCAATGACGCTAAGATGTTCTGTTGGAAACCTGCCTATGTTTCTTTTTCATTATACCACTAAAAACTTAAACCCATCTCATAAACCTGTAGAACGTATATTTTCAGGAATAAATAACTTGATGTAAAGTATCCTTAAAAAGGATTTATTGTGGTTCCAATTAGTGGGTATACTGTATGCTAGTTGGGAGTGTGTTTGAGATTTTTTAGATTCTTGTTAAAATTAGAGAGGACCACTCTTCAGAAAGTCAACAACATGAGGCCACAGTAAGGACCACTACTGCTAGCTGTTAATTCCACTGCTCCATCTGTAGTCAACTCTAGTGTAGGTAGAGAAAACAAGAAAATACTTATTTTCCAGCCATATAGATTGTGTGGTGAGAGTGTTGCTTTTTGCTTCCTACATAACATCTCCACAGCAGATCAGTTTGTAACATGTTTGGTTAGACCCTGTAATCTAAGGTTAAGATTGAAGACTGAAGGCCCACTCTGGAGAATAATATGTGACATGGAAACGTGCAAATCTAATGTGTCATTGTGTCCTCTTCTGCAGCTGTATATGTAGGGAATTTTTAGCATTATTCCAGAGAATTCACTTCATTTACTGTTTAATGGAGTACTTCAAAACAACATCAAGGTCTCCAAGCATTTATCTACATTTAACTAAGGACCCTAGAATTTCTGTTATCTTCTTTTGATCTATTATATTTGAAACATTTAATTGGGCACCTTAAACATAAGACCTACAAGCTGAGAGCTTGTGCTCTTCTTAGAGATTTTATTAAATATTCTGTAGCCCTTCAATCTATAAAAACATTTTGACACTGACCAAACATGATGTATTTTCTTTACAATGACAGGAACGTTTGAGGCAGGTTTTTTTTTTTACAGTTTATCCATGGATTAGTGCCCGGAAAAAATAATTGCAATCCTGGATATCAAGGGGTTTGGAAGCCTTTTGTTTTCAATTGTCTAACCCAAGTTTTTGAAAAAGGCAGAGAATTATCCCCCTGTCCTTATGTGACCCAATGTTCAGTATAATCTCAAAATTCAAAGCCTGATCTAACTAATGATATAGATTATGGAAGGGTTATTTCTTTTAATTTCCTCTCTCTTAGTACTAACAGAGTGTATTTAGCTTTGTTTTTTCTCATTACTCTAGCATTTTTTCTTACTTTGTGAGTTTAATCATCAACACATATTATAAAGTTTAAAGGTATTGAAATTGAAAAACTGATCTATCACAATATCAATGCAAGCAGACGGGTATTCATTTAAATTATAATCATAGCTTTTGCAAATAAGCTGATAATCTTGGAAAAGGGTGGGATTCAAGTTTCAATATTAATATTTAGTTAAGGTCTCTGATGTAGTTTTAAAAACACATTGTGAAATGGTAAACTTACTTCTCTTGCCTCTGAGTACAGAGATTGCACAAAAGAAAAAAAAGAGTAGATGTGGGGGTACCTTATGCTTAATGAGACAAAAATGACAAGCCCAGGGAAACACAATTGCCTGGTGTGGCATAAGTTATCTGGTGTATAGTGTCAGCTGGAGTATGATGTGCTGACACAGTTAAAACACATTCCTGGAATTAGTCTCCCTCATGCTTCCAGGAATCCTTTCAAAAAATGAGAAATACTTTTCTATGAGTTAAGACAAACAGCAAATCTGGTTTAACCCTAATTAGTAAATCTGATCCTTAATGGGAATGTAGATGGTTTCCCTGACTCGTCATGAATAGGGGAATGGAGAGGAATGGGACCTTCACCAACAAAGAAGTCTGCACAGTTCAATTCTTAATATCTAAATCTGATTGATTTACTTTTCAAAAACAGCATTTTTAGGCTTCTAAAGAGTGAATGTTCCAGGTACACTGAAACACATGAACCATTAAATCTGTGAAAAAAACATAGCCCTTCATCAACCAAGATGGCAACCTGACAAATGCTTTTCAAAATACTTTGAACCAATATACCAACTGAAGTGAAACTTGGTGAACTGCATCAACATACAGGGGTTTTTCAAGCCTACAAGTGAAAAGTTGCTGTGATCATTTTTATCCCTGGCGGGTATCATAATACATTGAGAAATAAAAATCATGCAAACATCTCCTCCTCCAAAACTGTTCATCCAATTGTCAACTTTATCAATTTAATTCTGAGACCAACAGGCTGAACATATGTGTAAATGTGGTGAATATGTAAACCAATAAGACAAATGAGTGCCATTTAATTTTCACAGTTGTCAATATGCAGACCATAATACTATTCCTATTCCTACTCTATCACACAACAGGTGATCAACTGAGTCTAAAATGCAAACTGTTCAAGGACTGTTTAGCCAATTTACTCAATGCTAAGTATGTACTGCTCTAGTAACAATACAATTAGCATTTCAAAATGGGGTTTCTTAAAACCAAGATGGCTACCCAATTACTGTTTTATTCTCAAATATAAAAGTACTTCTGTCAGAGGTCAGGAACATTTCAAAAGGAGCATGCCAACAGTTAGATATTTAAAAATAATATTATCTAAAATTAAGATGCACATCTTAACATTTAGTGTGATACTTGCCCTTGCTTGCGTTCTTCACTCTCAGGCAACAGAGTTTAAAACTGTACGTCAATAAAGATTGTGCAACAATAACATTCACTATTTCATTCATACCATTGTATTAATCACTTTATTAAACTCATAATTCATTTATTGGAACAAAGATTTTCCTGATGACAGTGGCCAGTGTGTTCCCCAATGATCTTTACAAATCCTTTTTTTTCTGACAGTAACAGGGGCACATCACAGAAAATATTTTCTTGAATTGCAATATCATGCTACATTGTTTATATCCACACTCAGAACACAAACTGCATGGTGTTTATGTTGAACAAATCCATATTGATCTCTCCAAAAGGGTTGAAATAAGTGAACATCTAACTTTCTTAGCAACTGCTATTTTCCCCAAAATGTCTGACATTAGATTTAAGCATGAAAATGTTAACAGCGGTATGGATTGTGAGCTATCTTGTGAAAACAATAGGCTAGCCACTAAAACTAATAACACTAAAAATAATGCAGTAAATAGACCATGTGAATTGTTTTTTTTTCTATGCCAAAGAGCTTTCATTAGGAAGCATGTAGCAGAGAAGTATAGAACAACCAAGCATAGTTTTTGGAACATTTTATTAACCTTTGTCCCTTTGTGTGTCAATAATAATAATAAAAATAAAAATAATAATAATAATAATAATAATAATAATAATAATAATAATAATAATAATAATAGCATAGGTTATTAAAACCTTTACTAAAACATGTTTAAAACTTCCAATTCTTATCTTAAAGAGATACAGTACTTCTAATGCCAAAAACACATAATTATTAATAAATGAAACACACCTCATACCACTAAGTGCTCTCCTCAAAAACAGTTCGGTCAATTAAATGCAAACACGGCGGTTATCATTCAAGAGAGAGAAGCAATTCAGATACACATGAGTAAAGGTCTACAAAAAAGGCTCCAGTATAGGTTGTCTCACAGTACCCAAATGGACTTCTAGAGGGATCACTCAGCTCATGGCTGGTATACTATAAATATTTTTTTGATATAGTAAAAAGTTCATTCTAAGAATATAACGACACAACTAGATGACCAGGACAATGACAGGTGCTCAAGCCGTTCTTGTTGTTCCACACCACACTTCTGCACTATTGGGACTAGACAATGAGCCACCATACAATACTTATCCAGAACACGTGACACACCTCAGTACAGCCTTAGCTATATCTTCTGAAGCGATCTTGTAGCATGGTACATCCCACAGACCTGTTAGCCAGCCTACAGATATACAGTATAGAGCGTTCACATATGCCCAGCTGATCATGTTTGGCATCCCTGGCATAGCAGCAACTGCTTAAATGTATCGTTCCCTCCCTGCAAGAGTGTATTCACAAACAGATGCCTAGCTAATTCTACTGAGAGTCCATCGAGAATCTATCTATTCCTCCTGTTCAATTCCATTCATTGTGCTCTTCACTCATTCACAAGTACCTAATTCTGCAGCTCCTTCTAGTAACTCAGCAGCCATCTCGGTTCAAGGCCACATCGTGGGTCAGAAAATGGCTCTGAATCTGAAACGGTTCAGATTTTGAGCCTCTCAAGAGAGCTGCACCCCACTCCATCACAGTGGCCTATCTAACCTCTCAGTTTAAATTTAAAAAGAAAAACTCACATTCTTCAAGCTACCGGAATATAATGCTCAACACTGATCAATTTAATTTTAAAAACTGATTGTGTTCATATTTAGAATACAATATGGAATTTCTTATATAGTCTATGCAAGGGCACAGTGTTCTGTTTTAGAAATTCTAAAATGGTCTTCGAAACATAAAACAAAATATACAATAAAACTACTACTGAAGGTATAGTCTCACATCTTTACTAAACTCTAGGTTGATAAACACTACAGGATTCACAGACGTCTTTACACAATCCTACACTCATGTTTGATTAGTTCTATAAACTGGTCAAAGAATGTTAGATCTATAAGAACCACTTGTAGGATCCAATAAAACAGGGCTACATTTTTCAACTAATTACTCCAGACCTCAGTCCACAGAAATGTTATTTCAATATTTAAACCTTAGCACTCAAAACATTTCATTAAGTCCCCATCCCATACCCTATACACCCTTACTAAATTATGAAACCCTTGAGAACACTAGTGCTAGTTAAGCCTGTCTTTTGAAGATTATGAGTCACTTTACAGGTCCTGTTCCTCTAAACTAGCCAGCCTGAATAATCCACCAGCACAGGCCTTTGATAACTCCCAGAGCGAGTCATTATACTGCAGCTGAATAGAAAGAAAGGCTCAGCAATTTGTTGGGTCGGGAGTTCTAACTCGGGCCTGCTTTAATTCCTGTCCCTCAAACTGTTTTCACGAGCTATGCATTCACGCTTTTTAAAGCCAGGGAAAACATCAATGTGAAACCGCCTGCTTGCTAATTGGCATCTCTAGGGCTGCTCGGCAGAAAAAAAAAACCAAGCTAAAGTGACCTGCAAAATCAGCGTACTACCTTATCTGTGCAATCCATCCTCAATCAATAATAAATAAAGTCGGGGGGAAATAAGGAAATATGTTTCATATTTTATCATTAGCCTGACAAAATCAGAAGCAGCATGAGCTAGACAAATTTAAAGCAACACAAAAATCTTGATCAGAATTCCACGTTCTATTATGTTTATAGATAATTAAATTTCCCAAAATTGAAAGACAGGATTTATACAACTATGACTAATGATAGCAATAAAGAAAAGCTGCTTATCAACATCAGTTTAATGTAGCTTTAAATGTCACATTGGAAACATTGGAAGCATCTTCTATAAATAAACTTACACCACTATCCTATCAAAACGTCACAGGCTCCACATTCAATTTCAGTCTCATTCTGCTTACCAACAAGAGTGTTCACGGTCCAGTACTCACATCTCTTTCAAGCTTTCAAGCCAGTTCCCTTCTAAGGTTCAGATGCAAGTTTCTTCATTATGTCTCTAGGAATTAGTTTTAGGTCTTATCACTGTAATCATAGGACTGCCATTGTCCTGTTTCAAGGTAACAGACAAATATAAAGTCTGAAGTTGCCCAGATGTAATTAGTCAAAGCTTGCTCGTGTAACCAGCCAAATGACGAGGATTTCTGAAGTAAGAGACACACATATCATAGAATGCTGGAGATGGAGATAGTAGGCTACAGTTCTGTCAACTCTCAGAAAGAAAACTTGCTGCTGCAACTTCCCAAAGCACCTGAAGGTTTGCAGTGACATCAGGAAGAAATGCACCACTTCTCCAAAAGATGCATATAGACAGCTTGGAAGAGCAAATGTCTGAATCCCTGTTCACCCCATGCAGTACATGGGCTGTTAGGAATGAAAGCTAGGTTGTTACTTTTATAGCTATAAGTTTATAACTAAAAGTTCTTACATGTCCAAGTGTGTAGCCAGTATTTTTTTTGTTTTTGTTGTGCACTTACAATTATATTAGTTCTTGGATTTTGTGGTGTTTAGAAAAACACCAATCAAGATTGATGAAAAAGACTGTGAAACAGATTAACTGGGTTATTTTGAATCCACACATTTAATACACTTTAATTATACATGATGGAGAAATAGTTAAAGCAGTAATTTATCGGTTTGTGAAGGCTTGTTGAAGATCTAAAGTATTTATTTTCCATTTAATAAGTTATAAAACAAGCAATTTGGGATGGAATTTAAGATGAATATTCACAAAGAACAGCTGAAATGTAATTCTGAGTATTAAAAATAGTCAGGATGTATAGTAAGTGCATAATATAATGATTAAACTTATTTAGCCCCCCCGTAACAATTTTCCTCCCACATTACATTTTCATTGCCGCCTGTGTAGCTTTCTCCACATATTATATATTTTAATTGGTAAATTCAAACTCAACTAGCCCTTTAGAAGTCTCCAAGAAGTCCAACAATGAGAGGTGTACTGTTATACTGTAATGTTTATTCATTTAGCAAATACTATACAATAAATAATACTATGCAAAACTTCAAATTAACAAAAAGTTAGCATGTAGGTTATGGTTCTTTTAAAAGCTCCACTGATAGTTTTTTTAAAAATATTCTCTAATTTATCACAGCGACAAGCAACTATATTGTTCATAGTAAGATGCTGGAACACAAGATGCAAATAAAAAGGTTATTTTCTTAGTTTAGTTCTTGTAATATATTTATAAGCCAAATAGAATCCTTCCTACATAAAGCACTTTAAATAGTAGCATTTATATTAATCAAAAGAAGTTAGACAGTTAGATTAATGTTTAGGACATGAGGGCATTTACACAAGGCAAAAATTCAGCTTTTCATGAATTGTGTTCCAGACCATTTACCATGGAAGTAACTCACAATACAGGCAGCATGCGACAAAATATAAAATTTTGTTTAATATACAGTATTATACTGTTTCAAAAGGCTAGAATTTAAATTATACAGTTTAACATTAGTCAAAAACTTTAGTCAAAGAAAAAAGGAGTCATTATCTATAACACAACCTAGACAATTCATACATAACAGTTCTTCCATATTTCCATGCGATGTCTAAATTTGTAGTCAACATCAGAAAATGTTGCCAGTCCATACCTGAGTTTGCTAAGCTTCACTGGTCCAGCCGTGTAACAAATGAAACCATTGTTAGAAATAAACCCACCTACAAAAGCTGTACATACTGTAAACCAGCAGTTAGGGTATCCCAGATAGCCTGTGCTGCTAAAGCTACCCAATGCATTTTCACCTCTATTCCCACTCCTGGAGAGCAATGTACCAGAGCAGGTTTGATTTAGCAGGGATCCCCCTCTGTCAGCTGATGTCCCAGTATGCATGTTTGAAAGAGCACTGTATACGATTTGGAAGGTATTATAAAGGATGTGAACATTCTAACCATCAGGGGCTTTGATTTTTATCTCAGTGCAATGCTATCAGATTCAAAGTTAGCCCATGTTAATAATTACTTGTCTTGCTTGGAGATTTCTGTCTGATGAAAGAAGCTTGTTAAACTGCATGTGGAAAATGAAGTCTCAGACAACAAGGAAAATTAAACTTAAATTCCCTTCCACTGCTAAGCTACCATGGAAGGCTTTTAGTAGGATATCAGCACCTCACAAGGAACACAGCCTTACTATGTTATCATTTTGTACTTGGGTAGTAGTACGTCCCTAATTATGTCTAAGTGCCTCTACCTTCTAATGTTTTTTTTACAGAAGAAAGTGTATAAGTATATCATCTTTAGTGTTAGCCACTTTCGGACAGTTTAGGTCCTTAGATTGCTATTATGAGATTTTATAAATGGGAAACTAAATATAGCTGAAGCACAATAAAGTTTTCAGTATATTTCTGTTTAATCCACATGAACCTGTCCATCAGAATGCAGAAAAAAAGGTTTGATGAAAAACATACTTTTGTCTAGTGATGAGTCCTAAAAAACACACAGTGATTTTGAACTTATGTATGAAAAAGAGAAAACCGCTTCCAATTTGTCTAGAGCAGTAACTGTAACTTCGTTATTAGTCACAAAAGGTTGGGTGTGCATAAAATGTTTCACTGTATCGCTGCAACAAATTATACCATTGCAGACCTACAGGGTCTGCGAAGCCCTGAGAAAGCTACTAATTCCCCCACCCCACTACCTGCAACCTCCTTTAATCAGATTAGGAACCTTAACACTGCTTCACTGATCGCCTGTAGATCTTTAACTTACTTTGGCCTGGCTTCAGTTACTGTGGAGCCCACTTTTCCGTTTATGTTTAAACCAGGCAAGTTGCCGGTTATGACGATGTACTGATGTAAAACGCACTCTTCTCAACATGCCAGCACAGCGAAAGGCTTTTTTTCAAACACTGGCTCAGTGCACTGGTTAACTAGCCACATAGGACTAGCCACATAGGACATAGTAATCATAGGATTTGCAGTGACATCAGGAAGAGATGCACCACTTCTCCAAAAGATGCATATAGACAGGTTGGAAGAGCAAATGTCTGAATTTCTTACACAAGAAATGTAACCTGTTCCATCACACACCAGAAAATGTAGTAGAAAAATAAAAAGAACCCCTATTTATCAAACAGCCCGAGAAAACACGAATTTCTCCTGGATTACACTTTCAGTAAATCCAGTGATATCTGCTATCACAGACTCAATTTAAATTCATAATACATCTGTGACATTTAACAAGTCATGTCACTTGTTTTTTTAAATAACATTATATTGAAATATGAGTATTTTTTAGAACTGCATAACCGCAACAGTTCCTACCACATAGATAATTTTATGGGCATAAGATGTTCATTGCAGCAAACAGATAACATCCTGCTTAAGCAAAGCAGAAAAAAAACTTGTCTCACTTCACCATTCCCATAAGCAAAGATTAATACGAGGTCAGTGAACAGCTGCTCCACTGCCATCTCCCCACATGAATATACTATATATACACTTTTTTTATATGAATGAATGTAAGAACTTTACAAACCCACCACAAACAAAATCAGGCCATGTGGCCCACCTTCCTAATTGTGGAGTTTAGTAGTTAACTGAAATTAAGCTTTCATCCAGCCATTTCTTTAAAACACCCAGAGCCCGAGCCACAAACACCTGCGTGGGAAGCCTGTTCCAAACTCCCACATGTCTTTGAGTAAAGAACTAATTAGTTTCCAAATGTGAGCCCTGTGCCATTGTTTCAGTACTGAGCGTGAGTAGTCCCTGGGTTGTTTCCATAAGCTTTAGGTTACGATATATCTGAATCAAATCTCCTCCCAACTCTTTCATGCAAACTCTTTTAACCAAAGAGCTTTAGGTCCCTTTACCTGTCCATATACTGTACGACTCTCCCCTGAGACCAGAAATTGCTGTTGCTCTTTCATGAAGTAAAAGACTGTGAGACCTTCAGATCACTAGGCGACTGCTACCGAAGCGGTAGCGCACAATGGTAGTAAGGGAATAGTTGGCCAGGACACTCAAGGCAAGAACAGTAACACCTATGGCTTTCCGGACACTTTCAAGTAGAGGGACGCCTCTCCACCATTTGGCGATGAATCTCTGGCACAGGATGTTTTGCGTGTAGAAAAGTAAACTGTCACAAAGATGGGTGAGTCAGGGGAAGTGCCTACACCTCCTCATTCGCTCCTGTTTGAGGTCATGGGGTTCGTAGCTGAGAGATAAGATGTGAAAAACATATCTTATCTCTTGGATTACAACCTTGGGTGAGTATAGCAAATATATAACTTTCCTGTATTTAAATTCTTAATTTGTTTCATACCGCAAGCATTCTTGAGAACATACAAGAACCTATATAAATATCTAGATCCCTCTCATTTGTAGCTCCTTGCACCTCCAAACCACCCACAAGATATATATTTTATGTTCCTACCAGTGAATCACTCTTTACAGCGATAGCAAAATTAATTCATTAAGTCAATTAAGTCATGCATCTATCTAATCCATGTTTTTGATCATTTTTTAAATTCCCTTGATACTGTTTCAGTGTTTGTAAAATCATCACTTATATAAAATTGTTTAAATAGGTCAGAAAGAGCAAACCTGAAATGGATCCCTGCAGTACACCATTAGGACTTGTACTGATTAAAATTATTAACCAGTTCTCAATCAATTGACATAAATTACCAAAAATACTTTTAATCTGAGCATCAGCGTTTAATGGAGTGCCTTATCAATAGGTAAATGGAAGTCTATATTTCATGGAGAATGTAATTTACTACTTTGTTTTGCTTGAAGCAACAAAGAAAATGAAACAAAACTAAAGCTACTGACAAATCAATTGAAACTTTCTGTCATTTTACTAAAATACTATCAGCTCTCGACATACTAGTACAGAGTAGGACCATGCTTCCTCCTTTGTGACCAGCTATTGAATCTGTCTCAGGTCATCATGTCAGTTGCAGCTGTGAGCAGAGAAATCTAAGGAATAAGGAGTGAGTCTCAAGTGATTCTGTCACAAGGATATTACACTTTACATTCCCAGCCTTCCATATCTGTGTCACTGCCCAATACCTGCAGGCTGCAGGATAATTACACACATGGAAATGCTCCTCATTCAATGATGGATTGCTCTAATAACACGATAAACAGTGTAAGAGTAATTTTACAAGTAAAATTATTGGAAAAACTAACACTACTTCTACTGAACTTGAGGAAACCTTATCATCTCTACTTATAAAGAAAAGGACATAACAGAACTTTTTTTTCTGAGTGAGCTATTGACTGTACTGTACTAGTAATTACTTTCCTTGGCAAATTAATACTAGTTATGTAACAAGTAACTGCAAAGACATTTGAAAAAATAAAAAGACAAATTAAAAAATATAAAAAATGAATACACCATGCAACCCATAGACACAGAATGGTGAAGCCCCAAAATCCACAAAAATGGGGGTACTGAGGAAGTAGTTAAGACTTATCAGTTACAAATGATAGGTCATTCAGTCCATCTAGTCTGTTTTGGAGTTAGTACTTAACTGATGAGAAGCCAGGGTCTCTGCTTCAACATACCTAGATAGGTTGTTGAAAACTCTCCCATCCTTTGGGTAAAGAGATGGCACCTGTTCTTGATTTTAAATGCACATTCACATAGTTCCCACTTGAGTCCTTTGGCTTATGTTTCACTGTTTAAGTTCCCTCAGTTGACTTTGTCAAAGACTATTTAGATTTTGAATACTTGTATCAAGTCCTTGCTCAAAGTTACTGTACGGGTGAATCAGTTAGGTAAGGAGCAAATGTCCCAATTTTGCCCACAATACCCACAAGGATTTGACAGTTCAAAGTACACTGCACCTTTTCACAATGTTCAATCTTCCCAGCACAAATGTAAGCTAACACTAATCTACATTCAGCTACTGGTAATTAAGTGATGATAAATGTTGATTGCAGGGCTCCATAACATCCAGCATCCAAACAAACCAAACTAACAATTCTTCCTTTTTGCATTCGTGTAGCTCCACTTAAATTAAAATCTATGTAAAAAATCAATATCCTTAGTTTTACTGCATTACAGACGTTAAGAATGCAGAATATTCCTAATAAAAAAACAAACATTCTAATATTTACTCTAATGTAAAAACAGTCAAATCTTTCATTCAGTTATATATTGTTATATATTGCACTGCTATGCACGTAGAGAGAGGTTTCTCAGAACATACATTTAAAGAAGCATAGAACTAGTGAATAGCCCCTACTGCTCTGACGTAAAGCTTGTATAGCTCTAGCTAGTTAGTACAGAAAGTCTCTAGTAACACCCTTTGATGCCATCTACACTAATCCACACCCCAACATTGATTGCAGTCTATTACCACAACTAGAGGCAATTTCAACCTGTTACAAAACCTGCTTTAGCAAAACTAAAACAAACAGTGACACTTGAAATAGAGAAGCTCATTTCTCGGTACAAAGAATGTGCAATTCTTTCAGGGTGGGGGTTAGACATTTTTACATATGCAAGTTTGTACATGCCTCTGAGCACATTCTGATCTATAGTTCGAAAAGATTCCATAATACAACCTTTTCCTGTTCTACCCTATGAATACTTCACTTTGATAACATCTATGACAACAAACTGCAGTAGCCTACGTATTATGTTGTCTCTACTTATGCTTGTATGTTAAAATGTTAAAGAAATGCAGCTTAACATTTGATTGAATCTTCTAGTAATATCTGTAAAAGGCTGACATTTAGAAAATCATTACCTTCATCTTTCTTTAGGCAAATTTCCCAAAAGCATGCTTTTAAAATTCTCATTTTCAGCCGATTCAGGGGCGTGGGGGAGCTGGAGTCTATTCCGGCACGCAATGGAAGCAAGTCAGGATACACCCTGGATGGGATGCCAGTCTATCACAGGGCACACGCAGACACAAGACAATCACACACTCACACCAGTTTTCCCAGAAGGCAATTAACCTAACAAGATGTCTTTGGACTGTGGGAGGAAACCCGAGCACCTGGAAAAATGATGTGAAAACTTACAAACTCCATGCAAATAACACCCCAGGTCCGGAAATGAAAACAGGGCCCCAGTAGTGCAAGGCAGTAATGCCAACAACTGTACTACTGTGCCACCCCTTTTAATTTTCAGTTTTTTAAAAATAATCTGTCCTTCCTTGTAGCCACTGTGCTCATAGTACATGTATCCAGACTGCACACTGCAAGTTTTTACTATTAACCAACAAGTTAAATTTCAGGCCTCTGTTTTCAGGTACACACTGTATTGCATCTCTATATAAATACTTACTGCATATAAATGGATGGATAAACAAATACTGTAATAAGGTATAAAAGGTACAATGTTTATATTAATGTTTGTTTTAAAATTAGCCACTAATGGCTAATTTTTTGTCACCAGCATCATTTTGTTTACACTATGGTCTTCCATTCGAGATCTTCTTGACTCCACGTGTAACTCTTGCAGTTTTACTGTAGATTACTTAAGTATAAATATATATATTTTTAATTTCTCTGTGGATTCTTACATTTAGCTGACTGATGGCCATCTCATTCAGATGTAGTCCATTTTTATTGTACACTATAAACAATCCTTGCCATAAGAAGGGCTTCCAGTGGCTGACAGCATAAACCTTCTTCAATCACCTCCATGATCCCATGGTTACTGTTTGTATTTATCTGCCTCTGCATAGTGCAGGCAGGATCCCTGAAAAGACCACTAGCTTGGCCCTACTCTTCAGCTTGTGTCGAAAGGTCTTTGAATTTGTTCCAAATGGAAAGTGTGCCATATACGCCAATGTTATTTTCTCAACATGAATAGCATTGGAACTTCACTCGGCTTTGCATTGGGTCTACTCTCTACTCTGCTGCATATCTCAAATGGCAAATGTTTCTTAAAATGAAGTTGACAACAACCTCTACTCTGTTTCTTGAGATTTTGGTGTCACCAACACTGATCTATGAGCAGGATCTGCGTTGACTTGAATTTCCACATCAGGACTGTCCTCCTTGCACTAGCCCGTTTGGTATCCGTGGCTTGTCTTCCATAGGCTGTAGGAAGGAAATTAAATGATTTCTTTCCTTTCTATGACATCCAGGAACATCCCTCTCTTTATCAGTGCTGGAACTGGCGCTCTGTGGTGCGAGAATATAGCATTTGCTAGATGTCCTATAGTTACATTCACTTGCTCAGGGATATTATATCGGTTTTCTAAGATGTTGTTTAATGCCCGTAGGTTTTCCAGGATACTGCACTTGCACAAGTCACAAATTGCCATCTTGAAAGCCATTTTATGAACACTTGTACACTGTTGGTTGACTGATTCATTTATGCTTCCTAAATCAACTCTGATTAATTTAAAATCTCTATCCACAAACATACAAACATTTTTGTGATGAAAGCAGCACAGATGTTCTTGCATACCTAACTTATAAGTGAGTCAAGTCTAGCCTACAGAATTACACACAGTTTTCTCCATCTGAAGACGGAGACGCAAACTAGTTTAACACGGAGTAAAAATCCACACTGAAACCCTGAAACTTCTTTCCCAACCATATGAATATAATCCTGAACACCAGCTTTGTCAGTTTGTGCAGTTTTCCAAATTTAAATGTGGAAGCCACCATGACTTGGCACGTGAGTTGCACTAGAAAACCTCTACATAAAACAACATGAAAAGGCTTTACCCTCCAACCCCTAACAACAACAAAAGTAAGTAAGTAGTCTAGCTGCAGTTTTGAACATATTACAACTTGTTGAGAAGAGAATTAGGGAGCCCATACAATAAAGAGCTGGAGAAATCAACCCAGATTATTCATGTGATACTGATCTGCTTTGAAAATAAATTACAAATTGAACTTTTAATTGAAGCTTTGGAGAAAAATATCCCCAGGAACAACCTTTGGCAGTTATTAAGATTTCAAGAGCATCAAGAGAAATTGCACTTTGCAAAAAACAGAGACTGTTACAGCAGCTACAGTAGTCATTCTTCACTTCAGTAAACATAATAGGAAGGATACAATAACAGAGTACTGGCATGTCATTGGATTTCCTAAGGTTTTAAACTCATACTGACTAGAGCAGGATTGAGTTGCACCTCTCTGCCTGCCCAAGGCAGAACACATTGTTAGTGACAAGTATTTGGAGCAATAAAGCAAAGCAATTAGGAGACCTGATGTCAGACAGCGAAAAAGACAGAGCCCCTAGCATAGAAGGGACATTAAAAAGAAAAAGAAAAACAAGCCTGTCACAAAAGAAATGGATATCCAATGGTCTTAAAAGCAAGCAGTCACTTAGGGATCACCAACTGAGATGGTATCCTGTTTCAGGATACCATGACCTTGTGCTCACTGCATGCAAAGTATAGCATTAATCAAAACTAAGGACAAAAAAATACAGTGGGTTTCAAAATCAAAGTAACCCAAAAACTGTACTAGAAAAGTTTATTCTTCTACACCTTTTAATCCAGAGTACAAAATGTATTGGAATCTTGGGTCTCGATATTGCTGATTTTCAAGTTATTAGCTCAAAAGAAAAAAACAACAAAAGGTAAAAGACTTCTGAAGTAGTTAAAAGACCAAGTACCTTACTCCATAATGTCTTTGATTTCTTCTATAAAAAATATTTCAAAACAAAGATTTCTGATTACTACTCATGGGATATTACTGGCACATATTTGAAGGAATCATAATTTCGTATTGTAAACAAAAACACTAAAAATAAGAATAAAAAGAAGCTACCAATCTAATGTCTATATGGATATCAAACAGTACATATTCAATTCAAACAGTGTCCAGAGGAACTATGGGTACACTTGCATTGCTCACATTTCTATATTTAGAGCACTGAACAACCAAATGTCAGTCTTTTGGAAAAGATAATGATCTACACACTGATTTCCTGATGCACAAACCTAAAAGTTGAATTCTATGAAGAGTTTTTTTTTCCAGTTTTGTAAAATGTTTCAACATAATGTTCACCCATCTGTCATCAGTTATTACATTGCTGAAATGCTGACGTTCCATCTTAACCAACAATTTTTCGAGTGCAAAAAGTACAGCCATGTGTCATTTACTACTGAATGCATCTGTGACAGCATTAATACATATGCAAAGTTAAATTCTAAAATAGTTTTAAAATCAGACTTGCATAATACAGCGACTTTCTGGAAAGCCCATGTATACATCTTTGCAATAATACACTTACTTTCATACTACATTTTTTGGAGTTCTAAAATAATGTTTTATAAAAGTCTCTCATGCACAGAAAGAATTCAATTTACTGTGCAATTCTAAGGGCCCTTATCACCCCATGAAAGACCTGAATTTGCCACTTCATTGCTAGTGCATGAACACTGCAAGCTGTTCTACAACGAAACTATAACCTCCCTCAGCTGCAAAGTAATACACTTAGAGCTGGACTTCATATTCTGCAACCAACGCTAAATAAACAAATATTGCAGCACGCAGAACATCAAAGGAAATAATAAACTTAAAATTAAGACCAGATAAGAATGTATTAATTAAAAATCATTAATGGCACATCAATGTGATTAAAAGAATATTATTAAACCACTTCTATGTCCATGTTTTGAATTCTGTGATTATTTTCAGACTACAAAGGGGATTTCTGAAATGTATTGGTGAGTATGTTTTAATTTTTGTAAAAAAACAGAGGAACACATAACAAATACTTTACCAAAAAGCATCGAAAATAGGAGTGTGAAGAAAAAAGAAAAAAATATGGATATGGGCGTAAATATAAATACATTTTCCAGAAGAAAGCAAGCATCTGAACTGGCACTAGAAAAATGTAGGCTCTAAACTAACTCTAGTTCTTTCCATAAGACCACTTTCAGCAAACAAATACAATCAAGTGCAATTCAAAGATACAGTATATCAGCCTCTAGCCAGCCTCACCAAATAGATATTTTGGCTTAGACCTTTAAACAAAAGACGTTGTGCCTCAAGAGTAATAAAAACTCTTGAGGCACAATATCATGATTGGAATTATCATGGAAAGAAGCCATCAAGGGCTCAGTGCAGTCACATCTAAAAGCACATTAATCAAACACACAAAAGCGCTCTCGCACAGAGCGCTCCCAGAACAAATGTGGACCGGTACCAGGAACACAACAGAGGGATGGGAGAAGCCTACATGTAGAATCACAAATAGCCCAGATATGTTGTCACAAATAGCCCAGATATGCTTCCTAATCAGGAATACTACCCTGATTCTCCAATGAGTCTACTTCTCTAAAAGGAAACTTGAAGGTAACTGGGGGGAAAAAATTAAATAAGAGGAGAAAAGTTGCACAGAAAGACATTGGGCACTAGGTTAACTGTTGAAACAAATAGATCAGCAAGGTTAAAGATTGAAGCAGTGATCCATGGCTCCCTGTAGCCACAAAGGGCTGAATGGAGTCTAAAATACATAATATGAGAAAACCAGGGGAGTGAGTAATGTTGGTTTCACTAGCATTTTGGTGTCAAGCTGGTCGGCTTGAGCAGCTTCACACAATAGTTTAAACAAACTAGACTCGGGAGCAAAGAGAGAAGATTGCAAATGAAAGACATCAATATAGCTTTCTGAATATTCAGTTACCCTTAAGTGTCTCATTTTACAGGGGACAGTTACCAACAAAGAAAAAATCACCCTCACATTCACTGCCTTTTGAAAATGTAGTGTAAGAAAGAACACAACAGATCTATAACTTTTGCATAGAAAATATTAGCTTTGACATGTGCCCCTAAATCCTTCTGTACTTGAAAAAAGCAGATTAGTGAAAAGTTCTGTTAAGTAAAGTTGTACATTGCCGGTTTCCTCCTACAGTTCAAATACACGTTATTCAGATTAACTGGCATCTCGAACGTGTTCCCTGTATGCATGTGCGATTTTAGCTCAGTGAACAAGCAATGACAATTCTTCATGACAAATAAAATTAGAAGTAGCCGAGTCAGAAGAACATGACAAGCTTTAATGAGGTCACTCATACTGCTCTCATCTTTGAGATGGCAGAAAACAGACAGCCAACTCTTTTTAATAACTCCAGGATATAATGTTATTAAAGGTCTGTCATAACCAAACTGCTTTTGAAAACAGGATCTCACTTTCAGTGACAATGCAGTGAAGCCTCCGAAAGCAAGTGTTCCAACTGCTTACCTTCTCATGGTAGATATTTTTAGTATACAGGGACTTTCAAGGGCAGATGGCCAGTGCTTTACCACCATTCAATAACTGCAATGATACCAGCTTCTAATCAGATCTCAGAAATTAAGCAAAGTTTGTTCAATAATGGAACCTCCACTATTCCAATTTCCAAAGAATAATAGACTTCCCAGAACTGAATTGAGAAAAACCAAGAAAACCAAACTGAAACACCCAATACCCCAGTAGAGTGACTGACCATATCTGAGCAAAACACAATAAATGATGCTGTACTTCAGATGGGACATTAAACCGAGTTAGTGGATACCCGAACATAATGAAAATCCTGTATCACTGTTTGTAGGAGTAAGCATTATTACACCTAGTGCCCTGGCGAAATTATACAATCTAGCCTAACTAAAGTCTCTCTTAATTCAACTGGTGAAGCATTTTCACATTTCTCTACCCGATCTACTTTGTAGTGTGGCTGCTATCACAAATTGGCCGCCATATTTCACCCAAGTGGGTCATGTACTGCACTTCAGTGGTGAATTAAGTGGATCCACTCCCATCTGTGAAGTGCTTTAGGATCCTGTGTGATATAGAGTGCTATAATAAATGCCATTTATTATTACAATCCAGCTGCTTTCTCTTGAAAAAGACGAACTACAGACCATACTACATGATTCTGGGAACAAGAAGGAGATTAAGATTTGAGGAAAATGAGAAATCCAAGCAGTACCACTACCTTAGGAAAGCAATCAAATCACCTGGTCAACATCAGATCTTCCAGACTCCAAATTTCAAACAGACGTTACGCAACATTCCTGAAGAAAGTAATTAATTACTGGAGCTGTGCCTTCAAATAGAACACCCTGTTGCTTTAACAGGATTCTGTAACAAAAAACCCTTTATGCATAACATCAAGAGTTCATTTAAACATCCTCCTCAGAGCTCAGACTTCTCTACCACCTCTCATGGCTTCCAAAGCTTTATTTCCCCAACATTAAATTATGAGCAAGCAATGGATATTTTGAAGGGCATTTTTTAATCTGACTTTGGTAGAAAGGTGTGTTAAAAGCCAGAAGCAAAATATAAATATGCAAGAAGAACACTAACACTAAAAAGATTAAGTAACAACCAAGCCATCTGTAATCCTGAGACCTAGTGAACAGCTTTCCTATACTATTTTGTTTATTTATATACTATATTATAATTGATTATAATCAGCCTAAAGCAAACCAAATGAAGTTTGCAAGTTATTTAAATTTAAATTGGAATTGCTGACAAAACAGTTTATTTTTAAAATCTGTAAAATAAAGTGTAGAAATAAAAAAAATGTAAATTAATATTGTAGGAAAAGTTATGACTATGGACTTCCATATGTGTGCACGTCTAGATTATCTACAACAGAGAAAACTAGCTACTTTAACACTGATCATCTGAACTAAAACTGCATGATCTTTAAAGAGATGACTAAAGAAATTTACACATGGAAAAACATTTTCCTCAGCAAGTCTGTTTCTAAAAATGTCCATAAGACCTTAATTTGGTCTGCTTAGCACACTTGTGTTTCACATCCTTGGAGCACATGTACTTTGGAATTTCTTGACACGCTTTAAGAGGCTTTAAATGACCCAATGTTAACAGAAAAAGAGAGAAAGGAACCTGTTACAATAATTAAAGCTACATAATGAGTTGCAGGTGTTAGCAAGTTCTGTACTGCATTTCTACCTATGACTAAATGAGGTTAGTATGGTATTATTTAGCCTAATGTGAAAATCCACTGTCAAATGATTAATTAAAAAAGGAAAGCTGTATATTGGATGGAAATGTTTTCATTTATAGTTTTGGTCCTTGTAACACTGACAGAACACATAGTGTGAAATGTTAAAGGGCATACCAGGAACCTAAATCATCACAGACATTTTCAGGAAAGCAGTCCTTCTGTACACAAACACACAAAGTAAGCAAAAGCAATCACTGAACTGTTCATATCTGTCCCAAAAAGAACTTTCTTTTGGGTTTTCTAGCAAGACAGAAATCCTAAAATAGAATACTAGGAGAGAACCAGAAAATAAGGAAAGGACCAAGATATCTCTTTAATAAGATGGAAAGACTTTTTTGACTGCCAATCCCTCTGACTATTTGTAAGAAAAAAACTAAGCCGGGTCACAATACGTCTTTGAAACAGTTCAAAGGTGCACTTAAGTAGTACCGTATATCCTCTTTTAACAATGTGGACAAGCGGACACTTACACCTGTTGGAACAATTACTTTAAAAGGAACTGAAGAAAAAAGATGAAGCAAGTTATATGGGGTAATTAGAGTTGTGCCATACTTGCAGAGCTCTTGAAAATCCCGTTTGGCCTGCAATGCAGCTACAGTTAGTAGGCACAAATGACAGGGATTACTGAAGTGTTTAATATGGCCAACAGCCAAGACACAGTAGCTAAACACAGCATGTGGAGAAATAATTGCATAAAAGCCAACCAGCATTTTTTAAAAATAAACAATGTTACAATTCCGTTACACCAAAAATGGGTCAGAAGTAGTACAGGGTTTGTATTTTTCTACAATCCACAATCTGATTTCCGCGTTTCTTCAGTGTTCTTTTAGAGCACTGGTTCCAGTTTAGGAACAATTAACTATACAACTGTAGAGGAATAATAACATTCTCACTTTTAAAAAAGGTATGTTTTGTTGCATTAACAATATTAACAATATGAATTCTAATTAGTCCTACACAAACAAGTAAACAATATCACTAGTTTTCTTCTTCCCTAGAACACAGCATGATTAATGAGCTAAAGGCTTGAGTGTGGGCTTTCAGAAGTAATAGTCACGTTTTGATACTCATGAGTTATTTATCACTGTTGTCATGTCTCCGTTGATTCCTTCCTGTATTTCTGCCAACAACAAAACCTCTAAAGAGACTGTCTCAGACTGGAAAATGTAGTTAATTAAATTAACAAATAAATATAACATGATGTGGGTCAATTATCTACAAACTTAAAAAACTCCACAACGCTGTTCAGATTTTATATAATAATCTGTAGCTCTGTCATATTCTCAGATTACTCTTTACAATGATAGAAATCCATAAAATACGTTGATACGAAATCCAACATTGAAATCGCAATAAAATGTTATGAACCATTGAAAATGTTTCATATTCCTGACATGAGAACTATAAATTGCAGGCTTGGAAATCACAAGTGTTCAGTTTTCTTGAATAATATACTTATTTTACGGTAGCAAGGTTATACATAGTGAGGTGGCTCTGTAGCTAAGGATCTGTGCCTGTGGCTGGAAGGTTGCCGGTTCATATCCCACAGCCGGCAGAGGAATCCTACTCCACTGGGCCCCTGACCATGGCCCTTAACCTCATATGCTCCAGGGGTGCCATATAAATGGCTGCCCCTGTGCTCTGACCCCAAGCTTCTCTCCCAGTCCGTGTGTCTCATGGAGAGCAAGTTGGGGTATGCGAAAATAAATTCCTAATGCAAGAAATTGTATGTGGCCAATAAAGTGATCCTATATCTTATAGGATCTTACACTTTTTTTGGATTCTGTTTTGTGTTAATTTTCTAATGGACTACTTGCAATTTAAAAGCTGGTAACTGCTTTTCTGCTAAGACCAATTAGTCAACCAAAACCCACCTTTCTATTCAACTGCCAAGCAGACAATACAGAATTAACAATATAAAGTGAACAATACCAACTACCAGACAAAGACTGGTTGTATTTTGGAATGTATCCACCCTCAAAGCACGCTGACATTTACATCTTCTATTTAAGTTTCTTTTCTCCAGTGGGTAGCAGTTAAAGTTGATTTCATTTAAATGTAAACTTTAAAACAATAACATGTTACACCACAAATTAGGCCACACTTACTGTCCTAACTGAATTTAACATTAAGAAGTGATATTATAAAAAGAAAAGCTCCCTCTTCCTCCAGAGCACAACATTAGAAAAAGTGTGGAACAAAACAAAATAAAAAAGTGCTTTTGAGTAATTGTGATATCCGATATTCATGTAATATGAATGAAAGGCCCACAGGTGGATGGTTTTAAATAAAACGCAATGATTCCATGCCTTAGTGAAAAAGGGAAGAAATACACTCTGGGATAGTGGCTAGCAGGAATATTAAACGAAATTCCTAACGCATTAAAAATCCATCCATTCACCTTCATCAGACTAGAACAGCGCTATAAGAACTCATGAGTGACCAAGACCCACTCATTGGGATGTAGTGTAATACCATCACATTCAAAAGGACTAACTTTCCGATTTGCCACCATACAATATCTGGTGAATACACAGTATACCACAACAGGAGAAACCTTAAATGGTATATATAAAACATGATTTTCTTGGCTACAACAATGTAATTGGAGGGAGTTTTGGAAATCAGTTTGTTTTTGCTGATGACAAACACACAGCACACCTTTGTTAACTACATTTTGATACCTGTACACCACCCATTGTTAAAGTGACGGCAACATTCAGTTATATCCACCACATTATCTTCAAATATGATAATGGTTATCCTCATATGACAAACATTGCTTAAATCCTGCTATATCTACATCTATCTTGAATTCACGTGGAACTGTGCAATACTTCTTCCAGCAACATTAGCACATTTGTTTTTGAGTAACGGTAGAAAACAAAGAATTGATCACTGACATATACTGTAGACCTGAAGACACCATGAGCCATACCACATGTGACTTTTAAACTTGTCAGGAACTTTTTTTTTTTAGAAACAATCCACAATATCACATTGAAAACATACAAAATAAACACCTATGCAATGTTCATCTTAAATCTGATTTGCATTTCTAGAGGGGTTGAAATGTTAATTATTTAGCAGAGCTATTTTACATTTGGAACAAAAAGGCAAAGGTTTTTGATCTACATCAATTAATTTTGTAATGTTTTAAATAAAACATTGTACATTTAAAAAAAGTGCCTTAAGGAAAATATTCAAGCAGACAAATGAGTTAACAAAGATTAAGGATCCTGATCCCTTTAAAGTGGATTAATATACTTGGTGCTTTTGTAACCTGTCCCTACTTATAACACTAAACCTATTAGAACAGCATCTGTGACATCATAGTCTCAATTCAAACTTGATGAGGAAACTCATTAAGCCATTAAAACAACCTTGGATTAATCTGAAACAAGCCAGCAAAGACTTTAATAGAAAGGCAACACAAGCCCAATAATTCTCTGGAGAAAACAAGATATACTGGGGGATTGAAAATAGACCAATGAAGTGCCACATTACCACTCCATTTTGACCTACTATCCTTCAGAATGGCAGAAGTGACAAATTTTAGAGAACACAGAATTCCGTAATGAACAACCTACAAAAAATTGAAAAGAAGGTGTCCATTATTGCATCACAAATGTCTAAATGTGTGCTTTAGGCATACTTAAACAAAAAATATAATTCTGATTAAATCTGCACAGCACTGTGAGTCCGATCACGGAATGGCTCGTAGGTGATTCAAATACCTAACTAAAAATGGTCATGTGCACAGCAGCCGCCAAAAGCTCAACGTAATTTATATTTTATCATTCACATAAAAGGAAATTTAATCAATGCACGAACCAAGTAATAAAAAATAAGGGTCTATCAATGTTAGCGAACATTTTATGATTAACCATTTAAAATGATGCAAAATCAATGATGCCTGCTTTGAGAAAGCACTGCCTTATTTATTAAGATTTTATAGCCTTATGTTAAATAGAGCAATTACCATTAGTGACATCCCCAGACTTCCATTTACCATGAACTAATCCACGTGAAAAACATGTATGTCATATTTACTTCTTTAGCCAAAAATAGATGATTTACAGTATAAAATGTCAAAAGTAATACTGTATACCTTAAGAAGATAAAAAAACACACAGAACAACATATAGCATGCAAAACGTATGATCTGTGAAAGTACACGTACTATGTCATTATTAAGGAGAGTGTGAAAATGATATTTTATTTTTCTTTACACAATATAGTGCAAGGAAATGTAGTGAGAGGCGAAATTCAAACACTCAGACACGGTGGCTTCTAGAAAAACACCCTGCAGTGGGATTAGGGTGAGGGAGGCACTCCCAAGCCCAAATGTAGTGAAACTTAATAAATATAATGTGTGTTGTCCATTTTAATGCCTGGGGTGATACAGACTAAATATCTATCCCACAATAAAATATGCTCCATTGTACTCAGACCAATACAGAAACATATGTCTTGCAGACATTATGCAAACAAAAGATTTGTACAGTTTTCACCAAACATGAGAAACAGAGCACAGAAACGGTACAGATCATAAAAACAAAAAATATTTTTTTGTATAAATGCAATAAAAGATCTTTATCTACTTTACTGTTTTGAGAGAAAATTATAAAAAGGCTACCAAACCAGAAACAATTGTATTCAATTAACCAATTGGTATTGGAGAATAGCGTACTGGGTTACGTCTACACTGTAACTTGCATGTGGAGTTTCAAAGCGCAACAAACCACAAGCACTTTGCTTCAAAATGCCAATGAAATGATTTAAAGCACAAGTGCAATTACACAAATTTAAAAACATGAACAAAAGAGGCCCCTTACTTTGTAGCACACCCCTTGGTTTGTCATTAGCATAAGCTCACTGCTAAACCAAATGTAAAACCCATCTTGTGTCAAAGAGGCACGTGTTTCACATCAACAAGGCATTTCTGTATTCATAAGAAATTAAGGATGAAAGTAACGATGATAAAAAAAGGATTATATGTGCTTGTAATGATCTTCACTAATGATAGAAACACTAACATGGGAACAAGTAATAGGTTTATTTAGGTGTGACCCGAAGAAGGCTCCATGGCCGAATCGTTGCGCTTTCTTTCTTCTCATTTCAGCATGGAATAAACCTATCACTTGTTCCTTTGCAGCCTACGCATGCTGACGCAGTTGCCAACCTGAAACACTAACATGTTAACTTAATAGAATGTGACATTTGGGAAGCCAAGGTCAGCACAGGAGGGAAGTCTTACCTGGATGGTTTTTGGAGCTCATTGTAGAGGTTGTGTCCTGTAGACTGCTGATTCCACTGTGAGGGCAACCTTTAGAGTGGACGGGGGCAGGGGAAGGGGGAGCAGCCCAGCAGACAAGATAACCTCAGAGAGCCTCAGTGCTCCTTGGAGACATAGGAGGTGGACACCATCCGCTGTATAAACTCCAAAGAGACGTCGTCCTCAGCGCACTGGTAATCCGCTCCAAGTAAAAACAGTCCAAGGACTGCCTTTGTTTTAAATTTTGGACCGTTTTCACAACTGCTAACCTGCATTCAGAAAAACAGAGAAATAAACTGGGTTAAGAGAGTGGGGATTTAAATATATACACCTTCATTGAACATTAAGTTAATTGAAAACAAATCTGTATTTACAGTGACAATCCACAGAGTACCCATATACAGAGCAGGGAGTTTAACTGGAGCAATCTGAGTGAAGTACCTTGCTGACGGTATAACAGCAGATCCTCAGCAAAGATGCAAACTCACAACCAGTCCCAAATTCCAAGCCCATTTGCCTTAAAAAAATGGATACCATAGTACTCCTTTTCTCATATGGCAAACTGCATCTTGCTTTTTTCGGATGATGCTTCAAATAGGAATACTATACTTTTTTTTTCTTTTGACATGCAATAAGAACCAGTTCATCTTTTTTTGTGCCAGGGGATGAACAAAAGTGTTAAAGTTATGAAAAATATTGTGACAACCCCTTTTATCTTTACTAGACCCTTTAGCGGCTACTTAAATTATTTTGGATCCTAAGCTTTTTAAAAAAAATAATTAGAACTTACTGGAGCCGCTCTATAGTTTATTATAATTTTTTATTATTTATTATTATTATTATTATTACTATTAAAATACTTTTTCGGCACAATCACATTTAAATTGCATCTCCAGGGATCAATCACAACATATGAAGAGGTACACCATAAAGACTGAATTAATTGCAACATCTGTGCCCAGTCAAGTGACTAAGGTGCACATTTTCAATTCATTCTTGTAGAATATTACTGAAAGTTTGTTAATTTTGGAACTTCTGCATATTTGAGTAAAAAAATATTTTATGATGAACGGTTTGGGGTGTATTTAAGAACTGGTTCAGAAGAGCGTATCTTTCTAATTTTTCCAAACTCACAACATACACATTATCTATCCTTCGTACCAACAAAAAAATAATTTCAACTAAGACTTAAAATCCAAATGTGTTTTTACAAATCTAAAAAGGTAATACTGCATATGTGGCACAGTAACACAGGACTGGGCAAAGAGGACCACACTTCAGCAATTTCAGATCAGCACCCTTAGACATGGAAACAAGTTAGAATTGTCAGAACATTCCTTCATAAAACCAATCTTTAGCTTTCCACACGTTTTAAACCTCTAATATAAAGAGATTGACCTGGTTGGTCTGTTGCACTTGAGAACCAAGACTGGGATTCCTGTTCTAAGGCATTAGAACTACATTTGGTAACAAAAACATGTTACTGTTTAAACTTTCACAAATAAATATGGACATCCACTGCACTGAATCTTGTAAATGAATTGTAGATCCTACTTTACTAAGAAACTAAAATGTTCATTAAAATATATATTCTATACTGTACTGGGACAAACTGGAAGGAAGTTTAAAACAAAAAGTTATTTAGAAGTATTTGTTGCACACAGAGTCACCTCAGATATTTTAAGGTGTAGGTAAAGGGACATTTAAAGGCCATTAGTTTTCATCAGTGTAAAAAAAAAGTATTGTAAAACAGTTAACTAAACTATCCATGACCACATTTGAACTATTTTAAAATGACAACAGCACTGTAACATCTAATCAGATACATTGCATATATCTGCAGAGAGCAAAAGTACGGTGTGCTGAGCAACACGTTCCAAGGTAATTACCAGTAAATACGAAAACAAATAAATTTGTTTCAAAAGAGGGAATACAATACTTCCATGTCCTCTGTGCATTGCAAGTACTCAGCACTGACAGATTTGACAGGCAAACAACGAGCTCACAATCAGCTCAGAATTTAGTGATGGCTCTGCAAAGCTGCCTGCATGAATAGCTTCTGACAGCTTAGCACTGTTATGTAACAGTAAACATCTGCTTATTTCTAGAGGGGGATGAAGCCTCTTGTTCGTTACTGATGCACTCTTCTTTACTTACCCATCACGCTTCCTCTCATTACTGAAACGAAACAAGCCACTGTGCAAGATGTATAGCAAAATTTGTAAAAAAAAACAACAACAGACAATCTTAATATCTACGTGAAGGAAAAATGCTCAGTACAATGCCAGAATACCTGGTCTTCCATGCATTTGGACTGTGAATGAACTAACAGTATACAAACCAGAAAATGTACATTTAACAATATAGCAATGTTGCATTTAGTCGTATTCACTATGACTGTCTGTGTAACTATTTTCAGAAAATATTTTGATAGAGACTCAAACCGGTTAATGTCGATGAATGCTAAAAAGTTCAACGAAACATCCACTGTCCTATGAAACTTCTACTAACTTCCACAGAACAACACTGTATGACCTATACAGTATATTCATATGATTATACTATGTAATCTAATAAGATTTATGATTGTTAAACGTTCTGTAAAGCTCACTACACAGTACAGGTACTAAACAGTGGGAATTTTAAACCTTGCAGCTCCTTGAAAAGAAGTGAAAAGAAATTTGGCGATATTCAATACATTCAGTAATTTTCTAAGGATTATTTTATGTACTTCAATATTACAGCGCACATTTCAGAACTGTAGGGCAGTGGAAGTACACCCTCTATTAGAACAATTTGTTATAGTTTAGCAGTTCCTTTAAGATAATATTGAAAATGAAAAATGAAATGCATTATCAAAAAGGTACTTTTTATTAAACTCTAGAGCAATACCTGTTCAAAGTAGTTTTGCATTTCACTCAATACTAAAGCAAATCAAAACATTACCTGACTGAAACAATGAAAATGATTGTTATTTTTACAAAAAATTTTACAAAAACTATGAATCTGTTGATACTGTTTATATATATATATTGCAAGTGTACCCTAGAGTAATCTACATGTATTTATGAAGCTACTGCAAACTTAAGCTGCTGCATTAATTCCTTCAACATTTATTATTTTTAATGTAACATTTGCCTCCAATTTAAAATGACAAGATAATTGAGTGTGGTTGTGGGTAGCCACTGGGAGTTGTTTGTGCAAACAGTTGCCCAAGGTGTGGTTAAAAGCATTGTATCTACTCACTGTATCTACTCATTTTTGTATATTTTTTCATTTATTCTGATTAAGCCATGTGCAAACAAAATTACCAACAACAACACAACCCATGATTTAATTTTACCTATATAACATTTAAAAACATAAACTGTTAAAAATACTCTTGGGACTCATATTTCTTTATCACATGCCCAGGCTAGATTCAGAATTCACATGGCATCTGCATTTGTTGGCTAAGCTATGGTTGAGTTTGGGGATGACCTTACCGTGTCACCTAGTGATTTTTCTACCTGCTTCTCCATGATTGCAGTAGTCTTTAAGAGGACCTTGCCTTTAATGAAGAATTATTGGGGTTAACATGTTCTAATTATTTTTAAAGGTCAAATCCTTTAAACAAGGATTGAAAAGAAAAGGAAAACTGATCCTGTGAAACAATTAGCCTAACACCTCCGAGATATTTTATTAAAAGCTGATTTTTCCATCCTCACTACATACCAAATGCACAAATCCATATTCTTACCGGAGCCACAGTTAAAATTCTTAATTTTCAAAAACTAACTTTCCTGTTCATGCCAAAAGATTCTGCAAAAGGTTATCAGCTTTTAAACGTGGACTGTACAAATGCATAGAAGTATGTTAAATGATGTAATCCAGATTCCATCATTGTCTTATACTGTAGAATTTATTATATAAACTCTACACAGCATAGTAACATTCTGCATGCCATACAAAATTAGAAAATAAATGTTTATAATAAACAAAAACAAAAGACTATTCTCAAAGCTATATTATTTAATGTTTAATTTTAAGAAAAGGCAAAACCCCCCAAAAAGATGATGACAAGTACTTTTTACATCTCAAATAAATCCCCAGGCAATCTCTGACATATTAATGACTGGTGTTTACAAGCAGTCAATAAATCAATGTTCATACTTGGGTAAACAGATGCATTAAGTGAGATAGTTGAGAACTGGACAGATAAACACAGACTAGTTTAATGTATAATCTGAGCAGTGATCTAAAGATAGTTCATTTGCACACTATACAAAGACAATACACACATGCAAATGGACCTCCTCAACAGAAAAACACAAAAGAAATGTCTGCTGTGTCTCATTACTTGAAAATTTTAATTATGTTTTAATAGTCTGTAATAATTTAATTTCTTGATTTAGGACTCGGTGTGATTTAAAGAAACTACGACTGTCAGCACTTCATAATATTTGAGTTGTGCCGTTTTTTCAGCTAGAAAAAGAGCATGTGTCCATATTTAATAACTGATCATCTCCCTTACATTACATAAAAATATAGGTACTTTTAATTACATTTGATAATTCACTGTAATACTCCGATAACACTGATGGGCTAATTTAAAAAAAGTAAACTTTCTATTAAAAGCAAACATCTAGTCACGGTTATTTACATTTTCTCTAATAATACTAATAATTGAAATAATAATTACCAAAAGAGAACGGCAGTTATACAATGGAGCTAAATCATTCCATAGTTTCCAGTCAAATATCTTATATAGCTCTCATGGTTAGGAAACAGTACCAACATAACACCAGAAGTGGAACATATCTGAGGTCTTAACACAAGTAAGAATTCCAATTGAAGCTAGACTGTGGGAGTAAGGAACTAATGATTCTTCCATGTTGTTGAAGCTCATACCCTGGTTTCTTTAAAGAAACAGCTGGATGAGATCCTTGTATCAATTAACTACTAAGTAGCAAAGGGGCCAGATGGGTCAATGTCAATGTCCTCCTTTCCTTTGTAACTGTTTTTATGTTATGTCCAAACTAACAAAAACTTTCAACAGAGATATTTCAACTCAATCCTAATACATCATGATACTATTTTGCACCCGCAATATGACTATCATCATGAAAAACATAATATATATAATTTTTAATATATATAAATATATAAATTTTAATATAATCAGAATCTTCAAAAATCTGATCGCAGCAACTCAATGTAAACTACTCATGCAAATATTTAGTATAAGTTGTTCCTTCCTGAATACATACAGTATAATGCTTAGGCTACTTTTGGTAAACAAAATGTAGATCTGTCACGATTAACTATTAACTCAAAATGGTTAACATTTCAGTAGAGGGACAACACAGAACTGAGTTTCTGGAACTGCAACAATGAAAAGAGGAAAATAATACAGAATGTCTTCATATTTTTGATTGTAGTGTGTGTGTGAGGCACAATCCAACAATGTAGAACAATGATGACACAAATTAAGTTGGTTTAAAGCAAAAAAAAACAGACCCACAAACATGTAGAACACAACACTGGATCAAAATGTATCCACTAAAAGGACAGAGAAAACTAAAGTACATAAAAAGCCAGTCCACATATAGAATAATACTCACCTACAGGATTATGTTACATAGGTCTAAATCTGAAAGACACTTTCCCCAAACTGATTAAAATAAGGAATCCAGGCCACAGTGCAGGTCAGCACATTCTATGAACTCTTAGGATCACTCTACACGAGTAATTCAATTTCTTTTTAAAGCACTACTCCAACTTGCTCCATGAGAGCTGAATGTTAGAACAGGTTTTATTGACAACCACTCCTACAAGCTGCTACACTTGTCACCACAAATTGCATCTAATAATGTATCCAACCCCTACGTGCACAAATGGATTAGGAAAAATGCACACCATAAACCTAGCAAACGCCACAGTTCACAAAATCTTTCCGAAGCACTGTGCAGTACAGCATTGCCTTGCTTAGCAATGTATGCTCATCCATAGTGTACTTTGTCCTGAACATGAATTACTCCAAATACACCTGTATAAAAGCAGAATGTCTGTGTATGACGCACAAACAAGCCAAGTGGAAACACCAAGGCCACACTCAGCGCTGGCTGTAGTTTTGCATCCTGCTACTTTTTCTGCCAAAGCAAAAATGCAATGAAAAGCATGCAGCCAATGAAAACCACAAAGACCCAGCCTTGTTGACATAGTATGCAGTAATTCAGTCTCACAACCTGAAGGCTGCGAGCTCCATCCTTACACAGGGCAGCAACACATTCTACCAAATGGACTTGAAGGGCCACAAGGCCTCCTCTTACTTGTACGTTTCTCCCGTTCTTTAAAACGGGAGTGAGAGTGTGGCACACCCATGTTTACTGTATGGCCAGTGCCATTGGTAATCACTCATCAAAAAGAACTCTAAAGCCACTCAGGATGACCTACAGATCTTGGCTCATTCTCCCATCAGTCTCCCACCACTGCCAAATTGGAGGATTGGAGCAATGAAGGCAGTGTTTAATCTATGCAAGCTCTGACTAAATGCACGGGCGCATAGCCAAATGTTATTTATTTCTATAACTATTATTTAAAAATAAAAATAAACTCTTGTGTACAAATGGATTTTAAATTTTAAATCTTATCACTAAAGCCAATACTGATAGATCAATGAAGCCTTCATACGTTATAATAATAATTGCTTACACTTATATAGTGTTTTTCTGGACACTCCACTCAAAGTGCTTTACAGATAATGGGGACACCCCTCCACCACCACCAATGTGCAGCATCCACCTGGATGATACGATGGCAGCCATTGAGCGCCAGAACGTTCACCACAGATCAGCTATCAGTGGGGAGGAGAACAGAGTGATGAAGCCAATTCATAGATGGGGATTATTAGGAGGCCAAGATTGATAAGAGCCAATGGGAAATTTGGCCAGGACGCTGGGGTTACACCCCTACTCTTTTCGAGAAACACCCTGGGTTTTTTAATGACCACAGAGAGTCAGGACCTCGGTTTTACATCTAATCCAAAGGACAGCGCCGTCACTATACTGGGGCATTAGGACGCACATAGACCGCAAGATGAGCACCCCTTCTGGCCCCACTAACACCACTACCAGCAGCAACCTTAGTTTTTCCCAGGAGGTCTCCCATCCAGGCAATGTCCAGGCTCATTCCTGCTCAGCTTCAGTGTGTTGCCAGTTGTGAGTTGCAGGGTGATATGGCTGCTGGCTCATGTTGCTCATATGTAAGAAATAACACTCTTAGGAAGGCATCCCCGTTGAACCCAGGATATAGCTGACTCTCTGAGCGCTGATTCCCACAGCACTCCTTTCCCTAGAACACATCCTCAGCACTAAACAGCACAATAAAGGTCAGGACTGCATCTCAACAGTGACAGCAATAAACAAAGTAAGGTATATGAAATGCAGTTTTACCGAACGTGAACCTGCAAGCGAACGCTAAGCTATGATCAGAACACATTCTATAAATATTCCATTATTCTACAGGTTGAAAGGAGGGATTTAATACACTTTGCAGAGAGATCTGGGTTATGCTTAATCATTAATTCACCTGAATCCAGTTGAGACCAAATGAACTGAGGTGCATAGAAAGATATCAAAGTGTTCTTTTAAAAAATAAAAACCATTTCCACCAGTATATGCGAACATGATTTTACATGTATACTTTTTATTCATTGTAAATTTAACAATTCTTTACAATTTTATCTGACCAGCAGACATCCTGCAGATAAAAGCTGGAGGAAAAAGAAACTGCACATTGTAGGACATAGCTCTCACAAAATTAAATCAATTTGTTTCTCCTAATGCATGCATGTAGGGGGAATGACCAACATTTGTTAGGAACTTTTTAAGAGCTTTAGGTGGGAGTGGTTTTCCTTCCCTAGCAACAGAAATAAATATTACAGCATACTGTAAAATATCCTACAATACCCTACAAAAACACAGAACATTACCAGTAGTGTCATATCACTTGAATCCCCCTTTTCACCACTGTATCTCTACTGGATTTTATTCAGATTAACAATTGAAGATTTTCAGAAGGTAATTATTCTTAACTGAAGCGTGACTGAAATACCGATCATTTAAATCAGCTCCATTATTGACTGGTCTCCAATTAAAAAATAAAAAGCAAGTTAAAAATTAGAATCTGGAAGCAGCTCTGACTAAATACAATAGGACAATACATGTCAGTGGAGTTTAACTTCCATTTAATTGCTTCAGGAAGAATATATACTGGTAAACCTCAGTACATTGACATTTTGAATGAATTAGTGCTCATGAAGACCAACTTATCGCACACAATATCCAGTACAGTAGATTTTCTGAGTAATCCACACTGGCTTTGGTAGTATACTAAAAATGAGTTTTTATGTAAAATGTCCTTGTTACTACATGCCCCACACTGTCCTGTAGATTGGCAAATCTTACACCTATACCCTGGTGTCCTGCAACCTTGTGGGCTTTAACAATTCCCAGCCTAAAACAATATGCTTCTTCAAGGAAGGAGGCCTTAAAAGAAGCAGGTGAGAATGTTTTTAATCAATTCCCACCTTACTTTTTATCATTTGCCTTTCCATTGTAGAGTGCATTCCAGTTCATGTACCACTGACACTTCATCACCAATCTCTGAACGTAAGGTAAGCTTCCCGTTTTGTGCTTCACATTACCATGATCTGGTTCATCTGACTATTATTGGATCTGTATTTTTGTGTTGACATTGGATTTAAGATTCTTCTTTCTTGGTTGACCATGTGTATTTTTAACAAAAGTGACAAAAATCATAAATGTTGCACTTTTTAACTTAACGTAAATGGTGTTGTATTGCCCCCCCCCTCACATAACAGAAATGGTCTTAATTTATCAACAACCGACAATTACATAATGTAAGAAAGGTTATAAACTGTCCATCTATCTCATTTCGCTAAATTACTATTTGGGTAAATTAGCATTTAGAGCTCTCATCAATTTCCACACGAGCACAATGAAAATACCGCCAAATAAATCAACAAGCGAGCATCTCCCCAGCTCAACAAGCTGAAGGTCAGCTTTCTAAACAAACATTATTCATGACAAAATAAACAAAGGAATAATCCTCTTGCGAAATTTGCACCTCTTATGAATACAATTTACACCCTCACAGACAAAAATTGCAGTGTTCAATTTAATTTAAGAGTAGTATCAGCTCTAAAGCAATCAGTGGGTTAAAAAGGATTACTTGTAGATAGTTTTATGTTAACAGAGCCTTCAGCAGTATATGGCTGTCAGACTCAGCATAAGTGAATAGTTCTATTTATAGTTTCTATAGTGCTTTTTATTCCAAAGATACTTAAAACTATTTACATGTAAGGTAGAACCCACTTTATCCGCCAAGGTACTGCTGCAGTCAACTGGGTGTTACATGGTAATTATTACAGTGCCTTCCATAGGTAATGGGACAGTGAAGCCAAAATTGCTATTGTTCGCTGTACAGTATACTCATGCACTTCAGATTTAAGATGAAAAGACACATATGAGGCAAAAGTACACAGAATGTTGCCTTTTATTTCTGGCTATTCCTGCATATTCATGTTGAACTATTTAGAATAATAATTCTGCATTGCATGCCCCCATTTAGTTTTGGTCTAAATTAACAATTTTACGTAGTAGTAAACATAGTATTAGTTTTATATGAAATTTAATACTGTCTATAATGACTTGTTTTACAAGCTAGATTTATCATGTTAGTGTGTTTTAATTTTTTTAGCAAAAATGCCTTGTTAAAAAGCATCATGTACCTATACCAGAAAGAACAAAATGTTCTTTGTAGAGTGCATGGACATACTGTAAACTTGTATGTTCTCGCACTTTTTTTTGTGGTGCTGCTTTTGTACTGCTGTCAGTAGTAAGGATAGTTATAGGCACATACTGGAACACAAACAGAACTAAAGATGCATATTCCAACAATTTTACATGCTGTATATAGAGCCTTATTTTTCATGTATTATATCTGAAAGAGTGCATTCAATAAGTTAAATCAGAACTACCTGCTATACTGCAGCTCCTAAATATCAGCAAAAATAATGAGAAATATACTGCATTCTACAAAACCATTTACAGTTTCAAGAAAAGGTTTATCTGATTACCACATGCACACCTTTCTTGTTTGATATCATCATGTTTCTTTTTGAAATGCTAAATAGACCAGAAAGAATCTTAAAGTCTTATGCAGTGATGTCTAATTTAGATAGCAAAACCTGCTTGCAGCACACTAAGCATGTATTGTAAGTCAAAAAAAAACCTTTGACACCCTGTCATCTTAATTGGTAGATTGAAACCTCATAGATCTGTCTGTTTTATATGAACAAACAGAGGTAATTTCCACCCTGAAAAGTAAAAAGAAAGCAGAAAAAACATTTCAGATGATGAGCCTTCTTAAAATGCATGACAGAACAAGGGAAAGAGCTTAACTATGAGGCAAAGTGATAGGGTGGACAAAAAGAAAACCTATGAAAACAGAGGGCAAGGTGGGAAACAGAGTAGTGAGATGGAAAGCAGGGCAAGGAATTAAAAGGAAATGGATAAGGCAGCAACTTACAATTGAATGAGAAGTTTAAGAAAGAAATCGATAAGTGCCACAGAAATGCACAGATCAAGTTTATGGAACATTTTTGGCTTGTCATGTATTTGTGGTGTAGGAATCTGTGAGTCCCAGTGAAAGGACATGGACAGAAACACCACTGTAATTGTAATTGACTGGGAGGGGTAAATGAAGATTCAGATCACTTTATTAGCCATATACAATTTCTTGCATTAGGAATTTGTCTTTTCGCATACCCCAGCTTGCTCTCCATGAGACACAAAGGCACACAGATGGGGAGAGAGAAGCTTGGGTTCAGGGAGCAGGGTCAGCCATTTATACGGCGCCTCTGTAGCAGCTGGGGTTAAGGGCCTTGCTCAGGGGCCCAATGGAGTAGGATTCCTCTGCCGTCCATGGGATTTGAACAGGCAACCTTCCAGCCACAGGCTCAGATCCTTAGCCACAGTGTCACACTTCGCCCCTTAATGGGAACTTGGCATGGAAAATTCTTCAGTCCTGATTGCTGTGGCATGTTCTCTGAAAGGGTCAGCCATCTTCCAGTTTTGCCAAGGTGAATGATATGGGACTTCTTACACGAGAGCCTATAAATGAGATTGCTGGACAAACACAATGCCCATTAAGTGATCATGAGATGGCCAGAAGAGCCATGCATGGCTCCAAGTTAAAGGTAATTCTTTCAAAAAGGAAAATGTTGGTTGGTAACCTTGACAGTACAAAAGAGTGACATTTCCATAAAAAAGCCAGATTTTCTACTTTGGCCATTAGGTTTGTATTACTATTAGGTTTTTTATTCTATGGTCATATTTACAGTCTAATTATTACACTTAAAAGAAAGCTTACCTTAAATTAGATACTTTGCCATATTTTTCACATTTATAATGAATAACATTTAACCCAGTTAAATAACATAATGTACTGTTTAAACTTATAAAACATAAATCTAAAGTCTAAAATATGGCTTAGAAGTTTAGTAAATCATTATGAATAAATTAGGCAGAATTTACAAGTTGCGAACTAGGAATAGATGATAGTCAATAGAAGAACAATGATTAAACTTCAAAAACAATGTTAAACGCTCAAAATGAATTAATCCTTAAAGCAATTAAGCACGAAGTCTAGGAAAATATGGCCTAGATGGTTTAAGGGGGGAAACTGAGAAATTAAGATAAAAAATTAGAAGGCAGCAGCAAAGGAGTTTGACAAAAGACTCAAAGACAGAACAAAATGAGCTACTGGTGCAGCTGAAAAGAAGACTTGATCATTCCTAAGAGGGCGACAGAAAAAAGTGCAACAGGGGAAAAAAATAACACAACAGTAAGTACAACTGCAAAACAGGAGTAAATAGTTAAGTAGATAAGGACAGATGGGCAAGTAAACATGGTAAATTAATACTTATTTTTCCCTTTTGAAATTTACAATCACCCATTAGTTTTATTACAGTATATACCCAAACTATTCAGAATTGCCAATTGCACATATTTATCTCTCTTCAGCTCACAACCTGGTAACTACTCCTGTTGGAAACATGAGGATGCAGAAGCAGATTCCTCCATCTTGTTCATCCTTAAAATCAGTCACCTTTTTATACAGTACCTCACAGTCTATACAACCCCATAGTGAGCTCTTATTGAGGTGAGGCAAATCTCTCAGCAACAGCACTGCAAGACCACAAGGGCATTGGAAGCCCTAGAGGCCAGTCTGTCACTGAGACCCAGGAAACTCCTGGCCGGCTAATCCCGGCCTATCCTCAGGGTATTCAGGTAATTGGTCACCACCACTTGTGCAATCCTTGTCAAAGTTGGGATTTTATGTAAAGTAATAGGAAGTTCAATTTTTGTGTGTACTTTTTGAGGACTCTTGTACAAATCAAGCATGTCAGCTTTCCTTTTTCTCCTCTTCTTCTCTTGTGCCACACTGTTGTTTTTACTTTTCTTCATTAACCGAATTCCAAGGTCGGCATTATTGTTCAAAAATGTCCATTTGAGATCGTAACAGTTTAGAGTTGTACAGTTTCGGTGTGACCAACAGTGCTTCAGACACTGAGGTTGCTCCAAAATTCGTATGACAACTTTGGGAGGACGTGTGTACAGGTTTTACAGTGTAATTCGTTTTTTTTTCTCTCACCATTTTCATGCAAAGACACAGCGTTGTCAAAGTAGATCAGTTACAACATCAAACAAGGGCACTGTGCTTAGATGGAGGTAGAGAACCACTAAGAGCGCTATGTAGATGGTACTGATAAATGAAAACCATGAGGTGCACCTTTATTACATGAGGGCTATCCAGCGTTAGACAAGACATGAATTGAATTCCAGCCTATTGCTTTCAATGATACCCCAACCCTAACCATTCAGCGTTACTTCCGTCACTAGTAAAGTTATTTAGACAACATTTAACAGATTACTTAAAAAAACATGATATTAAGATACAGGATTTAAAATGAAGAATATTGAACTTGCAAGAATTCTTCAAAAAAGCAACATAGCCAGGAGATAACACTAAAGCATAAGACATAATAGATTAATCAAAAGCTTTCTAAAAATCAAAAATCTAAAAGTATTGATTCTCATAATAAAAGGTACTGGAATCCAAAGTAATTAACTGTTAACTATTTAAAAGGAAACAGCCTACAATCCTTATACACATAACCTCTCTTTGGACATAAAGGAATAAAGAATCTATGTCATTCCTGACCTACTGAATATCAAAGATTTAGATTCCAGTATAGCTGGAACAACAGTTAGCATTGATTTACAGCTCATATAAAGGGAGCAGCAAAGGAACGCCAAAAAGAAAATCATAGATTGGGCAGATATTGCAATTGAATTTTAACATTGATGAGTGCAAAATTAATCTGATGCACTGTTTTAACAGGCTATAACATGTTGCAAAACAGGACAGCCTGGATTATTTAAATCTGTCTTTAATTATTTAAAGACAGATTTAAACAAAAGCTTTTCAATTAACTTAAAAACACAAATGGCTTAAAAGATCAATTTATGGGAGAACTGCGATATACAAAAGCCTTACACATTAATATGACTTTTGTTTTAATTTATTAGATCACAACACCACATTCCCTTCTCATAGCTGTACATATGTAAGCTTAGCGGCTCTTCTGGAAGTCTTGAATAAAAATCAGCAGTGACAGACTTCACATATAATTAGGCTAAAACAATAATGACATGTGGCTGAGGCAAAGCCTACAGTAAATAAAAATTATCAACGGAATTAAAATCTCTAAAATACCAACTGTTAAACAGTGGCTACTTTTCATATTTAATTGACCATGTGTAATTCATACTGTAACCATGATTTGCAGCAATATATATTATGGAACATCACAGTTCAAAGAGAAGGAATCTACTGTAACAGCATTTGCTGAACAGCCTTCTACCACAAAAAACACACAAGGGGGAAGCCTGGGGACAAAACTCCAAAAGTCGGTCACAGACATAGCCTGTATTCATTTTATATGTTTTGAAAGGTAAGGAATCGGTTGATGGGGAACTCTTTAAGCCCATTGCTATAGTTTTAGCACTCATGTCATCAGGTCTAAGGATACGGTTGTCTGAACCTATTGTTATTGAGGGCAGTTTTCAATCCTACATAAAGAAGCACCACAGAGATGCCACGAAATGGAGCACAGAAACAAGTGGACCAGTACAAATTAAACAAACTTAAAATGGTCGGCCAAGGGTGACAGAAGACGTGGGTCTTCAGAAATACTGCATGTTATACTGCAAACTTTTTATCCCAATTTGTGTTTTTGGAAGAGACAAAAAAACTAATTTCTGAAAATTAAAATATCAGTAAAAGTCAGTGTGGTTTTCCTGTTATAGATGTATGATATTTTAGACAATTAAGGATCGTCAAACAGAATCTTGTTTAAGAGCTCATTCATGACTAACCACAATACACAGGAGTAACTGACAGCAGCATGAAGCACTAAATCACCTCATTAGTGAAAACAGATGGGGCACAGGTGATCCAACTTGGTGAAAGTCAAGAAGGAACAGTAACAGTAAGCAGGGTATCCTTCCCATCAAGAGGATTCTAACAGTGATGTTGTGGATCTGCTAAATGCTGGACATGACCCCAAATGAATATTTGTGGAAAGACAAACTACCACCTAGATGGTAAGATACCACTGAAGAGAGACACACTTGTCCAGCCTCTATGAAAGAGTGAGAGAGAATCTCACAAGACAGCATCTGCAGCCCGATGCAGAGCACACATCACCGTGCACAGTTTGCACGGCTTCCACGCATAGCCACAAACACTACTAGCCTAATCACTTTCACAGCAGAACCCATGTTGATCCATGTATGTTGATCAGCACAATCAATTTAACTACTATCTGTCATGTCTGTTTTTCCCCTTAACTAATATACTTACATCTGTTGTTAAGATATTGGTTATTTTTCTGGATGAGACATCAAACATTCAACATTCTCAGAAACAGGACACCAGAACAGAAAATCTGTGTCACGTGATTTTAATTGCGCTGCTCTCAAGGGTTAGAGAACATGTGTTACATTAGCAAGCTTGAGTCACAGTACCAGTGTCAGGCTTTAATAATAAAAACAATTGTGTAAACGTATTATAAGGGTCTGGCAAGGTTTTGTCTGCAACATCATTTTTTGCTTTGCTAATGTGGAAAATTGTATTGCAGAACATTGCGTTTGCATCACTTAAGGCTTTCAACACTAAGAGCCGAGATAAAGTTAACCACTATTTATATTTAACTCCACTATCCAAACCACCCCAACCTTTGTGTTCATCATTACGATTGTAGAAAATCCCCATACTGATCCAAAAGACACACATTTATTTTGCCCCCTTTTCTATAATTTAAAACAGATGTTAAGTACACCTAAATATCAAACGTTGCATTATTAAAATTGAACAGGATTCATGTTTATGCCACTTATGTCTACATTATTGAGACATATTCTCACAGTAATGCATTACCTAACAAGGTCTTAGCAGGTTCCTAAATATTTACAAAGAAACACATCCGATCATGTATTTTTAGCTTTCAACCTTCACCTGATGTTTGTAGTTGCACTTAAAATAAACTATTTTGTTTAAACCAACAAACGTCAGCTAATTAAGGCACTACACCATAGTACCTTAAGTCAGGATTTGAAAAGTTTTGTAATTGTTGTTTTTTTAATTAGGAATGAATGCATTACTCCAGTATGCCATGTAAAGATAGGAAAAAAAACATGTTATACTAAAAACATTTACACTTAAATTCAGAGTTTTTCATTTTTACACTTACTATACATTCAGTGTTTACAATGAAGACATTATGAGCAAACAGATAAAAATTAAACTTAGCATTGGGGTATGGGATTATGATTTTTTAAAAAGTTCCAAGAGGCACAATGGCCAAAAAGTTTATACTGCCCACTAATAACTCTAAATCTGCATTATTTACTTTTAAGCGAAAAACATTATATCCACAAAAACTAAATCCTGTAAACAATTTTGTGGCACTGTTCTACACACTTCAGTTTAAAATGTTCATGAAATCAAAAAAAAATTTGAATGTCTCAAACATTCCCTTTCTTTGGCAAAAAAAGCTATTTTCAGCAAAAACATAGAGGAAATAAGCATTTCAGCACTGCACAGTGTCTACTCTATAAAGGCTTTGAATTTATGTGGAAAGTTTAAACCTGTCAGAACAGCAGTTCAATTAAAGTATGCAGTTACAGCAACATCTCTTAACATATTGCCAATTCAATGTAAAAAAGTTTAGGTCATAATACTAATATTTACTGTACAGTATACACAAACAGCCTGAATTGTGTTACTCTGAAACCTTGTTTCTACGTGCAGAATCCTTTGACCTTGTCCCTGAGCCCACAAGCCATAGTGTTACTCATGGCAGATCAGTGATCATTACAAAACATTATAAACAACTGCTCTTTTAAACCGCTATCTGAAGTTGCCAAAATAATATGAATTTTGATAAGTCCTGACTCAGCACAAAGCAGTCTGAAGTAGTCCTACAAAAATAAACTATGCATCACTGGGTTAATTTGTTTTTATTATAAATAAAAGCTTCACAGGCTTTCTCTGAAGAGTTCAGAACAAAACAAGACCCTCTCTAACAAAAAACCTGGCCGTCTGAGCCTAATTTTTAAAAAAATAAAGTTTCTGAAACTGGCTGATTGGGCAAACCTAATTGGTCATTAGGTCTAAACAGACCATATCTGCTACAGTAAAGTACGCTTACTGCCTGCATTTTCTTAAAAACTTTCTTAGTTTTATTAAAGATTAATCCAATCAGAATTAGTCCATAAGAACATCTAAAAATATTAACACATATTAAGCTTTGCAAACAAAATACACAAAGTCTGTGTAAAAATGCTTTAGGAATTGTTCAATATGGTACCAGCTTTTAATTGAGTTACATGTATACTAATTCATTAAAAAAAAGAGAGAGACAGCAAAAGGCCCCTGGTTTTTCTAACCATACAGATCACATTCTAAAACCAAAAGGCTGTTATTCTCCAGTGTCTTGTTTTTTTTTAGCTAATTTTGTTTTAAATGTCCCCGTACCCCCCACCCCACCCCAATGTTTACTGTGCTAGACTGGCATAAGCCCAAACTTCTGATAGGATGTGAGACACACTACAGCAGACATTAGAGTCTATTATTAAACAGCAGTAAATGTTCATTATCTGCCTGAACGTAAAATTGATCCGCAATATCCTCAAATAGGTTTCAATTGTTATCCTAAACTATAAAAAGTAAATCACCTATTCCCAAAATGAAGTCATTATTTAAAGTCATACCCTTGTGCCAAGCTGTGTAAGGGATATAAAACATTTGTGTGGTGCCTGGAATTCATGAGTAACAAGTACTCTGGACTCCAAACAAGGCTGGCGTTAAATCCATAGCCAGTCATTATACAGCTGAGATCTTTGCCACAGTATCACACAATAAAACATTTAACAGCTCAATTCTCCTATACGGTGCGACATTCTCCACTGACTATACCGTTGCTTTTCTCACCTGTTCTTGGTTGTCTTTGGATGTCAACGCACAAAGAAAACGAGCTTTCATGAGGCTGTTTTTTATATACTTCAAAACCAGCTTTACGACATCCAATCGGAACAGCATATCCAATCTGTGAGAACAAGCTTGTGACTTTTATAAATAAAAGTTTTGTGTTGGCATGCCATTCGTTGAAAGACCTGCCGAGATAACTGTGCAAATCGATTAACACACTTTCAGTGCTCTGACAGCATAATTTATTTGAACATGGTGAACTCTACTTAAAAGAAGTGACTTTCAGTGTTGGAGCTATCTTTTTCAGAATAAAGGACAGGAAGGCGATGGTTAATTCAAACCACATTTTAAACGAAGTGGAGTAATTGTTTATTTAAAAAAAACAACTGTGATTAAAATAAATTTACAGCAGTAATTTGTAGAAGCCTATTTTCCCCAAGAACAGTCACATTTAATCCTGGTTCAACAGAGCGGGCTTTTCTCAGTTTTTGACATGGGACTGCAATAAAGACACCTAGAAAAAACGCAGACACAATGGCCCTCCAGGACCAGGACTCGATATGTAAAAGTTAGGATTTCCTCAATATTTGTTTTTTTTTTCTCTGGGCCAACACCGAATCAAACACCCACACCACAAAACACTGTCCTCAAGATGTTACAGTCATTCTGCAGACGGTCGATGAAAACGGGACTTTTTGCTGTACTGTTGCAGCTCCTGTGTAATGAGAAGGGCAGTAAATCTTATTTGCTCCTTACTTTTCAGAAATGTCGGGAGAGAAATATTTAACATATACTTGTCATTTCAACATTGACGAAATAAAGTTACGGGTCATCCCCATGGGCCACGTATAAATACACTTTATTTACCAATGTACTGCGCATCTCAAAGCAAATCGCCCAAATAAAAAATTAAGAGGGCTGAATACAAAGAACTGAAGTGTTCTTAGCCCACGAGTATCAATCAAACTTTCATTCATTCGTAAACTGTAGTCTGCGATCCGTGCTCAGTAACGTGATTCTAGAGCCGAGAGACAGCAACATGCTGCTGGCTACCTTATTGTAAGTTTTGGCACGTCCTACGATGCGCATAGTTACAGAATTTTTCTACAGATTTCCACAGTTGCTGTGTACAGCCAACATTGTCCTTCGCATGGGTTACCGTTACACGAAAAGGTACCTGCCATTTCTTAATGCATACCACAGACATGAAGGGATTCATGAAATCATACTTTTCCGTTGGTGCACATCACTGTAACGCTTTTGTTAAGACTACAGTCTGGCGGTGCGTGATCATTTCAGTACAGCCAGCAGTACACTGAAAACAGCCCAAATTCCATGTAAAAACTCCCCTTACTTTACGGTTGATAAACGCCTTGTATTCTCAATGTAAAGTGAAGAATTCGAAAAAACTGTACTGTATACATAATAAGATTTCAATTTAATAATCTTATTGAAAATAAGGACACTTTCCAAATGATTAATAGACCTTAAAACGCCTTTTTTTTCTCCATAAGACAACGTCTTAAAGCAACAATGATACACATCAAGGAGGTTATTATACTGTATGTGCACCAAATTGTAACTACCTGGTTGCTGTACAGACGCACAAAAATATTATTGTACCCTGATCCTTACAATCTGGGAGGGACAGCAGATTAAAAACAACCTACCCTCATTCACAAAAAAATACCGATGCACACTTTCAAAACCGCCCACTCAAATCATCCTTAATATGACTGGTTATTACAGATTTCCCCCCTTTTGGTTGCGAGCATTGATTGGCAAAGGTCTGTGTCAATCATTAAATCTGAGCAGTTACGCCCTCTCGATCCACCAGGAACACAACTCGTATTGTCATAGGCCAGACGGACGGCCAATTACGCGAATGAATCGCCAGACCGCCCAAACATGACGCCTATAGGCCGGCGTCTCTGTCCATCTTCCACTATCTGAGGCTCTTACCTGACACAGATTGGTCGATGTTCATTAACGACCGTTAAAATACCACCCATTCTCCCAAACATTCATGTTCGGTAGAACGGTAGCGATTCAGAAAAAAAAAATGTTGAACGTGAGTGCGACCAACTTAAATACGGTACAAAACACAGTTAAGATACTGCATACCTACCCACAGGCACACATTGTTTTGCTTTTTTTAATACAAACTTGTCACTCAGTGCTTGCTGTGAGCAGAGGCACTTGAAGAGGAGAACGCTACTTTGAATCAATGCTCACCTACCTGCCCCGGGAGGCGGTCACTCCAGTCTGAAAAAAGTAATGTATTTAATTCCCGTTGGAGAGTGCGCCAGCGAAGGAGTCACTCACTGACAGATTCCGCCATACTGGATTTTGGCAAGGGGGATCACGTGTCGCGCTCCTGCATTTGAGTGCGAGGCGGAGCTTAATCCCTACAGTGTCTGAAGACATCAGGCAGTGTTGCAGTAGGTGGTGTACTTTATTGTACCAGCGTTATTAATGTGCTCTTTGAGTGTTTATTGCTTATGTCTTGGTTTTCTCAAAATCACACGGTCATTGAAAGCAATTTTCTCAAAATATAAGAACGTCCCTACGTTTTTTCATACCACATTTCAGAGGATTATTTCTCAAAATAATTGGCGTTTGTTAGTTTTAAACGGGTTTCTAGAAACTAACATCTTTTTTGAATACCTGTGTAAAGCGGTTATTAGTTCTGAGCATAAGCTTAATTATGCATGTTTACTGACTTTATATAATAGGTTGCATTTTTACGATACGTTTTTTTTGCTTAAATGTTCTAAGTTTTTAGCAGGGTATAGAAGTAAACACAAATGAAACACTAAAAGAGCAAAGGATAAATACTTGCTACATCATTTAATACTGTAGTGTTTGTATTGTAACGAAATGTTCCAAGAGAAGAAACCAATCAGCCATTCCATCTTGGTTATTTGGGTGCTAGAAGCTTTTAACTCCCTGCATTCATATAGCCTTTTTCATCCTAAAGAGTTGTAAACATAGGAGTGGGATCCTCTTCATTCACCGCTGAAATGCAGTATTCACCCAAGAGATGCTGCTACAATAAATCAATGCTGCTATTCAATACATTTAGTGTCTGTACATCTAGTTCTTGTTGAATCATATTCCAGAATTCCACAATTGTACAGTTTGTTCCAGACTCCCCCCAACACTTCTAGGAAAGTGCTTCCCCAATTTCAATGCTAAATGTACTCCTTCTCAGAAGCACTTGTTTCAAAGTAGTCATCTACTGTAGGTCAGATTTATTTATTCCTACCATATTTACTAATCCTTGACTATGCCATCTACTGATAATCAAGCCCTGGATCTCAGAAAAAGTCTGAATCCTTCCCCCCTACTCCCGCTCTTAAACAAACGAGTTCTGGGATCAACTTTAAACCCAGAATATTATCAACAATCCCAACCCCACCACCACCACCACCACCATCAACATAACCCAGGTAAGTCAAGGAATAACCAGAAAATGACCATAATAGATGCAGAAAGCCAGAACAGAAGCTGTAATATAATTATATATAAAAATGCAAGTTATAATAAAATCTAAAGAGGCACGGGTAATAATGTCACCACACAGAAACCACATTGGACTCAAAGATAAAATACTGTACAAGTCATCTAATATCCCTGAAATTAGACATGTTCCCCTACTTAATCTATGGTGGTGTAGCAAAGATTATAAAAACAAACATAAGGGAGAAGCCCACAATGAAGCCTCTAATCCAGGTTGATTCTCTAACCTGTAATAGGGGCCACCGCCACTATCAATGGCTCAATGTCCCTAAACAGCCACTTGGCTATAAAAAGATTGGGAATAGTTCCGTCAGCCCCATGCCAAAATCAACAGGATCACTTAGACTCACTCCACCTATGTCAGGACAGATACTCTCACAAGATATTTCTGCTTGTTGGTGAACTGTATGTAACCCAACTTAACCTTGACTAATAACAGGCAACAGTTCCAATTAATTTGACCCATGAATTATCCAACTGTCCTTTGTGTTTCAAAGTATACAAAAACATCCTGGCTGAAAGGCAATGAAATATATAAAAAGCAGTCAGAGTAAAAACAAAATCCAGAATTTGCAATTATACCCCAATACTCTAGTTCCATTCACCATCTTAAATCACATTTCTAGTCACCTGCCCTGCTAATTACTCCAGGTTATTATAGCCAACATTCCCTTCTAACAAATCACTATAAATCTCCCAATTTCCCACTCTTTCTCTCAATACCCAAACCGAATCAATCCCTAATCCATTTACTCCAGCCATCTAATGATTGCAATCTGACCCTTGGAAACTTCAGGGACTTCAGTACTGTACTTTACACCCAATTTTCAAAAAAACAACAACATTGAATTCAAATGTATAAGCCCTGCACAAAACAAGGTGCATAAATCCATGACTAAAAAAATAAACAAACAACTACAAAAGTCTTTAGTGGCAATGGAATGGAGCATTTGGATCATGTCCTCTTGTAGTCTTTCTGTTGCACCATCAACCTGTTCAGCAAATTACAATCACCACCCTGCCATTTCAATGCAAGAACATCACCTTAGAGCCTAAGATGTATTTTCTCCAGCCTCTAGGTCACTGTGACCCAAAAGGCCTCTTAACTTAATCAGCCCATTGCCACTGAAACCTCCCTTTGGAACTCTCACTCTGTTTCCTACCAACCTGAAATCTAGACCCACACTGAGACCCTTTTCTTACTGACTGTTCTTCTACACCTCTCAATTAGTCCAGGGGCGTGGCCACCTCCACACAGAGCCTTTCCTATTTCCCTCACTTTCTCTCTCTGAATGATAATTACTCAATTAGTTCAGGTGGGTAGATGTGTCAGCATGCTTAGGCTGTAAAGGAACAAGTAATAGGTTTATTCCATGCTGAAAAAAAGAAGAAAAAACACAATGTTTTGGCCGTGGAGCCTTCTTCAGGTGAAATTATTGATACTCTCAAACCTATTAAAATACTGTATATCTAACATTTTTCAGATTAAACCAACCCTATCTAAATCCATGTGGATTCAGTTTGTTATACTGGACATATTTATTAACAGTCAACATGACCTTCCAATGTAGATTTTATTTTTTCCTAACCTTGCAAAAAGAGATATAAACGTCGCTGGCATAAAGTCTCTGGTTCAGTGTTCAGCCTTTCCTCTGAATGTATGCATCATCTGCATTTTTTCACTGGGAACACGAGTCATTTGAAATATCCCAGTTAAGGGTACCTGTCACATTCTTTATTTCCTGAAAGACTTATGGACCTGGTCATCAGGTCCAGCCAATTAGTTAACTCTACAGAGAGTTAAGATTATTCAAAACCAAATGGAGCCTAAGGGATGCTGAGCTCTCTTCAGTGAAAACATTTGGTCAATATACCAGTACTTGTTGTTCCTTTTTCATTGTCTACAATTAACAGACTTTCAGTAGTGAAAAAAAAAACTCTTTGTGTTAGTTTTAGCTCCCAGTGCATATTCTTCTCCATTTCTCTCAGCTGTTCTGATGTCAGATTTGACAAATGCAAGCCCCTCACTGTATTATGTTTCTATTGGTCCTGGTTTAAATTAAATGTAATTTTAAAGTGAATTTGTTCTCCCTTAATAATTTGTGCTTTGGGGCTTCCAACATGAAGATATCTTCCACAGAGGAATAATAACCTTTTGATAACCTTCATCCATACACAAATGTTCACTTACAGTACATAATGTTCAGACCACTTGTTGTAAGGACATCAGAAATCTACTAATCAATTTTTGTTTGATAAAGGAGACAGACTCTTCTTTTCAAACATGTTTCTGAATGTGGCATAATCAGAGAGAATAGAAGAGGAAACCCATATACAAAACTGAGCAAAGCCCCACCTATCAAACAAGATATTGTATGATCTCTAATACTCCTACATGAGTTATACGAATATATGCAAGTGCCAATACCCATGTAACATGGCTCCAAGTGTAAAGGAGTAACAATAGATCAATATAAGAATTGCAGTGAAGAGCAATTGTGTACCACTTCTTTTCAGATTTGTATTTGTTCACCATTATGATAGATTTGAATTGAGCATTAAAACATATGACCATCCATTCAATTCTGAAACCGTTAACCTGAAATTTACAATCCATCATTTCCACTGTGTCATTTTCAGGTTTGGACCTTTCAACTTACAGAAAGCATCCTTGTTAAACAAAATACTATCATATAATGAGGCATTTAAGTGTAACCATAGAACATGTAAGAATCAGAATTTCACACCATTGTATAAAACAAAAGATGCCTGGCCTCACAATATAACATTTGCATATGTTTTGCTTGGGGGAAGGAAGAAAAATGAAGTGCTCCATTATTTTTGGATGTTGCATTGTGTTCAAGAAACAAGAAAGAAATATTAAGTTTGATATTGTTTGTTAATTTTACTTTTAATCCATGTCCTGGTCATTTTCCCTGAGTAAGAAAAAACAGAATAGAAGAACTGCCCTGGAAGAAAAAACTGAACAACTAATCCTGTTACTATACACGGGTACTATAAAATGTTCCCGTGTAGAATAGTGATAAAAAAACATCGTGCAGTTAAAAAATACAGATGTGCAATTAAAATTATAACAAATGCTGTGTCCACAAGGTAGAGGAAGGACCCTGTGTGTCGTTCTGAGAGTTTCAGGAGATCGTTGGCTACTTTTCCAAATCGCTGGGCTGAAGTTGGAGTCAAGGGACGACAGAAAGATGTCGAAGACCAGGGTTTCCGTTAGAGGGGGTCGAAGGCTAGATATCCAAATCGCAGGGCTGAAGTCAGAGTTGAGGGACGAAGGAAAAATTTCCAAAGACCTGGGTATCAATCCGGAAGAGAATGTCTCAATAGCAAAGGTGAGGTAGGAGCTCCAAGGGATAGAGGCTAATACCTAGCGCAGACCTGAGGGTAATGAGGGTTTAAATATCCCGGGAAGTGGAGGGTTTGGTAATTAGTGTGGTGTCAGTGCACTGGAATTGCCAATAGTGGTTGGTTTAGCAAAAGGTCGTTGACGGTTGCTGGGGGACGTGACAAAAATACCAAGGCTAATTACAAAGGCTGACAACGGTTTTGGGAATGAACTGTGACCTGATTGCATTTTCTTCTTCACACTAGCCTTATTTAATTCTGCAAGTTTTCAAATAATTGATCTAATATATGAAACCACGTGATGTTGTACAGTATCTTGCTGACATATACAGTGCCTTGCGAAAGTATTCGGCCCCCTTGAACTTTTCAACCTTTTGCCACATTTCAGGCTTCAAACATAAAGATATAAATTTTTTATTTTATGTGAAGAATCACCAACAAGTGGGACACATATGTGAAGTGGAACGAAATCTATTGGATTTTTGAAACTTTTTTAACTAATAAAAAAATGAAAAGTGGGGCGTGCAAAATTATTCGGCCCCTTTACTTTCAGTGCAGCAAACTCACTCCAGAAGTTCAGCGAGGATCTCTGAATGATCCAATGTTGTCCTAAATGACTGATGGTGATAAATAGAATCCACCTGTGTGTAATCAAGTCTCTGTATAAATGCACCTGCTCTGTGATAGTCTCAAGGTTCTGTTGAAAGCGCAGAGAGCATCATGAAGACCAAGGAACACACCAGGCAGGTCCGTAATACTGTTGTGGAGAAGTTTAAAGCCGGATTTGGATACAAAAAGATTTCCCAAGCTTCAAACATCCCAAGGAGCACTGTGCAAGCGATCATCTTGAAATGGAAGGAGTATCAGACCACTGCAAATCTACCAAGACCTGGCCGTCCCTCTAAACTTTCAGCTCAGACAAGGAGAAGACTGATCAGAGATGCAGCCAAGAGGCCCATGATCACTCTGGATGAACTGCAGAGAACTACAGCTGAGGTGGGAGAGTCTGTCCATAGGACAACAATCAGTCTTACACTGCACAAATCTGGCCTTTATGGAAGAGTGGCAAGAAGAAAGCCATTTCTCAAAGATATCCATAAAAAGTCTCGTCTAAAGTTTGCCACAAGCCACCTGGGAGACACCCCAAACATGTGGAAGAAGGTGCTCTGGTCAGATGAAACCAAAATCGAACTTTTTGGCCACAATGCAAAACGATATGTTTGGCGTAAAAGCAACACAGCTCATCACCCTCAACACACCATCCCCACTGTCAAACATGGTGGTGGCAGCATCATGGTTTGGGCCTGCTTTTCTTCAGCAGGGACAGGGAAGATGGTTAAAATTGAGGGGAAGATGGATGCAGCCAAATACAGGACCATTCTGGATGAAAACCTGTTGGAGTCTGCAAAAGACCTGAAACTGGGACGGAGATTTATCTTCCAACAAGACAATGATCCCAAACATACAGCAAAATCTACAAAGGAATGGTTCACAAATAAACGTATCCAGGTGTTTGAATGGCCAAGTCAAAGTCCAGACCTGAATCCAATCGAGAATCTGTGGAAAGAGCTGAAAACTGCTGTTCACAAACGCTCTCCATCCAACCTCACTGAGCTCGAGCTGTTTTGCAAGGAAGATTGGGCAAGAATTTCAGTCTCTCGATGTGCAAAACTGATAGAGACATACCCCAAGCGACTTGCAGCTGTAATCGCAGCAAAAGGTGGCTCTACAAAGTATTAACGCAAGGGGGCCGAATAATTTTGCACGCCCCACTTTTCATTTTTTTCTTAGTTAAAAAAGTTTCAAAAATCCAATAGATTTCGTTCCACTTCACAATTGTGTCCCACTTGTTGGTGATTCTTCACATAAAATAAAAAATTTATATCTTTATGTTTGAAGCCTGAAATGTGGCAAAAGGTTGAAAAGTTCAAGGGGGCCGAATACTTTCGCAAGGCACTGTACATGCTGTTTTACAATATAAGCTATACAAAATCTTGTTGGTTGCAAATACTGATAACTATCGTTTAGTTCCTTCTTGCAAAAGAAGATTTCTTTCAGAAAAAGCATTCAAAATGGTAGCAACTAAGTGAAAATAAAGTTATGAAACTGGCTGGATGGCCTGAAAGGCCTCCTCTCATTTGTTACTGTTCTTAAATTCTTAAAAATATTTTAATCCCTAGTGAAGAGGTATAACCTCTACTAATCCTTTGGTAAGATTTACAGCTGTTTAAATTAGTATTTAAAATGCAAGTTTGAATTTGTGAAAGGACAAAGGCTTGGTTCCAGAATTAAACATTTTTCATGTAAAAGGTTCCATCAGTGGTAGGTAGATGACAGATAGACCACTGCTTCCCATAACAGTAGCTTTCAATATTATATTCCAAATTCATAAAAAGGTATCTTACTTTTCATGAATTAAACCCCCTTTTCTTTTCTTGGTATTATATGGAATGGATCCTCTTTAGCATATTTAACCTTCATAACAGTGATTAACAAAATTTATCTAACTTGAAAGCAGATTAGAAGTTTCCTACCAGCACAATACTCCAAAGCCCTTGCCTTTCCATTCAGTGGTAAAAATGTGGTTATATACTTATAATAAAGCAATTAGCTGTGGCAACAGAAATGTCTTACTTTTGCTTATATAACATCTATTACATTGCCAGCAATTCTGGAGCTGACCCATTGTACATAAAAATAGAAACCCAATCCCACATTTGTAACTCTATAGTTGTGCAAATGATGGTTTACACACACATTTTACTTACATGTGTACACACAAGTTGTGTCAAGTAACATTGCAGTAAAGAAAAGCAAGGAAGAAAGAAGGAAGAAAAATAACAAAAAAGATTATCTGAACTGTCTTTTAAATCATAGTAATGAATGCACATTTGTTAGCACTACTATAAAGAATATGTTTGGTGTCATCATAGGCTGGGCTTTATGACAATAGCCATGAGTAATAAAAGAGTGGAGGAGGACATCTTCTTCAAATTAGTTCCTTAATAAAGGTAAAGGAGTAACAAAAGTGAACATCAGCTGGTCATCTTCAGTTTAAGAAAGAATTCCAAGTCATGTAGAGAGTGCATTATATCCACTATACAGAGGAGGGGTGCAATCTGCTTCCAGTGTGAAAGAATGAGAGATTTGGCCAGAAGAGTTGTACATAGGATATCTAGCTGTACCCTTGGTGAATTACCTGAAACTGTCAAAAAGACTGCAATGAGAAGACTGGTTTTAAGAGGCAGGGACAGAATACTGAAGAAAAAAAATAAGTCCAGAATGATACCGATCTGGGGCAAGTCCCACACATGTGACTTAAATCATGAGTAGCAGTCGCTTGTCACCTGTTAGGTCCATGTCCAGATTATCTTTTGGCTAATTTAAATTTAGATAAATCAATGTGGTCATGGCAAGCTTTCAGCTTGTGCTCGCCTTGGCGGACACAGTTGCCGCTGTTTTCTATTTTGATAGATGGTAGCTGTGGTGATCCTAATATAAGATCTCTTCAATAGGTCTGTGTAAAAAGGTTGGAGGCAAGATGCACACCGGGGCTCTAAGGAAGAGCTGAAAGTCAGCCTTTACAAAGTGGAAAGGAAGCTATAGGCTGATAGAGTGAAAGAGACAAACAAGCTATGACAAGTAGCTTTGGTTGAACCTGCTAACTTTGAAGATGCATATGCACTGTGTATGCAAGATAATACAGAATCCAAGTAATTTTATATAAAATTAGCATCCAGTGCCTGTTCCCATAAGGTTTTTAATACATTAGGTAATAATAATAATAATAATAATTGATTACACTTATATAGCGCTTTTCTGGACACTCCACTCAAAGCGCTTTACAGGTAATGGGGATCCCCTCCACCACCACCAATGTGCAGCATCCACCTGGATGATGCGACGGCAGCCATAGTGCACCAGAACGCTCACCACACATCAGCTATCAGTGGGGAGGAGAGCAGAGTAATGTAGCCAATTCATAGAGGGGGATTATTAGGAGGCCATGATTAGTAAGGGCCAATTGGAAATTTGGCCAGGACACCGGGGTTACACCCCTACTCTTTTCGAGAAGCGCCCTGGGATTTTTAATGACCACAGAGAGTCAGGACCTCGGTTTTACGTCTCATCCGAAGGACGGCGCCTGTTTACAGTATAGTGTCCCCGTCACTATACTGGGACATTAGGACCCACATGGACCGTAGGGTGAGCGCCCCCCGCTGGCCCCACTAACACCTCTTCCAGCAGCAACCTTAGTTTTTCCCAGGAGGTCTCCCATCCAGGTACTGACCAGGCTCACACCTGCTTAGCTTCAGTGGGTTGCCAGTTGTGAGTTGCAGGGTGATATGGCTGCTGGCCTATATTTTGGAAGGTAAATTTTGGAAATCAGACTTTTGTTTTATGATTAAGTTCAACTATAGAATCAATTTAATACTAAGTGCGTAACAGGTAAACTTGTTGCAAGCAAAGCAATAAAACTGTTTTAAAGGTTTAAAAGTGTAAAAGGTATATAAAATGTTTTTAAAAAGGATTTTCAGAGGTGTCAGAAACGCAGCACATTAATAAAGAAATTTGGAAATATAGAGTCACAACGTTATAAACTCTGCCCAGATTCTGTGGGAAAGGGACTAAAAGTTCACTAGTATACTGTAGTAGCCGCATGACTTGTAGAACCCGCCACAACAGAGAGGCTTTCAGTCTCAGGAATTGGTATGGTCTATGGTGATTTTTTGAGGGAATATAGGCAATGTCTCCTGCAGTGGGAATTTGGCTTCTGCGTCCACCAGAAACCACCCTTAATGTCATTTTTTGCATCACCCCATAGAAAATAAGGGGCTAACCTATGTGGGTTTGTTGTTGGAGTTTGAATCTTGGAATAGGGTGTCCTGTAAGTGTTTATGTTTGTTGTCAGGTCCACACTGTCTAGAGCTAAGGTAGCACTGCTAACCTTTTCTTTCCCTCTGAAAATAGATGTTTCATCACAATACTAAACTATGTGGTGGACAGTGGGAGTGAGGAGCGTGAGAAATATGGAAAACAAACGAGATAATGTCTCCATCACGCAAGCCCCATGTCCAAGAAATTTGAATGCAACCAATATGTGCCACGCCCCTGAGGACTCGTCATTCCACCTCACATTCCAGCACGGTTCCCAATTAGCCAATTTTCCCCAGGCAATTTAATGCTTCTTCACACTCTCCCCTGTGCTCAGTATTAGGGTTTTTCCTGGCTAGAGCTACTTTCATTTTCGCTACGTCTTAATACTTGGTTTTTGGCTTCCTGACCCCGGTTTGTTTTCAGACTACGTCTCCTGGTTTTGGTTTTGGTACTTTGGTTATCATTCTGGTTTCAACTGTTGGGTTCCTCATGGCTTACGGCTCCGCTGTTGGATTTGTAGTTGTGCACCGGCTTGTTTACCTTCGGCTTTCGGACCTCGGATTGTTATATTGACTATGCCTCTGGAGATCGTTCTGGTTTACTCCATAGGGTCCTCACTACTAATTCCTAACAATTTGTAATGTTGAGAATGTTGATTAGCCAACAGAAAAACTGACAATTAGGGAACCTCAAGCCCCCTTAGCAATCTAAATGATCTACGTGATAAAGTTAGACCCAGAATAAAATCTTAAAATCATTAAAAGGTTGTTTTCACAATATATGCAAACAGAAACTTTCTCCACATTAAGTGTAACATGTCATTTCCATGACATTTGAAGTAGGGAGGGACACTGGGATAGTGGAAATTAATAAAATTATTTGAGGCAAAAATTCAGACGAAGAGACCAAATTCAGACAAAAACATTGCTGTGGAAATTATGTTTGACCCAAACAGATAATCAAAGAGACAATGGGGGACAGGGTCTTAAGCAAGAACATACCATCAGCATTGAAGAGATATAGGTTAAGATAAAGGTTACCTATATTCTTAAGATCCACAATCATATTGATCCCTATTTTTCTCCAATAGTAGAGAGTCTTTGCTATAGCCTTGACTCTTCGAATACAAAGTTGGAGGTCAGTGAAATAAGAAAATGCAAATGCTTAAATGGGAACAAATGGGGATGTTTTAAAAACTTACAATGGAACCCATCAGGATTAGGAGATTTGTTGCTACAGTATGTATAGATCAAAGCCCAGACTATATCATCTCAGGTCAAAGTACAGACAGGAGATCAATAGAGAAAATGTGAAGATCGTCACAAAAGTTAGATAATAGATTGATCAAAACATAGTTTTAGATATGTAAAGATCTGAATAAGTATCCATTGTTATTGTCTATAAAACAATTTGTCATATTGACACAATATCGTCTTGATAGTCTCAGAGCAATTGGTTCCATAATACCTCCAATGCCTAGCTGTCTACAACAAAAAAGATGGCAAAGGAAGATAAGAGAGCGGGAATCCTGTATGTGCACTGGCCAGGAAGAGTGGGGTTCATATTCCCTTTCTGGACAGAACTCCAGGATCTGAATGAGGGGCAGGAATGTGTGGGTGATCACAGAGGGAAAGCAGATGTTAACAACTTTTGTCCTACTTGTGGACCATGTCTGTATGCAAATTGCCAGATGTCCTGGTGCTTTGCCTTTCTTTCTGCTCTCCTATGTTTGCCCTCTGTCTCTCCATTTCAGGTCCAGTCCCTACCAACTCAATACCTCCACATATCTCATGTGTCACCTCTGACTGTGTGTTAATTGATGTGTGTCTAGTCAAACAGTGTGTCATTCAGGTCTGTAATGATAGTTTCCTGCTGTACAAGAGAAAATGTGACACAATTAAGTAAAAAATACCCAACAAAACACTGGTAACTATTTGCATAACTCAAGTGAACATACTGTAGCCCCAATCTGTTACTCTACTCCCACTTCCATCACTCTGTGACATTATGTGCATGTTCTGCATGGAGAATGCCAACTGATACCTTCAAACAGACGATTTAGAGTCCCTCAAAACAGATGTAATAAAATTAGGAGTTTGTTTATCCTACATCCAAACTACTAAATAAATGAGTTCACAATAAAGGAGTATTGGCTTATGGGCAAGTGCAATTAGTGCTAATGTGCAAAAATGAAGGGGTATTGTGCAATTGTAGGGGCTAAGGGTGATTGTGGGGGAAGTAAATTTACAGGTTCTGGTAAGCTGTGTGGATTCTTGTAGGAACGGTGCATAAGGTCTATGTATGGATTAATGTCTTTAATGTAATGTTATATTTATTTATACTGTCATAACTGTATAGCCTGAAGCATTGACAGTTCTATGTAAGAACATATTGAATCCTTATAACTAACTATAACGTTCTATCAGGAGGAGGAAGTGGTGTCAGTAGTGAGGAAAAGGTTCTTTTGAGAAGAAATTCACCTGAAAAACTTTTGATCAGATAAAAGTAATGGGGTGAAGTGTTAACTCATAACAGTGTTAAGTTGTAATATTAAAGGTTTGACTAAAAATGACTGTCAACAAGATGGGACATCAGTGGAAGAGCGTGAATTGGATGACACTGTAAGTAAACCATAGTATTCACATGCATAAGCCATGGAGAGAAATGTAATATCTATAAAAAGGTACATAATAAACATGCAGGAAAAAAGTATTACGTTATAAGAAAATCAAAGCTTTGAAATTGCCCAAGTTTCTAGAAAAGAGTGAATAGTTAGAGCTTTCTTTGAGGGATGGGCAGGCTTAGATAAGATATGAGGAACAAGTAATAGGTTTATTCCATGTTGAAAAAAAGAAGAAAGAGAACACAACGTTTCGGCCGTGGAGCCTTCTTCAGGTGTCAACACCTGAAGAAGGCTCCACAGCCGAAACGTTGTGTTCTCTTTCTTCTTTTTTTCAGCATGGAATAAACCTATTACTTGTTCCTTTGCAGCCTACGCATGCTGACGCAGCTACCCACCTTAGATAAGATATGATCTAAGATCAGGTTTTGAACACAGATAACATTTCCTCCAAGGATTAGCTGATGAGAGTGATAAAATGTTGGCCATAAACATCTGGGGAATACATTTTGGCCTGCATAAGGATGGTTTTTAGAATCCTGCCCGTAGTTATTGTAAAGCATGAATCAAGATCAGATATTACCTGAAAAAAAAAATTACAGATCTGTGCATTAGAATTGCTATACCTTGGCCCTGCTACATTATACTGTATGACCTGGAATGAAAAAGCTGACCCACATATCTACTGTATAATGAACACAGACTTTCTCATGAACAAAGAAGGGTGCCTTATAGGAAAACAATTCCTACTTTCAAATGTTGGAAATGAGATAAAATATTATTGCAACAAAGAGGGAGAATTGCTTAAGCATTCCAGTTTACAAAGTTCATTAACTGCCCTACATCTCCACTCCCATTTCTTCCATTTCTCACATCATAACAACCAATGTGTATGAATGAGGTTAAACTCACAATTAAGAGATTTCACAAGACCAGGTTTTTACACATTGCAGTAGCAGTTTTCAGATAGTCTGAGCTAACATTGGATAGAACGGTATGTAAAGATCTAAAAGGACGACATTTGCCAAATACCCACATCACCTCCACAACTGAGGTAAAAGGTGAAAGCATTTTCACCAGAGTATGCACTCTGATCACACCTAGCATGCACTAGACCTATGGCTACATAACTAAAACCAAACATGAACATTTATTCACAACCTACTAATGGTATAGATTAAACACTCCTCTTTAGAAATAAAAGGCCTCTGTAAAAAGATTAAATAAAAACTGTTGTATACATATAAGTACATATTAATGCACACAGAAACATCTGGCCTTGAAACCAAATAAATGAAAATGTAGTGATGTGTACACCTGAATAGTGCTAATTTGTGTTGCTAAGCGAGACAAGGGGAAAAAACAATCTACTGTTTACTGTATAGCAAAATAAATACCTTTTATTTATCGTGTGTGTTTCATTGTCATGCTGCTACAGTACAAGACATACATAACAAAAACTATACTAAAGGTGAAACCTTTTCCCTGAGAGCAATGCCAATATGTCAGACAAAAAAGAATATAATGAAAATATATACAAATAAGTGCACATATTGAAATAAAGTCATATTTTAAAAAATAGCCCAAAGTTTACCAAGCATAATCATTTAAACATAAACAGTTTGCTTCTGCTTATGGAGGAACCATGATAGCAGTGTTTAAAGTTTAATGCACTTCTCTGGGTATATAAGGTCAGTCAACTCACAGAAGACTGCAGGCTGTAGGAGTTTGAGAAGTTTGCTTGCATCTCTTTCTCATAGAAATTCTTTGCCTCTTTTGGAGAGAAGAAAGTCCCGGAGATGCTATGGAATGACACACAGAGCTTTAAAGTACAGAAAAGGCTATACTTTATGTTTGCATTTTGCAACTGAGATGTTATTCCATCGTGAGCAGCTCTTCATTCGGCTATGTCTGCACTGACGTCCAGAAATACATGAAAGAAGAAAAGCTGTCTTTTTCACAATATGTATTTTTATCAATAAATAAAGAAGTTATATTTTTCACAATATGGCTTTTTATAAATATATTTAGACATCTTATATATACAGTATGTAATCATGAGTATGTATACCGTCTGATATACTTACCAGTCCACAACTGATAGCAGTAAGGAAGAATGTTGCTATAGGGCTTCCTAATATTCTGAGGTTTCTCACTGAACAGCATTATTATTCCACTGATGCTTATAGTGTTTATATCGTAAAATACTGAGGAGATCTCTTAAGGTATTGCAATAAGAAAAGAATATCCGAAGAGTGTTATTGTTTTTTTTTTTAGTAATTATACCCACAATGTTCAGGACGTCTTTACAAATGGTTGAAAAGATGGCCCTTGTCTATATTCAAGGAAGGCTTTGTTTGCTCTAGATGTTTGCATATTAATTAATTTATCCACATATAAAAAATAAAGATGTCTGTTATGTGAATTGTTTTAATTAGTGTTTAATAAGCAAATGTCTTTAAATAAAATGAAAAAAATATTTAAAATGTATCTATAACATGGATCTTAAATTCATTAATGGTATCTCACTAAAAGCATTCTAGACATGTAGAAGCTACTCTAACTCCACTGAAACTTCAAAAGCATTTCAGTCAAAATTGTATTTATTCAACATTGTTTCTGATTCACTGTGTCATATATTGCAATGTTCTCTTTCAGTGGTCAAGACAATCAACAGATTCTTCTTACTGCTTAACAGGATTCAGTCAATTTACTACATAGCTAACTAGGTTAAACAGATTCTACATGTACCTAAGAGAGTTTACAAATAAAAATTAGCTTATTTACCCCAGTGCTGGTATGTTTTGTAAGGTTTTTGATTTTCTAATATCCCGAAGCATGCTATCTCTCAGCTATATATACTATTTGTGGCGGTACGGTGGGTCTGTGGCTAAGGATCTGCACCTGTTGCTGGAAGGTTGCCAGTTCGGATCCTGCAGCCTGCAGAGGAATCCTACTCCATTAGGCCCCTGAGCAAGGCCCTTAACCCCAACTGCTCCAGGGGTGCTGTGTAAATGGCTGATCCTGTGCTCTGACCCCAACCTTCTCTCATAGAGAGCAAGTTGGGGTATGCAAAAAGACAAATTCCTAATACAAGACATTTTATGTGGCCAATAAAGTGATCTGATCTGTCTAGATCTTATTCTGTTTCTGCAGTGGTTATTGGGTTGGATGAAACTTTTTTTTCCCTCTAAGAAAGTGGTACTGCATTTCTTCAGTGTTTTTAAAACAACACATCAACCAGTTATATAAGACCTACTGACCCACTTAAATATTCTTAGTCATGGCCACAAAACATAAGAATGCCCAATACAAAAATTTAATTACAGTTATTATTGTAATGTATGACTGTGATACACACCAGGACAGGTGTGATACACCCAGGACAGGACTCAGTCCACATGGCACACATACAGTACAGACACAAACACACTCAAACCAGGGCCAGTTAACCTACCAGTATGTCTTTGGATAGTGGTAGTAAAACACTTGGAGAAAACCCACACAAACATGAAGAGAATAGACAAACTCCACAAAAATAGCACCCCAGGTCCAGAATTAGAAGCACAGTCACAGAGCTACAAGGCAGCCATGCAAACCACCATGCCACTGTGCTGTCCCAAAAGAAGCACTCATTTAATTCAAATCATAACTCTTTCTTCTTCCCTTAAAATGTTAGATAACTTCTGTGTTGATTCACTTCTGTCCTTGTGCTGACCTGATTATTACAGCTGTAATATAAGTGAATCCATTTTCTCAGCAGAAGTCTAAATATACTTAATCTAGTCAGGAATGAGATGTTAAGCTTCTTTTGCATCAACACAAAGAAACTTTATTAAAGATTGAGGAGGGCATGGAATTCGAGCAAGATGCCCCCTGTCAAAAAGCTGTCTGTCAGGCTGCCAGTAGTATAGAAAGGGATTATCTGCAGCTGTAATTGTGATGAGCCTCTGCTTTCTGTGGGAAGGGAGTGAGCGCTCAGCACAACATACTAAAGTAATCGCCACCCGCCTATTCTTTGTGCGTGTATAAGCCTGTTTTCTAGAGCGTGAGAGGCATCCCACGGAGGTGATCATTAAAACGTCACTCCCCACACTTACAAAGAGTGAACTTTCACAAATGTGCCTCATCAACTCCCTGGCCTTTTCCAAGTCATTTCAGAAACAGGCAGATGGGAAAAGGAGGGCTGGACCAGCCTTTGTAATACACGTAAGTAAGAGCCAAAGACATGTCCTGTCAAATCAAGAACTGCTATAAAAAGCAATCAATTAACAGTGAATACATCGTGATTTTAAGCACTGAGCTTTAAGCACACACTTATGCAAAGTTGAGTGATAAGTGCTTAGATGTATACTACATGAAGATGGATTTTCAAGCTCACAAATTTAAACATCATGCCTTTTCATACTACTGTTTCTCAAGGGTATCCATTAAAATGTCTTAACAAAAGCCATGTATAGGTTTGTGGTCCATATTGAATTTCAATAGCAATGGTTGTGAAAGATCCCCTTGACAGTTATTTGGGGACCTGTGCAAATAAAAAGCTTCACACAGAGAAGTAAAGTAAAGGTTCCAGGCAGGATCATAAGACGATAAGAAAGGTTACAAATGAGAGGTGGCTCTTTAGCCTAAGCAGCATATATTCTGCTTTAAATTGATTAATATACTGTGTCAGTGTATTTTTCCAAACTTGTTATGGGAAACATCAGAGAAGGAACATAGTCTACTCACATTTTAGAGTTTATTTCAGAGCGTGTAAAATTCTGTGAGAAATTATATTTCTCCGGTACTGCTCTCATACATGCCTGCAGCCCCACTACTGCAGACACACATAGAAGAAGTAAGCATAACAGAATACACATTCACTATATATCTGTACAATCTACTGCACATTCTACCAAGAAATCTGCTTCTTTATGCTATCTTTACAAAACACTTTTATCTAGGAATTGTGAAGCTAGAACACAAACTAAAATCGTTTTACAACATTTGTCTAAAGTTGGTTTGCAACATGTTCGTTCTGCCAAGGGGGTTTAGTTTTTTGATTTTATAGGTGAAAAGAGATTTTGTGTGACTTGAGAGTATACTGTTGAAAACCTGAAGCCTATTAGTAATAAGCTTAGCCAAGAGAGAACGGAACAGATCTCTTAAAAGGGCGTATTAGCCATTAAATTAGTCAGAGTAGACAGAAAAAGTCCTAAACCAGCATAGAGTTATTTTTCCAGTCTTCAGAAAAGCATGGAGTTTATCGTGAAGTGTCAGGACTTTAAAGGTGCCTCATTATTTTGAGATGTCCGTTGGACTGCCACAGGAAAGTAAACTTAAGTTCATATAGATAACTGACAGCAATATCCTGCTTTTTTCCTGACCTTGTAGGTCTCAGATGGGGTGCAAGACTGGTCTTGGTATACTATATGATGTATACTGTATATAGTACTATAGGCCACTAAAGGAATGAGAGATCTCCATGGAGAACAAGGGTGTTGTTGTAAGTAGTGTTACAGCGGACCACAAAGTGGGGGTTTTCCATCATATATATTTTCCTATTCTATTCTTGGTACCCAGTATACTGTATTTTTATAATTTATTGTATCTTGACTTTATATTTTTTACTTTTAGTAAGTTACTGATTGTTTCTTGTTCTTTTAGCTATATTCATTGAACTGTTAGTAGGATTGTTTTGTCTATTTTCAAGTTTATTTTCATGTTTGTCTCTCATGTTTTCCTATCAATTGTTTGAGCTATCAACGCCTAATGTGTATTTGTCATTTAATGTGACAAAAACCCCATATGCCTAGTACATCATGGCACCATTGTCAGGGGTTGATTGGTGGACTTCGGTCACATGATTTAGGATTTAAAAACCCACCTGTCCATCTGGCAAGAGAGAGTAGACACAGAGGAAACAGGACAAAACAAGACTGCAACCAGAGGTATTGACTGAAGACACTGGAGGAGATTCCATGAACACCAGGAACTAAATTATATTATATATAATATTTTCTTTGGATTATTTTTTCCAATAATCTGTGGTAATTAAAAGAAAGCTTTACTTCTTCTGGCTTGGCACTCTAGAAGACGCCAAATTGAAATTATACTTAAAAGGAAAAAATACGGTATACTTTATTTAACCCACAAATTTCTGTAACAAACAAAAACAACCAGAGTTTCCAAACCAGTATCTCTGTGTGTTAACAAGAGATACTATGCTGCAGGAGGTAACTTTCTTCAGATATCTTCAGAAGACTAGAAGTCCCTGACTACACGGTCATTAAAAATCCTTTGGCAATGTTTGCACAAGTACAGATGTAAATCTAGCACACCTAAATGTCCCTCTTAATTCAGCTGATAAGAAATCATGCTGAACATCAGCTAGGTTGGTGTACCACTTCATTAGAGAGTAATATGCTCCTGCATTTAATGGGTCTTGGGATAAAAAGTGCTATTAAACAAATATATTATATTAGGATCACACCTTCCCCCTTGTCTCAACGGCAAACGTGTTTCCTTCTAATCCTCTCTCATTTACAGGTTTTGACTTCACACCTCTCTTCACCTCTCTTAACTTCACATCACCTGAGTGCCCACTCTGCTCCCCTCCTGCTCTCACCTCTCCACTGTAACATTACACGCTAGTAGGGAACATAAATAGTTGCAACATAGGATACTACTACTTTATTAATAAAGATCCACTGTCAGTACACCCCTTCACCACTTGTTTCAGAGTCAGTCTGGCATAAATTCTAGACGTGCACTGTTATTCTTCCACAAATAAAAAACTTTTTTTCAATGTGATGGTTGTGATGCTTTGAGTGTATTCCTGTCAGCTGTTTTCAGTTGCTTGTTTACCTGAATGTAAAGGTTAGATTATTACCACTCTCCACTCTAATGGGCTTCTTTTATTTAAAAAACAACAATTAATGAAGCACAAATGGAGTGTTTATGACGCAGCTGTCGGTTGCATATATCAATTAAAGCAATTATCTGGACAATATTATTTTTGTCATTGCAAAAAAACATTGTAATCACAGCACAACATTGTCATAGTTTTCTCTTGAATAATACATTCTAATTGATACATCATATTGATTCAATAAACAAATTCTGAGATGCCTCGAAGACCATTTTGGAAACGTTAGAATTATTCACTAATAAATGAGGAACATCAGACCTTGAAAGCCTGTTAAAACCATATACACTGAAAAAATGCTGATTTTTAATACTAATTCCTTGCTTTTATATAGCACTCTCCTTCCTAAAGTTTGTTTCCATCTGTCTTCCATCCAGGAGTATGTGGATATTCATGTCTGTTATTAGAGCTTTCTTAATCCCAGCTCACAGAAAGTCATTTTTCCACCCACTCTTCCCTCATGATTGGAATTGATAGTGGTGCCCTCTGGAAATACTTTTAACAAAAGCCACTGCAGGTAATGGAGAGAGATTGGACTGCACAGCTGCATATAGTGCTCCTATTTTTTCATTTATGGGAAAGGTTGTGTGAATTTATCTATTTTTTTTCACTTGTCTTTCAAACCTACTTCTCCTTTTACTATTATACAGTATGTTAATGTGTTACCTCGATGGCCTAGATATGTGAATGCCATGTTGTGTTTTTCTTAGCAGTGTATTATTTTAGACACTTTTCTATTTTTTTGTTATTTTTACAGACATGTTTATTTGTTAATTTACTTGTTTACCTGTATTTGAAAGTTAGTCAAATTAAACAGCAGCAATTGAATCTATCTATTTTATACTGATGTGTATGGGGATCCTAGTGCTTTTTTAAATCATTAGTTATCACAGTCCAGTGCAGGGCAGAGATGCAGACAAACACACACATACACACACTCACACCTAGGGACAGTTCTCCCAGGAGCCAATTAATCTACCAGTAAGTTTTTTGACTGTGGGAAAAACTGAAGCACCCAATGGAAAGCCACACAAACAAAGAGAGAACTTACAAACCCCCACGCAGATAGCACCCTACAGTAGGTCTGTAACTGAACCCAGGGCCCAAGAGCAGTAAGGAAACAATGCTAACAACTGCACCACCATGATGCCCTTAGTTGGCTACAGTACCTGCAAATTGTGTCACTGTTTTGGCAAAAATAATTATTTTTATCCATAATCAAAAGTAAAGAAGACTTTAATTTGAAGTTAACAAATGAAGAAACTATTCAATGCTCTGTGTTCAAAAAGTATACAATACATATGTGCACTGTCAAAGGCTCAAGACATCATCTTAAGTGAGAAAAGCTCCTCTCATATATATACATATAAATTAGCAGACAAATGAGTTGTGCCACAATAACACATAATTAAATATAAATGTGATGGACGTTTTTAACTGAGTAACGTTAAAATGTCCTGAAACATTTCTCTCGCCACATAGCATGCAGGTGTAACAAATTAAACATTTTAGCATTTGTGAGTGGGAGGTTTGTTAGGAAGAACAAAGAACTTTGAAGAACAAACTAGCACAACAGTAGTCAAAATAATTTAATCTCATTTCATGGAGTCCCTGAATGGAAGACCAACCTTTCAGGCCCTGGAAGGTTTCATAGGAGGCAGCCATTTTGGCTCAGGCCAACAGTGGGAATTGAGAAAATATACTGTAGCTACTAAGAGCACAATAGTTGAGCCAAGGTGTGGTGCATGTGCAGTGAAAATAAAGGTTCCCCTAAAGTTTATAAGTCCTATAAAATACAGAGGAGGGAAAGGGAGTGGCAGGGACATTGGGAATATTGAAATTTGACCTGAAATCCAAGTAGCATAGAGACTCTGTAATGTTTGTGTTTTGTTGTTTTGGGAAAAACTGCTTTAAGATAGTTTATCCAACCTATTATGAAGCAAATCTCTAAAGGGAGACCGGATTTGTTTGTTTTCTTTTAGTTTCAAATGTGTAACCTTCTGGAATAAAAAGGATTTAAGAAACAGGGCTTCTTCTACGGGGAAGAGACTAGATTTGTACTGCCATGAGACAGCCATCTGATATCTCATTATATCATATGTTCTTATTTAATGAACTTCACTGGGGAACGTGATTATGTTTATAAATGGCAGTATTTGCTGTGACACTAGGGTCTTAACAAGAAACTTAACAAGGTCCATGTTCTACAGTGGCCACATTATCGTCTTAGATTATTCCTGTTCCAAACACTTTTCTCTGTACATATAATTTATCCAAATTTAAAAATGGGAAGAAATAAAGAATTGCTGTTATTGTGTGTTTATTTATCTAGCTCCAATAGAAACATATTTTAAAGCAAGTGATATCAACAGCCTATCAGGTCATATAATGGGAAAAATGCTCAGAGGAAAGAGAAACTCTCAGTCCACTAGAATTTAAGAAAATTATAGTGGAACAGCAATCTCAGTTGCATTCCTATGAGCTGCAGGTGGTAATTAGATTGCGGTGAATATAAGATTTGTTTACATTCCAAAAATGAGTCTGCCATTATTTAAATTGCACAGAAGGCTTTTAAGTGTGTGTTGCCATTTTTCACACTGATTAGGAACAGCAAGACTTCTCAAAGGATTCCTAGCACCGTCTGTACCTTATATTTAAATATCTCATTTGGGAGAAATGACCTTCATTTATTGATAAGATTGTGGGTGGAAATTATAGATGAAGAAATCCATGGTACATAAAACATATAAACAAGCAATATTATAATTTTTTGAATCTGTAAGACCCACAACAAGCTTTTTTCTTCTCGTTATGGGAGAAAGAATTGCACTTCACCACATTGCAGATAGCCTCAGAATGTCCAATCCAATCTTCTTAGGCATGGTGACTCTTTTACTGTCACAAGAAAATTGAACTGCTTTCAAAATGCTTCTAGCCTTTCCTCTTAAATATGCAGTCACTTTAACAATCCAGTGGCAATTGCATTGCTGTACAATTCTTCAAAACAAATTTTAATTTCAATCTCCATTATTTATTGTTGCTAACTCCAAATTTAATTTAACTTAAGTCAAATTTATCATTAAGCGTGCATGTTTTTGGAAAACATACAGCACTTATATGTTCATTAAGCTGTGGAAAAATATATAGTATAGTATGCAGCTACAATAAAACTTAAAATTAAAATTGTCAATGCAAACACATTAATATCAAGGACAATAAATGTTCTACTAAATGTTAGGATTTAAACATATACTGTATTTGTGACGGTTTCCACAAACAGTGGTGTCTGGATGTCTGATGTGTTTGTAGAGAATAAAATTAGAATACAAGCAGTTTGTATTGTACGTTCAGGAACTGACCTTTTAGTTTTAATTGAATTAAATCTCCATTGAAGAAAAGAGAATTTGGATCCATGTTGCATGCTTCTTTCCACATTGGTGTGTGGTCAGCACAAAAAGAACAATTACTTTAAGTCACACCTGGGATAGAGGCAGGATTTTAAAATCAGCTAAAGAAAATTATCTTTCAGTTGTACTTAGAGGTTCAGGCCGCCTGTCTGTTGGAGATCACTCACCCATTGCAAACATAACATAGTACTATCTTCTAGATTTATGCATTTATTTTTTAAATAAATAAGCTACAACAATTTCAATTTCTTTTAATGGACTAATACAGATATGGGACTTTTCTGTGCACATCCTGAGTGGGATTAAGCCACATCAGGATTAAAACTTCAATTATTATGGATGGTGGCTTTGATAACTAAGCAGTCAAAACCTGAAGTTAATGTCTTATTTAAAGGGTGGCACACACTATATAGCATAGCATCTCCTATTACTATTCTGGGTTGGATATTTGTGTGAAAATTTTGGTCCAGAGGTAAAAGTGCCACCTACTGGTTCACCAATACCATTTACAGAAGCAACTAGTTTTTACTCGGGGATCTTCCATCTCAGTATTGACCATACCCAGCCTTGTTTAGATCCTGAAAGTGATAAAATCGGGATACAAGGTAGTAATGTTCCTGCTAAGACACTGAACTACGTTTAGGTAAGGCAGAGTATGAAAGCCAGAATTGGAATTTAAAAAGGACACTAGTATAGACCTTTGTTCTTTCAGGTAATTCCACGTCATATTTCATTTAAAATTTGCATTGTATTTTTCTCTTTTTTTCCTGTAGTTTTACTATGCATGTACTTTGTTTTTTTTTTGTGAATAGGTTGAGTTACCTATTATCCTAACCAACTCAGTTGTCAGTAGAGCAGGAAAGTCAAATTAGAGCTTTGGGCTCATGCTCCACAATGGACAAATATATCCATTATTTGCTTTTATACAGGCCAACATAGTTTTATTTAATAAAACTATGCTTAAAGTTAAAAGTGTAAATCGGTAGATGTGTCAGTATGCTTAGGCTGCAAAGGAACAAATAAAGGTTTATGCTATGCTGAAAAAATAAGAAAGGAGGAGCCTTCTTCAGGTGAGATTAATTTAAAACAAGAGGTGTTTTTGTTGTAATTGTACAATGCAATAGTAAGACTTTGTGTAGTATATTGTGAACAGCTTTGATTATGATTTTACCAAAATAATAGCAAAAATGATTCAAAAACTACTTTAGGATCAGTCTGGAAAACAGCAAACAGATACATTCTGGGGCTTAAGGAAATGTTCCACGCTAACATGCCAAATGAAATGAACCTTTCTCTTAAATAGCTAAGATTATCAGGGCACATGGTCCAAATATTCAAAATCCTCAAAGGGTTTGACAAAGTTAGAGGACTTCTTCAGAGAGAACAACAAAACACAAATCAGAGGATGCAAGTGGACACTATGTAAAGTGCATTTTAAAAAAACAAAAACAGCAGTCACTTCTTTTTGCAAAGAGTTGTGGGAGTATAGAACAAGCTACTATGCCATATTGTACCAATACCATGGCTTCTTTCAATTTATGGCTGGTTCAGATCCTACCAAACAGGTTAGATGGTGCAGATGGTCTCCTTTCCTTTGTAAAATATCTTGTATTCTAATACTTTGCTTTTGACATGTTCATCCTACAGTACACATTTTTAAGTCCAGAAGAAAGAGTTCCAACTTCAGGTGAACAAATAACACTTTTAGGACTGGAGCAACCAGATTACCAACAGATATCACATTCAGGTCAGTGACTGGCCCCACTCTTTCTTGGGGTCTGATTAAATCAAGCCTTGGGATAGTAAAGTTTCTAACTACAAAATTGTTTGAAAATGAAGCACAATTCAGTCTTCATGATTTATCTGTTGCACATTATATCATGGCATTGTAATATCTGTGTTGTAAACATGGTTAGAGATGTTTGATTAGGGTGAGGTAGCTGATCCCTAGAGGGGGAGTTTACTCTGTAACTTTGAAAGGGAACATTCCTGAATATACCACTCAATTTTAAGTGAGGTTAATCGGTCTTGTGTATTCTAGGAAGGTACAGTACTTCTCATGTTATATAAACGGAGGATGAAAATGATGGCATGGTAGCTTTTCCATGGTCGATAGATTTAAGTGTTATTGATTTTGTAATTCTATGCCATGTTTTCATGCGCCGCATTTTCACCTCACATTTCTACAAATGAAATTTTATTTGGTTCCACTGGGAGAGGTAAATGCAATATACGTTAGTATATGCAGTAGAGCATGTCATACATTGTAAAACAATTTTCCCTTCAGCACTCCAGTTGAGAAAAAAAATGAAATTTATACAGATTTCAGTAATGATAGAACTGAAGTGTAGCTGTATCTACTATAATTCGATAAAGTGAATCCAGAGCAGCTGGAAGAACGTGTTTTCAAACAATCTGAAAATATATGTGGTTTTTATAAAGTTTTTTCAATTTGAGAGTATTGATATACTGTACTTGATATACAACATTCTATAGAGCTAATACTGTACATCTTCATAAAAAAGTTCAGTTGTTTTAAATGATGTATAAAGGTATTATCCTTTTTTCTTAGTAAGCCCTTGAGAAAATTTCAGAAGAGATCAAACAAAAGTAGAGGAAAGGAAGCAAAAACTGCAGAATGTTACATTGAGTCAAATTAATAGCATGAATCTACATTTAATGAAAGAAAGACCAATGTGAGAAAAAAACAAAAGAGGAATCTCAGATATATTGATGAAAACCAGAATATTTAATTGTAAGTGGTTTAAAATGATAATTTTGTATTGTAAGAATTTGCATAGCAAACAAGTTACTTTAAAGTAAAAAACAAAAGCCATCAAAGGTTAATTGTCACATTAAAAACAGGCCTATATATTTTCAATTGAAGAGATTACTTTCAATTCCTCTTCTGTAAAGATGGCTTTGTTGATAAATCCAGATATAAAAGTGCACTTTTCACTGTTTCACTGTTTGAAAATCATATTAAATCTGTTTTAATACCAATAACATTTTCAAAAAAATTAGGTCCGTTTTTCTGGTATTTTACATTTTTAAATAAAAAGAAGTGTAGAACCGTAATGTAATGTTCTGTCTTGCTGTGCTCATTGTTAGAATACTCACTAGTCTTAAGCAAAAGGGAATGTAAAATGTATAACATTAATTTGTTTGCAAATTTTTTTAGAAAATATTATTTCATAGTATAAGGAGCTTGCTAAGAGGATCTGATATGCTGAATGTCTGCACACTTTAGATTGCACTGATTACACAGAATGTACAGGTGCCACTGCAGGGTCAAGGTTTATGTTACAAAGTATATTATTGTGAGATAACTGTTTATAGAAATAATTGTTCTAAAGAGATAATATGTGGAGGAAAGTAGACACTACAGTCAAAATGGAAAAAATCAATTGGATTTGAAATTCTCTTTTTTGGGGTCTATTTTTTAATTATTCTGTTTAGAGATTAATATTTTTGTGACTTTGTTATTGAATCTATAATTTTGGCAGTTCATGAATAGAAAATGCATACTGTATGTCTGCATGCCTTGCCTGAGGAAGAGCTACCCCCAAAACATGTATTACAGCTAGTCTGTCTTAAAGCCATGTGCAAAAATCAGTTTGTGAAGTTTCTGTTCCTTCGGAGCATGTGCCAGCATTACTGCATTCAGTGGAATGCTGCCACTGCAAGGAGGCATACCTCCTACTGTTTCAAGAGTTGCTTTCATTTAGCTACTGTAGTTATACTGCCAATGTCAGCCAATATTATTTTAAGTAACACAAGTAAACAAAAACAAAACAAAAGAATTAAGTTATACAGCACTGTTCTCATTCAACACCATTACTTACTTTGCGGTTATAAGTTGTATATGACTTTGTTTGTCTAGAGATGTAAATGTAAAGGTTACACGGCGTTCCTAACCATTTCAAGATTTGTGACGAACCATTAAATGTTAGCAATAAGACCATGAAGACCCATCAACACAATGTTTAACTCATCTCCTTTGGCACTTCGGCAAACTCTGAGGACAGCAAAATTGCAAATTTGTTGATGCAATCACAATTTATGTCTGATTGTGGTTTTATAAATGTATTTTGAGAAACACACATTCAAGATTTACTTCATTTCACAGTCATACAGGACTCTGGACTGTAACTGCAACATCTTTGCCTTTAGACTTCATTAAACAAGAACATAAAATATGGTATAGACACAAACTCTTAAAGGCGAGGAGCCAAAAAATATTTTTTCAGATTAAGATCATAAACAAATGTACAGTAAATGCATGTATTGAAATGTTAATTTGCTAACTTGGTGACGTAATCTAAATGAGCACAATTGAAAAGACCCAGCAATGCAGTACATTATACATTCTGATATGCTAACGGTTCAATAATATTATCATTTTAAAAAAGTTAGATTAAATTGAATAATGCAATTTGATGCCTTTATCTTATTTAATTTTGTATTCAAACACTCACAGGAAAAATGGAATGTGTGCCCATATAACCTGATTACTACATGGCTGTGTACTGCTATGAGAGCTGATATGACTCCACCCACATGCAAGGTCTGTTCATGGTTATTCTTTGAACAGCATCATTAAAGAGGAAGTTTGTTCCTTGGAATTAAAGGAGTAGTTTTAACTGTTTCACCATAACATTGCTGTTCAAGCTAGTAGATACTCCTGTTTATATTCAACCCAGTAGCTTCAGTTGCTACTTTAATTAACTTACATCTGCTGCTTTGACACAGATATCCTCCAGCCACAGTAACCAATATGTACAAGTAGGAAATGTCTAATCTCAAGTACTTCCTACACTCACACAGTATGACCATTAAAGTGATGATCATGTGTATTTTGCAAATATGATCTTGGGGTTATCTGTTGATCTTTCAAGTTACTGTATATTTTAAGTTTTCAATCTAACAATATGCTCCATCAAAAGTCAAAAGCTTCAAAAAGGGCATCTGAAAAGTAATTATCTGAATGTATACAGGGCTAATTAATCTTTGCATAGCTTCTTTGTGTACAGTACATCAGTAAAATTCCCCATGTTACTTTTTTAGAGAGGTCATGCAGATGTTTTTATTCTTCCAGCAGAAACAAAAGTGATGTAAAAATTAAATTATTAAACCTTTTTACAATTTAAAATAATAGGTAGTATCATCCAGGGAAAATCACTTATTGTATGAGTAAATATGCCAACAGGAAAGCAAAGAATCAAAGCAAAAAAGCAAATGATTCAAAGATTCTTTGTGTACTAAAAAAACCCTGTTGGTTCATTGCAGTTTGTAATGGACAGCCTATACTGTATGTCTGCACCACTACATTCTCCAACTGAATTCCCAATAGTTTGCTATAGCTGACCTAATACAAGCTGTTCTACTTACATTCTAGCATCTCTTAAATATTATTCCTGTTATCTTATTATTGTAATATTATCTGATGTATTATTAAAATATTTTACTATTTGAAAGTAAAATGATTAAAACAATTCATAATTCATAATGAAGACCCCTGCTGTATCATACAGTATTGTACTTTTCTGCACAGAGTTTGAATGTTATCTCTGTGTTTGATGGCTTTTCACCACATGCTGGTGAGATTTAACTGGCAATCCTAAATTTCCCCTATGAAAGGGGAATATGCTGTTCTCCTCACCTCATGTGTAGAAAGATTCCAATGCACATCTGTCTTTACTACACCCTGTTTAATGTCTAAGGTACCACAGATCAAATCTTTACACCCCATTTCTGCAGAAGGTTGTCTCTAGTCCTAAACAAAAAGTGGTTCAGGTGGGTAGCTGAGTCAGCATGCTTAGGCTGCAAAGGAAGAAAGAAACACGTTTCGGTCGTGGAGCCTTCTTCATTTGAAAAAGTGTTTGTTTTGTGACGCTGAAGGGTGAAAATCATCATGTTTACCATTTGATAATTTTGTATTTTTATAAGAAATACATGACAACGAACACTTAAAGTAGCAGTAGGAATATACTGTAGAGGTATATCGAACTATATCAGGGGAAGCACAGAATGCTCACCCAATAAAAGAGCATTCTTTGTGACAAAACCTGGAAACTATTGTTTCATATCTTGGCTGTTTCAGATTTGACAAATATACTGTACAGTACCTGGCTGATCACTGCTGGGCAGACGCATGAAATGCACTGATGCAACGATTTGTTTATGATTTGCACTAAAGCACTGCCCTTTTCATTTTGGGTGGCATATATTTGGAATTTACTGCCAGCAACAGCTCCTGGCAGACAAATTGAGACAGAATTGTCAAGGTGTATAATAGTAGACTACATTATTGTTTAATGAAAAGAAATTAAGCTTTAGACCTCAAGGGCTTGATTAAGCAAGAGAGGAAATGTATTGACGAAATTAGGTATAATTTTGATATTCACCTACCAGTGCTATTTTTACTCGTATTACAGCTTAAGCAAAATATGTCTAGATTTTGTGTTACTTCTGGTACTCTTAACTCATTGGTTCAGAATATCAAATTGCAATTTAACTTGACAAACGCAAGGCAGTGAGGTTTTTTATTTATTCCTGTAATTGGGAATCAGTCACTTTTAATAGATTCAATAAGAATATTTCCTTCTTAATGTAAGATTCAGAACCATTTTTAACAGTAACATACAATATACAGGTACAGCACATTTCATCAATACTTTGTCAAGGAGAGGACTATCAATAATATTAAATCACATAAAATTGAGACCTGGTAAGAAATGTTTTTCTCATTTGTTACTCACATATACATTAAAAAAGTTCAAAAGAAAACTCCTACTTCTGTATAAACTGGTCTCTGCTGTAAAGGAAATACTAGCATGAAAATACAATGTAGAAGAGAAGGTGAATAGTCATTTGATAATACTTCCTGATGTATGTTGCAAGGTAATCTATTTGGATAAAAGAAAATGAGTATTAATTGTGTTAAACAAAGTAAGAAACCACTGAAAAATCACACTTTTTAGAATTTAATTTCTAGAGTGACAGGGCACCTGGCAGACGAATGAGACAACCTTCCTGATGAATAGATTCCATTGCTATCAAACTGAGTCAAGAATTACGTCGCAATTAAAGAAAATCTGTATCCAAAATGGATGGATAAGAGATAACATCAAAGAGGGACAAGATGTCTTATAAACCATGAATAAACCATCTATAACATTAACATGTACAGTACAGTGGGAAAGTACAAGAGAAAACATTTATAATTTTCATTTTGGTTTTACAACCTTCCAGAGCATTTACCAAGCAAAATGTGTATTTTAACATCTAAGCTGGGTGGTTGTTTCAATGTAAAATAATAGGAGACAATAATGGGTATAAGAACATTAAGTATAACATTGATATACAAAATGTACAATTCCCCTGTATTTTAAAAAATAAATAAAAAGTGTGGATGGTTAACAAGTACTGAGAAAACTGCGTAACCAAACCTACATAGCTTTTCTCTTGGGAAGTAAGCTCCATTCAATATTATGCCTAATAGAGTTAATTTAGCATTCCTGGAAAGTTTAATGCTTGAAATGTATTCTCTAGATGCAACCACCTGCTCCCTGTTCAGTTTTAAAAGCCAGGCAATGATTCACTATCAGGTTGCCCACATCTTCTGCATTTATCATAATCGAGGCTGTCACAGACCCTACACAGGCCATTTAAGAGGTTAGCTACTTTAGAACAAAAACACCCTGGACCCTGTGATTCACAAATTCGTTCTGCGTGTGAATGCCATTTGAGGATCTTATCATGAAATTGCCATGCTATTACCCCCTCTGGCTTGTAAACATAACTATTAGCATCACGATCTCATAAGCCTGCATTGCCTCTTATTATGTTGAAACCTTCACTAAGTGCTAATACTGTGTTGTTCCTCACTTTACTGCAGTCTTCTTATTGTATGTACTTATCATATTGTGTCAATGTTGTACATATTAAATATGGTTTGAACCTGTTGTAAACAGAAAGAAGACGCCCAAACATCAATATCAGTTTACAGCAGTCTTCTATTCACGGACAACAAAAAATTGCAAGTAATTTGCAAAGTCAGACAAACAATGCTGTCTTAAGAAAAACAAGCAGTAGCATTCAGTATTCTAAAGCTCCTAACCTTCTTTATACTGTATGTGTTAAAAATAAATATGCAACTAAGAATAATTCCAAAATAATATGACAGAAGGTCAAATTAATAAACCAGGTCATACATTTTCAAAACAGTCTTTGATTAGTATCAGCCTTTTATTTAACTTTGGATTTCTAAATATAATTTACACCTTGTGTAAATGACCTTTCGTACAGAAAGAACAACATACATAAAACACTACTGTAGGGACATAGCAGTCAAGAAATTCTAGATTCATAAAAGCATGGCTAATCCATGAACAACGTCACTCTACTTTGGCAATATATGGATATTGTTTTGTAAGAGTAACAGCTTATGGTCTTACTTTTCTTGTAGTACAACTAGAGCCAGTTGGGACTGTAGTATCCATAGTAACAGAGGTTTATAATGTCTTACATAACTATGCATATGCATTTAAACCCTTTGGATGAACTCCTACATTGATTGTGTAATGGAGATGTGTCTAGAAGGCACATTTCTAAAAAAAAATTATAACAGCAGTTGCATAGAAAATAGGGCATTCAATACAATTGGTAGGCTGCAATGTCTTCTGAATTAAATTCGATAGGTGTTTTATAATTTCATTGTAACACAAAAACATTGTAGCAAATATTGTTAAAAGGATGTACATTAGATTGGTCATTTTAGGCCAAACATTTTAGAAAGGATTAGAAAGGTACATTACTAGAGAGGCTGTCAGCTATTAAGACCAAACATTCAGACCAAACATTACTTATATCTATGAAATTTGCATTGTGTATGTTTTTGAAAGATCTGAGAATATCTGATACACAACTGTGAAATTACCTAGCTGTTAAGTGAACATTGCAGAAGCATTGTATTTTTGCTGAGAAATTCAACTACAGTACATCCCCTGGACTCTACATATTTACATTGACACAATGTTTCTGTATTAAGCTGGAACTGTTTTAAAATGTTGCCATAAGATTATTTGGTCAGCTGGGATCCCACTTGTTGCACAATTTAGACTGGAATTACGAGAAATAATCTCCTTATGATTCACACACAACATGCTTTTGGATCCATTAAGTACAATACACAAATTCGCATTTTAGTTGTCACATGAGAAGCGCCATTTCATGTCATTTGAGTATGACTGAATAGTTCTGCATGCACATGCTACAGTGTGTATGGACTCTTAATCTTAACCCTCCATGAAGCAATTCCCAAAAAAACTACGAATAGTATACTAAGCTTCACATGTTTCCTTGCATTTTTATACGTGCCTATTTCAACCCATCTCCATGTCCATAGCTACCCCTTGGTAAAGTTCTCACTGTGCATGTGGGTAATAACTTCGATGTCCTTTGGTGAGGTGTTTTACTCGGCAAATTTGGTTTTACTCACCAAATTATCAGGGTAAGCCAAAGATTCCTATGACCAGTGCCTTAATTAACATTCCAAACCTCTTCTTGTTTTGTCTTCATGCCTTTTTAACAATTATACATTACATATATAGTATTTGATATTTTTAATATTTTTTTAACAAAAATAATTCTTTTTGTGAAAACTGTTTTATGTCACACCCTACTCATCTCTTATCCTTTCTGAAGCATGATCTATTTTTCCAAATGCTAGTCCACATTGGACTATTTTTGTAGGCATGACATTTAAGGCATTTGATGAAAGAAGCCAAGTGCATCTGATGAATCTCTCAGCTTGATTGACTAATTTTTACCTTTTCTGTAGAGTTTTTCATGTCAAGCCCATGGTCATGTCATTTTCTAAGAGACGTTACTATGTTGTCTTTTCCCTTCTTCTCTGTAGTTCAATTAAATCAGACAAAAAATGATTTGTAGAGGTGGTCTTTTTTATTTATTTATCATTATAATTTATTTATAATTTGAAATTCTTATTCACTTTCCTTTTTTGCCCCTTTAATTTGCAATTGCCGCCTCTAAACCCCTTTAGCTTTATTGTGAAAACCATTGTATCCACATGAGAGTGCTGAGGGAAGTGCCTTCATCATAAGCTTGCCACATTCTGAAACATCTGAAAGAGTTGTTTAAAATGCAAAGACAGATTTAATAAAAAAGTGATAAATGCAGTAGCAGTGAATGAAATATAGCAGAAACATACTACAACATCTCATTATCTTGATGAGTCTGGCAGGTAGCCTAGCCACGTATTTACCATGATATATTTCCAACAGGGTGCGTACAGTTCAGTATGTCACTAAAAAATAGCAGGGAACTGTCACTTCAGTTGGTGGTCTTGTAGCTGCACTGCAAATTACAAGAAACAAAGTGCTATTAATACACCATATTGGTTTGAATCACATCTTGCTTCGTATATTGCGTGTACTTGGGGCTGTTCCAGAACAGCCATCTGCTGGTCTTCGTTAATTATACAATATTGCTTGACATTAAACAGTAAATAATCTTTAGTATCATTTTGGCATTGGCATATTCAATTTTGCTAAAGGGGTGTTTTCTAAGCATCTTCTTTCTGGGAAAATAAAACTGCAATACATAACATTTAGAACTTTTATAAACCTACTTAGGCTGCCAAAGCATTGTATTCTAATGGACAAAAAAAGTTACTTATACTCCTTTTATCTAAAAAAAAAAAAAATGGTATGTGTAACTGAACATTAAAGTGACATGAAACTCTACTGAATAGTTATTTGCATGACTACTTATGTTATTTACACATTATTTCTTTTTTGTTGCACGTTCTATGTATATATCTACATCAAAATGGGAGAGGCAGATGTTACTGCACAATGCTTCGAAAACCATTGTAGAAGCATTATGTACAAAAGACAGTACCTCTCTGCATTACAATGCAGTATATTCCCCTCTCACTTTCAACCTTAAACTTTTCAGAAGCAATTATTGTTGTACAGTTAAATACCATCAAAAACACAAGAAATGTGATAAGCCAATTAATGCACACTACATCAGATATAAAACAAGAAAAAAACCTTCACAGTATTATGCAAGCATACCGTTTAAAAAAATGCCTAGCAACATTATTGCTGTGCTTGAAAGAGGGAAAGTTGGCTCTCACCTGAGCGGCTGAAAATCTTCAGTCATCTCATAAGCATTTTGTCCTTGTGCTCCTGCTCTTCTATAACTATTTTTCTTGGAAAGCAACCACACCTACAGTAAATCACTTTTTCATTGCTTTTTCATTCTAAATTCAGGACAGCTACCTGTAAATGAGGCTGTTTAGGCTTTGTAACACAAGTTTTTAGCATTTAGAAAAACAGTATAATAATAACATAATCTGAAACACACCTGGAAATCTGGGTTAAATGCATTACATCTGTTTAAAGATCAAAAAGCGGGTCAGACTGCTAAATAACTATCCTGCCATCTCTTGCAGGTTGATAATTGACAGTATGTTATTAGCCACAGCTAACTGAATAATATTTGTGGAAATGGATATAAAATGCCCACAGAAGACATACGCAAGCTTACAAAATACAAATAAACAAATATTAATGTCTCAACAATAACTCTGGATGTTTTTCAAAAGGACCTTTAAGGCTTTAGTAAAAGTTTTTTTTAATGCTGTAACTTCAACTGAATTGTTGTACACATTGTCTCCCTGGCTTCTAATTTCCAGAATTCTTATACTTATTTTCATTTTTCCCCTGTAGCTGTATAGTTATTGTACTGTTGTACTGTGTTGTCTGCTGTTCTGTGCATGTCCTAAGAGAATGGCGCAAATAATTCCAATGTACATATATACCACATCAAGGAATCATTAAAAGATGAAAAGAACTAGTTTGTTCACAAAAACAGATTTAATATATTAATATAGTTTTAAAAGAAATTACACATTTAAGTAATAAAAATTGCTTGTCAAAAATGAAATTGAACTGAATAATGGATTGAAAAACTTAGCTCCTTTAATTTAATGTAACAAACTTCTAAAGGTTTATTTCTGAGGCAAAAATGCTCATTTACAGTTTCAAGGTTCAGAGAGTGGAAATACTGTACATAACAGCATTTTGAAGAGTTACTATACAAAGGAGATAACAATCAAAACCACTCCATAATCTCCCACAGGAACTGAGTGATAGAAGAGAATAACCTGAAGATTCTAACTTCTTTAAGTCTCTCTGGGTTGACAGAGGAGTTGGGTAAGGTTTATATCAACATATAGATTATTGGGTTGAAGATTACTGTAGTTAACATCCAGGGAATTAGAAAAGACAAGTGGTATCTATGGCTCCACTTAATGCGTGGGCTAACTTCACGCTTAGAGTATTTAAGGTGAGCAAATTTTCATCTTTGCTTGTACAAATGCCATTAAAAAGCATGATTCAGTTAAACGTGGCAATTGCCCAACTCCAAGTTTCCTTTAAAAAAAGGTTTAGATAAGAAAGTGTCCTGTTTTTGTTCAATATTCACTCTTAGTAATTAATAACTGCATACTTGGAATCTGCTAATGTAAAAACAGAAGTATGGTACCTTGGTATTACAGTAGGTTAGTTTTCTCTGTGGATGATTTCAGACAATGCTTTGATGAATTAGTGTTCAATATACTGAATCTATGAATTTATAATAATAAACTACACCATCCTTTGTAATCATATATACTAATTTCATTTTATGTGTATTTAAGATGCCACGGATGATTTACTTTATTAATAAAAGTCACAAGACTTAAGAAATACATTAAAATATAGTCTTTTTAGTACATGGAATATTTGTGTTAATTATAGAGCAGAAGAAGTGAAATGAAGTAGTAACAAATACATATGAAAGTTGTAGGAAATTGCATTAAAAAGCATCCTTTTCTTTTGGGACAGCCAACATCTAAAACATTTGTTCATACCAAATCAGGTCGTCAGTATATTATAAAAATATCCCTAATTCAGATCGCATTTTAACCTGCGATCTTTTAATGTAGCAACCAAATATATTACTGATTTTGAATAATTAGTTAAATATTACATGAATCCATGAAGAAACTAAATCAGAAAAGCCATCAAGTATTAACTATTACCCCTGCTGTTTGAGCCTCCCAGTTCAGGTAAATACATTGTACTCACAGTATTTTAGCATAATGAAGCTTTTGGTACAAGTCCTACACTCTGCTCTAAAACAGTACTTTAGCAAAATAACACCTCAGCTACACAAAAGCATACATACAGTATGTGATTTAAGTGGCAATCATCATAGTATGTTGTTACGACCCCAAGTGTCTAGGGGTAAAGGGGTGTAACATTTAGGATAATTCTTTTGGAAGCAGGGGGGGTTTTGGTGAGGGACTAGGAAGTATGATAACAAGGGTAAGGAACTAGAGTGGTGCCAAAGGAAATAAAATACGAAACTCGGCCTGGACCACGTTGCTCACCTAGCCCTCTCTTACGTTGGAAGCTACTGGGTCTTTTCCCTTTGTCTCTTGACCACTGAGGTACCACACAGGGTTCATCCTCTCGATTGCTCTGCTGATCATTCGTGACAGATGTTGCAGAGGTGCTCAAAAGGATTTCAATCTTGATTCATCATAGAAAACAACATTAGACCATTGAATCTTATTTGAGGGGAAGATGTTGGTTAGCCTCAGTGGAGCTACGTTAGGATGTATCTGGGAACAAGACATGGATGTTCATCAGGAGCATGGATTGCTGTAACCAAGAAAGCATTAAATGCTCCTGAAACATATGTAGTTGAAGAGTCTGTCAATTGATTTACTAGAATTTGACACTTTTTTAGCTTCAGACAATTGTGACTCACAGGTAAGCATTGGACTTGCTATACTCACACATTTATCTCTAATCAAAGACTGAAAGTAAGATGTAATAAAACCTCTGCTCTTTAAAGAATTAGTGGTTTCTGCAAATATTTCTTAATGTTTAATGTTTCTTTATTAGCCCTATACAATTTCTTGCATTAGGAATAGGTCTTTTCGCATACCCCAGCTTTTCTCCAGGGAGACACAGACACAGACAGGGAGAGAAGCTTGGGGTCAGAGCGCAGGGTCTGCCATTGTACGGCACCCCTGGAGCAGTTGGGGTTAAGGGCCTTGCTCAGGGGCACAACGGAGTAGGATTCCTCTGCCAGCCGCGGGATTTGAACCGGCAACCTTCCGGTCACAGGCGCAGATCCTTAGCCACAGAGCCAGTAGCAGATAGAAGAACAATCGCTGTTGGCTCTTCTTACATGTGGCATCCATGTACTGTATTCCTCAAAGGTTAGTTTGAAATCAACAACAGTGCCAATATTTGTAGCTTCAGAGAACTTGTAAGGGCTCTGAAGATTAAAGATTTCCCCAAGCCTGTTGTTTCTCATTTCACCTCTGACGGCCATGATCACATTGATCTCCATCTGTGTGTTCTCAAAGCTGGTTTCCCCAACTCCAACATCAGAAAGTCTACAGAAACTAAAATTATCCTGCAGCTAGGATCACACCTTTCCCCTTCTCTCAATGACAGACTAATGTTCTTCTAAATTCTCTCTATTCATTGTAGGTTTCATTTCACAGCTCTTCACGTATCCAGGGTTCACATTACCTCATTGGCCACTCTGTCTGTTCCCTGCTCCTGCCTGTCGCTCCTCCTCTCTCCCAGCTTTTGTTCTCCTATGCTACATTACCTTTGCTTACTGCCCTGTCTTTCTCACACCTGAAGAGGGCTCCATGGCTGAAACGTTGTTTTCTTTCTTCTCAGCATGGAATAAACCCATTACTAGTTCCTTTGCAGCCTATACATGCTGACTCAGCTACCCACCTGAACTACTAAAAATTTAACATTTGTCTTTAAAGGTGGTGATTGTAAGGAATCCAAGTGTTGAGATATGTGGATCCTATGCAGATGAATGTAGAAACTGTAGCAGGTGTCCAATCCAAGACGTTAGGCAGGTTTGTAGTCAAAAGGGGAAAGGAGGTTCGAAAGCTGAGAGATACTGAAACAGGCGTCCAATGCAAAACATAAGGCAAGTCCGTGGTTGAAAGGCAAAAGGAAGTTCAAAAGCCAAAAGAGATATCGCTAGAGGGTTACAGGCAAGGATCTCTCTATGAGAGGAAACAATACCGAGCAGCGAGAAGTGGGTTTTGATGACGGTAGAGCGTGTGCTGATGGTTTAAAACGTGCGGCAACGCTTGCTATTATTAACCCGCTGCTGGCACTGTTTATCTCTTTTGTGTGTTGATCTCAGCTGGCTGGCAGTCGTGACAGTGATATTTTGTTTCATGAGATATAGAAGAGTTCAGATGTGGAAATGATTTTTGACTATGGTAATGAGTCAAGTGTCTAAGTGGACAAAATAAAAAAAACATTCTAATTGAAATAATAACCCAGAAAATTAGATTTGCATTGTCAATTTCTATTTAAAACAACATCTAGCACTTTCTCTATTCCCTTCTGTAATCAGCTAGTGACAGAAGAAGGACTGAAACTCCCAGAATCTTCTAGTCCGTAAAGTTTGTCTGAAGTTTACTGTATTTACAGTACAACTGAGCTGCCTTCTTCAGAACCTGCTCTGCTCATCCTACATGTGAAGAGAGGTAGAAGAGGTGTCCCAAACATAGCCTTTACCAGACCCAGTAACCCCATTTCTGTCAGCATAAAAGCATCCATTGGGATTATCTTTACCACTATCAAAAACATTCTATTGATTCCTGGTCCTGTAGGGCCACAGTTCATCAGGTTTTATAGGAGATGTTTGTGCAAGAGAAAAGAGATGACGTTTACCATGATCTTTAACACATGATTTTTAACAGGTACAATGAACCTGAGAAACAAATTCTCTAACTCTGAGCTAGAGCTTTCAGGCCATCCAGAGCGAGAAAGTATTATTCTTTTTGGCAGCCTCGATGCCAGAGTTGGAATGAACTCGATAAGAATTAGCATTACTATCTTCCTCTTGATCAAATGCAAGGAACATGGACTTACAGTCATCCTGTTTCACTAGAAACACAAAAACAAGGCTTAATAAAAACTCACCTGATCAAAGAACTTGCACTTGATTGACTGACACTGTTCATGCTGAGAGCTGCAAAATTGACCACATAACTTGTGCTAATCTGCTTGTCCATCAGACTGACTCTCGAATGATAGTTACAGCAGTATTCATGCCTTTTGTCCCCTCATCTTTTTTTCAAAATGTGTTTCATTCCCCAGGCTAGCTCTCATCTCATAGAACACTATTTCCTGGAAGAGATATAAGATAGTAGACTCATGTTTATGACATCACTCAGGAGCAACTCTGTTGTTCAGAATCATTGTTCATTAAGAAATATGTACACAACTACACCTCCAGACATACATGATATATACATGTTACACTTATGGTATATGACTTACTGTTTATGCAGTTATGAAGAGACCTAGAGAAGAATTTAACAGTTAAGGCCCAAAGCCAAAAAGGATTGTTGTTTTCAAAATTTTTATAGACTTTTCTTTTCATAATCCTTCTTTGTAATGATGATTCAAGTTCTTTGGTAATGTGGATTCTTCCTGCCACAAGCCTTAGATCTAAAGATATAAGAAAGAAAACAAACAAGCCCTGTGTTGCATACAACTGAAATTTGTTTGCACTTTTTTAAAATCAGAGCATGTGGTGGTTTATGATGTTATGGGCAAACTTTGTTTTGGCTGGATTTTAAAACACAAAAGATCTAAGAGCAATGACAATAAATAGTCAAGCTCTGGATATGGTTATAGCAATCCTCAAATGACATATAAGTTCATATAATTTCAAATTTACATGGCCACTCTCACAGAGAAAGAAACTGGATCATCGATTTATTTTCTTAATTTATTTTTAAGGAGATCCTGGGTATGAAAGATATTACTAGTACGCAGGCAACAGTTGCTTTAATTTGATCAATCATCTGATATTATGCCTGCAATATAAAATATTTTGAAAGCCTTAATCCAATAAGCAGACCTTTTAAAAATGCAAAGATAATATTTGTACTGTGATTTCAGACTGTCACTATTTTAGGAAATTTTGAGTATAGCCACCTTGCTTTGCATGCATTCAAATATTTTCATTTTTACAGATTAGGGAAATTAAACATTAATAATGTAAAGCCATAAAACTCATATCTCATCACAATTGTTATCTACCCAAATTGCATTAACCCCACCAAAAAAACAGTTTGAGAAGACATTTAAGAATTAAGAAAGTAAGGATATAATTGCCATTATATCTTTTTGTTACTGAAAATGTTAAGGTAGAGGGACAATTGTCATTAGACTTAATGAGAGCACATCAATTTCAGAAGTTCAAGTAGGGAGCTGCATCATCATGTGTATTTTGCAAAGGAACAGGTAAAAGTTTATTCCATGCTGAAATGAAAAGAAGAGGCAACATTTCGGTTATGGAGCCTTCTTCAGGTTCTTCTTCTTCTAAAAAGGCCTGAGGAACACCTGAAGAAGACTCCACATCAAATTTAGTACCAAACATATGAACCAAAGTATGTGAAAAATAAAGGTACTTCTCTAAATATGTACTGTATAGTTGTCTACTTTTCCGCTTCTGTACATTGCACTAAATTTCATTACGCTAAATGTATGGTCGTTCCTTTCCTAAGAGCTAATCAAATGCCTCTAAAATCTTTTTCATAAACATCTCATAGTGTAACTAGGGCTTACAGATATCATGAAAACCTGACACTTTTGAGATGTGTCAAAAGTATGGTCTGATGACTAAGGTCTGTTCATGGTTAGTTAAAGCATTAGTTCCTGATGCTGACTGTGTGTCCATCTGTCACTACATGTAACCCAAAAAATTGCTTGTCTGTCTGTCACTAATTAATGCTGCAAAATGACACTGTATCCATCTGCCTGTCTGTCACCATTTGAGAGTAAAATGTTATAAATGAAACAAGTCTAGTCTTTATATATAAAAAGGCGCCATCCTTCGGATGAGACGTAAAACTGAGATCCTGTGGTCATTAAAAATCCCAGGGTGTTTCTTGAAAAGAGTAGGGGTGTGACCCTGGCATCCTGGCCAAATTTTCCATTGGCCCTTACCAATCATGGCTCCTAATAATCCCTATCTATGAATTTGCTTAATTACTCTGGTCGCCTCCCTACTAATAACTGATGTGTGTTGAGCATTCTGGCACACTATGGCTGCCGTCACATCATGGTGGTGGTGGAAGGGAGTCCCCATTACCTGTAAAGCGCTTTGAGTGAAGTGTCCAGAAAAGCACTATATAAGTGTAAGCAATTATTAATTATTATTATTATATAGATTAAACTGGCTTTTCAAATTAATCTTTTCTTTCTTTTAATTATATTCATTGTTTATGCTGTTCTACAAGGCAAAAAACACTGTAGACATTGCGAAGATTTTGTTCTTTACCTTTAAACAGCTCATGTTCGTGTTCTGTATTGTTTTTGGTTGTCATTGAGTACATATGTGGAACTCTTGAAAATACGTTACCATTGCCTATCTAGTTCACATTTAGAACATCAGTGTATTAGTGTATTTAGGTATTTGCTGCTTTGAATCAGGCAATGCTAAGTTATCCAAATTGAAGGCACAAAAGTGCAAATGCATCACCAGTTAGGTAGGCTGAAATTCACACAGGAAATTCTCAGCTCACTTTTCATCAGCATTCACCATCTGACAGCTTGGAAATTTTGGTGTCCCCAGTAAGACTTGAGTCAGCCCTCCATCTGATATACTTTGAGAGTCCTTCTCTTTGTGCTCCCAGGATCTCAGAGCAGATGAATTAATACTACATACTGTGTTTTAGAGGCCATATAAACCTATATGTTGTTTCACTGGTGTGAGGTTTATAGCATTGGGCCAGGATGAGTAACACAATTTATTATTGAAAAGCCACTTGTTCTTTTTAAGGGCTGTGGCAGCCCAGAGCATATCCTGGAAACAAGAAAGGATTAAGAACTGGAAGGGACACCAGGGATGGAACACCATACGCATACACAAACACACAAGCATACAAGGACAATTTAGAGACACCAGCTAGCCTATTCTGCATATCTTTGTAAAATTGAACTCCATAAATCAATTACTTCAGTATGGAATCAAGTCACCCAAGAGTTGTGAGGCAACAGCATTAGCCATGTTCAACGGTAACTATCAATTCTGAATTTATAGGTCCTGAAAGAGCACAATTTTATCTGCTTTTGTTAACTATAAATAAGCACTTAAAGCACAGCAAATATCATTGTAATATTAGTATGAGAGAGAGTTTCTTTAGTGTTCTATAAAAATAAACATTATATTCCTAAAGTAAATGTACATTAAAAACAAGCACAGTAACAGTGAAAGTTAAACACTACATGCATCTCTTATGATTCTAAATGAATATTCTATTAGTAGTTCTTATTATGGGACTATTTGCATTTGTTTAAAAATCCATAGCTACTGTAGTTATCACTAACACCTGGAAAATAATTGCCTTCAATTGAACCAATTTACTATTCTACTTTAATCCATTAAAAAGCAGGTGTTCAAATTAAATATGATTAGTGAACATAGAAAAAACTGAGACCTGAACTTTGCCTAATGTGTTTTGGACTGGCTTTCTGTTTAACAACTTTGTGGACTTTGGTGTTTTTAATTGAAAATTTTACATCTTGTATGGTAAAGTTATTGTTAACATTTGAACAAAAACAACATAATATATTGTTTGAATAAGATATATTTCCATTTTCTCTGTCTTTCATCTCCTGTTGCATTTACAGCTGAGAACAGGAACTAGTTCTTTACCCAAAGGGTTGGGAGAATAAGGAACAAGCTACCCAGCCATGTGGTTGAAACCAGTACTGTACCTTTGCTTTATTGAAGAAATGTCTGGATGAGGTCCTTTTATAAATAAGCTACTAACTACTAAACAGGACAGACCGAATTACAACATTTAAGCTTTTTTATGTTTTTGTTACATATCCTGCTTATTTCTTTGTATGATTAAAAACATGATAAATTCACACTTATTTGATGTGACAAGTTGGTCGTGTTTGCCACAGACACACAGCAACACTAATAACATTCTGAATGAAAGTCAAAGAGTCTCCAATTCCATGAACAGTTGCTTGTTTTCTACCTTAAGAACAATATCAATAAGAGCTGACATGTATATCGCATTTTTTACCCCGGCCACACACAGGATCTGCTACATTACTACATTACTGAAGTGCAACACACATCTGGGCAATGCACAGCACTCATTGCATACCAACAGCCCCACTACATAGCAGAATAGATATGTAAATAAGAAATAGAATACAGGTACAAATTTGAGAATGAACAAGCAAAATCTTGAATTTGTCCTGGACACCAGGATTAAGTCCGCTTTGCAGTGTAAGATGGTTTTTAGGACTTTGGACCAGAGGTCTGTTTAAATTCCAAGTGGAATGCTGCTGTTATACTCTTAAACTAGATACTTCACTCAAGCTGTTCCATTAAATTCCCTTCTGTATAAATGGGTCTCCAGTTTGTCACTTTGAATTAGAGCTTTTCTGGAAAAATAAAGTGTTAAATAATCCTATCATAGCACCATGACCCCTGTTGCCAATACTGAGATGTTGGTTTTGAAATTCTGCTCCAGAGGAAGAGAGCCATCTACTGATTCACCAGCCTGTTATTTTTTTGCTTGGAGATATGTCCCAATACTGACAAGACCAAGGCTTGCTTCCATTTTTTATATCTGAAAAGAGCAGGCTACAGGATGGTAATGCGGCTGCTGACTGGGTTAATTAGTCCATGCGTAGAATCACCTCTTTCAGTGGAATTAAAAGCATGATTGACAAAAGGAGAAATGAGTATATTCTGCTTATGTAGTAGCGTCACTTCAGCAGTTTCTTGTCTCTTTCATGACTCTTGTAAAGATTAACATGAGTTCCAGGTACAATATAGGCAGTAAATATTACTGTTGCAGTGAAACAGTCTTTCTGGAGGTGCTGTGTAGGTACTGTAGGTACTTTAGCAAAACATCTCTTAGGTCTCATCTTGAATAAATATGTATTTTTCAGTATAATGTTCCATAAACAAATAAAAAAATATTTGTAAAACCATTTAAAGTATAAAAGTACAATGTATAATTACAAAATGCAAAAGAAGATGAAATGATCTTTTAAATGTCTGGTGACTTTGTAAAAGATCAGAATCTAAAAGGCTGAAACTGGGCACCTATTCTCTATCAAATAACAGGTGACCACTGGGTGTGAAATGTCTGCAGAACATTTCGTTGTGTGATTTACTCCTCCAGTGCATCTCAGTCCAACTCTCTGGTAATCAGCTCCTTCTTATCGTTTTTTTTTTCTGTACTGTATTTAATTATTTAGGACAAAGTTAAAGAAGATACTAGGTTCACAAGAATGGGGTGAGTTTAGTGTTCCAAAGAACTTGGTGGGCTGAAATCTGAGAGCTCTCCTAACGCTCCTGTTTATGTCTGAAGGCCTGTTTGTCTGGATCTCCAGGGAAAGAATAGTGGTAGGGAGTGTCTGTTACCTGACACAGGCCTAGAAACCAAGGTCAGCCTTCTGTTCGTTATCTGAGGAGTCCTATTGACACATTTATTGTGGACTTCAACTCTTTGTATTAATTACTCATTCCATTTTGCTCTTAATACAGACAACTACATGCTCAGCAATACTGACTTATACAACAATTTGGTTTTAAGAGTTTACTCTATGTGAAAGAATTTAAGAAGGAATAATAATAATTCAGACAAATAATACCTCATTTGGCCCCTTTCCTTTCAGTGTATCTGAAATGAATTGTTTTCAGTGCAGAAACAGAGCATAGTTTCCATTTTGGGCAACTAATATCTGTTATGAGTGTGTTGTTGCTATATACAACTTAGCACATCAAGTGTACTGAATAGAATGCACTTCTGTTCCAAGAGGAACAGAAGGACAATTTGTATTGACGCACTACTGCCAACACAAATCTTCCATGTTCTGATGAAGTACACAGATTTCAACCCAAACGTTTGTCATTTTTAGCATGTTTCACACCTGTCTCCCTTGTCCTCAGAGGGTGTATATGTCAATACAATTATTCACGTGTCCTGGAGCACAGCTCAGTGTAGAACTTCCTCAGTAGCTCAATGACAGAGCACCTTTCCAGTGGTGTTTTGGGGATTTTAGCAGCCTGAGCATGTTTGAACAGAAGCCCCAGGAAGAACACGATCCCTCCTGGGAATGTAGCTGTCTCATGGGGCAGCCGTGGGCTGTGAGCCGCCTCTGGCCGGGGTGTGACAGTACAAACCAGAAACATGTCTCCAGTTTATAAGAAACTGCCTTCATAGAGTCTGGTTAATATATCATGAAGCATGAAGTTTAGGATATAGACTGAGTAGTAACAGGGGCATAATGTGAGAGACAAGATTCTAAATATTGATATTGAACAGAAAGAAACCAGATCTAGATAAGTCAGAAAAGAGTTGGTGTATTATCGATGACTAAATCCAAGATGTGACCTTTGGAATGAGTTGAATCATGGACAAGTTGTTTGAACCCAAAACTGTCCATAAAGGTAAGAAATTCCACTGCCAGATTGCAGTGTTGAAAGTCAATGTGGATATCACATAGAGGTGGCACAATCTGATTAAACAAAAGTGGGTTTTTGTTTGTGCCCATAAATGGTTAAATAAAACAAGTCTATTTTTCTCTTGTCTGTAAATAATACTGAAAGTTATATTTTGATTAGTCTCCATAATATGATAAAAATAACGAATGCTTTGTTGTTTAGTGAGCTGAGCCAGTATTAAGACTAGGGCTGATCTGAGTGAGGCCGACTGTTATTGCTTGATTTCATGCAAAGCATGTCTGTCATAATATTTCCAACATGTTACTTACAGATATTCACAAGAAATATGTAAATTTAAGAAATAGGTTTTGCATTTTTGTTAGTTTTCTGGTGGTTAATTACTGATGATGGCATTCTTGAGAGTTAAATCTGAATGTCTGTATTGTTTTCTTAAAGGTCAGCTAATGCAATATAGAAATAAAACAGTTACTGGGCACAGGATTTTGGCTAGATAGATTGTGCACTTGAAATTATTTTCCATGATTACAGAAAGGGAATGAATTAATGAAGAAAGAAAGAAACATCTAGTGCAGAGAATATCCAGAGAAAAGGAGAACATTTTGATATCTTCATTTTTACAAGTGCAATGAAAGGAAAGCAAAATGTGTAATGTAAATACACGAAGAACAATAATCTTTTTATAACATTTTTTATAGTTAACAAAAGCTATTTTAATTAACCTAATATTTGTTAACACCATAGCTTTCTTATTCTTGTGTGTCAGAATTTCCCACCATTTAAGGAAGATGGTCACTACAGGGCAGAGATTATTAATATAAATTTTTGAAGTAAGAGCCTTCAATGCCGTGCAAGCTGCAAAAAGTAACTTTGTGTGTTTAACAGTCCACACTACTTAAAAATCACCAGCTGGCATTGAAAACAAAGCACATTTCATTTTTGTGCAATACATAATTACCTGGAAAGCTACATTCTACCAAACTGACATCACCTTTCCAGTGACAATTACAACTACTGCCAAATTTCAGTGGGTTATGTGAATCTCTATTAAGTGCATTAGAACAGCAGCCTGGTGCCAACAATACAGCAGTTTTCTATCAAAACAAGAGTTGTTCCAGACGCCATTATAATTACGTCTCAAGCAGTAAAGAGTTCTAGCCTTTCACAGAAGGAGATTGGTATTGTCCTGAACTAGAGAGGAAAAAAATAATTGTGCTCCAAACTAATTGCTGTTTCTTTTAAATGCTGCTTGCTCCCACCCCTGAGAGCTGAGTCAGCCTTCAGGTACACTCAGGCAGCTCAGTTCCTAAGATCTTCACAGCACCTTATTCACACTGTTCAAAGTACTGTACATTCTGTACCAGCAAGAGCCTCAAATCCTGCCTCATGCATTTTCCTTCAGTTATTATTGGCTGATTTGACGTCAGTCTCATAGGTAGGCACACGCAAATGAATGTTGTTTCACAACACACCAGTCCCAAGGGGATAAGGACTAGAAGCTGTTCAATATGAAGCCTACTATTATAAACATGTTAATATGTATTCCAACCCATGGATATACTGTATATTGTAACTCTGTGGTTCCCTTAGTGCACTGCCACTATGTATTTCCATACCATTTTGCCCCCCCACAATTATCATCATCTTACCCTTTGAAGGTGCTTTACCTCACACATATGCAACCCAAAGAAAAGATAAAAGTGCACCTACAGTCAGACTACTTACTCAGCTCTGCCTATGATATCACTTCAGAGCATGACAAAAGTGCTTATAATTTCACTACAGTGTTATATTTTAAAGCCAGCTTCTTTATTTACACAAAAACATTTGATTGTCTTTCACGTATATAACAGTGGAAAGCTCTGTCTTCATTTAATTTAAGTGAAGCCTACAAGTCATTTCAAGATGGTAATGACACTAACAAGGACTTTTGCCCCTTTCATACTAGCTCTTAAACTTGGGCTACCAACACAGTGTCAAGCGGGTCAGGCAAGTGGTTTTACTCTAGTCTAAAGAAACAGAGTCAACCCAGTTCCAGTGAAGTCCCCTACATTCTATTTGAATGCCGATTTTGATCTAGCAGATGCATACAAAATTGTAAAATAATAATATAAAATAACAATAATGAAGTAAAAATAAAAAAAAAAGATTTTACTGATTTTACTGACAACTACCATTATACAATCCCAAGAAAAAGTTTATGAACTTCCAATATATGTAATTATGGGAATTACAATGTCTTAACCATGTTGCCCATGTTTAATCAAGACCAATCCTTTCTTAAATAACTAAAATAGTTTATATTAACCAATTCAATATTTAAAAAAATATATAATGCTGTATAAGGTAGAAGAAAATAATTAAGAATCAGTGTACGTGAAATAATAAGTTTGAGTAGGTTGCATCAGTATGTGGGGCTATATATGGTCACCTCCAGGGGTAATTAACTAGATTTGAAGAGTTTGGAGCACTTTACCTAGCTGTTTTGTGTTGTTGTGTCAAACACGATCCTTAGCGATAGCTGGACTGGTTCTCTGAGCGCTACGCTCTTGGTTACCCTGGCCAGAGACTGCCTGTCACGACCCTCTTCCTAACCCTAGAGGGAGCTCCACCTTTCTCTCCTGTTCCTAGCTTCCCTGTGCCTTTTCATGTGCTTCCTGTGCGTCTGCTGATGGTGTGCTATTTATTTCTGGTCTCTTCTGTCTTCCTTGCTTGCCATTGAGATCGAATGTCGTGAGGCTCACCTCACCAGGTCGCCCCACATCCGTGGCCTGAGTGCATTTGTCTCTCTCGACTCCACCTGATTCATCCGTTCCTGCTGCTTCACATAAGGTCTTCCCATCCTGGCGGTCTCTCCAAGGCCCACCCAAGTTACTGCCTCAATGGTGTGCCATAATTATTCTTAATGCATTAGCACAAATTTTGTGACTCTTTAAGGGGTCGTGTTTGAGGTTGGCACAGAGGAACACTGAGCCCTTCCCAGGTTCAGTGTCCATCCACCAGTTCCTCTCATAGGCTATCTTGTCACTATCACACCCCTGGCCCTTCACTTGCAGACTTTGGGCGTCAGGGTACAGACAGATGTCTTACAGAGTGAACAGAGGTACAGTACATACCTCACAGGTAGTAGCAGTGGGTTATTCCTATCTGACCGGTATTGCATTCCTTACCTTACCGGCAGCCCATCAAAGCAAGGCCAAGTCTGCTGCAAAAACTATGGAGCTCTAGTCTTCTCAAGGTAATAAAGACAGAGCCCTGGTCTTCTCCGTGGATCCGACTGCCTTAGCAGTGTCTTTGTTTGGAGCACTCAGTATCATTATGTGTTGCCTTATGAGTGCCTTTACTCAGAGCCCTTAGCTCCGTGATATATTAATTTGGAGCATTCACATCCATGGTGGAGTCACTCAGAGCTCTGCCTTAACAGCTTCAGGCTCACCTAGTCGTTCTCCAGGCTGCCCCTGACTTCCACTTTGCACCACCAGGCTGCATTACAGATGGACATATAACAAAGACCTCAGGGTTCTTGCTCAATGATGTCTCCAATACCATAGCAGACATCCCAAATTTCTTGGCAGCATACCTCACACATACATGTAACAACAACATGGGAGTCTTGGCTATGTAATGTGTCTATATCTGTGCCAGTCACCCTCCTCTCTTGGCAATGCTGTTACGATCCCTGCCTCCCGTCAACGGAAGAGGCAGAAGAAGGCGTAGCCTTACTTCATCAGTCTACCTATCAGTTTACTTATTCACCACCACACCCCTGTCTCATGTGTACTTAAACACCTGTCTTTTCCTACCTCCTTGCTCAGTATTGGTTTTCCTTTCGAGCTTCCTACAGTAGTTGCGCTACTCCTTCTTCTGCTTTGTGTCTTTCTTGGTTTTCGGATTACGTTTTTTCCCCCTTTGTCGACGGTTTTTCGGATCACGGCTTGGCTGCGGTACTCAATCCCTGTTTTGGATCTCTTGCTTCCCCTGGACTCTCGGATTGCTCTATCGTCTACGGTTTTGGATCACGGTTTGGCTTTGGTAACTCATTCCCAGTTTGGATCTCTGGCTTCCCCTGGACTCTCGGCTCGTTTCTTCGACTACTGCTTTCTTTGGATCACGGCTAGGCTTTATCAGCTCCTGCAAGTGGGTTCATTCACTGGTTTCGGTTTCTCTTACCGAATCCTTAACAAATCCACTATATATGCACATTTAACAAAGACAATCATGCTCTGCAATAGCCACAGCAGCTGTCAGCATCTTCTGTGGTCAGCCAGTGCCGCCTTAAACATTTAACAAATATGATTCTGCTCTGCAACAGTCATAACAGCTGGCAACATCATCAACACTTGTTTGGCAAGTCTGCCCTTTGACCTTAGCATACAGCAGTTAGTTTATTTCTTCTGTGCCACCTGGCTGCATTCACCAATGACTTTTGGCACCCCCACACACCACCAATCTGGAATTTCCTAATAATACAATAACAAACACACTTGGTCTATGTAGCTTGTAACTCTATGGGCTGGCATGCAGCTCAATAGTAGTCTCCCACAGGACCTTTCTCTGATCACACTTACAGTACAGCCAGAACAGGCTGGGTTTTTAAACTCCTTATTCGGTCTATTGTGCATTTAACTCAGGTCCCTTGCTGGAAACCAAAGATTAAGTAGTCGGTTTTGCCTGCTAGCTTCCCTAGTCAAATAACTACACAATCATAGGCCAAAGCCTAGCTGAATAACTGTCTGCTTCAAAAACACAATCAGTCTCATAGCACAGTGCTGCAGGAGAGCACTCTCTCTCTGTCCTGCCAGCTCTCCTCTATCTAACTGTTTGGAAGCAGGCAGGTGAATTCTACTTGAAACACTGCTTGTAAGACCACCCACTCCTGTTGCTCGACTGCTGACAGCTGCAGGCCCTTAAATGTGCAGTCTCCAAACGAGACACTCTGTCACTTGTCATGCCTAAGGTGGTCTTGCAGTAGTATCTAGGTCATCATCTGTTGTTATTTTCTGTAGTACATGAGCAGAATGAATCTGCATCGTATGCTCAGGTACAGTAGAACTTAGGCTTAAGTGGGTGGATATTTGATTTTGTAGAGCCCTACAAAATTGTTGCAACAACAATTGCTGTTGTTGTTGAACTTAAGCTTTCTTTATCTATTCCCACTATGCTTCTTGCACTTATTTAAAAGAGTATGTTTAGAAGTATTTGTCTCCTGTAGCAGCACAACCATTTTTCTCTGACACTCTGACACAGTTACCATCAACTCCAGTTACCCTGTTTTAAATTACAAATTCTTCTGTAATACAACCTACCCATCCATGTTGTTGAAGCTGATACCTTGGTTTCTTTCAACAGTGACTTTCTTGAATTGGTTAACTACTAACTTAATTCAGCCCCAATAAACAATTGCAGATATGTTTGTGTTCTAACCAGAATTCATTCATTGAAATATTCTTCCCCTTGACTCACTCAATTACACAACATTATATGGGAGTAAAAATATTTGTATTATTGTGTATCAAAGTTTTATGAAAGATAAAAAAGGGAAATATCTTGTTTGCTGAAGTATTCAGTTCACCCTCCCGAATTAAAACTTTGTAGAAGCCCACTTGCTTAGTTTGGGAGGACAGCTGGTATAGACAGAGCCTCAGTGTTTCTGTATTCTTTTCATGTCCTCATGATGGACCCGACCTGAATGTGCTCCTGGGAATTTTCATTATCTTTGATATGTTTTAATTAGCCTTCCCCAGATCTATGGTGTCATAAAATTGAGGGTGAATACTTACCCAATCAATTTCAGTGTTTTCTTAAAATGCTACATGCAGAACATTCCAGATCTTTCATTCAATTTTGACATTATAGAAAAGTTTGTGTAATCAGTGACATATACTGTATGTATGTCTATTTATTTGCAACAGAAAAACTGTGAAATATCCAAGGAGTTGAATAATTTCTGAAGGCACTGTAACTGTAATTCTTTGTACAGATTTTTAACAACATGTTTTGTTGATAAACTGAATTGAAATACCACACACTAAATACCTGTCATTTTTATGATTTTTATCAGTTTCATAAAGACCAACACCAATAAATCCATCTGCTTTGTATTTCAGAAGACCCATCAATATAAAACTTAGATTGTTGTGTTTTCATTTATCATCACTATTTCATGAGAGATTTGTCTAAAGTTGCATTAGTATTTGTGCAGCAAAGGAACATGTAGAGGTTAATATAATTGTGTTTACGGTATAACAAAAGTTCAGTAGGGACATTCTAAGTTCAATTAGAGTAAGCTGTTAGACTAGTGATCACTCCTGATGTCATTTCCTCACTTAAAACATTATAAATACTATACGTAAACCCCTTCTCTACCTCACATATTTCTTCACCCTATTTCTACCTTTGAGGCTACCCCTTGGTCACTCCTTGATCTGCATTGGGGTCTTAGCCTCCTCGTCCTATGGCCGGGGGTTAGCCCTTAGCCAAGCTGGTTAAGCCAAATTGTATTGACTTAAACACTCCATAATCCTTTTATTAATCTTAGTTCTTGGGTGTTGTTGTTCCTAGTGAATTTTTAAAAAGTACTAAAAAGTCTGCAACTGCAACTTGTGAATTAACCTCTACATGTTCCTCAGCTGTGTATCATGCTCTGAATACAAGCTTGTGAATAAGTTAAGTAAATAAAAATAACACACAAGCAATTCCAAAATTAAGTTAATGAAAAAATAAAATATACAATTATTTATTGCTGAAAGAAGGAATTTGCTTTGTGGTGTAACATAGTCTTCTTATGCTTTGTGCAAAGTAACATTTTAGGGATGCTTTTGTAACTACAACTGGCAACCCACTAAAGATAAACAGGTGTGAGCCTGGTGAGTACCTGAATGGTAGACCTCCTGGGAAAAACTAAGGTTGCTGCTGTAAGAGGTATTAGAGTGGCCATTAGAGGGCGCTCTCCCTGCGGTCTGTGTGGGTCCTAATGCCCCAGTATAGTGAAGGGGACACTTTACTATAAAAAAAGGCGCCATCCTTTGGATCAGACGTAAAACCGAGGTTCTAGCTCTCTATGTGGTCATTAAAAATCCCAGGGTGTTTCTCGAAAAGAGTGGGGTGTTTCACTGGCATCCTGGCCAAATTTCCTGTTGACCTTTACCAATCATGATCACCTAATAATCTCCATCTATGAATTGGCTTCATCACTCTGTTCTCCTCCCCACTGTTAGCTGATGTGTGGTGAGCGTACTGGCACACTGTGGGTGCTGTCGCATCATCCAGGTGTGGCTGCATATTGGTGGTATTGGAGGGCAGTCCCCATTATGTGTAAAGCTCTTTGAGTGGAGTGTCCAGAATAGTGCTATATAAGTGTAAGGAATTATTATTAATTATTATTATTTAAATGCTTATAAAATATTTAGAAACTTCAGAATTATATTCATTTCAACCCCACACACAAAGTTAATGTTTCAGTCTGTAAGAGATCTTTAAGAGATCTTCATCACATGGCATTGAAATATTTATGAAGCTTTTAGACATGTGTGTTTGTATTGCATCTTTTCCTGCAGGCACGTTATGTAGCCTTGACTTATTTTAGCTTCTGCTGAGAAAAGACAGGGGACAATGCATCCCTAAAATGTTACTTCGCACAAAACATAAGAAGACTATGTTACACCACAAAGCAAATTCTTTCTTTCAGCAATAAACAAGCCAGCATGTCTCTTACTCAGTGGTTGCTAGTATATGCTATTGTTTTATGCTTGAGGTTGTTGTTGATGAGCTTGAGAGAAACTCAGTGCTTCAAGAAGGCAAGATGCAGTTATCTCTTTCTGGCAGTTTGGCAGGAGGTCTATGCTCTGTGCTTCACAGTGAAACGATGCAGCCAAGATTCATGGTAACATGAGAATCCCTCCTGAGGACAAATAAGATCACCATCAATCAGACAGTAGTCACTAACAGCAACAAAGATGTTCCAAAAATAAACCAGGGGAGTCGGGTTTTCTACATACCGTACACTCAGCAGTCTAACAATTTAGCCTTATAGCTGAAAGGGTTTCTCAGTATATACTTTCTTCTAAGCTGAAAAATACAGGTTTCAATTAAAGCAAGATTTAAACAAATGACTTTGCATCTGACAATAACAATGTATTTCATCTGTATTTATACTCGGTAAAATATGATCCCATGGTTAAAAAAATTAGTAATGATTTAACTAAATAAAAAAACCCTTTCTATTTACAAGCTTTTAATAAAAAACGGAGGAACTGTACAGTATGTTGAACGGTTTCCTTATTTAAGCACATACAGTAGTGCAAACAGCAAAGTCCAGTAAATGGATTCATAACATTACATTCAAGGCACCTTCTGTTAGCATTGGTTAGCATTGCTGCCTTGAAGTGTTGGAGCCCTGGGTTCAGGTCTAGTGCAAGTGTTCACATTACTCCTGTCCTGGAGTTCTTGCACTGGCTTCCGGTCAAATTCCACATAGACTTTAAAATCCTCATGCTCACCTACAAGGCTTTACATGGCTTGGCACCTCAATACCTGTCTGAACTTTTATCGCCCTACTCCCCACCTCGCAACCTCCGCTCTTCAAATTCTGCCCTCCTTTGTATGGGCGACAGGGCCTTCTCCTGCTATGCCCCCAAGCTCTGGAACTCTTTGCCCAAGGATATTAGAGAGTCACCTTCTCTAAACTCCTTCAAATCCAGACTCAAAACCTTCTTCTTCAGAAAAGCCTTTACTTAACTGGTTCCATTCTTCACCCCTCTGCTCTTCTTAATGCCAACTTCCACGGTCTCCTCTATTGTTATTGTTGTATTGTTGTAATTATAATTGTGTCCTATCTTGTGAAATCTTCTTATTTATTGTTGTAGTCTTCTTATTTATTGTTATTGTCATCCTGTAAAGCGCTTTGAGAAGCCACCTTTAAAGGGGCTATATAAAATAAAGTTGTTTATTATTATTATTTCCTGGGGAGCTCTCTATGTGGTGTTTATATGTTCTCCCCATGTTTGGGTGGGTTTCCTTTAGGTTCTTCCTTTGACAATCCAAAGATGTTCTGGAAGGTTAATTAGCTGCTGGTTTCCCTATGACTCTGTATTGTATAAAGTGGTTAGAAAATGGATGGATGAAATACAGGTTGTGTATAAACATTTATTCAATGCATGTATACGTGCAATAATAGTGAATAAATTGATCTTTTTTATGTATTTTGAATGGCAAATTTCAAGAAAAAATTAAGCTAATTCTGCACCTCAACAAAATCTGTCTAAATATTAAGCACCTCCAATTTACCTGTTTACTTCTTCATGTATACCTTTAACAAGCATTTACTTATGAATGAATAACAATTTAACATAGGACATGGTTCCAACAGATCACATGTAATGGCCTATAACACTTTTTCCAAATGTCTTTTTATACATTATTGAGTTTTTCAATTTAAGCAGTTATATAGTTATAGTTAGGCTACATAACAGAGCTATTGGTAAGTCAGAAGTGGAAAGATGAATTACAGAATTCTTGAGCCTGCTCGAGCTTGCAATATGCGTTAATAGACCAATAACAGATATAGCACTACATTTTGTAATTACAGTTTGTACACATGGAACCTTTGAATACAGTTGGTGAAAATATAGGCATGGATGGCTGGGATAGTTTGCAGTCACATCTATCCTAAACTAGATAGCTTCTGTGTGGAAGCTGGCCTTCTCTCTTGCAACAGAAGGGAAAGCCCTGGCAACAAGCTCTCTTTCACCATAGTTTAGGGAAGTTCCTGTATGTTCTCTAGTGAGAATGCGTGGGCTGGGTAAGACTGAACAGCTTGACACATCTTGTCATGCTGGAGGGGTAATTAAATGTTTCCAGGAAAGCACAGTGCAGTAGAACTTCAGGACTAATTGGAGCTGAAAATAGTGAATTTGTCAGTCGAAACAAAAATCTGTATATTTATTATATCCATGCTGTATATCTGCTGAAAACTGGCTTTATGGAATTGTTCACCTGTCCTCTTGTATACTGTATATCATTATCTTTCCATATATGAATTTAAAATGTATCAATAACAATAATGAAAAAAGATTTACATAAGGTAAAGTTGAGATTTCAACTGCTTAATAACAGTCAGTCAGCAAGACTGTATTTCACACACACAGCAAGAGATGAGGAGTGAATCTCAAAGTATTAATCCAATCAAAAGCAAGATATTCAGTACAGAGAAGCCTTTGTAAAAGGGTATAGATGCCAAGGTTTTGATTGTTTATTCACTGAAAGCTGAGAAACAATTTTCAAAGCAAGAAAGGTAGGAAAATTAAATGAATTGGAATAGACCAGTGAAACCATTAAAAGAAATGATGTCAAACATGTGTATGATAAACTACAGAATTCATTGGATGTGAGGTAAATATCTGAGACACAACTCAAAAATGAAAAAATAAAAATAATTTTGTATTATTAATTTTTTTGATTCACAAACTAGTAACTGGCAAATGCAATAACTGGAAATTCGTTTCCAAGCAGAAATGATATAAAGGAAGATAAAGATTGCTCTGATTCTAAATATGACCATTCAGCTTGTTTTCAGCAGAATTTCACATTTTTCACTTAAATAAGTAAAAGTAATAAGAAATATGTAAAATTACTTTTAGTTTTCATGTAATATTGTTTGAGGTGTAGATATTAACTCTTCAAATAAATAAATACAGCTTAGTTTTGCAACTGATCTCTGCACTGCTTTTCAATAGCAGGTAGCCACAGACCTCTTAACCAACTAAAAGCTTGTTTATAAGGTATAACGTCTATGCTAGCTGTTTGGTGTATGGGGTTAGGGCTTTGAACTTTTTAAGGAAAGGTCCTGGATTCAGGTCCTTGCTACAGACATTTTGTACCCTTGAACAAAATACCCTAGTTGCTCCAGTTTATACACATCAATATAAATGACAGATAGCCACATCTTATCACATACTTCAATTTCACATTACAGTACAGCAACTGGCAGAATTTCTGACCTAAATAAGTACAAAATTGTAATATAGTTCGAGTAGGTAGCTGCATCAGCATGCGTAGGCTGCAAAGGAACAAGTAAAGGTTTATTCCATGCTGAAAAGAGAAGAGAGGAAACGTTTCAACTGTGGAGCCTTTTTGGGGTGTCACTCCCGAAGAAGGCTCCACAGCCAAAATGTTTTGTTCCTTTTCTTTCTTTTTTTCCAGCATGGAATAAGCCTTTACTTGTTCCTAAATTTTAGTAAGTCTTTTTGCATTATATAAGATATGTGGGTCAAATTAAGCTTTTTTTAATGAACGTTTTCTGCACGGGCTTTTGAACTCCATTGTGACCGATACAGAAAATAATTTAAAGTAGGAAAAATAATATTACAGCAAAAACAAATTTAAAAAGTTCCCAAACAAGAAGTGAAATTACATCTGCATATCAGTTTTGGGTCTGTATTGGAAAGAGCTTATTTCACTTGTATGTACTGTATGTACATCTGTATGTGTACCACTGTTCTGTTGGCATTTACTTAATAACCACTTCCTTCATCTTGGATCACATGTTGTGTTTCTTCTTCCCATTATAAAAAAAAACTCATCATGAAGGACAAACATACAAAATTATAATGGTAAAAAAGATGTGCATTTTAATATGAACAGGATTTCTTAAGTGAACAGTAAAATAGCTGTGAAAAAATTGTCCTGCACCATTTATAGAATCCTTGAACTTTGAACATGGAACATAATGTTTGACAGCAGATCATAGGCACAAGAAAATGTGGTCAAACTTTTATTGTGCACAGTCATTCACAAGCCCAGTTGGTTGCCTCCAAATATTGCTTTATTGCTAACATAAGAATGCCACATACATGAGCTGAAACCGTAAAAAGAAAATCAAATTAATATCCTGCAATTAGGAAAGATTCTAAAAACCCAAAAAAGAAAGGCAAGTTTATATATTTATTAATTAGAGCACACAGTTCCTGCAACACAGAAGGAGGAATGGAAAAGGCCCTCAGGGACATTTATGAAGGGGAGGTGAGAGGATTTTAATTAAAAAGTGTTCAAATCAAGTCTTGGACAGCATGTTTAAAGAAAAAAAACAGACCATTGACTATAAACTAACATTCTTGGCAGTAGCAAGGACAGAGAAAATGGGAATCCCTCCTTTAAATTTTGTTCTTGATTAGATTGTTTTCACTACTGAAACTCCTTCACACCATGTGGTGTACTCAAGAACTGGTGACTTTGAGCCTTGAACAGTTTATTTATGCTATTTTCCACTCATAAAACTGACTGAGCTATAATCATACCTTTAGCTGTGGGAATCAGCAGAAACATCTTGAAATCATTTTCACAATTACTTAAAATACTTGGTTAACGTAACAATTTGTGCTGTAAGATGATAGAATGCGAAGTCTATGTTATTAAAAAAGGAAATCCTGTCTTGAAGAAAATGTTTTTAAACTGGGGCTTGGACTACTAATTTAACAAGAATTTCATGATTTTACAAGATGGTGCACAGGGTGCATATTGCCTGTAGTTAAAATGTTAATATGCATTGGAAAATCTAAATTATTAAAATGATCAAACACAGGACAAACACAAATTGGTCAGATTGAACTGCCACCATTATCATTAAGTTATTTGCATACTAAATTCTATTCACAGTGCCCTGCAAAAGCATGCACCCTCCTGCAAAGTTCCCACACTTTTTTGCCATCTGCGCACGCAGCCATGACACATTCAAATTGAAATTCATATTTCAGATCTGATTTCTAAAAAAAATATTGAAGTCTCTTAATTGTTTGCATACTGTAAGAATATAAGAAAGGTCTACAGAAGAGAGGGGGCTAAGTTTAGTAGCTAAGTAAATAAAAAATGTTGACCATCCGTCCACAGAATTTGGGCCTCAACTGCCTGGCTTGAAAGCGTGTTCCAGGCACTCACTACTCTTTGAGTAAAGAAGAGTTTCTTATTCTCTGTCCAAAATGATGCCCCCTTAAGTTTCTGATTTTGACCCCGTGTCCATGTTCTACTACTGAATGCTGAACAGTCCTCTAGATAAAACCTATTTACAAATAGATAATTCAAGCCTTTTGCTATGCTTGAATGCTTTGCCAAATCAATTCAGGTGCAAAAGAAGGGTTTTAAGGCCACATCCAAAAATCAGCGTTAAGATATGGATCTAAAGCACAGATAAAAAAAAGGTTACATATCCCTTTGATTACAATGAGGTCCATCGTTTAGAAGAGGAATTTGCATCATACCACCTAAACACAACTTAGATCAGACTGCCCTACTATACTAACTAGACTAGTAGTAGAAGACTTGTTAGTCATTATTAACAATGCCAATAGAGACTTTAAAAGATATGTAGTGCTTACTAAGAAGATATAGGTGTATGGGTGAGTTTCAAGAAAGGAGCTTCACTGAAGAAACTCATCTAAAAATATTTTCGGACATGTAACAAATGAATTTATCTGGTGCACATTTCCCAGTCAGAAATATCCCAAAAGTGAATCAAAGTGGTAGCCAATACATGGTTGAAACACTGTTGGCAGCAATTAAATTAGTGAGACAGTTTTCACCTTTTCTTCTTTGCAAATTTGCAGTTCTGTGAAGCTGGTTAGGGATTGTTGCTAGACAACAGTTTTCAAGTATTGGCACTTCATTTTCTATTAGATTCAAGAGAGTACAGCACATTGACTTGGCCACTCAAGGATATAATTGTCTTATTCCTAAGCCACCCCAGTGTAGATCTGGCCTGGTACTTTGTATCACTGTCCTGATAAAAGGTGATTTTTCATCCCAGATTTGGGTCTGATGCAGGATTGTTGAATTTTGCTCTATCTATTTTAGACTTAAAATCGAAAACCTTCCTGGTCCCTGCAGAAGAGAATTAGCAGCATAATGTAATGTTGTCACCAACAAACTTCATAGTAGTAGGTGTTGACTGGGTGATGCACTGGGTTAGGATTTTTCCAGACGTAAACACTAAAAAGTAGATCCATTTTTTTACCAAAAATATCTCTTCTGACCACAAAATCGTGTATGCCACCAGTTTTCTTGTACACTGGTTGCTCTGTTTGGAAGGATCTAAAGAGTGTCCAGGTGTTGTGGTACACCTTACCCTTCTTATTAATTGACCTCACTGTATTTAAAGGATATTCAGTGTCATTGAAGTTCTTTCATACCCTTCTCCTAACCTTTGCCTTTGGGACCTTGTAGACAAAGGTGTATGTATTCTCATGAGCATTTTGTCGTGACAGCCATCCGGCAGCATCCTTTGGCTAGTGGTTGCCCTGGGAAACGGTTGCATTTTCACAGGGCTCATGGTTTTCCAGGACCTGTTGCTCTGACCAGATCCCCACTGGTGATCTGTCTTCAATAGCAATTATATTATTATTCAGTTCCCTTTCTCGTATTTAATGCTGAGGATTCATTTGATCCCAGTTTCTTCCCAATTGCTGCTTCCATTTTTTACACATTTGTCTGCTGAATCAGCCTGCATTTCAAACCTGCAATTCGCCCTGTGCAGCAGTTTCAGCCACTCCGCACTCCAGTTTGCACGCCGGTTCTAGGAACCCTGGAACCAATGTTCCCTTTAATTTTTAATGGGCTGTGTGTGCAAGAATTTCAAGTTGTGCACATTTTTCCCCAGTGACAAAAACTTAGTGCGCACTAAATTTAGTGTATGTGAAATTGTAAACCTGAAATTATTTTTTGTTAACATAGAATAAAGTCATTCTCATAGAAGCATAGGGACCTAAAAGACCAGGACAGTGATTCAATGAGCCCAGTCATAGAGACTGAGTGTCGAGTGAGCATGAGCAGTGAGGTACGAGACTACGAGAGCATAGTTATTGATTATTCCAATTCAATTTAAATTTCAATTTCTATATATAGCGCCTTTCACAACAAGGTTGCCCCAAGTAGCAAGATTATCCAGTAGCAATAATAATGCATACAGCCAAGTTGGGACTCTCGCAGCCAGTCTCATGGTCAATTTAGCATTTTTTATGATAATAATAAAGTTTGCTTTATTATTATCATATTTGGGGGGAATTACATTTTTGGTGCGCAGTTCAATTTCCTATCTGCGCTGATTTCTTAACCTGTGTGCACACGCACGTGCATAGCTTAGAGGGAACATTGCCTGGAACCCTGACCTCCTTATGCTGGCGTCCGGTTCTTTCCGATGCCAGATGAGCATCTCTCTGTAAGCCTGAGATCCCTGAGGATTCTTTGTTCTCGGGTTCTGATCGGGTTCCTTCTATGCAGCTGTGCTGACCTGGGGCATCAAGAATGGGTTCTTTTTTCACCCATTCCTTGCTGACCTCTCCCCTGGTTGATCCAAAGAACATCTGGGTTCTTGACTCAGTTAATACCTGGGCACTTCCGTCTGAGTAAGATTCCTGGGAGACCGAGCTGACAGTGTAACAGGAGCCAGTCCTGACTCCCGTGAAAAACATAGTTTAGGACCCTGAGCAGACAGTATAATCCGGAAGTAACTGGAGACGGGCTACAGGGAAAACATGGTGAGTAATGGAAGGGATGGAGGACAGGGGGCGGTGCCGACAGTGATCCAGGTGCATGGGGGGAGCGTAGGCAAACAAGTCCAAATAAGGGAAGTCCAAACGGGAAACTAGGGCACAGTCCAGGATCCAAGTGCTGGGATAAGGGACAGAAACAGGAAAAAGGAAATTAAAAACAGAGTGCAAGGCCAGGTGCTCCAAGCCCCGGACTCAGCTTGGTCAGGATGCAGATTGGAAGCCAATGCCTTCAAGCCGCGGACATAGGGCTACTTGATGCCAGGTGTGTCCATACTCCAATGCAGAGCCCTGAGCTTCAGATCCATGAGGTTTAAATAATATGGTGGAATAATTATAATATGGTGGAACAAGAGAATGAAACAAAAACACAAAAAGGGTCAGGTCAGAGCACCCCCTACAGAAGGGATGACGATCGTGACAGACAGTGCATTCCTGGCCTGGTGTCAGAGGAGACCCCTTACTAGGGTGTGCTCCTTGTATCACCAGCTCCTGGGCCCTTCAACCGGATCACCTAGGCGGGGTTTCTTGCCCCACTATTCAGTGAGACCCCTTGTCTCAGGGGGGGCTCTTGGAGAATAGCTCAGCAGTGGTCCCTGGTGGCCGTTCCTTTGTTCAGCACTTCAACCTTCAAGCTTGCCTTCAACCTGCACCCCTGGCTACTCCTGATGGCTACCCTTTAAAACCTGTTTGGTTCCCTGTTTTGGGAGGCTCACTATTCAGTTCCTTCCCGTACCCAAGATTCCCTTATGCCAACCAAAGGGCTGTGTTTAGCTGTGTTTATAGACCTGCCACTATGTCAAGTCAACCTTTGTCTCTTTTGGCCAGGGATGCAGTTAGCCAGCTTCTCTTTTCCATTACTGCAGTGGTTCTCAAACGTTTTGGACCAAGTACCACCCCTAATCCAACCAAAGCATCCAAGTACCACCTACAAGTCATCATCTCATAGGAACCCCAGACATTCTCAATGACCAACATGAGCGCGCGTACACACACACTCACACATACATATAATAAATATTATAATAATAAACTTTATTTGATATAGCGCCTTTAAAGGTGGCTTCTCAAAGTGTTTTACAGAAAAAAAACATTAACAACAACTAATTAAAAAGCACCATTTCAGTGAGAGGAGTAAGCCTGTTTAGTCGAACAAAGCAGATGTGAATTAATTTTTCGAGCCTTGATACAATTCACAACAGAGTCTAACAGATTTTAAATTGTCAAGCATTTTCTTGACAGCAAAGGTCTCGTGGTGGATGTTGCAATGCGTTCATTAATTTCTGGAGCAACCTCTCTAATTCGTGCAACTACACCGTTATGTTGACTTGTCATTGCTCTAGCACCATCTGTGCAAACTCCGACACATTTTATCCAGTCGATGCCATTCTCTTCGATAAAATCATTCAGAAGCTGAAATATGTGCTCTCCTGTAGTTCCTGTTGGTAGTGGTTTACAGAACAGAAAGTCCTCAGGGGACGTACCCTCAAACTCGTTTCTAACGTAAACGAGCAAATTGGCCAAATCGACTACAGACTCATCTAATTGCAGTGAAAAACATCTGCTCATCTTAACGCGATCTATCAGTGTACTTTTGATATAATCCTTCGTTTCAATAATTCTATGAATGACTGTGTCTTTCAGGGGGAGGGGGGCAGCAGGTCGAGCTGTTTAGCAGCTTTTTCTCCACACATAATACGTGTCAGCTCTTTTGCCAACGGTAAATAAGGTTCTTCAAAAATAGTGTGGCTTACTTGCTTTAGCAATCCGCAAGCTTGCATTTTTCTGCGTTTCCGTTTTTATTTCCGTATTTATTTAAAGTTTTTATTTCATGCGCATGGGAGTGAAACACAGAGACGCTCTGTGTATTTTTCTCAAATTAACTTTGAACAGTTCTTAAATATTTTCTGTTATCTATCACGCTTTCCTGTGCTCACACGATTACCAGTGTTTGTAGCACGTATTTCTATGCATTCCTGTGTTTACAACGTTGGCATTGTTCCAAAATCACACACATTCTCCTTCCTCCCTATTTGCTGGAGATACAGTAGCTTTTTTAAATACAATTGGTCACTTGCATCCGTAGCATGCATTCCTATAGAGTGGTATAGAATTACAGAGTATCTCTTGTGTCCACTGAAGTATTAGCGCCCACTGTATCGTAGTACGTAGGCTGCGTATTCGACACGGATTAAAATACAAAATATGAAAACCTGTCCAGATTTTTCAGCGCACACAACATTTGGCGTACCACCTGGCGGCACTCCGCGTACCACTGCCGGTACGCGTACCACAGTTTGAGAACCACTGCATTACTGAATCAATTCTGTTTTCACCTCCTTTCCCTTTTCACTCTCCTTCCATCCCAGAGTGCTCATGCCCCAGTCATTGAGGTCTCTTCATATGTTCCACTCTCCAGTCTCTTGCTCTTGGGTTCTGATAAATCATCACCCACATGGCTGTATCTGTCAGCATGTTTTTTTCTCATGCACAACACTGTTATGGCAGGTAGACAGAGGCCATTTGAATACTTTTGCAAGGGACATATCAAGGTCTTATAGTTAAAATAACCTTTTTGTGAAAGTTAAGTATTACTGCTCCATACAAAAAAAATTAAGCACGTGCTACAGTAAATCTCACATTTACACATCTTGGTGCCTGCTCATTCAATTTCTGTAAAGCTCTGCTGCAAGTAATCTTTCCAAATGAAAGGCTCACAAATCTGTTCATGGCTTCATACATGTCTACTCAGAACCATGCAACCTACACTTATTGCTTTCAGCTGTTTGGCCTGGAGGAGAATTGCAACCTATTTGTTTTTTCTTCCTTTCCATATTTTCCATTTCTATCTGATGTAGGGTTACAGGCAGCAGCACCAGAAATGATACGATAAATGCTTTGTCGCAATAACATCTTACTCAGTGTTCTGTAATTATCACTGTGTACTGTATAAAAAAACATGTACTTAAGAAGCCTTCAATGACTACTACTCTAGTAGGGCTGAGCTGGGCAATGCTAGTATATATGAGAGAGGTGTTACTGCAACTGCACCTCATTAAACAATGGTTTTACATCAACTGGAGATGTATTCAGTACATTAGAAGATAATTAGGCATGTAATAAATTAATATATTTAAACCTGGATTTGTCTTGATAGTCTCACTTAGTAAACATATGAAAACATGCATTGCAAAACTTGATTCTTTCTTCTGAAGTATTCAGCTTCATCAGTCTTTTATCATTTCAATTGGACATTCTTCAACGTGAGTGCTATATGCAGAGGCTTCCCTGGATTGCTGTGAGAATTTTAAACCCCCTGTGTGCAGTCTGGATTGGTAGACTGTATTTTGAACAGATGTGACAGGGTACTTAGGCTAGAACAAAAAAATGAGGTTTTTCTCCAAAGGGATGCATGTCCAGTGTATTTTCATTTTCAGAAAGCTTTATAAAAAAAGAAAAGAAAATTCCTGTGGTGACATACAAGATTCCAAAAACCAAATATTTGGCAAAACATATTTTATACAGTATGTTATTTGATGAAATATGGAAAGAGCAATATTACAAATTCAGTTCACAAGTGCTCCAGAAAGGCCTTTGAAAAAAAAAAAACATAAAAGTTTGGATTTACGTACAAATGAACTTAAAAAATGAAATCTTTCAGATACAACGTATAATAATACGCATTCTGAATTATGCAATTCACTTATATGATGTTCACTCAACAGACATATATATATATAATGTGAATATTTAACACTGTTGTTATTATTCATCTGAAAATAAAGACTGGCATGTGGAGACCTTTCAGAAACTTTCCATCTTGAAGATGTAGGAATGAGTCAGTGCCCTGCTTATTCTGCAACTGCCAAAGCATTCAGCTAATAAGGCATCATAAAATTTTACAGAAGTCAATGCTAACTAACCTGGGGCTTGAAACTCAGGGTTGACATGGATACGAGACACAACAATGTCCTTACCAAATTTCTTAACAATCTTAATTTCTACCAGCTGGTTTGCAAAAAAATATATAAAAAAGCTCATTAATGAGAGAGGTTAGTGTTTATAAAAGAGGATCAGAGCAATTTTTGTTTGCATAAAAATGTTCTGATAACTAAACACAATAATGGAAAAGGAAATTTAGAAGTCAATTCTTTGTTTAAAAAATCTATAAACTTACGGTATATGACAATGTTAATCGTTTATCGATATGCAATTTTTCATCTTTTAAATTATTTTCTCTGTTATTTTAACCATACAAAGTTAATACAAATCATGTAAGACAAAGCATGTTAAGTAATTTACCTGCACTTAGTTTTTTACTTTTGTGTTGTTTAATCCATTTGTATTTTAACAATAGTGAACTATACTACAGTAAATAGTAATGTATAACTTTTATATTTATCACTAAAATTAAGAAAATCTATTATAATATAATATGATATAATGTATACATCTATAATTCTTTTAAAGGGCACTAAAAATAACATTGGCTCCAACCCTTTAAATCACTTTGATGAACTTTAAAACATATCTATCTATATGGGCCTCAAAAACAGTACCCTCAGTAAACCAGTTTGTAATATTTAAGTAAGTACCACTGGAAAGTCTGTTGGTGGCTTAATCTAGTTTAATGCATTATTCACACCTTTCACATGTTAAGTATGAGATGTGGTAGCCTGTCTAACTCTTGAACTCTCGAGTCTCTCTCCCTGTGGTGGTAGGGTTAAAAGAGCTAATAAATGTTGAATTTTAAAAGGCTCTGTAGGTAGCACATAGAATATGGTGCTTTAGCATGAGGTCATGTTTAAATGCTGCTTTGGGATTTAGACACTTAGTACCCACTTAGTCACAACAGTAGGATACATTTCAGTCCACTTGCTGTAGCCTCTCTGTTTAGCCATGTATGGAAATGTCTATCACTTTATCCTGTATTGGCATATTCATACCTGTCCTGTATTGTAAGAAAACATCTAGTGTCACCATTGTGCTGGAGAAAAAAACACAAAATATCAATACATTCTGATGAGATCAGTTTTTTTTTTCCTAGCAATCTGACAAGGATTTAGAGAAAAGGCTTCATAAAGCCACACTTCAATTTTTCATATCTGGGTGTCAGGCAGTTAATGTGTGGTTTTCTTTAAAGAGAAAATACCAAGCTTTTTACTTAGGGAATGGAATAGTTGGCATAGACATTGTATAAACACATTTCTTTCAAATCCGTCTTTGCTGCAGTTGGATAGATTTTCATAGAATCGTATTCCAAATATTTAGCTGAAAATATGTGCACTTCTGTTTCAGTTTTCATTTCCTGCCCCACCCTGTACCATGCATTTGCAATATGTCCATGTTCTTGTGTGTGTGTCCAGCTAAACATTTCCTTGTGGCACCGAATTGAAATCAAATTCAGATTTTCTGCAAGAAAATGAATGTTGTCCCACAAAAGGGAAGCAAAAGAAAAGTAATTCTTAACCACAAAAATAGACTCCCAAATTCATTATACATTAAATTCATAAGCATAATCATAATGTCTTAATTTAGTGCCTTGAGCAATTAAATTTGAATTAAATAACTACTAATTTCACTTTGAAAATGAAAGAATTGATTAGTTGTTATTGTCTTTAATATTACAAAATGCCTCAAAGATAAACACATACAACAAGAATGACTATTTTTTTACTCTATCTGAAATTTTTTGGAATCCTCCCAAATATTCTATGAGACATGCCTGGTGACAACATCTCTTTTTAAGCTGACCTTTGAAGAAAAAAAGCACTATAATTTTCTTTTGCAACAATTTCAGTTCTCTAGTGAGTCAGCTGATCATATATAAAGACATGACCCTTACTAATTCTCATAACGTATGTATTAAAGGCCCTGTAGAGAAGACTAAGATTCTTTCTTTTTTACTTGTAGTGAAAATCAGACATACTGTATCAGTATGCAACATGCAATGTAAAAAAATACACATACGTAGATTATACACACTAGACTATATTTCATGTTAGATAATTCCTAGAATCTATCAAAAACCAACAGGATTATTCCATGGGATACTGAGCTCAACACAATGATTTCAACATAAAAGCAACAGCAATTCAACATAAAATGACATTAATATAAGTAAATTACAAAGAAGTTTCCATGGAAAGCTGTGTTTATTGTTTAGAACACTAAATATTGTCAAGATAGTGTTATTTTTTCCTTGGGGATTTTAGTAATTGCAGTAATTTATAATTACAGTGCTGTGACAATAGCATTTACTTACAATTGATGGCTGATTAAAATAAATGAGAAAAACTTTAAGCTTTTCATGATGTTAACATGGGAAGGCATGGCCTTTACACCACACACAGTGAAATCATTTATTGTGGGACCATAACTCAGAATACAGTCCCAAAAGAAAATGTTTCATAACTGCAGTGTTGACATGGACTGTTACAGCCCGCTGACCATATTGATTTTCCCTCCAAAGCTCAGCTCAGATGTGCAGAGAGGGGAACCTCATGGGAGAAGGAGTGGAGTTGATGTTACATTACGTAAAGGCTGCGAGCAATATGATCTGTTTGTAAGCACTCACTAGGGCTAATAATGCCTTAGACAAATTGACTTACTCAGACCTAGAGTAGAATTTGGGGTCATGACCTCACCATAAAGGATTACAAAAGTCATCTGCAGAGAATTGGATGTCACAATCGAAGATATCTGATTCAGATTTTCTAATATTAGAGCTGCGCATAAAGAAAAGTCCATCGTATCAGTTACCCATTTTTAAGAGAAGATTTAGAGTACAAACAGCCTGTAAACGATCCTTTTTTAACAAGAAATCTAATTGGACGAATTTAATTGTGTGAATGTGCAAGGACCTTTGAAATGTTTTTCTTTATTTCACAGTTCTTTTAACTTCTTTTCTCTCATGCTTTATTGTCTCTCACTTGTTCCCTGCTTTATTATAAGGCTCCATGGGATTTTGTAAGGATCTCACTTTACAGATTTTAGTATTCTATACTAATCATTTGTGTAATAATGGATTGTGAACTTGTTTTTACCATCAACCACAAAGATGTTAAAAAGAATTCTGAATTGTCATCCCTATAAAGGTTTCTATGTAGTTCTTCTGAATGTCCGAAGATTTATGCTTTCAGATGTTTTTCTTATTTGCTTTCATATTTTTTTTCCCTGGAAAAGCAAAATATACCCTTTGCGGGGACAGTTTCTACTGCAAGAGGAACAGGCATCAAAAGGGATAAAAGATTTATGTACTTGTTGGATGTTCTCATGGGCTACGCATTGAAAAGCAAGCGAATGAAATGTTTTGTTGTTTGCCCATAGAGATGTTGGCAAAATCAAACTTTATTATTTTTAAATGTCATCTTTAATGTGGGATAGGAAGACAATACTGGGCATGGAAAATTTACCCACAGAGGTTTTATTGACATTTTCAATACTCTCTCTAAATAAGCTTTTACCATATTAGTGTTCTGAGGTCTTGCAGAGTTATTTAAATTGAAAGGGAATAAAGTATCAGCAGACCCGTTCAGTACTGTAGCCCCAGTAGGAAGAAGAGGGTTTAAGGCTGCTTTCAAAAATGCTCTCTCTTTCATCAGTATGAGTGGTGAAACTCAGCAGGGATTCTATTTGTGGAGAAACACATGGCATCGAAATGTTTTCAACAGCAAATCCAGTTTTTACAAGGAAACCTCTGAAAGACTTCTCTGTGATTTTGCTATATAACACATTACTGTATCACACTTTGCACCAACCACCACTATCACCAAATGCCCTCTAAATCTTCTATCACTCTGTGGTCGAATGAATGTAAGGAAACCTAAACACAGGTTCCGGGATGACTTTTGCATTCCATAATATAGATTGGCCTGGTGCACTTCATTCAGTAAGGCAGCATCATAAAGACTGAACCTTCTATTTTAAACATGGATGGAGAGTTTCCTCTTTTTTCCATATTACCCCCTTATTAACTCTGTTTTGATAGTAAATTATCCAGCTTTCGAAAAACCATTCTCAAAAGTGTGCTGGGCCAGATCCAGAAGTAAAATAAAAAGATACTAAAGTACAAGCATTATCTTATATATTTTGAAGGCATAAATGTGTAACCAGCTATTATGCAGGATATATCTTGACTGGCTGGCGCCACAGTGGGACAGGGATAACATTGCTGTCTCGCAGAGCTGGGGCCCTGTGTTCAATTCCTGGGGTGCTATCAGTGCAGAATTTTTATGCTCATCCTGTGTTCATGTTGGTTTCCTCCAGGTTCTCTGGTTTCCTCACATAGTCCAAAGACATGCCAGTAGGTTAATTGGCTTCTGGGAAAATTGGCTATGGTGTGAGTGTGCGTGTTTGTGTCTATGTGTGCTCTGCGATGGATTTGTGAAACAGCACACAGGTAGATTAGTAAACAAGAAAAATATAAAACTGAACAAAATTTGCAATAAAGATGACAAAGTGATGTATACCTTACAAAAAGGGATTTTCACAAATACAACTTTTGTCTGTATTTTGTTTACAATTTACTGTTATTTGTAATATAGTATATGGGATTTGTATTTGTAATATTTATAATATTGTATAATATTTTTTATTTGCTGTTAGTGGGTCATTTCAGTGACTTAGACAGAAACCATTCGGCATGAAAGCAGAAATTATGTCCACGGACTCTCCAACAAAAATTGGGAACTAGTGTGTCAGTGTTTAATTTTGGGATTCAGTGTAAACTGTTTTGACTCTTTGTCACACTTAGGAAGTTTTACTTTTTGCTTGGACTACTGGTTTGAATTCCAGTTTAAGAAAGGAAACAAAAAATAGGAATGTGTAAAATTATATTCCATTTCTCTGGTACACCCACAGCCATATTGGCAAAAAAGCATGTGTAACAAGAAATGGTTTATTTCCATTGTAGCTGAGGATTGCAAGAGAAAATGAGTGTAAATTATATTGATGGTGACAAATAATACCACTGTTTGCACCTCGTTTCTGAGTTTCTGTGGCATGACTAATTCTTTCAACTAATTCTTTCTCTGCACTTTGCAACAAAAGACAAAGCCAAAGCTACTTTCAATAACTGTCAGTCTATCATGATGTCACAGTGCCATCTTGGGGAAGAAAGAGCCTTAACTGTCCTGTTGCCTGCAAACGCAAAAAGCCTGTAGTTCTATGTTGTGGATAGTTGCCCCAGTGTACTTTAGAACCAGAGAGTGAGAGGCATCTTCACTCTCAATGTCCATTACATCTTGGGGCCTCTTTAAAAACTGATGTATAGTTTGAGCAACAATAATAATTGTTTTAGTAAACCTGACAACAAAAGGTTCACAAAAAGGTTCTTCCTTGACTTCACAGAAACAAATAAGAAAAGACATGAGCAGTGGATTTTAGCTTATTATATTTCAATTCACGATTGCCAGTTGCCTGTCATTCTCATTATCAAACCCTTCAGTTTTGTTATTTTGTTACACAAACCAGCAAACTTCTACAACCCTTATTAAATGTGATAGAAATCCTCTCTTTCATCAACCTGTGATGACCCACAGTACAAACAGCTGTGGTAAATATTGAATGAAAGGCTGATGCACTATGGACTGATAAACACAGGCATCCAATACATTACAAGAGTTTCTGCTGCCTGACAAGCTGAAGAATCCTTGACTGCCATAGACACACCCAACTCCTGTGGTACTGAATGAATTCAGAGATGACAGTTGGGAAATACTGGTCACAACTAGAACATGGCATAGCCTGATATGAGTCTGGTATTTAATTAACTAAAGAGTCCAATGTGCTCTCAAAACGCAACCGTGGAAGACTCCTTGAAATTTCATCACAAGATTTGACTTACCAATTTTTCACTTTCTCTCTAGTAGCTCAATTTTAAAGGGCCCTGGTTCATCTATAAGCAAGCTTCCCTTTCTGTTTTATTATACCATTTTTACTCCTATAAAACTTATTGCTGATGTATTGCTAAAGTACAATTCTAATTAATGTAAAAAATGTCCATATGTGTCTCTCTCAGCTTCTACTCTATAAATTTAATTTATACTTTAAATAATGATTACATGGTATTTATATTAAATAATTGTGACACTGTAAAAACAGCTTTGCCTGCCAGGCAACAAGATGTCATATGGTTGAAAACAAGTTACCCAAGCAAGTTTGAGTAGATGTTATAACCTAGTCTGCCATATGGTAGTGTCAAGTACCAGGTTAAAGCTGGCAGCACAAATGTGCTTAGGAACTGAGGTGCGTGTTGTGTTCTAATTCTGAAATTCATCAGCTCAAGGAGTTATATAGATGCCATGTCATGTGATGGAAATAGGTGTGGGTGTGGCACAAAGCCTTTGATGACCAAAAGACATACTTTAAAGAATAAACAGAGACTGGGGTGTTTTTATCCCAAATCTCCCAACTCTCTCTAGAAACCTTTAGGTGAGTTTTGAAAGGGTTATTATGTAGATGAAGTTCGCAGTTCTTGCAAAATGTGAATGTAACATACCACACAAAAATGATCCAGGGTATCCAGTATTAATGTCACGGAAATTCCATTGCGGCCTCCAGCAGAGTTCAGCAAGTTCAAAACAATTCTCTCGGCAGCAAAGGTCCTGGCAATTATGTTTGGAGACCATCAGAATTTGCTTTTTGTCTATTTTCTCTGCTGGGGCAACACTACGAGAATGACTATCACACCCTAGACCAGTTGTGGATTTTTTATTTATATATTGATGTGTTTAATTTTATGCATTTTAAAGTGTCACCTGACGATGAAAAGCTGACTTTCATCTTGCTAATTAGATCATTTCTAAATTTCTATTCAGTGTAAAGCCTTTCATTTTCAGGATGTGTTCCCCAGCTTTATTTTGCTTCCCATTTGTTTCACATCTGCCGTGCTGAGATGAGCTCTTTTAATCGGTGCATTAAACCCAGCAAGGAGACTTCCCTTTAGCATCTCCAAAGACTGCAGACCTGACAGCTACAGAGAGCTCACTCTCATTATTACCTGATCAAAGAAAGGTTTATAAAAAGACCATTATTGTTCCTCCATTAAAACTATTTTATCCTCCACTGACATTAAGTAGAACAGCATTTATTAATTCATTAAGGGTACCTTTAATTTGGCATGTGTGTCAAACATCAGGCACAATAGACTGGTGGTTCACTAGTCACGCGCATTTTATTTTTTGTTCTGTCCCTTTGTCTTAATCATTTTTATTTTTCATTTGCCATGCCCCAGCTGTTTCATATAAACTGGACTATAATTTTATTATTGCATGGCCTTGTACAGTAATTCTCTGACAGTAAGAATAAGTAACTGAGAAATGGAATGGTATTTATTTGTGCATCTATTTTTCCCTGCACTGCTCTGTGGTCACAAAATCATAGCATTAATGATGTACAGTAGTCACGATTCATTCTACAGAAACATAAACCATAAATTAAACTGTAAATGAGCTGAAAATTAAAAAAGAATGGAATTCACATTTACTGTTGCTCTTGTGGTACATTTAAATTTACTTTATTTTGTTTTATAGTGTAACCAGTAATTCATACAATGCAATATTGTGTATTATTTTGCCTAAATTTCTTTTTGTGTCACTGATAACAGTGCCTGGCTATTTAAAAACTCATAAATGGATGGATGCACAAATGATGTTATCATTTGTTGGGATAATGGATAATATTAAAATATAAAAAGGAAATTCAGTGATTTGTAAAACACTAAAAATACTAATTGTCTTCATACAATAAAATTAGGGGACTCAGTATCAACTGTTGAAGGAGGAACAAAAGCACCAATTGATTCTTTTCTTTCATTCATTGTAGACTAATGTTTTCACCATGATGTTTAAAATTTGATTTTGTTTTCAAATACCGGTATGATACAAAAAAGGTTGTAATTGCACCAACTACTGAAAAAGCTAAGAGAATGTAAAGAGCAACTTCTGCATCAGACGATGATACTTCCATCCCCAGGAAATTAATCCTTTGTATTGGGGAAGGTCTGGGAGTGTCTGTGGGCTTCATGACAGTGGAAGCTGTGGTAGAACCTGTGTAATAAATACAAAGGTACAATAAATTGCACATGCAATAAAAAGTATAATATCTAAAAATATAAATGCTTCTTTTCAATGGTGTACCTGAGCATTTTCAAAGAGTGTTTATTGACATTTCAAATGTAAAATCTGAAGGTTGAAATACACAAATATACAGTATGTGAAAGAAGCTAAGTAAACCAGACAACAACTGCCCCACAACCAACACTCCATCATAAACCTTAATGTGAACATTTCCATTTGTCATTCAGCTTCCAGCACCACTGCTGTCCTAAATGATTCAGACAAACAACACGTGTTAATTATGAAGTCAGCTGAGCTCAATAGGTGCACATACCTATTTCCTATTCCTTCAAGATGCAGGTACAGTACCTACAGTAACAGAGTTACCAGAAGATGTGAATCACTCTGGCTACTATACACATACATAAGTACGACTGATATTGTAGTACCTGTGATATTGATATTGTGAGACTGATATTGACAGTTCAGAGCCACTAACTCACTGGCACTGCTTATGGCCAATGCTTTGGAAGAGTTTGTATGTACTGTATTTAAACCACACTAAAATATAAACTTAGTAGGTAGAGTAGCTTCAGAGTGACTTAGCTGTTTTGACTTAGGTTAACCTAAAAGAGTGAAATGCCCAATGGAGAGCTCCACAGAGCAGAGAAAATGTGAATAATAAATGAAGTATCTTACTTTCTGGTTCTATTTGAAGACAACCATGAGGACCTTGTGTTGGGTCTTGGAATCCGTTGCACCGTATGATTGTGGAATATCGTCTGGAAGATTTCTTGGGAATGCGAGGCAAGCTAGGATCAGACTGGTTAACATAGAATAAACCAAACCTCTCTGCAAAGCCTGTAGCCCACTCCAGATTATCCATTAGTGTCCAGACTGTGTATCCTCGAATATCCACACCATCCAAAATATAAGCTGTGTAAAGAACATGCAATAAGTACAAATGCAAAACTTAAGGAGTTGTTTGTAATACTTTACAATTTCCAATATAGTAGATTTAAAAGTTCCAATTACAGGAAGATGCCACATTGAACATCACAGTTTAAGACCACTTACTATGGGAAAGCTATCAGGATTAATATCAATTGTTGTTTAAAGAATGTGTGCATGTACTGTATGGTGATAGCAAAGATTTGAGAGCAAAGGAAACAGCTGAGATTAGGCATGCTCAAAGATGACTCAGTATCTGTCATGGGTGTCATCCCTCCTCTAGAGGGCGCTCCCACCTTTTTTGTATTGTTTTTAGTTTTAGTACTTTCACCTGTGTCTCGTCCCCTTTTTGTTATCTTAGCCCCGTGTCTCCGCAGTTCCGGGCTCAGCATGGAAGACGGACATCTGAAGGTCCGCCTTTCACCAGGCTCTAGAGAAGCTTGAGGGAATAGGCCTTATCCCCAGATGTCCTGACCTCTGAGCCCAGGGCTTGGAGCATCTAGTCCTGTCATGTCCGTGTTCCTGGTCCTAGTTCCCCTTTCCCTGGTTTTAATCGTCTGAGTCTTGGATGGATCTCCCGGCTCTTGGATTACTGTCTGTGCCCTGACTACCACTTTTGGAATTCCCTGGATTTGGTTGCCTGCGCTCTCCCCCCCGTGCACCGGATCACCACCGTCACCGCCCCCGGTCTTTCAACCCAACCTAACCCTGCAGTGTCTTCCCCTGATGTCCTTCTCCCGACTCTTCCGGATTATACCGTCACACATAGGGTCTTACCAACACACTTCACAGGAGTCTGACCCAGATCAAGAATCTATATCATGACAAATAAAATAATCATCCATGTTGAGAGCATAATAATGCTGGATCTTTGGATTAAGATAGGTGGTGAAATAACAACATGTTAGAATTTATCTCAGATATGCTTGGAAGTATGCACTGAAATACCAGTGCTTAAGATCAGCAACAATAAAAGAAATCAAAGTGTCTGCTACTAGAAATCTTCTGTGAACATACCAATAGTTTTGTGTACCTGTCTGGCTACAGGTAGTGATATTTTACAAATCCATTACTTGAATATAGGCATCACAGCCACCCCTAACAGAACAATTCTTGATTAAATGAAGAATTTAGCAGATGTCTTTAAAGGCTGTGAGGAAATCAGAGTACTCTGAGAAAACCCATGTGAATACAGGGATCAGCCCCAGGAGGTAGGAAAGGATAGAACCCAGGGTCTTGGAACTATGCAATGGTGCTATCTACCAGATGGTGGAAAATCTTCATGCTGCCTTTTGATAGGCTATGTGTTTTCTGTTTTGCAGTTGTCAATCAAATAATCTAAATTGGCTGAATTGATCTCTCTCATTAGTAATCTTTTATCAACATTTATCAGCAGATGATAGCCTAGATGTGCCCACAAGGGCTGAGGCAACTCTCCTTTCTGATGCAAATCTTTCTAGTCTAGTTGTATTCTACTTTTATTTAATTGTTTTTCAGATTAGTGAATCTAGTGGAGAAAGAAAACTAAATAGTTATATGTGTAAAAACAATAATGACAAATTTCTAGGTGAACTCTTTTCTGATACAATTCTGAAAAAAAAACTATTTTCACTTTGTAGTTACAGTAAATGGGAAAACAGAAACAGGATAGACTTGTACTTCACCTTTCAGAGCCTGATTGATATAGTTATCATGGTAATGAATTCTGTGGTCATCATTCAGATTAATAGGGCCACGCTCAGAGATACCATTTTCGGTGATATAAATAGGGGGGTTCCCATATTCCTCCTTAATGAAATTTAAGATTCTTCTAAACCCAAATGGTGTGACCTTTAGCCATGCTGACCCAGAGTCCAGCCAGGCACGATCGGCAATTGTTCCTGCCCCCCTAGGGTAAAACAAAGCATTTCTTATTTAACAAAATTTGTGGTTTTGTATACTCAGTAATTTAAGCGTTGACATTATTCTGTATTTAAATTGTATCTATAATGGTTTATTTTAAGAGTAGTTGAAAGCTCAGTGAAACAATATACTTCCAGACATTTATAACCCCTTCTCAAAGTCCAGAAACAGAATACATTGGTCTGACTACTGGAACCAATCCCAAACATTTGCTTTTACTACCCATTATTATTTTATATTATTCCACATTAAAAGACATACCTGTCCGCATCATAATGCTGAAGATTCTTATAATCCACATTAAATGTCAGGACTGTAGTATAGTGATTAAATCCAAAGTAATCATGGGTACCTTTAATTCTCCTTATCTCCTCTTCTGTGAACTCTGGAAGGCTAAACAGAAACAAAATCTTCACCTCTTGAGGTTTATGTCACGGATGTCGGAAAGGACGAACTGTGGAATGGCAGGAGAGCATAAAAGACCCTATGCGTAGTGGCAAGACAGGGGTTAGCCTGGGCTCAGCTGTTCAGGAAATGCCGTATAGAAACCTATGCCGTAGCGGACGTGGGGCGACCTGGTGCTAGGCGGGTCTCAGGACATCTGAACGTCAATGCTGAGTCAAGGCAAATGAAAGACCCAGAAATATATAGCCCCAGAGAGAGAGAAACACCGGAAGGACAGCAAAGCATCGGAAACAAGAGACAGGACAGAGAAGGAGCGCCCTCTGGCTGCAGAGGGTGTGACAGCACCCCCCTTATTGGGTCCAGAGAAAAAGAAAAAAGCTGCGGGAAAAACAAAAGACACCGCTCACAGGGTCGAAAAAGGCTTAGCAATATATAGACCCAGAAATATATAGCCCCAGAAAGAGAGAAACACCGGAAGGACAGCAAAGCACTGGAAACAAGAGACAGGACAGAGAAGGAACGCCCTCTGGCTGCAGAGGGCATGACAGTTTATTTATCAATTTAGAGAAGGTACCCAGATAATTGCAATTCCTGTCACTGTACAAGAGTTTGACATGTTCTGTAGACTTAAAAACAACACTTATTATTAAAGCAATAGCTCTGTTTGGGCTAACTTACTCTTACCTTTGATGTATTTTTGTCCTTTTATCACCTCAATTCCCTACTATATTGCTCTGTCAAGCCATTATGCTTATATACCCAGTTTTATTGTACCCCTTTTTCCCTACAGCTTTACAAAATGCAAATGGCAACTTATTGCAACAAATGCACTGTAAATTGGATTTGACTATAAACCAACAGAAGCCAATTTAATCTTTGTGTTCAATAGCTGGTCCCAAATGAAACAATGGTTATCCAATTAATGAATTTAAACATCTTACCGAGACTTTGAAAGACCAGCAGCCAAGCTCCTTTCTCGAATTCTTGTCTTCATCAATTCATTATAATCTCCTTTAAACACAGGGTGAGCAAACCATCCTATATAAAACTATAGTGAAATAAAACATTACACTTCAGCATTGATAACTGGTGAAGAGTAAATAAAATGTTTTTCCTTTAAAACAAATTAAACTGTTTTTGAATACACAACAAGGGCTGCAGAGAATTCTCTACAATGACAATGAAATGTGTTTGTTCAGCTGTAATGAATTGCTTTTTGCATGATAATTTCATAGCAATTTATGCTCAGTTATAATTGGTGAAAATAATAGTTTTCAAATTTAAGAGCAACTGTCTAACTTCTTTAGTATGTAATAATTAAAAATATTGCAGTCTAATAAAGCTGCATCTGAGAAGAGCATTTTTATTTATTTCAATAGTACACCAGATGGCAGTATACCATCAGTTTATCCATCCATTTTCTAACCACTATTTCCAGTACAGGGTGGCAGGGGACTCAGAGGCTATCCCGGCAAGCAATGGGTGCAAGGCACAATATACCCTGGATGAGACGGAAGTACAACACTCCTCCAAAATAGAATCAAAATAACTTAATTGGTCATTATAGCATCAACACGTGAAAGTATTAACCACAAACTATTTAACATTACAACTGAATATGCTGTCATATTGATCATTTAAGGTTGTTCTATGATTTCAGTCATTAGCAGCAAGAATTTTGTAACAAGCATACCCTAAGTACAGTATTTGCTTTTGGAGGGTTCTGACTACATCGTAAACTGTAAGATGGCATGAAGAACTGTAGTATATTGTGCAGACTAAAAGGTATACCCGAATTTAAAGTTTAGAAATAAACATAAACTAACATCGTATTCATCTATTGTAGCAAGCAGCATTATGATGCTAGTCTTATTATAATGATATCTGATTTGAAAAAAAAAACAACTTAAATAACCCTCATCTAATTGTAGGTGTAGTTGAGAGTTTGCCAAGTGCACTACCTGTAGAACGCGCCTAGCAGCATCAATGTCCTCTTGTTTGTAAGGGTTCCTTGGCTCTGTCCAGTCTGAGTTGATGGTAATGGAGATTAGTCCACCCTGCTTTTGTCTGTATTTGTCATTATAAAGGTGCCAGGCTTCAGCATGAGCTTTAAGAAGGTTATGGCCAACCACATAAGGTGCTGTGCCTGGCCTAAAGCTGATTCCTTGAAACAGAAAGGTAAAAATCAAGCAATATTTACTGTTACACCAGTTATGAAATTTAAGTCTCATAGGGATATTTGTTGAAGGATGGCTTGCAGAGTTGAAAACACACATACAAATGGTTACAATTTGAGTTTCCACCTGAACAAATGATTAAATTAATGGGATGAGAACACGTCTCTCCACCTTTCTTCAAATTATATTTTGAGCATTCAGTTTTCTCCATATACTACCAATAGATTAAAAAAGATTCTTGCTTATAGTATATCAAGCACCAGACTGTTGCCCTGCCAAGGGAGAATCCCATACCTGGTGCAGCTGTTCCATAGCCATGTCCTATGTTTGCCACATTATAGGGCTCATTGATTGTGATCCAGAATTTCACTTTTTCCCCTAGCCTGCTGAAAATGACATCAGCATAACTCTTAAATCTCTGTACAATGGTTTCATTTTCCCAACCCCCCTCATCCTGCAGGGCCTGAGGGAGATCCCAGTGGTACAAGGTCACCTATTCAGACAATAGAGCACAACAAATTCAAGCCATATCAAGTCACTGTTTAATATTCCATCGCAGAAAACAATCAATCCACTATAATGAAGGATAGTGTTTAAGCAGAAAAGCTCAGTTCTTTATAGTATTTTAATTGTATTATTTCTTTATGTCTTCCCAATAGTTTTAGTAAAGGCTTACCATTAGCACTAAAACAAAATAATATAGTATAGCGTAAAGTATAGTGAAACTTCTGTCACCTAATCAAAACCCACCATCATTTTGTAAAACATACACTGGATGTAACAAGATAAAGGTCAGTTTATCCAAATGCGTATTTTATTTATACAATGTGTTCACAGCTTACCTGTGGCTGTATGTTAGCAGCAAGAAGTTTATCAATAAGACGATGATAATAGTTGAGTCCCTTTTCATTTATGTACCTTGGGGTTCCATCAGGTAGAACCCTTGGCCAGGATATGGAGAAGCGATAGTGAGTCACCCCAAGCTTTTTCAGCATAGCCACATCCTCATCAATTTTGTTGTAGCTGTCACAAGCAATATCTCCATTCTCATCATTACCCACTTTCAATGGAGTGTGTGCAAAGGTGTCCCAGATGCTCACTCCCTTTCCATCGGCCCTCCAGCCTCCTTCAATCTTTAATTATGGAAAAAACGTTTGTGCAATCAGCCTTGTTTAACTGTGCCAATGGTTTAATATAATCAAATAATCATTATCCTAAACACTGGAGTGGAGTATTTCATACCTGTTATGTGACTTTATAAGTACATACTTCCCATCAATTAGGTCAATATTAAAACACATTTTTAAGTATTATTTCCTTCTTTTTAGTTGGAAGAAACGGCTTAAAATGAGATAATTTACCTGATAAGATGCTGTTGCAACACTCCAAGCAAAATCCTTTCTAAACTGTGCATACAAGAGCTTTTCATCATCTGGCATAGGGAATCCATTATTTTTTATGATTTGGAAAAAGTAATGAGCAGAGCGTTTAGGGGTTCGTGGTCGAATCGGGTTCTTGAAGTCCACATGGTGAAGACCAAAGCCAACATTGTAGCCCTCCAGCCATTCAAAAGAGTCCATCAGAGACCAGGCTGTGTATCCTTTTAATCTTACACCATCCAAATTGTAAGCTGTAATATAAACAGCACAAACATTGTATTTGTGTTTTCACATCCATTCTGATATCCAATGAATTAAATCTATATTTAATTTACTACTTGAATTGAAAGCATGCCACTCTATACTCACTCTATTGTTCTGAACACATAATTACATAATTTAAAGTAACTTTTAACAAGAAATTTACTTTATAATACATGCCAGTTTATTCAATTCATAGAGGCTATATGAATTAATTTGTTTGTACTGTGTAGGATCAAACCAGACCAACGTTCTAACAAACCAAACTACTAATTGTCTAATATTTAATAAATTGTCCAGTTGTCCTAGAACCAAACCAAAGATATCAATACAGTGCCTTGCGAAAGTATTCGGCCCCCTTGAACTTTTCAACCTTTTGCCACATTTCAGGCTTCAAACATAAAGATATAAATTTTTTATTTTATGTGAAGAATCACTAACAAGTGGGACACAATTGTGAAGTGGAACGAAATCTATTGGATTTTTGAAATTTTTTTAACTAATAAAAAAATGAAAAGTGGGGCGTGCAAAATTATTCGGCCCCTTTACTTTCAGTGCAGCAAACTCACTCCAGAAGTTCAGCGAGGATCTCTGAATGATCCAATGTTGTCCTAAATGACTGATGGTGATAAATAGAATCCACCTGTGTGTAATCAAGTCTCTGTATAAATGCACCTGCTCTGTGATAGTCTCAAGGTTCTGTTGAAAGCGCAGAGAGCATCATGAAGACCAAGGAACACACCAGGCAGGTCCATAATACTGTTGTGGAGAAGTTTAAAGCTGGATTTGGATACAAAAAGATTTCCCAAGCTTCAAACATCCCAAGGAGCACTGTGCAAGCGATCATCTTGAAATGGAAGGAGTATCAGACCACTGCAAATCTACCAAGACCTGGCCGTCCCTCTAAACTTTCAGCTCAGACAAGGAGAAGACTGATCAGAGATGCAGCCAAGAGGCCCATGATCACTCTGGATGAACTGCAGAGAACTACAGCTGAGGTGGGAGAGTCTGTCCATAGGACAACAATCAGTCTTACACTGCACAAATCTGGCCTTTATGGAAGAGTGGCGAGAAGAAAGCCATTTCTCAAAGATATCCATAAAAAGTCTCGTCTAAAGTTTGCCACAAGCCACCTGGGAGACACCCCAAACATGTGGAAGAAGGTGCTCTGGTCAGATGAAACCAAAATCGAACTTTTTGGCCACAATGCAAAACGATATATTTGGCGTAAAAGCAACACAGCTCATCACCCTCAACACACCATCCCCACTGTCAAACATGGTGGTGGCAGCATCATGGTTTGGGCCAGCTTTTCTTCAGCAGGGACAGGGAAGATGGTTAAAATTGAGGGGAAGATGGATGCAGCCAAATACAGGACCATTCTGGATGAAAACCTGTTGGAGTCTGCAAAAGACCTGAAACTGGGACGGAGATTTATCTTCCAACAAGACAATGATCCCAAACATACAGCAAAATCTACAAAGGAGTGGTTCACAAATAAACGTATCCAGGTGTTTGAATGGCCAAGTCAAAGTCCAGACCTGAATCCAATCGAGAATCTGTGGAAAGAGCTGAAAACTACTGTTCACAAACGCTCTCCATCCAACCTCACTGAGCTCGAGCTGTTTTGCAAGGAAGAATGGGCAAGAATTTCAGTCTCTCGATGTGCAAAACTGATAGAGACATACCCCAAGCGACTTGCAGCTGTAATCGCAGCAAAAGGTGGCTCTACAAAGTATTAACGCAAGGGGGCCGAATAATTTTGCACGCCCCACTTTTCATTTTTTTATTAGTTAAAAAAGTTTCAAAAATCCAATAGATTTCGTTCCACTTCACAATTGTGTCCCACTTGTTGGTGATTCTTCACATAAAATAAAAAAATTATATCTTTATGTTTGAAGCCTGAAATGTGGCAAAAGGTTGAAAAGTTCAAGGGGGCCGAATACTTTCACAAGGCACTGTAGGTATTCAACTTAATCCTTGAATTAGGAATATTCATTTGGAAGCTTCGTATGCACTGCAACTTAAAAATCTTACCTTTCAGTGCTTCATCAATGTAAGTTTTATAAAAGAACATTCTATCTGTGTCATCCACAGTAGATTTTGAATCAGTTGACACCCCATTCTCAGTGATATAGATTTCTGGGTTGCCATATTCATCCTTTATCCAGTTCAGAAGTCTTCTCAGGCCCCAGGCAACAGCTTTAAACTCATTCATAGCAGTACCAGGCCAGTCATTTTCTACTGCTTCACCAAGATCCCGATCATAATCATAAGAATAGGGCTTTAGCCTGGCGGTTACATGATGCACAATTTTAGTGGTATAAGAATTAATACAGAAGACATCAGCAGTTCCCTGGATATAGTCCTTTTCTTGCTCTGTGAAAGCGGGAAGCCTAGATTCTGGCAGGCCTTGCAACTCACTTTTGTTACCTACCTGCCATTTCAGTGCATCTGGGTAGTCCCCATTTTTAAAAATGGGGTGTGCAAACCAACCAAGCTGGAACTGGAGGTAACGGTCAGCAGCCACTATTTCTCTGGGTACATTTACGTCCTTGGGTTCTACCCAGTCAGCATTAAGGCTTAGGGAGACCAGACCACCTTGGACACTTCTGTATTTCTTGTCATAAGTGTGATAAGCCATAGCATGAGCTTTTAAGAGATTGTGGGCAACTCTATAAGGGGCATCTCCTGGACTCTTCACATTGGGAGGCATCAATCCTTTGGCATAGCCTGCCCATGCAATAGTATGGGGCTGGTTAAAAGTCATCCAGAACTTGACTCTGTCTCCAAAGGTTGCAAAACAGAAGTCAGCAAATTCATTGAATATTTCAATCATCTGCTCATTCTCCCAACCTTTAATATCCTGCAAGGCTTGAGGAAGGTCCCAGTGATAGATGGTTACCATTGGAGTAATATTGTAAGCCAGGAGACCATTGATGAGTCTGTTGTAATACTCCACTCCTTTCTCATTCAGTGATCTGATTCTACCATCAGGAAAAATCCTTGGCCAGGACAAAGAGAATCTATAAGACTTAGCCTTCAAAGCCCTTAACATGTACAGGTCTTCCTCTATTTTATTGTAGCTATCACAGGCCACATCCCCAGTGTCATTGTTCTTGATGCTGTTGGGCTTGTGTGTAAAAGTGTCCCAAACACTTGGTCCCTTCCCATCAGTATTCCATGCACCTTCGATCTGATAGGCTGAGGTTGACACACCCCACTGAAATTCTTCTGAGAAGGTTCCATAGTGGAAAAGCTTCCTCTCGAATTTAGATTGGCGAGAAAACTTCTCCCAGACAATCTTAGCTTTTGAGGGAACATCAGATGGAGGTAGACCAGGCAGCTTGGTAACCTTAGGTTGAGAAATAAGATTTTGGGGCAATATCTTGTCTTTTCTGCTTATAAATCCATTATTTTCAATGATTTGTGAATAGAAATATGCTGATTTTTTTGGTGTTCTTGGCCTGTTAATGTCTTCAAAGTTTACATAATGCAAACCAAACCTCTGACTATAACCTTCTGGGCCTTCAAAACCATCCATCAGTGACTGCACAGTGAAGCCTCTCACATCCACTCCATCTATCTGTATCGCTGATTAAATAAAATTAAATTAATGTTAGCTTTTCATACATAATGCAGAATAAAGTACATTTTAAATCAGTCAATCAAAATGTTCTGTTCAATACATTTAAATTAATCTGAGAGAATGTGGAAAATATCTTTTAAACCCACCAGAAAAGTCAGTCCTAACCTTCCTGAGAAGTCTTTACACAATTATTGAATGTGAGGCACTTTTATTGTACTTTTAAGATTTCCAGACATTTGGCATATACTCTTTAAATCTACAGGGAATTTATAGTGATACGAGCTATAAACAAAGTGATTTGTACATTAAATGCATTTAATAAATACAGTGAATTTAGCTAAACTGCGTAGCCACAGTTATCTACTGTAAATGAAGATGGACAACCTGAATTGGAAGGAAGTATTGTGAAATGAACAGAGAAAATATCAAAACTCAGTAAACACTCACCCTTCAAAGCTTCATTAATGTAACTGTTAAGAAAATGAATACGCTGTGTATCATTGAGAACCTCTCCGTTGTATTCTGTTGGCATTCCATTTCCTGTTATGTAAATGGGAACTCTAGAGGCAGATGTGTATTCTGCGGCTATAAAATTTAGGAGCCGTCGAATCCCCCATGGGACTGAGAAAATCCAGGGAGAGGCAGTCTTTGGCCAAGAGGGATCAACATCCTCTTTGAAATCCCCCACATTATGTGGTCCTGGGTTGCAGACTTTAGGGCTGGAACTGATCAGCCGAGATGTGTAATGGTTGAGTCCAAAGAAATCAGCTGCTCCTTTAATTTTCAACTTCTCTGCTTCAGTAAAAAGTGGAAGCCTAGCCAGCTCTTTCTGGGGACATTCCTGGTTTTTCTGCTCAATCTGTTTTTTCAGTATTTCTGGATAATCACCATTGACGAAAAGAGGGTGAGCGAACCAGCCCAGCATGAACTGCAGGTAGCGCTCTGCAGCCTCCACATCCTGAGGGCTGGAAGAATTCTTGGGCTCTGCCCAGTTAGAATTTAAGGCAATGCCCACTTTTCCTCCTTGGAGAGGTCGGTATTTGTTATTATAAACATGCCAGGCCTCAGCGTGGGCTTTGATTATCATGTGAGTTACCTTCATAAAAAAGAAGAATACAGCAATGAACAGAAATGCATTAATTATCATATTTACATTTACAAGATGATTTTCAAACACCTTTTCTTCAGTACCAAAGCTTCTCTCAAACAGTTTGAATGTGCTGAAAACACTTACAGATGCATATCTGGAAAGGGCCAAAGCAAGTGTGGAACAGAAATAAGAAAAAACCTTGAACAATAATAACATTTTCCTACTTCTACTTTTGGATTTTCTTTTTGCTGTATTTTATTTTGACATCAAAATAAATTAAACATATTTACTGGAGTAAAAACTTTAGAAGTTGCCATATTCTGCTTTACCTTTGGTAATCCCTGCTTGTGCTGACTACAATATGTCAAACATATTGCAGGTGTGATACTTTGTATCCTTTATTAAGACTGAAATATCAATACTCTTTAGTTTTATTGGAATGCTTTTACTTAGTTTCTGTTTCTTATGTTTCAAACAAAAGTGTTGCCGTATGTACCTGGTAGGAAGCAATTATTGGGTCTGAGATTCCAGGAGGGTGTTGTCCAGTACCATATCCTGCATAACTAACAACCCAAGGGCTGCTGAAAGTGTTCCAAACTTTCACACGGTCTCCAAACCTAGAAAAGCAAAAGTCTGCATATTCCTTGAATGCTTGTATGATGGATTCGTTCTGCCAGCCACCCTGGTCCTGCAGGACCTGAGGCAGGTCCCAGTGATAGAGAGTCACTACTAGCTCAATGTTGGACTGCAGAAGACCGTCAATTAGTTTGTCATAATAAAGAGCACCTTTCTCATTTAAGCTGCTATTGTGGCCAGTGGGGAAGATTCTAGCCCAAGAAATGGAGAACTGGTACGTCTTGCTGTGGAGGCCTCTCAAGAGGTAAACATCATAATCGATTTTATTGTAGCTGTCACAAGCCAGGTCAGCTGTCTGGTTCTGGAAGACATTCCCCTCGTGGGAAAACCGATCCCAGATTGTCTCTCCCTTTCCATGTTCTGCCCAGCCACCTTCCACCTTGAATGATTCGCTGGACGTGCCCCACTGAAAACCATCTGGAAAGGTACTATTGAGGAAAAGGTCTTTTTCAGACACTGGTTGGTCTGCAAACTTTGCCCAAACAGTCTGATAAGATGAGAACAGCGAATGGTCGTTCACTGTAGTCTTAGAGCTCTCAGCAGCAGCCTTCTCTGAAGCTTTGAGCTCACTCAGTTGACTGGATTAAAGGTAAAAGAAAGAAAAGAAAATATTTATGAACAGAATCAACTATAATGTGAAATGTGAATTTTTACTCAGGAAATATGTCAACTAGGCTAGTATTATATTATTTATGATAATATTGTTTATGTTAGCATTAACATTCTTTAGCATAATCAGTTTTGTTGTTTAAAGTAGCAATACAAAAACTCTTCTATTATTTTTGAGTTTTTCATATAATATGTACTACATAACAGTATTGGAAACTGCAATATGGAGCAAATTGTAAAAGGGCTTCTCATATTAACGATGGACTTTCAATATTCCATCCATTCATTTTCTAACTGCATCATCTAATTCAAGAGTGTGAGACTTTCTCAGCAAGCAACATTCAACATGAATTTCTTTTTTTTTCAGTATTAATATGATTCCAACATCTTGACTACATAATCAAAATAACTGCAAGTTTCTCAAAAACTGTTAAAGAAACAAAAAAATACCCTTGTGAGTTGTTCTCCACAGTCAGTTGGTCAAAGATGTCAACGATGTCACATCCCATGATCCTCAGTTCATTCTGTTGCAGAGCTGTGAAATTGTAATATACTGTAAAGTATCATTCTTCAGGGAACAATATCAAGAACATATGTATAGTTTAGATTATTTTAGGAAGGGTGAAAGTGAGGTTTTCTTAAGAAAGGCAAAATATGATTTTGACACTATTGATATTTTAAAATCTTGTTCACCATTACAGTACTATTTCAAGACTATAAAATGTCTTATAAAGCATTCAGATTTGCAACTTCACAATGCAAGTCAATACCATAAATAAGTCACATCACTTCAGATACTGTATCCCTTTGACTTGATGTTAGACTTATCTGACAATACGTAAATCTTAACTATTTAATTATTATAATTATAATGATTTAAATGAGCCCCCAAATTCAACTTATACATTTCTAATAAAACTATAGTGAATTGTTTTCAGTTCTAGTACCGTCGGAGCTTTATTTCACATACAAAGAATCATGCATGAAACCAGTAACTTGAAAACTTTGTCCTCTTTTGAAGCAGAAAATGATAAAAAATGTATGATTAACTAAATAATTGGTTCAGATAAGGCCCCAACTTTTAAATTAATTGAATTTGAACAGACAATAGATTAAGAAGAACCGGTACTCAAAAACAATGGGCTAAAGGTAATATAAAATTCAGTTTCACAGATTGGAGGTATTTGTCACCTTACCTTTCAGTAAACTGGCTAGGGGCTGGAACTGATGGTCATATGCTGAGCTACAGCCTTCACCATGCAACTCGTAGATCAAAACTGGCACATCATTAAACATGGCTCCCTGAATGATGAATAGCCTCAAATAAAACGATTGCTCGTGGTGGTATATCTTTATTTTCACATATCGCGGTGCATCTGAAGACTGGGTTAGTAGCTTTGAACTCTGTTTCATGACAGTGGTGAATGACTAAAGGAAATCTTAAGTTTTTTTTTACCTGAATTGGTTTTATCATAATTCTAAGTCTATAATTTATTGTACTGTTAAGCTTCACAAGGCATAAAGCATTCGTCTTGATTTCAGCCTTGATCCATTTTTCCATTTTCCAACTTCTTCAACTAGTACAAGAAGGCAGAGGATTCGCAGCCAACACAAGCAATGGGTGCAATGGGTACACCCTGGACAAGACGCCAGTCCATCACAGGACACACACAGACACACAGACACACACACACTTTTTCCAGAAGCCAATTAACCTACTGTACCAGTATGCTTTTTGGGCTTTGGAAGGAAACTAAAGCACCTGCAGGAAATCCATGCAAACATGAGGAGACCATACAAATTCCACCCAGATACCACCCAAGGCCCCAGTGCTGTAAGACAGCAATGTTAGCCTCTATGCCAACCATTCCAGTCTTCATATGTAGTATTTTTGTCATTCTGTTTACATTCATTCAGTTTTTGTACTTTATGAAGGTAAATAAGTCATTTGAGACAGTTATGCAGTATTTGTTACCTGTATCTTTAAAAATTCCACCTGCAAGTTTGTTTCCAATTTACAGTCATAGTTGACGTGCACAGCAAGGAAATCTATAAATCCCTAAATGAAAAAAATAATATTAATAATATTTCCTTAATACTTTCTGTTACATTCACTTCATGAATGTGTCTGGACATCAGACTTAATACAGATTTTCATGTTTTTGCATTAAATACCTGCTTCATCATTACCTTGTACATATTGTCAGTTTGATAAAAAATGTTTTTTCTCTTAATGTCACTAGCTTTCATTCCAAGGGAGATCTGTCCACCTGTAAGAATATTAAAAGAGCATATGTTGTTAGAGAAACATAAAAAAGTATTATCTTAAGAATACTAGGAAATAGGTTTACTGGGTTAAACTCCTAAAATATTATTTTACAATATTATTGTATCTTAGCAAAAATTGATAGTGTTCTGAATGTATGAATGTACCAGAACACTATCAATTTTTGCAGTAGTAAAAAAATCAGAGATACCTTTTAGCAAGTTGCACTCAAAGCTTATGAATTAATATTTCATGTTATCAACATACTGTTATGCTAATTGAGCATTGTAGAAAAAGGCAAAAAAATTGAAAATAAAAAATGTAACTGATGTATATATCCTGCAGGACTGATGCCATAATTGACCTTTTAGATTTAGATTTTAGATTGTTATAGTAAATTAACCACTTTATAAGAAGCCTCTTCACAGTTTTATACAATGTATGTCTGAACACTTGTAGTGTACTCAAGCAGGTAAAACATGAAAATTATATGTGCCTCCCCATAACTCCCCTGCTAAACATTATTATACTAGATCCATTATATAATTTCGACCTTTGTAAGCTATGAAATAAAGATAAAAACTGCAGAGTTGCATTTACTCAAAGATAAATAATCTCAGATATGACTTGTAATTGTAGTCCAAAAGGTTTCTCCTAGAACCCTTTGGAGTGACTTGTGACTAAAAAATAATGGTATATTCTGTTTTTCATGTAAAACAAAACATACTGTTAGAACATGAAAATCTGAATCAGTTCATTGGAAAATTAACAATTTAACACAGATACATCATTGTCCTTGCCCTTTTAAGTCAAACTTTTGTAGTAGTTATGACTGTTTAAAGACCAATTAAATGGAAATACATTTTTAGTAGTTATTTTTGGTTTAAGTTAAATTATAGAAAAATGTAGAATACTTAACAGCAAGGAGATCTTTGTTCTACAGACTTTCAGATAAAAACACAATAGGCCTTTATACAATGCTGTCCTTTAAATGGTATTAACTATTTTTGCTTTGACTGTAAGACAAGAGCTTAACTACAGAAAAATACATTCGTTTACACATCTGAAATAATTCGAAAGTAGTCTGATATCCTCAATGAGGATATTTCTGATATAATATTCATGACATTGTATTAACACTAGAGCCAGATGAATTCTTACCTTTAGCAGAAAGTAATTGGTGGTAAAGACTGTACACTTTTTTGTGGGCAAGTAAAGAATTTTCGAATACAGGCGTTTTAAGGCTGGAAGAGACCGAATCTTTCTGGTGTCCCTCTTCAATCATCTCATAAAACTTGCTGAATGTTATCCAGGACTCTGCAAGACCTCCCAAACTTGAAAATACAAATTTGGCATATTCTTCAAAAAGACTCACAAATGTCTCATTTTCCCAGCCTCCATGTTTTGCCTTCAAGACCTCAGGCACACCTGAATGGTGCAGCACTATGAGAGGCTTGAGAGTGGCTTCTGACAGCTGTGCAAGGAAGTTCCTGTAGCAGGAGAGAGTCTCCAGGTGAGCATTCTTCGGATCACCTTCAGGCAGGAGGCTTGTCCAGGAAAGGATCACTTTAAAATGAGTTATCCCTCTTGAACGAAGGTAATTGAAATAGTATTGAGCAGAAGGGGGCAGGGGGGATTGACAATTAAAGACCTCTGCCTCACCTTCCCCCTGAATCTTTGAAGCCAATGCTTGAAAATTGAGGGTTCCTCGGTTCAAGGCATTCACAAAGTTTTTAGTTAGGGGACCCCCAAGGAGCATAAATTCTTCTTGGTCTTGGACCCCACTGCCAAAGCAAGTGCATGGTAACAGGAGAAGAAGAAGGATCTGAACATCTTGCCTCATCTTTGCTGTGTGAAGACAATCTTAGCTATTATTGCCACATAAACTTACGTTTTGTGTGAAACCTTTAAACCATCTCACACTGCAATTTTTTTTTTACAATTGCATTGTCATAGCATTAAAAAAAACAACTGGGCTATAACTAGTTATCTGTGTTTTATAGCCCTAAAACAGATTACCTAAAAGAGATATGCCACTTTTATCTGCACTTAAAGTATGTTAAGGCCTGATCATAAATGTCAATGCTTGATTCGCTTTTCTATCATTTCAGATTGAGTTACTTATCTATGCAGAAATCTTTTCACAGTAAACAATTTCTCAAATTGCCTTACCATGAAATATACATTACCACGTGCAAGGGCAAAGGCACGTTAATAAAGAAATATTAGTAATTAAACTATTGTTAAAGAACATTTTAAACAAAGGTGGAGCCACGTTCCAAAGGAATGGAACAAAGTCAGTTAGTTTGTCTGTACATTTTACAGTTTTATTGTTTCTCACTGATTGGCTCCAAAAATTAACAATTGTTTTGTACTGTATAAACTTGTGATTTCTTCTTGTGGAAAAACTAGCTTGTAACAAAATTATTGGCCAGTGTAGTGCTAATGGTTGCATGATACAAAGCTCCAATGACATAAATTGGTGCATGTTCAGCATCTGGCTTTTTTTATGAAAACAAAGTAGATGATATGTAGTGATCACTTTGAAAGCAAGAATCCCTGTAGAAGTTCAGTAAACACAAACAGGGTCTAGCACTGTGGATATCAGACTGAATTGTTGTAGTTTCAAATTGAGCGAATATATTTTTGTACTCTTGAGCAAGATAATTTACTAAAAGTGCTCCAGTACATGATTTGTTGTATAGACTATTCTTCAGGTCAACATTATTATGAATGAGAATGAGAACTTATTGTCTTATAGATTTAGGGATTTTAAGAAATGCCTGATTTCATGCTGTAACTGAAAAACTAAGTATGTGATATAGTGAAATGGTGACATAATTATTATTTTTTTTAATCAATAATGTTTTCTGATCTAAAAGTAGGTGGGCTTCCGGGCTTCCATCTTCCAAAGCTGAGCCCAGAATGGCAGGAACATTTGGCTTTTATAGCACTGGTGCAAGAAGGCAGGTGCAGGAGATCAGGAATAAAACAGAAAGGGCTGGAGCGTCCTTAAGAGGAGGGGTTTACGATCGTGACACAGAGTGATGAAGCCAATTCATAGATGGGGATTATTAGGAGGCCATGATTCATAAAGGCCAATGGGAAATTTGGTGAGGATGCCAGGGTAACACCCCTATTCTTTTTGGAAAACGCCCTGGGATTTGTAATGATGACAGGGAGTCAGGACCTCAGTTTTACGTCTCATCCGAAGGACGACATTTTTTTACAGTATAGTGTCCCCGTCACTATACTGGGGCATTAGGACCCACACAGATCGCAGGTTACGTGGCCCCTCTAATATCTCTTCCAGCAGCAACCTTAGCTTTTCCCAGGAGGTCTCCCATCCGGGTACGGGCCCTGACCTGCTTAGCTTTAGTGGGTTGTCGGTTGTGAGTTGCAAAATTTGCAAGAGTGGTACTCTTAAGGGAGGTGGTAGCCCCAGTAACCCCTTTTGGATACAAAATGCAACAGAAGTGTAGTTAAATATTAATTATTCTTTTCAAAGACATCACATGATGATCAAAATGAATGTTGTATGTGTGAATGAAAAACAGAAAGAAATAAAATGCAAGCCTAAATAATATCTTAGAATAATATTTGGACAGTATTGCATTTTTATACCCCACAATGGGAATTGAAATCATTTCTACAACTCCCATAATTTACCAATAATATACTGTATGTACCTTTATAATACCTTTACTTTTTAATTAATATAGTAGACTCTTAATTTTTATATTTAAAATAGCATACGCTATTCAAATGAAAAAATGTAGAAATGGACATATAATGAATAATCAAATAATTCATGAATTATTCAATAATTTAAACACTAAAAATAGACCAAGTAACTAGATATTTCAACCATTCTTAATTTCGGAGAAACATTTAGCTTGTTCACCATATAGCTACTTAGAATACACTTCATTTCCCATAAAGCTCTCACTTCCGGTTATTCACCTCAACCAAACCCGTTAGCTGCATCTACAGGAAGCCCCGCCTATTCCAGAATGCTATTGACATTTACTTTTTTTCACTGCACTGTGATTGGATCAGAAACCTATCAATCAGATTTCCACGCTAAAGTTTCAATAGTAGCAGTAACACGTGAGGATAGAGATACTGGAGTGTGAATGTAGTTATTAGTGTTTTTAGATTGTTATGGATTTTTATTTTGGAAACAGACTTTTACTATTTCTAATATAACGAAGTGCTATATCAGCCCTTAATGTTGTTATGAGTGATTTCCAGTAATATTCGTCGTGTTATAGTCCATATCTCTAGCTAGTTGTAATTTAAGTTTTTGTTTTCATAAAATAGAGCTCTCTTAACAGGCAGTTATTTTTTATTCCGAAAAATGGATAATGCCGAAGGAGCTGTAGATTTACACGGGGACGAAGAAATCATTGAAGTGATTGACCTTAATGAATCGGAACAGACGCCAGGTAATGTTACTGAATACTACTCAGTGTGCCATGTTGAAATGACTGCATTATGTCAGTGATTTTCAAATTGTTTCTTAATTTCAGTAGATGAATATATACATTGTCAGTTTTCCTTTTACGCTTCTTTGGTTTTAACGTAGTTCATATATATTTTATTTTTCATGAGCGTATTGTATGTGCACAATTACATATATCTGATCTGGAGCATGCATAATGCAAATATGCCCATGTTTTCTCAAATGCTTTGCGTCACAGTTTAAACTAATAGATTCATATGTGTATGCTGGGAAGGGTTATGAGGTACCCAACGGGCTTCATTTTGTATTTTGCCCAGATGACTTGGCTAACGAGATTGAAGATGTCGATTTCGGTGAGGAAGGAGGAGATTTCGCAGATGATGAGGGCTGGCAAACTGAAGAAGAGGACATGGAAGCTCGACAGGATGACAGTGAACTCACCTTCTCCATGCACACAGGTAGGAACGATATATATGTGAGGAAACAGTCGATAGTTTTACGACGTACTGTGGTGTTCCTGTGCTATTAGTAGTAGATATGAGGAAATGTAGGTAAACGACTGTTGACACCTAGTAGTATATAGAAACATTGTTGAACTGACATTTATAAAAGCAAAGTATAGCCTTACACGACTTACTCACTATTTTATGGCTTTAAGACCTCCTGCTTTTCATTTTATAAGTCCAGGTAAACTATGAATAAATAGAAGTCTTATTGTTACTGTAATTGTTATGCGTTGCTAATACTGATGTTAATATTCGTTTCCAGGATCTGTGTTCTGTGTGAGTTTAGACCCGGCCACTAACAGCTTGGCAGTCACTGGTGGAGAAGATGACAAAGCCTTTGTTTGGAGGCTGAATGATGGAGAAGTTGTCTTAGAGTGTGCAGGTGATTTTCCATATACTTATTTGTATAAATGTATTGTATTTATTAATTGACTACATTTATTATCAATCAGATTGATAATTAGAACTTAACTGGCTTAAAGTGGGGCATCCGGCATTGCCTTATACGGATACTGATTGCATTTCTTAAATGTTAGATGCCATTATTATGAATTTGAATTATTTTTGCGGTCACACTCAGAATTTATATGAGGACTATATAACAAAAAATCATTTAAGGAACCCATTAATAGTTCAGTGTACAACGACAGTTATTAACACCAAACTACATTTTCTGACAGGCCACAAGGACTCTGTAACCTGTGCTTCCTTCAGTCATGATTCCAAGCTCGTGGCTAGTGGAGACATGAGTGGCCTCATCAAGGTCTGGAAGGTGGAAACTAAGGAAGAGGTCTGGTCGTTTGAGGTGGGAGATCTGGAGGTGAGTACTTTAGCTCACTTAAACGACTCCTGGCTGTCCAAATGCCCCGGAATGTAATTTATAAAGGCCTTCATTAACCACTTCAGGTATTAATATACCGTTAAACCTCTAAATAAAGACTCCTTGTTCAGCTGCAGTTTTGCATGGAAAGTCCTGGTAATAGTGTGAATCTGCTTATACAGAAAAACTAAAATATGCTTTCAGATATTTCCTCCAAAATATTTTGTGAGGATAGAAAAATACTTCTTTTTAGTGTGGAGGTGTAAAACTTTAATATTGCCTGATTTTTTGTTTTCCCTGACAAACCCTAGTTTTCAATAATTTGGCTAAGTGTAGTCACATTGCCGCTATCAGAACTCCCTCTTGTTCGAGTGGCTGATTTGGCGGTGTGGTTGTTTGTCTCTTCAGTGGCTAGAATGGCATCCTTGTGCCCCTGTTTTGCTGGCTGGCACAGCAGATGGTAACGTGTGGATGTGGAAGATCCCAGGCGGGGAGTGTAAGACTTTCCAAGGGCCAGGCTGCCAGGCCACAAGTGGAAAATTCCTGCCCGATGGTAAGATATTCAGGGCAAAAGTCTCGCTATTAGTCTCAAGTGGGCCAAGTGTCGAACTGCACATCTTTATGTCTTTGTACCCTGAGGAAAAAGCAGTTTTAAAACAGGAAAGGAAGACAGTGGTGACGTTTTGTATCTTAAAGGGGGTTTACTATCCTTCAATGCAAAGGAAAACATATATTGGTTTTTGTTTAATTCAGAAATAACCAATAATAATATGTAATACACCTAAAATATTTAAAAACAGTTATGTTCTTATTTTTGAATTCTGAGTAGTTTCAGCATAACTGACACTGAGACTTGGATGATTAAAAACTGCTAAACTACACTGGGATTAACTGGGATATTTACGCACTAGGTTAAACACAAGGTTTTAGACCAAACACACATTAGACCAAAAACAAACACAAAGTTTGTTTTTGGTCTAATGTGATCAAATATATGCATGGAATTAAAAATAGAACATTTATGGTAACAGTATGTTTTATTTATATTAATGTTACAAATAGAAACTATAAAACAAACATAATAGTTTTCACAATTCCAATTTGTTTTTATATTTTCCCAATTGTTTTTTATGGACATGAGGGCAGTTACCATAGATCTTAAGGATTTTATGTTAAGGATGGGAGCTGTAACTACTGATTAGAGAATTGCAAATCTCATTCCAATTAATAAAATCTGTGAAAATACTTAATGAGGAAACCAAATAAATTTCTGTTATTGGCAATGCTTTGTGAACGATGGAGGTAGACTAGAATAATATTTACCAAATACAGCTATCCAATGCCAACAACGGGGGTTCTGTTCATGAAAACCTCTGTGGTAGGAAAAGCTGTGGTTTGTAAATATAAGGCCTGAGGAAAGAGTTCTCCTGCTACATCACTGCTGTAAATGCATAGTTGTATATGAACCCTACATTTAACAAATGTACTTTATACACCAGTGGTTCTCAACTGGGTCACAACTGTGGCTAAAAGCAAGTCTCACGGGCCACATATATTAATCACTACTAGGCCTACCTTATCTGCATGCATAAAAGCTACTGTATTAACCATGTGTATGTATATATAGAAAGAGGTTGGAAACATTATGGTGTAGTACACAAGGTTTCTTGAGAAACAGGATGGAAGTCCTTCATCAGCTATGCAACTTCAGAAGCACTTTGCTTGCACAGCTGATGAAGGACTTCTGTCCAAAACCTCCTGTTTCTCAAGAAATCATGTGTACTACACCATAGCTTTTCCAACCTCTACGTTTACTACTGAAGTACACTCGCAGTTACTTTCAGTTTCAGGTGGCTTAAGACTGCATAACTGCATGCTCTGTCCTCAGATTAGCAGAGTGATTTTTGATCTCTGAAAATGCTCTTCACAAGTATCTATGGATACATCTATGTGTTCAGTTTCTTTTCTGGAGAATATTTGCTTAATCATATATTTCATTAATAATCGTTATATTGTAAGTCAAAAGTGTTAGTGATGATTTCTTCTGTAACAACATAATGCATAATGCTAATGATTGATTTTTCTTTATTCTTATTTTCAATTTTATTTTTTTAAGTGCTAATATATTGCCATTTTCTTTCAACTTCATATTGACCAAAGGTGTTCAAGGGCAAGAGACTTTTAAAATTAAATAAACAAAAAATGTACATACCCTTGCATGTTTTGGGTAGACTGTTTAAAAGGAATGGAAGATTGTCACTACTGCTGGATGTGATGATCAAAAACCTGTTCAACTGTTGAAGATACTAGTTCAATAAAAGTCAAATGTGCAATGATACATTTGACTTGCAGATTTTATAGTGAACAGCCTTTGTGTGTGGTAGGTTCAAAGCTGATTGACCATGTCCATACTTGGCAGGTAAAAGGGCTGTAGTTGGCTACGAAGATGGAGTAGTGAGACTTTGGGACCTCAAACAGGGAAATTCCATTCATGTTATCAAAGGTGAGTCATTGTACCATTGCAGGCAAGTTTTAATTAAATGCAAATTATTTTAGAGCTGTTTCGAAACAATGATGGCTGATTAAGAGCAGGGAGATACAAGTGGCACTGTGAGGTTATAAAGTATACTGGTTGCTACTTCTGCACAACCTATAAACAAGTTCTTTCACATTTTAGGACAGGATGGACACCAGGGCCCACTAACCTGTATGGCCTGCAGTAAAGATGGAACCCTTGTGCTGACAGGCTCTGTGGATTGCCAGGCCAAACTTATTAATACTGCTACAGGCAAGGTAAGCTCTGGCATTTACAATGAAGTCAGAAATAAGAGGATGAAGTTATGAGATCAAAGAATAATAAATAATAATAAAAGAACCTTTAGATGGCCAGCAATAAATTACTTTCATTGTTGAATACCCCGCTTCGCTCTGAAGAATACATACACAAATCACAATTACCAAAAGCAACTTATTTTGATTCGCTTTAAACTGTTACCACAGGGTGGCAGTATGTAATAGGTTAGGGCATTGCTAGGGATAAGTTCTTCACTATTAATGTCTGAACCAGTAATTATTTGCATGATAGGACAAGGAAGGGCGAAGTGTTTTGCACATATGAAAATAAAATGCCCTGCAGCAGCACACAAACTGTTTTACTCTACAAAGAGTTCAATCTGATGTGAAGTGAACATTTTAGATTATTGTATTTTAGCTGGATGGTTTCTACTTCGGAATAAGCTTTGTGGTTTTGAGCTTCTGAAAATGTGAAATTTCTCAATTTCTTATATTGGCTATCACATGTGATTGTGTCTGCATTTGATTATACATATCTAAATTTAGCCTGCTCAGTCTGTTGTGAAGCTTAGATAAAACGTATGTATATGCTAAAGTGTAGATTATTCTCACTTCCTTTATAAAATCCAGTACTGTGTATTCTTTGCCATGGCCACATGAAATAATTATTTTCCTCTTAGAGAAATGTGTTATAACTGAATTGTTCAGCTGTACTAATTCTTAGGAAAAGGTAATCTAGTTTTACAACTGTAGCACTATTTTGCAGGTAGTGGGTGTGTTTTCAATAGATGAAAAAAAACCCAAAAGCTCAATGGATGGGGAGGTTGAATCTAACTCAGTGGAGTCTGTAGGATTCTGTAATGTGTAAGTATAAAACATCTTATACATTTGCCGTATGTTGTCTTGTACTTGTTGTTCTTTGCATAAAAACAAAGAACTTGTTGTTCTTTGGTTTTATGCACTACAAAACAGTTGTTTTGTCTTTCAGTCTCATTGTTCTTTTGTTTTCTTGTAACTTGTTTCACAACCAGTTTTTATGTAAAGTTTACTTAAGGGAGTGTATTGCACGTTTTTGTTTATACTTTGCTCGTATGAGTTACAGGACATTAAAATTGCTTGCATTAGTGAATCCTCAATAAACAGGTTACATTTTCAGAATTTACAGAAAGCAAGCTGATCTACACTGGAGACTTAACTTAGCATGTTGAGTCTCAGAATCAAAGGAAAGGAGGGCATGAGAGAGGAAGGCTGCATTGGGCAGACAACCTTTTTACTAGACTCCAGTGCTATCTTGCATGGGGTTGGTCACCATTAAAAGTTGATTTTAGATTTCCAAGTGTAGTTATGGGTTCAGTTCCTGGAGTGCTATCTGTGTGGTGGTGAGTGTGGATTTCTTTCGGAAGCTAAGATTTCCTCCCACACTCGCTTCTGTAAAAACTGGACCTGGTGCGTGTGCGTGTGCGTGTGCGTGTGCGTGTGCGTGTGCGTGTGCGTGTGCGTGTGCGTGTGCGTGTGCGTGTGCGTGTGCGTGTGCGTGTGCTACAATGGTGTATAGACTGTCAGGGTGTATCCTGCCTTGTACTCAGTGTTTCCTGGGAAAGGCCCCTGGATACCGAGATCCTGAATTGAATAAGAACAAGGTTATTGAAAGTGATGTGATGTGAATGTTTTAAGGGGGCTCCACGGTGAAAGATGCTGACACCAGCTTTTCAGAGGTAAATGTGGTAGTAGCACTGTAATCATACAGGAAGTCAGATGGAGCACATTTTTGTAAAGAGCACAGAAGTTTCCGCTTCATGATGACATACATCAGAGAGTGACCCGTCATGCTTCCAAGTATTTCAATTCAATTTCAAGTATCAGCCACGGTCAAGTCCCTAGATCTCTTATTTGTTGGGCATCTTCTTTCTAGAGAGAAATAATAGATAATATTAAAAAAAAAACATCTTTTGAAATTTCTTAATAGTGCCTGAAACTCCATAAATTAAGAAGAAAGGTTTTTAAAAATTGTGAGATTCTCCCACAAATTCCTAAATGTCTTGGTATCTTGGTGTAGAAAATGCAAAACAATTATTAAAGCCAAAGGCTGTCTCTATCTGATGAAAGCAATGCTTCACTGCTAGTCTGGAAAAGTTTTTATGTTTTGTTAGTCATGTGTACTAATTGTTGAACCAATAAATTCCTTGTACTGGTCCAGAAAGTAAATATTTCCACTTTATTTCATGGTTTGCGTCTCATGTTTTTAAACTCTTGGTCTGCTTTCAGACTTTGGGCCTTTACTATTTGTTTTAAGAAACCAGATGCTATCTGTTGCAGGTTTGGTCATTTAAGTCCCCAAACACCGTTGAGACTAATTTTCAACAAACCTGTGAAAATGTTTCTTAACATGTTAGCATTTTTTGTTAAAGAAAGCTAAATTGAAAATGAATAAAAAATTATGTGAAGCAGAAACTAAATAATAGGCAAGTGAAACTGAAATGAAATAAGATTAAAAAGCCAATGATCTTTTATTTCTATTATTCCTTTATGGAAATGTAAACAAAGTAACAGAACTTGGCTTGATTTCCAGAATGCTTACTATTGTAATCAGTTTTTTGCACATCCTACTTCTACATTCCATCCCTTTAGAGGTGTTGGCTGCTGAAAAATCGTCTCATGACTGTTTTTCTCGGTTTTATTTTATTTCATTTTATTTTTCTTTTAAAACATTTTTGAGAAACTTTGTGGGCCGCTCTGAAACACAGGTTGAAAGTCTTGTGGAATTCTCTTCCATTCCTCTTGTAGAGCCTGGACAAGCATGTTTTTGTCCAAGCAATATGCCAATCTGTACTGTGTTTTGAGCTGTCACAAATGAGTTGAAACATTCTTTGTAACATTCTTTGTTACAGGTTCCCTTTGGTTGCGGTTGCTTACCTGGATGGGACTTTGGCCATCTATGATCTTCCCACTCAAAGTCTGAGGCACAGATGTCAACATGAGGTAACAAGCACTGGAAAATTTAAAGAAAACATCGGTATGTCTCATAAACCTGGATGCCTGCAGGTTTTGAAATTTTGTAAAATTTTATATCATTGGTCTTTGAGATGCAGTAAGCTGAACCAAATGAATGCTCATTTGTTTCATTTTGAATTGTTTTTCTTTGATACTGTGTTAAAGGGTATTTTGTTCAGTGGCTGTAAAGCTTTACCTGTAGTGCTATTTTCAGTCATAATGGAGCTGTCCTCTCCTGTATCAATAGGCTGGTATTGTCCATCTGCATTGGGAGGAGAGCTCTTCCTTAGTGTCTACCTGCAGTTTGGATGGAGCAGTGAGAATCTGGGATGCTCGATCAGGGAACATGGTCTCTGAGTACCATGGGCACACAGCTGAAATTCTTGATTTTACACTCAGCAGGTGAGTTTTTCTCCCACTCCCTAAAGATGCATTTTTTCAAAGGAACCGATTTTGTTGGTAGTTTGTTTACACATTGTTTTTTAGGTCTTTTCATTTTCAAATAGAATTATTTGTATTTTAATGGACAGTAACAAAGGTGTTGGATCTTCTGAAATCACCTCAACAGAGTCCTGTTTCTGTGGTTTATTTTGGATTAATGTACACTGTTGTTGTTCTTTGTAGAGATGCCTCTTTGGCTGTGACTGCCTCAGGAGATCACAAAGCCAAAGTCTTCTGTCTTCAGAGACCAGACCGGTAAAAACGCAAGGCTGTCCAGATACTGAGGTCCAGCTATTCATACTGCCATACTGACAGCTTTACTATACAACTTTCTTGAGGAGAAGCATCAAGCTACAAAAGAAAATAAAAAAAAATATGAAATTGTGCTGAAGCAAGCCACTAGTATCTGAAGTCTTTATTTTCTTGATGACAGTAGAAAAGGTTGTTTTATTTATTCTCTGCTGATATTTGATTAAAACCATCAATTAGTACACATAAACGTTTGAACTCTACTGTGTGTGTAAATTAGGATTTGCCCTTGTATATTGATTTGTTTTGTTTGGGCATAACATTTTCAAGATGGAAGTGGGGTAAAAAGAACAGACTCATAACTTGATGATTTTTAGTTGATACTCCTGGTAGATTTCAGGTTGGGAAGAAGGTCCTTTTTGACATTAAAACTTCTGATGACATTTATAACTGTTTTTGTTTTCATCTGTTGTATTTCTTCCACTAGCCTGTCTGTATGTTCAGCGGCTACTTTATATTATTTAAATCAGTATGTCGTGTGCATTGAAATATTAACTTATGCAATTCATCTAGTGAAAATGTTGAAATTTCTAATATAAGGAAAATTAAGGTTGATTAAAAATCATTGGAAGAGTGATGTTTACTTTCACATTTCCAGTCCTGCATGACATATGTACAACCATTTTTTGTTATGTATCACATAAAGATGTGATTTACAACTTAATATAGTCCTTATCTAGATGGCCAGATTTTATTAAAATGTTATTTTTAAAAGAACAGGTCTGAGCTGATTTAATTTATCTATCCTTTATTGTGGATTTCAAGCTTCCATATGGGCACTTAATGTACTGAAACAGCCACACTTAAGTGTTTTTGCCAAATAGTTTTATTTTCAAATTAGGAGAGTTAAAAGCTTTGAAGAAGAGTGGCAAACTGCATTAAAAAAATATTTTAATTTTAGGCCTGGCTATATTCGATTCTTTGTGCAATTCAACAGAATTTATGTTGTGTCATTATAATTAAATAGGTTAAAGGCAAAATAGACAATCACTGTCAGAGAAACTAAGTGATGTATGATTTATTTCTTAGAACATATATCAAACAACATTTTATTTGCTCTAAACAGTGTATTTCTGTTTAGCATACAATTACAATTAGTGGCTACCAAATTAGAAATGTGTAGTTAATCCCTATTTTGTATGTGTTTTTATTTGAGTGCTAAAATTATGTTAATGTTAATTAATGTTTGCCTCTGTATGAAACTCTGAGAGTTCAGTTAAAGTGAGTTCAAATGAAGTAATTGTTGTCTTTAAAGACATGCATAGGGTTTGAAAAAGACAAGCCAATTCTGTCAGCAGCAGATACACGGCTTATAAACAAAACAGTAGAAGCTACTGTAGCAACCACAAGTAATGTGTTAACTACAAATAGTACAGGAACAAGTAAAGGCTGAAAAAAAAAGAGAACATTTCGGCTGTGGAGCCTTCTTCAGGTGTGAGAAAGAGAGGGGAAATCAGTAGGTAAAAAAACATGGGAGAACAAAAGACAGGAGTGGAGAGCAGGCAGGAACATGAGAGACGCAGACACAGGAGAGGTGGATTCTCGGGGTGAGTCGAAAGTTGAGAGAGAGGTGAAGAGAGTAAAACATCAGTGATTTAAAATAAAAGGTAATGAAAAAGAAAGCATGTGAGAATGGCTACAGCAGGTGTGATTGGGAATTCAAACAAAAAGTTAAAATTAATCTCTGCTAGTTTCTTTGCAGCCTACAAATTGCTGTATATTGTCCCACTTGAAAAGAAACGTTGCTAATGTTAGTTAATCTCCTCCACCAAATATGAAAGCATTTGGAAAAGTGCTATTAAATCTTGTGAAGATTTTTTTATTTATTTTATGGTTGTTGTCTTCTGTAACCAGGAAATAAGCCACAGCTAACTGGAAGCATGGGCAGTCAGTGATTTCTTTTCTACTGGTTGTCATAGCTGCATATGTGAAGAGGTCACTCTTTTTACTATTTCCTGTGCTTAGTGCTGCTCTAAGGAGCTGACTGTTTATAAACCTTGACTAGCAAACATGCGTTGTTACAGTTTGTAGTCCCCTTGGTGTTTTGCAGTACAGGAGTCACACAGGACTAATATGCTAGGCAAAATTTGATTTAAAAAAATAATAATTTTGGAGGATTTGAGATAACCAAATTAAAATATGGTACAGTATATATCTTCTGTTTATTTCAGATCAACAAGAAATCAATGTAGACCACATCAAACCATCAAACCAACTTTTTGCCACATACTGTAGGCTTGTCATGAATCACTAGAAAGTCTTTTAAGGAGACCATTTATGATTTCATCCCAGAGGAAGTGGATATACGCCCAGTAAAAATATGAATGTGAGTGCTGTACTGTTTTGGAGGAAGATTTGTGCCCAAATATATTGGTAGCTAACAGCATACTTTGCTGTTACTACGTTGTAAGAGTAACTCTTAAGTTGGAGCCACTGAGTATATAATAGTATATAATGTGTAGTTTTCCCCAGAATAACTTTTTTTCAAAATATATATCTCTCAAGCCTGTGGGTAGCTAGGAAGTCATTGCTTTACCGAAGGAGAACACTGGCCAACTCACCCCAAACCTATTCCCAGCAGCATACTGCCAACTTAGACACCAGTGACTAGCGACACAATCCAAGTTCAAGCATCAGACATCTGGTCAACCTGGGTGTGCTTTTACTGGTTGAAACATTCAGAATTCACAAGCGCCTTATATACAATACATTGTAAATACAATAAAAAGTCTTAGACCAGGGCTGTGAACAGATGTCTCTTTTCTGTGGTTTTACTCATCAATGCTTTTTGTTGATATCTATGTCAAAGATAACCCCACATCTCTCCGTATCAGTGAGACCAAGGGCATGCTTGTGTTTCTAGAGAACAGAAAATTAGGAGTTTAGGCTGGTCTGTCTCTTCTACCAAGAGACATGCATGTCTTCCTATCTTATTATGATACTGAACATATTTTAGTATAAATGTTGTGTCTTTGTGGTGTGCTAATGTTCTAGCTCAGATAGACTGCAGATAAACTTTACATTAAGACATACTTGCAAATGATGCATTAATCTGAGCTTCTGGATGGTTTCATGATCTTTGTTAGTCTCATCTTTTAGACCACCAGGCATGACTAGAAAACCAGAGAAAAACGTAATTCACTTAAGTCTGCAAATATTATCCTGCACAGAACAGATATACAGTATGTCCTCCACCTGGTGAGTATAGCGTGTTTGCTTATCATTATGAAACTGTTTTGTGGTTTTAACTTTTCCACAGCTACCAATTAATCAAGTTAATCATGCCATTTACCTTATTTATGTTTATATCCTATTGTATTTATTAAACAGGATAAATGTAATGTAGATACAAAATACTTTCTAAACAGCAAAAGTTTCAGTATAGATAACGGACATCAGGTCCAGTAACTGGTACTTTTCAAAGTGCTTTGTATGCATTGCTTACAAAACAATCTTTGGGCAGTATTTTTTCATGTTTTTGAACAGAATTAAATGATGTATTAATTTTGATCTATAGACGTTACAGTGAGTTCTGAAAGTGTACATATTTATTTTTCCAGACAAGGTTTTGAGTAACAAAAAAACAATAGGAATGTAATTCACCGGATACCTCCTGCTAAACAATAAGATATTACTTCCATCTGTTTTCCTTTCTCCCTGAGGAAATGACAAGCAACTATGCACTTTGTAAGTGTTACCTTCCCGAAGACCCTTCAAATACTCCACTGCAAAACTAGAAGAAAGAAAACGTAGTGGACAAATCGATTCTTCTTTAATGCCTACAGTATATTTTATATGAACAACAAACCACCACACAGAAGGATGTGTTTGCCTGAATTAATAACACACATTACTCACATTTCTAGTGTAAAATGGTTGGGTTTAGTAGGTACAGTATGTGTACAAATAGATTAGACTGCAGTACATCTGTCTCCTGGTGTCAAATTAAAAAATCATCTGAAACTGAAATTATTTGTTTGTGACGGCAGCTATTGAATAAGAGCATAATCACTCAAGATAATTGTGTTTGTTCTCTTTCTTTGGAGACTTCTGAGCCTGTACTGTGAATGATTATGAAACTTCTGTCATTGGTGAAGATGTTTTATACATTTATCATTTTAACCTGGGGTAGACATTTAGGACACGTTAATGTTAAAAGGATAAAGGAAAGAAGCTTTCTGAGACTTAATAGAAAATTAGAAGAATTAAATTCAGTGCTCATTAAAAATGTTTATTGCTCATACTCCTCTGAACGTGTATTTAAAGCACAACATTATTTGTTATACATAGTGATGGAAAAAAGAAACGCAACATCTCCCTGACAGGTCGCCTTGCTCTTAAGGCCAGCAGCCTGAAGCCTCTCTGTCCTGTCACTGATGTGGGCATTGTGTCTGGCGGCAGTTTCAGCAGCAGTATGGGTGGCAGATCTGGAACAATCTCTCAGATGGACCAGTCTGATGTGTCGGTCCTGCTCTGGTGTGGTCAGTCGAAGGCGGAAGGATCTTGGATGGTCATCCGTCCTGCTGGTCTGCTGAAACCTTCTCTGCGGTCATTATGGCTTACTCCAAAACGTCTGGCAATGCTGGAACATGACATGCACCAAAAACTGACTAAGTGGCCTTTTTTTTTGCATTGACCTAAGCTTTGAATTAAGGCTTTTTTAAAGGTGACCTGATCATGCATTGTTCCATCTGGACCTTGTTGGGTAAAAGTCCACCTAACAAGCTTTCATGTGATTGCCAGGTTGCAATGCCTCACTGCACAAGCTGTATTGCTGGTCAGAGGGCTTAAAACAAATTGACAAGTTTTTGTCAAAAGCAATAACTATAGCATTCTTATTCCAGAAAATGCTGTGTTTCTTTTTTCCATCAGTATATATATATATGTGTGTGTGACTACATTATTTTAACTGTTTAATTTTAATTTATTTTTATTTTTAAATTTAGTCCAGTTAAAATCCTGACTTTTGGATAAACTGATATTGAACCTACTGGAGTAATAGCAGAGGAGAAAATCAAATTGATGGAGCTGGTTTATTTTGCTCTCAAAAGTGAGAAGTCTGTCAATGACATAGAAATTAGGGTGCTTTGATTTATACATTTGTTATAAATAACTTCTGGGACCAGAACCTTTTTTTTTTTGTATCTGCTACAAGCATCTGAAAATTGGAACAAGTCTATATGCTTATGAAAAGCAAAAGCGGCTGGCTGTTAGACATTTACTGTAGATGTAAATATTACTTGAGATAAAGTAATTTATCTAAAGTAAAAGTAATAAGACTGCTAAACAGCCAACCTGCAGCTCCTTTAGCAAATCACCCGTAATAGCTACATGGACACACAGTTTTCACTGTATTCAGCATAACTGCACTACTTGTATATATTGCATACACCATGGACACATAGCAGCTCTATTCATATCGGTTTTATTCAATTTCTATTACATTATCTACTATTATGTAACCTTATTTTCGTAACCTTAATTTTGTGATTTTTGTGAGCTCGCAGAAAAGACATTTCATTGCAGGCAACTACTGCTGCATGCTGTATTGTTGTGCATTTGATAAATAAACTTTGATTTGATTTGATTTGATTTGATTTGATTTGATCTGTGCACAACTGTCATTGATAGTGCAAATCTTACATAAATATCCCTGGTTTGAAAATCTCTTTTGGGTTGTCTGTAGACAGTATTATTCAGAATTACACAGTATTAGACAGTATTATTATTAAAGTAATAGTAGTATGAGAATAAGTACAGTCCTATATCATTCTAAGCAGATGCTTTCTAAAGCTTTGGTTATATAGCTTCATTTTTAAGAGAATGGATTTATAGGAATGGCATACTGAGTAGTCCTATATCATGTGCTATATTTAGGTAATACAAATTTACCATGGAACAATTCCTCAGGCTACATTCACTACAATTACCTCATAGTGTCTGATGTGTCTGATGTGTGTTGTAAAAGCAAGACAAATGATGAAAGCCTTTGTTCTGTACTAAAATGAATGATGACCAGAGACATATAAAGGTCCATCATAAAATGCATCAAAGAAGAATGAACATTAAAACACAAAGGCCGCACATGCAAAGAGGCCATAAAGCCCATCAACATCATCTAGTTAATTTTCTCAAAAATCCTATTGCCAGTCCTGATTATACTGGGTACCCCTCCCCCAATTATTAAAGAACCTCACTCCAAAAAGAGACAATTTAGATTAATCATTCACAGCCACTGAAACTGTGAGGTAGTAGTACTAACCACTTTGCCACTGTGCCATCTTATATAAACTAAATGGGAAACACAGCATTTTTTACAGCAACTGCAATCCGCCAAAAAGAAACCTAATGGCACAGTAGGTTAAGCATGGAGAATGTTCAGTAGTTGATTTTATTTTCTGTAGTGAACCTGTGCATTGGAGAGCGATTTTAATGCTGATATTTTTCAATGCCTTTTAAGGAAACCAGTGTCATATAACTGGCTGGAACCTTTCTTATCATATTATGCTTAGAATATTATATTTATAATGGTTCTTTAGCAGTTCTTTGTTGAAGTTACAGCAGCACCTATGTTCCATCTATTTTCTAACTGGTTTATTCAATTCAGGTTTGCAGTGGAGCCAAAGCCTAATCCAGCAAGCAACATGAGCAAGGTGGGGTACATCCTGGACAGATACTAATCTAATGACACACACAGCCACAGACATGCACAAACTTTTCTTAGAAGCCAATTCACCCACTGGTATATCTTTGAATTGGGGAAGAAAATCCCTGCAAGCACTGATCAAATATGAAAACTCCACACAGACAGCACCCCAGGTCCAGAACTGAACTTAGGTCCCCTGTGCTGCAAGGCAGAATTGTTTACCACTCCGCCACTGTGCTGCTCAGTATGTATGTTCTTTCTTTTTAATGAGATACCTTTTAGTATTCACAGGACGTTATTCCTTTTTCAGATGTCAATACGTTACTGAAGCAGAATTTTTAAATTGCATTTGCAATCAAATCTTCAAAATACCAGGTTAATGGCAGCAATAAGCTCATACATTTGTTTTTTTTATTTAATTATTTTTAACTGGATTAATTTTACTTTTTTCTTTGAAGTTTAATATGCCACAGACAAATCTCACAATTTCTGATGGTCAGGGTGGAAACAAATGTGTCTAAGTATATATGGATTTTAAAATTCAGTGTGAAACTAACCCTCAAAATACTTAAGAGTTCAAAAATAAAACATCATGCTTGTGAATTTTTGTCATGTCTGATTGGTCATACATCAATCTTTCTCATGGATCACACCAATGGCTAATCTAGTGTATGCATCTGTTTCATACTTGGTTAAGGAAGGAAAGACTGTCTCTTTAAAATTTACGAGCATCTCTGCCTTGTTGAAACCCATGGTATCTGACTCCTCTCCGCTTTGCACACAATCTCACGCTCTGAGGGGAGAGGAGCACAGACTTCCTCAGTGTCATTGACAGGCCAAGTTCTTCAATCTTCTTTCTCTTTCTATGACGAGAAACCAGAAACAGAGAGGCTATTCTGAGACATACATGGAGGACATAAATCAGCAAACACAATTTTGCAACTGTTTGGATGTGGTCAAATAACAGAAAATTCTAAAATCTTTACCACTTTGGGAGAAAGGTAGGTACTGTAGTTAAAAAGAGCTTGCAAATATGGAGACTGAACCATTAACGTAGACATTTTTAGAATAATAATGAAATCAACTGAAAAAATATCTTTGATGCTATAAACTGTGTGATAAAAGAGCTGAGACCCTTTACCAAAATTAGTACTATGAGCATCACTTCAATTATATCTGTTCATTATAATGTTTTTTGGACAAACTTAAACTTTAAGACTGAAAATGAACATCATTTTTAAAGGGAAGTAGTGGTATCTAAAAAGTGAATTTGAAACTATGATATATGTCTAATGAATGTGGAGTAATGAATGTGGAGAAATGTGTGATCATTGTAAGGATAGAAAATAAGTAAATATAACACCAAGGGCCTTGTTTCAATATGTACTAATCAGATACTTTTCTGAATACATGAAGAAAGGTTTAAACAGGTTTTAAACAGCAACTTGACTTTGCTTTGAAAGCATATAACCTGTTGATTTGGCAACTTTTCATTTTTCAGAACAAAGTTTTAAATATGTTTTTTTAAGTAACATACAGGCTTTCATTTGAAGTATTTTTCTGAATGCGTAGTGTACACAAAAAATGTTTAGATGTTTGTTTTTAAAAAAGATTCTGTCGTAAACTGTTGTAATGTGCAGTTTATGTTTTTGGTGTCTAAAACCCTGTTGGTTAACATACATACAGACTTTACCTTGTAATCTGATATTCTTCTAATCAAAATAAGACATCTTTAATTTAATGGAAAATGTGATTACGTGGGTGGCACAGTGGTTAACATTGCTTCCTTGCAGTGCTGGTGCCCTGTGTTCAGTTCTTGGGGTGTGATCTGCATGGAATGTGCACAATATGTTCTCCCTGGGTTCACATGGGTTTCCTCCAGGTGCTCCAGTTTCCAGGCCAAAGGCATACTGGTACCTTAATTAACTTCTGTAAGAATTTGCCCTGCTTGTATTTGCTTGTGCCCTGTGGTGGACTGTTGTCTGATCCAGGATCTGTCCTGCCTTGTGTCCCATGCTGCCAGCTGAGGGTGTGGCTGACTCGTGACCCTTATTAGATAAAGTGATTAGAAAAAAGGTGATGAAGATGTACTATTGATGTACTACATTACAAAACAATGTATCCATTGATAGTTGATGTCATTCTCATCATAACTTGAGAATATATTTAGTGTATTTATATGTAATTTATAGTTACAGCATTTTCCAAAATATGTGATGAGTTTTTGCACCTTGTTTACACTCTGTACTGATTTCAGGGAAGTTGCATAGAGAGAATTTTTTAGGGGCACTTTTCCAATGCATTCTGCCAGTCCTGTGCTGTCACATAACAAGCAGACCATTTCTTCGATTTCATTATCAGTATGTCACTTTACTGACAAGCTTGTAAGCCATGAATTCACAGTTGTTACCTGATTTGATACAGGCTCATCACTCAGTTATTTCACAGACCACCAACTGCACTCCTTTATCATGTGCCTGTCGCATAATATAAACAGAGCAGACCTGACATTCGACAGCACAGTAAAGAAGCTACAATTTCAATCAATTCAGTATGATATCATACTCTTGAAGTAGATATGATGAGATCTGGAGAAACAGTAAAATGAAATGGTTCTTTTAATGTGAAACCATCGGATGTAAATATTTATAAATAAGATGAAAGCTAAAGTAAAGCACTGGAAAGGCACTGTCTCATACAGAATCAGAAATGAGACTATATAAGGATCTGGATGATTATTACTATTGTGTTGATTAAATGTAGTCACTTATTTCAAAATAAAAATTAATAAAAAGCCTCCTAGTGACAATGGTATGTGTCAAATCTGGAACTACAGTTGGAGGAGATCTACATTACCCATTGGTTAATATACTGGACCCACATTTCAGGTTCACAAGTGTACTGTGGGTGGATTCTTATATACGTCTGTAGTGACTAGCTTTAGCCTACTCATTCTGAATCACGTCTGCAGCAGTAAATTGAACAGCAGAATTAATGGAACCCACTCTGGGAAAACAATGCCATCATCTCTAGAAATCCTTGGAGAAGGAAGATTAGAGACACCCTCTTTCTGCTGGATTAGGTCCAGCCACTTCCAAGGAAGTACTGATCATTCCTGGAAACTGCAGGATAATCCAGGAGATTTGGTAATCCCATCAATACAGGTCTCATTCACCTCTGTAATTTTCTGTCATTAATCAGAAATACGGAGAGTGAAATATTTGATCTATGTAGCACTTTACAGCTTTTACATGCATTCATAACGTATCCCTGCCTTACATTACTGAACACCATCATACTTCTTTTCATGAAATAGCTAGTGATATTCTCGTAATATTCAAATAATTCTCATATCATTCTATTCACTGTAAATATAGCTTCTGTTCAATGTAGCTATGCAGCGTAATCTGAACATTTCTTGCTACATTTCCTAATATAATTGATGCTCTTGAGTGCTAGGCATCCTCATTAAATGCCCCAGAGCCAAACAAACAGAAACAGAAAAAAATGATGAAATATTCATTCAAATGAAAATCAAATTACAGCATCAATGTACAGTAAAAAAAATTTCTAGCCTAGAAATCATCAATGATTACACAAAACACTTTTTTCGCAATGGGGGGGTTACAAAATAGTTAGAAAAAAGATATCCTTAATAAAATAATGCATTCTGTATTGCGTTGTTGATGATTCCTCCTCCCATTATGATCCAACTACTGTAAATGCATAAATTACATAAAAAACATTAAAAAATGACTCAATAGTTTAAAGAGGAGCTCCACTTCACCCAAATTTAAATTAAGTAATGTCAACACATGCGTAGGTTGCACAATTTTTATAGTGTTTTATCTTGAGATATTTCATAATTAGCTTCCACATTCAATTTATCAGCGATTCTTTGCCATGCCATGTCTCTGACCTTTGCAGCAGCTACAGTATAGCTTCTCATTACTACAACCCATTTTATCCTCATAGTTTTCCTTAAAGAGTCATAATTCATGATCACTGGATTTAGACACACATATTTTTGCTGAGGTTTTGCTGGCGCAGATGAAGGATTCACTGCTTGACCCTCCATGTGTACTGAAATGCTATGTGAATGCACAGAGTGTCAGATTGTTCATATCTGAATTGCTTTAACCAGATGACCTAAACCTGAGTTTGCTTTCGTGAAACAGAATTAACCTCAACTCACGTATTTGGTTAATTCTATCCAGATAACTTGAGATAATCCAGAATTACTTAAAACCTACTTTATAAAACAGCCCCCTGGCCTCACTTTGTGTTAGTTTCATGGAGTTTTAAAGGAGCCCTACCAGTCTGACATGGATTGTTGTGTGAGATTGAACCGTCAGCCTGAGGAATATGTTAAGTTCACAGTAAATTGCAAATTCAAGTGCAGCGTAGTTATTACTAGGAAGAAACTATTTTTTGGAAATACACTCTGCACACTCTGTTTATTCATCCAAATCCTTATGAAATCCAAAACTAAACTGAACCAACTAAACATTGCTTTGTAACAATATTTTACAGAAAAACTTATAACACACCCCTTCTGGGTATAAGGAAACATTGCAAAATGTTTGCCCTTTAGATCATGGGTCTTGTCAGTTTGCAAAATTGCTGTTTCTGTTTTAGATAGATCATTGTCAGTTCTACAGCAGACCCTCCCACTACCTCTTGACTGCAAAGGAAGGTAGTACAGAGTTCAGTGCACAAACCTTCTCAGCTGGCAACAGTGAGAATAAAAGCTGACTCACTTAATACACCTACTGTAGAACATAAATTAGTTATATATGTAAGAAATTTCTGTGGCCTTAATTTAATTTAATTTTGGATTTAGAAGGATGTAGTGCCTAAAGTGCACTTGTAAATATTTTGGGTATGCAATTAAATCAACATAATTGGAGGGAAAAAACTGTCCATTTTGTATACATGTAATTAACCAAATTCTGAATTTAATAGAAAACTTCTGGTACTTTCAATACACCACTGGAGGAAAAACACTATTGAGTTACATGTAAGACAGTTTATGACTGGTATTTAATTTGTAATTCAGCTCTGAAACTACAATTGGTGATATAGATAACTAGATACCAGAAATGTCAGTGGTGACAATGTTCTAAATTTGTAACTGCAGTGGGGACAAAAAAAATAAAACAGCACCAATGATGTAAAAACTGATGCCTCTTTATTACAAAACGGAACTCAGTCATAAGGGAAAGATGATATGTACAGTAATTACAGTACGTATAACAGTAAGTGTAATTGGTTCATGTTATTTTTTCAAATCCCTTTTATTTCAATATTAATGAACATTTTGATGTGCACTTTTTATCTTTATTTAAGAAACAATTAACTTTTTAAATATGTTTTCCAGGGATGTCTTTTCTTAAGAATGGCATTGAACATTTTCAATACTGATATTTGTTCTGAGTCCAACTACTAAAATTACACTTTTACAGAGTAAATAAATCTTATTCTATTGTAAACTGCCTTTGAACTAGAGAACTACAAGTCATTCTGAAGGCTTCCATTGAAAATGAGCAAACCTTGAGTCAACTAAGAGGAAACCATAGACACCAGACCTGTGTCAAATGTGTATCGAAGGTATTTTCAAACACTTTCTTAAATATTTTTTATAAATATATTTGAAAGACACTTCTGGTATTTTCAGATACAGAGTAGTACTAAAAGGTTGTTTGAAGTTTTTGATTCCATACAGTATATGTATCTTGAAACTATCGTATTTTTTCTCCATGGGGATTAAAAACCAACACAACTTATTTTTGTATTTATTTTATCTTTATGAACGCATGTGATTAATCTGAAGACTATTTTTGCATGTGCAATTTTAAACATTAGGGTTTAATAGAGACAGAGAGAGAGCAGCAATAGGGCCTAATCAGTGGCAGGGGATACAGGCATGTGGAGATACTCAGCTTCTAGTCTGCTCAGTGTTGCATTGAAGTGGTAGCTCTGGCTATTTTTTCAGTATTTCTATGGACAGCATTCCTTTCTGAGAGCTTTGAAGAACTTGAGGGATCCTTTAAAGTAGATAACATGCCTAATGGTTCTAAGCTGGAGTTTATGTGGGTGATACTTTCTATGTTTTCTTGGTGAACGTTAAGGCCAACTCTTTAAGCTCAGCTGCAGCAGTGATCTTCTCAATGTTGTTATACTGAGCTCTGCCAATCTGAAGTTTGGATCCGAGTCCGAGGCCATTTTATACAGTTATCTTCCCTCATAGACGGAGAGACACTTCTTGATCATCGCCTTCAAGCTGATGATGATCTTGTCATTGTGTTAGTTACTACAAGTAAGATGGTTGCAAATTTTGTAATGCATGGGATGAAGTGGCTGTCTGTAATAATACAGGTGTTGTGGATGGATAGTTAGTGGCCGACATCTTGTTTAGCTTTGTGTCATCAGCCCGGAGAACTTACTGAATCATTTTCTGCTGGAAGTTCCGTATGAGACAGTAGTACAATGCAACTGACCCCATCCAAGATACACTGTGCAAAAGAGAACCTGCACAGTGGCAGTGAGAGAAAGTGCCAGAAGATTTCAATACAGGTCTATTGAGGTAGCTAACATATTTAAGGCCATCTTTGCTGCTCAGCTGCAATGTAATCATACCTACCTGTCTGAAAACATATTTGCTGTTTTAGAATTTACACATACTGTAGTCGTGATATAAAGGCACAGAATACTCTATATTTATGGCAAGAATTTTTAGTATCCATTTAGGTACATCAGCACACTCTGTTTATTCACCTAAATTAAAATTAATATTTAATTTATGGTGGTACCTTGAAATCATTTTCATTTTCCATTGTGGCTTGGAAGTGCATTATGATAAATCTGAATATATTTTCACAAAGTGAGTAGTAAAACAATTTCCTCTTACTACAGTTCTACTGCAGGTCCTCAGTCCCTATTGTTGTTATTGCAGCCGTCATGTTTGTGTTGTGTGAGATGCTTTCATGACGATTTCATGATGATTAATCATTTTCAAATTAAACAAGAATCTAAGTACAAAGTTCATTATTTCCTTTCATTTTTGTCTTTCATACCATTCTTCTTCAGACAAAGATTTATAAGCAATATAGATAAAGATGTTAGAAATTCATATTGCTGACTTTTCAGAATCCTAAACTAGCACTTTTCTGGAATACTTAGAACTGTCAACTACGGAGGTTTGTTTGCAAAACGATATTTTGACAACGTGATTTATGTAAATCTTTTTTTCTTTTCCACAGCAATGCTTCCTTTCAACCTTGGGTTCTTGAAGATTCATGAGCCTAGAAGGCGAGACAGAGAAGAGTGTCTGGCTTTCAGATTGAAGATGCTGAGTTGAAAGGCCAAACATGGGACACAATGATACAACTAGCTGGGAACTTTCTCTTATCCTCAGCATCACCAACCCTCTCTCCACAGTCATCATCCTAGCCAATCTCCTCATCATCATTGGTATCATCTGTAACAGAAAACTGCATAACACTCCCAATTATTTTTTTCTAAGCTTACTGGTCGCTGATGTGTGCACTGGCATCGCTTTGCCGTTCATCCCCAGCATGAGCCTGGAGAGGCAAATGGATTTCCACACCTGTCTTCTGCTACATACCTTCCCCAACTTTCTGTTTTTGTCTTTTCTCTTCAACCTGGTGATGGTGCATTATGAACGTTACCTCTGCATAGTCAACCCACTGCAATACGGCAGCTTCTGGGCCCACCGTTTCTTTCTCTTGGCTCTGCTGGCTGTCTGGGTTCCACCGTTGCTGTATGCCTCCTTGCCTGCTTTTGGGTGGAACAACAGGGCCGCCTTAAACAGCAGCCAGGAGATAGAAGATTGCTCCTACAGAAATATTTTTCCTCATGAATTCATCTACCTGGAAGTGTATGGACTCTTGATCCCTGCAATATTCTCAATTATCTTCATGACTGTGAGAGTACTATGGATTGCCAGGGAGAAAATGAGAGACATCTGCAAGCTGCACAGAGCTGTTGATCGTGACCAGGCTTCAGATAAAGAACACAGGATGAATGTGCGCTATGCTAAGTGTGTAGCAGCTGTGTCTCTGACATTTCTGATCTGCTGGGTTCCCTACATCATTTATGTGCATGTTTCTCTTTTTTCCCTTTCACAAGGCCAAGTTAAGGTTGCAGACTCCACGACGCACATTATTCTGTCATGCACTGGCATAGGGAGCACAGCTATCATACCTGTCATTCTGGGACTGGGAAATCGGCAGTATACTGAGCCAATCAGAAAAGTCTTTGAAAGGCTTAGGGACAGATGGCAAAAGAGATAAGTCAGTAAGGATTCTTCCCTTTAGCCCTGAGTTTACCACATCTCCTACATGTGTACAACACTACATTTCAAATATCTGGAGTAATTGGAGTCATGGCAAACGCAGAAATTTCATTCATTTATAGCCTGTATCTACAACCTGAGCAAGTCCTTTATAATGCAGAACCCCAATGACTTGTACAAGTGAATAGTATTATGGTACTGTATGGCATCAATTTGTACAGGAAACACCCTCCTTCTATTCATTCTGCACATTTATATGAAATTAAAACATATCATATCAAACATATGAAAGGACAAACATATCAGAATTGTTAGTTTACTTTCTAGCAACACAAACTAATTCTTCCATTGTCCTTTCAATATGAATTTACACAATTTACACAACTACTGTATGATGACAGGTTAATATAAAACTGTCATGACTTCGAGGCGACCGTAACCTTTGCTACAAAGAATGGAATGAAAATGGAGTGGTTGTGTTCAGAACCAAATTGCACTTAACACCTCTCCAGCAGTGTTTGTCTTTGAAAATCTTGTGTCACTAGCTTGTCGTTCTCCCAAGGGAAAAACAGAAATGACAGTGTGATCGAGGAGTTTTGATATGTTAATTAACAAAATACCTGTGTTTGGTTTGATGTAATTGATCTTTTAAAAATATTATTTGTATTTGTAAATGAGGTATTATATTTAAAGCATGTCACAGAGATTGAAATGCTGAATATTGTGAGACTGAAGTGAAATAATGGTAATGGAGTTTTTGTTAGAAGTATTTATAAGGACAATTTTAATACAGAAGAGGATGTATTGTTTTAAAGGGTTATGTGAGTCTTGAACAAGCTGTCTAAACATGTTGTCAAAGCTTATACCCTGGCTTCTATCACAAAACTGGATGAGATCCTTGTTTCACTCATCTATTTGCCAGGAAGTGAGCTAGGAGGGCTAAACGATGTGCTCTTCTTTATAATCTCAAGCAAATCAAGTTCAATGTTTAAGGAACAATAAAATAAATTTGAAGGACCTATGTTAGAGTCTAATAAAAAAAAAACTAACAGAATTGGTGTCTATAAATATATAGTATTGTATAGTATAGTATTTCTAGGATTGGTGTTTATAATTGCATCCCCAAAGGTTTTAAGAACGTTGACCTGCTTTTTGATGATGTTTCATTTATTCAATAATATATGCTTAGACAATTGGTTATTAAATGTGTACAAGTTACTATAATGTATTATGCATGCCTGTGATTTTAAATTAATGGAGTGTATGACAACTGAGCCAAAAAAATATGAAGAAAAAGAATTTAATTTAATAAGTTAATGAAAGATCTGTAGGCTTCCTTTTATGATAAAAATCAATTTGGTGTTTATCAGGTGTCATTAAAGTGTATGTTGGCAGCTCCTGAGACATACAATTTTCAGATAGTTACTATAAATTATAGAGTTTCTTATAATGATGTCATATTTTATGATCTTTATTAAACTTCAGTCCTTAATAAAGTCATTTTGAAAGCGTATTATCAATTCACCTTTAAGTAGAAGTATTACTTTTCACAATTTCACACAAAAAACTTGAGACAATTAATGAATATAAGTATTTTGTATCCCTAGGACAATTAAAGACAACTTTTCCATCCTAAAGGATGATCCCTCCATTGGGGCCCGCTTTTCTGACCACCCCATTATCTCATATCGCCGACCACCTAATCTGCGTAACCTTCTTGTTCACAACTCCCATGACCGCCCTTCACCTATCCTGACTTCACACTTCCTGATTGGCCACTCTGTCTGTCCCTTGTTCCTGCCTCTTGCTCCTCCTCTCTCCCAGCTTTTGTTCTCCTATGCTACATTACCTTTGCTTCCTGCCTTGTCTTTCTCATACCTGTTTTCTTTCTTCTCTTTTCAGCATGGAATAAACCTATTACTTGTGTAGCGTCGAGGCTAATTAATAAGAAAGAATTAAGTGTTTCTAAGCTTTCCCAAATTAGGCCTCATCTCTCTGTTCATCTCTGTGGTGCAGCCACAGAGAAACTATTCATGCAGGCTGATTTAAGGTTCCTTTGATAAAGGACAGCTCCCAAAGGGGGATGCACTTAGCTTAGCCTGGCTATCATGATCAATGGTCATCCATTGGCGCCTATCTGTCTAGGGAGTGCCAGATGGACATCTGGACTGCATTCCTAAGTGTCAGGAGTAAGTGACTCATATCTCACCTTGATCAACCAATCAGGGACTGGTAGGGTCGAGTAACCCACGTGGGACTCTGATGCCCATGGAACTTTCAGCCAATCAACGAGCTGAAGTTCCTCCAGGTAAAAACAGGCAACACAGAGAGCCTGAGAGATTCAGTGTAAGATTCAGTAAGATTCAGAAGGGATTCAGGAGAATTCTGTGGACTTTTCTAAAGGGAATTCAAAGGAGAATTCCAGGGCAGGACGGCCCAGGAGCAGAAGGCTCCCAAGGGCAGGACATTCTCGCAGCGCGCCTCCTGACCATCCTGAGACTCAGCCCGGACAACCACGGAACGGCCAGTGTGTCCGAGTGCCAGAACTTTCCTTTGTTCTAAGAGTCTAGAGCGGAGGTTGCCAGAGAGTAACCAGAGGATCCACCCGAGGTTAGCACCAGCAGCAGGCCTCGTGAACAGGTCAGAACTGTGGACAGCTGAATCACTATTCAGAACTAGCTCTTCATCAGGAACGAACCGGTCTTCTTCCTGACTTGCTGGGACCCACAGTCATCTTTTCTCCTGTGCACAAACTTTGCTAGTTAAAGCCAACACTAACTAGCCGGTCAGTGAGCATCAGCAGCGCACCGTCACAAGCCGCACAGCACAGCCTTGCTCCGAGCCAGAGAGCGCGGATTGGACAGCAACAGCCTGCGACTGTTTCTTTGTGCCCGCAGGTAATCTGAATTCCCAGAGATCGGATATGTATTCAATTTCAATGCATTACAGCTCGAGAATTCAATTGTTATCCCAACCAGTTGATATCAATTTAATTCTAAGAGTTATGTACTTGTTTTGAGTATCTAATGTAGAAGTTATAACCAAGTTCATTTATGAAACGGTCTAAATGAATGATATACTGAACGTATGTCCTCTTGACATATGTAACACTTCGTAACTGACTGAATATATATCTTTTGTATTCTGATAACCCTCTCGATAAGATCTGTTAGGTTTATATGCATATTCTATGTATTAATAAGTGTATCCTCATGTATTAGTACCTGTGTGTGTGCGTTGTTTGAGTTATGTTGCATGGTTGGATTCTAAAGCCATCAAAAGAATCAACTTTGTGATTTACTGCTACAATTAATAATTGTCTCAGTAAATGCCCAAACCCTACAGAACTGGTGCCTTCAGAGAGTGCACTACATTTAATTTTGCTATGGCAACGTTACACTAGTTCCTTTGGAGCCTACGCATGCTGACGTAGCTACCCACCTGATCTAGGTATTTTGTGTAATTATGTGTAGCATAAACTAATGCTCTCTCATTACTCATGATAACTCTCATTACATCATTTAACTAAAAGTATACATCCATTTGAAACTCCGGTGATACTCATGAAGATTATTTTATAACGTAATTTTAAATGTTAAGACATTGGATAGTTTTATGCTTGGCCTAGCCAAGGTGTTTGACAAAATAACTGTAAAACCCAACATAAAAAATGAAGCAAATTACAAAATCTTTCATGTTTAATGCTCCAAAGCATATTCACTATATTTATCAATGCTTATATCAGAATGGCTGTCTCTATTATATCCTATATAAGTAACTTTTTCAAGATTTTGGAATATTTGAACTCTAAAAGTGTAATTTAGTTTAGATTTTTGTCCTGAGAGTATATTTTAGGAGTCAGACCAATGGAAAATTCATTAACACCATTTAAAGGCTGACCTTTAAAAGGCAGGTCAAGACAGGAAGGAAGATATACTGTATGAGTGGAAACATGAAGACCCCTGCACAATATCAAGACAGAAGACATATTACAGAAAAAAAAAACTAGATTAATATCAATGCAACATTAAAGCTATTTAATTTTTATATTACTTGGGGAAACAACAGGCATCAATATCCAACCTTACACCTGTGTAGAAGCACCATAAATCCACAATTGATGATACTGGCATCTTCTTAATATTTACTACTATCTCCTATTCCTTTCATTTATTTTTTATCTTAATTTGTAGTACCCTTTCAAGCCATATCAGCCATGAGTCAAACAATACTCATTGGTAATTTTGAGAGAAGATATTAGATGCAATTATAAATACTTAAAAATAAAAATTTGCTTTTTGCTCAGCATTCAAATAGATGAGTGAACCAAGCAGAAATAGCTTTTTTTAAATCAATGTATCAGATGAAAATAGCTTTGTGTTAGCTGACAGTATATATTGGCAATATGTGCATTTAGGAAGGTAGCTCAGAGTTTAAAAACTTTGTTAAGACAATCCAGAAAACTTACCCATTTAGAAACTGTGGGAAGATAACTACATGAAAAAATCCAGATGGAATCAGGAATAAACTTCCTCAGAGTCTTCAAAACATCTTATCTCCTCTACAGTTCTTGAAAGATTAATGAACAATATCTATACTCCTATTGTTAGCTATACACATCAGATTTTGGCACTTGTTCAGGTTAAAGGTAGTAGGAGGAGATACGTTATATGTTGCATACATGAATCTCACTAAACACCTCAGTCACTTTATTCAGATAAGTATCCCAAGCGGCTCAAGGCCATCTTGGCATTATGGCCTGGGCGTCATCGATTTGAGTCTACGCCATGTTCTAGCTGACTGTGCCAGGGAATCGCAAGAAGTGCAAAACTGTGAGCATGCTGCTGGACAAAACAATGAACAAACCTCGGCCCCACGACGCTGGGGACTCAAACCCAGGCCTCCGGTGTCACTCAACAGGAACCCAGCCAATTGAGCCAAAGGGAAATCTCCCATCAGCCTGACGGCTGCGGTCCTTGCTATTCACAGGGAAGGGCGGTGACGTCACTGCGCTGTTAAGCCGGTTCGAACAACCTGCAATGGTGGCCGTATGCTTTACAGTCTCCTCCGCTTAATTCGCCGTCCTCGGCGAAGGGCTATCCCATCCCACTACTAACACCAATGTAGCGCTCTCGGGTTCACGTGGGTATGTGCCGTCGCCGTGGCCGCCTCGGGTCAGCCCCCCCACCAGTGTCACTCAACACAGACTAAGCCAATTGAGCTAAAAGGAAATCGACCACAGCCCGACGGCTGAGGTCCCTGCTATTCACAGCGAAGGGCAGTAACGTTACCGTGCTGGTAAGCCGGCTTGAACAACCTGCAATGGTGGCCGTATAAGTTACAATATGAAGGGTTCTGACTGGTAGGTTACAGAGGAGAGATCCTGCTGAACTTCATTCTTTCAAATCATGTGAGCACAGAAATAATAAAAAACACAGAAATCAATTTCAAATAATTGTATAATAAAGTATGCAAAAGTATACAAAAAGGACTTTGCATTAATTTCTTTGACATTCAAAGCATTCTTACCTAACACCCAGTCATTTGCCATATAATAAGAATTTATGACTGCTCCCTCGACCCATAAACAAGGAAATATGATTTAATATTATTTATCTTACTTTCATAGCTGTTATTTAGATTCTAAATCAACTATTCTTTTTTTCAGATCCTTGCTCTTCCAATTTAAAATGATTAATAAATTCTCAATCAGCATTAACTTGTTATAATGTACAAGTCACTTTCACAGTAAATATTGTAAATGCACAAATTTAATCATTTATTCATTTTTTTTACAATAACAATGTTTTACTCATAATGTTAAGCATTCTCCTGAAATTATTGTTACTGTAATGTGATTCAATAGTCGAGTATTTCATTTGATTTAAAAACTACCACCAGGTGAATAAATCTCCAACTTAATAGACTTGAAACAGCTCCCGAGAAAAAAACCCCAAAATAACCATAACATAAAAACAACAAGAAAGTACCATTCTAGTAGAAAAGGTATCAACTATAAGCCAGAATGTTATATGTAGAATATCACAGTAGATGCCTTCATTCTAGTAGAAATATGACTGGTACTGTATATCTATTAAAATTTCACTAGTTCAGTTAAATTATAATTAATGAGACAAGAGAGAGAATATAAACTTTTTGGCATTTGGCATTAACACTAAGGTCAAGGTTGACAAAATCTTCCACACCTGCAAGGAATGAGCCAGGGAGGCTGCTACAATGGAGTATTTATACATAAGAAAGTTAAATGCAAGATTGAAATTTGACATTCAATGTCAAACATTGACATGTTTAACAACATTAGGCAGCTCTTAGATTAATTTCTAAGTGTTTTAGGAACTGTATAGTGTAGTCCTTGGAATCTTACCATTAAGATTGAACACCACTTGGAAAATCTGGATAATGGGCGATCTATGCCCATGTCTATGATTGACAGAGAAAAAGAAATGAAATTAAGGGAGAAAGTGTGCATATAAATCCCAGAAATGAGAAAATGAGTCAGACTTCCTCCTCACAGTGATTAACTGAGAACCGGAGACAGTCACTTTGGGAATGGCTAGTATTGTGGCTTCTCAGAGGTCATCCAGTCATCCTTGGTCTCAGTCATTTTGATGAGAACAGGTTTCCTGGGAAAGCTGTGAGAGAGGGGAGGAGGGGCAGGCTGGGGGGGGTCCACAGGTCTCTGTTGCTGCAGACCGTCTGCATAAGCAAGGCAGGGTATTTAGAAATCTAAGCAAAAGATGAAACATTATTTTAGCATGGTTACTTTACTTCAATACTACATTACTGTGCCCAGCATTTTAAATCCTCTGTTCCACAAGGGTGAGCAGCAGCTTTTGTTATTCAGTTACTTTCAGCAGATTCCTTTGTGCTTAACATACTATTGCAGTCTAGAAATGCAAAAATCTTTTAACAATTATATTTTACTGTCCAGTTTTGGTGCACTAAAACACATACAAATGGCAGGTATACTGCATTTTACAGTTAAATCCAGCAAACATTATATACCGTACATACAAAATGTGTTTTCGATGTATATGACACAAGATGTATTATAACACGCCAAGTAAAAGATTGTTTTCTTCCTGCACTACTAATTCAGTATCTAATAATAGGTGATACTTTGTTAAGCAAAGTTTAGCATTTGTATAGTGATCCTAATTACAAAAATTTGCATTTCCCATCTGTAGCATACTCATGCCACATGCAAGGTGCATTATGTAAAAATGTCTGCCTTTACCCATTAATATTCACAAATTGCAGAGAAGATAAAAACTATAATCAGTATTGTTTTTAATTCTGTGAATTTTATTTTTATAAGGACAAAAATCCATGACTTTGTCAAATAGCTTATACATCACTGTCTTTGTATTGTCTGACTAGACCAACAGGACAGAAATGAATTCACTGGTGAGGCTATATTCCTTAACCATAAAGGTAAAAGTGATGCATAATGCCCAAGCTGTTCGATATCACCTGTTTGTTGCTCAGCTACTGGCCAGAGGACCTTATATTTGGCTGCTTATGGACAGTGGATATTGCTAGACAAGAATAAAATGGTGTGTATAGCAACAGCACTGGAGAGTATAACAGTGGCCACATATTAGTTCTCTGATAGTTGTAGTGTTTGCCACTGTTCACCCAGGAACCATTTCATATGCTTCAGCTAAGTATGCGGCAGTCACACAATCTAGGAAGGAGTCACCCTGACCAACACGACAGACTTTCACATCTGTCACAGCACTGTCAACCATGTGTAACAATCTTAGTTTCCAAGATGGCCCTACTAGGGCTCACTGTGCCCATATCATGGTGGAGCACCTTCAGAGACAGAGGAGTCAAAGCTCCAAGATCTCCCTCACTGAGCCTGTGTACTGTGTCCCTTAGCACATTGTTCATTAGAAGGATGAGACATGTCTCAGCCATGCCTGACTGCTAAAAGGTAACCAGCTTCACTGAAACAAAATTAACTAACTTGAAATTTGCTTAAACCAGTACAAAAAGACCAGCAGGTCATATGACCTTCACTTCAACATTGTGCAATAAAATAATTAATGGTTAACGTGCTTATCTGAAAAGAAATATGGCATTTGAGTTCAATCAGCTACATTGTATTTGAGGTTACGTTCCTATATGTCCTAATTATTGTGTGATCTATACTTGAAAATGAAAGCTAAAAATAGAAAAAATGTAACCTTGTCACTTTGCTTTGGCTCATGTTTATCTTGATTCTAGGTTTGCGTTTCTTAGGTGTTTTCAGACTGTATTTGAATACATACATATTCATAGAGCATAATTACTTGAATCTTTTTCAAGTAATAATAGCATTTATTATTTCCTTAAGCACATTTTTAGAAAACACCATCATCCCACTGATTTGTTTACATTAAATGCTTCTGGTCCGTAGTTCCTGTATGCTAATACTCCTTTAACATAGGATTTTGTCCTTCACAGACACAAACACACACATCAGGGCTAATTATTCTCAAAAGCCAATGAACCTACTCATATGTCTCTGGACTGTGGGAGAAAATCAGTGGGCCCTGAAGAAACCCACATTAACATGAGGAGAATGTACAAACTTCACACTGGTCGCACCTCAGAAGTTGAACCCAGGGCCACAGCACATTGAGGCAGCAATGCTAACCACTGAACCACGATGCTGTCTGTTCCTCCTTATTTGTTCTTAATGCATTAATTAAACTATTGTATTTAAACTACAGGTATGCCCATCCTTTTTCTGCTAAATCCATGTCCATCTTGCCCTAAGGTCTGTTTCATTCTGTGACACTTGATTCCTTAGTTTTCAATCCGGCAGAGGTTTGTTTCGATCTTGGGTGCTTATAGTCAGCTAGTAGAGCTTGTTTCAGTTTAACATTGTAGGACAGATGGACCATGAATGCCCTAATGTGTCTGCCTTTAAAACTGAACGTGTACTCCTTGTCTTTCAACTGTACCAACTGGTCACAACTAATCACAATTCAACGGCAGCCTTGTTGAGTTAATTGTGACAGGGTCTTAGAATATCATAGTAATGCAATATTTCGACTGCACATTTAGATAACATTAAAAAAATCCTGTGTTGCGGATGTGTTTCTATAAATGTATACACATTTTAATTGACTTGTGTACCATGAATGTATTATTTATTTGATGAGTATATTTTGTCATATTGTTAATTTAATTAATTAATTAATTGTTAATTTGAACATTATACATCTGCATCAGCACTGTAGCTGGAATTGTAATAGTTCTCGCAAAGAGACGATGCTGGTTTCATTACTACAACATCCCTTGGAAATAACTGTTATAAAAGAGATGTTCTTACCCAACTGATTAATACCATTTTGCTGAGGATCACCTTTCATTCTATAGAGAGAAGACAACAAATAATTAAGACAAACCTATAACAATCAATATATCTATAGTGGTTCCTATAGAAAAGTCTTTTCAATTGTCTTTTCAACTGTCAATTTCTATAATATACGATAGCTTCAATTTTAAATGACTTATTCTGCTTAACTATTTTAGGTCATTTTGCATCTCTTTTTATTTCCACAGTTTGGCTAATTTTGTAGCATTTAAAAAATATGACACTCATGGGATTACTTAAATATTTTGCTAATTAAACATATTTCAGGTGACTCACATTCACAGTTCCTCTATTACACCAAGAATTCAATAACATTGTGGCTTACTGACATTATTATTATAGGGAAGTGATGATTCCCAAACCATCTAAAAAAAAAAGCATAGGTCTTTATTTATGAGAAACTGACCAAGTAGTAGCCCTTTCAAAAGACTTTAGTACCATATTTCTGGACATATTGCAAAATTTAGTGTGGAATAAGAGTTATCAGTGTATAAATGTTTAATAAATTTCAGGCTTCTTCCATAGTAAATTGAAGCAAAACAAATGCCAATAAAAAAACAGTCTTGGTCGGCTGCATATAAAATAATTATATTGTGCGAGAAACAGTGCATAATTCATTTAAATTACACAAGCAGACAATCTACTGTGGGAGCTTTTTTAAATACATAACTTAATGTTACTCCATAGTTGTAAGACAAGATATTTTTCTAATCTTATGCAGTATCTTTAGCAACTCTGGTACTTTTGTGTGTCATGTGACCTTTTTGAATTATCATTTTGTCCTTGCTATAAAATCACATTAATTTTAGTTATAACCATGGCTGCTTGACTAAATCATGGCATCTGCATGCAAGTTTGATTATTTCGGTCTTTTAAACACCTTTGTGAATTAATGGAAACTTTTCCCATTGTAGTTAGGTGTTCTCAATTAAATTCTTTAGTGATACTTATTGTAGCAAGTGTCGTGATGATGGAGTCCAAGACTCAAAACTATATTCCAATTTCCAATCTCCTAGAATTTAAACTAATTGCTGACTACCATCAAATGAACAGAATAGTAAATTTCAAACAAAACTGTATTTGCAAGCTTTTCTCCACATTAAGGGCTCTGTGAGAAAGCAGTTAATTTTACTTCACCTTCCAAGCGCTCTGTAACATACTTAGAAAAACCCCGGTGCTTTCAAGATGTGTTCTTCTATTACCTCATCTCCTCGCCTTCAAGGAGCTTCTTGTAGGTGGCGATCTCAATGTCCATGGCCAGCTTAAGGTTCATCAGATCCTGGTATTCCCGAATCTGTCTGGCCATGTCCTGCTTGGCTTTGTTCAGAGCTTCCTCCAGCTCACGGATATGCTCTTTGGCATCAGCAATGGCCCCCTGCCCTTGCTCTTCTGCTTCCGCAATGGCATTCTCCAAACTGGCTCGCTGGCAGGGAGCAGGCAGGCAAAAAAAGTGAAGTACTAGATACTGCATATCAAACTATTTTACATAGCTCCTGCAGTTATTGGTATCACCATGTATTCTATTGGCCATCCTGTATTACTACAACTGCAACGCCTATAGAAAGTCTACATACCCTTTCCAAAGGGTGTTTCCTTCCCTTACAATTTCATTGTGCTTGAACAGTTCTGTGAGAAGGAATGGACATAACATTGGACATAACATCCAGGTGGATGCTGCACATTGGTGGTGGTGGAGGGGAGTCCCCATTACCTGTAAAGCGCTTTGAGTGGAGTGTCCAGAAAAAGCGCTATATAAGTGTAATCAACTATTATTATTATTATTATTATTATTATTATTATTATTATTATTATTGCCAAATTTAGGAGCGCTACATTGGTACAGACCTATCCAAACAGAATACTGGCTGTACTTCAAGCAAGAGATGCTTCCACTAAATACTAACTCTGGGATGTGTATACTTATCCAAACCATTTTTTATAGGTTTTCATTTTGCATTTACTTTTCAGAATGTCTGAGCATTTGTTTTTCACTTTGAGGTTATGTGTTACAATGTGTGAATAAAGGTAAAATGAATTCTATTTTAATGCATCTTCATTTGAGACTGTTAGGCCACAAAAAGTGTTATTTGGGAAAGGATGAGAAGTCTTTTTACAGGCACTGTATTATTATTATTGTTTGTAAGGATGTTAAATCATGAGTACATTATGTTTTGTGGCTTTTTGTATGCTAATGTAGACAGCTTCATTACTTTTGAACCTCAGTAATATAAGATATTGGAATAGTTCAAGTGCATAGGCTGCAAAAGAAGAAGTAAAGGTTTATTCCATGCTGAAAAGAGAAGAATAAAAACACGTTTCACCCAAAGTGACACCTGAAACCAAACGTTGTGTTTCTTTTTTCTTCTCTTTTTAGCACAAGATATTGGAAGTTGCTGAACTAAGGTGCACAGATAAAATATCTCCCATTTTTGTCATACACACATCTGTCAGTTTGCTAGTTTGCGTATAACATAAATTCACAACACTAGCAAGTTGGCTCACAATGCAAAAATGTGGATTTAAGAAGCCTTAAAATCATAGCACGTGGTTTGAGTTCCGTGCTATTTAGACATGAACTTCTTTGACTAAATAGCTCAATGGTGGGGACTCACCTGTCTCTTCATGGCATCAGCTTCAGAGTTCAGTCTCTGAATGAGTCGGATTAAATCGGCAATATCTTTTTTCAAATCTCGCAATTCCTTTTCATATTTCCCAGCCTCAGATGTCATATCATTAAACTGAGGGTGGAAAAGGTGGACATTTTTAGGAGAATGAAATGATAATTTTGCCACTATGGCTCATTTCAACACCATGGGTTATATTAACTTCTATTATTCTAAAACCAATAATCAAGAAATAGAACTGTACTGTAATTCAACGGTATGTTCTTGTACTGCAAGCTGTTTACAGGAACATAATTTATGAATTGGCTACATTACTCTGCTCTCCTCCACACTGATAGCTGATGTGTGGTGAGCGTTCTGGCGCACTATGGCTGCCGTCGCATCATCCAGATGGATGCTGCACATTGGTGGTGGTGGAGGGGAGTCCCCATTACCTGTAAAGCGCTTTCAGTGGAGTGTCCAGAAAAGCGCTATATAAGTGTAAGCAATTATTATTATTATTATTATAATAATTATTATTATTATTATTATTATTATTATTATTATTATTATTATTATTATTATAATTATTTATGAAACATATCCTATCCCTTGTCTGGCACTTAATAAGAAGTTACATTGTTTGTAATGCACAAGTATGATGTACTATACTATTATGAATGAGTTTAATAATAAAACTATAATTAAGGTTTTTTCTAATGCGAGTAAGCGATAAAAAAATGTCTTCCTAAAATCAAATTACTAGTGTCTTTGCAAAATGAATAAACATAAGATGCAAGTTTGTCATATGAAGTTGATACAGTACATAAGAAGAGAAATGCTTACAGACCTTTTTCTTGTTCCACTGCTCAGCCTCCTCCCTGCTACGGGCAGCGATTTCTTCATACTGGGCCCTAACCTCCTGCACTATATGGTTCATGTCCAGACCCCGGTTATTGTCCATCTCCAGCACAACTGATGTATTGTTAATCTGAGAACGAAGCTCCCGTATGTCCTGAATAAGAACAAAGACAAATCAGATAAGAGATCTTGAAGCAGCAAAACGATGAGAATACTGTCAAAAATGTCCTATAGAGAAGGTAAATGTAATTTAATCATTTTTTAACTGTAAAATTAAAGGCTGTTAAGGTTCAGTTTTAAGTTTCACTGCATGTCTTCCATTAGGAATTTGCATGCTGCTTTTTCTCTGGCTGTAGCCGCACCTCATCATGCATCTTCTTCATGTAGTCCAATTCATCAGTCAGGGTTTCTAGATTTAACTCCAGTTCCACTTTCTGGAGGTAAGCATCATCTACATCCTGAAAGACATGAGGTGCACAGTTTTCCAGATAGTGCATTAAACACAGTCATCCATTAGAAAAAAAAAGGTAGAAATGAGAAAAAGTTAATGCAGCTAATATTGAAGACTCTAAGATAAGTAGTATCATTTTAACCTATCCATCATCCTAAAACCATAGTAAGTCTTTTACAAGAGGGGGTCCCAGTGTTAGGAAATGCAGGATATCTACAAGATGTTATTACAATAATAACTATAATAATATGGCAGCTTTTGGTACAGTATGTTCACACAATACTGACTCTTTAAAGTTTTACCTTACCGTGTCAGTATTGTCACACTGTACATATTACAAAATAACGTCACACTGAGCGTGATTGAACCTTAAACATCATTCACTTTCAATGAAGTTTATGTGATATAAAATAAAAACATGTTGGTATGAACAAAACTGAAGATAGTATGTTGTCATACATTTTTTAAGTAAAGGTTAATTCCACTTTGAAAGTGTCAAAACCAGAAGGCGGCTCAACAGCTAAAACATGGTTCTTCTTTTTACTTTTCAGTGTGGAATCGACCTATCAGATATCTTCTCACCTTTTTGGTGATGACAAAATCATTTTCTAATTCTGTTCTCCTGTTGATTTCATCTTCATACCTGTCAAGTTAAGAGTTCAGAAGGCTGAGAGAGCAAGCTGACATTAAGAATGTTTTCATTTCACACTGGTTCTTGCTTTTTTGTATCCTAAAAGAGGATGAGAAATTCTAGACTATTCAGAATTGCTGTATTACTACAAAAACATATTATAGGCCTTAAATCCTTAATTTCCTAAACATTACTTTCTTTCTGTATATGGATGGTTCTGGCAGCAGTTAGTAATGGATGGCTAATTAAATTTACACATAAAGAATCGTAGGACAGTGACAATATTTCAGCTCCAAGTTATGTTGTATTATGTTGTAAGTAATATTGAAAGCAAAGGTACACTCCCATAAGGGAAAGTTGTTCCTTAAATTATCACAGTAGGGATGTCATCTTATACTGCTTCTTCATGAAACCCTGGCTTTTACAGAGGGCCAGCATCAGGATCCTCTTTTTGATTGTTTTTTTTAAATGAAAGTGTACATTTATCACCTCATGTTGTAATGCTTCATAATGTCCTTCAAAACTAATAACTAATGACAGCTTTTGTAACATTATTCTGTGCTGTCCTATTTTCCTTCATGCAGTTACTGAACGACCCTGTATATTCTTTTTTTATTGAATGATGTATAGATACCATTAAGCAGCAGGCCATTTGCCAGGAGCTTCAATAAATCCTTCACTGTTTGCAGTCAAACTGGTTCTACATCTGAGCTCATTTGACAATCAGGTCTTCAATTTAAAATGCCACATAATTCCAAATAATATGTAATTGAATTCTAAGAATCCAACAATGGGGTTAGTAGAGATTAAATAAAAAAAACTATTCCTGTAAGGCCATCACTGCTAAATTTAGCATGTTATACAGATTCACTGTACTATACTTGACACTGTATTATACGTGAAAACTCACTTGTTCTTGTGGTCCTCCACTTGTCCTTGAATGCGTACTAATTCCCTCTCCAGTTTCTTCCTATCCTGGGCCAGTCCATTTATTTGGTTTCTCAGGCTGTTTCTATATTCAGCCGCAATCTGATCTGCATTAGACTTGAAGTTGTCCTTCTCTTGCAGAATATGAAGGCGAGTTTCCAAGATTTTGTTCTGTTTCTCCAAATCACGCACCTGAAAGAAGCAATCAGCTATGACTCACTTTATATGATTTAGAGACAGTGACGAATATTTGCTTGGTATTCAAATAACTTCTGCAATTCCAGAGAACTTTGAATAAGGTACATAAAGATATTCTGTATACATTTCATTGTTTGTCCCAAAACCTTACTCTTCTGTGAGCAGAATTAAATATAGAACTTTGCAAACTTGAGAGTTATAAATATTGAATAGAGTTTCAAATGAATTAGCATCTCTTATTTGTTTTATGTCTTCCAAGGTTCTTTCAGCAGAATTTTAGTTTACAGAGTCATCAGTTGCGATCATTTACCTGTGCCTGTGAACATCTGTGAATCATTGTAATGAGTCTTGCATTACCTGATAATTAAACACATTTATAACAACTCTACTAATACATTAATTATACTTTGAAAGCTAGACATACCAGCTTTATAATTTACAGCATGGAAAGATATTCAGACAATTTTCCTGTAGCGTAATTATAGTCTCTCTTTCTCCTTTTGCTTTTTACAAGTAAACCACTTAAGGTGATTTCTTCAAACCATATGCTACATTTTGCATTTCTAAATAGCTCAAGTAACACAGACATTGTGTGCATTTCCTTGTTACTGTAATTGTAAAAACTCTATACCAACCAATTTCTTCTAGGAAAAAAAATAAAACATGAATAAAGCCTTGAGATCCCACATCAGTGTTTTGCATCTAAATAACATCTTTCCTACAACATACTCATCCAGTCTTTGACATCAATGTCCAAGGCACTTTCATAACTGAGAAACATAATTCTGAATTAACTGATCTACAAAGCATGTTAGTTTAAAGTGATTTTACAACCATTTTGATAAAACGTGCTTTCTTGTAAGATATCCAGTAAGACAAATGAACAGGTATGGGGCTTTGACCTGAGTAGGCAGACCTTTAATTCATTTCTCCTTCACTACACTGTTACCCTTTGTAGCAGTTGGAACAATTAGTGTCCCAGTAAGCGTGAAACACAAATAGTAACAGTACCCCGGGAACATAACTATTTATTGCAAATTATTTACAGCATTATTTAGATTGTACTGCCATGAGCATATTGAGCAGCTCTCTGACCCTGGACAGTGCACAGACAGGAAAACAAATTCGCTAAGCCAAAAGATCAGTCATGTGACCCAGAAGGTTTACACCAGTTTACAGTAACAGTCTTACATTGAATGAGCCATGTTGTATACTCACGTTCCCTGCTACAAGTTTAGTTCTTGTTTTAGCTCTAAGCATAGAAGACTCAAAATATTGTGCAGAAATAGTGAGTGACAAATGTTTGAGATTGTGTTGATTATCTTTTGACTTCAAAGACCTATTTGTTTTTAACTTAGCTGTATTCCTCTTTATTTCTCACAGAAGTAACCCGATTTTTTCTGGTGTCATTTTTTTGGTGTAGTTCCACCAATAATGATGCAAAACACAGTCCAAATTCCACAAATTGCTAATACTTGGTCTTGGAGTTTTTACTTTTTCCAACAGAAATTAGAAAAACAGAAAAATTCAGAGGTGGCACTGTAGTTTTAGTGGCTAATTACAATTTCGCACTGACACATGACACATTTCACACAATGTCACCTACACTGACATTGCTGTGGTTTCTGAACTGATTAAAAGTAGGAGTGGTGGTGGTGGTGGTTGAGTTGGTATCGACTCATGGCAACCCTATGGACAATTCCACGGTCACTATCCATAGAGTATTCATGACAAGATACGGAAGTAGACTGCCAGGCCTTTCTTCCTCACATACTGCCAACACCGCCCCCCCATACTGCTGCTGCCCAGTATGGGTTATTAGAGAACATTGTGCCTGACGTGGGGCATGAACTACCCTTATGAGTCTCATGTTCTACCAATAGAGCTAGTAGGGGCTTACAAAAGTAGAAGGGCAGTGTCCAAAAGGTTGTTCAAACTGCAACAGGTTGGTCTTTTAGAGATTTAAGCAAACCTTTGTGGCGGCAAACTCACAGTCTGATGCCAAAGGTCTTTCTGCCAAAAAAATTGAAACCAAGCACCTATTTTGAAAAAAAAAACATATATTTGCATAGACAATAGAATTGGCTTTGAATAGAAAAAACCTTTGTGTCAGTGATTTGACTATACATTTGGCTCTGTCATTATTTTTCAGAAGAACCAAAAGAAGCATGGGTCTTTAATTTTCAGCCAGCAGAAGGAATCATATCTTTAAAAATTGCCCTTGTGCAAATGTTCCAGTATCCCAGAGACAGATATCCTCAACACTTTACTGCTATCATGCAGGGTATTCAAATGGGGCCTCATTTGCATAGTGAGGGAGAATATGTGGACTCCTTTATTGTGAATTATTCTTTTGTGACCTCATATAACATAACCCTACTAACAAAAATGATAAAACTTCATTGTAAAACTAAATGAGTTAAAACAAATATAGTAGAAGCCTATGCTTAACAAGTGAAGATGTCTCACTCCTTTAGAGTGCTTTCCAACAGTATTTACATGGTAGAATGTAATCACTCTAAAAAAGAGAAATGCATGAATCATATGGTGCTTTATAGCTAGCTCAAAAGACAAAGAACAATCATGACACAGCTCAATGACAATTATCTGATATGTGATATAATACTGAGGCACGGTGCTTTATGGGCAAAGTGATTCTCAGCCCTGGTCTTTGGGTTTTACAGTAGTTCTATCTGTTGTTTTAACAGCTGGGCTCTGAATCACCAGTGGTAATTTGTGCTTTAATTAATTTGATTGGCTTTTAATATTGTTGATTTAATTGTTTCTGCATCGAGTCCTGAGTTTTGAAAATACTCACTTCTGGTTTATTTTTTACAGCTGTTTCAGCATACAGAACTTAATGCAACTGCTCATCAACTTGCTAAACCAATAGTTTTGACTAAACTGCTCCTGAAACATGATTAATTTATAATACACTGCCCTAAGGCAGGTGGAAAAGACACTGTATCAAACCCCTGAAGAAGGCTCCACAGCTGAAATGCTACGTTTCCTGTATCAAACACACCTATTATGAGCTTTTTGTCCTTCTGCATGGCATAGGGTTGTAATATATTTTAAAATTTAATTTGACCCTTTAAGATCAGAAAGCTAATTTGAATGTTTTCCCAAAAGAGAAAACCCTGATCAATTTAATGGTGATTAATAACTTACCTGGAGCAAAGACCAAAAGACAAACTGGTCCCTCAGCACCAGAGCTAGGAACCTATGGGCTTTTAAAACCCTCTGAACATATAGTTAAAACATTGATTCAAGCTCTTTTTAAATGGGAAAGGTGAATTGTTTTATATGAAAATTAATACTTAATGCAATTAAGCAGTGAGTGAAAATATTTAGTGGCAGCAATATGAGGAAGAAAATAAAGATATAGAGTACATATTACCAAGAAAACAATCTGGTGGGAGGAGCAGCAGCCAAATGCACCAATGTTCCCTCTCAACCAAAAACCAATAAATTAACATTTGATTAAATTTAGTTTCTTGAAAAAGGATCATAAATAGAATTACACTATTAGTATATTTGTTGCGAGGGGTGTAAAAAGTATGTTACTTGATTAACAGTACTGTAACTTCCAAAAATAAACAAAAGTATCTTCTTGTATTGGTACTCGAGTATTAGAAAGTAAAAAGTAGCCCCTTTCTGTTTGTTACTGTGACTATTATTATTCACTATTATTTTTTTTAAAAGGGTCTCACTGCATTTGTCACATCTTAGGTTTGTGTCTATGGATCCAGTCCCAAATAGTTGTTGACAATTTCTACAGTCTGACCATTAATTACAGGTTAGGTTGGATGGGTGTTGGATTTGGATTTTTCCAGAAATTTTCCTTTCTTTTCATTTCACTTCAAAGAATGCTCATTACACCATTTGTTAAAATAATTTAGAATGGTTGTGAAGTGATGAAGTAGAACTACAGTACTTGGCTACAGTACTTAAGTACATTTTTTTTAGATTGGACTTAAGTATTTTATTTTTGGGACATAAAGTATACATAAAAAGCCATTATGTAGATTTGAAAAAGTTGACTAGTGAGAACTGAGAAGTGTAGAATTTGTATTTGGAGACCAGGAATGTGTATTTGTGTAATGGGATTTGTAAGAGCAAATGTAAATACACCAGTCATTGGGAGATGATGAAATGTTTCATCAAATACAAATATGCTTAAGAGGTGTATCTGCAAACACACAACCAAATTATTTTCATTTCATCCTGTCCTTCGGGTTTATACAAATGTGTATAATTCCCCCCCATAAGGATATGAGCAGCCAAGCCTGTACAGACTGAAAGTTACATCATTGTTAGGTTTATATTTCCTCAAAGGTATTTTGTGACGAACTGGAGAAAAAGTTTTTTTTTTCCTTATTTAATTTGGATAGCATTATTTAGTTTTTACTTTGGATATGAAGATAAAAAAAGAGATGCAAAACAAAGAAAATAACACCAAGATATTAAATCCAAACAATGGTGTACAGTAGTGTATTTGGAAGCACAGTACAGCTAAGTAACCACACCACAGATCAGTTTACCATCTTTTTTGTTGCTTTTAAGGAAAAAAAATCATTTTGTATTTTGTGTCACATGATGCATTTTGTTCTGCATGATGTGTTTGCACAAATGATTAATGAATTAAAACAAATAATCTGTTTTGTAAACAGACTACCTTTGGGAGTATACAGTGCCTTGCGAAAGTATTCGGCCCCCTTGAACTTTTCAACCTTTTGCCACATTTCAGGCTTCAAACATAAAGATATAAATTTTTTATTTTATGTGAAGAATCACCAACAAGTGGGACACAATTGTGAAGTGGAACGAAATCTATTGGATTTTTGAAACTTTTTTAACTAATAAAAAAATGAAAAGTGGGGCGTGCAAAATTATTCGGCCCCTTTACTTTCAGTGCAGCAAACTCACTCCAGAAGTTCAGCGAGGATCTCTGAATGATCCAATGTTGTCCTAAATGACTGATGGTGATAAATAGAATCCACCTGTGTGTAATCAAGTCTCTGTATAAATGCACCTGCTCTGTGATAGTCTCAAGGTTCTGTTGAAAGCGCAGAGAGCATCATGAAGACCAAGGAACACACCAGGCAGGTCCGTAATAGTGTTGTGGAGAAGTTTAAAGCCGGATTTGGATACAAAAAGATTTCCCAAGCTTCAAACATCCCAAGGAGCACTGTGCAAGCGATCATCTTGAAATGGAAGGAGTATCAGACCACTGCAAATCTACCAAGACCTGGCCGTCCCTCTAAACTTTCAGCTCAGACAAGGAGAAGACTGATCAGAGATGCAGCCAAGAGGCCCATGATCACTCTGGATGAACTGCAGAGAACTACAGCTGAGGTGGGAGAGTCTGTCCATAGGACAACAATCAGTCTTACACTGCACAAATCTGGCCTTTATGGAAGAGTGGCAAGAAGAAAGCCATTTCTCAAAGATATCCATAAAAAGTCTCGTCTAAAGTTTGCCACAAGCCACCTGGGAGACACCCCAAACATGTGGAAGAATGTGCTCTGGTCAGATGAAACCAAAATCGAACTTTTTGGCCACAATGCAAAACGATATGTTTGGCGTAAAAGCAACACAGCTCATCACCCTCAACACACCATCCCCACTGTCAAACATGGTGGTGGCAGCATCATGGTTTGGGCCTGCTTTTCTTCAGCAGGGACAGGGAAGATGGTTAAAATTGAGGGGAAGATGGATGCAGCCAAATACAGGACCATTCTGGATGAAAACCTGTTGGAGTCTGCAAAAGACCTGAAACTGGGACGGAGATTTATCTTCCAACAAGACAATGATCCCAAACATACAGCAAAATCTACAAAGGAATGGTTCACAAATAAACGTATCCAGGTGTTTGAATGGCCAAGTCAAAGTCCAGACTTGAATCCAATCGAGAATCTGTGGAAAGAGCTGAAAACTGCTGTTCACAAACGCTCTCCATCCAACCTCACTGAGCTCGAGCTGTTTTGCAAGGAAGAATGGGCAAGAATTTCAGTCTCTCGATGTGCAAAACTGATAGAGACATACCCCAAGCAACTTGCAGCTGTAATCGCAGCAAAAGGTGACTCTACAAAGTATTAACGCAAGGGGGCCGAATAATTTTGCACGCCCCACTTTTCATTTTTTTATTAGTTAAAAAAGTTTCAAAAATCCAATAGATTTCGTTCCACTTCACAATTGTGTCCCACTTGTTGGTGATTCTTCACATAAAATAAAAAAATTATATTTTTATGTTTGAAGCCTGAAATGTGGCAAAAGGTTGAAAAGTTCAAGGGGGCCGAATACTTTCGCAAGGCACTGTATATACCATCCGATTACAACAGACTCCTAAGTATGAAAATGTGCGCTATGAAACAAATTAGCACTCGACAGTAGTGCCAAAAACGTTAATAAAAATATATATTACAAAATATATAACACTTCATCATGAACTAATACTGCGCTCAGTATTACTCTTTTAGAAGCCTTTTTACAAAGAGTTGCGGGGATCTGCATCAAACTACACAGTCTTATTGTTGTAGTCGATACCCTGACACCTGTCTTAAAATGGCTGAATGAGATCCTTGGATTGATTAGATTCTAATAACCTAAATGAGGTCTAAATGAGCTAGATGGGCCAAATGGGTTCCTTTTATTTGTAAACTTTCTTCTATTCATTGCAAAATTAATAAAATAGGAAAGTGGATCAAAAGCCGTATGAGCATCAATCAATTAGATACACAGAATCATGTTGTGAAACAGAGAACATGAAAATGAAAGGGCAGGCCTTAAATATTCTGGCACTCCATATTCATGGGAGAAGAGATCAGGGGACATTCCACAGAAAAAAAATGAAAACCTCTACAAAGCAAAAAGCTGTCATGATTGTGTGGACAGTTTAACTTGCTCAGCCTCACAAAGTGTAAATACAACTTAATACCTTACACGTATGTCCACATAATTTACAGGTTACAATACCTAAAGCAAGAGGATACACGTCCTTTGCAAGGATATTTGACTCATTGTTTTTGCAGCCTAGCATGTCATTGGACTCTATCTAGACCATCAGGTGAATTGTGAATTGATTTTTTGTCTTTTACAAATTTGAAGTTGTTATTAAGAGAGAGAAAGGTATGCTATTCAGTTAAGTGATGTGTATTTCTAATTGCGCTACAACTGCAAACATAAAAACACAGTCCACAATTATTGATATAAGATTATGTGTTAAAATTAAATGGAAATGCACATAATTAATAATGAGAGAGGTGCGTTTATGACTCATGTGAATATTTAAAGACACCCATTTGGGCTTTCTCCTTGCATTATAAAGACGCAAGAAAACAGATTGTTTTTAACTTCTCCAGAAGATGGCGCTGTAAATCTCATAGTTGCAGAAAGATTGCAAGGCGTGGCTTGCAGCGGGCAGGTGTAATATTCTATCACATACAGTACTTTACTCACTTACAGGCTACTTATTGACCCAGACAACGACTTGTTTTGCTATTAATTAAAATAAAACTGTAAGTGATTAAATGGTTAAAGTCACATTCAATTTAATTAATACCATATACAGTTATTACAGAAGTAGGCCTAAGTGTTAGTTTCTAGTATCTCCTTTACCAGAAAATGAAATCCAGTCTCTCCCCCAACCTGTATATAATAATAATTAATGGTGGGTATGTAGTACAATTAACTGAGAAATAAAACTTAAAGATGCAGAAAGAACATACAATATTTGAATTAAAATAATAAAATAGTCATATTCTGTTAAATTTGATAGAATTGTTACAATAGGTATATTATAAATATATAGTAAATTAAGGTATCATTAATACACATTCAAATACCACAGTTTCAGTTTTTATGATAATGTTCCATTAATTATATTATAAACTTTGAATAAAGATTGTGTGATAGTCAAATTAATTCAACATCTGTACTGAGTGCATACTGACCTTCTCGATGAAACCGGCGAATTTGTCGTTTAACCCTTTGATATCATCCTTTTCCTTGTTTTTAATCTGATGGACCTGTGGGTCTATCTCAGAGCTGGGGGAATTCAACAGATGAGCTGAATTCGATCGATTAATCGTAGGATATCCACCTCGGAGTGAGAACTGTGAATTCGCCCGGGGCGCGTTTGCTCTACTTGTAGGGGTGTAAGACTGGCTACTGAATGACCTCGCACTGTAGGGTCTACTGCTGTAAGCCATCTCGTGTTACTCTTTCTGCTCGGCTAATACTTAAAGGCTGAGGGATAGAGCAGCTATAATTTCACAGAAACGGCAACCCACCTACTTAAGAAAGGTAATGAGGAACCTCCTCTCATGAATTATTTACTTTCTGAAGTTCCGCCCTTCAGGTGGCAGTCGCATTAGCCCGCACCCGTCCCTTCTCTTTTGCTATTGACCAGTTCTACAGAATGTACTGTACCACTCCTTAAGAGCAATTGGTTACTGAAGTGCTCCAACGGATCAGATGTGCTAGATCTTTGCGTTTCCTCTTAGATATAAATTATTGTTATCGATATCAATTATTTCCACTGTTAACATTTACGTTTTAAACCAAACAGAATATCAAACAACAAGAAACGACTATTTTGCTTACGGTATATTGCAGTTTAACAAATTTTCTAAAATCTGATCTTGATAGGCAATGTTACAAACGAACGATACTGGGACTCTTGTATTCGTTGTACTCTTTTAGTCGTTGCAAAAAAAAAATCTAGGGGAATTAAAATGCAAAAATATAAACTTGAAACTTTTTATACGACTACTAACATGTTTATAATTCCAAATGTAAATATGAGCTGCTGTAATATAAAAATGCATTTTCTTTTCTTAACCAAAGCCACAATTTCGTTGGATTAGCTTTCTGAATTTACCAATTTGGTTTAGGCAAAGAGTTTCTTAATGGTTACCTAAAACTGACCGGGCACAACCTTTAGGGGCGTCGACTTGCCTCTTCCTTTTGTTGTCCGACGAGATACGCATCATGATGAGGTAAAGAACGGTATAAATGCAATGCCCCTGCACCTTTACTTCTCCATACCTGTGCAGGTGACAGAGTGGGAGCGACAGAGGTACCTTCGCATCAGCAGACGTTTTACCTTAACTTCTTTCACTTTGATTTATGATTCAGTATGTCTTTTGTCATGAAGTCCGCAGTCAGCCCCCGGAATTTTTCCAGTTTAAGCGGCTCTGAGGCGGCAGTACAAAGAGGCCTTCGCTCCAGCGCCGGCAGCATGTTCGGGGGAGCTGGAGGACTGGGTTCTCAAATCTCGGTGTCCAGCATTAAGGTGCTTTCCAATAACTTGCGCTCCCATTTTGATATTAACGCCGGGGCTGCCGCTCTTGGCCTCAATAATGAAAAGGAAACCATGCAAGGTCTAAACGACCGTTTGGCTGGGTACTTGGGCAGGGTGCGAAAACTAGAAGAAGCCAACCAAAAGCTGGAAGATCAAATCAAAGACGTGATGTTGAAGAGGGGGAACACCCAAAAAGACTGGAGTGCCTATGAGAAACCGCTGGCCGATCTCAAGAAACAGGTAGTTACACATAGCTTCGATTCTTCTTTGATCAGAACATTTTCAAAGTCAGTATTGATTCAGTAATTGACGTGATTACAAAGAAAACAAACTTAGAAATTTCTTTTTTTAAGGAAGTTGGGCTTTAACCACACCCAGATAAAATGCTAACTTCTGTATAGAAGAGGAATTAACTGTCTTTTCAAAAGGAACTGTTTCTTGAAATACTACATCATCCATAATGGATTGTGGATGTGCATTTTGAACCTGGGGCTATTGTTTTGACCTTCAAAGAACATAGACAATAACTATAAAAATAAATTTGAGTTTCAGCGTTAGCAAAATATTAGGTTTATAATAAGGTCACTATTGTAGTATGGCAGTAGATGAATAGGAATAAAAAACGCTGGAAGGTGATAACGTATTGATAACGTCCGCTCTGAAATTAACTGTAATATTGTTAATCAAATTGATGTATCGGAAAGAAAGTTGTTAACATCACTACCTCTCTACATTTGTAAATTAAATACTCATTGACTTCTTTTTTGCAGATCAGCGATATGACTTTGGAGAATGCCAGACTCATACTGCAAATTGACAACGCCAGGCTGGCTGCTGACGACTTTAAAGTCAAGTGAGTCATAGGTTATTAAATAATTACTTTAAAATGTATATAATACATACATATATTTGTTAAGGGAAACTGATGCATTTAGGATCTGAGTTCTGTGAATGTTAATTTACAAACACAAATGTTTAATGATGTACTGAATTTGTTTTCTGTAAATGTGCCATATAAACCAAGCAGTATTTGCTTGATTTAGTGAAGGTGTTCCGGACTTAAAATATTGCAGTAATCCCATTCACAAGGATATAACTGGATAGGAACAGTTTTCCTCTCTTTTAATTCATGCCTGAAAAAAATAAAATCAATAAACTAAAAATAGAAATAAAACCAGTAAGCTCAAACTGTAATTACAAAATAATTAACCTAATCAAAATCCCTAATACCTAATAAAAAGACCTAATCGGTCTCAGGATCTTATTGAAAATGTTTTGTGCCCACAAGAGGGCAGTATGTCTGTTCAGGCCAGCGTGTCTGCTTTTGGTGGTATTGTTGTATAGATAACCCTCATATATATATGAGTAACCCATGCAGTTAAAAGCATAAAGTTTATGCAGGGTTACATATCAGGAATTGGTTAAAACGTAAGAAAATACAAACTGAAAAAAAGTTCCAAATACTCCTTTAAATAACACAATTTTATATGCTCACATAAGCCTGTGGTGTAAGGTTTCCTTAACTTTATAGGAAGGAAAGCCAATCATACATAGGGACAATTTGGAGGCCACAGTAAAGGCTGAGGCGGGGGGGGGGGTAATTTGGACCGGACACTGGGATAACTCTCTACTCTTATTGAGAAATGCCCAGAGATCTTTAATGACCATCGAGAGTCAGGACCTCGGTTTAACGTCTCATCTGAAAGACGGTGCCCACTACAGTATGCCACTATACCGGGGCATTAGGACCCACACAGACTGCAGGGTGGGAACCCCGCACTGGTCCCACTAACACCACTTCCAGCAGCAACCATAGCTTCCCAGGAGGACTCCCATCCAGGTACTGACCAGGATCAACCCTGCTTAGCCTCAGTGGGTAGCCAGTTGAGAGCTGCAGGGTGATATGGGTGCTGGCTCCTCCCATTATACACAGACATTTTCTTTTAACCCAATCCAGTGTTCCCACGAACCTAAGGAATTTGAGATATTGAGACACTTTGTTTATGACTGTATCATTATATTCAGACCACTGTTTAATGCAGCCCTTCCACTGCTGCTACATTTACTAAATGCTCCCTCTGCAGGTGGGAAGCAGAGCTGGCCATGCGCCAGGGTGTGGAGCAAGACATCAGTGGCCTTCGTAAGATCATTGATGACACCAACATGGGTCGCATGCAGTTGGAGAGTCAGATCGAATCCCTGAAGGAGGAGCTGGCTTTCCTTAAAAAGAACCACGAGGAGGTAATGTCAGTCTGAAACGATTCAGAAAAATATAAAATTGAGAATTCTTTCTGTTACCTTTACTCAACGTGTTAAAGAACTCCAACTGGCTTGTACTCTGTTATGTTGCCAGATTACATCTGATTTTTTAATTTTGCCTGAAGATACGGTCTTAATTTTAAAATCCAAAAACAGAGATATTTAAATCACTAGGGTCAGGTAACATGCAGAGCTTGGGCAGGTGAGGGCTGACACAGCTGGAGATTTTACTATCCGAATCTAAATTCAAGTCCTCATTCTTTTGTCGTGAATTTATCACTGTTACAATACACCTTCTTTCAGCCCCATTAATAAACTGTTTTATTCTGTGGGATTTAATTGTTTCAGGGTAAAAGGTTAGAAGTAGTAGTTATTCATTCTTAAAGGTGGGACTTCAGGATTCTAATGCTGTTTAATTTTGCATTGCAGAAAATAAAATCCAACGCATATAATAAAACGTTTTCCTTTAATAAACAGTTATTCTTGCTGAGGAAGTAATACCCTCGAGTGCTTGCCAATTCTCACTTGTTGTTATGCGCTTCTCTCAGGAAGTGGCTGCCATTCAAGCCCAGATTAATGACTCCAGTGTCTCAGTGGAGATGGACACTCCCAAAGGACCAGACCTCAATGAAACCATTAACCAGATTCGCAAAGAGTATGAGAAAGCTGTTCAGAAGAACCAGGGGGACACTGAAGCCTGGTATCAGAGCAAGGTACAGACTCTGTGCCTGTGAGCTTTCTTGGGCTTTAGACAATAATATTTCTGTTCACCTTTCTTTCATTGACTTTATAGCAGTTGCTGAAGAATATTTATCCACCGACTGAGTTGCAAATCTGAAATAGAATTCTAATTCTACAGACTTTTCATTTTCAGAATTTAAGGCTAGTGTTCTTTCAGATTTAATCTTTCATATATGCTTTAATTAAAATTACACTTTTCTTTCTAAAGTGTTCAAGCCAGATAGCTGGTTCAGTAGTTTTTGAAATAGTAAACCAATTTATAACTATAGTATAAGTAAATATTTAACATGTACCATAAACATTTCACTTTTAAATAATTCAGAGTTAATAGTATGACAGAGTACAGCAGATATTAAAAAAGATGAAAGCTTCAAGCTTACTCACTTAGCTAATCTGTGAAGACATGTTTACAGTGCTAATTAGATAATGTGAGGTCACAGAACGAAGTTAGAGAATCTTATCTCGAGGAAAAGATACTTTGGAAACTAGAAGGATTGAGAAGGAATGCAAATGTAATTGTTTGGTGAAACTGTTTTAATAGTTTGATGGCCTGTCAGCTGAAGTAAACCAGAACACAGAGGCTCTGCAGGCTGGGAAGTCTGAATTAAATGACCTCCGTCGGCAGAGACAAACCTTGGAGATTGATCTTCAGGGTCTCCACAACATGGTAAGCACCTTGGGTTTTACATAGTTCTTCAGACAAGAATGCTGTTGCATCCAACCCAGTGACTTTCTTGCCAGCTGATTTTTTTTTGTCAGTCTTTCAGGAATTGCTGCTGCATTACTTATGAGTGAAGACCAATGCAGAAACATACTTCTTTTTGCAAAACATTTTTCAGGATCCCCTTCAGTTTATTGTGGATAATGATCTGTCCCTCATCCTGCAGAATCGCTCCCTGGAAGACACCCTACGGGACACGGAGAATAGCTATGCCAATGACATGAACCGACTGAACCAGATCATCTTGCAACTAGAGGCAGAGCTGGGGCAGGTGAGGGCTGACATGGAGCGTCAGGCCAATGAGTACACTGTGCTGCTCAACATGAAGATGCAGCTGGAGGCTGAGATTGACACTTACCACCGCCTCCTGGAGGGGGAAGATGGCAGGTGAGACATGTTCTATTTTTTACCTTTGGTGTTCATTTACATGAAGCACAGTCTCTTTCAGGATTATAGGCATTTGTGACTGCAGAATTGCCACCCTGTAGCATTTTTGGAGCCCAGGCAAGACGTGACGTGATCAGTACAGAGATTGAAGACCACTTTGGACAACCTTGTTTTTGTTATGAGTGGTGTTGGGAGAACTGTTCTGTCCAAACCAATGCTGCGCTACGGTAACATAACACTGTGACTAAAGGAGGTACCATTCTTCAGATATGCACTGTATAGCTCTTTTCATCCCAAAGGATCCCAAAGTTCTTTGCACATAGGAGGGGAAGTACATTATCCATTACTGGTCTGCATCAGTCACTATGCCCAGCATACCCACTACACAGTGGAGGAGTGAGAATTTATTGGTGCATGTTGATATGCATAACTGCACTGACCTAGAAAGCCAAGAACATGTTTTTCGTCATGGGAACAATATAATTGTCAGGGGTTGTTTCAACTCTAATCTGTTTTTCATATCTTTTTTTCTTATAATTGTCATTCTAACTGCCTGTTTAGGAATACAGCCAACAAGGAACCCATCGTAAATCTATTTTCTTGAATTCCTTACATTCTGTTCTACTTAACTTAATGTTGGTGTAGCAACATACCACTTACTGGTAGAGCACACATATACAGTATTACCATGTTATGTTTTATGTATATCTTCTCATTTAATAAGATCATATTATTAATGCACCAGTTCTCTCTTCCATATCATATTATTCCCTTTGGACACTTGGACACACAATGTTAAATTCTATCGAGGCTACAGGAATGCTGAATTTGGGCTTCAAGAAGAGTTCTATCATTACGGCAGTAATAATGTTTCATGGTGCCCTATTTGTTTTCCTGACTTGCTTTCTCTCAAGTGATCTTATCCACCATTCCTCTGTCCAGACACCATATTTTCGGAAGGTAGTGGGTTGAAATACCTGGTATGATACTCTTGTTTTACTCTAGTACTTCTTTCAGATTGCTTCAGTTAAATACCCTGCAGTTTAAGTGGGTAACTTTCCAGGTCACCATTGTAAATGAGAATTTGTTTCCAATTAACTTAGCAGGTTAAAGAAATGCATATTTAAAACTATACTTAAATATTGAAGGACACTTGGAAGACTTGGTTTTAGTAACCCAGAATTCATTCCAATCTCAACACTTTTGTGAGTCAGTTTGTAAAAATACTATTAATACAACCATAGTGCAAAAACATTATCTGATGGCAAACTAGCAGAGGTTTTAAAACAGGAAGTTATTTTTCTGTAACAAATGTTTGGAAATCTGATAAATCTATGACCGAAATATGTACCCAAACATTACTGTGACTTTTCTTATTTGCATCCAGTTTTCAAGAACTGTGAGATTGTCTAAGAGATAATCCTTCCAGTGAAGTGTTTTGAATTCAGCTTCATGTTTAACCAACTATAAAGAGCACGCTCTGTATTCCTAATATGGAAATTAAGAGAAAATATTAAAAAGATTTGACTCTGCTTAGAATATTTCATAAATGTTGCATCTGGAAAAATACAAAGTGTGCTATGATTCGCAAATCCACAAAATGTCTTCTTGTATTTTCCTTTATCTTTTTTTTTATTCTGCAGAGTTGATTTAGAGCAACCAGTGAATGAAGGTGAGTTATGCACAAAGGCTAATTCACAGGAAACCATGAATCCCAGATGCTGGGGTTGGCACCACAATTTAACCAAGCTTCCAGTGTCTCTACACATTAATGCTGCTTTTCATATGGAAATAACCTTCTTCTGCTCCTGAATTCCAGTCGTGTGCCTCACTGCTACCCTCCTCATATTGTCTGCCTGAAGCCAACTGTTAAATTCTTTTCAAAGATGCCAATACAGAGTTGAAAAGCATACCTCAAAAGACATTAATAAACGTGAAGATTGAGTAAATCAATTATTTATACCTGAAAAATAACAAAATATTCTATAAATTAATTTGATACACTGACTTTTTAAAGTGAAGATTAAATATCCTCACCAACTATACAAATGAACTCCTTTGCAAAGCTGTTTCACAGTCAGCTTCAAGGCTCTGAATTGTTATGCCTGGAAAAGGCATGTGAAGTGTACTAAAAATTGTACAAATACCAAACTCTCCTCATTTATACAATAGCATTGTAGAATGTGAGCATTTTTACCTGACCATTGGCTTTTAAAGGTTTTAAAATGTTTGGGAACCAATATTCTCGGTCTTAGTGTACATTCTCCCACTTCCTGCCTATCTGAAGTGTCATCCAAAGAAAAGTGCACAGCTTGCTAAAAAAAAATCATTCTACTACCTACAACCTGTCCTAATGTATTGTACACTAAAGATTTTTCAGTTGAAATTTTGTTTCTATTTCAGAACCGAAAAAGGAAAGTGTTAAGACGGTGGTGGTGATCAACCAGGAGCTAGTAGATGGCATGGTGGTGTCGCAGAATGAGATGCAATTAGAGCTTTAACTGGCCAGAGCTGCAGATGATACAAAGCACGTGCCTTGCTAATACTTCTATTTGAATCATAGCTTCTTCTGTAATTTGAACAGTCTTTCCCTATCTTCACTGAGGATGGCTAAAAAATATGATTTGCCTTTGTATACCAGTTCATAAAGTCTCAAGATTTTTCTCTCTCTTCAATAAAAAAATGGGACCCAAACCAGCTGCCATTATTTCTTTCTCCAATTCATTGTCTTTACATACAGTTATGCAAATATGATTTTCTTCAGACAGATGTATTTGTTTTAGCCTTCATTGCAATATTCTTGTCTATCTCTCTTGGCCTTTCTAATGAATATCCCTTTACCAGTGCTTCCAAGTCATTGTACTTCTTGTTTTCTTTACCTGGATCCTGCTGTTTTCCCATCAATCCAAACAAGCTGTCCAATCCTGATTAAATGCATCTTCATTTTGCCCATAGGGTGTTGTCCTGTGCCTTTACTGCAATTTGTGGCTTGACTGAGCATTACACCTTCAGTCACACATTTGCAATATATCACATGAAATGTTAGTCATTTTTCAATAAATGCTTCCGTCTTGCCACTCACCCATACAGGTTAGTGTGGTGTAAGGACCAGTTTATAACACCCATCTCAAGCATAGAACCTTGTAAATAAGTCAGTGGCATCCCTAATCAGTCTAATATAAGTAACTTTCTCCTTAGCTGTGTCTCTCCACCACTTCATCCATAGTTTGAAAACATCTTGATCTTTATGTTCGGTTTGTCACATTGCTACATTCGTCGTTCCTTGAAATTCAATCTGATTTAGAGAAACGGATGAATTTACTCTTAAATCAAACCAGATTTGACTGCCACAGTAAAGGGGTTGAAAATGTATGCAATTTAAAAGCTTCATTTTTTCTTTTATCAGTATATTTTAGCATTCGCAGCTTGGAGGAGACTGTGCAAATCTAAAAATGAAGTCCTACTTTCAAGCGTTTAGGGCCGAGACAGCAACAAAATGTGGAAACTTTGCAGGGGAATGAATACATTTGGATGGCACAAGAAAATAAAAACTTGATAAGATGAGAATAATAATGAGTTCAAAAGAACTAAAAATCCTCTCTCTAAATGTAAAATTCTATTTCATAACTATGTCAATGTTATAACTTTTTTCAGACTAAAACCATAATTGAATTAGTAAAAGAAAGCCATGATATGCTAGGCATACCAAAACAAATGCATTGGTAACCAGAAGAGCAAATTATGTTATGAACCCAAAGAGAGAGAAAGAGATTTAGGAGTGTTCTCTGGAAAACAGCTTTAATTCAAGCAAACCCTATAGGGACCTCAAAAAAACAAAATAGTACCATAATTCACCTAAAATTTATCTAAAATGACGCAGATTGTTACAGTTTAAAATTACAAGCTGGAACATTGTTACATTTCTGTATCACACTGCAGACAATTACATTAAAAAACAGTACTGATAATTTCATTCTCAAGATTTTCAAATTGAACGATTAATCTCCCAAGAACAATATACTGTACCACAATCTCCTATGGATAGGAATAATTTCAGAAAAACATATCTCAGAAGCAAATACATAATGTAAAACAATTAAATTAAAAGTCAGTTCTTTTTACCAACTCAAATATATGAAATATCGCACTCTTCAATTTAATGGTGTACACCAGACAAAGATTTTTTTTAATACGAGTTTATTCTTTACCATGATTGCAAACCCCATGGGTACAGGCAATTCTTCCAGGCAGAGATATGAAAAGAAAAAGAAGGGGATACTGCACTTTGTAGCGAACACTGTTAGTTCTCTGCAGATGTAGGCTGCAAGGCAAAATACCAAATGTCCAATGAAATAAAATATTTTTTTTCTTTATAATTATGCAAAGCAAGGTATGCATTTACCCTCTTTTTTTGTTTGCAAATTTCCAGCTTCTACAAAATGGAATGTGCTGGCCAAAAAGAAGGCTTTTTATCCAGATAAGGAAGTATAGTACTGATGCTGAAGACACAACAGGCCGAGGTGGTTGTGTTCTCTTCTTAACGAGCAGCAAAAGTCTTGCCCCTGGAAACACAAAGCCACAGTTAAACTTTTAGAAATACGCTTACAATAAAGGGCAGAGACATACTTTAATTGAATAGAATGCATGTTCCAGCTCCAAATAGGAGCAACAGAAAGTTCTTTAGTAGTTGTTCTTGTCCAACAACTTGCATTTCTAGTTGTTGTAAAACTAAGTCTTTAGATTTAAGATTTCAGATTAAACCACAAGAATAGACAGAATCTGTACTCTTTTAAGAAACAATATGAAATCCTAATGAGTTCAAAATGAAATGTCTCACAAAACTGAAAAAAATACAACCAATCCATCCTTCCCAGAAAAAAAAATGATGTCGTTTGCAACAGTGCCAACAGGACTACAGAATGTTAGATCGGTTAAAACAGGATGTGAAACAGGTTATCTTCAGGTATTAACAAGGATCTGGATATGCTAACAGTGTCAATCCAGCAGTTCTCTTTGCAATGCCTTAATAATGACTAATGCAGAACTTCCTTTTGTAAATATTAACAGAGAAGGACAAGACTGAATACATTTTCAAAACAGCGGAGTTCTTTGATCTTCCAGAAACATAAGAACCCATTTTGAACTACAGAAAACAAAATAAAATGAATGAGTACTATACTAATACTACTTGAAACAAAACTGTAAAAGCCAGATTGGTGAAGTACAATTTGTTAATTGGTCAAGTGCTGAGAAGTAAAAAGGCAAAATAACACTATGGTTTCTTTGTGTGCAAAGTTCTATTTGGAGAAACTACACAGTTCAAACACTTTTTTCTGCTTTTCACTTTTCCATATGGAATTAACCATATTTTGCTCCTTTACAGCCCACATGCTAAAGCCACTCCCAATTCTAATATCAATAAAAAAGTACACTGTTAATCATGTGAAAAAAAGTTTACTTGCATTGCAAATGATATAGTGAAAATTTAGCTGCATTTTACTACAATAAAGTATCCAGTCAATTGTGGGTTTCCAATAGATTTCAATGTACTAAAATTCAATGATCGTACTTTGTTACTGTTAGCATGGCAAAAATGTCTACTGGTGTATATTTCTTCCCTAATTCAGGACTTTTGTAAAAGCTTGAAATGCACTATTTGTTTGGAATTTTCCTAAAAGCATTTGGATTACAGGGTGATACTGTAGAAAGACAATAGGCAGAGCAGTTGATTAGACAGACGGTGAAATCTTAACTGGCTAATTCTTTTAAATATTACTGCACAAATGTACCACATACGTTGGGTGGTAAATTTGTTAAAAAATGTAATGGCTAAAACAAATGGCTAAAAAAAACAATATTTCCTTTGTATTTTATGTCATTACTGTTCTGAACTTAGTCCTTAATCAAAATACTTATTCACAGTACTGAGCATAGAACATAGTTATCTTTTATTTGTTCTTTAAAGCCACTTATTTGCATGGTAAAGTTAGAAATGGAACTCAGGGGAGTTACTTTCTAAAGAACTTTCACAGATGTAAATCGTGACAGGTGTGCCACTGCAGGGACACCCAAGAAAGGCACCATTCTGCACTGCTCTATGCAGTTAACATCACCTTTTCATAAAAAGCAAATATTTAGTTAGTATAACACTAGAGTTGGAATTGGCACTTTGCAAAGCAGTTTCTACTAAAAGAACAGACCAGTGTAGTATGAAAATTCAGCTTGCTATACACTGATGCCTGTCTTCCCGCATATCCCACAAAGTTTTCCAGACAAAAATTACTTCCTTGTTCAACTCATTTCTACTCTTACAACACTTACGAAATGGTTTTCATCTCCTTCTTTTCTGCATCAGGTCGAGCCCTGTTGAGCACTTTGAGGAAGTCTGAAGTCTTGGCCCTCATGCGTGTGTGAATGTAGGCCTGCAACAATGAAGCAATGTTTTAATAAAGGAAAGGGAAGAGACCTTTCCTTATGGAAAAGCAGACACTATTTGCAAAAAAATCAAAATTTCGGTATAAATGTCATTCATATCATTCGGTTTTAAAAACAAATTAAACCTCGTAATTACAGGTATTTTAAGGTTTCATGAATGGATCCTCCAAAAGAGAAAATTAAGTTTACTAAAACTCTTTCTGGATGTGCAGTAGAGCACACATACGCATAAAAAAACATGCACGACAGTTCTGTTAAGGTTATTTGTACTTTTAATCTTCTAGTGCTAAATATTATAGTTTTATCACAACTGATCCATAGGCAGTACAGTAATCAGTATTCTGTACTTTTAAAGAAATATGTATAGGTATATTGGGCTTGCAGTTTTATATATAACTATACAGTATATTAAAAATAACTTATATTGAGAGCTTTTAGCATGCCAAGATGAATATCACTTTGAAACAAGCCTTGTTTTACAAAATTGAGGCTCTAAAAGACAGAATTAGCAATAAATTACTCCTCTTATAACTCTTTAAAGAAATTCATAAAGTACTTTTGATACCAATTAAGGGATCACCCTAACTCCAGATATGTATGGCAGCACAAACGTTACACGTTTAATGCTGTTTTTTCCCTCCTAATCCTGCTTCAAAAAACCCTTGTTACTTTCAAGAATATTAAACAATAACACATCAGTGACCATTCTAGGGCTTAGTAAGTAATACACACACATTAGCTTGTACAATAAAGTGAAATTATCAATGCCGGGTAGCACAAGCGATCACAAGAGATTGACTCGGCACCTTTTCTGAAAAAGGGGTAATTCTGAAACCCCAGGATCAGGAAACTAGACAGTTAAAAATGAGCAAACGTTTATTCATGATGACACAGTATTTTCAAATACTTCTTAAAGGGATTAGGGGATTTTTTTTTACCTTGGAGCACTTTATGTGGTAGTGCAGGTAGTCCCTAAAGGTGTGAATGAGGTTGATGGTGTTGTCTCTTGCATTTGCATTGGTGTGCCGAGGGAAGAGGACTGAAAGGTGAAAGTTTTACAAATTAATTGCCAAGCAAAACTTAAAAGTTTAAAATATAATATTACCAAAGAAAACAGCTTTTCCAACCATTTGTGTGTTGGAGGCAACAACAAAAGAAGCAATATGTGCTCACACCTGAAGAAGGCTCCACGGCCGAAACCTTGTGTTCTCTAAACCTATTACTTGTTCCTTTGCAGCCTACACATGCTGATGCAGCTACCCACCTGAACTAATATGTGCTGTATACATGCAGGGATAATATAAATCCAAAGGATGAAAATTTAGGCTAGACTATAACAATCACCATAGCAGGTGGCCTAAAGAGTTTCCACATTGAATCTTTCTGTTAGTCTTTTAGCATACTGATTCAGATTTGACTGTGTTCTGTGCAAAATTTTAAATACAGTACAAAGATCAGTGTAACAGCTGTTTCTACTCCAAGCTACACATCTGGGAGTGGCAATATTTTGTCTTGTAGCAGTGCAAACATTTCAAAATGAAGAGAAAGCTTTTTGTATTGTCAACACAAACAATTCTGTTCCATAGCAAAGCTGAACAGCAGGGAGATTAAATGGTGGCATGAATGCTAAGGAACAGCTGGGTATAATGTTACATGTTCCCTCTGAAATATTTTTCAGAGTACAGGGAGGATAAGATAACCTGAAACGAACAGAGCATGGCTCCATTCATAATTCAGAACACTATTCACAATGGAAGGTGTCAGCATGCATGTACATTAGAAATATCACACCATCCAGCTAGACAAATAAATTGATGATGACAAGAAAAATCTTTACAATGAACACTGCCAGTCCACCCCATTACATACAAACAGAATATAACCTCTGCAGCACAATTGAATAAGGCATTTTTTTATGTTTGCTCTTTATTAATTTCTTAATTATTTTACATAACAAAAAGTAGTCATATGCTTTATTAGTTCAAGTAGGTAGTTGCGTGATCGTGCATAGACTGCAAAGGAACAAGTAAACGTTTATTCCATGTTGAAAAGAGAAGAAAAAAACATAACACTGTTTCCTTTCTTCTCTTTTCAACATGGAATAATCCTTTACTTATTCCTTATGCATTATTATGATTTAATTCTACATATACGCTTCTACGGAGCAGTGGCTCTGTGGCTAAGGATCTGCGCCTGTGGCCAGAAGGTTGCTGGTTCAAATCCCACGGCCTGCAGAGCCTGGGGTTAAGGGCTCCTGAGAAAGGCCCTTAACCCCAACTGGTCCAGAGGCGCTGTACAACGGCTGACCCTGCACTCTGACCCCAAGCTTCTCTTCCTGTCTGTGTGTCTCATGGAGAGCAAGCTGGGGTATGGGGGAAAGACGAACTCCTAATGCAAAAAAATATATATGGCTTATAAAGTGACCTTATATTAGCCACGCACTGTGATTAAAGGTAAAATAGACTGAAAAACACTAAGTGACCAGGACTTCAATTAACTGTTGCATTTCTGCATTCTTTAGGATTTATAAATGTTTTGCTATGAGTTAGCTACACCTTAAAAAAGCTTTAAACTGAAAATGAAAGAGGAATTTCAAATACCTTCTGTTTCTTTTTAATTTTAGTATTCTGCTTCTCCGTTACACTCAACTAACCTGTTATACATGCTAGATTCATTGTTAATTTACGCTTACACATTGTCTTAAGAAATACCGAGTATGCACAGCAAAGGTGTAATTATATGCACATACCGATCCAGCTTTTAAAATCACAACAGAATTACAGATCATTAAAAAATGGAAATATGACAGTTTTAAAAGTTGCAAACAACTTCTGTGGATCTGGAAATTTCATTTATTCACCATTTGGAAACATACTTGGCAAAAACATTATTTAAAGAGTTAAAGCAGAGGTTCTTACATAGTATTCGGTAACCTGCAACATGGCAGACCTATTACATCTTAAGCACTAACATAAAGATGTGCAAACTCCTTACCAAAGGTAATGTACCCAATGTTATCTCCGACAGCGGCATCAGTGTCCTTCAGCTCAAGAGGAGGTTCTCTGTGACTAAACAGGACTTGAGGAGCTGTGTGACTGGCACGCCTTCCTTCCTTAAACTCCTATTCCCATATGAAGAAATTAAAGTGGAAAGTATTCAGCAACATAAAACTTCCAAAATGGACAGAAATAGCCCAGAAATCAAAAGACATGGGCATTGGAGTCTTTCCTGAATATGGTTGAAATTTCTGGCACTTTTAAGCTACTGATTCTTGGCCAGTCTGCTTGAGATTTGTTCTCATATACAAATCTGTGAATTTCCATAAAGGCTTTTAAAGGGATCTGTACAGAAGTACGCATATCAATTTCACTAGCCAAAAATATCTTTGAGATTTTGTAGAAACTGTCCCAAAGCAGGAGTCATTTTTTGGCATATATTAAAAAGCCTGAAGTTTCAGGAATACAACAATGACATGCATACATTAAAAAGGCAAATGCTTTGAACTTTAAATTTAAAATATGGTTCTGGTTCATTTTTATCCATGGAGTATGTCTGACTTTTGAAAATTAATTAAGACAAGATGCATTATAATATGATGACCATTTAAAAAAAGAAACTGAAGGTAACACAAGGAACTTTAACTGTATGGTGAAAATCACGTGCAAAAGGTACATTCCTAGTTAAATGAAACATTAGGTTACCTGCATGAACACCTTGCCAATCACAACATCATCATCATCCTTGAAAACTGTGCTGAAAACCACTGTCACCCTGTCCTTCTTTGCTTCAAGATACCTGGTGAGATGTATAGAAAGAAAGGTTCAATTATGATTCAAGAGAAATCAGACAAGTTATTTAATCTTGCATGTTTGCAGCATGAAGCCACTCAATCAAAACTGCTCCCTCAAAATACAATTTCTGCATGAAGAAATACAATTATTTTTCCCAATGAAGACCATCTACTTAGTTTTTGCTTACAACTTCACTCAAGACTGTACTGAACTAAATACATCTAGCCACAAACAGGATGTTTCAGATCTTTCACCTACATGGTTTCATCATCTCTGTAGTGGATAACAGCCCTCTTCTCTCCCTCCCGGCCCTCCTCCTGGAACTTGAAGTACTTCTCAAAGACTGAAGCAAAGCAGTTCCGCTTCAGCATGCCAGCCTGGTGGATCACCTCGTCTTTACTGGCAGGGACATTGTCCAGGTCAAACAGGAGAGAGACATTATAGCCTGCAGAACAGAAGATGGAAAACCGCTGGTTTGCACTGATCCAAATTAATAAAAATTAAAATGCCGATTTAAAATTGTTAAAACCACTAATGCAAAATTTTAGAGTCGCTAGGACCTACCAGCTTCTGGCGACACCAGAAAATTTCCGTAAACCCTGTTCAGCAGCTGGAGGAGAAAAAGAAAATTCAGTTTGTTCCACAAGAGAGATAAGAGAGATTAGCAATCCCAAGGTTTTCTTAGTTTTAACTCTGTTTTGACTCAAAGCTTTAACTCTGTACTCTTCCAAGTATCCATTGAAAACAGAGTTCCTTTCATCCTGTCCAGGAACTGCAATTAAATGGCCATTAAATGCATGGTAGTCCACAGTAGTTTAGAACACTCAGGTTTTAAAATTTTAGCAACAAACAAAAAAAATCATAATCCAATTAACAACTCAAAAAGCAAAAGGAAAGTTTTATTTTGCACTTTCTTCCTTGAGGATCTTATGGGAAGAAAGTGTTTACAATTCCTGATGCAATGAATTGCTTAGCATTTAAAAACAAATCTTATGAATGCTTACTGAGTTTTCTAATAAGATATATATAGCCAAAACATATTATCTTTATGACAGATCATAAAGACAGAAGACTGGAATTACTATATGGTTAAGGTCAAGAACTGTATTTTGTCAAATCAGTATAGAGTGATCCAAGGGGCCAGTTGGTATATTAGACAAAGGCAGAAACTTTGCTGATTCAGAGAGAACACCACTGAAATAATATATTGATCTCCAGAACAAAGAAAATGAATCAGAAACAAAAGTAAGAACAGGGATATGGTTAATTTACAACATAAGCACACTGAGATGTTGTAAGCAGCTCTTTAACAAGCTCTAATAGCTTCATAGAACTATTCTAAAACAAAAATGTAAAATATTCCTACACAGTCATTGAAGCTGAATAATTCACATGGGTTTAAATGAACAGGAAACAAGCTATATTCTGAAAAAAGCCAGCACACACACGAATTAGTCATTTGCATAGAATTTCCATGCAATTTACTTACAGAATCAATTATGTAACTGAGGTGACATGCAGCAAAGAGTAAGGTGATGTGAATATTTAGTTTGTGAATTCAACATAAAATAATCTGATGTCTAAGGCAGTTCACTGTGGTCCCACAACAATACTTCTAAGCACTTCCTCTTGGCAAGCACATGTCAAAAATAACATGTTAAAATAACAGTAGTGAAAAAATACCACATTTACATCACTTCAATGAAATGGGTCAGCTATGGACAAAAACATACCCTAAACCTTCAGTGAAGAAAACTTAAATCAATGCAAAGTTTAATTTTTAGGTTGCTTGAGATATTGAAGGTTTAAGACTACTTTCAGAGCACTACAGAACACTGCAATCTTGAATAGGTAGATCTATTTTTAGCTCTTTAAACCAGACTAGTGCTTTCCAAGACCTCAATAGTAGAAGATAACACCACCTTAAAATCTTTTTCAGACATTAATGCATTGCTAGCAACTATGACTGAGGCCCTGGACTTCCTCTGTCAGAAATGACTCAGTCTGAACTTCCTGTTTTAGTGAGAAACCACAGCAGCTGCTTTCTTCCATACATGGTGACTCTGACACTGCAGCAGTCTCTCCCCATAATGAGCAGTATTAGAAACAGTCTTTGTCCTCCCTTATTCTTGTACTGATGACCTCTATATAAAGATTGTTTTTTTTTAATTAGTGTGGTTCAGACCAAGGCTCTTTTGCTAAAACAAGTAGAAAAAAATGAAGCATATACTGTAGCACGAGGCCTCGAATTAAATGTAACCAACAATTTGTAATTCTGGATATGAATCACAAAAAAGTGCTGCCACTGAACACTGTTATTTACAAATATTAAATTAAGTGAGAAATCAATTACCAATTTCCCTACAAAGTAATGAATGTCAGCAAATTCTTTATATTGAGATAATGCTAAGCAAGTTATGTATACTAACTTTATAAAATGAAACTATGATCCGTTTCCTACCAAACTGAGCAGTGTATGTTTGCTTATAAAGCAAATACAGAATGAACGTGTACTTCCCAGTACAAATAGGCAGTAGACAACTCATATTTAATTAAATCTGATGTAAAAAATTGACAATAAAACAGGTGGGTTTTCTGAGAAAATTTTTATGGAATAAGATAAAACAATAAACAGTACTAAGAGCTGTGATAAATTCTTTTTTGACAAATTATTCAATCAGTAATCTGCCTGAAATGCAAAGGTAAAAAGAAGATGCTCATAGTGAAACAAAAACAAATGGACAGATCTGTTAATTTCTGTTGTTATTTTAAATTTGGAATTGCCAGCTATATATTTTTATTTTATACCCATCAAGCTACCCCCATTCAGCTAGGAAAATAACACCATACCTACCACCCAATCCACTTGCCATTTGATATACTACGAGCTCCACAGTGCCCAACAGGAGAGTCAGTGTCAAGAGAAAGGACCGTTGATGCATATCTATAGCACCGGGGCAAGTCTGTTTTAAAAAGAAAACCAAGCCTTCTTTGGAGATCTAATACCACCCTGGTGGCATTCTGCCACATGGGAAAAACCACTTGGGGAATATCAGTCGCAGTCGGCTAGTGACATAACCCAAGCTCAGACCAGGCTCAGACTGAAACTAGGTCATAGAACTCATTAACTGCCTGCACTGTTTTGGACGTGTTGCCCTCAGTGGCTTGTCCAATCAGATATACTGTAAGAGTTTAACCTGCCGATGTCAGAAATGCATACCTCATCTGTGCCATGCTCCTGCAGTTCCTTGTAGAACTTCAGGGAAATGCTGACCATCACTTTTGTTTTATCACCTCCGGGGTTGGAAATGTGATAGAGAACACCATCAAAATCTAGAGAAAGAAAAATGGACACATCTCCTTAAAAAGTGGAACAGCTGCTCTCATCTACTGCTCTTAAAGATACAGAAAAGTGACTGCATACTTTTCTGGAGTTTTAAAATGCACACTATAGGAGGCTTATATCTTCAAAGTATTTTACCACATATAAGAGCATTAAAAAGGGCTACGAATCTTTATCAGAAACCCTGGATGACCAGTGTGTCTGTAGCTTTTCATTCCAATTCAGCTCTTACTGAGCTTGTTACTGGCATTACTGGGTCAATGAGCTTCTCCCCGCTCTTCTGGGAGCTGGACACCTCTGCTAAATACCAATCACTCTTATTTGTGTCACTGGAAAAGTTATGGAAATACTGGAATGAAGAATATTTACCAAATAAATGCATTTTAAGAGGTATGCAGAAAAAACAAAAGGTATGTAAGTTAGAAAAGGGGCTTTGAAAAAGCACAGTTAATAACTCTAAAACTGTCATATTTACATATTTTGATTTCCTATTTTGAGCAAAGGAACCCTTTACTAAGCCTTTGCAGAAATGGTTACCTTTGAAAAACAAAGGGATTTCAGGTAATATATGCACATAGACTGAAACTGAGTTATCTAAAAGGGAAAGCATACATATTACAGAAAACAGTAATCTGAAGGGGCATAACATCTAAATGGGCCAATTTATACTAGCTGTGTACCAAAGGGATCCACTTCAGGTCCATTTATCTTTCTCAGCTATATGATAGATTCTGGTATGGTTACCAAACTATCTAAACTTTCAGATGATTAAAAAAGGGAGAGTAGCTAAAACAAAAGCAGTGACGACAAGGGCCTTAGAAAGAGACATAAATCATGTCTCTTTAAGACACCAATTTCTTTTAACTGCCACAGCTTACAAAAGTGGGTCTGCTGCTATTCCAAAATTGCCTTAGTATATATATTTCCATTTATTGACTAGTTCATTCAGTGGTTCCTAATACATTTATGAAACAGTACCCCCTTTTAATTTAACTAGTTCAGGCAGTTGTTCCCTTTAAACATTACTAGGGAGCAAGAATATATTAACATAAATGAATAATGAAGGTTATATTTGTATCAAAGATTTTCTTCAATGTATGTCACTGTTTAATTATAAGCTAAGCCCCTAAAGAGATTAAGGTGTTTATCACCTTTAAATACCAGTTTAAGCCCTGATTTATAGATGATAAAAAACATGTCTGTTGCAGGCTGGAGATGGATAAAAAACAGCATACAGACCTCAGGGAGGAGAAATTCTGTTCCAAAGGCTAACAGGTCATAGGAACTAAATATCTTTAGTCAAGAATCTTGTTTTTTTAAAGAGTATTTTTTAAACTAGATAGAATCCTTACACGGCATGTCTTTTGGGTTAAAACACTGAAGGTTAGAAACTCTTTCTTAACGCACTTCAATCTCTTACCTTTCGAAAGTTCAAGATATTGCTGTTGCCCAATCTTGCAAAACATGTACATGCATTCAGAATTAAACTCCAGGTCTTTCTAAAACAAATGTAAACGGGACTAACCCTTTCTTTCAGTTCCAAAGTTCATGCTCATTCAGGTATGCATGTATGAGCACTGCAACAGCAGCTTCCTTCCATACATGATGACCGACACTGCAGTAGTCTCTCCACAAATGAACAATATATAATTCAATACATTTTGAATAAAAGGATCTTCATGCAGAAAGTCCATACATTTCTGAGGATATCCTTCTTTTTAGATCATAAAAGAAGAAGTACACAAAATATGCACACAAAGCCTCCTTTTTTTAAAAAAAACCATGTAGGACATCAAATAAGATTATGCAGTCTACTATTTATGAAATGTGTAATAAATATATAGAGAGCAATTCTGTGTATGCCTCCATACTCAGGTTTCACTCAAGCCTCAGCAGACAAATAGAACACGTGTGTACTAAGATACAATTCAACCACTGGTTTATAAACCAGATGTAGCAGTCAAATAACTTTCCACTTCTTACCAGACCTCTCTAGCAAAGCACAAAAAACTACTTGCAGTTCAATCTAAGTAGAGTAGAGAGTAGAGCAATTCTTAGTTGTGCTTATCTCTCAGAACAGACACAGTGTAGACAGTACATTACTAACATAAGACATAATATCAGAACAATAAATATGAAGTACTGTAAAAACATGGCAGACCATGCATAAAAGTAATAGTGCTGACATGCACTGAGTCTGAGGCACTGCAGTTAGCTGTTGAGGATGTGTACTGCAGTAGAAGCTGTTCTTAAGCCTAGTGGTCTGTGCTTTAATAGTGAAGTACTGCTTGCCAGAGTGCTGGGGGAAGGACAGTTTGTGGCCGGGATGGTTGGGATCCAGTATGATGGACTGGGCTTTATTGCAACTGCAGATGGTGTGAATCTCAGTCTAGAATCTAAATAAAGAGTTTCTAAAAGGTTCTGAACTATTTAAAAAAAAAATGAAAGACTGAAAAATCCTAAGTCAAATGGGAGCTGGACATAATTATTCTAAAAAGTTACAGGTTATGACACTACCTTCTTATCAAGTGGTTTGCTTAACATTTTGCTCATTTGAGACCAAAAATTACTCTGAAAATGTGTTAAAACATACAATACCTGTGAGAATATTTATATATATATAATCTTACAATGAGATAATGATTTTAAGAATTCTTCAGACTTGGAGCTCTCGTGTTACACTGCACACCACCAAAATCTGTGATTCATACATTTAACTATAGGTGCAGTCAAGTAATGTAATGTTTTTTAAATTCAACAAATTAATGTAGGAGGGATGACTGACCAGCAGTTGGTCTCAGTCTTGGAATCCCTGTGTCTCAATTCTGTTTTTTCTGACCAGGTAGTTGGCATGTGAGATAAAAAATAATTTCTGTACTGCTGATTTCAGCTTGCAAAGCACTTTTTATAACCTTTTAAACTTTTTGTAGTTAAATGCTTTTAATATCGTCTATTAAAATGTTTATTTCAAAGACTCAATGTAGGCGAAATCAAAAAGAACAGAATGTTTATTCTACTAAAATTGCTGCATTTTCCAATGCTGCATGAGGCTTGAGAGGTTATAGCTGATATAAACCAAAAGAGGTAAAGATAAGCTATACCCAGAGGGACTACTACAAACTCAACTGCAAACAAAAAGGGGGAGACATAACTGGGAAATAAAATAATTGTTTAGAAAGGAGAAGAGGAAACACTTCTTTACACAAAGAGTTGCTGGTGTCTCGAAGATACTTTCCAGTCAAGTGGCCGAGCCTCAAAAAGTCTCCTTCAAAAAGCAGCTGGAGAAAATGTTAGAATTTACTTCTCTTCTAAACTATTAAACTGGCGAGATAGGCTACAGGGCTTCTGCTTGTGTGCAACCTTTCTTATATTCTTACATGTGAATAAATAACATCGTATTCCAGACATAGAACCACATTAAATAAGGGATCATTTTCTAATGGACAACATGCACCATTTATAAGAGTTTATAAATAATGTGTCTTGGTGTCACTGGACAAATGAGAAATGGGGATTTTTTTTTTTGTTAGAGGAAAAATAAAATACAAAGAGTACTTTAGGTTTAAAAAGTTTCACTACATAAGACAAAGGTTATATATGTTGAACCAAACTGCACTTACCCGCAAATGTTACTTCTACTGCCTCAGGTTTGTTCCTGAAAAAAAACAGAAGTATAATATCAGTTACGTTAACAATAGAGACTCTGTGCTAATGTGTGTGAGGGAAACGTATAGACTGCAAACTCAAAAGCTCGTATCAAGGGTGAGTCATTTTAAAAAATGTGGTAGAAGTATTAACTGTCCTTTTAAGTATCACGATAATTGCAGTACAGTCACTTTTAATTTTTTTTTTCTGGCCCCTAGCATATATTTTGGCATGTTTCTTTAGAATGGAGACTGTTCTCCTGGGATGCTCCCAGGTCATCATCTGTAAATGTTTTTAAGTTGTTTTATTAAACAATAATGCTTTAGCTACCTCCTACCATAAAAAAAAAATCAGAAAGTAGAATTATTTAGCTTCTTAGATTGAGTTGGTTCAATTTGTTCTAAACTGGATTTCTCAGTCTACCATAGTGCAAGAAGGTTACAAAAAAAGCAGGAAACTCAATTTTTAAAAATATTTCTAAACAAATATGTTAAAAACTACATCTAGTTAAATTACAACTAAAGCACTAACCATTTATTTCTTTGAAACAGATTTATTGTATTTTTCTTTTCAAAGGCATTATTTCCACATGCAGTTTATTGTTTGTAATTACACTTGCTGCAACAGAATTTCACCTGAACAGCATCATTACAGAAGATATGTAGACTTCCTCTCCATCCCCACAAGAGTGAACCAGTGACTGCCAAGGAACACATTACCTTGTGTTCTAAACAGCATTCCCAGTGAAAGAAAAGCAACTAAGTCTCTGCAAGATAATCAAAAGGTTTCCAGGAACACACCATTCATAAGATTTCCAACTAAATAAAATTCAGCGATACCAGAAATACAAAATATCCGCAACACACTTCACACACTATACCGTTACAAAAGACTTCGGTATTTTGAGCAACGATAAGGTTTTTGCTGTGCACCATGCACTAACAAAAATCAAACCAGATAACGCATGAAATATATGACTTTATGGCCTGCATTGTTTTTCTACGGTGATCTTAATTTTTTTATACCACGAACACTTAATTTTCAAGCCAAAGTCTCAGTATGGCAGCAGATAATCACTATCCCCTCTACATTTCCCCGTGCCTTCAGCGGGGGATGAAGGCGGATTAGAGGTGCTCTCCTCTAGGTGAAGCACTTTGGTATTCGCTACTGCATGTGCTGCTCGCCGGCTTGACTACCCCTGCCTAGACTTGAAAGGGGACTCCGGAATGCGGAAGTGCATAGGCAAAGAAGGGGGCTTCCACCAAGCAAGTGGCAAATTTGACGATAATTTATGAAAGAAATTACAAAAATAAAATAAAAAAGAATTCCAAGCTCGAAAAAAGCTCGACCCAAGTGACCACAAATATGTAAAACTGCGCCTGTTGCCAATTCATTAAATGCGGAAGTCATACGTTAAAAGCGATCATGAGACTAACTGTACGAATTCCGACGATAAAAAAAAACAATGAGTGACAATGATAATTATGAGATGTAAAGTAATATGTAGACAGGTGTTGTGTTGTTAGGTGGTGTTAGACCCGTCTCGTCTTAATGAGGTGTCAGTTTTGCTGTCACTGCAGCTTTACCTCTGTAACGAGGTGTCACTGTTGCGATTCAAAGCTCTCCTAATCTACAAATCCTGAAGAATACAACAATACGTCTTTGTATTTATATACAGAAGAGGGTAAAATGCTCTCATTACTTATAGTCATCAGTTAGAGCAACAGTAGGCTTAAACTTTATTTTCCGCTTTCTAACTTAGGCCGGATGTTGAAGTACTTATTGCATCTCGACTATTACTACTACAGCAACCAGCGACAGTTAATGTCATTAAGTAAACTGCAGGAGTGTGAACTCTCATTATTTCTTGACATTAGACCACTTTTAAATAGATTATATCTTAAACGATAGTCTTCACTCCTGTCCTGTAACAAAGATAAAAAAGACACACCCCAGTTATTACTTACGAACATTCCCAGCAAGGCCGCTGCGTTTAGCCTAGTATTTTAAGATTCATTTAAGAAACACGGCACGATCAGACTGTATATCTTTAATAGACAACGCATTTTATTATTAATTTTTAATTTACATTTTCTTACCCATTGGACGCACTCTCGAATTTCAGACTCAACGTCTCCTCTATAATACGGTTGTTGATTTCCAGAAGAATCATGGCGATTGAAAATGAATTCCCAAATCGTAATATAAGACGTGCTTTAAAAAAAATGCTTTTAATTAAATTGCAATATTTTCGTTTTCTTCTCCGCAATCTTTCTTATTCTCTCTGTCCCTGCAAGGCTGTTCCGCCCAGGCACTTCCGCTTGTCTTCCAAGGACCTCCAGTGAGGTTGTCCGGAACTATGCCTGTAGTAAAACAATTTGCAGCAGGATGACTGAATGTGTTTTTATCCCCGAATTAACATAATTTAAATTAAAATAAGTGTATGTGCAATAAAAATATTCTGTTGTATAACCCCAGTTATCTATTCGTACTTATTGTACTGTGTATGAATACCTGTTAAAGGTTGAGATAAAACAAAACCGAAAAAGCTTAAAATATCACATACTGTACCGAGGGCCCATACAAAGAAGCCTTTGAGTTACTGGAGACGTTGAATGTGTAATAGATTCTGCTCATTTGCTTCAACCAGTGGACACATATGTGCTTTTTGCACAGGCTTTTATAAACAAGTATTTCTCTTCCATAACATATATGACTCTTCTACAGCATATATAGCTTTTTACTGTCTGCGCGTTACCTGGCTAGTATTGAGCTGGCTTTACTGAGAACTGTAATTTTAAACTGAATATTTGGTTATCACAAGATGGGAGGATTTCTATTCATATGCCTTAAGAATCTATGAAACAACTGCTTATTCTGTGCTTCAATGAATCACTTGAGTCAAGCAGACACTAAAATAGAGACTGGTTTTGTTCACAATAACTGATTTAATGCCCTTGAGACCTAATGCTCAACTAAAGCCTTAAAAAAAACAGAAAAAGAGATACTAACTCATAATTTGAAAAGTAAATTGTCACTCATTCCCCAAAACATGTTTAGTATTTGCAAGACAAAAACACATAATGCAAACATTATTCAGCAAAAAGGAAGCTTTAAAGTCTGCCATAATCCCATTTTTAAAATGAAAATAATTTCAATTTTGTATGAAATATTTTTACAGTAATACATACTATTAGTACATTTTGGCATGGTCTGTGTATGGACAACATGGTGGCACCGTGGTTAGCACTGCTGCCTTGCAGTGCTATGGCCCTGGGGTCAATTCAGGACCAAGGTGCCATCTGTGTGGAGTTTGAACGTTCTCCTGCTATTTGTGTGGCTGGTTTCATTCCATAGTTTAAAAATATACTAGTAGATTAATTGGCTTCTGGGAAAAAAAACAGCTCTTGGTGTAAGTGTGAATGTGTTTGTACAGTATGTCTGTTCTGTGATGGACTGGTCTCCTGTCCAGAGTGCCCTGACTTGTGTGCATTGTTTGCCAAGATAGGTTCCAGCTTTCCCTCAACCCTGAACTGGAAGAAGCAGTTAGAAAATAAATAGATGGTTTATCTGTGCAGGGAACACAAATAGGAGATCTCATCAAAATATTTGTCATTTTTCAGAAGGTAGTGCCTTCATCCATCAATGATCAGAAAGCCAATTATTACTAACATCACTCAAAGGCGGAAGATCCAAGGCAGGGTTTCCCTCTGGATGGGATGCCTGCCCATACACACACACATATGCATGAGGACCATTTAGTGACAACAAATGGGTTAGCCATAATGTCTTTAGAATGTGGGACAGCATGCAAACTCAAACTTAGGATCTAAGTGCTTTGAGGCAGAAGCAAATAACTACAATATAAATTATTGTGTAATATAATTTAATTTATTATCATACTATAAATTAAATATAAAGAAAGGCACAACATAATACATTTAATTTTTATTTAATATTATATTGATTTTATAATTTACATAATGTATATTTCCAAATTAACTATTTTTAAATATTTTCACACTACCTGCATTGTTTGTCCTTCTTAAAGCTCCTTACCATTCATTAACTGCTGATTAAACACAGGAGTTTCCCTGGAAAGGCTTTCATAATGCAGAGTTCACAAGCTCTGAATGTAAGATTTGAAACTTGATATTGAGACATTGTTTTCTACTTTCTCGTTTAACAATTCCTGCACTTCCCCTTTCTGTTTTATGCCTCTCTCTCTATATCTTTAGTATTCTGTTTAGAAATTCCTGCTTGTAAAAGTTATAAAAGCTTTTAACAGAGACAATACATGGCATTCTCAATAATTTGTATTTCCTTAAATCTCTTCCAGGGAAGTGGGAGTGCAGTGGTGTCCTGAGTAAAAAGTCCCATATATAAACAAGACATAAGATTTTTTTTTTAAATCACCTTGTATACCTGTATATAACTTAGGTCTTGCTTACAGTATATGTCATTAATAAAAATACTAATCAATCAGCTATTTACTACCACTCAGCTTAGCTTATAGACACACCATCTGAACCATAATATAAAAGCATATTCACATCTGAAGAAGGCTCAACGGCCTAAACGTTGTGTTTTCTTTCTTCTTTTTTTTTCAGCATGGAATAAACCTATTACTTGTTCCTTATAATAGATACTGTAAGAGCAGGTTAGTGAGGTGAGGTTGCATTTCTTTTTTGTTATGGAGTTGTGTTGTATATATTGCTAAGAATATAATGTTTTTGTACTGTATTGTGTAGGTAAATTGCTGAGTCTAGAAATATTGCACCTTTAATAGCAATGTGTAACTGAAATTCATTGTATGAATTTCCCTATTTGTCACATATTGTAAATGGACAACTTAAGAGACTTTTGCGTGTTGGGTTTATCTATTCAAATGATATCATTAACACATTTTAACAATGGCAGTTTCAGAATTCTTTCAGAATATATGGTGCACTTTGCTAGAGCAAGTTTTTTTCTTGCAGGTCTGCCTTAATAACACTTGTCTTTAAAAGGTTTTACAATGCATGGTATTAGTAGAGGTCTCTTCACTTGCACAAATAGCTAGGTAATTAGAAATTAAAGCTAGTACTTGTTTAGTTTTAATTATGTGTTCTCATAAATGCTAATTTTAGGTATATAATTTAATTATCTCCTTCGAGGAGCAGTGACAGTTCTATTTATAAAACAAATCAATTGGAGAAAATGCCCCATTGCAAAATATTATGACATGAAATATACATTAATAAGGAGCATTAGTGTGATGCATAATTTAAATTAAGTCTTATTGGTGACCTTTTTCTTCTAATGCTGTTGCACTGTATAATTGTCAAATGCAGAACTGTTCTAAGAAACAGGATGGAAAAGCCATCAGATGAAAATTGAAGAAGTTCTGATTTATTTCTCTTTAACATTAAATTACAGAGTAGATTATGTTTTTAATTAATGTAGATTTGTTTTGCTACCATTTCTCTTGCTACAATAAACATGTTTCATGTCTCCCACTCTACTGCATTCATCCTCTGCCCAGCTCATAACCCATCTTCTGTTCCTTTTTCTGTTTTTATGGAATTTCAGGACAGGCAGGAACAAGTTTAGCTGTAGTAATCAAGGCACATGGAACATACCTGTCTGAATTCCTAAAAGGTACAGAGTGATCTGAAATTGCAAGACTGAAGCCAAGAGTTTTTCTGATGATTTATTTTAAATCATGATACTGTATATCAGTGCATGTCACATTGCTGTACAATATGATCCATCATAAAAAGAAAACAAATTTCTAGATGTGAAAAACTAATAGACTAATATTTAACACTGGTAAATCAAGACAGCATCCGTACAAATAAGTCTTCTACAGATTCGTAATTGATCTTTTACAGCATTGATTACTGCGATGCCCTTTTTGCTGGGGTAAATAAAACCACTATCTAATCAGTATGTCCAGAATTTGGGCAACCGGGATCCTGACCAGGTGTTGTGCAAACAATCACATTACTCCTGTCCTAGTCCTTGCACTGGCTTCCTATCAATAATAATAATAATAATAATAATAATAATAATAATAATAATAATAATAATAATAATAATAATAAACTTTATTTTATATAGCACCTTTAAAGGTGGCTTCTTAAAGCGCTTTACAGAATGACAACAACAATAAATTAAAAGAATACACAAGATAAAACACAATTACAATGCACAGAGGAGACCGTGGATGGTGCTACTAAGTATAGTAGGAGCAGAGGGGTAAAGAATGGAAGTTACGTAAAGGCTCTTCTAAAGAAGAAAGTTTTGAGTTTGGATTGAAGGAGTTTAGAGAAGGTGACTCTCTGATATCCTTGGGGAGAGAATTCCAGAGCTTGGGGGCAAACAGGAGAACACCCTGTCACCCATACAATGTAGGTGGGCTTGGGGGACAGTAAGGAGGCTTGTGTTGACTATCAAGTCTTGTGTTGACTTCAAAGTCCTCATGCTCACCTTTAAGGCTCCACATGGCTTGGCACCTCAGTAGCTTTCTGACTTATTATCTTCCTACTCTCCACCTTACCATCTTCGTACAGTATGTCTGATTCTGGTCTGATGTTCATCCTCCCAGGCTCAATAACACTCTGTGGGTAACAGGGCCTTCTCTAGTTATACTCCATAGCTCTGGAATTCTATTGTCAAGGATTTCAGAGAGTCACCCAAGCGTATTCAAATCCAGACTCAAAGTCTTCTTCTTCAGAAACGCTTTTATGTACAGTAATTGCTGTCTCTGCTCCTTGCATCTCATAGATTTCCAATCCTTTGCATTTCCTTGTGCCATTTTTGTTATCTCCTATCTATGTCACTTTTTTCATTTGATTTAACTGTATTCTTCCTACAATGTTCTGTATGTCATTTTAAAGGTGCTATGTAAATAAAGTTTATTATTATAATTATTACTACAAATGGAAAGGCACAGCTTACAGCAGTCATCTAAGACGTCATTTTTTAAATGTTTCCTGAATCTGTTGTGTGTCAAAAAAGGTTAAAATGCTTTTGCTCATGTTAATGGAAGACCTGTTTCAGCTTTGTTTGTGCATGTGAAACTGAGCCAGAAGGAATATGGGTTTATTTGCAGGGTGGTACAATAAATAAAGATAAACGCATCATAAACTCAGCATAGTTTTCCTTCATTTCCATTAGGTTTTACAGGCAGTTTAATTCTGTATCATGCTAATATGGACTGCAAGTCAAAAATCACAACATAATTCATACCGGGAATACAATTTTCTCTCAGGGTTGATTGCACTTATTATTTTGACATAAAGGGGCCAATTTGTCCATAGAAAAGCAAGCTTATAATAAGCTTAATGAGGTTTAAATACACCATTGGTGTATCTTTTTCTTAAATACATTGTGAATAGCATAGTAGTCAATGTTGCTGCCTTTTACGTGTTGTATTTTGGTTCGACTGGAATGCCTTCTGAGTGGAGTTTTTATGTTCTCCCCTGCTCACAATGGGTTTTGTTGGGTGCTTGAGTTTCTTCCCACCTCACAAAGACATACTTGTTTTTGTGTCTTGAAATCCCGTGATGGACCAATGTCTTGCTCAATTTTGATGTCAAGCTTTATGTTACTGTAGTTATACTGCAGGAGTAAGCAGCTTATCGTTAATGGATGCATGGAAGTTAATAGATGCATGTTAATAGAAGCATTTATCTTTTTCTTTTCATATTACACTGTCAACATATTTTTTTGTTTGTTTTCAGGGTAACATATCAGATTTATCTGTGTTTTACCAGTCTGCTACTGTGCTACTTTTTACTGTGGCCAGATTGCCCAAATGATTTAAAGCTTACAACTCCACAACAGATCTATTACCAAGAAATATAATGTATTGCTCAAGAACCTGAAAGGTGTTATAAAACACAGGATACCATAACAGAAGGTGGAGTATAGTATTGGAAAATGTATTTCCCAACAGTGCCTTAACATAAATACTTCTTCACATATTATTGTGTGATTCATTGTTATGTTACTTTGGAAAGGTAGTTCAAAATAATTACTGGTTTTGGCTCCATCACAGCATGCTTGTCAAAGTAGAAAACAAGCCATCTGATGCTATAGAGATCTGAATTTCAGCTGTTGGATAACTTTACATTTAATTAGGCACAGGTCACATAATGCATTGGAATTATTGTTCACTTGATCCACATTTTTCTGCTTCCACTAAATCCAAAACTGCATTTACTCAGAGCTAGTAAACGGATTAAACAGAAATTTGTCTTACTTTCAAAGTTCTGTATGAGCTAAAGCCAATCTAGAATCTGTGGATTTAAGATTTAGGTTTCGAAATCCCTCATTGTTGAAAAATCAGAATTTTCAACTGTTATGTAGGCAGTACAAGAAAACCAGAAGGTCCTCAAGTTTGGATGTAGTTAGCACACAATCTCAGTTGTTTAGAGGAAAATATAGTAAAGCCAGCAATTTAAATCTTTTTAAATTTTAAGCTAACAGTCAATAGTGTTTCCTTAACATATATACTTCATTTTTCTCAGCTCTACATCTTACAATTATTCAGTTTCTATTTAAATGCAAAATATTGTCTGTGTTTTCTATATGAATTTCTGATATTGTTTCTGCTATGTGGTTGTTATTTGCTAGATTTAATGTAAAAATGTCATTAAAATCTTTTTGAAAGTTGAATTATTGTAACGTGACCAAGAACTAGACTCGTCTTCCGACACAAGTGCATGCAACAGCTAATAATTGGAATCATAAAAACTCTTTTTTGAGTAAATACTTATATTGGAAGGATTAGAAATTTGTACATACACAGTACTGCAATGTTTAACATACAACTTAGTCATTGTGTGTATGCTATGCACACAAGATGATCTTTCCTTTATTTCCTTTTCTTTATATCAATTCGCATCTCCTGGCACCATGTAAAAAATATAAATTATTTTATTGAGTATATTGAGTATTATTATTTTAAATACTGTATTTCATAGACCATTAAAGAGTGTCTTTAACTGACAAAGATCTGGAATTCTTCCAGTGCATTATCATATATTTCTTTAACTAGTCACTTTTCTGTGAATTGTGCAACTCTGGTTGAGTGGGTAATGGAATGGTAATGTAAACTGGAATGTCAAAGAGACTTTTTAAAAGAATATGGTGGTTTTGTTTAAACTAACAAGATGAAAGCAGAGCCATAAATGGAAAATGAAAGGATACAACAGCTACTACCATAAAGTCAATAATTGTTAAGTTATTGTTAGTTTTTCTGTACTGAAACAAATTTAACATTTTATTTGGAAGGAAAGGAAGAAACAGCAGAGTAAAGGCTAGTTGTTTTTTTTCTCCGTGTCCATCCAGCTCTTTTGTATGTCTTTTTTTATCTTACAGTGTGCAAGTACTGTATGTTGTTTGATGGATGAACAAATTTGAAACATTTATAAAACTATGATCCAAACAGGCAAAAGTGAAAAATGTTGATATTAGTATTTTTTTCCAAATTTACTCTTTCAAATAAAGATTAAATACTGTATGAGAACTTGTTTGACCTGTGAACACATCTGTTCAAAATTGTGATTAAAGTGGGTTTTTTTTGTGATGATCCAGTGTTTTCCAATAAGAAGGAAAACTTATCAATGACTTGTTCAATCAACAAGGAAATCAGTCAACAACTTGGTGTTGTTGACTTACTAGCAAACAGCTGCTCTAGTGTTCAACCCTTTCTTTAGCTCCAATCCTCTTTTGCCACCTAACACTCTCTTTATTTACCTTGTTTCACTCACAGTGGCTCTTGGTTCCTTCTCCAAATGCAAAGAAAAAACCCACAGGCATTCACAAGATATTTGCCTAAAGCCTCATTACTCCATTCCTCTAATCACTTTTCATTTCTCTTTTATGAAGCTTTGCCCCGAGATATTTTCATTTCAAATTGTGTAAGAGAAAAGAAAATGTTTTGAACACCAGCAACAGCCAGTTTGGTCAAACGGATGAGATGGGAGACAAAGAATTTATCTGGAAACTGAAAGGGTTGACAAACATGACATATAAAAATAATAATGTTGTGGGAGCAAAATTAATAGTGAAACAAAGTTGGGGCAATTTGGAATAATTACTGCTGATTTTCTCTAACCATGCTTTGAGAAATATTTTACAATCAAATTGCAGCTGTTTCCAAGCTGCCTGATGAGAAATATCCCACTAATATAAGATAAAATAACTTTATTAGCCATATACAATTTCTTGCAATAGGATTTCATCTTTTTGCATACCCCAGCTTGTTCTCTATGAGACACACAGACAAGGAGAGAAGCTTGGGGTCAGAGCACAGGGTCAGCCACTGTACAGTGCCCCTGGAGCAGTTGGGGTTAAGGGCCTTGCTCAGAGGCCCAACGAAGAAGGATTCCTCTGCCAGCCACAGGATTTGAACCAGCAACCTTCCAGCCACAGTACTGAAAACAGACCATATAAGATCAGATAAAGACAGTAAAGAAAGAAGAGAAAAGGTTGAGACCACAAGAGAGAGATGAGACAGAAAGAGACATAATTTAAAGCTTTTGCAAGGTGAGAGTCCCTATCGAATGATCATCCAAAAAACCTGATGGAGCTATTGTAAGTATTTGAATGTTGCTAAGAGAGCATGTTATTCTGAAGCTTTTAGGGATCCAGGAGTTCCTGAGCGAAGAATGCCTTGGTTTAAAATGGCCTATTCTTCTTAGTGGGTGGATCCCATCTATTCTGTGGCATCTGGGTTAGAGAGACAGACAAAATGATGGACCTTTTCTGCCTACCTCCCTCTCCAACAGGACCCTACCACTGACTACCAAAAGGAAGTGGTATCCACCATTTCTCTTCTTATCAGCAGTAATGAGCTCCCCCAGGAGGCGAACCGGCTCATCATGGAACATCCGCAGGTATCTCAATTTTACCTCCTCCCCAAAATCCACAAACCGGACACCCCTGGACGCCCCATCGTATCAGCATGTAACTGTCCAACTACTTACATCTCAGCCTTTCTCGACAGCCTCATGAGACCGCTGGTTGAAGATCTTCCCTCATACATCAAAGACACCAACCATGTGCTCCAACTTTTTAATGATTTCCAATTTCAGGGTACCGAATGCTACATTTTTACCATGGACATCACATCTCTGTACACCGTCATTCCCCATTATGACGGCCTTACAGCCCTCAAGCACACACTGGACAAACGCACAGTGCTTGATCCACCCACCCACACCCTGGTACACCTTGCAGAATTGGTCCTCACACTGAACGCATTCTCTTTAAATAATCTTTTTTACCAACAGGTCAGTGGAGTTGCCATGGGTACCAGAATGGGACCCAGCTATGCCAATATTTTTGTCGGCTGGGTAGAAGAACGCTTCTTCGCTTCCTACACTGGCTATGTCCCTGACCTCTACAAACGATATATTGATGACTGTGTCGGTGCCGCCACATGCTCCAACTATCAGCTTGAGTTCTTCCTGCACCATTTCACCAACTTCCACCCGTCCCTCAAATATACGGTTACCATATCTTCCACTTCTCTTCCGTTTCTAGACATCAACTTCTCTATCAACTAACCCCGACTGTCCACTTCAGTTTATTACAAACCCACGGATTCACACAGCTATCTCCTGTATAGCTCATTTCACCCCAAACACACTTAAAACTCTCTTCCTTTTTCACAGTTCCTTAGGCTACGACGATTATGCAGCGACGACATTGACTTCGAGAACCAAGCCCTCGAAATGTACTCATTTTTCATCAACAGGGGATACCGCAGCAGTGTGATTGACAGGGCCCTTGCCCGAGCCAAAAACACCCCTCGGACCATCAATCCGATCAGGATCTCCTGCCGTAACAGCCACATTCCTTTGGTGCTTCCTTACCACCCTAACACACTTCCTATCCCCAGGACCATTAACCACAACTTTTCCATTCTACAGGATGATCCTGTCATGGACGTCTAAAGGGACAAACCGTGGGGAGCAGGAGAGCGGAAAAAGACCCATATTCGTAGCGGCGAGATGGGAAAAAGGCCCGGGCTCATTAGTGCAAAGAGTTCAGGAATGCCGTATAGAAACCTATGCCCTCAGGGAGCGGACGTGGGGCGCCCTGGTGCTAGGCGGGTCTCAGGACATCCAAACCTTAATGCTGAGCGAGGACAGAGTGCAAGACCCGGAAATATATAGCCCAAGGGAAAGAGAGGGACAGGAAGGACAGCAGACCGGAAACTAGGGACAGGACAGAGAAGGAGCGCCCTCTGGCTGCAGAGGGCGTGACAGTACCCCCCCCTTCATGGGCGGCTCCCGACGCCCATACAAATAAATAAGCTGCACAGCTCTGGGGGGAGGAAAAACCTCATTTAACTGAAAGGAAACCTCCAGGAATCCAAGGCTGAGAGCTACCCCTTCCTCCGGGGTATAAACCTTTATTGGGTGGAGGAAGGGGGGGTAGAGAAGAGCTCCGGAGACTTAAAACAAAAAAGTACACAAGCACAAACACAACAGACAAAAACCTGGGAAAGACCAGGGAGACAAACCACAAAAAAAAATAGGAACCAAAAACAGGTAAAAACCAAAGTTCCGAGACACAGAGAGCAGGGGGGACCAAAAAGGAGGGGAAACCAGGAAGAAAAAAATCAAAACAAAAGGCAAAAAACAAGAAAAAAAAACACAAAAACCCCAGGGAAAAATACCGCAGACTGGGCAAATGGCACGTTCACATTCTAACGCTGATATCGGAGTGGACAACCTGAGGAAAGCCAGACCGAAGTCCGCTCACAGACACAGATGCCCGGAGTGATATCCAGCGAAAAGAATGGAGGAACGGCAAATGGGCACGTTCGCATACTAACGCTGATATCGGAGTGGACAACCTGAGGAAAGCCAGAGCGAAGCCCGCTCACAGACACAGATGCCCGGAGTGATATCCAGCGAAAGGCATGGAGGAACGGCAGAAAGCTTACCATTCTATCACTGATATCGGAGAGAGCCAGACCAGGAAGAGCCAGGCACGAGAACCCGCTCCAGACACAGACGCTCGGAGTGATATCCAGTAATAATAATAGGCAAGCCAGCTCAACATTCAATCACTGATATCAGAGTGATCTACCCGAGGAAAGCCAGGTGCAGGACCCGCTCACAGGCACGGAAGATCGGAGTGATATCCAGTGTTTAGAATAGAGGAACTGAAAAAAAAAAAAAACAGCCCAGAGAAAAAAAACTGCGGCAAGACAAAAAAAAGCGCCGCTCGCGCGGTCAGTAGGTGGCTCAGCATCTGTCACGGATGTCCAAAGGGACAAACCCAACAAACAAACAAAGGGAGCAGGAGAGCGGAAAAAGACCCATATGCGTAGCGGTGCAAAGAGTTCAGGAATGCCGTATAGAAACCTATGCCCTCAGGGAGCGGACGTGGGGCGCCCTGGTGCTAGGCGGGTCTCAGGACATCCAAACCTCAATGCTGAGCGAGGACAGAGTGCAAGACCCGGAAATATATAGCCCAAGGGAAAGAGAGGGACAGGAAGGACAGCAGACCGGAAACTAGGGACAGGACAGAGAAGGAGCGCCCTCTGGCTGCAGAGGGCGTGACAGATCCCTCCATTGGGGCCCTCTTTTCTGATCGCCCTATCATCTCATATCGCCGACCACCTAATCTGCGTAACCTCCTTGTTCACAGCTCCCTTGACCGCCCTCAACAACCATCCACACCGGGCACTTTCCCTTGCAACAGAGCTCGCTGTATCACCTGCAAGTACACATCCCCCACCACACTCATTCAAGGCCCCTCAGGACAATTCTGGATCACCCAGACAGCATCTTGTACCTCCAGCAACCTTATTTACTTTATCTCTTGAAGTAAATGCCCAGCCATCTACATTGGAGAAACAGGAAGGAGACTCGGAGACTGCTTCAGAGAACACGTCAGGGCTGTGAAGATTAAAGATCTCTCCAAGCCCATTGTTTCTCATTTCACCTCTGACGGCCACGACCACTCTAATCTCTCCATCTGTGTTCTCAAAGACGGTTTTCCGAACTCATACATTAGAAAGACCACCGAAACTAAAATTATTCTGCAGCTAGGATCACACATTCTCCCTTCTCTTAACGACAGACTACTGTTCTTTTAAATTTTCTCCATTCATTGGAAGTTTCATTTCACACCTCTCTGCACCCATTCTGACTTCACATCTCTTGATTGGCCTCTCTTTCTATCCCCTGATCCCGCCTCTCACTCCTCCTCCCTCCCAACCTTTGTTCTCCCGCTACTTTACCTTTGCCTACTGCCCTGTCTCTCTCACACCTGAAGAAGGCTCCATGGCCGAAATGTTGTGTTCTCTTTCTTCTTTTTTTCAGCATGGAATAAACCTATTACTTGTTCCAAAATGATGGACTGCTGTTTAAACAACTAGTCCCTCCTGGTTATGGTTTGTTTGACCTTTCAAGTCTCTCAGGCAGAGGCGGGGGCACCATTGTTATTTTAAACCTTTTTTACAATTTAACTCCTATTATTGTACCTCCTCCCCCTTCTTTTGAGTGCCTTGTTTTAAATGTTTCTATCCCCCAATCTACTATCATTGCCACAGTTTATAGACCACCTAAACCGAGCAAAGCCTTTTTAGGTGAGCTTGCTGATTTACTCTCAATTTTATGCCTTTAGTTTAAAAGGATCCTTATTCTTGGGGACTTTAATATATACATTGACTCAAGGTCTTCCAGTCTGGCTAAAGACTTCCTTTCTCTATTGGGATGCTTTGATCTTACTCAGTTTGTTTGTAGCCCTACACAACAAAGGACACACCCTAGATTTAATCATTGCAAATGACTCTTTTGTCTCCCACTGCTCTTCTCTTTAACTAGGCCTCTCTGACCAATTAGGTATTCTCTTCAATCTGGAATTACCTCTTTCTAACACTTCCCCCTCATGCTCTGTAAATTTCCACAACAGGTGATCAGTTGATCAGCCAAGGTTTGCAAATTGTGTAAGAGGAAAGAAAATGTTTTGAACACTTGCAACTGCCAGTTTGGTCAAACAGATGAGATGGGAGACAAAGAACTTCTCTGGAAACTGAAAGGGTTGACAAAACATGACACATGAAAATAAAAATATTGTGGGAGGAAAATAGTGATACAAAGTTTGGATAATTTCCGCAACTGGCGATCAATTGATCAGCCAGGGTTTGCAAATTCTGTTCTATCCCTCTTATCTTGTTTCTCTTCCTCTGACCCTCTAGAGCAGGGGTGGGCAAACTTATTTTGGCCAAGGGCCACATAAAATTTTGAAACTGTATAGTGGGCCACTTCAGGCTGCTGTTACAGATAGCCTATGACCTATATACGTTTAAATTCCAACAAAGGCTTATTAGTTCAAGGTTAACGATAACCTGAGAGAAAAAAAAAATTTAAATATAAAAAAATAAACATTGACATTCAACTCACATGCACTCTTCACCGATTACCTCGACCCGACAGGTAACTGTTCTGCGTGATAAACTTAATTTCTCAAATTTACTCTGGACAAAAAATATCTGCGGTTTCTATCATACACTCCTTCAAAACCTCCCCTTCAGAGAGTGGCTTGCTTTGTTTAGCAATTTTATATGCAGGCAGGTAGCTTGCCTTTGTGCTGGCCTCTTGGATGGTAGAAGGGCAGAAAAACACATGTTGCAGAGCCTGTAAACTAGCGGCTGGTTTCGAAGCTCTTTTAGCCCACTCCTCGAATGACAGATTGCTAGCATAGTTAGCATGTTTGGTAGAAAAATGCCAGCTCAGATTGTATTCTTTGAACACTGCGACATTTTCCTTACAAATTAAATATATAGTTCAGGTGGGTAGCTGCGTCAGCATGTGTAGGCTGCAAAGGAACAAGTAATAGGTTTATTCCATGCTGAAAAGAGAAGAAAGAAAACACAACGTTTCAGCCGTGGAGCCTTCTTCAGGTGTGAGAAAGACAGGGCAGTAAGTAAAGGTAATGTACAGATGCAGCCATTCAAAGTGCGCGGTATCGCGTATCATGATGCAAGATGACGAAGTACGTGATTGGTAGACCGACAGGAGCACTCGTGGTCCGTTGGTCTGTCGTAGAAAGACTTACTGTAAACGTCTTTACAGTGCCCATTGTAGATATTGAATTTTACCACTGAAGGGAAATCTTAGTAGCTGAGCATAAAAAGAATAGGAGCATACTGTAACGCGTGTGAAGGCCATAAACTATATTAATTTTGGAACATAAACATACAGTATATAGCTGGTCTTGGTACTTTAAAGAAAAAAATACACACCAGTATTCCATTTCTCCCTAAACATTTTAAGCTTCGAAGTCTTTAACTAACGTGATACTGGAGTCAACAAGCATTTTTTTAGAATTTGATTAATAGGGAACATAATATGGAATCGCGTATCTAAAGAATTTAATAACGGTATGATTATATTCGTGTACTGCGACAGGGCAGTGTAGGGCTGTTTCGCCTCCCTGTTCATGCAAGTTGTCTTTTAGCCTACTGGTTTAGGTGCGTGACTTACAACGCACAGGTTGTGTGTTCAAATCCAGCTGGTGCTGGACTTTTCTTTTAACAAACATTTCTTCGAAAAAATAGAATAGCGATATTATGGACAATCAATTGACTTTTATATTTCAAAAAACGCAACATGATCGATTCTAAGTCAGTTTTGATAACAATGAATAGTCACCTTCTTCCCTTCTGACAGCGGTTCCTGCTTCTATTGTGTGTGTGTGTGTGCAACAGAGTAAATTTTTATAGAGAAATGGAGGCTGGACAGTATGCGTTACAATATAAACATTTATATTGATTTAAATCATGTTCTGATTTAAATCGCAAACGCGTGTTTAATTATGTGTTTTTTAATCATAATCAGGCTAATGCATTTCTACATTTTCTGTATGAACCAGCTTAGAGGTTCATACAGAAAGACAGCTTGTGTTTAAATTGAGTGTAAGGTAATTTATGCTTCTAAAGTCATGGTCAGCATTTATTATTGTACTGTGCTGTAAACTTTTTCTGTGCCTAGTCACATTATTTTATAGCGTTTTTATTGCGTTATTAAATCCGGTGGCGCTGTGTGTTAGTTTCCTGACTCCCATGTCACATGGTCTGTGATTGAATCCCATGGAACTATGACTTTATTTTTTAATAAACATTTCTTTGAAAAAATGAAACGTTTCCCTTGGTCAGAGATTAAATAAAACCTCACTCGCACCAAAAAAATTTAATTTCTAAATATCACAACATGATCGAATTTAAGTCTTTTTAATAACAATGAATAGTCACCTATGCGTTACAAAATATACATTTATATTGATTTGAATCGCGTTTTGATTTAAATCGTAAACACGTGTTTAAATATATGTGTTTAAAGGTGATATACTGTATAAAAGCGCTGATTCCTATGGAGTGTGTTCCGCTGGGGATTCAAAAAAATTATTTTAAATAGGCTGATAAAGCTTAGACTACTGTAACTGTATTCTAGCCTGTATTACAACAGAACATTGGACAATGCAACATAAATTGCAAAAATGCACTTGGAATCTGTCCAAGCCCTCCTACAAAAATTATTTAAACTGCGACACTGATCATTCATCTCTAAATAAACTTTATTTTATATAGCGTTTTAAGCGAATAGGTAATTAGATTGCTCATAAACCTAATCGCTTTTTCTACATAAACACAGCGTGATTGCTCTCTGAAAATGTTTTCCTTTATATTTACAGTAGGCTCAGATTTCAACTATAGATCGTTTTATTATAAACTTTCTTGGAAAAATGTATTTTATGTAAACCATGTTTGCTATTAACTCATTTAGGGCTAAAATACGTTCATTGTCGAGTTGACATTGGAAGCTTGCCACACCCGGACTGTTAAACCAATGCATTAGCACGTCAAAGCCCATTGAGGGTATTGAGCCAGTATTGGCTTTAGTATTCCCCCCCTCTCCCCTCAATTCAATTCAATTCAAGGTGTTTTATTTGCATGACAGATGGGTACAAGCAGTGTTGGGTATGTATATTGTAACGCTTACGGCTGACAGGCACTGTGTAAGAGCCGGCGTACCAGAGCAGCGCACCGAGGGAGCGTCTGCATTTATAACTTAGTTTTTAAAATTAGTCAAGCAATATGAAGCATCTCCTTTTACTTTTAAGTCCCTTAAATACATTGAGCACAGCTTTCTCACCACTTAAGATTGCTTTTGATACCATCCTTACACAAAGCAGAAGGGAAATCTTCTGCCCCTTATGCAAAACCAAACCCTCCTCCCATCCCAGTTTACCCTCTTTATCATCCTCAAAATCTACCTCGATTTTCAACTTAAAGCATTACTGCTTACTGGGTTTTTGAGGGGGAGGTGTCTTTCGCTGGAAATCTCACCTGCTTCCACTACTTCACCCCCTCTCTGCCAGAGTGCTGGCTGTGACGAATTAAACCGGTTTCACAGGTATTCAAAGTAGGAAGTATAGTGTTAAGTGGTAGCTGGGCTACTCCCTCAATAGAATCACTTTAACATGCTAATGCGTTGGTTTAACAGTACGCTGGGCAAACGTTCCGAGGTCAAATTCTTCCAGCACGGGGGTACCTTTAAAGTGGAGACGACGGCACTGAAATTTTTTGGCGCGCCTTCTCTTTAAAGCCCTGGCCAAATATGAAGACAGTACGTACAGTTCTAATTCAAACGGAATTACAAACTACACATCCCAGTTACCATGGTGGTGCTTGTGATCATTGCGTTTAACCAACGAAACAGGGCGAAAAATCAGTCACATGACTTTTTTGTCACGTCAGTCACATAAAAACAAAGTTGATCAAGTTTTATTATTTTAAATCATTTTCAAAACAAAAAACTCAAATCAAAATCAAAACAGTAAACATTTTTGAAAACACATTTTATTGAAATTATTTATATATTTATATATATCTTTGTAAAATGCAAATAAAATGACTTAGAAAAAGCAAAAATTCAACATCAATGTTTTTTTAAAAAAATGGGGAGAAATGCAATGTCTTTTTGTTTGTGACTCTTAATGGGTAGGTGGGCTTGTTTACTAAATTATGTTAACATAATTCACCAAAAATACTTGGTAGTATTTTTGAAATGGCAACATGCATCTCCTTCTCAACATTGACTCTTAATCTTAAGTCTTGCCTATTGTCATGTGACACAATCTAGCTAGGTAGCATGCGACTCATACATTCTGTGTGCACGAACAGTGGGTTTTGCTCATAATAAAATGTTTCTTTGACTGGCGATACCATTCCCACCACTAAATTTCAGTCCTGTTTCTCTTCTCTCTGTCCCATTGCGGCCAACAGGCATATCACCTTGCAACTCACAACTGGTAACCCACTGAAGCTAAGCAGGTGTGAGCCTGGTTAGTACCTGGATGGGAGACCTCCTGGGAAAAACTGAGGTTGCTGCTGGAAGAGGTGTTAGTGGGGCCAGTAGGGGGCACTCACCCTGCGGTCTATGTTGGTCCTAATGCCACAGTATAGTGATGGGGACACTATACTGTAAAAAGGTGCCATCCATCGGACGAGACGTAAAACCGAGGTCCTGACTCTCAGTGGTCATTAAAAATCCCAGGGTGTTGCTTGAAAAGAGTAGGGGTGTAACCCCAGTGTCCTGGCCAAATTTCCCATTTGCCCTTACTCTGTTCTCCTCCCCATTAATAGCTGATGTGTGATGAGCGTTCTGGCACACTATGGCTGCTGACACATCATCCAGGTTAATGCTGCACATTGGTGGTGGTGGAAGGGAGTCCCTGTTACCTGTAAAGTGCTTTGAGTGGAGTGTCCAGAAAAGTATTATACAAGTGTAAGCAATTAGAATTATTATTATTGTCCTCAATATTATAAATGAATCCTTGAGCACTGGCTGTTGTACCAAATGATCCTCAAAACTGCTGCCATTACCCCCATGCCAAGAAAGCCTAACAATCTGGACAATCTAAACAATTTTTGCCCCAACTCCAATTTACCCTTTCTTGCAAAAAATCTAGAACATGCTGTCACATTTCAATTGCATAACATGGCAAATAACCTTTTCGAACCCCTCCAATCTGGCTTCACAGCACAGAAACTGCCCTGGTCAAAGCCACTAACGATCTTCTAATAGCTTCTGATTCTGGTTCTCTTTCTATACTCATCCTTCTCGATCTCAGTGCTGTGTTTGGAGTTTCTGATTCTGGTTCTGTTTTTATACTTATCCTTCTTGATCTCAGTGCTGTGTTTGGAGTTTCTGACACTGCTCTCAAATGGTTCAAGTCTTACCTCACTGATCACTGTCACTTTGTCTCTCTTAATGGGTATAGATCTGATATAGGTCTTGTTAAGTCTGGTGTTCCTCAGGGCTCAATTCTGGACCCCTTGCTTTTCAGCATTTACATGTTTCCACTTGGTCAGCTTTAAAGATCACATGGCCTCAGCTATCATTTCTATGCTTATGATACCCAAATATACATCCATACCAAATCTGACACTGATGTGGCTGTCTCTATTTTATCTAAAAGCATCTCTGACATAAAAACTTCAATTTCCTTCATCATAACTGTGACAAAACTGAAGTAATGCTTATTGGCACCCCCCATCAACTTCATGAAGCCAATCCTGTAACCCTATCTGTAGATGGTTCTGTACTTGAGCTTCAATCTAATTGAAAAACCTTGGGGTGATATTCGATTCTGGCTTAACATTCGACCCACATGTGCAGCATATTGTCAAAACATATTTTTTCACCTCAGAAATATCCCTAAACTTTGCCCTATGTTATCACTTTCTGTGGCTGAAAAGCTGATTGTCATTTGTGCTCTCCTGAATTGACTACTGTAATGCTCTACTCGCTAGTGTATCTAAATCCACTTTGAACAAACTGCAGTATGTTCACAATTCGGCAGTTAGAATCCTGACCAGGTCTAGTGCAAGTGATCACCTTATTCTTATCCTGGACTCCTTGCACTGGCTTCCTGTCAAATTCTGTGTGGACTTTAAAATCCTCATGTTCACCATAAGGCTCAGTATGGCTTTGCCCCTCAGTACCTGTCTGAAGTATTATCGCCCTACTCCCCACCTCACAACCTTCGCTCTTCTAATTCTGGTCTCCTAATTGTCCCCCAAGCTCATCTACATTGTATGGGTGACAGGGCCTTCTCCTGTTATGCCCCCAGGCTCTGGAACTCTCTCCCCAAGGATATCAGAGAGTCAACTTCTCTAAACTCCTTCAAATCCAAACTAAAAACCTTCTTCTTTAGAAGAGCCTTTACTTTACTGGTTCCATTCTTTACCCCTCTGCTCCTACTATACTTAGTACCACCATCCATGGTCTCCTCTGTGCATTGTAATTGTGTTTTATCTTGTGTATTCTGTTTATTTATTGTTGTTGTTATTATGTAAAGCGCTTTAAGAAGCCACCTTTAAAGGTGCTATATAAAATAAAGTCATTTAGTGTGTGTCACTGTCATTGTTAATACATATGTGTTTAGCCTAATGTGCCTGGATTTTTACTCTTTTCACCAAACTATTAAGTGTCAGAAAACAAAGAATTCACTTGCCTCTAACTACAGTATACCCACTGCTCAGATGTATTCTGGCTGAAATCACTTACAAGTTGGGGGTTATGATCAATTATTTTGTTTATTGACTAATCCACTTAGTCATTTCCTGATTTTCTCCATTTTTGTAACCCTCATTTTTAACAGTATTTTTGTTTGTAGAAGGACCATCTATTAAAAAACATAAGATTTGGAAATACAAGATTAATTTTAACACAGTTCACCAGTTAAGGTAACTTTTAAAAGGTTGTATGGGATAGTATTTTGCTTCTTTGAAACATTTCCATTATTTTTTTATTCTTGAGTGATTAAGGTGCTATGAATTTAAGTAACAACTAATTCATTATGCATTCTGGTTATCATGTTTCCATGTTGCATACTTTAACATTGCTATCTGGACCTAGAAAGTACCGTTATTAAGTGTCAGCCCACACATTGTCACAGCTATAATTATTTCTTGTATGTTATGAGAACAGCTTTTCTTTCTCAAGACTACTTTTAAATTTTAAACCACTGATGTCTAGACATCAAATTATTGAACTCCTCCCATATTTTTGTGTGTTTTTTTGGTTTGTGAACTAAACAGCATTTGTTGATAAACAAATGTGGAAACTACAAGTGTAATGTAAGAAATATTTTATACCAGGTAATATGATATTGATTTTTTATCCATGGTAACATTACCAGAACTGACATGGATTAAATTCATGACAGAAACAATTCTTATATTTGTACTTTTTATGATTGTTATGGTTCTTGATGAATATAGTGCTCTTATCTTGCTTGGCATTTGTTTCTCAAATGCAAAAAGCATCTCAATCTCAATCATTTTGTCTTTTTAAGGGGGTGGCACACAAAGCAGACTTTGTGTCTATTATATGGAGACTTTTTGTAACGGGAGCCGGTATTGACTCCTGTGAAGTACGTAGGACCCTATACAGACGGTATAATCTGGAAGAGACTGGAGAAGGGCTACAGGGAAAATACGGTGAGGAAAGGATGATGACAAACAGTGGGCGATGCCGACAGTGATCCAGGTGCATTGGGGGAGTGCAGGCATCCAAATGAGGGAAGTCCAAATGGGAAACTAGGGCGCAGTCCAGGGTCCACGTGCCAGGAGATCCATCCAAGACAAACGATTCAAACCAGGAATGGGATCAGGGACAGGAGCAGGAACAAGGAAGTTAAAAAAAAGCTGGTCAGGATGCCGTTTGGAAGCCAAGGACTAGAGACTAAGAAATGTCACACAGCACCTCACCTGTCCACAAGACATTGTCAGCAAGACCAGACCTATTAATATGGTCAAGAGCTATTAAAAACATCATCATGTTGGTGCTCACAATCCCATGGAAGGAACATATTGAGGAGGCACACAAGAGGAAGCTGCCCAGGTACCAGCCTTTGGCAGAAGAGTGCAATTTGAGGGGATGGAAAGTCAAGTGCTTGCCTATGGAGGTTGGAGCGAGAGGTTTCCCAGGACAGTCACTATGGATGGCACGGAAGATGTTGGACATAACATGTCAGCTTCGAAAAAGAATTTGCAAGGCAGTGGGGCGAAAGGCAGAGAAGGCATCACTTCTGCTGTGGCAGAAGAGGGAGGAGCAGTGGTTCTGCCACCTGACTCAGGTCAGGCCTGGTTGGCGCACCCTCTAGAATGTGTAGTGCGTAGTGCCGAAACACCATGTGAAGAAACACCTGGAGATAAAGTTAGAAGCAGGAAATGTCTTTGGCTGTAGGTATGTAAATATTATCATGGGTACAAAAGCATAATAACGTAATGTTCTTATTAAAAATCTCAAATTCAATACATTAAAAAATTCTGAACATTCCTCACACTTTTAAAGGAAGATAAAATGCAGTCACCCAGAAAACATAACAAAACCAACCTGGAACAATGTGACACATTTAAAATTTGTGCCCTGCCTTCCACATGTAAGTTATAGATGGACTTAAATATTTGCTCCTAAAATGAAAATGATAATTTCATTTCAATCAATCAATCCGTCCTTCGGATGAGATGTAAAACCGAGGTCCTGACTCTCTGTGGTCATTAAAAATCCCAGGGCGTTTCTCAAAATACCAATCATGGCCTCCTAATAATCCCCATCTTGCCATGAATTGGCTTCGTCACTCTGTTCTCCTCCCCACTGATAGTTGATGTGCGGTGAGCGTTCTGGTGCACTATGGCTGCCGTCACATCATCCACGTGAATGCTGCACATTGGTGGTGACGGAGGGGAGTCCCCATTGCCTGTAAAGCACTTTTAGTGGAGTCTCCAGAAAAGCACTATATAAGCGTAAGCAATTATTATTATTATTATTATTATTATTATTATTTATATTATTAATCATATCTGAGCTTTGATTCAATATCAGAGTATCAAGTCACTTGAGAAAGAGTCTCATCCTTTTTTTCTTTCTAATAAATGTGGTTCAGGTGGTAGCATGCGTAGGCTGCAAAGGAAGAATACTGTAGGTTTATTCCATGCTGAAAAGAAAGAAAACAATGTTTTGACTCTGGAGCCTTCTTCGGGTGAATTGGAATGACTTAATCTAGGTTTGGTGTTGCTGGAACGGAAAAAATATCACTGAAATGCATCACCACATATAATAACTCACAATGTCATCATCCCAGCTAATGTATTTTGAAAACTACCATGAATGTCCATCTTTCCCAGTTCAATCTACTTTTTAACCACTGTCATTGGGAGGACAGTATACTGTATGATTTTTTTTTCTCAATTAAGGTGGGGCTTTGTCAATAAGAAAAGAAAAGAAAAGAAAACATTTAGAAACTTGATACATTTAACATTTTTGCCCTGCCTTCACCTTAATGACACGAATATCCATATTTTGTATCACATATTTGTTCCTCAACTGAAAGCGATGTTTTCATTTCTGTCATATCTTTTTTTTTTAAATAGCATATATACTGGCTTGGCAAAGGCAAACGATGAATCAAATGTTTAATTCATCATTAAGCACAATGTCATTTAATACACTAGACTTCTAACAGTTCACAGATACAGTTATCTTCTCAGTCTCTAGCTTTTTTCAAAACAAAGGTATTGGTTTGCAGGAAAATATAATCTATTCTGGATAATAAAAACTGAAATTTAAATTCTAGCTGCAAAGTCTACACACAAATTTGATCTTCTTCCGTTCCCATACAACTCATTACATAACCTATCCAGTTATTGCAAAAGCCATAATTTAAGTGACTCATTTACACTAAACCTTTGATAACTCTAATGTTTTCAACTATTAGTCCTGCTTCACTTAAACTTCAAGATTACAGTAATGCTGATGATTATTGCTAATTGCTGTTTTGATCAGCTATGCATCCAATATTGCTTCATAACACATACAAGCCTTGGGTATGAATTTGGAAAAACAACACATTGCTTTCTCTTTACTATCTTTGACAACATTTTAAAAAGTTTGGTATAGTGTCACTTTGTTTCAGGATATTAGGTACTTCTAATACACTCTGGTCCAGGAACATTGAATAAATAGCACAGGCATTGTGTTTATGTAGTGTATTGGATCTACTTATTAATTACAGTAACTACTAACTTCCAAATTAGCTAGATTGGCTTAATAGCCTTTTCTTCTTTATAACCTCTTTTTTGATCTTACGTACGTAAAGTGTATGGCAAAGCTGAAATCTTTCATGCAGAGTTCAGAATGGTTAAACTATGGTAGCAAGAAATCCCGCAAAAGACAGATGATAGAAGCCAGTTCAATCACAGGCAACCAGTTGTACAGTAACTATGCACATGTTACTCAGTGGCTCAAATTGCATCCTGCTGAAATAATATTGAGATTGACACTGTGACAATGCCCTGGCCATTAATGATTGTAAACCCTGTGCTAATTAACTTATCAATTCCCATTTACCTTCTTTCTTATTACTCCCTAATGCAGAATCTGTACCACAAACAGCAGTATGAAGTAATGGTTAGAAAAAGGCTGTTCATGCACAAGTATCCAGTAAATCCAGTAGAATTCCAATCTGTATAAGTAGGTTCAAATCTGTCATGATCCTCATCCCTCCTCTTAAGGGTGCTCCGACCCTTTCGTATTTTAGTTGATTATGTGCACCTGCCCTCTGTGTAGTCTGACACTATTTAACCCTGGCACTATTACCCACACTATTTCTGGCTCAGCATTGGAAGATGGACGCTTGGATGCCCACCTACCAGCGTTTCAAGGAGAGACCGATGGCATAGATTTCATCACAGCGTCCTGACCATCTGAGTCCGGGGCTGAGAGCGCCTGACCTCGTTATCCTGCTTTTAACTCTCTGTTCCTGTTCCGGATCCCGTTCTGGATTTTAATTTTGTCTGTCCAGGATGGTTCTCCCAGCACCTGGTCCCTGGACTGCGCCTTGGTTTTCCTTTTCGGACTGTTTGGACTTGGTTGCCTGCGCCACGCCCCCCGAGCACCAGATCAGTGTCGTCACACCCCCCGGTCTGTCATCCTGTCCTGATCCTCATTGTGTTTTCCCTGGTTTCCTTCTCCAGTTATTTCCAGATTATACCGTCTGCATAGGGTCCTACACTACACACTTCACCGGCTGCCATGACAAAATCTAAATTCTCTTTGACACAATAAATGAATATTTTTAATATGTTTCAATCATGTAGACCAGGATTGTTGATCTTACCTACTTGATGTCTAAGCACAGTAATAAATTGCATAAGCCAATGGTTGCACCACAGTGTAAAAACCCACGCGTATTCTTGTCAGTGCCATGTATGTTTGGGGAATAAAGAGGTTCAGAGGTGTCTGCTTCCATTTAATCCATGTATAGATTCACTCTATTTAATCTCTTTTTGAAAAGGTTTCAAATGACGTTCCTTGTATTATGCAATACAAATATCTATTGAGAGAGACATTCACTTAGGAATCTTTTAAAGGGCATTTCAGATAAGATCTTGACGCAGCTGTTTTTTTAAAAAATGCTTTTTGTGTGTGTGTATTTTGATAAAGTCTTTGTTTTGTTTACAATATACTATCTAATAAAATGGTGCAACACAGAACATCTGTTCAGCAGATAACACATTAGCTATAATGGTTTTCATGTTTTAATAGACCGAGCTCTGTATTCTACAAAACAAGTGGACAATATACTAATGAGCTAATAACACTACAGTATGAAACACTACAGATACTGTACATTGTAATTAATTAAAACTGGTTTTGTAAATATACTGAAATAAATACCAAATACTAAAAAAAACCTTATACTGTACCTGTCTTTCTCAAACAGTTAAATAATAATTTAAACTTCCTCTTGTTTCTATTTTTGTTTCACTACATAGCCAGAGGAACTGATCCTAATGTTTTTTCTTTCAATTTTCTTGCCTTTGAAACCTAATATCTTTTTTGTGTGGTTTGCAACACACATCTTTTGTTTTCACTTGACGGTTCCCAGTAAGCTTCAATGAAAACAAAATCTGTTGATAGGTATATAATACTCTTAAGAGTACTAAGCAACAACAAACAAGAACAAAAATAAAAGAGGAAGATATTTACTTGTCCTGAAAGACCAGAAATTCTAGAGTTATAGTTGAGATAGGAAGTACTCTTTAAGACTCATATTTATAAACTCACTATATATGTCATGTTATCACTTTTGAGACATTAACCAGATTTTACTGTCATTACTTGATACATATACATATAAAGTAATACGTGCTTTTGTCACGATGAGACATAACTACTGCAATATTATGCTTTCCATATTCTGTTTTCAGCTAGATAAAAGTACATCTGCAAGACTGCTTCACAGAACAATGGACAGTGACGACAAAACACCAAATCTTTGCGCATGCTGTTTTTTTCACCTTCTCTTTGACCGCACAACACCTGCCATTGCTACATTTCAATGTACATTAAACCAATAAGGTTTGGGACACATTTGAACATTTTGTTTCTTACACAGCATTTTGTGGACTGAATTCACCCATCCCTCCATTTTCTAACTGCTTCATCCAATTCAGGGTCTCGTGGGAGCTGGAGTCTATCCCAGCAAGCAACACGCACAAGGAGGAATACACTCTGGATGGGACGTCAGTCCATTGCAGACCACACACACTGACAAACACGCACACACTCACATGAGGGACAATTTGCCAAGAAGCCAATTAACCTGTCATTATGTCTTTGGACTGTGGGAGGAAACCAGATGCCCAGTTGAACATGGGGAGAACATATCTGAACATCCATGCAGATAGCACCCCAGGAAATGAAGCCAGGGCTCCAATGCTGTAAGGCAAATACTAAGCACTGCACCACCATGTTGCGCTGGATTTAATCCATTTAGAAATATTTCAGAGAGCTTCTGTCCTTGTACGCCACACTCTGGAGTGAAAGGCAAATTCAGTTTGGCCTCACATATATCCTAACAGGAAATGGAGAAAGTTTATGTTAGAGGTTTAGTATTTGAATTGTGAAACTCCTAGATATTCTGCTGTGTGGTAGGTGATATGGATCTGCAAATAAACTTTAAACATAAATTGAATGGTGCTCAACAAGAATATTACAGAATCAATGAACCAATAATCAGTAAATGAGGGTATTGTGTGAACATGGCCGACTTGTTTTGCAAGGGTATCACACAACGAGAGGAGAAAGGATGGAAGTCCAGTATGTCAAGTTTATCATATGTTTAATTTAGTAGAAGTGCAGATCTGTTTTTTTTTAAACCAAATACAATGGCATACATCAGAGGAAAAACCTTCAACAAACTTGCACAGGTGTTGACTCTGGCAGCAGGTGGGGGCAGGGGATTTTAAAAGGTATGGTATATAGAGGGACACCGATGTCTGTATAGATATATAAAAAATGTTTGAGAGAAAAAGGACATCATCAAGAAAACATGTGGTCCATGTATGATTTGTCCTCTGCATAGTTATTGAACTTTAATGCATTCTGTTTTGACTGATCAGCACCTGTTATCTTGTGCTGCCCCCTGGTGTTATATGCACACATACTCATTTGCTAGGCCATGGCACTGTACTTTAGATGAATATTCCTGTATACCTTGTTGTGGGGTGTTATTTATGTTACTGGATTATTCTGTCTGTGAATTATTTTTTTCTTCTTATCAACTTATCAAGAAACTTACATAGAAACATTTGCTTCTCTGTGTCAGTGTAAACAACTTGCAAGTCTTTTGCATCTTTGTGTAGATGGTTGTGCACAATCAGGCCAATAAAATGGCATAACATTTAGAGATCAGATCACTTTATTAGCCATATGCAATTTCTTGCATTAGGAATGTGTCTTTTTTGCATACCCCAACTTGCTCTCCATGAGACCGACAGTGAGAGAAGCTTGGGGTCAGAGCACAGGGTCAGCCATTGTACAGCACCCCTGGAAAAGTTGGGGTAAAGGGCCTTGCTCAGGGGCCCAATGAAGTAGGATTCCTCTGCTAGCCACAGGATTTGAACCAGCAACCTTCCAGCCACAGGCGCAGATCCTTAGCCACAGAGCCACCACTCCAGTGACTGTAGTGTTGTGAGGGATGTGATCAATTAGCAATGTCTTTTCTAAATTCTGACGATGCAGAAAAAAATCTTGTCACCTGAGGGAAAGGTACAGAATTTCTTTGGGGATTGAAATGCTGGGAGTTTCTACTGCATCACAAATAAGCTCTGATTGTCAGGGTGTCAGTGGTGAACCTACAGTATGTAACATTGTAAGTAATCAGACAGGACTCAAAGTCAATTGGATTAACGCTGAAGAGCTCTAGCAACCCTTTCCTGGACTTACCGCCTGATGGTGATTTTGTCAATTATCAAGAATCTTTTGACAAGATGAGATGCTCATGGATATTGATTTTAGTGTTCTCTACATAAATCCCAAAATGTTGTGCAACCTTGGTTTTGCTGTTAAAACCAACAGCAAAGATTATCATCCTGACCTTTGGGTCATTTTGAATTTTTTGTCATTTTCAATTCACTTACCAAATCAAAGTGAAATAATGAGATGCAGTTTCCCCTAACACATCAGAAATAAATCAGTGGATTTGCTTTTCTATTTACTTTTTTGCCTACAATTCTGGTGACAACTTTGAACATCTCCAGTATCTTATCACAATAATAATTACATTAATTAATTTTTTTCGTAACTATACTTTTGTTTTGCTTACAGAAGCCAGGAACCAAATAAAATCACTGTATTATTATTTTTTTTATTTAGTGAAACTAACAAAATTGTGATGAAAATATTAATACTTATATGTAAGATTGCATAGAGAATATTATGGTGTTATCTTGTTTATATTGGCATTTTTTCACTAAGAACACTGAAAATCCTTTAGTAAATGCAATTAAATTGCTCTCCACGCCACGTTTCCTGTCTCTGATTGTAAAATCTGTCCTAAGTTACCATCATTTACTGTATGTTTTCTATTACAAAACCAGAGACAAAATTGTCAACTTAGTTTCCTTTAACGTCACTGGCGAATTAAGTAATTTCAATTTGCAACAAATTTCTGTTTTTTTTCTCTCATTTCTATGTAACATTTGCCCCGTCTGTCTTTCTGTGTGGTCAGAAACCAGCTCTAATTAGAACATTAGAATTAGTGACCATTTTGCCCATCCAGATCATTTGGTTGCTAGTAATTTAATTCATCCCATCCAACCATTTTTTGACAGAAGCAATGGTGCAGGCTTCACCAACATAGCTGGGCAACTTCTAGATGCCCACAGTTCTTTGTGTATGAAAGCCCTTCTGACTATCAGTTTTACATGTATTTCACTGTAGTTCCCGCATGTGTTCTCTTTTTTATCTTTTATAATAATAATAATAATAATAATAATAATAATAATAATAATAATTACTTACACTTATATAGCAATTTTCTGGACACACCATTCAAAGTGCTTTACAGTTAATTGGGACTCCCCTCCAGCACCACCTGGATGATGCACCAGAACACTCACCACAAATCAGCTATCAGTGGGGAGGAGAACAGAGTGATGAAGCCAATCCATGGATGGGGATTATTGGGAGGCAATGATTGGTAAAGGCCAATGGGAAATTTGGCCAGGACGCTGGGGTTACACCCCTACTCCTTTCAAGAAACGCCCTGGGATGACTACACAGAGTCAAGATCTTGATTTTACGTCTCATCTGAATGATGGTGCCCTTGTACATTATAGCGTCCCTGTCACTATACTTTGGCATTAGGACCCATGCAGACCGTAGGGTGAGCGCCCCCTACTGGCCCCACTAACACCACTTTCAGCTGCAACTTTTTCCCAGGAGGTCTTCTATCCCGGTACTGATTAGGTTCACACCTGCTTAGCTTCAGTGGGTTGTCAGTTGTAAATTGCAGGGTGATGGCATCTTTCACAGATGATTCTAAGTAATTCCTCATATCCTCAGGTTTTCTCAATACCTTTGAAGGAGTTTGAATCACATTCCCTCTAGCCATCATCTTGTCATCCTTTTCCCTATGAACATGCAATATATCATTCTTGTACATAGCATTATTGTCTATGATGTTTTTTTCTATGGCAGTTAGTGTGGCGGATTAAAAAGTGCAAATAAAATGCTGGGATAGGTAGTCAAAAGCATAAACTTTAAACCAAGGGTTTTTATATGCTCCATTAGTTAGACATCAGTTAGATCACTGTGTATAGTTTTCATCACTGTGTTACAAAAATATATTGTTGCCCTGGAATCAATCCACTGAAAAGTGGGCATGCAAATTGTCATTTTAAAGTAATATTATTCACTGTGTGATTAAAAGAACCAAATCTCTTTAGTTTTGAAAACAGTGGACTATAAGGAACTTGATTCAGGTAGTCAAGATCCTCAAAAGTAATGACAAAGTCAACCCAGAGCTTTTTCAGGATCAACAGTGAAACATGAACCATAGGATACAGCTGGAAAAAAAGTTGACGTGCATGTAACATGGCACAGGAAGAACTTCTTTACATTTTGAGTTGTGGAACAAACTACAGTTGTTGATATTAATACACTGAGATAATTTAAGAAAGAGGAAATAATGAAAAAGAACATCAGCTCGTTTGGCTACAAGGAACCCAGTTAGAAAAAAAAAGGGCCAGATGATCTTCTCTTGTTTGTTGTATTCCTTATGTTATAACTGTATGTTTTTAAACTTTTAGAAGCATTACCTGCACAATAATAAAAATACAACAATTCCCACTGAAATCTGACCCAATCGGCAGCTATTATTTGTATTAAGATACACATTTCCTTTAAATTGTAGCTTGCATATACTGTACATAGAGCCTATGTGGATAGGATTGGGGCAAGCCTGTCTTTCTCTCTTCCAGTCATGTCTGTTTCTCAAAGTTAACTTAAAGTGTCTTCCTGTTGTTGAACCTTTGCAACTGTGAATTTTGCTAAGGACAGACCTGTTATGAAAGTCAGATGTGTCATGTAAAAGGTGTGTCATAGGAAATATTTCATGACAGGAAAAGCTTTCAACAAAGAACACAAGAAGTGCAGTAAGAGACAATGCTTATGTTAAGGTTCAGGGGGTTGAAAAATGCAACAGCTGTCCTAGTCAAAACAAAAAATTAATACAGGCAATTAAACGTAATTATAACATCAGAAAGACAAACTTAAAATAAGAAAAATAACCAGCTCTGGTTAGAACATAATATGTATGAAATGTATTTCACTGTATGTATTTTCTTACTTTTTTTTAGATGTAGGCATTTCATTGGACGAAAGGTCTTGATGTTTTGTGATATGTGACTTTAACATTTTACATTATTTTTTATTGGAACAATACCTTAACTTCAGTTTTGTGAAAACATATTCTCTTTCATCAAAGCTTCAGACATAGTCTATACAGTAGCTATCCAAAGTGTTCAGCCTCTTGGACCTTTACATATTTTATTGTAGTACAATGTGAAGTCGTAATGAATTCTAACTTCGAGAAAGTGCTCTACACAAAACACTATATAATGTTAAAGTGAAAACATTCTACAGATAATCCTAATGATAATAATCCTAATTATGAATGATAAATATAAAATAGAATATAACTGATTTCATAATTATTTACCCCCCTTTCCTATGACTAAATGTGTTTCTCATGAGTTCAGGATATATATACCTGACTCTTGGAGGCTCCACAGTTGATTAGTATATCTCCCAATTAAAATTACATCATAAATATAAAAGAACAGTCAAAGCAAATACAGAATAGGGTTAATGAGCAGCACAAATCAGAAGAAGGGTATAAAAAATGTGAATCTGTGTAGAACAAAGTGTCCTAAAAAAAACTCAGTATAGGGTTAATGAGCAGCACAAATCAGAAGAAGGGTATAAAAAATGTGAATCTGTGTAGAACAAAGTGTCCTAAAAAAAACTCAGTATCCCAAAAAAATTTTCTGGAATGGCCCAATCAAAACCTGGACCTTAATGTCTCCAAGAAGATTCATGACTGTAATATTTATTGAGAACATCCAGGGCATTATTATTTTCTGCATGGACATCCATGGACTAGCATTTGAGCATTTTTCTGAATGAAATATGTTTTGTTTAATATGGCCACATATTACTACCAAATTAATGCTGTATTCATGAATGTGAATGTGATGTTTCATTTCTACAGACTTGACTTTAAGCAGAGTTTTACAGATGTTATCTCTGATAATTACACTACAACACATACAAGCTCACAAAAGAAAAAAAATAATTGAGTTTTAAAAGATCAAATGAAAGTTAAAGGATTTTAATGTTACTTCTGCATAGTCACATTGTTGTAAGTCAGTTAAAAAATTCAAGCCTAATGTTAACAGTTTGGTTACAAGAAATAATTGTAAAAAACCTAAAAGAATGACTTCCTTGTGACTTAGTGTAACATATGATAAACTGCCCACATTTTCATTTTGACCATGATTCCTTCTGCTTTTAGCTTTTGCTGTAAACAAACGTAACAATTTCAACACTTTTGGGATAGTAGATTGTCTGGTTTGGTTCCCATGTAATCACCAGTATGTATTCACAAGCCAGCTTGCAAAAACACATTGGATTAAAGGTATCTTCACATATTTGTTGTTTTTCTTTGTTTTTCCTGTATATCCTAGTCTACACAAAACATCTACTGTGAGTTAAACTACGGTTGGGAGAGAGATAACAGTTAAGTAAGTTACTATATTAAGCAGAGGTTAATTATATGCTGAAAAACAAAAAAAATACTTAAAGGTTCACACTTGAAGAAGGCCTTACAGCTAAAATATTCTGTTTTTTGTATACTGTTTTCTGTATACTATCCTTGTTTTATAGTGCTGTGGTGCTATGAACATTTATGACTAAAACACGTGTTCTTTTATTAAGCCTGGAAACCATGGGAATAATAAAAACATGGATTAAGTCAAACTTTGCAAAATGCAGACTTGTAAAAATACACTTTAGCCATCATTTCCTTTTAATTTTTAAAATTAATGTAAATGGAAAATTAATGTAAATTGGCTTTCAGATGAATATAGACCACAGACTATACCAAACACAAAACAGAACAAAGAGGGACAAATAAATAATTTTCAGATACTTGTTTCTTCAAGCACAGCAATAACAATGTAGTTTTCGTTGTGGTTTGTGGTTTTCTTTGTGGCATATTGTTTTCTTCATTCAGGTGCAATAACTTTCATATGGCCTAAATACTGTATACTGCAACAGCTTATTTTAATAGTCTCTCCTTTTACAGGTCTAATTAATATAAGTACAAATAGCTAGATGAACCGAATGGCTACATTATAACCATTCTTATGATCTTACATTTCATAGGTATTTTGACACTTTCAGGAGTGGCTGAAGAGACCAGTAAAGAATTATGATGTTACAAAAATGGTGAAAATCAGGAATTGACTGAGTAGTTTAGTCCAGTGTGCACTTCCAGGTAGTATGCCAGATGACCCTGGAAATTGGTTGTGTGCACTGAAAAATTGAGAATGAAAAATTGAATGCTTAAAAATTATGTACATTTTTCATCTTGTAATTTATTAAATCACTTTCAGAAAGCTTGAGACGGGTTTTCATATTTCCTATTTTAATAAAATTAGTTTATGTGTCAAATATGCAGCCTATGTACTTAGCTACATTGATACAGCATGTGCTAAATACTTGAGTGCTCATACCCCACTTGAGCTTTCAGAGACGCAGCTCAGCACCAACAGAACAAGCTGAAACGAATACACGCCAAAAGTACTGATGCCAGATCCGATAGATCACGCACACCCACTGAAAACAATGAGGATTATACATCGGTCACTAGGGTTACCATATTTGAACATAAAAAAGAGCAAGTAATATATTTATTCCATGCTGAAAACACAACATTTCGGCAGTGAAGCCTTCTTAAAGTATAAGAAAGACAGGGCAGACAGCAAAGATTAAAAATAGCACAGAAGAACAAAAGCTGGGAGAGGGGAGGAGGCAAGAGGGGCAGAGAGGCAGAGAGGCCACTCAGGAAGTGGAGAGGGGTGAAGAAAGGTGTGAAGTCAAATCGTGCATGAGAATATTAAGGTTTAAAAAAATGTACTGAAACAATAACATAGTTGTGTTTTTTGCATTTTCAATGCCTCTCAGTACACAAACATTCCTAACACCATCTTAAGGACAAGTAATTAACTAGACAATTAATTGTCAATTAATAACACTCCTTCAACAGGTACAAATAGACATGGTTACATTGCTTTTTTAATTTTTAAATAAATAAAAAATCTAAACTGGTGGTATAGAGAAAAACAACAATATTTTAAAAGATGTATATATTAAACAAAACTAAAATGAGCAAAAACAAAAACTAATTTTTACAGTTATAATTAATAATTTCATTTCCTCAAGCCGAGCTATTGCATCCAACTTTCCCGCTAGATCCCTAAAACTGATCACCTTAATGCATGCGGAAGTGGACTTACTGTAAATATTTATAAAGGTGAGACCAGTATCAAGCAGCGGAGGCATTTGTTTGTACATCAGTAAGCGTTGGTGCAACACCATGGTCGTGAGAGAAAGTGTTTGTGAGCCTGACATTGAACTTTTATCAATTTCATTTTATACAGAAGCGCATTGCTGCCACCAAGGAAACAAAAAATTCTCACCCTTATCTCGTATCCCTTAAACATACATTATCTCAAATTATCTCTTAATAATGACACATTAATTCTCGCATGCTTTATGTGAGCATAATTGTCATATATCACATAGGTAGCTACGTCAGCATATGTAGGCTGCAAAGGAATACGTTGAAGGTTTATTCCATGCTGAAAAGAGAAAAAAAGTAAGTCTCTTTTCAGCATGGAATAAATCTTTAATCTCCGTATCGTGCGGGTCTGGGACCTGGAATCACCTGGTCCCATTAAGGTTTTAATCTCTGTTCCCATTTCGCCAGTTCCGACCCGGTTCTAGTTTTTATCTTGTCTGTTTTTGGATGGACCTCCCGGTTTTGGAGTTTTGCTTTTACGTTTTGGATCCCCCCTTTGGATTTCTACTAGATTGTTTGCCCCGGACTCACCCCCCTGAACACCAGCGCACCAAGGACACGCCCCCCTATTTTGATCCCCGTTTCCTGCATGACACTTCCCCAGTGTTTTCTCACTATTTCGGATTGTGTCGTCCGCATATGGTCTGGAAAGAACTGTTTCGTTACATACTATAGCGCTTTTGGGTTCTCATGGGTTTGCGTCCTCATGGCTCCCACCTCAGGTCGACCTTCCACTGCTCAAGCTTGAACCCGGGTCCCCCGAGTCACTCGACAGGGAACCAGCCGGCAGAGCTAAAGGGAGATCTCCCCTCAGCCCGGCGGCTGAGGTCCCTGCTATTCACAGGGAAGGGCGGTGATGTCACCGTGCTGGCAACCAGCTCGCATAACCTGTAATGTTGGTCATGTCCGTTACAATACCTATATGGCCATTTGCGAACCTACAGTATTAAGCAGTGGAACTGATTGCACATGTAACTGTTCATAATGGAACCATCATTGCTTTGATCTCTAAATCCCACAAAACTGGGCCTCATGCTTGTAATGATTCTGTTCATATTTGCTAAAAATTGTAAGATTTCATTATGACTAAACCCCAGTCAAAATCTGTACAAATTCTGCAGCACTGGACACAATCATTAAACCAAACGTGCTAGCCAAGTTCACCGTAGTTTCTACATGCATTCTGTGCACAACGTAACAGGTTGTACATACACTGACATAAGCATTGCTATCTCGTAATTATGAGATAAGGGGGCACATTTTTTTCCCTTGGTGGCAGCAAGGTGCTTCTGTAATTTTACCTCCCTTGAGAGTTTCCTCAAATTTCTGTAACTGTGGTCTATATTCATCTGAAAGCCAATGCTATCAGGACAGCAGAGCAAATTGCGCAGACTGTTCAACACTTTCAAAACAACTTCCCCGATGCTCCAAATTTCATCATGGGAGATTTCAAACACTGCTCCCTGCAGAAGTCACCAATGTCCATCAATGTTACCTGCCCTACAAAGCATAAGAGGGACATAATATTGGACCTGTGTTACTGATCAGTTAAGAAACCTAACCAATCTGTCGTCAAAACACCACTGGGATCTGACCACAATGCTGTGCATTTGGTTCCAACCTATAAAATGGCCCTGAAGAGATGTAAAGCCAAGTGCAGTGGTGCTGGTCTGGACCAAGGACTCCATACAGGGACTGCAGGATTGCCACGAGTGCACAGACAGGGACATGTTTAAGCACATGTGTGACAGCTACTGTATGTGGCATCTTTTCTTTTATTTTTCAGAAGTCATTAACTCAACAAAACGTTCCTAAGGTGTGGAAATAATCAGTTGTCCTCTCAGTAGCTAAAGTCAAACCTCCCAGTTCACTCAATGATTACAGACCAGTAGCCCTCACCTCTACTGAAAAGTTATGAAAAGTTTTGACCAGATTGTGAAAAATGGGATTGTGGCCAAAGTACAGGATCAGCTAGATCCATTCCAGTTTGGTTACAGAGCAGGTAGGGGGGTGGAAGATGCTACAGCATGCATTCTCAATCTTGTCCTCCAACACATTGGAGGAAACAAGACACATGCTAGACTGCTGTTTGTGGAATTCTCCTCTCTATTTAATTGCAACCTCACCTACTGGCTGCTAAATTATTGTCAAACTTTGATCTCTATCTTGATCAAACTTGGTCTCAATCTTGGGCTACTGATTTCTTGACGGAGCCCAGAAGGTGAGAGCCAACAATGTTTTATCCAACAAAAATCATTCCTCTACTGGGTGCGCAAGTCTGTGCATTGTCTCCCTTACTCTTTGTCCTATACAAATGATTGCAAGAGCTATCACCACTAAAGACACATAATTGAATTTGCAGAAGACTCTGTCAGTGTTAGCCTGCTGCAAGCAAATGAGTGGAGCCACGGACCAATCGTTGATGAGTTTACCACCTGGTGTGAACAAAACTTCCTCAAGCTAAATGTGTCCAATACCAAAAACATGATAACTGACTTCAGGAAAAACACCCCCACTCCCACCCCAACCTACAGTACATCGGGGGAGATTTAGTGGAGCTAGTGGAATAATACAAGTACTCAGGGACTGTTCTGGACTTCAAGATCAATTTTGAAGCCAATACTGACCTGATCCTCAAATAAGGTCAACTGCGTCTTTTTTTCTTAAGGAAGCTTAAGTATTTTAAGGTTGATGATTCATTGTTGATTTTGTTCTATTGGCCCTTCCTTGAATCTGTTCTAACTTTTACCCTGATCTGCTGGTTTAGCAACTTGAATCTGAGAAGCAAGAACAAACTGGGCAGTCTTTGAAAATATGTCACTGGTGCTGATCTTCCAGCCTTCTCCTCCATCTATCATTCACGTGTTTTGCATAAAGCAAACATGTTTACTTCTATTTTGTGGCCTTCTATATTCTCATTCCATTCTTCTATTTACTTCTCTTATCGAGTGGTAACATGACCAGCTGGTGATTGTCTGGAAATCCCCAAGCTGGGGAAACTTATCTCTTTAAGAGTAAAAAATAATTTGGGTTATACATGAAAAGCAAATGTGAAAATACCCTGAAAAAGGAAATATGACGGTATTACTTTAAAGCTAGAACAATAAAATCAGAAACAGAGAGATAGAAGAGACTACTGAAAAACATGTATTCATATTTACACATTATTGGCATGTTGCAGACAATGTGGGCAAGCAATTAAAAAGACAAACAAAATGTAAGGTACAGTACATTGTAAGATCTTGACAGAAGAGAATCAGATTTGCATGTAACCAGGTCCACCCCTATACTGGCCCAAAACATAGAATGTACAGTATGAGTAAAACACTCAAGTAACCCTCCCATATATGATAATTAAAGTACTAATGCATTGTGTTTAAGTTAATAAAAAAACATTCATCAACTAAAACAGACATCGGTAATCACAAACTTATACAGTACTAGTCAGCTAGAATAAAAAAAACAAAATGTGTCCAGCGGCTGCCTGTACCTTCTCTCTGCCTCTGTGTATGCCCCACTGTAAAGGAAAGGCCAATTAAACCATCTGTGAGCCTGCAAAGTTGTCTCCAGCCTGTCATTGTCCACACCACAGACAAGAGCACAGGAACATTCGTTGCAATAGAAAAATAAGACCACATTGAGATGCAGGTGGTGGGTAGTGGGCAGGGATAGGCTCATTCACTACCTAGATTCCCCTTATGTTCCTAGTCTTCTTCTTCTTCTTCTTCTTTTTCACAGCCTTAGTCCCAGACTGTCCTGGGGTCAGCTGCTTTGGTTGCTCTTCTCCATTTGTCTCTGTCGAGCACATCTTCCTCACTCACTTCACATACAGTGCCTTGCGAAAGTATTCGGCCCCCTTGAACTTTTCAACCTTTTGCCACATTTCAGGCTTCAAACATAAAGATATAATTTTTTTATTTTATGTGAAGAATCACCAACAAGTGGGACACAATTGTGAAGTGGAACGAAATCTATTGGATTTTTGAAACTTTTTTAACTAATAAAAAAATGAAAAGTGGGGCGTGCAAAATTATTCGGCCCCCTTGCGTTAATACTTTGTAGAGCCACCTTTTGCTGCGATTACAGCTGCAAGTCGCTTGGGGTATGTCTCTATCAGTTTTGCACATCGAGAGACTGAAATTCTTGCCCATTCTTCCTTGCAAAACAGCTCGAGCTCAGTGAGGTTGGATGGAGAGCGTTTGTGAACAGCAGTTTTCAGCTCTTTCCACAGATTCTCGATTGGATTCAGGTCTGGACTTTGACTTGGCCATTCAAACACCTGGATACGTTTATTTGTGAACCATTCCTTTGTAGATTTTGCTGTATGTTTGGGATCATTGTCTTGTTGGAAGATAAATCTCCGTCCCAGTTTCAGGTCTTTTGCAGACTCCAACAGGTTTTCATCCAGAATGGTCCTGTATTTGGCTGCATCCATCTTCCCCTCAATTTTAACCATCTTCCCTGTCCCGGCTGAAGAAAAGCAGGCCCAAACCATGATGCTGCCACCACCATGTTTGACAGTGGGGATGGTGTGTTGAGGGTGATGAGCTGTGTTGCTTTTACGCCAAACATATCGTTTTGCATTGTGGCCAAAAAGTTCGATTTTGGTTTCATCTGACCAGAGCACCTTCTTCCACATGTTTGGGGTGTCTCCCAGGTGGCTTGTGGCAAACTTTAGACGAGACTTTTTATGGATATCTTTGAGAAATGGCTTTCTTCTTGCCACTCTTCCATAAAGGCCAGATTTGTGCAGTGTAAGACTGATTGTTGTCCTATGGACAGACTCTCCCACCTCAGCTGTAGTTCTCTGCAGTTCATCCAGAGTGATCATGGGCCTCTTGGCTGCATCTCTGATCAGTCTTCTCCTTGTCTGAGCTGAAAGTTTAGAGGGATGGCCAGGTCTTGGTAGATTTGCAGTGGTCTGATACTCCTTCCATTTCAAGATGATCGCTTGCACAGTGCTCCTTGGGATGTTTGAAGCTTGGGAAATCTTTTTGTATCCAAATCCGGCTTTAAACTTCTCCACAACAGTATTACGGACCTGCCTGGTGTGTTCCTTTGTCTTCATGATGCTCTCTGCGCTTTCAACAGAACCTTGAGACTATCACAGAGCAGGTGCATTTATACAGAGACTTGATTACACACAGGTGGATTCTATTTATCACCATCAGTCATTTAGGACAACATTGGATCATTCAGAGATCCTCGCTGAACTTCTGGAGTGAGTTTGCTGCACTTTCATTTTTTTATTAGTTAAAAAAGTTTCAAAAATCCAATAGATTTCGTTCCACTTCACAATTGTGTCCCACTTGTTGGTGATTCTTCACATAAAATAAAAAAATTATATCCTTATGTTTGAAGCCTGAAATGTGGCAAAAGGTTGAAAAGTTCAAGGGGGCCGAATACTTTCGCAAGGCACTGTACCTCCATATCTTTTCTCACACAATCTATCCATCTCTTTCTAGGCCTGCCTCTTCCTCTGTTACCTTCCACCTCAAATTCCATTACCCTCTTTGTTACTTCCTCAACGTCCCTCCTCATGATATGTCCATACCACCGTAACCTCGCCTCTCGCATCTTCTCAACCACATCCACCACCCTACATCGTCTACGGATTTCTTCATTTCTGATCTTATCCTTCATTGAAATCTGCAGAATCCATCTCAACATCCTCATTTCAGTTCTTCTCATCAAGTTCTCTTCCCTCTTTCCAACTGCCAAGCATTCAGCTCCATATAGTAGTACAGGTCTAATCACAGTCTTGTACATTTTGCACTTTAACTTTCTGGGAATTTTCCTGTCACAGATTATTCCAGTTATTTCTCTCCACTTGTTCCATCCAGATTTCACTCTTTGTTTTACTGCCTCCAGTGTTTCTCCTCCCTTTACCAGTTTTGATCCAAGGTATTTAAAGTCATCAACTTGTTTCAGTTTTCCTCCATTTGTCTCCTCAACATTGGTCATAGTATCTCCTCTTCTCTCCATTACCATTATTTATGTTCCTAGTCTGTTGCGCAGTTAACATGAAAATTGTTCTTAACAACCTTCAGCTCAGTTTCATCCAGCTCTGTTCTACTTACAATACCCTTTTGGCCAGACCAAATTGCAAATAAGTTAATCTGTGGAAGTTACAATTAGAGACCCTACTGTACAGTTAAAAGCTTAGAATTTCATCAAGGGATAGAACATTGTCTGTTAAAATGATAAATTGCATTAGTAAGGCCTCATTTGGATAATACCCTACAGTGACAGAGAGATCAAACCTTTTTAGTCTTGAACAGATATTATTTAAGGAAGAGAAGATATTGGTTATTAGAAATCATCAAGGGCATTAACAAAGTCAACCTAGAGAACCTCTTCAGAATACAGTGAAATTTTAACCAGAGGACACATGCGTAAACTACATAGAAGTGCATTTAAAATTGATAAGAGGAAACACTTCTTCACTCAATTGGTTGTCACAGTATGGAACAAGCTATTCAGCCATGTTTTAGAAGATTTGTTTCAAGAAATGGCTGAATGAGATCCCTGGATCAATTAGCTACTTACTACCAAACTGGCTAGTGGAATGAACTGGCTTCTCATTTGTAATCTTTCTTATTTTCTTGTATTACAACATACTGTTGTATACTGAAACTGCAAGCTTGTGAAGCACACAGTCCTTTGTTATTGAGAAACTCAGGATCCCTTTTCTCTAAAAAGCTTTAAGCTTGGAGTAAATTAGGCATGTAGCATATAGGCATGCTACTGTATAATAATGTTCACATAAACCCATGAAATATTAGTTTGATAAATGATGCTTGAACCTCATATCTAAAACGATTAGTGGTATGTAATTTGAAGCAAAATTTAATTGCTTATAAACATTCAGCTTAGTCTATTTCTCAGTCTTTACCACTCACTTACCCAAAAAATCAGTGATGAATGTATTGATCAGAAGATGCAAGGATTCTTATTGTTCAGTGATGAACTGAAACAGATTCCTAATTTCTAAAATCAGTTATTTGCTGCATTTATTCTTTCATATGTTTTAGAGCTTTGCTCCAGCACTGTGGAGTTCTGTTTCAGCTTGGGATATTGACATACATATACTTTTACTGTGCTTTAATTGTTTTAGTTGGTTAGGGTTTAATTGTTTTTTTTTTCAGATATTCAATCTACATAACTGTTTTCCCACTTTAATAAGTATGAAATTGCACAATGAAAGTACTGTATATACAAATGAATACAGGCAGATACCACTTTCATTAAAAAAATGCCTACTGAACAAAATCTCCCTCCCATTTATGACTGTTTTTAGTTCCTCTTAGGTAAAGTATAATGACAAAACATTGCATGTGCCTGTGACACAAGACCAAGCACAGCAGAAGATGTAATGAGGTCTTAAAAGTGAGAAGTGGAGGACACTTGCAGCTTTGAATTGGAATTGGCTTTAGGCACTTCACACAAAACCTGAATATGGATGGTAGGAGTAAATATTCTGCTTGGTACTATATAAGTATGTTTTCAGATAACAAAAATAATAATTAAATTAAAATTCCAAATATTGGTATTTTTAATGTGTGGCTTCACATACTGTTTAGAATTTTTTATTCTTTATGAAAAAAATATCTGAAGTAGTTTGTATATAGGTTTGTGTAAAATAATTTGTGACTTTGATATGTTTGGTTACTTCAATGCAAATGTTGCCATCACAATTTTGCCTTTTTTTTCAATCTTTTGCTGAGAGATAAAAGTGCAAACTTTTCTCCATATTGTTTTCCATTAAAAGAGCCATAGCTGAAAAATTAACTGCTACCTTCACCAAGTCAATCAGACTGAAAATGGCATAGTAATTTTATTTTTGCCTTCTAAATACAGAAATACACCTTTGTGGTCTCATCTTCATAAATTTACTAAAACATTTTAGCCAATAATGAATACATTTTGCTCAGGAGAAATTTACCTTAAAGTTTTGGGACAAAAAGAAAGAAGACAGAAAGGGAATTGTTGTGAATGTTTGCTGTTGTGGATATGACCTTCTAAGTGATGCAAGGATTTCATTAGTGCTTGTTTAAAAGACATCATCAGCGAAAATTTTAAACTTGAAGGACTTTTGTCATTGTTTAGTTGAATACAAACTCTGTGGAGGACTTTTAATCTTTAAAGTCTACATGTTAAGTTAAATGAGCAGATGAGTGTGAAAGAGTCTGGACAGAGAACTGGAATATACAGTATATCTGGAATACATTATCCATCTATTCATCATCAGTGCAGTGAATTGATCTCATGTAAACAGTAAAAAATACCCATTTAAAAAGTTTTCTCTCACAGCTAATCTAGAGAAACTTTAAGACCATACTGTTTTTGTTCTTTTTTTCATTCTCCTGCCTATATAAAGAAATATATTTTTATACTTTGCACACCTCATTAAATTAATTTATTTCATTTCTATTTTACTCAACAGGTCAAGATACTGCTTTAAGATTAAACTTTGAAGACCTTTATATTTTATTTAACTTTTCAGATTATGAAAACCTGTCAGGAAATAGTACTGGGACTTTTCTGATCGATCAAAACACCATCATCTGCCATGGACCTCATTTCGAGCCAGCTGTGAATTCAGCCATCTGTGTTGTCTATTTCCTGATCTTCCTGCTTGCCATTCCTGGGAACATTATAGTTGCCCTGGTGATTGGATATAACTATAGATTCTTGTCGCCCTCTGACATCTACCTCCTTCATCTGGTAGTGGCAGACACCCTCTTTGCTTTGAGCATCCCCTTCTGGGCAGTGAGCACTGTGCACGGCTGGGTGTTTGGAGATGTCATGTGCAAACTGGTCAGTCTGATCCAGGAGGTCAATTTCTACAGCAGCATCCTGTTCCTGATGTGCATCAGCATTGACCGCTACTTGGCCATTGTTTGGGCAGTGAAAGCCCACAGAAAGAGACGGGCGCTCTGCAGCTGGATGGTGTGCTTCTCTGTCTGGGTTCTGGGGACTGTTTTTTCCTTCCCTGTCCTCTTCAATGACGCATTTAAACCTGTGAACTCTGACAGAATTGTATGTTACGAATACCATAACCCAGAAAGTATAGATCAGTGGAAGCTTGGCACAAGGGTTCTTAGACATGTCCTGGGCTTCCTCTTACCTCTGATAGTAATGCTTGTGTGTTATGGTGTTACCATTAGCCGACTGCTTGGGACACGCAGTTTCGAGAAGCAAAAAGCTATGAGGGTGATTGTGGCTGTGGTCATTGCTTTCCTTCTGTGCTGGATGCCCTATCACTTATCAGTGATTTCAGACACCATCATCAGGTCTGGGCTCATCTCGTACAGTTGTGAGACACGCAATTCAATTGATCTGGCTTTATTTTTCACCCAGAGCCTTGGTCTGCTTCACAGCTGCATCAACCCTGTCCTCTACGCATTCGTGGGACAGAAATTCAGAAGGAACCTTTTAAATCTGCTTTACAAAACGAGGGTGCTAGAACGCAGCTCTTTGTCCAGATCCAGCAGATCTACGTCCCAGACATCAGAAGGAACATCAACTTTCCTATAATCACAGTGGCACCCAAGAAAATATAAAAAATCATTTAAAAAAAAATCTTTATTTTTTATTGTGCAGTCTATTTCTGCAGACTGTTTATTTTTACATATAGCATTTGATAATTGACACCCAATAACACTCAGTTCTCCTGCATTGAGTTGTTGGCCTTTTAGTATAGTGGAATTATTAGCAGACATTGTGAGACTTTATGCTGGGAGAATACCTGGTGATCACAACTCAGCTAAGGATGATCTTTGCACATTAGGCCTTGGTTAAATTTATTTTAAAGTCACTGTTTGCCAACACCATTTTGTCACTCTGCCCATAAATGATTGCTGTAGGTGTGTTATCATGAATACATTTTTCCTACTATACTAAATACTAATACTAAAAACATCAGTGGGTGATGTTAGTCTTTACTCTTTTACCTTTACTCTTATTCTTATTATTACTTTTACTTAAGTCAAAGTAAAGTCAAGCCAATAAAACTATAGTATTTATTTGTTCTGACCTGTCACTCCAGTAAAGCACAAAAACCAAATGTCTGAACCTGCTCTTCCTATCATACTGAGAAGTATTACTATCACAACAAGACATCATCATTTGGTAGAAGGCTCTAGAGATCCCAAAATGTCCATAAATATTATTTGATAAATAATTGGCGGGTCAACATACTAATTTTATCCCAATTCTTAGCAATCTTTCAATTAAAAAATTATAAAACATTTTTTTAAATCAAAGAACATTTGAGCAGAAAGAAATACATTGACACAAAGTGCTGTGTATAATTATTTCTTCAAGAACATAAGAAAGATGATTAATGAGAGGAGGCCAGTCAGCCCAAGTATCCCTTTTGGTAGTTGGATCACTGTAAGTGATCCTGCTTTATTTTTTGACTCTATGATTTATTCCAGCAAATGTACAAATTTTAATTTGTAATTTTAATCTTGCCTGCAGACTGTACAGGTGACAAAGTGGAATGCTCCATAAAGGTGACATGATGGAATTAATCCATAAACATGTGCTGAAGCGCTCAGAGCTACTGAAACCTTGAAGAAGGCTCCACAGCCGAAACGTTGTGTTTTCTCTCTTCTCTTTTCCGCAGGAAATAAACCTATTACTTGTTCCTTTGCAGACTACACATGCTGACGGAGCTACCCACCTGAACCATTTATATAGATTACATCTAAATGTGATAGGTATTGGGTGACTAGAGGCAACAAATTACAAAGAAAGTGCAAATGTTTAAATTAGAGTGAAAATATTAGAAAATCAGCAAGGAAGATGAACAGAAAGTAGAGCCAAGAAACCTCAGGAAAAACAATGAAAAAACAGGCAATTGTGTGCTTATACCTCAATGACAAGGACATTAGGAGAAAAAGGAAATGAAGCTTCTGCATTATAAGATAATTAAGAATGTGCAATTATATGTAATTGCAATCACAATATATGTCTAAAGTACTCCCCACTCATAACAAGAGCAACAGAAGACTACCACATAATTTGCCAGTGATACTTTTATTCCATACTGTATAAGTGAGAACTAAAGTGGAGGATCATCTACAGTACATGAAAGAAGGATTCTTGAGGAATTCCAGCACAGATTTATAAGAAGCAGGTCTTGTGTAACTTACCTGTTAGAGTTCTTTGAAGAAGTAACATCACTAATGGATATAAACAGAGCATATGATACACTATCCTGTAAATACATGCATTGAAAGTATTGGACTAGAAAACCAGGAATACAGATAAATGTTGATCAGGGTGATATAATTTATGGAATGTCACAAGCAATGTTCCCTCTAATTTTTAATGGCCTGTGTATGCAAAAATTGCAAGTTGTGCAATTTTTTTCCCAGTGACAAAAACTTGTGCGCACTAAATTGAGTGTATGTCAAATTATAAACTTATAAAAAAAAAACTTATAAAATTATAAAAGAATTTTTTTGAGGTTAATATAATCTTTCTCATAGAAGCATAGAGATCCAAAAGACTGGGACACTGATTGAACAAGCCCAGTCATAGAGACTGAGTGTTGAGCGAGCATGAGCAGTGAGGTGCAAGACTACGAGAGCATACAGTAGATATTGCTTATCGAGTTGCAATATTAATGCACACAGCCAAGTTGAGCCTCTCGCAGCCAGTCTCATGTGGTCAATTTAGCCAGTCTCATGTGGATGGCCATGTTTGTTTTATTATTATAATTTGTTTTGGAATTTAGTATTTTGTGCGCAGTTCAATTTCCTATGTGCGCTGATTTAATAACCTGGGTGCGCATATAATGTTATGAGTTGTAAAATAATGTTGTGAGTGGTACATAATGCATTATTTATTGGTAATAAACAGTTGTCTTGACTAGTTTGACTCTCATTTATTGCTGTTTCACTGGAGATGTGCCAGAGAATTAAAAAAATCTAATTTTACTTCATGCTTAGGCTATTTCCTGCCCTCTCTATTTTGTAACAATATAAAATGGGAAACAATGAGTGTAAAGTAACCATAAGTATGAAAAAATTGGTTGTTTAATGCCTAAACTATGCAAAATTGACATGTTGTTCATATAAGGCCTGTAATGGTTTTGCTATAGAGTAAGCATGATTAAGCTGCCTCACAAAGTAAGACTGGTTACTAATGTTGAGACAACTATATAATGAGTTAATAATTTATTATAAATTATTAGCTTTATCAAGAACCGAAATGAGAAAGATTTCTAAGTCGTTTATTTAACCTTCCTGAATCTTACTTTCCATCACAGTGCAGTATAATTTATGTGCAAATCTTGTTATCTTGTTTGCCAGCTGTCTTATCTGGTGCTTGATTTCGATTTCTTTAGCATAGATTGTTACTGTTTCTTTATTTTGTTCTTTGAGTTTTCATATCTCAAGTACAAATCAAATTAAACAGGAAATGGTTTACAACGATTTAAATGACATTTTGTTTTTATATTTTATTTAATAATTGCAGATGGATGATAGGGGTGGTGTGGTGTTACAGTGGTTAGCACTTGCTGCCTTGCAGCACAGAGGCCCCGTATTCCATTCCTGGGGTGCTATCTATATGTATGTTTTCCCCTGGTTTGCCCGGGACTAGTGTGTAGAATTGGCTCTGGGCCAACATGAGGTTTGCTAATAGTATAGATCAGTGGTTCTCAAACTGTGGTACGCGTACCGGCAGTGGTACGTGGAGTGCCGCCAAGTGGTACACCAAGTGACCATGGAACTGTGTCGCGTGCGCTGAAAAATCGGGACGGGTTTTCATATTTTGTATTTTAATACGTGTCGAATACGCAGCCTACGTACTACAGTGCGTGCTAATACTTCAGTGGACACAAGAGATACTCTATAATTCTATACCACTCTATAGGAATGCGTGCTACGGATACAAGTGACCAATTGTATTCAAAAAAAGCTACTGTATCTCCAGCAAATTGGGAGAAAGGAGAATGTGCGTGATTTTGGAACAATGCCAACGTTGTAAACGCAGGAATGCATAGAAATACGTGCTACGAACGCAGGTAATCTTGTGAGCACACGAAAGCATGATAACAGAAAAATATTTAAGAACTGTTAAGAATTTGAGAAAAATACACTGAACGTCTCTGTGTTTCGCTCCCATGCGCATGAAATAAAAACTTTAAATAAATACGGAAATAAAAACAGAAACGCGGAAAAATGCAAGCTTGCGGATTGCTAAAGCAGGTAAGCTTCACTATTTTTGAAGAACCTTATTTACCGTTGGCAAAAGAGCTGACACATATTATGTGTAGAGAAAAAGCTGCTTAACAGCTCGACCTGCTGCCCCCCTCCCCCTGAAAGACACAGTCATTCATAAAATTACAGAAATGAAGGATTATATCAAAAGTACACTGATAGAGTGCTTTAAGATGACCAGATGTTTTTCACTGCAATTAGATGAGTCTGTAGTCGATTTGGCCAATTTGCTCGTTTACTTTAGATACGAGTTTAAGGGGATGTCCCATGAAGACTTTCTGTTCTGTAAACCGCTACCAACAGAACTACAGGGTAGCACATATTTCAACTTCTGAATAAATTTATCGAAGAGAATGGCCTCGACTGGATAAAATGCGTCTGAGTTTTGTACAGACGGTGCTAGAGCAATGACAAGCCAACATAACGGTGTAGTTGCACGAATTAGATAGGTTGCTCCAGAAATTAATGTATGCATTACAAACTCCACAGCGAGACCTTTGCCGTCAAGAAAATGCCTGACGATTTAATATCTGTTAGACTCTGTTGTATCAAGCCTCGAAAAATTTATTCACATCTTATTTGCTCAACTAAACAGGCTCACCCTCTCACTGAAATGGTGCTTTTTTATTAGTTGTTGTTAATGTTTTTTTTCTGTAAAACACTTTGAGAAGCCACCTTTAAAGGCGCTATATCAAATAAAGTTTATTATTATAATATTAATTATATGTATGTGTGAGTGTGTGTGCACGAGCGCTCATGTTGGTCATTGAGAATTTCTGGGGTTCCTATGAGATGATGACTTGTAGGTGGTACTTGGATGCTTTGGTTGGATTAGGGGTGGTACTTGGTCCAAAAAGTTTGAGAACCACTGGTATAAATGGTAACTGCCCTCTAGTGGCTTTTTGCATGAAGTGTAAAACTGTGCAAAGTCAATGACAAAATACAAGTGTTGGTTCCCCTGGTTTGTGTTATTCTGAAAAAAACTGGAAGCCACATTGATTTCACATTTAGCACTGAATTTGTTTTGTGATACCTTACATCGAGCGCAAGCCCTCTTGAAGAGAAGGATATCCTGCTGCCCCTTTTCATTGTTCTTTTTGGTACCTTTTATTTATTTTATATATGGCCTCATAAACAGGTTTCTTTTTTCACTCACAGAGTCCTTTCTGATCAGTTAATTAAATGTATGTAATTAATTCCAAATAAAAGAGTCTGGAATTTTAAATGAATTTTTTGATAGTTTCAATAAATCTCCAAATGAAAGGAAATTGCATTTTTTTGTCACGACCGTAAGTCCCTCCTCTTAAGGGCAGTCCAGCTCTTTCCTGTTTTGCTTGATTTTCCTACACCTGCCTCCTGTTTCAGCCCCTCCCTATAAAAGCCAGACACTCCTACCATTCTGGGCTCAGCTTTGGAAGACGGACGCCCGGAATCCCGCGTACCAGCGACTCCAGGAAAGGCTCGACGGCATAGGCTTCGCAACGGCATCCTGACCATCTGGGTTCGGGGCTTGGAACGCCTGGCCCAGTTACCCCTTTTTATTTCCGCGACCCTTCACCGGATCCCATTCCGACTTTTAACTTTTGTCGTCTCTGTCATGGATGGATCACCCGGCTCCGGACTTTCACCCACTCTGGATTTCCCTTCAGACTCCTTTTGGACTTGTTTGCCTTGGCCACGCCCTGCCAAGCACCAGTGCACCGTCAACATGCCCCCCTGTCTCCCAGCCCTGTTCCTAGTCTTCTCTCCCCTGTGTTTGTTGCAGATTCCTTCCGGATTCTATCGTCTGCATAGGGTCCTGAAAAATGCTTTGTGACATTATTATTATTATTAGTAGTATTATTAGTATTATTATTAGCCCATGACCTTAACTCTTTAAGTGTTGTAGGTCAAGATTGAAACAGGAACTCTGCTATCTCAACACATAGTGTGGGGACCAACATGTACGATAGATAACAGTGTACTTATTTAATATAGACAAAACAACTGATCAGGGAGCTGCATATAAGAAATTAGATCAGTTGTAGGGGAAAAAAGAATGATTATGAAAAATAGGAGACTCCCCAGGCTTCCTTGTTTCCTTTCAGAAGGCTATTAATATGAAAAGGAATAAGTAAAGGTTTATTCAATGCTGAAAAAATGGGGAAAGGAAACACAATGTTTCAGCTGTGGAACCTTCTTCAGGTGTTAATTTGTTAACTATTCATTTAAAAGTTTTGTCATCAGCACAATGAAAGTCAAGCAAGCAATATTTTCTGCTACTGTATATCCTGAGAGAGAGTCTGCTTCATGATAGGAACTAGAGTGTGTTTGGAACAGATAAGCGTTTTCTGATAATACAACACGCATTAACTGTCATCAACAACTTAAAGTCTTAAGTTGTTAAGTCTTAGTAAAATATTACGTAAAACATTTCAACTCCTAAAGAAATTCCTTGTCAAAGACACTACTACATGTTTTCAATGCTATATGTTATGAATATGTTTACTCAAATGTAAGTATCTGAGTTTTATATTTTTGTCAGGGAATTATCTTAAAATGTTATTAACTCATACTGTAGGTATTTAAACTATGCTTTAAATCTTAATAACTTCACAGGATTTGATATGTTAGATTGACAGCCTTTAAGGTTTTCACTATTGGTTTAGTTTCAAGCATTTGTCAGCTTACTTTATATTCATGGTTAAATTAACAAAACAACAGCAGGTTATTATGGCATTGTAAAAGTGGCACAATGATTAAGTGTATTTGGGTGTTTTTGTAATCTACAGTACCTGTATTTGAAATTCTATTTGGATGTATTGAGAGATAATTAAACCATAGAATACTACTTTGGAACAACTAAATAACTACATGAAGCATTGGAACCATATAACCCCATGAAATGATAAATGTACAATGCATGGTACAGAGTATTTAAGGAAGATAAAAGTAAAATAACACAAAGTTTAAGGACTCTGACTCATATCATGAAAGTAATCACAGGGCATTATAAGTAATAGTACGAACAGCTCGAGGTCAATGATTTTAAATACACTTTTCAACATTTTAGTATGTTTTCTGGACGTCCTATCTGCACTACAAGCCTTACACCAACAAAATATATTATTTTAGCAAAATATTAATACATTTCTCAATCCATCAAATTTCCAAATGCTCTAATACAGTCGCAGAGGGAGTTGGAGCCTATCCTGCAAGCACAAATACATTTATTGGAATGTAAATCCAGAGTCAGAATCTCCTGAGTTTTACATACTTTGACGTACATAGACTTGATGGTTTTCTTAAGTGCCATTTTTAAAAGTAGATAACCTTAGAAATGTGAATATTTACCTGATATAGAATCTAATGAGTGTGTGAATTTAGGTAGAGTATGTATTGTAGATACTATTTCTTTGTCTTGATGTATATACATCTGAGATGTTTCCCGATTATTTTCAACAATGTTTAACCCTATTCACATTGCTCCTCCTCTTTCCTTTGGAAGAAACTGTGTATTTTTAGAAGGAAGCACCAGGTTGCACCAGACCAAATGAAGAAGAAACACTTGTAACATGTACAACAGTGTTACTATAGCAGACACAAACTATTGCTTGTCTTTAAAACAGAAGGTTGTTTCCAGCATAATTGCATCAATCATTTTGATTAGGACTTTGCTGTACCCTGCCTAAACAAAAACAGAGCTATTCTGTTTTGTATTTATGGTTTTAAGACATCAAAGACAAAAACTCAAGAAAGTCTGTGACAGGTAAGATTTTAATCTCCATTTACGTGATTTGCAAATAAAAAATGAAGATGAGAATTAGAGGTAATTTATGAAATGGAAGATGTGTTTTAAAATGAAGTTAAATTGTCTACTAGTGAAGTTCTAAATGTGAGTTGTAAATAAAGTAACAGGAGATTTCTTAAGTTAAATTGTATTACTACTAAAAATGATATTCTTGTATAAGATGAATATTTATTATTTTTATGATTGCATATGTAAAATTGAAATTGGTGTTTTTAAATATGTTAATTAAATGACTGAGTAATCACCAAATTTCTACTCCATGAAGGAAAATAACAAGCAGTAGATAAAGTAAATACCAAATTTATAAAGCAGGAAGTTCTAGATGTTATATTGTAAGCATTTCTAAATCACATTCTTAAGATTTAGATTACAGTTGTTTAGTTAAAATAGTAATTTATGCTACAAGAAGTGCTTGTAAATGTTATGTAAACATAAATAAAACAATGGAGGGGGAATGAGCAAACACTCTTGCACATGTACCCCTGTTGAACTATAGGAAACAACTACAGTACTGTATATGGTCAGCAGAAATATGCTTCTTCAAAAAACAAGAAGTAATGTTGTTTCAGTATGTCCAGATATCACCCTCTTTCTTATCTAGTTTTCACACTTTACTATTACTATTACTAGCATGGCTCCTATTACTAATACATTAGAAATCATTTCTACTTTAGATTATAAAGGAATTAAGAACTGAGCGCACTGAAGCAAATCACGTGAATTCATAGTGTTTTTTTTTTAGGTCATAATAACAGTTATAAGAAAAGGAAACTTTGGAGAAACCTTGTTTGCTTTTTGCCTAAGCAAGTCAAAAAAGAAAATTAGTATTATTGTACTATTAGAAATAATACCAATAAATGTCAATTGAATCTTACTCTATTAGTTACTTATAAATTGAAAATGTTGCGAAGAAGTAGGTAGTAGATTTTTTATCCTCATTTCTTGAAACCTAGAAATTCCACATTTTGTTTATAACTGTGTCATACTTGTTCCTGTATATGTACCTTACATCTTTCCACTATGTTTTTGTGTTACAGAAATACAGATACACAGCTTGGATCTATTTAAGAACTGCACTTCCAGTTGCAAGTATGCACATAATGTTTTTTTAAACAAACACTAAAACTAATTTTCTACAAAATATAATGATTTCAATTATTGTGTTGTTGATGCTTTAAATTATTCATTATATAATATAATATAATATAATTTAATCAATGTTGGTTGTTAATTGATTTGCAATGAAACATTAAATGTTCAGATTACAAACTTTCTAAATCGCAACACATCAGATATGTTCAGACAACTTTTTTTAGAGAATACAATGTTCAGATAAGGCAAGATGACCGATACTGTATTAAGATATAAATGGTGTTTCTCATTTGGATGTCATGCTAATCAATATCATTTGTGTTTTGTAACAGGAAACCAAGATGACATTTTTAAACTTAACAGATTTGGACTTCAGTGACTTCAATTACTCTTATGATGAGAACAGTACTTTTGATTTCGATCTATCGTCTTCTCCATGTTCCCAATCCTTTTTTGCCTTGAACGGTGCTATTTTGGTGAGCATTTATACCTTTGTGTTTCTCCTCAGTCTGTTGGGAAATATACTAGTAATATATGTGATCTGCTGCATGGAAAAGCAAAAATCTTCCACTGAAATCTACCTATTGAATTTGGCCATTTCTGATCTTTTCTTTGCCTTAACTCTTCCTTTCTGGGCAGTTTATGTATATTCAGAATGGATTTTTGGGGACTTCATGTGCAAGTTAGTGTCTGTTATGCAAGAGGCAAACTTCTACAGTGGTATTTTGCTTCTGGCCTGTATCAGCATTGACCGCTATTTGGTGATTGTCCGTGCTACACAAGCTTTCACCAAGAAACGACTACTTGTGCGCACCTTGTGCATTGGAGTTTGGCTGATGGCGGCACTGCTTTCCTTGCCTTTCCTCATATACCGCCAGGCTTTCTATTCAATGTCCTACAACAGGACAGTGTGCTACGAATATAGTAGTGCAGAAGAACTGTACAAGTGGAAGGTGGTCATCCGTTTCCTGCGACACACAGTAGGCTTTTTTATCCCTTTAGTCATCATGGTTTTCTGCTACGGCTTCACCATGAAAACCCTCTTTCAGACCAGAAGTGGGCAGAAGCACAGAGTGATGAGGGTGATCTTTGCTGTGGTACTGGCCTTCGTCATCTGCTCGTTACCCTATAATGTCACTTTGTTTGTGGATACCTTGATGCGAGGAAAGGTCATCACGGAGACATGTTCTTTACAGAATCAGATTGATGTCACCATACAGGTCACCCAGATTCTTGCTTTTATGCACTGCTGCATTAATCCCATCCTGTATGCGTTCATTGGCCAGAAGTTTCGCAACAGTTTCTTCACAGCTCTTTTCCGACATGGTTTCATCAGCAAGAAAATCTTGTCGACATACCGACGGGACTCTTCTCACTACTCAACATCTGGAAATACATCTACAACGCTGTAGACCTTCGTGTTTGGGAGAATAAACATTCTACCCAAGACTGTGAGCAACAGTGATTGCAGATCGAAAACAATAACCTTTACATTGCATTCATTGGCAATATAACAAAATAAAAATAAAAGCAGCTGGTCTGAGAATACATGAACAAACATGTATTTGTTGTAAGGCATGTTCAGACACCAGACATTTAAATTGAAACTTGTGTTTTTATTTTCATTGTATATTACCTTTTAATATGCCTTTTATTTTTTGAGAGCAGCATTTTTTAAGTTTGTAGATTTGTCAGTTTTGGATATACTGTTTGTATTTCAGTTGCACAGATATCACCATATTGAAACGACAACTAACTTGAGCAGTAGAGGGTTCTCTTAAACTTTTAATTTCAGCCTTCTATCCAGTCCATTTAGGGACTTAACAATATGAACATATTAAAAACCTTTGCAAATTATATTATATTATATACTATACGTCATGTTAATGTCCTGTTGAAACTGCTTTTCATATCAAGCAAGAATCATAGTAAACATTACCCTTTGAGGAATTGAGGGAACAACAATGCTTTCCTATGAGAATGCCATATTTCCACAGTTGTGATCTATTAAAGATATATAACCTCAATGCCATCATTGAGACTTCCAAAAATACTACAACATTGTAATTAAGTCTCTAACATAATATTTGAATAACAGCTATTTTAGCTAATAAACCTTGTTTTTTTTTGCACTCAAAAATTATTTATTGATATTACTGTTTAACTACTGATGTATTTTATCCATTTATGTTCAATCTTTGTCCTGGTAAGAGTCACAGTGACATTATTCATCTTCTTTTCCAATAAGAATACCAACATAAATACCATTCCCAGTCTCTTCAACATTACATCATAATAATAGGAAGTATTTGCATTGTTTTGCAATAGACTTTAGAAATGTTTGAAACCTGTGAAACAGAAATTCTAAAAAACCTCAAAAAGTCCATTACTGAAGTACTAAAATATGGTGCTGATTTAATCTTTTTAGTATCAAGTCTATAATCTACGAGCACAATTCTATTTCAAGAAATAAGGAGCAAAGACAAGCATAACGCATTGACTTCTAAGTCACTTATCAGGTGTGTTAATTCGTTCAACGAGCACAAAGAAAACATCATCAGTTGATAAGTTAATTTTTTGCATTAGCTGAAAACTGAGTTTGGTGGTGATCACAATCAACACATTTCTGTGGTCCATTTCTATGATATTTTTTCAATGTGTTGTAAATTAAAACCAGAATAGCTACTACCGAAATGATATTACATATATTGTAACTTTAAACAGAAAGCAGTGAAAGTCAATGGAAAGGTAACCATATGTTCTAAATGAGATGCTCTTTAAGTGGATCTAAATAGAGCAATCACATTCTAAGTCATGAAAACTATTCCAACTGATGGGGGATTCATCACAAACGTGCACTTCAGGTGTCATTTCTATGTAATACAATAATTTGAAAATGTGATATTATGTGTCACTTTCCATGTGTTTTTACATCTCCTTCTTCATTCCCAAACATTTTTGTTCCACAGTGTGCTTTTATTCTATTTTATTCTTGTTGAGACTACTAAAATTATATGGAATAAAGGAGAGAGTTAAAGAGCCGCAGTCGAATGGATTTTATAGACTAGCCTAGTAACATGCAAGTGATTATACACTTAAGTTGTCAATCTTTTAAAAATGTTTACTGGTATCTTAAAGTAATAGTGGTCACTAAGGGCTCAAGGCAATTATGATGTTTTTATCCAAAATCATCTCTATTTTTTGTTGATTTAACACATCACCTGCTTAATCACAACGTAATTGTTCCAGGTCAAATTGGAATTTAATGATGGCCTGCAAAACATACAGGATTGGGGTTCTCCAGAATAGCTGCTGGAAATCTGTGTTTAAAAAAGAAAAACCTTGCAGTTGATTCATTGTAGATTTTCTTCACTTTCATACATTTATTTTAAGTTGTTTATATACATAAGTATGTTTATGCACCGTGCAATGCAAAGGTATTCAGACCCTTCTTATGGTATCCCATTTTGTGGAATTACAAAATAATTAGCCCCAGTTTTAATTCTTTGGCTGAATGAAAATTGTTTCCCACTAGTATTTGTCTATACTTTCCTCCATCCATGTCTCTTTTAATGCTTACAATACCTTTCAGGCCCTGATGAGAAGGAGCACAACCATGCTTTAGTGCAGGGGTGGTATTGATTTGGAGGTGTGCAGCGTTGCAACTGCACCTAGCATTTAGACCAAAAGGTCCAATTAGATCTCATCTGACCACAGCACCATTTACTACATTTTGGCAGGATCATTCAGGTGTTTCAAACTTGATGCAATCTTTAAGGTGACTTATTGTTGGTAATGGCTTCCTTGCACCCTGTCATATAATCTAGATATTGTTAACTGATGGACATTTTTTATCTCAGCCACTGTTTCAAAGTTTCATTGTCCTCACAGTGGCATTCCTCACCACTTTCCTCCTTGCCTGGGGCCACCTGACCTAAACAGAATGGCTCATAAAAGCTTGTTGATATATTTTTGGCATCTAAAGTAATTTAGGGTTGCCATAGCGAAGTGTTTGGATATTTGTGCAATAATGACTTTTCCATTTTTCTTTCATGTATATTATCTGTTCACATTTTCCCTTTTGTCTTTTGCTTTGAAGACTTAAAGTAGGTTCTGTACATAACAAATTGTAATTGAATTTAAACGTGCCATGACTGCAAGCTTTAAAACAACAAAATGTAAAAACTGTGCAAGTGTCTGAATTCTTTCACCAGGAATTGTATATACTGTATTTGTCAATCTTACAATAAATATTTTCTTTTCACTAAATCAATGTTCTCTCAGCTCATTTTCAAGGCATGTGCAGAGCATCCAACAACTGACTTTCTACTGAAATGTAGAATGTTTTTTCTTGTGAGAAACTGTTGTGTCATCACTATTTATTTCTCTTGAGAAAGTACCTCTCATTTTCTCCGAGTCATCTTGCAACTGAAAAACCTCCATTCCATTTCTGCACTGTGTATGTTTAAAACCTACCATATTAACTAAATTTTAACTAATTGCAAATCCAGCAGTTTAGTTAAATTCTAATGAATGGGATAGAGGGCCGAATATGTATAGAGTTTTTGGTGTGACTCGCCCAGCTGAGGGAATAGCACTCTGCACTGGGATGATGAGAGCAATTAATGATCTAGGCCCAGTACATGCACAGTATTTGTTTTTTGCATTGGTGAAGCTCAGGAAGGAGTCGCTCATTCCAAGTAGGAGCCCAAAGATCTAGAGAAAGCTTGAGTTCCAGCGGGTTCCAGCAGCACTGATGATTGAGACATACTATACAGATACCAGCTGTAGGAGGGGGAAAAGGAGGGGGTAACCCAGTCATAGTAGCCGTAGTTAAGGGGCACCAAGTGCAGTGGGGCTGTTAAATGCAGTGGCCCAGACCCAGTGCAGACTTGACACTGAGGACTTGCACCTGTAGGGCAGAGTGGGCATCAGTGACTAGTGGGGTTTCACTCATTTATGACTAATAATTTATATATAATTAATGTAATGCTAAATATGTTAACTGTTTTAACAAAGTTATATCTGGTTTTAAAATATCATAATGTGTTTAGTAAATTTGCACAATCAGAATGTTTATCAAAACAAATTGTTTATATTAATTTATTTTTACAGTGATACTTGTAGGACAGGTGAATGTGAGAAAAGAGACTTTTAATACATATTGAAGTTATTTATTACTACATTATTTCAAGACATGACTTTATAGCATATTATTATTTTTAAAATTATGGATATTAAGGTATTTATCTGTTTTAATGAGTGAAAAACTAAGTGCTTCTTGAAGTCAGGAAACGTATCTTCTCAGAGATACATTTTCCAGGGCTGTGTGAAAGCATGAAAAGCAGGACAGGATTGTCTAGTCTGAATATGTACCATCTTAAGTCCTGTTTCCAGCATTGCTCAATTTCCTGTTGGAAACACAGGTTCTGTTCTCAGTAATTCACAACCATGGTGTAGCAGAGCTTGTTGCGGCACAGTGACGTCACTGCCCTCCCTGCGCATAACAAGGAACTCAGCTGCCCAGGTCTCCTTTAGCTCAGCCAGCAGGTTCTCTGTTGCGTGACACAGAGGCCTGGGTTCGCACACTGGTAGTGAGGAGTGAACCAGCAGGGCGTAGCGGCGAGGGCACAATTCTGTGCAGAACAGCAACGGTCACAATAGTGGTGTTCTAGACTGTGTCATATCCTGTGGCTTTATTGTCTAGAATAAAATCTGTTAATGCATATGTTTAGGGATTGACATGCACCAGAGATCTTTGCTCACATTTTAATGATGTTTTAGTGCTGTGCACACTTGATAAGACTCACAACAGAACTTTATTTAGGAGCGGGCTAAGCTGTTTTCAGGAGTTAATAGAGGTGGTTCAATTGGCAGATACTGTACATGGTCATATTAGCAATAAAGTACGCTTGTAAGTCTGGAAGTGTGGGGGGAAATACTGTTTGATGTGAAGCATGGATAACTACATTAAAGGGTGAAAACAAATATTTCAAATAAAAGTTAGTTCTTTAGCCACAGAAAATAATTATAAAATACATTGCTGTAATTTAAAAACAATTAATGTGACACACACTGAAAAAGATGCATAATGTTTGTTCCTGTGCATACTTGCTCAAACATTATAAATAATACCGTTAATGTATTTTTTTATCTTGAAGGCAAATGGTGATAACAGTTGTATCTCTAACTTCCTTAGATTTGAGAACATGTGTTTTAGTCAGATATAGAGACTTTTGGTGTTCATAAGCAATGGATATTTGATCACTAACTATTGTTAAAGTAAATCTTTTCTGGTTTGCTTTCAAATAAAACCAATTACATTAGAATCTTGTCTTCTCATATTTTTACCACTCTGAAGAATTCCCTTAGGTTTTTTTTAGGAAAACAGTAATAAAAACAACAGAGTAATCTATTTTTCTGCTGCAAATATATCTCAGATTTACCTAAAAATAATGTTAGAATTCTGATCCATTACAAATCAAAGTCAGATTGTGATTAATTCATTGTTAATATGGATTGTCACATGAGTAGCCTGTTAATATATCATAACTTATTAATATGAAATACTGAGAATATTTCATCTTAAGTCTACAGAAAATCACATATTTCTTCATATCTATTTGCATTACAAATAATAGCACCTTGTAAAGTGTTACCAATCTATTCTCTTTTTATCTGTCTTTGACAAATACAGTAGATGTAGGGCTCTGTTTGCATTTTTTCTGGTATTAGCTGTCTCTGGCATGCCATTTTTTAAAGATAGTGCCAAAGTGCTGTCCACAATAAAAATAATCACTAGAATGATTACTATAAATAGCACATGCCCAGCTGGCAGGTGTAATGTTTCAACAAGATCAGTTTCTGTGGTTTTGCAATTGTCAATCAACCCCTGGGTTTCTCTCATTTAAGAACATTCCTTGCAAACTACTTTGCAGTTTAGACATCACCATTGTCAACTTTAGTGAAAATGTTTCTTACTGTATTTTTAATCAAAGCCTTACTTAAGAAAAGAGATAGAGAAATAATGAACATGTGCACCAGAAGCAAAGTTTGATTTTGAAAGGTGGAATATGTTCTCTACATTTTGAAAAATTCAATATGAAAAACACCATAGAGTGTTATAACAGGGCACATGCTTTGAGCCTGTTTTGGTAAAATCACAAGGCCTAGGTAAAAGGAAAAGAAACATTTCATAGACAACATACAGTATGTTTGTTAGTATGCTGAGATAATATTCATACAATGCTTTTATTTCAGTTTTAGGCAGGTATTAATGGTCTTGAAATAGAAAATACCTAAAATGCAAATAATAGAATGGCATTAAATATTTTTTACAGATTTTATATGTATTGGTTTTCTATCTTAATGCATATGTAGCATAAAAATAAAAATGTAAAGCAGTATACAGTACAGTATATGAAAATGTCATATTACCTGAGGCATGTATGCATCTTTGCAAGCCAAAAGTTGGGTTTTGTCATTAGTCAGCTAGTGATTCAGGCAAAAGATAAGGGATTCATAAGGGGGTATATATTTTATAAGGAATCCTTTTTTATAGTAAGAAATAAGAAGGTTTATCATATTTTGATGGCTTTACTAGGAACATGAACACGTGTTATAAAACTGTTTTGATTCACTCTTTCCTTATATTAGTGTGCACTCCAAGTCCAGATTTACAGTATTTGCAAAAAAAACAGAAAGAATAAGTATTCTACAATTAGCCTTAGTTTGTGGTTTAAAATTAAAGGGGATATACTGTGAAGCACATATTTAAGCTTTAAAAAGAAGTGACTTTACTACATGCTGTTAATACCAATCTGTTTCAGTCACATTTGTTTTTTTGTCATGACATTATGGGTAGAGAATATTTGAATACATGTTTTGATAGGTGAAATGGAAAATTGTTAAAAAACAGAAAAGAATCCAAACCATTAAATTTATTCCTCTCATAACATATGAGAAGAAAAATGTTTTAACTGGAAATGCCATGTCACATGTACCATTGGTTGAATGTTTATTTTACATTTGAAATTTGTCAGGACATACACCGTGAACAAAATTAGTCATTTTAATTCTTATAAATAACCAACTAACAAAATCAACAATCAATGAACTAACCAACCAACCAGAATCTGAGCATATCAACAAGGCAGCTAACAAATCAGTGAGCTAACAAAAGCCAAACAATCAATGAGCTGAGCAACAATTCAACCAACCAACCAATCAATGAGCAAAGCAATCATCCAACTAGCCATTAGGATTGCAAATGCTCCAGGATTTAACAGAACACTCTAAGGCAGGACAGGCTTATACATTGCCATTTAAACTAAAAAAAGAATTGGTATTATTAAATCTTTAGTTTTGTTCACCTTGTTGGGAAGAGTCCTTGCCGATTTTAAGAGATGTATTAAATAACAAATTCTCTAAATGGTAGCTGCAACAAAAGGAGAAATCGAGTAAAGAATAATTAAAATAATAATAATAATTGCTTACATTTATATAGCGCTTTCTGGACACTCCACTCAAAGCGCTTTATAGGTAATGGGGACTCCCCTCCACCACCAACAATGTGCAGCATCCACCTGGATGATGCGACGGCAGCCATAGTGCGCCAGAACGCTCACCACACATCAGCTATCAGTGGGGAGGAGAGCAGAGTAATGAAGCCTATTCATACATGGGGATGATTTAATCACTTCATGATGTCATATCTACATCACACATGTGCTGCACTTACTTACTCAAACCATAACTTCTCATAATGTGTATAATGCATTTCTGGCTGCCCAGCCCCCTCTGCTTTTTGGCATTCATCTGCCCAGGGATCATCACTGTACAGTTAATCAAAGCTCTGACAGCAACTGGAGTGTAAGCCTACCTGCAAGGGAGAGGCCCAATGACAGTGAAGCACCTGCAAACTTTGCATTTATTATCTCATATACAGTATCACTAATCACAACCGTTCCCGTTCCTGAAATAAAAAAAAATACTGGAAATACAAATTATTCTGAAACTTTTTACCTTTATGTCATTGCTGCCTCTAAGAAAGTTAGGCAGCAATATTCATTTTACAATGGGTGTATGCTCATTTTACAGAGTCACGTGTTTCATTTTAGAGGACAACTTTTTTCACAAAAAATGGTGGCCAGTAGGAAAAAAAACTCACCAGCCATCCATAGATTAATGACATAAGTGAAAATAAGCGACAGAAGTTAAAAAAATGATTTTCTTGTTTGATATAAAAAATACTGGAAATACAAATGAATCTGAAACTTTAAATTTAAAATTCAACTTTTAATTTTGAATTTTAAAATGTTTTCCTTTATTTAATCCTCCCTTTTTGACATTAAGCAGCAATATACATTTGGCAATGGCTTAATGCTCATTTTACATAGTCATGCGTTTCATTTTAGAGGATATTTTGTTTCACAAATCAATCATCCATACATAAGTGACATTAGTAAAAATAAAATTCTGTGGATTGATGAAAAAGGAATGCTACAATTGCACAAAGAAGACGGAGTTAAGGGATTGATGAATTAGAAATAATGAAACCAGCAGACAAGAGAAGAGGGAGTGAAAAGCGGCAAATTTTTTCTTGCTCTTACCCACAAAATGGGACTACTTTTACATTGCTGAGTTTTTTTTGGTTTTCACTTTTTTTCTTTAAATTGGTTTACAGTTTACTGTTTAGCATTTAGAAACCAGAGTCCACAAAACTATTTACATTTATTTCTAATTAATAAGAATAGCTAAATTACCTTTATTCTCTGTGAGACAGTGAAGTGTTTAATTAAAAGATCATTCTAAAATTGACATTCCATATTTCTGAAAGAAATTAAGGTTTACTTAATAGACTCAGTTGCTGAATTCAGCAAGCTGTTGGACTTACATGAGCACATTTGTTTTCCTTTGAGGGGTCTTCAGACCCTTCTTCCTTTATCAACTGACATGTGAACCAGAAACTGCTAACAACCTACTCATCCTGCAACATCCTTTCTGGGCTACAAGCAGGGTTAAGAAAGATCTTGTGCAATACATTCCAGGAAAGGATGTTGTATAAATGCAGATGTTTCTTTCACAATCTTAACTTTGTGCGTACGGATTAGTCCATATAAACAGGTATTGTTTTACAATTCAGTCTCAATATGTATTTGTACATAATTAATACATATTTAGGATTACCTACAGTAATTCTTTCACCCCCTTTTTGTTATTTTTTGATTTAGCTATCATGGAAGCTTTACAAATTAAATGTACAAAACGCAAAATATATAAACTACACTGAAGGCATTACATGGTCAAAAATGTCCTTTAAAGCCACATAAGATGCAACATCTACAAAGATGTACCACAAATGATGTATTTATGTGAAACATGATATCATTTATAGCATTTGTAAAGGTAAACTTTCAAGTATATGAGCCAAAAAATAGAAATATATCACTTATAAGTGCAGCAAATTAACACACTTGCTAACTTGTAAATGACAAAGTCTTATGTCATATATTGTATATTATGCTGACTCATGAGCCGCATGTTGGCTCAATGGTTAAGATTGCAGCTTCACAACCTCGGGACCCTGGGTTCGATCCTGGACTTGAGGTGCTACTGTATCTGTGTGGAGTTCACCCTGTGTCCATGTGGGTTTCCTCAGGGTGCTCCAATTTCCTCCCACAGTTTAATGACATACTGGCTTTGAGCCAGTTGAATGGTTCATGAACCAGGCTAAATGGGTTCTGTAAAAATGGATATTGAGTGTGTGTCTGTGTGTGCCCTGTGATGGCAATACTGTTCAGGTACTAAATGGATTTTGATGATTTTCATTTGTCATCAACAATGCTTGTTGACTGGGTGTCTACCGTGAAAGACACAAACAGTACACTAGTAATTTGTGGCTAATGTTGCAGATGTTGTCTTGTAAGATTCTATGCTTGATTACTCATCTCTGGGCCCTGCAGTATATACCACAAGTTGACAAAGTTTATCTCATCAATGTTCAGTAGGGCTCAGTTTTGACGAGCAGGACATCCACAGCACAACTGTTACTTTCTTATTATGGAAAAAAAGCCTTTGTTCCAAAAAGAAACAAAAGGATGTGCATTATCCTGTTGAAATCCTGTCACGTAAGGATAAGTACGCAAGAAGAGCAGCAAGGAGGTCACTGGACTTAATCAATGTAGAGAAATGCAGACAGGTTGACATCAACCTACACAAACACCTTGACTCATTTCTAAAGAGGACTTGGCAGGTCCACCTGAACTGTTGCTATTAACATCTCTTCTATGAACAGTAAAGAGCGCTAGTCCATTGTATGGTCATCAAGCCTGCAAACAAAATTTAGCCGACTACTGATGTTGTGGAAATTGCAGTTAAAAGTGATGGCAAAGAATTAGCATGAAGGTGTGTTGATCTTAGAGAGTATTATGACTTTTTGTTTCCCATATCATGCCCTATTGGTGACTGACCATTTTGGCTGTAATGATAGTATAACAATTGTGAACAAATGTGAACACCCCAGGCAGAGAGTGACCATAATAATAATAATAATAATAATAATAATAATAATAATAATAATAATAATAATAATAATTATTATTATTATTATTATTTATAATATGTGTTATATATTAATAATAATAATAATATTATTAATAATAATAATAATATGCCCAAAGATCGGCATTCTCACAACCCCCTTACTTACTGGGAATGAACCAGGGAGGAATGAAAAATGGAAATAAAAATAAACAGGAAGTGTGAACGTTACCAGTATTTTGTTTGTTGTTGTTGTTGTTGTTGTTGTTATAAAAGTCCCTTTCTTAGAATATGTTCTATGTTCCTTCAACTAGAAGGGAGGAAATATTCAATCTACAATGTCATCTACAATTCTGATTAACAGTATTGTGTACATTAATTCGGTTCTAATTAATTTTAATTAATCTTTTGTAGTCTAATTTTAGTCTTAAGCGTGTGCAGTAATCCTATCTTTTCAGTGCAAGGTGTTTAAAATCTGTTGATATTGGTTGCACAAAGTTACACTGAGAAATGTGTGAAATATTAGAATCTTAAAGTGAAAGTGAAATGTTATTTTTTAAAAAAGCTTACTTGCTGAAAAAAAAATTAATATAAGCAAACAATTGGTTAATTTAAATCTTCTGGGAAAAATATTCAACCCACTTCACCTGAAAGTTTAGCATCTGAGAGCTTCAGTACCTAATTTCATTAAAAACATAACCATAACATTAGCACGTGAGGGGGGTTGTCTTCATACAAATCACTGTGAAATTTTGCATTCAATGTGAAAACAAAATGTGCTTCATCCTGATAAACCAGGGTGTGAAACAATCAGCATGTCTCTTTTTTCCATAGAGGAAAATCAACTCTTAAAACTTATTGAAAGACTAATATTTCATTAAATTAAATTATATTTAATTAAATTATAAATACTGAAATTGCAAGAAAAATGTCTATTTATCTAAAGGAATAAAATCTTTCTAGATATCTATGCATACAAACTTGCAACACCTACTATGACTATGACCAAAAAAATCACCGGGACAAAGTCTTATACTGTACAGTAGCTCTAATCACTGTATCCACATGGCTGCCCCAGTGAGTGGTTACAGTAAGGTTCCCTTTAAACTTCCTCACTACAAAATAAATTGGCATGTAATAAGGCACATAAAAACAATCTGTGAGATCAGAGTTCTTGCATTTTCATTCCTTTCTTTTGCCATAAACCTATGTTTTGTAATAATTATTGCTATATTGAGAAAGCAATGTGGAAAAAAGTAACTTTGTATTTTATGTAGACTGTCATTTGCCAATTTAGGATGAAGTTTCTTTCTTTTTTAACTCAGATGTAAACAATGAGACTTGAATGAAGCTGGTGGCCCTCAAAAACTAAAATTAAACCATACCTGCCTTTATGAATAATTGAAACTACGTCACTGCTTTTTGATAACTTTATATTCAATAACTGAACACATTTATTATGGTGATGCTGTATACAACTTTTCTTTGTCTTTTTTGAGATAAGGGTCTCAGATCAGTTATTCAGGTAATGCTAATGTGAACAAAAGAGAGAATGCAAAAGGGGGAGGTCATCTTGCTTGTTAGATTCCTAGTTTGGCAGTTAGCATTCAACTAGGTGGGTGAATGGCCTCATTTTGTTAGTAGTATGTAATGGCGTTCAGCGGTGTTGTTCAATATTTTGAAAGTTCAATTTTTTACCACTAGGTGGAAGCTTCAACTCATTCAATTCCACTTATGCCACAGGATGAAATGACAGAATTGTATAGTGATACTTCCATAATTATTTCTAGAAAAGGAGCTGATAAAAATATGTATGGATTGATTAACACATTAATTGTTAACAAATTAATGCTGAAGCTTAATCTAATTAATAATTATGTAGCCAATGCAGTGTATCGCTACCTCACAGAAGTGAAATTCTGTTTAGCTTCATATGTAAAGTGAAAGATACAGAAATTACATGATAGGATATTAAAAATAAATAAATCACACTGGTAGAATTTAAAATTTATGATGGCATTGGAATGAACTTGAAAAATTGAAGTTGACATTTGTAATACTTGCTCTGGTTGATAAACATGATTAAACTTTTAAAAAGACAATGATATTCTCTTTTCCTCAAATAAGAAGTTTTTGTGATGAAACATACACGTATATATTTGTACTAAATTTGTATAACTCAGTTAAAATTTTTGTTAAAGACAAGAGGATGTGAGAGTATTAATATATCTGCACAGAGGGAAATAGTTTTGACGCATTGCAACACCTGTGAAAAATAGTACAAGTGAAAAATTTCCCTAACCCAGTTTCCAAACATGAAGTATAAATCATTCAGATGTTGTGGCATGGTGCCATAGTCTTATCAGAATTGTGTCTGTATCATTCACTTTCTTTCACTCTGTTCTAGCAACCCTACATTTATTCATGTTGACCAACCGTGCAGGTGCCAGTTTCTCTCAGAGCTCCAGTCTGCATTCCTCTACCAGATCCTTCTACAGACTCCCAGCAGGCAGCTACCTTTAATCGGAGACCTGGCTGGAATGGCAGACGGGTAGACTGGCATGCCAAACAGGTGTTCTCTGGGATCTCTGCAATAACCTGGGAATGCAGCAATTACCCGAGCTACAGTTACTGATAATCCTATCCTGTTTAATGTCACCTAAATAGGCAAAACATCCATTCCATTCCTCTTGGAACATGTTACAGTCTACATGAATTTAATTATGGGAATATGGGGTTAAGTGGCACCCGATCTTTATATCTGGTCTGCCACAGTCCGAACCCTTTCCCCCTACATACAGGTTTCAGATTTCATCCTTAACCCCTGCTGCTAATGCCAAGTTTCTCAGATAAGCACAATCCACATTATTTGACCAAATAACTATGACCTCTAAGTAACATTAGGCTCCTATGGTGTTAATCCACTTTGTCCCCCATGTCCTTAAAACTAATAATTGACATACTGTGCAGCTCTGAAGGAACAAAAACAAGTCTGATGCAAAGTGTCAAAAAAATTTCAACAACTATGGTCTCCTTCTGTTTTTTCACTCCAGTTGTTTTTAATTATCCACCTCCTTTTAATATTCCAATACTATTTCACATAAACTTTCAAATACAAAACAGTTTTTTCCAGTGCTTTTATTCTTGTGCACAATAAACAACATTTATGCAGGCTTTGTTTTAATAATCTTTTTCCCATCTGAAATTCATTTCCTTGAAATTGTTATGTCCTACTGACTATTGAGACTAAATCCAACTATTTCAGATACTAAAAATAATTAAAATGGTCAGACTAATGCAACAAAGAAGGGGATGGTAACTGCAAATTATGTAGGACTATTATATAATTAAAGCATAACAACCACAAAAAAATAGCTTTTTTCCCAAGTGCTGGACCACCCTGTGAGCAAGTCTGATAACTTCAGGCAGTCCCAATCCTTCATATTTAACTTGTGGGCAACACTTGTCTTTGCCCTCAGCTTTTGTCTGACCATTATATGACTGCTCTTAAACAGCAGACTTAAAAAACAGCACAGACAATGAGAAACAGGAGCCTGAGGCATGCTGAAAAAGGAAATGAAGTGTTGTCATCAACAACAGCAGAGTATTAATCTACTGATTGACCTCATTGAGGACGGCTGTCAGGCTGGTGTTGGCACCAGAAGCACAGTCACTTGTAGGTCTTACAGAGATTAATTGCACTGATGGTTGAGGCTTTGTTCTACAGAATAGAGTCAGAGGTCTGTCGGTTGAGTGTGTGTAGTGGTTCAAATAAGATTTTGCTTACAAATGATTTATACTACATGATCCTAATGATTTTAGTTTTACAGAACTTAAATGATTAGCTGCTAGGATATTGAAAACATGATAGAATAAAAGAGCTGTATCTTATACAGAAGACTTTTGTTGTAGTCTTACATCTCTAATTAAGGATAACTTTCAAAGTTAAAGAACACTATATTGCACATGCTAGCATTAAGATTATAATTTAATATCCTGAAAATAAACAAGTAATAGGTTTATTCCATGCTGAAAAAAAGAAGAAAGAGAACACAACGTTTCGGCCGTGGAGCCTTCTGAAGAAGGCTCCACGGCCGAAACGTTGTGTTCTCTTTCTTCTTTTTTTCAGCATGGAATAAACCTATTACTTGTTCCTTTGCAGCCTACGCATGCTGACGCAGCTACCCACCTGAACTACTATCCTGAAAATATATGGCCTTTTTTACCAGATTTATGTTTTAACTTAAAATGTTCCATAAAAAGATCATAATAAACAAGCAGATCAACTTCCTTCTCTGTCCAAAGAAAAAGCAGGACAGGTCATAGTTTAACTAGACCACAATTAAATACTCCTATAATGATTTGACATTTTTCTCTTGATTTGAAGCCAGAATTGGAATTAAAGAAGCAACTTTAGTACATAACTTTCCAGATGAGTAAACCGATAATTTGTTTTTCTTCACAATGAGTGCAGATCGGCTTAAGGAATTTACTCCCAGCAGATTCATATTTCTTCAGCAACACTGAAAGGAAGGTCTGTATCTACAGAGAATGACTGCACTCTTCTGACCCAGGACTTTGAAAGGTTTGCCAAATGTCAGTTTCAAGTGAAACCCCCCAGTTCTGTCTGCTTTTTTCATGTTTGCACTGTTAAAGTGCTCCATCAAGAAGCTTTAGAAAAAAAAAATCCAGCATGCGTATCTCTTTAACTCTGCATTTTCAAACATTGATTGACACATCCCCATAATCCTTTAACTACTATACAAGATAGGAAAAGAAAAAGAAGAAATAAAAAGTCAAAGTATTTTACAATAGTACGTGCATGACATGCAAAGCAAAGAAGCCAAAGCCTATCAAAGCACAAACAGAGACTTACAACAGGGCCAGTTCTCCCAGAAGACAATTAGCCTACCAGTATGTCTTTATGAAGAAACCGAACCAGTGAAAGAAATCCAAATGAACAGGGGGAGAACATACAAACTCCACAACCAGGACACAGGAATTTAACCCAGGACCCCACTATTGAGAGGCAGCAGTGTTTATCACTGTGCCATACCAGAGGTTAACATGATAAGCACTGAATATTTTTAACACTGAAAAGTAAATGTAATACAATTATTAATGGATACAAGATGTGTCTTTCACCACTCACTTATATAATCTCCAAAAGTAAAAAATCCTTTTTTAATTTTTTTTTACAATTATATTTTTTCCACAAAAATGTCAGTCTCTTGATTTAGTACAGAATAACTACCCTTATTAAAATTTATGTCATTTTGTGGGACAGTGCTATCCTTTTAATATAGGCCTCATTAAATTAATTTTTAGCTAAATGTCACAATACGGTCTGACTAAAAAAATAATTTAGTTAATGCAAGTCTATTACCAATCTACTGACATTAAGTATTATGCTTCAACTGTTTAATAGTTCTCCAGCTGAGTGAGACATACTCTGTAAAGTGTTTGTCTGTGCAGTCTCACCCAACTGTAAGGTAACGGTTGAATCAAGAAGTGTTTCATTTCCAGCAGATCATGGCAGCCTTTCAATTGCAGTATGATGATCAAACTGAAGTACTCTAACATGTAGCTATTATTTCGAAGTGTCTGTTCATTTACAAATCTGTTCTTTTAGAAGAGAGTTTTTGGCAAAACAGAAAAGTGAACACTGGAGTCCTGCTACCTGTTATGTTGTTACTGAACCTTGCGTGACTTCAAGTTGTGGAATAAGGATGTTTCCAAATATATTTGTATTTCTTAATTTCCTGAAAATCCTTAGTTCATTTAAAAATGTCTCACACTTCTTCACAATGATCTTGCAAGAAGTTCAACCTCGACTGTCTGAGATGTTTCTCTTCACTGTAGACATCAATCAATGACATTGAAGTTTAAGGAGCCAGTCATGAATCATCCTGTTACAGTATGCTAAACTGGGTTTTTGTTTTCTCAGTGTGAGGAATATGATGTTCCAATGCAGATCAATGTTTAGTTGGTTTGTTTAGCTACATGTTTTTAGTTTAGAAACCCTTTTTGTGTAGTAATTAATAAATGAACATTATGCACCAGTCAAAATAAATTTACTATTTTAAAGAAAGCTATTTCTTCAGAAGCAGACAGACTACCAGCCCTAGTCATTTTTATTTTTTTAGGCACAATCCCAAACTGTAAAAACAAAATCAATTTATTAGAACATTTTTCACCAACCTTTTATCAACTTTTAAAATCTAATCTCTGAGAGAAAAGGAATAAAAATCACACATAATTTCAATTACACAAAACTACATAATGCTGTCCTTCTGTCTGAGCCCTATCAAAAGATAGCTCTTAATTCATTTTGGTTCAGGAAATGGACACAACATCCCACAAATGAGTGTTATAATGGTTAAATAACTGCTATGCAGACATTACAAATATACCGCAAATTTACAGTTCACGACTAAGGGAAGAACAGCAAGGCCACAAACACAAATTAAAAAGATTCTGCCATGAATCTGCCATGGATCCTGCAAGCCATGGAAGGAAAAAAGCATTAGAAGTCACATAAGGAAGGGTTAAGTTCTCAAAAATGTACCTGAGCAAGAAGAAGGAAATTGAAAAGCAAAGAGAATTATCATCTGTTCTGAGCATTTGCTTATGATCTTCCTTAATTTATTATGAGTGACTGATTAGACTCCGCACAGGGTAATTTGAAAATTCATTTAACCTAGTGATCATGTACAGTAATTTATTTCATAGATCTTGATGAGCTTTCACGGTTCTTCCTTGAGTGAAATATTGAAATATTTTCTTGAGAGTTTCAACCATTAACTAAAATTATATGTTGCAGGCATCAATTGCGGGATAGATTTATACAACTGACCTGCTGCTGTCAAGCAAAATTAAGAAATTGTTTGCAAAGAAAAACGTTTCAAGCATTAGCAGTCTTTCACCTCCTGAAACTCCTTTTGGGTGTTTTGCAGCATTTTCCATGTGACTGTCATTGAAATATGTCTCTAACAACTTATTGGTTATTTCTCAGAACCCCTGCTACTTTACTACTACAACATCAAAAACCAAAACAGGAAGGAGTAGAAGTTAAGAAGGAGAAGAAATAATGACTTTTTTGGGTTCATTGTGTAATTCCACAGGTTTCTGTTATAAAAATTATTCTGCAATATTCTGTTTAGCCCAAGACTAAATATTCTATATAAATATTCTTTTCACCTGCTTTAAAGCATTTTATCTATACATTTCATTTATATTGTCTACTTCCTAAATCCTTGTCTTTAGGGTTAGAACATGCAGTTTGTATTGGTAGCCAATCATTTGCCAGCAGCTGTATCAGTCAGTTACATAATGCAGATTGTGCTGAAGCAGCAGTTTAAGTGTTCTTGAGTGTTAGTACATACTGTATTTCCATGTATGAAACATATATTACTGAATAAACGTGTCACTGAGTGACAGTAAATCCTTTTAGGCTTTTCGAAAAATGTTGTTTTATTTTTCCCAATTCAGCAATCACGTCAGTCAAAAACAAAAAAAGGTTATGCAAAGCAAAACACAAAGATTGTGATCTGAAATCCTCTATTTAGTAAATATACAGTACAGTAATATCTTTATGAATTTGTCCATTGTTGAAATGAAATGGAATGTTTTCAATTTGTTATACTATAGAAATATCTGTTCTGCATGCAATCCCAACCAATCAAACAGATGTAAAGGTCAAATGCATAGCACAGCGACATAATATAATTGCTCCTTGTTTGAGGTCATTTTTATCTTCTGGATGATAGACATGACAAATTAGACAAGACAATGGCCTTTTACACTTTATTTTACAATGTAATTTGATCAAAATAATTTGTAATTACCTACTAAAGGGACATTTTAAGCAGTGTTTTAATTCTTTAGTATACCTTATCAGTTCTTGTAGACTTGTTTTGGTTAGATAACCTCAACAGATGTGTTATGATAAACATGCATGGCAGTAGGAAAACTTGCATGCCTTCCCCTTGTTCAAACCGGTGGTTTTATTTTTAAAGCTGCTGACGTGCTTTATCTTTCATCCATATTATTTACCTTGTTTTTTACTATGCTTTACTGCACTTGGCTGGACTTAAAACAAGATTTTAAACTCAAAGATAGCATAACATTTATATTATCCTGGTAGAAACTTAAGATGATCTTTCATTTATTATCGATTTATATCTAAATTTGTGGAGACTAGAAAGAACTACTGTTCATTAAAGACAACTATTGAACATGCAATGCTACATGAAATTCAAAACATTTTACTTGCTAATGTTTATAGACAGAATTATTATAGAACTTTCCAAATAACCAATGAAAGTAATTAAGTTCGATAAGTTCCAGTTCAACTTCTTTGTTTTAAGATAACATGTGTCTAGGCATAAAGCCTTTCCACACCATTTTACAAAAAGATGTCCTGTAGCTCATTCAGAAGGGTTTTTATTTTCTTGCATTTAAACTCACTAGGATACTGCAGGAATTACAGTTCCTATGTTTTAGCAATTACCAACCGTTTTTGCCTGTTAAGTAGTTGTTACACTGTGCCCCCTGCCTGGACTGCATAGGCAGGCAAGGAGGTGTTACAGACCAGGGATGTCAGGGAATAGCAGGCTGGAGCAGGTAGGACCCTGTGCGTTTCCGGTGACATCTGGTCAAAAGGTAGATAAGGCCCCGAATCAAAAACTAATCCATAAATGAGAGGCAAAGTTGTGGTCGAGTACGGGTGCAAGGAGTCAAAAGCCAATAAGGACAGACAAGCGAAAAGCTTTCCTTCAGGAAGGAAGTTGAAGAGCAGCTCAGCGAGGAAACCTCAATAGTGAGGTCCAAGAGGAGAGTGAGGGTTTAAATAAGAGAGTGTCCGCGGTGTTAATTGGAGTGTGGACGTTTACGGTGAATAGTGCTTGTGAGAATGCGGGGGCGATTGCGTGTTTGCGTGCGGTTCATGACACGGGAGCAAAGGAGTCACAGTCTAAGAGTTGTTCCCTGTGGGCTTTAAAATGGACTCTCACAGATGGAAACAGGAAAAAGAATCAGGCACAGGGACAGGGCTGAATGGAACGGACCTGCAGAGGTGTGGTAGGAACCAGGCTGAAAAGTGCAACAACTGAGAGCCATAATCAATGCAGTCCCAGGTGCAGGTCAGGACATGAGACAGGAAAAGAGGGTGGCAAGCTTAGGCAGTCTATTGCGTGGTGCCCAAGTGTTGAGCTGGCTGGCAGGGAACAGGGGTGGATTGCAGGATGGACAAACAGCTGGAGAGCAGACAGATGAGGACAGGAAGGACCACCAGGACCAGCAACTGGCTGAACTTTAGAGTGTGGGATTTAGCTGCTAGGCCCCCCAAAGACCCATCACATAAAGATCCAGACCCCACTACCAGCGCACACAGAAAATGCAGTACGACGTGGGCACTAGGGGAACATAAGCAACTCAAGCCCACTGTGCGACAAAGCCGTGAGAACCAGGGGAACAGAAGTGTCTATGCTGTCAGCAGATACCAAACCCACGACCACACGGAGGATACCACCGGACAGAGACCCCTGCCGTATGTGACATGCTGGGTCGATGGAGACGAGCACAGTAAGAAACAGAGTCCCCAAATGAATCTGGGTTGGTAAGGAGGCAGGCAAACAATTAGAAAAATCCAAGCACGCAGAGAAACAAGTAAAGATGGGTTACAGGAGGAAAATCAAGCAGGACTCCACTGGGAAAGAACTGGCTGGTGGATGCAATGCCGGACTGCCGAGGAGATACTAAACAGGGATTAAATAAACCGGAGCAGATGATGCAGCGTGACTTCTCATTACAACCAGCTTCAAGAGTTCTGTCTACTTGGAGATCAGTGCGAGCAGGCAGGAGGGTGGAGGTGTGGCCCATGGCCACTTCAGGACAGCAAGCCCTGTCGCAGGACCACAGGTGGTCCTGACAGCAGTATGTTAATCAGGATTGATGGTAACATTAACTCATTTGCTGAGTTGTGATAAAAGGGAATGCTTTGCAAAAGGAAAAACATGAATGTTTTCGTCAATATTCATGCTTGTCTGAACTATCAGTATTCAGTCTTGAGTTAGCCCTGTACATGTACAGAAATGTTTTACTAGTCAAACAGTTACATATTTGCAGTCTGAATATAGGTTTATTTATAAACTTTTAAAAAAGATGAAAGATCTATAATGTTTTAAAAACATTAATAATTTATTTTATGGTTTCTGGACTTTATGCAAAAGTACCACATAATTCTGGAAAGGCAAAGAGATAGCATAGCGTATTAAGATATACAGTTTCAATAAAACGATTTGAAATGTTAATTTAATTCATGCAAATCTAACTACCATGAAGGTGGTATAGTTGTGTGGCAGTCAGTGCTGCTTTGTCACAGCTCCAGGGCATTGGGTTTTGTACATCTGTCTGTGTGGAGTCCGCATATTCTCCTTATGATTGTTTAGCATTTCTTTCAATTCTCCAGTTTGATCTTACTGTACATCTCAGAATAAGCTGGGGTTGATTTGCTATTCTAGGTTTTCTCTATCTCCCAGCAATTGACTGGTGTATCGTCAAGTGAAGGGGATTTGTGTGATTCTGATCCTGCCCAGCAGTCTCTGCTTCTTGGATAGGATGTTTGATTTTAATAATAAATGGTTTTCTGACAATGGATGGATAGAGCAGCTTAAAATTCTTCATTACCCCTGTGGCTTTCCCTTTTGATAAGCACTTCTGTGTTAAATATCACATCACATCACTTTCAGTCTAATTCAGAGTCACACTGGCCCCGATCCTATCCTGGGAAGACAGACGTAACCTACCGACATGTCTTTACACTGTGAGAGGAAACCGGAGCACCCAGAGGGGTTCCAGAGGAGACTCCAAGCAGATAGCACTCCACTAATTGACCCCAGGGACTCAGCATTGTTAGGCAGCAATGCTAAATTCTGCACCGCCATGCCACCTCTGTGTCAAATATTCAAATGTGAAATAATAAAAAAAAATATAGAAACAAAAATGTTACTTAAATAGTTCATTTTGTATTCCATTTCTTATTTAATTTGAATTGGACTTGAAATATGCAAACCTGGAAATCAAACAAAGAAACAGCAACTACAATGCAAAACATGACAAAAAATACGTTCACAAAATGAAAGGAATAATTATTGTTCACTTACTTTTAAGCAAGGTTGATTAACATAGTTTACTCAAAAGTTACTTAATAATGACAGTATGAATTAAACTTATTTCTGTTGCATTATATTCAGTTTTATATGCATATGAAAAGTATTGTAGAAGAATAAACGTTTGAGGAAGATAAAACAGTGTTTTGATACAATTCAGAAAATGTCTATACATTTTATAAGAAGTCCTTTCTGGGGATTTGAAGACCACGTTTTGTGAAGATAAAAGTGAAGGGACTACATTGGTATCTAAATGGTATTTCCTGACAGTTTTTTTAAAGGGTCAGATTACAATTATAGTCCCAGTGTTCTTCAGTGACCACACATTACTGAGACAATGCCAGGTTCTCCAGTGTCTGCAGACGTGGAGGAAGTGAACGTGGGCCCCATCCACGGCCGTTTCGGGAGATTAGGGAGTCATTGGCCACTAGTCATGTTCAATAGCTCTTCCTTTGATCTTGATTTAAAGGAGGATTTATTGAGGCAGCCTTACTTTCAGTGTGTCTGGCTCCAGGGGGCTGGAGAGTCCCCTTTGCCTTATTCTTTCAGACATCCTTAACCTAACACGTAAGGGCACACACCCAAAGCCACACACACCACCATGAAAAAAAAAAATCAAGACAGACTATCACATATACGTAGCCGACAATCTTAAAACACACACATGCACACATACCAACATACAGATGAGTCAAGCACTGACAAGTAAATCTCAGGAAAAATGCAAAGACACACTGCAGAGGAACCTTGTGTCGAACTGCTTAGATAAGCGAACATAAGCAGGTACAGAGTGACAAGCACACTGAGCACACACACTGGTAGTCACCACAGAGATTAATGGACACTTTGACCTTTGCTTTAGATTTACAGTATATTCAGGTTTTGGAAATATGTGTGAATAATCAAATCTTCAAATATCAGAAAGAGAGAACCTTGGCATTTCTGGTGAATGTTTTTACTGTAACTGGATAATTTCACTTTGACACGTAGATTTCATCCTAGTTATTAGATTTTATTTTTTGGGCTGACACTTTTTTATTCAATGTGACATAACGTGTGTACTGTAGCCATTCATACAGCTGGACATTTTACTGAAACAGTGAAGTATCTTACTCAATGGTGTAATGACAGCACCTTGTCCAGGGTTTAAACCTATAATCTTCCAGTTAGTGGAAGTCCAGAACTAAAAGAAACATATGACTATTCCCACTTGCTACTGTGTGCAAGATGTAGACTTCAGAACTTCAACTAATTCCCCAAGAACCAAAGGAAAATATTTTGGTCTCTGACTCAGATAGTGTAAGGTTGAATTACATTAACAGAGACTATGTTCTGCTTGAAGATACTGTATATAGAAATGTTTTTCTTTCTCTGTGAACATTTTTTTGTGTAGAATTACCATACTGTTTTACTTAGCTTGTATTTCAGCTATACAAATAATATTTTAAAAATAGAAAAATATAAGAATGAGGACACTACCATCTTTTTCCAGTAGTAGACTGCCTTCCTTGAAAGCAATATATGGTAAAAGGAGAATGTGAACACTTTCTAAAATAAAAGTACGCTGTTCCACTGAGTTTCAAATGCAAATGAAATTGGAAAGAAATTTTCCGCAGTGTGCTGTAAGTGTTACTTCCACACTAAATATAATTTAAATGTACTATACATGAAGTAGTTCAGGTGGGTAGCTGCGTCAGCATGCGTAGGCTGCAAAGGAACAAGTAATAGGTTTATTCCATGCTAAAAAAAAGAAGAAAGAGAACACACCGTTTCGGCCGCGGAGCCTTCTTCAGGTGTGAGAGAGACAGGGCAGTAGGCAAAGGTAAAGTAGCGGGAGAACAAAGGTTGGGAGGAGGAGTGAGAGGCGGGAGCAGGGGACAGAAAGAGAGGCCAATCAAGAGGTGTGAAGTCAGAATGGGTGCAGAGAGGTGTGAAATGAAACTTCCAATGAAAGGAGAAAATTTAAAAGAACAGTAATCTGTCGTTAAGGGAAGGGAGAATGTGTGATCCTAACTGCAGAATAATTTTAGTTTCGGTGGTCTTTCTGATGTATGAGTTCTGAAAACCGTCTTTGAGAACACAGACGGAGAGATTAGTGTGGTCGTGGCCGTCAGAGGTGAAATGAGAAACAATGGGCTTGGAGAGATCTTTAATCTTCACAGCCCTGACGTGTTCTCTGAAGCGGTCTCCGAGTCTCCTTCCCGTTTCTCCAATGTAGATGGCTGGGCATTTACTGCAAGAGATACAGTAAATAAGGTTGCTGGAGGTACAAGATGCTGTCTGGGTGATCCGGAATTGTCCTGAGGGGCCTTGAATGAGTGTGGTGGTGGCTGTGAACTTGCAGGTGATACAGCGAGCTCTGTTGCAAGGGAAAGTGCCTGGTGTGGATGGTTGTTGAGGGCGGTCAAGGGAGCTGTGAACAAGGAGGTTACGCAGATTAGGTGGTTGGCGATATGAGATGATAGGGCGATCAGAAAAGAGGGCCCCAATGGAGGGATCATCCTGTAGGATGGAAAAGTTCTGGTTAATGGTCCTGGGGATAGGAAGTGTGTTAGGGTGGTAAGGAAGCACCAAGGGAATGCGATTGTTACGGCGGGAGTTCCTGATCGGGTTGATGGTCCGGGGGTGGTGTTTTTGGCTCGGGCAAGGGCCCTGTCAATCACACTGCTGGGATATCCTCTGTTGATAAAAAATGAGTACATTTCGAGGGCTTGGTTCTCGAAGTCGATGTCGTCTCTGCATAGTCGTCGTAACCTAAGGAACTGTGAAAAAGGAAGAGAGTTTTTAGTGTGGTTGGGGTGAAATGAGCTGTACAGGAGGTAGCTGTGTGAATCTGTAGGTTTGTAATAAACTGAAGTGGACAGTCGGGGGTAGTTGATAGACAAGTGGATGTCTAGAAACGGAAGAGTGGTGGAAGATATGTTAACCGTATATTTGAGGGACGGGTGGAAGTTGGTGAAATGGTGCAGGAAGAACTCAAGCTGATCATTGGAGCATGTGGCGGCACCGACGCAGTCATCAATATATCGTTTGTAGAGGTCAGGGACATAGCCAGTGTAGGAGGTGAAGAAGCGTTCTTCTACCCAGCCGACAAAAATGTTGGCATAGCTGGGTCCCATTCTGGTGCCCATGGCAACTCCACTGACCTGTTGGTAAAAAAGATTATTGAAAGAGAATGCGTTCAGTGTGAGGACAGTGTGTGTTAATGTGCTACATCATTTATCTGTGTAAAAAGAATGAAAAGAAGTCTCCAAAAGACTGCTAACTTAGTGCTCTTGAACCATCTTGGTCCATGTGGTGGCTTATATGGGAGAAAGCATATTATTTCTGCCCATCAAACATTTTTAATACCAGTAATCGGTCAAAAGAATGCAAAATCTTTTAAAAAACTAGTTAATAAAAGGATGACATATCCTACATTTCCCTCTTTTTTCAATCAGATTGTTGTTTTGGTGTATCCAGTGATGAAAAATGCCTGAAACTTGGAATCATATCATTATGATATGTTTTCCACCATGAAGTGAACTATTCATTCTTAATCATGCTGTATAGAATAAGAACATATATCTTTTATAATAGGAACATTTTTAAGATTACATGGCCTACATTTTAAAAGGAAATTAGGGTTCTTTAACTTAGTAATGCTGCAGCTATAACTTGTTGTAAGAGCAAAAAACATTTATCACATGGTGAAGGTCATGGGAAAAAATGTGGGAGAGTCTTCAAAAAGAGACGAACACAAACTTGCAAGTGTGGAGGATTAGCAGTACAAATATGTCTAATCACAAACTTCAGCAAATCAATTAGCAGTTTCAAATAATAATAATAATAATAATAATAATAAAAATTGCTTACACTTATATAGCGCTTTTCTGGACACTCCACCCCTAATGCGGTCTCTCCTCCACCACCACCAATGTGCAGCATCCACCTGGATGATGCGACGGCAGCCATAGTGCGCCAGAACGCTCACCACACATCAGCTATTAGTGGGGAGGAGAGCAGAGAGTAATGAAGCCAATTCATAGTTGGGGATTATTAGGAGGCCATGATTGGTAAGGGCCAATGGGAAATTTACACCCCTACTTTTTTCGAGAAACACCCTGGGATTTTTAATGACCACAGAGAGTCAGGACTCTCATCCGAAGGACGGCACCTGTTTAAAGTATGGTGTCCCCATCACTATACTGGGGCATTAGGACCCACGTGGCCAATAGGGTGAGCGCCCCTGCTGGCCCCACTAATACCTCTTCCAGCAGCAACCTTCCTGGAGGTCTCCCATCCAGGTACTGACCAGGCTCACACCTGCTTAGTTTCAGTGGGTTGCCAGTTGTGAGTTGAAGGGTGATATGGCTGCTGACCATATCACAAAGAGATTGTTTACAGCTCAATTATACCTGTTTATTAATACGGCAGCTGACAAGGGGAATTTCGTCTGATAATTCTAATTGACAACGACAGGCTCCATGACATTTTCTTTATTCCAGAATAGTTGATTTGATATATTGACATTAAAGGCATTCTTCTTTTAAAACATATTTTTTCCATAAAATAAACCAAAGAAATAGAAGCAATGGAAGCAAAAAGAAATTTTGTGGATGTAAATCTTAAAAGTAAGTAAAAGGGCAAAAAGGATGCCTTTCCTCAGTCTGGTTAAAGTTGTAGCTCAGCTAACTCTACTGTAAGGTACTCTGCATAAAATGTGGGAATTTACTGTATTACCAAACGTACCTCAACTCCCTTCATGAGGGCCATGGGGTTTCTGATTTTCCTCCATTACCTCTGAATTTGTCAACTGATGTAACAGTTCATTTAATTGACCCATAGCTTGTAAACATGGAGGACTGTATCCCCTGGTACTTAATTCACTATTTTTAATATTCATTTTTTAATATTCGCTAAATTTACTAGTTACACTTAATGAGAACATTGCTGGAATGAAAACCGATAGGTGGGGTCATTAACACCAGGACCAACAAACAAGTCCATATATGTGTGCCATGTGCTGTAGGTTAGAGACCTCCAAAGTAGGACCTATGTGTTGCCCATCAGGGGAACTTTCAGCTTTTTAATTGAATCTCTAATTGTTATTATTAGGGAAGAGTAATGGAAGCATTAAGTGATACAGAAGCACCTGAATAACTGGGACTCTTTAGGACCTGGCCTGAGGACAGTTACTAACTATCAGATCTAACTGATATTGCACCCTGCACAAAAATGCAAACACTTACACAGATTCAAGAAAGGCAAATTATATGTATACTGTATATGATGCAATAAAAGCATTGAAAACTTAGATGTACTGTATCTCTTCAGTGATGGTAAAAATGATTTAATCCAAAAGGTACATTTTATTTTTTATGATATTTATATAAAATATTTCCTTGTTTTAAAACATTCTTAGTTATAACTGTTATTCATTGCCTTAACAGGGCCCTCTGGCAATGCATACTCTACAACACGCCCCACTCTCTGAGAATAGGAGCCCTATATGAGTGGCGTTGAAGGCCTTAACAACAACCTCTGTTATAGTGCTCTCTGACACAGCACTGTGCCGTTCCGAGTACATTAAAGGATTAAAATGAAAAAATGGGGGTGGGAAAGGTGGGATATTTCAATACGTGGTGAGACATTATCTCAAGGTACTGGCAGAATTTTAAAAGGAAGAATTACAGCTTGGCTTTTCAATTGGCAAGAAACCTCAAGCACATAAACATAGGGTTTTTTTTTGCAGACAGACAGAAAAACTATCCTCAATTATGGGCTCATTATGAGTCCAATAGACTGAATCCAAGAAGGCTAAGATTAAGAGAAAAGGAAAATGTTGAGTAAAGAAAAAAATAAATGCAAATCTCCTCAAAAGAAACACTTCTGGAATGAAGCAACATACTGTACAAGGAAGCTATAAGGTTTCTAGGTTAAATTGTCTATACTTTGAATATAACACATTCAGATCTTTAGGAATATTTTTACAATTTATTCAAGTTACAATCTGAGTTATGTTTGACTTCTGTGGTTGTCTTTTGTTACACCTAGAAAAGGACATATTTTGTTTGATGTGATTTTAAATTGCTTGCTTCATTTTGCTTACAGTACCTTGCTTCTTACTTTGTAATTCTTCTTAATTTATGCTGTTATTCATTGCTGATATTGATCAAATCTGATAATATGATGGTAACCACCTTATCCTTTGGGATATACATTTTATAACATTTATTTATTTATTTATTTTTTTCATTAAGCGGTTAGCAGCTTATGCACTTCAGTCAAAAGGATTGTCACTCAGGACTGTAAGAAATCAATTTTTTGCATGTTTTTCTATATGTGTTTGACTGCAAATGGGCATTTCTTTCAAAACACTAACACTATAGAAATACACTAATAAAAGCTAAAAGGTCTGGAATTAGTGCTTTGTGGTGAAAACCTAACAAAGAGAAAACTAGGGAAGTGTGCATTTTTACATTTCTTATTCCACTGACAATTACCTAAAGAGATTTACAGTTGCAATCATTTTACTGAAAAATTACTGTTCTCAAGGGTACAACTGTAGTACTCTACCTAGAACCCACAACCCTTAACTGTGCAGTCTACAACCCTAACCACACCTCCACACTGCACTGTGAAACTGAGGAACAGACCCCCATTTAATAAGACGGTGCACAATAAGCCACTGTGGTCTTCAAGTGATGATACAGAGGACTGGGTGACGTTTGGTAATAAACAAATAAACAGAAATTAAGTTTAAGCATCAGGGCTTTGAGATTGTGTGCTTGCTTATTAAGAGGGTGTGAACTATAATCTCCATGGTTCAAACACATTGAGAGTTTGCTACTAAGATGCCCAAACTTTCCAGTACGATGATAAAAAAAATTGCATTTATGCTAACTTAAAGTATGACGATAGAAACAGCACAGTTTTTTTATCAGAAAATAGCAAACGTACTTCAAATGAAATGTTTATTTTGTTTGTCTTCCACATGAAACAAGCTATAAAAAAGCATACTGAAGTATTATATGACAGCATACAGTGTTTATCAGATATTCCAAATAAAACCAATTCTTTCTTTCCTGAACAAGTGTGCCTTTATTATTGCCTGTTGTTGTTTCTCCGTTAATAGATTCTTAATTGTGGCATGAAACTCATTTGCTTTTTCTTACAGACTCTTACACTTTTAGCAATGTCTTTTCAAATTTTGAGTGTGTTTTAGAATATCTAGTTAACCTAGAAATTTAAGTAGAATCAACAACAGTGTTGTAATCCCCCATTTTAGAAATGTGGATGAAGTAAGCCACACTGACTTTTAATATTCAGTGATACTTGAATGACAGTTTTCTAAAAGGAGTTTAAGAAATATGCACACATATCCAAAATGTCTGTCTTTGCATCTGTATAAACAGAAGTTAACCTTTTGGACATCTGAGGCCTGGACCATAAATAACATCCAGATGAGAAGATTTTAGTAGAATCGTTTGATGATTCTTTTACCAGAAATCTATAAGAACAAAACCTAGACTCTATGCTGTGGTTGTGCCAGATATTTTGAAATTCCTTTGGCTTTAAACATATGAATAGGCTCCACTATAGGGCTTTTGGCACTATCACACAGCTTTCTATTGTTAAAAAAAAATCTCGAACTGTTTTATAATATTTTCCAGACTGCTTTATCAGATTGGGTCATTGAGCCATTCTCCAACACTGTAGACCTTTTTATATGGTTGTAATCCTCCTTGATGTTTATATATTACCATAGTTGTAATTAAACATGTATTTTAATACCCCAATGAGTCCATTAATCACTAACAATTCCATTTCCATTTGTTATTTCAACTATATTTTCCCCTAAAAGAATGATTTCCTGTAAAAAAAAGAAAAAGAAAAATCATCAGAGGCTTGATTTTATAATTGTGTATAAGCTTCCATACAGTATGGGTATTATTTTTATAAAATAACATCTAGTTTTATAGCTGCTGAATAGCAGAAAGTTAGCTTGGCCAAATAGTGGAAGTTTCATGCATCACTGAGGTGTAAAGAAAACACTTGTGTACATTTATTGATGACTAACACTCATTTAAGCAAAAAGGGAATGCATAAAATCAGAGAAAACATCCACAGGACCATGAAATTCATTTTGAGCTGATTGTTTTAATTGTAGGCTTTCAAACATATTTATTAAACCTTATTTCTGACATTACTGATCGATATCATTAATGTTTTATTTTAAAAAATCTAATTGTATTGCACCTGTGAACTTTACCAAGAGGGAACAAACCGTTACAATTACAATGCGGGGTTATATAGAAAAGGTACATTTTGTCAAAAGCACTTTGATTCATTATATTAGACACTGTATATAATGTATTTGCGGTTAAAGCAGCACTGTTAGTACTTCACTTAACTGAACTTATATGATATTATTCCTATATTAAAAGGGAAGAATATTTGTCATTTTAGACTCTGTTATTCTCTTGCTTTTTAGTCTTTACTCTCCTGTAATTATGAATTAAATACAAAGTGTTTGTTACTATTAGGTCTTAATACCATATATTGTAGCAATTAGGGATTGTAGTCTCTAGCCTATTGTGACTCAAGTACAGAAGGCCCCCAAAGCAACATAATTTAGATTGACATGAAAAGTCTCGAGCCTCACACCCCAGAACCTGAGGGAGATTTTAAAACATCACAAACAAGTGCTGCTGCCCACTAGCAGCCTATACAGTACAACATTCCCATGTGTATTTTACTATAGTATATTCTCTGTGTGTACCAGATATTACAAATCCTTGTAAAAAGAAACTGGTTTTGACCATTTAAAGAATATTTTGTAAGTCGCAGTCAAAGCACTTGACCTTCAAAACAAACTAAAACATTCTTTGTTTATCTGCTTAAAAAACTACCTCTCTTTTTTAATAACTTAATTATTAATTAATATGAATTAATAATTCAACTATTAATAAATATTAAGAATAATCTGCCTGTTCTGTATATGTTTTCTTTATCACATTCTGGAGCTCAATTTCAAAGTTTAAATTAATATAAGACCATAAAAACAAGAAAAATTACAAATTAGAGGGAGCCATTCTGCCCATCGATCTCATTTCATGACAGACGCTGCGTTATTGGCTTCGACAACATGGCTGAGCAGACAGTTTCAGCTTCCCACAGATGAACATCTTACATAAAAGAATGCCTACTGCTCCGAACTATGAATGTGCTTCCCCAGGGTGTCCATTTGTATCATATCGTTCATGTTTCACTGCTGATCCTGAAGAACACCACTGGGTTAATTTGTCATTGCCACTGAAAATGCTGAAGCCTGCAGCTGAAGGAAGATTCTTTGCAGTCTTCTCTGTTCTCTGTTCAAGATAAAAGAGACCCAGTTTGGTTAACAACCTCTTAGAGTATGATATTCTTTTGAACCCCGGAATATACTTGGTTGTTCTTCTGTTGCCTGATTCTACCTGATTCTAAAGCAGTGATATTTTTTGTTTATCATGGAGATCTTAACTGTGCATAATATATAAAGTAGAATATAAACATGGGTGTTAATTAGTGCATTGTACAATTTTAACATTTCTTGATTTCATTTCTTTATATCAGCTCGCCATTTTGCTCTTCTAGGATGATGTGCACAGTTTTTTTTAACCCCACTCCCTCTGGCTCTTTCTCACTCAGTAAAAATGATGCCCACATCCTTATTTGTTATAACTCATATGAACTGCAGACATAGTTATTGATGTATACAGCAGATAACTTGAATGCATTTCTTGTGCATATTGGTCAGTTGAACACTTGTTGCAAAATGAGAAGAATTGTAAAAACTGATCTCCAGAAGGCATAAATCAAAGAAACATAGGAGCTTAATCTGTTAGGAAATATGTAATGATAAGTGTTACTTTTTTAAGTTTTATTGTATACAGACTTCAAAAGTCATTTTAAATGTTCCTTCATACTAAAAAAATGATTTAATAACAGATGTTTACTGTATGGAACACATGTCATAGACTTTTTATTGTTCAGAGTTCATTTTAATGCGTAGAATAGAACTTTATGGAAACCATCTGCACAGTTGCTGGTTTAGTTGAGCATATGATTAAGCTTTTCCTTTATTAAATTTTATTCACATCTAAGAAGGTTTCCCCATACTTATGAAACTGCTGTCAGAATCCATAATCATTATGAGAACACCTCTTATGAGACAACTCTTTTCACTGTTCTTGTTAAGAAAGGGAAAACACAAATGGAAAAATAAAAGATCAGGCAAGTGCCAATTTTATTATACAAAGAAAATACTCCTTAGCAATCACCCTTCTGATTTGATTAAAGTATTGTCATTGGTGTGCGCAAAGGTCATCAATTTACAGCCAGCATAATAATAGTAATAATAATTATATTCTGTCACAAAAGCTGCTTATTCATCACAATGGGCTGTGACAATCTGGGGTTTAAGGTTAGACTGCTGGCCAGGGGGCCACATGCACAAGTTATAGACACCAATTAACCTAGTCTTTGGATTTTGGAAGGAAATCAGAACATCTGGAGAAACCCCACATGAGTGTGGGGAGAACATGAAAAAGCTGCAAGGAAAGCACCAAAGGCCAAAATAGAACCCGGGATGCAAACCCAAGAATGCAACAGCGTTAACCTCCATGCCACCAGTAAGACATTTAAGCTTAAGTTTATCACTTAAATAATACTTAGTTGTATTTTCTTTTTTGAAATGACTAATGATTCATGTCATTCCAAAACCTATGAGCCAAGTTAGGCATTAGTCTGAACTTTCCTTGTGACAAAACATCCCAAAACCACATCATAATTCTTTACAGAACAGAAAAGAAAGAATCTGTTCTTTAAAGAATCATAATTCTTTAAAGAAAAGAAAACTGAAAAAGATAAGAGACACATGTTAAAGGGAATTTTGGGGGGAATAACATTTTTTTCTCCTTTAAATTCAGCACAAAAATGTCTGAATTAGTCAAGTGCAACTTAGGTTGCAAGTAAGAGAGCTAGAGATGGATTCACTTCAAATTCCTACATTCAACCTTTTGAGAATCAACATTTTTGGAACAAATTTAAAGCTGCAAATCTTTTCAAATACCCATCATTTGAAAGTAAACATGGTTTAAAGTACAGATCATTATTAATTTAAAATCATTTTATGTTAAAACAAATCAAACATTGATATATTAAATGTTAAATATCAGATGTAAGAATTAAATTTCTTTAGTAGAAGCTTTGGGAACAGGAGGAAGCCATTATCTTGTTTCTTGTCCCATGTCCAGGCAAAGAATTTTATGTCTGCAAAAAGTAAAAAATCCTTTCTAATATTTTGAAACTCATGAATTAATCTAAAGTAAAACATATGCAACCCACATGGTTTTAATTTATAAGATGTAGTACTCATATAAAAAGTAACACAAAGGCCCAAATTATTTCCCAAAGTGGACTGACACATGGGCCAACCAAAACTGTCAGTATTGTTAATCCCCTAGTGGCTACAATGATACGCTAATATACAGTATCAGGTGAACCTGAATGGAACTCTGTAGGCACCATAATCCACACAGCAGTTCCTTTCTTAAGAAACCAAGAAGTTTGCAAGCTTTTACATGTGAGACAAATTGTGCAGGGTATACTCTATATACAGAGCATATACTTTATTTCAGGATAGATAATGAAAAGCTGACAACTTACCATTTTGCCCTTTTCAAAGACTATACTCAAATTGTACAGTTCACTAAAATGTCCAGTTATTGCACACTATACATGGAAGCAAAAGGTTAAATTTTCATCATTCATTTCTCTAATCTCTCATTCCCAAATGTCACTCAAATGGCACAAAGCAATGAAACAAAATGTACTTTTTTGTAAACTTGTGACTGAGTTAACAAGACACAAACAGCTGGTACAATTTCTGTGATAAAATACAGTAACTAGTACAGTTCTTCATAACTCAATATTCTGTATATTAAAACTGTATGAGATGTTGGAGCAAAACCATAGATTATGATGTTTTTAACTTTTTAAGCTCATCACAGGTGTGGTATGGTACAAAGTCCAAGAACAATTTATTTGAACAATAGGGGCTCTATATTACTTTGTATGTAAAGCATTCACATTCCTCAGAGTTTTTAAAACCAAAATGTATCGTCTGTTTCTCTACACTATTATGTTTAACAGCAAATTGAAAAGATAAGAGTTAAATTCTGGAATGCTGTAGATCAGTGATACGCCGGTTACTGTGGTAACCTGTTAACATACGGTTGGTTCGCTTGTTGTGAATTTTAAATGTACAGTGGGTGGGGATTTTCCATTGACATTCATGTCAGATTGTATTAAGAGCAGATGTTTTCTTTTTCAATCTGTGGATCTAATTGAATTGAACCAACATTTTTCCCTAGATCTATGACAGCATTTAATTTCCTGCGGTAGAATAAGGGATTTTGAACCAAAGTCATAGAGTGACTGACTTTTACTGTACAGTAACATTTTGCTATTCTGAATGAGATATTTAATGTACACCTAATTAGCTACCCAACACAAGTCCCTTGGAATGATTTATTAATGTTAGTACTAGATGTATAACAGTTCCTTGTTCATTCTTCACATTCTTGTAAGAGACACGTCTTTGCATTTGTAATTCCTTGTATGATTGTATATTTACAATAGTATGTTGAATATTAAACTTATTAATTGCATTTTTAACAGGCAGGGAACCTGGAAAAGGTGACATAAATATAATTTTTCATCAAGAAACCAAAGTCAGAAATATCAGCAAAAAGGGAAAATCATTGACATGCTGAATGGCTTAGATCACTTTTTTGTGGTTTTATATTAAAATCAAGAGTTATTTGTCAAATTTTGATTAAAAATCAATTCAGCTACTGTACTCAGCCCTAGATATTGCATGTTTGCCATAGGGTATGTTAAAGTTGCTCTATCCATTCATTTTCTAACCTTTTTATCCAAAGCAGGGTCCCATGAAGAGTGCCTATGCTGGAAAGAAACAGGCCCAAGATCGGATTCACACTGGACAGGACAATAGTTCGTAGAGGGGCACAATCAAACACACACGATCTGACACCTGGGGCCAATTTTGCCAGAAGCCAGTTAACCTACCAGCATATCTTTGGACTGTGGGAGGAAACTGGAGAACCCAGAGGAAACACACAAAAAAAACGTTGAGAATATACAGTACAAACCCCACGCACATCACCACGCACCACAGGCATGGAATACAAGGTCCTGAAGTTGCAAGGCAGCAATGCTAATCTCTGTGCCCCTGTTCCACCTGCCTGTATGTTAGAGTGGCTCTTGAATTTTTATTTTCTATTTATAATATTTACAGTATATATAACATACTACTAAAATGTGTAATGTTTTATTTCTTTCTGACATTTAAAGAGCAATTTAACGTCTAGTTAATAGTTTGCATAACTGTTTTTGCTTTAAGGCTCGTTATTTTGTTTCAGTTTACTTAAAATATGAATACAAAAAGGAACAAAAAAGCATAGCAAAATACAGAGGAGTACATTTTATACAGCAATGAGAATTGTTCTAAAGAAAGACCACTGAATTCATGTGTGTACTGATTACTGAATTCTAAACCAGATAAAGAGTCAGTATGATAACTCTGCATTTCACAATTCCTGGAACTGGGTATCTGGCTGTGACAGTATGAACCTGATTCCAAGTAAAGTCAGCAGGCCACTAGTCCTGATATTTGTTTTGCACAGGATAAAAGCATTCACATTTCCTCATATTCATGAGACAGCATTTCTTGGCACAAAATTATGATATACGTTTCTATATGTCTAATTCTGATGTCATATACTGTATTTACGGCAGAATTAAAAATACTTAAATAATTTTCCATACATATGTAGAGAACACATTTATTAATGTAAATGTAAATACTTCCTATTAAGAATTAAGAACTGCTTTTAGGATTGTGTTTCATGATAGCAGACAGTCAAATTATACATTTTAAATACAGCATATAAACTTCTTGTGCTGTAACCTGTACTTAGTGAAAAATGCAATAGCAGTAGTTTGTATTTAGAAATGCACTTTCCTGAAAAGGTATCCAGACACTCTTATGCACATGTAGGCATTCTTTCCATCCCATCCAAAAGAAATCATGTAAAAACACATACACCACTAAGAATAGCTACAGTTAGTTGCAATGATGTCAATGTTTCGCTAATTATTTGCAAGTTCGGAATGTAGTAGTAGTGAATCAGGCAGTTTAGGAAAAGCAATTGTGAGTTTCTGCTAAGCCTAAACCACATTCCATGCACAGCCTGTTATCAAATGATTTTGGAAAACATCAGCTTAACATATCATCTTGCAGTGTAATTCAATTTTCTCATTTACCTGGACAGTGCTTCCAGGGACACTACACACTTAACAATAAGCATATTTAAATAACAAACTTCAAATTATGGGTAAAAATGTCAGGATTATCACTATCTATTGTATCTAGGTTTAAAGGTAGAACTTAGAATCCATTATAATATGACTATTCCTTAAGACAAATTTACTCACATGAACAAATACAATTATAACACATACAGTGTACAGTATTTGATATACTTTATTTTTACTATTTGGAGAGACAGCGGATTTATACAGATACTAAAGGGATGCAATTTAGTCCAGTTTAAGCATAACACCATAAAACCAGCCAAAAGCAAGTATACTGTAGGTGCAGCTGTTACAAGTGCTCAATTATATGAATCTCTGGTTGCAGAAAGAGATGGCCACAGGGCATGCCTTTACATAAGTGCAAGCATCAATTTCCAATTGTTGACTAATTGTTATAATCCATAGAAACAAATATGGAGGTTTGGTGGGAGCTTTCTGAGAAAAATTAAATGATTTCCAAATCAACACACTGTTTTTTTTTCTGCAAGAGAATGAAAAGTAAAATAATATCTCATAAAATTCTACTTAAATGCTTTACATACCTGGATTTAATAGTCTAAAGTTTAAAATCTAAAGAAAAGTACTAACACTGAAAATCGCATTACATGCTGTACATTCAAATATATATATATATGTATGTAGAATAGTTAAAGAGTTTCTTTAAAATGAGTTGGATCCAACAAGTTGAATATTGAATAAAAAATTATTGTACTGATTTCTGAGTAATATTGCAGTAATATATGCAAATCCAAAGCTTGGACATTTAAATAACATTCTTTAATCTCCTATAGAGACTCCTTTTTAGAGAAAGCTACTTCATGTTTAGATATTCCAATTTTTTGTGTATATTCCTATATAGAGACCTATGAAGAACAACAGCAGTGCTGTGCTTTGATGGGAGACCTATAAGGAGTACCATGTTACTGCTGTAAGTAGTGTTGCTGGACCTGTTGGTAGCACATTTCCCCCCCGGACCAAAAAAATTCCAAAACAATTCTGTCGTATATTGACGTGGGACATTGTGCTGTGAGAGGAGCTATTCATTGAATGAGGAGTTAAACTGAGGTCCTGATACTTCACCATCAAAGATCCCACTATCAAACACAATGAACAATGTAAACATTTTATGTTGGTGGGTTTCAAAAGGCATTGTTAAGGCAAACAATTTGCTTGGCTAAGGTATTTCATTTAAGGTATAAGGAAGGGGTGAAATGCAATAAAAAGGTTTCAATTACTAATTGTGGCTGAGAACATACTTTATTGGTCTATACTAGTCCAAATGTTTGGGAGGAAAACAGTGATGGAGGTGGGGTCCCACTATCACTGCAGTAGACCATAATGCACATTTAAACCATATAAAGCATTCTTAAATGTGTCAAAGGAGCAATTAAATTTCATTGCCCCATTCAGCTTTCTTTTTAAACAGTACACACAGTGTGGCTAATTATACCAAATAGCATTTGCTTTCTGATGTAGATTACAGACCACCCAGCTCATGTCAAGTGACCAAGTTTATGATCCTTGACCTCAAGGCCAAAGTGTGACATCTTTTTTGAGACCTAAGCTTTCTGTGCTCCTTGTCCGAGAATACTTGACCAGTCACTCTCACCGAGCCCTAAATATACTTGCTTTACAACTGAAAGAAATGCAATTACAGGATGAAAAATAAAAACCTAGAAGAAAAATGATCAGGCTCTGATCTGTTGGGAATAAAGCATTTAAGTGTCAGCAAGTTAATATATGTGATTAGTCTTTGAGTATCATATAAACGTATTTTGTATTCACACTGCTCAGTAACAGAATATGATTTTAAGGTCCTATGTAAGCATTATAAAATTGCAACATGCTGGTCTGAACCATTAATTATGGCTGAGAAATCTCTTTGACATATATATCTGAAGCATATTATGACCCATTTTGTACAGATGACAGTTGGTTTTTGTAGACAGAGCTATACATGCAAAAGATTCCATGGTTTGTAGCAGGAGAAAGGATTGGGACTCAAAAGGCTCATAAAGCAGCAGGCTCGGCACCAGAAATAACACCCTCTCCAAAATCCTTCCATCTGTCTCTACTTCAGACACTGAACCTGCAAAATATCTTATGTCCTTCAAATATGAGGTCATTCAAGCAACTGGTTCCTCTAATTCTGCTTTACAATTTTTTTTTAAATATGGCTTGCTTCTAAATTAGCTAGAGACTCAAGTTGAACTTGTTTTTTTATATGAACTCATTATCACTCATCTATTTCTAAAGCTTTTGGCTGAAGCATATCTTTGTATTTAAAACAACCTCTAAACTTTTTTTCTATCATTCACAGAGCTTTAAATCATTTCATTTTAAAACTCTTTGCTTCTTTCTATTATTGTAACCATGAGATAATTCTACTTTATTTGAACTTGGGGGTGACATTTATCAAATGGAGACAGAATATGATTAGAGAACATTCTCTTTTTATATTAGACAAAAAATAGAGACTTAAAAGAAATTAGCTAATGAAATTAAGGGTTTATGAAACCTTCCCATTGTTTCTTTTACCATAATGTTACAGCAGTGTAAAGGTTTTGGAATAATCTGTGCTTTCAAAATACAAAATAAACAAAGCACAAAACTCAGAAAAATCTCATTAAAATGCAACACTGTGAAATTGAACACTCTTCATACACTTCACAGCAGAGTGAACACCTGAATCTTTGTCTGACTGATGCATGTGTGTGGCATCTATTCCTTTATTTATGTGTTAATGTGTGGCAACGTGTTTTAATTGGTTTTCAATTCTGTTATTTTAAAATCTTTTTTTCAGACTTAAATAAACACCTCCAAGACACAACATCTCCCCTTCATTATAGACCTTTTATTTGAAACTGACACATTGATGACAAACAAACAAATATGCAAAAGAACAGAACAATTAAAAATGAGAAAACAGAATCATGTTATTAAAAACTTTAACTTCTGCACAGCATGTATAAGCAGTTCCTTTTTTGTATTTCAGTGCATTAGATAAACAAGTTTCTTTTCATTTCCCAATGTATATACGTATTTCTGGAGAACATGTTCATGAACATTTTATTATGTCATGTGTTAGGTGTGTGGCCATGAATCCCATTCATTCATCCATTTTCTTACTGTTTTATCCAGTAATAAAGACTCTAGGGAGCCAGAGCCATTCATGACAAGCAATGGACACATGGCAGGATACACCCTGGACAGGACTCCAGTTCGTAATCTACACACACTCACACTAGGGCCAATTTCCCACTTACTGTAATAGTCACTCACCAGTATGTCTATAAAAAATGTGGGTGGAAACTACAGCACCCAGAGTAAACCCATATGAACAAGAGGAGAACATACTAAGGCCATGCAGATAGCAGCCCAGGATTTGAACCTAGGACCCCCTGCTGTCAGGCAGTGATGTTAACCACTGTGCCAATGTGCTGATCATTGCCATGTATTGTCATATAAAATAGTGAGTGTATAGTAAGGAGCAGTGTGGGGTGAAAAAAACGTGTGTAGCATTGCACAATCAAGGAACCATTAACTGTTAATTGATCTTTGTCTATCACATCTCCACCCCTGAATGTGTCTACTTTTTAAACTCTGTCCAGTATATGGTACCTCTTTGCACCTCTCTGCCTACCATCATGCCAGAACAGATTTAACTGGGACTTGTCACTTAACACAACATTTTGCAATGTTGCCCTGTGCTAGTTTATTCAACAGTAAGCCATCATCTGTACAATGTCTGTTTCATTGCACTGGAGTTGATCTGGCCACAGTGATGTCCTGGTATTTCTGTGACAGTTTGAGGTATAAGATAATGTCAATTCTGGAGATGTCGTCCATTAAGCCCAGCTGCTCATTCAGATGCAGGGTGCAGGGTTGGTGATGCACTTGACCCACTGTTGGTTATGTGATAAACCTGTCAAAACGTGATTGACAAGATATTGTGAACTAGTGCTACCAAAGTGGCTAGAAATCCTGGGAATTGACATTCCTGCTTCAACATCACATTGGAATTTTTCCTTCTATACTGTAAAAGTCATGGTATTTTGGTTTACACATTTCTTATCTTGTTAATTAATTATTTGGATATAAAGTGAATGAAGTTCAGTTTCTGAACAAATTGTAACCAAAATACTGAAACCAAAAGTTTTAGTTGTATTTTAAGGCTTTCTCAGCATAGTTATTGCCATAACTGTGTTTGTTAAAGTCAGTAAGAACTTTCCTGCTCCAAATAATACTGTATCTTATCTTGAGACTAGTCAAGGAATTAATTAAATTTGAGATTCTAGCCAAAGTAAAGGAAACAAAAGTGAAGGGACATTAATACAATGAATAAACAAAGACTATGTATACTAGAAGGAAGAAGGAAGTAAACTTATGAGCTAGATCACACAAACTGCAGGAAGGGAATACAAAATAAAATTGTTGGCAAGTAGTAAATTATATAAGCAGTTCCTTATTAACCACAATTGTTTAATTGGTAACTTCTGTGAACCAACACAGAAGCCATGGAAACAGAAGGTTATGTAATAGCCACACATACTGTATTGCAGAAAGACTGTAAAAAAGACAGTATAATTCTCTATCAGGGAATAGGTTATTCTCTATCCAATTTGAATTATGGTACAGAGATTACATTCCATTTCCAGTGGTGAACCTTAAACTAGTAGCAAAAATGACTGCAACTGCTCTTGAGGCCAAGGCTCTTTTGGGGACTTTTCAAAGGCCATGTACAGGCTGCTCTAGTAGTGCACCACATTTTTGAAAGCTTTTCAGAGTGGGTATGCTGCCATGATTTATCCTGGGCACCAGGTTTCAGTCTGTCTATAGGTTGATAAATGATAAAATCCCCCTGTTCTCTGTCACTGTCACGGATGTTGGAAGGGATGAACCGTGGAATGGCAGGAAAGTGGAAAAAGACCCTATGTGTAGCGTCGGAACGGGGAATTATGGGAGGCTCCTGACGCCCAACAAATAAATGAGCTGCACAGCACTGGAGGGAGGAAAAACCTCATTTAACTGAAAGAAAACCTCTGGGAGTCCACGGCTGAGAGGTGCCCCCTCCTCCAGGGTAGAAACCTTTATTGGGTAGAAGAAGGAGGAGTTAAGTAGAGCTCTGGAGGCTTAAAACAAAAAATAGATGTACACAAGCACACACCACAAGAATAAACCTGGGAGACCAGGTTAACAAACCACACGAAACAGATAGGACCCAAGAGTTCCATGACACAGGGGTTAGGGGGACCAGAGAGAAGGGAAAACCAGGAAGCGAAAAATCAAAAAACACCAAGCGAAACAAAACAAAACAAAACACAAAAACCCGGGAAAAATACCACAGACTGGGAAAAAACATGTTCAACATTCTATCACTGATATCGGAATAGACAACCTAAGGAGAGCCAGGCACTAGACCCGCTCACAGGCACGGATGTCTGGAGTGATACCCAGCAATAAGAATAGGAAAAAAGGAAAAAAGCTCAACATCCTATCACTGCTATCAGAGTGATCAAACCAAGGAAAGCCAGGTATTTGTAAGCAGATGTTGGGACAGCATACCACTGAATAACTCGCTCACAGTCACGGCAATCAGGAGTATCATCCTGCGATTAGAATAGAAGAACTGAAAAAAAAGCCCAGCGAAAAAAGAAAAGCTGCGGGAACAAAGACTTGCTCGCAGGCTTGGAGATGGCTCAGCATTCTGTCATGGATGTCAGAAGGGATGAACCGTGGAATGGCAGGAGAGCGGAAAAAGACCCTATGCGTAGCATTAGCCCATGCTACGCAGTGCAGGAGTTCAGGAAATGCCGTATAGAAACCTATGCCCTCAGGCCACGGACAGAGTGGTGGCCTGGTGCTAGGCGGGTCTCCGGACAACCGAATGTCAATGCTGAGTGAAGGAGAATGAGTGACCCGGACAGAGAAACACCGGAAGGACAGCAAAGCACAGGAAACTAAGGACAGGACAGAGTGGGGGCATCTTCTGGCTGCAGAGGGCATGACAGTCACATTCTTTAATGTTTAATCAAACCTTGAAAATTAGCTCTCAGGACTTTGGAGTTTAGAGACGAAGATACACAGCTTCGTCATCTCATAATAGAGCGTTACGACTGTGTTTGGTTAATGTCAAACAAAATCCTGTGAACAAAACATTAATACCATTTAGGTCTGAACTGAAGAACTGCATGATTTACATAAAGGAGAAGATTCAAGCTCATAATTAGAAGTCTAATTCTATGATAAGGGAAGGAAATGATTATACAAGAATTCCATTAATTTACATTAATAATTAATTATTGTAATCATGAAAACCTGTTCAAAAATACTTTTATAAGTTGAGGATCTATCAGGACCTAGACAGATTTTTCTTGTATGTAAATGTTAATTCACATAATCATATTTTTTTGGCACAGATTGAATGTTCTAGCTCAATCAGGGTTAGATCATGCCATCTTAAATGTTTATATCTGTCATAAAAAGGAAATAAATATGCTTATACTGTATAATTTGCTACTACATTTCTTTCTGCTGCAATACTTTAATGCTTGGAATAAGGGTGAATTGTCCATCTGTTTTATTTTTTTTCTTCCCTTGGGAGATCGTTAAAGCAAATCTTTCTGTCATGAAGACATCAATTTTTGAAAATTACTAGTGGAACACTTTGCTGTTCCACTACATCCAGGTTGTAATTTTTGGTTCTGTATATATAATGGCTGTTTTTCTCATAAGAGAAACTGGAGGTGTTATGAGTCCTGATTGTTATCTGCTGATGACTTTCCTAAAACTCTCACAGTGCTGCTCCTCAATAAACATTAATTCAATGATTCCCAAAACCAAGAGCAAAAGTCACATGCCCATTTATTTCCTCTAGGTGAAAGGTGTGGAAGAAGAATTATTTTATATGGTTACCACTTATACAAAATTTGTGACTATTGTCCTGTATTATTACACATTATGGTACATATTTTATTTACACTATCTTTAAAAACTTAAGATGGAGTCAGAGGTAATTAAGAAGTTAAAGCTAAACTTTATGATGACTATTCTTAGCAAGAGAAAATGTTTCCTATCACAAAATCCAAAGAGTTTCTACAGTTTCTTTTTGTTTAATATACTGTAAAACTGCAGCTCCTTATGACATCATCATAAGGAATCATTAGCTAGTGTCAATAGTCACTTTGTCTAATCCCAGGAGCTCTAAAAAAGCTAAATAGAGCTCTCAATTAATGTAGAAATAATGTTTTACAAAGCATTTATGCCTTTAGAAGGATAGTCTACATTTGTAGCACTTGGTGATTGTGCTGGTTAGTTTATTTTCAATCAGAATGTCTAATGCAATATATTTTTATTGCTTCCAGATCTTAATTTAAATGTGTCTTATAATGTCAAAATTTGTACAATTGATTTGTGCAATCCCTTAAAGATTTTTTTTATACACAGCGTTTTATAAAAGAGAGGCGAGAAGTTACAGATTGTACAATTATTTAATGAACATTTTATTTAACTTGAGCCAAGGTATAGTTTCAATGAAGACTTTTCCACGTTTCACATAAGAGGCACATAAGTCCATTTAATAAAGTAATGACACAAATAAAGTATTGACTTTGGTGCAATGAAAGCTGAAAGACCTCTGTCCGTCCAGTGGATGAGTATGACAGACCTATTCCACAAGGTCCAAATATTGGTTAACCAGTTCCCCCCTATAATCACTCTCCTTGGGAGGGGAAAGAACCCACTTTCTGTGAATCTTCTTAGTTGCATATTTCTCTGTTCAAGTAGGTAGCTGCATCAGCATACAGTACGTAGGCAGCAACAAAAGAGGTGCCTTTGACACCCGAAGACGGCTCCACAGCCGAAATGTTGTGTTTATTTTCTTCTCCTTTCAGCATAGAATAAACCTTTACTTATTTCTCTCTTCTACAGTTCTTGATTTTGTTATAAGTGTACTGATTATATACAAGTAGGTAGCTGCATCAGCATGCGTAGGCTGCAAAGGAACAAGTAAAGGTTTATTCCATGCTGAAAAGAGAAGAAAAGAAACACAATGTTTCGGCTATAGAGCCTTCACACCCAAAGAAGACTCCACAAATGAAACATTGAGTTTCTTTTCTTCTCTTTTCTTCATGGAATAAACCTTTACTTGTTCCTGATTATATACAATGTGTATTACAACTGGAAAAAAAGTTTAACATAAGCATGCCCATGAGATTTTGTCACAACATATTTTATTTTTTTTCCAAACAATAAGTGTGTATCAGTACCAGTAATCATTGTGGTTATAACTAATATAAACCTTCCTTTTTTGAATTCATTGATAGGCAACGTTTTGACTGATTTACATTCTGGTGCAATGAAAGCTGCATTCTGGATCAGTTATATTGTGAATTTGTAGTTGTACCCTCTTTGAAATGTCCAATTTAAAAACAATAAACTGATTGGAAAAAATAAAAACATGCTCTCACTTTCTACCTTCCCAAATTGTGAATCATTAGAAGCCATTATTTAATGAAAACACATGCAACAATGGCTTATTTGTTTTATAGAATGTGTATAAATACTACTCTGCAGAATAAGTTCTAATTGTTCGACAGTAACGAATAGGGTGTTGTGAAACAGTAAACATGTTAGCACAGCATAACTGTGCAAAAAACTCTGAGTACATTAGAATTTTTTGCTGTCCTATTTCATTGAATGCAGGGGTGTTGAACAGTGCAGCAGGTCAGGTCTTGAAAACTTTATTTCAGCTATCTTGCCACTAGAGGCCGTTAAAGGCCTCAAAAACTTGTAAATAGGCACACTTGAGGTGAATTCTCCAAATTAGTAGTTAATTATTGGATAACAGGTGAAGGGTGAGATTGGACCATTTGCACATGGGGTTAATTAGGCTTGCATGAGACATTTAAGGGCTTCATGGTGGCAGTTGTTGTTTGTAGTTCTGGTGTCTGTATACCAGATGATTTTGCTTTAATAAACTCCTTTTGCCATACTTTCCATATTTTTGTTTAACATGAAAGCATATTCATTTTATTCAACTCTTTGCACCAGCAGCTCCTCCCAGAAATATTCAGACCCTTCCTACAGTGTCCCAATTTTTTAAATAAAATATTTTTTTCAAAACCTCAGTACTTGGACTGAAGGTTTCTAATGGGAAGAAATGTCACAGGATATATTAGCAAAAAAGAAAAAAACAAATATGTTGATTACTTACGTCTTAAAATCTGGAACTCAGTATTTGGTGGAAGTACATTTGGCATCAATCACAGCTGCAATTTTTATTTTAGTCTCTAGCAACTTTGTGCACTGACCTGGTGCAATTCCTGCCCATTCTTCTTGGAAGATTTGCTCTTTCTCTCTGGTTGCCTGAGGGTCACTTATGGACCGGAGTTTTCAAGGCTTTCCACAGATTTTCAATGGCATTCAAGTTGGGACTTTGACTAGCGCCACTCAAGCACGTTTTCTCTTATTTTTAAGCCACCCAAATGTAACTTTGGGCTTGTGCTTTGGATCATTGTCCTGCTGAAAGATGAAGTCTTCATCCCAGCTTCAGTTCTGAAGCAGGTTTTCCTCTGGGATTTGCCAGTTCTTTGCTTCATCTACTGTATGTTTCCATCAATCTTGACAAGCTTCCCAGCCCCTGATAATGAAATTTAAAACTATAAGATGATGCTGACATCATCATGTTTGTCAATAGGGATGGTGTTGATTCAGTGATGCACTATAGTAGGGTGGGGCAAACTATGGCCCGCGGGCCAGATCCAGCCCACCAGTCAGTTTTAACTGGCCCTTGAGGTAAATTTTTTTTTTAATTCGCCATATTCCACCTTGTTTGGTGCTATTTTTCTTTAAATTTCATTATTCTTGCTGTTAGATGACGCACTAACGTTATACTAATTTGATTCAACGGTTAGACTGTGTCTATTGTACTGTGAGGGAACCTGCACAAAAATGAGCAGAGTGAAGAAGTGAAAGTGTTCAACAAAGAATGGACTGCAAAATACTTTTTCACAGAAATTGGAATAAAGGCTATATGTTTAATTTGTAAGGAAAGTGTCGCAGTGCTCAAAGAATACAATCTCAGTCGGCATTTTTCTACCAAACACTCTAACTATGCTAGCAATCTGTCATGCGAGGAGCGGAAAAGTTTCATTCTGTGAAGCTGGATGAATTCTTTTCATCACTGAACGAGGCCAAGATTCAACAAAGCAGCACAAAAGATCCTGGTGTCATTCGGATCTACTTACGTGTACTGTATGAGCAAACATTCGGCTTCATGAACATCAACAAGTCACGTCACAGATCACAGCTGAGTGACCACCACTTGAGCTGTGTATTATGGATCGCCACAACACAGCTGTCAACTGATTTTGATGCTCTCGCAAAAAGAGGTGATCAGCTGCACGGCTCTCATTAATCAAGAAGCCTTTTGGGCGAGTTCTTTTCTCACTGGTTTTCATTAACCTTGAACTAATAAGCCTATGTTAGATTTTAAACTTATATAGCACATTGGCTATCCGTAACAGCAGCATGAAGTGGTCCGCAATACAGTTTCAAAACTTTATGCGGCCCTTTGGCCAAAAGAGTTTGCCCACCCCTGCATTATAGTATGTTAGGTTTACATCAGATGTAATGCTTTACATTAAGAACAAACAGTTCCAACTTCATTTTGTCTGACCAGAAAATCTCTTGCCTCATGTTTGCAGTATCACTTTGGTACTTTGTTGCAAACCACACAAAGGTTTTGAGATTTTTTTTTTCAGTTCCACACAAGGTCCCTTTGTAGAGTGAGCTATAGACATTTTCTCTTGACTTTGTTACAAAATTCTGTAATTGTCATTGACCTCACAGTGGCATCCCTAACTAGCTTCCTCCTTGCCCAGCTGCTAAGTTTGGTAGGACAGCCCGATGTAGGCATTGTCTGGGTGCTTCCACTTCTTATTGATCAACTTCTCCTTACTCGAAGAGAAATAAGAGGTCTCTGAAATGACTTTACATGTTTCTCATGGTCTATGCCTTTATACAACTTTATCCCCAAGTTGTTCTTCCATCTTTGTGGCTGAATCTTTGCTTGAGACTTACTTCCTGACTAAAGGACCTTACAGAGATAGGTATATTTACTCTACAATTATGTGAACCACTATTATTGCACACAGATAGAGACCACCCAACTAATTATGTGGCACATTAAAGTAATTTTGTGCACCTAAATTAATTTAGGTTTGCCACAGTGTGGCTTAACCAATCAAGTCTTTTCTGTTTTTCTTCTGCATTTAGTTCTTTTGTTTCAAGGTGTTATGACTGCAGACTTGAACAAAATGTGAAAACCAGGGAAGTGTCTGAATACTTTTGCAAGGCATTTTAAGTGTTCCCCATCTGAAATATGCTAAGATCCTGAAATATGCATTTCTAAATTAAGAGTTTACTTGAAGTGGTTTGTCTACTTTTAGAAGTATTTGGGAAGGGGAATTCATTTTCTTTTGAAGAGGATATAATCTATATATTTAAATAGTTTCTGTTTTTTTTCCATAAAGCATTAATGCTAACAATTTAAAGCACCTTCTAAGCACATACAGTATGCTTTCAAGCCAAAAATTGAAAGACAGATTCACACTGTGGCAGCATTAACTCGGATCAGGTAATACTCCATAGCAAAATGCCATACATTTTTGCATGAAATTTGCTGACTCTTTGCCTTCGTCTACAGTGGTGAAAACAATCATTCATTATGGCCATTTGATCCTTCAAAGTAAGTAGGCGCCAGGAGGTAAAGCACAGCTGATAAATACATTAATGATTAATATCTACTTATCTTCGTAAAACAACACTCTCACTCCCCATAAAATCACACATGCAGTTATATAAACTTAAACTGAACACTTATCTCTCTGACACCCATTCACATCTGAATACAATTGGAGAGGCTGTAGCAGTTGCACTGGGGTAAGTTATTGGCCTTAGGTAAGACCTTACAATGATCCTTAAATTATAACCTTTCCATTGTCCATGAATGGTTTCATCAATTTGCAAAGACCTTAAGTTCTCTTCCCCACAAAACTCTTTAACATTAAGAAGTCCCACACACACTATGAAACACATTTTTAATGTGTTGTTGTTTGTTTTTGTGTACTGTTATTATATGCATTTATTTATATATTGTAGCGCTTTCAAGTTCATGTGGGCATGCGCCCTCACCTCTGCCGCCTCAGGTCAGCCCCTCACCATCAGGGACTCAAACCCAGGCCTCCGGTGTCACTCAACAGGGACTCAGCCAGCTGAGCTAAAGGGAGATCTCCCATCAGCCCAATGGCTGCGGTCCCTGCTATCCACAGGGAAGGGCGGTGATGTCACCACGCTGGTAAGACGGCTCAAACAACCTGCAATGGTGGCCATATGCGTTACACTCTCCCCCGCTTAATTCACCATTTTTGGCGAAGGGCTATCCCATCCCACAGCTGAAACCAATGTAGAGCTCCGGGGTTACTTGGGTCTGCGCCCTCACTGTTGCTGCCTCAGGCCAGCTCCCCCTCCATCTGGGACTCAAACCCGGGACTCTTGCATCACTCAACAGGGACCCAACCACTTGACCTAAAGGGAGATTTCCCCTGAGGTGGCAGTGGCGAGGGCGCATACCCACGTGAACCCCGGATTATAGTGTGAATGTACTGCATGTGTATGGTACTTATGGTTCAATATACTGTATTCCCTGTCATGCACAAAGAGGAGTGTGTGTCAATTAAATTCCTTTTTTGCTGACTACAAAATTGTAATCATCTTTTGGGAAATACACTATTTACAATTAACTACATTATTTTAATTTAGAATTCTAACCTGCATTCACAAATGTTATTGTAATGACACGGAAAGAGAAAGGTCACAATTGCAATGAAATGAAGTTCAGGTGGGTAGCTGCGTCAGCATGCGTAGGCTACAAAGGAACAAGTAATAGGTTTATTCCATGCTGAAAAAAAGAAGAAAGAGAAGCAATGAAATATTCAATGTTATTATTAAACATTACTGTCAATGTATAGAGCTTCCTTTGTGAAGGATAAAAGTGTCACAGTTCAGTTAACTTTCCATCTTAATAGATGCATTCATCCAGTAAATTAAAGACCATTTATGAAAACTACCAATATCTTGCCAATTGTCTATGATATCTTGCAATATTGCAACACTTGTAAAGTGAGTAAAGTATGTATACCATAGAAGCCATATTAAATATGTATAGAAAAAAATTGAGTCTGTATATAAATTATATTTATACAGTACATATTAAACACTGCAAATTAGAGTCTCACATCACAATGTGGTACATTATTTTATACTAAAACTATTATCATAGTCCTGTGGGTACAATACAATGCAGAGGATTACCAACCAGCTTTAAAATATTGTGGAATAAAATATTTTTAGGTTGTTGAGAAACACTAAAATTCCACCAGAAGGGGAAATGCTTGAAATTAGGGGTTTGCGGTCGGATGTGCAAGGATGTCCTAAAATGGACACCGCAACACTAACAGTGTGTGCGCCTTTCCTAAAGGATGCAGTGTTGAGCCAGGTTAAGGGAGGGAGAGATTTGAAGGGTTGGATTACACACATCCCAGATTTGAAACCCTTTTACTCGACTCTTATCCTGCTTCTTCCTGAACAGCGGTGAAAGAAGCCAAATACGAAATAATGCTGTGATACTGTAAATTAGTGCCAAAAAGAAACAAAAAAGCAGCGCTCTTGATCGCGATAATGGTCTACAGATTAGGGGTATAAAATTAAATAGAACACGGCAATATATCCATTTAACATTTGCCTTAATCAGAAAGTTTTTAAAGTTATTTTAAAGTCATCATTGTGACAACCTGTACCTTATGAATGAGACTCTAAGAACATTTAGAAATTTTCTAAACATAAACGAAGAAGGAAAACTGGATATCTCCGATTAGGTATATTTTAATTTTTTGAATGGGTCAATAGTGCGGGGGTCGGAATCTGCCTGGATGGGATGTACAGTGAGTTTTATCTGCTGTGAAGACGACCTCTTACAGATGCCTTTCGATCAACATGAAAAGAAAAAGAAAGAAGAAACGCGGCTCTTGGTAAAGGTAAGGAGGTCGAGAGATAATACGGACAACACTGGAAAAAAATTTAGCTGGGTCTTGTGGGTTGAACGCGAAGATCGATAAAACGGCGGGGAGCAGGCAAATTGCAAAAGGTAAGACTGATGGTGCTGGATGACTTTTGTTTACCTGTCCAACAAACAGGCGTCTGGGGACTGGCTACTGTTATCTGTGTATGGCGTTGCGTTTTAATGCATTATGCAATGCGTATCACATTTTAAGTATGGGGTTTCGATGAAGAATTGAAACACTTAGTTCCGGTTCTGTATTTAGTTTAAGTTTGAAAAACAGTACAACAACCAGAACTCAATACCCGTGCTGTCATCCTCTTGTGAGCATGTGCTGTTGTTTGTACTGTCTTAAACCTATTTATGCTGTTTTCAAAAATAAGCGTGGCAGGGATAATTAGGTAGATTGATTAAATTAGTGTAATTATATTTAAGTTATCTCCCTCACTTTGAAACACGAACTGATAATTGAGCATTCTTCAGACTACATGTATGTGGTGAGCTCTGACTTCAATGGTAGATATTAAAGGAATCACCTAATGCAGTGATTTAATTTATATTTCATAGTGCACACTTACGGAGCACTGTCTCCATTTGTTTGTTTCCCAGTAGTTATGAACAGCTCTAAATTATTCTAATTAAGTAATAGTTGTGGAGTGAGTTTCCATGTATTTTTTCATGTCATTTATCATCAATGTGCTCATTATAGGAGGTAAGCTAGACTATACAAAAAAAACCTTGAAGAACTGGTCTAACCACTTTAACATAACTGATATTTATAAAATTGGAAACAATTTTTAAGATTTTAAGTGTGCAATTGAACTTCTAGATAGCTTCTCTACTGTAGGTATTTCAAAGGTTTGTAGACCTTTCCAGGTTTGGATGGAAAATTAAGTGAAAATGGAAGTAAATCCAAGTACTGGATTTAAGTGTGTGCTATGCTTTGCTACACTTCACAAAACATAAAAGAGAAGATGCATTGCATTTGTTGACCAGTAGCTTAGACTGCTTATTACAGTGCATATATGATATTTATATATATAGTATTTAAATTATAGAGGTGTATAGTTTATGATACAGTCAGTTTTAATTATCACTTCGTAAAGTACATTTTTATGTTGCTGATTATAAAAGCTTTTTTTCCTGTGTCCGCATGGGTTTTTTCCAGGTACTCCAGCTTCCTCCCACTGTCCAAAAAACAAACACTGGTAGGCTAATTGGCTTCTGAGTGATCTGGCCCTAGGTATGAGTGTGTTTGGGATAGAATTTCACTTGGTATCGCATCTACTGGTGATACATAGCATTTAAAAAAAAATCCAAATTTTCTGCATTGCTGGAGTGATTTTCAGTGTTTCAATAGCATAAGTCTCAAATATCATAGGTCACACTTTAAAGCAAGACAATCAATGTACAGTCTGTAAATAGCCAATAGCAGAGGGCATTTGCTCATAAGCAGAGAATGTGATGATCTATGAAAAAGGAAAACAAAACATTTGATTACTGTAATTAAGGTGAGTTTGGAACAGTTTTAGCAAGCCCTTGCATTTGAACAACAACAACAAACATTTAAATTATCCCAATGAAAAATGTGCATTGCTCATCAAGTACTACACTACATAACTATTAAGAACAAAATAGCATTATGGCTGTTAAATGGCCACATATTAGCATATATTTCATAAAAAAATATGCACATTGAGTTTTGACTAGTTTCATTCAAATTAGATATTATGGGACCTTTTAATTGACCATGTTATTTTCCATCTTATATTTTGTTTAAACTGCTTAATGCAGTGCATAAGCAGCATGTACCCAACACCTATTATAGGAATTCTTGACTTTCCAAAGCCCAGGACAGAGATAACCAGAACGGTGCTTGCTGATGATATGCTTGTCTCCTTAGACACCATTTGTACTGTTTATTTTTAAGAGTTATTCTTATTCATTTAATTGTCACTTTAACCTTAGAGTTATCAACCATAAACAAGATCGTGCTTGCTTGCTCATTAGCATTAATGCTACAGTATGTGATTGTTAGCTGCTGTATACCATTATGTCTCTTACAGCTTGACTTCCCTCTGTATGCTCAAATTTTACATTGAACCCTTTGGATTTGACAAATACAAGATGCTGTAAATTTAAAGGACATTGAGATAAAGCTCCTGCAGGTTTTGGTCGGCTTTGATTGGAGTTTGTATTGTTAAACAGATAGCACCATTAAAAAAACAGCAAGTAGAATGCTAGTGTTACAGTACATCATGTGAAACTGCATTTTAATGTACAAGATAGTAAAGTACTTTTTGACAATATTACATTTAGTTGTAAGCATGTGAAATAATATGAGAGTTTGTCAATGCTAACGATTGCATCATGGAAGAAAACTATGTAGCTTACTAAATTGACTGCTTAGCTCTTACTGTACAATAGGTATTGAAATTATTCTTTCTCATTTGACCTAAGAATTCTGAACCTGCAGACTTAAGGTGAGCAGTGCTTTTAGGTGATTAACACTCAGAAGTACAAATCTATCCATCTTGTATACATAGTAGCTGCAGCATCTCCACAGTTTGTTATCTGGCCGGGGGACTACCATCTCTCTCTCTCTTTCTTCTGACTGTTGCTTTTCTGATGGAAGATAATATTGCTTTTCTGATGGAAGAAAATTTATAGATAAACTACTCAATGTGCAAAGTTATTGATCCATTTCTAACTGCTTTATCTAATACAGGGTCTTGGGGGAGCTGGAGCCTGTCCCAGAAAGCAATGCGTGTAAGGCAAGAAACATTCTGGATAAGGTTAGCCAGTCCATCACAAGACACAACCGCACACACTCACACTATGGCCAGTATTCCCAGAAGGCAATCAACCTTTCAAAAGGTCTTTGGACTATGGGAGGAAACCTACACAAACCCAGGGAGAACTTACAAACTCCACATGGATATCATCCCAGGCCTGAAATTGAACCCAGTGCCCCAGCACTGTGTGACAGCAATTCTAACCACTGTGCCACCGTGCTGCCCTGTACAAAGGTTTTTTCACGTAAATCTGTTAGAGCGTCACAATTTCTTAGAGAATTATGGACAAGCAAGCTTAATCATGAAAATAATATTCTGAAATTGGACCCGGAAAAGTCTAAGGTTAATAAGAGGTTAACACATACTTAAAGTATGGAGCTAATGTTGATGCTTTTCAGGAACAATCAACAGATTTGTATATCTAAACTTCAATCAGACGAAAACGTCTGCAGACTTTGTTGTCTTTAGGCAGCCAATTTGTCCTAGTTTGTAATCAGCACAGTAATGACTATAATTTTGTCATCGCTATAGGAAGACGTTTTGTAACCTGGTATGATTGTGTGCTGCTTGATGTTCCTTGATAGAAACTCTGCTATGGAATGATAAATAAATAGGGTAGATAATGTAGGATGGGACTCTTGGGCCAAGGGAGTGATATGGATGGCATCTAAAATTTGGTCTTTTATTGTGCAGTTTGGGTCTAGAGATTTTTACATCTGTTGTGATTAAGTTAACCAAAAAGATTAATTTTGTAATGACAGAGTTAGGTCACATGAGGCTGACGTATTTGAGCTAGTGTTCCAATGATTTCATTATAGCACTATAAAGCACCAGTAGTTTTTATTGATATTTTATAGTGAGCTGAAAATTATTTTACATTAGCGACTTTTATTTAGTTCATTTATAGTTCAGTTACAGTACGATTATAGTTTAGGAATCAACGTTATGATGCAAAGTAGGTATTGCTAACTTACAAGTCATTGGTAGTCATACCAAAGTTTTGTCACTTTTTACGTTTTATGTTTTGTCAGCATTATTTTAAAACATTTAAATAAAAAATGATATTAATACAATTATTTTTCTTCATATTATTAGTAGATGTAGTCATAGTAATAATATAATAATGTACAATAAATGTACAATATATCCATGTAAACTGGGGTTATTATCATACCTACTACACATTTGTGTTTAAACAAATATATTTTATGAAACAACTTAAAAGGAAATATATTTTATTTGCTTTACACATAAAGTGTTGGAGATGACACATTAAGTGAAACAAGTAAAGGTTTATTGAAAAGAAAAAAGACACAACGAGACACAACATTTTGGCTATAGAGTCTTCTTCAAGTGGTTAATTTCAGGTCAATTTCTATATAGAGTATGTGTGTTATCACAGCAATTTTAGCAACACCGGATTATTTATTTTATTTCCTTTTGTTATATTCATTACTAATACAGGACATTTTTATGTTGTTTCACTGCAATATATATTCTTTATGTTCTGTATATTTATGCTAAAATAACCTTGAGTAGTTTTTTTTTAATCAAAAGCAGCATAGTTAACAAATTCACTCTAGCTGGACTTCTACTCATCACTATTGTCAAAACTAGAACATGCAAATACAAAGCATTGCAATAAATAATATTTCCTTGGACAAGAAGCTGAATTGTAATACAAATACTGGAAGGTGACAACCTTGAATTAATCTTTATCATTTCAGATACATTTGAAAGAAGAAATCATCCTGTTATTAAGTATTGTTGAGAAGTTGAGGCAGACTACCTGGGAAGAAAAACTGGACGTCCAGTACTGATGAACATGAGACATTTACTATTATTTTTTTAACTCAAATCTTAATGAAAAAATATTAAGAGAAAAACTTTTACATTAAAGTTTTTAACTTTCAGTTAATCTTTTAGGTCATTCCAGTCAAAGCAGTAGTGTCATCTGAATCAAATTTTGTGGGCCAAATATGTTACACTCCATATACTGTACACTCCGTAACATATTATCCGTATATCAGAGCATTTTCAGTCACTAGAACTGATCCCAGTCAAGCATTTATTCTTGACCTCTGAGATTGAGATGACACCTTCAACCAGTCGAAGGCCGACTTTCTTGTGGAAGAACAGTGCTGCCTTCTGTAGAATATAACCTTCCTGTAGTGTACAATTCCAGACAATAGTTGACTCTATACCATGATGCAAACGGGCTTTAAGAACTGACTCTTTTAAGTTTGAATCTGAGACTGTGAGGTGACCTGATACAAGTTTTCATAATCCTCAAACAAAACAAAAAAGGTAACCCTAGTGGAATCTGGTACCTTTGCTTCTTTCGAGAAACAGCTGGATGGGGCCCTTAATTCTATTCATTAATAGTAACAAAAAGGTCTAATTAGGCCTTATGTTCTTATTATCAAAACAAGCCTTTTATTATCTTTTCTTATGATAAAATGTGGTCTGTAAATGATAGTGGATATGGTTATATAATGTAATGAGCTTGAGCATTCATTTTACTACACTTTATTATACATGCTGTACTTCGATACTTGGGAATACACTGCACAATGAATCTGTTCTCAATATCATTTAGTGACTTACAGTATATATATAAAAAGAGCTTTGTATGCAATTTTCTGGAATACTCTCCTCACAGTCATTTTGTAACTTCTCTGTTAAATAGTAACAGACATGACAGTCGAATGATATCTGGGCTTAGCATATGTTCATTAATCAGAAGTTGACAGCGCCTTTGCTAACTGCTCCCAAATCTTTTGATTTTTTGTTTTGTTTCCTTTAATCCTGCTTGCAGAAATAAATCATTTTTTAATGTTTGCAGTCAGCAGTCAGAGGCAAGAATGGGGATTTCCAACAACTTAGCATAGACATAGCCAATTTAATAAATGAGACCACATTTACCTACTGTACGTGATAACAAATGTGGCTGAATAATAAGATATGTTTACCTAGGGTAGAACTTTAAATTCATTACTGGCAAAACGTGACACTTGCTTAATTTTCTGTACCACTGAAAACACATGGCTTTAATATCATACTTAATCTTAAAATAAATCTCATACTTAAAATAAAATCATGTGATTTCAGGAATCTTAAATCTGAAATTCTTCTCTAATGTAGTTAATTTTTACCTCCTAAGTGTACTGTTTGTCAGAGTTAGAAATGAGTGAACCTATAACCAATAATTTCTTAAATATTTGTCAGCTACTGTGCTAGAAAAGGTCATCATTGTATAACACTGCATAATGCCTACCTACAGCACTACACCTTGTGCTAGTCTTGCATCAGTGACTGATACAAGGTGAAATGTTCAGAACTTTCAGCAATCAGAAAATGTATTTTGCTTAAGTTAAATATTAACTAAATCTGTACTATGAATCTCTTTGCATCTTAAATTTATGGTGCTAAACATGGAAAATGTCTGGTTTGTGTGTAATTACACACCATTTGATGGTTGTCCTTTTTGCGGTTCACAAATGTATTCACTTGCACTTTTTTGTTTATTGGTGATTTACATGTCTCCTTGTTGAAGTTCAGACTGCTATCTATCCTTAAAGAAGTGACACCATAGTGGCAAAAGGTGTTCACTGTCCTGAAACAAATGGTTTGAACCAATTAAAGCAGGGTGAAAGCATAGGGATTTAAAGCTTTAGAAGGAGAACTGTTGAGCAATACCTTTTATACCATTATACCATTTGAAAATATGCTTACCACCCCCACTACCTTCAGTTTTTGCTTTCATTCTCTTATGTGTTTATTCCACAGAGCTAACAGTCCATGTTATTTTTAGATTCTAACTTCAGACAAACTTTGCTTGCTCCCTCCCATGAACATCAAAGGCTACCTGTCGACTGCCCGCCTACTACACATCTACGCTACTTCATCTGTCTGTTTGTTTGACAGGGGAACAGCTTTTGAGCTCAGCTTCATCTTACAGAAACAGGCGTGCCTCTTCCACATTTGTTTGTCTTTCCAACTCAGTGGCATAGGCAGTGTACACAGTAAATGATAAAAATGAGCCTAAAATTCCTCCCTGTTGCTTTACAAAGGAGGAAGTCTTAATATTATAATTTACTATTTCATTACAGAAAACAGTGTTTCATATTGATGCATATGTGGGTGGCTTATTTTCAAATTACAGAGTTTAGAATTTGTCAGTTGTGAGACCAGCTTGAGTAAGTAAATTATTGCAGTTAATAAAACACCTCACAGATCAGGGAAACAAGGTCACATGCTTTCCTTAGTTCTTGTGAACAGTCTGGGGGTTGAGAAATATATAGGCGATATATTTAAGACAATGATTTATTGAACAGAACAATCACTCAGAAAGTAACATTTACAGAACATCATCTACAGTTCCAGGGCTCAAAGCACCCCATCTAGCCTTCTGCTGTCAATTGCTTATGCTGACAAACATAACTACACTTAGAGACCTCTTTATATCGGTAATGAAGACTATAGTATTTTCATGAAATAAATAATCCCCTGCAGGCAAGACCACACAAACTATGTTCAAAGAAAATAACCTTTTAATTTAAGAGGAAAAGTAAGTATTTCCACATTTATGAGACTCATATTGTTTTCCCTAAATTTAAGATGAGTTCCTTCAGTGTCCAAAGCCTGATAGGTTTAAGTTTGTCAGTGAGGAATCTGAGTTGTGATGATTGTCTGCAGCACTGAAACCTGCTTACCTCTGTATTTTTCTTTCATTTTCTTTCTGTTGTATCTCTTTTCTCCTTTGAAGTATATCTTTTAATTACAGAGTTGGTCAAGTAAGCTATGCTGGATACAGACAAATAACGTTTCAGTTGTGAATACATCCAAATCTCTGCTATCTTCAATTCAGGTGGGGGCTGCCTATCGCATCAGATAACCCTGGGACCTGAAGACACTAACAATATCCTCTTCTCTGTAGCAATACAAATAAAACTGCTATGTGAGTCTTACCCGACACATAACCTGTTCGGATTTGGCTAATTTAGGATTTTAGATTTCTTTGAAAAGATAAACTTAATATTGGGTGACCTCTCATGTTTGCAATTGTCCGTTTTTTTATTTGTTATTTTAGCTCAGTTATTTTAAAATTATGAATGTAAGTTAGATATAAATGTGGTTTAAAAATATTGCTAAATAATATTCTTTCATTAAAAACATCAAGGAGAAATAGAAGAGAAGAGCAATTAGAAAAGAAAACTGCAGTATTCGGACTGTAAAAATAGTTGAAATAGATGACAGACTATAATCTGATTCGATGATGTTAGGCTATAACATTGTTCATAACTAAGAGATCAAGAAAAAAAGGTTTGCTTCCTTTGTGCAGATTTGGAGCTGGACACAATCACATATTCCTGTAGGTTGTTCTAGTGCATCCTGAGGTTGTGTTGAGAAGAAAGTTCTGGAGCTGTCCTGGACACACTTCCAAGGACAGCTCCAGGGATATATAAGGGATATAGTGAGTACTGTGTAAGAGGATATTTTATCTCTTAAACTAGTGCCAAACTGCAGATCAGTTTGTTAGGTAAACCCACATCTGGTGTGAACAGCCTGCCAAGTGAGAAACTGGATATCTTCTTATTGTACAGAAGCTTTACAGCCTGATTAGATGTTTAATGTCCAAGACTGAGGAAATTTCATTTCTAAAGCTCTTCAATATTTAATTATAAAAAATGTTAGTATTTAATTATGGTGAGGATCTTCACTTATAGTAAATTATAAAAATATCATACCAATATAAATTTAAAGAATCAACGCAAACATTTCGCATTCATGATGAATTTCAATATCATATTGAAAACTTCTTTAGAAGTCAAGGAACTGTAAGTAATCACTAATCTAATGATCTCTAAAGAAATTCTAAAGACTATTCCAATTAGTAATAAAAGACTTCATTCTCAATACTAAAACAGCTGGCTTAATTTAAATGACATACATGTGATTTGTGACATCTGGAAAGAAAAGCTTGAGATAGATTAACACATCGGAAGAAATGGTTTGTAATTAAGGTCAAGGTTTATCAGGCCATTTCTAAGTTACACAACAGTGTATGTTCTCTGAGTAGAGTGCTCTATTGATATGATAACCAAGTCACAAGATTATTTGAAAGTCACAGCTTACATGTAGTGAGTATCCATTTTCTATCTGCTTCTTCCAATTCAGGGTCACAGGGGATCTGGAGCCTATCCTGGCAAGCAATGGGCATCAGAGGGCAGACACACAAATACATACTCACACCCTGGGGAAATGTTCCCAGAAGCCGGTTAACCTAACAGTATGTTTTTGGAATGGGAGGAAACCGGAGCACCTAGAGGAAACCCACGCAACACAGGGAAAACATACAAACTCCATGCAGCAAGCATCCCAAGTCTGGAATTGCCACCATGCTGCCCATATCATGAGCACCGTACCTTAGTTCAACTCAGAGTCTGTTTGCTTCAGAGCCACTTGAGAATGTAAAAACAGATTTTTTTTGGAAAAAATGAATGCTTAGACACTGAAATTGAAAAAGTTTTGCTTCAATATAATACTTGCTTTTAAAATGGGACATTTTTATAACATAACATAACATCACTATAACACTACAAAATACATTATTTTAGCTTGCTGATGACTGCACTCCTTAAAATACAATACTAGGTTTTCTTCACTAACCCTGGTTAGTTCAAATGGAATGTAGCCTTCTTTGGTCACTGTCAGCTGACTTTCTGTGTAAGATTTGACATAGATCATGGTGACATAACTCTATTAGAGAGGCTTCTAGAGAAAGAAGAGCAGCCCACATGTGGCTGGGTGGTCCCATTGCATAGATTTAGCATACTGTCTAAGCAAAGGTTAGTGATGTAAGACAGCACTTCCCCATTATTAATGACGGCATTCCTTTTCCGGAAACCCAGGTTGTGAAGTCAATCTATCATTTGTAAAACATGCCATCTGTACATTCATATACAGTAATAGTTGTGTTTCCTATACATACTGAGAAAGAGCAGGAGGTCAGGAATATGCCAGGAATAGGTCTGAACCATCAAGTACCTGTTCCAAATTTGGCTGCCACATATTTGGAAGAGTATAGAGAAAAAACATACTCTTTCTTTTCTTTTATACTACTCTACTTTCTCTTTCTTTTATGCTGAAAAAGTGGTTTCCTACCTGTCTTAATTACAACAGCCAAGCGTAGGAGACCATGTTTGTCCCACATTGTGTTCTAGAAAATTGCTGATTTTGACATGGGTTTCCAATGTGCCATTTGTGCCATTTTAAATTTTGTATTTGCCATACCGTTCATTTTGCTTTAATATTTGAGTAATCTCACTTGAACTTCACTCTTATTCATGTAATTGAAAAGACTATTTACCCCTGCAACACATTTCATAAGATGCTGCACATACTGTATAAATGCACTCATTTATTTTATCTCACCTGACACTTGCGTCATGCGTCATAAAATAGGACAATATAAATCTAAAACAGAAAAAATCCTTTAATACATCAGGGTTCCATGATGCTTTACGTTTTGACTATACTGAAAGATTTGTAATAGCTTTGGTGACTGTTTATCAAATATGCACTCTATAGCTGTTTTGCTTCATTAGAAGAAAATGCTATCTAAAAAATTGATTTCTATCAATGCATTTTTTTTAACTTTAAAATTCAATCACCTTTGCACATGCAGCATGCAATAATTCTTCAGAAGATTAGACCTCTGCAAATAATTTTAATTTTCCTTTTTGTTATGACATTGTAAGTTAAAATGAAACTTCATCCCCATTTTCAGTTTACAAATTAACAAATTACAATTTCTTGAACTTGAAGGTAAACTGGTCAAAATATAGAAACCTCTGGCTAACAAATAATTGGGGGACAAAATAAAAAAATGAATTTTTTGATCAAACATTCAGCCATGTAACGTATACAATACCATGCAGAAGTATTCAGACCTTGCAGTTTTCACATTTTGTTGCATTCAAATTTGTAGTCATGAAACTTTGATGTAGAATTTAATACAGTATTTGTAATATACATGACGTGCTCCACATATTGAAAGAAAAAACAGAAAGCAGTGCATTGATAATTAATATGAAAAAAAAACTGATTGATTTGATTTGAAGTATTCAAATCCTTTCCTTCAGCTAACCTAAATTACTGTAGGTGCACAAATTAATTTTGCCACACAATTAGTTGAGATTAGAGGGATTTCTGTATTTTATATCACCAATCACACACAACACAACAGCTCTTTGGGCCAGCAAGATCTAATTATAAATGATGAAAAGATTAAAACAGCCTTAAAGTTTTAACTTTGAAATATACATTTCACCTGGGTGCATTGAACTCAAAAAGCATCAGATCCAAAGAAATATGAGACATTAAAAAATTCCAACAAAATATTATGTTTTATCACAATTGCGTTTGCAGGGCTTCAAGTGCGTATAAATCCAGGGAAATTCTGTGTCTCTCAGGTCTGTACATGTATTATTGTATCTCATTGCAATACCTTTTCATTTCAACAGTTGTTTGTGTTTGTGCCCAGAAAATATTAAGTAGCCATGCTGGTTACAGGAATATCATTCTTAAACTTTACTTCTTAAGCTTACCTTGTCACCAGTTCAAGATTAAAGCACAATACAAGAAAATAAATGAAAGAAACAAAGGCAGGGGGAGACCAGGAGCTAAAGGTTTCCAAGCCTGAAGCTTATGAGTGATGATTAAAAGAGCAGAGGGAGGAGGGCAGGCACAGAAGATAGAAAAGCCTTCCCTCTGGCAATGAGATTCCCTGCAAAGGCATGATTGTTCTTTTGTATACCTAATGCCTCAGTAATGATGACAGATGTGTGATTAACTCTGCTCTTCTTAAACACAACCGTAAAAGTGAAATCAAATACAAAGAAGAAGCTGGTGGCTCTACTTAATCTAACCTCCTGTTTAGACTGTGCTCATGTGAACTGCAGGGGAAGTGATGAATTGCTGCATTATACCTCTTACTCCACCCTTCAGCACCATTTATGGGTCGTGGAATAACATGTTTTAGCTACACACTATACTGAGAACTTGACCAGAGCCGTGAGCTTTTGTCTTTATTATCTTATATGACATCAGTTTCAAACACCACTAATCTTTCAAGGGTGTTATTACATAGTTGAAATCATTATCCATTAAGTTTTTTTTTCTCCCATAAAGAAGCATGTTTAAGACCATAATGGGTTTGAATAGGTTGAGTAACACAGAGCTTATGTTAAAAAAATGGGTAACCTAAGCATTTGAGTGTGACTCAGTTGGTCTGGTGCCAAAAAGAACTATTACTGGTTTATGTACACATAAAACCATAACCATAAGGTGTGCTGGAAGTGAATGCCATTGGCTCCACCTCCACCTGAAATGGCAAAGGTTGCAATGTGAATGTTTCTGCATTCTAGGAAAACGTGATTTATACCCTTAGGGTAAACCATTGTCTGAAGAATTCCATATATAGTGGAGAGTTACTTTGTTCTCTAAAGCAGCACTGATGGTGTCAGATAACACCATAGGATGCCTATTAAGTAATGGAGCTTATCTTAATGTACAGCGGACCCTGGTGATGTGCCTTCAGTGGGAGGCCGTGGTTGTTATCTCTAAGTGTTACCAGTGTAAACTAAGGAGTGAAAAAATGTCAGATTGGGTTTTTAAAGCATTTTATCAAGTCAAACTTAAGAGTTTAATTCCCAGCTGAATGGCTACTCTAGTATGGCTTAAATATTTGACTGTGGAAGGATTGGTTTTTCACGTGGTCTCATACCACATCAAAAATGATTGTGGGAGCTAAGATGTGTAATGCAGGTTTCTTGGTTTGTGTAGGACAGAAAGTTTCAAACCAGAGCACCATGTTATGATTAGTGAAAAAAAAAAGATGATGGGCAATTAGGAGGGAAGAAATTATTACAACTCAAGAAGTTTATTGAGTTGTTTTGAAGATGTTTTGCTATCGTACCTGAGAGATTTCAGTAAATAAATAGCTAGGAGCAAATCAGTTAATGCTATGCCCAACGGTAACCATCCATTTTCTAACCGCTTTAACTAGTACGGGGTCACAGGGGAGGTGGGGCCTAACGAGCAATAGGGAAATCGCAGTTTACTCCCTGGATGGGAATGCCATTCAGTACTAATCACCACAACATGCCAGTACTGAACATGAACATGTCATCATTGATTTGATTCTGACCATGTCATCTCTGCTTGGTTCTTGGTAATGATCTTCTAATATCTTCTGTTGATCTCTTGGCTGCTAAATAGGTTGTTTTTAAAGTGTAGGACTAGACTTAAATGAATAAGATCAGGCTCACATTACAATTGCTATTGCAGTTATTATTGTTTTTTTTTAGTTTTACAAATATAAAGGAAAAATGCAAAAAATTAATTCACTGCTTCATGTTTTATGCATGTAGTGTTCAACCCAAATGACTTCTGTTCTTCGCATTTTCTAAGACCATAATTTATGTACAGTAACTAGGTACTTAGTTGTTAACATATCTAGAGTATATTAGCTGCATGAGTATTTCAAATGACAGTTTTAGGTTGTTCAGGTTTTATTGTAATTCACTATAAGACTAGTAATTACTGTATGTAATTTGTCTAAAAACTATGACATCTAAAGTGGCTATATTAGTACTGATAAAGAAAGAGCAACTGTGCAAAATACTGGGAAAATTACTGAAACAATAATTTCATACTGCCACCCAAGTTTGTTCTCTTGAAAAATACTATTTTTGTTTCATTAAAAAACCCTGCATTTTGGCACTGGATGAAAAAGTACTTCCTTCAACAAATCATTTTGAGTGGCAAACAAGAATAGCCTGAAACCCTCCCTATTTCTGAATGTTCCTGATGTGACAGTTCTCTGGCAGGGTGTCTGGTGTATTCTGTAATTATCTGACAAGGTATGTGAAGGAGTGTAGGCTTCCAAGAAGTCTCCGCAGCATTCCACTGTCCTGCTGGCTCCAGCCAAACAGTGTGGCCTCTGTGTGTTACTGTAGCAACCCGTCTCACCGTTATCTGAGAGTGCTGTGCTCTTTTTGCCCATTTAATACAGACCATAATTTTTCTTTCTCTTATAAATGTCTCAAATGGGTTGGCAGTATAGAACATGCCATTTCTGATACGTATCCTTGATTAAACTATAACATAAGACTTCGTACCATACTGCAATACATGGAGTATTAACTTTTGTCATAAGAAGGAATATTTTTATTTTCTATTTCTAGATATGTATTTTGCACATAAGGTTTTGGTTTTGGTTCAAGGTGGGTTTTTGTGTTAGTGTTAGTTGTGAAGTAGGTTTTCCTCTAAGATTTGCCAGTACTTTGGTCTATCTTCCCATTAGTACTAAGAAGTTTCCCAGTTCCTATTGATGAGAAGCAGAGCTGTAACAAAATGTTGCCACCATGATCGGCTGAAAGGAATGATTTTGACAGAGAGTGATGAATTATATTGGGTTTGTTTCAGATTTATAATTTTTCATTTAGTGAAAGGTTCTGACCACAAAACCTTTTGCCATGTGTTTGCAGTATCAGTTAGGTGCTTTATTGCAAACCACTTGTGGAATTTATTTTTTCAACTTTGTGGAGTGACCAGGATATTGTTGACCTATGGACATTTTCTTCTTTCATATTACCCACTGAACTCACTGTTTGTTGACTTAACAGTGGCATCCCTAACCAGTTTTCTCCTTGCCTGGCTGCTCTGATTGGAGAAACAGCCTGATCTAGGCAGTGTCTGGGTGCTTTCGGCTTCTTAATGATTAAATTCATGATCAAAGTCCCTTGGTCTTCATAGTTGAATCCTTGCTTAAAATTCCTACCTGATGGAGGGACTTATACAGTAGATGATGTTTTAATTTATTGTTACACCCAGAAATTGCAACAGTACATTGTGAGAGTACTTGATGATTTTTAGAAATCAATCACACATAATAATTTGCAATTTCACAAATGGATTCTAAATATACAATATACATTTATTGATATAAACTACATAACAAATAGAATATATCTGTGATATGAAAGCTTGATAATTCGCTTGATAATTGATAATTTTAAAAGTTAAAATATGTTTTTGCTGAATAGACAGTTGCTATTTATAGACAGTTCTTTATATTATAGCTGACATTTTTGTGTTGAAGACATTTTAAAGTGCAAGGTTACAAGTTTCTGGGTAGCAGCTGAAATTCAAGCATGAAGAAACAAAAAAAAATCTAAAGAAAGACATTCTTCATACTGTATTTTCCAGTGCAAAAGAGGTCTACTTTGGTTAGAGAGGGGCATTTCATTAGATCTGGTTAGTGGGCAACTGAATGATAGTTAACATTGATGATCATCCAGCTATAGGAGACTCCAAAAAGAACCTGACATTCCTAAAGGATGATACCAAGTGCTTCAGGGTTTTATTATGCAGTATAAACTGATTTTCTTAAGATTTCACTAATTAATTATATTGTATATTTAAGAGAAAAATATACAGTATACTGGATGTAGTCTTTTGCTTACACAGCAGCTGAATAAAATATACAGGTGCACAGGTTCCACTGTATGAAAACCCATCACAAAAGAATACAAAAAATACACTATAAAATATTCAGTAGTTTTAAGTTTTATGCAATAAAAGCTTTGTCTGTGTCAGCAGCAGCACTCCGTGCCTCATCCCACCCTTACCTCCAGAACCATGGATCCGAGCAATAGAGAGCTTCATTTAAATGTTTTTGAATGGGCCAGACTCCAGTAATACCAGGGAAGAGTATGTGGGTGCTCATGATGCAGCAGTACCATCTTAAACTGCAGTCACACCATCCAGTCAGATCTGTTTCAGCCATTCCAAAATGACTGGTTTAGAGTATACACAGAGGATTAGGAACTTGCTTTAATATGGTCCTGTCTACTAGCAGGCATACTGTATACACTCCATAAAAAATAAGGGGATCATTCTGATATGATTTTTGGAGAAAAAGTGTTTGTTGTCCCAGATATGGAAAGTACAAAAAGAAGAGGAGCCAGGAAGTCTCTACGCTTTGTCTAAATATCTGTTCTTTTTCTTAGCCCCTAGAACAGTTATTTCCATATATTCTATGTCATCTTTCCACTGATACTTTTCTTTCTTCTGCCTATGGCAAACCCATTATGCGAATATTATTTTGGTGTGAGTCATCTTTCTGTTTAACCACCTTCCATTCCCTACTTTACAGCTTTGCGGTTGCAGTACCGTGTATCTTTTTTTGTGCCTATTATTGCCTGAGACCAGTCCAGTTTGAGACTAATTGCGGAAAAGCTGTCATCTGAATGTTCTTAGTCATTGCAGCAATCTGGGAACTCAGCGTCACCATCTCAGTTTTGTCATATCACACCTGCTATTCTGTTGACAGCTCCACCAGCATGGCCAATTTATCCAGCTCTGGAGGATCATCCTTTTTTATATTCTTTAGTTGAGGAACAAGAAGAATTATTATGTATTTTGGCTCCCTGTCATCTCAGACAGACTGGGGACTTAAACAAAACAAAATCAGTTAGTGAGTACTGCAAAAAACAAGTAAGATGTAGGCTATAACATGAACACTTTGAGTTGCCATCCCATCCCTGTACTGGTTACCTGATAGCCTGTGTATGTTTCCATTTATTGTGTTCAGCCCTCATTGGAACCAAAATGTACCGTCCATTTAATCATGTATACATTAATTTTTAAATTATTTTTCATGTGTAAAGATTCAGATTCTTAAGGCTAATGTATCGCACGTCTGGTTAACCTAGTATATTGCATATGCTGTTCTCCATCTGTCCGAAACTGGATTTTAAATTGAACATGAGGCAGGAGGGTTATGTCCTGGAAATATACAGGTACACAAGGTTAAGAATTAAAATTGGAAACACTGACAATGAGCAAACAGAGCTGTTTACAAGCCATCTGTAAAAGCTCACAGACATCTGGTCATCTGACATAGATACAGAGGTGCCATGTTATACTTGGCTTTGATGGGCAATATGTCTTGTGCTGGTATGTGTCCTGTGTGCCTGCTATCTCAGGGTAGCTCATCTTGGCAGAAACTGCAGGCCACATGACAGCACAGTAAGAACACTAATAAAAGGGATGAGAGTGAATTTGTAGGACACTGAAAAATGGCTGCATCCCACAATCCTAGAGAGCAGAAAGACCACAAAATATTTATTTTGGTAGTGAGATCAAAACTGTTGCTTTTTGACCATTTGTTCCACTTTTCCACCAAGTTCACCAAACTTCTTTCATGAAAGTGAAAAAAAGCAAAAAGCAATTTATACTCAATAAATATTAAACTTAAAAATAGCTTGCTAATGCTCCAAATCTAGGGAATCTTAAAATGCTCTGAAACAGCAAATTGCACTTAAAACTTGGTTGTTTTCTTATTAGGAAAAATAGAACCCAACATAAATAAAATATGTTATTAAATATGAATTGGTGTTTTTAAAGATCGTACTTGGCTTTTCAAGACAGGGATTCCAACTAGTGGTACAAAGAATACATTGGAATCTTAAAGTCTAGCAGACACTGGAAAATGAACTGAAGCACTTATCATTTGTGGGAAAAATGTTATGCAAAACTGGAAGTCTGCCACTGGAATTGAGTGATTGGTGAAGAAACTGACTCACTGTAACACAAAAGATTAGGTTTGTTTATGACATTTCTGATTGCATTATTTTTTCAATGTTACCTTGCAATTCAGAACAAAGTACTCTTTATATTTTTACATTATTGTCATTATTATTTTAAGACTATAATACAATATCAAAGAGATTCTGTGACGTACAGCCACAGGCTTGCACTGACCTAAAAAACTGTACAGGCTAGTTCCTAGGGAAATTGTTTTTTTCCCAACTGCCTATGGAAAGTATTGTTTGTAAGTGGAAGAGAGTTCCCTCTGTATCTTTTTAGGATTAAAAAATACAAAAACTGTAGGGAAGCAAAAGCTGTAATTCATAAATGTAATGAATAGAGCTTAGAGGGAAACACATGATAGGTAAATGTAAAATAATACATGCTGTAATTGGGTTGTAGCTGTATAACCTTGTTTGCAAACTATACTATGGAAACATCACAGCTAATTGGCCTTTAATGAGCAGATCTGAGCATGGTTTAACCATTCTGTTTGGTAAAAATAAACAATTATTTTCTAGGGATAAAGAAAATGTCAGTGTCCTTTTTAGAAATCTAAACTTTTTCAATGTCCTTTAGATTTCTCTTTGTAATTTGCTGAATGTGCTGCTGTGTGTTGTTTTTTTTCTTGAGCTTTTACTCTGTAGCGTTTTTCTTGTCTTCTTTTTTGCTACTGGGAATCCCAAAGTAGCATTTGTGCTTAGCAACCATGGATTTCTACAAGGTCTACAATGATGTGACCCTGACTATTTCTGCATGGCCTTTACGCTTTTTCTCAATTTCTTTTGATTTAGCCCATTACACCCTGTCGTTGCTTTGTAACTATAGAAAACATATGACAGAGTTAGACAGACTGAAGCATTCACGCATAGTCTGCTTTGGATTTTACAGAAATAGCACTGAAATGGTTTCTCTCTTTTTGTTTCCATTTTTACCTTTTTGTAAATAAATGCAAGAGACATCCAGGGGAACCGCAATTAAGGGAACAGCAGAGAACACCAAAGCGCTGGTATTCAGGTCGTGTGATCGTGTTTTCATTATTCTGAGAATGTTTCCTTCAGGGAGGTAATAAAATCCCCTTTTGACATGCTGCATTTACTGTGAATAAATGCAGGAAGACAGCTCAACTTTTCTGAAGATTGCAACAAGCTGGGGCAGATAATTTGAATTATTGCTGTTTTGTCTTTTCTCTGTCTTCTTTAATGGATAGGTTTCCATGTTTCTACATTCTTTTTCAAGAGACATCACCTAATAGATATTTGCACTGGAATGTCAGCAATCAAAGTATAGACATAAATTACTGGAAATGAGCTAGACATAGTGTACAAAGTACTTGACCAATTTTCCCAGATTTTTGGTCATCATGGCCACACGATCTTCTCTAAGCATTTCTACACTCAGCATCTCTTTCTTTTTCTTCTTTTTTTCCATAAAGCTGCACAACCTGTTCTTTTCACTTTCTGGACCAGTGCAAGACATCAGACCCCTCTTGCAGGGGTTCAGTTTTTAATTGACTGCTCAGTAATAAACTGTCACACACCTCCACATCTCAAGTCATTTTCAGACTGGTTTACCTAACTTACACTACCACAATGACTTTCAGATCTCAAATGACTGTTCAAAATACAAAACAAGATGTTTGATATTATGCTTGCTTTTTTAATGTAAACCCCCAAAACATGTCTTCATAATGAAGGAGATTTCATAGTGCAACTATATGTGTATTCATTTGTAAAAAAAATATGCATAAAGAATTCTCCCTCTTCCTATTATATTCCATTTAATTGGATTGCAAATAATGTATATATTTTGAAATATATTTTAATCAAAATATTTTCCTTGCAGTGTTTTCTTACTTTTAACAGCTTTACCATTAAAGTGTTCAGTTTCAGCATTCAAGTTTTGATTGAAGCATTCAGTTTCAAATGTTTTTATTTGATCTGTCTTTTAACCGAATGGTACATTGAAGTGAATATGTTTGCAAAGTACTAAATGTCAAAAGGTTGTAGAAAAATTGTGACATAAGGTTGTTTTGTCATATCAGTTACTTTATTGCATTGTACAGTATGCTCTGTCAGTGACTGTGGCGTAAAAGATTGGCAGTCTAGATAATGTTTATTTTGTATTTAGAATTACCGGCAGACATTGTTCAGAAGACTCTATACTTTACTAGGTGGGTCCTCTATTTTTTCACATAAACAGCTAGACCCATAGATTTATGTTGTTGGAAGACAGTATCATAGACTCTCAACACAGTTGGTGGGTGATATGTCCTTGTAATAGCCAAGAGCTATTAAGAGATTTTATAAATGTCCTGGGCATTTCAGCAAACTTGTAGTAAAATAATATCAATATGGCAATACAAACAGGTTTATCAAAACAAAGTAGGGCATTCTGTGTACTTTAGACAAACATAGAAATTACATTGTATCAGATTATCACTTGACCAATTGTATGAGGTATCTGAAATTTTCTGTACAAGTTTCGGTTCAAATCCCTCCAAAGACTCTTTATTGATATTTTGATTATTTTGATTTTTTTTTTCTTTGAATTTAATTTACGAACACAAAATGCTGTTAAAACACACTTTCTTATCCAAGCTAATTAGCATTTCAATTCCCTTGTCCAGTTTTTATTTTTTTGCTATGTGCCTCAACGTCAACTTCTTTTTCACCTTTGATCTGGTCAAAGATCTGTTTCCTTCAGTGGAGACACAGTGGCTGTGGGATCAGTTCCATGCAGGCACCCAAGGGGCACAAAGCATAGCAAAATCTGACAGTCAACTAAAACCTACTAATTGAACTCTGTTCTAAATAACAAAACACAGAAAAGTGAAAATACCTATTAAGGTGATCCATTACAGCTTTTGAGAGCTGAAAAAATGTGACATGTTTTTGAAGTTTAATAAGGTTTTAGTCAATGTTTTTCATCTTCACTGCAGTCCAGAACCATAAGCAAGGAAATATATACTGATTGTAAAGTTGTCAACTATGGAGATGCATGAAAATTATAGTTAATGGTTTCAGATGTTGAAAATGTATTTCTCAGTACTGAGTAACTACAGAGTATCTCCCAATGCCCTGGAACTGTGTAAGAAAATAAAGAGAAACTGGAGTTTCTAGCAGATAGAAAACAAGCACACGAAAAATTTTACATCTTTAAACATATCAGTAAGAATTGCCAAAATATAACCCGAAACATAGATTGCATTTTATTCCTTTTAATCAGGTTTATGGTTGTACATTTAAAAATGCACAATTTTTAATGGTTACAATTCAGAGTGCCCCTCTTAAAATATGTTCTTCTAGGATGACTAGAAGACTGTCGCTGGTTTCACTTAATAAGATGTATCAATTTGTAGAGGTTTGTTAAGTGACGTGGATAAGAGATCTTTAAGCAAGTGTAGCAAACCCAACTCTGCCATTCCCTTGGTCAAAAACAGAATAAAATTGCCTCAGGAACACATCTCCCAGAACCCAGTATGGCAAACCATCCCGATACTCCTCTCGGGAACCTTCAATCCCACTGGTGCAGTAAGAGTTTCCATAGTCGTCCTGGTACTGAAACATAGTCACAGGATGTATCCATAAAGTTCACTTCCTTCTGCAGCAAAACTGTGTTTGCTTCTATTAAAACATATTACTTCGCCTTTCTCCTATTTTTTACAACCTTTCTCCTTTTTTACAAACTAAAAAGAAAATATAGCCAGCTGATAGAACTTAGGTTATTTGTATTATAACCACAACATAGAATATAGAACAATATAGAAACTGGTGACAAGCAAGAAGATTATAGTTAATTTGACTGCGATGATTTATATTCATTGCTTCCCTCAGAGAGCAACGCATTACAGATGCCTACGACAGCAGTGAATACTTACCACTAACACATAAGCAGAGGGCTCAAGATGAAGGTGAGCTCCATTCATGATGAACGTGAGAGGAGGCAAGGAGTCTATGCTGTCGCAGTCAAAGACATACTGAAAATAGAGAGCAACTGAGTTAAATGTGTCCTCTACAAATTAGTGTTAATATGACAGACAGGGCTTTGAGGTACTCACCTTTCCGTTCTGATCTTGTTGAGCTCCAAGAGCCTGATGGAGTTCATCTACATATTGAGGGGGGCATGCAAGAAGAGAGGTGCCAGTGTCTACAATCGCAGAGCAACCACTCTGGCACCAGCCTGTGCTGTGGTGGTCTATTTCAAACCTTTGAGAAAATTTGTTAAAAAGAAGCAAATCAGCAAGTACACATCGGTAACATATTTTGTGAAAGGTTTCTAAAGGAACAGCGACTAAGTATTGGTAACCTCACAAAATCATCTTTCTAGAAGAAATATGTTTTGCATTCAACATTTGTATAATATAATGTATGTCTAATATTAATGGAAAAGAGCAATAATTTTAAATGAGATTAAAGTGAAAAATCCAGAGGAATCTCTGTGACATTGCCATATTCGTGGCTGCTGTTTTTATTCTGCTGTCTCATCCACAATTTTGTGTTTTCCCAAGGTGTTTTAGTATTTTGACAATTTTGTTTTGTAGGTTTTCATTTTAGGAAATTAAATAAACTTGAATAATTTTATAGTGGTGGAACCACTAGAAATTTCAAGAGCTAATTGGCTATTTACTAATTTACAGTAAGCTTTAGTTAACAATGTGTGGGAAACTATTGAAAGTAGACGTCATAATAATAACTCTTAAACCTCAAATGCACCTCAGCTCTTGAAATGATAATTGTAATATACATAATAAGACATGCATTAAAATAGTCATTATGGATAGAGACACATGTTTGGATTAGAATATTGTATAACAAGTTGATAATTCAGTGTGGGATTTATAGAAATTAAAATCTAGAAGAGAAAACACCTTTCATAAAAATGCTTTATAATGTCTGGGATGTGTGTCCACATGTGGCTTTAATATAAGTAACATGAAGGAAAAGAAAAAGCACTAGCTTTTGATTCATGGAGATGTGGAAAAAAGACTCCATAAATTCTTTACCAAACTGTGGATTTATAATTTCACTTTTTAAGAGCTGGCATCAGCTACCACTTTGTATGATTGTAACTATGTTGTGTGCAACAAATCTATTAATTCTTAATAAAGTAATGGCTTTGGCGTTAGTGCTTACCACTATGGCCAGACTTTTCTGCTGAGCCCTGGGTTAAGAGTAAAGAAAATGTTTTGGAAGTAATTAATAATTGTGTTACAAATATGAGTTACTTGTTGAAGCAATACTTATAGTCACTGAAGAGATTTTCAACTGATTGCCAAAACCTGGACAACATACCCTTCAAAAACCAGCTGCCAGTGGCTTTCATGGGCAACAGGAACCCAGTGAATTTCCCCAGTGTAGTGACTTGGGTCTGTTCCACCAAAAACAACTTCGCTGCCCCGTTCTGAGCTCCTTGAGATAAAATTACATACTGTAATCATTCAAAAGAGATAATTCAAATAATTCTAATTCAAGCCCAAAGGATAGTATAAATGCAGCTAATTACTTCTGTTGTACATATAATACAAAATAAAACTTTTTTGCTTTGCATCATTTTACAGAAATATATTCGTCGCACTTTGAATATTTAGCATTCAGGTAGAATATACACTTTATGTTGAATACATGGAATCTCACTTGCTGAGGTAGAAAGCAAAGACAGGCTCCTCAAGCAAGTTCTCTTTTATCATGGTGTCCACAATAGTTCCTTCGTTTTGTTTAAACGCTAGCCCCATGATTCCATCATGTAGGGGTCTTGCAAAGTGGTTTCCTGGTTCTGTGATACTCAGACCTATCTTCTGGTTTGTGACAGTGAGATCCCCAAGCTGTGGAGACACACAAAAAACTTTTTCACTTTTCTGCTAATGATTGTAAGGGGGCAATGTACAGTAATTCAATAATTTATTAATCCGTGGTTTTCTGATATTCAACTTATATAGATGATGAAAAATGTGAACAATTAGCAATGTTTCTGTTGACTGAGGTTATTTTTATGTCTTGACTAGAAGATAGATGTCATAATGACCATAAGTTTATACCTTTCATCTCTCTGTTTCATGAATTTCTGAAAACTTCACTGCCACCAAATTGCTCACTCCAAATTGTAGTGGGAACACCAGTGTTAAAAAAGTTCACTTACAGTAGTTGGCCTCATATTCATATTATCAAATGCTCACTATATTTACTTTAGAGGTAAAGATGTATAATTGCCTCAGTTTACAGCAAAAAGTGTTAATCATAAATATGGGAAATCCTTTGCTGTTAATGATTTGTCATTTAACATTCCTGAATTACATGCATTTACTTGGTACATTCATTTCAAATGAACCTGTTTTTTTTTTCTCAAAATAGAAATTAACTTGTAGTTTGAAGATAAGTACTATATAAGTAACATTTTATATATCTAGAATAGAAAGACTAGAATATGTCTTTGAATGGTCTGGTCCATGCTACTTCAAGACAGTGGAATTTTATCATTGCCAAAAACAAGTGTTTTAATGGGGCACTCTGAGATACTCCATTAAGACTGAAATTCCCTATTAAACAGCAAAAAACCCTCCACAGATCATTAAAGGTTCAGTTTTTTAAGTCATGTCTCAAATGTATTTATATTGGCTTTTTCTTACACTAACACTTATGTATTGCAGTTTTAGATATGCTATGATTGTAACACTTTCAGAGCATTGTGACTTATCTGATTTTTTTATACATTTCTTTAAGGTACATTTATGAAAAAATATTGTTGTTATCTTTATTATAGTGATTATTCATTCTTTGAGGAGAATCTAGTTAATACTTGTGAAACGTTGCACTTTACACGTCCCATAGAGTAAGACCCATTTACTTACAGTGACTGTATCATAGCCAATAACACCTGTGAGGCTTCCTGTTCCATAATGGATAGAGAAGGGCTGCTCATTGCTATGATAGGTGGAAGACTTCTGTGGGTTGAACAGTGGATGATGTGCTATGAGAGAACAAAGAAGAATTCTAAAATTGATACATTAACCAATAAGATGGAGTAATGGAAGGAAACCTATGATATTAACTGAGAAGGAAAAAATAGAATTACCGCTCATCTTCTTTACACACTTACTGTATAAGACAATTTGTCGCTATATTATAAGGGTGCCACTGTGACATGGACATGGCGATTAGCACTTCTGCTTCACAGCTCTTGTGCCCTGAGTTTGATTCGGTTTGATCACGTGGGTTTTCACTGTGTGCTGTGGATTCTTCTCTCTTTCCAAAACATATTCTAGCTAAGTTAATTGGTTGTTTAACTTGTCCCTGTATCTGTGTGTGCCTGGCAATGGAGTAGCATCCTGTCCAGGGCAGAATACCGACTTAATTAAATAAGGAATATGACTCATTCATAAGCAAAACCTCATTGGCACTTCATTGGTCTTTTTCTTCAGAGTCTGATACTGTGTTGTCGACAGAAAAAAAAAGAATTTCAAAAGTAATTAAAACTATTGCTACAAAGGTGTGATTATTGAAAGATTAAACAGATTTCTATCTGTATGTCATTTATCTGTCGTTCCTCTTAATCTTTAAAAATATCTCTATGAGCATAGAACAGCTTCATTTAAGGGTATTTTGTCTTACATAATCTACTAAGTACTAAGTACTTACTGCAGGCTTCACTCTTGCAGTAGACTGAGTTGATCCAGAGAGTAGAAGATCCGGTATCAAAATGGACATAAAAAGTTTGTGGAGGGGTTCCTACATTAATTTTGCCAAAATATGCCATCTGTAAAAGTGAGAGCTATTATTTGTAACTATAACAAGATGGTGCACACTCTGACTGAAAGTCACGTTACACATCAAAAATATAAACTGTATAAATTATTTATCTTGATTTCATACTTTTGAACAGATCTACAGTTCTGCTGATTTATCTTGCCCAGCATTAATTTAATTGCTTTTATAAACAGAATATTCCTAAAAAATGAATGTGCAATTTTACTGTAAGTATGACTCATGCCACAAATTCAGGATGGCCTGAATATAAAGATTTGCATGTAACAGTTGACTGTATTAATACTTGTGTAGGAGGAAATAGCTGTCTTTGTAATACAAAGAAGTATTTAATTCTTCATTATGTGGATGTCAGAGGATTGGCAAGGTGGTTTCTGAAAAGGGTACTTCCAAACATTTGTAACACAAGCACTTTAAAAGTAATGCTTTAATTTATCAATTTTTGAATTTAGAAATTACTTTCTGAATCTTTGTGGTTACTTGTTTGCTTTAATGCTCCAGAATAAGCTTGTTGTCCTTTAGTTATGCCATTGTGCTGTACATGTTTTTTTCCCTGCAACTATTTAAACTGTGTCACATGACATACAGCTTATGTCACATGACATACAGCTTATGAATTCATACACAGTATATGTTAATTGTATTTAATATGTTTCTGTAGGGCTTGACTGCAATGTCAAAGTAATAATCAGTTTAAACCTAAAACATTAATTAAGTTTGTTTGCTCTGACTTACATTGTGATAATTTATGAGTTGTTCATTGTATGTACCAGGTGCACTGTACTGTTCATTCTTTAAAAATTCCTCCAGTTCTCCTCTCTCTTTCAGTTCTTCGTAGATAAACTTCATGTTCAACAGGGGGATTCTAGTGATAAAAGCAAGTCCAGAAATGGAGTGCAGATCCAAGGGGGAAAACAGCAAATTAAAATAATGGTTTGAAAAATAAACTAAACTGTATGTCATGCTAATCATAATACTGAACTTACATTTTTTATGTACGTAGAACATAGAGCCACAAAAATAAAGCTGACAATATGGTTTCAGTCATATTCTAATAATAACAGTAACACAAATCAACAAATATAAAGTGATATTATTCTTAATACTAGAGCTTTATGTTGCCTTTCTGAGGAAGTAACAGTGCTTGACAGGAGATCAGAGCTGTCACATTCCCCAAAAGAATCCCCCAAACATAGATTTTGAACACTGGGTTAAGAGCAAGCTGATTTGATTGCAGTTTTGCCAGAATGGAGTAGAATGCACATAAAGCATTGAAAATGACAAGCACATTTGATGCAGGCTTGAGTTTGTTTGATTGATTAGGTTCAGATGTGCAGTCCATTAGAAGCACACGTATGATGAAGGTGATGGAATTAACAGTGAGTTTGCAAACAGGTGGCAGTACTAGCATTACTAGTACTAGTACTAGTACTAGTACTAGTACTAGTACTAGTAGCATTACCAGGGCTAGTTTTAGATTAGAACTCTGTATTAGCAACTGACAAGAGTAGTAGTACTAGCTATTCTGTAGTACTACACTACTCTGTATAAGTATTAACTACCCTGTGGTAACCAGGAAGAGTAGCCTGATGTGGAAACAGGAAGAGACATTCAGTACCAAATACTGAAGTTTTCTAGGTGGATTGAATGAGATTATATTCCAGGATGAACCTCTAAAACAAGAAATATTAGCCACATAGGCTGCTGGAAGCTTTAGGAGGGTGAAGAATCAAGGGTTGACGCTGTATCATTTGGACACCAGCTGTAGTGGGTAAATGGGGCAATCATCAATGTAAAAGCCAAGGCCTAAATCCCTGGGACAGTATGATCTGTGAATGAGGAAGGCCAGATCCAGTACAGACTGACACTATGTGCTTGCACCCGAGGGGTGGAGTGGGAGTCAACAACCAGGGGTTCCTTTAAGGACAGCAAAAAGGATTGGAGAGATGGAAGAGATGAAAAAACAGATATAGGTTGGGGCCATAGGTGCAGTGAGTCAAACACTCGACTCCAAATGGAAAGAAGGGGGAGAAGAGAGAAGAGTGGCGCAGGCAGGTTTAGGAACAGAACAAAGTGAAAAAGGCAGACAAATTTGCAGCAGTTACTCAGAATTTCTGGAAGGCTTGATGACATCAGAAACATTGAAGAAATATGCAGATGGTAGAGTATGTTGGTAGTAGAGCAGCTATTTTTCAGTGAAGGGTTAAGGTTGAAGAGTCTAGGAGGACTCTTGTCCTGGGTTTGTAGGCGATTAAAGTGATAAAGATAAGGTGCCAGAAATGTAAAGCATGAAACTTACATTTCACACTGTACATTTCTGGGATGAAGTGAGATGTACTAGAAAAGATGCACATATTGCCATGTTGAACCTTGGTGCTTTCAATGCACAGCAAAAGTGCAAAATTAGAATCTGACAATTGTCTGAACCTCTGTTCAGTAAAACCATTAATACATTCTGCTTTTAAGAACAGCTGCTATAGTAATACTAGCAACTTTAATACAGAGTACAGCACAACATAACCAAGGTTACAAATGAAATGAGACACAATCTTGTAATTACAGTATGGATGCAGCTTAATGATCCAAACATTCTAGAAAGCCATATTTTTAATGTTACAGAGTCAGCTTCAACAATATGGCTTAGGAATTGATTTCAGACAATCCATTGAGTAAAGATGTGTTTCTTGTTTTTGTCCTGACCTTTACTGAGCATTATTTCCATTTTTTTCCTTAGGGCCTTTTATAGTTGCTAATTTTATAACACTTCCTTGGTTAAACTGTCTCAGTGTCCTTTAGGATTTAGTTTTTTTTTAAATCTCTAGGAGTATAATATTTTCTTCAGATACAAAATTAATCTGTTTGCTGATGGTTACCCTTTAAATCCACTCCAATACCGTACTTTAGTGTAATCAACACCTCAGTTGTTATTTAGAGTCTGTTAATTACTGTATAAATTAAAACACTGAATGCTGCTTCAGCTGAAGAATTGTGGTAGAACTGAAGAAGATTGGAAGGGACACAGTTCAAGGATCCCTGCACTAGAGCAGCATTGTCTCTCTTGTATTATGGTGACTAAGACTGAACACATTATTCCTAGTGAGGTCTAATAAATGTGTTGTATAATTTTAACATTACTTCTAATTTTAATGCAATTATTTAAATTATATTCTTGATTGTAAGTAAGGAGTAAGTGGTTCACCTTTTTGATAATCTCTATTCTGTGTAGATGAGGTAAGTAATACAATGTGTACAATACTCAACAGTTTTAAATGCTTTCCCCTGGTTTCATGGCACAGTATGTACAGTACATTACAAATAGTTCTACTCTACTAAATATGAAATTGTTTAGGATTACAGCCACTCAGGAGTACAGTGCTATTTATGGTAACTAATAAATCCATACTTGTCCTAATGATTCACCTCAAATTAAACAAAATTAAAAAAACATTTTTCTTATCAGTATTGACTATTGCCTGTATTTTCTGTAATGTATCATATGATTAGTCATATATTGACTGACATAATGATGTTATTAACTTCTAAAAGAAAACAGGAGTGGACTTATTGCATTAAATGCGTCTCAGGAGAATAGTGCAAAACATTTTAAAATGACACTACAATCCTCATTGTTATTTGTGGAAGCATAACTATTTTTTTCCATCCTGAACTGTTTCAGAGGCAGTCTGAAGCCATGCAGAAATTCATGTTATGAAATTGACCTATTGTATCTAATTCTGTGATCATTAGCATAAGCTGGTAGGTATAAAAGTAATTAACAAAACTTGTTTTCAGTTTCCTCACCTGATGAGTCCCTCTGTAAGAGCCAGACACACCAGACCAAGAATGAGATGCTTCATCATGTCGGCACTCTGTTCTCCTTCTGAACACAGTGCACCGTGACCTGTAGTCTTTTATACCTTTTGTAGAATTCAGATCCTTAGCCGTGATCTTATCTGCTCTTTCTGTAATGTTTGTACAGTTTTTCTTGAGAGGGAGTATATAAGTTAATATCATTATTCATTTCAAAAAGATAAGATAGAGTCTTAAAAAAATAAATCTGAATTCAGCACGGATTTAAGCAGGATAAAAGAAAGTTCATTCTTGTATATCTTTGCTGCTTTGTATTTCAATCTTTATACAATTTCGATAAATTAATCTTGTCAGTAATTAAGTCTGGTTTGTATCATAACAAGAACATTATTTGATTATATACTGTACATATGAAATATTTTTGTTTTTGTAGTCACTTGTAGTTTTTGTGCGGCAGTTTTTGGCCAGTGAGAAAAACAAATACACTAAAGAACTAAATGAACTTCACAGTCTCCTTGTGCTATCTTTACTTTTTATTTATTTTTACATACAGTATCACTGATGTTTTTTTTTCTTTTATTAATTGAAAACCTCTAGAGTTGACTTTGGACCAAATGCTGAGATATTCATTTTTATTAATTTGTTGCATTCATTTTTATTAAAGCACAGGCTTCATGTAAAAGAGGGGTCAACTATCTCCATGACCAATGCAGTACAGTATAAGACACCAAAGATAAAAAGATGCTCATTCAGAATCATTGCAGATGTTTTCTAGGGAATTATTAATATATTATTTGAATTAGCTAAAAGGTGCTTTGTAAAGACAGATGATAAAGGAGTCACAAGGTATTAAAATGTTTGCATTATTATGCACAATAATATCAACTGAGATTACTATACTGTAGGTATAATCCCTCCAAAACAGTTGCAACTGGTTGAAAAGGTGATTGCAAGGGAGAAAGGCAAGGTGATAATTATCTGACTGATGGAAAGTACAATAAATTACTCTGGGACTGCACAAGCATGTTTAAGACTTAATTTAGGCTTTCTATTGTCTTTGCTTTTTTCCATTGATGCCTATGAGAACACCTAAGGCATATTTTAGAACTAAACCAAAACATCCACTAACCACAATCTTTATAGATTTAAGCAAAATAAACAAAGAATAAGGCCTATGTTGTATTGTGGTGCCACCTTAGTTAATGCAGTCATAACAAAATAGTGGTGTTTATGTCAAAATCACTACACAAAATCATAGTGTTCTAAAAACCACAGTTTTGACCATGGTTTCTTGTATACAACTATCTAGGATCATGTTTAAAGAAAGTAATAGAAAGAAGGTAGTCCTTCTTTCTATTATGCTGTTAGGCATGTAATCATGCATGTAATCAAGAGCTTTTAGTTTACCTGGTTGTGTATAAGGGAATCAAGAACACTTTCCAAAAATGACAGAAATCAATATTGTATTAATGAGAAAATTCTTAGTCATTTTATTTCAGGGGCAAAAACAGAAAACAAGCATTTTTCAACTGTAACATTAGGCAAAATGTGTTTCTAATACATAATGTACTCCAGATGTTATTTTTATAGTTGAATAATGTACTATAAGAATGAAGTGTTGATCCACTTTCACTGTTGATGTAGTCATTTAAGTTAGTGGACCAAAACATTTCAGATCACTGTTTAAATATGCCAATGTCAAGCATTTGCTTGGGTCATCATGCATGAAACAGAAATGGAAAATAAAGGAAAACTTTAAAAGGAGGAAAAGGAGTGCAGAAAAACCATGTGTAAACTGTTACATATACGGAATGGTTGGTTAAATGTTTGATGCATAGTCATTAAGTTAACACAACAAGTTGGATGGTTAACAAAATATTTCCAATAAAAAGAAAAGTTAAAATCTATAGAGTGTAATATAGATTAATTAATTTAATGGAGCTGGCTAATCAACACACTCTTACAAGAATGTCAATTCACTCCCATGCATATGGTCATGTATCAGAGATACATTGTGAGAATGACTGTTTTCTCAGCTTGAGAATATTACATTACATATACAACTGTTTAATCTTTTATCTTGCAGTCATACTGACCAGCAATGTTGTCCAGCAAGTATTCTTTAGGGATATATCAATGTTATTCAGGCAAAAATGAAGCATCATAATACTATTGTCAAATTTCCAAAGGGAAATGCTTCAGATTATATGTTGTCACACTTTTTATAATATGATTTACAATCATAAGACACTCAAAATGTGGAGTGGTGGCACTGTGGCTAAGGATCTGTGCCTGGGGCTCGAAGGTTGCTGGTTCAAATCCTGCAGCTGGCAGAGGAATCCTGCTCTGTTGGGCCCCTTAGCAAGGCCCTTAACCCCAACTGCTCCAGGGGCACTATACAATGGCTGACCCTGTGCTCTGACCCCAAGCTTCTCTCCCTCCCTGTCTGTGTCTCATGGAGCACAAGCTGGGGTATGTGAAGAGATTCATTCCTAATGTAAGAAATTGTATATGGCTAATAAAGTGATCTTAATCTTATCTTAAATGGCTGACCCTGCACTCTGATCTCAAGTTTCTCTCCTTGTCTGTGTGTCCCATGGAGAGCAAGTTGGGGTATGTGAAAAAAACAACAACAAGTTCCTAATACAAGAAATTGGATATGGCCAATAAAGTGATCTCTCTTTCTCTTATAATCATGTTATACCCACTGTAGGACACAACTTATGATCATCAATTTAGTTAAACATAGCTGAATTATATTATTCCTTATTACAAGTTATTTTGTTAAGAAATGAAAATGTCAAGCCTCTACTTTGAGAACCCAGAACAAATTCATGTAGACACACATCTGTCACTTTCTTCTTATTGAATAATAATGTTAGTAAGACTCATAATGATGTATTAAATGTTTTCTGCTCTTGTGACTAGCTGAGAGTAAGCTACACTCGTGAGTAGAAAATTGGATAATGAAAATGAATAATGTAAAAGTGTGAACGGAATCTCTTGGTGAATGTTAGTGTAGAAGGAGACGTCTGCCTCTTTGGTTGAGAAGTACTGAGCGAAGCCATCCGTATTAACTTGAGTGCAGTGGAGCAAACCAGAGCTATGATCTCAGCAGGTGAGAGCTTTAGAATGGGAGAATTCCAAGCAAAATAACTTCCATGGTAAAGTAGTTTTTAAAGGCATTAAGCCACAAAGCATTTTGTTTGAACTTGTCTGTAGTTGGGAACCATATTTCTTTTCAGTTTTTGCTATAATTGTAATTATTCAACTTATTTAACTCACATTTTAGGATATTTTAAAGACCTATAAGTTTATTTTAAAGACACAATTAAAAAAAGTTTTAAAACATACCATTTATATATGTTTATTAGAATTTTGTAATTTTCTTGAGTAAAAACCCATTTTATTGGTGTATTCACATTTTAGATTACAGTATGTGCATCATATTTTCCTATGTACTTGGATAGGGATGGACTTTGAATTTGTTCAGTGTTCACATTCTGCTAACAATGGCAACAAACAACTACTTTATCAGGCAGGAAACTAAGATCTTAAGGTTTTTTCTTTGGTTGTGTGTGTGTGTGGGGGGGGGTTGGGGGTTGGGTCTGTGTGTCTGTGACCACAAGGTGGAGATATTGGAGAATTGAAGTGGGTTAACAAAGGATTTTAATGATAGACGTCTGTGTTTTTCTACGTCTCATACCAGAGATGTGCTGCTTTGCTGACATAGTGTGTCACAACACTCGTAAAAGTAAATGTTTAGTTATAGAAATGTTTAACTGAGGTTTATTATAATGTATATCTTACAGAAACATTAATTTAATCAGGAATGAAAAATAAATCTCATTGACATATTATAATTTACATATTAAGGATTTTGAAATATCTGTTTAAAGATAGAATCTTTTTCTTGTACTTAATGTTTAGTCAACAATATGATAGTAGGATAGTACTGTATGCAATTGATAATACAGTGTTTGTTTATATCTATGGGTTAGTTGTGATCAATATTTTCTTTAAAAATAATGCTATTAGCTAGACAAGTAATGGATGTTAAGTTGGACAGTTATACAGCTTCAGATGTTTTATTTTCTGACAGTTTCAAGTCTTCTTCTTAATTAAGAAAATAAAAGTACATTTGCATTACTGTTATCCTTTGAGATCAGTCAGGCAGAGAACTGCAACAGTTCCATCAACGAGCTAACCCCCCAAAAAGCCTGTATCCTCAAATTCTGCCCTATGAAATGAGGAAAAAAGGGCAGGGTGGAGTGGCTCTAATTGCAAATATTGAACCTTTCTTTTTCAATTGACAGTCATTTTCGTTCACTGAAAAAGTCCCCGTAATTATCAGCAAGGCACTCGGCAGGAGAGGCTGAACCTTCTAATCCCCCATGGAGTTCACACGCTCTGCCTATGAACTTCATATTCCTGTGCTCCAAATGACTTTGCAGCTAATGAGAAAAGGCAGCTTTCTCAGAAACCTTTCACTGTTTGCGAAAACAGGGATTTACAATTACTTATATTTCATCTGCTTCATTTCACTGACAAAATATTTTATTTAGATTGGCATACATCTTGGATGATTTATTTGGTAAGATATTTATTTACTGTTAAGCAAAAGGCGGACATTTTAAAATATATTTTAGTTCAATTATAAAAATAACAAAAAGCCTTCCTTATTTAGCAGTGTGTGGTGTTCTTTGTTACATAACCTGTAATTTCAAATGTGACTTAATTTTATTTTACTTATATCTACTTTGTATTCGGATGTTTATATATTCAAACTTTTCATACTTTCTCTAATTTATCTGATTGCTGCTTAAAAGTCCAAATTTATCTTACTTTAGCTCCAACACACATGCAGAAAGCTGATTTCATGCCCAGCAAATGTCAAACCTTGTCCTGTAGCCTTGACATTGAATCTGTTATCTTTGCCTCAATGGGTGGCTGTGTAGGCACATCAAAGGACTGATCAACTCTAAACCTAACTGATTTAGCCCAAAAAACTCTTTGGAGAGGGCTAGCCAAGTGTGAGCTTCCTCTGGGGCCTTCATGCTACTTTCCTGTTTAATGTGGGCAATATGTGCAACACAAACAGTTCTACTACTTTGTGTTTTCTGCTCCCAGTAGAATCTTAATAGCTTTAATGTTTCATTAGATATGTAACATTTTTAATTATCAATAGACAACACTTTGGAAGGAAAAAAGATTGGTGATAATACAACAATGCAGATTAAAACAAAAATAATGATGATGATGAAAACCAGCATGGACGAAAATATCAATGTAAAGCAGTATGAACTGGCTATGGTGAAGACTTGCTGAGAAATTACTTTCCATTATGGGTTGTAAAAGACATGCTTTAGTTATTTTTTACACAACTGAAAACATAGTTGAAACATTCATGTAAGGAAGTATTATATAGGTTTGGAAATTAACAAGATTTAACGTAAAATACTATAATTAAGCGATGCTGCCTATGCAACATAAGTAGTAAGTAGTTTAATTTACTGTCAGTTTACAGTTCAGAGGCTTGCAGAAAGCTGTCTTAATGCAGTGTTAATCTCCTTCATGCTTCAGGGAAAAACATAAATGGCAGAGATGCTTCCAGAACTCTAGGGAATGTCTTCCTTCTTTAGTGGGCTCTTTTAGGAAGAAAGCTTTGCTGTACAGTATTTTTACAATATAACTAAAGCTGATATAGACTGCAGAATGTCACTCTGCCACTGTATCATTAGTTCATATTAAGTGGTGCACAGGTAATTGAAACTCACAGAGAAAAACCTGAGCAATATATAAGTGTGAGTTATTGTTGATGTGATATGTCTTTTTAGTTTAATTGAAACACATTATGTCATTTTAAACTCCTTATAGTTTATACTGTTTTATTTCTTTGTCCCTATTCTCTTAAAATCAAATAATGCATTGACCAGCTCTATTTCAATGTGTATAATGAAGAGTGACCTAATAAACCCATATTTAAACTGGAAACAATGTCTTGCGCTGGACTCTTGAGCATGATCTTCCACTAGAGGGAGGGTTATTAAACTTTTTAAGGCTAAGACAACACAATTATTTGTCTTCCCATCTTACGAATTCATATTTTTAAGGTCAAAATACAATAAGTATACATCATTAATAAAGTCAAACATATGTAGGAAAACATGTTCAGAATATAAATAGAAAAAAACATTCAAATACAAAATAGTCTTCTTTCAAGACTTCTGGAACAAATGGCTTTAGCACAGCACAGCCTATTCCCAGTGCTGTAACAAACGTATGGGTTTCCAGTTTGTGGTAATATGACCTTTGTGTTGCAACTTGACTGCCTCAGAGAACTACTTGAACACAGCCAGGAGTTTTTGATGACCACCAGAACTTATGTTTACAGCCCTTTCCCTGACATTTGCACAGATCTAGTAAAGAGGGAGGGGCAGAACTTGAAATAGTTAGTTGTTCTAGCCAGCTTTTGTTCTGTAAAGGACTTCCTGCAGAGAGGCTCAGGGTTTTCCTGCCCAAAACCTGTTGATGGAAACTATTAGCTTTCCCATGGCTCACAGTCACCTTCCCTTTTCCATTTTCCAACTGCTTGCTATGGTGAAGGAACACTTTGTCCTTAGATTTTGTTCTCTCATCCTTGTCACCCCCATTCTCAAAATAAAGCACATCGGATGATTATCCCCAATAAATACATACAACCTGGGAATTCTGGTTATAACACATGTCACATTTACACTATTTGAACTAATTTGAATTGCCTAAACAATATTAACAAGAATATGAATCATCAAACAGAGAAGAGGGGGTGATACGGTTGATAAGGTTGTAATACAGTAAGACTTTGTTTCAGAATACAGCTATGAATCTAAAAATGGCTTCAAACCTGGTGACATTAAATATGTCTAGAATCAAATCAAAGGTGAAAAATGTGCTGTTTCTAATGACTCCTATTAGGGATCTATGTCACATAGTCATTGTCATATGAATACTACGTTCATTGTATTCTGATATCAAAGGCATTTATTGGAAATAGAACTTTGAATATCATGGCATTGCATTTTAAAACACTATGAGTTTTTCACTTGGAGGTATTTAATGAGTGGTTTAGTTTCGGAAGACTTACTGAAGTGAATATAGAGTTATTGTGATGGACAGAGAGAGTACTATTTTGAGATCTGTTGCACAGTTTTTTTTTCTGACATTGTTGTCTTGCATGCTTATGCCTTTCAGTAGTAAACTTTCAAGTCCTCTATGGAAATGGGACAGACCTTTCAAAGGCACAAATTATGGTGTTTAATTGATTTTTTTTTATTGAGCCTGCCACATGAGGAAGCAGAGCTGAGTTCAATAGCCCACCCTTTTCTGTTGATTTTAAGGGTTTTGACCTGTCTGGCTGCTTGATATCCTCCAGCTCTTTCCCTGTCCTCTTCACCCCTGTTTGACACAGCAAAGAGCGGTTTTTTAACCTCCAGCAGAATCCGGAACAAATCAATTTTTGCCTTTAAATTTTCACCCTTTTTTCTGCTCCACACACTCAGCGGGAGTGCAGATCTATCAGGACTTTATTGTAATTGAGTAGCCTTTTGTTGTTTGTTTCATAGCATCATTTAAATTCTGTGGTTTATGACAAAACGTCAGCACAGGGTAAATATATCCACATACCATCTTAGGAAAAGTTTAATTTACAAATAACATTATTGACATTTCTTTAAAATGCAGCGAATATTAGGGCATTCCAGTTTCTCAGCAGCACTTGGTGTCTTCATGCCTAGCATTACTACTGTATATACTGTATGCATGTCAGGTTGTTGCATTTTTTAGTCTGCTCTAAGGTGGACTGATATTTGAATTGGAAAATACAGACACGTGTATTTTATATATGCTAGAAGAATAAATATTTTTGCCGGGATCCCTCAAATATAAATATGTTACAGAAGATTGCAACATTAGATTTAGGCAAATTCAACATGGCCATGTTTCAAAGAGCATGCAAATTAAGCAATTCCATACCGTCTGTGGAATTTATAAAGGTGCGTTTCATTGAATCTTTGGGGTTCAATTAAAAAGTAACCACACACTGAAAATGAAAATGAAAATGAGAATCAATCAGTGTTTTCATGCTTCTAAGGATCTACTTTTGCCTACCTATAACTTGCAGATCTGTTCATAGGCTATAACAAATCAAAGAGCAAGATATTATATCTGTTGTACTGTATGTGCAGTCCTTTGCCACGTTGCCTCCTTAAATGGAAACAAATGTCAAAGGGATACAGAACATTTCAAAATGAGTGCAGTTGTTAATTTGTAGTTACTCTTCCATCCTTCCATTATCAGGTTGCCACTTGCACCAGGTAATGGCTGCAGCAATCTGTTGCCTTTCCTGGAAGAAAGCTAAGCATAGGCCCTGGAATGAAAACCCATCTCAAAGCACATACACAAGCACATGGATTAACCTTAATCTTAGAGGGGGAAGTAACTGGAGCACCCAACAGAATCACCTGTGGACATAGAGAAACCATGTGAACTTCACCTAGCAGATGTCTGTGAAGTTTAAAATAAACCCTAGGGCCCAAGATTTTTGAGGCAGCAGAGTTCACCGCCACCATACTAATATGCCATACAGCAGTCTTGTCAAAATTATTGTGACCCTACATATTACAACATTGTGCTTTCAATTTAATTGCCAGCTTAGTTTTGCAATAAAAAGCAAGTCCCCAGGGGATCTCAGTTTTGACTAGATCTCACCCCATATCCATAAATTGTTGTTTCAAAAGCTTGTCAAAAGAAGCTTGCCATTTTTTTTTAAAGAATCGGGTACCATTGGAGCATCATTTTCTTTTGCTCTTTAGTTTGGTGACAGGTCTGTTATTTTCTTTTATTAACTGGTGGTAAATCTCCATTAACGCCCTTTTCTTGTCATGTTTAATAGAACCTTAAGGGGGACTGGATGGTGTTTTGCTTCCCTGACTCTTGGAAGAGCTATTAGAAAAAAGCACAGTACTCTGTCAATAATCAACAAGGAAGTTATGTATCACAGGAACCTCCGTAGCATTCTGTTGGGTACAGGTTAAACTTTGACCTTTGCGGAAGGAAAAAAGAGAAAAAAAAAACATTTTTTATACCACTCACATTGCACAGTAATTAAATCCCCTGAGAGCTGCCTTGGCTGAGATGAATCTTTCTGAAGTTTTTTTTTTTAAACAATGCTTATGAGGAAATTTGTCATGTGAAAGCCTGACGGTAAAATATTCTCTTCCAATGTTGTAGTGCACTTAACTGTGTGGATGAGATTGGTTGTGAGAGTCAAGGTGAACTGTTTTTTGTATTTGGACCTTATTAATACTTACTAAGTTAAGAATGCAGGGTGCTGGCTGAAAGAAGCTGACTGGATTTGTGAGGAATAAGAAACTTGGTAAGCAGTGCCTTTGGAGACTTGGGGCTGGAGTGCAGTTCATAATGGTAAGTGTGTGAGTGTGATGAGCATTATACCAAAAATAACCTCTTTGCCTGCATATGGATGAAATGAATTCAACAACAACGATTATAAATATAAGTAAAAAATAGCCTTGTTACATGGAGTTCTATGATTGCTGTTTGCATTTCCAGGGGTTCTGAGGCAGGATCTTTGTGGGGTGTACCACTTATGGGAAATGGAAATTTAAATATAATATTGCCAGAATTGTTTTTCATTGTTCTGGGTACTGTCAGTAAGTATTTGTGGGAATTTACAAGTCTATGGATTTAAATTGGTCTCTATCAAATTTTGTTGTCCTGACACAATAACCACTTTCCGTACATACAGTTTTACAAAAAATTAAACTTCTGATTATGCACAGTACATGGTTACTTATTTTTAACCTCAACATACAGTATGCGTTCTTGTTGGCTTTGGCAATAAGCAACACTGAAAAGTACACCATCATCTAAAGTGTTAGAACTTTTAAATTAATTTAAAATTGGTTTACAGTATGATGCAAGACATACAATAAATACAAATTTTCTAAAATGAAACATTTTGTTTCTTAAATCTTTGAGGGAAAAGTCTTAAGCCCGCCTTGTTTTTTTTGTCTATGTACTAGAAAACTGTAAAGTGCTTGAAACATAGTTCAGCTTTGTACAATTGGTCCAAGCCCTAACTTGTTAGTAAGGAGTGCCTTTAGATATTTCTTCAATGAAGTATACACTATCGGTGGTTAAATTGTTTACAAAAGGATCCAATCAAATATATTATACAGATTAGACCTCTGTTTTTTGTATGGGTTTATTTATGTCCTTTTACTGAACAGATGGGAATTGCAAAACCTTTTCCTGTTACTGACATGTCTGCTCAGTGGAAATTACCATGTGTATTGTTCAAACTAACATCTTATTCAAGGTGAGGCTTACAAGCCAGCCAAATTGATTTTTGGCTTAAACTAAAAAGAATGGAAATTTCCGTGACAGTTTAGATTGTTCACCTTACTTCAATGTACAAAATACCAGAGTAATTATACTTTCTTGCACTAGAAACTGTGGGGTCTGTGTTCTTATTTTTGTGCATTGAGGTGCATGAGGTGGTGCATTTCTTATTTTTATTTCATTTAGGAAATACTTTCATTATATAGGTTTATTTGAAAAACTTGACTTTTTAAATTGCATTCATACAGTATGTGTCTGTAAGGTATTGCATTGAATGGGAGAGTCATGCCCTCCATTAAGATACATTTTTTAAAGAATGTGATATATTTTAAAATGAAAACCTGAAATAAGTCAGTTTATTCAACTGTAAATGGAGCATCACAACCTGACCTTGAAACTGAAATTTTTTAAATATGTAACAATATATTGATTTTAAAAAGATATATTTCACACACACAGCACACTTGATTCAGGACTTCAAAACCTGTAAAGTCTAAAAAATAAAGGTAAGGTCAAAAAACCAAAACTGGGAACATACCTAGTATTTGTTTAATTTTATCTGTTTAATTTCAGGGTATGTGCAATGTTGTTGAAATGGTGATCTGCTATGTGATAGCAATACGGTTATGATAAATCCATATTTCCTCACCTAAAATTGGTCATTGATATGAGACATTTGAGACATATAACTAACAGTTATATGTCTCAAATGTCTCATACAAATGTTTGCAGTAGTATCAGTGAGATGCATTCTGCCCCCTACCCAAGCCTAGCTACAGTATGGTGACTTTGAATTGTAAAACAGCTTTTAAAGATTTTAAAACGGTATACTGTAGATATACACAGCTATACTTTTGCCTAAAAATATGTAAAGGAAATCACAAGCGTGAGCTTAATATTAAAACTAAAATCAGGGTAAACATAGTTTTATAACAGAGCCTGAGTTTTGAATGCAGCTAGTCTATATTTATACAGCTATAGGCTGTCAGGTTGCTGCCTGCACTATTGTGTTGCCTTGTTTTCCCTTAATGTTTTCTACTTAGCAAGTTAAGCATTGCTGATCACAACATCTGCCACACTTCTTGGGTGTTCATTTGTCTTTGTGGAATTTGCCCTGTGTCACATTCACTGTATAGAAACTTGTCGGTGGAGCATGTCCTTACGATTTTGTTTTACAAGTGTCTTGCCAATTATTTTGTGATGGAGAAAGGTTTGGGATAATGATAGGCCCTGGATGTACAATGCTGAACAGGAAGCAGAAATGACATGTTTCAGAATAACTTTCAAGTGGAGGCGAACTGACTTGATCTATAGTTTATACACCTTTCTGTTTGTTTTTGTGCACTGACTGGTCAAAATACTGTATCTTCTTTGATTGACTTTTTTTGACATTTTTAATTTGCTGAATGAGGTTTATTCATTTTCTTAGAGCTATTGCAGTTTATAATAAACATTTAAAAAATGTATAGCAGCATACAGGGTGTTTACCACATCTGAAATGGAATGAATGCCTTTCACTTTGTTTCATACACTGTTCTGGTATTTTACTCTCCGGTGTGTCTTTCAGCATAGCTTCTTACAGATTATTGCTGGTTAAACCACAAGTGGAATATGAACTGAAATGGTGCTCACTAATAATGTGTGCAGTAACATACCATTCGTTTTACATTGTTGTGTTACTGCGCAAATACACATTGACTAACAACCACTGGCTGCATAAACCTTTTACTTTATTTCTCGGAATTGTATTCAACATGGATCTAGGGAGAATATTGTAATATAATGTAGATATCATAACATGTACACCTTTTTTCCTGGTTGTCACAAAGAGAGAGATGGTACGTTTCTGATAAACACCTTTTAAGATGAATGCAGGCTACTGGTGACCTTGTGAGAACTTTTGTGGCAGAGAAGCAATATTACTTTATCAGCAAAGTAATAAAGCAAATGGGGATGGCTGAAGGCTGAAGTAGATGACAGTAGTGCTGTTTTTTTTTTAATTTGGCCTCCCTCTTATTTTCTCCTTGCCTTAATCATTTCTAAATTATTATAATTAAATTTGATCCCAGTAATTTATCTTCAAAAAAGAAGGTGCTAAGCTTTGAGCCAGTGTTATACTGTTTAGAAGTTTTCCCTGTCTTCACCTCCACTTCCTTCAGCATAAGACTGTCTTAGGAACTTGTCCATTTGTGATGTTAGGGTAAGGCTTGCAGTCCTCCATTCTGAATAAAAAGTAAGTGTTGTAACGTTATATATATATTTAAATTTAACAATTTTGGTTCAAGTGGCTAGAGAACACTTTATCTTTCATTATTTGTCCAGAATAAGAGCTACTCTTTTTAACATTGAAATAAATAAATATAATAATTATTATAATTTATAAAAATAATTATATTTTGGCTGAAACTGATTCGTTACAAGGACTATTCTATTATTTGTCAATATTGATTAATACAGTATATGATATGTTTCTTTGTCAAATTGACAATATGAGCACAGTCACACAGTAGATGATTAACTCCCTAGTTAGACCTTGATGGACAGCTTTCAGGTTTTCACCTGAAAGGCTCATAACACAAGCTGAGACTTAAAATGTTTAAATCACCAAATTTTCAAATCTTGTATTCACCAATCACCAAGGTTGTGTGATAGTGCACAACATGGGGCTTGTGCTTTGATTTGTTTTTGTGAATAAACAGCACACCTTTGGTTATTATTCTCTCTCTGTTCTGCATTAAGACTTGCTTTAATACTTTCATCAGACTGGCATATTACGCTGTATATGAATAGTGTTTTGTAGCAATCTGGTCATTCATGACTCATTTTGAATCCCACAAATGACTGCCACTGTTTTAAACTTAGTCTAAACACTGCCTTTTAGGATACTAAGCATTTATTAGAGGGGTGATGTTGTCAGAATCTTGTTTGAACAATGACAAAAATATGTTGAATCTATAATCTGTGCTTTTAAAAAAAAGTGTTTACTGTATGTAGCTGCATTTTAATTTTAGAATTATAGTAATTTTTTTGTCACAGTGTATTATGGTAACATTCTGTCTCCCATACTTTTTATGTCTTGACAAGCATTACCTTCCTATCTTTACTGACTGAGCAATACTTCAGGGGACCGTTTACAGTGATTGCATTAATGAAGAAATTGGAGCTGTCACCACATCTCTTATTTCCAAAAGGTTGTAATCATGGGTGTCTTTAAATACATGGAACAATGACTATTGCTGAATGGCTGGCATGCAAAGCTTGTCCACATGCAGTAAATTCCATTCAATCACTACTTTTTTACAAAGAACATTTGTTTCTCTGTGTGATTTGGTTTCATTTTCATTCACTAAATACACATTTAAGAGTAAGTTACTGCATGCATTTGGTCCCATGGAGCACTGTCAGTTTGTTGTGCCACAATAAAAAAAACAAAATTAGGGAGACAATGTGAATGTTAATTATGTTGAAAAATAAAGTAAAAGGATGGTCAGTAAACCTCTGAAGTAATCTGAACATTAAAAAATTGAAACAATGTTATCACTTCTTTTAAGGTCTTTTAAAACTATGAGCATCGTTAAGGAATGTTGACGATTCAAAACATCATGAAGACTGTTTTTTTGTTGCCTCTATAACATATTGTAAGTGGAGGAGTAATTTATGTTTATTGGACTCTTACTTGGTGGAACTAAGAAAAAGCCACAGACAAGAGTAATACTGAACTTTAGAACAGCTTAAAAAAATATTTTTTTAATGCAGCAGACAAGTCTGAATATTTTTCCTAAATTGCAAAAACTGAAGTGTTTAGGCCAAAACTGTATAGAGCACTATTCCACCACTCTTCCTAAAGCCGTCCTACTCCTGATTTTATTCTAATTGTACTCATTTTACTTCTTCAAGGTAATTGTATTGTCCTGTGCACAGGATGCAGTGAAATAGTAGAGTGAGTGCTTGGTTTTGACACCAGTGGAAAGACTGATGTCACATTCCTTTGCTGCTTTTTTTGCCAGCCCCCTTGAAACCCAATTCATGACTCAATTTTAATTCATTGCCTTTAGGTGGAGGGCAGCAGGTCCTTTTGTGGCTTGAGAGAAAAAAAGACTTTATGTGTTTTTGATAAGCTTCCAGCACCCAGAATCCTTAAGGGTAGGAAATGGAATGAATATTCTTTGGCTTTGTCGGCTGCAGTCCCATTGTCCCAGCCTTTCAACAACACCACAGAAATCTTCAATTTAGGAACAAAAGATGGCCAATTATTGCATCATTCAGCTCCCAACAAGTTCTGTTAATCCTCCACCCTCCCCTTTCCCTTTTTTTCTTATTATTAAATTTGATTTTGGAAATAGAAAAAGGAGCTAAGCTATAGTAGTTTATGCCTGTTGATGGTATGTCCCAGACTCACCCAAGTCTTAATCTGTACTCATCCAACAGTCAATACATGTTATTTCTTACATTAACTATTCTTATTGATTGTAATACCTCTTTGTGTTTTGTCTAGTTCCCCAGGTTTCCAGTTTTGGCTAAGGACCCAGAGAAACTCAAATGACCTCTCTACTTGCACTGACGTTCTCAGGGAAAGGGAGACATTTTCTTATTTTATTGCATTAAAACAAATTATTTTAAGCAGATGCCGATTGCAGCACGTCATTGTTTCAGCATTTTTGGAAAATCATTCTAGTACTTTAATACTGTAAGAGTGAAACGATTTCTCTCAGGATGGAGAATGTATACTTGTATTTTGAATTTTTTGTGCTGATAATGGTTAAAATCATTTTTATTAAAAAACCCACCAATATTGTTTTTGTGATAAACATATGTGTTTTTTTAATAGTTTTACATGGAAGAAATACTTTGGGGACTTACTTTCATTAAATGTTTACATAGACCGTTATGTCAATTCATCAACAATATTGTAACGGTGTTCCAAAAAGACCGCAAGGTTATTTAATTAAGATTGATTTTCCTTCTTAAATCAAAAGAGTGTTTTCTTAGTATTGTCCTCACCTTTTTCTGGAGAGTAGCAGCTAACTGGGGGAGATTAGTTAGATTTCTCTAGGGGTTTAATCACAAGGGGCTCTGTCTCGCCCGCTTCTACTCACATGCACCATTTGTCATCTGTCACTTCCCAACCCCTTCCTCACACTTACAGTACCTGCAACAGCTTTCTCCTCTTGGATACTGCTCTTGTTTCTCCATCTTCTGTTTGGCTACAGGACAACGTCTGTAAGATCTTTATATGAGATGATTCCCACCAGATTCATTTGAGATTGCTTTCAAACCTATCAAATAAAGCTCCTGTATTTGAACTCTTTAGCATCACTCCAAAGTAAGAATGTTCTTACCATCACTTCCAAACTAACATGTGTCTGCACCTCTAGATACGTGACAAGAAACAGATAATTTTTATTTCTGAGGCACCCACAAATTAAGACATGTCACCAAGATCCATGTTGATAAATATCATAGTTTTAAAGTTTTATGTATAGTTTACTTCTTCTCATGATGAAGGAAGACAGTTTTTGGCCTAATATAAAGAATTTTTACTTAAATGAGGCTCATGTGTGCTCTGCTTATACCCTAGAAACAGTAGCTCAATCTCCTAATGGAATTTTAAATCAATTAGGTGAAAACATTTTTCACTTTAAATAATTTAATTAATTATTGAGAAAAGTCATCTAAATATACAGTGCAGTAGTTTTTACATTATGAACATTACAAGACCTACTTGTAGCTTGATCCAAAATAAGAAATAATGCTTTAGAAGAAAAGGTTGCGGAAATATTATTTCAAAGAGATATATTTCTTAACATACTGTATGTGGATTTTCCAGTGTAATTTGTGAAACTATAACAGATGGAACAGATTATTAATATAAATGTATGTTCTTAGTGATTCTTATAGTGTTAACATCAGTGTTATCAATTTCTCCTACCTGTGTTATAAATTGTAATTTGACCACAACTTCATATCGTATGAGTTAATATACAGTACAAGTCATATTTAAAAGATGAGCCCTGAATCCTCTTTAATTATTACAGAGAAAGGATACTAGCAAACCCTGTCAGAGGTGTGAATGAAACTAATTTAAGATTAATAATAATAGCAGTTGCTTTCATTAAGCATTTCACTGATGAATAATTATGGCCAGTCTTATTGTTTTGAAAATTATTAGATTAACATAAAGGTATTGTATAAATATACCATAACAAACATAGAAATTGGCATAACCTATTTTGAAAATACCCAGTACAAATTAGAATGCTGTAACTTCACAGTTTTGTGTTCGTACTGTGGCAAGTTTACATCGTTGTTAAGATAAATAATTTTCTTTGTACTATTACCAATTTATACAGTTGAATATGAGATTTGCTGTATTCAATTCACTTTAGTTCTCATGAATATATTCTGGCTGTTTAGGAATGTCACTCCTGGAACATATTTTGATATGTCATATGTTTCTCTTCATCTGTTTATTTTGTCATAGAACTTTCTCTTCCTAAAAACAAGATTTGTCACTGTCAGTTTATAAACTGCATTTAAGAATAATATAATTACCATACTTCAATGTTATACAATTTTATTTTGTATTTGCAGTGTGTATGAGGTCTCTATGATGTACATCTATGCTGAAAAACAGGGGTTGAATGTGCTGGATGTTATCATTAGGGACAAGCAACTAATCACCTTTGTTAAACTGTAAGCTTAAACATGAGAAAATGAGCCCACTGTGGGGTCTTTTATCATTCATATTAAAGATGTAATTCAGAGGCATTCAAGGAAGACTTACATTGCCTGGGAAGCTAAAAAGAATGGCCTTTTAATTTTGTTTCACATAATTTTGTTTTGTAGGAAAAAGAATAAGTTACTATGGGCAACGTTCATATGTTGCATGCACTGAAATAAATTTATTGTAGTTAAATTGTAGTGATATTAAAAAGCACACTAGGTTTTAAAATGTACTACTATAAAAACATAAAATGCCAAGGAAAGTTTGGCTCTAAAATTAAACTTATGTTGACATTTAGTAACTAACATACAGTACCTGTTCCAGTTTGTGTGCATGCCGTATATAAATCAGTTTGACCCTGCAATATGTCAGATTTCCCCTTTGTCAGAAGTTGGTATAATATTTTGACTTAGTCTATAATTTCTGTATCCAGTGCATATTGTATTATGTATCATGTACTGTACTATATCATTTTCTTACTGTTCCTTCTATTGAGTCTTAGCAGTGAATAAAATGCAGGCGTAAGCATCATGCGTTCACTTCTATTATCAACACTTACTGTACAGTATTCGGTATTGTTTCAGACAGGATGACAGGGAATACGCCCATCCAGAGGCCATCTTTTGGTTTGGACTTGACTGTTCATTTCCTCCTGATAAAGCAAACACAAAATCCTGAGGGATTGTTTTTCATAATGGAAAGTTGATGAATACAGTCCCCTGTATTGTTATGAAAGTTATGAAGGTTACTTCATATGAAGAATGAACATCCAGTAGATTTATATCCACATAGGGCAAACCAGAGAAACCATTTAGCAAGAAAAGATGATAATCTCAGTGTTATGTAGCCAAGAGATGTGTTATTGAAACACTTCTGAAATCTTAAAAAAGAGGAATAATTTTAGTAGGAATAAATGCACACACATATATGGCAGTGGGATTAAAGATACTGGATGTCTGTACCAAGTAGGAGTGTTTTTTTCTTGCAGGTATTATTAATGCCCCCAGTTGGCCAGTAAGGGGATCAGAGGCTGAAAGGAAATTTAATAGGAATTATTATTCCAGTGGAATAATAGCAGTGAAAACATTCTGGTTTTCTATGTACTGTAGGTTGAATAAACAGAACAATATGAGAACAATAGCACATCAGTTGTATTTCTGTATGACACCTGAAGTTAGAAAAAATTGAGTTGCTTCAACTTCAGTACTGCTTGTATTTCCAAATGCTGAGAGTGTGGAAGTGATGATCTTCATGGTATTGTGTGTAATAACCGTGCAACAATTCTCATGATGAATGAAAATTAAACATTACCTTGGTAAAACAATTTACTGGTAATGGAACTGTGATCATACTAATTTACTGTTCTCTCTGATTACAAGGGTGTATATCAGAATATTTATATTGTTGTCTTGTGAGAAACTATTTTTGACTCTTACAGATGCAATACTTGGAAATTTAGAAAGTAAGCAATTGTCTTTATCTAATATTTTGCTAAAGCACTTATAAATGTAACTAGGGATATACTGTAGAGTAATGTGTTAGGCACAGTGTGTTGGGCAAGGACAGCTGGTCCGAATAGAAGTACTACTTTTTGGGATGATTTATTTGATGTTATACTTTTCCATTTTTACCTAATGGTTTTAAGTATATTTTGTGCAGATGACAAAATATGAAATACAATCATATTTTAACAGGGCCCATTAGAATAATACAATACAAATTGCGCTGAGAAATTGAAAGAAACATGGGGTTGCTTAAGTGTCCAAAAATAATGAAACATTTTTAAATAAACTCATATATCATCATCAATTATCAGACTTTAATCTAATCTTTACTTCTTAAACAAAAAATGACAAAAAGACACATCTATACATGCATACTGTATACTGCCAATACAGTTTGCCATACAAGACCAGTTTGCCATACTGTACATTATATACATACAAAAAGTGAAATGTATGTTAATATTATATTATATACAGTAGATGTATTTTTATATGTACTGTATTTACTGTTTATCCATGTGTTTAATGTTAATGCTTATGTGGTTCATTTTATTTAGCACCAGTAGACCCTTTATTCAGAGAAGATTAGTGTTCCTAAATAGCAGCTGTTTGATGTTTTACAGCCCAATAGTAAAGTGATACCCACTTTGCTGTAATACGAAACTAATACATGCAACATTTACTGTTACAAGGATATGATTAATGAAGTAGAGCATGGCAGATGAACAAATACCTTATGTACGGATTATTAACCTTAAAGCTGTTGTACCTCAGCTGTAAAAACCATTGTTTGGATAGCAGGAAATAGTGGTCTGGTGTACAGTAGATATCATTTCTAGGCTTAAACGTTAAGCCTATAAGTGTTAAAAAGGCACAGCAGTTCATGCCTTTCAAATCTGAAAGACCTTTTCAACATTTTTCACCTAGAAGGAAAAACATAGCTCTTAGTGCAATACTGCAGAAAAGCAATGGAAATGAAAGGAAATAACCAAACATGAGCTAGTGTCCTTTGTTTCCAACATTACTGTGTATACGTATACAAGTAGTCTCAATCTTTGTGTGCTCAGTGTTAGCATTTATTTACATGATTTTGGATACCCCATACAATTGTATAATAAAACCATAGTGAAAATAAAAAAAAACTGTGGTACATTTACCATTGTAAATTTTAATGAAGGTAGTTAAGAAGAGAAGAGTGCAAATATAAGAAGAGAAGACTTGGTTTGTTGGAGAACTATTAGGACTAGAATAATTGTTAAATTGTTCCAGTGGTTCATCATTCATTTTCTCTCTCTTTTTCTTAGTGGTTACATTTCTTGTGGTCATATAAATCTATTTAATTGGGTGACAGTGTCTAAATTTATAAATTAGTTTAAGTGTTTTTATTTCACCATTCTATTCTTGACTGTCCATAGAAAAACAGATTGAAAAAAAATTGTGGACATCCTACAGTATATGCAATGTTCTCATCTGTCAAAGTCTTTTATCGCATGGTTGTTCATTATTGTCTATGGCTCTACGTTGCAGGGCTTGCTATATTTCAGCCAGTGCTCTGTGCGTTTGCATCACTTTTTCAGATTGAAAGCAAGTATATATTGTTAGTCAATACCTGTCTTTAGTGATTGCAGGGTCTATTATTCTTAATGGGTAGTTTAGTTAAGAATGAGGTATGGGCCTTGAGGGAGGAAGGACTGATGTGCAATTGAATTCTAGATTATGAATTGCAGGAATCTTGCTGTGTCTCTCTTAGATACCTGTTTACCTGTGTCTTGATAATACTAAACAGCAGTGCTTCCCAAACATATTCTTCGTTCTCTTAGTAGTCCACGATTGTCACTCAACTATTATCTGATTAGACATTTTAATTCTATATTAATAATGTAATTTGATTTGTAACACACTGACATGTCATCCATTATTTTACTGTTTAGTGTACCACGGCATAAATTAAATGGTTTCTGGTTCTCATTACATGGAAAATCCTGTTATACAGTACGTTATTTTATCTCATCTTTATCATTATCATCATACCAAGCTTTGAAATACACAAATATATTGTTTCTTTTAATACAGGTGTTAGTTTTTCTGTAAGTACAGTGATTTCTTAAGAAAACATTCAACATCAAATGATTTACAATATTATTTTAATTACTTTCGTAAAAGGTGCTGTCAATTAAATTAAACAATGTATAATAACACTATCAAATTTCATAGCAGTTCATGCTGGTAACTGCTTTTTGCACCCTTAATGTTTTGTTGAAATGTTCTCACCCTTTTCCTGAAGTGGAGAATATGAGCAAAAAGAAAAGCTGAGTTACATTGCATTTGCCAATTTGCATGCGCAGAAATCTTTCCCAGCATGCTGTTCATACTGCATATCAGCTCATCTCAATCAGTGTTTCTACAGTATATTTGTTGTTTTGTGTCTCAGCTTCTGCCTTTCAGTTTGAGCTCATCCTTGTCCTTCCAGACTCCTGTTTTCATGTCTTCCTGTGATTATCCTTCTTTCTCTTTTCCTCAGTCCCCTGCCTCCTCCTCCTTCCCCTCCCTCTCAGTGAAAGTGCTGCAGCATCCAGAGAGAGATGTAGGTATCCTGAGTGGGGATGATGTATGACAGGAATGGTCGCTGCTAGTCTAGGGTTAGCATGTGCTCGTCTCTGGCAATGTGGGTTTGCACTTTGGCGTCGTCGATAAATGACAGTTAGGGTGAAGAGTGCTGGGTAAGCACAGGGTTTAGGTTCAAATGCATCTTCTGGAGATATTGTATGTGCATACTGTACGTAAGGGTGTACTGGCACCAGCATCTGGCTGGATATCTGGGAATTAAGAAAGACAGCAAGAAAGGAAGGCGGGATGGCCCGTCTGAACTGGTGCTTGGCGACGGTAATCAGCTGGGGAAAGTTCCTGTTCTCGTGCTTCTTTCCTCTGAGAGTTACCAGGAGGGACAAGGTGAGGCTGTTTCTGTACCAGTACTTCTGCCAGCTTTGGGAGACAGCTCTTAGTTGAAGGGTGGCCCCGAGGGTGTGTGGGTGTAGCTAGGACTTTTAGAAGAAGAGGTCACCTTGTGTATTTTGCAGCACTTTAGCAACAATAAAAGTACCGTATGCTCATGTTGTTTTGATGCAGTGTCCAACAACATTATTGTTACAGTCTGTTTTCATTTGGCAAGAGCATTTTTTTCGCAGACTTAACAAGGCACCATCTCTATTATTTTTAAAAGTTAGAATCCCTACACAGTCTTGTCGTTATATTGGTTTAAATTTAAATTAGAGCCTTTTGACTGAGGAGTTAGCCTTTTCCCAATATTATGGTTTATGTGATATTAGGAAGTGTATTCTATCAAGATAATTTATATATGAAATTTGACCCGATACATAATTGGAAATTATTAGTTTGAATCTTTCATTTCCTGGACCATGTTGCTGCAAATAACTTGTTTTCCTTAAAAGGTAGCATACTGTAAAGCTTCTTTGAAAATTATGATTGCAAAAACACGGTTTTGGACTGATTAACTTTGTTTATTGTTTTTCCTTTTTAATTACCCCATACCTTATTGACTATTTGGAAATTTTAAAAAGAATCCCCTTGAATTCTGATGGTCCTTTGAGTTTTAATGCTTGTTTGTTCGATTTATTTTTCTATTTTGTACTACACAATACATACAAAACAGAATGAGGTTGTTTTAAAGATATTCATCTGGCACTGCTTGCAGGCTACTAGGTCACATATGGCCGCATATTCTACACTCCTCTGCAGATCTGTACAGGTGTGTTGTGAATTGAAGATGCATTTTGTGTAGTCACACTTCACCTAACTATAATCAGCTAATGTTAAACATAATTGAGATCATTTATATGCATCTAACACCATGCAGGTATACTATTATTCTGAACTCTTATGTGTTACTGCTGTTTGGTTAGTTACCCCATTTTCTTTTATCTGTAGTTAAAGATCTTTCCATTTTATGAAGATTAGCACTGGGGAGAAATATGTGGTTGAAAACATTGTTCAGACGTGTCTCTTAAATGTGCTTTTAAGTTAATTGAACACATTGTGCCAAACAGTGCTACAGATTCTCTCTTCAACTGTCTTTTTTTGCTTTTTTCTATTTATCCTTGTTAAGTCCCCGTGGGCTTTGACCTATTCCAATTCAGTCTCTCTGTGCCCACACACTGTATTAATTTGTAGCTTGAGAGGGTGCAGGTGGGACAGCCTCCGTTGAACAATGTCAGAATATGAATCACGTGTTGGTTAACTAAGCAGTGTGGTAAATTCTAAAAGGCTCACACGCAAAGGGGCTTTACCGTTTCCACAGCTGGGGTTTATTATGAGAGATGGTATCCATTAGAAAGTGGGGGAGCACCTTAGATCAAAATGCAGCATTGGGGGTGAATACTCTCCTTATGCCTACATTCCAGGGGTCTCACTCACATTTTGAATCAAAGATTAAATGAACTGTGCCAGAAGATAAACACTCAAATCTTATAATGGCTTAGTGAGTCCTTTTTCAGATTACTATGTTGTTATCTTTCAAGGGGAATGTCAATCTCCACTACTTTATTGGAAACAAAAAGATTTAAAATGTTTGTATAATGTCAAAGTTATGACCTAACCTAAATTATCTTTGTTATCTCCCAGGACATAAATAAAAAGTGAAGCACTCTTTCTTGTAAATATTAAGAAGTGCTTTGGTTTTTAACTTAGCAGTTCAAAAACTACTATAGTCAGTTTTTACTAAAAGTATTCTCTGTGATGAGTATAAGACATATTGTGTAAAATGCAGCATTGAATCATATACACATGCACACAAGCTGGTCTTGGATTGCGTAAGCTTTTCCATTGTACAGAAACAGTGCACATCAGATTTAAAGTAAAGGTCTGGATTGTACTGATTGTAATCAGTAATCTGATTACATGGTCCTGACCGTGCACCACATTGGGATTTATATCCCATTGAGTGTGTTTTGTTACTCAAATGTATCACTGCTGGCCAGTGAACTGTTATTTAATAATAATCTAAAAATAAGAATTTGTATTTTTATGAATGTAGGTTAGGTATTGACCTAAGCTAGAATGTTTTTTTTTGTGTAAATCAGTTTGTATTACACATTCTTGGATAATTCACAATACCTTTCCTCTGTAAAAGGCCCTAGGTACAGTATGCTCGTATTCCATTCCTCTGAAAAAATAATATCAGGAATACAAAAAAAAAAAAAGAAATGAGTGGGTGCTGAGAAGAAAAGATCTCAGATTGAGGGATGATTTGGACTCAATAGAAGAAATAATTATTGGAAATACAGGGACTGTTACTTGAAGGTCAGAGAAGGGGCTATTTACTTGTAAAGAATTTTTGGGAATCATAAAATGAGGCTGCAACCATTTTAATTAAAAGAAGTGGGTAGAGGGATTGACTAGTCTGACGGAGAGATTCATAAGAAAATGTCTTGGTATTTGCTTTGCTTTTGTCTCCCTTTGTACCCCCCCCCCCCCCCCTTCAAGGGCAGCCCAGGGATTCTTGCCAAATAGAAGAGTATCTACTGAGCAAAGTCATTAGTCGCTGTGCTAGTCCACTGAAAGTGTCCAGTCAGCCCCCCGTGATATTCTTAATTAAGGAAGAAAGCACTCTGTCCAGAAGCTGGCTGTTTTACACAGAGAGGGATCTCTGGCTAAATGAGATCTTAGTGAGCACTTTTTTTTTCCCGTGGAATTAATCTCCCTCTATTGGCACTTTAATAGTGCGAAGCACTGGTCTCCTCTGTTTTTATTATTGAAGAGGACTAAGCACTTTCTTCTCATTTAACTAATGTCCTCATGGCTCATAAATTAAGAGGTTTACTTTGGAGACAGCTAAGAGGTAAAGGATTACTTTAAACAGATTTTTTTTCTTTCCTTTCAATTGTCATATACAGTATACTACAGTGTACCGAATAACACGGTGTGTTTTTTTTTGCTGTATGAAAGGAACATTATTTTAAACGTTTTAATCCATATTTTGAGGATTGTTTTTAATTTCATTTTATTTCTCAAGTCCCTTCAAACATTTTTAATGGGTTGTAAACTAAATAGGTTAATTTCCTTTTCCATGCCAGAGATCTCCTTTTAGCAGGTACCCAGGAATAAAAAGGCAGAACCCTACTTCATTAACAACTTCCCTGTTAAGCTGAAAACCACAGAACTAGCTAATGAAGTGAATTCCGTAACACATATATTTGTCTGGACCTAATAATCCTTAGAGCAGGAGGAAACCTTCTAGTTTTTCTAAGCATTTTAAAATAATATTATTTTCAATCCATGTGGTATCAATATACCTGCATAAAGTGGAATGAAGAATAAAAATATGCAATGTAATATAAAATCCCTTAAAATGTTACAGGACAATTCAACTGTATTTCAATGTAAAAAAATCAAACAAAAACCTAGACAACATTAGAGGAGTTGAAATCCCGATCTTGTCATTTAAATAGCAAGAACGCAGATGTTTTTTTTTCTGGCAAATGTTTTGTACATAAGTGGAGATGATTTTGAAAATTTTTTTTCCTTTTTCTGATGAAGTTTTAGATTTTAATTTAATGCCTTCTGCCTTCAGAACCATTCCCTTCTCTGTGGTTGTTTGTCACAGTCAGGAGCTTTTATCATGTGTAATGGAAACACATACTGTACCATGTATTTGAGATTTGCTGCGCATGATTGTATGTTTATTCATAGAGGGCTTTTGCTGCCTTGAGCCCATTAGTAATTTATCTTTTATTGTAAGATTATAAGAACATACCAAGCTAAAACAAAGCAAGAAGCCCCACACATACCTTTTTGCAAACCATTTTTCTGATGATGGAGCTCATATATTTTGGAAAAACACAATACCAAATCCGCAACTAGTTATGAGATAGCTACAGCAGAATGAAAGATGAGCAGATAAAAGGTTTTATTAACCAAATGTACTATTCACAGACTTCAACACTTTATCCAGTAAATGAACCATATGTTCATTTACAAATCATTTTTAAATGGGTGAAAGATGTGACTTGGTTAGGACTTATTTTTGCATGTAAGAAAAGAGAGATTGCTGAAACTAATTGAACAGATAGCTAATTTGAGCTATTTATTTCTTGTTTAGCAAGAAAGGAAAAAGAACTAAAGCATTGGGCAATTTACAAAGCCTCTTGTAAAAAACTTTGAATCTCCCACACAAACATTATATAAATGCTGCAGTATAATCATTAAGTATGTTGTAGGATCAAAGTGAGACATGAATGACAGAGATTTCCGTTCTCACTTTAGAATGTTGATCTGTAGTTTTCTGTTTTGTATTGCATGTATTCACTATTTATTATCAGGTGGTACAGGTCCCATTCCCATTGTAAGTGACAGTTACAAGACTCTTCTACTGTTGCCAACTGACAGGTGCATTGACCTAGACCCAGCCAATAACATGTACTGTACGTATTGTAGAAGAACCAGCTGAGGTATCAGTTTTACCCAGCAGCAGCTATGATTGTAATACAAGTGGATGTCATGGAAGACACAAAAATCAAAATATGGTAAACAGAAGCTCCTACAATGGCAACAGCATGACTCGATGTTACTAGGCTTGATGTTTACAGATTAAAAGAACACACTACACCCTTATACACACTACACACTACTACAATAAAAGAACATAAAGTAAACGCAAAATAAGCAGTCCCACACATAGTTTCCATACACATTTCCTGATAATGATGGGGGTCTAAGCTTTTTAGGCAGAAACCATGACTACTTAAAGATTGTCGCAGATATTGTAAAAAGTTTGCTTATCACCACTGACAGCGGCCTTGTTATTGGCAGCTGAAGTTGCTTTCTGATGAATCATAGTTCAATGTCTTATTTGGCAGTGGTAGGGTACATATATCTAAGAAAAAACATACAAGTTCATTGAAGACAACAGCATTACTGTGGTAGATGTAGTATAATTGTCCCATTATGCCATCCTTTTGAGTCAATTTATTGTAATCAACTGTAGTTTCACTGTAAAGCATGATGTGGACCAGATAATTAGGTTTTCACTCCACCATGGTTACAGAAAAAACAACAAAATCCTTTAATCTTTCAATGTAATGAGAAAGGTCAATTAGAAGTGCAAATGCAGAAATTGAAATGCTTGATATGATGGATGACTGCTTTCTTACTCAGCGTGTCAGAGTACTGTCAAGAGAAAGTGCTTGCATTGATTTGATCTTTTCAAGTAACCTCTATAGCATAACAAATGTACAGTACGATTTAGAACATGAAAGGCAGGTAAATAGGGACCACAGTCTGTGAAAAGACGAATTCCTAATGCAAGAAATTGTATAGGGCTAATAAAGTGATGTTAATAAAGTGATGTTACATTGTGGGAAAAAGAGCACCACACCCATAACAAATTTCAAGTTACAATTTCAAGTTACAATTTCAATTTTCAGTTTCATTTTCAACTTCAATTTCAATGACAATTGCCCTGAACTATCAGGAAAACACCTTCGCTTGGTAAGCCATGAGGAGTGTTTACTGAGCTGGGTTACCACCTCTCCTCTAGGCCAGCCCAGACTTAATTTAATGGCCAGCTGTCGCGAACTCACATACCGCTGAGGTGAAAGTCTTTGTGGACTCAAGAGCGGCTGGGAATTGTTTTGGCTCTAAGTTAGTGATGCAACTGGAAATTCCTTTGGTTTCATGCCTGACCTCACCCACATGGTTCGGGCCTTGGAAAGAAAGACCATTGGCCTAGGCTTGATCAAGAAACAGACTTGCCCTTTGAGCCTTACAGTGGAAAGCGTTCGTAAGGAAATTGTGTTTTTCCTTTGTACTCCTTCTCCTTAATGTTCTCTGGTGCTGAGATTCTCCTGTTCGAACTACACAACCCTCAGCTAGACTTGGCTCACCTTGAACTAGTAGACCGAGGGCCCGAAGGCCTTAGGACTGATGCCTTTCTGCCCCATAACTTCTTTCGGTTTCTGACTTTCATACTGTCTGAGTTGACATCAAGTATTGGGATTCACTGATATTTTCAGAAAGGAGAAGTCCAAAACCCTACCACCACATCTTCTCCACTGAGGGAATACCTGTTTACACTGTTGCCTCTGAAATCCAAGGAGTACATTTCCAAGAACCTCCAGAAAGGCTTCATTCACTCCTCCAAGTCAACTGCTGGTGCTGGGTTTTTCTTTGTACAGAAGAAGAACATGTCCCTGTACACCTGCATTGACTACCAAGTTCTCAATAATATTGTGGTGAAGAATCACTGTCCCCTCCCATTGATTTCCTTCATTCTGGAACGTACTAGTCAAACCAAGATATTTTCCAGGATTGAACTAAGGGGGCCTACAACCTAGTGTGAATTCGGAGAAAACATATGGAAGTTGGAGTTCAACACCAGCTCTGGGCATTACGGGTTTCTCATCATGCCCTTTTCACTCTGTAATGAGCCAGATGTCTTCCAAAAACTCATGAATGATGTCTCAGGGATTTCACAGAACACTGTGTTAATGTATATTGACAACATGTTGATCTACTCTAACTGCCAAGTTAGATGAATGTGAGTTTGAATGATAAGAGGTGACCTTTCTTGGCTATAGCTTCTTCTCTATGGGTCTCAAAATGTATCTTGGTAAGGTAGCAGCAGTGAAGAACTGTCCTGTTCCCTCATCTCTGAAACAAGAGCAGAGCTATGTGAAGCTTGCCAACTACTACCATTGCTTCATATGTGACTTTTTCACACAAATGGAAGTTGGTGCCCATTACTGCCCTTACTATGGAGGGTCCCAAACAGGGCTGGTGGACGCCCAAAGTGTAAAAAGCTTTTGAGCAACTAAAGCAAATCAGCTCTGCTCAAGACACACGGAACCATTGTTGCCCTTCGAAGTGAAGCGATGTGGGAGTAAAAACCATATTGTCTCAGAGGACCGGATCCCTGCCAAGGCTCCATCTCTGCAGTTGTTTTTCCTGGAAGCAGCAAAACTAGAACTATGCTTTGGGCAACCAGGAGCCACTGGCAGCTGGTTGTGGGAGTCAGACTGGTCCTGGAGGAATGGCAGCACTTACCAGAGCGGCCACTTACCTCTTCATAGTCTTTACTGACAACAAAACCTTGGCCAACATAGAGAAGTCCAAAAGGTTTAACCCTCGGCAGGCTTAATGGCCTGTTTTCTTCTTCTGATTTGACTTTGTCATCTCTTACTGTTTACACTCAAAGAATGGAAAGGCAGATGGCCTGTCATGGTTCTCTTCTTCCAATTAACAGGATAAAAAACCCAACATACTGTATATGTTGCCTGAATACTGCCCTGTTGCAAGTGGTATCGACTGCTCTCGAGTCCAATCCTGAACCGTCTGAAATCCCTCCAGAAAAACAACAGGTGCCCCTCTCAGCCAGACCTGAGGTGCTACATTGGGAACACAATTACCGACTCGCTGGCCACCCAGGCATTCAATGTAGAACATAATTAATTCAGTGGCACTTTGAGGTCAGATATTGAGTGCTACTGGATATAGCAGTTTGTCACACTTCTAACAGGGTTAAAGAACAACAACTACTAGGCTTCTTCACCCACTTCCCCCTCCGCATTGCTCATGGTCATCCGTATCAGCAGACACCATCACTGGTCTAATAAGTAATAACTAAGTAGCTGAGCACCTGCTGCATGAATTGGGAAGATATGGTTTACTGTTTGTTGCACATGAATAAATGAACATTTCTGTGATTCATGTACAATACCTCTGAAGACAAAGTGAACTTGTTTGGATGTTTGGATTCTAGCTAATGATGGAGAAACCAGAAAATATTGATTTCTGTTGTATGCATAGCTAATTTATGTGCACTGTCTCTTTACAGTCCGTAACTTTTAAGCTTTATTAAATGAAGAAATGATAAGACTGCTTAAACTTATATAAAAACCACACTTTATAGAATTCTAATTCTGAGTCTACATTTTTAAAGTATTTAAGTTAATATTGACTAATTTAAAACAGATTTCTTTGCACCTCCATTTGGCTGTTAGCTTTCTTTAAATTTAACATCTATAAGTTGATTATTTCTCATTCTGTAAATAGAATATATTTTAACCATTGCTTTTGCACTTGTACTTTTGTTAATATACATCTTGATGAAGAGGTGCAGAAGTATTAGCTAGAAAGAGAGATTATCTCCGTCTTTGCCTTCTCAACTTCCTCTGCATATTGTGTGTCCTAGCTTTTCTTACCTCAAAGGAAGGAAAAGAGAAAGTCTATATCTCATGTGAGGTCAGAGATGAGTGCATCCTTTTCAGGCTTCCCAAGTAAAAGCAATAGGGGCTTAGGGCTCCTCTAGGGCCAGTTGCCAGGCAACAATAGTTTAACGCCAACCTGAAGTGGCTTCCCAACAGGACTCCAGCCCAGAAAGGGACAGCCTGCTAATTCTACAAACCAAGAGTTCTCCCCCCAGATATAATGTGTGGCCAGAATTCCACAGATTCTTTATTTATTATCATTGTATTTATTGTTCTAAGTGACACATTTCTGGAATAAACATGGATGTAATAATTATTTCCATTCATTACCCGAGAACTGCTAATTCCTGTTGACAAACAGGGATGTGTCAACCTGGAGCTAATCCTGAAAACACAGGGCAGAAGAAGAGACAGGCCACAAGGTTTATAGTGCTGACTTTTTTGTTTTCCATTAAATATAATAAACTTAAGCACCTTTAATAAATGTTTCTAAGGGTGGTTGGTTTATATATTTTTTCTTGATTGAACATTTTGCATTCTTCCATCTGTTATGGTGGACCTCATGGTCAATCTATTGGAATCATTTTTAAATTTTAGTTTTAATTTTAGCTTCTTGTTTTGTATTGTGAACATGATTTTCACTTTTGAACTTTCAAACCCAAAGTATATTGATCAATTTTATTGACACTCTGGGTGTATATTACTTTATTTTAAAAAACATGCATCATGCATGTGAAATATAGAAGTTACCACTAGGAGCTGCTGTAGAGATTTTTCTAGGCTTAGAAAAAAAACACGAAACAGATTTAAGTGTAGAACTTTGTAGAAGCTCATACAGAACCTTTATGCATTTGTGAATTTGAAATCTTTTGTGGTCATCTGAATACTAGTTGTTTCATAATGAAAAAAAATATTCTTGCATCAAGAATGACATTTTTACATAACTTTACTTTGATCTGAATGTTGTACACTGTGTATATTTAAATATACATTTATTTTACAGTTTTTCCTACAACTGAACAAGGTTAACAGCTGTTTAAAAATACAGCCACAGGAAAATGCTAAATATTTAACAATAACCATAAAATGTAAAGTGATGCAATGTCTGTGGCTCCCACTATGTATTTATGTCTATCACTGCCCCCCTCCTGGTCTATGAGGTGGGATAAACCACAGAGTTTAAAGCCTAACTTCTTGTCTCTATTTGTACAGGAATTCTTGGTTTGCATTAGGCAGTTTTGCACAATGTTTATAAGATTGTTGATGAGCCAATCACAAGGAATAGTTTGCCACAACTCTATCCCATAATTGCAAATGCATAGTCTACTATTAAAGTGTGGATGTTAGTAGTTTAAGGTCAGCATAATCATGATTTTGAGAAGTCTTTGCTTTATTCCCACAGTATCAAGAATCCACATATGTTCATAAACAATTGATACCTCTAAGGATTTGTGTTACATCCAAAACTGTTGGAATTTCTGTTGTGAACTACTGTAGCCTTTTGTGTTGCTTTACTGTATCTGGATTAATAATATATCTGTATCTGAATAACTAATGTGCATGTAATTCTCCCTGGGTTCATGTGGGTTTCCTTCAGGTGCTCCAGTGTCCTCTAACAGTCCAAAGCCATTCTGATTGGTTAATTGACTTCTGGGGAAAGTGGCCCTGATGTGAGTGTGTGCGTGTCTGTGTCTGTGTGTGCCCTAGTGGACTGGAGTCCTATCCAGGGTGTATCTTATCTGGCACCCATTGCTTGCTGGGATAAGCTTTGGCTTCCCTGTGACCCTGTATGGGATAAAGTAGTTAGAAAATGGATGGATGGATATACTTGTGTTTTTCTGTTTTCTTTGCAATATAACCTTGATATTGGAATTTGCATTCAGTGAAAAAAGAAAATCACCCTCAATCAAAAAACCTATTGTGGGAAGAAGAGAAAAATGCACATGTATTTGGAATGTATTTATTATTGATTAAAATGGCTGTTATAATAGCAATATGACACTGAATTTCAGGAGACATAATGGTGGAAAGTAGAAACAGTGGATTCGATGGTCATATCAGGGGAGATTTAGCTATTCTAATCTTATCTGTGAGAAAATTACATTTCTTTCAAAATCCTACTTATTCCATTTCTTTTGTCTTTAGTATATTTTCTATTTTTTATATGCTATTTCTAAATAAAATACCTGCAACTAAATTAGAAATTGTGACACTGGAAAATCTGTAAGCAGTGCTGTATAAAGGCTGAGGTCTATAATATCTCATGTGTGATCCTGAGACCTTGGTGCTATATTATTTCTTTATAAAGAAATTATACAGTCTTTATATATCTTTACAGTTTGTTGCATTCAACTGTAAGTGGGTTTTCCAGAAGTCTTTTTTATATAGGTGATTATGCCAAAATAACAATTTAAACAGAAGAAAGACTCATACTTAGTTTATATTAGTAAGTGTAACTAAGCAGGAACATATAAAGAATATGAGGTAAACATTCTTTACCTGGACTGATAAAAGTTCTGTGTGTCTCTCTTTAACTGAGGAATGAAAAACTTATTCTAAGCAACCCACTGGCAGTGAGGTTGCCCTCTGTTGAACCATTTCATCTTTTTGAAATCCTTTTCACTCCTGTGGAGAGCAGAAAAGGGGAGGGTCAGTCAGAAAAGTAAGGAGAGAGGAAAGTGAAAATCCCCAGAACTCACCGAGAGAAGGAAATACCAGGGGATTAGTGATATTACCCAGTGTATATATGTGTGCAAGAGAGGAAAGACTGGGATAAAGAGATGTGACAGCTTTCAGAGAGATAATTTGGATTTGATAGTATGAAAGAGAAGGAAACCACTTAGTAATTTGAGTTTTACTTATGCACTTGTTTTTTGTCTTGTAATATGCGTCTACGTAGTGAATTGCCTATGGGTTGCACCAAAGTGTACTAGAATTGTGTGTCAAGTACTGGTTAAGTACTGGGAAAGAGCAGCATTAGAGTGTGATAGCAAAGAATATGTATTTTAAAGTAAAGCATTTTATGTTATTTCTTATTTAGAGATTTGGAGGGAAGGAAAAAATTGCAGAGAAGATGGAGTGACTGAATTAATTAAAGATTAAATTAACATCAGGAAAGGGCCAGACTAAAAATGGATAGAGTCTATAGAGTGAGGGATAAGATAGGTGCGCAGGGATGCAGAGAAAAGGATGCATGAAGTGAATGAAAATAAGAATGAAAGAGAGAGGAGGGGCTAACTAAGAGAAAATGGGGAGGGGGAGTTGGGGATTTTTTTGATAAATAAAGCCCCTTCCAGACACCTCCCCCCTCTCTCCTGAGGAGTCGGGTAGCCTGACCCCAAAAGCATTTGTGAGTCTCTTGGAGGAGGGAGAGAGACGGAGTAAAAGCGAGCTAGAGGGAGAGAGAGGGAGAGCAGAGAGAGGGAGGATAGCTGGAGCGATTCCTTAAGCTCCTTACAACGTGTCATGGATCTGCACTGCCAGAGAGTCCTGTGTGGAATTAGAGGGAATACAGTCCTGGTTTCAGAAAAGGAATTAAGGGACTGATTTGAGGATGCCTTCTGTATCTCTCAGCTTGCCCACTGGCCTTATTGGCCAGGCGAGAACTTGGGTCTGTCTGTCTTGCATGTTCTGGGTAAGTGAGGTGTTTGTCCTCTACAGGATGTACTGTATGTCAGTGAAAAGGTGGTGTGCATGTTTTTGTCAATGTGTATTTGGGTGAGGGGGTGCAGAAGAGCGACCCTCAGTTCAGATGCTTTTGTTTACCAGCCTTGAATTAACACACCAGATATATTTATTATTAGAGTGCATTACTGTATATCTGAGAATACAGACATAATACAGTACCTGACTCTTCTCAAAAAGTTTTTTCCCCCCTATTGTCAGCCGTAATGATGTCTGGGAGTGACTTCAGCTTCTCTGCTTTGCAGACTGCCTTGCACAAAGCTATTTCTGTTCTGTGTTGTATAATTTAATCTATTGGTTCTGCTCAATTATAAGTGGCCTTGGTTTGCCAGATGCATATTTATTTCAGTCCCCACAGGTCGATGCAATCCATCAGTCCTGCTTGTTTCGCATAATCTCAGACTTATCAGGACACACAGTTATTTTGTGACCTCTTGTTGAGTTAATTAGCATTCAGCTTGATTCTGGGCTCTGTGGGATCAGATGTAAAAAGATCCCAAAGCCCCAGCTTAGTGCCAAGTGACTGATTGACTGACTGAATTGAGAGACAAAGTATAACAATCTCATTTTGTTGAGGGGTGACTGCCCTCTAGCAGAAGGACTGTTTCTGTGGGGCATGTTTTTTAAACACCTGAAGGCTACTATACTGTATATATGGCTGTGAAACTGATTATGAAAATATAAAAAGCAATATACTTTATATAAACATTAAAATTATTTGTAACAGGGTCAAAATGTATTTAATAAACTACTAAAGAGTTTTAGTTTATTATATTGAACATAAATCATAGCTATTCAAATATATCATCTGCAGTATATGGTTGATGAGATATTTCATAGAGCTGCATAAGAAGAACATACAGTATATACAGAATGCATTAAATAAGTACAAACATAAATTTTCAAAAGATGAGATTAAATCTGTGAATTTAATATTATTTTTAGTGAAGACAGAACAGAATACACAGTCTGCTATTATACCTGTAGTTCAGTGTAATAAGCTATAAAACATCTCTCCACAAATATGTGCAAGGAGTTGCTTTCAGTTATCCAACAGTTTGGATGAATTCTTTGTGGACGTCCCTAGTAAAAATGAGCATACCGTACTAGATGAAGTATAGTCCAAAAAAGTTTGGTTTTACCCTCATTTAAAGAAAATGCTGTTTGTTTTTACAGTACCAAGAATAATGTGTTTGCTTTCACATATTCCATTTCATTAAGTAGTTACAGGGCTATAATGAGACCTGTGAAACTCAAAGTGACAGGTACCTTAGAGGCTCTTGTATGGTTGTCAGGAGCATGCTAGCAGGGTAAGGGTGCAGAGATACAACTCTTTAGTGTATACTGGAGGTTGAAGTATTTTTAAACAGAATAAGTTTTTTTTATCCCTTGCAAAGTTTTAAGCAGACCAGGAAGGAGCCGACAAAGGTGATCAGTGTGCTAACATTTGGAAAGATAATGCACATATTGATGTACCAATTAACCTTAAAGTTTGGTCAGCCCACGATGGTAACTACTACACATTACTATTAATATATAAACAAAACAAATGAAGTTAACAAATAATATTTTTAATGAACCACTCGTAGAATCAAATCTGTCAGATAAGAATTATCTTCACTTCACTAATATCAATTGTTTTTAGATTTTAATGTTTTCTGTCTCCATGGTACATGGGCTGTGACACAGTTTGCTCCAAGCAGTTCCAATATTTAGTACACCATTGAAGAGCAAGATCTGTAGTGTGGCACTATCCATTTTTTGTAGAATTTCAGAACTTCTGATGGTGTTATAAATGGAATCTATCCACTAAATGAAAGCTTTCTTGCATTTATTATCATTGAGTGCCTGTTCTGTGTTTGGCAAGGATGTAGGTTCTAAGTGGGCTGTTGCAAAAATGTTTTCACCCCCGCTCAGTCTTGCCATGAGAAATCACCATCGTTATACAGTTCTGGGTCTCTCTGAACCAGAGATAGCCCATCTTCACCATGTGTTTTTGGTGCTGCTTGAGTGGTTAAAGTATACTAAAAGGCAGTTCAGTTCAAATCCGTCTACTATAATAGCTCTTATACCATCTGTAATAAAGAAATGTTGAAGCAGTTTCTTTGGAATAGAACTTTTCAGCCTACTTCTTAACATCAATGTTAAAAAGGATTCTGAGTGAATAATAATGAGAAGAATAAAAACATTTTTTTTCCTTAGTGAAACATTAATGGACAGAAAGGTGTGTGAGCTTTCGTGAGTGAGATGCTGTTGAGGAGGAAAGCAAAATTTACTGTGGGGCCTCTTTGAATTCTGGCAAAATGTCCTTAATCACAACATCTGGATCAACTTTATGTAGTCAAATGTGCACAGTCATAATTGATTTAACATGAGATTACTTGTGCATACCTATTAAATTTCATCATTACATTGAATATACTAAATTTGACATTTTCTTTTGTGCCTTCTATAAAAGGAAGTACACGCACCCTCTCTAAAAGAAATTAAAGCTGGTTGTCATCAATTATAGTGGAATGGTTAGAGAAAGAGGATAGTTTTGAGATAAGCAAAAATTAAAAGCAAGTTTTGAGCAGGGAAACATCAGAGTTAGAGTTCTCTTTCCCGAAATATAATAATTGAGTGTACTGTACCTACTATAAAATAAACAAGGAAAAGACTTTGATTATAGTCAGTTTCTCCTGTTATTATAGAAAAATAGCCAGGGATACTGCCTACACAATTGAAAACTAGATGACCTACAGTATTTCCCCAGCATCTTGTAAGGTGTTAGAGTAGGTAGGCAAATTTTGAACACTGATATTTATGCCTTAAAGACAAGACGAGATCTTGTGAATAGAACAGAAAAGAAAAAAAATATAGTATTTTACACAACTAACATAGTCAGGAACACAGTGACCATCATGATTTGTGCCACCACATATACCACTACAGTGCATTGCTTCTGCCAGTGTTTAAGTAAATAAAAAGGCATTTAACCCTGCCCAGGTGATTTATGGCTTCAGTGAAGCTTCTAGTCATGTAGGCTGCTGTGACACACACTACAACTCTCGTGAACGCTTCACTAGTCTGATTGGCATTCAGGGTCTTTTTGGTCAGTGAAACTCCAAACTGGAATTTCTCTTGTTGTAGCCTGCTCTTTTCTCTCTGGGATATTTCTGTTTCTCATGAGAAAGGAAAAAAAACAACAACTCTGAAGAATTAAACTCCTTTCTCTACACTTATTTTTTTAGTCAGTTAATGTTTTGGCTGACGTTTTCAGTGTTGTTTGTTTTGCATGTGGCTTGGATTTGGGTTTCTTGGAACTTAGTCAACAATTTTTTTTGTTCTAAGAAATAGGTCTTATTACATTCCCTTCAAAGCGGTACATAAGACTAAAATCCTACACAGTCTGTGTTTCAGTTTGTGTAATTGAAAAACCTTAAAAGAGGAAATCTAATACTTATAACACAGTTAAAATGTTATTTAATGTTCAGTTCCTGTCATTTACAGTATCAACTTTGAATTTAGGTCTGTAATTATTTATTAATAAGTCATTTTTGCTGCACTAAAACATGTGAATAGGCTACACACTTCACTGCAAGGACTAATACTGTTTTCTAAAATATCATTGTGTTATGCACAAGTATTAGGTTAGTGTGTGATGATCAGTTATGATTAACCTACTGTACATACTACAAAAATAGATGGAATATTTCATGTCACGGAAAGTGGCTGCTCATTTCTGTAATAGAAGTCTGTTTTTTTGCTTCTTACAAACTTCCAGTTTCTGATTTTGTTTGTTTTTCTTTATCTTATCCTGATATAAAAATAATTGAGAAACTGTTAATACATATAATTTCATCATACCAACTACCATTATGCTCACTCACAAACTCCATAGACCATGCTTTCTAAATTGAATACTGTAGACTCAAAGCTCACATTCATAAACTAAATTGTTAAATAATTAACATTAGAACAAAAATTATTTGGTTGCTTTCATTATTTTCTTTATTTGTGTAATATTTCCTTTTAAAAATAGAATGACTACATTCTTCCTTTTTATTGTTGTTTTCTTTTTTGTTCTTTGTACATAGTTCATATTTTCTTATTTCATATTTAATATCGAAAAACCAATAAAGATATATTTTTTAAAATAGAATGACTGATACAGTTTACTAATTAAAACAAACACAATTTAGCCAAGAATGTCCCTCATTATTTTATAGTCACACAGTCGAAAGAGGAACTGAACCAAGCTTTTCACATAATTCAGTTTTTCAGTTACACCTACACCTGAATATTTCCTATCCATCCCATAGTTTTGTTCTATGTACTTCTAAAGAAAAAAAATCAATTAGGTGATGCACACAATTCCCAATATCAAATATCAGAAAATGTACATATTACATGCAAAATCAGTTTATAAAAATACTGTAGTACCAAATTTAATTCCTCATTCATTCCAAGTCTGTCAAAACTGCTCTTGCAGAAGTATATTTTCATTTAAATCTACTTTCTTTTTCCTTTTATATTTCACTTTTCAACATTGAAGCAACTAAGTACATGGAAAGTATAATTTTCTTTTACTTCTCTAAGATTTAAACTTAATTTAATATTTTTGAAGAAATCTGAAATAAATTGTGAAATCAAGAGTAATAATAAATGTGGTTTTCTAATTTTGTAATTTCAATGCAGTCTCACTTATTTCCTTTTTATAGGAATATTTATAATGAAAGGCAGTTTATTGCAGTACTTAAATACAGCAATTGCAGTACTCTTATCATCTGAATGGCCAGACTAAAAATAAAATTCCAAATTAGGGGGATTTTATTCAGGGATCAAATTGGATTAACTGAATATTTTCTTCTGCTCCTGCTTTCCTGAAGGGTATTTCAGCCAACAGGCAAACCATGCAGTATCTTCAAAGTATATTCTTAGGGCTGTGGTTTGCCTCTACTTAGTACAAGTTGATTAAGCTTTGTGTCCAAGGCTCATAAAAACAGTAGGCGATTTCTCAATGAGCGACCACAGAAGGTTGGTTTATTAGTATAGGAAGACTGTTAAAGATGGCCCTGGGCTCGATAAGGAGAGAGGTATGTATCAGCAACAGATGGGTCAATTTCAAAGACAAACCTGTAAGTAATTAAGGTTTCAAAGGCGGGAGAGGGCAGGCACCCTAACTATTTAAAGAAGGCTCTTTCAGCTCCAGGAGACCTCCTCCTTGTTTTTTTTAACTTTGCTGTGTGGCATGTGCATCAGTTTTCCTGTTCATAGTGCATTTATTTTGGCTTTACCAAAGCGTGTTATTTTGTTGTTGTTGTTGCTCTGGCATTTTCTGGACAGTTCAGCTTGTTTTCTTTTTTGATTTGCTGCATTGGAATGAAAACTGTTGGTTGCTTTATTAACACTGCATCCTAGAGCACTGTTTGAACATTGCTCCTTGCAGAGCAGTGATTAACTGATTAATAATTTTATTACTGTAGTGAATTTTTGTCCAAAGTACATGAAGGTGCTACAATACCATTTTCCTTTAGTCCACTCCTTCAAGTTATCTGTATTTATTTTCTTTTCCTTTATTGATTCAGTTTTCCTTTAACTGACATGTTTAATTAGTCTTTAGTATCTGTTGACAGCTGGTGATTTTGCACCATGATAACACTATCACCAGGTGGCCCATGTCTAACTTCAGACTCACAGTAAATGTGTTTGTTGACTAAGTCAAGGTAATCAATAATGTAAAGATGTGCTTTTTTGCCTGGGACACTTACAATACATGCTGATTCTAAAATAAGAAAAGTATGAAAGAAAACTAATATGTGTCTAAAATCTGGATTTCTTTGACATAGAAATAATTTGTAGAGTGTGATGACCTTCAATTCATTTAGAAAAGTCTATGATTATATATTAATTTAAAGTGCTAATCAGGTTAATGTAACCTGCTGATCATGTACCTAATTTCAAAGAGAACATGTTGAATCATTTTCACACATCCCAATTATGACTAGTCCTGGACTGTCATCTAAATTTACTTTACATAGTCCAGGTTTGGTGCTAATCTGAGACTGTGAAAATACTGCAGGAATGTTAGAACAGGATACGGCTCTGTGTAAGTTTTTAATTGGAAGGTCTTCTTAAAACACTAATTGAACCAACAACTGGTGAATTAAATTGCACCCCAACAAAAGATTACATTTAGATAACATTGGTGTATTTGTAATGTATGGAATGTATGCATTTATTAAAATCTGAAGATTACATTTAATCTTAAACCAATTTTAGTTTTATAATCTTGGGATGTCACAACTCACTCAGTATTATGCAGTAAATTCCAAAACGTATCATGCTGTGTATTCTTTGTAATATTTAACCCTTTTACTGGGATAGTGATACTGTATGATCAGAGTTTTGAACTCCACTAGAACATTATATACTATAACATTACAAATCTCAAAGGGTAGATCCTGCTAATATTTTGAGCAAAAAGTGCCTTACCAGTGGAACACCAAATATCTGAATTGCTACAAAAATATGCATGTAAAAATAGATACTGTAGTTACAACCCCTGCAAATTGTTTTGTACAAATATATTAGTCACATTAAATACAGTATGAAACTTGGCTAGACTTTAATTCAAAAGTAGCTTTGTCATCCTGGTACTCTTTTTGGTCCTTATAATTCCAGAATAAAAATTCAGGCTACATTTTTTCCCTTTTCTTGCATCTGTTAAATAGGTTAAATTCAGTTAAATAAGTTAAATATGGGGCTTTAGCTTAGATAGAATAATGTGGAGCACATCAAGAAGATCACGCTTTATAATGTTGTAAGGCCAATACTTTTACTAATGACAATTTTGGCCCAGTGCTGCATTAATATAGCACTGAGCCAAAATTGTCTTTAGTAAAAATCACATTAGTATTGTTTAAAATATCATCAAAATGTAGCAACAGTCCTGATTAAAGTGATGACAAGTTTCCCACAAAATGTCAGCCTAAACTAAAAAACTGTCAGTTAAGCAGTGTTCTGATTTGCGCCTGATAAGAAAAGACAGAATTTTAAAAATAAATATTTTTTCAGCACTTCAGTCTTTGTTAACAATATCTATAATCCATAGAGTTATTCATTTGTCATCTATCCAAGAAACATCATGCAATATATGACATCATTTCATTGCTTAAGTTTGTATTCCCAGGTTACTTAGAAACCTGAAGTTTTCTTGTAAAAAATGAACTGAATGTGAGCCAAGGTATGTTAAGTTGTTTACCCACTTACAGTACATTAAATATCTACAATTTATAACAACTAATTCATGACACAATTTTCGTTGGCTATAACAAATGGGTGACACAGTAGTTGGTATTGCTGCCTCACCGTGTTGGGGTCCTGGGTTGAATTCCAGACCCGGAGTGCTTTCTGCATAGAGTTTGTATGTTTTCTCCACATTCACTTGGGTTTCCTCCTGTTATGGTCCTGGCTTCCAGACACAACAAGCGAAGACGTACTGTAGAAGAACTTTACCAATCAGATTAAAACTCACCCCCACTAACCCCACTCACCGCAACACCTCCACTGTTTAGTATACTTAAACCCAGGCTACCTTTACCTTCTCGCTCAGAATTGGTCTTACCTAGTGAGTTACTCTTCTGGTTTGTGATTCCCCTTCGACTTTGGTGTTTTCCTGGCTATGGTTAGTGTTTCCCCTACTGACTTTGACTCTTGGCTTTCGTTTCTTGGCTATGGTCTTGGACTGTGTTTTTGATATACTGTACCTTAACCGATTCCTCTTCTGCATAGGATCCCTAAACACCTCTGAGTTCTCTGGTTTCCAAAGGTAAAGGGCCTCCAGTGTAATTTATAATGTAATATTGACCCTCATATAAGTTTGGATGTATCTGTGTCTGTGTGTGCCCTGCAATGGACTGGTATTGTGCCCGTTCCTTGCCAGGATAGGCTCTGGCTACTCTGAATTGGATGAAGCAGTTAGAAAATGGATCAGTACACTCTGTTTTTAACCCAATTCTCAATTTTCAATTAATAAGCACAAATTACCTTGAAAACCTACTGTCTGTAATTTGAGAATTAATCTATAATTAGGAACTTTATCAACAAACTTTTGAAAATCTAAATATACCATACATTTTTCTTAAGGGAATCAATATACATGACTTTTTGCTTCAGAAAAGAAATCCGACAAGTTAGATAAGCAAGACTTATAGTATATTTGATAAAATCATGTAGACTTCCCCAAGGATGTTTTTTCCATATAGACGATTCTTGGTTTAGTTCTAATGATTATTTCCTTATAGACAACAGAAGCAAGAGTTATTGATCTACAGTTACCTCAGTTGTTTCACCCTTTTTACGAATGGGCACTATATTAATAATATTCCTCTCAATGTGTACTACTCCTGTTTGGATCATTTGTTGGAAGAGTTGTATTAATTGATTGGGTATAGTATCTCTTTTTTCTTATGAACCATTGGAAGGATATCATCAGGCCCTGGAAATACAGTATGCTATTTTTATGGGTTTCTAGTTTCTACGCAATTAATGCAATACTATTTCACTGCAGACAACAACATCTAAGAATTTAATGCTTTGTGTCCAGAATACTTGGTAAGATAAGGCTTCTGTAACAAACAGTTCTTTCCGGACCCTATGCGGACGACACAATCCGACGAAGTGGGGAAACACTAGGGAAACGTCATGCAGGAATACGGGGCTGAAGACAAGGGGGCGTGTCCAAGGTGCGCTGGTGCACGGGGGAGGTGTGGCCGAGGCGAACAATCCGAGAGAGTAGTCCTTAGGGAAAATCCAAAACGCAAGGGTAAGTCCAAAACCAGGAGATCCATCAGAACAAAGAATTAAAAACGGTGAAGGCCGGGTCGGAACCGGCGGACGGGGAACAGGAACGGGAACAGAGGTTAAAACCTTAACGGGACCAGGTGCTTCCAGGTCCCGGACTCACACGATATGGAAATCAGATGCAGAGCCCGGATGAGCGTCAGCGCCTGGCTTTTAAGGTGGGCTGGGAATAGGGAGCAGGTGCATAGAATAAAGTCTTGAGTGAAAGGGCTGGAGCACCCTTAAGGAGGGGGGACTAATATCGTGACAGCTACCCATTAAACAAGATGCCATGTGGCCATTTGATTAGGCAGCTTGAAGCCTATTCAGAAGATGTGAACAAGGGGTAACTGCAAGATGGAGATGAGGTGGTGAAGGGATCCTTGAGATTAATGTGTAGGAAGGCATTTGAGTTCAGAATATATAGCTAACTTTATCATGATGGTGATTAGGTATTGCTGTGTGAGCTTGATTTCTCATTGGTATTCCTCCAGACCTGGAGGAATACTATGGAGGCATGTTGATGCTTTCTTCCTTGGAAAAAAATCTCATTGAAATATTTATTTAATATATCAATCATTTCTCATTTGTTGTTTTCACTTTTCCCAATATTATCCCAGATATATATTTATTTCTTACTTTACTGTTAGTTTCCTATTGTAATACTGAATGAACATTTTAATATCAATTTTAAGTTCCAGTACAATATTCCTTTCTGTCTTTTCTTGTCTTGACTAATATCCTTTTAACCTGTGCTTGCAATTTGTTATATTAACTTTGTATATTTGCATCTTGTTGTGGCATCGTAGTGGTGCAGTGGTTAGCATTGCTATCTTGCAGCATGGGGACCCAGCGTCCAAGTCCTAATGTTCTATCCGCTTGGAGATTGCATGTTCTTCCCATGTTTGCATGGGTTTACTTCAAGTTCTCTGGTTTCCTCCCTTAGTCCAAAGACATACTAGTAGGTTACTTGGCTTCTAGGAAACTGGAGTATATGTGTGTGCTTGTTTGTATCTGTCTGTGCCCTGTGATGGACTGGCATTCTATCCAGGATACAGTATATCTTGCCTGTTGCTTGCTGTGATAAGCTCTAGCTCCCCACTGACCCTGCATTAGATAGGGCAGGCATTAGATAAAGAGTGGATCTTTTTGCTTGTGTAAAATGCTTTCTTTTTCCTAATATGTGTTTCCTGTTTTGTTAAACTCTTTTGCATTACCGTTTTTAAGTCCTTTCAGGAATTTACCTTTTAGGATAAATTTGTTTTGTGTTTTATGAAGAATGTCTTTAATTGTTGCTTTGGATTCTCCAGTCCCGACATTGATTCATTGGTCCCATTCTGTTTTCTTTGTCTTATGACAATGTCCAGACATTGTGTTTTTTATGCTGACTTGAACTGTAAAGTTTCAAAGTATATTCCAAAACCAAATGTATTAGTCATGCCACTTCTGTTTTCTTCCATATATCTTGTTTTTAAAGCAGTCATTAACCATCTCTACCCTTTCAGTTTCTGTTGCTGACATTCCTATGTTTTACGTCTCTGTGGCGTAAGTTGAAGTTTCCCATAAAATCTAGTTCTTTCTTTTGTATATTTATTCTTAATTTAATTATTTAAGTGTTGAATACTAATTAATATATGACTTCAACACTATGCATTCTGAATTTTTTTTTATTTGAATCAGGAAGTATGACCCCTGATTCCTCCAGACCAAGTGTAAGTGCCTTACAGTATATAGAGAACCTTAGATTCCATTCTACATTTCACTGGAATTCAGGTAATGTTAGATATATTGAGCATATGTAATGCTGCACAGTGCACCCAGTAAATAAGGAATGACAGTAGTCTTGATAAAATGAAGGCGTCTATCATTATACCATTATAAGACACCCAGAACAAGGATCTTAAATGATCAAAGTTACACAGCTGAAAGAAAGATAGACATACCTGTAACACGTACTACAAATGCCAACACAGGGTCAGAAGACCCAACTTTCCATAAAAAGGTTTACTTTCAGCACTGTCATCAGCAACACTAAATTGAATTGATGCACTTATGAATGCCTTATGAAAGGTATTGTAATGTCTTATGAATAAAAAGTCCCAAAGTTCACTGTTTATTTTCTCTCAAAACTCAAAACTGATGATGGGCTCATGTTCTAGTAGCTACTATCTTGGTAGTACAAATAAATGATTTGGTTAGGATACTTGGAAAATGCGGTGGATTAGCTTATTCTCTGGGTATGAAGTTATATTCAGACCAAAGCCAAAAAAGGGTTTAGTCTCAAGCAAGGTAAAAGAACATGATGTAATCTACAAACACCTTTAAATTAATATGTGCATTATAATGGAGAGAAACTAAGCATTTTGCTGCATGCTTAATTTCTTTCACCTTGAACACCCCCTGCAATTTTTCATCTGCTTCAGTGTGAGACAGCAATTTTTTTGCACTTTATGAGATTGAAAGTGTGTCATGCTACCGCATAACCCATCGATTTAATATTATCTGTTTTAGGATTACAGTATACCCTATGTACTATGGCAGGTAATACAATTAATAAGCATGTCACTACTTCCAAAAAGTGATTTAAAAAGAAAGAATATTGGAGAACTTTTTTGAATAACAGGTTTCCAGCCTGGCTAACTGGTTCTAATATACAGTAAATACTGAGGATGCTCATCCTTGTTTAATTTGAGATTAGTACCCTGAAAAAGAATTCCAGAAAGATGAGAAAAGTTAAGGTTATCAGCATCTTCTTTGAAGTCTGAGGCTTGTACTGTATATTGGTTCAAAAGGTGACATTTGAGATTTTGCATATCTGAGGCTTTAAAACTTGTGACCACTGGTTCTATGTAACATATAATTATTATAAGTGGGTAGTTGAATAAAATAGAATTGTATTTCATCAGTATTATTACACATTACTCTGAATTAGGATTTTAAGCAATTTGTGTATTTGTTTTCCATATAGCCTAATTTTCTAGGTCAAGTCTTTCCATGAAGCCACATTTGGTAATAAATGTCCTCATGGCATCTTTATTGGTTTCCTTTATATATTATACATAAAATTATAAGAATAATAAAAAAGAGATCAGGTTGCCTTAACCCCATTTGCTCTCTTCTTTTCTTACACTGCCTGCAATAGAAAATTGATTAATTTCCTTCCAAGGGAGCTGCATACCCCATTAATGAAATGCATACTAGGGGATAGGACCTAAAGAAAGAGTGGAATGCCTTAGGTGCATTTATATGAAATGAAAAGCAGGTGACTGCCCCACGTGAGGAGACTAAAAAATGGGTGGATTGAGGGGTCACATTCCTACCCCTCGGGAAAGAGGAAATAAAGCAAAGGTCCTTTTTTTCTTTTAGTTCCTTAAACCTTAATTAGTTCTTAAACTGGTGCCCTCCATTGTTCCCATTATGAAAGTAAAATATGGGCTGCTTCAATTTTGCTTTGACCCTTTCTACTCAGATGCTAACCCCAAAGTAAATGACTCTCTTCCTTTCTGTAGAGTCAGTCCTCTGAAACAGCAGAAAAGTGGGCTGCCATCTTCTCAGCTCCTTGAGTCCTTTATTCTTCTGAGTCAGAACAAACACAAGTGAACTAAAGCAGACTACTCCACCAAGCTTTTCCAAAGCTGCCCCAGAGGGTGTTTGAATTCTTTGTTAATTACAGATATTTAATCTTAAGGGCAGGGTCCTGCCTGCAGGTGTGACATCCTGTTTCAGATTCATGATCAGAAGCCTTTCCGAACAGTTTAAAGTTTAGAGTTTTGTCCCTTACCATTTGCTACAATCTTAGTAACATATCCACCAATGAAACTTTTTTGTGCAGTATACCATGCAGGGAAAGCATCTTTCACAGAGGGACTGTAAATTAAAACCAATTTAAATGTGGTAGAATCCAATAGTATTTATACAATATTAATACAAGCACATTAAAATAATAATACCACACATTATTAAGAATTTGACACAACTCAGTGCATGCAAATTTCTATATGTTAAGGTATGTAAAGTTAACATCAGTACAAACTCACATCTCAACACCGGTTTATTAGCCAATCACCATTGCTGCACACTTATATTAATTTTTGGCAAACACTCAAAGAATGAAAGGGCAGGTTCTAGACTGAAATGAAGGATGGGTAAGAACATTTTAAACAGAAAAGGGACAGATTTCCCAAAAGTGAAAGCAACAGAGCAAAGACCAGCTGTTAAGAGTTACTGGTTTTAATTTCCTAATAACACGGAAGCCAGAGTTTGAAGAAACCTGTTTAATCTTCATAAAGAATTATTTCTCTACAGAAGAACCAAAGAAGAACTGCAGTATTTTATAGTGAAGGGGAAAGCAGCAGGCAGTAGTTTTCAGGAGAACTGGATCTAAAATCTTTAAGTTGAAAATGGGTTCCCACTAGGAGGAGCTCTGGCTTATTAGTGTTTAGTTGGAAGTAGTTGGCAGGCTTCAATGTCTTCTAACCAACCATATAGCTGAGAGGAAGTTTAATGGTTAATTTTCATGCAAAGCTGCATGTTATTAGTATAAGGATACAGTAGTAAGTAATGCTGTCAAATTAGACTGCCAAGAGGAAAATGTAATGTATTTAAAAGCAATGGCCCAAGAACCAAACCCTGGAGGACCTCCTACTATACAGTATGTTAAAATCCATGAGGTCCTGTTTTCACCATTAACACTACAGATTACAGAATACAGACCAGATATACAGAATCTTTCTAAGACAAGCACTGAAGATATGAAAGTATCACCATTTGGAAAGAAATTCTTAATAATCTCTGTCAGTATACCATAACAGATTAGGTGTTGTGATGAAACTGAAATCCAGCCTGGAAAAACTCTAGTAGGTGGACTAGAGTTCTAAATGATGGTGAACAGGCCCTTACCTGTACACAAGAAGCCTGCTATTGATTGACTTACTGTCAATAAGATGTCAGACAGCTGACTGGCCACAGCCTTGAGCCTGGGACAAAAGTTTAAAGAAGCTAAAAGATTAAAATAGTACAATCAAAAGCACACTTCTTGAGTGTAGGTAAGGGCATATTTGCAATAATTTGGAACAGTACATGACTGAAAGAGTAAATTAATGGTGTGTGCCACTATGTATTGGGCTGTTGTTGTTACATGAACAACTTTGGTCAGCCAAAGAAACCTGGCGTAGGAGTTTGATTTTAGTGGAAATTGAGAAACAACAGATAGAAGCTGATAGTTACAGGAGTAAAAGAAGTAGAAGTGTGTTCGTAGAACAGACAGAATTGCATATAACACCAGTTTGTTTCCAAGACACACAAGTCATGGCAAGTAGTGGGGAAGGAAGAAGACATAATGTGGTACGTGGGAGGAAACTGATTAAAAAAGGTATTTAGGTTTATCTTGATCCTTGTTTCTGATCTTGGGATTTTTTTTAAAAGCTTCTCTGGAATTGTGAGGCCAGAAACTCTGCATTGCTGCTTAAATATGTGCCTAGTGGGTCTCAGTTCAGGTGTGTACTAAGGATAGTTTCAATTTTCCTGACGAAAATGGCTATATTGCAGCTACTGAATCACTGATTTCTGTCAATGTGAAATTGCAGAGCAGGCTGCATCATCTACAGCTGAGCTGAAACTGCAGTAGACTAAAAATGAGGACACAGAAAGTGAGAGAGTAGAAGGCAAAAGAAGATTCTTAGAACACACAGAAATTGGAACAGTTGGAGAAATTTGTAAGAAGGTTGAATTGAGCCTGTTATGGTGATGTAATACCTTAGGAATCTGGATAAAATAGAGTTTTCTCACGACAGACTACCCTGTATTTTGGTATTGTGGAATTCTCTGATGTCTAGGGCTTTGAAGAGAGTGCATGACCAGCCATGATTGAATCCAGTCCCTTACCTGTCAGAGGTTCATACAGTAGACTTATATCAGATGAGATAAGAAAATGATCAGATCAAGAAATGTCTTGGCAGAGAGATGTTCCAAGCCATGTAAAATAAGTGCATGTTATGCTATGACTGTAGACTTGAGTTAACCCAAGCACGGAAAGCAATGTGTTATTATGTTATTTTCATTATGGTGAAATCTATAAGTCTGTGCGTTTAGTGGTGCTAGTATGAATCAAATTCCAAACTCAGGCTAAACAGCAGTTCTCATTAACAAACTGCCAACCTTAGTGAATGCAAATGGTTATAGTGGGAATGTTAAGGGATGCTGAACTTTACAGAGTAAGGGTGGTAAACACTGTTTGCAGTGCACATCCACTGCATCCTCTGTCCCCTAGGGTATAAGGGTCATAGTTCTAAGAAATAGTTTATCCCCTCTGCTGTTCATAACATAAAATAATTATTTTAATAAGTCTTTTATTATATAACTTTTTATTGGATACAATTATCCAATGTCCTGCCCTCTTTGTTGGTGGTGATTGTTGTGGTGTTAGATTCTGTCATAAAGTTAATTTCCCAGAGGGAATAATAATAAGGGTGACACAGTGGTGCAGTGGTTAGAATTTCAACCTTGCAACCCTGGAGTCCAGGGTTCAGTTCATGGGATGCTATCTGTGGGGAGCTTGTATGTTCCCCCTGTGTTTATGTTAGATTCCTCTGGTGCTCTGGTTTCCTCTCACAGTCCAAAGGCATGCTGATAGGCATGCTGTGGGAGAAAACAACAGCTTATAAAAGATACAGAGTTGCTTCCAGTTAACAATGATTGTTGTCAGAATTAAAAGTAATAGAAAAACTAAAACAAGCTGAGAATATCATAAGTATGTAGAATATAGAAATTTTGTATTATTTAAAGTTTATGTTGAATTACAGCACAGAAGGCAATGGATTAGGGCAACTCTATGCTCTCTAGGTAATTCTACAAAAGGAATTTATCCTGCTCACTAGTTACTTGTGCTGTGTGTATGATAGATCAAGTACAGTACTTCAGTGAATAGAAGACTTTGCTACATGTGGAAGAAAGAGACAAGATAAGGATTTTTTTGGAAGCAAGTGTATTTAAGTTGCTTAGGTGCTGGAGCACTGGAGGAAAGAGTGGTTAGGCTGGAGACAGGCAATGTTGTCTGGGTAAGGACAAGCAGTTAGTCTGGAACTCTCCTGCTATGTGAGGGATTTCCATGCCGTGCTGAAGCTGATAATCCCCTATCCAGGAGATCCCCTGCCGTTGCTAAGAGGTTGGAGTGTGAAGGTATCCCAGGAACCCTGAGCCCGTGCCACGCTGACCTACTGGAGATGAAAAGGAAATGCAAAGCCTCTTATCCCATAGGGGTTTGTGCCACTCCCCACAACTTTTCAACTGCTGCACTTTTGGTCAGCAGTCAGGCTAGGAAAGTTAAAATGTAATTTATTCCATAACAGAGTGGAATAAACCAAACTTTATCAATATAATTACATAAATTTGCCTTTACTGTGTTTAGGTTTGGTATTATAAATACCAAACATCAGAGAGTAACCATCAGTTCATTCAGTCATTCAGCCATATTTTTGTTAGAAATATGATGTGTTATGTGAAATATTCAGATACCATATTAGAGGTTTGTGTACTAAATGTACACAACATTTTGAGTACTCATATCTACAGTATATGTGAATTTCCTGTGAGCAGTGTGCAGTTATTCTTTGTGTATAACATTGTTTATGAGTAAGAGATTCATTTTTCCCATATAATTTGGTTTTATGGGGTGTAAGTGTGCCTTGCATTCAGGTATCTTAATTAATATTAGCCAGACTGTTCCTCCTTGCTTTTTCCCATGCCTTTGCAACTAGATGCATTATTTAATTCCATTATTTAATTCCTGTATCTACAGTAAATAATATTTATCAGCCTGTTTTCTTAGCTTTGTACCAGACTTGTAACCTGTTTCAGTAATAAATCTACAGTATATTGCCTACTTAACGTAAATGTATGAAAAAGTGGGGGCTAGAGTTAAATAGATTTATAATAATAACATTACCTTATTAACCCTTTACAATTTCTTGCATTAGGAATTATCTTTTTGCATACCCCAGCTTGCTTTCCATGAGACAGACAGGGAGAGAGCCTGGGGTCAGAGCACAGGGTCTGCCATTGTACAGTGCCCCTGGAGCAGTTGGGGTTAAGGGCCTTGCTTAGGAGCCCAATGGAGTAGGATTCCTCTGCCAGCTGTGGGATTTGAACTGGCAACCTTCCAGCCACAGGCACAGATCCTTAGCCACAGAGCCACCGCTCCGCCCCAAAGTTAAAGTTTAAAGTTGAGAATAGTTGCTGTTTAGGAAGGATAGGTGTACTATATGTCATCAAAGTATTTTCCTTTGAAACAACAAGTTTGAATAAAAAGTGATGTGCAGTATATGTTAAGCATACAGTAAGTTATCTTTACTAGGTTTTCTTGTATATGTAATCTGGTATGTCCACTGTAGTTAATAAGACAAACTCTTCTTGTTCTCTTACAACACCTCACATTCTGCTTTTGCATTGTGGATGAGTCCATGTGACTTTTGAATTTTGATGAAATTCTCTGCATTCTGGCAGCCTCCTGATTTCACCCACTAAACTTGCTGCAAGTCACATTGAGACAGAGGAGCCCATCTGGAACTGTTTCATCTTAAAAGCCGTGCTTCCTTTCTTTGGAAAAGACTCTGATAATTTAAGCACCGTAGAAAGTCTTTACAGGGAATGAACTGCTTTATTAGCTCAAGCAGTAGAAGTAAAAATGCATTAGGCCAAAACTATTCAAATATTTAGTTTATTTTAAATTGTATTCATTTATTTTTATAATGTGCTCTTTATCTATAGTAATTGTATCTTAGAAACAGTGCGTATGTATTTTGCAATAAGAATTTTTCATTGGGCAATGTTTGCTTCGTTAGGAAATGTCATGAATGTAGAACTCATTTGGAAACTAACATAGACACATTACCAGTGCTGATACATATGTAGGGTGTCTCTGTGTTACGGTTTCTGTCTTGAATTCATACAAACTGGACAACGAGTTGCCAGTTTCACCAAAATCACATTAGTAGACTATAGTCTTAACTCCAGACCTAGAAACTATTTCTTAACACTTTATACTAAAGCCTCATATGTTAACATCATTGCACTGTAAACGTTTGTTCCTTACTCAATGTAAAGAAATGCAGATGTCTGAAGTTTAAAAAAATCCCTTCTTCACCTTGATAAAATTTAGATTTTTTGAGGAAGTGTTTTGTGTTTGTAAATATATGAGATTCATTATGATTTGAATTTTATATATATAATTATATAAAATAACAATATAATTAATCACTGACTCCTTTAATCAACAACAATGCATCCTTTTAGAACTTGAATGTGAAACATGTTGCAGTTTCTTCCAAGAGCAGTGTAGCCGCTTTGCTTTTTTTGGCTAATGCTATACAGGCCTTAATATACAGTATGTGTACATGACCATGGTTATAACAATGTGTAAATCTGAACTGTTTAAGTAATGTGTAAGTTTGAAAATTATGCTTATTAAAGTCCACATGAGTTAGAGTTAGACTGCCCATTCAAAATAAACAAGCAAACAAAATCAGTAACTTTAGAGTTGTTGGAAAGAACACATTGTGTATCATATTCTTTCATACAAATCCTGGCACGTTAAGAAGATGTAACCATTAAGAAGACATGCCCCCACCCAACAAAAAATGTATCTTAGCATTTCAAACCCTGAACATATGACTCAACAAACATTAATCTCACTTGAGTTTTATTTTTTGTCATATTTTATACAGCAGTTCAGACTTATTCACTGAGCTTCCTCGCTCAATACTGTAGATTTTAGCTTCTCACTTAGGTATGTTTTTAAAATTATTAATAGTTTAATTAGATATATTAGTGATAAATTATTAAAATTATTTGCAAAAATTGAGGATACCTCCCCCTATGTATTCTCTGTTGTCAGAACCATTGTGAAAAAATAATATTTTATTGCTTTTACTATCTCATGCCCATGGAGTCTGAACACGTGTTCAATGAATTGGCATTTTTTTAGTTTTTAGAGTTTTATATCAACTTTTCCAAACTTGCCAAATGCATTCAAGAGAATTCATCTTACAAGTGGATGTTGTTTCTAGGATACCAACATTAGAAATGTGCTAAGCAAAAAATAATTCAAAAGATTTTCCTTCTTTTTTGCTTTTGATTGTATACAACTCATTCATTTGACTCCCTTACAAATCAATCAGTATGTGGTGCTCAGTGCTCCCCAGTCGTCTTCCTGTCCTCAACAATTTGCAACCAGTCTCCCACTAGGAATCCCTCAGTGTGTCACTAACCCAAGAGACACAGATCCAATTTCAGGGGCTCCATGTGGGGGCCTGATCGTACAACACTGAGGCTCACATGATCTCGTAAATGGAACCTGCTGGAATTGTGCGGGGAGGTGGGGTCTGTAAAGGCGAAGGGGAGGAGGGAGTGTCAGAGGTTACCCTTCCTGCTGTGCGATGTTTTGTAAACTGGAGAAAAGCTGCATTGTGAGAGAAACCATGTGCAGGCAAAGTTTGTTTCTTGGACCAGACCCTGCCTCTCAACTGTAAGGAAGGGCCATAAACTGAAGCTGTGGCAGGTAACACAACGAGAGTCATTTCTTCCCCGTAAAAAAGATTATAAACAGCAGATGCATTTTATGGCCAACTAAGACCTCATTTAACAAGCGACTTTTTATCTTAGACATATGTCACCCCATATATGGAGTGCCATGTCTGGAGATTTGCTTCAGTGGCCCAAAGGTGACATGAACAGATTTTGAGTTTCTTCAATATGCAACAAACATTAAAAAATGTAGTTTTCTTCAGTAAAAGCCAAATCACATAACGTAATAAAGAAATCCAGCTATTGGTGTTCTAACTTTGGAGGGATACATTTTAGCAGTCAATTTAAACTCCACAGCAAGCCTTTCATTTTGTTTTATATACAGCCCTGACAAGGTATCATTTGAGTGTCTCCACTGATAGCAAAGTACAGAAGATGCATTCTCGTTAGTGTAATTTACAACTGCTAAAAAAAAAATAGTCCGGTAAAGATCATATAGTATTTTACCTGGAGCTCAAGATGCACATGGAATAAAATTATAGATTTTTTTTCCCATCAACTTGGTGTTGAAGCAGTGACAAGAGGAATGATAGAGTTAGACCTTAAATTCACATAGATTATTCTTTGGAGACAGGCTCATCAACCTTGTGAACCCTGCCGGATTAGCTCTAACAAGCTAATCAAGACAAAATGTGTGATAATTTAGATTGTGTATGTTATATACTGTAGATATAGAGCTATAAAGCTAAATAGAGTCATCCAGCTAATTAAAAAAATAGTAAATATAAAAGCACATACAGTGTCAACCTAATAAACCTTCAGAAAAGGGTGGAAAGAGGCAATGGTTATGCTCATGTTTGTGAATTCTGTTCACATTCTCTTGATATTCTTGGATTGGTACTATCTCATTAACCCCATTAGGATATAATGACTGCATCCGCAAACAGCTTCATTAACTGATAAATGGTTTTATGGTAGAATAGAGAAGATGCCTTTATAGTGTAAGCAATGGGTTAACTTCAGCTGGATCTCAGTCAAGGCTCCATTTGATATTTCCAATCCCTGAATCAAGGAAAAAGCTGTTCCATAGCAGCAATTTTTTTTCATGATAATTATGGAAAATGAGCAAAGTAAGGAATACAGACTGACCAGAACTGCAGTATGAGGCTTCTACCTGCTGACAACATAAACACATGTGTTATTTTGGACAGTCCCAGGAAGGCAGTGCCCACTGCAGTAAATCCATAAAAATGAGGAAGTTTTATGTCCAGAAAAGCTGTTAACATTATAAAATATGAGATGTAAGACACTAAAGAATCACAAAAATGACAAAGAACTTTATTTCTATGTTCTGTGAGCTCCATAAGTTTTGTTTTCTATAGTATATATTATATTTGTTATTTGAATTGAAAATACTATTGAAATGGAGATAGATTTCACAGGATTTCAGTATAAACACACAGGCAGGGTGATTCGGCATTTCTCCAATATGCCTTTTCAAACTCTATGGGAATCAGATTATGTTTATTGAAATGTAACAAATCACATGTTTTTTTTTAACAAAAAGAGAATTTTACTTGTTACAAACACATGATTGAAACAGGAGTATATGTTGGAAATCTTATTTATGGCAGTTGAAGCTTACTTCCTGCCTGTGAGTATTTGTTCTGGGGAACAATTCAGGGGAGCTTTCTTGAAGTCAGAAAAAAAGAGGAAAAAAAGTTTTTTTATCTGGCCTTATTAAGCAAAATGCTGGAAAACAATCCCCAATCTGCATTTTTTAGAAGTACTACATTGCAATTACAGCTATAATGCTAAAACTAAGCTTGTACTATTTGAGGCTGTTCTGTTTTTTTTTAATTATATGGACTGTAATTTAACTTCAGACCTACAAATAGGGTATTTTTATCCTTTAGAAATAGTCTGAATCTAGCAGCTTGTCTCATACGTACTTTCAAGCATAATTTGATTTTTTATTTGAGCTATTTTGCAAATGTGTGTACATGCTAAAGGAGTTGAGAAAAAGACCAAAAGATTTTATTATAAAGGTGCCCATGTTTTCCTACAGTATGTGAATTACCATAGTGTCTAATCTAAATAACTACTGTACTGTTTTAAAGAAATGGTCTTGGGCACCATGGTCATACGAAGATGCTGCTTTGCTTGAGTAATCTCTTGAGTCCAAGGCTGAATTACAGATTGAAGTACCTTCTATGTTGATATGACCTCCTTCTGTTCTTATGAGTTTTCTCTGGATCCAGAGAAAATCCAGTTTCCTTCTAAGACATGCTGGATAGATTTGATTGGTTATTCTAAATTGTATATTTCTCCATAAACATAGTCCGGCAGTGGACTGCTGGTTCTTAATACCGTCTTGTTACCCTTAGTTGACATTCATCAGGAATATTGGCTTTCTGAGAATGGATGCATGAAAGCAATACTCTTTACTCTGTTTTATGATTAGAGACATCCATTGATTATAATAAATAACCTGTATACTAAACATCCTACTATATTTATAGTACTACATCCACTCAATCAAGTACTGGAAACCTGCTGGCTGTGAAAGAAGTCTAGTAAAAGTTTGCAATTGACTTTTATATATATATGATACAGGTGTACTCTACACAATATGTAATGCATCAAGCCAGGTTTTATTATTATTAATAGTAGTAGATGTGATATATGGCATGTCAACACACACACTTATATTGCGGTTAGTCTTATTTCATCCTGTACAGTCTGACGTCTGCATAATATTGCATTATCATCATACACGGAACAGTATTTTTCACTCACTTATCACACCTAGATCCATCAGGTTTCAAATTCATCCAATGTCTACTAATACAGTTGGATCCTCCAAGTTAATTGGGATTAATTCAATTCAATTAAATGTTCAAGAACAACCCCACCTCTTCAGATTTTAAATACTCTGTTCTATTGTAATATTATAAAAGTTAAGGTGCCTTTATTTACACACAAAAAAATAGTTCTGTGTTATGGCAATACAAAAGGATACTCAGAGCTCTCAAATCATCATCAGTGACACAGCTTTATATGGGTATGCTGCATAAGAGGAGCTGGCTGACAGTACAGGTCTGAATATTAGGTGGGAAATAATTTAATGGATCCTCTGCAGCAGCATTTGAATCAAATTAGTTGAAACCTATCTTTGTTCTCATTTTACTCTTTGACCATTTGTCTCCTAACAAACTTTTGGTTTGTTAATTATTGCTGTAACTGGAGACTTAACTCAGTGTGGCACTTGTGAAGCAAGCTCTTACAATTTTGTTGCCCTGTTTGTTGAAGAGAGCCTTTGACAAGGAAATAGATTGCATCCTGCTTGGCATGGGCCCCTGAGCCCGTGTAAGCAGCATGCTGACGGTCGGACGCATGGCCATCTCACGTCCCTTTCACTTCTGTCAAAAAACCCCCACTCGCCCCTCCTCTTTCTGCCCACGAGTTACTCCTTTGTGAGAAATGAAATGCCTTCCAGTTACCCCCAAGATCCCCCTTGTACAGAACCACAGAGGGTTCTTCTCACCCCAAACCAGCTGGCTTCATGCCCAGCTTCTTGAACACAAGGGAGAAAGGACCTGACTTTCTCTACTCGAGAAATCCCTTCCACTTTTCTTTTAAGAGGGATCTTAGCCTCGTGCTGTGTGGTACTTTTATCAGCTTCATCTGAAAAAAAGCAAATTCAGTGGATTTGATTTTTTAGCCTGTTTCTTTCTATAATACCTCATACTGTACTCTGTGTTTCTGGGATCTTTACATGTAGGCCTCGGAGCACCTTCCTTTTCTATCCTGATGGATTAAAGTGTTCACCTCTTCACAGATTTTGAAGAAATCATGCCTGCATACAATACAGTGACAGTACCCACAAAGCCAGAGATCGCTTTTATGGCATGCATATTCCTAGACTGTGATAGTTCTTTATTAAAACAGAATAAGTTGTAACTACGTGCAACTTAATTATATAAAGTTTTAGAAAACATGTTAACATACAGTATGTGCTGAGGAAAAGATTGACTGAAAAAAATATGTCCCTTATGCACATTTAGTCCAATTTCTTAGTTTATCTACAGAGTTTTTGTGGTGCTTGAATCGGGAAGGTAATATTGAACCAACTAACAGCATGATCTTTGTCACCGGAAGAAATATAGCCATTAGTGATGCCATTAGCACCTCTCAGGAGAATTCCAATGTAGAGACAAATAATAAGCAGTGCTCTAAAGCAGTGGAATTTCAGTTCCAGTACAAGTGGATTGTGGTTTCTTTTCAAGTAGTGTCGTTGCTGAAAGATAGACATTCCCCAGACATCCTGTGGCTGCAGGCCAGCATTTAGTTAATTTAGTGAAGTGGAATATGTGTGCTCATCAATCAGAAACTGAGGTTTACCTTTGTGGTTAGCAAAATACTAGTGGCGGAGGTTTACCTATCAGTTAGAGGTTGAACCAAATCATACTTCGTCACTGCAGTATTCAACAGAGCTGAGTTCATATTCTCTCCAGGCCTCAGGCAGCATTGTCTGTGTGCATATGGAAGTCTGAATAGAGGGATTCCTTTTCCCATGGGCTTACTGTCTCTGTGACTCGGTATCCACTGAGTAAGGACTGCTGTCTGGAGATCTATGTTTTGGTGTTGCCTTTGTACCAGTCTGTGCACATGGACTAGTGTATTTGCATAGTTGGCAGCAATCCTGAGAGAAAGAGAGAGAAAGGGACATACTGAATGAATCTTTGATGATTACAAAGACTGAGATTTTCATTGCTGCCCCTTTCACTGTCCCTCTTTACACCATTTCTTGATCTGTATTTCACTCGCCCAGGATGATATACAGTAAAAACACAAATGAGAAAATAAGCTGTAATATTTGTGGACATTTTCCTAATAAATGAAATCAGACAGAAATCTTTTTGTATAATGTGGTAATCATATAAGAATATAACATGGAGGAATGATAGCTGGCAGCATTATAAAGAACCATTAATCTGTACAAATGTACAAAACCTTAAAATACCGGCACCATAACACATCAGTAGTTTAATTTGTATTAATTTATAAGATATAAAAAGCAGAGTTTTGTTTAATTTTATTCACCTTTCCATTCTTGTTATTCTTGTCACCATATCTCCTTTTTTTATTCTGGGGCTAAAGGATTCCTTTACTACTGCAGACGTCCATTTTTTATAGTATTTAATGAAATCAAGACGTTTTCCTGTCTGCCCTTCTTTTTAGAACTCCCTTCAGTCTTTGGGAGGGATAGAAAAACAAACATCAATGTGGTCATACATCTTGGGATGTGCTTGTCTGTCTCCACACTGGTGCGTATGTGCATTTACAGGCCATCAAGGGAAGTGAGATGGAACATCTGCACTTCTCTTTTCCAGAATGGAGGAATAGATTTACTGTGGTTTTAGCTGAAGCCTGAGTAACTCATTGGCACGGTGACAAAAGAGAACAACTTAAATCATCTCATTACTTTTATTGAAAATAAATCTAAACTATGGAGCGGATGTGAACTCTTAACAAACCTAAAGATCAACCATTTCCATGACAACTCTGTAAACTAACATGTTAGGTGGCCCAGGCACACAGCAACTATGGCAACAATATACAAGCTGATGACAAAGATTGCTGAGGAAAATTAGCCTATCAGGTAAAGGAGATGTACAACTCACGATCTGATCACGATCTGTTTAGGGTTTAAATCTGTTTTTGCTCCACTGACAACGTAATATATTATAACAGGTATAAAAGGGATTATAGTTTTAAAAAATAATACATAAGACATATTGACATATGCAAAAAAGCATACATATTTATTTTTTTTTTAAAGTGCCCCATGACATTGATATAGTATCTAAACAGAAAAGGGAAATGATAATAATTTCTGGAAAAATTCCCCCCTTCCTTAAACAGCAACGTAAAATGCATTTAAAACACTTGTTATTTTGGCACAACTATGGTAAACATTGTAAAAATTGCCACATTAACATTCTACTTTAAGACAATGGTCTTTGGTAAACATTTGTCTATCTTTGAAGTCACCCCAGTAATGGAAATGACTTTGTCTTTCCTGAACAGTAAACCAAGAGTCTAGCCAGCTCTGAAGGATTTTATTGAAAATGTCTTAAGACAAACACTATGACCACTAGCAGAGTTTTTAGTTGAAATTCACTTTTCAACTTCAAAAGAGAGTCAAGATACATAGAGTGACTAAACTAGGCTTCTGCTCAGTTCCTTTCTGCAGACTTTCAGTACACATTGCTTCTTTGTGAAGCTCTGTAGCAATATCACCTAATGGAGAGAAATCGGATTTGCTATTCATTACACACACAAGGCTCCTGACACTGATGTGGCATTTCAATTGCAAACGGTAATAAAGAAAAAAAGCGAGTCCATCTTGTGATGTCCTCTACAGTTATATTATTGCAGAAGTAATCTGTTGTAAAAAACATTTACTACAGCTGGGTTCTCCTTCTGAGACCAACGAAGATTATGGAGATTGGTTTACCATAAAAGAGGCTTGCATAGTACAATTAATGGTTTTACTCTAACAAGATTAGGATAATCATATTAAGGGGTGTAGTGCATAACCAAGACCTGGAATGAAAAGGCGGCTGTCTCACTTTCGCCCTGTTCCGTTGGTGTACAGTACGTTCAAGGTCACAAGCCATACACAACTGTTTAATTGTATGCTTTTATACAGTGGGTAGTGGCGAGAAAGCTGATAAGATTCAGCTATTTTTCCATTTATTAACATTGTGTATCTTTAAAACACAATAGTACATGATTCCAATTCCTGAATGCCAGCTGAACAAGATACAGCATTCTGCGTGTATAACCACATTGTAAACCTCATTTTCCAACTGAAACAACCTTACTCTGAAGCATTGTAGTACTTCACTGGGATTTCTCACTAGCACACCACTCTGTCTCTTACCTGAGGATGAAGTCTTTTCTACTTTATAGAATATTAACACGAAATGCATAAGGAAACTATTTCCAACCATATTCCAGCCATATTAAGGCTTGATAATGTTAAGACATTAGGGTTAACAGGGTTCTTATGAAAAACAACAATTTAGGTTCAATGTTTTATATTGAAAGGTCTGTTTTGTAAATGAAGCAGGTCAGTTTTTTTTATTTTTCATACACCAGCATCTTTTACTTGTGTGTTGTGGTACACATGTTTCTTGTAAACCAAGTTATGTTCTATTAAAAAGGCATTGAATATCAACAAAGACCCTGTGGCTTTCGGAGCGGATGAAAGCCCTGAATAAATTAAACATTGAATGTAAAACAGCTGAAAAAATATTCAGAGGAAATGATATCACAGCCTGAACAACAAAGGATGTCCACTACATACTGTAGCATATGGTTTATAAAAGCAGTTGGTAATAATAGGCATTTTTAGAGAACTGAAACATGATATTTAAAATATTATTGTGGCATCAGCTAATTCACTTTTCTTACTAAGACTGAGCAAAAGCATGTCTGGAAAAACAGTTAAAACATACTATCCTGATGCAATAAAAGCTGAAATTCTATAGTTACTTTAAAAAAATAAGGCAGTTACAATTGGTTTCAGATAAAATTGTTTTAAAACATCTTGTATGAAACACCTGCAGAGAAGATTTACAGCTGGCTGCATACAGTACATTATGTCCAGTCATAACTATTTTCTAGGACAACTTGGCTTTTGCTTTCTCTATCCTTACTTGGAAGAGGGTGTAACTATTCCCTAGGTTTCTTAATGAATGCTGGTGTACTCTGTGCCTTACACATGATTAGCATACAAAACTGACTACCAGCTCTCACCTTTCTAACTCTCTACATTCTTTCTTAAACAGATGGATTTATTAATTTTAATGATTGGGTACTTGTATAGCTATCTTATAATTAATCATCTGAATTAAATCTGATCAATCACAACAACTAATGTTAACAGGAGAATTTCATGTTGTCATACCCGCACTTGAGTGTGATGCATTGCTTTAACAAAAAGTACAGAATATTATTGACCAGTTAGAAGAGGCATTTTTTCAGTTTATATCTGCACATCGAGATATTTTCCTTTTAACATGTTTCTAGTATTCAAGATATTATTTCTACATATGAAGAAACTATAAAAGAGATGGTTTTAATAGTATACTTTATAGAATTTCAAAGTCTTATTTGTTATGCTTGTCAGTGTAGTTGAGCTTTTTTGTCTTCAGCTGAACCATAACCAATTAATTAAAGTACTAAAAGACAGCAGCATTCAGATGTGAGTGTTTCTGAAAATAGACTCAAATCCATTTGGCTTGATTATGAGATGACCTAGTCAAAGTATATATTTTAATTTGTGTTCTTTTTTTCTCTCTGCCTTTCCCAAACACAGCCAGAGGAATTTGAAGCAGTCCATTCCCATACATTCCGAGTGAAGACCTTCAAAAAGGGAAAACACTGTGGGGTGTGTAAGCAGACTGTCAACAAGGAAGGGCTCATCTGTCGAGGTTAGTTTTGACATGCCGATGGGGAACATAATGCTGTCTTAGGGTGGAAGGTTATGACATACTGAACAATTTGAGTTTTTTTTTGTGCAAAACACTATTTATCCTTCTAACAATAAATTGGGAAGCCGTTTAATAAATATTAATCTTGTTAGCCTTGGATCTATATACTGTACCTGCCCTAGCATTCCAAATCCCAGGAAGCATCTTGGACAAGGTGACAATGACATACAGTATGCTGATTCCATATGCTAAATAAGCAGGTGATACCAAAGGTACCTTCTCCTGTACTAAGTTCTTCTACAGACATACAGACATACGGACATAGTAAACTATCTGTTGCCATTATTACTATAGTACAGTAGAAAAGACTACAAAGTGAAGAAGAGGCTGCAGTCAGAGAGAATTTTAATCTAGCTATTATCTAATTATATGCTATCTAATTCAGCAGTCACTGCCTACTTACCTTCATCAACCTTTAAGGAGTAGATGCTGTTCAGCTGTATTATGTGGTTTTGCACATGAATATACAGTATAAACTTGCTTTACCCACATAAATCCTGAAAGAACTGTTTATATTGTTATCGTGTGATTCAAAGCCATCTCGCACAGATTATAAGATTACTTTTATCATTTGTAGCATGTTAGAGTGAACACGATTATAATAAAAGTCAATTTAGACAATTTTCAAATTAAGTAGAATTTGCATCAAAAGCAGAAACAAACGTGGTCAAACATAACTGCATTTGCATGCAAATTCCACTCTTTGGTGCTTACAGCTACTACAGTGTTTAACTGTCAATTCTTTAGTGTTTTGTATATGCATGCAATTTAACCTAGATATCAACTTGCATTATTAAAATTAACATTTAGACAGAAAACGTATTTATTGCAGGCATACAACTGGAATTGGATCTTGGCTATGCTACTGCATATGCTACTCCTTGACTGCTAATTGCAAGGGTTACAAAAAGGAATAAAACAAAAAAGGCATCACGGGCATAGATGGGTAGACGCAATTCAAGAGCTCACAAATTATAGACAGTCAGGGGCAGAGACTCAGACACGCAGCTGAGTCTAGCACAAGCAGAACCTAAAGCTTAACCAGTGTTGACAAGCAGAAAGCATCTCTATTTATTATGTGATAAAGGCAAAGTACCAAGATGGAAGAACCACTTCAGGTCTCCAGTTCCCCAAGGAAATCTTTGTTTCACCCTGCAGACCCCATGTGAAACAGGAGAACTAGACAAAAATCACTTATCCTCAGAAATGTATGCTTCATAATCCTGGAGGACAATGTGTACCTTCACAAAGCTTTACAAGCCAGAAGGTCAGATGGAGAACTTGGAGCAGTGTAATAAGTTCAAGTAGCAACACCAAGGCTTTTAATAAATCTCACTTGCATTTCATTTTTCACTCTCAATAAACCTTTGCTTCAATGGAAGTGAAAAGTCTAAGTACACATGGATTTTTAGCTGTATTTATTTTATTTTTTTTGTTTTCAACATGCCGTTGTCCAGACATAGAGCTTTGGCTTTTATCACCATCTCTTTTGAGTTGGTTCATTAAGGGCCTTATTTATATTATGAATGTGTCTTAAAGTTTAAGGTTTGGGTTTCACTAAAGCAAAAAAAATCTCTATTGAGTGTGAATACTGAATATTTAATTGTTAAAACTGGCAACAAAATAACACTTTTGCAGGTTAGCGTTAAAATAAACAGAGTTTGATTTGAAATCACTCAGTCAAAAACAAACCAGGAAAATTAAATGAGATTATGTGTTATTATTTGGCAATGCTTCTTTTTACAGGTGTAGAACTGATTTGATTTAGTGTCTAGTGTCCAGTTAAATAATGCAGTGGCTTTGTTTATAACCTACAGAGAATCCAATAAGACTTGAACATCAGAAGCATATCTCCATGAAGTGCTTACCATTTTATAGGCCTATGAAATATGGAAGCAATATTAATAGTGCTGGTCCCTGGCTGGTAAAAATTGATTATGGACATTCTGAAAAAACACCCACTGTAATGAACAAACATTTATGGGTTTCAGCACCAGTTTTCCAGTGGACAGCTCCTCAAATAGTCTCAATTGCTTAAGTGGATGGTTGTAAAACTGTGGCTCTAGAAAAACTTCTGTTGCTTTTCTTTGTCTTGCTTTTGCTTTTTCTAGGTCTTTGAAGTGGGATCACATGCAGATATTGTTGTTAAATTATTCCCTTTAAGCCAATTTTGATCTAATTTAGGTTGTTAAGAACTGTGTTGGAAAAAAAACCCTGCAGACTACTCCAAAATCAGGATTAACCATTGTTGGTATAAAGTATACGAGTGCATGTTGTCAGTGGACTATGGTGCATTTCTGATGCAGAGGCATGTTGCTGTAAATGGACTGTTTTTTTAATGAATATCCTTTGAAATACCTGACACTTTGACTATTTTTAAAATTAGAAGTGCCGCATTATCCTAGATAAAACACTGCTTTGGAAAAAAAAACAACATGCTAAGTGTACTGAATAAACAAGAAAAAACTGGGACACCTGCCCCTTTCTAAGTAGGTTAGAAAGTAGTTTTACTGTAGCATTGTCTGCACATCAGATATCCATTGATTATATGAGCCATTATAAAGCAAGCTTATCTTGTGGATTATATTTGAAGGGAAGGGGTCTTATTTATCTATTTCCCTCTGTTTAAATAAGTAAATCCCCAGACTAAGTAAACTGTCTGTGGGGAATAGTTAAGGGATGGTCAGATGGACTTTGGCAGAGCTAGCCAGAATATTTTGTCTTTGTGATGTATTGCTTGTAACACAGGGGTTTTTAAGCTAAAATTTTGACAGTGAAATTGTCAACCCAAGCAAATAATCTATTCCACGTCTAATGCTAATGAAAAAGATCTGTATAAAGAATGGTACATTACATTAGCTATACTACATTTAAAAATATCTAGAACAGGAGAATTAATCTGTTATTAGAGTTAACATTTTCCTGCAATTTAGTTTCTTTCTCCCTGCATATAATTTATGTCAATTAAACTTATAGATACTGCAAATGCCAACATTTAACTATGTTGTATGACTTGAGCAAGATAAAAGTATAGATCATTTTCAAACTAAAAGATATTTGTGACCTTGCAATCTTCAATTTCAAATATAATAATATAGTATCTGAATGCTAATTACTTACTACATTTAATGTTAATGTTAATGCAAATAGTGCCTCTGTTTGGTCATTTGGGCAATTAGTAATTAAGTAATTAAGTAATTAAGTTTAATTGATTGATTATGGGGGTTGAAGCAAGAATTAGCCCTACCCATTCCATATATACATATACACACTGACACAGTACATCAATCCACTGATTCACAATATATTAACATTTTATTTCATTTTCTGCAGTTTCACAGGTTTAAAGTGTCTTTAAACTTTGAAGTGGTAATACAGTATATTCATTTTTAAGGTGTCAACTTGTGTTTGTGTAGCTAAGATGTATTCTTGTAGCTGATATCGCCCAGAATTGTTTGACAAGAGGAATTAAATCAAACATTGACACAATGCAGGCATTTAGTAGACAGAGAACATCAAGACATTCAGTGTATAAATTCTATGTGATATTTTGAAAGTTAGTGCTCTGGAGGAATAAGGGAAACAATTTAAATAATTGTGTGTGGGGGGATATTTAACAATATTTTGGCATGAAACTGATTGCTCTTTAATCAGTTTTGGAAATTATATGTAGATATTGTGCCTTACAAAACTATTCACTTCTTGCCAATGATGTCCCATTTAGATCGTTTTTTGCTGATGGTCAGCAATTATCAAGGTATTTCTACAGATTTTCAGATTCAAGTCAGAATGCTGAATGGGCCACTCAGCAACATTAATTTTCTTCTTTTTAAGTCAATCCAGTATACAGTAGCTTTGGCTTTGGTCTCTGGGTAATTTTCCTGCTTAAAGATGAATTTTCTTTGTTGTTTTAGGCATGTGTAGACTGAAGCAAGGTTTCTTCTATTTTCCCCTCAGTTTTGAAAAGCTTTCTACAACATTCCCAGCCTCATAACATAAAGCTGCCACCTCCTTGACTGTAGGAATGGAGTTGACAGGGTGATTAACTATTTGGGGTTTGCATTACAGCTAATGCTATTTATTTAGTCCAAAAAAGTCTAATTTTGCTTCATCTAACCACAAAACTTTTGGCCATGTATTGGAATATTATTTAAATACTTTGTTTGAAATGTCATGCTAAATATGGGATGCTTGTTTGTCAATAATGACTTCCTTGCCACCCTGCTATACAAATCAGCTTTGACTCATACTGTAGATATTTTCTCTCATCTCAACCATTGAACTCTGTACCACATTCAGTTACAGTACTGTTGGTCTCACAGTGACATGTCTAACCATCGTTCTCCTTGCCTGCCTACTCCGTTGCAGAGACATGTGGTACTGTATGATACAACTTCCACTCTTTATTAATTGACTTCACTGCTCAATTTGAAATTCAGTGTGATTTTTGTAATTCCCTTACAGTATCGGATACAGTATACAGCATTTATTCTGAAATCATGTGAACCACTTCTACTACATACAGATTCCATTCTATGACAATTGTGTGACTTAAAGTAATTTTGTGCAACTAATTTACTGTAAGTGATCAGTATATATTTAGTGTACAGTAATCTCTTACTAAACTTAAATTTACCTTATGCAGTTTTGAGTATTCACACAAAATTTTTTGTATACCAATTTACCTTGTGCAATCCCCATATTTGAGTATCATCAAGTTCATGAACCATCTGTTTGCTGCAATGAGTGCTGGCGTGTGCATTTGTTTTTACAAGAAGAGTAAACAGAACAACCACATGATCCAATCTTGCTCTTTCTCAGTCTACTGTACCTTCTTTGTGAGTAGATGTGAAGAGTCCAGTATTGCAAAATGATCTAGATCCATGATGAGCTTAGAAGAAAAAAAAAGTGCTTCATAATTTGCTGTTGGTTGGTTGATTGGTGTTGGTTGGTTAATAAAATGTATTTAAAATAAAGAGTGAGGAAACTATCAGAGCGAATGTTGTAGAATTATGTAAGAAATACATTAAAAAACTAATGTATCTATACTGATGATATCTATTTTACTTTATTACAGTTGAAAATAAATGTTTGAGGGATTTTAATTGGGTAAATCATGACTTCAGTTCCCCTAACTCAGTAACCCTCATGGTTGGGAAGGGATTACTCTATGTATACAATATTTCAACAATAAAGGAATTGAGTTTGAGCATTGAAGTTTTGAAATGTTTGTTATAATACCATATGTGTCCATTTTGTAAGTCACCAAAATAGATCATTGCTGGAAAGGGGTGAATACATTTGCATTGTACAAGAGATTTCATTTCAGCATAATGCAGCTTTTGTGTAAATAATGTTCTTTCAAAAGACCTTGTAACGGAAATAAATATTCTTAGTGCTGATAAAAAGTTAAATGGTGGTACAGGGTAGTAGACATAAGAATCCTAACATAATCCCAGAGAAATCATTATTTTTTTCAAAATATTGTTAACTTCAATCATGCTGTAATTCAAAGTGATTCTTGTCAGCCAGTGCATTAAATGGCTAGAGAATATCAGGAGTGAAATGTTAAGTCTGCAACCATCAAACCTTTGTGAAAGTCAGTGATCTTCAATTGCTAAGCTGCCTAACTAGTGCACGACTGAGGAACATTTTAAGTAAAAAGTATGGAGTACTGTACACACACACACAAAAGTTGTCTTCTCTTAATAAGTTTTGCTAAATATTTTTTCTTAGCAACTCTATGAAATGTAAGACTCTGAGTTGACTTTTCACTCTATTTTTAATCATTTCCATTCTACAATAGTAAAGCATTACTTTATTTCAAGGTCCAGAAATATCATGAATAATTGTAGGTGTTTCTCTTAACTAAAACTAAAATGGCACAGAAGGCAGCTGAGGCAGCTATCGGATTAAAACACATTGTGTTTTCTGTGCTTCCTATGCTTTTTGGATGTCTTTTATATGTGAGTCATTTGTATCATATACAGTTAATTTAATTTGTCTCTGTATTCTTTTAACTTTTCAACTTTTGAACCCAAGAGAATATCTGAAAATGTAGACTGGCATACTTTTATGTGCCAACAGCAGCACATTTTTCTTTCCTGTTGTGATTGTAAATTGAATTTCTTTCATAATGTGCATTCAGCGCTAATCCATCCATCTGTGTTCCAATCACTTCATCCAATGTTGGGATTGCGGGTTGCCTATCCCAGCAAGCAACATGTACAGTACAAGGCGGGAGACAACTTGGATGGGAAACTAGTTCATCTCAGGGTACACACACACTCACACCAGGGTTAATTTTTGCAAAAGCCCATTAACCCACCTGTACTGTAAATCTTTGGACTTTGGAGGAAACTAGAGAACGTGCTGTTTTCTTAGATTTTTTCATATAGGTAATAATGAAGCTCGTAATGGCATATTGTGTTTTATCAAATACATTACATAATCAAAGTCACTCTCGAATCACTAAGACAATGTGCTGTTTACTTGTATTGTGATTCAAACTTTTGATTGCTTACTGTGTTTGAGCCTCACTGCTTGCAGTATCATAAATATGGAGGCAGAAAATCTACAGAAGCAGATTGGAATACACATTAAGTGAACTAACTTCCACTGCTCAGGCTACATGCTTTCACAGCAGTGTTTGTCTTATTAAATATCGATTGGGGAACTAATTAAAATCCAACCCACAGAGAAGAAACATTTAATTTACAAATGTATCCCAGGGGATGGAAATGAAGAAAACCAGGGCATATGTAGATCTACATTGTATCGAGTGGATTGGCATAATTACAGTATATGAAGAATCTTACTCAAATAAAACATCTTGGAGTTGTACATCTACAGTTGCTTTCCTAGATCTTTATTATCCCCAAAATAGGAAAATTTTGTGAATATTTAGTTTTAACTCTCATTACTTAAGAAAAAAAGAACATTGCATAATGACATTTCCAACCATTTTAAACAGTTATGAATTTGTGTGTAACTCAATGGAAACATATGACATGCACACAGGCATGTTCAGTCTAAATGGTGAATTACATTACATTATACTGTAGTTGTACAGCTTTTTTTTTACACTTTTACGTTTGTGATATACTGTACTGTATATATTGATTCCAAGGAGCATGATTATTCATGGTAAAATTGGCTTTGTGCTACTTTTTAAAGAGGTTAGGACTTATAATAATAATATAATAATATATAATAATAGTTTTCTTTTATTTTACTATTATATTTTTTAATTACTATCAAATTAAACATATTTGATATTATTTTTTACATTTTAACCAAATGACACATTTGACTCATTGGTGCATTAGCTTAATTGTGAATAACTGAAAAATGTGTACCCAAGCCTGAAAAGCTGGAAAAAGTGCCCAGACCTTACATTCTTTTTGCATTACTGCCATCTTCTGGGCTTTTAATGATTTTTTGAATAACTCTACATCGTATGCTACATTCTTAGCATAGTTTTCAATTTCATTCCTATGGAACTTCTCTCTTCTGTTTTTTGCTTCAGATAAGTTTTTAAGTACAGGAAAATTGATTAAAGTTTCTGTTTATGGCATATTTATTTTTTCTTTTATTTCCACAAAATGTTGAATGTGACATAATTGGTGTAATAGAGTTTCAGAGCTGCAGTCATTCAGAGATGTTAGCTGAACTGTGACTAACTAAACATAAGGTGAAGGAGAAAACACTAACTCATTGTGGGAGTATTTGATACATTATCATTCCTACCAATGTTTGCTCATCATAAAGTGGTTGCCTGTTAATTTGATATTAAGATCTTTAAGTCAGAAATATGAGGGAGCAAATTTTTATTAGCTGATAATGTCCTATATTCTGAATTTTTTTACAACAATAATACTTTAACAAGGGTATTTTTAATACCAAGGACTCAGAACAGAACATAGTCTAAACGAGCAAGCAGATTAATTCCAGTACATGCATCAATGATCACTGGTAATTAAGGGCCAACTGGAATAAATCCAGCAAACACATTGGTCCTCTAGGACCAGAATTGAGAACCAGTGCTATTTTGCATTAATACATTTCCAATTATACAAATAATAAGAAGGAATTTTTGTTGGTCATTTTGCCATTTTAATAAATAATCTCACACAGAAAATTACTTGTCTAGAAAAAGTACTTTCCTAAAACTTTTTTTTTTAAATCTACTTTTTTAAAACTTAGATTTTACACTTTTAATATAAAATCCATTCCACTTAAAGGTATGATTACCTTTTGTTTTTTGATCTTCTGTAATTTATCCTTAATTTCACTTTAATTAATTTCAAGACATCATAACATTTTTATATGTCAGTTTGGCTGCTTAATTTATATAAATGTTGAATATACATCATCAGAGTAATGTAAATTGTGGTTTGCTGCATTGCATTATTTTTTCTTAGTGGGATAAGATTACTACTGTTCTAGATTTGGGTAGTGTCAAGATGTCTCTGTGACTGCTCCTTTTCATTCTGTTACTGCTGTCAGATTGGGAGGATTACCTGAGACACAGGGAACACCAGGTGTGGGGTCAGAGAGTTTACCAATGGATTAAATATCCTTCTCTTTGAAAGATAAAGGAGATGTTTTAACACAACTTCACTCATGCACAAATCCATGGTCCTCACTTCAAAAAAGGAAAAGTTTATCTCAGCAATTTAAAACTAAGAACAAAGTGTTTTTTAAACCATCAGTTGCTTGTAGATGAGACTGGCAGAGCACACATGAATGCCTTTCTGGTAGGCTATTATGAAGGAAGAGTAGAGGAGGTTTAGAGTGCTTAATATTTGGAATGTTCCCCTTCAGGAAAGAAGTATATGCATTGATGACTATATAATAGTGGAAGAATGGGTGTATGTGCAAGATGAAAATATTTTCAGACACTTTTGAAGACCACTGAATCTCTTAATACACCATTTTCAGAAGCATACGTACTGTACATTGTCCACAGGATGGCAGCAGAGTTTAAAAAATACTCAAACATGATCTTACTTTCATAGCTTACTAACTATCATAGCTACAATAGGCTATGTTAATTTTCTTCTACTTTAGACATGAATATCACTTATGTTTTTTATCTACATCCACATTATACAATGTTCTGGTTTTATGTTCATGTTTTCCTAGTCTTTTGGTACATGTTCATAGCACAAAGCAAAATTCTGATGATCAGGGTCACAAAGCAGCTGGTCTTAATAAAATGCCCTTTTCATTGAAAAGGCATGTCAGGACCACATTTGAAATAAAATGCATGGTTCATGATGCAAAACTGAAACAATGCATAGCCTATAAATGGGTTGAGAGACCTCCAAAGAAAATTAGGTTTCATCTTAAGTAGCAATGGTGGACCAGTACAGTATGTGACATTTTTACTTCTGGACCATCATTTCCAAATCAATGTTACCACATGATAACCATGAACACTTTACTGTAGGTAACATCCTTCAAATTTGATATTGAGCTGATATCCTAATGTCTTCGTCATTAATAATTCCAAGGTTCATAACCACAATGTGTTAGCTAAATTTCACTTTGGGTTTGCACAATCCACCCTACATAACTTCTGCCTTATTTCAATTGGTGAAGAAACATATTACTTCTCCTTTATTCTGTCCGTAGTGCATAGTGGGGCTGCCAGCACATAATGGCTACCATGTGTCACCCACATCAGTGCTTTACTTCTGTACTGGACATACACTATACTGTACATTCAAGGATTATTATTAATGTCCTTCCCTGCTTGAATGGAATGTATACATTTTGTCTCAGTTGACAGGAATTCTGTTGTCAAAAGCTACTAATGTATACAACAATTTTCTGTTGTGCATCGTTGTAGTCTAAGAATCTTGTTTCAGGACTCCCAAGTGTGCACAACGCCTCAAAACAAAGAGAGTGTAAATACTTTTGACCACTAATATGTTACTGTTTTTTTTTACCGGTCATCCGATCTCTAAGCCGTACGTGAAATGTTGGATATGGAAGGGAAATGGCTCATTAACTTTGCAGTAGATAGGAGAGTCTGTCTCTTGGCAATTCATCTGGGAAATCCCAAATCCTGCAATAGCCAGAAGTTTCTAATTAACGTCATGGAATTATTCTTTGTTCATCTGTTTAGCTTCAACTACAATGTAAGTAAAATGTGATGCTGTGTATCCAGATTAAACATAATTACAATATCTGAAACATTCTTTTCATTTCTAAAATATTTTAAAATTATAATTACTACAATCACATTATAGAATACATGTAAACTTTGTATACTTTTAAGTTCTCCTTAAAGATAAAATAAAAGTAGCTATGATACTAATGTTTAAGCACACATTTTTAGGATGGTACTTCTCAAAAACATTAATGTTAGAAATGCCTCAAAGTCAATACCATGTAACAGTATGCAAAACTGATACAAGATAGAACACATCTGAGGAAAGTTATTTAAAAAATCACAAGTTCTGTCAAGGAAGAATGGCAGGTTTTTTTATTTATGAATATAAATTTATGAACATAAATGTAACATTTTTTCATTTTAACAATGTAGCTCAAATTTACTGCTGCAATATGTAAGATTCTAGAACTGTTCAGTGATAGCTGGGTGTTCTATTACATTTTTTAATTTTTTACTACCATACACTACATCCCTTGCTTCAAATTAAAGCAGATTTGGAGTTGAAATTAGTCATTCAGAAGAATTCAGGCCTGGCTGGCAATTGCTATATCTAAGTAAATTGAACAGAGGACTTGTCCAGTTAGGCCCAGCTCACACAGTTTAATCTTGGACCACCCAAGTCAGAACATTTAAAAGCCACTGACCCATTCTAGCTGCGGTTAGTGAAGTTGCAGGAATGCAGACACTTGGAGATTTTATATATGGTTAGAAACTGAAGCACTCTTGGACTCAAAAGTGTAGTTCTTCAGAGGGAAAAACATGACTCAATATGGGTAGAGCTTGTCCATTATTGAATCCACATAACATGTACAGACGTGTGGCTTCTCTCAGTTTTTTGTTTGCTAGTATGCAATAGTGAAGGCAGTTACAGTTAGCCTGGACTCTGACTTAAGCCAAAGGAAATATTAAACTCATTTTTACTGATTGTGCTCTCTTTGCAGTCAGTATTAGTCCGTCCCAGAGGGATGTAAGTCCATTATAAATGGCCTCAGTAAGGAAATGCCTGCATTCTCCCCCTTACCACATTCCGTAAATCCTGACTCAGATATGAAACAGCTCTCTTTGGCTATAATCCTTTCAGACACAAGGTACAAACCAGCCTGCCCCCCTTCCATATACAGTACATGTATGTTTATGTAAAAACCCTTGATTTCCTAACAAGGTAAGGTCTGATTAAGTCAATAGAGCTATTTTTTTAGCACCCAATATGGCGTTTTCCTCGCCTGCTTAGTTGTGTTTTGTTAAAGAGCTTGGTTTGTGCTGTTAAAATCAAGGCTTACATTTCAATGGTCTTATTTTTGGAGACGAGGGAGGAGCGAAGACCCTGATTTGTGGTTTGGAGACCATCTTGTTATCAAAGTCATATATGCTTTTGTCTAAAAAAACAGGGGTTGTTGTAAGGAGTTGTCTATATTTCTTTATAATTTATTGTACATTATGTATTCTGTCTTGACCATTATTAATGTTTCTAACACATGACTGGGATTTTTGGGATCCTAAATGAGGCTTTTTCAAAATGTAGCTCTTGTTACAGTTCTAAAGAATACACTGGTTAAACAGTGAAAGTACACTCCTAAATACTGAAATTACAAAGGTAAAACATTTTAAGAATTGGTATATTAGAAGTGAAAAGTGTAAATGCCGTCTTTGTTGAAATTTCAGTCTTGGAACTAGAGACTTCAGTTTCAATACTCTCTTTCAGTTTTTCTATTGCATTTTATGAAATATCTCATTATTGTAAGCTTTAAAGAGATTTCATCATTTGGAGCCCCTTTCTTTACTGTTTTCACCCTTGGGATGTGGAATTATAGTTCTTTTTTATTGTAAAACAGATCAACCCCCCTTATCCTGATTGTCTGCTGAGGCACTGTTATCTAAAGTCTGTTTATCCCTTTGTTTACAGTTTACACTCAAATGAGCACCATTACACAACACCAGCGTGATGTTAAAAAAAATACACAGAAACCAGACAGAAAAAACAGATGTTTTTTAATGAGAATCACTAAATCTGTAATACAGTAATACAGTGATCACTGTAATATTTAATAACAGTGATGACAGTAGTATTTACATCCTGTGGACGTGATAACAGTGGTCTTATTTTTATCCTGATATGATTGGCAAAGATACTTCTTTGTTCATAAGAGACATTCCTTATTGTGGAAGGATAATCTCTTCTGCTGTTACAGCACTCAGTATTTGCGTTTGTACCATCTTTGCTGCCCATTGACATTTATACTAATTACTAAAGCAGTGCACTGCGCAACACACTGAACATGCTGAAAGTTTTGTAAAATATGAGCAAAATAAATTGAGATTTATATTCAGATTTTGGAGGCGTTAAAACCTGAATTTACCTATACTGTATATAAATATAATGTTTCTAGTTGATTTGCATTGAATTTTGGTTGATCTGATCTCAAAAGACCATGCAGATATCTGTGGCTCCCTTCTACTTACATCTGATTGAGGGAAAACAAACCCCAGACTTCCCTTCAACTTGGCAAGCCGCAGAGCATTGGCTCAGTTCAGAAGCCGAATTTTCCAGGAGTACAACACTACCCAGAACTCCAACTCCAATCTCCTTTTCAACTGGGTTCACGCTCTTTTTACACAACTCTCCATCTTTGAAACTTTCACTCTTCACCCGGACTATTTGGTGATCAGCTCACTCATTCACCTTAAGGCCTTTTGTTTTACTGCACATACTGGCCTTCTCTTAGCAGTCAGCCTTGTCTATTCTTGCACCAATCCATAGTCCACACCAATTGCAACTCTTCCCTATCTGAACCAGACATCAGTCCTACAGCTGTTTCCTGCTCCCAACCTGTAACACCAGTCTGACATTTCCATACACCATTGCAATAGATTTGCTCACTGGAATTGTTATGATGTCATTCTTCTCTATGGGCCAATCCTGATGACATCAGCCCCCTACAGAGCATCCATGCCCCCTTCGACAGTGCCAGCCTCACCCACCCTTTTCCTGTCTTCTTTTTCTGTCCATTGGTTTTCATGTTTAAGTGTTCTACCCACTGCAACTTCATCCCCAACACTTTGTGTTTTTGTCTTTTTATCATACCTACCTCTTTCTGATAAGGATCCAGGGTGCCCATGGCATGTGTCTTCATTGGGTTTGAGTTCCATATTAACAGCGTGATCTTTTGTGTATCTTAGTTGTGGCTCATGTGTCAACAAAACCCCACCTTGACCCTGCTCCAGCTGTCCTGGTCCCTCGGTTTTGGAAAATATCTCCCAGTTTCGCTTGAAAATTCTTAATTGGCATTTTGCAAGCAATATTGCTGTTTTTTGTGAGTTTCTTCCTGTGGTGAATGTCTAAGTGATCCAGCACCACAGCTGGCTAACTGCTCATGAATGCAGGGGAGGGGTTCTGACAGCTTCATCTTCATGAATGGGTTGTTATTATGTGAACAAGGCAACCCTGATTCGGAAAATGATCCTCCAGAAATTCTGCAGTGTGGAACCCGAAACAATTTCAAATATACTGTACTAGGAAAACTGAGAAATGATTGCTTTCTTGTCTTTCAGACTGCATCCCAAGCCATATCTAAGAACAGAAAGCTGTTATTGTTATTGCTGCATGACAGGATTTACCATTTTAGTTGCTAGAATCCCTGATAAATCAGAGATTGTTACGTTTAATGTTACGTAAATTAGTGAGCTGTCATTAATGATCTGTCTCATTTGCAAACAATCATACCAGCACTAGTCTAGAGTGAATCTAATTGCTTTGTGTAAAAATCACTGGATGTTTTTTTTCCCATTCTGTTTCTATAAATGATTTTAAGAACATGCACATTGCAATATAAGCACAAGTTTTTCAAAGTTACGGGGTGTCTGATTTTCTAAGTAATGCATTACTCTTTCTCCGCTCATTACCTTTAATAGTGTTATGAAATGTTGCTGCTGTTAAGAACATGTTCCTTGGCATTTAGCTACTGCTAATGACATTGTTTAATAGTGTCTGCAACATGGATACAGAGCAGCGAAATGCATTTTGTTTTTCTTGGCAGAACATATCCTTACTCACACATTTTGTGTGTTCATGACTTTGCTACAAGCGTCGTGCTGACAGACTGTTCATGCTGTCAAAACCAGAAATCAAATTAAGTACAGATACTGACGTATGTTTTTTGTCAGGCTGTTTTTCCATACTGCAAATCTGTCCATTTCTGAATTCCCCTGATAGGTTTGCACATCGGTAGAAGACACTTTTTCAGATAAAATATTACGACACATACAGTATGTATGATATACATTATGATTTAATTATCATAAAGTAGGTTGCTAAATAACATATCAGCTGAATCAGAATCAAATTACAGTCAGATAAGCAGCCTAATGAGTGTGGGACAAGACATAATTTATTAAATTTGCAATGCTATCTCCACATACAAACTCATACTGTACAAAGTAAAAACATTTTTAACAATAATACTGTATGATAATACTGGGGGTGCTTGAGCACACACTTTGTCTGAAACCATAGTCCAGAGTACTTTTAGTACAGTGATTTAGTTAAATCAGACAGATATTCACAGCTAATTCTCCCCAGATTGTACAGTGGGAGCATATCCAATTTAGTTGAAGACTCACAACCAATAAGAATAAATTAAAAAAGAACATGGAAAAACAACAATCAGTCTGGATATGGTGCCACAGTCAACGCAGAAACTTTACCACAATCCCATAGATCAGAAGCACTTTTTAACTTTGTCTCAGGGCAAGCATAGCTTTCAGGAGGTTTTGATACTATGAAAATATCATGTGAACTAAAAAAGTATGCGTATGTTTGGCAAATAAAAATTCCATGCTGTTCCTCCTGTCATGGGAAATGTACTCCAGCAATGAAGCTGGAAGGTTTTTGCATTTAATGAACAAAAAAAAAGATTTAAAAAATCTTCCCTGAAATGATAATATGCAATTAAAACCCTTAAAACCCTTTGCAGAGGTTTTATTTTGTTAATAAGCAAATCTTTAGTCACACACACTGCGTACAATATACTGTATGCTACACAGGTATTTTTTAAGATTATTTTCAAAAAGAGTTACCTTTGTCTGAGAGCAACATAAACAGAGTCACTTATTGTACATGTAAAAGACAGAATAAGATGTTTTTTGTTATTTAAAATTTAAAATGGATTATAATTTTACATAATTGGGAGACCATATACATTCTAGGTTGCTTCTGTCCAAAGTCAGCATACTTTATGAATTTTCACTGATTGTGACTTCACTCAACAATTTAGTACCCAAAAACAGATTCCACCTCCCCCCTTCCATTTTTAAATGATTCAACCTGATGAAATCAAGATAAAGAAACTACAGTATAAGATTAATATATAGAAGTTTGGCTTGAGAAGTAGGGCTGTTTGATTTTAAACCTTTTTTTTTAAAAAGAAACTACAATTCCTTTTAAAGGTTCTCTGTTTCTGGTGTTCCCTCCCACGTACCATAGACACAGCACTGTGAGTTGTAAGCGACTGTTCAAGAACAATATGGCCAGTATTTTCCTGGGGTCTGAAACCCTGATCTTGTGAATGTACCTGTGTGGGTTGGACTTGGAGTCAGGCCAGTGTAATGGAGGCTGAGGAGGGTTGAGATCAGATAGCCTACTGAGACTTATCTTTGTGCAGCAGACATCTCACAGAGCACTGGCTGTCCCTCTCCTACAGTCATTTGAGCAGTGAAGCAGCTACAACAGTGTGGGTATAATTGGGTCTCTAGGGTTGTTTTGCATTTTATGACTCCAAAGGGAGATTACAGGAACTTGGACATAGTACATTTAAAGCATGGGAAAAAAATGTTAATGTAATTTAAATGAACAAAGCAAATTGTGTAAATTAAACTAGGTGGTGGCCTTGAGATATTTAGTTATAAAGAAAAATTGTTGATTATTATAAATATCATATACCATAAAAGCAGTTAAAACTGGAATTAGTCTTTTGGAATACGATGACACTAGAACTTCACAAAAATGGCTGTTGGTGGATATGGATATTGATCATTCTCTGTCTGAATAAAAAATACTTAGAATTGAAAATACAGTAGCTACAGCAAAGGTTTGAACATATTTTTTCTACAGATGAAAACGCAATTAACATGTTTCTTCTTTCTTCCCCCAGTGTGCCGGTTATCATGCCACAAGAAATGTGAGGTGAAGGTAAGACCAAGAAATATCTCCATTATTAATTTCTGAGAGATTGTGGTTAGACACCTGTTTTACCTTACAGTCTTAACAGTCCTGATCCGATGACTTTGAGATTTACCTAGTGGTATGATTATTTGTTTCTGCTTCTTGTTGTTGGTGCAAATTATGGAAAGGCTGAACCCTTGAGGGCTGTACTCAATAAAGCAAAACATTATTTAAGTCAAGAAGCCTCAAGTTAGAAAAATCCCTGTCAAAAGAAATGCAACGCTGGACTAATCCAATATTTTAAACATACAGGTTAGATAAAGTCATAGGACATAATGCAGAATTAGTACACGGTTTCGGTTTTAAAGTTTGCACTCTATCAAAATCCAAAAATAGCAGGAACTTTCTCAGCATTAAGATAATCCTGGAAGTACTGATACTTTACATACTGTAGACATCATCAGACTATATCCTGTGGGATGTTCTCTAAATCTTCCTGTTTAGTGCAGTAAGTTGACAACAGTTTTTTTTTCCTCTTGATGGCACTATTGAGTTGGTCCCACAGATGTTCATTGGACTCAGTCCATGAAATGAGTTGGCCAGGGCACAACGTACTAGGGCACAACAAAATTATTTTGTTGAAATAATCCAATGTCATCCAAGTCCTATTGGCTCTTGCATTCTTCCGCTGGAAAATCAACACTCCCAGATAGGTCTGCAAAATGGAAGATTCAAGGTCTTTGAAAATGAAGAGGTTAAAAGATTAAGCTTTAAAATTATGTTTGCCCTCAATCTTCACTTTGCGTAAAGAAGATTCAGTCTTAAATTGTTTTACTTTCATTCACCATTTGATTGGCTTCAACAATACAACAGTAACGATAATGTTCACCATCCCTTCTCTAAACATGTTGTCTTCTATCAGGCCTGTCAAGTGCAAAATAATATTGATCAGTAAATAAAACTTCACCTTTCTCTCTACAACCACCTTAGAGCTTCTGGGGCCCAAAGAAGATGGCAATTTCACCTCTCAGTTTTTGACTTTAATGCTTTACAGCTTTTAAGCATGTTTATGTATTATGTACATCATTTTTATTTAGATGATCAGCTGAAATAATGTTGTTCTTGATTTCTGCTTTGTGGAAATTCTCAGTATTTTCTAATCCCCAAAATACAAATCTAGAACTCAAAAAACCTATGGGTATTTGAAATAAAAACAAACTAAGCATATACTAATTGATTGCAATTTTTTGTTTGTGTTATACATCAGTCTTTGTAATTCAGAGTTAATGTGTAATAAATACTCAGCTCTTTTCAGGAAGATGTGTTTTTCAATTTGTAGTTTGGACATGTGGCTCCTAAAGGTCAGCCTAGGTCTTTACCAATTAAGCCAATTGGGATGCACATCAGAAAGGATTTTTGATCAATCAATTAATATAACTAATAGGGGGATTTTTGGCTGAATGGTCGTTCAATATCATTGGTGCTCTAGGACTTGGAAACTCAATTTCGTATATTTATGCAATAATTGGTAATTAAATGATGCATTGCAAATACTCCCCTAAAAACAGGTTTCTCTTGCTTTCCTGATGTCTTGAGTAGACTAGAAAAGAGTTACTAAATAGTTACTAAATGAAAATAGTTAAAAATGTAGCTTGATTAATTTTTAATTAATAATGACTATACTAGTCAGACAAAGTTTGGTATCTACAGTCAACCATCAATAATAGTGGCTATATTACAAGTTATTTTGGTATTTGTTTCTAGATTTTTTTTTTACTTTACAATCAGTTTATAGTTATTAAGCATATTTGTATTACCTATTGTTTTGTATAGTGTGTGTCTTTAATTCCAGCAAGCCCAGAGGTGTGAATCTCCCAACAAGTGCGGCTGTTCCACATGCTGTTTGGTTTGGCTGAACCTTTGCATGTTTGAGTTCACCCTTCCTAAAAATATATTCACTATGTTTCTCTTTTGCCTGAGGGGTCATAAAAGATGTTCTGTTATGAAGCAAGCAATTAAAAGAAAGTGAGCAATGAGGGAAGGCGTGGGGGTTGAAAATACTGCCTTTTGCTGGGATAGCGTTTTAGAGAAATTTTAGTTTGAAAGATTTCCCCATCTGGCATCCATTAATGAAATCATAGCAGTTTGAAAGACTATGTAAGTTGCCAGCACTACCTACTACTCTGCCCCTTTGGTCTCCCACAGGAAATTCCAGGGGTCCAAAGTGGCTGAGCTACAAGAGGCTGAGAGTTCATGACAGGCAGAGTTGTACCTCTGGATTTTCTCAGCCGTCTGGACCCCATGTTTCAAAAATGACTTCATTAGGCTACTTTGATTTTGTAAGCTTACTTTTAGCTTTCATACAGTCTCTTGTCTGTTTGCAGTGGTGCATTCATCTGTTACTTATTGAAATAAATAATTTAGATTTGCACTCTGACGTCAAAATAGTGGCAAGGGCTTGAAGAACGCAAGAAAAGAAAAAAATACAAAGCTATTACACTGAAAGAAATTCACCACATTTAAATTAATATGTTTATTTGCTTAGCAGACCGCCTTAAGCTTGAAAATGTTTGTGAACACCTTAGTATTTTCACATATTTAACATACTATACTTGAAACCTAAGATGTTATTTGACCTTAATCTAAGTAATAATAATAATAATAATAATAATAATAATAATAATAATAATAATAATAGATAAAGTTAACCTGATGATACTGATTCTGATACATGATACTGTTTCATCATTTATTTATTCTCAAATGCTGCAACATTCAATATCCATGTGTGCTAAAGTATGTGAATCTTTAGGTTCAGTAACTGGTGGCGCCTGCTTAAGCAGCAAGGACAACAGCTAAACATTTCCTGTAACCATTGATCAGTCCCTAGCATCAGATTTGAGGAATTTTGGCCCATTCATCCTTACAGAACTCCTTACACTCTGTGACTTTTGCTTGCTGTCTTGCATGGACAACTCGCTTCAGTTCCTCCCACAACATTTTGATAGGGTTTCAAAGGTCCAAACTTTGACTAGGTCATTGTAAAATGCAAAATGTATTCCGAAGCCATTCTTTTCTAGATGTACAGTACTTGTATGTTAAAGATCATTGTCTTGCTGTAAGACCTACTTTTGATGCAGCTTAAGGTTCTGGTAGAATGTCAGTTCTCCTCTAGAATCTTGTGGTACAATGTAGAATTCAAACTTGTATCAGCGATGGCCAGCCACCCAGATCTTGAGGCAGCAAAGCAGCCCCAAACCATCACAGTCCCAGAAAATGCTTGGGATGAGGTTCTTCGGTTCTAAAGCAGTTTTTGGTTTCTGCCAAACATACAATTTCTTAGTTAGTCCAAGAGTTCTAACTTTGACTGGTCTGTCTAGAGAATATAGTTCCAGTAACCTTGTAGGCCATCTGTTGCCCTCCATGGCTTACCTCAGATGGGCAGCAATGTTGGATAGCAGTGGTTTTCTCCTTGCTGTCCTTACACGAACACTATTCTTGTTCTGTCAATTCCTGATAGTTATTCAACAAAATTACATTTCTTTTTGTTTCTGAGTGCATATTCAATCTTTGCAAAAAAGCAAAAAAATGCAATATTTATATGTTTTGATAAAACCATGGTAATTTTTCATAAATACTATTACTTCCTCTTCCTTATAAATAGAACATAAGGATATTTTCTCGGCTCCATTCTAGATCTCCGTTCTGTAATGTTAGTTATAATACAGAGTGCTTTTGGATGCTCACACAAAAGGAACAGTATGTAGTTTGAATTACCCTTGAATTACAAAAGCCTAGAGAAAATGCTGATTTTTTAAAGTGTGATGTGTAGAATTACCATACTTTTCTGTATTCTATTAAACACATTAGGAAATTGCTGAATTCCTTTCAGCTTTCATTTGTCTTCAAATCGATCTTATTTCTTGAGAACACAATTCATATATTAACATTCAAGAATAATTTAATGTGTTGTTATTGTTTTTAGAATTGCACATCACATTTAAAGCTTTTTTTTAATGTCACTTGGATAGTGCAGCTGTTTTACTTTGCCTATTCCAAATATCATAATTCAATGCAGTTGCATACGTGTAGCATGCATTACAGCATTTTATTTATCTTTTCTCTTTTTAACTCAATCTTTTAAATCAATTTTCTCTTTGTATCTTGTGCTTAAAAAACTTTATCAGTCAGATTTGAAGAACTGTACTTTGCATGCAAAGTACAATGAAACATACTAAACTGTATTCTCCTTTTCATGTAGTAATACGTTTGTAAAATAACAAGTTTTCCTTAAATAACAGGCTGTAGTAAATTTTAACATCCTTTTTTTTCACAGAAGCTGCTATGTTTCAGTAGTGGCTTTATTGCTGGAATTTAGATGTTTAGTCTCTCAGTGACATATATATATTCAATTAATTTTAATCTGCTGGATTAAATCACTCATTTGGTAAATGCTTAAACACTTTGAATGTCAAACGTTTTGGGGGCTAACTCATTTGGAAAACATCATTTGTCAGCCTTAGATTTTGTTGAAATCATAATGATTTTTTCTTATCAGACTGGCAGGATTTTAACCGGGAATTCTTTCAATTAGTATTGTTTCTAACATTGATGTTTACAGTGATCTGTAAAGAAACTCAGTTCTAAACACCTCTAGGCCCTGTCTAAGAAATAGAAAGAGCAAGCAAAGAGTCTGCATTCTGCCAAAGGAGCATCTATTTCCCATATGGGTAATAATGTGGATGTCTTGAAGAGTGTGTCTTTCAAAATTTCTTTATTTTAAACTTTATAGTCTTTTCAGTGTTTTTAAACTAAACAGTGTCACTGGCTCTGTTCTATAAATGCCAAGAAAACACACCAAATTAATATATTGTTATGCAAACAAACTTCTCAGGGAACGCAGTGTTCATTGTTGGTATTTTTATTGTATTCTTAGCTTTTGTTGTCCAGTGTTTTTATACAACAAAATGCTTGTCTCCTAGGTTCCTTGTCTGGGGCCTGATGGTGAGAAAAGTGGGGGGTTTAAGCTGTATCCAAACTGTTTGTTTGGAGAAGGAAACTATGTCTCAAAGTTAATGATGAGGGGCTGTGAATCTGATCTCATGACTTCTGTGAGAACTTATCAAGGCAATTAATAACCTCTAGAAAATTTTTATTTTTTATTCTATTCCCAAATAATGATACATTTTCAAGAATTAAAGGGAAAACAATGTACTGTGTTTTAAAGCCTGGTATATACTGTACAGGTTCAGGTGGTTAGCTGCGTCAGCATGCGTAGGCTGCAAAGGAACAAGTAATAGGTTTATTCCATGCTGAAAAAAAGAAGAGAGAAAAAACACAATGTTTCGGCTGTGAAGCCTTCTTCAGGTGTCATGAAAATATACTGTACAGTACCTTTTGCAGTTCTGATCTTCTCTAAAACATGCATACCAAAAAGTTGCAAACAAGCCAAGCATGAATAATCTTTCTTGTACAATTACAGTATTACTTAAATAAAGTGAGTGCATAACATTATAAACCTACTTCTCCACATCAGCAACATGTAAATACTGTGCATTCAAATTATACACAGACACACACATATATTAATTTAAATAATTTTACTACTGCTTTACAAGTAATACATACAGTACAACTACTGTATACCCCTCCTTTTTCAGAATGGACTATTCCACTCCCAAGTGTTAAACAAGGATCAAATCTTATCAGATGCTCTTGCCATGTTTGTTATATTTACTATAGTAGATTTGAGTATTTTGTTTTTTTTTTAATTGAAGTAGTGGCTATAGTTAACAATATGGTCATTAAAATGTGACAATTACAAGAGCTCAAACATGTATAATGCAGACTCTCTATCATCATATTTACAACACTTTTGGTCAAAACCCACATGGGGGTGTATCATTGTAAACAGGAAAAGACCATAACAGTGTGAGCAAAGTAATCTCTACAACATGCCTACAGTGTAGTGTTTGAAAGCTCTGGGATTGTGCACAGAGAAACAATACTGATTTTTCTTCCAAAATCCCTGGTCTAAAATAGCTGATACAGACACAGAACTCAACACAGACTAAGGCTTTGGACTGGATACAGATGTGGTAAGAAAATGCAGCACAGGAAACTGTGACTCATTCCCAGTGGGAAAGATGATTTTGTGCTCTCAGATATAGGAGCATTAATCCGCATACAGCCTGTGTTTACACCCAAACACAGATGTGCAAAGCTTGGCTCAACAAAACAACCATTTAACTGTTTGCCACAACAAAAATGTTATTTTTTCACTTGGATAAAATGATGAATATTTGAACTCAGCTGTGAAACTATATGAGTAACATGAAAGTAATAGGATTGTTTTTTCACTCAATGAGTGCTATTGCATACTCTCTCTCAAAACTCTGCAGAAAACCTAGTGATTGCTTTGCCTTAGTGTACTTTACCTAGGTAATGAGACCAGTATAGATGGGATGGCTACACTGAGCTTTGAACAACTATAACAGCTACCTAAACCTGAAAATCTAAGCAAAGTACAGGCACCTAATCCAAAAGTCCATGCTCTTGGCACAAGCGATCTGAATGGTCTAGAGAGACCTTGGGAGTACCTCTACCATAATAGGCTCAGTATGTACTCAGTGAGCCCTGTCACAGTAGCTTCAAATAGATTCCTATTAATTCTGTATTTGCTCAGCAGTGAGTGTTTAAAGACGTCCATTCCCTGCAATGGTATCACATTAGTGGGATCATGGGACTCTGTTTAGTGAGACCTCTGTAACATTCCCTTGAACTTAGTTACACTCATGGGCTAAAACTTGTGCATCTCTTATTATGCAATCAATTGCATTCTGTTTTTCAGAGAACATTTATTGCAGAGCGCTGGCTTTGCTCGGGACATCTGTTAGCATGAGGGACGGTGACTGATGGACTCAGCCCTTAGTTACAATCCAAATATTTTTATAAACACTTTTTTTCGTGCAAAGAGGTCAGATCTATCTATCTGCCTAGAAATGTCTTTCAGGTTTATAGTGTATATTGAAAACACTCTCATTGTGAATTATTGGTATGCACAGGATTTATCCTTGGTTGTTTCACAACACTGAGGGGGGCAAAAACATTTAAAAATACTTTAATTTCTTACTTTTGCATATATAAAGACACGTAACTGTTCTGCCTTTATTATAAGTGAGCCTCTTTAGATGGTTCTGCCATTCTGAACGTTGTAAAAGGGCAAGAGCTAATTAATATCTACAGTACCTAATATCTTTATTTTCTACAGCTCTACTGGAAAATATACTGTTTCAGAAATTCAGCCTTCTGTCTGCCATGTGCTGTATAATAATGTTACATAACCTCACTGAGCATCTTCAGAATAAAAACTGAATATAAACAAATTATTCTGTAACAACATTAAACTACAGTGATATACTGTATTTCTAGGTCATTTGCAGTTTGTTTTGAATGAGGAATGGATATACAGTACAGTAGATCAGTTGAAGGCTCTTCAGAATAAGTTCTATATTTTCTATAATGATGATGTCTTAGGTCTTGTAGTGTAAATATTGCATTAATGTTGTGAATAGCAGTAGTCGTCTGCTTCTTTTGTTTTATTTAAAAATTAGAAAAAGGTGCTGCTTTTCCTGAAAAAGAAGTACTATAGGAATACTTCTGGCCATTATTTATTACAGTACACAGTATCTATTAAAGTATTGTGTTGAGCCTCCAAGCCCTTTTGTGTTCTAGTCATGGACCTGCTGGAAAAGGATTGACTTATCGTTCTTGTTTTCTATTTCCTTAGTAAAAGAATAGTCATTTAATTTGTTGTATCATATCACGTGGCTTGCTGTCTCTCTTGTATATATTGTTGTTTTTATGTATCTATACCCTCCACTAGTAGTTAAATTGCTGAACCACAAACAGAAGTTGCTGTTAAAGCAGTATCATTAATTTTATGTGTTTGTGTGTGAGAACTAAATAAATTGTGTTGTTTTTACGGGGGAAAAAGAGAAAGGCGAGGTTCAAGAGATGTAATCTTTGTTTTGTGCAATAGGGTGTGTGCATGTTGAATTTGGACAGAGTTATGACCCGAAAGTGCATTAATGAGGTGTAGATTTGAATGCTTGGAAGGAAGTGTGAGGAAAGCTGTGTTCCTAGCTCCCTTACAGACTTGCTTCCTCTTTATGAAACCAGGGCCAGTGGAGGAGTGCCTTGTCTGCTTATAAAATTGGACACAGCAGCTTTCGACTATTTGTTAGCTTTCAGCTCTGCATGGAATGCCAGAACTTCGTTCTTGACCGTCTTCTACAGTCTTGCCTCAGCTTCTGAGATGAGAGGTGGGCACTTTAAATTACGCTGTCAGTGATGGTGTGACGCCTTGTAGGAAATATGGTTCAAGAATTATTTGAGGACACCTGTCTTTCTGTATGCAGGTGTTGTTATTATTAAGAAAATATAACAGGCAGTCATATTCCTGATGGATAGAAGAGTTAATCATCAATAATATGAACTAAGCATGTTCCAGTAATAGGGTCTTGAAGGCATTAAGCTACAAGGCTGCGCAATAAATATATTTAATCAATCACCTTAGTAAATGGGCATGCACAGCTGTATGTCTTATTACACTATAGGTTATTGCTTGGTCTCTGTTTATTCTTTACATTTCCATACGAAAACCTGACTCACTTTTGCATGCAGTAAAACAGTTAAATGAAATGCATAGGTGGGTGAATTTTATGTATTAAATGTACTTTCCTTCAACTTGTACCATTACTTCAACTCAATATTGCATACTTTGAAAATTTACCATCATACTTTACTGTGGTACTTCTGAAAAGGTGTTGCATAGCAATGAGAGTTCTTTGTAAGAGCTTGCCATTTGACATTATGTTAACATAAAATAGGACATACATCTGTGAGAATATTAACTATTGTTCTTGGCAAAAGTATTGAAAAGCCAGAGAGAGCATGCAATTGTATTTAATAAAACTACATGTTCATTCTGCTTGTCTATGGGTTTCTAATCCATTTTGTTTTGGGTACTCTTTATGCCATGCCATTGGTTTAGTCCAGAAAGGATACTTTGTTATTAAGAATGATTTATTGCTTTTATATAATTGAGAAACCTTGTTCTGGAATATCAGTGAAATGGTTTAATTATTTCATGGGGTGTAGTCTCAGTTGGTTTGGCATGAAAAGCATAGCTAGCACAGGGAATTTCAATCATCTGCATACGCAGTTAGAAAAAAATGATTTTGGCAATAGTCAACATCTTTGAGATTCATCTGTTTCCTCCTAAGCCTCCCAAGTTAACCCTTTTGGCCCAGGATCAGATTTATAGCTTTTAATTTTTTTCTTATTTTGAACCCTTAGTGCTACATTTTCTGGCCTTTACTGCATTTGACAGACCACTTGTCATGGACAAATCTACCCATCTATCAATCTACAAAATGTCAAGGCATTCCTATTGATTAGAAAAGTAAACAGCTTTTAATGGACACTGTGAAGAAAATATTACTTCAAATCTGTATGGTTTGAAACCTTTCTGTTGGGCAATAGAACTTTATCCTCTAACATTAATGCATTGATTCTATTAGAGTAAGCCCGTCATTTGTACATTTATAGGTCCAGAAATGGGAATGCATCACTTTATAAATATATAACATACAGTATTTACAATAAAAAAGAAACACAATTATTTCTAGATCATGCTACAGTATGTCATTATAGACGCATTTTGAAAATGCATCTACTGTACATAACTTAGAAAAGTTTCCAGTTACTGGTCACTACTTAATTCTTGATGCTGTTTGTACTCAGGCTGAGGGGCTCTTCAGGCTGTAATCTATTGATTTCATCGTGATTACATTATGATTTTAAACCCTAATAGTATTTTCTTCCATAGAGGAATCCCATAAATACAGATGGAGCTTGATAGTAAATGCTGACTTGCAGAAAATTAATTGGAATTGCATTATTAACCATAGTTGGACTGCAAGTTAATCGCTCCATATGTGTGTGAGAAAAGGAGAGAAAGAATTATATAAATCTCCTGGGTCTTGCAAAGAGTTAATGTGCATACTGTTTGTGTCTGAAGGGGCAGCCCCTGTTATTATATGTATGTTTGAGGAGGCAGAGCAATAAATTAAATTGAATAAAGAGTCACAGGATACGATTGCTTTTAAAATCTGCTTTTATTGTTCAGAGGGAAGAAAGCCTGGGATATCATTTAAACAAAAGACTTAGTACTTTGCCTATGCATGTTTTGTTACACAATGGATTTACCTTATCTACCATACTAAAATACGTGATATATACCTCTGTATATTTAGGTCTACATGGAAACATCATCTAAGAATGTCCACTTTTTAACAAAAACTTTTTTTTTGTTAAGACAATAATAATAGTAAGCAATATTTTTATTCTTCCTCAAATCCTACAATGTATTCAACTGACAAAAATCAATATAGGTTCGTTGTTCTTGTAAATCACTATTCTTCAGTGTTACAAATTGAGTACAGTAAGTCCTAGAAAGGATACCATTTGGGAACCTATTGATTTAGCTAATGTTATATATAGTAAACTTGACCTAGACGGGCAAGTTAAAATAAAGCACAGAATAAATGAGTTTATACTTTACAAGATGAAACAATAGATATAAAATCCATTCAGAGAACTGAAATAAAAATGGTATGTAATTGGCACACATGTTCATGAAGTAACCATTTTCTTTCACATGCTTTTGCAGCAAAGCAATGTGAGAAATAGAAAGCAGACTTATTGTTTGTCATTTATTAATTCATATTAAAGCTGCCACCATTCCTATAACAAAGCAAAGCAAAGCATCATCTTCAAAATTGATTGCTTTCAAAATTTACTATATTCTACAATGTGGTAAATAATTATTCAGCCCATTGGTTTTTCTTGAGACACATGTTTATGTTATGATATACTGTACCATTACATTGAAATAGTTTAGTCCAGGGGTTTATTATTTCTAACCTTAACCTCATATCAGCTGCTGTCAGTTTGGCCAAATTACCTTTTGTCTTGTCATAACCATTTGGTTGATTTTGACCTCCAGTTTTCTTAGTTTTCATAGTTGAGAGAAGCCTGTCAATTTGGCTGAGAAGAGCTGTTGTTTCCTCTTCATAGCTGATAAATTGGAGTGACTGCTGGTAAGCAATATGACAAGGTGTTATTGGAAGTGTAGACCTTAAACAGAAACACATGGATAGGTTGAACGAGTTCACCTCGTTTAGAAATGTGTGAACTTTTCTTGGCTGGCTGTGTTTGAATTCCCAGTATAGCTCTCGTCTTCAGTATCAAACCATGATAAAAAAAACATTATATTTTGGCTTGATTCTTATGTTCTTAGTTGTAATTTGCATGAGGTGAGATTTAAAAAATCTAGCTTCTTTCTGCATTGTGCACATAAATAATCCCACAGCATCTGTCAAAGAGATGCATGGACACTGATTTCAGTTTATTGGCTCAATATCAAACTTTTTTTCTTTAATTTCTTAGGAGAAGAAGATAGGGCCTCTTAAGCAGCAACAGAGCATGCAAAAATTGCTATGCTCTGTAAAGTCCAAATTCTCTGTAGAGGTAATAACAACACTGCATAACCTAAAGAAAGAAGTCTTTATATTAGACCTGACACAGAAGAGAAGAGAGTACTGTTTTTGTGTTCATAGTAAAAGTTAACGCTTTTATTAATCAAAATTCCAGAGTGGCATGATAGAAATGGACAGGGACAAGAGAAGATCATAATTCATTTTCACAACATTAAAATATATTGTGAAAAAGCATTGAAGAGAATTAGAAACTAATATTAGAATAAGATCATTATTTTCTATCTTAATATGAAGGAACAACTTCATATTCATCATATTGAAGTTAAAACAGCTAACATTTCTCAGTTTGTCTCATTATTAATGTTGGTTAGGCAACAAAGTGGCATGACAGACAATACTGGTGCCTCACAGCTCTTGGGTTTGTTTTCAGAATGTGCATGTGTGGCATTTGGATGTTTTTAGTGTGTCCATGTGGGTTTTCACCATGTATTCTGGTTTCTTTCCACTTTCCAAAGACATGGCTGGCTAGGTATCTGTAAATTGCATCTCTATGTGTGAGTCCTGCAATGGACTAGACTCCTATTCAGGTTCCTGGCTTTCACTTTGTTCATCTTGGCTCTAACTTGCCACAGTTAATGGTTGGAGGATTCTTACCGTTGGAATAAACACACTGTCAAAGATTTGTATGCCCTTAACATGTTGAATAATCCTAATTTCTCAAAGAATCCTTTAATTGCTATATGACAGCAAATTATATAGAAAGTTTTCTATATGAAAGAAAGTTTTTCAGGCTCACAATACTGCATGGAAATGCATAAGCAAGGGAATGTTTGTTGAGTGAAATTACAATCTACATTAGACGACCTCACAGACATTGGTTTTCACTGCAATATATATTTAATATTGTCTGAGTTCTTATAGCTCTGAATGCAGCATAATGTAAAAAGGATAGAAGCAAATTAGACCTTGTAAAGATAAGGTTTTTCATTTGACTTTTAACTGAGAAAATGATTTAAAGGCAAATTTCCCTCACCTTAAACTGTTATAACAAAAAAGGACATAAAAATACTATTAAAGGAGGATTCAGTAGGAAGCAAGATACTACATTTAGGCACAAATAATTTCACATTTAGTGAGGGCTTCACATTTAAATGGAATAATTAACATTAAGACAGAGTTTTACATTTTGATTTTATACATTGGTGTTACAGAATATAATTCTTCCTCAAAAACAGTCTGAACTATTACACTTTTCCCAAAAGCTCCTCTCATCAATTTCTGTCTAATTTCTGCCTGTGTGTTGAGTCTCCATAACTTTTTACAGTTTTTTACAGATTTTTACAGTTACGCACCTAGCCTTCAAAAACAATTTATTTTAAAACTTGTATTACTTGTATTGTAAAACTTGATTTTTAATACAAATGTCCATGGTTTTTTTTCTATGTGTATCCACATCATTATGTGTTACTTCATCTATTGTTGTTTCTTCATATGTTCTTCATACTGTATGTCTTGACATGGAAAGTGATTTACATTGCATGACAAACTTACAGTAACCTGCAATTTACAAATTTGCCATAAAAGGCAGGTATTAGAGTATGTACAGTTTTAATTAATGAAAAGAAACATTTGTACATGTACTTGCACTGATATCCCAATCTAGCTCAGTCACAAAGTTCAAAGTTATGAAGTCAACAACTGGTGTATGTTCAAATATTTTAAAATTTGCTTGTTTTTAAGACTGCCGGTGTTTTTTAAGTCTAGCAGAAGTTTTTCCTGGCACCATGATACACACGCTAGTATGTTCTTTTGTTTGTTGTTTTCCATAACAGTGTTTTTGATCATGCCCAAACTGGGACATTTCTGGCATTTTGTGTGTTGTGCCTTTTGTTTTTCTTCCAGAGCTAATCTTTTAAAATACACCATTAGTGTACTACTATCTCAGTCTTAATCTAAAGTTGGAACTTGTCCAGTGTCTCTACGATACATTAATTGTGCTCAGAATGTATCAAAGTTAAACCAGTTATAGAAGGTAAACACTGCATAATTTAGCATTTATAATATGGTAAAATCAAACCCTGATTTCACCCTTTTTGAATTCCAGTATTTATCATTTAAAAAATCAGAAACATGCTATGAAAATCAACTCATCTGAAGGACTTTGTCAAGGACTTCAATGCTTATACTGTATGTCTATATACTGTCTTTTTCAGAATGAGTTTTTGGGTGCTAAAATGACCATCAAACATATAGTGGATAATAGGATATAATCATTATGGCATCAATTCAGAAACTGATTATAGATGATAATATATGTTGCTTTACATAAATGTGATTGTTTACAGTAATATGTATGGAACAGTATCCAATCCAATAAAACATTAAATTTAGGATTGTGTCTTGCCTAAAAAAGTTCCAAAAATGTTATATTGTATTTGTAATAACATTGCAAGACATATTAGTCACACAAAATAATTGAATTCTGGAAATCATGAGGGTCAGTCTTGTTTACACCTTGATATATTATTTGAAATACAATCCAACTTAAACAAGTCTACAATCACATTCTACCTTTTTAAAGAGCAATGGAACCTTCCAGAACTATATAGAGACCTCCTAAAGTTTCCTATTCACCTGAGATATTAAAATACTGTAAGACACAGAAGGTGTCATGGTTGAGGTCAGAAAGCACTCTGAAGATTGCAAAAAGATAGCAAATGGTATCCACAAATTAGGGAGGTGGCAAGAAGAAAAATCCACAAAAAGCTGAATCTACCATTTTTGAATGTATTTGTATGACATTTCAGACTAGAAGCCATCATGCCAGGAGGAGGTTGAACATATATTGTATCACCAGGGTCTATAGATACAAGTGGTTTGGGAGGCAACTGTAAGTATAAAACCAATAGTTTGAGATCTCCAAACATAAAGTGGCAACTACTATCCAAAGTCACCTGCATGAATGTGGAATCCGTGGTCAGGTTGCAAAGCCTTCTTAAATGAGGGAAACTGCGTTTGCCAAACAACATCTGATTGACAATTGTAACCATGTCTTATGGACTGATAAGATAAAACCTGAGCTTTCTGGACATGTATTATATTTGGCACAAATAGGTGAAGCTGATGTTAAGAAATCATTCATAACAATTGTGAAATATGGATATATTTCTGAGGATGGTATTTACTTTCATCTACTTGAGCCCTTATTATAATAGGAAGAATCTTAAACTTCAATAGCACTGTACCAAGATATTTTATTTAAACACCAGATTCCCTCTGTCAGCTCAAGCATGGCCAAAAATGGACATGGACAAACTATTAACCGCAGGAGTGTGTATACTGTAAATGCAACTCTCATATTTTCTGGACTAATTAATAATGTCAAATATGGTGCTTTTGTTCCTATTTCATTGGAGGTATGACAAACTCTGGAGTGTATTGTAAGCTTAAAAACATATCAATAAAATAATTATATCTGTGTAATTATATAGTCCTATCCTGATCCCAGTATATGATTTAATGGTGTATGAAGACAAAGGCCATAGTTTTACGCTTGACGAACCTCAAGTACCTTTTAAGCATTTTCTTAAGCTTCAGTAACCTTTGTTAAAGATGTGTTTAAAGGTAAGTTCTGTGTTAGCTGTTTTCTACATGATACTGGCTAACATCTAAAGATGTGTGTTTTGCATCTCCTCAGATTGCAGAAAATATTAAAACGAAATGAAAACATTGATGTGGCACCCTAACCATTTTAAACACACTGGAAAGAATGTAAACATGGAGTGGAATTAGTATGTACTGTATGTAAGCTATGACTCCCAGAAGCAAAGAGGGAGAGGTAATCTATGCTGATTAGAGACAGACTGATTAGAAACAGACAGCTTAAACAGGATAAGGCAAAGCCAGGAGAGGAATCATATTAAATAACATCCATTTAAAAGGTTTGCATGGAGAGAACAATATCAGTGGAGCATAAAAAATCATTTGTCTAGATTACTTATATCGAGAAAATATAAATAGTATCATGTATCTACAGGAAAAATAACATTTTCCGTGAATTAATAATAATATGCCAATTAACAAAAGACAGTGCCAGATCAGGTACAGCTTATATCCATCTTTAGCTCTGTGTTTAGTTACATTGATTTAAAAAACGCATGTAACAGTGATGAAAGTATGTAGGATATGGTTGAAAGAACTGAGTTTTTGTAAATATGTGGTCACGTTTTTTAATAACTTCTGAAATGGCTGAAAGAAATTCAAAAAGTATGAAGGAATTATGTGGAATTATGAAGTAGCCTGGAATGTGTCCTGTGACTGTTTGTATCTGGGAGTTAAATATAACGTTTGTATTTAGACAGTCATTAAAACAAAATCATTATCACGTCACTAAAGGTCACTTAAGGTGGAAATTCAGAAAAGCATTCAGAAACAGCCAGTTTTTCAAATGAATTTACCATTAATTCAGTTATGTGGAATTTGCATTCCTATTGGGGCAAATGCAATGGATTAGTGCCTCTTATTACATTGGCTAGAAAAGCAGTTTTATCAAATTTCTTCACAAATTGTAGTTTATCATCTGTTGTACATTAACACTTCCTTCTATTAGCACTGCATTTCTGAGAATTACCTGAGAGTTTTTTTTGTTTAATTTTTCTGCAGTGCAAACAAACCTCTCTTCAGGTGCCCAGATCCAGTATAGAAGTAATTTGTATTAAAGGGAGTGGTGGTGTTTCATTTGTCAAAGGTGATCAATCAATATGGCTCTATGCACTTAACTAACCATGTTTTGGGTATTTTTGGTTTGTGTTTACTTCTTTATCTGTTTCGGGTTCCATAACCCACCTTGTTTTTTGCCACTTTTCTAGCAAGCATCAATTGCTGAGTTTACAATGAAAGTGCTGGGCAATTGGATTAAGGTTTTGATTTTGTTAGGTGTTGGTTTTTGATATTCACTTTTGATCTAACTTTGCATTTGACCATCCTTTACATACACGATCAATACTACTTCTCTTATTGAGAATGTAGTATAGCTGTACAAAAAACTGGATACTAGAAATCCACTTTATGTTAGCCGAACTGACAACTTGCAGTTCTCTTAAAAAGCATGCAGTAAATAAAACATTATGCTATATCAGTTACAGCATATTGCAAACACAATTTATAATTAACTTTATTTCATATAGCACCTTTAAAAGTGGCTTCTCGAAGTGTTCTACAGTGGGAAAGAAAGTTCACAAGAGAGGACAGAAGAATAACATAATTACAGTAAGGGTTGGGAATACAGTAGGAAAGCAAAGGGGGAGACACAGACCCAGTTAAATAAAAGCCCTAATAAAGGCGGAGGTTTTGAGTATTGATTTGAAAGTGCTCAGGGAAGGTGACTAACAAGTACGTGCAGCTTTTTTTTACAGCTTGCCAACAAAATCAGCTGCTATCTGCACCAAGGACAAATAGATAAAAGGAGATAAAAGTCTATACTGTATACTATATATACTGTATAGACTGCTATTTCACAAAACTCAGTAGCAGGTGCTCCTTAACAAATTCTAGAGTTCTTATGGGAACTTACAATAGTTACTACAGTATGTATTCCTAGTTTGTGATATTTGAGTCGTTTCTTTTTCAATAACATAAGCAATTTATGTTAATTAAATACTGTGTATTTGAGTAACCAGGTATTTTTCCTGTATTACAGAGAACATGAAATTAGCTTTTGCTTAAATGCACTACATACTGTAAATACTGTTTTAGATGTAATTTTGAATGTGCAGGTATATTGACCCATGTGGTGAAATGTGATTTTACAATGTGTTTATTACTGACATGTGATTCTACCTATTAGATAATGAAACTCTTAAAATTAGCAATTGAAAGCAGAATAAAAGACTTTTGTTAGCCATATGACAAAAGGCCTTGATTTACATACAGTAAATTAACATGCAGAGTGGAAGTTAATTAAAAATGTCACAATAATCTAACAAAAAGAAGCTTCAATGACAGATCTTTTGCTCAGCACCTTGACAGCCCACTTTGTGCTGTCCCTCTGGGTTTCTGATAGATGCTGCATGTTTCAACAGGATACTTATAATATACATTCCAAGTATCATGTGAATCTTCTTATAAATGCTTCAAGGCAGAATTCATGGAATGGAGTGCAAGAATTATTGTGAAAATTTGCTGTTTTTTTCATGTAAGAAATATGACATGACAATTCTTTTCACAAAGAATAAAAATGAAAAGTCACAAGAAACAAAAAATAGCAAAAAATGTTTGAACAAAATCAAACAAAATATATTATAACATTCCCTGAATGCAAACATACTGTACATCTTATCTAATGTTCCAGTGGCTGTGGAATGCTGTAGAATGTTTGCAAAAGTTAACAAACCAACTTTTGATCACAGATAGAGCAACAAGGGGTAAAAGGTTCATCATCATTTCTTTTTTTAAGCTGTCTTTAGGGAACCTGAGTTCTCGGAATAACATGTACTAGACTGTTTATGTTGACTTTGTTTATTTCTAGAAGAGGCTTCTGTTTTTTAACAGAACAAGAAAATGGTATCGTACAAGAAAATTAATGTGAGGACATTTTTTCCTTCACTTTCCATATTATTCATGAATAAGTCATACCTGCGCTCATGCCACACCTGGTCTCCCTTAACTTGTATTTAATATCAGTCTTGTTCTAAACAAACATCTGTTTATGTGCAAAAAACAGAAGAACAAACAAGTAGTTATTATTTACCCTCAATTTAAATGCATAGTTTTCTAAACTGTATTCTTATAATGACATGTTGAAGTCAACAAAAACAAAGCTCTGCTCTGATTCATATTGTTTTTAGAATGACAGTGCAATACTGTATTGTATTTGACACTACTACTGCTGTAACTAATACTATATTTTTGCAAAAATAATTAACTAAAATCAAATGGCAAAATGTTTATATTTATTGTTTTCAGATATGTTATTATCTCTTCATATATCGTAGAGTTGCCATGCATTCTTTTCTTGAATTGAAGCAGAAGGCCAGATCATACCCTAATATGATTTTCAGGCCAGCACATACAGTAAGAATGTAAGAACATAAGAACAGTTACACATTAGAGAAGACCATTCACCCCTACTAGCCCATTTGGTAGTTAGTACTGTATGTTATTGATCCTTGTTTCTTGAAAGAAGCTAGGTTACCAGAGTTAACAGCATGGCTGGGTAGCTTGTTCCACACTCCCGCAACACATTGGGTAAAGACATTTCTCCTATTCCTGTTTTTTAAATGCACTTCTAAATAGTTTTCACTTGCATCCTCTGTATTTCACTCTAAAGTCTGAAGAAGTCCATGAAGATGACTTTGTCAGGCCTTTTTTGTCAGGATTTTGAATACTTGTATCAGATCCTCTTATAGTCTTGTGTGTTCTAAAAAGACTAAAAAGGTTCAGATCCGATAGCCTGTTAGTGTTGGACATTCCCTTAAGCCCTGAAACATAACTAGTTGCTCTTCTTTGAACTGATTCTAGAGATAGAATATATTTTCTATAACACTGTGATCAACAATATTCCCCCCAAAATAAGAAAGGTTCTTATTAGTGTAGTATACAACATCAGCATAACAAATCTTGATTAAATTCTACACTTTCAGCAATATATCATAACATTCTGTTTGCTTTTTTTTATTACTCGCTAACATTATCAGCACCAAATCTGTTTCATAGGTAGTGTCACGGACGTCCAAAGGGACTAACCGTGGGGAGCAGGAGAGCAGAAAAAGACCCATATGCGTAGCGGCAAGACGGGAAAAAGGCCCGGGCTCATTAGTGCTAAGAGTTCAGGAATGCCTTATAGAAACCTATGCCCTCAGGGAGCAGACGTGGGGCGCCCTGGTGCTAGGCGGGTCTCAGGACATCCGAACATCAATGCTGAGCGAGGACAGAGTGCAAGACCCGGAAATATATAGCCCAAGGAAGAGAGGGACAGAAAGGACAGCAGACCGGAAACTAGGGAAAGGACAGAGAAGGAGCGCCCTCTGGCTGCAGAGGGCGTGACAGGTAGCATCTTCTAGCTTAGTGTTTCCAGTTATGTATTTATACCAGTAGTTTATTTTATCTACCTGCATGCAGAACCTGTACTTATCAACATTTAACATCATCATCTGCCTGGTGGTTTTGTCTAAACCTTTCTCAATTTCATTTGACGCTTCTGCAGTGTTTACTAATCTTCCTGTTTTGGCATCATCTGCAAATGTGTTGATTAGTTTCTATAACTGTAATGCAAACTAGATCTTTTAGATTTATAACATAAAATAGGAAGATGACTCCTTACTGAACTAAGTACAGAGCTTTGAGGTACTGCACTTATTATATCGCCCCAAGTTCAGCATTCGGCTCTTATCTGTACTCTCTGTTTTCTATTTTAGCCCATTTGGTTACCTTCTAAATCCATGTTAACTATTTCCTAGGATCTAATTTCCACATACTTTATCCTCTGATTTTGATTTCATAATTGTTTCTATAACCTTACTTGTAGTAGAAGTCACATGTACAGTACATTATAAGCCTATACTGTAATTATTTGATTCAATTCTCATGTTTCTGTTGTGCACCTTCTAACTTACACCGCTGCCTGGTTACAATGAAAGACAAATTCATCCACCATCATCATTACTAGGCAACTTCTACATACTGTAAATACATGGAATATACTTATAAAGAGGAGACATTTAGCTGTTCAGTGGTAAAAAAAACATACTTGTGATCCAGACATAACAGTGAAGATAGCTTTACAAAGCCTTTCAAAATGATTATAAGAAGAACAATTCTGTGTTCATACATTTAATATTCAAGTGCCTAAGGTGATTTGTCTATCAACACCAACCCCATTTGTAAGGTTTTACAAGTAAAACAAGACAAACTATGCTACCATGACACTAAGAGTACTTAACAAACCATGTAGCATACATACAGCAAAGGAGAAGAGAGTTATCTTTTCAGCCTCTCTTAACATAGTGTTTTCCTTTCGAATGGTAAGAGTGGAGAGGTCGTCTACATATGAGGTGTTACTGGAAAACACTTCACTATTATCAGTTGTGAGATATGGGATTATCCAGCAATAAAGGGATTTCACCAGGTTTGTCACAAGTGCTTTAGGAATAATACAGTATAATAAAATCATTATTTTCTGCTATTAGTATTTGTTCTATTTATTTGTAAGCAGTATCATTCCATGAGGAGTAACGACACTCAATAATTAGATGCATTTGAGGATCTTTATTGAGTATTCAGGAATGGTGAGATTTAACCCGTTTACTGAGGGTCAGCCCCCGGCCATAGGATGAGGAGGCGGGGGCCCCTGTACAGAGTGAGGAGTTAACCCAAGGGTGGAGCTTCAAGCTGCAAAGATGGGATGGGATGGATTAGGGATGCATGAGACAAAAGGTGTTTGATATATATACTGTAGCTTTGAAAAATGATGTGGAGAATGATTACAAATCTTGTATTGCATGTTTCTACCCAAACTGATATTGCTATTTTTTAATTGATCGGCTTGAGATTTAACAAACACGTTTCTTATCCTGTTCATATTTGTAGACTGCTTTGTGGGTAGACATTTGTAGACATTTGGGCTTCTTTAATTTATCTCTTTTTTTTAGTATGTTTTTATTTTTGAAAGCCAGGTAAAATGCAAAACCAACCAAAAAAAAAACTGCTACCAAAAATAGATATTAATCAAGTTAACTGGGAAGTGATCTTAAAAAAAGTGCATCATAAATCATGTGTAAATGATCTCTCTTCATACAGTATGGAACAAATAGACATTGCATTGTTGTTCAATGTTATAATTTGGTATTTAATTGTATTAATTGGTTGACTAGTCAAGAATACCTACATGCTTTCAATATTTTAAATGGGTGAATGTGATCTCAGATTGTGGCAGAAGTTTAATACCATATAGCTACTGTGTACTATAATGATAATACATCTTAAGTACTTAACATGTAAGCAAGCAAAACTTAAACAATAAAAGCATTCATGACAACACTGATCATTACTTTAGGGTTTGTAGCAGAGCAAAGCAACTTATTTAGCTTTATTAGAAGTAACTGTGGAGGAGCCAGCACAAAAGATGGCTGTTTTAGAGGAGGGTCAGTCTGCTTAAGCTCAGGCTAGCTTTGAGCTTGTCAACTCATGTTTAACCTGTAAACTGAGAACTTGATAACAACAAGAAGGGGGGGCATCTCGTCTGTCAGACTCAAGTCCAGCCCCTGTACTTTCTGTATTTTGGCTTTACATACTCTTGGCAGCTGAAGTTTAGCACACACATGCATACACAGAGACAGAAAGTGCCGGGATTGTTTTGTGGTAGAAAAAGAGTGAATGAGAGGGGGGGGGGGTGGGGGCTAGAAGGGCAGGCAGACTTCCCAGCTTTTCACATTGTGCGCTTCTTAAGTTTTAGGTTCTGTGATTAAAAGTGGCTTCCTGTCTGCATTTGGCCATATATAGTATTTCTTTTTTCAACAGGCTTGAGAGAGGAAAAAGGAGCCAGTAGTATTAGACTGCAGTTAGTGAAGTCAGAGGCACACACGCAGATACCTCTGCCAACTTCGACAGAGGGCTGTTTCAGAACTTGTGGATTATTTTTCAAAGAAGTGTGAGACGTTTTTCAAGTTGTTTTTCTTCTTGCTCCAAAAGTTATTTGTAAGCATAAAGGTGCATGCAGAGAGAAGAATGCAATGATATTCCTGACAAAGAGATGATGGCAACAGTGGTATATCAGGTAAGAGTGCATAGTCTGAGTGGGCTTATACTACTCCTTTATGTTGCGCTGAGCACTGCAGTGAAAGGTATGCTAGGAATTTTTTTGTGTGTCATTGACCAGCTACTCAACTGACAAACACTAACATGTCTAGTCATGGCTAATGCAGATTGTTTTCTTGTTCTTTGGGAAAAAAAAGAAATGAGTAGTTCAGTTCTTATGGATAGGAATGGCAGATAGTCTAAAACACAACTGAAATGTACTGTATACTGTAGATCAGGATAAAAGGAGTGGATTTTTATGAATCAAAAACTAATGAAGAATAGCTAGGTAGTTAGCATAGTTGTCCTATACAAGAAAGAAAACATATAATAAGAAAATAGTTACCTGCTTCCTACAGTTAGTATTGTAGATTAGCATGGTCTTTTTCTAGTTGTAAAACATTAACAGTTTTTTGTGTGACCTTGAGAAAAAGAAAAATGCAGTGTTGTATGACAAACATTACATTGGATTAAAAGATTGCTAATTATTGCACGCCATACAAACTAATAACATAAATAAATATAAGCAACTTTTACTTTATTTCACTGCCATAGTTTTTCAAGCGATTATTCACAAATGTACAATAAGTTCACTTTTCCTTTATTTTTCCTTTCCTCTTAGTGCTTTAACCAGTTAAAATATTCAAGTTTCTTATTTAATCTACATTAATTAATTAAATTAACAATGGCTATCTTATTTAAGAACAAGCTACACAGGCAATAAATAGCGCAAAATGGGTATAATACATGCTTTGAATGTTCCAGGCATTGAACTTTGATTTGATGCGTCTATCTTATAAAATAACCGAATCTTTGATGAAACACATTGTCTTTTTCAAGTATCAAAATTTGAAATAATTTCCCATAAACCAGTGGTGAAGCAGAATGTTCAGAAAATTTTTAAGAAACAAGCCTACTGATCCAAGAAACTCCTCAGATTGCTCCTTGAATGTTGATATAGAAACTATTCTTGTAAGATTAGGTAGTGTATCCCATACATTCTCAGTTCTAAAATTTAAGTATAATTTCCTAGTCCTAGTTTCTGTCATTATCAGTGCCATTTATACCAAAGGGAGTCTTTCTACGTGTGGGATATATTTTCTGTCATATGTCTATACCACTTGATCTAAAATGAGTAGAATACCGTTATTAGTAAGTTCAAGTAAAAAGACAAAATTACTTTGAATTTCAAAATCGAAGGTTCTACATACTTATAATACTGACAGTTCTCTTACTAAATATGAACAATATGCATCCCTTAAGGGATTTAAGCTACTATTCATCTCTATTTAGTTAGCAGATATGTTTCTCTAGGACAGGGTAGAATGGTTGTGTATTAATTTCATTCTCTGGTAGTTTGGATGGAAATTGCTTCCCATCACTCAATGATGACCTGAGGGGAAACTGAAGGGGTGACTAAAAGTGAAAGGTTAAAATTCCTAGTGCTGATATTCTTAGTTTACAAGTTTTTTTTTTCCTTT